>NC_141896.1:26542835-29295335 GCF_030686135.1 Camelina sativa | reverse complement strand
TTAGAAGCACCAAACAGCTTTGTTAGTGCTTCTAGGGTTAAAATGTGTCTTTATCAAATGCAACTAACTAATTATAAGAGTTTGAGATAGATGTGGAGAGTTTAAAAGCCACTTATACCCATTTTGTCCCAAAAAAAGGCTAAAACCATGAAAACATTGCTTAGAAGCACTAAACAGCTTTGTTAGTGTTTCTAGGGTTAAAATAAGTCTTAATCCAATGCAACTAACTAACTATAAGGGTTTGACATAGATGTGGATAGTTTAAAAGCCACTTATACCCATTTTGTCTCAAAATAGGCTAAAACCAAGAAAACATTGCTTAGAAGCTGTAAACAGCTATGTTAGTGTTTCTAGGGTTAAAATGTTTCTTAATCCAATGCAACTGACTAATTATAAGAGTTTGAGATGGATGTGGAGAGTTTAAAAGCCACTTATACACATTTTGTCCCAAAAGAGGCTAAAACCATTAAAACATTGCTTAGAAGCTGTAAACAGCTATGTTAGTGTTTCTGGGGTTAAAATGTGTCTTAATCCAATGACACTGACTGATTATAAGAGTTTGAGATAGATGTGGATAGTTTAAAAACCACTTATACCCATTTTGTCCCAAAACAGGCTAAAACCAAGAAAACATTGCTTAGAAGCTGTAAACAGCTATGTTAGTGTTTCTGGGGTTAAAATGTGTCTTAATCCAATGCAACTGACTAATTATAAGAGTTTTAGATCGATGTGGAGAGTTTAAAAGCCACTTATACCCATTTTGTCCCAAAATAGGCTAAAACCAAGAAAACATTGCTTAGAAGCACCAAACAGCTTTGTTAGTGTTTCTAGGGTTAAAATGTGTCTTTATCAAATGCAACTAACTAATTATAAGAGTTTGAGATAGATGTGGAGAGTTTAAAAGCCACTTATACCCATTTTGTCCCAAAAAAGGCTAAAACCATGAAGACATTGCTTTAGAAGCACTAAACAGCTTTGTTAGTGTTTCTGGGGTTAAAATAAGTCTTAATCCAATGCAACTAACTAACTATAAGAGTTTGACATAGATGTGGATAGTTTAAAAGCCACTTATACCCATTTTGTCTCAAAACAGCTTAAACCAAGAAAACATTGCTTAGAAGCTGTAAACAGCTATGTTAGTGTTTATAGGGTTAAAATGTTTCTTAGTCCAATGCAACTGACTA
Source organism: Camelina sativa (assembly GCF_030686135.1). Classification (NCBI taxonomy): domain Eukaryota; kingdom Viridiplantae; phylum Streptophyta; class Magnoliopsida; order Brassicales; family Brassicaceae; genus Camelina; species Camelina sativa. The sequence continues at coordinate 29,294,151 of NC_141896.1, read as the reverse complement.
ATTATAAGAGTTTGAGATGGATGTGGAGAGTTTAAAAGCCACTTATACACATTTTGTCCCAAAAAAGGCTAAAACCAATAAAACATTGCTTAGAAACACTAAACAGCTTTGTTAGTGTTTCTGGGGTTAAAATGTGTCTTAATCCACTGCAACTAACTAATTGTAAGAGTTTGAGATAGATGTGGAGAGTTTAAAAGCCATTTATACCCATTTTGTCCCAAAACAGGCTAAAACCAAGAAAACATTGCTTAGAAGCACTAAACAGCTTTGTTAGTGTTTCTGGGGTTAAAATGTCTCTTAATCCATTGCAACTAACTAATTATAAGAGTTTGAGATAGATGTGGAGAGTTTAAAAGCCACTTATACCCATTTTGTCCCAAAACAGGCTAAAACCAAGAAAACAATGCTTAGAAGCACTGAACAGCTTTGTTTGTGTTTCTGGGGTTAAAATAAGTCTTAATCCAATGCAACTAACTAACTATAAGAGTTTGACATAGATGTGGATAGTTTAAAAGCCACTTATACCCATTTTGTCTCAAAACAGCTTAAACCAAGAAAACATTGCTTAGAAGCTGTAAACAGCTATGTTAGTGTTTATAGGGTTAAAATGTTTCTTAGTCCAATGCAACTGACTAATTATAAGAGTTTGAGATGGATGTGGAGAGTTTAAAAGCCACTTATACACATTTTGTCCCAAAAAAGGCTAAAACCAATAAAACATTGCTTAGAAACACTAAACAGCTTTGTTAGTGTTTCTGGGGTTAAAATGTGTCTTAATCCACTGCAACTAACTAATTGTAAGAGTTTGAGATAGATGTGGAGAGTTTAAAAGTCATTTATACCCATTTTGTCCCAAAACAGGCTAAAACCAAGAAAACATTGCTTAGAAGCACTAAACAGCTTTGTTAGTGTTTCTGGGGTTAAAATGTCTCTTAATCCATTGCAACTAACTAATTATAAGAGTTTGAGATAGATGTGGAGAGTTTAAAAGCCACTTATACCCATTTTGTCCCAAAACAGGCTAAAACCAAGAAAACAATGCTTAGAAGCACTGAACAGCTTTGTTTGTGTTTCTGGGGTTAAAATGTGTCTTAATCCAATGCAACTAACTAATTATAAGAGTTTGAGATAGATGTGGATAGTTTAAAAGCCACTTATACCCATTTTTGTTCCAAAACAGGCTAAAACCAAGAAAACATTGCTTAGAAGCTGTAAACAGCTATGTTAGTGTTTCTGGGGTAAAAATGTGTCTTAATCCAATGCAACTGACTAATTATAAGAGTTTGAGATTGATGTGGAGAGGGTATAAGGATGTTATACCCAACTCGATCTATTGTTACCTACATATGGTATGTTTTGAACAACGTGAATTAGCATAGTTCATTATTACGTATATATAGGTAAGGTAAGTGGTCCAAGCGTTTTAGACGTATGTATTTGTGTACAAAATTGTAACCATAAGAAAAGAAGAAAAAATTGATAAGTGGTTGCACAGTTGCACCATCAAGTCATGACGCCAACTAACTAAAATATTCACCTAATTAAAAGCCCTCTTTAATGTATTCTCTTTGTTCATTTGGGTTTACAACAAAAACAACTTTTCATGCATTCGTAAGGGATAAGCAAAATGGCTATCGGAGGATTGGCTCTTGATAACTCGGACGCCGGCAACATTGACGCCAAGATCACTGCCGCAGTTGTCATGAGTTGCATTGTGGCTGCCTCATGCGGTCTCATTTTTGGATACGACATCGGAATCTCAGGTTTTAATTCAAGCACACAAAGGATCATCTCATACAACAAGTTTTAAATTTTTAAGTAAAAACAAATTGTACTAATTAATATAATTTTGATTTTTCAATTTAACAAAGGGGGTGTGACGACTATGAAGCCGTTTCTTGAGAAATTCTTTCCATCGGTTCTCAAAAAAGCTTCGGAAGCTAAAACGAATGTGTACTGCGTCTACGACAGTCAACTTCTTACGGCCTTCACATCCAGCCTCTATGTCGCCGGCTTACTCGCTTCCTTAGTGGCTGGCCGTCTCACCGCGGCTTATGGTCGCCGCACCACCATGATCCTCGGCGGTTTCACTTTCCTCTTTGGTGCCCTCATCAATGGTTTAGCTGCCAACATAGCCATGCTCATTTCCGGTCGGATTTTGCTAGGATTTGGTGTTGGTTTCACCAACCAGGTAGCTGTAGTTCTAATTTCACTAAAGTCCATAATATAATTTTGTTTGTTTGTGTAGATATGCATGGAAAAGTGAGCCATCCGATTTACAATTTAGTTTCTTTGATTTTTTTTTTTTTAATCACTTCTATAAAGCCTGAAGCCAAATACTATTATAGTTCGTATGGTTATGGCCTGGTCTCATCAAATTTCATTAATATTATGTTTATGCACTAATAAAAATATACAAATTTTATAAATTTTACTACACTAAAACTGTTATGGTCCAGTTTCTGTTTCAGTTTGTTGGTTTGTTACTACACTAAAACTATGCGGTTTGTAAACAGTTTAGTTTCGGTTTAACTTGTATTTGGTTTTGTAAGCAAATCTATTACAAGGTAACTAAAAAAATTACAAATTTTTGAATGTGAACACGTACGTACGCTAGGCGGCTCCGGTATATCTTTCGGAGGTAGCCCCACCGCGATGGCGTGGAGCATTCAACTCCGGCTTTCAATTCTTCATCGGTGTCGGAGTAGTAGCAGCCAATCTAATAAACTACGGCACGGACAGCATTCACAACGGCTGGCGCATCTCACTAGGCCTAGCTGCTGTACCAGCCGCGATCATGACCGTCGGATGTCTATTCATTTCCGACACACCTTCTAGCCTCTTGGCCCGTGGGAAACACGAACATGCCCACGCGTCGTTGCTAAAGCTACGTGGCGTCGAAAACATAGCTGATGTGGAAACCGAGCTAGCGGCGTTTGCTAGGTCAAGCCAGCTAGCCATAGAGGCTAGAGCCGAACCTTTTATGAAGACGATATTGGAAAGACGGTATAGGCCTCATCTTGTGGTTGCTGTGGCGATACCATGTTTTCAGCAGTTAACCGGGATCACGGTTAATGCGTTCTACGCGCCGGTTCTGTTTCGATCGGTTGGGTTTGGTTCTGGTCCGGCTCTTATCGCGACCTTGATACTCGGGTTGGTTAATCTTGGTTCGCTTCTTGTCTCAACTATGGTTATTGACCGGTTTGGTAGACGTTTATTGTTTATTGCTGGTGGTATTCAGATGTTTATTTGTCAGGTACGTTCTAAAATTCTCATTAGGTTAAGTTATGGATTATATATTTATGCTTGTCACAAATCATGCAAAAATTGATAACTAGGTCAGGTCATGTACAGGTGGCAGTGGCTGCGTTGCTAGCGGTGACAGAGGGAGCCACCGGGGACGGAGAGATGAAGAAGGGCTACGCCGTGACGGTGGTGGTGTTACTTTGCATATACGCGGCTGGGTTTGGATGGTCATGGGGGCCATTGAGCTGGCTGGTCCCAAGTGAGATATTCCCACTCAAGATGCGGCCGGCTGGTCAGAGCTTAAGTGTGGCCGTGAACTTCGCTGCAACGTTTGCTCTCTCTCAGACGTTCTTGGTAACGCTCTGCGATTTCAAGTACGGTGCGTTCTTGTTTTACGGCGGTTGGATCTTTATAATGACGTTATTCGTCATCATGCTCTTGCCAGAGACAAAAGGGATCCCTGTGGATTCCATGTATCAAGTTTGGGAGAAGCATTGGTATTGGCAACGGTTTACTAAACCGACGTCAACTTGAAAGATGCAAAATTGCAATGGTTTACATTTTCCATGGATTATGTTTATTAGTTAGGATTGAAAGGATATAAGACATGCAACGTACATCAAATTAGTATTGTATGTATATTTTGACTGGAATCTTTATATTGTTATGCAATTAGTTATTTTCAAGCTTGATATCCTACAAAATTAACGTGCAAAAGAGTTTCATTATAGGTTATCTAGCAAATTGAAAATTTGAAATTGGGTTAGTTTACAAAATAATTTAGGACTCATTACAATACGGAATATAAACCATGAAGTTTTCTTCTTTTTATACACTTTTCACATAATCACATGAGCTTATAGACGAGTAGGGAGCAAAGCAAATAAGATCGATAGTTGGTGAAAGAAGCAGAAGGCGGACGACGAGAGGTAAAAGTCGCATATATATACATTTCATTTTTTTTCTTTATGTGAGTGTAGCTTGATTTAGACGATGTTATACAAATCAAGGAACTGATTTTTGTATTTGGACATCCATAGTCTTACAAATCTGATTTATTTTGTAGGTTTGAGGAAAAAAATAATTGGTTAAAGAAGCAAAAGACGAAAACAAAAATGAGATAAGGTTTGCATAATATAAAATACTAAAGTAATCTTAAAGTTACATGGAAACTTGAAAACATCCTATATTGTGAAACAAAAAAGTTTTTCTAAAACATCTTATATTTTGAAACGGAGGGAGTATATTTTTTTCTTATGCGTGTAATTTTTTTTTTTTTTTAACACATACCTTGCTCTTATGCGTGTAACTTGTTGTATACGATGTTATTCCAATAGAACCCATATTTTGGTCAGCTTTAACCTTGTTTACTTTGTAGTTGTAGTGAATTCTATGAGACTTGAGATTACCTTTTATGTCTTTACATGTATTGTTTTGGATTCTAATAAAAGAATTCAAGCGTTCAACAATAAAACATGTATTATACATATTTTTTGAAAAATGATTTAACTAAACATGTTTAGTTCGCATAAAGCATTCCGAAAATACCTATATCTATGTTTTCTGGATTCAACACTGTTAAAAAAATATGGACTCTGAAATCTGATCAAAAACTCTTCAATCAACCATATCCATAAAAATCACAACTATAGGAAAAAAAGTATTATATTTCGTATTGTTTTTGTAACGTTCCAAGTTTTTAATATTATCCTATCTGCTTTCAAGCCCATAAAATAAGCCCATCGCCTTCCCACAACCCATACTTCCAAATCATTACGGTTTCCAAAGCAGAAGAATCAAAAGATTTATTAAGATTGTGAATGGTCGCAGCAGTCTTGCGGAGAAATCCGTCTGCGGACTGTACTGCTTTTTATTTATCATTTAATAAATATAGTTTGCATGGTGTGATCTAAATAAAGCAGAGACAAGATCGCAGCAGACCAACTACAGACCGCTTTTGCATACAAATAAAGTTGATTCACAATAGTCTGTAATCCGTTCTAAAAATGGAACGGTTCAGACCGCAGATAGATTTGGCCGCTCTGACTACAGTTAGCATTTAAACCCTAGGTGAAAAGAACAAATCAAAGCCGACACGTGGCAGTCACTCCTTGACAGCTGGATAATACTTACTGGCCCTCTAAATCTACGAAATTTATTTGTCTCCATCACTCTCCTTTTTTTTTTCTGGTTCTCTCTTCTCTTTTTGTGTATTTTATTCAAAAGCCAATTCCCAATTTCCCACCAAAGCTCTTTTGGCGCAATCCGGAGAGTCTCACTGACGACGACGTCATGTCGTCACCATCCGGCGAGTCTACGAACGGCTCTCGTTGCTGCTCATCATGCATCAACGGTGACAACGATGGAACCCCCGGCGACGATTTCGGTAAATCGGATGAGTTTACATGCATTCACTGCAAAAGTTCCGATCGATTCGATCTCTCTTCTTCGTCCTGTTACTCTGAATCGGAATCGAAATCGGTGGACGATTCGGAGAAGCTTCGAAGAATCATCGTCGCTTCCGTCAAAGGATTCACTATAGGTACTGGTTTAAAAGGTGGATTAGCTATTTTCTCAATCGTAGCTCGTTTCGCTCGCCGTCGTAGGTCTTCTTCTCAATCCAGGTTAGCCGAATCCGCCTTGATATATATATATATATATATATATATATATATATTTAATATTCCGGTTTAATAGCTCAATCTGATCTGATGGTAATCCGGTTTAGGAAAATCGGGGAGTTTTCGAATAGTGAAGCGATTGCTCTGGGGATTAAGGAGACGTTGAGATACGGATTGTTTTTGGGAACTTTTGCTGGGACTTTTGTTACAGTTGATGAAGCTATTGCTGCTTTAGTAGGAGACAAGAGGCATGTCCCTACACTATTCTTTTGGATTTTTGTTTTGTTTTGTTTTTCTTCTGATTTTTAGAATGAACCAAAATAGTGAAATATAGAATCATATCGATTGCTTCAGATTTGATCACAGTGAAGTAATTTATCTGAATCCAGAACTGCAAAGTGGAGGGCCCTGTTTGCTGGATTGGTGGCTGGACCATCTATGCTTCTCACAGGGCCAAATACTCAACATACGAGTTTGGCTGTTTATATATTGATGCGTGCTGCGGTCCTTGCGTCGCGCTGTGGCATTAAAAGTAAACGGTTCGGGAAGATATGCAAGCCGCTTACTTGGAAACATGGGGACTTGTTTCTCATGTGTCTCTCTTCCTCACAGATTTTGTATGTTCTCCTTTCTCTCTACATAGATATTAACTTATTCCAACATCTGGCTCAGTTTTCTTTTTACTAGGTTCTTGGTTATTAGTTGTTTCTGATTATGCATATTAGATCATTTATTCTTAGATTAGCAATTTGTGTGTGTGTGTTTTTTTTTTCAGGTCTGCTTACATTTTGAAACAAGAAAACCTTCCTTCATCGTACAAGTCTTTTCTTAATAAACATGGTGGGAAGGATCTTTCTATCTTACAAGGTGTAAAAGATATCGCCAGCGCTCAACCATTCACCAATTTAAGGGCAATTGAGAAATATTACAAGTCTGTTGGAGTTGATATCAAACTGGATCCTAACATGAAAGTCCCATGTTCGGTATGCGTTTATATCGTATCTTATGTTCTACTATAGTATCATCAGTAGCAAGCATTACTTGCCTCCTTTGTGTTAATTGTCTCATGTTGTTTCCATGTAGATAATACATGGAAATGAGTCATGTGTTAAGCATGGTATTACATTTTTCCTTCAAGCTTACAAGAGGGCGCTACCTGTCTATGTCCCTGTCTACTTGATTCCAGCGCTAATAGTCCATCGTCAAGACCTGCTAAAAAAGTACTAGATTCGTGTCCTGCAGAATCTTATAATTTTCTATACTACTCATTGAAAATGGTATTTAGTTTCTATACGTTCTCATTTACTCATCACCTCATGATATCTTTCATATCCAATCTCACAGGCAATACTCGATACTTGGCAAAGGTCTTCTGGGCACGGCAAGATCAAGTTTGTTTCTCTCGACTTACTGCTCTTCTGCCTGGTTAGAATCATTTATTGAAAAGCTCTTAATTTCATACCCTATTTAAAAAAACATAGTAAGATTTAACAATTTTTTTTGTTTGTTTGTTATTACTTAAGTTGAAACTTATACCATCTCTGTAATGATTTAAACTAGGGCTTGGACTTGTCTACTTTTCCGAACTTTTGAGACATGTAACATACCGCTAGTGGCCATAGCAACGGTAACAAACCAAATCCATCCACATCACATACATGTGTATGTGGAACTAATATTTTCCCTAAACTGAGGTTTTTTCCTACAGTTCCCAACAGGTCTGGCCTTAGCTATTGAGAAGAAAAGCAGAAGAATAGAGATATCACTCTACTGCTTAGCAAGGGCAATAGAGAGCTTCTTCACTTGCATGACAGATGCTGGATATATACGACCGCCCAAGAGTCTAAGAAGAGCAGATGTGGTTGTGTTCAGCGTTTCGACAGCCATCATAATGCATTGTTACGCGCAAGAAAGAGAGGTATTTCGATCAAAATACTTGAACGTTCTAGATTGGGTTTTTGGTGTTCCTCCTCCTCCCCCTGTTACTCCTCGCGAAAAAAACCTAGAGACATTTACTTTCTAATATATCGACTTCAGAGGGCAAAACATAAGTTATCACGAAGTTTGAGAAGTCTTGAAAGTTGTCATTTTGTTCTCCACTTTTAACCTAAAGATCTTTGATGTGGGATAGAATTTGGTGGTAGAATGTTCATCTATAGAGTCTCTAGGAGTTTTGTTTTGGGTTTTGGGATATCAAACGAAGATAGCCATATGCCAATTCATGTAGCTCATCTCTCTAACTCTAACCCCAATAGTGTATTTTACCAAAGTGATGCGGGTCACAGTGATCAACTCACTTGAAAGTATTGTAACCATGTTTATTTTTCTTCCACTATAGGGTAAAAAAAATAAGAAACAAAATTTATAAATTACGTAAAACTGTTTATTTTTTTGTCCAAGAAAAAAAAAAATTCTTTTTTGTTCTGAATGGAAAAAGCCTCTACGTGGTAAATGATTGTGAATTTGTAATCATCAATCTAAGGAGACCAGTATGGTTCGATTGGATAGGCATGTCTTGAATAGGCATGTGGGTCATTGATTTTGCAGACCAAATCCGTTGTAAATATAATATGTAAATCTTAGAGTGGGTCTTTCATGTTCTTCGCAGTTAAAATAAATTCTATGAAAGGAAATTGTAACAAGGCTAACAACATATGCTAATTAACATTATAAACCATACGTAAAGCTGGACGAGTTACACAATATGACTTCAATAATTTGATACGAACATCCACCACCTATACATTGCATATCCATAGACCGTGCCGTATAAAACCATCCTCATAGGGTACACTCTAAACCTGCATATATAGTTTTTTACATAAAAAGTAAATATAATTCAATCATCACAGAAACGTGCATAACTTGTAAATCTAATTCGTTGCTATACACACGTATTACAGACTGTTCCGAACATGGTACGTTGTTGTTATATGTTTCAAAGATTTATCCATTATTAGATCCAAAAAAAAGATTCAACCATTAGGCACTAATTTAAACCGATCTAATAATATAAATCAATATATAATTTTCATAAACAATATATAATCAACCATTAGTGCAGTGGCCAAAGGTAAGTCCTTAATGTAAAAAGCACCATCATATCCGGGAGTTCCGCTTCCTATAGATTAAGCTAATGGACCGGCCTGTGGCCCAATAGTTGAAAAAAAAAACAATATAAAAATATCCGTAGCTTTACAATATGCATACATTACAAATGTAACCTAGCTAACATTATACCGTATATTTATACATTGGGGTTTATATAATCTAAACCAGAATTTAGATCTAACAATTGAAAAAGTGACATATACGTATGAAACAACTAATCTGATATTGGAATAAGATAGTAACCTTGAAGGATGAGATTTGCGGGAGAGAGCGGCGGCTCTTTCCTCGGCGGTGACAGGGTATCCCCACCGTGAGAAACTCCGATCAAAGAAGTCCCAATCAGGCAAAAGTATGCCACCGATAAGAGAAATACCGACGGCGTAAGTAACAACAGTCTTCTTTAAAGACTGTGTCCATAACCATACGACCACCATCACCAACGCAAGACCTACCATAGATGATCTCAGTGCTGCTTCGTTTCCCATTTTTTATGGTTAGGTAAGTAGGTAATTTATTTTTAAAAGCGGGATTAGTTGAAGGTGCGTTTGAGAAGAGAACGAAAAGGATGGTAACAGTCTAACAGAGTTAAACATGAAAAGAAGAAGACTAATATAACTCACAGAAGATTCAAGATTGTGAAGAATGTGTTAAATTGATTTTTATATTAAGGGGATATTTTGGAAAAATGCGTGGCAATTGAATGCCGCCATAAATGTAGTGATGTCCCAACTGTATTTTTAGATCCAAAATTGTTTGTTTCAATTCAATTTGTCATTTGAGTTACTTAGTTTAAGATCCGGATGAAAAATATACTCCCTCTGGTTTTTTTTAGTTGTCATTCTAGAGTAAAAATTTTGTTTTCCAATACTTATCGTTTTAAGTTTCCAATGCATATGTTTTGGAAAAATACCAATTTTATCCCAACTATTTTAATGCTTTGACCAATGAAAAAATTAGAAAATGTATTAAATAAGGGGTATAATAGAACATTGATCTATTTTCTTAATTAGTGTGCAAAGCTCTAGTACAACAAGTAAAAAAAACCGGAGGGAGTAGTCTAAATAAAATGACATAATCGTCAAAGTAAAAACTATAATAAAAATATTTAATAAAGTTATAACTACTAATTTTTTTATATAAAAACTAGTTAAAAATAACGAATTCTAATATAATAATAATTTATAAATTTTTTATTTATAGAAATATATTATTTATTACTATTATAAACTTATACAATCTTATTATATAAAGTTGGGTTTTGGAAGTTAGCCATTAACAAGATTTTGACATGTGTCAAGTTATCAATCTTAGATTTTGACAAGAGTAAAAGTTAATATTTAAAAGGGAGAATTTGATTACAACAAAAATAAAATATTTTGTTTCAAAAAATATTAATAATTTAAAAAGATAATTATCAAAAATTACATAATTTATTATAAATACAAAGTTTTTAAAAATAATTATAAGGAGATTATATATATATATATTTCATTAAATTTGAAATTATAATATTATTTATTTATTTTTAATTTTTAGTTATTAATTCTACAAAAAAATAGAAAAAGGGATTAAGGAAAATATACAGTTAATTATTAATTTTAAATTTTGTAAATACTCACTTCTATATAAACATAGATCGTTTCATATTTAAATAATTCATTCAAAAATACTGCTTTCAACTTTGTTTAATTGGGAATTTTTTTTAATGGAAACACTACTTTCTTATTTTTAAGCCAAAATTTTCTCATACTTTTTACTTTTTCAGTTGAGAATAAGGAGATTAATATGTTGACCCAGAAAAAAAATATATATATATACATTTTCTTTTCCAAATACTATATTTTAAAATTTATTGTAGTATTTTTATATTGTTTTATTTAATTTATATTTTATCTTTGAATTATTTGGGATTCATATATTACTGTGCTTATAATTTTCTATTGTTTCTTTAATTATGTACGTCAAATTAATTTTCTTCTAATTTTTCAACGGTTGGTCATAAACCCTTTTTTTTTTTTGCAAACATAATTGGTACCATTATTCATTCAATCTCAAAGGGAGATAACAATTAGAAGCTCATCAACCTAATGGATAGATAAAATAGGCTAATTAAACACAAGCTTACAACAAACATAGATAGATAGATTAGAAAAACATAAATTGTTGTTAATAGATCCATAGAAGCTCAAAGACAGTGACACCCTGGTTCGCGGAAAGGTTTAAAAGAATTGATTTGGCCACATATGTCACCAAAATGCACTTATTTTTCTGGTCAAGGGTCTTGAGAGAACTTCATGATGGGTGAACTTCCTAGAAGTGATTTTCGAAACTGTGCAAGTGAGGACAGAACACAGTAAAATATCATTTGTTGATTTGTACGGTCGGTAAACAAGTTTTTAAAGCCTCCTAGACGTAACAAACCGGCAATCAAATATGGGTGGGTCCACGGACCGGGAATAGATGTAGGACCCACTTAGGAAGGTGGGCCCATAGACTGAGAGTGGACATGGGCTCACTAAGCAAGGTGGCGGTTGAGGCGTTACAGAGACAGAGGCTACATCATGATGCGTCAAAGATACTTCTAAGAATGAGTATTTGATCGTGGAAGATACAGTCATTCTTTGGAGCGATCTGAAAGAAATGTATGAATACCAAAAAACGGTGATTCTACCAAGAGCCCAATATGAATGGACACAATTGAGACTCCAAGATTATAAGTCTGTTAGTGAGTACAACTCCGCCTTGCACAAAATTACCTCCAAATTGGCACTATGTGGTGAAAAGGTAACGGAGGAGGACAAGTTAGAGAAAACTTTGTCTACTTTCAATGCAAACAATGTGTTGTTACAAATACAATACCGTGAAAAGGGGTTTACCAGGTATTCCCAGTTGATAACATGCCTTTTTGTGGCTGAAGAACAGAACCAGCTATTGTTGCACAATCATGGTATGCGTCCAACTGGATCTGCACCACTTCCCGAAGCGAACACGGCATCTTTCGGTAAGAAAGAGCAAAACAAAACCACTAACCATGGTCGTGGAAGTGGAAATCAACGCGGCCGTAGACGCGGTCGTGATTGTCAACACGAATATGGTCGAGGCCATGGAGTACCAGTTCAGAACCATTCTTTCAAGAAGAAGTGGACCGGTAACAAATAATAGAAAGCACCATATGAAAGCGTTTGTCACCGGTGTGGAGGAGAGGACCATTGGGCTAAGAGGTGTCGGATACCAAAACACCTTGTTGATCTTTATCAACAATCCCTAAAGCAAGAGGGGCAAAAGGTGGAAACAAACTTTGTGTTTGAGGATGGCGAAGATGATTTTGGTCATGATGGTGCTACTCATATGGACACCTCTGATTTGCTTGAAGAGTATTAGTGCTTTTTATAAGACTTTAAACCCGCACATCGGGTGGATCCTCATCTAGTATAAGTATATTGAAGGGTATCTAATAGCTACCAATATAAGATTGTGTTATTTGTTTGCGTTCTTAAACCTGAGTTATCGTCTAAATTTGTTTTCAATTTCTTGTATTGCAGCCAATACTTATTTCATAATATATTCGAAATATATATATTTGAATATTTTCTATGTTATGATGATTTATACATATGTTCGAATGGTAGTATCATCTTCCACTTAAATACTTTTTTTTTGGACGAAACCACTTAAATACTTTATATGATCCATTATATAAGAATTTTTAGCTAAAAACACAATAATTAAGAAATAATAAATATTGTATCATTTAACAAAATTCAACCAATAGAAAAAAAGTTACAGACAAATGTAAATATTCCAAAATTTTTAAATTAGTATAAAAAATGCATATAACTTGATTTTTAATTATCAAATAGAACAGAGAAAAAGTCTAAATTTTTTTATATTGGAATAGAGAGAATATCAAAAAATTTTATATTGGGATAGAGAGAATATAAAATAGAACAGAGAAAAAGTCGACTGACACACGCCTTGTGTCAACCAATGCATCTCCCCCTGCATCGACCGATACACACCTTGCATCGACTGATGCAACACCACTGTGTCAGCCGATGCACTCCTTGCATCGACCGATACACTCCTTGCATCGACCGATGCAACTTCCAAATTCATAACTGCGTCAAATGATACACTCCTTGCATTGACCGATGCAGCGCACCGATTACTCGCGTACCAACGCGATTGCATCGATTGATGCTATCATGGCATCGATCAATGTAGTTGCCCTAGCGACGAAAGCAGACGCCGTCTTCGAACGCAACTCGTCCTCCAACACCACCAATCGTCCAAGAACATCACCACAACCAAACCAGGCCATAGAAAACACAAAAATCACAACAAACAAAGAATCAATCCACCAAATCACTGAAAAAATACATAAAACTCAGAGATCTCATGCTCAGATAAGCCATGGTCATGCACTCACCTTTAACACGAAGATTCTGACTCTAGAAGCATGAAATCAACACCACAGCAAGCCCCAACACATCCTCAAACTCAGATCTCCACTTCCACAAACAGATCTCTCGAGAAACGGCACAAAAACTCACAAATAAGACTCTGGAAGAACTCTCATTCGCTCAAAAAAATACTCGAGTCTTAGGTTTTCATCAACTAAACCGCGTCAAACCGGAGAAAAAAGAACTAATCCAAACACAATCTGCGTAGTTGCATCGATCGATGCACACCCTGGCGTCGATCGATGCACAAACCGGATTTTCCAGTTCACGGGCGTTAAAATATTAAACATAAATTGTTACTAAAACACAACGTTGATGAAAGAGGAAACACAATGTTGTCACAAGAAAACATTCAAATTCCTATCGCATATTTCGAAGGAAAATAGAAGGAAACACCTGTTTTCTACCAATTTCCTTCAAAAAATGAAAGAGGTAAACGCCTGAAGGAAATCGTTTTTTGAAGGAAATCGAAGTAAATTTCTTTCGAAAATGTTTTGAAGGAAAAGTCGAAGGTAAAGTGGAAGGAAACATGAAGGATAATTATGACCCTTTTCCTTCTATATTTTTGAAGGAAAATATTTTCCTTTGTGTTTCCTTCGAAATCTTCCTTCACATTTCCTTCGAAATCTACCTTCTCATTTCCTTCGAAATCTTTTTTCTCATTTCCTTCGACAAGATTTCATTTGAATTTCCTTCGAAACCTTCATTCTAAATTCTTTCGAAATTTTCATTCTCTTTTCCTTCAAAACTCGCCTGTGTGATTTTAAAATCCGATTCACTTTTCAATTTCTCATAATCAATTGTAGATTTTGTTTTATCCTGCAGTTTTACATTGCAGGATGAAATTAGTTTCTTCATACATAGATAAATTCACAAACGTTTTACAAAAAATATCATGTTATATTACAAAATCATTACAGAAACAGTTATTATGGCTGGGTTTCATCATCTTCCTCCATGCTTGTGGTCACTGGGTGGTTAGGTGGCTGTAGGTCAGGAAACTTTTGTAAGAGGAGCTTGTTGCATTCCATGAGGTACTTGATCTGAGCATCTTTTTGGAGTTCACGTGCCTTCAAAGTTTGAATCTCCTCTTGTAACTTAGGAATCTAGCGTGGTTGAAGCACAGATGAGTCCTCAACGAAAAGGTTACCAAAGCCATAGAGTTTTCCTCTTACCTTGGGAACAACCTGTGAACAACCAATTAATCAGTGGATGGAGATTGTTAGAAGCTTACCATAATTGATAATCTTAGAGTTTATAAGACTAATGAAGCCCACTAACAAATCATTCCAATTATTTAGAAGCCTTAATTGGCCCAAACCAATTTAATTATACGATTGCAAAAAAAAATTAATTGTGCTTTTTGATGTTATCATATATTTAGCAAATGTAATTTAACAAAAAACAACATATATAATAAATAAAATATTTACCGTTTATTCAGAATCGGATGAATATTCGGATGATGCGGAATCAGACTCTTCTTCAAACTCTCCAACCTCTTCTTCCGAAACGTTCAAAACATCATCGATTATAATTTCTTCTTCTAGTTCTCCTGGAATAGTTTCGTCATGAGTAAGCTCGACAGAGCCTATGTCCCCAACATATATTTGTTGCAGCGGGCCATTTTCTATTACGCCTCGCACTCTTCCTCTAGGGCTTATTTCACTACAAGAAATGCGGCACTTAACGTCAGTTTGTTATTGGGTTAACGTCATTTTAAAATTGACGTTAAAAATAAAACGTCACTTACCAAACCGACGTAACATCAAGTGTCGTTAAGTTTTTTTGCTTCGGTTAATAAAATGACGTTAAGTCAAACGTCATTAAACTAACGTCGGTTTCTTTTTCTTTAACATCAATTACAATACTTTTACAACCGACGTAAGTTACACATAATTAATTATTTATTTTTAGTATTAAATTTTAATATTATAAAAAGAAATCAACTTATGTCAGTTTGATAACCGACGTTAATTTCCTTCCTATTTTTTCACCTTGCGTCGGTTCATGTAGTGTCGCAAATAAAGTGACGTGATATAGAGAATTTCTTGTAGTGTTTGTGTAAC
Source organism: Camelina sativa (assembly GCF_030686135.1). Taxonomy (NCBI): domain Eukaryota; kingdom Viridiplantae; phylum Streptophyta; class Magnoliopsida; order Brassicales; family Brassicaceae; genus Camelina; species Camelina sativa. The sequence continues at coordinate 29,278,641 of NC_141896.1, read as the reverse complement.
AGTAACCCACCAATCTTTTTTTTTTGGTAAGCCGAGGATAGGGAATGTAACACACTTGGTCTCCCTGTGATGCGAGGATGAAAGGGTCATATTTATCGAGCCTCCTTGAGGTTCGTACTGAAGTTACACCAAATTTGTCAACATGTACTCCCCTCTCAATAGATGGATCATACCAATCACACATGAAAACTATGCATTTTAAGTTTATTACTCCAGGAAACTCAACCTCCAAAATCTCATTCAGAACACCATAATATATTGTATTACCGGCCTGCGTACTAATACCGGAGTTGATTGTTGTCATGTTCTCTCTCTCGCGATAAAATTTGAATGCATATCCACGTGTGTAGTAAGCTGGTGAACTTTGTGCAAGCGACAATGGACCGTCAACCAACTCTTCTAACTAAGTATGTAATCGTTCACCTCTATTATTGCATGTTATCACCTCTAGTTGTATGTAAAATGCTCACATATAATTTCATCCATTGTTCAAACTCATTTTGTTTCATGGTGGCAATAGTCTCTTCATTGTAATGTGGATATGATGTTCGCAACTGCTCGAGATAAATCCTGTATAGAGAATATTATTAAAATAAACATAAAAAATGTAGGCAAAATATCAATTAAATGGACATTACTTAAAAATACTTCTCATATGGCCATAGTTCCTCACAATTCAAGAGAATGTAGGTATGCAAATGTTTTACTTCTTCTTCGGTTAGCCACCGCTTAGTTGGTTTCCCACTTAACCGCCCAATTTGTGAAAAAATGTCTGGAACTTGGGTTATGTATTGTGGTTTTTCACCACCATCATCATAACGGCTTGGTTTTCTGCTCTTGGTTTGAACACTTGGGGGAAAGTAGTGAGAAGCAAAATTGGATCTTTCTTCGTTGATGCTTTGAGCGATAATCGAACCTTCCACTTTGCTTAAATTTTTCACCTTCTTTTTCAAGTAAAACATGAATCTTTCAAAGGGGTACATCCACCTATACTGAACAGGACCCCAAGTTCTGCCTCTCTAGGAAGATGAATTGGAAGATGTTCCATTACATCAAAAAAGGAGGGTGGGAATATTTTTTCGAGGTTGCAAATAATAACGGGTATGTTCTCAGATAATTGTCTAATGCCAGCTGGGGTAAGTGATCTTGTACATAGGTCTCGAAAGAAAGCACTAATTCCTGTAATGTGAAAACAATACATTTTATATGTTTATACATATTAGTTGGTTTTATGAAAAACTAATTTCGTATGTTTTAAAAAAAATACCTACAATAGCTTCATGTTCATGTTTGGGGAGGAGTTCGAGAAATGCAAATGATAGTAACCGCTGCATAAACACATGACAATCATGACTCTTCATCCCTGATAATCGACCTTCTTGGTTGTCAACACAGTTTCGTAGGTTGGAAGCATATCCATCAGGGAATTTTACTTTACGCACAATCCACCTAAAAAAGGCATCTTTGGCATCTCCATCTAATCTGAATTTTGGGATAGGACCTCTTCCGCTTGGTAAAACATGTAAATGAGGACGATTACATATCAAAGGAAAGTCTAATCTCGACTTCACATTGTCTTTTGTCTTCCCCGGGACATTTAAAACGGTATTGAGCAGGTTGTCAACGACATTCTTCTCAATGTGCATGACATCAAGATTGTGTTTTAACAAGAGATCTTTCCAATAAGCCAACTTCCAGAAAATACTATGTTTGTGCCAATTGTGATACTCTCCATAACCGTCTACTGGATTATGTCCACCACCACCGCAATATGTTGTCTTTTCCGCACCAAAATCCCTTAGTTGCGTTAATATAGATTCACCATCTAGCTCAGGTGGCGGAGCATCTGAAACTGTGCGATTTTTCGTAAACAGTTTTTGTTGCGACGGTAAGGATGAGAGCCTGGGAGAAATTGCCTGTGACAGTCAAACCAACTTGTCTTCCGTCCATGTTTTAACTGAAATGCATCTGTGCTATCTTGACAATACGGACATGATAATCGTCCATGTGTTGTCCATCCTGATAACATTCTGTAAGCTGGAAAATCGCTTATTGTCCACATTAGCACCGCCCGGAGAGTAAAATTTTGCTGCCAAGAGACATCATACGCTAGAACTCCGTGCTCCCATAGGACTTGTAACTCATGAATCAAAGGTTGTAAGAACACATCAAGAGATCTCTTCGGGTGTTCTGGACCAGGGACAAGCACAAAGAGAAATAGAAACTCTCGCTTCATGCACAATGATGGAGGCAAATTATAAGGTGTGAGAATAACTGGCCACAAAGAATATTGTCGTCCATGCTTTCCAAAAGGGTTGAAACCATCTGTACATAGTCCTAGGTAGAAGTTCCTACTTTCTGCTGCAAATGCAGGATACAATCTCTGAAAATGTTTCCATGCCTCTGCGTCTGAGGGATGCGCGATCTCCCTGTTAGTTGAATGCTCTTGGTGCCATCTCATTGCTGCAGCGGTGCGCTCTGCTTGATATAGTCTTTTCAATTGACCTGCTAACGGTAAATACCACATACGTTTAAACGGTACTCTAGACCTTCCACTAGTATTCTGGAACCGGGGCTTTCCACAAAATCGACAAGCTAAGTAGTCAGCGTCTGATTGCCAGTAAATCATCCAGTTGTCAATACAAACATCGATCATCTGATATGGCAAACCAAGTCCATGAACAAGCTTCTCAATTTCAGTATAAGAAGCTGGTGAAATGTTGTCTTCTGGCAAAATATCTTTCACAAAATCTGCCCAAGCATCTACACAATCTTCTGACAAATTGTAATCCGTCTTTATATTCATCATCCTAGTTGCGGCGAATAAAGGAGAATGTCCTTCCTTACAACCTTCATATAACTTATTCTATGAAGCATCTAGCATATCATAAAATCTTTTTGCTTCTACATTTGGTTCTTCTATTCTATTTGGAGGTTTTGGATATGCATGCATATTTTCCCTATATGCATCATGAACCATTTGAACTGTTCCTATATCATCTTCTCCCAATCTAGATTCTTCAACCCTCTCGGACACATTTTCACTAGTACTATTCACATGGTATGCATCATTTTCCCCATGATAAAACCATACTTTGTAACTTGACATAATTCCATCTCTATATATATGTCCCCAAACTAAATCCTTGTCGATGAAATTATTATTGTTACAAGATGTACAAGGGAAAAACATCTTACCACTTCTTAAGCAGCTTTCTTGATTCAAAGCGACGTTCATGAATTCAGTGAGTCCTGCTGCATACTCCCTCGTAAGCATCCCGTTCGGAAAGCCTCCCGCATATCTTTCCATATCCAGCCAAGAGCGAAAATTATTCATGCTTTCTCTTTAGAACAAACTAAATTTATATCAAAAATAATTTTGGTGGAAGCGTAATCTTTTTTTTTTTCTTTGTTGTCGTCAATTTAGATACGAATAATGGATGTATAGAGAACTAAATTATATAGGGAAATAAAGATCTGATTCCTTCTCAATTCCTACAAAAAAGTTTACTATTTCACCCACCACTCACCCGCTTTATATCCTTTTTGTTTTAACGTGCCGACATCAAAATTATTTTCCCATTATTTTGTAATTTCCTACAAATATTTCATATTAGAAAATATTCGAAGGGAAATAGAAGGAAAATTTCCTTTAAAATATCTACGACTTTATTTACTTTAAAAATACTTCTTGTTTCCTTCGACATTTCCTTCGAACTATATTTGAAGGAAATGCAAAGGGCATTTTCCTTCTAAATTCTTTACGGTCCTTTGCCTTCGGTTTTCCTGCCGTTTTCCTTCAAAATTTCCTTCAGTAACAAGTTTTGAAGGAATTTGGAAGGAAATTTTTTTCCGTTTTTTATGTTCTATCTGGTAGGATTTTTACTTCTTATTTCCTTCCAATGTTGTGTTTGGTCACAAAATTGAAGTTTTTTGGTAGGAAAAGTTTCTTTCCAAAACTTTTGGTATCTAATTTCGTAGGAAAACATCATGTTTTCTTGTAGTGAACCATCAAAATTAAAACTTATAATTAAAAAAATATTGTGGCAAAAAGACGCAACTTTGCAAAAAAAAAATATTTAAACTATTATAAATATAAGATATTTTATGAAGAATTATGGTAAAGAGTTACAACCATTATAAAAATTATTAATATTTCTATTACTAGTAAAAAACTATTATGATTTGTCAGACCCTAACTAAGAATATTAAACTAATGGTTGTAATGAGTAAATGCAATTTTCTAATAAATAATTATAATTAGTAAAAGATAATAATGAGTGAAAATGTATCAACGAAAAATAAAAATAAAAGACACAACTATCATAAAGAATAAAACTTTAAATATTAAAATAGTTTTTTTTTACAAATAGATGCAACTTTAAACTATATCTTAAGTTGAATTAAATTCCTGTATTCTATAATCATTTCTAAAATTTTTAGTTAGATTATGTAATAACTTTGAATATTGGATATTAATATTCAAGATTCAACATAAAACTGAAAAAGTTTTTGAACGAATAAAAATTTGTTAGTTATTGATGAAAAGACAAATATAAAGAGAGTTCAAAAAACATAACTATTTAAATAGACAAATCTGTTAGAATGAAAAGTTATGATGACAAAATATGAATAAAATATTATGAAAAATACAACTTTATAATAAACATTTACAACCATATAAATTTTGGAAAAAACATATAAAAACAATTTTTTTAACGAAAATGTACAATGAAAAGTTGCAATTGTTGTTCATATTTATTCAGATTGTTATTATTATATAGATTTTGTTTTGATAGCTGACATCGTTAGTTATAAGTGATAACCGCAAACTTACTAACAGTTAAGGACCCTCTTAATAAAAACAGAAGCTTTGACATAACAGTACAATAACCTCGGTGGAGACTCATTCTCCTCCGATTTTTTGTGACCGAGACTCATTCTCCTCCGATTTTTCGTTCCGATTTCATGCAAAAATCAGTTCTATTTTGTCGTTCAGAGAGTGTCGCGAAAGAGAGAGAGGAGGAAGAGAAAGAAGGAAAAAAATTGTTTTTATATTAAACCTACATCCAACAAAATAGCGACAAGTAGAGAATAAGAGTTGCCTCTTAAATCTACTAAATAAAAAGTTGCCTCTTATTTTTTCATTTAGTTTTGATTTATTTTTTATCCATTTAGCATAAGAGTCTTCACTAAATCTTCCGTTGGAGATGCCCAGAGCACTTGATGACATGTTGTCTAGTCGTCACTTAATCCTTGTTTTTTTCGTCTTTGAATTCTCTGCGGTTTTTGAGCAAGTTGAATAGTTTATTTTAATGACTTGAACATCAGAGAGTTATAAGAAAGAACTTGTAGAAATTTTTTCAGACTGCAAAGCGTTTAGTTCTATATATAATTCAAGAGACGTTTCCCTAATGCATAATTCACTCGTTGGAAAACTATATAAGAGGAACTGCCTTATTATTGGTGGTCGGTAATATACTACATGTGGCTTAAAACATGTCTTTAAATCTTGAATATTCATATTTTCATGTTTAACAAATCGCTCCAATCCTACATTTTATTATTGGTAATCATTTTCATCTCTTTGTTGGATTTATTCTTAAATTATAAAATCACATTTACAATTTCGTTTAAAATTGGATTTTGGATAACTTATCAAACTTGAGTTTTACTCTAATCGCTTTTTTATGATTTTAAAGATAATTATTTGAATATGGTTAATTGGGAAGAATTTTATAATTTATGCGAAATTATGAAGTTTATAGCTAGTATATAGTAAATTGAGCAGATTCTGAAAGTACATGGTGATTTTAGTTGAACGGTATAGTAGAGGGGGATTGCTATATGCAGCCTTTTTTGTTTTGTTGTTTCAGATGGATCTATAAATAACTAAAATTATTACATAATTTAATTTTGATATAAGTTTCATAGTTTCTCCTATAATCGAGACCAATGAAGAATGATTCTAGCAATCAATCATCTAGTATGTTTACTTCATATATTTGAAACTAATATAAACCAAAGAAATTTAAAACTAATTGAGCATCCGCATACTGAAAACACTTGAGAGATGACCTCATCCTAAACCCTTTTGAATGTTCTGTAATGCGGACCGACCCTTTTTTAAAATAATAAATCATAAATAATAATATAATATAATAAATAAACTACAACTAGTGGTCCCATACCCACTATCCACCTAACCACAATCACAACCAACCGCGGAATAACCAATACCAATCAATATCCAAATAATAATTCAATAATAACCAATAATCATAACATCAACAATATACAATAATCAAATAGCAGAAATCATAGAACCAGCAACCTAGCGATGTTCTAATGACTCAACTCTAGCAACCTAGCAAGCCAGACAACATCAAATCGAGTCCCTAGAACATCCTCCTCTTCATTGCCTTGATTCCACGATCACACTTTGCCTTTACCATCAAACAACATTCAACAATCAACAATAACAAACCAGGACTCTGCATCGACCGCTACCAACATGCATCGACCGACACCAGATGGAGGTTGCATCGACCGACGCATGCTCGACATAACACGAAAACCCTAGAGTTTACGCGCCGTCCTCGCATCTGCATCGACCGACGCACAAAGTGCATCGACCGATGCAATGCCGAGCATCGTTTTCCTCCGAAGCTTCTCGCCGGATCTTCGTTCCTGCAACCACGAAACTCGATCCCAAGCCACAAGAAAGCTTCCCAACGTCCCAAATAACAATCTAACCAGCCTAACAACACATAACAAGCAAATCAGAGAGATCTCTAGCTTAGATAAGCCATGGTCATGCACTTACCTTTGCCACAGAAGAATCTGAACCTCAAACAACCAAGAACACGCTCCTTGGAAGCTCCTACAACGTCCTAAGCCTCAGATCTCTACATAAACGCCTCCAAACTCCAAGAAATCACCAAGAACTCTCAATATCTTTTTCTCTCCTTTCGTTTCTCTCAAAAACAGCTCCCCACGACTAATGAGACAAAAAACGACTTAAGGGTTTTCTTTACCCAAAACGCAGCGTTTGACTTAAGTCAAAACGCAGAGACTCAACCTTGCATCGGTAACATTTGCATCGACCGATGCAACTCCAAAACCGGGATTTCGGTTCACGGATGTTACAATTCTCCCCCACTAAACTAGATTCATCCTGGAATCTCGAACAACCATCAGCCAAGGACTATCGTGCAATCGCCTCCACGGCCCGCACTCCTCCGACCGATCTTACAGAAGGTCACCTCTAGGCGATAGACTCACGCTCCAGGCGTCATTTGCTCTCGACTTTTGGACTTTCCTTTACTCATAGGCCTAGACCTTGAGTTCTTATTGGCTCCTCATCAGACCTAAGTCTGCATGCCAAATGTTGGCTCCTCATCGGGCCTAGACCCGCATGCCATAATATATAAGGAAAAATCCAACTCGTCTCTCGGGTTGCCACCCTACAGCGCGCCCCCGGATCGTCATCCGAAGCTGATATACCAACCATACTCTCAAGCCACAAAGTCTCTGAATATGGCAGTACTAGGAAAACCTAAGTCCCCCAAGAGTCGCGAACAAAGGATTCTGAACACGTCTAAGTCCTATCCCTATCCAGGTTTCCTTCCCGTGACTCGCGTAAAAACATCTCAATGTCCTACCAGCCACGTATCCCCTCACTGGAATACCTCATGACCACACAAGGATCATATACACGCTACAAGGGCCGCCACAAAGGCCAAACAAAATGTCCTAAAGAGGACCGCCACCAAGGCCAAACAAATGTCCTAAACAGGACCGCCACCAAGGCCAAACAAATGTCCTAAAAAGGACCGCCAGCAAGGCCAAACAAATGTCCTAAAGAGGACCGTCACAAAGACACTCTGGCTAAACAGCCCGCCACAAAGGCCATCTGTCCCGAAGGACAGTCACAAAGACCATATGTCCCGAAGGACCGTTACAAAGACACTCTGGCTAAACAGCCCGCCACAAAGGCCAAACAAATGTCCTAAAAAGGACCGCCACCAAGGCCACACAAATGTCCTAAAGAGGACCGTCACAAAGACACTCTGGCTAAAAAGCCCGTCACAAAGACCTTACACTGACTAAAAAGACCGCCACACACGGGCACACTAACTAAAAAGACTGCCACACACGGGCACACTGACTCAAAAGTCTGCCACTAAAGCCACACACAAGCCCCCTTTAAGGCTCTCCACCGCTAAAATGGACAAATTCTAAGTCCCATAAAACTTTCCATATTTCATACTTTCCACTTTTGGAAACTTTCTTCCAAAACCCCCGCCTCACGGAAACTTTGTACCCCAAACACCACCTCATTTTGTTACTGAGTCGCACAACCAACCATCCCAAGCGACCGAGTAACAAGAGAGATGGGCTGGAATACTCCATTCCCGCTCCAGCCACGGATTACAGATGGGACCAGGCTACACAAGCTCAAGTCGCGGCTTACTTCTCATACCACTTCTTGAACCTTGCCTTCATCTTTGCCTCAGGCTCCCAAGTCTGCTCCTCAACACCATCACAGTCCCACAGGACTCTCATCAAAGGAATCTTCTTCTTCCGAAGTTCTTTGATCCTCCTCTCGAGAACCCTCACTGGTCTCGCCTCCAATGTCATGTTAGGCTGAAGATCCTCAGGAATCTTAGCCAACACCTGCTCACCCTCACAGAGACACTTCCGCAACATAGACACATGGAAAACCTTATAGAATGCACGCATCACCTCAGGTAACTCCAGTCCATATGCCACTGGTCCAACCCGCTCAATCACTCTGAATGGACCCATATACCTCGGACTCAACTTAGTCTCTGACAATGACCTGTATGGACCTTGCAACATGGCCATCTTGAGGTACACTCTGTCTCCTACCTGAAACTCAAGATCTCTCCTCCTCTTATCAGCATAACTCCTCTGCCTATCCTGAGCCTCCTTCATGTTCAGCTTGAGAACCCGAATCTTCTCTGAGGTCTCCTGAACAAAACTAGCACCAAACATGCTCCTCTCCCCCACCTGAGTCCAACATAATGGTGTTCGACATGGTCTCCCATACAAAGCCTCATAAGGAGCCATCTTAATACTCGCCTGATAGTTGTTGTTGTAAGCAAACTCTACCAAGTTCAGGTGATCTGCCCAATGGCCACCCCAATCCAACAAACACATCCTCAGCAAATCCTCCAGCGTCTGGATCGTCCTCTCAGACTGTCCATCTGTCTGGGGATGATAAGTTGTACTCATATGCACCTTAGTACCCATCTCTGCCTGAAATGCCTTCTAGAACACAGAAGTGAACTTAGAATCTCTGTCAGACACAATGCTCGCTGGCACCCCATGCAATCTGACTATTTCTCTCACATACTTCTTAGCCAAGACCGTTGCTCCATCAGTCTTCTTAATGGCCAGAAAATGTGCTGACTTAGTCAACCGGTCCACAATGACCCAAATAGCATCAAAGGTCCGTGACACTGGCAATCCTACCACAAAATCCATGGTGATCATATCCCACTTCCACTCAGGAATGGGTAAACTCTTCAGTAACCCGCCAGGAACCTGATGTTCAGCCTTCACTAGCTGACACACATCACACCTCGAAACCTAACTAGCTACATCCTTCTTCATCCCGACCCAATGATAGTACCTCTTGAGATCACGGTACATCTTAGTCGCTCCTGGATGAATAGATAACTTGCTCGCATGAGCCTCTCTCAGAATCTCCTGCCTCAACTCCTCATCATTGGGCACACAAACCCGACCGTGCACCAAGATAGTACCATTATCTGAGATCTAATACTCTGAATCCACATCCTTAGAGGTATTCACCAGCCCCAAATCCTTCTCCTGAGCCAACCGCACCCTACTCAGAAGATCTGCTCTGTCAACTGCTTCCAAACCCAACGGTTCCTGTGAAACAGCACACAAGCTCAAAGCATTGATCTCTCCAACCAGAGACTCCATCTCCTGCTCCTGAGCCGAAGCTACCCTCTTCCGACTCAGAGCATCTGCAACCGTATTAGCCTTACCAGGATGATAGGCTATCTCCAAATCATATTCTGCCACAAGCTCCATCCACCGCCTCTGTCTCAAATTCAGCTCAGGCTGAGTGAATATATACTTCAGGCTCTTATGATCTGTAAACACATGTACCTTTGCACCGTAAAGATAAGATCTCCAAATCTTCAGGGCAAAAACTACAGCACCCATCTCCAAATCATGAGTAGGATAGTTGCCTTCATGCACCCGCAACTGCCGCGAAGCATAGGCAATCACCTTCCCATGCTGCATCAGAACACACCCCAAACCAACTCTAGATGCATCTGTATAAACCACATAGGGTTCTCCCTGCTCAGGAAAAGCCAACAATGGCGCAGTAGTCAACATCTCCTTCAGGCTTGCAAAGCCTTCCTCACACTCTTCTGACCAAACAAAAGGAACATCCTTCCCTGTCAACTTAGTCATAGGACGTGCTCTGCTTGCAAACCCCTGCACAAATCTCCTGTAGTAACCTGCTAATCCAAGAAAACTCCTGATCTCTGTGGCATTCTGTGGTCTAGGCTAATCCCTGATAGCCTTAATCTTTTCTGGATCTACAAAAACCCCCTCTGCAGAAACAATGTGACCCAGAAAGCCCATCTCACGCTGCCAAAAACTACACTTGCTCAACTTGGCAAACAACTTCTGCTCCCGCAGCTTCTCCTAAACTGCCCTCAAATGCACTGCATGCTCCTCAGGACTCTTAGAATAAACCAGGATATCGTCGATGAAAATGATGACAGATACATCCAGAAACTCCTGAAACACACTGTTCATCAATCTCATAAACGCTGCTGGCGCGTTAGTCAATCCGAAAGGCATCACCACAAACTCATAATGCCCATACCTAGTCCTGAAAACAGTCTTCCTCACATCTGCCTCATCTATCGGTATCTGATGATAACCCGACGCCAGATCTACCTTAGAGAGCCAAGTAGCACCCCTCAACTGATCCAACAACTCATCGATCCTAGAAAGAGGGTACTTGTTCTTCACAGTGACCCGGTTCAAACCCCGATAATCAATGCACAACCTGAAACTCCCATCCTTCTTCTTGACAAACAACACCGGCGCTCCCCACGGTGATACACTAGGACGGATGAATCCCTTACTCAATAAATCCTCTAGCTACTTCTTCAGCTCTGCCATCTCTGTTGGAGCCATTCTGTAAGGAGCCTTGGATAACGGCGTCGTCCCCGGTTCCAGTTCAATGGTAAAAGGATCCGACCGAGATGGTGGTAATCCCTGCAAAGACTAAAACACATCCTCAAACTCCTCCACTACTGGAATACCGCTAACCGTAGACTTCCCCACTGACTCTGGCATAGATATAGTAAGCAGATAAGCCTCATGGCCCTTCTCGATCATCTTCCCAGCCTGAATGGCTGAGATCACGAGACTCCCCGAAGTCGGTCTAATACCCTGAAAAACCAACTTCCCTCCTGAACGCTCAAACTCCACTCTACCCCGATGGCAATCCAAATGCACCCTATGCCGATGCAACCAATCCATCCCGAGAATAACATCATATAACTCCACTGGACTGATAAGCAAATCCGCTGGCCACGACTCTCGTGCGATCTGAATATCAATTCCTCTAGCCCATCCAATCACTCTTAGGAACTCACCTCCCGCAACCCTGACAACTCCTGCACGCTCTCCAGGATCCCCGCTGATCCCCGCACACTCTGCACACTCTAGAGTAATGAAGCTATGAGAAGCTCCAGAATCAAACATAACATGGGACTTAAACCCGCCCACCAACAAGGTCTCTACACAAACCTCATGTGTTGAGAACCTAACACTTTATCATAGGAAACATATACAATCTGAACCTACTAAAATTCACAAAGTTTAAGTACCAGAAATTATACCTGTGATCGCCCCAGCACTGGTTCCACCAGTCTCTACTGTCGTGTAAGCACGTGGCGTCTGATCAATCCGTGCCAGCTGCTGACCTCCAGACTGCACCTGCTGCAACGCTGCCACTGCTGCCGGCTGCAACTTGGGACAAAAATGCCTGATGTGCCCTGTCTCCCTACAATGATAACATACCCGAGGCCCTGTCGTCGGAGCACTCCTCTTGGGACAACTAGCAACCCGGTGATCCTTGCTCCCACAACCGAAGCAACTCGCACCACTCGGCTTCTGCGTAGTCTCCCACCTCCTCTTGGTTCCCTGAGCATGCCTATCGCCCCTGCTAGAACCACCCTGCTGCTGAGCCTTACTAGGCTGAACTGCTGGAGCTACCGCTACTGTCTGTGCCCGGATATCCTCCTCAATCTCTGCTGCAGTCTCAACCAGCTATGCACGCGTAGCATAACTCCTCCCTCTACAGTGAACTCTTAAGTCATCACGTAGAGCCCTCAAAAACCTCCTGATCTGAGCCTCCTCAGACTCCATAGCCCGACCCCCATAACATAGAAGTCGACTGAACTCCAAGTCCAGCTCCCGCACTGACCGCGTCCCCTGAGATATCTAAAGGAACTGCACCTCCAACCGGTCCAATGCCTCTCTAGGAAAATACTTGCGGTTGAACTCCAAGACGAAGTCAGCCCAAGTCATCTCCCTCTGCACCCTCCTAGCAACCACGGATCTCCACCACAACTCAGCATCACCACCCAAAAAGTAGACCCCTATGTCCACCCAAAACTCCCCAGGACATCTCAGAATATGGAAGTTACGTTCCACACTCGTCCTCCACGCATCCGCAGCAGTAGGATCTGTACCACCCAAAAACCTCTCAGTGAACAGACCCTTCATCTCCTTGAGCATAGCCAAATAACGTCCATGAACTCCCACAACCGCAACCACTGGCTGCCGCTCCTCCGCCACAACTGGTGGCACTACCTGAGCCTGAGCCGGTACCACTGGTGGTAACCGCTCTAACACATGTGCTAGCATAGCCGCAAAGTCAGTACCAGAGACTCCACCTGCTGGGACTCCCACACCCGGAACCCTAGCATCACCGGCCACTGGAGCATCAATACCGCCCCCTCCTGCCACACTCATGGAATCCCCCGGAACACCCTGCGACTCACCAACACCCTCAGTTGTCACACTCTGGTCCTCTGCCTCACTAACCACTGGGACTCTGTCCCTACCACAACCACGTCCGCGCCCACGACTATGTCCGCGTCCACGGCCTCGACCAGCCACAGCCTCATCTCTGACCATCTGCACTACCATGAACAGAAGGCTAAGCAAACAATTTCTATTATAACACAGAAACATAAACTCACCGTGGAATCACACAATCGGCTCGAAGAGGATGTTCTAGGACTCCATGCCACACACAATTGACTAACTCACATAATCAACCAAGACATGCAATCCCAAACATCTACAACAGAAACCTAGTGAACCCAAACCTAGAACCGTAAGGGCTCTGATACCAAAATGAAACGACCGACCCCTTTTTTTTTTTAAATAATAAATAATAATATAATAATATAATATAATAAATAAACTACAACTAGTGGTCCCATACCCACTAGCCACCTAACCACAATCACAACCAACCGCGGAATAACCAATACCAATCAATATCCAAATAATAATCCGATAATAACCAATAATCATAACATTAACAATATCCAATAATCAAATAGCAGAAATCATAGAACCAACAACCTAGTGATGTTCTAATGACTCAACTCTAGCAACCTAGCAAGCAAGACAACATCAAATCGAGTCCCTAGAACATCCTCCTCTTTATTGCCTTGATTCCACGATCACACTTTGCCTTTACCATCAAACAACATTCAACAATCAACAATAACAAAACAGGACTCTGCATCGACCGATACCAACATGCATCGACCGACACCAGATGGAGGTTGCGTCGACCGACGCAAGATCTGCGTCGACCGATGCAAGGTTAACTTGCATCGACCAATGCAAGATATGCATCGACCGACGCATGCTCGACAACCCTAGAGTTTATGCGTCGTCCTCGCATCTGCATCGACCGATGCACAAAGTGCATCGACCGATGCAATGCCGAGCATCGTTTTCCTCCGAAGCTTCTCGCCGGATCTTCGTTCCTGCAACCACGAAACTCGATCCCAAGCCACAAGAAAGCTTCCCAACGTCCCAAATAATAATCTAACCAGCCTAACAACACATAACAAGCAAATCAGAGAGATCTCTAGCTTAGATATGCCATGGTCATGCACTTACCTTTGCCACAGAAGAATCTGAACCTCAAACAACCAAGAACACGCTCCTAGGAAGCTCCTACAACGTCCTAAGCCTCAGATCTCTACAGAAACGCCTCCAAACTCCAAGAAATCACCAAGAACTCTCAATAACTTTTTCTCTCCTTTCGTTTCTCTCAAAAACGGATCCCCACGATTAATGAGACAAAAAACGACTTAAGGGTTTTCTTTACCCAAAAACGCAGCGTTTGACTTAAGTCAAAACGCAGAGACTCAACCTTGCATCGGTAACATTTGCATCGACCGATGCAACTCCCAAACCGGGATTTCGGTTCACGGATGTTACACGGACCATCTGTAAGGGCAACCATATAATGATCAATACTCCCTCCGTTTTAATTTAATTGTCGTTCTAGGACTTGATTTTCGTTTCATATTAGTTGTCGTTTTAGATTTTTAATGCAGATGTTTGATGAATATTCCATTTTATCTTTACTGTTTTAAAGTTTCAACCAATGAAAAATTATAAAATATATTAATAAAGAGCAAAACAGAAAATTTAATAGTTTCCTTAATTTATGTGCAAAAACCTTAAACGACAATTAAAAAAAAAACAGAGGGAGTATTTCGTAAGGCTGTGGATCATGGTTGCTCACATCTTAAATATTATTTTGATTAATTAAGAGGTTCTAGACCGAAACCCATATATCCCCTCAAGTCGAAAATTAGAACATGTGATATGGTCTCGTCCCAAGAGCCACTCAAACCAACGACCTTTAGACTTTTGCCTAAAAAAATTATCAGTTTGACTCTTGGTCAAATCTTTAACATTACATGTTGTAAAATAACATATCATGATTTTTCCGTAGGCAGGAAATCACCAGACATATACTAATAAATTTTTGGCTTTATTTTGATCATTATTGTTATTCAATCCATATGTGAAAATATATATTTCCATACATATCAAAATATAATATGTGAAGACTTTGTTTGTTGCCTATATATCTATTGGTTACTGACATATTATTTTATAAAAAATCTTAAAAATAGTCATAATATATATAATTTTTTTCTAGGAGTTATCGTAATATTATGAACCAGTTTGTTCAAAATAATAACGACTTAACATACTATTTTTTTTTACTGATGAATAAATTAGAAGGATAATTGAATGTTTTTTTTGTTTTAGAAAAAGATATTAGATTATTTTGGCCATTGCTAAGTTAATTTTTTACATAGAAAATTAATTGATATTAGATTTCAGAAATTTCATACTAGTATTAATATACATAAATGTTTATTTGGTCAACAATTTTGTGAGAAACCTTATAAGAAATGCGACTCACCTCATCATCCTTTTTATAATGTTATTCACGTCGACAAAAACCGACCTAAAACCAAAGTCATACTATGCGGGTAATGCGACTAATTATTTGCTTCTCAACTAGATTGGATTTTCCTCTTCAACCTCCGTTGGCTTAATTGAGCAATTTGAGTAACAAAAAATCATATTTGTAAATACATATTTTAATAATATGATGAGATGATCAAGAGAACCAAACAAAGATGAGAAGAAGAATATGGAGAAAATTTTATTATCAGTATTATCTTTCCAGTCCTCTGCAATTAGGCTATGTCCACCATTACTGAAGGATCATCTTGCTTTTACTAACTAATTCAAAATAAAATTTTATATGGTAGACTATATTACGAACATATATCGTTTTGGCATTTATTTTCTGAGGAATATTGAGGAAGTTACACCTTATTTTAATATAGGCAAATGACTTATCAAGTAATTTACAAAATATTCGTTATTCAACAGAATCAATAAATGTTCAAATGTAGTATCTTTGATTATTATTCTTACTATATTTTTAATATAAAATGTTTATCATATTTTGGATTTATAACCATGTATTTCATACAATTGCTATTTATAAACATCGATAGTCATAAATCTAAAATATAATATAAAACAATTTTCCCTTTACTGATATTTAATAGTAAATATAATTTATAAATTACCTTTTGAAATAACATCCCCAGAAAGTTAAAAATCTATAGTAAGATTTTTGTCCATAGATGGTTTTGTTTTGTATTGTTTTATTTTGAAGCTTTCCCTACTAGTTCCATTTATTAATTAAATTTCAAGGCAAGAAAATAAATATTCAAAATGATGACCAGAACAAGAATCTTATTACATTATTTTCCTAAAACATTTTCCCATTAGATTTATAAATAAGCAACTTTTAACTTTTAAGTTGTTCATATCTTCAAGTTATTCATATCTCTTGGTATTCTAGCTTTTAGTGGGTAACAAAAAAAATGGTTTCTAGCCGTGATGACACTTCAATCGATGAACGGGGAACTTCTTCTATGGACACCAACGACAATCAGGAGAGGAGCAATCACCAACACCACTCCAATCATCAAATCCATAGGCTGGAAGAGTAAGATCTTTATTTAATTTAATTAATTAAAATTTATTATTATTATTATTATTATTATTTTAGCTGGCTTCTTGAGTCATACATTAATAGTTTAATTAATATATAATTTTGATTGATTTAAGGTACTTTAATGAATGTCCGCATCCAGACGATTTGCAGAGACGTCGGTTGGCGGAAGAGCTGAATTTGAAGCCTAAACAAATCAAGTTTTGGTTTCAAAACAAAAGAACCCAAGTTAAGGTATTCGTCTTACCTATGCATGTTTTGTTTTGTACTATATAGTTTCCTATATATAATACAGAGTGATTTAATTTAATTAAACCGATTAATGGTGATTGACTTTTTCATTGTTATTGTTCATATGTTGTTGTTGAGATGTTTGTATACCACATGAGAGTGATTTATGTTTTGTAGATTCAAAATGAAAAAGCAGAGAACGCAGAGCTTAGAATAGATAACCTGAAAATGAAATGTGAGAACGAAGCAATGGAAGAGGCCCTGAAGACTGTGGTTTGCCCTCCATGTGGTGGTCGTCATCCTGGGAGAGAAGAGCAATTACTTTATCTCCGAAAATTGCGTGCAGAGAACGCTTTTCTCGAAAGAGAGGTACGTGTTAATGCAAATACTTATCCAATACAAATTTATTTTGATTAGTATTCATTTTAACTAGCTTATATATAGTATGACGCTAAATAGAACTTTAACTATTTTTACTGGTGATTTTTTGTTTTTGAAACAAATTGTCGAAGTATGTATAGGATTAGTTTTAGCCAGCTCATATAGAACTTTAATTTCTAATGCTAATTAAATTAATTTTTCTAGTGATGATTGTTTTTGGAATAAATAGTCGAATTATGTATATATGTATATAAATAATTCGAACTTTTGAATTTGATTATGCGCTTATATGAACGAGAAAATGATCTATTTACTTTTATTCGTTTTTCAAATTATACTTGGTACATTTTCTTGCACAAAATAGTTTAGAAAACATGTAATCTTCTTATTGCATCATATATAATATCAAATCAAGTATTAAAATTATTTTTGATTTCTCATAACTTATATAATTAAAAAAATACTAATGAATTAATTATGTTAAATATATACATTAAATTGAATATTCTGGGTGTTAACATTTTTAAGCAAACATTTTTTTTTCTTTCATTTATTGATTTTGACAATAGGTAATTAAGTAATTATTTTTTTTGTCATACAACTTTGACATAAATTTTAGAAATTAAACATTTCCTGACTTCCATCCAATATGAAATGTTTATTTTACAGTGACTATATGAGATTATTTTTAACAAAAAGTTGTATCGAAAAAAATAAAATCACTAATATTTTTGTTAATATCAGCGTGAAAGACTCTCAACCTACGTAAGCCAGCACAGAGGTCACTCAATACCTAGCTTTGATGCCTATCTCCACGGTCCATCAACCTCCAATAATCGTCCTGCTTCATATGGAACCTCTTCCAACCATCTCCCCACACAATCAAGCTTGTTAAGAGGTCCATATACTCGTGAAAACATCAACGTTACCCCACCACCTAAGCCGCAAAATTCGGTACTGTTGCAGCATTTCCAACCGCTACCTCAACCGGAGAAAATTGTAATGTTTGAAATGGCGGCAAAAGCGGTGGCAGAGGTTATGAGTCTCATTAAAATGGAAGAATCAATGTGGATTAAATCTTCTATTGATGGTAGGCTCGTCATTGATCCAGGGAACTATGAGAAAATATCTACTAAGATTAACCATTTTAAGAGCACAAATGTTCGTCCTGAGTCTTCTAAGGAAGTGGTGGTGGTTCAAATGGCTGCAACAAACTTGGTCGACATGTTCTTTGATACAGTGCGTACTTATGCCATTTTATTCGAAGCTAACATCATCAAATGGATTATCAAGTTTCTTCTTACATTTTTCATGAAAAAAACTAAAATCTTCTTACGTTTTTAATCACAATAAATATATTGCAGGAGAAATGGGCGAGGCTTTTTCCAACAATTGTGAACGAAGCTAAAACGCTTCACGTGTTGGATTCCATCGACCATGGAAGACAAACTTTCTCAAAAGTGGTATGAATCTTAAAATAATTTTTTTTTTTTTTTAACGTTTAGACTTACTACATCAACATTTGGTGAAACTGGATGATAAATAAAAATAGATATATGAGCAAGAGCACATATTGTCGCCCTTGGTGCCACCTAGACAGTTTATAATCCTAAGAAGTTGCCAACAAGTAGAAGAAGATCTCTGGTTGATAGCTGACGTTTCCTGTCATCTCCCAAACGTTGAGTTGGATTTTACGGCTCCGCTTTGTACCAAACGTCCCTCCGGTGTTCTCATACAAGCCTTGCCCGATGGTAGCTCTAAGGTCTCTCTTTCCTCTTTGATACATTTTAAATCGTTTACAACACATAAAACACTTATGTTTTAATTTTTAATTATTTTTCTCTCAATTACCTTTTCACTTATTTTTCTCTCGGTTTTTTTTTTAATTTACCTTTCTTAAACCCAAAAAATAACAAAGAATATGGGCAGGTGACGTGGATAGAGCATGTGGAAGTGAATGATAATGTGCGGCCACATAGGCTTTACAAAGATCTCTTATACAGCGGTTTTGGCTACGGAGCTCGACGTTGGACTGTTACTCTTGAGAGGATGTGTGAGAGGCTGTCTCTCTACTCCATGTCTGACTTCCCAGCCACTGATCACGCCGGAGGTACTTACACTATTGCTATGTATATATACTTAGTTGCTATGTATATATATCTACTCCATATCTGACTTCCCAGCCACTGACATAAACAAAATTGATCAGCATTTTTTTTTTCTATACTTAGTTGATTATTCGTACAACAAATAAGTAACTTGAAATGTGTTATATATGTGCGGATCCAATATTGACCACAAGTGCTAGTTTTTACTATTTATTAAAAAAAAGTTTTCATTTCTTATTGTAGTAGTGAAAACAATAGAAGGCAGAAGGAGCGTAATGAATTTGGGAGAAAGAATGTTGAAGAACTTTGCATGGATAATGAAAATGTCTGACAAACAAGATTTCTCGCAACAGTGTGATACTAATAACAGCGGAGTTAGGATTTCGGTGCGGACAAACATAGAGGCCGGTCAACCAACCGGTCTCATTGTCTGCGCCAGTTCATCTTTATATCTCCCTCTTACTCCTCTCAGAGTGTACGATTTCCTTAGCAACCTGGAGGTTCGTCACCAGGTAAACGGCTTAATCAGTTTTTTTTTTTTTTTTGTTAGATGTCGTTATCTTCCACATGATTTTTTTTTCCTTGTTGGGTCATTAACAAGAAATCTAATAATATTTGAAATTTTAAAAGTGGGACGTTCTCTGCCATGGGAATCCAGCGACTGAGGCTGCTCGTTTTGTCACCGGATCGGACCAAAAGAACAACGTGACTTTTCTCAAGGTATATTACTCCTACTAAAAAACCTTATGATTTTTATAGGATATAAAATTATAAATTAACATTTTTTTTCTTTCTTTTAACTCATTATAACTAGAATTCATATAGAAATGTTATTTTTCATTATTTCTAGGCCTTGCATTAACTATGATTATTCTTATATATTATGTAGCCGTCAAGTGGAGGGGATAATAGTGAGTTGATGATACTACAAGATGGCTTCATAGATGCATTAGGAGGTATGTTTGTCTACGCTCCAGTGGATCTAAACACAGCATACTCAGCCATTTCAGGCCAAGTTGATCCTTCCACCATTCCCGTCCTCCCTTCCGGTTTCATCATCTCCCGTGACAGCCGTCGTCCTTCTGTGGGTGAGCTTGACAGTGGACGCATGACACTCCTCACCGTGGCTTTCCAAATTCTTGTCTCTGGTTCAAGTCACTCTATAGATCTCAACGTGGAAGATTCTGCCACCACAGTCCATATCTTGATTAGCTCCACCGTTCAAAGGGTCAAAGCAATGCTTAACTGCGAATAATGCATGGTCAGTGTGAGTTTGGTTAAGTGACCACTTTCCAAATCTAAACTCTTTGGTATTTTTGTTTTTAAACTTGAAATAAGTGATAAGAGTATTTTCTGTTTGATCCTCTAAGGAGAGTCGTACTTTTTCGTATTTTTTGTTGGTCGTTATCTTATTACAATAAATTTCTAAAGCAAGGGCCTTAGATAAAACAATATTCAAGTTGTTGCCTTTTGGCATGTTTAATTTGTTTGTGATATTGTTGTTGGATTGATAAGGGTTGAAATTCTTTCCTTTTGTTTATTTGATAATTTTTTTATTTGCTTTAAAACATCGTATATGTGATTATTTTATTTGTTTTAAAAGTTTTTTTTTGGATGGAACACTATGTCATGAAATCATATACTGAATATGACTTAATAACATCTATTTTGTAAGATATATTCTAGTATATCTAGATTTTGACTTGTGGTATAATGCGAATTAAGTTATGTGATAAAAAAATTAATTTTTGTTTGTTAATTTTATTTGATTTGTTTACTGTTTAAAATTATATATTATATTTTGATTGTTAATTCTATGACTTAACCTATAGTATAACACATATTAATTTTAGGACCAAATATGTAACATATGTTTGTCAAAATCATCGCGACCGAAAAAGCCCTACCAAACAACATTATTCCAAACTTAAATTTAAGCCGAGAAATTATATTTTTGTAATTTTAACCCATGCTCTAGCAAGAAATCATATTTCTTGAATTTTTTCATATTATAGTGACATATTATTGACCCGACCCGTGTTATAACAAATAAAATTAGAGTGTTTATAATTTTTAACTTTTTGATCTAACATATATTTATGATATTCTTAAAAATATTAAATTAAACTATTTTTAAAGATTCTAAATTAAATTATTTAAAAAGTTTTTTATAGTATGAAAACTCTTTTTAAGGTCCGTTTTCCATTTTCGAAATGTTTTAGAAACGGAAACTCGCGGAAACACGAAAACAAACCACGGAAACATGATTCCTAAAAATCTTTGTTTAGAAACACGATGAAAACTCCGTTTCCGTTTTGGATACACGACGAAAAATCTTTTTTAGTTTAGAAAATTAATAAATAAAATAATTTAAAAATATATATTCACAATACATATAAATATATAATATTATTAGTGTTTAATTCACTTATTTAATATTTATGTTTTGAATTTGTGTTGTTTCAAATTTTTGTTTTGATATAGGTTTTAATGTTTGGTACTTTATTATGTATATACATATATATATCCATATCTTGTTATATAAAGTTGGGTTTTCAAAGTTAGCCATTAACAGGATCATGACACGTGTCAAATATACTAATGAGATGTTGACACATGTCAAAAAATTATTATTTTTCAAAACAGCTAAGTATTAAACAAAAAAAACAATTCATTAAGCATGTATATTATTATTAATCAACAAATAGTGAATAACAAATTATTATTATTAATCAACAAATAGTGAATAACAAATTTTAAAAGAACAACATAAGTTATGTCCAAAGAATTATTATTTTTGAAACGTAATAGGATAGCTAATTAAGAGAATAACATTATATCTACATAAAAATTATGTTTGTGAAGTGACCTTAGTGCAATGACCATTGGTAAGTCCGCACCATCATACCAGGGATCAAGTCTTGTTCTCTACGAATGTAGGGATTTGGCTAACGAGCAGGCCTGTTGTGGCCCATATGTTGACAAAAAAAAAATATTATATGTTTATATCGAAAGCTTTGATCTTTGATTTTTGTTACCAATATAATTTTGCCGATCTATTGCGTGGGTCTTTGATTCGTGCGGGTTCTTTAATGGAAGGTATCAGATGCAATGAAATAGAATCAAAGTATATAAAGCCCGCTAATTTAATCGAGGATGGAGACATTGATGGAGGTTCCAAAAGTGATTCTACAGTTAGTAGCATTATAAGTTTGAAAGATTAGTCGGTGAGTGATGTTTCTGGTCAAAATCTAGAGTTTTCTCTACTGAATAATGTTGATGATTCCGGTAATGAAACAAGAGCTGCTTGATCGTGTAATTGAGAAGTGATTTTCAAATTTGGGAAGTTGGAATTGTAAACCATTTTAAAGTTAGTTTCAAACTGGATTTGGTTCGTAAATCGTTTAAACCTAGGTATATGGAGAAATATATGAGAACTTTTGATTCAGATAGAAATAAGTTGAGAATTTACAATTCAAGAATATTTGAGACGAGATCATAGTTTTAAGTAGTTTTGGTACAATGCAATACTTCTGAGGAGTAAATAGGTCATTGATCATTAACGTGATTATGACATATGTCATGTTTTGGATTGTTTATAAAGTTTCTATTTTGTATATTTGAATTATTTAAGACTTATATATATCATCGTGATTATAATTTCTCCAGTTGTCACAAAACAATTATAACAATAAAATATCTTTGAAGTTAAAAAAAATTATGTCACAAAACAATTTTTGTAATTATAGATGGTGATAAAGAGTATATTTTAACAATAAAATAATTTTGGATATAAGAACATATTTTTAATGGTAAAACATAGAGTAAAATTGTACATGCTTACTAATTGAATGTTGCTTTGATGAATTATTTGCATGTAAAATATTTTGTGAATAAGTTGTAAAACAGTTTTAAAATTTGATAATAATAATATTTGTAATCATGAATATTTGGCAAAAGTTTTGGTGGGATATAGTTTAGTTTTAAATTATTGTAATAATTGTTATAATATATTAAAATATAAAAATATAAATAAGTGTATGAAGATAAATACAAATATGATTTTTTCTCTAACTAAAATTATTTATATATTTAATTCAAGAAATAAAGTTTCTTTTTATATTTTTAAAAATTTGTTTAAGATTTATGATTTATTTTCTTCAACAATTTTTAAACCATCGTACGGGCCCTTATCTAGTATATATATACATACGTTTCCAAAACGTTTCCATTTCTTAATTTTAGAAAAAATCGTTTTTCGTTTCCAAAACATTTTGCTTCCGCATATCCAATCCGTTTTTATGCAACCTAGTTAATAAAACTATACAATTCAACAAAAAAAAATATATGGAATGAATTTAAATATTTAAATTTTGACCCGTTATTCAGTCAAAATTTTCTGATAAAGTTAGGTAAGATTTTATTTTTAGTATAATCGGAAATCACTTGTAATCTGCAAAGTGATTAATTTCTATCAATTTCTGAGATTTTTTTGACTATATATGGTTTAGTAAAATATTTTTTGAAAAATTTATTTTATTATTTGGAATATCCTTTTTAAGAGATCATAATCCTAAATCTATATAACCTATCAAATAATCAATCTTAGTTATAATATATATTAATATTATATAGTTTACCAATTTGAAGTCGTGTAGTTCCGTTTTATTAAAAAGAGAATTGCTTAATTAATTTATGTTTTAATCTATCATTATTTTTGATATTTCTTTCTTTATATATATATATAACACATTAATTAATATGACTAATTATTCTGTTTATCTATATCAAAACTATACCAACGGAAATGGATTGCGAAGCTTTTTACTTGACAGATATGTGTAGGATGTGATATATATGATGATGACGTTGATTAGATCCACAAGGGTAAAAGTAAACAAAGGGTTTTTTGTGATACCAAAGAATGTTGTGACTTGTGAGTCTGTGATTAGGTTAACGATTTGTGACTTAAAGATCACATTATGAACAATATAAGTCTAACAATTGATTTAACTCCTGAATTATAGTCACTAGAAGGGACAATCTTGGTTCATAAGCTACCTTCAACTTTATTAATTTAAACAAATTTACGGTGTTTACTTCCAGATATAAAACGCCAATGATAATAACAGAAAAAATTGGAAAGAGCAACAAGTAAACGACGCAATTTGATAGTTGAATAATCATTTTTTTCTTTTCTTTTCAAACGCATATATATATATATATATATATACTAGAGAGACTAGAAATTGACCCTCATATTGATCTGGTTATTTTGTTTTGTTTTGTTATTCAACTTTTTTAGTTTTTATTTAGTTGGGGCATTTTGACACTAATAAAATTCAACTACTATAAGCTTCTAAAATTATTGTTTGAAGACAATATATTTTGCCTATAACAATACTATCTGAAAAAGTGTATGAATATAGTTAGAGGAAATAGATAATGAACTTCATATCGATATATATAAGAAACAATGAGAAGGTTAAGAGATATAAAATGTAGAGTTATTTTTTTTGGTTTTTTTTTTGTGATGAAGAAAAGTTAAAATATTCTCATGAGAAACATATGGTATCCACATAATATGTTCACGTAGAATTATCTAAATCAAATTCTTCATATATTTTTATTTAATTGATTCGATATTTCATTGCAATTATGATTTTTAGTTGATCATTAAAAAATTTTAAAATAGAAAATTTTAATAAATATATATAATATTTTTTAAAAATGACTTAATAGTTTTCAAGAAATAATGCTAATTTATATATTGTTTTTTTTAAACGACTGTAATTATACTAAATAAAAGTAGGAGCTATAAGCTTCTAAAGCTGTCCACCTAAGCTTTAAAACAACTAATAGGGATTCAACATGTCACTAATTAACATTTTTTAAAATTTACAGAATTTTATATATTAAGAATTATTTTAAACAACCTATCAGGATTTGACATGTCATTCATTAACATTTTCTAAATTTCCAGAATTTTTTAGAAAAAGGAATATTTTAAATTTATGGAAATAAAAAAAAACTATGTACAATATCCCACATTGGCTAGAAAATTTTTAGACAATGGTTCAAACCAGTCTAAATAAGATTAATATGCTTCCAACAACGAATGAGCAGGAAAGCTTGATTTATCAGGCGTCCAAGTTTAAAAGTTTTATTCGGTTTGATCCGGTTTTTTATTTGATCAAACTAAAACTTTAAAAAGTTTCAAAAAAATATTATAATATTTAAATTTTTAAAAATTTTAAAATTATAATATTTAAAAACTTTTTAAAAGCTAAGGTTTAAAATATTATAAATATTGAAACTTTTTAAAAGGTTCAAATATTATATTCGAACCTTTTAAAAGTTTAAAAAATTATAAATATTGAAACTTCTAAAAGTTTTAGCTTTAAAAAGGTTTCAAAATATTATAATTTTAAAATTTTAAAAATTTCTTAACATTTAAGAGAATTTGTTAAAAATACCCCTTTTGATATATCCCTTTTCAAAAATACCCTCTTTTCTGGCAATTTTTATTTTTGCCCTCTTTTAATTTTTAATGACCATTTTACCCTTAGATGAAAATTATTTTATTCAATAAAAAGAAAAACAAAATTTTCCCACAAAAAAATTTCCGACATATTTTCCCGCCAAAAGCTTTTCGAAAAAAATTTCCCGATAAAAATTTTCTACAAAAAAATTTTCCCGCCAAAAAAAAATTACAAGGTTTTTAAAAGGTTTTATAAAGTTTCTACCTTATAAAACCCTTATAAACACCTTGTAAAGGCTTTTACTTGATTTTTTAAAGAGTTTTAAAAGGTTTTTTAACCACCTTGTAAAAGGTTTTACAAGATTTTTACAAGGTTTTTAAAAGGTTTTAAAAGGTTTTTAAAAGGTTTTTAAAAGGTTTTCAAATAGTTTTTAAAAAGATTTTTAAAAGGTTTTTAAACACCCTGTAAACGCTTTTACAATGTTTTTGAAAACCTTGTAAAAGTTTTTATAAGATTTTTAAAAGAGTTTTAAAAGGTTTTTAAACACCTTGTAAACGCTTTTAAAAGCTTTTTAAAAGCATTTACAAGGTTTTTAAAAGCGTTTACAATGTGTTTAAAAACCTTTTAAAAACATTGTAAATGCTTTTAAAAGTTTTAAAAGCGTTTACAATGTTTTTAAAAGGTATAAATTTCAATATTTTTGGCGAGAAAAAATTTCGATTTTGGCGGGAAAAAATAATTTTTTCGGGGAAAATTTTCGATTTTGGCGGGAAAAAAAAATTTTGGTGGGAAATTTTTTTGGTGGGAAAATATTTTCGATTTTGATGACTGTACATTTTTGCTGTCACTCAAAAAAGGGTAATTTGGTTATTTTGTATATAAAGAGGGGTAGTTTTAAAAATGGTCAACATGAAGTGGTATTTTTAAAAAGGGGTATGGAAAAAGGGACATTTTTGAGAATGCCCCAACATTTAAAAGGTTTTTAAAACCTACGCTTTAAAACAACCAATAGGGATTCAACATGTCACTAATTAACATTTTTAGAAATTTGCAGAATTTTATATATTAAGAATTATTATAAACAACCTATCAGGATTTGACATGTCATTCATTAATATTTTCTAAATTTCCAGAATTTTTGAGAAAAAGGAAATTTTAAATTTATGGAAATAAAAAAACTATGTACAATATCCCACATTGGCTAGAAAAGTTTTAGACAATGGTTCAAACCAGTATAAATAAGATTAATATGCTTCCAACAACGAATGAGCAGGAAAGCTTGATTTATCAGGCATCCAAGTTAAAAAGTTTTATTCGGTTTGATCCTGTTTTTTATTTGATCAAACTAAAACTTTAAAAAGTTTTAAAAAAATATTATAATATTTAATTTAAAATTTTTTTAAAATATTATAAATATTGAAAATTTTAAAATCTCATAGCTTTTAAAATTTTTAAAAATTTTATAATTTTTTAAAAATTTTATAATTTTAAAATTTTAATATATAATAATTTTAAAGTTTTAATAGTTTGAAATATTATAAATATTGAAACTTTTTAAAAGGTTCAAATAAATATTATAAATATTGAAACTTCTAAAAGTTTTAGCTTTAAAAAGGTTTCAAAATATTTTTATTTGCTTGATTTATGCTTATTTATCAGGTTTCCAAATTTAAAAGTTATTTGATTTATTTTAGCAAATTAATTTTTTAAAGGTTTAAATATTTTTTATAGAATGTTTAGAAATATTATAAGTACCTCCATAAAAATGATAAAATATTATAACTATTTAAACTCTATAAAAAGTAAAAGTTTCATTAATATTTAACTCTTAAAAAAATGTTACAGATAATTAAAATACATCTAAAGTTTGAAATATTTTAAATATTTAATCTCTTTTAAAAATTTAAAAGTTTAAGAATTACTAAATATTATATGTCAAATTTTTTAATATCTTGAAAATATCTTACTTATCTCCGTTTGTACTTTATATATATCTCTTATGAGCTGTAAAACATGTTTTTGTGTATAACTTTATAGATGATTTGATACTTTTACAGTAAAATTTTTATTTTTAAGTCTAAGAAAAAAAGATTGACGTCGCAAGACATTGATTTGATGTTATTTAAGTTTAAAGAAGAAGGATCGACGAAAAGCACAAATATTGTTTTTACTATACATGAGTTCATATTACTTTCTCTGCAAGTAAGGATTTTGGTTTGAGAAATATATGGATGAAATTATCAATAATTGGGTGCATGTGTTGACTATGCTGGTTTTCATGAATTGCATAATTTTTATGAGAAAAAAAGATTTTAGTCTTGGAGTTTGATGGGTTAACAAGTTGGGTGGTAGTCTAAAAAAAAATGTTTTTTCAGTGAAAGAATGTGAAAAAGTTGACGAGGAAGCACAAGAAGAAGAGTATAACAAAGAACTAGACGGTAAAAGTAACGATGTAAGGTCACCAGTTTGATCCGCTTCGCCTGGACGTCAAGTTAGATTCATGATTTTTTTATCAGATTTGATTTTAAAACACAACTGATTTTTATATTTTTAAAAATTATGTATATGAAATTTAATTTTTTACTATTATTAAAGTTTTGTGTAAAATAATATTTCATTACCGTCATCAATCATATATAATTTTTATCAAAATAAATCAAATAAACCCACGCATAGCGTGGGTTCAAAACCTAGTATTGTATAAGAATAAGATTAATCATGTGATGTAATATAGGGAGAATTTCAAAAATGCCTCTTTTCCCATACCACTTCTCAAAAATGCCCATTTAAAAAAAAACTTTATCCAAAATACTTCTAAAAGTTTGAAATATATTAAAACAAGTGTGTAATCCTATAAAAGCACAGTAGCACACACAAACTACTTTTATACGTGTATTAAATTGTTACAAATATTCTATAAATCTGAATAAATAATTTTTAAATCTTATAAAAACTTTTAAAAGTTTGTTAAATTATCTTGTAAAACCTTTTAAAAACCATTTAAAACCTTACAAGAGCTTGGATCGAATTTCCAAGTAGTATTTAGTGTCAAGAAATACCTTCTCAATTGTATAAAAGTTTATAAGTTTTTCAAATTTAATAAGAGATTTTTTTGAAAATGGACAGCTAAAAGTGATATTTTTGAAAAGAGCATTTCTTAAAAATTCTCAAATAATATAACTATATAGAATGTATACTTTAATATATGTACATAATGGTGGGGGAAGCAATATTTTTTTTATTTAAGGGAATTATGAAAAAACTTGAAAATTTAAATTCATATATAAACCTATAAAAATATGAAGCAAGAAAATATATGAATAAAAGTCTACTATAGATTTTTAATTTTAAATTCACTCTATTTGTTATTATAACCTTACAAAATAAATTGAGAATGTGTTAGAAACTTTTAGGATACCATTTTTCAAAAATACTCTTTTTTGAACATTTTCATTTTTACCCTCTTTTACACAATTACAATATGTTAAATTAATTTTTAGAATTTTTTCTAAGTTTGAGTTCTCTATTTTACATTTAGGTTATCGTTTTTAGATATTGTGATTTAGTATTTGGAATTTAGGGCTAAAAATTAAGTTATTTTATACATAAGAAGAATTTTTTTGAAAATAGATAATATACAAAAGTATTTTTATAAAGTGACACAGAAAAAGAGGTATTTTTGAAAATGTTTCAACAAACTTTTGTAATTATAATCTTCAAAATAGTTGTAAGTCAAAGAAGAGGAGATACATTGAGGACCGAAGGGGGAGATCTTTTGAGTAAGACTTTGGTGAACATAGAGAGATACAATATCGTCGCTGAACCTCTCGCCAGTTTCATGTCCTCCCAAAAGTCTTTCTCGATTTTTTAATTATATATATAAAGTTTAATTACAATAGTCTTTTAAGTTACATTATGTTTTAGTTGAAAACTTAACAGTACAAGCAATTCAGTTGTTTAGCTGACCCTTGACAAGTACGATTTCTCCATCAACCATTTCAGTTATTTTTTTTTTTTCTTTCACCTTAATATTTATTTATTTTATTTATTAAGGATTACATAGTTAGTAATTACTTAGTATTATAAGATGTGTAAAAATATACACCCTCCCGACACAGAATCGACGCTCACGAAACTGACATTTTTGTTTACTCATTGACCGTCTTCTAATTAAGTTGTAGATAGTGTATGAGGACAGGATGTGTATTAATATATATACTATATATGATATGAATTTCAAATACTATTCGGAGAAAAAAATGTTAAATGTTAAAGAAAATACATGCACGTACGATCTTATCACATTCAAAGTATAGAAATATAGAATCATTTAACAAAACTTACAACAGTCTCTGACTTGTGTAAGACGATATAGCGGAGCTTCTTCTTTAACGTACATTTTTCCACAGTACAAGATAAATCTAATTAAAAAAAATATAGATTAATTATGTATACTATTTGAAGCACAAATTATGAAAAATTCGGATAAAAACAACAAACGTCGAGACAAATGTTTGATGAATAAACTTCTCAAGCAACCGCGTGAGGATTGATACTTTATATCTGAACTTTTCTTAACAATACATGAAAAGCAAACTGAGAAAGAGAATGTTGTAATATCAAATCGTCTTGTCGTTTTTAAGCTTGAAGTGTCACGTTAAGTTTTTTTTTATTATTTATCATTTAAAATACATATACATTCAATTTCCTAAAGTTTTTGTACATGACCCAGCCCGCATGTAAAAAATGGCTGATAATATACTTCTTTGATGTGTTATCTTTGGCAAAACATTTCACTATTGCAGTTAGCTAATTAAAAAAGAAATTATAAGTTATAATCAAAAAGTATTGTATCGTTGGAAAACATAATTTATTCAAAATTTTGTGACGTAAGATAGTAGTAAACAAAAAAGACGTAGATATGGAAACTAAACAGTGTGTAAATGCTTGATGTCTCTATTATAGATGGAAAGTAGTGCAGATTTTGGAGAGTTTGCTGCACCAACTGGGCTCCTATACCAAACACTTCAAGCTTAAGTTGATCGATCCTAATCTAACTATTTAGTGTAACAAAAACACACACATACTATTTTAAAAAGAGAGTCACTTGCACATCATCTTATATAAATCATGTTAGTGTGTGTCTGTGGCTTGTGTTGTCCCCTTGTTTGTCTAACTTCAAATACTCATTGGATTAACTTTACTCTTGTTTTCCCTAAAACATCAATTAATATGATATGGAGGATAAGTATATAACAGCCATATTTGTGTACTTCAATTTAAAGAAAAAATCCCATATTTTAATTTGTAACTTTTCCGTGGACTACACTAAAATTCAACTAATTAAGTTGTGTATTTGAGAAAAGCTCTCTCTCGTAGCGATGGTGATGGGTTGTCTAAGGTTCCGGTTCTGATTTGGTTTCTTGATTCGTTTTCGGGTTAATGAAGGGGAATCTCGTCTTGAGATTTGATTTGTTTTTATCTGGTTTTAATGGTTTTGATCCTTCGGATCTGAGGCTGAAGGTGGTGGATTTCGGATTGTTGTTTTCTGTGAGATCTGCTCTCGATTTGGCTAATTTCTCGGATTCATGGGGAGGGAGGATGGATGATGAAGCTGATCTAAGATGTTATTGAGACTGGATTTCGTCCGGCGTTGATTGCGGCTTGCTTTTCTCAAATCGGATCCAAATGAACTGGAGGCGTTTTGCAATGATTAAGGGGATTTGGAGGCTGGTTACGAGATATCTAAGGGATACTACTGTGTCTTTTTTTGGTTACCCACAGTGTCTGATTTTTGCGAATCTGGAAATATCGGTTGGGAGTATCGTGGGTTGGCATTTCCTTTGTTGACCGTGACATTAAGTGTTGATTGGGTCTGCGATTCTGCAAATGGATATATAAGGGTTCCCAGGTCTATGGTTTGCATTCATCTCTCATTGAGCATGTTTATTTCTTCTTTCTTTCTCTTTCAGGCTTCCATTGAGTGTTCTCGGGATTGTTGTTTTTGTTTCATTTCTTGGTCTTTTTGGGTCGTTTCGAAAGCTATGTCTCAAAGTGGGTTATTGACTAATCAGGTGTCTACTGGGAGTTCCTCGGGGACTGGTGGCAAGATGAAAATCAAGGTGCCACGGTTTGACAACACCACGTTGATTGAAAGGTATTCCAAGACTCTCATTGGTAGATGTATGAATCATGCAATGCAGGACATGAAGGCGCTGCTTTTCATGCTTCCTAAGATTTGGAAGATTGAGGAGAGGGTGGTGGGTGCCGATCTGGGTTTGGGGCGCTTTCAGTTTGATTTTGATCAGGAAGAGGACATCCAGGAGGTTTTACAGATGGAGCCTTATCATTTTGACCATTGGATGCTCTCTCTGGTCCGTTGGGAGCCGGTGGTGGATCAAAGGTATCCTTATATCATTAAGTTTTGGGTCCGTGTGTTAGGCGTGCCGTTGCACTTCTAGGCTTATGAGACGTTCCGAAGCATAGGAGCTGATTTAGGTGAGGTCGAGGAGGTTGATCTAGACACTGGTTGGGTTAAGGTGTGTTTGGATGGTTTTAAACCATTGGTCTTCGACGCCTCAGTGAAATTCCATAGTGGAGAGGAGACATCTGTGTATTTGCGGTATGAGCGCTTGTATGGCTACTGTAGGAGGTGTCATAGTCTGTGTCATGACATATCACGATGCCCTTTATTTGGTAATAATGGGAAGCAACAGATGCCTGGGGGTTCTGATCCTCGACATGAGGATAAACTCCAGAGCTATAAGGGTGCCACGACTAATGGTGTTAACCCTGGGACGGGTTCTGGTGCGCCTCGGGAAAACACAGGGGTTATCCACCAAGGCTATCCTGCAGGAGGTGGGCAGGGTGCAAGCGGTTCTCAGGCCATCAATCATCAGCACAAACAAGGTTTTGGTAATAAGTCGAAGAAGAGTAGAAGGGAATTCCATCCTAGGGAGCAGGTAGTAATGAAGGATGCACCTCCGGTGGATCAGGGTTTAGGCTCTCAAGTAGCTATTTCGGGTGTTGGGATCAACCAGTTACACGATGGGAAGGTTGGGCATCATTTCTCTGAGAATGAGCAGAAGATGCTCGATGCTTTCTTGGGAGCAGGGGGATGTAGAACAGGGGGAGGATAAGAGGGTACGCAAGAATTTATTCCCAGATCCTGGCGTCTTGAGTGCAACAGGTTCTGACTCCATGGAGTTGGTGCAGCAGGATGTCCTGTTCTCAGATGCGCTGAGCGATCTTTTGGACCAGGAATTTCCTCTTCCTACTAGCCAGAACCTGGATTTTATGCCTCATATTATTGAAGAAACTAGGGTCGAAACAGAGGAGACATCTGAGGAAGAAATTCTATTAGTGGAGGAAGGGGTGATGTTTGAGGAGAATGGTAGTCATGATGTCGCATTGCCTGGTCAAGGCATACACGAGGAGACTAGTATTGTTGCTGGAGTGGGTGACTCAGAGCGTATTGTTCAGGGAGGGGAAGGTTCGGCTGAGGTTCCACCACCACGGGCTCGGTTGGTTAAATCTAAAGGTGTGCTGCATGGGGCTAGCACGAAGAAGGGGAACATGTATGCTTTAACATCACCGCGCAAGAAGGCTGTTTCTAAGGGGGTCGGGCTGCAAGGAAAAGCAGGTCCTGTCCAAGGGGGGAAGCCTCCAAGATCTGCGGCTGACTAATGTGGTTAGACTACACGGGCTGGCAAGGGGTTGAGGTTCCTTTTAATCCCCCTCCGTTCTGGTTTCTCGTTTAGAAACAGGATTTGTCCTGCTCTCCCTTCGTTTTTTTTGTTTTTAACTCTTTTTCATGTATGGAATAATTACACAACGGATGTCTCGTTGGTTTGCTTTTGTTTTTCGTTTCTGTTTGCTTTTATTGGGTTCGTCTGTACTGGTTTCACTGGTCATGGATGTAATCATCTTTTCCAAATAGTAATAAAACTTTACTGGCTCGTTTCTCGTATCTCTGGTTCTTGTCCTTGTTCGATTGAATCGTAGCCTATTATTAGTTCGTTTGAGTTGTACCACGGTACCCCGGGGCTGCTTCTTAGTTCTTCCTTGGTTATTTCTTAATAATGATTTCACTCGTATTCACGCTGGTTAGTGAGTTTGGAATGTCTTGGGCTTCTGTTCCCATATGTGCCCAATTGGTGTACGTTCTAGAAGAAGAAATTAATATTTGGGTTTCTCAACTTTTAGTGGGTTCTATCTTATTATTGTTTGTTTTAGAGGTTGGGGTCTGCCTCGGGTATTATTTCCATTTGTTTATCTTCTCAAAGGATGGGGAGGTGAATTTATGTGGTTCTTTATCACAGCTCTCGATCTTCCCTCCATGAATATTGTGAGTTGGAATTTTCAAGGCATCGGCAACAAGGCAACTAGTGGGAATCTGCGGGATCTATGGACTACACATCGGCCAGATTTTTTATTTTTTTTAGTGGAAACCAAACAACCTCGTGTTTTTTTGGAAAAATTTGTCGGTCACTTTGGTTACAAAAATTTGACAACAGTTGATCCTAATGGTTGGGGGGGGGGGGGGGGGGGGTTTGGCCCTCTTTTACAATCAAGAGGATTTCATGTTTCGGTCTTATTTGAGTCAAATCGGTTAATTGATGTTGAAGCGGTTTATAAAGGACGGATAATTTATTTAACGTTTGTTTATGGCGATCCGGTACCCAAGAATCAGGATATGGTGTGGGAACGCTTATTGCGGATTGGGATATCTAGGTCATCTCCTTGGTTCGTTGTGGGTGACTTTAACGAATTAACTGGTAATCATGAGAAAAGAGGGGGCAAGCTTCGTCATGCTTCTTCGTTTCTCTCCTTTAATGGAATGATTCAAGATTGTGGTTTCTTGGAATTTCCCTATCTTGGTGATTGTTTGTCTTGGCGGAGCTAGCGGGATAAAAAACCAATTCAATGTCGGTTGGATAGGGCGTTAGGTAACAAGGATTGGCATGAGTTATTTCCTGATACAGTCACAGAATATTTACCTATGATTGCCTCTGATCATAAGCCTCTTGTGATTAATATAGGCGCAAAAAGACCGCGAGGGCAGCAGAGTTTTCTGTTCGACCGCCGTTGGGTTGGGAAGGAAGGTTTGATGGATGCAATCTCGGTGGGATGGGATGGGGGACATGATCAGGGTTCTTCCACTTTCGTAGATAAAATTGTGAGTTGTCGGCGGGCTATATCTTGGTAGCGTAAATTGCAAGCTCCGTTTGGTAGGGACACCATAGAGGATTTGAAATGCCAACTGGATGTGGCTCAAGCGGATGATGCGACGTCCATCAATGTCATCTCCGAATTACATGCTCGTTTAAGAGAGGCTTATCGGGATGAGGAGGTATATTGGTACTTAAAAAGTCGGAATAGGTGGATGCAAGTGGGGGATAAAAATTCCAAATATTTCCATGCGCAAACA
Source organism: Camelina sativa (assembly GCF_030686135.1). Taxonomy (NCBI): domain Eukaryota; kingdom Viridiplantae; phylum Streptophyta; class Magnoliopsida; order Brassicales; family Brassicaceae; genus Camelina; species Camelina sativa. The sequence goes on along the minus strand of NC_141896.1, from coordinate 29,243,334 downwards.
AAGCAGTGACGGGGGGGTTTGGCCCTCTTTTACAATCAAGAGGATTTCATGTTTCAGTCTTATTTGAGTCAAATCGGTTAATTGATGTTGAAGCGGTTTATAAAGGACGGATAATTTATTTAACGTTTGTTTATGGCGATCCGGTACCCAAGAATCAGGATATGGTGTGGGAACGCTTATTGCGGATTGGGATATCTAGGTCATCTCCTTGGTTCGTTGTGGGTGACTTTAACGAATTAACTGGTAATCATGAGAAAAGAGGGGGCAAGCTTCGTCATGCTTCTTCGTTTCTCTCCTTTAATGGAATGATTCAAGATTGTGGTTTCTTGGAATTTCCCTATCTTGGTGATTGTTTGTCTTGGCGGAGCTAGCGGGATAAAAAACCAATTCAATGTCGGTTGGATAGGGCGTTAGGTAACAAGGATTGGCATGAGTTATTTCCTGATACAGTCACAGAATATTTACCTATGATTGCCTCTGATCATAAGCCTCTTGTGATTAATATAGGCGCAAAAAGACCGCGAGGGCAGCAGAGTTTTCTGTTCGACCGCCGTTGGGTTGGGAAGGAAGGTTTGATGGATGCAATCTCGGTGGGATGGGATGGGGGACATGATCAGGGTTCTTCCACTTTCGTGGATAAAATTGTGAGTTGTCGGCGGGCTATATCTTGGTAGCGTAAATTGCAAGCTCCGTTTGGTAGGGACACCATAGAGGATTTGAAATGCCAACTGGATGTGGCTCAAGCGGATGATGCGACGTCCATCAATGTCATCTCCGAATTACATGCTCGTTTAAGAGAGGCTTATCGGGATGAGGAGGTATATTGGTACTTAAAAAGTCGGAATAGGTGGATGCAAGTGGGGGATAAAAATTCCAAATATTTCCATGCGCAAACAAAGCAGTGACGGGCCCGTAATCGGATTACAGGTCTTTTTGACAAAAACGAGGTCTGGTCTATGGAGGATGAGGATATTTGTAATATAGCAGTGTCGTATTTTGCGGATCTGTTCACAACGATTAATCCGACAAATTTTGATGAGGTTTTATGTGAGGTTCAAACTGTTATTACGGACGAGGTCAATGCACGGCTAACGGCCCCAGCCACGGAGGCTGAGGTTCGTGCAGCTTTGTTTATGATGCATCCGGATAAAGCTCCTGGTCCGAATGGGATGACAGCTTTGTTTTTTCAGAAGGCCTGGGGAGTTGTTAAAACATACCTTTTAGCATTGGTCAATGGTTTCTTTGAGGAAGGAGTTTTTGATAAGGAATTAAATAGAACACACATCTGTCTTATTCCTAAGGTGGCAAAGCCTACCCGGATGACAGAGTTGCGCCCTATTAGTTTGTGCAATGTGGGATATAAGATTATTTCAAAGATCATGTGCCAACGACTTAAGACGGTTTTACCAGGGCTTATTTTGGAAACTCAATCGGCTTTTGTTCCCGGACGATTGATATCGGATAATATATTGATTGCTCAGGAGATGTTTCATGGTTTACGGACTAATCCGTCATGTAAAGGGAAGTTTATGGCAATTAAAACAGATATGAGTAAAGCATATGATAGGGTAGAGTGGGGGTTTATTGAGAGGTTGCTTCGTAAGATGGGGTTTAAGGAGAAATGGATAGGGTGGATTATGTTTTGTGTTAGCTTGGTTGAGTATAGAGTTCTCCTTAATGGTCAACCTAATGGCTTGATAATCCCGGAGAGGGGTTTACGTCAGGGAGACCCGTTGTCTCTTTATCTTTTTATTTTGTGTATTGAGGTTTTAATAGCGAATATTAGGAAAGCAGAGGAGGATAAGCGGATTACAGGGATAAAGGTGGCCAATCAATATCCGCCAATTACTCACCTGTTGTTTGCGGATAATAGCCTCTTTTTTTGCAAGGTTGATAGAGCACAATGCGAGGTAGTTTTGGAAATTCTGCGGAAGTATGAGTCTGTCTCGGGCCAGCAAATTAATTTTGCAAAGTCTTCTATTCAGTTTGGGCACACGGTTGCTGAGGATATAAGGATGGAGCTGCAGGGGGTCCTTGAAATAACAACCTTGGGTGGTATGGGCTCCTATCTGGGGCTACCTGAGAGTTTAGGTGGGTCTAAAACAAAAGTTTTTTCTTTTGTTAGGGAAAGACTGCCCTGCTCTCCAAGGGGGTAAGGAGGTGATGATTAAGTCAATCGCCACCGCTGTCCCAACGTTTGTGATGTCTTGGTTTTGGCTACCTAAAACGATAACATCAAAGCTAACTAGTGCAGTGGCAAATTTTTGGTGGAGTACAAATGGTCGGTCAGGTGGTATGCATTGGTTTGCTTGGGAGAAACTGTAATGTAGTAAACAGTTGAGTGGTTTGGGTTTTCGGAACGTGGATGACTTTAACTCTGCCTTGTTGGCTAAGCAATTATGGCGGTTGATTGAGGCTCCGGATTCTTTGTTCGTCAGGGTCTTTAATAAAAGTAGGTATTATCAGAAATTGAACCCCATGGAACAGGTACGTTCGTACTCTCCCTCCTATGGGTGGAGGAGTATTGTCTCAGCTCGCTCTCTGGTTAACAAAGGACTCATTAAACATGTTGGTTCTGGTGATTTCATCTCTATATGGACGGATCCCTGGATACCGGCACAATTCCCGAGACCAGCTATCAGCAAGGGTCCGTTAAAGGATCCTTCTCTCAAAATTTCACACTTAATTGATCGTCAAACAAACACATGGCGGATGGATTTGCTTCATGAGCGTTTCGATCCTGGGGATGTTGATTTGATAATGGCTTTACCTTTAGGTAGCTGTCCGAAGGAAGATTCTCTCGGTTGGCATTTTACGAAGAATGGGCGGTATACGGTTAAATCTGGATATCATACGGCACGTAGGATGGTTTTAGTGCCTTTTCAGCCCCTTGGTTGTGGGCCTTAGATTACCCATCTCTTAGCTGGTGTGTGGAAGATTCGGTGCCCACGCAAAATTCAACATTTTATGTGGCAGGTCCTGTCAGGATGTATCTCGGTTTCACATAATTTAGGTAAGCGGGGTATTGCTTGTGATTTAAGATGTGCTCGTAGCGGTGCCGATGAGGAAACAGTTAATCATGCGTTGTCTCTTTGTCCACCGGCACGTCAAGTTTGGGCTTTGTCTCAGGTATCGATGGGACCATACTCTTTTCCGATGGAGTCTGTGTATGCTAATATGGATTCTTAATGGGTTCTACGAGTCCGGCCTCCCAGGTGGCGGCCTTCCCGTTGATTTTGTGGTATATATGGAAAGCGCAAAATGGCCGTATTTTTGAGAATATCGATGAGCGGCCAGAGGAGGTGATTCGGGTAGCGGAAAGCGAGGCAGTGACATGGCAGCAGGCTCAGGAGGAGAGTGAGGATGAAGCCCCAATAGGTCCCTCTATTAACCCCATTCGGTTGAGGGTGGATGTAGCTTCCCTTCCCAATGTCTTCTCAGGCTATCGTTGTTTCGTTGATGGATCTTGGAAAGCGGACGATGCTTTTGCAGGCGCAGGGTGGTTCTGTACCCAGCTCCACGATCCAGCGCCACACATGGGAGCTTCTAATTTCCGGCGGAGCCTTTCACCTTTGCATGCTGAAGTCGAAGCTTTTATTTGGGCCCTGCGATGTATAATCGGGCATGATTACCGCGACGTGGCTTTCTACTCAAACTGTTCAGACCTGGTGAAGATGGAGTCTTCGCCACATGACTGTCCGGCATTCTCGACTTATCTTGAAGATATCCAGATTGACAGGGAGGAATTTTCATCATTTTCTTTATATTTTATTCCTAAAAATGCAAATGTAAAAACGCATCGTTTGGCAGCTATGCGCGCACATCTCCGCATGATGTCTTGTATGTAAATAATTTCTTCTTCAATTGGCTCGTTTGAGCTGATCTTTTGTTGACAAAATAAAAAAAAAAAATAAAAAATAAGTTGTGTATTTAGTAAAACCATATATGTCAATATACTACGAGCCATCTCCGAAAATCAAATTTTCTTTTACAATTAGAAAAGGTTGCTACCTCGGAAAAAAATTGAAAACATGAGTATACTGAATTTATCGATCATCCTTTTCTTGAAAGGTTTTTAAAAAAGAAAAAGAAAAAAATGTGTGCGTCTCCAGTTAAGCCATTACAATTTATTCATTTCCAAAATTGAAAGAAAAAAATACTGAATTCAGGTGGTTTATATATATATATATATATAATATATATATATATATATTGTTGGTACGTAGAAATGTGGAGTAAGAAGAAGCCATGCATTAGATGACAAATCAATAATCGTCGCCTTGCGTGCATGGGAAAAGTTCCTTTAATCCAACCACGTAATCCTTTGTGTTTCGGCTTTCACATCTTTGTTGACCAAACTTACCATTATTAATGGACTTTTTGTTACTACTAAAATTCCCAATAAGTTCACCTTGGTCTTTCCCCCCGCCCCAGTTACCAACTCGTTATTATATTCCGTCAATACATCCATTTTATTTGTCAATTTGGTAATAGTTAATTTTTTTGTCAGATCAATGATTTTTCTTCTATACAAACAAAGAAGAAACTTCCATAACCAAGATGTATAGTTCTGAAATAATGGCTCATACCAAACACAAAAAAGTATGACTTTAACGTATTTATAAATAAACCATAAATCTTGCAACTTTTAAACGCATGTGTTCATCTACACATACATCTACTTTTTATAGAAACTACACAATGCATGCTAGCTCGTCTTGTCTTATTTAAATGATCCACATACCATAAATAAAAATAGCTTATCTAATCCATCTAAGAAGAAGGGTATATATTATTTAGATTTGATTTACCAAACCCCCAGAAACAACGCATTACCACAAGGGAGACACTTCACGGATATTGTGCCCAAATGACCACATAAATCTCAGTAACATTTTTCCCTTAATTTAGAATGTTTGGACAACTGTCTTCTAACCAGAAATACAAATTCTGTTATATATATAATCCATAACGATATAGCGAAAAAACTTTAAGTGGAATTAGACTTATGATATATTGAAATGTCTCCCTTTAAGTTATGAAAACGTACTTATCTAACAGTAGAGAGCTTTAAAAAAATGCATGAGAAATACGTCAGTTCATGGTATGTATTGGCTTCATCGTTAGCTAGAAGCCTAGAAGTAGTTTTTTTTCCGTATCAAAAAAGAAACGGCGACATAGATTTTGTCGAAGAAATTAATTAGTTAATAAAGAGAATACCAAAATCCCGTGGAAAAAAAAAACAGTAGTCAAACAAATTATACATAAAAAGAAAGCAGCCGAAGAATAATATATCAGTATTATATTCTATCAAATTATCATCAAACTTCCACGAAACTGTATATAAATATCAAGTCGTAACCTCAAGCTTTGGTAGTCTTAGAGAAGAGATAAGGCAACCAAATCAGAGAGAGATGGGGAGGTCGCCTTGCTGCGATGAGAATGGTCTAAAGAAAGGGCCATGGACACCTGAAGAAGATCAAAAGCTTGTTGATTACATTCATAAACATGGCCATGGAAGCTGGAGAGCCCTCCCCAAGCTCGCAGGTTACTTCCTTTCCCTATAGTCTCTTAACTCGATCAATCATTTTCATATAAACTCGTACATATGGTTTTGAAACTTTTTATTTTTCTTTGCAGATTTGAATAGGTGTGGAAAGAGTTGTAGACTGAGATGGACAAATTATCTGAGACCAGATATTAAAAGAGGCAAGTTTTCAGCGGAAGAAGAGCAAACAATTCTCCATCTCCATTCCATTCTTGGAAATAAGTTAGTAATTTTTTTTTTTAACATATATTCGTATTTTTATTTTTAAAATTTGTATGGTAACTTGAATGACTAATTGTTTGGTTATGATGTCTAGATGGTCTGCTATTGCGACGCATTTGCAAGGACGTACAGATAATGAAATCAAGAACTTTTGGAACACACATCTAAAGAAGAAACTGATCCAAATGGGAATCGATCCCGTGACTCATCAGCCAAGAACCGACCTCTTCGCAAGCTTACCTCAGCTCATAGCCTTAGCAAACTTAAAAGACCTCATTGAACAAACATCACAATTCTCATCCATTCATGCTGAAGCTGCTCAACTAGCCAAGCTACAATATCTCCAATACATGCTTAATTCTCCGGCTGCATTAACCAACAACAACAATAGCCCCAGTAGTATTCTCGATATCGATCAAAACCATGCCATGGACCTCTTAAACTCCATGGTCTCTTGGAATAAAGATCAAACCCCGGGTTTTGATCCCACTCTTGAACTTGAGGGTAACGATCAAAATCAAGGCTTATTTCCAATTGGTTCTATAAATGATGCTCCAACCACCCAACCACTCCAACAACAAGAATACCATTTAAACAATAGTCAGCCTAGTGAGCTACCATCACAAGGTGACCCACTTCTTGATCATGTCCCTTTCAATCTCCAAACACCTTTGAATAGTGAGGATCACTTTATAGATAATTTGGTCAAACATCCAATTGATCATCACGAGCATGAACATGATGATCCATCTTCATGGGTTCTCCCTTCTCTTATAGACCACAACCCTAAAAATTTCACGCCTTCGCTTCCTCACAACAATCCGGAGGATGCAAGTAGCAGCTCAAGCTTTGAAGGCTGTGACGCTGCGTCGCTTTATTGGCCTGACTTTTGCTTCGACGAAACCCTCATATGAACGATATTTCTTAGTTACTCTTGGTTTAGTGTTTTTTTTTTTTCTTTTGTTCTTTTTTTTTTTTTAATTTATGTTATTAGGGCTCTAATCACATATATACCCACACTGTAGTCGAGTCGGGCTACGTTTCGTTTTGGTGTTTTGTAAGTAGAAGGTATGGTCCGTTTATCCTCTATGTTTTGAGTTTAATTTATGTACACGAGTCACAACGTATATATATGCTAGATAATTTATGTAATTAGACACGAGTCACGACGTTAGAAGCCATGGGTGTACGAAATCTTAAAATACACTTATTTGTGATTTTTTTTTGTTTTCCATATAGGATAATATTAGTAGATAGCACAAATATGAAGAAAAATAAAGAAAATACTACAACAATATTTTTTTATAGGTAAATACCATAGGGTTCACGTTTTTTTGGAGTAAAAAGACACAATCACCCTTTTTTTTTATTGTTAGATAGAAAGAGTGAAAGATTTGGTGTGATTTTTAAAAATAGCATGTAATATTTATATTTTACATGTTATATTGAACTAAATAACGTTTAGTTGTAAACCCAAATTGACAAATAGTCTCGTTTTAATTGTAAAATCTAAATCCTAACCATCTAATTTCGTTTTAATTGTAAAATCTAAACCCTAACTATCTCATTTGTGAACCCAAACCGACATATAATTTCGTTATAATTGTAAAATCTAAACCCTAACCATCTCATTTGTGAACCCAAACCGATATATAGTTTCGTTCTTATTGTAAAATCTAAATCCTAACCATCTTATTTGTGTATCCAAACCGACATATAATTTTGTTTTAATTGTTAAATCTAAACCCTAATCATCTTATTTGTGAACCCAAACCGACATATAATTTCGTTCTAATTGTAAAATCTAAACCCTAACCATCTCATTGGTGAACCCAAACCGATATATAATTTCATTCTAATTGTAAAATTTAAATCTTAATCATTTCATTTGTGAACCCAAACCGATATATAATTTCGTTCAAAAAACAAAAATGACATGATATTTTTAAAAATAATATGTAATATATATAATGAGTATAAAAGTAATTGTATATAAGGAGAAAGAATGCCCTATGGGCCCTATGGTAGTTTCTTAATTACTTTTGATTTTTGTGGTATCTAGTACATATTCACTTCCATATATCATCAACATTGACAGAGAGAGGGAGAGATGACTAAAGCACGATACACGACTAAAGATTTTGCATGCTTTCTAGAAAAATAACTAATCAATTAATACTCCACAACCACTTTGAATGGGCCATCGAGTTTCCTGCGTGGCGTGGGTGGGTTACCCAACATATTCTCCTTGTCTTTCAAGATTTTGACTCGAAAGTTAAAATCTTCGGTGTATTGTAAAATTAAATACTTTTAGAAAGTAATATCAAAATGGGAAAGTTCATTTTTCTAAGTATAAGAATAGGGTAGACGAGCGGTAAAATAAAATCTTAATATAAGATTTGTCCAAATTAAAATCTTCGATGTATTGTAAAATTAAACCGTTACATGTCATTTCTCAAAAACAACAAAAAATTAACTGTGAAAAATATCCCTCACACCTAGTTCGAACATATTTGATAAAAAAAATTTATGTAGACCAGTGGTAACATTTAGATGGTAGAAATAATTATTTTTTGGTAAAAAACATTATATAATATAAATTATGTCAAAGTATATTTTGGTTTGTTATAAAATTGTGATGGTTAACAATATCTTTTTGTTTTGATTGAAAATTATATCTCCTCGGAATCCAAATATATTTTAAAAGAAATTATAAAACGATACCCTCTTTTCCACTAATTTTGTTAGATTTATACTTATTTTCTCTTTTATTTGTTTCTTTGTTTTTGTGGTCAGCCAAGATTTGTGTAATTATTATTTTTTGTTTGATCTTATTGGTCATCCCTAGTTTTCGACACACAAAATCCTTTACATCCCATCAGTTTAATTTGTTAAGCCATTAAATTTTTTCTTAGGGTGTGAATGGTTGCAGTGGTTGGAGCGGACAAATCCATCTGCGGACTGGACCGCTTTTTATTTACCATTCAATAAATATAGTCCGCAATGGTGCGGACCAAATAAAGTAGAGATAAGATCGCTGCGGATCAACTGCAGACCGCTTTTGCATACAAATAGAGTTGGTCCGCAGCGGTCTGTAGTCCGCCACAAAAATAGAGCGGTCCAAACCGCAGACGGATTTGGCCGCCCTGACCGCAGTTACCATTCAAATCCTTAATAATTTACCAGCGTTTATCAAAAAAAACTATATAAATTATGATATTTTCAATCTTAAGGTTCATAGCTGCATCCAAATTTGAAAAGTTTTTTTTTTTTACTTTAAAACAAAAATGAGTTTTGGTTTTATTTTCCTTATTGTTGTTTTTCAGATTGAATGAAGCAAATAATGATTGCTACAAATATAAGTTAGAAATTCAAAACAAACTCGGTCCGGATCGTATTCTCGAAGTTAAGAGAGCAATTACTCACCTACCACCACCCATTGGTTGAATTTCAAAGATAATTATTTATTTTCACACCGCTGCCGGTACGATATTTACGAGTACCCTATGAAAAACTTAAAAACATGCCCATATATATTACCAAAAAAATATAACCAATTATACATAAGACTTTATGTTTAATGTTATGGAATTTTATTAACACAAACTAAAGCCTAAGCATTAGATTTGATGAAGGAGTTTATCTTATAGTTTAACAAAGCAAACAATTAACCTTAAAAGAAAAAAAAAATCAAAATCAAAACCAAAAGTCTCAAAAACTATAATTTTCACTTATACTAAAGCAAACATATTTGTAAAAGCCTTTAAATATATATAAAAGTTTTACAAAAATTTAACAAAAAAATGTCCTAAATTTTTTGATGTCTTAATCAATTGCTTCAGTTGATTGTCCTGTGAGCCGGGCCTGCCGCTGGCCAACACACAAACATTGGGTATGTTTCATCACTCACTGGCTGACAAAGCAACCTTATATATATATATATCATCTGATGGCAGAACTGGTATCCAAAAAACCTACTCGTGTACATGGGTTTCGCTCATGGATTGCTAAACTTGATGGGATTTACTATGAGCAAAATAAAATTAAACCACCGAAGCGCTTGTCTGGATGGACAAAAGATGGTTCAATGTATCCAAGGCTGAGAATGACAATGGCAGATACATCATAGCATTAGACGCCTTTCCCTTCCCTTGTTGGCAAACTTGACAGCGTTTCACAAAGCATCCCACGCCGTAACGCAATATTGGCCAAGAGTACGAAGCCAAAACTAGCTGCAATGTCCTGTCCCTGCCCACATGCCCCTTATTGTGAAGTTCACCAATGATTTTGGCCCGAAGACTACACATCGGAACACAAAGTCAAACACCGAAAAAGATAAACTCGTTTTGCATGGTAAACTTGTTATGAACGCCTTGTATCATTTTGTTTAAATTTAATCTCAATTGATTCTTCTTTCCCAATTGATTCAATCTCACGAATCTGTGATTTTTTTTTTTTTTTTTTTTTGCATTTGTGATACACTTGATTCGCTACCTCATGCTTTTTCGATTAAACTGTGGCCGCCGAATTCTACAAGGCAAGCTCCAGCAGAAGGATATGGAAATTGCAACTCAAGTTTCAGCTGAGATGTTTTTGCTTGGGCTTTTGATTGACATTAGAATTTTTCTCTTTTTACAGGAAGCCAAAAAAACATCAGCTTTGAAGTCCCAGATTGAAATGCTACAACAGGACACAGATGAATTCCAAAGGATGGTGATTGGCAACCAGGTTTGTTAACACTTTGAATCTATTTTCCTGTTTTTCATCTCTCTTATTTAATCCTTTGTAACATTTGCAGCAACTCCTACGACTTCACCAACTGTAGAAAAGTATGTTTTTTACCATTGCTTATGAACCATTCAACTTGGGGATCACAAGTTATTCAATTTCTGACTCTTTTTTGTTTTGGTTACAATTACAATGTAGGGTTTATTTATCTCTATGTGAGTGCTATGTGCTTACGAGGTTAATGGCATATTGTGGCTTCTCACTATTCTTTTGTTTCATGAGCAGATGCATAAGGAGAGGAGGCTCTTGATGTTGCCATCACTGATGAAAAAAAGAAGCTCGAGTTTATACCAAAGCAGTACACAGCAGAATGGTGAAGGTTTCTTTCATTTACCCCATCTATTATCATTCTTATTGCACCATTGTATGGATAAGCTGTGATAGCTGTTTAAGAATGGTGAATGCTTTGTTTTGTTTATCAGAATGGTGAATGCTTTGTTTATCCGATTCTCTACTTGTCTTATAGAAAACCTTAATGTTGATTCTACTCATCCATAAGTCTCTGATGTTTGAGTTTGAGCTAAAATGTCTTTATTCTATCTGTCAACGTTTTGGATTCGTGGATATCTTTCTTTACTTTACCACAAAAGCACCTTAGTATTGTGGATACACATGATTAGAGGGAATATGGACGGGAATGCTAACCGGAACAGTTCTTCAGACATGTGTACTGCTTTTGATGGGAAGGCGAAATAGATAAAAGGAGAAGAGACTGAAGATATCGAAGTTTGTCTCAATCCTTATAAGTTATAATGTTATTTTTTGGGTAAAACTTGGCAGCATAGTAAGACTTGGTATGATATGTAAGACTTGTTTAAATTAATGTTATGTATGTTGATGATATTTATGAAATATTTTTTTTTATATCAATCCACTTAAATAAGTCTGCAAAACTGGGGTCAAATATATAAATTATAAAAATAAAACTAAAAAGTAAATCTATCCATATAGCAAAATAAAAATGCTATGACATAATATAAAATAGCATGAATTATGTGATACGGAAAACTATATTATATCATTTGATTAGTGCTATAAAAGAACGACATATAATAGCAAATGTCAAAAACGCTATAATAGAGGTAACACCTAAGATAGCTGCCGAGAACATAGCATTTATGAAAACGCTATTAAACACATAAGATAGCGTTTATCGTGTGCTATGAATATTGATTTTTCTTGTAGTGACACCACAACAAATTTTCCAATGAACGGCCTTAACTCTTGGTTCATGATACGCATAAACATACTCGGAGCATTTGACAAGCCAAAAGGCGCAAGGAACAGCATTCAAAGGGATGCTTGCTGATGGTAAGATCGTAGCGGTTAAGAAATCTAAGGTCGTAGATCAAGATAATCTCGAAGAGTTCATAAACAAAGTTTAGTTACTCTCGCTGATCAACCACCGCAACATCGTGAATATATTAGGATGCTGTCTTGAAACAGAGGTACCCCTGCTTGTTTACGACTTCATTCCCAATGGAAACCTTTTCCAACTTCTTCATGAAGAGGATGATCACATATTAATCACGTGGGAGCAGTTACGCATGTGTATTGCCATAGACACCGCATGAGCTCTCTCATATTCGGCTGCAGTATCTCCGATTTATCACAGAGATATAAAATATGCAAACATCTTATTAGATGAGAATTACCGAGCCAAGTTTTCAGATTTTTGAACTTCACGGTCTATAAGAGTTGATCAAACTGTTAGGATACAATCCAAGTCCCACATCTGAAGTTTGAAGGGACTATCATTAATATATAAAGGGTTAGGGTCAATCCACTAATTGCCAATTGGTTTTTAGTTGGAAGCCCAAGATAAGCCCAAATTTAACATGGTAGCAGAGCTCAAAGTTTAAGTTTTGGTGGACCTAGAAAAATTGGATACGAACATGCCTCTTGTTAATGCAAGTAAGGGGGGCCCAAGAAGAGGCTTATTATCGGTCCAAGTGGAATCGGTTCAAGATGGAGTTATCATCTCGAGGAGGCGTGTTAAGATCCCACATGTGATCATTGGTTTGAAGGGAGATTGTTAGGATACAATCCAAGTACCACATATGAAGTTTAAAGGGACTATCATTAATATATAAAGGGTTAGGGCCAATCCAATAATTGCCAATTGGTTTTTAGTTGGAATCCCAGGATAAGCCCAAATTAAACAAAGTATTGTTAGGATACAATCTAAGTCTCACATCTGAAGTTTGAAGGGACTATTATTAATATATGAAAGGTTAGGACCAATCCACTAATTGCCAATTGGTTTTTAGTTGGAAACCCAAGATAAGCCCAAATTAAACATGGTATCAGAGCCCAAAGTTCAAGTTATGATGGACCTAGAAAAAGTGGATACGAACATGTCTCTTGTTAACGCAAGGGGGGCCCAAAAAAGGGCTTATTATCGGTCCAAGTGGGATCGGTTCAAGATGGAGTTATTATCTTGAGGAGGTGTGTTAAGATCCCACATGTGGTCTTTGGTTTGAAGGGGAGATTGTTAGGATACAATCCAAGTCTTACATCTGAATTTTGAAGAGACGATCATTAATATATAAAGGATTAGGGTCAATCTACTAATTGCCAATTAATATTTAGTTGACAGCCCAAGATAAGCCCAAATTTAATACAAACTCACCTGACAACTGCGGTTATAGGTACTCCAGGATATGTTGATCCTAAGTACTATCAATCCAGCCAGTTTACGGACAAGAGCGACGTCTACAGTTTCGGAGTTGTGCTTGTTGAGCTCATCAGTGGCGAAAAACCGGTTTCTTTCCAACGGTTTGGGGAAGACAGAACATTGGCCGCTTACTTCAATCTTGCTATAAGAGAGAATAGACTTTTCGACATTATAGATTCTCGGATAAGAAATAACTGTAAGCTGGGACAAGTCATGGTTATGGCAAACCTCGCAAAAGGTGTCTGAATCATAACGGAAGGAAGAGACTAAACATGACTGACGTTTGGTTGCAATTAAAGAGTTTGAGACATGGAGATTTACAAACAGAGGTTGAGGTTCACACGTGCGATGATGATGATGAGTCAGTGGTCAAACTCTTAACACTGAAGGAGAATAAAGGTGTACCCAACCACTGTACCACCGCAACTTTTCCAAAATTGATGCCCCTTAAATCTTTAATATAATTTGGCGCCTAAAGCCCTTGCTTTCCGGGCTTTAGGTCAGGGCCGACTCTGATGATGACGATTAGTGATCCCTTTCCATTGTAATAAATTTGGGTAAAACATATTTTGTAGTTTTGACGTGGCCTCTTCTACACGTTATGTGTAACACATACAGACAGTTCTATGATTATGATGACTATGTAATACTTTAATGTTTGGAACTTTACTTCCACATAATATTTTATTGCATCATTTTCAGATTCAGGAAATTGTTGTTTAGTAAACAACTCTTATTTTTCTGTGACTAATTCCATCTGAATTAACAGTTATATATAGAATCTAGATTTAAAGTGAAAATAATAGTTATTAACTATTTAAAAGCATTGTATTTATTCTTGTAAGAATATTGTTTTTACTACTAGGTTTGAACCAATGCTACATGTGGGTTTATTTGATATATTATGGTGAAAATTATATATGATTAATGACAGTTATTAAATATTATCTTATAAAAAAACTATAAATTACTATTAAGTCAAAACTTTTATTTCATATACACAATTTTTTAAAAATCTAAAAAATAGTTGTGTTAAAAAATTAAATATGATTTAAAGAATCATGAATTTAACTGGATTTAATTGGACGTCGAGGCAAGGCGGATCGAACATTCGAACTGGTGACGTTGCATATACTAAACCATTTCTTTGACCACGAGACAAACGAAACATTTTTAGAATCATAAATTAATCTAGTTTTCTCATATTTAAATAACCATCACCATCTATGTCTTTGTGTTTTTCTCCACTGTTTTCTTACCCTTCATATTATTTCTCGTCATTTTCATTATCAAATTTTCATGATAATTGCCATTATTATTTTTACTGTTTGGTTCTTCATTATGCTCTTCTTCTTCCTCTTCCTCGTCAGCTTCTTTACATTCTTCCACTGAATAATCATTTAAAACCTTTTTTTAGACTACCACATAACTTGTTAACCCATCAAACTCCAATATCAAAATCATTGCGTCTTTTCTCATAAAATTTGTGCAATTCATTGATCAATATAGTCACCACATGCATTTAGTTATTGATACTTTAACTTGTATACTTACTCGGTTATAGATCCACACATATTGAAACTTCTCAAACCAAAATCTTTAATACTTCAAAATTGCAAATTACTTGCAGAAAAAGTAATACACATGTATAGCTAATAAAAAATGTGTGCTTGTCGTCGATACTTTTTCTTTAACCATCAAAAATTAACTCAAACAACACAAATCAAGGTCGACGTCAATCCTTCTTCTTTTGACCCAAAAATTTACTGAAACAATATCAAATCACCTATAAAGTCATACAAAAAACATGTTTTACAGCTCATAAGAGATATAAAGCATAAAGAGAGATAAATAAGATATTTTCAAGATATTAAAAATCAAATATTTAATATTTAATAATACTTAAATTTTAAATTTTAATAGAGTTTAAATATTTATAATATTTTAAAATTTAGATGTAGTTTAAATATTTATAACATTTTAAATATTTTTAGTGTAAAATATTAATGATACCTAAACTTTTGAGAGAGTTTAACTATTTATAATATTTTAAACTTTCTATGGGGGTATTTTCGTATTTATAATATTTTAAACATTCTATAGAGTTTAATTAAATATTTATAATATTTTTGAACCTTCTAAAAGTCTATAATTGTATATTTAATTTTTTTTAAATTTTTATATTGGGACAATTATTAAATCAAAGTTTCTGCTCATTCATAGTTGGAAACATATTAGTCTTATTTATAATGGTTCTGCTTATTCATAGTTGGAAGCATATTAGTCTTATTTATAATGGTTCTCAGCTATTGTCTAAAACTTTTATAGCTGATGTGGGACGTTGTACATACACTTATTTATAAGTATTTTAATATAAAAATTTTACATAATTTCAAAATGTTAAATATTGAGATCTCTGATTTCGATTGGTCGTTTAAAAAATCTGAATATACAAAATTTTGGAAATCTTTAAATATTTTAATAAATGACATATCAAATCCCTATTGATTGTTTTAAATCCTATGTTGACAGATTTATGAGCTAATAGCTCCTACTTTAATTTAGTATAGATTATTTTTTAGATATTTTGTTTATAACAGGAGACAAAATCAGATTAGGTTATTACAGTTATGTACTTAAATTTATTTATTTTTTCAGACCAAAAATTGTGAAAAAAGAAAAAAATTCCATAATAATATACCAAGTATTTCCCATCGCCTATATTAATAGAGAAGCACTCTCACAAAAAAATTAAGGTGTCGCTCTCACAGAGAGCTCTTGTACATTTTTTAATAAATATACTTACTTCTCATTGTTATTTACATAAATATGCCACTGAATTATTATGACCCAATGTTTTTTTCTATTAGTTTTTAAAAATAAAAAATTTAATTAACTATTCAATCTAAAAATGTCTTTAATTATCATTTTCATAACCTATTTACTTATTAAAAGTAAATTACATTTCAAAATAAAAAAAAATTATTCATTTATTTATCATTTTTCTCATTATATTTTTAAACGTAGGATTAGTTTAAATTAAATCAATTAGTTTTAAAATATTGCTTAATCTATTTAATAGTATAGTGATATAGATAATAATGTGAAACATAAAATACGTGAATTTGATTTTTAGAAACACAAAAAGACATCAAGAGTTTCTACACCACCTTAAAATTCTTTTCCAAGTTCAAATATTTCACGGGTGAAACGTATTTTACAGAAAATAAACTCAAATTTGAATAAACGAAAAAACTTTACTTACAAATTTTGTTTTATACAAAAAAATCTTAAATCTAAAATAATAATTTTACTCATAATATTTTATTTAAATCGATTTATTCTTTACTATGTGCAGGTTGGTAACTAGTATCGGTTTAAAATACATGATTTTATTTGTGTACTAAAAAAACATATTATTTTTTAATCTGTTTTAATATTTTAAGTTTGAACCGTATATTTAGATTATAAATCAATATAAAAAAACATAAGATAACAAAATTACAAAATATTTATTTTATTTTTCTTTAAATTAGATTTACATAATGGCAAATTAAGCATTTTTTAGATTCAGAATTTTTTTGAAAAGAATCCTAGTCATAATTACAAATATCATCGTTTAAAGAAATATATCTATACTAGGATCTCACCCGCGCTACAGCGTGGGAGAATTTTTCAGATGTTTTAGCGGGTGACCCGGAATATCAGATGTTACGGTATTTGTTTACTAAACTGATTTCTGTTCATTCTATTTGCTACTGATGCTGGCAACACAATAAATAGAGCAATTATTACAGTGTGAGTTTTAATTATTCTGCACACCATTGTTTTATTACGGTTGTATACAATTGAAAGGACATAGTGAGTGAAAAAGATAATGATATTGGATATGAATATAATGAAATAATAATATACATAATACGTAGTTGTCAACTTTTATTTTAAAAGTTTTTGTAAATTAATTGGGATATGTACATAATATTACTATATATTTATTTTTCTAGACGTCATATACATGAGCAATCTATAACCTGAATGTGCTGACCATATTGTATATAAAAAATTTAAGTACAAAACTGGTTTTTAATAGTGTAATATATGTATATGACTTATAATAGTGGTTTTTGAAAATGTCTTTAAATTTGTGAGTAAAATAATTTGGGCAATAACTTGTTATAAGTAAGCTTTAAATTGGTCTGGGTCTAATTTTCCAGAGATTTCTGATATGGGCTGCCTTGGCGTTTGGGAAATTTAAAATTTTTTTAAAACTTCTATCTCGTTAACAGATAATATCAACAACTTTATTACCTTTCTTCGATTAAAGAAAAAGAATTTCATCGTTTCATCTTCATCTTCCATTCATAAATCTTAGATTCCTAAGATACTGGGTTATACTAAAATCATTACTTATACAATTTTCCAAATCCTTTCATATAACTTTCCAATCCGAAATGTTTACACAACTAATTAATCGAAGCAAATCGGTGGGGTTATGGTGTTGTCAAAAGTTTCAATCGGATTGATTCAGTCTCGTCCAATTCCATTTTCCGAAACATTTAAATCAGTCCAATTGGGTTGGTAAGTTTCTTTATATAGTTTCGATTACACAGGTCTATAAAATTTCTCTACTGTTATATGTATCCAATTCAGATTTGAAAATGATAATTGTACAATCAGCCAATAGTTGTACCTATTACCAGTATTTTGTATACGATTACTGGAAATATTATACATTTGATGCAGTACATGTGCAAGAATATACAATGACACCGAAGCATATGTATGAAGACATCATAGTATGAGTAAGATAAGTATTGGTTTCCCTAAAACATGTATACTATTTTATTTAGAAGATTCTATGACATCATAGTATCAGTAAGTTAAGTATTGATTACATATATAACTAACTTCTCATTCAACCCAGCTTCGTCAATGACGTCCCCAAAATTGACCAATTTCAGGAATATGTCATCTGACAACGACGAACATGACACGACGAAGGTCGTGTTGATCAGAGTCATACGGTAAACATGGTTCGTAACCCTGAATTTTCACACTGATTTAGTCAATGAAAAAGTGTCAAAGATTACCCAGTTTCCAGTGATAATCATTTACTGTAATTTCTCCCATTGTGGTTTCTTTAGGGTTGCATGAATGAGGATACCCTTGGTTAAAAACAAAGAGTAGTAAATTAGTAAACAATAAACATGTAAATATATTTCAAGATATCAAAAGATTTGAAAATTTGAGAATCTTACAGAAACATCTGCTAAGACCATTTCTATAGTCTCTCCGGTAAAGACTGCATATTGCTTCCAAGAATGAATGATTTTAACTTGAATTCTCCAGTCTGTTTTGAATAGTTTGATTGAATCCAAATATGTGATAGTAGAAGCATCTTCGGCAGCCATTACAGAAGGTTTGCTAAGAGTGAGAGGAATGAAGCTTTAAGGTATGGTGATTCGACCTTTGAATAATGAAGTTATATTTATACTTAGAATTAACTTATGAATATTGTAGGGTATATTCGAATCGCCATATACATTTACCGTAAAGATAGTTATTTTGATGAGATATCAATCTTTGTTTGTTATGGTTGTTTTCCAAATGTGGAACCAAGATTGTAATCTTTTTAATATATTGGACGATTTTATATTGATGAGATTGATATTGTGTAGAGGTGTAATTTTTGGTTGATTGATATTATTGCTATCTTTATGGTATAGCGATGAGATTATAAAAGCGAGATTTCTGGATTAATAGTCGTGATAGAGAGGTAATTAAGTACTTGAAAACACATATTCACATTTCTTTTAAATCCTTCTGTCTTGATTAGGAATCATTTTCAATCAAGTTATGATCTTCTCATAATAATTAGCATAAATGTAGGACTGGAAGATATTTTATTATTCACATATAGTTGGTCATATATAGAAGGATTTAAATAGGCTGTGATATTTATTTGGTAATCGTTAATATGTAGCAAAATATAGGTTGTTAGAGGTGTAATTTTTGGTTAAAAATGTCTTTGATAGATGTTGATAGCCCATACAAAAAGCCCACAAGATATCAAGTAGATCCGATTTTGTAATTTCAGGTTTGTTTTCTATTATAACCCGATTCAAGAATCATTAAAGTCAAAATTGACCTTCTTGGAGATGTGTTCAGCTGTTGGCGTAAGGGGTATTTTTGAGAGAAGTCAAAGTTGTACTTCTCTTTTACTATAATAGGGATAGTTTACTTTTTGAAATATTGAAATGGTAAAAACAGAGGAATAAGCCACAGCGACTCTGCTTTTCAGACACGGCAAAGAAAAAAAAAGAAAAAAAAAAGTCAACTAACGAAACGCAATAAACAAGGATGGAAAGAGACGATTCTTTTTTTTTTATAATGGAAAAAAAAAACAAAACACAACAGCAAAAATTGAAGTCTACTTGTCGTCGTCGTCTTCCACTAATTCCGTAATTTTATCGAAGACTTTTTGAAGCAAGAAGTACATTTGCAGAGTCTGTCAATAACCCTTTCTTCACGGCACTGGTATTACTCCTTTCTTTTATGGTTTTTGGAATCTGGGTTCTCCGATTTTGAGGTAACCCCTCTTCTTCTGGGGTTTTAATTTTTTTTTTTTTTTTTTGGGGTTTCTTGATTGATGAAAAAAAGTTTCTAAGGTGTTTTGCTGTTTGCAGGGTTTCTTTGTAATATTTTAAATCAGACATCTGTCATTCTCTCCTCATGGCGAAGTTATGTTGCTTCGGTTCTTCAGACTACGATGTATGTAATAAACTCAAATCTTTTCTTTCTCTTTTGGTGTTGTTTCTAATTTCTTCACTATAACAACTACTTATAGAAATAGCATTGACTTGTTGTTCTTCTTGAGGTATGAAGATGGTTTAAGGTAATTTTTAGATAGAAATCGAACCAATTATTGTGGGGTCAATTGTGAAATTAAGTAGATGTCAAATTTGGTCATTTGGATTGTGAGTTCTTGAATAATTTGGGAAGATATGAATTTGGTGGTGTGTAGCTTGTGGTTGGGAGAGCGTCAACTAGTTCTGGAAAGGGAAGAAACAGCCAAGGAGAGATTAAATTCGGTTACAGCTTAGTGAAGGGAAAAGCTAATCATCCAATGGAGGATTATCATGTGTCCAAATTCATGAAAGTAGATGGTAGCGAGCTCGGTTTGTTTGCAATCTACGACGGTCATTTGGGTGAACGCGTTCCTGCTTATCTACAGAAGCATTTGTTCTCCAATATCCTCAAAGAGGTCTGCAGCAATATGTTTTCACTATCTCTGTTGCTGCATCGTTATGGTTGATGAATCTGAACTTTTTGTAATGATGTGTTCAGGAGCAGTTTAGGTATGACCCTCACAGATCAATAGTTGCTGCCTATGAGAAGACAGACCAAGCCATTCTGTCACATACTTCTGACTTAGGCCGTGGTGGCTCAACCGCTGTAACTGCTATTCTAATGAATGGACGACGTTTGTGGGTGGCAAATGTGGGTGATTCCCGGGCGGTTCTATCTCAAGGAGGTCAGGCGATACAGATGACTGTCGATCATGAGCCACATACTGAAAGGTTGAGCATCGAGGATAGGGGAGGCTTTGTATCGAACATGCCAGGTTACTCTAAGATGATAATACCAAAACACATCAAAATCAGGAAAAAGTGTTATCCAAAAACATCAGACCCCTAAACATGTTTTTTTTTCGTTCTGTTATTTCAGGAGATGTCCCTCGGGTTAACGGGCAGTTAGCAGTTTCTCGTGCTTTTGGGGACAAAAGCCTCAAAACACATCTACGGTCAGATCCAGACGTTAAAGATTCATCTATAGATGATCACACAGATGTTCTTGTTCTTGCTAGTGACGGTCTGTGGAAGGTAAACGATGGTGTTCTTGTGTTCTGAAGGAACATTGGTTGGCGTTTTTGTGATTAAACGGTTTTGAAATGTGTAATGGTGTAGGTGATGGCTAACCAAGAGGCGATCGATATCGCGAGAAGAATCAAAGATCCATTGAAAGCAGCGAAAGAACTAACTACTGAAGCGCTGAGAAGAGACAGTAGAGATGATATATCTTGCATCGTCGTCAGATTAAGGTGATGAAAGATCTTTTGATACTCACCAAGAAAAAAAAAAAAAAAAAAAAAAAGGATGGAACCATTAAAAATGGCAGAAACCATATAAATAAGTTTGACGTTGAAGAGTAGTAGAAGATATTTTTACTTTGTTTTTTATTTTTTTTACGTCCGGTGTAAAATGGTTGATTGGTTTTCGCAATGTTTGGTAATTTTATTGGTTTGATTTGTGGTTTGTGTAAGTGGGAATGAATCATATGAGATTTGGTGTATAAAAAGAATATTCTATCGACGACAAAAAAAATAATAATAATAATATTCTATCTAGAAGATTACTCAAATTTGGTGTGGTTCTTCTGATCTCTCTGTTCTTATACAGTATCCAGGATACTGTATCCTCATGTTCTCTTTTGTTACAGATTTGTTGGTTTGTTTACATTATTTTTGTTTTTCCTTATTATAGGTGTATTTTAAATAAATTTTTAATTCAAAAGAAAAACATGTAATTTCTTATTAGAAACTAGTTAATATGCAAAAACTATTTTGTGATTCTTCATTGTTTATTTTTTTTTAAACATTTATTTTTATTAGAAAGTTAAATATTAGAATAATTTACATATTTTTAGAGGTATATTATACAGCTACAACAATGAAATATGTTCCAAAAATAATTTCTTTTTTTCAAACATGATATAGGTTGTTCTATTTTTTCAAAAATAACCTTTTCCCGATACCACTTTTCAAAAATATATCTTATCTCTGATTTTATTGAAAATATCACTAAAATCTGATATTTATCAAAAATATAACTTATAACAAGTACCTTATAAACTTTATAAAACTTTATAAATTTTAAGATTTAATAAGGAATATTTTATATCTACTTTATAAATACCTTTTAAAAACATCAAATTTTTAAAAACCTTTTAAACACTTTATAAAACTTGATAAATATTTCGATCTAGTCTCTGTGTAGTAGTTACTACGCAACATTCTCCTTAATTATTCAATGTTATGAACTTGTTACAGCGGGGTACACACAAAAAAAAAACTTGTTATAAGTTATAACATATCAAAATTATCAAAACTAAATCCAGTAACGAATGATATTATTGTTCATAATATTATATGTTGACATTTAAGATAATATTTTCACTGTTTCAAATTAGTTGTCTTTTTAAATTATACCACACAAATCAAAAAATAGATTGTACCCTTGTTGGACTATTAGAATTCCAAAGTATGTAATATTTTAATTGTTTAATAAGGAATACATAAAATAATTTTCTAGTAAAAATGATATTGGAAAATGAGAATGACAACTTAAATGTAACAAAAAGTTAATTATAAAATGACAACTATTTTGAAACGGAGAAAGCATGTAATAGTCGTTATTCTTTGTATTATTTAATGGCTAGTCAAACAATCAAAAATAGTCTATTTGCTAGTCAATGTTCAACGATACTATACGCCTTTTATCGAAACAAATTTATTGAATATCAATAACATGACAATTACAAAATCTTATATAAACATTATAAAATGTTTCGTCAAGTTCTCAGTAAAGAGAAAATATATTTTTAGATATGTTACTACCACTTTACATTTTAGATTTAACTCCATACTCTATAAATTATGTGATTTATGTTGTAAGAAACTAGTCATCATCAGATTATCGAAGAATCCACATTTCAAGTCCACGTGACGCATGCCCATGAATCTTTTTCAATAAATGAGTTACAGGTAATTCATCTACATTATTCTATACATGTTTACGTTATAGTATTTTATGCTATTCTAGTTAATGATATATATATATATATATATAATTATTTAAATCACAATGTTTAGTCAATTGTGTTTTTCCTTTTCCAATTATAATTTATAAAAGAATTATTTTCCAAATATAATAACAATATATGAATGTATAACATATACAAAGTATTTTATGTCACATGTGACTGAGGCTTTTTATGTCAAAACTCACAAATATTTCATTACAATAAATTATTCAACTATGTAATTAACTTAATTAACTACAAAATTTTTGACTAATTCTTATTTTTGAAATAAACTATATGAGTCAAGATTTTATCATGAATAAATAGATAAATTATTTTTACATATACATATATATCTAAATATTTATTCTTTTGTAAAAGATAAATATGTAATATAAATGTAGAATAGTATTTCTACTGATATTATATTTTTTTAAACTAATAATTTCAAATATTGATAATTATGATAGAACTTTGACTAATAGAGTTTATTCCAAAAATAGGACAATAAGTAGTTAAGAAAATAGTGGATTACACATTTGACTAAATCTTATAATTAAATATTTTTCAATTATGATATAAACTCTCATTCAAATATGACATAAACTCTATGTCAGTTTACAATAATGGTTGAATTTCCAAATATTAATTTGAGAAAGTTGTGACCAATTTTTATGCATTTAATATTTAATTACTACCATCTTTTATTTATATAAATGTTAGTCTTCCACCCAGAAAAAAATATTCCTTAGTTAATAAAAAGAAAAAGAAAAAGAAAATTAAGTTTACAAGTCGTCCTCTTATTAATGATTAAACTCTTTAGTTTTTATTTTTGTCTCCAACATGAGTTCGAGAAAAACCAAAGAAAACAAAAAAATTAACATGAAAAGGATAGAAAATTATGTAGACCGCATGGTTACATTCTACAGACGCAAACAAAAGATCTAAAGTAAGCTTAGTGAGCTGTCTCTTCTCTGTGGTACTCATATTGAGTTTCTTGTGTACTCCAACAGTGGAATCTCATACACATTCGGCAGCCCATCCTTCAAAGTCATTGCAAAGCGGTTTTTCAACAGTGAGGGCTCTTCGTCAACCTCACTGCTACAACAATCGAACATAGATGTTCAGCATAAAGAGAAGATGGAAGAACTCTGCAAAGTCTACAACAGTCTTTTAGATAAGGCTGATGTGGAAGAACAAAGAGGGATGTCCATGGAAAAGGCTGAGACGGAGGCACTGCTAGTGGAGAAGAACGCATGGTGGAGAGTCTATCCAACGACGGTTAAGGATAAGGAAGTCCTAAAGCAGTTGCTGGAGAAGTACGAAGATCTCTATGAGAAACTATGTGACGAGGTTGTTGCAAGAAACCAAAAAGAAAATGCACCTTAGATTTTCTTTAGTGGATAATCAGTTTCATTGAAAGAGTAACATTAGGACCGGGATCTTGAATGAAACAAATGATCCACTAAATAAAATCACGGTGAATTTTGTATTTGGTTGCTTGCAACCATCTCGTCACATAGTTTCTCACAGAGATCTTCATACTTCTCCAGCAACTGCATTAAGACTTCCTTATCCTTAACCATCGTTGGATCGATTCTCCACCACACGTCCTTCTCCACTAGCAGTACCTCCGCCTCAGCCTTTCCCATGGCCATCCCTTTTTGTTTCTCCGCATCAGCCTTCTCTAAAAGACTGTTGTAGACTTTGCAGAGTTCTTCCATCTTCTCTTTATGCTGAACATTTATGTTCGATTGTTGTAGCAGTGAGGTTGACGAAGAGCCCTCACTGTTGAAAAAC
Organism: Camelina sativa; assembly: GCF_030686135.1. NCBI lineage: Eukaryota > Viridiplantae > Streptophyta > Magnoliopsida > Brassicales > Brassicaceae > Camelina > Camelina sativa. The sequence continues at coordinate 29,218,438 of NC_141896.1, read as the reverse complement.
CGTTTTGCAATGACTTCGAAAGATGGACTGCTGAATGTGTATGGGATCCCACTGTTGGAGTACACAAGAAACCCAACATCAGTACCACAGAGAAGGGACAGCTCACTTAGCTTAGTGTAGATCTTTTGTTTGCGTTTGTAGAATGTAACCATACGGTCTGCATAATTTTCTATCACTTTCATGTTAATTTTTTGGTTTTCTTTGGTTTTTCTCGAACTCATGTTAGAGACAAAAATTAAAATAAGGGTTTAATCACTAAAAAGAGGACGAACTGTAAACTTAATTATTATTATTATTATTATTTTAGCTGAGGAATATGTTTATTTTTTCTGAGTGGAAGACTGGCATTATATAAATAAAAGATGGTAGTAAATATTAAATGCATAAAAATTGGTCAAAACTTTATCAAAATAATATTTGGAAATTCGACCATTATTGTAGACTGACATAGAGTTTATGTCATACTAGGTATTAGTCCACGCAATGCGTGGTTGAATGCATAATGGTTTTGATTATATTTCTGAATATTTATAAAAATAAGATTTTGTTTTTTTGGTAGCAATAACATAATCAAATAATAGATTTTTTCTTAAGATTGTATTATAGTAAAATTGTATCAAACAAAATTATCAAAAAAATTAGTAACTATATATGAAAATATTATGTATAAATATTCCTCATTTAAAATTTTAAAGAAATATAAATAGAAGATATATATATGTATATATATATATATATAATATAACTAAAAATATAGCTGATAAAAATAAAAATATGAAAATTTAACCAAAGACATTTTATCTTGGAAGATAAAAAAATTAGTGGGAGAATGAAATTTATAATAATTATTGGGTAGGAGTTACATTTGAGTTAAATTTAGAACTACACATGACATTAAATGTGAGTTAATTAGAAATAAATTTTTAATTTGTTTTGTTTTTTACAAAAGGAATACCAAGTGGTCCAATAAAATTTTAAACTTACACATGATTTGTTTTTTTTGTTGATATAAACTCATACATATTCAAATTCATATTATTTTGTAAGTGACAAACTAAATTAGTTTTTGTATAACATCATATGAACTTCAATCTAAATATTTTAAAAAATTTCCAAAGAAAACTTGTATCTTTTTGGTTTCTTTTTCTAAATTTTCACTCATCAATTTAAATTCTAGTGCTAGATTTCATACTAATGGTTTCATCTTTAGAGGGTTTAATTAGATAGTATATATTAAAAATTATATTCTTTTTCTATATATTACTCCATTTAAATTTGAGTGCTAGAAGAGAATAGAGAGAATTAGACATGAAGATTTTCAACCTCATGACCTTGTGGGGTGAATATAGCAGAATAATATTAAAAAAATATTACTTATAAGATGATAATATAAAATAGACAATGGAGATAAATCTTTTAAAACATCAAAAACAATGTAATATATATATATATATATATATATATATATATATATATATATACCTTACAAACTCCAAAAATATAATTTAGAATTAAGCTTTTACAATGATATTTGAATTGATTTTTTTAACCCATACAACAACAACAACAAAAAACACTAAACAAAACAAAACAAAAAGATTTGAGGTATAATAGAAGAGGATGAGAGAATGAATGAATGAGAGAATAAAAGAATGATTATTTATAGAAATAGAACTGATGTAGAATTATATTTAGAAAACCGGATTTACAATTCTGTAACATCCACAAACCAAAATCCCGGTTTAGGGGTTGCATCGGTCAATGCAAGGTTGGTTTTCTGCGGACGAGTTTTAAATTCAACGCTGCATTTTGGGTTAGGAAACCCTTAAGTCGTGTTTAATCGAGCAGTTTGTCATCATTAGCGTTTTGAGCCGCTTTTGAGAGAAAAGAAGGGAGAAAAGGTGTTCTTGAGTGTTCTTGTGGTTTTTGGTAGATTGGAAGCTGTTCCGTAGAGATCTGTAGCTGGGATCGTTGAAGGAGCTTCCTGGAAGTGTTTTCTTGCTTGTTTGAGGTTCAGAATCGTCTTGGCAAAGGTAAGTGCATGACCATGGCTTATCTAAGATGGAGATTTCTCTCATCTGGTTGTTTATGTGTTGTTTGGGTTATTAGAATGTTATTTAGGTCGTTAGTAAGCTTTCTTGTGGCTTGGGATCGAGTTTTATGGTTGTAGGAACAAAGATCCGGCAAGAGCTGCGGGGGAAAACGATGCTCGGTATGTGCATCGGTCGATGCACTTTTGTGTGTCGGTCGATGCAAGTGCGAGGACAGCGCGTAAAACCTAGGGTTTTCGTGCTATGTAAAGCATGCATCGGATGATGCAGTGTGTGTGTCGGTCGATGCAAGTTACACTTGCATTGGTCGATGCAAGCTTGTGTCGGTCGATGCAACTCCAACTGGTGTCGGTGGATGCATGCTTGGTGTCGTTCGATGCTGAGTCCTGGTTTGTTATTGTTGACTGTTGATTGTTGGTTGATGGTTAGAGATGTCTCTATTGCTTGTGTGTATAGCCCAGTAGATGGGAGGATTGGCTTACTGAGTGTTTATAAAATACTCATGCACTGCAATTTGTGTTTGTGGTGCAGGTAAAGGCAAAGTGTGATCGTGGAATCAAGGCAATGAAGAGGAGGATGTTATAGGGACTCGATTGGTTGTTGTCTAGCATTGCTAGGTTGCTAGAGTTGGGTCATTAGAAACATTGCTAGGTTGTTGGTTCTATGTTTCCTGTTGGTTGAATATTGGATAATGTTTATGTTATAGTATTGGTTTTATTACTGGATATTTATTGGATATTGGTATTTGTTATTCCGCTGTTGGTTGTGATTGTGGTTAGGTGGCTGGTGGGTATGAGACCACTAGTTGTAGTTTATTTATTATTATTAGTATTATTATTAATTTATTATTTAAAAAAAACTTGCAAGTCTAATGTCCGGGCTGACTGTCTTACTCGCTCTTCGAGAACTTTAATTTCAACATCTTCTTTTGTAAATTCTTTTCCTCCGGTTTGGGCTACCAACCTTGGAGTTATCTTTTAAATTAATGTTTGGTTGTGAGAGAAAAAAAAAAAAAAAACAGGTCGGGTCATTTCAGTTTGGTATCAGAGCCCTTACGGTTCTAGGTTTAGGTTCACTAGGCTTTGTGCTGTAGATGTTTGGGATTTGCATTCTTTGATTTATTTTGTGAGTTAGTCAATTGTGTGTGGCATGGAGTCCTAGAACATCCACTTCGAGCCTACTGTGTGATTCCACGGTGAGTTTATGTTTCTGTGTATGTTTAAATTGTGTGCTTAGTCTTCTGTTCATGGTAGTGCAGATGGCTAGAGGCAGAGGCCCAACAGTTAGTGATACTGTGGACCAGAGTGTGACAGCTGAGGGTGTTGGCGAGTCGCAGGGTGTCCAGGAGGATTCCATGAGTGTGGCCGAAGGAGGCGGTATTGGTGCTCGAGAGGCCGGTGATGCTAAGGTCCCGGGTGTGGGAGTCCAAGCGTGTGGAGTCCCTGGAGTTGATGTTGCGGCTTTGCTAGCACAGGTGTTGGAACGGTTACCAGCAGTGGTACCGGCTCAGGCTCAGGTAGTGCCACCAGTGGTGGCGGAGGAGCGGCAGCCAGTGGCTGCGGATGTGGCAGGGCATAGTCGTTATTTGGCTATGCTCAAGGAGATGCGTGGCATCGATACTGCATGGTTTTCGGGAGGTACAGATCCTACTGCTGCAGATGCGTGGAGGACGAGTGTGGAACGTAACTTCCAGACGCTGAGATATCCTGAGGAGTTCTGGGTGGACATAGGGGTCCACCCCTTGGTTGGTGATGCTCAGGTGTGGTGGAGATCAGTGGCTGCTAGGAGAGTGCAGAGAGAGTTGACTTGGGCTGACTTCGTGGAGGAGTTCAACCGCAAGTACTTTTCGAGGGAGGCATTGGTCTAGTTGGAGGTGCAGTTCCTTCTGTTATCTCAGGGGACACGGTCAGTGCGGGGGTCGGGCTATGAAGCCTGAGGAGGCCTAGATCAGGAGGTTTATGAGGGCTCTTCGTGAGGACTTGAGGGTCCATTGTAGAGGACAGAGTTATGTTACGCGCGCAAAGTTGGTTGAGACTGTAGCAGAGATTGAGGAGGATATCCGGGCAAAGGCAGTGACGGTTAGTCCAGCAGTGAAGCCTAGGAAGGCTCATCATCAGGGAGGTTATAGCAAGGGCGGGAAGCCTCCGCAGGGAACCAAGAGGAGCTGGGAGGCTATGCAGAGACCGAGTGGTGCTGGGTGCTTTGGTTGTGGGAGCAGGGATCACAAGGTAGCTAGCTGTCCCCAGAAAGGAGTGCTCTGATGGCAGCGGCTCGTGTATGCTATCATTGCAGGGAGCCCGGACACATCATGCCCATGTGTCATAAGTTGCAGCAGATGGCAGTGGCAGCAGTGCAGCATGTGGTGCAACCTGAAAGTGCAGCAGGTGGCACGGATTGAGCAGGTACCACGGGTGTACACGACGGTCGAGACTGGTGGAACCAGTGCTGGGGCGATCACATGTATAATTTCTGGTACTTAAACTTTGTGAATTTCAATAGGTTCAGATTTAATGTATTCTTGTGATAAAGTGTTAGGTTCTCAACACATGAGGTTTGTGTAGGGACCTTGTTGGTGGGTGGGTTTAAGTCCCATGTTATGTTTGATTCTGGAGCTTCTCATAGCTTCATTACTCCGGAGTGTACAGAGAGTGCGGATATCAGAGGAGATCCCGGGGAGCGTACAGGAGTTGTCAGAGTTGCGGGGGGGGGGGGGGGGGCAAGTTTCTGAGGGTCATTGGTGAAAGAATTAAGAAAGAATGATTTGTGTGTTTAACCAAGAGTTTGAAATCGTATAGAGTGTGAAGAGAGTGAGAAGAGTGAGCGATTGAGAGGGAGTGTTGGAGAAAGAGAGATAAATTCTTTTCTTACTTTATTTAGATCATACTTACAATACATTTATAGAGAGTTACAAATGGTATATTCTCTCTAGGATACTATGCACACATATACATGGAGAAAGCGACATCTCCTTAACTCAACATGTGATCTCTCATTGACTTCCCACTTGTGCAACTTGCCCAACGGCTCTCCATAGAAGGTTCTCGAGGATATGCGACCGTTGGGGGCTCTCCTTAATGGACCGTGAGACTCTTGGTTGTACGGACGGCCCATCCTCTTGATTGTACGGATGTCTGTACGGTTTTACAGACGGTGGTGTGTTACTTCATACTCCCCTTCAAGCTTGACTTAAAATATTGGTCAAGCTTGACAACATAGGCACCCACCTCATTAAAAACCTTAGTATAGAAAACCTCTTGGGAAAAACTATACATAAGGGAAAAGAGTGTAGGTGCCAACCAAGGATCTCATGGCCGAGTGAGGTCCATGAGACCAAGTTTCGAGTGAATGTATTCACAAACTTGTGGACTTGCTGCTTTAGTGAGAATGTCAGCAAGCTGTTCCTTGCTTTTGGTATGACATGATAGGACAACTCCAAGTTTGATTTGCTCTCGAACCTTATGACAATCCACTTCAATATGCTTGGTTCTCTCATGAAACACCGAATTGGTTGCGATATGAATTGCGGCTTCATTATCACAATGCATTGTGATTGGTTTTGTCGACTCAATTCCAAGATCCTTGAGAAGAGCCTTGAGCCACATCATTTCCGTTGTAATTTTCCTCATAGCTCTATATTCGTATTCGGCACTTGAAAGCGATACGACCTTTTGCTTCTTGCTCTTCCAAGTGACCAAGTTCCCTCCAAGGATCGTGCAGTAGCCTGTGGTAGAGCGGCGGTCTCCATGATCTCCGGCATAGTCGGCATCGCAATAGTCAGCATCGCAATAGCCTACTAGCCCATCTAAATGCCTTGTCCTGGCGAGCCTTTGATGTATTTGAGGATTCGAGTTACCATGTTCCAGTGATGGACCGTCGGATTCTTCATATGCTGGCTCGCCTGGTTCACAGCAAAACAAATGTCAGGCCGTGTGATGGTCAAGTAGATAAGCTTACCTACTAGGCGCCGGTAGAGGCTAACGTCCTTGAATGGAGCTGTATTGAGCTCCCCCTGTCCTCCAGCCTTGTAGTTCTCCTCAAGAGGTGCTGACACTGCCTTTGATCCTAATTTACCTGTCTCACTCAACAAGTCAAGCGCATATTTCCTTTGTGACAAGAATAAGCCTTCATCTGATCTATATACTTCTATCCCAAGGAAATATTTCAATTCTCCAAGATCTTTTATGTCAAAGATTGACTTCAAGAAGGTTTTAGTCTCTTGAATACCTACCGTGTCACTTCCAGTGATGATGATATCATCAACATACACTAGAATGACCACTATACCTTTCTTGCTTAGTAATGTGAATAGGGTGTGGTCAGCCTCGGATTTGCGAAATCCTTTGTCAAGAAGTGTGGTACTTAGCTTATGGTACCATGCCCTTGGAGACTGTTTCAAACCATAGATTGCTTTGTTGAGTTTTAAAACCTTTCCCGGACCATTGGTGTCTTCTAAGCCCGGTGGTGGCCGCATATATACTTTGCCTTCAAGCTCTCCTTGCAAGAAGGCGTTCTTAACATCCATTTGCCACAGCTCCCAATTGAGGTTTGTGGCGAGAGAGAGAACCACTTGAACAGTATGAAGCTTAGCCACCAGAGCAAACGTATCAAGATAGTCCTCCCCATACGTTTGCGTGAATCCTTGAGCTACAAGACGCGCTTTATGGCGTTCGATCTCCCCATTACTTTTATACTTGATAGTGAAGATATATCGTGACGTTACAGCCTTCTTGCCCTTGGGTAAAGCTGCTTCGTCCCATGTGTGGTTTTGCACCATGGCTGTGTTCTCGGCATCGACCGCTTCTCGCCATACCTTATGGTTCTTAGCCTCATCATACGTCCGTGGAATCCAGTTTTCGTCAATATGGCCAAGAAATACTTGATGATCCTTAGGAAAATGAGCAGGAGAACACACGGCTTGAATAGGGTGTGCAACGGCCATGTTGTTGTAGTAAACCCGATTGTGCTGTGAGGCAATACGTTGGCTGCGTCGTAATGGTGTTACGGCCATGCATTGGCTACGTCTTTGTGGAATGACCTCCTCATGATCATTGTCCTCAGGATCATCTTCTTCAGCTTTATCGTCATGCGATTAAATGGTTTCTTCCGGATGATCCATATCATCAAGATTCTCAGAGTGAGTCTCTTCATGATTTAATTGATCCGTCGGAGCGGGTTTAGTGTTAGATTCCTCGGAGCTTCTTTCTATAGGTTGCTCAGTGTGTGTTGGTGATGTTGACCCACCTGGTTCGTTGGTGACCCGATCATTCCCGCTCAATGATAACACGTAGGTTACGCGTCTGGTCGGATGGTGAGGTCGATAGATTGCGAAGCTCGTCCCAGTTTTTCTCATCATAGAATCCTTGTGACTCCACAAACTTGACATCACGAGATATAGGACTCTCCTTGTCTCTAGCTCATAACACATATACCCTTTTTGTGTAGTGGAATAGCCGATAAACATGCTTTTAACTCTCTTGGCATCAAGCTTGTCTCTTAGTTCACCTGGTCGCAAGACATAGCAAACACAACCAAACACCCTTAAATGATCAAAATAGGTTTTTCCTTGTTTAATACCTCAAATGGGGATATGTCGTTAAGGATCTTTGTTGGTGTGCGGTTGATAAGATAACAGGCTGCGAGTACGGCATCTCCCCAAAACCGCTTGGGAACCCTTGTGTGAAACATCATAGACCTTACTACTTCCATGAGATGCCTGTTCTTCCTCTCAGCCACTCCATTTTGTGGTGGTGTGTATGGACAACTAGTTTGGTGAATGATCCCATGTTTGGCTAGATGTTGTTTAAAGGCATGACTTGTGTACTCTCCACCATTATCTGATCTCAAAATTTTAATCTTTGCATTGTAGTGGTTAGTAACATAATTTTGAAAGTTAGTAAAAGCCTCAAGAACTCTATCCTTAGAAGGAAGTAAAGTCAACCAAGTATATTTTGATTTTTCATCAATAAAAGTAACAAAATACTTTTGATTTTCTCTAGATAAGCAAGGAGATGTCCAAACATCAGAATGAACCAAATCAAAAAAATTCTCATAAAGAGTAATAGACTTAGGAAAAACAGATTTGCAATGTTTACCAAGGATACAAGCCTCACAATTTTCATTCTTAAAAGACATATTAGGAAACATAAGTTCTAATGCCCTAAAGTGAGGATGTCCTAGTCTAGCATGCCAAATAGCACTATTAGCCTTAACAATACTTGAACTAAAACAAGAGGAACTAGAAGGAGCTAAGTTCAAATCCTCAAGCACATAGAGGTCGTCTTTCGATGTTCCTTGGCCGAGGACTTTACTTGTGTCAATATCCTGAAAATAAACATCATTAGGACCGAATATAGCATAACAATTTAAATCATTGGCAGCTCTCTTGACTGATAGTAAATTTGAAGTGAAGGTAGGCATGAAAAAGGCTTTAGTGCTTTTGTTAAATAGTTTCAAGTTACCAATGCCTTTAACCGGAACTTTATCACCATTAGCAATAACTACACTACCATTTGCGGGTTTAATTTCACTAATCAACCTAGAGTCACTAATCATGTGATGTGAAGCTCCAGAATCAATGATACGAGGTTTAGAGGAGTTTGAGGGAAGGTTAGAGTTACCGGACGCCTCTTTGAGGGCTTTGATGAGAGCGTCAAGTTCCGACTTCCTCACCAGCTCCGAAGACACCACTGATGCTGCTCCATTCCCCTCAAGAGCTTGGCCAATTGGTGTCGAGGTAGTCGCCTCTCCTATCATGTTCGTTTGGTGAGCCCTCGGTCCACCTCGGCTTGTTCCTCCACGGTTTATGCGGAGGTGAGGGTGGAGAATCCAGCAGCGACTCTTGAAATGGCCAGCCTTCTTACAATGCTCGCAAAATGGTGTGTTCTTGTCATCATGCTTGTAGAAGCTTCTGTTTTTGGAGGCTGCCTCTGCCTTGTTGACGGTCACTAGCTCCCCCTTGCCTCCAAATAGCCCCATGGAACCATGTTCCTTTTGAATTTGGTTGCGTACGTCGTCGAGGCTAGGGAGCTTCTAAGATCGCAAGATATGCTTGATGAGGTCGTTGTAGGAAGGGTTTAAAGTCAAGAGTAAGCCAAACACCTTATCTTGTTCACGCCTCTCGTTCAAGATGGCCGGATCTATTGTCGCCGGTCGGAGCATCTCTAGTTCAGCCCAAAGGGACCTAAACTTCCCAAAGTGCTTGGTGAAATCCATGTCTTCTTGGTTGAGATTGTTGATGGCTCTCTTAATCTCAAAGATTTGGTTCACATTGGTAACATTCCCAAAGACATTCTTGAGGGTGTCCCACAAGTCCTTTGCGGTTTTGCAATAGGAGTAAGCTTCAAGGATAGGAGCATCTAGGGAGTTTTGAATAATGGCTAGAACTCCTTGATCTTCTTGAAACCACTTGTTTCTTTCATCCGCGACAAGATCCTTGCCGTTTGGAGCTTCGCTCGTTTCAACATGGGACCAAAGTCCTCGGCCACATAGGGCTGTCTTCGTGGTCTGAGAGTAACCGGAACAATCATGGTTTTGGTGTTTTCCATGGAAAATTCGTTGGTTTTAGTGTTTGTCCAATGGTTAATAGAAAGAGAGTTTTTAAGAACAAAGATTTAGAGAACAAAAAAATAGAGTTGATGCGGAAGATGATGATGGAAATGTAGTCAAGAAACAAGAATAATCTGCTCTGATACCATGAAAGAATTAAGAAAGAATGATTTGTGTGTTTAACCAACAGTTTGAAATCGTATAGAGTGTGAAGAGAGTGAGAAGAGTGAGCGATTGAGAGGGAGTGTTGGAGAAAGAGAGATAAACTCTTTTCTTACTTTATTTAGATCATACTTACAATACATTTATAGAGAGTTACAAATGGTATATTCTCTCTAGGATACTATGCACACATATACATGGCGAAAGCGACGTCTCCTTAACTCAACATGTGATCTCTCATTGACTTCACACTTGTGCAACTTGCCCAACGGCTCTCCATAGAAGGTTCTCGAGGATATGCGACCGTTGGGGGCTTTCCTTAATGGACCGTGAGACTCTCGGTTGTACGGACGGCCCATCTTCTTGATTGTACGGACGTCCGTACGGTTGTACGGACGGTGGTGTGCCACTTCATAATTGGACGAGCTAGAGGAGTGGATATTCAAATCGCAGGAGAGTCGTGGCCAGCGGATTTGCCTATCAGTCCAGTGGAGTTGTATGATGTTATTCTTGGGATAGATTGGTTGCATCGGCATATAGTACATTTGGATTGCCATCGGGGTAGTGGAGTTTGAGCGTCCAGGAGGGAAGTTGGTTTTTCAGGGTATTAGACTGACTTCGGGGAGTTAGTGGGGAAGTCTACGGTTAGCAGCATTCAGGTTGTTGAGGAGTTTGAGGATATGTTTCAATCATTGCAGGGATTACCACCATCTAGGTCTGATCCTTTCACTATTGAACTGGAACCGGGGATGACGCCGTTATCCAAGGCTCCTTACAGAATGTCTCCAGCAGAGATGACAGAGCTGAAGAAGCAGTTAGAGGATTTGTTGAGTAAGGGATTCATCCATCCTAGTGTATCACCGTGGGGAGCGCCTGTGTTATTTGTGAATAAGAAGGATGAGAGTTTTCGGTTGTGTATTGATTACCGGGTTTGAACCGGGTCATTGTGAAGAACAAGTACCCTCTTCCCAGGATCGATGAATTGTTGGATCAGTTGAGGGGTGCTACTTGGTTCTCCAAGGTAGATCTGGCATCGGGATGTCATCAGATACCGATAGATGAGGCAGATGTGAGGAAGACGGCTTTCAGGACGAGGTATGGGCATTATGAGTTTGTGGTGATGCCTTTTGGGTTGACTAACGCGCCAACAACGTTTATGAGATTGATGAACAGCGTGTTTCAGGAGTTTCTGGACGTGTCTGTCATCATTTTCATCGCAATATCCTGGTTTATTCTAAGAGTCTTGAGGAGCATGCAATGCATTTGAGGGCAGTTATGGAGAAGCTGTAGGAGCAGAATTTGTTTGCTAAGTTAAGCAAGTGCAGTTTTTGGCAGCGTGAGATGGGTTTTCTGGGTCACATTGTTTCAGCAGAGGGGGTTTCTGTAGATCCGGAGAAGATTCAGGCTATCAGGAGTTGGCCTAGACCGCAGAATGCCACAGAGATCAGGAGTTTTCTTGGTTTGACAGGTTACTACAGAAGATTTGTGCAGGGCTTTGCGGGTGATATGCTCAAATTTACCCTAGAGCTACTCTCTCAAATTAAGAGATCAATTGTAGTACTTAGGGATCGAATCCACTAGAACTCTAGATTCACACAATAGATTTAATAATCTTTTAATTATGCTAAACCAAAATTGTAATTTAAATAGCAATGCAAAACAGAAAATAAAAGAGTTGTTAATCAATAGGAACAAACTCTAGGCCTAGGGAAATTCTCAGGAAATCATGGAAAATCAGATCAATTAATTAAACAAGCAGGATTCAACAATTAAACATCATTCTTGAACTCTAAACACAATTATAAAATAAATCAGTTTTTTTTTTGTCAACAAAAGATCAGCTCAGACGAGCCAATGTGAAGGGAAGTTGTTTACAAACAAGACATGATGCGGGGAGGTACGCGCTTGGCGTGCCAAAGAATCCGCACAAACATTAGCGTTTCTTGAAATTAAAGATAATGAAAAGGATGAAAACTCTTCTCTATCAATCTTGATGTCCTCCAGGTAAGTCGCGAATGCTGGCCAGTCAGAAGGAGAAGACACCATCTTCACCAAATCGGAGCAGTCCGTATAGAAGGCCACGTCTCAGAAATCATGTCCAATCATACACCTCATCGCCCAGAGAAAAGCTTCAACTTCGGCATGTAATGGTGATAGACTTCGACGAAAACTCCTAGCGCCCATCAGCGGTGACACAGCCTGGAACGAGGTACAACACCATCCAGCACCTGCAAATTGGTCTCCTGCTTTCCAGGAGCCATCTATAAAACAACGGTTGCCCGAGAATACGGGCGGGAGTGAAGTTGAAATATCTCGACCCGATGACACTACAGGGACAGGGCGAGGGATGTCTATGTCATTCTCTAATTGAGCCTGCTGCCACCCTGTAGCTTCTCCTTCTGCAACCCTAACAATATCCTCTGGTTTCTCCACAATATCTTCAAAAACTCGTGAATTCCGGGCTTTCCAAATATACCACATGAGCCAAGGAAAGGCCTCAACCTGGGCCCCTGGATTCTGCTGCCCTAAAAAGTGATCCACATTTGCATACACCAAACCAGTCGGAAAGGAAATTGGGCCCACCGGCACATGGGCTAAAGCCCATACCTGACGAGCTGGGGGACAAACAAAAATGGCATGATTTATTGTCTCCTCCTCCGCTCCACATCGAACACATCCTAAATCACATGCAATACCACGTCGTCCCAGATTAACCGAGACTGAAATACAACCAGATAACACCTGCCACATAAAATGTTGTATTTTTTGAGGGCAGCGGACCCGCCAAACGCTAGCAAGAAGGGGTGTTATGTCTGGCCCAGAGCCACGAGCCATGAAGGGCTGATTTACATCAAGTCGTGCAGCGTGATACCCCGATTTAACCGTATATCACCCTGATTTCGTGAAATGCCAACCGAAAGGGTCTCCCCTTTGGTTTCCGCCCAATGGTATAGCATGGATTAAATCCACATCAAGTGGATCAAAATGCTCATGGAGCATGTCCAGCCGCCAAGTGTTTGTCTGACGATCAATTAAATGAGTCATTTGAAGAGAGAGGTCCTTTACCGGGCCCCTACTTAAAGCTGGTCTCGGGGATTGAGCTGACACCCAAGGATCAGACCATACAAAAATGGTGTCCCCAGAGCCAACCCGTTTAATAAGTCCTTTGTTAACCAGAGAGCGAGCAGAGCATATACTTCTCCATCCGTACGATGGAGAGTAAGACCTAATAGGATCCAAAGGATGCGTATTCCTGTAATACCTACTTTTAAAAACCCTGGCAAACAGTGAGTCCGGAGCATCAATCAGACGCCATAGCTGTTTAGCCAAAAGGGCCGAATTAAAATTGTCCACATTCCGAAAACCAAGACCACCGAGTTGTTTGCTGACACATAACTTTTCCCAAGCAAGCCAATGCATGCCCCCTGATTGACCATTAGTGCTCCACCAAAAATTCGCCACTGCACTTGTGAGTTTAGATGTGATAGTCTTTGGTATCCTAAAGCAAGACATCACAAAAGTCGGGACCGCCGTAGCCACTGATTTAATCATTACCTCTTTCCCCCCTTTCGAAAGAAAATTTGCCGTCCAACCATTCGTTCGACTCTGAAGTCGTTCACGAACAAAGGAAAAAACTTTGGTTTTTGCCCCACCCAAGCTTTCCGGTAAACCTAGATATGATCCCATACCGCCCACGGTGGTTATCCCAAGAACATCCTGTAATTCCGACTTCTTTGTGTCTTCAATCTTATGGCCAAACTGAATCGATGATTTGGCAAAATTTATTTGTTGCCCCGATGCAGATTCATCTTATGGCCAACCCGACATTGTTCCCTATCCGCCTTACAAAAAAACAGGCTATCATCTGCAAACAACAAATGCGTGATAGGTGGGCATTTATTTGCCACTTTTATCCCAGTAATAAGCTTGTTTGTTTCTGCCTTCCTTATATTTGCAATTAAAACCTCTGTACATAAAATGAACAAATAAGGAGATAAAGGATCCCCCTGCCGCAACCCCCTCTGAGGAATGATCAGGCCATTAGGCTGGCCATTAAGAAGAACCCTATACTCAACCGAAGAGACACAAAACATTATCCACGAGACCCATACCTCTGCAAATCCCATTTTGTGTAACAAAGCCGCAAGAAAGTCCCACTCAACCCTATCATAAGCCTTACTCATATCTGTTTTAATTGCCATAAATTTCCCTTTACAAGACGGGTTGGTACGCAGACCGTGAAACATCTCTTTAAGTTCTCACTGCAAATATTATCTAAGTTTTAAAACCAGAAAATCCAAATCTCATTGCAAAATTCAAGTTAAAAACCATCAATAAAATCAGGTTTAGATAAGTTCACAAAATTACTAAATCAAATCTCTTTGCAAGAAGTAATTTTGCTCACCAAAGGTTTTTGTCAGGAAAATCAATTATATTCTCATATCAATCAATAATCCTAAGATCTAAATCCAGATGACTAATCAAAGATTTAGCATTAAGAACAACCTATGGTGAAGAACAAGAAAGATAATGAATCCTAAATTAACAGATCTAACAATCCATGAAATCCCTAATGAGAAACCTTAAACCTAACAAGCAGATCTACTCAGACATAATTGTAAAGACACAAATCATGAATAAAATAGATAGCATTAAGAGATTAAATGAAGATGAAAAGGAGTTCTGAATCTTCTCTGAAGGAGTCTTGATTCTTCTCTCCAAAAGCTCTCAAAAATCTCTCAGGGTTTTGCTCTCAAAAGTTGCAGGGAAAAATAAAGCTTAGGTCTAAACAATGACCATAAAAATCCTATTTATATTCCTAAACACGTCAAGGGACTAATGATGCAAATATGAAAAACTTTGGGGCAGCTTTGTAAATCTTTAAAACTTGTGGGCAAACTACCAATTTCTTCTTGTGGCCTAGCATCGATCGACACATATGAAGCATCGATCAATACCTTCTCTAAATTTGTCTCCCAACTTTGCAACTTCAGCCTAAATGCTTGAATGTGCTCCAAATCCATGTTAAATCCTATAAAGACTCAAAAGACTCTAAAAATACCAAAAAGACTCTATAAATAAGACTTATATCATGGCTAAAAACACCTAAAAACCATGATATATCAGCGAGTAATGCACGCCCGATGACGAAATTGACAGGGAAGGATGTTCCTTTTGTTTGGTCACATGAGTGTGAGGAGGGCTTTGCAAGCCTTAAGGAGATGTTGACTACTACGCCAGTGTTGGCTTTGCCGGAGCAGGGAGAACCCTATGTGGTTTATACTGATGCATCTAGAGTTTGTTTGGGGTTTGTGTTGATGCAGCATGGGAAGGTGATTGCCTACGCTTCGCGGCAGTTGTGGAAGCATAAGGGAAACTATCCTACTCATGATTTGGAGATGGCTGTTGTAGTCTTTGCCCTAAAGATTTGGAGATCTTATCTTTATGGTGCGAAGGTGCAGGTGTTTACAGATCATAAGAGCCTGAAGTATATATTCACTCAGCCCGAGCTGAACTTGAGGCAGAGGCGGTGGATGGAACTGGTGGCGGATTATGATTTGGAGATAGCATATCACCCTGGTAAGGCTAACTTGGTTGCATATGCTCTGACTCAGCGAGGGTAGCGTCGGCTCATGAATAGGAGATGGAGTGTCTGATAGGAGAGATCAGTGCGTTGAGTTTGTGTGCTGTTTCTTAGGAGCCGTTGGGTTTGGAGGCAGCTGATAGAGCAGATCTTCTAAGTAGGGTGCGGTTGGCTCAGGAGAAGGATTTGGGGCTGGTGAATGCCTCTAAGGATGTTGATTCATAATATCATGTCTCAGTTAATGGTACTATTCTAGTGCATGGGCGGATTTGTGTACCCAAGGATGAGGAGTTGAGGCAGGAGATCCTGAGAGAGGCTCATGCGAGCATGTTTTTTATACATCCAGGAGCGACTAAGATGTACCGTGATCTCAAGAGGTACTATCACTGGGTCGGGATGAAGAAAGATGTAGCTAGTTGGGTCGCGAGGTGCAATGTGGGTCAGCTAGTGAAGGCTGAGCATCAGGTTCCAGGCGGGTTACTGATGAGTCTACCCATTCCTGAGTGGAAGTGGGATATGATCACGATGGATTTTAATGTAGGATTGCCAGTGTCTTAGATCTTTGATGCTATTTGGGTCACTGTGGACCGGTTGACTAAGTCAACACATTTTCTGGCCAGTAAGAAGACTGATGGAGCAGCGGTCTTGGCTAAGAAGTATGTGAAGGAGATAGTCAGATTGCATGGGGTGCCAGCGAGTATTGTGTCTGATAGAGATTCTAAGTTCACTTCGGTGTTCTGGAAAGCATTTCAGGCAGAGATGGGCACCAAGGTGCATATGAGTACAGCTTATCATCCCCAGACAGATGGACAGTCGGAGAGGACAATCCAAACTCTGGAGGATTTGCTGTGTTGGATTGGGGTGGCCATTGGGCAGATCACCTGAACCTGGTAGAGTTTGCTTACAACAACACTTATCATACGAGCATTAAGATGGCTCCTTATGAGGCTTTGTATGGGAAACCATGCCGTACACCGTTATGCTGGACTCAGGTGGGGGAGAGGAGCATGTTTGGGACGGATTTTGTTCAGGGGACCTCAGAGATGATTCGGGTGCCCAAGCTGAACATGAAGGAAGCTCGGGATCGGCAGATGAGCTATGCTGATAGGAGGAGGAGAGATCTTGAATTTCAGGTAGGAGACAGAGTGTACCTCAAGATGACTATGTTGCGGGGTCCGAACAGGTCATTGACAGAGACTAAGTTGAGTCTGAGGTTTATGGGTCCGTTCAGAGTGATTGAGCGGGTGGGGCCGGTAGCATATAGGCGAGAGTTGCCTGAGTTTATGCGTGCATTCTACAAGGTTTTCCATATTTCTATGTTGCGGAAGTGACTCCGTGAGGATGATCAGCTGTTGGCTAAGATTTCTGAAGATCTTCAGCCTAACATGACTTGGAGGCGAGACCAGTGAGGGTTCTCGAGAGGAGGATCAAGGAACTTAAGAAGAAGAAGGTTCCTTTGATGTGAGTCCTTTGGGACTGTGATGGTGTTGAGCAGCAGACTTGGGAACCTAAGGCGAGGATGAAGACAAGGTTTAAGAAGTGGTATGAGAAGCAAGCTGCGACTTGAGCTTGTCTAGCCTGGCCCCATCTGTAATCCGTGGCTGGAGCGGGAATGGAGTATTCCAATCCATCTATCTTGTTTACTTGGTCGCTTAAGGGTGGCTGGTTGTGCAACTAAGTAACAAGATGAGGTGGTGTTCGGGGTATGAAATTTCCGTGAGGCGGTGGTTTTGAGGGAAACTTTCTTGAAATGGAAGTTTCTAAAAATGGAATATTTTGAAAAGTGGATAGTTCTAAAAATGGAAAGTTTTATGTGAGTTAGAATTTGTCCATTTTTAGTGGTTGTGAGCCTTGGAGGGGCTTGTATGGCCTTCGTGGCGGACTTTTGAGTCATTGTGTCCATGTGTGGCGGTCTTTTGAGATATTGTGTGGCCTTTGTGGCGCGGTCCTTCATGATGTGGTCATCGTGACGGTCCTTCGGGACGTGTGGCCTGTTTAGGCAATCTTTCGGGATGTATGGTCTTCATGATGGTCCTTCGGGACAAGTGGTCTTCATGACGGTCCTTCGGGACAAGTGGTCTTCGTGATGGTCCTGTTGAGGACAAGTGGTCTTTGTGACGATCTTGTTGAGGACATTTGTTTGCCCTTTGTGGCGGTCCTATTGAGGACATTTGTTTGGCCTTGGTGGCGGTCCTTTTTAGGACATTGGCCTTGGTGGCGGTCCTGTTTAGGACATTGGTTTGGCCTTTGTGGCGGCCCTTGGGGCATGTATATGATCCGTGTGTGGTCATGAGGTATCCCAGTGAGGGGATATGTGGTTGGTAGGACATTGTGATGTTTTACGCGAGCCACGGGAAGGAAACCTGAATATGGATAGGACTCAGACGTGTTCAGAAATTGTTTGCTCGCGACTCTTGGGGAACTTTGGTTCTCCTAGTACTGCCATATTGTGAGACTTTGTGGCTTGACAGTATGGTTGGTATATCGACTTCGGATGACAATCCGAGGGTGCGCTGTAGGGTGGCAACCTGAGAGACGAATATTGGACTTCCTTATATATTATGGCATGCAGGTTTAGGCCTGATGGGGAGCCAATAAAAACTCAAGGTTGAGACCTATGAGTAAAGGAAAGTCTAAAATTCGAGAGCAAATAATGCCTGGAACGTGAGTCTATCGCCTAGAGGTGACCTTTCGTAGATCGGTCGGAGGAGTGCGGGCCGTGGAGACGGTAGTACGGGAGTCCTTGGCTGATGGTTGTTCGAGATTCGAAGACGAATCTATGTTGGTGGGGGAGAATTGTAATATCCGCGAACCGAAATCCCGATTTAGGGGTTGCATCGGTTGATGCAAGGTTGGTTTTCTACGGAAGAGTTTTAAATTAAACGCTGCGTTTTGGGTTAGAAACCCTTAAGTCGTTTTTAATCGAGCAGTTTGTCATCATTAGCGTTTTGAGCCGCTTTTGAGAGAAAATAAGGGAGAAAAGGTGTTCTTGTGGTTTTTGGGAGATTGGAAGCTGTTCCTGTAGAGATCTGTAACTGGGATCGTTGAAGGAGCTTCCAGGAAGTGTTTTCTTGCTTGATTGAGGTTCATAATCGTCTTGGCAAAGGTAAGTGCATGACCATGGCTTATCTAAGCTGGAGATTTCTCTGATCTGCTTGTTTGTTTGTTGTTTGGCTTGTTAGCATGTTATTTGGGACGTTAGGAAGCTTCCTTTTGGCTTGGGATCGAGTTTTGTGGTTGTAGGAACGAAGATCCGGCGAGAAGCTTTGGGGAAAAACGATGCTCGGCATGTGCATCGGTCGATGCACTTTTTTGTGTCGGTCAATGCAAGTACGAGGACGACGCGTAAAACCTAGGGTTTTCGTGCTATGTCGAGCATGCGTCGGACGATGCAGTGTGCATGTCGGTCGATGCAAGTTACACTTGCATTGGTCGATGCAAGCTTGTGTGGGTCAATGCAACCCCAACTGGTGTCGGTCGATGCATGCTTGGTGTTGGTCGATGTTGAGTCCTGGTTTATTATTGTTGATTGTTGATTGTTGGTGGATGGTTAGAGATGTCTCTATCGCTTGTGTGTATAGCCCAGTAGATAGGAGGATTGGTTTACTGAGTGTTTGTAAAATACTCATGCATTGCAAT
Source organism: Camelina sativa (assembly GCF_030686135.1). Taxonomy (NCBI): domain Eukaryota; kingdom Viridiplantae; phylum Streptophyta; class Magnoliopsida; order Brassicales; family Brassicaceae; genus Camelina; species Camelina sativa. The sequence continues at coordinate 29,199,457 of NC_141896.1, read as the reverse complement.
TTGTGTTAGTGGTGCAGGTAAAGGCAAAGTGTGATCGTGGAATCAAGGCAATGAAGAGAAGGATGTTCTAGGGACTCGATTGGTTGTTGTATGGCATTGCTAGGTTGCTAGAGTTGGGTCATTAGAAACATTGCTAGGTTGCTGGTTCTATGTTTCCTGTTGGTTGAATATTGGATAATGTTTATGTTATAGTATTGGTTTTATTACTGGATAATGGGTCGGATCGTTTCAAATTCTAAGTTATTATGTGTTTTAATTATATTCTTTTTCTATATTTTACTCCATTTAAATTTGAGTGTTATAAGAGAATATAGAATTAGACATAGATCTTTTCAATCTCATGACCTTGTGGGGTGAATATAGTAAAAGAGTATAAAAAATGATTACTTACAAGATGATATTCTAAAATAGACAATGAAGATAAACCTTTTAAAATATCAAAAACTATGAAGATAAACTTTTTAAAACATCAAAAGCTATGTATTAACAACAACAACAACAACAACAAAATTTGAGATATAGTTGAAAAAGATGAGAGAATGAGACCAATCTTGGAGTTTTATTTTAATTTAATTAATGTTTGGTTGAAAAAAAAAAAAGATGAGAGAATGAGTATTTATAGGAATAGAAGTGATGTAAAATGCTAATTTTCTATGTGTTTTAATACAACTAAGTGGAGAAATATAGATAGGAGTTACAATTCTAATTTATTATGTGTTTAAATACAATTGAGTGGAAAAATATAGTTAATGCATAATTTATATAATTTCAGTTTTATATTAAAATGTGAGTTAAATGTAATGATTAAATATTTTTTTATTTGTGGATTAAAATAAATAATTTTCTTAATTGCATTGCAAGTGGACCAATAAGAAGAAAGTGAAACCTTACTTTTATGTATATGATTTGACTAAAAGTTTATATCATATTTGACTGAGAGTTTATGTCATTATTGAAAAATATTTAATTACAAAAACTTAGTCAAATATGTCACTATATTCTTGACTACTTATTGTCCTATTTTTGGAACAAACTCTATTAGTCAAAGTTCTATCATAATCATCAATATTTGAAATTATTAGTTTTAAAAATATAATATCAGTATAAATACTGTTCTACATTTATATTATATATTTATTTTGTAGAAAATAATAAATATTTAGATATATATATGTAAAAATAATTTATATGTCTACTCATGATTAAATCTTGACTCATATATTTTCTTTCCAAAACAAGAATTAGTCAAAAAATTTGTAACTAATCTATATATAATAGCAATTCGAATAAATGCCACCAAAAGTTGTGTTTTTTCAATCGTACCTTTTGGATAATTTTCGAAAAAAATCTGTAAAAATATTAATTTGTGTGTTTTACAAAAACTTGCAATTGTTCATTGTAACGATTTTTTTGTAAAGTTGCAACTGTTCATTGTAGAGTTGTAACTATTCGAATATTCGTATCTTTTGAAATATACATATATTTGTGTGTTTGAACGATCTTTACAGCTTTCTAAATTATTCTTTAGCATTCATTCTTTTAAAAGTAAAGAAATTCCTCCAATTCTTGAGTTAACAAAAAAATTTTGGAATGATAAATCTAATTTACAACTTTTAGTTGATCTTAAATATAAAAATTTAATGAAAATATCTAGAGTTTTTTTTCTAAGAGTTACATGGATTAAATAGTGAGTTTTTGAAGTTGACTTTTCAATATGGTAATAAAGATGCATGTTATTTGGAAGCAGTTTATATGGGCTATTAGCTATAAATATAATCAAGTGTAAAATCAATTGTTGCGATTTTTCGTAGTACCTTTCATAATTTTTTTTTGTGTTTTAAAAATAAAAAAATAAATGGTTGTATCTGTTCATTGTAGAGTTGTGTCTTATCACTATATTTTATTTATATTTTTTCATAACAACTTTTCGTTCTAAATGGTGTGTCTATTTAAATAGTCATGTCTTTTGAACGTTCTTTATATTTGTCTCTTCATTAGTAACTAACAAATTTGTTCAAATAAATTTTTCATCTTACGTTGAATCGAATAATTGAATATTAATATATAATATTCAGCGTTATCATATAATCTAACTAATATTTTAGAAATGATTATAGCAATAGAGAAATATAATACAACTTAATATATAATTTACAATTGCGTCTATTTATCGTTACTTTTCGTTAAATAAAGAGTTTAATATTTAAAAATAATAATAACAATCTGAATAAATACAAACAACAGTTGCGACTTTTTGTAGTATTTTTTTGTAAAAGATTGTTTTTATTTGTTTTTTTTATAAACTCAAACAGTTGTATATGTTCATTGTAGAGTTGTGTCTTTTCACTATATTTTATTCATATTTTTTCATCACAACTTTAGATGTGTCTATTTAAATAGTCATGTCTTTTGAACTTTCTATATATTTGTCTCTCCATCAATAACTAACAAATCATTGTTCAATACAACATTACAACCATTAGTCCAATATTCTCAGTTAGGATCACTTTGTCATAATAATTTTTTAAAATGTAGCTCTTTACCATAATACTTAATAAAATATATTATATATTTATAATACTTTAAACAATATTTTTTTGCAAAGTTGCTTCTATTCTATAAAAAAAATTTTGTTACAATTTTTCATTTTGATGGTTGTAATTTTAGTAACAGTTTATGTTTAATGTTTATGTATTCAAACTTATATTCAAATGATTTCATAATGTATAATTTTAAATTTTTTTCTTTTACTTTTTTCTAAAAGTCCTAGGTAAGTTAATTACATAGTTGAATAATTTATTATAATGAAATATTTGTCAGTTATGACATAAAAAAAACACAGTCACGTGTGACATAAACTCTAAGCCCTTTCTAACAATGGCCAAATTTCCAAACATTAATTTTAAAAAGTACTGACAAGTTTTCTGAAACAACTTGACCCGTTTTTTTTTATATATATACCCTAATAACTAATGATCTCATATTCAGTAGCAGCCTAACCCCAATCAATACAACGGATAACACAAAACAATTCCAAGAAACCGATAACAAAATAAACAACTAACATAATACCAATTCCAGCAACAATCCAAAACATAAATCAAATTCATAGAACCAGCAACCTAACATCCGTTCTAGACAACTAAGTTCCACTGTAGCATCCTATCAAATACACAGAGCAAACAACTGAGCCTCTAGAACATACTTCTCTTCATAGCCCGGATTCCACGCTCACACTTTTCTTTTACCTGCACTATAACATAAAATAGAGGCATAAGTATTACCATAAATACTTAGTGAGGCAATTCTTCCATCTACTAGGATATACACACAAGCAATAAGATCTCTAATGCCACAATAAATCAAACAATAAAACAAATCAGGCAACACAGAGCAAATACATCATCAGCCGCTGCTGAAAGTCGTTGGCGGGGTGTCGATCGACACCGAACAACTTGCGTCGACCGACACACTCCTTGTGTGATCAACGCATCCTCGACATTTCACAAAATCTCTAATTGCATCGACTGACACCTCCACATGGCATCGATCGATGTTCATAGGTATTATCGCGCCGTCCTCGCATTAGTGTCGACGGACACACTCCTTGTGTCGATTGACACTCATGTCGAGCATCGCTTCTCGTCGACCAGAAACTCCGAATCTCACCTCCAAGCTTCTTCCTTTCGTCCCGCATGATTTCAGGGATAGATCTAAGCCTCATGAGCCACGAAAAAGGCATAGAACTCACAAGAAAACAATTACATATCACACAAAATCACATAACAGAGATCTTAGCTTAGATAAGCCATATTATGCACTCACCTTAGCCAAACAACGAGATCTAAGCCCAAACGACGAAGCTAACACCACAGGAACCTTCCCACCACCTCCGTATCCTTGAATCCTCGCTCTCTAGGAAGAAACTCACCACAGAGAGACAGAGAAACCACCAAAACCTCAAGAACACTCACAGAGACTTTGTTCTCTTCTTCTTTTCTTTCTGAGATGTGGAAAATCGGCTAAAAGACTTGGGAAGTCGAGTTTCCCCTAATAAACTTGAGTCTTAGGGTCTTTTTAAACCGAACATACAAACCGGAGAATTAAAAATTGAACCAAACACCCGACCATACACTGTGTCGATCGACACCACTAGCGGTTCGATCAACACACCTACCAAAATTCCAATTTTTGGTTCGCGGGTGTTATATTTTCATTCATTTTAATAATTACTACCATTTTCATTTACGTAATTCCTATATCTCACGAAAAAAAAAACTTAAGTTTAAGACTCATCATTTTTTTTTAATCAAAGTATTATTTTTACCTCCTAGATTAGCTTTACGAAACGAATGAAGTAAAAAAAAACAACAATACAAAATTTTAAAAATACGAAGACTTGCTAAGGTCAGTGTATATACCATTATTATTATTATTTTATATATCATTATTGAAATATTGAAAGAGACAATAGCATATACACCCACTTTCATAAGATAGTCTTAAATCCACACCTACTTCTTGACCATGGTGTACTTTTGAACATATTTTGGCAAGTTTGCCATAAAATGGAGACTATTTTGCCCTTATCTCTCTTTGAATGATGTATCTTTTTTTTTTCTAAAATGGTGCACTTTAGATTTTTTTTCTTACTCGATGATCTTTTCCTATCTTTATATCTCTCTTTTTCTCTCTTGCTTTTATTTTTATAATCATTTATTTAGTTATTATTAATAAATTTTGTATATTTTTTTGCACAATAGATTATGATTACATTTTTTAATATATTTTAAAATGTATTTTGCTATACTTTAGATGAATAAGTTATACACTATTCAATTTTAGTTGAACATTTGTTTTACGATAATTGGATGGTAAACTGTGGATACTTACTTGATTAGACTATTAAATTCATAATTTGAATAAGTAATGTAGTTGGTTGAATGTGGTTTTGTGGATGTCTTCCGCATGTGAATTAACATGAATGACTTATGGTTTAGGGTTTAGTGTTTAGGGTTTAAGGTTTAGGTATTAGGGCTTATGTGAATGATGTGTCTATGTTTTGGGTTCAAGATTTAGGATTTAAGATTCAAGGTGTAGAGTTTAGAGTTTTAGATTTAAGGTGTAGGGTTTTGATTTTGGGTTCAGGGTTCAGGTTCTAGAGTTTAGGGTTTAGGATTTAGAATTTAGGGTCTTTGGTTTAAGTTTAAGAATTTAGGTTTTTGTACTTAGGATGATGTGTCTATGTGGATTCATTGTCTATGTTTTGGGTTTATATTGTAGGGGCCAGGGTCCAGGGGGTATGGTTTAGGGTTTTGGGTTTAGGATTTTTGGGTAGGATTTGGGGTTTAGGTTTTAGTGTTTAGTTTTAGGGCTTATGAGGATTTCGTGTCAATATTTTGATCTTAGGGGTTAGAATTTAGGGTTTAGATTTAGGGTTTAGGCTACAACGATAACATCAAATCCATATATTCATAGTTATATGGATACTAAAAGAATTTGTAGATACTAGAAACACATGATCATCAATCTAAAACCTTTTACGCTAAATTTTAAAGAGCTTAAACAATAAACCCAAACCCGAACATTGACACAAAATCCATGAAAGACCTAAAAATTTTAGCCTATCACATTTAAAAATAAAAATGACTTACATATTATACATTTCTTTTTCACCATATATATCATACACCTCATCCATATTTTTTTACGGTCATGTGGATACCAATAGAATTTGTGGGTACTGGTAATAGATCAAAGTTTCTTAAAACTTATCCAAATGAATAAGTACTGATCAATATAATATTTTGTTAATCCATTATGTATCTAATTTAATCTTAAAGTATGTGGACAAACAAGTTGAAACAAGCTTTTGGTGTTGGTGATGGATGATGAATGTAAGCAATGGTGAGATATGAATGAATGGATGGTAAGGTGTTTCAATTCCCCTTATGCAGTTGCAATATAAGAGGTGTCAGTCTTATCTGAGTGTTTGTGAACAATTAAGACATGCATATGAGACTAAGTCAAGCCATATGTAAAGGATGTTTGTCACTAACAATCCTATGATGAAAATGCAAAGTGCTGAAAGTAAAACTACAAGAACTAGATGCTAAATGTAAATGGAACAGAATGATTATGACTACAAATCATAAACCAAAGTTCTGGGAAAGAACTCGAGCAAGCACTCGATTGAGTGTAGATCGAGTGCAGGGTCGAGCTGGACTAAACGCAAAGACAGAGCAACACAATAAAAACAGAGCAATGCAAAAATGAATCAAACAACAAGCAAGCAATAGGATTAAGACTTAAAAATCAATAAACAAAGAAGGTCCTGAGGAGGGATTCATGGGCTGAACTAATCATTGTGGTTATCTAACTTGGTCAACAAATCTCAAGCAAACTTTGAGCTAATCTCTAGACATATAAATCTAAGACAAGTTTCATCCACTCTCATGGCAAGAAAGAATCAAACCTATGCATCTCTAAACTTGTTCTCACAAAGTAAAGAATCTACATAAGCAGCCATTAAGCAATACATCTCAAACCAAACAAGACCTCTAATCTCTTAGCAAGCCTAATGGTAAGCTCTAGATCTAGCCTTATCTATGCTTCTTAAACATTGGTGTGATGCTAAGATGCTTGAAATAAAACCCTACCTTCTCAGATATAGGATCAGCATTAAGAACATCTAGCCTAGAAGAGATCTACAACAATCAAGCTTGACCAAATCAAATAAACCACAAGATCAATCCAGCCTAACCCATCCTCAAGATCCTAGAGAACTACTCACAAGAACACATGATGAACAAAGTCAAAAACCCAGAAAAATACGAAACTTGCATCATTAGAAAGATGAAACAAAGATCTACAATATTGGAGAAAGAATCAAACTCAAATTCTCAATATTAAGAAAGTTATGAAACCAACAATATTGAAGAATTTAGTCTTTTCTCCTTAAAAACAAGTACAAGATCTAAGAAAAATAAAAGTGCAAAAGGAATAATTCCCAAAAGGGTAAAAACTAGGTTTAGAGAATATCTAAAAAGCTGGACTCTTTTGGTGGCTGCAGGTACAAGGCTTTATATAGGAGAGGGAGTGGAAGCCCTAAAAATACTAAAAGACAAAATAGTCAACGGCTCGGTCAACTCGACCTTTGCTCGGTCGAGTGGCAGGTCGAGCTGGCTTCTCTCGTGCATCCTCCACTCGGTCGAGTCCTCCTCTGCACACGAAAGAGTGTCTGGTCGAGTGTGGGGTCGAGTTGGACTCTGGACCTTGGTTTTTCAGCCTTAACTCTCTTGCTTTCCCTTCATGATTGCCTCACTTCTCCTCAGCATTGCTTCCATGCTCCTTAAGCTCCAAAATCACGTGATTATGCATGAAAAGATGCAAATGCAATGCAACTAAACTCTAATGCATGATTAGTCCTAAAGCTATGCAATAATGGTAAAAATGAATAGGAAAAGATGCAAAGATGTGAATAAACTAAGGGAAAACATGGTAAAATATATGAACATCAACACCCCCAAACTTAGTCTTTGCTTGCCCTCAAGCAAATAAACAAGACATAAGAAGGTAGGTGAGGTTTGAAAGTGGGATTTCAGCTCCTAAAGCTTGCAAATAGACCATCTAGAATCAATGTCCAAGTTACTAGTACTATGATGCAAGTTTAATGAGCTGTACTTAAAGACTTTAGACAAGCATATCACAACCTTTACTGATTTGAGCCTAGGATATCTACATGCATTCAAATCAACCATTTCTTTTAACATTCATTAATCAAGAACATGAATCAATTTTATGCAATGCTTAAACTCATTTGGCTTGGAGGTAAGGGTTTTGAGACAATGATGGTCTCTTTTTAGAGTGGGGCTTGTCAAAATCAAGGTTCTCTCATAAAATAGATTGAGCTTTAGAAGAATGCTAAAAGTAAGAACACTTAGGCACATACAAGAACAAAACCTTGTCTACCCAAAGGTACCCAAAGTGTTTATCCTATCAATCTAAACCCAAATGATCCTAGTGCTACCCTTTAACTTCTTCTTTTCTCTTTCACCCTTTTCTCTTTTGGTTTTCAAGTCTTAGGAGAGGTTTCTAATTTGATCTTTCTAGTGGGATGGGCGATTCTTACTTATTTGCTATGGTTCTCTTTTCTTCTTATTCTTAAGACATACAAGCTTTTTGCTAGACTTTTCTTTTCTTTCTTTTCTTTTCTTTAACTAGAACCATCTTCAACAATTTTTTACTTCCCATCCTTTCACTAGACTTTGCTTAAACACATTCTCCTCTTAAAGACTCTACCCTTTTTCTTTCTCTTTTTCCTCTTTTCCTTTTAAAACAGCCAAGTCCCAAACCCAACAAGTGAACCTCCTAGTCCTATCTAGTTTGCAAAATGCAAACTAGAACTACACAAGGTTTTACTCTTGTCAGTTCAAACCTAACACTTTCTACCAAGCTCAATCCCAAAAATAGGCCTCACACACACAAGAATAAACATGGCTTGAAAGAAGGGTTGGTTAAGGGGTAGGGAAACTGATTTCAATGGTTTAATCAGCTACTTGGATCAACAAGAGTGGTAAAAAGGAGAAAGATGATCCAAATATGTATATGGTATCCATGAGTTTAAAGCAATGCACACATTGATAATTGAGATTCAATATTAGGTTATTATAAATAGGAAATGGTATCAAGTCACAACATGCTTCAATTTAGACCAAATGCAATGCATGAATTCAAGGCTTGGTTCAATCTTATGCTTCTAACTACTCAACTAGCATCAAAGTACTATTAACTTGGGCATTGATCCTAGTCTAGTGAATAAGCAAGCTAACAAGGAAAAACTCATCATAGATCCCTAATGCAAATATTACACAATCTTATATGAAACATGCTAAACAAGATCCTAATATGCAATGCAAACTACATGAACACTCTTTTTTATAAAGATTTTTTTCAGAATTTTTCAAATTTTTAGGGTTTTTCTATGCCTTAGATGCTATGCAAATACTAATATGAGGATGCTAAAAATTTAAAATAAGAACACAAAACACAATGTCAAATGCTATCTCAAACCCTCCCCCAAACTTAAATCACAGAGTCCTCTGTGTGAAAGAAATTTGTAAGAGGATTCAAGATCAAAAACAAAACATAATATGAGATGCATTGGTATTTACAAGTGAAGGTGATAGTGGTACCTCAAGGGTTGTGGAAGAAGTTGTCCACATCCTCTTGCATGCTGTTAAAGGAGTAGTTGGGGTCTTGTTGGTGACTTGGAGATGGAGATTGGGGCAGCTCGACGACGGCGATCGACCGGCACTCGGTCGAGTGCGTGCTCGAGTGGGGGGGGGGTCGAGCTGGACCGCGTGTGTCAAAATGTTGAGCCTGCTGCTGGCAAAACTGCTGGTAGAGAGCTGGATCCATGAAGTATTGAGGTGGGGGTGGAGGGTAACCTGGATAGCCTGGATAAGCAGCTGGAGGTGGGAAGCCATAGGGTGATCTGGGCTGGTACTCGGTCGAGTACGTCGGGGGTGCTCGGTCGAGTGGGCGCTCGAGTGACCCGGTCGAGTGCCTCAAAGACTGTTGTTCGCGGGTACTTGAGCTCCTCTTCCTCTGATTTAGCTCATACATTGAAGCCCTAGCTGGTTCCAAAGGGTTTGCAACTCTTGAAAGTGCTCTAGTTCAGCTACTCCTCCTCAAAGGGCTTGATGGTGAAGGTGAAGAATTCCCACTTTTCAAGTCAGCAATCTCCTTCTTTAAGCCCTTGATAGACTTAGCCATGTTGGTCACCTTCTTCTTCAGCTTATCAAACCTCTTCCCATGCCACTTGCTCCAATTTTGCAAAAGAGTCAACCTCTTGGTAGTCTCTCTCACTCCTCTACTATCCCTTGGGTTGGGCTCATAATCCTCAAAATAAAACTGCTCCTCCCCATCAGCCACTTGTGCATTCCCAGCTTCCTCAACTCTAGCTTGAACTACTCCATCAAACAAGTGCTCCTCAGCTGGCCAAAAGTCAATGTTGGCTCCTTCTTGAATGGTGGTGAGCTATTGGTTAGGCAAGATCAATTGTTTCTTCCCAAGTGTTGGAAGCTCAAAATTGAAGATATGATTCCCTTGATGCATCTCCATGGCTAGGATGAGAGTAGATGTGAGGTAGCTTGAGTCAATCCATCTTGGTGAGACCCTTTCTCCTCTAAGTGGGACCTTGGCAGCTTGTAGAATTGGAGTAATGATGCCTCCAATGGTTAGTGCTCCTCTTGAGCCTTTGTTCTCCAATTTGCCTACCCAACTTCTCAAATATATCATATGGTCTATGAGCACCATTGCAAGATCAGTCTCCACAGTGTTCCCAAGAATGATGGTTCCATCTCTTGCCTTGAGGATGATCCCATTGAGAGCCATATCAATCATCTTAAGCTCTCCCTCATTGATATTCCCAGTTTCCTTCCTTGCAAAGAAGGTGTTGGCAAGAGCTTTGTGGAAGTACCTTAGGACTCCTTATCCTTGAGCTCTTGGAATTGGAGGATGAGTAGAGTTTGTTGTCCCCAATGGTTTCCCAAACAGCATAGAGTTCTTCTATTGGAATCATCAAACTCCTATTGCTCCCAACCTCAAATCCAAACACATTTGCTATCTTCTTCATTGAAAGATCATACCTCTTCCCCTTGATTGTGAAAGCAATGTGACCAGCTCCAAACTCAGCATCTTTCCTTGCATATGTAGTCAGCTTGAAAGTGGCTAGGAACTCACAACTTTCTTCTTTGTAGCCCTCCATGCAAAGCCCCATGAACTTGGTTAGGTTGCTCTTCTCAAAGAGATACTCCACATCTTCATCAATGGCTAGCTTCTCCATGGTTTCCTTGTGTGGATACCTAGTCCCCAGGAACTCCATTCTCATGAAAGTATCATAAAGCTGCCTCTTTGACAACCCACAAGATTCTGCTTCACCATCATCCATTAACTCTTCTTCTTCACTTTCTTCCTCACTCTCATTTTCACTATCCTCTTGCTCAACCTCAACTGCTGGCCTCTTCCCTTTGGCCTTGTGTCTCCTCATGAACTCATTGAGAGTTGGCTCCCTTTCTTCCTCACTTTCAGTCCTCTCAGGATCTTCCTCAACTGACTCTCTCCTTGGACAGGGCATCTGGCTCGACCGACTGCTCGAACCACCACTCGGTCGAGTGCATGATCGAGTGGGGTGTCGAGTTGTCTTTCCAGCTTCTCCTCTTGATTCAAGGCCAGCATCATGACGTTCCATGGAGCTTGCAGCGGTTTGTTGAGACTTCCTAGTGATCTTTGAAGACATTTTCAAAAAGAACTTAAGGGAATAGACTCAAAGCTCAAAGTTAATAGGTTAGTGACCCAAAAACTTGAAAGAACAAAGCTTGAGCAAAAGATGAACTTGAGAGAGATTTTAAAACTTGAATTTAGTTGTTTTGAGCAAATGAGAGAGTGTGAGAGGTATAATCTCGTGCAAGCTCTATATAAAGAAACTAAGGGGACAAGGAGACAAGGGTGGAGTGTCCATACCATTCAAATTTGAATTGGGAATCTTTGACCTACTTTTTGCTGCCACTCGACCCCACACTCGATTGTACACGGACGAGCACCTTGACCAAATTTTGAAATTTCAAAATTTTTCTTCTTTGTCTTCCCTCCACTCGATCGTTCTAGAGAATTGATGATCAAATGGGCCTTACTTCTTTTCCAACTCGGTCGAGTACCTCTCGTGGGCTGGTCGAGTGGGCTTGCATTTCTCCTTCTCCAAGTCCAAATCTCTCCTTACCCATCTATACTTATATTAAAAGGCCTGTCCAACACAAACATAAAAGAAAACACATCAAAAATACAAGGAAAATAAACTATATTTACAAAGGATACCTTAGGGACTTCCTCCCTAGTGAGCTTGTTTAGAGTCACTAAGCTTGACTTTGGTTTCCTTCTTAGACTTGGTCTAGGTACCAAGGAGGTGATGAAATCCTCCCTGGAACCTCTTGGTCACTGTGAAGTTGATCCTTGATCACCTCACCCTTAGCACACAAACCATATTTCTTCTTAATTTTGAGCCTTGGTCTTGCTTTCCTCAAAGACCTCTTGCTTAACTTAACTTGGAGATCTTCAACCATACTAGTCAACTCTTGAACTGACCTCTTAAGCTTTTCCACAGAATCTTCTTGAAGAGAGAGCTCAGCCTTTGGAGTTGCCTTATCACTTAAGACCTCTTGACCATCTTTGTCCTTGATAGTAAAAGGCTGATCATCAATGGTAGGAAGGTTGGTTGGGTTATAGATGTTGAACTTCATAACTATACCCTCAACAATGTTCAAGGTCACAAGACCTTCCTTGACATCAATGACTGCTCCAACAGTAGCTAAGAATGGCCTCCCAAGGATGATAGGATCTTCAGGTTCTTTGTCCATCTCCAATACCACAAAATCTGTATGAACCCTTGCCTTCCCTATCTTGATTGGGACATTCTCCAACCTTCCAACTACTTCTCTGTTTGACCCATCAGCTAGGCATACATGGAGCTTGGTGGATTTGAAATCAGTTCTCCCAAGCTTTTGAGCTATGGAGTATGGCATCACACTAGTTGAAGCTCCCAAATCACAAAGGCATTGGTTGTAGTGGAGGTAACTGATTGTGCAAGGCAGATAGAATGGTCCTGGATCCTTAAGCTTAATTGGGATGATCACTCCTCCAAGGTTCTCAAGATTCTTCTCATCTTGAGCTTGAGCCTTCCTCTTTGACATATCAAGCAAAAAATCTCTATAGATAGGATAAGGTTCATACTGTTCCAAGGCAGGTCCTCTCTCCTCTTCTTGATAAGCAATGATGATCTCTTGTATAGCCATCACTTCCTCTTGTTTCTCAACCACAGCTTCCTCCTTCAAAGCTTCCTCATCCTTTTGTTGTTTAGCCAACATCTCCTTTTTCTCAATTATTTCCCTTAATTCATTGATCCTTTGTGCTTTGAAACGTCCTGGGAATGGTAGAGGTGGTTTGTAAGCAGGAGGAATGTACTTAGCAGGTTTAACAGCTCCTGATCCTTCAGCTCGATCGACCACTCGATCAGGCACTCGGTCGAGTGCTGGCTCGAGTACCTGGTCGAGTGCAATGGCGGATTCAGATTTCTCTGCACAAACTTCACTCAAAGCTTCAATAACTGACCAATCCTCCCCATCTTGAACATCACTGTCCTCAGTGACTTCCTCATCAGAGATATGGATGGCTTTTGCAGTGAACTCCCTTGGATTTTGAACAGCTTTTCCAGGGAGTTGGTTGGGTTTAGGAGCAGAAGTAGAGGCAATGTTGCTCTCCATATACTTCACTCTAGAGTTGAGACCTTCAAACTTCATGTTCAGGTCATGATACTGGGATGTAAGCCTTTGATTCAACTCAGCAAACTGTTTGGCTTCCTCAATCTTTCCTTGTGTTTGCCCAATCAACAACTGTTGCATCATAGCTCTTAAGTCTTGTTCTTGGCCTTGGTTAGTCTGAAACCCTGGTGGGGGACACAACTGAGGCTGGAACACTTGATGTTGTTGTTTGGAGACATAGTTTTGTTGCTGTTGAGGCTGTTGAGGTGGATACACTTGGTCTTGTGGATTAGCTACATTGGTGCTCCTATAGGAGAGGTTGTTGTTCTTGAACCCTCCTTGGTTGTAGCCTTTGAATCCATCCTGGTTTTGCATATAACAGAGCTCAGCAAATTCAGTCTCCCCCTCTTGAACTGGAACCTCTTCTTCACCAATGAAGTGAATAGACTTTTGTTGGCTAAGAAGGATCTTGTCAAGCTTCTCATTGACCATCTTCAAGTCCTTCTTGTACTTGTCCTCTTGATCAGTTGATGATGACCTTATGGTTCTGTCATAGACCTCATTATAGTTGCCATCTGACTGAGCAAGATTCTCAACTAGTTCCCAGTCTTCTTCCACATTCTTGTTAAGGAAGTTGCCATTAGAGGCTGTGTAAAGAAGCATCCTGATCTTGTGAAGCACTCCTCTATACAATGTGCTAAGTAGGGACTTATTGCTGAAGCCATGGTGAGGACACTGAGTCTGAAATCCTTTGAACCTCGCCCAAGCTTCACAAAAGCTCTCATTGTTCCTTTGAGCAAACCCAGATATTTCATTCCTCAATCTAGCAGTCCTTGCATTTGAGAAGAATTTTGCCAAAAAAGCCTTCTTGCAAGCATCCCATGTGGTTATTGCTCCAGTAGGAAGAGTCTTCTCCCAAAGGTGAGCCTTGTCTCCAAGTGAGAATGGGAAGAGCCTCAACTTGAATCCATCTTCACTCACTCCATTAATCTTTGTAAGACCACAGATTCTGTCAAACTCATCAAGGTGATCTAGTGGATCCTCCATTGGCAACCCATGGAACTTGTTGGCTTGAATCATGGAGATCAAGCCACTCTTGATCTCAAAATTATTATTAGCAACTGTAGGAGGCACAATACCAGCTCTCTGGTTGTGTGTGTTGGGTGCATCTCCAGCACCAATGTGCCTAGGTCTCTGCTCATGGTTAGCTTGTTGCTCAATGATGACTTGATCCTCTTGCTGAACTTGAACTAATCTTCTTCTCTGACTTCCCAAACCCTTTTGCAGCCTATGGATGTTGTCAAGAGGCTTTTGAAGATTGTCTTTCCCCTTAGACCTTGTGTGCATCAACAGACACGAGTACAGACTCGAACAGGTACACAGTTGAGCTCAGGCTCGTGTAGGCGGTCAAGGCGACTGGGAAGTGGTGTCCAAATAGAGACGGCTTCTGACTCGATCAGGTGCTTGATCACTGCTCGGTCGAGTGGTTGTCGAGTGGTTGGTCAAGTGGGTACCTGAAACTCAAGACAACCCAGCAGCAGAAGATTCAAATCCAGCAACTTCACAAGTGTATAAACGAACTTAATCTTAGACTAATATGGATCTTAAATGTCACAAAAACACACTCAAATGGGCAACGGCGCCAAATTGAAACAAGCTTTTGGTGTTGGTGATGGATGATGAATGTAAGCAATGGTGAGATATGAATGAATGGATGGTAAGGTGTTTCAATTCCCCTTATGCAGTTGCAGTATAAGAGGTGTCAATCCTATCAGAGTGTTTGTGAACAATTAAGACATGCATATGAGACTAAGTCAAGCCAAATGTAAAGGATGTTTGTCACTAACAATCCTATGATGAAAATGCAAAGTGCAGAAAGTAAAACTACAAGAACTAGATGCTAAATGTAAATGGAACAGAATGATTATGACTAATATGAAGCTAGAACAGAAATAGAAACTACAATAATGAACTAATGCAAGACAATAATGAACAGGACAATAAGTAAATGCAACAGAAATGCAAATAGAATGAGACTAGAAATAAGACAGGACAACTACAAATCATAAACCAAAGTTCTGGGGAAGAACTCGAGCAAGCACTCGATCGAGTGTAGATCGAGTGCAGGGTCGAGCTGGACTAAACGCAAAAACAGAGCAACACAATAAAAACAGAGCAATGCAAAAACGAATCAAACAACAAGCAAGCAACAGGATTAAGACTTAAAAATCAATAAACAAAGAAGATCCCGAGAAGGTCATGGGCTGAACTAATCATTGTGGTTATCTAACTTGGTCAACAAATCTCAAGCAAACTTTGAGCTAATCTCTAGACATATAAATCTAAGACAAGTTTCATCCACTCTCATGGCAAGAAACAATCAAACCTATGCATCTCTAGACTTGTTCTCACAAAGTAAAGAATCTACATAAGTAGGCATTAAGCAATACATCTCAAACCAAACAAGACCTCTAATCTCTTAGCAAGCCTAATGGTAAGCTCTAGATCTAGCCTTATCTATGCTTCTTAAACATTGGTGTGATGCTAAGATGCTTGAAATAAAACCCTACCTTCTCAGATATAGGATCAGCATTAAGAACATCTAGCCTAGAAGAGATCTACAACAATCAAGCTTGACCAAATCAAATAAACCACAAGATCAATCCAGCCTAACCCATCCTCAAGATCCTAGAGAACTACTCACAAGAACACATGATGAACAAAGTCAAAAACCCAGAAAAATACGAAACTTGCATCATTAGAAAGATGAAACAAAGATCTACAATATTGGAGAAAGAATCAAACTCGAATTCTCAATATTAAGAAAGTAATGAAACCAACAATATTGAAGAATTTAGTCTTTTCTCCTTAAAAACAAGTACAAGATCTAAGAAAAATAAAAGTGCAAAAGGAATAATTCCCAAAAGGGTAAAAACTAGGTTTAGAGAATATCTAAAAAGCTGGACTGTTTTGGTGGTCGCAGGTACAAGGCTTTATATAGGAGAGGGAGTTGAAGCCCTAAAAATACTAAAAGACAAAATAGTCAACGGCTCGGTCAACTCGACCTGTGCTCGGTCGAGTGGCAGGTCGAGCTGGCTTCTCTCGTGCATCCTGCACTCGGTCAAGTCCTCCTCTGCACACGGTCGAGTGTCTGGTCGAGTGTGGGGTCAAGTTGGACTCTAGGCCTTGGTTCTTCAGCCTTAACTCTCTTGCTTTCCCTTCATGATTGCCTCACTTCTCCTCAGCATTGCTTCCATGCTCCTTAAGCTCCAATATCACCTGATTATGCATGAAAAGATGCAAATGCAATGCAACTAAACTCTAATGCATGATTAGTCCTAAAGCTATGCAATAATGGTAAAAATGGATAGAAAAATATGCAAAAGATGTGAATAAACTAAGGGAAAACATGGTAAAATATATGAACATCATAAGTCTATTTCATATTGAAAATTTAGTTAAATAAATTTATTAATTTCTAAGTTATTTAATTAATTTAGTTTGGACTTAGAAATTGTTAATTTGATTATGATTAGACTCATAAAGTATCTTTTTTGTGGAAAGAAAAAAATATTGAAATATGCAAGAATGTTTATTTATAAGTTAAATTAGAGAGAGAAATGAGAAGGAAAAAGAAGAAGCAAAAATAATTATAAAATGATTAATTGGAAAAAGAGAGAAAAATGAAAAGGAAAGAAAAAAAAAAGTAAGAGCAAGTCCAATGGTAGTATATATTTTTGAGCCTCTTATATTTTTTTAAGAATATATTGTGTACTTTTTATAAAATAAGAAGTTTAAGAATTCTAATTGTAAGAATATATTGGTTATCTAATTTTATACCGAATTCTACTCCCTCCAATGGTAGACCTCTTATCGGAGTTCTTAATTTTGAAAATAAAAAATATTAGTGGAAGAAAGAGTAGAGAAGGATAAGAGAAGAGATCAAAGTGCTAGCAGAACCAACAATATAATAGATAACCTTAAAAGCAGTTTGTTTGCTTGAAGGATATAAAAGCAAATTAAAACCAACAATATAATGGAAGGCAAACTAAAATGATCAGAACCGTGAGTGTGACTTCACAGGTCACCAAGGTAGATGGCTGAGGGACTATATGAGATGACCTGACCTATTATTTTTTTTAATAATAATAATAAATAATAATAAACTACAACTAGTGGTCTCATATCCACTAGCCACCTAACCACAATCACAATCAACAGCGGAACAACAAATACCAATAATCAATAAATATCCAATAGTAATCCAATAATTAAAACATAACAATATCCAAATACCAAACAACAGGAATCATAAAACCATCAACCTAGCAATGTTTCTAATGACTCAACTCTAGCAACCTAGCAAAGCCAAACAACAACCAATCGATTCCCTAGAACATCCTCCTCTTCATTGCCTTGATTCTACGGTCACACTTTGCCTTTACCTGCACCACAAACACAAATTGAGATGCATGAGTATTTAATAAACACTCAGTGAGGCAATCCTCCCATCTAATGGGCTATACACACAAGCAATAAGATCCCTACATGCCACAAACAACAATCAATAAAACAAACCAGGCAATAAACAAAGCATGCATCATCCATCGTAACTGAAAGAAGGGTGTCGACCGACACCAGATGGTGTCGATCGACACTGAAAATTTGGTGTCAACCGACACTATGCTCGACACTCCCAAAAACCCTAGTTTGTTCAACCGACACCTCCACATTGTGTCGATCGACAATCGCCAAAGTCTCGAGCCATCCTCGCGTTGGTGTCGACCGACACCCCAACTGGTGTTGATCGATACCGATGCCGAGCATCGATTTCCTTCGATCACAAACTCTGAAATCTCGCCTCCAATCCGCTCCATGCATTCCCAGAAGCCAAAACCCAGCCATAGCAGCCACGAATAACCATAGAGAACTAAAAAAAACAACCACATAAGCACCAAATCACAGAAAAACTAGAGATCTTAGCTTAGATAAGCCATGGTCATGCACTCACCTCTCTACAGGAAGAATCTGACAAACAATGATGAATCCAACCTTCCTAGCAAGCTTCTACCTCCTTCCTAGCTCCAAATCTCTCAAGAACAGCCAAGAAATCTCCCAGAATCACCAAAAAGCTCAAGAACACACTTTCTCTTTGTTTTCTCTCAAAACGGCGTGAGACCAAAACAAAACACGACCCTAGGTTGTTTTCTCCCTTTTATAACTCGGTTCAATTGTTTCCTTAAAGCAAACCGGTCCAAATCGATAATTAAATCGAACTGGTCGCAAATCTGTCGCAATGTGTGACCATTTTAAGACTACCATATATATGTCACAAAATAAAAATCTTGAATTATACACATTATGAACAAAACTGTTTATATAAATCACTAAGGAGAACTCATAGTAGTAGTATAAAGTACATGTAATAGTAAGATTTGGTAAAACAATGTTTACACTTAGTTTTGAATTTTTGTTCATTGCAACACATTCTCATAAAAGAACATGTAACACTTAAGATAAATTTTAAACTTATGGATGTTTATAGTCATTGAAATTTAATACTTTGAGAAAGTTATTATTGATAAGGTTAGCAAAACAAAGCATAAACATCAACCTAGACATCAACCTAAACTTGTAAATAAATCTTAAATGTGAAATTTCAAAATAAAAAATATAGAGAGTGGGTAAACAGTCTTAAAAGAGTAGCTAAATCAGGTGTTAGTCGCAAAGTCTTCAGATATCAGTCATAATATCGTCGCAAATTGTGACGTCTTTGTTACTAAATAGGGGTAAAAAATGTGGACGCAAATAAGTCCTCGATATACGACGTTTTTGCGACTTGCTGTACCGATTATATAGATGGTCACAGGGTAGTCGCAAATTGTGACCATTTTGAGACGAATTTATTTCCGACGCAAAATAGTCCTAATGTAGTCGCTAATTTAATACCCTTTTGTGACCTTTATGTTTCATCGTTAATAAGCGACGTTTTTCTCACCAATCTCTTATATGGTTGAAGAGATTATGACCTCGACGAGAGAAGCATTGAACCGGTCATCACCAATGCACAACAAAAAGTGCAGAGAAAAGAGAGAGGTGTTGCTTGAACACATACTAGGATTATCATTGCAATGACCAAAAGCGGTCCAGACCAAAGAACCGATACAAAGACCCCGTGCTGGTCAAAGTAGTTTTGAGTTGAGAAGCTCTTCCAGTTTTTTCTCAACTCCCGGTTGAAATTCTCAGCAAAGTAAACCCCACCCACTGCAATTTTTGTCATTATCAGTCTCAATGACAGATTTTGAACAACACTAATTTTCAAAAATCATAGAACCCTATTTTCTAAACCCTCGCTAAACAACAATTCATACAATGAGAGAGAGGAATTTACCATCAGAAAGAGATTAGTTAATCAAAATCTTTGATTTGGTGAAAGTAACGCTTCGATTTGGTGAAGAATAATCAACGCTTTCAGTGAACAAACTCGTCGATTAATCAAAAGCATTGATTTGTCATTTCGATTGGTTAATCAAAAGCTCCGATTGGAGATTGGTTAATCAAAACCTCTGATAGCCAGGTTCTGATTTTGTTAAAAAAAAATCTCTTGCTAAATATTCCGATGGAGATGCCCTAAAGGTAAAGAGAGTTAGGGGTATGTTTTAATTTTACAAGTAAAAAGTATAGGTGTAGCAAGAAATGGGTGTAAATGTGATTAAAGTTGGGAAAAGTAGGTGTGAGTGTAATTTTATTTTATTTTTTTTTGTCAACAAAAGAATCAGCTCAAACGATAGGAGGGAAATTGTCTACAAACAAAACATGATGCAGAGACACACGCGCTTGGTGTGCTAAAGAATCTGCTCGTATATTAGCATTACGAGAAACGTAAATCAAAGAGAAGGAAGAAAACTCCTCCCTGTTGATACGAATGTCGTCTAGGTATGTTGCAAAAGCTGGCCAATCATTAGGGGAAGACACCATCTTCACCAAGTTTGAGTAGTCTGTAAGAAAAACCACTTCCTGGAAGTCATTTGCAATCATGCATCACATCGCCCAGATGAAGGCTTCAACTTCGGCATGTAACGGGATAAACTTCGCCGGTAATTGGTCGCTCCAAGCACTAGTGGCGATCCTTGTGACGAGGTACAACACCATCCTGCACCTGTGATAACTCTCTAATTTACATGTTTTAGACACCCTTTTTGTCCATATTTTGCATTATATATGCTGATAACTCTCTAATTTACATGTTTTAAGCATCTTCTTTTGTCCATATTTTGCATTGTTTATACCATTACCTTAGCATTTTTAGGTCATTAACTGTATGAATTTGCATTTAGGCCATTTAGGGTGTTGCATTCTTGCATTTGCATATTTTGGATGAAAACAGGTGCTTTAGAGCCTAAAATGGGGAGAAACAAGGTCAAATCCGAGCATGTACCCAAAGGAGCTATTGAGCAGGACGAACATTCCGAACCCCAACTCGATCGAGTAGGATCCAAGAGAAGGAAGAATAACCCGATGACCTACCCGAGGAGTAACCTGACCTCATCCTCGTGCACCTCATTGAGCATACCCTCAGGCAGGACTAGGAAGCTAGGTCAAAGGGGTTTCCATATATAAACCCCCCTCTTCTTCCTCTCGCCCTAGCACGCCGCAGACACTAAGAGACAGAGAGCGAGAGCTTCTGAGAGAGATCTTGAGCGACTCAAACATTTTTCTACTTTGTTAGGATTTATTTTTACATCTTTTTGCTATCCTTTTAAATTTCTACTCTATACTCTTCACTTCTATTTTATATTTCAATACAATGCAATTTTCGTTTATCTATGCTTTTATGTTTTCTGCAATGAAATCTGAGTAGTGAAACAAAGTTTCTAGGGATGGGATAGACAAATAGGTGTTCTTGATCGGTTAGGATGTCTTAGCTTGGTTGTTTATGTTTTATAAATTCATTTCTAGATTGGTGTTCTTAATGCTATCAACAGACAGAGAGGTTGAGATTAGATCTAGGGTGTTTTACCTTCGAGAGATGTAGATGAAATGCTTTAATCAATCAATGCCAGAGATTTACTCACTTAGCCTAAGAGATTAGATGTGTAAGGAGTTTATTGACAATAATGAATCGGTTTGTATTGCCTGCTTGGTCATGTTTCTCCAACGAGAGTTGGGTAGGGAAGTGATCAAGGTTTATTGTTTCTATCACGAGAGTGTTTTAACAAGATTTTAGAGATTCATTGTCTAAGGAATATTTGCTTGAGGCATGTAAGACTTCCATACTGGTCAGGAACACTTAGGAGTCGATTACCCAATCCTTAGGAGCTTTCGCATCTTGATTGTTTACATTTTTATACATCAGTCGACCCTATAACCGAACTGGTACTCGATCACCAGCTTCGTGTACACCTTCGAGTTTTTCATACTTTCTTTGTTTGCTCGATCACCCCACCCGATCTTGTACTCGAATGCTTGCATCGAGTGCTTAGGTCGTGTGGTTCTTGTTCTTTGATTTCTTTTATTTATTTTAGGATTGTTAGATTAAAACCATTTCTTTGCTTGGCTTGACTTGCTTAGTTCTGATTATATCTCATCTGCTAGCATAACAACCATTTGGATTGATAACCCTTTGTACTACAACTGCTTAGGGAATTGATACATGGGTGAAAATCATGTTATCAATTTGGCGCCGTTGCCATTTGGTTGAATTTTTTTTGCTACGTTTAAGATTTCAGCACTTGCTTGATCAAGTTCTATTATACACTTTGGTTCGGTACTAACTTGTTTACTTTCGTGTTTGTTTGTTTTGCATTTCAGGTACAACCCGAGCGCCCACCCGACCGTCACTCAAACAGCTGGATCGAGTTGACCTTCGTGTACTCACTCGGTTCACTGATTGTGCCTGCAAACATGATCCAAGGGTAGCCAACACTTGAGTCCTTTCATCAACAACATCGACAGACCAAGGTTACTCCGACAACATCAAGTACCACAACCGCAACCAACAACAATTGAGGAGACAATGAAAAATTAGAATGGTCCACCAGCTCCTCAAGAGAGGACCAACATAGGAGCAGGAGATGCTCCATCTACTCACACTCAAAGACATGGAATTGTGCCACCTGCTGTTCAGAACAACAACTTTGAGATAAAAAGTAGTCTCATCCAGATAATAAAAAGCAAAAATTTTCATGGATTGCCTATGGAGGACCTATTGGACCATCTGGATGAGTTTGATAGGCTCTATAGCCTAACCAAGATCAATGGAGTTAGTGAAGATGGATTCAAACTCCGGCTTTTCCCATTTTCCTTGGGAGACAAAGCACACATATGAGAGAAATCACTCCCCAAGGACACTTGGGAAGCATGCAAGAAGGCGTTTCTAGCAAAATTCTTCTCCAACTCCAGAACCGCAAGGCTGCGAAATGACATCTCCAGCTTTTTTCAGAAGAACAATGAGACGTTCAGTGAAGCTTGGGAACGTTTCAAGGGATACACAAGCAGATGCCCTCATCATAGATTTAGCAATGCATCATTGCTGAGTCTATACCGGGGAGTGGTCCCTAAGATACGGATGTTGCTGGACACTGCAAGCAATGGTAACTTCCTCAACAAGAATGTTGATGAAGGTTGGGATCTAGTGGAGAACTTGGCTCAATCCGATGGGCATTACAATGAGGAGTAAGATCGCACTGTGCGATCTACTGGAGAGGAAGATGCCAAGTATAAGAGGGACATGAAAGCCCTCAATGACAAGCTCGTTAAGCTCCTCAACCAGCAGCAGCATGTCCATTCAATCTCAAAGGAAGAACAGTTTCTGCAACAAGATGGGGAGAATGCTCAGCTAGAGGATGTGAACTACATCAACAACCAAGGTGGTTACAACAAAGGGTACAACAACTACAAACCGAATCCGAATCTGTCATACCGTAACCCGAATGTTACCAATCCTCAAGACCAAATCTACCCATCAGCAGTTCAAGGGAACCAGGTCCAGCAAAAGCCATTTGTCCAATACAATCAAGGCTATGCTCCTAAGCAGCAGTATTCTGGTAACTACCACCAACCAATTGCATCACCTGGATTCCAACAACAACAAGGCCCATAGAACCAATCCCAAGAAGCTAACCTACGCAGCCTAATTCAGCAGATGATACAAAACCAAGCATCGGCTGCTATGGACAATGCAAAACGGTTCGCGAGAATGAGCAACAAGATCGATTATGGATATAATGACCTAGAAGGTCACCACAATAATCAACCACCTCCAAAGATCAACCAGCATCCATGTAAAGCTGTTCAGAACCCAAAGGATTATGCCACTTCCCAAGCCATCTTCCTTGATGATGATTATGAGGACTACCTCACTGAGGACAGCGATGCTCAAGATGGGGAGGATATGGATCATTATGGGATGAATGAGTCCCAGTACTACATATCCGAGTATGAACCCGAGTTGATGATCGAGTTGATGATCGAGCACTGGTTCGAGAATCACAAACCGAAGAGCCACTCGAGGCAGAACCCGATGACACACCCAATGATGGTGATCGGATGATACATCAAGTTGACGTTCAGATGACAGATCAACCTCAACTGCCTGTAGCAGAGGAAGGGGAATTAGAGGAAAGGTTCAATCCTGCTCTTGACATCCAATTAGAGGCGCTTGCAGAGCGTATAGCCAAGCGAAAAGCTCCACCTCCTAAGCTCTTGCACACACGAACTTCGAGAGGAAATCATCAAGGAGACAGCTCAGCTGGAGATTGAGGTTAAGGAAGCTGTCAAGGAAATTGGAAATGCAATATTGAGGAGTGGAGTGTGTCTAGATCCTGAACTGCGAATCAAGGAGAAATTGGAGGATCCCAGCTCTTTTACTTTTCCATGTTCGATAGGACTTCGAATTTTTGACAAATGCTTGTGCAATTTGGGAGCTTCAGTCAGCATTATGCCACTGTCAGTTGCCAACAAGATGGGTTTCAGCAGTTTTAAACCGAGTAGTCTGTATTTGGTTCTAGCTGATAGAACAATCAAACATCCCATTGGTATCCTGGAAAACTTGCCTCTCAGGATTGGAAGAGTGTAAGTTCCTACTGATTTTATGATCCTTGATATGGATAAGGAACCGGACAATCCATTGATCCTAGGAAGACCATTCTTGGCAACAGTAGGAGCAGTGATTGATGTGAAGCAAGGGAAGATCATAATTGAGCATGGAGAGCATTTCAAAATGGAATTTGGCATCAAGAAAATAATTAAAAGGCCAACCATTGATGGTCAAGTCTTTTCCACCAAGACAAAGCAAAGAAGAGTCAAGCATCTCAAAGAAGTTAACACTACATTTGCTGTGGAACCTAGACAAGACCTGGAAAATCCATTGAATCAGCCTGCTACAGTGGAGAAGGTTCCAAAACCTCTCCCTCCTAAAACCCATGCATGAAGAGTATGAAGAGTCAAGATTAGTGACTTAAAACAAGCTCACTTGGGAGGAAGTTCCAAAGGTATGCTTTATTTTTCTCTTAATTTTATTTATTTATTTTGTCTTATTTCGATTTTTGCATATTTACATTTATAAATATAAAAAAAGAGAAAAAAGAAATTTTGGGGAACCCGAGGCTCTATCCGAATTCGTACCCGACGCGCCTGGTCGTGTTCCTACTCGGGTGGCGAGTGGAGTCCAAATTCCACAAACCCAAGCCCACTCTCGGGGAAGCCTAAGTTGCTAACCCTCTTCTATTTAAAGAGACTAGAAACCTTCTCCCTCAGTAGCACAAATCGATAAGTCTCTCAACCCTAAAAGCTTTTTGCCTTCCTACTTTCTATTTTTCTCTCAAGGGAATCGAGACTCTATAATTTCTTGGGAACTAACCCGACTGATCTCGAGTTTAGCTTTTCTTTCTTTTCAAGGATTCACCGATGGCACCAAAGATGAAAACCTACCAAAAGAAGTCGAGCAGGTCAACCTCCGCCGCTGCTAGAACCGAAGGTGATGTCGTCGAACCTCTTGAATCCCAGGGAAGAGGAGACGTTCCGCATTCCCAACCGTTGGCTGGACGTTTTGCATCTCCAACCCGATGCTCAACCCAATCCGTCATCCGATCTGGTGCTCGAGCAACCGATCGTGCAGAACCCGAGTCCGCTCACCAAGCCTGGTGGCGGGTGCTGTTCACCAATCTCCTCGACGTAGGGACCTGTCTACGTCCGAGAGAACCGTTACCGATCCTATGGAGGTCGATTCTGATGTTGATGGAGGAGAACCAGAGGAGATCCAAACATCATGGTTGAGGAGCAGTGCTTCAGTTGCGAGGGGGAAGATACCAGCTTCTGAAAAGGCTGAGAAGGTGGCTGAGAGGGCGGCTGAAGAAGAAGATCAAGACACGGAGGAGGAGTGCCATGACCGAGAGGAGGAGTAGAGAGAATGCACACGCCTGGCTTTGTGGAGGCTGAAGCAGAAAGAGGTGGAGACTCCGGCCAAGCTCTTCAAGGTCCTCCACAAGATGAACTTCGTTGGTACCCGCTATCCCCACCGAGAAGCAATGAAGCAATTGGGCATCGCTAGAGATGTCGAGTTCCTTTTCGACATGTGCCACCTAGGCCAGATGATGCGAGCCAACCTCAA
This sequence comes from Camelina sativa, assembly GCF_030686135.1. Classification (NCBI taxonomy): domain Eukaryota; kingdom Viridiplantae; phylum Streptophyta; class Magnoliopsida; order Brassicales; family Brassicaceae; genus Camelina; species Camelina sativa. The sequence goes on along the minus strand of NC_141896.1, from coordinate 29,173,531 downwards.
GGCTTATGAGGAAGAGACGGTTCACTTCCTCTCCACGCTGCGGTTGCACTACTTTGAAGACCACCCGACCCTACTACCCGATGGGGGGATCGGGTTCATCACTTTCTCCATGCGCAACAAGGAGTACCGACTTACCTTTAAGGAGATGGAGAAGTTGTATGGTTTCAAGGCTGGGAGTGGAGAAAACATGGAGGTGAGCAAGGAGGAGATGAAGTCCCTATGGCTGACAATAGGCGACAAGCTTCCTTACAAGTGTACAGGCTCCAAGTCTGCTTAAATACGTAGCCCTGTTTTGAGATATTTTCACAAGTCCCTAGCTTGCACCCTTTTTGCTAGAAAGGAGACTAGGAATGTGAATGACCATGAGCTCCAGCTGCTAGATATTGCCTTTTGTGGAGTGTTAGACAATGCTAGGGATGGTACACTGCTAGTTGGAGATGCTGCGGACACTAGTAAGGTCTTTGTGCTGCTCGATCAGTTCCTTTACCTCAATTCATGGACAATGAAAACTGAGAGAAGAGGGGGAGCTGGAGAGATCTCCATAGGAGGATTGGTCACACCAATTTTGGTGGCCTGCGATGTGCCTTTGAAGGGAGTGGTACATGACCCAAGATGGCTAGACATCGAGTACCTGACACTGGCGAGATTGTTGGCCTATGAGAGACCAAACGACATGCTGCTCTTCAAGTTTGTCCATCCAGCTACCGTAGCCACCCAAATGATCCTGCCCAACATCGTGTGCGCCAAAATCCGGCTAGGGGATAACATATACTTCACACAACCTTTGGAGGAGCTGTACAACCCAGAAGGGGAGTCCGAGGCAGAAGAGAGAGAGCCGACTGGGCAAGGACAGGAAGACAACTTGGAAGACTATGATTTTGAGGAGTATGTGTGCTCTTAAAAGCAACCTGTTGGGGTGAGGGAAGCTCACAAGAGGATCGGATGGCTGAAGAGGATGAACAAGTTCCTAGCCAGGAAAGTGAGGGATCTTACCGGCTCAGTGAAGGCAATGGGAGGTCAGATAAGGGAGCTGCAAGACAAGGCAAGCTGTGCCTCAGCCCCCACCTCGGCATATGCACCCACATGGATGGGGAGAGCGGACCATTAGGAGGAATTAGAGGATTAGCACCTCCAGAGTTTCACAGAGCATCGCCTTACGAGCCTCAACCAGAGGACGATGTCACCAGACTAGATAGATCGCGGAGAAGCCACTCAGATGCCTATCAGATGCCAAACCCGATGGAGTACACGATGCCTTATCCGATGCCACCATCGAGCACACATCTGGGTGACCATTCGGGTCCTTTCCCTCCGATGTATCAGATGCCTTATCTGATGTCGTACTCGATGTATCCTTCGAGCGGCTATAAGGGTGACCATTATGGACCTCTCCCACCGTACCCATCGTATTACCCGATGCCTTACTCGATGAGCTACACGATGCCGTACCCGATCAACCCTTCGGATGTTGGTCTGAGCAAGTCGTCCGTGCACATAACCGAGCTCTCTGATGAGCGAATCCCGGCGCCTGCTGAAGCCGGTGAAGACCCTGGCTACACGTTGGCGAGCATGGAGGCCCTACAACCTCTTTCACCAACCCATGAGGTACCACATTCATTCAACCTTTGTAAATAACATTGCATCTAGTTTTATTTCATTTTGTGTGATTCTTGGATTCTTTTTCAGACTTTTATTTACACAGGGACTGTGTAATTTAAGTTTGGAGGAGGGTCCTAGAATGTATATAACATTATGTTTTATTTTCTTATTTTCTTATTTCAAATTTTTGCATGCTAGTTTTATTCATTTGAGTCTGCATCTATTTGCATTGAAAAAACCAAAAAATTTGAAAAATGTTTTTTAAAAAAAAAAGTGTTCATGTAGTTGCATTTAAATATTAGGATAGAGTCTAGTTTGCTTCATATAGGATTGTTGCATATGTATCTTAGGGGACAATGATTAAAACCACCTTGTTTAATGTCAAACCTTAGGATTGAAGTTATAGCCCTTAATCACAGTTCATTGTTGCTAGATAAATCTTTTGAAAAAAATGAAAAATCTTTGTTTAAAACCTTGTGTCTTTTGAAAGCTTCCTCCACTTGCTTGAACATTGAATCATCTATATTATTGGATTTAACCTGAACTTAAATTGTCTTGCTTATGGAATTTGAATACTTGCTCAATGTAACTCTAAACTCGGGTTAGCACTCCCATTTTACCAATCTTTTCGTTTAACCCGATTTTTTTTTCCCTACCCTTGAACCCAAACCTTTCTTTCAAACCTTGTTGTGAATTGTTGAGTGAGGCCTTTTCATTATGTTATAGGTTGTGAAACCTTGAGAGTATTGAGAACGACAAAGAACTGACTCTTGATTTAGCTAAGTTAGAATCATTTGGACTAGCTAATAGAATCGGTTTTGAAAGATAGGTGGTTAGCATGTTTATTTGGGGTAGGGTTGAGAAATAATTAATAAAAAAGAAGAAAAGAAGTCTCCAAGGTTCGATTTAATTAGCTCTAAGTCTCTTAGTAAAAAAAAAAAGAGAAAAAGATCTTGCTATAGTCTCCTAGAAAAAATATATATATATATATATAATATAGGAATATTATTAGGAGTTTAGCAAAGAAAAAAAAAAAGAGCTAGATGTTTAAAGTATAGACCTTAGGGATGATAAAAAAAAAATTAAAAAAAAAAAAAGTTAAAATCAAGGATGTGGGTAGTGTTATTCTAGGGGGTTTGATAAAAAAAAAATGAATGAGAAAAGGGTAGATTATCAACAGTTAAGCTTTGTATGCACTAATTGTTCTCAATCTTAGATAATTTTCACAACTGTCTAGCATTCCATTTTTTGAGAGAAAACTACCCAAAGATATTGTATGAAACCATCCTACCAAAAAAGCCTTACTCTTGAAACCGATTGGCTTGATTCACCTTCTATTTGCAAGAATTCGCCAAGAGATCCAAGAGAAGGAAGAACAACCCGAAGACCTACCCGAGGAGTAACCCGATCTCATCCTCGTGCACCTCATCGAGCAGACCCTCGGGCAGGACTGGGAAGCTAGGTCAAAGGGGTTTCAATATATAAACCCTCCTCTTCTTCCTCTCGCCCTAGCACGCCGCAGACACTAAAACACAGAGAGCGAGAGCATCTGAGAGAGATCTTGAGCGACTCAAACATTTTTCTACTTTGTTAGTATTTATTTTTACATCTTTTTGCTATCCTGTTAGATTTCTATTCTGTATGCTTCACTTCTATTTTCTATTTCAATATAATGCAATTTTCGTTTATCTATGCTTTTATGTTTTCTGCAATGAAATCAGAGTAGTGAAACAAAGTTTCTAAGGATGGGATAGACAATTAGGTGTTCTTGATCGGTTAGGATGTCTTAGCTTGGTTGTTTATGTTTTATAAATTCCTTTCTAGATTGGTGTTCTTAATGCTATCAACAGACCAAGAGATTGAGATTAGATCTAGAGTGTTTTACCATCGAGAGATGTAGATGTAATGCTTTAATCAATCAATGCTAGAGATTTACTCACTTAGCTTAAGAGATTAGATGTGTAAGGAGTTTATTGACAATAATGAATCGGTTTGTATTGCCTGCTTGGCCATGTTTCTCCAACGAGAGTTGGGTAGGGAAGTGACCAAGGTTGATTGTGTCTATCACGAGAGTGTTTTAACAAGATTTTAGAGATTCATTGTCTAAGGAATATTTGCTTGAGGCATGTAAGACTTCCATACTGGTCCGGAACACTTAGGAGTCGATTACCCCATCCTTAGGAGCTTTTGCATCTTGATTTTTTACATTTTTATACATCACTCGACCCTATACCTGAACTGGTACTCGATCACCATCTTCGTGTACACCTTCGAGTTGTTCATACTTTCTTTGTTTACTCGATCACCCCACCCGATCCTGTACTCGAATGCTTGCATCGAGTGCTTAGGTCGTGTGGTTCTTGTTCATTTGATTTCTTTTATTTATTTTAGGATTTTTATATTAAAACCATTTCTTGCTTGGCTTGACTTGCTTAGTTCTAATCATATCTCATCTGCTAGCATAACAACCATTTGGATTGATAACCCTTTGTACTAGAACTGCATAGGGAAGTGATACCCTGGGTGAAAATCCTGTTATCATATACCCTAACCTTAGCATTTTTATCATTAACTGTAGGAATTTGCTTTTAGGCCATTTAGGGTGTTGCATTTTAGCATTTGTGCATTTTAGATGAAAATAGGTGCTCTAAAGCCTAAAATAGGGGAAAACGAGGTCAAATCCGAGCATGTACCCGAAGGAGCTATTGCACAGGAAGAACAGTCTGAACCTCAACCCGATCGAAAAGGATCTAAGGGCAGGAAGAACAACCCGAAGACCTACCCGAGGAGCAACCCGATCTCATCCTCGTGCTCCGCATCGAGCAGACCCTCGGGCAGGACTGGGCAGCTAGGTTAAAAGGGTTTCCATATATAAACCTCCCTCTTCTTCCTCTTACCCTAGCATGCCGCAGACACTCAGAACAAAGAGCGAGAGCTTCTGAGAGAGAGACTGAGCGATTCAAACTCTTTTTCCACTTTGTTAGGATTTGTTTTTACTTTCTTTTCCATTTCTTTCTAGATTTTTGTTCTGTACTCTTCTAATTTAATTATATTTTCAATACAATGCAATTTTTGTTTATCTGTGTTTTTATGCTTTCTGCAATGAGATCTGAGTAGTAAAATAAAGTTTATAGGGATGGGATAGAAAAATATGTGTTCTTGATCGGTTAGGATGTCGTAGCTTGATTGTTTATGTTATATAAATTCATTTCTAGATTGGTGTTCTTAATGCTATTTTTAGACCGAGAGATTGAGATTAGATCTAGGGTGTTTTGCCATCGAGAGATGTTGTTGAAATGCTTGAATCAATCAATGCTAGAGATTTACTCACTTAGCCTAAGAGATTAAATGTGTAAGGAGTTTATTGACAATAATGAATCGGTTTGTAATGTCTGCTTGGTCATGTTTCTTCAACGAGAGTTGGGTAGGGGAGTGACCAAGGTTGATTGTTTCTATCACGAGAGTAAGATTTTAGAGATTCATTGTCTAGGGAATATTTGCTTGAGGCATGTAGGACATCCATATTGGTCAAGGACACTTAGGAGTCGATTACCCCATCCTTATGAGCTTTCTTATTTTGATTGTTTAACTTTATTCTATAACTCGACCCCTTACCCGAACTGGTACTCGATCACCAGCTTCGTGTATACCTTCGAGTTGTTCATCCTTGACTTCTTGATCTGATCACTCCACCTGATCCTGTACTCGAATGCTTGCATCGAATGCTTAGGTTGTATAGTTCTTGCCTTTTTAGTTTCTTTTGCTTATTTTAGAATTGTTAGATTAAACCCCAATTATTGATTGGCTTGACTTGCTTGCTTCCGATCATATCTTATCTTCTAACATAACAACCATCTGGATTGATAACCCTTTGTACTACAACTGCATAGGGAATTGATACCCTGGGTGAAAATCATGTTATCAATTTTGCGCCGTTGCCATTTGGTTGAATTTCATTTGCTACGTTTAAGATTTCAGCACTTGCTAGATCAAGTTCTATTCTACACTTTGGTTCGGAACTGACTTGTTTACTTTCATGTTTGTTTGTTTTGCATTTCAGGTACAACCCAAGCACCCTCCCGACCCGTCACTCGATCACCTGGATTGGGTAGACCTTCGTGTACTCACTCGGTTCACTGATTGTGCATGCAAACACGATCCAAGGGTAGCCAACACTTGACTCCTTTCATCGACAACATCAACAGACCAAGGTAACTCCGTCAATAACAAGTCCAGAAACCGCGACCAACCACAATTGAGGAGGTAATGAATAATTAGAATGGTCCACCAGCTCCTCAAGAGAGGACCAACATAGGAGCAGGAGATGCTCCATCTACTCACACTCAAAGACATGGCATGGTGCCACCTGCTGTTCAAAACAACAACTTTGAGATAAAGAGTAGTCTCATCCAGATGATACAAAGCAACAAGTTTCATGGACTACCAATGGAGGACCCCTTGGACCATCTGGATGAGTTTGATAGGCTCTGTAGCCTAACCAAGATAAATAGAGTTAGTGAAGATGGATTCAAACTCTGGCTTTCCCCATTTTCTTTGGGAGACAAAGCACACATTTGGGAAAAATCACTTCCCAAGGATTCCATCACCACTTGGGAAGCATGCAAAAAGGCGTTTCTAGCCAAATTCTTCTCCAACTCTAGAACTGCAAGGCTGCAAAATGACATCTCCAGCTTTGTTCAGAAAAGCAATGAGATGTTCATTGAAGCTTGGGAACGTTTCAAGGGATACACAAGCAGATGCCCACATCATGGATTCATCAATGCTTCGTTGCTAAGTACATTATACCGAGGAGTGGTCCCTAAGATACGGATGTTGCTGGACACCTCTAGTAATGGTAATTTCCTCAACAAGGATGTTGATGAAAGTTGGGATCTAGTGGAGAAATTAGCCCAATCTGATGGGCACTACAATGAGGAGTATGATCGCACTATACGATCTTCTGGAGAGGATGATGCCAAGTACAAGAGAGACATGAAAACCCTCAATGAGAAATTGGATAAGCTCCTCAGCCAGCAGCAGCATGTCCATGCCATCTCAGAGGAAGACCAGTTTTAGCAACAAGATGGAGAGAGTGCGCAGCTAGAGGATGTGAACTACATCAATAATCAAGGAGGTTACAATAAAGGGTACAACAACTGCAAACCAAACCCAAATCTGTCATACTGTAACCTGAATGTTGCAAATCCTCAAGACCAAATCTACCCATCCACAATCCAAGGGAACCAAGGCCAGCAAAAGCCTTTTATCCAATACATCAAGGGTATGCTCCTAAGCAGCAGTATTCTGGTAATTACCACCAACCAATTGCACCACCTGGATTCCTACCACAGCAAGGCCCGCAGAACCAATCTCAAGAAGCTGATCTACGCGGCCTAATTCAGCAGATGATACAAAGTCAAACACCGGCTGGGTGTAACGACCTGAATGCCAAGTATGATTCTCTCAACACGAAGCTGTGATACCTAGAAGGCCAACACAGCACCCAACTACCTCCAAAACTAAACCAGCTTCCAGGTAAAACCGTTCAGAACCCAAAAGACTATGCCACTGCCCAGGCCATCTTTCATGATGATGTTGATGACTACCTCACTGAGGACAGCGATGTTCAAGATGGGGAGGATATGGATCACTATGGGATGTATGAGCACCAGTACTACATCTCCGAGTATGAACCCGACCCTTCACCCAAGGAGAGTGATCGAGCTGATGAACGAGCACCAGTTCAAGAATCGCAAACCGATGCACCACTCAAGGCTGAACCCGATGACATACCCGACGATGGTGATCGGATGATCCATCGGGTAGATGTTCAGATGACAGATCAACCTCAATTACCTACAGATTAGGAAGGGGAGTTAGAGGAAAGATTCAGAGCAGCTCTTGACATCCAATTAGAGGCACTTGTAGAGCGTATGTCCAAACAAAAAGCCCCACCTCCTAAACTCTTGCCACTACACGAACTTCGAGAGGAAATCATCAAGGAGACAGCTCAGCTGGAGATTGAAGTAAAGGAAGCTGTCAGAGAAATTGGGAATGAAATTCTGAGGAGTGGAGTGTGTTTAGTTCCTGAACTGCAAATTGATGAGAAATTGGAGGATCCTGGCTCTTTTACACTACCATGTTCAATAGGCCTTCGGATTTTCAACAACTGCTTGTGCGATTTGGGAGCTTCGGTCAGCATCATGCCATTATCAGTTGCCAACAAGATGGGTTTCAGCAATTTTAAACCAAGTAGCATGTATTTGGTTCTAGCTGATAGAACAATCAGACACTCCATTGGTATCCTGGAAAACTTGCCTCTCAGGATTGGAAGAGTGGAAGTACCTACCGATTTCATGGTCCTTGATATGGATAAGGAACCAAAAGATCCATTGATCCTAGGAAGACCATTCTTGGCAACAGTAGGAGCAGTAATAGATGTGAAAAAAGGGAAGATCAGAATTGAGCATGGAGAGCTCTTCAAAATGGAATTTGGCATCAAGAAGGAAATTAAAAAGCCAACCATTGATGGTCAAGTTTTTTCTACCTAGACAAAACAAAGAAGAATCAAGCATCACCAAGAAGTCCATACTACATTTGTTGTAGAACCGGGACAAGACCAGAAAATCTGTTGAACCAATATGTTTCAGTAGAGAGGATTCCAAAACCTCTCCCTCCTAAAACCCATGCTTGAAGAGCATGAAGAATCAAGTTTAGTGACTTAAAACAAGCTCACTTGGGAGGAAGTCCCAAAGGTATCTTTTATTTTCTTTTAATTTCATTTTATTTATTTTGTCATATTTTAGATTTTTACAATAATTTATTTCTATAAGTTTACATATATTTACATATATATATTAAAAAATAAAAAGGACAGAAGAAATTTTGGAGAACCCGAGGCTCAACCGGAATCCTTACCCGACGCGCCTGATCGTGTTCCCACTTGGATGGTGAGTGGAGTCTGAATTCCACAAAACCCTAGCCCACTCTCGGTGAAGCCCAAGTTGCCAACCCTCTTATATTTAAAGGGACTAGGACCCCTCTCCCTCAGCATCACAAAATTGATAAGTCTCTCAACCCTAAAAGCTTTTTGCCTTCCAACTTTCTATTTTTCTCTCAAGGGATTGAGAGTCTTTAATCTCTTGGGAACTAACTCTATTGATCTCGAGTTTAGCTTCTTCTCTTTTCATGGATTCAACAATGGCTCTGAAGATGAAGACTTACCAAAAGAAGGAGACAAGATCAACCTCTGCCGCTGCTAGAACCGGAGGTGAAGGCGTTGATGCTCGCGACTCCCGAGGAGGAGGAGACGTTTCGAATTCTCAACCATTGAGTGGACGTTTCCAATCCCCAACCCGATGCTCAACCCGATCCGTCACCGAGCAACCGATCGTGCAGGCCCCCGAGTTCGCTCACCAAGCCCGGTGGCGAGTGCTGTCTGCAGATCTCCTTGACGTAGGGACCTGTCTACGTCCGAGCAAACCGTCACCGACCCAATAGAGGTCGATTCATATGCCGATAGAGGAGAACCGGAGGAGAACCAAACCTCACAATTGAGGAGCAGAGCCACGGTTGCAAGAGGGAAGAGACCAGCCTCTGAAAAAGCTGAGGAAGTAGCTGAGAGGGCGGCGGAAGAATACGATCGAGACACTGAGGGTGAGAGTCATGACCGCGAAGAGGAGCAGAGAGAACCCACCAGGTTGGCATCAAGGATGCTGAAGCAAAGAGAGGTGGAGACTCCGGCCAAGCTCTTCAAGGTCCTACGCAAGATGAGCTTTGTTGGGACCCGCTACCCCCACCACGAAATGATGAAACAGTTGGGAATCGCAAGAGATGTCAAGTTTCTCTTCGACATGTGCCAATTAGGCCAGATGATGAGAGCCAACCTCGAAGCCTATGAGGAGGAGACTGTTCACTTCCTTTCCACGCTGCAATTACACTATTTTGAACACCACCCGACCCTACTACCCGATGGGGGGATCGGGTTCATCACCTTCTCCGTGCGCAACAAGGAATACCGACTCACCTTCAAGGAGATGGAGGAGCTGTATGGTTTCAAGGCTGGTAGTGGAGAAAACATGGAAGTGAGCAAGGAAGAGATGAAATCTTCTCAAAGGAGTCCTGTTTTGAGGTATTTTCACAAGTCTCTAACCTACACTCTATTTGCTAAGAAGGAAACTGGGAATGTGAGTGATCATGAGCTCCAACTTCTAGACATAGCCTTGTGTGGAATATTGGATAATGCAAGAGATGGTAGACCGCTAGTAGGAGATGTTGCGGACACTATCTTGGTTTTCGTGTTGCTTGATTAGTTCCTATATCTGAAATCCTAGGCAATGAAAACCGAGAGGAGGGAAGAATCTGGAGAGATCTCCATAGGAGGTTTGGTCACACCGACTTTGGAAGCTTGTGATGTGCCCCTTAAGGGAGTGGTACATGAGCCGAGATGGCTAGACATCGACTACCTCACATGGCAAGATTCTTGGCTTATGAGAGGCCAAATGATAGGTTGCTCTTCAAGTTCATTCATCCAGCAGTCAGAGCTACTCAAATGATTCTGCCCAACGTCGTGTGCACAAAGATCCGACTAGGGGAGAACATAGGCTTCATGTCACCGTTGGAAGAGCTGTACAACCCTAAGGGGGAATCCGAAGCTGAAGAGAGAGAGCCAACAGGGCAAGGACAGGGAGACAATTCGGAGGACTACGATTTTGAGGAGTATGTTTGCTCTCAAAAGCAACCAGTGGGGGTGAAAGAAGCTCACAAGAGAATCGGATGGTTGAAGAGGATGAACAAGTTCCTAACTAAGAAAGTAAGGGACCTTACCGGCACAGTGAAGGTGATGGAAGGACAGATCAGGGAATTGCAAGACAAGGCAAGCTGTGCCTCAGCTCCCACTTCAGCATATGCACCCACATGGATGGGGAAGAGCGGACCACTAGGAGGAATCCAAGGATTAGCACCTCCAGAGCCTCACAGGGCGTCATCCTATGAGCCCCAAGCAGAGGAGGATGTCACCAGACCCGATAGATCGCGGAGAAGCCACTCAGATGCCTATCTGACGCCTAACCCGACGGGGTACACGATGTCATACCCGATGCCTCCATCGAGCACACATCCGGGTGAACACTCAGGTCCTTTCCCTCCGACCTATCAGATGCCATATCCGATGCCGTACTCAATGCACCCTGCGAGCAGCTACACGGGTGACCATTCTGGACATCTCCCACCATACTCGACGTACTACCCGATGCTCTACCCGATGAGCTACGCGATGCTTTACCCGATCAATCCCTCAGATGCTGGTCCGAGCAAGTCGTCCGTGCACACAACAGAGCTCTCTGATGAGCGAATCCCGGTGCCTGCTAAAGCCGGTGACGATCCTGGGTACACGTTGGCGAGCATGGAGGCTGCCACAACCTCCTTCTTCACCAACTCATGAGGTACCACTTTCATCCAAACCATTGTTTATACCATTGCATTTTATTTTGTTTCATTTTGTGTGATTCTCAGACTTCTTTTTCAAACTTTTATTTATACAAGGGACTGTGTAATTTAAGTTTGGGGGAGGATCTGAGAATGTATATAACATTATGTTTTATTTTCTTATTTTCCTATTTCAAATGTTTACATGCTAGTTTTATTCATTTGAGTCTGCATCTATTTGCATTAAAAACCCCAAAAAAATTGAAAATTTTTTTAAAAAAACAATTAAAAAAAAAAAGTGTTCATATAGTTGCATTTACATATTAGGATTGAGTCTAGACTGTTTCATATAGGATTGTTGCATATGCATTTTAAGGGACAATGATTAAAACCACCTTGTTTAAAGTCAAACTTTAGGATTGAAGCTATAGCCCTTAATCACAGTTCATTGTTGCTAGATCAATCTTTGGAAAAAAAATGAAAAATCTTTGTTTAAAACCTTTTGCCTTTTGAAAGCTTCCTCCACTTGTGTGAAACTTGCTTGAACATTGCATCATCTCTATATTATTGGACTTAACCTGAACTTAAATTATCTTGCTTATGGAATTTGAATGCTTGCCCATGGTAACTCTAAACTCGGGTTAACACTCAATTTTTGCCAATTTTTTCGTTTAACCCAATTTGTTTTTCCTACCCTTGAACCCAAATGAGTGTTGCCTTTTCATTGTGCTACAAGTTGTGAAACCTTGAGAGTATTGAGGACGACAAAGAACTGGCTCTTGTTTTAGCTAAATTTAGAATCATTTGGACTAGCTAATAGAATCGGTTTGGAAAGATAGGTGGTTAGCATGTTTATTTGGGGTTGTGTTGAGAAAGAAAAAAAAAGAAATTAAAGAAGAAAGTCCCTAAGGTTCGGTTTAATTAGCTCTAAGTCTCTAAGTAAAAAAAAAAAGAAAGATCTTGCTATAGTCTCCTAGAAAAAAAAAATATATATATATATATATATATATATATATATATATATATAAAGATATGGGTATATTGTTAGGAGTGTAAGGGTATAGAGACACACAACACACTGATTTACACTTGGAACCCGCCAAGCCAACGCTTTTCTCTTCAATCTTATTAACAAAATTTATCTCTTACAATGTCTCGGCCCTTACTCAACCTATTCTACCCAATAGGATTGATCCCGATTAAGAATGAATCTGAGACTCTCTCTTTTCTATCTAACACAACACCCTGTGTAGATCTAAGAGAGTAAAACCAACCCTCTCTCTTCTCTATCTAAACGCTCACCAGTATAGATCTAACAGAAAGAAAAACAATTCTCTGTGCACTTAATCACCTCCCTGATTAAAGTCATAGAGAACTGGGAACACACCTTCTAAGCCTTATCTTTGTGGCTTCAAAGTTTACAACAGTACCAATATTCTAGAGCGCTCAAATTGGCTCGTGGCCTACTCCTAGAATATATATACACGACTTGAGAAACCCTGGAAGGCAAATCTCCAAGTATCACGGGATAAGGAAACTGCTTGTTAATCAGCCTTATCCTTTCCTTAACTGTTGCGGATAATATTCTTCATATCTCCAAGCAAACGGAAACTGCTTGGTGCTCAAGCTTATTCTTTCCTTATTTATCGCAGAGAATATTTTCCATATCTCCAAGTACAATCTTGTCTCTATCTTCAATACCAAGTCAGCAGCCTTCCTTGACACATCATCACATCCACTCACGTCTTGCCACGTCAGCTCACACATCCATGTCAGCAACTCGGGCGTCTGTGATCTGATGCAGCTTCCTGATTGGCACAACGCTATGTTCGGCACAACGACTTGTTCCTCACAGCGAGTTGTTCCAGAATCTGCATTTACAATCTCCCCCTTTTTGACTGAGTTTGATACTCAAGCATCTCTATGGTTCAACCTGAAAAGACACTCCAACAAACACAAGCCAAAAACAGAACAAGCAACAACTAGACAAAACAACAATCATTATCTAGCAAAGTTAATCAACAGCTTGTTCAAACAGAACTATGGTTAAGAACCTAATCAATCAGAAACCCCAGTGGACTGCAGCGGAAACCAAGTTCTTAATATCTCTCTTAATCAGACTCAATCAATTGGCATATCCTCAATCATTCACAACCTAAAGTCAACCAACCAATTAATTCATTAAGCCTCCCCCATAAACAATGATTCTCCCCTAAACCAAGTAACTACAAGGATTCTCCCTCACAGGTACAGAACTCCCAAGCATTAGGCGTTGATTAAAATCAAATCAAAACCAGAATCATTCTCCCCCAGCTTGAGTGATCAACTAAGTCAAAAACAGACATATGTATTACAACAAAACACTGAGTTATGGGAATCACTTACCTGCTAACAGTGCTTCGCATCCTTAAGCACTCTGATGATCAGTCTCTTCACCTATTGGAACAGCTTCATGTTTGTAGGCGTTCTGACTCTCCTTGCAACCACAACTGGATGTTGGGCTATAGGACGCTGATAGTGGAGAATTCGAACAGCAAGTAGCACTGTGATCGAATCACAGTAATGAGGTGACCATACACAAGCTTTACAAGAAAAAACAGTCTCTTGTGTATTATTTCAAAACTCTGCTTCACTGTAGATCTCCTTCATCCTTGCATCCAAATCAGTTTCTTCTACACAGAACCGTGTTGCCCTTATAAACAGATGAGCAAGGCATGTTAAACTTCCCGAATCAGTCATAAGTGAGACTTCATAAAATCTATGTTCTTTGAAGAGAACATTCACTGTCTTGATCAAACCCCTTGACAGTTGACAGATTAGTGCAAGAACCTCATACACCTTCTCGTAAGCAAGTCTTCAACGCAAACACATTCATGAGAAACTCAACAGGTATATTTAGCATCATTGAGAGCAAACACAATCGTCTGTTCTTTAACACAACATTGTCCAAACATGCATGTACGATGATGACCAGAGCGTCACATCTCTGTTGTTCCTGTAAAAACCTGAACCAAAAGTCTCAATGCAATCTGTTGCCCCTGCAGATTATCAGGAATGAGTTGATCTCTTGTCATCCATCTGTAGGCTTCAAGAAACTAAATCATCTACACACTTCTACATAATCTTCCTTAACCGCAAGATGACATTTTCTCTAGATTCACTTGTAGAAGATAAAACAGACCCTAGCTTTGGACGTAGTGACCCGTGGTGAAACAGAATTTGGAGCAAATATACCTGTGAAACAGACGATAATGCACATGTGAAGCAGCTGGTGGGACATAGACACTTGCCTCGTAGCACAAACCAGCTTCCGGTAACAGTCCCCTGCATCAAATACTTTGATGAAAGATGGAACTCAAATGAACAACCACCTGTTGTACTGACATGATAGCCACATAACAACTTGTGAGCACAATCTTCTGTTTAGGAACACTCATCAGCCTCTGGAAGAGGTCGCTTCATTCCTTTGCATCATCGAACCGACATTATACTCATTCATCGATTGAGACCCAATATCATTCGTTCGATTCGCCTTCAGACACATGAAACCTCAACAACAATCCTCTAAAGCACTTTCACAACTGACATAATTAGATGAACATGCAGCTCTCTGATCCTACTTTCATGATCAATCCATCACTCAAGATGTCAGACCCTTGATCCATTGCTGCTCTCTGGAGTTTACCTCTTAGAGAGTCATGATCATTCCTATGAGCTGAACCAAATGAGCTTAAACCTGAAACACTTAACACACACATCAGTGTACACTTGTTGAAAACATACAAACGTTTCTCATCAAGAATATTTACAATCAGCCTCGTGTTTCAACAATCAATCATATGAATTTAACTACAAAACATTGATTCTTCAACACATTGTTTTCTTTTCAGCCTTTTATACACAACCTCAGACATCCAAACATTGTTAATCACAGGAGGTGAGGGAACCAGAAAAGCAATAGACCATCAAGAGTACATTTATATTAATTTTTACTTCTTAAAGTAAGAGGCTTTCATACCTTGAGATCTGTTCTGTGATGTGTGCCAACCACTTGTTCAGGACTTCACTAGAAACTACCACAACCTTTTGTGAATCTTCAAAGAACAACTCTATGATCAGTGGCTAGTCTTTCGCTCTGGCATGCCTTTGATTCTCATGGTTCACCATCAACGTGAAGTAGGCAGCTGGAATTTCCTTTGGAGAATGCATTGACAAGAGTGTATCAAGTCCCTTTTTTTTTTTTTGACTTTTCATGATACACTACCTTAGAGCTTAGATCCAACAGGCACGAGTGATCTTCACAGCTTGATGATATGAACGATCTTCTGTTGAATCTCCTGATTTCTATCAGCGATATCACTTGACTTCTCAACCGCAGATATTTGTGCATTCCCTTGTTATTATTCTTCAGGACTGTGTTGCAGACGTACTAGTCACATTTTTTTTTTTAATTGCAAACAACTGGTACTTCTTTCAGAATGGAATGCATAATAATGCCACTCCTCAGCTCTTTGACCTCCTCCTTTACGACAACGTTTTACGAGATTCCCCATATGAATTGGCATGACAGGCAGCTGTTTTCCACTGATTCTTCATTTAGACAGAGTGTTGCTCTTTTATACATTCTAGGAATTCCATGGCCTGTTCTGATGCATGTCCCTGTATCTGATCAACACAACTCACATAACATATTAGATCCCACAAACACCAATGACTTTTCTCAGAATCATGTGTTGATCCAAGTCCAATGGTTTTGTAAACAAATCAGCAATTCGCAAATCAATACTCTGATGTTCTATTACTTATCAGTTTCTCCACAACTATAATATGAATAAACTAATATTCAGGATCCTGTAATTGTAATTTTAGTATGTGACACATGATCTACAACAATATTAACAAACAAACGATTATCACACAACATTGATGCAAGGTCTAAGAATGTACCGTACGCTGTTCTCAATTGTTTGATTCTCATCAGGTGATGAAAACAGGTTCCCAAGGCATTAATCTCATATTTAAACATTGAACGAGGTACCTTGACAAGCTTCTGAGCGTAGCAGAAGATCAGATTTGTTCTCAGAAGGCAACAGCCACCAGATCCTTCACAATGATTCAGAGAACGAGATCTCTTCAGGTTTCTGCTAGCTCTTTTCGTCAACACCAACCCTTTGTTGGATGTACCTTTAAAATACTTGACAATCATTTTAGCAGCTCGCATGTGTGATACTTTACGATCATGGATGAGGCCTCATCTCCACTTCTCTGTAACTCATATGCACTGATCAAACCTTTGGCATACTTGCATCAGTATATGAATACTTCATCATCTCGTGATGAAGTGAATGTGTTGTGTCTAGCGAACTCTCCTTAGAGTTTTGTACGACCAATCGTGCTTTGTGCTCCACAACTTTTCCAACTTGTCCAACTTCTATTTTCCACAATCGTCACCCACAGACAACAAAGTTCCTTCAGCACAATGAATTCACCAGCCAAGCACTGACCTGCAATAACATCTATAGACCTAGTACCACCTCTTTAGCTTCGCCCATGTTTCAACTTAACTCCATTTGCAAAGCTCTGACATGCAACGCCACTAACTGCATCCAAACAACTCTGTGTAATAGCAGCAGAAACAACAACTCTGCCCTCTTGAATCCTTCCAGCAGCTTCTTGATGGAAGTGATTCTCACAGTTATCTGAGTGCTACAGCTTACACTTGACAACAGCTAGTTAATACACTCCTTCTCAGATCATGTCTCTAGACATCATAGAACTCTTTTTGTTTGTGGATTGGACGACTTCGATATATAACAGCTATTATCAGAGCGCTGCCTTGGACTCAAATATTGTCGCGCTCATCAACCACCTGACATCTTTCCTTGGTGAAGGTAACATCTAAACCCTCATCACACAACTGACTGATGCTAATCAGATTGACTTTTAGACCATCGACAAGGTAGACAGATTTCATAGTGGGCTGGTCTTTACCTCGAGATGCACCTTTGCCTCTGATTGTACCTACAACTTCATCCCCAAAAGTGACCTTGTCAGCTGAGCCTTCTTCAAAGTTGTATAGCCTTCCGTGATTCACGGTCATGTACCTTGAACAACCATAGTTCGTCAATACAACAGTCTGTTGACCATCAACAGTGTGCAAAACATAACAGTTCATGTCACGCTTCTTGATGTTTACTCGCCTGCATCTTCGAACATTTTGTGACACTCCTTCAGATGCGTGAGTGGTATAGTACAATCCAGACACTTGAAACAGGCAGCTTTGTGGAGGCTCTGACTTGCATAAAAACATCGACATGTTCTTTTGTTCAGAACTCCGACACTCCACATTCTTGTCTCAACTTGTGATCTTGTCTTTTCTTTCATCGATTTGAGGTTTAAACCATTGTTAATTGTGGTACTTGAATATCCACTATAACAATACATATCATTCTTCTTAATGAAGACTTGATTGCCTCTTCTTCCAACATTGTGGAACTTCTTCTTGCTTAATAGTTGACTTACACGATTCTTAAATTTGTAGCAATCAACCTTAATATGACCAATCACACTACAATACCAACAACGACGCAGTTTCCCTCTCAGGTTGTTCACAACAATCATATGTTTAGTCTTCTGCAGGTTGAAGTCAGACGCTCGTTTGACAGCACCACCTCTATTTTGCAGCACTATTGACCCATTTACTGCACTTGTGTCACCACTTGAGTTTCTTCCATGGTTCTTCATACCACAGTTTGCAATCATAGTAGCCTTGTGAGTGACCAGCCGCTTGTCCAGATCTTTTGCTCCTTTACTCAGCCTCTTGTTAATCTTTTAGCTGATCCTCAAGATGTTGTCTCAACAGAGACGTAATAACTTTCTCCTCAGACAACAATTTCTCAAGAGTGAAGACTCTATAGAGCAGCTCTTTCTTCTCAGACATCAGATCATAATTCTCCTTCTTCTGCAGAATCAGATCCTTAAACAAAGCGATGACTTGTTTCTCAACAGATAAGCCAGCCACATCATCCTTAGGCTTCAAAACAGACTTCTGATTCTTACTATCTTCTTTGGCTGAATCAATATCACTCCATGTCAAACAAGATTTCGTATGAACACAGCCTTGACAGTTGTAACACTTCAACGTGCTTCTTCTTTTACGTCTAGAACATTCTGATTGGAAGTGTCCATAACCTTGATATTCAGAACTCTGAGATTCTTTCTCTGCATCAGATCTGGATGATGAAGATTGATGCTGACGTTGCACACCCTTCAGACTTCTGAACTGCTTCTTAATCAGTACTCCCTCATTACCTTGAACAGACGTCTGAGTTTCTACAGTCTTCAGAGTGAATGATTCCTCAGCCTTCTGATCGTTCTTTCTCATCTACAGTTCATCTGTCTGAACTAATTTCACACACTGATGAACCTTCTGTTCATCAGAACTTAGGGCACCTTTACCATCAGATTTGTGAGAAAGATATCCATGTGATAAGCTTCTGAGAAATTCCTTGACAAACCTCTTATCCTTATATACCTTCTTCAGCACTACAACTTCCTGACACGGCGAGCTTAGTTGACTATTGAAATGACAGGATGGTGATACATCAGATTTTTCCTTCTTCACCCTTCTGGTTTCCTCAAAGAAGGCTTCCTATCCCAAGCTTCTTTCGCCGACATATACTCTTGTACCATCGCAAACAGATCCATCGCCAAGCAGCTGAAAATAGTAGATAATGCTTCAGCATTCTGTTTTCTCTTTAACTTCTCCTCAGCTGTCCACAGCTTACAGGGCTATACTACAGTTTCTCCTCTCATGTTCGTAAGTGTTGGAAGTGACCATCCATCTTTAACAGCGAACCAGGCTTCAATATCACAACTCTGAATCATCTGTCTGATTTGTGCTTTCCAATCATCATAATGCTCAGCATCAAGCATCAGCGGATTGTTCTCATCAACGAACTGTTGTGTATTCTCCATACCTCGTCTCAAGATCTCACCTGTTGAAAAGATAAACAATTCTTTTATCAGGCGTCTGCTCTGATACCAATTGTAAGGGTATAGAGACACACAACACACTGATTTACACTTGGAACACGCCAAGCCAACGCTTTTCTCTTCAATCTTATTAACAAAAATTATCTCTTACAATGATACAATTTTGTCTCGGCCCTTACTCAACCTATTCTACCCAATAGGATTGATCCCAACTAAGAATGAATCTGAGACTCTCTCTTTTCTATCTAACACAACACCCTGTGTAGATCTAAGAGAGTAAAACCAACCCTCTCTCTTCTCTATCTAAACTCTCACCAGTATAGATCTAAGAGAAAGAAAAACAATTCTCTGTGCACTTAATCACCTCCCTGATTAACGTCATAGAGAACTGCGAACACACCTTCTAAGCCTTATCTTTGTGACTTCGAAGTTTACAACTGTATCAATATTCTAGAGTGCTCAAATTGGCTCGTGGCCTACTCCTAGAATACATATACACGACTTGAGAAACCCTGGAAGGCAAATCTCCAAGTATCACGGGATAAGGAAACTGCTTGTTTCTCAGCCTTATCATTTCCTTAACTATTGCGGAGAATATTCTTCATATCTCCAAGCAAACGGAAACTGCTTGGTGCTCAAGCTTATTCTTTCCTTATTTATCGCAGAGAATATTTTCTATATCTCCAAGTACAATCTTGTCTCTATCTTCAATGCCAAGTCAGCAGCCTTCCTTGACACATCATCACATCCACTCACGTCTTGCCACGTCAGCTCACACATCCATGTCAGCAACTCGGGCGTCTGTGATCTGATGCAGCTTCCTGATTGGCACAACGCTATGTTTGGCACAACGACTTGTTCCTCACAGCGAGTTGTTCCAGAATCTGCATTTACAAGGAGTTTAGCAAAGAAAGAAAAAGAAAGAAATTTTGTAAAAAAAAAATAGATGAGTTCAAAGAGGGTAGTTTTACTCTAGGGTGTTGGACATAAAGAAAGTGAATGAGAAAAGGGTAGATTATCAAGAGTTAAGTTTTGTATGCTCTAATTGTTCTCGATCTTAGATAGTTTTCACAACTGTCTAGCATTCGATCTTTTAAGAGAAAACCATCCAAAGATATTGTTTGAAACCACCCAACTAAAAAGTCTTACCCTTGAAACCGATTGAGCTTGATTCACTTCCCATTTGCAAAAATTCGCCAAACACTTTAATGAATGTGAAAGATATGTTCTTTGGAATTGCAAGTCTTTACTGTTGGTTGGAGGATGAACTAGATTAATGCATGGTGATAAGCATAGAAAAATATCTGTAAGTATGTTGATTGATCTTAGCACCTTAAACTATCTTTAAGGACTATAGCTTGAATCTTTTGCTTAGCATAAAAAAGGTTATGAGTCCCCATTTTTAAAATCTCATCCTCCTACTTCCTTGCTAGAGGACTAGCAAAATTTAAGTTTGGGGGTGTGATAACTCTCTAATTTACATGTTTTAGACACCTTTTTGTCTATATTTTGCATTATATATATAGCCTAACCTTAGCATTTTTAGGTCATTAACTGTAGGAAGTTGCATTTAGGTCATTTAGGGTGTTGCATTATTGCATTTGTGTATTTTAGATGAAAACAGGTGCTTTAGAGCCTAAAATGGGGGAAAACAAGGTCAAATCCGAGCATGTACCCGAAGGAGCTATTGAGCAGGAAGAACAGTCTGAACCTCAACCTGATCAAAGAGGATCTAAGGGCAGGAAAAAGACCCCGAAGACCTACCCGAGGAGCAACCCGACCTCATCCTCGTGCTCCGCATCGAGCAGACCCTCAGGCAGGACTGGGCAGCTAGGTTAAAAGGGTTCCATATGTAAACCCCCTTCTTCTTCCTCTCGCCCTAGCACGCCGCAGACGCTCAGAACAGAGAGCAAGAGCTTCTGAGAGAGAGACTGAGCGATTCAAACTCTTTTTCCACTTTGTTAGGATTTTTTTTTACTTTCTTTTGCATTTCTTTCTAGATTTCGATTCTGTACTCTTCTAATTTTATTCTATTTTCAATACAATGCAATTTTTGTTTATCTGTGTTTTTATGCTTTCTGCAATGAGATCTGAGTAGTAAAATAAAGTTTTTAGGGATGGGATAGACAAATATGTGTTCTTGATCGGTTAGGATGTCTTAGCTTGATTGTTTATGTTATATAAATTCCTTTCTAGATTGGTGTTCTTAATGCTATTTTCAGACCGAGAGGTTGAGATTAGATCTAGGGTGTTTTACCATCGAGAGATGTTGTTGAAATGCTTGAATCAAACAATGCTAGAGATTTACTCACTTAGCATAAGAGATTAGATGTGTAAGGAGTTTATTGACAATAATGAATCGGTTTGTAATGCCTGCTTGGTCATGTTTCTCCAACGAGAGTTGGGTAGGGGAGTGACCAAGGTTGATTGTTTCTATCACGAGAGTGTTTTAACAAGATTTTAGAGATTCATTGTCTAGGGAATATTTGCTTAAGGCATGTAGGACATCCTATGGTCGTCAGGAACACTTAGGAGTCGATTACCCCATCCTTAGGAGCTTTCTTATTTTGATTGTTTAACTTTATTCTATAACTCGACCCCTTACCCAAACTGGTACTCGATCACCAGCTTCGTGTATACCTTCGAGCTGTTCGTCCTTGACTTCTTGATCCGATCACTCCACCAGATCCTGTACTTGAATGCTTGCATCGAGTGCTTAGGTTGTGTTGTTTCTGCCTTTTCAGTTTCTTTCGGTTATTTTAGAATTGTTAGATTAAACCCCAATTATTGCTTGGCTTGACTTGCTTGCTTCTAATCATATCTTATCTGCTAGCATAACAACCATTCGGATTGATAACCCTTTGTACCACAATTGCATAGGGAATTGATACCCTGGGTGAAAATCATGTTATCAACCTGCAAAAACATCAGTCGGTTTCCAAGAGTCGTCAACATAATATCTATGTCCCATAAAAACCGGAGCAAGAGATAAACCCCCTCTATGCCCAGACGTTGGACGCATAGGAGTGGAGGAGAACTCCTCCCCCTCGACATCCACCTGATCCTTCTGCCATGTCAAAGCCTCGCCTTCCGCCACCCAGACAACCTCATCCGGGCGTTCAACCTGGTCCTCAAAAACACGTGCGTTCCGAGCTTTCCAAATATACCACATCAGCCAAGGAAAAGCCAGAACATGTGAACCCTGACTTTAGGATCCAGAAAATGATCGACATTAGCATATACAGACTCCATCGGAAAGAGATGCGGCCCCACTGGTACATGACCTACCGCCCAAAAATAAATAAATCTGAATGCTCTGCCATTTTTTAGCCCTCAAAACAATAAAACTTTTAAATTGCCACGTCATAAATACAGAGAAGGGTTATATTGCGGGTGACTTTTGAGATCATAGTATTGACCTGCATTTATTTGATGTGAAGGGTTTTCTTGCAAAAAATAATTACTTGAAGGGTTTTTTTGCACAAAACTTTGGCACTTAAAAGTTTTTTTTATGTAAGATCTGAAATTTTTCCCCAAATTTTAGCTGAATAAGGGATTTTGTTTTCTCGTATACTGAAATTTTTGTCATAGCAGTGTTTTAGTGCTATCATATAGTAATCAAAATAAAACATCATCTTTTATAACATTTCAGTAAAATGAGCTATCTTCTACTGCTATCAATATGGGTTTTTCTTGTAGTGCTTGTTGGGCCAACAGATACAAAAATATGGCATGATTTATATCCTCCTCCTCCATCTTGCACCATGTACAAACGACATCACAACTCACCCCCGGCGGCACAAATTAGCCGATTCCAAAATGCAACCCGATAACACTTGCCACATAAAATGTTGTAATTTCGGTGGACAGTGTACATGTCAAACCCTAGCAAGAAGGGGAGTGATCGCTGGACCAAACCCAAATGCCGGAAAAAAGATGTTGGACATCCAAACGTTCCGTTTCATACCCAGATTTTACCGTATATTTCCCAGTTTTAGTAAAGTACCATCCTAAATAATTTGCCTTTGAGCAACTACTTAGAGGTATAGTCTCTATAAGAGCGACATCCACGGGATCAAACTGCTGAGTGAGCAGATCCTTTCGCCAAGAATTCGTTTGATGGTCAATTAAATGAGGTAACCAGAGAGTTGGGTCCTTAAACCGTCACTTAAGGCTGGTCTCAGGAATTGAGCCGGAACCCAAGGATCATTCCATATAGATATGGAGGTCCATGAGGTAACTCGTGTAATAAGCCCTTTGTTCACCAGAGATCGAGCAGATATGATACTCCTCCACCCATACGAGTCTGAATAAGACTGTATTGGATCCATAGGATCTGAGTTTCGATACTACCTACTTTTAGGGGGGTGTATTCAACTTGACATTTTAAGTGATTTGTGTGAAATTTACAAATTCTATGTTATTCAATCATGGATTTTAAAAAGTCTATTAAAATCCACTGTTATTGAACTGATGATTTAAAAATCTAATTTAAAATCCATTAAAATCCCTTGTTATTAAACTGATAATTTAAAAATCTACTTTAAAATCCATTTTTGTTCAAAACAGTTTTGTAGATTAGGATTTTAATAATTTTTAGGATTCTGGAGGGTTCTAGAGGATTTGTTTAGTTAAAAATACAGAAATCCAAATCTCATGGTTTTAGGTGGGATTTGAAAGAATTTTACATAAAATCATATGAACTTCCCTAAAATCTATCAAAATTCTAAATTTCCTAAATCCCATCAAATTCTCCAAAATCATGGTTTGAATACACCCCCCTTAAAAACCTTGGCAAACAGTGAGTCCGGATAATCTATCAGTCTCCAAAACTGCTTAGCTAGCAAAGCCGTGTTAAAATCATCAACACTATTGAATCCCAAACCACCCAACTGCTTGCTACAACAAAGTCTCTCCCAAGCGATCTAATGCATACCCCCTGCCTGGCCATTCGTACTCCACCAGAATTTTGCCACTGCACTAGTCACTTTAGATGTGATTGTCTTTGGCAGACGATAACAAGACATCACAAAATTTGGGACAGCCGTCGCGACAGACTTAATCATCACCTTTTTCTCCCCTTTCGAGAGTAACCTCGCTGACCAGCCGGTCGTCCAACTCTGAAGACGATCCCTAACAAAAGAAAAAATCTTTGTTTTTGACCCTCCCAAACTCTCTGGATCCCAGATAAGAACCCATGCCGTCCAGATTGGTTATTCCTAGGACCCCCTGCATTTCGGTTTTTTCTATCTCATCTACCGTGTGACCAAACTGAACCGAAGATTTCGCAAAATTAATTTGCTGTCCGGAGACCGCCTCATACTGCTTTAAAATATCTAAAACCACCCCACATTGATCCCAATAATGTACTTCATGTACTCGAAATTAGGAAGAACTTAGTCTCCAGTAGTGTTTTAAATAAGTGTGGCTATAAACAAGTATATGAGTCGGATAGGTATGTTTTATCAAAGGGATGTGTCTTTGTTGGATTTAGATATTTTTGTAATGGCATGTTTATGCTTAATATTGATAAAGTTGTGAGTTCTATATATATGGGATGTTCTAGCAAAAATAATTCTTCTCTATGGCATTTAAGATTAGGTCATGTGCACTATAAGAGAATGATTGATATGTCTAAAAGGATTAATTCCTAATATTGATGTGGATTTAGAGAAGTGTAGTACTTGTATGTTGACTAAGATAGTTAGAAAACCTTTTAAAAGTATTGAAAGTAATTCTAAGGTGCTTGAACTTGTACATAGTAAACTATGTGATTTGCATGCTATGACATCTTTAGGAAACAAAAATTATTTTATCACTTTCATAGATGATTATACTCGCTTTTGTTATGCTTATCTTTTACATGCTAAATATGAAATCCTAGATAAATTCAAGGTTTATAAAACTGAGGTTGAATTACAACATAGTGACTTGATTAAGAAGTTACGCAACGATAGAGGTGGATAGTATTATGATCCTGTGTATTTTTAGTCTGTGAGAATTATACACGAGACTACGGCTCCATATACACCACAACAAAATGGTGTATCCGAGAGGAAAAATAGAGTCCTAAAAGAAATAATTAATTCCATTTTATCTTACTCGGGATTAAGTGACGGATTTTGCGGTGAAGCCATGTTAACAGCTTACTATTTAGGGTTCCTAACAAAAGGAACAAGATTACCCCGTCTGAACTTTGGTACAAAAAGAAACCAAACTTGAATTACCTTCAAGTTTGGGGCTGTAGGGCGGTTGTTAGACTATCCCAACCAAAGATTAAAACTTTGGGAGAAAGAGGTATTGATTTCATCTTCATTGGAATTTCTGAGCATTCCAAGGCTTATAGGTTTTATGTCATAGAACCTAATGATTCTATATCAGTTAACACCGTGATTGAGTCAAGAGATGCAATATTCGATGAGAGTCGTTTCTCATCAATACCTAGACCAAAGGATCTGGTTCCTGGTACAAGTGGAACAATATAGAGAGACCCATTCCTTCTAACGTGTCAAATATACTCCACAAGAGCAAGCGAGGAAGAATTGAAAAATCTCTCAGTCTTGATTTTCAGCTTTATTTAGTTGAGGGGTCAAGAGATGAGGTTGAATTTCAAAATTCATATTGTTATCATGTTGATGAGGAACCTATAACATTTGATGATGCTATGAAGTCTCAAGACGTTGCGTTTTAGAAAGAAGCAGTAAACAACGAGATAGACTCCATCATAGAGAATAATACATAGATCCTAATGGATCTCCCACCCGGTTGCAAGCCGTTAGGATGCAAATGGATCTTCAAAAAGAAGATAAAAGTTGATAGTAACTATTGACAAGTTTAATGCTATATGGGTTATCCAAGGCTTTAGACAAAAAGAAGGTATCAGTCATTTTGATACATAAGCTCCGGTTGCTAGAATATCTAGATATAAGATTATTAATTGATTTAGCAGCTATTAAAGATCTTGTGATCCACCAAATGGATGTTAAAGTACAAGACTCCGATTAAAGATCTAGATATAAGATTATTAATTGATTTAGCAGCTATTAAAGATCTTGTGATCCACCAATTGTTTTTGCACAAAGTTTTGGAAGAAGAAGTTTATATGAAGCAACTTGAAGGGTTTGTATGCCCGAGAATGAGCAAAAGGTGTGTAAGTTAATAAAGTCATTGTATGGGCTGAAGCAAGCACCTAAACAGTGACATCAAAGCTTTGATGAGGCTATTTTATCATATGGATTTGAAACAACCCTTCCCGTTTTTTTTTTTTAATAAATAAATAATAAATAATAATATAATTAAATAATTACAGCTAGTGGTCCCATACCCACTAGCCACCTAACCACATTCACAATCCAGCGGAACCACATACCAATAAATAACCAATAAAACAATATCCAATAACCAAATAAGTAATATCCAGCATTAATCCCAAACAGCATAAATCAAACAACCAGCAATCCTAACAATGCTCTAAGACTCAATTCTAGCAACCTAACAATGCCAGATAACCATACAATCAAGTCCCTAGAACATCCTCCTCTTCATTGCCTTTGATTCCACGATCACACTTTGCCTTTACCTGCACCACAAACACAATTGAGATGCATGAGTATTTGATAAACACTCAGTGAGGCAATCCTCCCATCTACTGGGCTATACACACAAGCAATAAGATCTCTACATGCCACAAACAACAATCAATAAAACAAACCAGGCAATATACATAGCATGCAACGACCATCGTAACTGAACAAGGGGTGTCGACCGACACCAGATGGTGTCGATCGACACTGACTATCTGGTGTCGACCGACACCAAACTGGTGTCGACCGACACCCTGCCCGACACTCCCGAAAACCCTAGTTTGCGTCGACCGACACCTCCACATGGCATCGTTCGACACTCGCTAAAGTCCCGAGCCGTCCTCGCGTTGGTGTCGACCGACACCCCAACTGGTGTCGACCGACACCGATGCCGAGCAGCGATTTTCCCTCGATCAGAAACTCCGAATCTCGCCTCCAAGCTTCTCCAATCCGCTCCTTGCACTCCCAGAAGCCAAACCCAGCCCAGACAGCAACGAAATATCATAGAGAACTCAAAGAAACAACCACATAAGCACCAAATCACATAGAATCTAGAGATCTTAGCTTAGATAAGCCATGGTCATGCACTCACCTCTTTGCAGGAAGATTCTGACCAACAAGAACGAATTCCCTCACTCCTAGCAAGCTTCTAGCACCTTCCCAGCCTTGGATCTCCCAAGAACAGCAAGGAATCTCTCAATCTCTTCCCAACAGCTCAAGAACACTCTCTCTTTGTGTTTTCTCTCAAAAACGGCGCATAAGACAAAACAACACGACCCTAGGTCGTTTTCTTCCTTTAAAACTCGATTTAGGGATTCCCTAAACCAACCACGCAAACCGGACAATTAAAATTGAACCGACCAAACCGACCACAATTGGTGTCGATCAATGCCTCACTAGGAGGTGTCGATCGACACCCTTACCAAAATACCAAAATTTGGTTTGCGGGTGTTACAATTCTCCCCCACCAATATGGATTCGTCCCCGAATCCCGCAATACCGTCCATCTGCCAAGGACCTCCGTGCCACCGTCTGCACGGCCCGCACGTCCCCAGACCGGACTAAACACCGTCAGCCAAGGTTTCCCGTGCCACTGTCGCAACAGCCCGCACACCTCCGACTGACCCTCGAGGTCTCTCTCTAGCCAATATACTCGCATCATAAACACTATTTGCTCACAACTCAGTGCTTCCCCCGTTCGTGGTCGCAACCATCGAATCATGCCGGCTCGCTATCAGGCCAACCGCCTTAAGCTACGGCATCCAGGAAGTCACTCACACACACACACTCCCCCCGCTCTCAGGTCGCAACCTTCGAGTCATACCGGCTCACTGCCAGGCCACAGCCTATAGCTACGGTATCCAGGGAGTCTAACGCGCCCACTCCCCCCGCTCTCGGGTCGCAACCCTCGAGACATACCGGCTCACTGCCGAGCCGCGGCTCACAGCTACGGTATCCAGGGAGCCTCACATATCCTGCTCTTGGGTCGTCACCCTCAAGCGCGCTCTCGGATCGTCATCCGAAGCAACATACCACTCCCACTCTCTGGCCACAAAGTCCATCGAGCTATCGGTATCACGTGAGTTAGGCTCGCACGGCCTTGAGCAAAAACAAACACTGATGCCAACGAATATCTCCCGGCTAGATCTACCTCACATTTCCACAAAACATTCCCATTTTAGAAACTTTCTATTTATGGAAACCTTCCGTTTGTGGAAACTTTCTATTTATGGAAACTTTCCAAAAATAGAAACCCGAGCTATTTCTCTTTTCCCATGACAACAACAGTCAAACATAAAGAAAAATAATCATCTTATTAATCTCAAAAAAATGTCATAATCGTTACAATCTCAACGAAATTACATCAGAAAAAACCAAAAATACAACAACCGGAGCAAACAACCCGCATCCCGAGCACCACCTCATCTTGATACTTAGTCGCACAACCAACCACCCCTAAGCGACCAAATATCAAGAGAGATGGGCTGGAATACTCCGTACCCGCTCCAGCCACGGACTACAACTCGGACCCGGCTAGACAAGCTCAAGTCGCGGTCTGTTTCTCAAACCACTTCTTAAACCTTGCCTTCATCCTCGCCTCGGGCTCCCAAGTCTGCTCCTCTACTCCGTCACAGTCCCACAGGACTCTCATCAAAGGAATCTTCTTCTTCCGAAGTTCCTTGACTCTCCTCTCGAGCACCCTCACTGGTCTCGCCTCTAAAGTCATGTTAGGCTGAAGATCCTCAGGAATCTTAGCCAACAACTGATCACCCTCGTGAAGACACTTCCTCAGCATCGACACATGAAATACCTTGTGGAACGCATGCATAACCTCAGGCAACTCCAACCGGTATGCCACTGGTCCCACCCGCTCAACCACTCTGAACGGACCCATGTACCTCGGACTCAACTTAGTCTCTGTCAATGACCTGTTCGGACCCCGCAACATGGCCATCTTGAGGTACACTCTATCACCAACCTGAAACTCAAGATCCTTTCTCCTCTTATCAGCATAGCTCTTCTGCCGATCCTGAGCCTCCTTCATGTTCAGCCTCAAAACCCGAATCTTCTCCGAGGTCTCCTGAACAAAATCTGCACCAAATATGCTCCTCTCCCCCACCTGAGTCCAACATTAAGGTGTACGACACGGCCTCCCATACAGGGCCTCATAAGGAGCCATCCCAATACTAGCCTGGTAGCTGTTGTTATAAGCAAACTCCACCAAGCTCAAGTGATCTGCCCAATGACCACCCCAATCCAGCACACACATCCTCAATAAATCCTCCAAAATCTGGATCGTCCTCTCTGACTGACCATCAGTCTGAGGATGATAGGCTGTACTCATATGCACCTTCGTGCCCATCTCCGCCTGAAATGCCTTCCAGAACACCGAGGTGAACTTGGAATTTCTATCAGACACAATACTAGCAGGCACACCGTGCAATCTGACTATCTCCCTCACGTACTTCTTGGCCAAAACCGTTGCTCCATCAGTTTTCTTGATGGCCAGAAAATGCACAGACTTAGTCAAACGGTCCACAATGACCCAAATAGCATCAAACGTCCTCGACACAGGTAAACCTACCACGAAGTCCATCGTGATCAAATCCCACTTCCACTCTGGAATGGGTAAACTCTGTAATAAACCACCAGGAACCTGATGTTCCGCCTTCACCAGCTGGCAAGTATCACACTTTGCCATCCAGTCAGCTACGTCCTTCTTCATCCCGACCCAGTGATAATACCGCTTGAGGTCACGGTACATCTTGGTCGCTCCTGGATGAATAGAGAACTTGCTCGAATGAGCCTCTCTCAGTATTTCCTGCCTCAAATCCTCACCCTTGGGCACACAGATCCGACCATGCACAAGGATAGTACCATTAGCAGAAACCTGATACTCTGCACCCGCAGCCTTAGAGGCATTCACCAGCCCCTCATCACTCTCCTGAGCTAACCTCACTCTGCTCAACAAATCTGCTCTATCAACTGCCTCCAAACGCAAAGGTTCTTGTGAGATAGCACACAAACTCAATGCACTAATCTCACCTACCAACACCTCCATATCCTGCTCCTGAGCCGAAGCCACCCGCTTCCGACTCAAGGCATCTGCAACCAGATTAGCTTTACCAGGATGGTAAGCTATGTCCAAATCATAATCCGCTACTAACTCCATCCAACGCCTCTGCCTCAAATTCAGCTCAGGCTGAGTAAAAATATACTTCAGACTCTTGTGATCTGTAAATACCTGTACCTTCCCACCATACAGATAGGATCTCCAAATCTTAAGAGCAAAGATCACTGCTGCCATCTCCAAATCATGAGTAGGATAATTAGCTTCATGCTTCCGCAACTGCCGCGAAGCATAAGCTATAATCTTCCCCTGCTGCATAAGTACACAACCCAACCCCACTCTAGAAGCATCTGTATACACAACATAAGGCTCGTCCTGCTCAGGCAATGCTAACACCGGCGTGGTAGTCAACATCTGCTTGAGACTTGCAAAACTTGCCTCACACTCTGGTGACCACACAAACGGGACATCCTTCCCTGTAAGCTTTGTCATCGGCTGAGCCATACTCGCAAAACCCCGAACAAACCTCCTGTAGTAACCTGCTAACCCCAGGAAACTCCCAATCTCAATGGCACTCTGCGGCCTCGGCCACTCCCTGATGGACTGAATCTTCTCTGGATCCACTGAAACTCCCTCAGCTGAAACAATATGACCCAAGAACCCCATCTCACGCTGCTAGAAACTGCACTTACTCAGCTTAGCAAACAACTTCTGCTCCCGCAGCTTCTCCAACACTGCTCTCAGATGTACTGCATGCTCCTCAGGACTCTTGGAATATACCAGGATGTCGTCGATGAAAATGATGACTGACACGTCCAGAAACTCCTAGAACACGCTGTTCATCAATCTCATAAACGCAGCTGGCGCGTTTGTCAACCCAAACGGCATCACCACAAACTCATAGTGCCCATATCTCGTCCTGAAGGCTGTCTTCCTCACATCTGCCTCATGAATAGGGATCTGATGATAACCTGAAGCCAAGTCGATCTTGGAGAACCAAGTAGCACCCCTCAACTGATCCAACAACTCATCAATCCTCGGGAGAGGGTACTTGTTCTTCACAGTAACTCGGTTCAAACCCCGGTAGTCAATACACAACCGAAAACTCCCATCCTTCTTCTTAACAAACAACACCGGAGCTCCCCACGGTGAACAACTAGGACGGATAAAACCCTTGCCCAACAAATCCTCCAGCTGCTTCTTCAGCTCTGCCATCTCTGCTGGAGCCATCCTGTAAGGAGCCTTGGATAACGGCATCGTCCCCGGTTCCAGCTCAATGGTAAAAGGATCCGACCGAGATGGTGGTAATCCCTGCAATGACTAGAACACATCCTCAAAGTCCTCCACAACCGGAATATCGCTAACCGTAGACTTCCCCACTGACTCTGGCATAGATATAGTAACCAGATAGGCCTCACGGCCCTTCTCGATCATCTTCCCTGCCTGAACGGCTGAGATCACGAGACTCCCCGAAGTCGGTCTAATACCCTGAAAAACCAACTTCCCTCCTGGACGCTCAAACTCCACTCTACCCCGATAGCAATCCAAATGCACCTTATACCGATGCAACCAATCCATACAAAGAATGACGTCATACAACTCCACTGGACTGATAAGCAAATCCGCTGGCCACGACTCTCCTGCGATCTGAATATCAACTCCTCCAGCTCGTCCAATAACCCTCAGAAACTTGCCTCCAGCAACTCTGACAACTCCTGAACGCTCTCCAGAATCCCCACTAATCCCCGCACTCACGGCACACTCCGGAGTAATGAAGCTATGAGAAGCTCCAGAATCAAACATAACATGGGACTTAAACCCGCCCACCAACAAGGTCCCTACACAAACCTCATGTGTTGAGAACCTAACACTTGACCACAAACAAAAACAAATATAATATGAACAATTGAATTGACTAAGTTCGAATCTCAGAAGTTATACCTGTGATCGCTCCTGCACTAGTGCCACCGGGCTCCTGAGTCGAGTACACCTGAGTCGTCGGCTCAATCCAACCCACCGGCTGCACACCGTGCTGCACACCCTGCTGCACCCCTGGCTGAGCTCCAGCCTGCAACACTGCTACTGCCCTCTGCTGCAACTTGGGACAACGAGGCTTGATATGCCCCGTCTCTCTGCAGTAGTAACACACCCGAGTATCTGTCCGCGGCTCCGTCACCGCCCGCTGCTCTGTCACTGCCCGCTGCTCACCTCTCTGTGGACAGCTAGACACCTTGTGGTCCCTACTACCACACCCAAAGCATTTCGCACCCCCGTGCCTCGATCTCTGCATAACATCGAACTTCCTCTTCTGCCCCTGCGCAGGCTTGCCGCCCTTGCTAGGAACAGAAAGCGGCTGAGACTGCTGTGGCTGCACCGAAGAACTGACCACAACCACCTGTGACCTCAAGTCATCCTCTATCCCAGCTGCAACCTCAACCAGCTCTGCTCTCGTAGCATAGCTCCTCACTCTGCACCGAGTCCTCAAATCATCCCGCAGAGCCAACAAAAACCTCCGCACCTGAGCCGCCTCTGGCTCCCATGCCCTGCCTGCATACCCCACAAGCCAACTGAACTCTGCATCCAGCTCCCGCACTGTACGGTCCCCCTGAGTCAAACCCAAGAACCGTGCCTCCATACGATCAAGAGCCTCCTGAGGAAAATACTTGGAGTTAAACTCCCCCACAAAATCTCCCCAAGACATACCCCTCTGCACCCTCCGTGCTGTCACCGACCTCCACCACACACGAGCATCTCCTGACAAGTAAAACACTGCCAGATCCACCCTGTACCGGTCGGGACACCTAAGCGAAAGGAAAATATCCTCCATCCGCTCTCTCCACTCATCCGCTACACTCGGATCGGTACCTCCTGAGAAATACCCTGCTCCCACATGCCGCAGCTGCTCCATCATCCGCACATACTGAGCATCCACAACCTCGGCCCCCGGCTGCACATCTGCCTGCAAACCCGCCACAGGCTGCACCGCTGGACCCTGCCCACCACCCACGGGCGGCACTACCGGATCCTGCCCACCAACCACTGGCGGCACTACTGGATCCTGCCCACCAACCACTGGCGGCACAACTGCTGGAAGTCGCTGTAGAACCTGAGCTAGCAAGTCCATCAAGACATCCTCCCTGCCTGGAGCACCTTCCGCTGCAACCCCCACACCCGGGGCAACACCGTGACCGACACCGGGCCCATCCGCCCTGCCGTCACCCAAACCAGCCTGGTCTCCAGACACACTAGGATGAACCTGTGACTCCGCCACCTCCTCACTGGCCATGCTCTGGGTCACACTCACACTGGCCATGCTCTGGGTCACACTCACACTGGCCTCAGGAACCTGACCTCGTCCCCGACCCCGACCACGACCACGCCCACGACCACGACCGCGACCAACAGCATCCTCACCCCTAACCATCTGTATCATCCAAGAACAGAAGGCTAAGCAAACAATAATTCTAATACACAAGAAACACAACTTACCGTGGAATCACAACACAGGCTCGAAGAGGATGTACTAGGACTTCATGCCACACTCAATTGACCGACTCACACAATCAATCATAGCATGGAATCCTAAACATCAACAGCAAAAGCACAATGAACCCTAGTCCTAGAACCGTAAGGGCTCTGATACCAAAATGAAGCAACCCTTCCCGTTTTTTTTTTTTTAATAAATAAATAATAAATAATAATATAATTAAATAATTACAACTAGTGGTCCCATACCCACTAGCCACCTAACCACATTCACAATCCAACAGCGGAACCACATACCAATAAATAACCAATAAAACAATATCCAATAACCAAATAAGTAATATCCAGCATTAATCCCAAACAGCATAAATCAAACAACCAGCAATCCTAACAATGCTCTAAGACTCAATTCTAGCAACCTAACAATGCCAGATAACCATACAATCAAGTCCCTAGAACATCCTCCTCTTCATTGCCTTTGATTCCACGATCACACTTTGCCTTTACCTGCACCACAAACACAATTGAGATGCATGAGTATTTGATAAACACTCAGTGAGGCAATCCTCCCATCTACTGGGCTATACACACAAGCAATAAGATCTCTACATGCCACAAACAACAATCAATAAAACAAACCAGGCAATATACATAGCATGCAACGACCATCGTAACTGAACAAGGGGTGTCGACCGACACCAGATGGTGTCGATCGACACTGACTATCTGGTGTCGACCGACACCCTGCCCGACACTCCCGAAAACCCTAGTTTGCGTCGACCGACACCTCCACATGGCATCGTTCGACACTCGCTAAAGTCCCGAGCCGTCCTCGCGTTGGTGTCGACCGACACCCCAACTGGTGTCGACCGACACCGATGCCGAGCAGCGATTTTCCCTCGATCAGAAACTCCGAATCTCGCCTCCAAGCTTCTCCAATCCGCTCCTTGCACTCCCAGAAGCCAAACCCAGCCCAGACAGCAACGAAATATCATAGAGAACTCAAAGAAACAACCACATAAGCACCAAATCACATAGAATCTAGAGATCTTAGCTTAGATAAGCCATGGTCATGCACTCACCTCTTTGCAGGAAGATTCTGACCAACAAGAACGAATTCCCTCACTCCTAGCAAGCTTCTAGCACCTTCCCAGCCTTGGATCTCCCAAGAACAGCAAGGAATCTCTCAATCTCTTCCCAATAGCTCAAGAACACTCTCTCTTTGTGTTTTCTCTCAAAAACGGCGCATAAGACAAAACAACACGACCCTAGGTCGTTTTCTTCCTTTAAAACTCGATTTAGGGATTCCCTAAACCAACCACGCAAACCGGACAATTAAAATTGAACCGACCAAACCGACCACAATTGGTGTCGATCGATGCCTCACTAGGAGGTGTCGATCGACACCCTTACCAAAATACCAAAATTTGGTTTGCGGGTGTTACAGGATTCAAGTTGAATCAAGCGGACAAGTGCTTATATAGCAAATTTGATGATTCCGGTAATGGAGTAATCATTTGCCCATATGTGGATGACATGTTGATCTTTGGTACCAGCTTAAGACAAGTAGAACTTGCAAAAGAGTTTTTGTCATCAAATTTTGCCATGAAAGACATGGGGGAGACGGATGTGATTCTTGGAATTTGAATCAAGCGTGAGAGCAAAGACCTATGTTTATCTCAATCTCATTACAATAAATGGTGCTAAATATATTCAATTATGAGAAATGTTCTCTCGTGAGCACTCCTATGGATGCGACTGTGAAGCTTATGCCTAATACGGGAAAAATGATTTCATAACTCGAGTACTCACAACTAATTGGCTGCTAAATGTATGCCATGACAAGTACAAGAGCAAATATAGCTTATGCGGTAGGAAAGTTGAGTAGATATACTAGTAACCCTAATACTCACCATTGGCAAGCTATAAGACGGGTGCTTAAGTACTTAAAAAGAACCATAAATTATGATTTATCTTATGTCGGATTTCCTTCGATTTTAGAAGGATATTCCGATGCGAGTTTGAACTACAACGTAAAAAGTTACTCTTCTACAAGTGGTTGGGTGTTCTTGCTTGGAGGAGGTGCCATTTCTTGGACTTCTAGAAAAAAAATTTATATAACAAGTTTGACTATGGAATCGGACTTCCTAGCGTTAGCGGCTGCCATTAAAGAGCAAAATTGGCTAAGAAACTTAGTCTATGAGATTTTTTTGTGGCCTAGACCAGTCATCAATTTGTATACATTGTGATAGTAAAGCTACTTTGGCTCGAGCTTATAGCCAAGTGTATAATGGTAAGTCATGACACCTGGGTGTTAGACATAGCATGATACGTGAGTTGATCACTCATGGGGCAATTACCATACAGTTTGTTTGATCTGAACACAATCTAGCGGATACTAGACAAAAGGGTTAGCTAGAGACTTGGTGATCAAGTCGGCTAGAGGGATGAGTTTAAAGTCCATTTGAGATTTTTAGTTGTGGGATACCCAATTCCCCTCTAATACAACGTTAGAGGCTGAATTCAATGTGGAAAGCTCACAGTTAAATATTGAAGCACTTGTTGTATCATCCCAAAGTAAGTGCTTGAACCTGCAAGAAAGGATTAGGTTGAAGTTCTCTTCTTAATAGATTTTTTGAAAAATTGCATTTACAGGTGCAAGATTAAAAGATCTACCTATATGAGTATGAAATAGACCCGCATCAAGAAGCTTGGACTTAGCTTCCTATATGCTCATGAATGGATAATGACACATGGCTTATAATAGTGTCAAGAATAAACACTTAGAGTAGTGTGAAAAGTTGTGTGTGTATTATCTTTATTTACCCAAATAAGTTGAAAGGATTCATTTTGTTGGACATCCTAATTCTCGGATATTCAAAATGTGTAATATCACTAAGATATTAATTCAATCGTTATGATGTTTTCATCTATGCATGAGTTTAGTTTATGTTGTTAATTTCATGAATCAAAGAGTACACTTAAATGTGGGAGGAATGTTGGAAATTAAAATGTAATTCAGTGGTTATTTTATTAACCATTGCAATGTTTGAATAAATGCTTACATCTATAGACATGTGGTTGCAAACATACGATCAAAACCTTTTACTCCTATAAAATTATGTTCCTCCGCACAAAAACAGAAAAAAAAAAAAACAAAGAAAAATTTAGATTCACAAAATCAAAGTTCGAGAGAAACTTTGGTGACAGAGAAACAAAACACAAAATCTCTTCTGTTTCTCTTGTATCTTAGCCTAGAACAATAGAGAAAACTTTCATTGTCATATGTAATTTTATGCTTGAGAAAAGGGTCGAATACTCTTTTAAAAAAAGTGATAATATGCACATTTCAGTAATCATCTAATACAAAACATGGAAAATACACGGTAAAATCAGGGTATGCGGTGGAGCGTTCAGCTATCCCCCACACTTTTCAGGCTTCTGGGGCAAGTCGAGAGATAACTCTTCTTCTGGCTAAGGTTTGGAGGGTCCCATGCCCGCCAAAACTACAGCATTTTATGTGGCAAGTCTTGACGGGTAGTATTTCGGTATCGGCTAATTTGAGATGACGCGAGATTGATTGTGATGACCTGTGTACACGGTGTGGGGCTAAGGTGGAGGATATCAATCATGTTATTTTCCTGTGCCCACCAGCTCGCCAGGCATGGGCATTAGCACTTGTTCCAGTGGGGTCGCTTCACTTCCCTACAAAATCTGTATATGCTAATGTGGACCATCTTTGGGTTCTACAAATCCGGGATCACAAGTGGCAGCTTTCTCTTGGTTAATGTGGTATATTTGGAAAGCTCGGAACGCTCGGGTTTTTTAGAATGAGGTCGAACGACCTGACGACGTTGTCCGGGTGGCGGTAGGAGAGGTGTAGACTTGGCAGCAGGCTCAGGTGGATTTTGAGCTGGACGAGGTTCCCTCCTCCCCGCGTGTTTTGCCTACTAGGACTCTGGGATGTCAACTCCCGTCGGTGTTCTCAGGTCATCGGTGTTTTGTGGATGGTTCGTGGAAAGAAACAGATGTTTTTGCAGGTGCAGGATGGGTTTGCACTTCTTCCCATGGCGCCCCATTGCATGGCGCAACCAACTACCGGCGCAGTCTGTCTCCGTTACATGCAGAAGTTAAAGTTTTCACTTGGGCGATGCGCTGTATGATTGGACATGATTTCCGGGAGGTGGTCTTTTATACGGACTGTTCTGACTTGGTGAAGATGGTGTCTTCGCCTCAGGATTGGCCGGCCTTTGCATCTTATCTAGACGATATCCAGCGTGACAGGGAGGAGTTTTCTTCTTTCTCTTTAGTTCACGTTCATAGAAATGCTAATTTACGAGCGGATTCTTTGGCGCGCCGCGCGCTTTCATCTCCACATCCTATTTTGTTTGTAAACAATTTTCCCGCAAATTGACTCGTTTGAGCTGATTTCTTTTGCTGACAAAAAAAAAGTCATCATCTAAATTCACCGTATGTTACGATCCGGCGTTACACACCGCTTATACAACATGCTATTCAACCTATTTTGTTCGAATCATTTTTTCTAACTAGTTCATCCATATCCAACAATTTCCATTCTAGAATTCAGCCTAGGCCACCTTTGGTTGTTTCATGTTTTGATAACATCGGTGCCAGATGGCAAGTTAGTTTTAAATTTCTCAAAACTATTATTCAGAAAATATATCTAGTAACTAATTGTTATGAATATTTTTATTTTATTAAGAATATGTATGCAAAATGACTAAATGTTATATTCTCCTAGGTCCGATCCTGATTTATACAAATTAGTGGCCTAACCGTTTTCGAAGTTATCTTCTTAAAAATCCCCAAACCCACCCTGCCCTCTTCCTAACTAAACTCACTATCCAAATTTGGTAGGTTAACATATATAATTTTTTTTTTGTCATCTGATTTTATATTAGAAACTGATCAGAGATTACATCTGTTGAAAACAAAAAAGTGAAAAACATCTAAATCACCTAACACTAAACACAAACAAGGGAAACATAAGCCGGCAAGTTACACACTTCCAGAGACTTAGGGTGTGAATGGTTGCAGTGGTTAAGGTGTGAATGGTTGCAGCGTTTGAGGCAGATAAATCCGTTTGCAGACTGAACCGCTTTTTATTTATCATTCAGCAAATGTAGTCCGCAGTGGTATGGTCTAAATAAAGCAGAGACAAAACCGGAGCAGACCAACTGCGAACCGCTTTTGCATACAAATAAAGTTAGTCCACAACAGTCTGTTGTCTACTTTAAAAATGGAGCGGTCCAGACCGCAGACGGATTTGGCCGTTCTGACTGTAGTTACCATTCAAACCCTTAATGTTAACATATTTATTTGGTTTTTATCATGTAAACGTTTTTTAAATATGTAAATAAAAATAAATGTAGGATCAAAAGCTCGAAACATTGGTGGTTGGGTTTGGTGGTTGGGTGTCGTGTCGCCCTAAACAATGGCACCCCTTTTCTCTAGTTATTGGCTAACTGAGATTTTAAGTCATCTCAGTTTGATAGAGGACAGAGTCGTGACGTTTCCATATCAACACAATAGGACGCAGGACGACACATAAGTTTTCATATAAATGTTAAAAATAAAAAATAAAACAAAAGTACACAAAAAAAAAAAAGAGTGATAAATTATAAATGAGGTATCCTTCGCCAACTCAAAACCTTGTCGCAAGAAGAAAAGTCTTTTCGGTACCAAAGAAGTGTATGTCTTCTAACTTCTCCACTTCATTAGTTCTACAAGAGTTATGATGCTATGCATATTAAATTTTATGAAAATAGGTCAAAAATAAAAGAATATAAGAAAAGTGTAAAGCTCAGGATTCTCTTGATACATAACATTCCCTTCTTTGGGCTCAGAAGTCTCTTGTTCATTTAGAGTGTCTACTTTATCGAACGTTGGAGCTTTAGTGTAGGGAAACCTCTCCCTCTTAGCAAGAGTCGTACCTGTTTAGTACTCTTTTAACCTTGGTTTGGAAAATATCTATCAAGAGTAACCTGTTTCTGTCGAAAGTTTTCTAGGGTTCTTTATCGATCTGTTCTTCTGTAAAGGGTTTGGGTAAAATCCTTCTGTTCTTGAGCTCAGTTCGGTTTACCTTGTTGTTTCCCTTCTGGTTGATGTCTTCGAGATTAGATAAAGCTATGAAAGGGATGTCTTTGGAGGAAGAAGAGGATGTCCCATTTAACATGCCAGATCTACCAGAGTTCTGTTCAAGCGAGAAAAATGTTCTTAGTCTGATGGGTAGGGTCCTGAACCCAGCTTGTCAATCGGTCTCCAACTTGGTCAGAGATCTCCCAAGAAAATGGCAGCTTTACCACAGAGTAAGAGGAGTGGCCTTATCGAAAGAGAGTTTTCAGTTCGTTTTCCAGTATGAGCATGATTTGGAAAGGGTTTTGGAGAAGAGGGTCCATTCATTCAACGAATGGTCGATTGTGATTGATAGATGGGTGGACACTACAAGAAATTAGGACATTGGTAGCAGATCACAGTAGCACTAATTCAACAACTGCTACTAAAAGTGTCAAAATTGAATGTCCAATTATACGATAGCATTAAATTCGTGCTAGGAAAAAATTTCATTAT
The DNA here is from genome assembly GCF_030686135.1 of Camelina sativa. Taxonomy (NCBI): domain Eukaryota; kingdom Viridiplantae; phylum Streptophyta; class Magnoliopsida; order Brassicales; family Brassicaceae; genus Camelina; species Camelina sativa. The sequence goes on along the minus strand of NC_141896.1, from coordinate 29,133,280 downwards.
CCCGGGAAAAAAAATCGCTACTATAGTTGAAAATTTGTTTTGGAGGCAATACACTAACCCAAATTTTTTGTTTTTCATGACGAGAGAAAAAAACAATCCTTTTTCGTCTTAAGTCTTAAAAAGAAAAAAGTTCTTCCTCTCATCCATTGTCCCTCTTTCCATTAACCCTAAATCTTAAAATTCCCAAAAATAAATGTTCAAGCCGACAAATTCTTCTCACACAAATCCTAAGGCTTCTCCTTCTTCCCAAATTCCTCTATCTCTCTCTGTTTTTCTCTCTCTATCTCTTTTGAAGAATATGAATTCGGCATCTTTAGATGAAGTTGAGATCTGCTGGAGCAAGAGAACCCAAACTTCCCGTCGAAGCTCCTTCCTCTTCGGGTATCACAATCGACCTTCCAGACAAAACCACCAACGACGCTTCCGCTTCCCTCCGATTCAAATTCTGGATCTGAGATTGATTATGACTCTAAGCGAGCTTGGTGGTGGTGGGTTTGAGACCAAAGATTTCTCTAATTAATGATATCTAAAATCTTCTTTCTCTTTTAGTTTACTTTGGATTTTTATCCTGCGAACGCTTAGTATCAGCGGCTAGAGACGGCGATTTATAGGAAGCCAAGTAGTCACCCTCGGTGTATCAAGATCTTGGTTTCGGACTAGATACCAAGTGTTCCCATCTGTTGGAGCTTGTTGAAGAATAATAAATCCTCAATTGCTGATTTTGATCCAAGGTAAAAAAAGTGTTTTTTTTTTTGTTTTTTAAGTTAAGATATTTAGGTGAAGTTAGTTTTTTTTCTGGGATCTCATTGTAGATTGTTAGGTTTGCTAGTTCGCATATTACCAAATCAGTGACTCTTGGTTCCAAATTCGTTTTGGTGGTCATAGTCTTCTTTAGTCATGGTTTGGTTCTTAGCGAGTAAGAATCTCTTTCCAATCTTCTCTGTTTTCTCTCTTGTGGTTATGTGGTTTCTGTTTTTCTCTCTTGAGTTCTTCGCAGATAAGTGATATCTTTTGGTGTGAAGAAACGTTGCAGATCTTAAGAAAACAAATACTTTTGGCAGATACAGATTTAGCTTACCAATGTTTGATACAGATTTGTGTTCTTTGGATGTGTTTTGTAGTGTTCTTCACAAAGTGGTCAACAGAGCAGACGATGGTGGAATCACACCTCTTCATAATGAATGTAGAGATTCTCTAATTGAAAAAATTAATTCTGTAGTTTTGTTTTCGCTTTGGCGCTTTGGTTATACATTGTAGGTGTTGGGGGTACGCAACTCTCCATTATGCTTCATGTGGTGGAAACACGCAGTGTTTTGTTTCATTTGGATCATATATGAATTCATTTGGCATTTGTTTTCACAGCTATTGATCGATAAGGGGGCCTGTTTTAGCTGCCATGAACTCCAACGAGTTTGTTCTTCTCTCTATTTCTCCGCCTGTAAGATGGCTGCAAGATAGGAAGCCAAAAACACATTTGCTTTGAAGTCCCAGATTGAATAGCTACAACAAGAGAGGGATGGATTTCAAAGGATGGTGATTGGAAACCAGGTTTGTAAACACTTTAAATCCATTTTCTTGTTCTTCATATCTCTTGTTTAATCCTTTGTAACATTTGCGAGTTCACCAACCTTAGGAAAGTAAGAGTTTTACCATTGCTTATAACCGATTCAATTATATTATGCTGACACTCTTTTATTTTTCCCACTTACAGTTACTATAAGGTGATATGCTGATGGTATGAGTGGAGATCTACTAGGGCTGCTTTGGTCTCTTTATTACTTGGTTTGGTGAAGAAATGTACTTGCCTTCTTTTTCTTTATGACTTTGTTGGTGATTCAATCATTTGTATCTTTTGGGTATTTGATAGAATGATTCTATGTAAAATGTATGTTTTATAAATTTAATGTAATATTAATTTTATTTATGAATCAATTTGCAATTTATATTTTATGCACTATAGGTTTCAAATAATTGAAATATAGAACATAATAATATACATTACAACAGCATTATCAAAATGAACAAAACAATATTTTACGGCACGAAATGTTTGCTATAAAAAAAAACATAATAGCACGAACTAAGCGCTAGTTAATAATATTAAATAGCGGAGTATTAGCGCTATAATAGGTCAATCTACCATAGCGCGTAAAAACTGCTATGGTAGGAGGGGGGTCTACTATAGCTCCTCATTATACAGCGTTTTCAAATGCGCTACGAAAGCCCTTTAGTAGCATTTTCTGTGTGCTAGTAATGTCCATATTTCTTGTAGTGGGAGAATCCACCAAAGGATTATCTTCAGTTCTTACCGGTGTGGGTTCAAATCAGGAATATCCCGGTGAATCACTACACGATGCAGGCTATTACAGCTTTGGGAGAAATCATTGGTCAGGTACTAGAAGTGGCTTTTGACCCGGATCAGCCACAAATTAATGACTTCGTCAGAGTAAAGATCAAGTTTGATGTCTCTAGACCACTTCGTCGATCAAAAGTGGTCAATTTCAAGGGAGGACCGGCTACAATCTTCTTTGATTTTGAAAGAATTCAGAAGAGGTGTTTCACTTGTCAAAGACTCACTCATGAGCAAGGTAACTGTCCGGTCAAAATGAAAGATTTGATTGACCAGAAAGAAGCTAGAAATTTAAAGAAGAAGAAAGAAGTGGTCACACCCTCGCGGATAATCCCTGTTTCAGATCCTTTATTTGGAGTTTTAAGGGATGATCAAGTCGGGATTGACCCTATCACAGGAAGGCCGAGGATGGCAGCTGAAGTTATCAAGGAAATGAGAAAATATATGAGAGGATCAGAAGGAGCAGAAAGGATGGAAAAGATTGACAAGATCAAATCCTCTCTAGAGGATCTGAAGAATGATCCTTTGAGAGCGAAGTTAATCCTTAGGCTGGAACCTCTTCCTTTGATTTCGACTGATGTTAACAAACAAAAAGGAATTGTTTTTGGTTACTCAAGTGAGGCGGTCCAAGCTGAAGATTCAGCTAAAGAGTTACCTGTTTGGAGCTTCAGCAATGTTTCTAACCGCTTGGGAAGAGACACAAACATGGAAGCAGTTACCAAGTTTACTCAATCGGATGGAGGGGAGCGAGATGGGCTTTATGGTTCTTCTTTGTATTATCAGAATAGTCCTACGGTCTTCAACGCGGGTCTCTCAGAAGCCGGTTGCTCCGGGAATATTTTGAAAAAGACTAAACAAAGAAGAAGACCATATAAAGCTCAGAGAAAGAAAAATGAAGTCATTGTCTTTGGTGAAGGAAAAAAGTTTGAAACGGAGACATGCCCAAAGAGAAAAGCTGCGGATGAGGCTGAGTCTACATCAAAAGCCGCTAAGCGCAAAACCAAAGAGATAGCCCCAAAGGAGGGGCTGTCCAAGTGTTAATGAGCATGATAAGTTGGAATTGCCAGGGACTGGGACGGTTTCAGGATCTGACAATTCCTTGTCTCAAGGAGATGCGTAAAGAACATTTCCCTGAGATTCTGTTCTTAATGGAAACAAAGAATAATAGTAATGTAGTAGTTGATGTACAAAGCTGGTTGGGTTATGATCGTGTTTTTACCGTAAATCCAGTTGGTCTAAGCGGTGGTTTAGCGTTGTTTTGGAAGGAGGGAGTCACCTTGGATATAAAGTTTTTTGATAAGAACCTGATTGACTTCCATGTACAGTTCGATGCAGTGGACTACTATGTCTCATGTGTCTATGGGCATCCAGTGTTGAGCGAAAGAGTTAAAGTCTGGGAAAGGATAACAAGAATTTGAATCCAAAGAATTGAGGCTTGGTGTATGATGGGAGATTTTAATGAAATCTTGCATAATGGTGAGAAGCTTGGAGGGCCAAAGAGAGGAGACGCTTCGTTTTTACCTTTCAAGGACATGATTGGAAGTTGTCAAATGGCCGAGCTACCTAGTTATGGGAATGGTTTCACATGGGGAGGAGCTAGAGGATCTTTGTGGATTCAAAGCAAGTTAGACAGGTGTTTTGGGAACAAGGAATGGTTCAAAAAATTCCCTGTATCCAATCAAACTTTTATGGAGAAGAGAGGATCAGACCATCGACCTGTGTTGGTTAAGCTATCATCAGTAAAGGAGCCGTACAGAGGTAATTTTCGTTTTGACAAACGGTTTTTCAACAAACCTAATGTTAAACATGCTATTGCTCTGGCTTGGAACTCTTCGAACATCAGAAGGAATGGAGTGGTATCGGAAAGGTTGATAAACTGCAGAAAAGCTCTTCGTAAGTGGAAAAAGGAGAACAACACAAATGCTCTTTCAAAGATATCTCAGCTTCAAATCAGCTGATAAGAACACAAAGTTCTTTCATGCCTCTGTTAAAGCGAATAGGAGGAAAATAAGATTGGATACACTGGTTGATGTGAATGGAAATACTCAGAAATCAGAGGCTTCTAAAGGAGCAGTAGCAGTTGCTTATTTCCAAGATCTCTTTTCATCTTCTAATCCCGATTCGTTGGTTGAGATTTTTCATGATTTCCAACCCAGAGTCACAGAAGAGATGAATGAGCAACTCTGCAAGTTGGTATCTAAGGAGGAGGTGAAAGAAGCTGTTTTTGCAATCAAACCATCAAGTGCACCTGGTGCTGATGGTTTTACAGGGTTCTTCTTCCAAAAATATTGGGGAATCATCGGGAATCAAGTCACCTCAGAAATTCAGAGCTTCTTTGTTTCGGGTCTTTTTCCAGAAGAATGGAACTATACACATATATGCTTATTACCGAAGAAAGAGAACCCGGATCATATGTCAGATTTAAGGCCAATAAGTCTCTGCTTTGTGTTGTATAAGATCATCTCTAAAATTCTTATCAGGAGCCTTAAACCCTTATTACAAGACATTGTCTCTCCTAATCAAACAGCCTTTGTTCCTGATAGGCTCATCTCTGATAACATTCTGATAGCGCATGAACTAGTTCATGGCTTAAAGACAGATAAGTCTATATCTAAGGAGTTTCTGGCTATCAAATCTGACATGTCTAAAGCCTTTGACAGAGTAGAATGGATTTATCTCGAGAAGTTACTGGGAGCCTTAGGTTTTGGTCATAAATGGATCCAATGGATCATGAGGTGCGTCACTACAGTCACATATGCAGTTTTGATCAACGACCAACCATTTGGAATGATAAAGCCGAGAAGAGGTTTGAGACAGGGTGATCCCTTATCTTCGTTTCTCTTCGTTTTATGCACTGAAGGTCTTACACATCTCATGAACAAAGCTGAAGCAAATGGCCTAATAAATGGAATACAATTCTCGCCGTGTGGACCTTCAATTCATCATCTGCTCTTCGCAGATGATAGCTTGTTTCTGTGTAAGGCGGATTCCCACCAATGTGGAGCTCTAAAGAGTGTTCTAACAGTTTATGGTGATGCTTCTGGGCAGAGAATGAATGTACTCAAATCTTCGATTACTTTTGGAGACAAAGTGGATGAAGGAAAAAAGAAGGAACTTCAAGATCTTTTAGGCATCTTTGATGAGGGTGGAGCAGCCAAGTATCTGGGACTTCCTGAATGTTTCAGTGGTTCCAAAGTTCAGATGCTGGATTACATCAAAGAAAGACTAAAAACCAGATTTTCAGGTTGGTTTGCTAGATCTTTGTCTCTGGGAGGAAAAGAAATCTTACTTAAAGCTGTTGCAATGGCAACGCCTGTGTATGCCATGTCTTGTTTCAAGTTGCCAAAAACAACAATTTCCAACCTCACAAGCGCAATGTCAGATTTCTGGTGGAACGCTATTGAACACAGAAGGAAAATTCATTGGGTGAGTTGGGAAAAGATTGTCCAAAGAAAATGGAGGTTTATGTTTTAAAGACCTAGAAAATTTCAATCAAGCTCTCCTTGCTAAGCAGGCATGGAGAATCCTGCAAGAACCCAACTGCCTTTTTGCTCAAGTCATTAAGAGTAGATATTTTGCTGATGATGAGTTTTTAGGGGCAGGGATTGGTGATTGACCTTCTTTCGGTTGGCGAAGCATTGTGCATGGCAGAGAACTTTTGGAAAAGGGTTTGAAAAAGAAGATTGGTAATGGAAAATCCATTCGACTATGGTGGGATCCTTGGATTTTTGATAATGGCTGGCGAGCACCTTACAGAAAAAACTCTCTCTTTGACTGGGAACTGCGTGTGGAGGATCTAATCGACACTAACACAAGAAGTTGGAATTTTGAGGCTTTGGATTTTAACTTCTTGCCCAATGATATTTGCTGCATTAAAAATCAGAAACCAGTAACAGGTAAAGATGATTATTGGTGCTGGAAGCACACAAAAAGTGGAGAGTACACTGTCAAGTCAGGTTACTGGCTAGCTAGCACTTTGAAGAACCCATAGTTACTAAACGAAGTCACAATGCTTCCATCCCTGAATGGCATTAAATATATGGTTTGGTCTCTTCAAACTGTTCCTAAGATCAAAGCATTTATGTGGAGAGCTGTCAGTGATGCTTTGCCTGTAACCAATCTGATATCCAAAAGAGGAATTAAGATGGATCCTAGGTGTCAGGTTTGCGGGAACGAAGAGGAATCTATTAACCATGTTTTGTTCACCTGCACCCTTGCAAGACAGATCTGGGCTTTATCAAACTTCCCACATCCTCCAGATGGGTTTGATGAACTCTCTGTTCACTCAAACTTCCACTATCTTTATAGAATGGCAAAGATGGCAATCATTCCCATTGAGACCAGAAGATTATTCCCATGGATTCTGTGGAGATTGTGGAAGAACAGAAACTCCTTCTTTTTTGAAGCAAAGATGTTTGATCCCCTTGATACAGTCAAAAAAATCAGAGAGGATGCAGATCTTTGGAGTTTGTCGCAACAGGTTGACAACGATTTGGACCTGGAGGAAGAAGCAGAGGAAAAAAGTAATGCAGCAAAATGGAAACCACCACCTCCTGGTTGGTTAAAGTGCAACATAGGTGTCTCAAGGTATAAAAAGAAAAACCCTTTCTCAGGTGGAGCTTGGGTCCTTAGAGATGAAATCGGAACCGTGCTTCTTCATAGTAGAAAAGCTTTTGTGGGCAATTTGACTTCAGATGATGCAGCCTTTCAAAGTTTCATGTGGTCTGTCGAAAGCATGATAAGCCATAGACAATCGAAAATCATCTTTGCTTTTGATTCCATTGAACTGATCGGAGGAATCTTAAGACCAAAAGCTTGGCCATCCTATGCGCATCAACAATCAGATATGCTTCTGCTATTGGCTAGAATATAAGAATGGAGGGTTTTTTTAGAGAAGCCTTGTTCAAAAAGGGGAGCTTCTCTCATAGCTCAAAGTCTTCCTGATCATGCCTTAGTGCAATCTTATGTAGCCATTGGGTTCCCCTTCTGGCTACAGGAACTCTTTGAGGATGAGAGACCTTCTTCCTCTCTTTAAACTTTTGTTTCTTTCTCCCTTAGTGGCTAAAGCTTTAAGAGCCTATTTTTAGAGGGTTAAGTTGATTTTGTTAAATCACTTTTCCTTAGTAACTTTTGATCAGTCTATAAAGTTACATATTGTAATCCTTTGTTAAATCACTTTTCCTTAGTAACTTTTGATCAGTCTATAAAGTTACATATTGTAATCCTTTCTTTTAATGAATGGAAAAACCAGATGACAAAAAAAAAAAAAAGTGTAAAGCTTTTCCTTTAGATTAAATTTAGTTTTATAATATTTACCACGTCTTGTGGGTTGTGGCCTTTAGATTGTTCACCTGCAAGACAAAAAAAAAAGTATATAATAAAGCATTCATTCAATGCAAGTACTATAAAGTTCTAAAGAGATGTTGTATCTCGTGTGTTGTTTATTATTACTACTTACCTATTTCCTCTAGATCAGAGGTCCATAAAGTGAGGTTATCTCTGAGAAGCTGCATGATAAGTGTGCTGTCCTTGTATGAATCTTCGTTAAGACTGTCCAGCTCAGCAATTGCCTCATCAAACGCCCGCTTCGCCAAATGACATGCTCTAAGCGATTCAAGAAAATTTTCAAAACATTTTAGAACTTGGATATATGTAGTTTTAGCCTATTAAGTTACTTGCTCTTAACGGGACAATACCGTTCTGGAGAATTCAAGATCTCGTAGTAGAAGACAGAAAAGTTGAGAGCTAAGCCGAGTCTTATTGGATGTGTTGAAGATAATTCCGAGCTAGCCGAAGTCGTAGCAGCCTATATTATAAAAAAAAAAAAAAAAAAAAAAAAAAAAAAAAAAAAAAAAAAAACTTAGCTTTCTTTCCTAGCAATTAAGCTAATTTGATCAAGAGAAAAGAAATGGTAAACATACTTCATACGCCTTGAGTGATAGCTCGGCAGCTTCCTCGCGATCAGTACCAGACCTAAACTCAGCCAAGTATCTGAAATAATCTCCTTTCCTAGACAAAAAATAATCCAAAAAAACAATTCAAGTGTGTGTCATATATATAATCTCTTGTTGTGAGTTTAATTCAAGAAATAGAGACCGACATCTTGTAGTAGAAAACAGTGGATTCTCCCGAGGTTGAGGATGGGACAAGATGTTTATCGATGACAGCCAAAATATCGTAACAGATCACGGAGAGTTCATCTTCAACCTTTGTCCTGTAATCCTTAATCCTTTTTGCATTCTGTTCGTTTCCTCTCGATTCTTCTTTCTGCTCAATCGAAGAAAGGATCCTCCAGGACGCTCTCCTAGCACCAATCACATTCTTGTAACCAACAGATAAAAGATTCCTCTCTTCAATTGTGAGCTCCACATGAAGAGCTGCAACTTTCTTCATTGCTTCAACCATATCTGTTTACAACAACAACACGTGTTCTAAGAATCGATACCACATCATACAGAAATAATTTGAGTATTATTGAATCAAAGAATAAACAAACTATGAGGTTACTAGAGTCATCATCATAGTTTTACAATTAACCCCGGTGATAATATCGAATAAGATCGGAAACAAATCGATGCTAACAACACTAATTAATAACCTCATGAATCTTTTTAAATAAAAATTTCGAAGTAGCCGTAACAGAATAATTACTACATGTTCCGACAGAGTAATAAAGCAGAGAGATCTAGGGAACAGAGTTTTAACTTTTAAGGGCTTACTTAAAGAAATTTCAAACAAAAGTTAAAAAGAGCTACGGGTCATTGGGTTTTTACCATCATATCTCTCAGCTTGCTCGTTGAGTTTCGCCAAGTACACCTGCTTCTCTCTCTCTTTCTCCATAGCTTCTCTATAGATCGCTCGAATTGAGTCTTCGTTCTGATAAAAAAAAAAAAAAAAAAAAACTGCTATCAGCCTGTCACGATATAATTAAGAAGTTTTTTTTGGCGGTTTGGTTGAAGACAGGAAGAAGCAAAATCAACGGCTGAGATTAAAGTCTCTGATAGTGGAAAGCCTCAAATAATGATAACGACGGATATCAACCGTTGGATTTAGACCTTTTGATGTGCCCCATGCCTCTTTGTGTTTTTTTCATGAATCACACTTGTCTCCCACTCTTAAAAGCTAAACCCTCTTCCTGGATCAGAGTCTCTCTGTTTTATTTATTTATCTCCCGCCAATTGATAAATATAATTAATACCATAAATTAGGGTTAGCGAAGCTTTTAATCGTCCTCCTCCGCTCTGTGTCTCTCTCTTCCCAAATTCCTCCAGGTGAACCTCTTTGAAGAACTTGAAAAATCCCTTCGATTCATCTGTTTAATTTACGCCTAATTTGGTTGATTCGATTTCAGAATGGCCGATGAAGAAGATGCTCTCTCTCAATTTAACATATCGAAAGAGGTAAACCAGATTCTTCAAATTTGGGAATTTTTTTGGCTTTCGATTTTGGTTCAAATTAAGGATTTTTATTGAATTCTGCAAAAAAAAAAAAAAAATTGAAGGAAACGGATAAGCTAGTATCAGAGGTGATAAGATTCATACTGTTCAAGTCACACCAAACCTCAGGGTGTCCAATTAAAAGAGAAGATCTGACTCAGATTGTTACTAAGAACTATCGCCAGCGTAATCTCGCCACACACGTCATCAACGAAGCCAAGAACAAGCTCTCTAATGTCTTTGGTTACGATTTGAAAGAGCTTCAACGCTCTCGTGCTTCTTCTAATGCTCAAACTAGGCTTCCTCCTCCTCCTCAGTCACAGAGTAAGATGAAGATGATGACCGCCTTTGATTCCAAAGTCAGGCGATTAGATTTGGATTAGCTTAAAAATGTTTTGGTTTTTTTTATCGATCAATACAGGTTCTGTTGACTCGAAATCGTATGTGCTTGTTAGTCAATTGCCAATCGAAACGTTTAGGAAGTACGTTGTGGATGAAACCACGAGTCCTATGACTGGCTTCACGTTTGCGGTTCTTGCCATTGTGCAGCTTGCAGGTGGTAAAATCCCTCAAGGTATGCCTTCTATGTACCGTTATTACAATTCTAAGGATCATAGTTAGTGAGCAAATTTGTAGGTTTGAAGTCACGAGTATGCTATATTGAATTTGTTTAAGAGCCTACATTTGAATTAGTTTTTAGAATCAAATCAAGAGTATATGTATGTGACACACCTGATTCAAGAATTTATTCGTTTGTGTCTTTCCACTTACCTTTTACGCTTTCTCAACATTTTTAGAAACCCTTTGGCATCATTTGAAGCGAATGGGACTGCATGAAGGTGATGAGCATAATCCTGTGTTTGGAAACAACAAGCAGACCCTGGAGACGTTAGTCCAACAAAGGTTAGACCTTTCTTTTAACCTTAGGCATACGTGTTTTAAACTCGTAAATGAATAATGACTGATCCCAAGATCTTTGTAAAATGCTTTTTCTAAATGGACAGGTTCTTGCAGAAGGAGAAAGTGAGTGGCCCAGAGGGTAGTACTCTGTTTTACGATCTTGCTGAGAGAGCTTTGGATCCGCAAGTTAGTGAGAAATTAAAAGATTACATTTCACAGGTACTGCATGAAGAACATACAACTTCTGTGGGATTTTGTACATCTTATTCAAGTTTTGACTTTAAGTTTGGTTTATGTGAAATGCAGATCCTGAAGAATGATGTAGCAGTTGTAGACCTCGATTAGTGGAAGATTTGGCCTTTAGGGGACTAACCAAACAGATTGGTGCAAGTCTTTAACTTATGTACTACTTTGTAAGATTGCCTTTGATGATTCAATGTATGTGAAGCTACTTGAGGAAACAAGTTTTGGCAAAGATCAATTCTGATGTAATATTGACAAAATATATATATATATATATATATATATATGAATTGACTTTATAATCTTGCCATCTGATGACATATACACTTCTACTACAAAATGTTCAGCTATGAATTAAGCCCTCTCCAAAGTTGTTGGTCTAGAGGAACTGCTGATTATACAGAAAAGAGGCAAAACTTTTCCTGAAAAGCTGTAACAGACGGCTGATACAGCCAAAAACATTTTAGCTGACCACATTTGCTATATTATAGAATTTCTCGAAGTCACTGAGAAGCTGAACTTCCTCTGTTTGATGAGCTTGAATCCCCAATTGAGACAGTGGCCAGAGACTTGGAGGCCCATGCTCTGGCGTTCATGGCTCCTCCCTGCAGATTGCTCCTCCTGTGCATGCATAATTGTACAGCTCGGCTCAGAAACCCAACTGTATGTTCTAGCAGGCTTTCCAGTCTCATGTTCTGAGCAATCCGTCTCCAAGTGAATTTCATAAACACAACGAGCGTAGGGTATATCAAGTGGAGCAATCTCAAGAGGACAAATACAATGGCAAGAGCCAGATAGGTCTCTTGTCGAAGCATATTCTCGGGTGATCTTGCCCATGTAAAGGGGCAGTTTTCTGGCTCAGTGTTGTTTTCGTTCTCGAGATGAGGAACTAATACGCTTCTCTCAAGAGAAGTTTTATCCAGCGTTTCGATGCCTACAATCTCATAACAAGCCTTGTTAGTTCCACTGGTTGAGCAGTTGAAAAAGATCATAAACAACTAATACCAGTATACAAAACCAACTCCTTAGTTGGTAAGTAATCGCCTAACCTCATCACGGAAAACACTAGTATCCACATAAAGGTAAAACACTGAAGAGAGAGAGAGACTAGAAATATGAAAAGCTACCAGAACATCTATAAGCACAAAACACCTTACCGGTAACATCACTATAGAAAGCAACAAGAGAATCAAGCATTCTGGTTCCTCGGTACCGTGCCCGCATAGTCGAATTCAAAAGTAAGAGCGTGGGAAACCCATGAACTCCATACTTGGAAAGGGTGCTGCACCACAAAAATTGATCCAAAAGCTCATTATTAACAATGTTAAAGATTGCCACTCTTAAAAAATAATCAACTGACCTCGGCTTAACGGATGATTCCTTAATCGCAAAATGAGGAATAGAGGAGAAGAGAGAAGAGATAACATCGAAGCTCGGTCTAAATGATCTTGAGAAAGGACACCATGATGCATAGAAGAGCAAAGCCACATAGTCACACTTGTTCTTATGGATCATATCCAAAGCTATTTGCAACCAACGCTCATCACCCTTGACAAATAAACCAACACCCACAAGCAAAAGTATCCAAATTTAAAAACAAAAAAAGGACAGATTATTTCGATATCGAATCAATTCCAAATCAAGCAGAAACCCTAGAAACTCTAATTCCAAATTACCTCGGTGACGACAACAAAATGAGGTCGCTCGGCTGATTCAACACCAGAAACAGGACAAGTCTGATCTCGAAACCCAAAGATGTAATCTTTAGTAGACCTCGTAGCACAAAACGGAACCCTAACGGTGAAATCGTCGACGGCGGCGAACGTTAGATTCGAAAACATCATGCCCAATAGCAGCAACAAGATCCCCTTCTCCATTAAACGATACCCAGAAGCTCTCTCTCTCTCTCTCTCTCTCCCCCCCAACAGAAGAAATTCACAGAACCCAGAATTAGAAATGGTGTAGATTTGTTTGTTGTTGTTGTTGCCGACAAATTAGAAACAGGTTGATAATATACCTCTTGGGATTGAGGAAGAGATTTGTATGCAAAGTTAATGGATTTGTGATTAGGGGGGGGGCAGATAATGAAGGATATGATCAATGGGAAGATGAGGAGGGAGAAGAAGAAGCGGTTGTGGTTGCTGCTGGTCACTCTGGGTATATTGCTCCTCCTAGGAACAAAGGCCAAAGCTTTTTTCTTTTTTCTTTTTTTTTTTTTTTGCTAGAAAGAAAAGAAAAAAAATTAAACCGGATTTTTTTTCTTATTCTTTATGTAAGCCGGATTATGATCTCGTTTTCGCCACGTCAACGATTGAGGAGACTCTCTTGATCCAATGGCTAGGAATGAAGGTTGAGTTGTTATTGGGAGCCTCTTTCCTCAGTAGAGACTCTCTTGGAAGCCCAAAACATGCGAGTGGTAGTGTTACGCATCATATGGAGATAGCTCCCTTTTGATTTCCTGACTTGCACTTGAATACCTCGTGGATCAAACTCACAAATGGGGGGGTGGTTGGAAGTCATGGCTGCATTTAGCCCCAATTCAATACCAGGTGGACTGGTTTTTTTTTATTAACTGGTTCACCCCTCAAATTGAATTTTACTTAAACATATACTACATCATACATACAATGATACAAACTTCATTAAATTTAAACCTATACTACATCATAAAGTACAAACTTCACATTAAGAAAAGAAAAAAAAAAATAAGAAGAAGATATCAACAACGTAGTTGTAGAGCGGGTAATCACGTGATCAGTACCAAAAAAAAAACGACAAGACACATACACTAATCTCGTATTGTATTTGATTTGACAAGAAGATACTCAAAACAGAATTCTGTAAATGTGAACTCGACCAAAACAATTTCAGCTGAGTATATATAATATTAATTAAAATTTTGACCACCAAATTTGGTCTGGTCCAAGTGGTTGGAGTCTAACGCTTTAGATACCAAATAAACTTGGGACCAGGTTTCGAATCTTGGTACCAGCTGTCCCTGGTTTGTGTGTGCTGTTGTTGTGATTCTTGTTGCAAGGGAAATGAGGTAATACAAATTACCTTTTTCACTTAGATTATTAATATCAAATCATTTCCAGTTTAATTACATAAAAACTCTAAATATTTTAAATTTATTTTCATATCAACGTTCTTAATTAACCAACTTTTTTTAATTTCCCAGATCAATTTATACTCCCTACTTTTTCAATGAGTTAATTAAAAGAAATGCCATGAACAGTAAAAAAATTTAGTCAAAATGCCACTTTATTCACTTCTTTTCCACAATGCCACAACTTTCATTTAAAAAGACAAAAATGCCCCTTGATGAATACTATGCTGCTGATAGACAAGATACAGATGACGGACAAGATTAAGATGATGGACAAGATATGGATGATTGATAAGATGTCGATGATGGACAATATGCAGATAATAGATAAAATGCAAATGATGGACAAAATTAAGATGATGGACAAGATTATATGGAGAAAGATGCCGGCGAGAAACTCAATTCTCCACTCTCATCCACATCATCCTCTTTTGGTCCACCATCCTTGACATCCTCTTTTGGTCCACCATCCTCTATGCTATCACTTTTTCCATCATCCACATGTTCTTTTGGTCCATTATCCTCCACATGTTCTTTTGGTCCACAATCCTACATGTTATCACCTTATCCATCATCTTCCATGTCATTTTTTTCTTCATCGTCTTTTCATCCTCCTCCCTATCATCTTGTTCATCATTTTATGTATCATCTTGTCCATCATATGCTTCTTGTCCATCAACTGAATCTTGTCCATCAACTGCATCTTGTCCATCATTTTCATCTTGTCAATCATATTTATCTTGTTCGTCATATTTATCTTGTCCATCAACCGCATCTTATCTCATCCTTCTCCCTATCATCGTGTCCATCATTTTCTGTATCATCTGCTTCTTGTCCATCAACCGCATCTTGTCCATCATATTTATCTTGTCCATCATCTTATCCACCATCTTGTCCATCATTCGTACCTTTCCCTCCAAAACCATGAAAGAGACACAACTTTCCCGCTTCTTTGCTTCATTATTATCATGAGGGCAAAATCGTCTTTTGACATTATGCCATAAAGTTGTTTTGTGGCATTTTCTTTAAGGTTTTGAGAATGTGGCATTGGTGAAAACTTTTTTAGAAAATGTGGCATTTTTGGCAAAAATCCCTTTTTCAATTATAAGACTATCTATCTCCAACCATGGTTCTAAGTTTGGAGGTTCTATCTATTTATAATTGAAAAAAACAAATACAGTAATAAAATTGTAGATACTTTTAAATTTGAGATAGTCCAGAACCATTGAAGGTTCTAAAAATTTAAAATTTGAAAAAATTGTGTAACATTTGACTATCTTTACTAGACACACACTCTCCAACACTTGCTTACTTTTTGCCATTTATGCATTCCAAGACTTGCATCTCACAGCTTCATCTCATAGCTTACTCTCCAACATTTGCATTTGCAGCCTGAAAATAAAACAAGCATTGATCAATATTGAACCGATTCAAGAAACACAAACACAAACAAATACATGTCAAAGCTGCTATCAAGGCAAGAGAGATCACAAATACATTGCATTGTTCATTAATAAACCGATATATTTATTCAAATTTAATTAAATTCCAAAACAAACTAAGACCTTGAATGATGATGATGATAGTAATTTTGCAATAATATGTTTTCTATATGCAATAAATGTATTTTTTTGTTCTGTATCATTGTATTTTTTTATCTTTTAATAAAAATGTATAATCATTATTTTACTATTTAAAAATAATTATATACATAAAAACCAAAAACTACTCAAGTTATCATTCAAGATTTTGTAAAATCTAAAATCTACACCAAAAATCAAAAATTAAATAAATCTAAAAGCTAAAATTCAAAATCTAAAAACCAGTTATAAACCATCAGCTATTCATGGCCTTAGACTATATGCTCCAAGCGATAGAGTAAATAAAATATATAACTTTTAAAGACATTGGACCTTTATAAGGTTTAATAAACTAATACGTATTTAGATTAAGGCTAAAGGTTTGTAGAAATGGTAAAACAGAGATGAAATTTTTTCATTCCCATTTTGGCAATCACGTCAACGAAACCGTGATTCAGCAGTTTCGGACCTTCAACCTAAGAACAAATTTTAACCAAAAACCATTAATTTATAACAAATAAAAAACATATTACTTCTTTCATACTTAATAACTTAAGTAGTGGGGGATAATAAAAGTGACTTAACGATGATGGCAGGAGGAATACAGACGAAGACAGCAATGATGGAGATGTAAGCATAGACATTTGTACTGTCCATATTAGTCTGAAAATAAAAACACAAAAAATACAAACTTGACGCGGATTAGTAACATAAGTAAGAAGAAGAATCAAGAACCATGGCTTTTCTTTGAGAAGATGCTTCAGTAAGTGTAAGAAATTTTTGAGATCATTGCACTGATGAAACCGAGCCAGTTGAATGGTTAATGAAGCCGTTGCAAGTTGCAACACCTGCAAAAGTATTAAGGTTACTCCAAGATACTTTATCGAGTCTTTGTTTCTTAATTCATATTCTTTACGTTGAATTCATCCCTGCACATTACTGGGACGAATCTATATGAAAAGTCAACGAACGTACCTCTTGACTAGCCGGCTTGGCCAATTCGCTTGAAGGATGTTGTGGACCGAACATGCGTAGAGATGAACAACATAGACGTTGGTAAATGATCAACAACATGTTTTAAAATTAAAATTAAACCAGACTTAAAGTCTAAGAAAATGGACAGAATGAAAACTAAAATAAGCCAATTTCAATCAAAATGATCAAAACAAAAACGACTACACGTATTCTAACTGTAGTTTTACAAAGCACACGAACTTGAATCGAGCCATAAAAAAAATCTCATTTATTTCAAATGCGGTTATAATCAGTGTCTCGTTGACTCAACTACTTTACAAGAGCCCTCCTCAGTCCTCGCTATTTGTGCAAGGGTCTAAAGAAACTAGAGATTTGAGTCAGTTTAGTTTGAAATATCCTTATACAACTTGGTTAACTTGGTCAAGGTCCATTGACTTTACATATTTTGAAAATTTGACAGTCCATATGTACTTGATTTTGATAACTTGGAAAGTACTAAATTTATTAAATTTTTCGGACTTGAATATACTGATTATCATATCCATTGACTCGGTTAATTCCGCATAAATTTGAACCTACACTATAACCTCTATAAATTAATGTTCATAAATATTTAATAACTATTATAAAATCAGAGGTTGAACCTACATAATAATTTTTACTCGATTAACTTGAAAATTCCATTAACTCTACAAATTTGGTAACTCCATATATTGATGAGAAATACTCTAAAATAACACAAAAAAAAAAGTTTGATAATGATTATGCTATTCCATTGGACTTGACTTTGCTATTTTTTTGTAAATTCTAACTTGGCATATCGTCCGCCAATGTTTGGAGTCGCGTTTTACATTTCCTCTCGTGAACTAATAATGGGTTACATTTAGTGGGTTTAGTTTTTACCTTTTACGTATAGTATCAAGGGAACACGTTACATTTAGTTTACCGAATATAAATTAATTAATGACAACTTTTAATAATATTTTCAATTTTCTAACCAATAATAATAATTTATTTATCAACAACTAAGCATCTTTTGAAAAATTCCATATATTAAAATATTATGTATCAACTAATTTGAAAAATATATATATTATCATAAAATTCAACAATAAGAGTTACTAAATTACTAAAATTGTTCTATAGTACAATAGCCATATGGGCAAATATTGTATGCCAGCGGAGTTGCCATAGGCCATTTTGTAGTTCATATCTTAATTCCAAGTCCCATGTCTATAGACTACGACTGAGTTGAATATAAAATTAAAACGTTATTATATACATATATAGAAGTAATTAAAAATTTTGAAAATAAGCAAAGCCAATCAGTATGTTCATAAAAGTAGTCATAGTTGATCAGCAAAATAGAGCATACAATTAAATATGTTTTTAATTCTGGTCATTCTTTCTTATGATATATAGCTTTTGGGAAGATTATAATTTCAGTACTAATGAAAATAACTAAAAGAAATTGACTCTTTATCAGTATCAATATGTTGAATTGTGGAGACCCGATATAGTATTTGACTAGGCAAGATAAGTATACCTTGCAATATAACTTTGTAAAGCAATCCACTCAACGATCATATACATGTTCTATAAAAACAAACTTATCACTAAACTTTGAATGGTAGCCTACAATTTAATTATTAGTTTTCTCTTATTGGTATGTCAAATCTAGTGTTTACAAAACTAGAGGTGTTGACCGTTAGAGAGAATTAAACAGCTTACATGCATACAAACCATAAGCCCAAGAATAATAATATTGCATCTTCCATTAATAATAACAAAACAGTAAATTCAACATTAGCATTCATACCATTACCCAAATCCGAAATTTCATTAATTGAGTCAGTACAATTGCACTGTATGAAAAGCTAAAAGCTTACGTAAATGCCAAAGATAGTCAAAACCCTGCAATGACAAAGTTGCCAAATCTTGGAGAGGGTGGTCCACGAAATTAAGGTTCTTGGCTTCCCACTCTATTTATAGGCAAAGAGATGAGACAGAGAAGATTAAATTACTTCTTAACAAAGGTTGTTTTCACTCAACCACATGCATTCTCAAGTGTCTGCTCTTCACATCCCCCAAGATCCTCATTTTATTTACTCACTTCTCTATTTGGTACGTAAGCCTCAAAATTGTTTTATTCATTATTCCTTTTGTTTCACACTTGCTTTCTTAAACATGTATAGAAATCATACAGATTCGAAATTTATTTTATCTTTAATTCTCACAGGTTAACGGAGACGATTGATACGTGGGATCTACTTACGTACCTACATGATTATTAGTTATAAAAGTTATTGCAAAACATTAAATTTCTTTGATAGAGAGCAATCATTATATAAAGCTAACTTAATTATATATTATTATCATATATATATATATATAGTTGATTTAAAAAATAAATAATTTCCGTAAACAAACATTCCAACCTTTTTTTTTTTTTTTTTATCACTCTCCAACCACAATTCATCACATTCAATGGAGTCACCACAATATGAGATATCCTCAAGCTCTTCTTCTGAAAAACCTAGAAACCATTTCCAACCTCTTGATCTCTTCCCTAACCTCCACCAAAACTCTTGTAACAACAGTACCCTAATCGAGCCTTTACCGCTTATTGATTGGATAAACCTGAACTCAAACCCTAACCCCTTGTACGCGGACGAAGGGGAAGAAGAAGACGAAGAAGATGACGTTGAAGTGGACGTGGACTTACACATCGGCCTTCCTGGTTTTGGTAAGTCAGGCAATGGTGCTAAACAGCCGAAGAAGAGAAACGGGAAGGAGATCGTCACATATGATGCCGGAAAAGACATTGAGAATGAAGTTTCCGGCAAGGCGTACTGGATACCGGCGCCGGAGCAGATTCTAATAGGCTTCACTCATTTTTCTTGCCATGTGTGCTTTAAGACATTCAATCGCTACAACAATCTTCAGGTACGATCGAGTCAATATATATATCATGCGTATTGCTTTCTTCATGCATAACCAAATATAATAAATTCATTCTCAATTTATATAGTTATCTTAATATCTCATGTTATGAGTTTATTCACATATATAATTATGAATTAATTTGCAAAAAAATAAAGCTAAACAGCCGGTAAAAAATATTTGGTAAGACATATTTTTATGGTTATATATATATATATATATATATATATATATATATTCATGAAATTATTTCATCAAATTTTTTTTTTTACGTTTGTTCAATGTCTTAACTAAATTTTTTAATTTTAAACAAAAAATTGAAATGAAAGTATTTACTCAAATTTGACTGACGATAATTTTAATAGTTTTCTCACAATTTTAAACAAAAAATTGAAATGAAAGTATTTACTCAAATATGACTGATGATAATTTTAATAGTTTTCTCATATATATTCATTTTTAGTAGAATAGTTGTAAAAAAAAAAAAAATCAGTCAAACTAAAATACACATTTCTTAAATGAAACACTATATATGATATATCAATAACATGATTTTAATGAACCATATGGTTTTTTAAAAAAAAAATATTACTTATACAAACCATGTTGACTCCTCAAATATTATGATCAATGTAGATGCACATGTGGGGGCACGGTTCACAATACAGAAAAGGACCAGAGTCACTGAAAGGCACGCAGCCACGAGCCATGTTGGGAATCCCTTGTTACTGCTGCGTCGAAGGGTGTAGGAACCACATTGACCATCCTCGTTCCAAGCCGCTCAAAGACTTTAGAACGCTCCAAACGCACTACAAACGCAAACATGGCCACAAACCCTACTCGTGTCGCATCTGTGGTAAGCAATTGGCTGTCAAGGGCGATTGGCGTACACATGAAAAGAACTGTGGGAAACGTTGGGTTTGCGTTTGCGGTTCAGATTTCAAACACAAACGCTCCCTTAAGGACCATGTTAAGGCATTTGGGACTGGTCATGGGCCTTATCCGACTGGTTTGTTTGATGAGCAGGCTTCTAATTCATCTGTCTCCGAGACTTTGTTCTTTTAAATTTGGGCTTCTTTCATTTCCTTTTTTTGTTTGCGTACGGACCATTTAATTTGTGGTATATTATTGGGTATCTAATTGTTTCGAACATGGAATACGAAGTGAGCCATTATATTTCTTCATTATATCGACTTCGAGTATAGTAATCCTATACACATTATCAATGAGTCGACCCTTCTCGATCGGATCCAAGCATTCTCACGTGCCTACTGAAACAGGAAATCATAAGTTTTTAGGCTTTAGCTGATGACTGACCATTACACGACCAGTACCGATGATTAGTTGACTTTGCCATCACACGGTCCAAGCCATGGGCGGACCTACTAAGAAGAGAGGGGTCAAGTAAAATTATCAAAATAATTTTGGTGCATGTAAATTTGTAAAGTACCAACAATACAATTGGTAAATTTATCTTTGGGTCCGCTATTGGTCCGATCTTAGCTAAGTTATGCTAATTTTTTTCTTAACTAGATAATTAGTCCACGCAATGCGTGGTTATATGCATAATAGTTTTGATTATATTCCTTAAATTTTTTTAAACTAAAATATTTTTTTACTAATTGTTGGGGCTAAAAACAACAATTAGAAGAATAAGTTTGTAAAATGAGATCTGGGCAGACTTTCGGTACAAATCGACTTAGAACTATGAAAAACAACGAACTGGACTTTTGTATTTACTTTTTCTATTGATTCGCTCTGAGCTTGATTACATGTGTTGTGTCCTTCACATTCATCTGCTATTTAAACTAAAATTCCTCGAAACCCTTCCTGAACGTCTCGCTGCAATCTCGGCTCCCCAATCCCGATTTCTTCTCCAGATTTACTCCATCCTCCTGCTCGGGTTTTCCTCCATGGGCCCTTACTGGGCCTCTTTTCCTGGCCTGCGCGTACGCCCTAATGGGCTTATTTGGTGGGCCTTATGATCGTCGAAACCCAACACCAACACTAATGTATAATCTCAAAAAAATTATACTAATGTATGAGTCTCAAAAAATTTTATAGTAATTTTTCAAAATAATATTCCTGTCAATATTTTTTTGGTATGGTTATTTATTATACAAAATTTAAAATATATAAATTTTTCTATAAATCAAAAATTAACCAATACAAAAAAAAATTATTACAAATTGATTAGCTATATTAATATAAATAATAATATAGAAATTTAAACATTTTCCTAATATGAGAGAATCTATGTTTATGATCATGTTTTATAGAGGTTAAACATTGATTTAAAGATTTTTTCTTAATGACATTGTAAACATAAGAGTATAGTATAGTAAAATTGAATCAAATAAAATTATCAAAAAATTTAGTAACTACGCATATTATTGTATATAGAATATTCCTCATTACAAAGTTTAAAGCAATTAAAATAATTAAAAAATATTAAAATTTTACCAAAAACATTTTTTCTTGAAAGATAAATATATTAGTTGGAGGAATGAATGTAAAATTATTGGGTAGGAGTTACATTTGAGTTAAATGGAGTTAAATGCCTTTAAAAGTGGGTTAATTATAAATAAATATTTTAATTTATTTTTGACTTAAAAGAAAAAGAATACCAAGTGGCTCAATCAAAATTTAAACTTACACTTTTTGATTGTTTTGTTGATATAAACTCAACACTCACACATAGTATTCCAAATTGAAAATATTACTTTTGAAGTGACAAATTAAATTAGTTTTTTTTTTTTAAAATTATATGAACTTCAATGTAAAGATTTTTTAAAACCCCAAAAATAACTTCAATCCTTTTGTTTTTTGTTTTTTGTTTTTCACTCATCAATTTAATTTATAGTGCTAGATTTCATACAAGTGGTTTCATCTTTAGAGGATTAAGTTAAATGGTATTTTAATTATTATATTATTTACTATATATCACTTCCAGTTAAACATGATTTCTTTTTGGAATCATTTTTTCATTTTGTTTAAATCAAGAAAATCAATTTTTTATAATTAAGGGGGATGTATTCAAATTGACATTTTAAGTGATTTGTGTAAAAGTTACAAATCCTATGTTATTCAATCATGGATTTTAAAAAGTCTCCTGAAATCTAATGTTATTGAACTGATGATTTAAAAATCTACTTTAAAATCTACTGTTATTCAAAACAGTTTGTGGATTTGGATTTTAATAAATTTTAAGGATTCTAGAGGATTTGAGAGGATTTGTTTAGTTAAAAATACAGAAATCCAAATCTCATGGTTTTAGGTGGGATTTGAAAGAATTTTCCTATAAATCATATCAACTTCCCTAAAATCTACAAAAATTCCAAATTTCTTAAATCCCATCAAATCCTCCAAAATCATTGTTTCAATACATCCCCCTAAGTTCTTTTTGTTTTCAAAAACCTCAAATCTTAAATAATTTAAATATTATATTGATCTTTACATATTTATCTATTGGATAACAAAACAAAATAGACTTTACAAAATAAAATAGACTTTGGATAATTATATTGATCATTCTAAATTATTAAAAATAATACATGAATATGTGAGATAACCAGAGTAAATAATAGAGAATTAGAGATGGATATTTTCAACTTCATGATCTTATTGTGTGGTGAATATTGTAAGAGTATGAAAAATAATGACTTATAAGATGCTAATCTAAAATAGATAATAAAGATAAACCTTTTAAACAGATTCTCAAATAAACTTGTTTTTTTGTTAAAACCAACATATGTGAATTTAAATTTAGCTATGGAAATTTTAGAAATAGACATGAATAGATTAGAAAGGCAAGAAATATATAAGAAATATTTTATTTTTATATAAATAAAATAAAAATTGAAAACAATGTTAATTATATATAACATTTTCTAAATTAAAATATAGAATCAAACTCTTACAACACATATTAGATATATTGATATTGGTGAGAGAGGAGGAGAGAATGATTACTTATAAGATGATAATCCAAATTAGATAATGGAGATGAATCTTTAAATATAAAAACAATGTAAAATATATATCATGTAGTCTCTAAAATTAAAATTTAGTATTAAAATTTTACAATGATATTTCATTTGGTTTTTTGTAACCCATACAACAAAAATAAGAAATTGAAAACATTAAAAAAAATGATTTGAGATATTGTGGAAGAGAATGAGAGAAGTGGAAGATAATGAGAGAATGTGAAAATGAGAAAGTGAAAATGAGAAAGTGAAAAATGCCAATATGAAAGAATGAGGCAATGCTTATTTATATGATAAGAATTGATGGAAGTTACATTTAGAATTATTGGAGTTACAAATATTATTTATTGTGTTTGAATAAAATTGAGTGGTGAAATATGATTAATGCATAATTTATTTTATTTTCTGTTATAATTTTATTTTAATGTATGAATTAAATGTATTGTGTTAATTGGGTCTTAAATATTATTTAAATCAATTAAACAATTAGAAAGCAAATAATAAAAAAAAAATTAGAAAGTATTAAATGAAAATCAACCAATAAGGAGAGACCAAAACCTTACTTTTATATATATGATTTTTACAAACCCTTACTCTGCTCATTGCACTACATGTTGTTTAATATCTTAAGAAATGTGGTCGACAAAGAATATTGGTGTCTTCATATTGTGATTTCAAGCTATAGTTCTTCTTGGTGCTTCTCCTTGTTTGGTAAACAAAGAGGCACCGCATGATGTCTCATTCTGTCAATAAATCTTGATATCGCTCCATGTCAAATGCAACTCATGAACACTAGCGTATTCTATTAGGTTAGCCTAGTCTAATCTCTTGCATAAATACATGTAAGTATCATCAATAAGATTTAGACTTCCAATTCATAATATATTGAGACAATTGTAAACTCCGAAACCTAAGAAATCGAATATATATATAGGGGAAAGTACTTTCCTATATATTAGAAATTCGAGATTAGTTTTTTTAATGCTTCGTCACAGAATTTTGAAAAGATATACATATTGTATATCTTTTCAAAATTTTGATAAAATTCATATATATATATATATATATATGGCCACCGGCTACAATCCTTATAAATAAAAGATAGTATATCATAAACTTACGTACTTTCAATCTGATTGTCTAAGGTTACTCAGGTGATGTCAATGCCTGGAAGAAACAAGCGTAAAGAAAGATCCTTGCCAGAACCGGAACCGGAACCGTCAGAGATTCCTTCTTCTTCAGCTGATGATCATCAGTTGTCTTCTTCTCCTTCGACGAGACCTTGCTTTCCACCAGGTGTCAACTATAGACCAAAAGACTTGGAGGTCATCTCGTTACTTGGACGGAAACAATACTACTTGGGCGGAAACAGAGATTTATTGGCCACCCTCTCTATACATCTCGTGAACATCTACGAGTCCAATCCTGAAGAACTTTCAGGTTTGTCGTCTCCTTGTACAACAAATTAATTACTTGTTATTTTTATCAACTCTATCTCTACTTTCTCTTTGGGCAAACGTTTACTTAATATATGTTTTTGAAATATGTACGTAGAAAAATTCAAGAAGGCTAATGATACAGATAGGTTCTTTATATCGAAGAGGAACAAGATGGGTAAAGATGGCAAAAGGCAGAAACGTGACGCCAAAGGCGGATATTGGCACGCAACTGTTGCTTCCAAGAAGATTGACGCTGGGCAAGGCCTCGTTGGTTACAAAACCGCACTAGATTACTACGTTGGGAAATGACCTAATGGCAAAAAAACTAGTTGGTGATAAGCTACATCGCGTGTACGTGCGAAGAAATAAAACACGTGGACCTTGCACGTGTGATGGCCGTTAAAGATATTTTATCTGCAACTTGTTGATGGTTGTTTCGTATAAAGCTTTCGTTTTATCTTTCATTGGAGGTATGTATGTGGTGTATGACTTTCTCCTGCGAGAGAATTTGAGGGAGCTAGATCTAGAGAATATGATGCTCTGATCTACTCTTGTATACCGATACAGAACCCGTATTATTCAGAGAATCTATTCAGAATTACATCTTAATTCTATCAAATTGGTGCATCGTGACGTTCGATCGAGAAGAAATCGCAAGCTTGGAGTATGGGATTTGAACCGAAGATGTCGCCGATCGTCTCTGAGACTTCTCAGGAGTACGAAGAGAAGCAAATCGAGGAGCTATTTCGGAGTGTGCATTTGATTCAGAAGGAGATGACGTCAGATCGGGAATATGTGAGGAGCGCGATCGCCGAGATACAACAATCGATGAAGCAGCTGTTGGCGAATCAATCACCTCGCGATGTGGATTGTGACTCATCGGAGCCTCAATCGGTGGATCCGTCAGTCAACTGTCACCGTAAGGTATTATCCATACCTTTAACCGCGAATCGTCGTAATGATGGTCCTAGCTCTAGGGATGAATTGCTTAGGAATTCGGAGATTCCGGTGTTCTTTGGTGATAATATCTATAGTTGGTTGGCTCTTGCGGAGAGGTACTTTCGTATTGGAGGATTCTCTGATCCGGAGAAGCTAGATCTGATATCGGTGCATATTGCTGGAGATACGTTGGGTTGGTTTAATTGGGAAGTTAATAGAGCTCCGTTTGCTGGCTGGTATCAGTTTAAGGATCGCTTACTCTTGCGATTTGGGAATCTGCGAGTGAAAGGTCCTAGCCAGAGTCTGTTCTGCATTCGACAGACTGGTTTGGTAGCAGATTATGTTCGGGAGTTCGAGGACCTCTCTTCTCAAGTGCGGGGCCTTGATGACCATAAGTTGGAAGGGATCTTCCTCAATGGCCTGCGTCCTGAAATGCAGGAGTTGGTTTACATGATGAAACCGCAAAGTCTTCCTGAAGTAATAGCAGTCGCGTTATCAATGGAGTCTAGCCATTTACGAAAGGTGATGCAGCCTGTAGTTGATGCAGGAGGAGTTGATCAGTCCACGTGTGTGCAGCATTCCAAGTCCGTGGTGACCTGGAAAGGGAGACCGGTTGTTTCTGAGCACAGCAAGGTTACTGAGAGGCAAGGGCCTAATGCAGTTCAGCGTCCTCAGAAACACCACTCCAATGCTGACCTGGATGATATGCACAGAAGAGGAATCTGTTTCAAGTGTCAGGGGAAGTGGTCTCGGGGTCATGAATGCCCTAACAAGGAATTGCAGATTCTGACTGTGCTTGATGATTACCTAGTAGAGGTTTTGTAGGATCAGGGCGAATTGGAGGGACAACCAGAGGTGGTTGCTGCAAGACAACTGATTGAACTCTCTTATAGTTCTTATATGGGGTTATCATCGCCATCTACAACAAAGATGAGGGGGATAATAAATCATGGAGAGGCCTTGGTAATGATCGACAGTGGAGCAACGCATAATTTTATCTCACCTAGGATGGCAGCAAGACTTCGTCTACAGACTCAAGCTTGTGCTAATCTGAATATTAAATTGGGAACTGGCGTAATGGTGCAAGGAGTTGGTGTTTGTCGTAACCTCGCCTTTAATATTCAGGGTTGGACTTTTTCTTCTGACTTTATTGTGTTAGAATTGGGTCAGGTGGATGTGATTCTTGGGATTTACTGGTTGCGAACATTGGGGAAATGCAGTGTGGACTGGGAAACACATGAATATTGTTTCACTTATCAGAATCAGTCGGTGCATTTGGTTGGTGATACTCAGTTGAAGTTGGCGGGTGGTGCTTTTCAAGGTTCCTCACCTTTTTTGGATGATGAAGTGCCGGGTGAGTTGGCAGTTCAGGAGTTGGTTACACCTAACTCTGTGGTGGTTCCTGCGTTGGTTGAAGAGTCCTTGCAGCAGTTTGCTCAAGTCTTTGCTGAACCTACAGGTTTACCTCGAGTCCGGGGTCGTGAGCATGCGATTAATTTGGTTGCTGGGGTTACTGCTGTCAGTGTGCGTCCTTACCGTTATCCTCATACTCAGAAAGAGGTCATGGAAGGACTAGTGAAAGATATGTTGCTCGCAGGAACTATCAGGCCTAGTCATAGTCCGTTCTCCAGTCCGGTGTTGTTTGTGAAGAAGAAAGACTTGAGTTGGCGTTTTTGTGTGGATTATCGAGCACTTAATCATGCGACGATCCCTGATAAATTTCCCATTCCGATGATCGATCAGTTATTAGATGAGCTCGATGGTGCTACGATTTTCTCAAAACTGGATCTTCGTGCGGGTTATCACCATATCAGGATGCGTGAGTGTGATGTTGAGAAGACTGCATTCAGAACACATGATGGACATTACGAGTTCCTCGTTATGCCCTTCGGATTGACGAATGCTCCAGCCAATTTTCAGGCGTTGATGAATGAGCTTTTTCGACCTTATCTGCGTAAATTCATCCTCGTGTTTTTTGATGATATTTTGATCTATAGTAGGTCCTTGGAAGAGCATGTGCAGCATCTGTTGGTGGTGTTGAAGATATTTGATGAACATTAGCTTTATGCCAATAGGAAGAAATGTTTATTTGCTCAATCGCAGGTAGACTATCTGGGTCATATCATTTCTTCGGGAGGAGTTTCTACTGACCCTGCGAAGACTGCGGCGATGTTGAAGTGGCCTTGCCCTGGCTTAGTGAAGGAGTTGCGGGGGTTTTTGGGTCTCACGGGTTATTACAGAAGGTTTGTTCGTGGGTATGGAGTCATAGCTCGTCCTCTGACTGACTTGTTGAAGAAGGATAAGTTTGATTCGGGAGATGGTGCTTAGCAGGCTTTTGACGCTTTAAAGGAGGCTATGTCCACAGCTCCGGTGTTGGCCTTGCCTAATTTTTCGAAGATGTTTGTGGTAGAAGCGGATGCTTTGGGCTATGGTTTGGGTGCAGTGTTGATGCAGGATAAACGTCCCATCGCCTTCTTTAGCACGGGTCTATCTCCTCGAGAGCAACTCAAGCCTGTGTATGAACGGGAGTTGATGGCGATTGTGTTGGCGATTCAGAAGTGGAAACATTACTTGATGGGGCGTCGGTTTACTGTTCACACTGACCAGAAGAGCCTTAAATTTCTGTTGGAGCAGCGTGAGGTCTCCATGGATTACCAGAAGTGGTTAACTAAGCTGTTACCTTATGATTTTGAAATTGTGTACAAAGCGGGCATCGATAATAAGGCGGCAGATGGATTGTCCCGCATGCCTTATCATCCGGTAACAGTATCCGCCTTGGAATTATTTTCCTTGACCGTTCCTTCAGTGTTGCAGATGCAAGATATTTTCAGGGAAATTGGAGAGGATGTGGAGATTCAAAGGCGTATCAAGGGGTTTGATGCTCTGCAGTTGGCGCAGAAAGGGTTTACAGTTAAGGATGACAAGCTGTGGTTCAAGAATAAGCTTGTTATTCCTGCAACATCTAAGTTTGTGCCTTTGCTTCTGGAGTTATACCATAATAGTCAGTTTGGTGGTCATTCGGGTGTGCTGAAGACAGTCAAGCGTATTCAGCTGTCTTTTTACTGGCCAGGCATGTTGAAGGATGTCTAGAAGTATGTGTCAGAGTGCGCTATTTGTCAGACTCATAAGTCCTCTACCTTGTCACCTGCGGGGTTGTTACAGCCTTTGCCAGTTCCTCAGGCGGTGTGGTCAGATGTGAATATGGATTTCGTGGAGGGATTACCGTCTTCACAAGGGTTTAATGCGATTTTGGTGGTTGTGGATCGTTTGAGTAAATACGGTCACTTTATTGGTCTCAAACACCCTTTCACAGCCTCGGATGTCGCTCTGAAGTTTGTTGTGGAGATTGTGCGTTTACACGGCTTTCCAGCTTCAATAGTTTCGGACCGGGACAGAATTTTCCTTAGTCACTTTTGGAAGGATTGTTTTAAGTTGGCTGGCACAAAACTGAAGTATAGCACCGCTTTTCATCCTCAAACGGACGGGCAAACAGAGGTGCTTAATCGTTGTATGGAGTCGTATCTGCGTTGTTTCGCTTCGGGTCACCCTCGGACGTGGTACAAGTTCTTGTCATGGGCTGAATTGTGGTACAATACATCTTATCATACTGCTTTGAAGACTACTCCGTTTCGGGTACTGTATGGTAGGGATCCTCCAGCCTTATTGCGGTATGAACCTCAGTCGACTCAAAACTGCGAGCTGGAAAAGTTGTTGCAGGAGAGGGATAGTATGTTGGTGGATATTAAGGCTCATTTGGTTCATGCGCAGCAATTAATGAAGAACAATGCCGATAAACATCGCCGTGACATGGAGTTTGAGGTGAATTCGTGGGTACTTTGTCCTTATAGGCAACACTCGGTGGTGAAGAGGATTTGTCAGAAGCTCTCCGCTAAGTACTTTGGGCCTTTTCAGGTCATTGCTCGCTTCGGGAAGTCAGCCTATAAGTTGCGCTTACCTATTGGTTCGAAAATACATCCGGTGTTTCATGTCTCGCAACTCAAACAAGTGCTAGGGTCACATCATCAAGTTCTTCCTCTGCCTGAGACCTTCTCTGATGCTGGTGAACTGATTTTGGAGCCTACGGATGTTTTTGAGACTCGTTACAATGATCAGGGGGTTTGGGAGGCGTTAGTCGCGTGGAAAGGGCTGCCTGCTCATGAGAATTCGTGGGAGCCGGTGAAGGAGCTGCAGCAGGAGTTTCCCGGTTTAGCGCTTGAGGACAAGCTTGCTGTCGAAGGGGGGGGGGGGTATTGATAAGCTACATCGCGTGTACGTGCGAAGAAATAAAACACGTGGACCTGGCACGTGTGATGGCCGTTAAAGATATTTTATCTGCAACTTGTTGATGGTTGTTTCGTATAAAGCTTTCGTTTTATCTTTCATTGGAGGTATGTATGTGGTGTATGACTTTCTCTTGCGAGAGAATTTGAGGGAGCTAGATCTAGAGAATATGATGCTCTGATCTACTCTTGTATACCGATACAGAACCCGTATTATTCAGAGAATCTATTCAGAATTACATCTTAATTCTATCAGTTGGTTGATGCATGAATACTGGATTGATCAGTGTCCTTCTGCTGATGATGACGTAAAGGTATGTATGCGTTTCTTGATTCCCAAGTTATTAAGTTTTTTTATTTTATTTTATTTTATTGTGAGTTTTCTTTTGGTTGGTGCGTATACGTAGGACTATTCTATGTGCAAGATCTATCGGAGCACACAAGCAATAAATAAGCAGAAGAAAGCAGAGGAAGAAGAGAATAAGAAGCAGAAGAAGGTTGTGCAGCAGCAGCCTCCTAGTGTCGAGTATCATCAACTGCATGCCCCTTTGGATTCTTATCAACCGCAGCCTCATCATGATATTGCGTATCAACAACAACATCTGTTTCGGCCAGCCCCGCTGGATTCTTATCAACCGCAGCCTCGTGATTTGGCGTATCAACAGCAGTTTTGGCCAGGCCCGCTAGATTCTTACCGACCACATCGATGGCAGTTTATGGCAGCCCGGCCAGATTCACACCAACATTATAATTCTGCGTATCAGCAATTTATAAGAATGCTAGAGGGAGATAATGGCAGCCGAGTCTTGCTCCTCCTCCTCCTCCGCAAGGTCAATATTCAAGATCCGGGATGGTGATGAGCCAAGAAGACGGGTTCTTTAACCCCATCAATGAATTATTAAACTATGAGGAAGAACATGGTGTCGTAACTGAGAAGCAACAGCAAGAGCAAAGTGCACCGATTCTCCCTCCTCCTCCTCCTCGTTCTCAAGGTCACCAACTGCCATGGCCGGTCCTTGAATTTTGGTTGCCTAAAGCATATTTTCTATGTAAAATCTAATAAAAATTTTTTTCACTAAAATACTAAATATAATTAAAATATATATTTAAAAATTATTAAATACTTTAGCAATGTAAAACAATCTATGCAGAACAAGAACATAATTTTGCAATCCCTAATTCCCAAATACATTTATTATTTTTAATTCATAACCTTTGAATTAATAATAATCCAAAACAGTTGATTATAATGAAATAAGGATTAAAATCAAGGAGGAGAAAAATTAAAATATTTCGACAACTCTAACCAAAACAGAAGGAAATAAAAACGTAACCAAACGAAAAAACAAAACTGTAAAAGGGGAAAAAAACATAAAGAGAAGGTGCATTGTATAAGGCTTGAACTGAAGAGAAGATAATTAATTGCAGAAGACCTTGCCAGCTGACCTACCTAATCTTTTGAATATGTAAACCTAAAATTTTTAATATATTGTGTAGCCTAAAGCAAATGCTTTGGCTGCTTTATGGATGGGCCGGGCCTGCCAACTGCATCCTTATTATGATTTTGCTTATCTACAACAACAGTTTCTCATGACGACGACGACGCTAGAGGAAGAAAATGTTGGCGCTACTAAACATCAAGAAGAAGAGCTGAGTCTGCCTCCTCCGCAAGGTGATCAAGATTCAAGATCCAAGATGGCCATGACTCGCTTGAGCAACGACAACAGCACCGAAGAAGACTTGTTTGATGTGTCTGACGAGGACAGGTTATTTGACGTTGATGCATTATTCAGTAATGAAGAAGAAGAAGAAGATGGTGTCGATACTCAGCAGCAACAACAAGAGCAATGTACACCGATTCTTCCTCATCAACAGCCAGAGTACTGTTTACTTCCAGCAGAGCATCAGAAGTCGCAGACGCAGCCTTTTCCTTATAACTTTCCTGAGTTGATCATCTCTGAGCAGGAACCAGTGATCCCAGAGGATTTTGAAGATTTCTTCGCTGATTTCATTAAGCCACATTCACTGAACGGAGATGAGGATTCCAGCAGTTATGGTTAATTTGAAGGCTTCGACACACAAGGAATGATAAAAGATTGCACTTAACTGATCTCAGCCTACTCATACTTTTGCATTTTGGTCAATATCAGAGATAAGATTTCCATGTGTTTTTTTTTACTAGTTGTTGTTAATAGCTCTGTTTCCTTCTTTATGGGCAATGTTCTCCAAAACCAGAGACATAATTCTCGTTGCTTTTAATGTCTTAATATAACACACTTAATACACAATTTTTTCAACATCTTCTCATATCAAAACTTACACTTAACACATAATTAAAAAGATATAGATATAAAACAGTACTGATGGCTTCTTCTTCTCCTGAGATTTTTCTTTCCTCTGAAAGCCTAAATGTTTGAATCAAGATTCCGATCCGTATTGACCAGGTTCTTTTAGTTCTGATGTTGCAAAGATTCATTTAGCTCTTTGCAGAAACAAAACACCGATCATAGAGTAAAACATGCGAATAACTATCCATTAGCGTAAGGCACACGCATCTAACACCGATAGAGGTAAACCAAGCAAATGAAAAAAAAAAACCTTTTTTAGGCTTGACTGAGAAATTCGAGATTAGTTTTCTTGAATGACTAGTCAAGTTATTAGAAATTCGAGATTATTTTGTTTTATTTATTTATTTATTTTTTTCTTAAAGATTTCTCGATGAATATACAATCTCAGTTTTGAGAATACGAAACACACATTCTGTACACAAACATGCATTGTAATACTTCTAATTCCATCTAAAATATTCCTAGTACGTCTCAATTCTCAAGTCTCTTCCCGCTCTTGTTCTTTGCCAAAACTTGATCATGAATGACATCGGATTTTCTATCAGTTTTTGGTTTTTGATTATGCAAAATTCATCTTATTAGCCATTCACATCTTAAAAAATAGATTTCCTGAAAGTTGGAAACCCATAATTTAAAATATATGGCTAGTTCCTTCTTAAAATCCAAAAATCACATGTTATGAATTTTTTTTTTAATTTCTTAACCTGAGTCGACATTTTTTTTTTCTCATTTTTTTTTAAATTGTTTTATTACAAAATCGAAGAGCAATAAACAAAAATTTAGAATCCAAAAACCAAAAACTATTAAAAATCTTGCAAACATTCATGGTCAATAGTCTATTTTGTTCGCTGTAAACTATTGTAGTACTTACGATCAATAATCAAGTCAACATGATCGTTGACTATTCTATTTTAATAAGTATAGACAATAAATGGGATATTCTATACTATTAAAGCAAGAGTATTTACTAGACTCAAATTGGACCATGACTTCTATTTGGTAATTTTTCATTAAAAATTATTAGAGAATCACTTAATTAAATTAAATTATCCTATAGTTTTGATTTATTTAAATGACGTTTAAACCCCTCGGGAGATAATATATTTACCACCGGGTTGGGACACGGATCCTGTATGACCCGACAATAGTAGACTTCAAAACACGCTGATCCGTTTGTAATCCGGATTGATACAATTCGGATCGTGTATGTTGTTTGATTCAAAAATAGTTATTCTCGTCACCAAACAGAGGTATAATCCCTATAAAATAAGAAAACTAGTATTTAATGGCTTCAGTATTACCAAATATTAACTATTACCATACTTAATCCCTATAATTATTACGAATATTAATAATAATGAGAAATCTTTAATACTTATCAATTGTGATTTTGTTGCTTCCAAAATAATCAATAGATTAAATACAAAATTGTATATATATGTAAACTTATTTGATTTGCTTTTATATTGTGAGATATTTACGGAAAAAACAAATCAACTTAATACAATTAAATAAAAAATATCATTTAGTTTATATTTTCAATATTTTCTTAACGAAATTATAGTAATTAATTATGAGTAGTATAGATGGAAAAAAATTAAAAACCCATAAATTATATATATGTAAAGTTGTAAACTAATTTACAGAAAAGGTGTACTGTATATCCCACAACGACTAAATATTTTGGAATATGGCTCATAATCACTATAAATATATGACTAATACGTTTTGAGTACAAATAAGCAGGAAGCTTGATTTATCAGGTATCTAAATTTAACAGTTAATTTGGTTATAATTTGAGAATATTTAAACTTTTAAAAAGTAAACATATTATAATATATTTACATTTTTTTTAAGTTTAAGATATTATAAATATTTAAATTTTTATAGAATGTTTAAATTATTATAAATATTTGAACTCCGTCGAAATTTTAAAATATTATAATATATTTAAAGTCTATAAAATATTTAAGTAATATTAATATTTATACTCTTAAATTTTTTTGAGTTAAACCCGTCAAAACATGTATTTTTATCAAACAAAAAATTAAATTGGTTTTTTACAATTTTTCACTTCAACATGTAAAAATTTAACAAGCAACTTCTCCTCTTTTGACGACAAACCAAAATAAATAAAAAATCATCCTCTTACAAAACTATTATCCGATATTGCGGTGTGTCTATCCTCTTACAAAACTACTATCTGATATTGCAGAGTGTCTATTCTCTTACAAAACTACTATCCAATATTGCGGTGTATCTGTTTCCATGAAAAGTTATATTCTTCAAACTACTTACTCTATTAGGATTTCTAATTTACCGTATAAACCAAAATATATAAATAAACACTATATAAACAAATAAAATAAGTCAAAACTAGAAGTTAACCCGCGGTACACCGCGGGACAATATTTTTAATTTTAAAAATTTAAAATTTATATTGTATTTTTTGTACCTCAAATTTATATTGTATTTATTTATTGTTTTATTATTGTTTTATTAGTTTTAAAAAGGAATATAAAATTTTACAGGTATTTGATATAAGTATTCAAAGTATAGGGGTTTTGTAGTGTTTTCAAGGTTTTAACTCGTGTGGTATATGTATAGTCTAGTAATAAATTTATCTCTTGGTATACATCTAAAAGTATTTTAAAAAAAAACAATTCCACTTAACTCCCTATATGGGATTAATGCCAACCCGTCTCACCAAAATCAAAATAAGTTTTTGTGTAAAAAAAAAAAATCAAATAAGTTTTTTTATCAAGTTTAATTATGTTAATTGTTTTACAATATTAGCATATTTTAATAGTTTATAAATTTTCCATGTCAATATATATATATATATATATATATATATAGTTTATGATAATTTTTGAAGTAAAATAAACAAAATTATATGGGGGGTTTTCAACATATTTAATGTGATATTTTATAATTGGATTTTGGTTTAAGAAATTTATTAATGTTAATATAATTATGAATATTGTAAACTTTTGTTATGGAAAATCTGTTATATATCATTTAAATTTGAAAGATTCTAGCATCCATAAAAATAGTTTTTGAGATTTAGTAGGTTAAAACTTTAACGGATAGAGTTGTTTTTGGAAAAATCGGAATGTATAGATGTTGTTAAGATTTTACGGTATTAAATGTAACAAATGTTGGTCAATTTAAGAAAGTTTAGTATTTGAGTTTCTCTGCAATGTTATTTATGGAATTGTTTTAGGGGTTAATGTTGTTAAAAAAAATTAAATAAGTAAAATTTAAAGGACATAAACCAAAATATACTTCAAAAATGTTAATATATACTAGATTTTAACCTGCGGTACACCGCGGACATATAAATTATATTTATTTTGTATATATTTGTTAAATATTAGATATTTTGTAAATAGAGAAATAACTAAATTTTCCGGTTGTTGTGCGGCTAAATATTTATATTATTTTTTAACCTGCAATACATTTCATGACCATTTGTTTGTTATATTTAGTTTGTTTTGTTTAGTGTTTGAGATTCTATTTTTGTATTTTTAATTATTATAACAAAAAATAAGGGATTTAAATACATAATCAGTAATTTATACGCTGTAATTAAGTC
This sequence comes from Camelina sativa, assembly GCF_030686135.1. Taxonomy (NCBI): domain Eukaryota; kingdom Viridiplantae; phylum Streptophyta; class Magnoliopsida; order Brassicales; family Brassicaceae; genus Camelina; species Camelina sativa. Next base: position 29,097,154 of record NC_141896.1, on the reverse strand, counting down.
ATATTTTTTCTAATAAATTAACTATTTTATACAATTTTAGTTAAATCAACTTGATTTTATGTCAAATATTCTAATATTAGTATTTATTAGTATTGATAAATAATTAAATGAGGATTTAATCCGTGTTAACAAAAATTTAATAATATTTTATTAATTCCAATATGTCCTCTTTATAACTCATATACTATATAATCACATTATATAGTATTTTAGAATTTTTTAATTTTACATATTTGTAATTAAAATTTTTATTAAGTTTATATATATTAATTATAATATTTAAATAAATATCAATCGAAGTTTTTCTTAAGTTAAGAATCAAAGCTCACAGGTTTTGGAAAACAAAATGGAAATCAAATTGTTGTTTTCTTTGTTTGCGAAGGATTTAGATATAGAATATTTTCAAAACACAGCAAAATGTATGGTTAAATATATGATATTTTCTATTTTCATATTGATTGCTGTTATTATTTTAGTTGGAATGAAATATAAAATATTTAGGAAACAAAATCTGGAATAATGTTGGTTTTGGAAACTTTTTAGGGGTTAATATTGCAAATAACTTTTTAAATAAACAAAACTAAAAGGGTATAACACAAAATGTACTTCAAAAATGTTAATATAGATAATAAACTAAATTACAAAAATACAAATTACAAAAAAAAAAGTAACTAACAAAATATATAATCCCGTGCTGTAGCACGGGTGCTCCTCTAGTAATCTTTTATTCATTAGGTATAGGTAATTCCATACACACAAGACATGAACCCTCAAAACAAAGATGGTCTAGGACTGTCCCAGACGTACGGAGATGTATCTACCCACTTATACTCTAACTTGGGAATTTGTTTACCATGTGTGAAATAAATCCCATCTTCTCTAGCATCCCAAAAAATTTTCTTACCATGATGAAGTATGAGACCGCCACTTTTGTATGCCATGAACTTTGCAAAAAACTTGAAACCAATTCCCTGCCATAATTCACAATCAATTTTGGTTTTAAATATACTGTCATTAAAACTAAAATTGTATGTTTGTCCAGGACTCAAAAAGTGAATGCCTAGGTCATCTTCGTCTGATTGACAATGAATCTTGAGAATATTTTTCTGAAGGAGAGAATTCTTAAAATGTACAAAATTTTTCATTTTCGCATTGTTGAATCCTACACACAATGCAATAAGAACCAGGACACACAAGAGGCGATTCATTGTTTTGATTGATAGATGCGGTAGTTATTGGTAGGGGTGATATGTATATCTAAAAAATAAAAGGTGCTAATTTATACAAATTTCCAAATTATAAAATACGAATATAATTTTATTCTAACAAATGTGAAAACATCTTTTGGGAATGTATTAAATTAGAGGATAATGGTGAAATATTGTTGGTCAAACTTTTTTATATTTTCAACTACATATTAATGAACAATTGATTCCTTGATTGGTCTACTCATTCTAGACTAGAAAATTTTACAAAAATATATCCAAAAATCTGGTCAAAGTAACATCTTCCTTTAATCCTTTGATCTTTTTATTTAATTTTATGCAAAGTTGTGAGAATTTTTTTAATCACTTTTAAGACTCTTCTTTTATACTTCTTTGAAACTTCTTTTTCTTACCAAAGAAAAAGGTGATAAGATTGAAAGTATAGTTAAAGGGTCATTTGGAAGTTTGAACACAAATTTATAGGGGTTAAAGACTAATTTAACCAAAAAAATCATCAAATTCAATCAAGTTTGCACTAAAAATAATTAATACATTATTGCTCGCATGAGACTATCATGCCTTCTTACATCAGCCACTGATGGCGACCACCTTAGTATCTTGTTTGACCTTTTCAGCTCCGAGAAGAGGTTTGGTTATTTGGCTTCAATGGACATACCCTCGCAACGTTTTCAGGAAGATATCATGTAGGTCGAATATGCTCCAACAATCTTGTAATTTTTATTAAAATTTTGACTATTAATTTCAAAGAGATTGAGTGTAGAAGAATATTTTTTTTTTCAAATGTATATATTTAGCCACTTTTGTAATTTAATATTTATATTAAAGCATATATAATAACATAAATAAAAAATGATGGAGATAATATGTAATATTATAAAGATTTCTGAAATATTTATAAAAGATGTATGAGAAATTTGTGGAAATTAAAATATAAATATGAATAAATATATATATATATATATATATTGAGATATATGACGGAAAAAAGATATATTGAGATATATTTTAATGGTTACATAAGATATATTGAAATTTTCTTTTAGCAAACAGACTAAAGAAATAAGCTAATATCAGGAGAGATATGCACACATGACGACAGTGAATCTCTCAAGCCTCGTTGTCTTTTCGATGTTTCTCGTATCTGGTTTTGGCTTTTTGGCCTTGACGACAGTGAACAATCGAAATTCCAAAGGGGTCCGGATAGATTAAGTGAACTGCCTGATGCGTTGCTCGTAGAAATATTGTCGTTACTACCAACGGAAGATGTTGTGGCCACAATGATTCTGTATAAACGTTGGAGATTCCTTTGGATGATGGTACCAAGACTTGTATACGATGATAGCAACAAGAATATTCAAAGATTTCGGGCTTTGTAGATGGGTCTTTGGCATTGCACAAGGCTCCAATTCTCGAAACTTTGCACTTCAAACTTGGTGAAACCTGTCGTGATGAAGATATTCCCGTATGGATTAGAGCTGCAGATAAATGCTCTATCCGTGAGCTGATTATCGAGATCGATACTTCTTTTAGACCATCTCCAATCATACTTCCAAAGAGTTTGTATACAGAGTGTAGAATGCTAGTGACATTGAAACTTAATAGTGTGATTCTTGTGGATTCTTCTTCAAATTTTTCTTTCCCTTCCCTCAAGTCATTGGTAATTGTATTGGTGACGTACCCTGGTGACGAATTCGTAAAGAGGCTTTTATCCCATTGTCATGTTCTTGAAGACTTATATGTGGTTCACGGTCCAGATGAAAATGTGACAACCTTCACCGTTAGAATGCCTTCTCTAAAGAAGTTAGTCATGTCTACACCAAAAGACGTAGATGAAGCTATTGATGATGATCATGGCTTTGTGATAGACGATCCTTCTTTGGAGCACTTGGACATTCTTGATCATCAAGGTAGGTTCTGTGTCATTGAGAATAATATGCCTAAGATGGAAAAGGCAGATATCGACATTGCTTGCTTTCTTACTGGAAAGATTCTAGGGTCTATTACTTCAGTCAAGCGTCTCGGTTTATGTTTATTTAGTTCAAAGTTATTTTTTGTTTACGGCCAAGGCTGTTGTGTTTCTAGCAGTGTTCGTTCTATACAATTGTTTTTTCTTGTGATCAAATATGTTGTATTGTATGCAGGATGCATATCCTCCTAGTTGTGTCTTCTTCTCTCGCGTACGTTTAATAATATGGACATGTGACACAGAGTGGGTGAATCTGCTATTGTTTTTGATGAGAGCTTCCCCTAATTTACAAGCTCTCGAACTTGACCAGGTACATAGATCTTAACAAACGAACTGAATTTTTTATTTTCCTTGACCAGTACGTATAAATGTAATATGTTGTTCTCTAATCCAATCTATTTATATCAGTGCCATACCCGTAAAGAGCTCGCGTGCTGGAGTGAACCAAGCTTAGTTCCTGAATGTCTATTACGGAGTCTTGAAAATCTCGAGTGGGAAGACTATGAAGGAACTAAAGTTGAGAAATAAGTAGCAGCATTCGTGTAACGTCCGCGAACCAATTTTTGTAAATTTGGTGTGGGTGTCGATCGACACCCTTGGTGGCATCGATCGACACCATGTTTTTCCGGTTTGGTCGGGTTTGATTTAATTGCTGATTGGTTCGGTTTGGTTCAAGGAAATCCCTAAATCGTGTGTAAAAGGGGAAAAACGACCCTAGGTCGTGTCATTTGGTTGGTAGTCGCCGCTTTTGAGAGAAAGAGAAAGAGAGAAAAGAGAGAAAACGTTTCTGTGACTTTTTGGGTTTGTTCTTGGAGTTTTGGAGAGATCTGAGGCTGTAGGAGGGTTAGCTGTTGCTGGAAACGAAGGGGGAGCTTCTGGAGGTGTTGTTTTCCACGTTTCTCAATCCAATCTTCCTGTTCTTGAGGTGAGTGCTTGACCATGGTTGATCTAAGCATGAGATCTCTCTTGTTTGTGTGTTTTCTTTGTGGTTTGTGTTGTTTTGTTGCTTGGGTTCGTTGCTTTTGTGATTCCCAGTGTTTTCTGAGGTAATTGGGTGAGTTTGAGACGGATTCGAGATGATTGGGAAGGAGAGTTCGATGTTCGGTTTTGCGCAGATCATGTCTGCAGAGGAGGTATCGATCGACACTAGGAAGCATCGGTCGACACCATTTGGAGTGGCATCGGTCGACACTGTTTAGCATCGGTCGACACCATTGTTTGTAGCATCGATCGACACCGTGAGGAATCGGTCGACACTGGTCTCAGTCGAGACTTGTTTTCCTGGTTTGATGTATTGTTGTGTGTTGTTTGTTTTGCTTAAACTTGAGGATCTCATATGCTTGTGTGTATAACCCAGTAGATGGGAGGACGGCCTCACTAAGTATTTATGATAATACTTACGCATCTTAATTGTTGTTTGTGGTGTGCAGGTATGTGACGTGGAATCATGGCGATGAGGAGGAGGATGAACTAGGGTCTCGTTTGTGTGTTGTTGGTCTTTGTTATATTGTTTAGGATGGAACCTTGGATAGAGATATGTTAGGTTGCTGGATAGAATGGATAGAAATGTTATTGTATTGGTTTTGTATTATTGATATGTTTCCGCTGTGCATGTAGTTGGATGTTGGTTTATTATTGGTTGGTTACTGTGTGTGGGTTGGTTTGTTTAATTAAGTAGTATGGGATAATTAATTATATATTGTATTTAATTAATAAAAAGAAAAAAAAAGGGTCGGGTTGTTTTAATTTGGTATCAGAGCCTTTACGGTTCTAGGATGGTTAAATGGATGGTTAGAGCGGTTAGGAATTTAATTGGGTGAATTATTTTCCTTTTTGCTTGATGCATGATGTTGTGTGATGGAATTGAATATGAGTAGTTAGTCAATTTGTTTGCGGTATGGAGTCCTAGTATCATCCTCTTCGAGCCTTCAATGAGATTCCACGGTAAGATGTGTACTCTATGTGCGGTTTTTGAATTGTGTGCTTAGCCTTCTGTTCTGGGTAGTGCAGATGGCTAGAGAGGGTGCTGTGGGTCGCGGTCGTGGTCGTGGGCGTGGTCGTGGTCGGGGACGAGGTCAGGTTCCTGAGGCCAGTGTGAGTGTAGCCCAGAGCATGGCCAGTGAGGAGGTGGCGGAGTCACAGGTTCATCCTAGTGTGTCTGGAGACCAGGCTGGTTTGGGTGACGGCAGGGCGGATGGGCCCGGTGTCGGTCACGGTGTTGCCCCGGGTGTGGGGGTTGCAGCGGGAGGTGCTCCAGGCAGGGAGGATGTCTTGATGGACTTGCTAGCTCAGGTTTTGCAGCGACTTCCAGCAGTTGTGCCGCCAGTGGTTGGTGGGCAGGATCCAGTAGTGCCGCCAGTGGTTGGTGGGCAGGGTCCAGTAGTGCCGCCAGTGGTTGGTGGGCAGGGTCCAGTAGTGCCGCCAATGGGTGGTGGGCAGGGTCCAGTGGTGCAGCCTGTGGCAGGTTTGCAGGCAGGTGTGCAGCCGGGGGCCGAGGTAGTGGATGCACAGTATGTGCGGATGATGGAGCAGCTGCGGCATGTGGGAGCCGGGTATTTCTCAGGAAGTACCGATCCGAGTGTAGCGGATGAGTGGAGAGAGCGGATGGAGGATATTTTCCTTTCGCTTAGGTGTCCCGACCGGTACAGGGTGGATCTGGCAGTGTTTTACTTGTCAGGAGATGCTCGTGTGTGGTGGAGGTCGGTGACAGCACGGAGGGTGCAGCGGGGTATGTCTTGGGGAGATTTTGTGGGGGAGTTTAACTCCAAGTATTTTCCTCAGGAGGCTCTTGATCGTATGGAGGCACGGTTCTTGGGTTTGACTCAGGGGGACCGTACAGTGCGGGAACTGGATGCAGAGTTCAGTCGGCTTGTGGGGTATGCAGGCCGGGCTTGGGAGCCAGAGTCGGCTCAGGTGCGGAGGTTCTTGCTGGCTTTGCGAGATGATTTGAGGACACGGTGCAGAGTGAGGAGCTATGCCACGAGGGCGGAGCTGGTTGAGGTTGCAGCTGGGATAGAGGATGACTTGAGGTCACAGTTGGTGGTGGTCAGTCCAGCGGGTCGTTCAGAGGAGACATTGGAGCAGAGCATTCCAAACAAGGATAGGCAGTTGGAGCAAAGGCGTAAAAGGAAGCGGGAAGAGACGACAGTGGCGAACCAAGGTGGCCAGAGAGGTTATGGGAGCGGGAGCATGGATCACGTGTCGGCAAGCGGGGCCAGGGGAGGTGATTCGTAGGAGTACCGTCGAGTGTGTTATCATTGCGGGGAGGAAGGGCATATCAGGCCTTTCTGTCCTAAGAGGAGGCAGATGATGGAGGTTGCAGCGCAGCCGAAGGGAGGACCGGGTGTCCATTCCGGCGCTTAGTTTTAGCTTATGTATTCTTTCTTTCTTTCATTATGTATTTTCATTTGGAGTTGTAAACGATTATTGCATTTGAGGTTCTAATAAAAGTTGGAGTTCTTTGGTTTTGGGATTTGTGAAAAATCACTGGAAAGGAAATAGCACGGGAGTCTATAAATGGAAAGTTTCCATAAATAGAAGATTGCTATAAATGGAAAGTTTCTAAAAATAGAAGTTTCCAGAAATGGAAAGTGTTGAGGTAGATCTAGTCGGGAGATACTCGTTGACATCGGACTTATTTGCTCAGGATAGTGTGAGCCCAACTCATGTGATACCGATAGCTCAATGGACTTTGTGGCCAGAGAGTGGGAGTGGTATGTTTGCTTTGGATGACGATCCGTGAGCGCGCTTTAGGGTGACGACCTTAGAGCGGGATTTTGAGACTCCCTGGATACCGTAGCTATGAGCCGTGGCTCGGCAGTGAGCCGGTATGTCTCGAGGGTTGCGACCCGAGAGCGGGGGGAGTGGGCGTGTGAGACTCCCTGGATACCATAGCTGTGAGCCGTGGCTCGGCAGTGAGCCGGTATGTCTCGAGGGTTGCGACCCGAGAGCGGGGGGAGTGGGCGTGTGAGACTCCCTGGATACCGTAGCTGTAGGCTGTGGCCTGGCAGTGAGCCGGTATGACTCGAAGATTGCAACCTGAGAGCGGGGGGAGTGTGTGTGTGAGTGACTTCCTGGATGCCGTAGCTTAAGGCGGTTGGCCTGATAGCGAGCCGGCATGATTCGTTGGTTGCGACCACGGACGGGGGAAGCACTGAGTTGTGAGCAAATAGTGTCTTTGATGTGAGTATATTGACTAGAGGGAGACCTCGTGGTTCAGTCGGAGGTGTGCGGGCTGTTGCGATAGTGCACGGGAAACCTTGGCTGACGGTATTTAGTCCGGTCGGGGACGTGCAGGCCGTGTTGACGGTGGCACGGAGGTCTTTGACAGTTGGACGGTTTTGCGGGATTCGAGGACGTCCGCGAACCAATTTTTGTAAATTTGGTGTGGGTGTCGATCGACACCCTTGGTGGCATCGATCGACACCATGTTTTTCCGGTTTGGTCGGGTTTGATTTAATTGCTGATTGGTTCGGTTTGGTTCAAGGAAATCCCTAACTCGTGTGTAAAAGGGGAAAAACGACCCTAGGTCGTGTCATTTGGTTGGTAGTCGCCGCTTTTGAGAGAAAGAGAAAGAGAGAAAAGAGAGAAAACGTTTCTGTGACTTTCTGGGTTTGTTCTTGGAGTTTTGGAGAGATCTGAGGCTGTAGGAGGGTTAGCTGTTGCTGGAAACGAAGGGGGAGCTTCTGGAGGTGTTGTTTTCCATGTTTCTCAATCAAATCTTCCTGTTCTTGAGGTGAGTGCTTGACCATGGTTGATCTAAGCATGAGATCTCTCTTGTTTGTGTGTTTTCTTTGTGGTTTGTGTTGTTTTGTTGCTTGGGTTCGTTGCTTTTGTGATTCCCAGTGTTTTCTGAGGTAATTGGGTGAGTTTGAGACGGATTCGAGATGATTGGGAAGGAGAGTTCGATGTTCGGTTTCGCGCAGATCGTGTCTGCAGAGGAGGCATCGATCGACACTAGGAAGCATCGGTCGACACCATTTGGTTGGCATCGGTCGACACTGTTTAGCATCGGTCGACACCATTGTTTGTAGCATCGATCGACACCGTGAGGAATCGGTCGACACTGGTCTCAGTCGAGACTTGTTTTCCTGGTTTGATGTATTGTTGTGTGTTGTTTGTTTTGCTTAAACTTGAGGGTCTCATATGCTTGTGTGTATAACCCAGTAGATGGGAGGACGGCCTCACTAAGTATTTATGATAATACTTACGCATCTCAATTGTTGTTTGTGGTGTGCAGGTATGTGACGTGGAATCATGGCGATGAGGAGGAGGATGAACTAGGGTCTCGTTTGTGTGTTGTTGGTCTTTGTTATATTGTTTAGGATGGAACCTTGGATAGAGATATGTTAGGTTGCTGGATAGAATGGATAGAAATGTTATTGTATTGGTTTTGTATTATTGATATGTTTCCGTTGTACATGTAGTTGGATGTTGGTTTATTATTGGTTGGTTACTGTGTGTGGGTTGGTTTGTTTAATTAAGTAGTATGGGATACTTAATTATATATTGTATTTAATTAATAAAAAGAAGAAAAAAAAGGGTCGGGTTGTTTTAATTCGTCTTAAGAAACACAAACTGCTTAAAAAAGGCAAATATTTACTCTAAGACTATCCTCATTAGTGTGTTTCTTAGTTGTTTCTTAAGGTAATCTTTTTAATAATAAAAAGGGAAGAAGAAACTTTGTTAAGAGAAAAGGAAAATATTAAGCAATCGAAGAAGATCAATTCGAAACTGAAAGATTTTGCCACGTCAGCTAGGGTGCGATTCTGAAGGCGATTAGGGTTCTGCCGTTTGCCGCACGCAAGCTCAGTTTCTGGCGGCCGCCGCCGTTGGTTCTCATGTCGGGGGAAGGTTCTGGGGTTGCTCCGGATCCTATTTCGAATTCTTAGAAGGAAGTTTCTTCCCCAAAATCGTATGCTAATGTTGTTGGTACCAAACCCACTTTATCAAAGTTTGATTTCGAGCTCTCGGTGGTTGATGGGAAGGCTATGGTTGCTGTTCCTGAGGCCATCCTCAATGATTCAGTGCCTTTGTGGGAGGACTTCCTTATCGGTAGATTTCCTTCAGCGGCTCCCCATGTAGCGAAGATTCATGTTATTGTGAACAAGATCTGGAACTTGGGGGATAAGAATATTAAGATTGATGTTTACAGTGTGAATGAGACAACGGTGAAGTTTCGTATCCGTAACGCTTCAGCTAGACTACGTGCGCTTAGGCGTGGTATGTGGAATATTTGTGCTCTCCCAATGATTGTTTCTAAATGGACTCCGATTGCGGAGGACGCTCAGCCTGAGCTCAAGACTATGCCACTGTGGGTTACAATTAAAAATATTCCCATTCTATGTTCTCCTGGGACGGTCTGAGCTTTCTTGCGAGTCCAGTGGGTGAGCCTAAACGGTTGCATCCAGATACAGAACTTGTTACTAGTTTTGAGGATGCAAAATTTTTTGTTGAAGTTGATCTTATGCAGGAACTTCCCAAAACCTATTTCTTTTCAGTTCGAGGGGAAGAGGTGTGTGTGCAGTATGAATATCCATGCTTACCACCTCGTTGTGGTTTCTGCAGCAGGTGGGGGCATTCGGAGGATGGTTGCTTGGCAAAGCTAGCCAAAGCTCCTGCTCAAGCTAGTTTGCCGCAAGTGAGCTCACCCGTTGCCACTGTGCCAGTTATCGTTGAGACTGTTCCGCAGAATGCGAGTATCCCCCCTCTGTTTCTGGGTCGGAGATAGCAAGTGAGGTGATCCCTTCTTTGGGTGATGTAAAGGAGGTTGTTGGAGAGGCTATAGTAGGGGGACAAGAGGAACATGCAACTGAGGGAGAGTGGACAGAGGTTTCACATTCTGGAGGGAAAAATGGGAAAAATGTCAATAAACAACTGGTCTATGGTCAAGTTAGCATTGCATCTCCCACTCGGTTTGATGTTTTAAAGGGTGCTTAGGAGGGGGAGTTTTTGCCTGATACTGATCGTGTAGAGGTTGAAAGGTTTACTCTCCCACACGTTTTGGAAACTGGGAAACAGACGGTTTTGGCGACGGTCAGGAAGCCATTGGCATCTAAGGAACCAGTTGCTACTCATGTGCAGCAGCCTCGGAATTCCAAAAATGCTCATAGATTTCTCTCGGACTCTACTCATAAAGCTACGGGCACAGGCTCTAGCGGTACCTCTATAAAGGCGCCTCAAAAAAAACCTTAATGTCTGGTTTCTTCTAGAATATTTGAGGTTTGAATAAGTCAAGTAGGCAGGATGTTATTTGTGAATGGGTTCGGAAAAATAATTTTACTTTCGGTTGTTTATTGGAAACAAGGAGGTGAATGTTAGTAGGGTGCTGGCGAGAACTTTTGGGGATTGGAACTTAGTTTCTAACTATGAGTTTAGTAGATTGGGGAGAGTTTGGGTTCTCTGCAGCCGCCAAACAAACTTGCAGGTTGTCTTCAAGAGTGGACAGTTGATCACTTGCTCTATTATGCTAGGGGGGGGGGGGGGGGGGAGGGCATAGAGGATTTTTGGTGTTCGTTTATTTACGCTCAAAATACAGCAGAGGAGAGAAAAGAACTTTGGCGTGACATTCAGTGCCAACATGATCTAGCTTCCTTTCAAGGTAAACCATGGATTTTGATGGGTGATTTGAATGAGACTCTGGATCTTGAGGAACATTCTAATTCATTAGTCACGCCAATGGTAACATCGGGGATGCGTGATTTCCAAGCAACACAGCGGCACAGCTCTTTGGTGGATTTATGAATGACGGGTCCACTGTTTACTTGGTGTAACAACCAGGAAATGGTCTTATCTGCAAAAAGCTGGATAGGGTTCTACAGAATGTGGACTGGGATCGTATTTTTCCTCGATCCTATTATGTGATGGAAGCAGGTGGTGTTTCAGATCATCTGCGGGGAAAGATCTACTTGGATGCAAGGTTGCAGAGGAGAAAGGACCCTTTCAAGTTTACGAATGTTATTGCTCTTCAGCAAGAATTCTTACCTACTGTTGCGAACTACTGGGAAGACACTCTAGCTATACATCACTCTACCTCTGCTCTCTTTCGCCTCAGTAAGAAACTGAAGTTATTGAAGCCACATTTGCGTGAACTAAGCCGTAACAAACTTTCAGATATCTCTCGCCGGGCTGCTGCTGCGTATGATGATCTTTGTACTAAGCAATTAGCTGTTCATGCTCACCCTACGTCACAAGACATTGCGGAGGAAACCTTAGCTCACACTAGGTGGGAGCGTGTTGCGGGTTTAGAGGAGAGGTTTTTAAAGCAGAGATCGAAATTGCATTGGTTGAATGTGGGGGATAAAAACAACAGGGTTTTTACAATGCCATTAAGGAAAGGCACTCTCTGAACTTTATTAATGAGATTATTGATCCGAGTGGTTGCAGTCTTACGGCTATGGAGGACATTAAAGCTGAGGGTGTGAGGTTTTTCTCACACTTACTCTCTCACTGTCCTTCGGATTTTACAGATATTTCTATTCCTGCTTTACAGGAGTTATTACCTTTCCGGTGTACCACGCTCCAGCACCAGGCTCTCCTGTTAGAAGTTACATAGGTGGAGGTGAAACAGGTTCTGTTTTCGATGCCTCCCAATAAATCTCCTGGGCCTGATGGTTATACGGTTGAGTTCTTCAAGGGGGCTTGGTCTGTTCTTGGTCCTGATCTTACCAAGGCAATACAATCTTTTTCGGTTTGCTTTCTTACCAAAGGGGGTGAACTCAACGATCCTGGCTCTCATTCCCAAAAAACCACTGCCAAGGAGATGAAGGATTATCGCCCGATCTCTTGCTGCAATGTGCTTTATAAGGTTATCTCGAAACTCTTGGCGAACCGTCTCAAAACAATCCTTCCTGATTTCATTGCGCCTAACCAGTCATCGTTTATTAAGGACAGGCTTCTAATGGAAAATCTTTTGCTAGCTACGGAATTGGTAAAAGACTATCATAAGGAGGATATCTCATCTCGCTGTGCGATGAAGATTGACATTTCAAAGGCTTTTGATTCGGTGCAGTGGCCTTTTCTCATCAATGTGCTCAAGGCGCTGAACCTCCCTGATAAGTTTATCCATTGGATTCATCTCTGCGTCTCTACTGCCTCTTTCTCTGTTCAAATCAATGGGGAGCTTGCTGGTTTTTTTAAGAGTGAAAAAGGTCTCCGTCAAGGTTGTTCCCTCTCGCCATATCTCTTTGTGATTTGCATGAATGTGTTATCTTCTATGTTGGATAAGGCTGCTGGGGACCGGAAATTTGGGTTTCATCCTCGCTGTAAGGGTATGCAGCTTACCCATCTCTGTTTCGCTGATGATATAATGGTTTTGTCGGATGGTCAGGCTTCCTCTATAGATAGCATTCTCCAAGTCTTTAAGGAGTTTGCTGCATACTTAGGTTTGGGTCTCAGTGTGGAGAAGTCTACTTTGTTTCTTGCGGGGGTTTCTGGTCGCTCTCGTGCAGCTATCCTCATTCAATTCCCTTTTGCTGTAGGCTCTCTACCTGTTCGTTATTTGGGTCTTCCTCTTCTCACCAAGAGAATGAAAATTCAAGATTGTCTCCCTCTACTTGAGAGAATACGCTCTCGTATTGGCTCCTGGAAACATCGTTATCTGTCTTTTGCTGGGCGGTTGCAGCTACTGAGTTCGGTTATTGCTAGCCTCACCAACTTCTGGGTCTCCGCCTTTCGCCTTCCTTGTGCCCGTGTTCAGGAGATTGAGCGTATCTGTGCGGCTTATCTTTGGTCAGGTCCTGATCTTACTGCATCAAAGAATAAACTGGCTTGGAAAGATGTGTGTTTGCCTAAAAACGAAGGTGGTTGAAAAGACCGACCTTTTTAAAAAAAAATAAAAATAATAATAACTAATAAATATAATATTATATAATAAAATAAACTACAACTAGTGGTCCCATACCCACTAGCCACCTAACAACAAACACATTCAACAGCGGAAATAACCAACCAATATTTAATCATAATCCAATAATAAAATATAACCATATTCCAACATAATCAATATCCAAAACAACAGGAATCATAAAACCAGCAACCTAGCAATGTTCTAATGACCCAACTCTAGCAACCTAGCAATGCCAGACAACATAAAACCAAGTCCCTAGAACATCCTCCTCGTCATTGCCTTGATTCCACGATCACACTTTGCCTTTACCTGCACCACAAACACATATTGCAATGCATGAGTATTTTATAAATTGGGCTATACACACAAGCAACAAGCAATAGAGACAACTCTAACCATCAAACAACATTCAACAATCAACAATAACAAACCAGGACTCTACATCGACCGATACCAACATGCATCGACCGACACCAGGTGGAGGTTGCGTCGACCAACGCAAGATCTGCGTCAACCGATGCAAGGTTAACTTGCATCGACCGATGCAAGATCTGCATTGACCGACGCATGCTCGACATAACACGAAAACCCTAGAGTTTACGCGCCGTCCTCGCATCTGCATCGATCGACGCACAAAGTGCATCGACCGATGCAATGCCGAGCATCGTTTTCCTCCGAAGCTTCTCGCCGGATTTTCGTTCCTGCAACCACGAAACTCGATCCCAAGCCACAAGAAAGCTTCCCAACGTCCCAAATAACAATCTAACCAGCCTAACAACACATAACAAGCAAATCAGAGAGATCTCTAGCTTAGATAAGCCATGGTCATGCACTTACCTTTGCCACAGAAGAATCTGAACCTTAAACAAACAAGAACAAGCCTCTAGGAAGCTCCTACAACGATCCCAGCTACAGATCTCTACAGGAACGCCTCCAATCTCCCAGAATTCTCAAAAACACTCAGGAACAACTTTTCTCTCTTTCTCTTTTCTCAAAAACGGCCACACAACCACGAATGAGACAAAAACTCGCATCTAAGGGTTTTCCTTAACCTAAAACGCAGCGTTTGACTTAAGTCAAAACGCACAGAATTGAACATGCATCGACCGATGCACCATCTGCATCGACCGATGCAACTCCCAAACCGGGATTCCTGTTCACGGATATTACAATTCTTCCCCACCAAACTAGATTCGTCCTCGAATCTCGAACAACCATCAGCCAAGGACTCCCGTGCAACCGTCTCCACGGCCCGCACTCCTCCGACTGATCCACAGAAGGTCACCTCTAGGCGATAGACTCACGCTCCATGCGTCATTTGCTCTAGACTTTTTGGACTTTCCTTTACTCATAGGCCTAAACCTTGAGTTTTTATTGGCTCCTCATCAGACCTAAGTCTGCATGCCATAATGTTGGCTCCTCATCAGGCCTAGACCCGCATGCCATAATATATAAGGAAAATCCAAACTCGTCTCTCGGGTTGCCACCCTACAGTGCGCCCCCGGATCGTCATTTTCTCGGGTGTGGCAGTCCCTGTCTCGTAAGCTGTTGCCCAATAACCCCTCTGCCTCCATTTCTCAAATTTTGGTTCTCCTCTCGGGTCAAACTGTCACCAGAACTCCTCGGTTTCTTCTGCGACTTGTTTTTCAGGCCTCGGTTCACACAATCTGGTTGGAACGCAACAGACGTCGGCATGGTGACACCCCATCGACTTCGGACCAGCTCATTCGCTTCCTGGATCGCCTAGTTCGTAACAAGCTACTCTCGTTGCAAACGCAAACCTCCAAGTGGGGGGATGGTCTGCAGCTCTGGTTGGCAACACGCACCTAATTTCATTTCTACACCTTTCTAACATTTTTCAGCTTTTCTAATATTTTCAAAACAAGGACGCATTCATTGTAAAGAGGACTTTTTTTTTGCTTGAATATAATTTTACATTCATTCAAAAAAAAAAAAAAAAAGTAAAATATTGTTGATTATTGGTAGAACCAAGTTAAGGTGTTTCTTAGTAATAAATATAGTAAAATAATAATTAATAACTTAAAAAATTCAAAATTATTTTATATATCATAGAAACATATTTTAATAATAAAAACATAAAATAACATACAACATTTAAAATTAAAACACAAAACATTAAAAAATAAAAACATAACAAACAACATGAAGAGAGAACACACGAAAATGAAAGAGAAATACCAAAGAAAATTTATCCCATTAATCTCATTTCACCATTCATATCGCGCCACCTGTCTACTAAAAAACGTTTCTTTTAGTTCTAAAATTAGAAACGTTTCTTTTAATCTTTAGCTTATGTTTCATTAATAATTAATATCTATACCTAAGAAATTTCCTAAAAAATATCTAAGGACTACCAATGAGGATAGTCTAAATCCACTGATCTTAGCAAGAAACTTGAGATGATCAAGGAGTTGTTATTGTCTCCAAGGGGTTCACGTACTTGTCAGCTTCTATTTGATTGAAGTTGTGGTCTATTAACCAACATTTCGTTTGGTTGGTGTTTGATTTAATAATATCCAAAATAAGCTGATGTTATTAACTTATTATGCTTATCATTTCCAAATTTAGCATCTTTGTTTGATTTATTTATTTATTTTTGTTCGTACAAAAATAAATAAAAGAAAGAACTATCAGTTTCCTTGGTTTATCTTTAGCATATATTAATTATATAATCTTATTGATCTTCAGGGACCATTTCTGTAACGATTTTTTCTCTTTTTGATTAGATAAGTTTTTGTGGCTGAACTCTTTCGATGTTTATTCTTTTGACAAGGAGAAGGAGAATGCTATGCCCAGCATTTTTTATTGGTTACTTAGAGAAGCTAATTTTTCTTTAATAATATAAGTGAACTAGGTGATACCCGTGCTACAGCACGGGATTATATATTTTGTTAGTTATTTTTTTTTGTAATTTGTATTTTTGTAATATAGTTTTTTATTTTGATTTATTTTCTTTGTTTATATAGTGTTTATTTGTATATTTGGGATTATACAGTAAATTGGAAATCCTAATAGAGTAAGTAGTTTGTAAAATGTATTTTTTCATAGAAACAGACACACCACAATAGTAGATAGTAGTTTTGTAAGAGAATAGACACTCCGCAATATCGGATAGTAGTTTTGTAAGATGATAGATACACCCTGCTTCCATGGCTTAATTTATAGTTTGATAAAAATACATGTTTTAACGGATTTAACTCAAAAAAAATTTATATTTTAAAATTTTAAGAATTAAAATATTAATATTACTTAAATATTTTATAGACTTTAAATTTATTATAATATTTTAAACTTTCGACGGAGTTCAAAAATTTATAATAATTTAACCATTCTATAAAAATTTAAATATTTAGAATATCTTAAACTTTTTAAAAAAATGTAAATATATTATAATATATTATAATATGTTTACTTTTTAAAAGTTTAAATATTCTCAAATATAGAACCAAATTAAACTGTTAAATTTGGATACCTGATAAATCAAGTTTCCTGCTCATTTGTACTCAAAACATTTTAGTCACATATTTATAGTGATTATGAACCATATTCCAAAATATTTAGTCGATGTGGGATATACAATACACTTTTCTGTAAATTAGTTTACAACTTTACATATATATAATTTCTGCGTTTTTAATTCTTTCTATCTATACTACTCACAATTAATTACTATAATTTCGTTAAGGAAATATTATAATATCGGAAATCAAACAATTTAGTCAGATTTGGTAACTTGAATATTCGTTTTTTAAGATTTTAACTGAATCACTAAATATTCCTTTTAAAAGATTATCTGTTAAGATCAATCTCGGTAATTAAGGAAATATCCGAATTTTTGGTAATTAAAATTTATGATTTACATTTAAATACTTTAAAAGAAAATGAAATAAGAGTGTTTGCCTATATCGAATGAGTTTTTTTGGGATCTTAAATAACTAATCTTGAATGAAATAATATACTGGATCCGAAAAATATTATTCTGGAATACAAACAGATCCGCGGGTTTTTTTCCTTCTGTAGTCGGATATTTTAGGATCCGCGTCCCGACCCGGCAATTTTTTAAGTGATCGACCAAGGGTATTTTCGTCATTTAAAGAAATCGAAACTATAGGTTAATTAGATTAAATTTTGTGATTCTCTAATCATTTTTAATGAAAAACCTACCAAAACCAAGTCATGGTCCATTTTTACTCTAGAGAGTACTTCTGCTTTAATAGTATAGATGGTTAGATCTCAATAAATGTGTTTATAAAGACTTCTATTTTTATTTACAGCATTTATAAAGACATCTTAGAACTGGATACAACTTCTTTTTTTTTGACAATATAAGAATCAACTCATATGAACCAATAATGTTAACATACAAAACATTATGAAAATGTAAAAATACAATTTTAATATTAAAGTTTATAAATTCCTAAATGTCCCAAAATATGATGACATACAATGCAATGTGGTGGTTGCGGTTGCAGTTCCTATTGACAACAAGCCAAAAGGGCCATACATTCATACTACAAACTTATGTTTTAGAAATAGTTAGGCGCTAGTTGGACTGTCGAGGTGGACCTAGCGCCTAACCAGAAAATCGAAGATTAAATGAAAATTAATCAGAAACTAGTTATAAAATATATAGTATTAATTTTCTCCAGCTGTATCTAATTTTAGAAATACCACCCAAAAACAAAACAAAAAACATATTCGTCAATTTTATTCAAATATTATAGTCACCAACCGAACCTTACCAAAGTTTCTTCCAACAGCTTTCATTTTTGCCTACAGTTTTATCCCCTGTTAAAAAAATCCCCGTCTAGCACCGATTACGCCCCGCAAAATCGCTAGGCCCATCCTCTCTGCCTCGATTAATGATTAATTCCCGCCTAGCATCGATTATCCGATTATACCATCCAATCCGATTACTTCCCGCTTAATTTTGTATATACCAATTATTTTTGAAGCCAAATATAAATCAAATATATATATTTTTGTTATTTAGACATTGAAATCATGAATTTATGATGTTTTACAATAACTAATGTACAAACTATTAACTAAAATCATTTTTTTTTTAAATTATGTTTTATGTGTTTACCGTCATTTTAAAGATAATACTATAATTTTATATTTTATTTGATATTTTTCTTTTCACATAAACAGAATTATACATATATTTAGTACTATATATCTTATTTTATTATTAATTTAATAAAATAACCTTAAAACTAGTATCCGATTAATCCCCGTTTAATATCCGATTTTTTTGCTAGGCGCTAGACCCACTCCATCCGCCCGACTAACACCTAGCAATTTCTAAAATAGGAGTTTTATCACTAACTCGTGTAGTATATTTGTATTGTCGTTAATCGAGTCTTTTCATGCTCTAATTTATTAATTAACACCCACTCTCCGCCGCATGAATTCTCTTTACTTTCTCCAGCTGTCTCCATACCACAAATTTTTCTTACTGTATGATATTATTAGTCCAACCGAACCTTATTGACTTCGCTCCCACGGTTTTCATTTTTTTGTCTTTAATTCTGTTTCCCAAAAAACACTTAGCTGTTTTCTTACTGAATCTCCAAACGCGCTCTTTGCCTAACTGTCAACCAAAATCTTGGTTACGTTCCTATCTATCTCCTCTAATTTATATAAATATAAACTCATCAGTCATCATACAACACAAACACAAACTCAACTCACAAACTCATATACATAACACATCACCACTACCTTCTAGCTCAAAACTCTATTAGTCTCTTTGTTATTGTTGCTTCTACTATCCATTACAGAAATGGCATCTTATGTATTGGGTTGCTTGTTATTGTTGGCTGTTGCCTTCGTGTGTCTAGAAGCGAGGACGAACCAAACGCAAGACTATACTTCGTTTCAGTACCACAAAGGAGCTCTCCTTACCGGAGATGTTTCAATCAACCTAATCTGGTACGGTCAGTTCAAACCGTCGCAACGTGCAATCGTCACCGATTTGGTCGCTTCCCTCTCGTCTTCCGGACCATGGTTCAAAACCCATCAGTCGCCAGTCGCCACATGGTGGAAGACGGTGGAGAAGTATTACCACGTCGGCAAGACCGCGAAGACACGTGGACTCACTCTCTCCCTCGGAGAGCATATCCTCGACGAAGGATACTCAATGGGAAAGTCTCTAACAGAGAGTAACCTCAAAGCCTTAGCCGCGAAAGGCGGCCAAAGCTATGCTGTCAACGTAGTCTTGACCTCAGCTGACGTGGCGGTCCAAGGATTTTGCATGAACCGATGCGGGTCACACGGGTCTGGTTCCGGATCAGGCAAGAAAGGGTCAAAATTCGCTTACATCTGGGTAGGGAACTCAGAGACACAATGTCCAGGACAATGCGCGTGGCCATTCCACTCGCCTGTTTACGGACCACAGAGCTCACCACTCGTGGCGCCAAACAACGACGTGGGTCTTGACGGGATGGTGATTAACTTGGCGAGCCTCTTAGCTGGGACCGCAACGAACCCGTTCGGAGATGGGTATTACCAAGGCCCTAAAACGGCACCGCTTGAGGCTGGATCGGCTTGTACTGGAGTCTATGGGAAAGGCTCGTATCCTGGTTACGCTGGAGAGTTGCTTGTGGATGCAACGACCGGTGGGAGTTATAACGCAAAGGGATTGAATGGGAGAAAATATTTGCTTCCGGCTTTGTATGACCTCAAAACCTCTGCTTGCTCGACTCTGTTTTGAATAACCTATATATTAGTATACATTAGATAATGCGATTTTTTTATTGTTTATACTTTACATATTCTTTTTGTAACACGAATTAGTAATGAAATCATTTGCTATTATTATATACGGATTTCATAATTCATGTTAAACAAGTAGAGAGCTCGCGTCGCCCATAATCCTTGGAGTCTTCGAAAACGTGTTTTAGAAGATATATGAACTGGCAAGTGAAAACCTAATTCACACTTAGTTAAATATTGTAGTACTTTTGCAATTAATTAAATTTATGATCACTTGCATTAAGGACAACATTTTAAAGCATATGTGTGTTCACTTTACCTTGAAAAGTAGTTGCAAATATGAGATATGTTGTCTAAATGGGGTATTAATGCTCACTTAATGGAGCATTTAAAGCCTCATTGTAATCAGCTTTTAGAACTTCAAATAGTAATCGTCGTCAAAGAGAAACAAAATGAATACATACTTCGAATTATACACATCATATACATATTATTGGATCTGTGTCTATATGTATTTAATAGTCAAAGACCTTTTGATTTGTTTAAGAGCTAGTACTATAAATCTTTCAATAGTTGGAAAAAGTAAGATCCTTTAATCAAAATAATTGCAAAAAGTGTACTAGTACAATATTGTTTTAATGACCTAACGAAAAAGGTCTTGTACTTAACTCCTTATTACATTTATTGTAGCTAACTCACTTCTGTTTAGATGCAACAAGCTCCATAGCTCCTCATCACATGGATACAATATTCTTTGAGAGCAAGAGAACATAGATCCTAGCTTTGTTAGATACTATATGTTCAACAAAGAATGTGTATGTGACTTACAAGACTCGAGTCTCCGAAGAGATAGTTCACGCTTTAATAAGTATTACCAACGACTTGTCATTGATCGAATGATTTTACGGGACAAAGGCCTAAAATTTATTTTGTTAAGAGAGAAAGGGTCTAGAGGACTATTTATTTTATACTAGCACATCATAAGTAACCCTGGAAAATTACGAACAAAATCATATTGGATAAAATCTTTACATTTTCGAATGTTTTACCTCAACACCATCCTCTAGTGAGTCTGACTGATTTTTGTGATCTTTGACATTACTTAAGTTGTGAAACATTTTCTATTTGAAATTAAAATGTTAAATTGTGAAAAACCATTTTAAAAATGATTAAACTACATGAAAATAGTATTGGAACTAAAATGTAAATGAATTATTTCTAACCATATTTTTGGTTTTTGATATCGTTTATGCTTTCTTCAATTCATGGGACAAAATATTCTTCACTAGGCTCAAGTACTAAAAAGTTTGATATAAACTTTCGGAAAACTTGTGTTTATTTAGACTCTCTAACAAAAACGACTGATTCCAAAATTACAACTTCAATTTTAATTTCTAGAATTTTTTTTATTTATACTAGAATTTGAACCCGCGCACGCGCGGGATTTTAATTTAAAATAATTTTTATCAATATAAATTTTTGAGCTCAAATATATTTATTGAAATTTTTGAGTACAAATCTATATAAACACTAAACTTATTTTACTAAGTAACATACAACACATATATTATTGAAGATAATGTTTATTTGTTATATTTATTTGCGAGGGATTTTAGTTTAATTTTTTTAGGAATAAAAATCATTGAATAAAAATATAATTAGTAATTTAAAGTTTAAAAGATAAATCCAAATAAAAGTCATACCTATTTTACTAATATATATATATATAATATATATATATATATTGTCTAGTGTCGCAGTAATGTTTTTCTGGTAAATCAATAATATATAACGTAGTAAGAAAAAATGATTTAAAGAATTTCCCTCGAAAAGTACATTTCATATTTATATCCAATGAAAACATCATTTTAAAATTTCTAACACCGAAGATCGATCATTGACCTAATTATAGAAATCATTTAAATATATCGATATCCCACATTAAATGCAAATATACAAAGTTTGATGAACACTTTTACTGTTGTGTCACTACAACGGAGTTATCCAAGTGCATCGCCTGTCATAATAGAATTTCCGACCAAGTCAAGAATGCGTAAATGGTGAAATGATTAAACCCGACATCCGTTCACTAATCCAAGTTACATATATGTCTAAAACCCTTCATATGTTATTTTCATATGTTAATTTTGTGATGCAACCTCAGCTTTGTCTTTTAAAAAAAACATGGTGTACTTTAGTAATATGTTATTTCTGGCAATGTTTTTGGTTAAAAGCATTTGATCATAAATTGATAAAATCTCAAGCATGTTTTATATATATTTTTATTTATCATGTTATAGAATTTTAGCTCCGGTTGATAATATACATTCTGAGATATACTATACATGTCACTTTTTAATAACGACTTACATATCATTTTCTCTATATATTGTGACCATTGATTTTGTGTTTTTTTAGATGGATTAATTTTTCAAGATTCTTTTTCATAGTTTTTCCCAAAAAAAAATTGTGACTCTTACAATATCTTTGTTTTAGATCAAAACTTTTAAGTTGAGTTAAATAATTAATCTTTTATTTTTCTATAAGTGAAATTGTTTCTTAGAAACTAATATTTCACTTCAATTTTATTTTTATGTTTAGAATTTTATAAATACAATTACATAAATTGTTTTTTACTCCACATGTATTAAAATCTTACTTATATTCTAAAACTTAGTAACTCATTCTAAATTTTGGAATATGATCATTTTTGGTTAAAATTTGAATAATAATATTATTACTAAAATAAATTAATAGTATTATTTATACTATTTTAAAATATTCATTTATTTAAAACATTTGGGTTTAATATGGGCTTTTAAAGTGTTATGAATGAATGGATTAGAAGCTACATAGTGGATTAGTGTTTAGGATTAGGCCCAAATAAAAAGAATGAGTTGCTGATGTGCCAGCATGAGGAGTGAGGAAAGGTAACTTTATATATATAGATTTCGGCCGTTTTGGTATCATCATCATTCAAAGTTTCCAATAATTTTTTTTTTGACATAACCTGTATTCTACCAAGTTTTTCCCTATAACCCCCCTTGTAAAAATAACTAGATTATGACCCGTGCTCGAGCACGGGTTGTAGTTCGTTTTGTTTATTTTTTAATTACTATAATAAAATATAATTTATATAATTTGGTAAATAAATTTTTTTGAATACAATATTATGAAAAAATCATATGCAATTTTTTTAGTCATTGTTGGATCATGCTATACACACGATGATCATTTTCATCGGGAATAATAGTCTTCAAACACAGCATTTGATTAACATTTGATATAGCATTTAATATTTGCATATTACATTTAATATAGCATGTAATATTAACATTACATATAACAAACATGCTATAATATTAATTTTAACATTACATGTTATAGCATGTAATAGCCTATTAATATTACAAATATTAACATGTTAATCATTTTTAAAAATATTCGGAACAAATATTTGTAATATTTGTAATAGCAAATATTTGGTCAACGATGCTATTATAATAATATTTGTAATAGCATGTTAATCATTGGCCGAATAATAGCATCGTTGTTTTATAGCATATTATTGAAACGACCGACCTTTTTTTTTTTTTTAATAAATAAATAATAAATAATAATATAATAGTTAACTACAACTAGTGGTCCCATACCCACTAGCCACCTAACCACATTCACAATCCAACAGCGGAACAACATACCAATAAATATCCAATAAAACAATAACCAATAACCAAATAAGTAATATCCAGCATTAATCCCAAACAGCATAAATCAAACAACCAGCAATCCTAACAATGCTCTAAGACTCAAATTCTAGCAACCTAACAATGCCAGGTAACCATACAATCAAGTCCCTAGAACATCCTCCTCTTCATTGCCTTTGATTGCACGATCACACTTTGCCTTTACCTGCACCACAAACACAAATTGAGATGCATGAGTATTTGATAAACACTCAGTGAGGCAATCCTCCCATCTACTGGGCTATACACACAAGCAATAAGATCTCTACATGCCACAAACAACAATCAATAAAACAAACCAGGCAATATACATAGCATGCAACATCCCTCGTAACTGAACAAGGGGTGTCGATCGACACCAGATGGTGTCGATCGACACTGACTATCCGACACCAGATGGTGTCGATCGACACTGACTATCTGGTGTCGTCCGACACCAAAATGGTGTCGACCGACACCCTGCCCGACACTCCCGAAAACCCTAGTTTGCGTCGACCGACACCTCCACATGGCATCGTTCGACACTCGCCAAAGTCCCAAGCCGTCCTCGCGTTGGTGTCGACCGACACCCCAACTGGTGTCGACCGACACCGATGCCGAGCAGCGATTTCCCTCGATCAGAAACTCCGAATCTCGCCTCCAAGCTTCTCCAATCCGCTCCTTGCACTCCCAGAAGCCAAACCCAGCCCAGACAGCAACGAAATATCATAGAGAACTCAAAGAAACAACCACATAAGCACCAAATCACATAGAATCTAGAGATCTTAGCTTAGATAAGCCATGGTCATGCACTCACCTCTTTGCAGGAAGTTTCTGACCAATAAGGACGAATCCCTCACTCCTAGCAAGCTTCTAGCACCTTCCCAGCCTCCAATCTCTCAAGAACAGCCAAGAAATCTCCCAATCTCACTCACAATCTCAAGAACACTTGTTTTCTCTCTTTTCCTCTTTTTCAAACAAAAACGGCGACCACAACCTCTGGAACACGACCTAGGTCGTTTCCTTCCTTTAAAGACCCGGTTCAATGGTTTCCTTAAACCAAACCGAACCAAATCGATTAAAAACTCATTCTGATCGAACCGAAAAATAAGTGGTGTCGACCGACACCCCCTTGGTGTCGATCGGCACCCATCCCCAAAAACCAATTTTTGGTTTGCGGATGTTACAATTCTCCCCCACCAATCTAGATTCGTCCTCGAATCTCGAACAACCATCAGTCAAGGACTCCCGTGCAACCGTCTCCACGGCCTGCACTCCTCCGACCGATCTACAGAAGGTCACCTCTAGGCGATAGACTCACGCTCCAGGCGTCATTTGCTCTTGACTTTTTGGACTTCCCTTTACTCATAGGCCTAAACCTTGAGTTTTTATTGGCTCCTCATCAGACCTGAGTCTGCATGCCAAATGATATAAGGAAAAAATCCAAACTCGTCTCTCGGGTTGCCACCCTACAGCGCGCCCCCGGATCGTCATCCGGAGTCGATATACCAACCATACTCCCGAGCCACAAAGTCTCTGAAAATGGCAGTACTAGGAGAACCTAAGTCCCCCAAGAGTCGCGAGCAAACAATTCTGAATACGTCTGAGTCCTATCCCTATCCAGGTTTCCTTCCCGTGGCTCGCGTAAAACATCTCAATGTCTTACCAACCACATATCCCCACACCGGGATACCCCATGACCGCACAAGGATCATATATACGCCACAAGGGCCGCCACAAAGGCCAACAAAAATGTCCTCACGAGGACCGCCACCAAGGCCAAACAAAATGTCCTAAAAAGGACCGCCACCAAGGCCACTCGTCCCCAAAGGACCGTCACAAAGACCGTCTGTCCCGAAGGACCGTCACAAAGACCATCTGTCCCGAAGGACCGTCACAAAGACCATCTGTCCCGAAGGACCGTCACAAAGACCATCTGTCCCGAAGGACCGTCACAAAGACCATCTGTCCCGAAGGACCGCCACAAAGACACTCTGGCTAAACAGCCCGCCACAAAGGCCAACAAATGGCTAAAAGCCCGCCACAAAGGCCTCACAATTGGCTAAAAGCCCGCCACAAAGGCCATACAATGTCTAACAATACCGCCACACACAGGCACTCTGACTCAAAAGTCCGCCACAAAGGCACAAAAGCCCCTCCCAAGGCTTCCCACCGCTAAAATGGACAAAATTCTGACTCCTGCAAAACTTTCCATATTTAACACTTTCCATTTTTGGAAACTCCTCTTCACAACCCTGCCTCACGGAAACTTTGTACCCCAAACACCACCTCATCTTGTTACTAAGTCGCACAACCAACCACCCCAAGCGACCGAGTAACAAGAGAGATGGGCTGGAATACTCCATTCCCGCTCCAGCCACGGATTACAGATGGGACCAGGCTAAACAAGCTCAAGTCGCGGCTTGCTTCTCATACCACTTCTTGAACATTGCCTTCATCTTTGCCTCAGGCTCCCAAGTCTGTTCCTCAACACCATCACAATCCCACAGGACTCTCATCAAAGGAATCTTCTTCTTCCGAAGTTCCTTGATCCTCCTCTCGAGAACCCTCACTGGTCTCGCCTCCAAAGTCATGTTAGGCTGAAGATCCTCAGGAATCTTAGCCAACACCTCCTCTCCCTCACGGAGACACTTCCGCAACATAGACACATGGAAAACCTTATGGAATGCACGCATCACCTCAGGTAACTCCAATCTATATGCCACTGGTCCAACCCGCTCAATCACCCTGAATGGACCCATATACCTCGGACTCAACTTAGTCTCTGACAATGACCTGTTTGGACCCCGCAACATGGCCATCTTGAGGTACACTCTGTCTCCCACCTGAAACTCAAGATCTCTCCTCCTCCTATCTGCATAACTCCTCTGCCTATCCTGAGCCTCCTTCATGTTCAGCTTGAGAACCCGAATCTTCTCGGAGGTCTCCTGAACAAAACTAGCACCAAACATGCTCCTCTCCCCCACCTGAGTCCAGCATAATGGTGTACGACATGGCCTCCCATACAAAGCCTCATAAGGAGCCATCTTAATACTCGCCTGATAGCTGTTGTTGTAAGCAAACTCTACCAGGTTCAGGTGATCTGCCCAATGGCCACCCCAATCCAACACACACATCCTCAACAAATCCTCCAGCGTCTGGATCGTCCTCTCTGACTGTCCATCAGTCTGGGGATGATAAGCTGTACTCATATGCACCTTAGTGCCCATCTCTGCCTGAAACGCCTTCCAGAATACCGAAGTGAACTTGGAATCCCTATCAGACACAATGCTCGCTGGCACCCCATGCAACCTGACTATCTCCCTCACATACTTCTTAGCCAAGACCGCTGCTCCATCAGTCTTCTTAATGGCCAGAAAATGTGCTGACTTGGTCAACCGGTCCACAATGACCCAAATAGCATCAAAGGTCCGTGACACTGGCAATCCCACCACAAAATCCATAGTGATTATATCCCACTTCCACTCAGGAATGGGTAGACTCTTCAGTAACCCGCCAGGAACCTGATGCTCAGCCTTCACTAGCTGACACACATCACACCTCGAAACCCAACTAGCTACATCCTTCTTCATCCCGACCCAATGATAGTACCTCTTGAGATCACGGTACATCTTAGTCGCTCCTGGATGAATGGACAACTTGCTCGCATGAGCCTCTCTCAGAATCTCCTGTCTCAACTCCTCATCCTTGGGCACACAAACCCGACCGTGCACCAAGATAGTACCATTATCTGAGACCTGATACTCTGAATCCACATCCTTAGAGGCATTCACCAGCCCCAAATCCTTCTCCTGAGCCAACCGCACTCTACTCAGAAGATCTGCTCTATCTACTGCTTCCATACCCAACGGTTCCTGTGAAACAGCACATAAGCTCAACGCACTGATCTCCCCTACCAGAGACTCCATCTCCTGCTCCTGAGCCGAAGCTACCCTCTTCCGACTCAGAGCATCTGCAACCGTGTTAGCCTTTCCAGGATGATAGGCTATCTCCAAATCATAATCTGCCACAAGCTCCATCCACCGCCTCTGTCTCAAATTCAGCTCAGGCTGAGTGAATATATACTTCAGGCTCTTATGATCTGTAAACACCTGTACCTTTGCACCATAAAGATAAGACCTCCAAATCTTCAGGGCAAAAACTACCGCACCCATCTCCAAATCATGAGTAGGATAGTTGCCTTCATGCACCCGCAACTGCCGCGAAGCATAAGCAATCACCTTCCCATGCTGCATCAGAACACAACCCAACCCAACTCTAGATGCATCTGTATAAACCACATAGGGTTCTCCCTGCTCAGGCAAAGCCAACACTAGCGCAGTAGTCAACATCTCCTTCAGGCTTGCAAAGCCTTCCTCACACTCTTCTGACCAGACAAAAGGAACATCCTTCCCTGTCAACTTAGTCATAGGACGTGCTCTGCTTGCAAACCCCTGCACAAATCTCCTGTAGTACCCTGCCAATCCAAGGAAACTCCTGATCCCTGTGGCATTCTGCGGTCTAGGCCAATCTCTGATAGCCTGAATCTTCTCTGGATCTACAGAAACCCCCTCTGCAGAAACAATGTGACCCAGAAAGCCCATCTCACGCTGCCAAAAACTACACTTGCTCAACTTGGCAAACAACTTCTGCTCCCGCAGCTTCTCCATAACTGCCCTCAAATGCACTGCATGCTCCTCAGGACTCTTAGAATAGACCAGGATATCGTCGATGAAAATGATGACAAATACATCCAGAAACTCCTGAAACACACTGTTCATCAATCTCATAAATGCTGCTGGCGCGTTAGTCAATCCGAAGGGCATCACCACAAACTCATAGTGCCCATATCTCGTCCTGAAAGCAGTCTTCCTCACATCTGCCTCATCTATCGGTATCTGATGATAACCCGACGCCAGATCTATCTTGGAGAACCAAGTAGCACCCCTCAACTGATCCAACAACTCATCAATCCTAGGAAGAGGATACTTGGTCTTCACAGTGACCCGGTTCAAACCCCGATAATCAATACACAACCGGAAACTCCCATCCTTTTTCTTCACAAACAACACCGGCGCTCCCCACGGTGATACACTAGGACGGATGAATCCCTTACTCAACAAATCTTCTAGCTGCTTCTTCAGCTCTGCCATCTCTGCTGGAGCCATTCTGTAAGGAGCCTTGGATAACGGTGTCGTCCCCGGTTCCAGTTCAATGGTAAAAGGATCCGACCGAGATGGTGGTAATCCCTGCAAAGACTGAAACACATCCTCAAACTCTTCCACTACTGGAATACCGCTAACCGTAGACTTCCCCACTGACTCTGGCATAGATATAGTAACCAGATAAGCCTCACGGCCCTTCTCGATCATCTTCCCAGCCTGAATGGCTGAGATCACGAGACTCCCCGAAGTCGGTCTAATACCCTGAAAAACCAACTTCCCTCCTGAACGCTCAAACTCCACTCTACCCCGATGGCAATCCAAATGCACCCTATGCCGATGCAACCAATCCATCCCGAGAATAACATCATACAGCTCCACTGGACTGATAAGCAAATCTGCTGGCCACGACTCTCCTGTGATCTGAATATCAATTCCTCTAGCTCGTCCAATCACTCTCAGGAACTCGCCTCCCGCAACTCTGACAACTCCTGCACGCTCTCCAGGATCCCCGCTGATCCCCGCACACTCTGCACACTCTGGAGTAATGAAGCTATGCGAAGCTCCAGAATCAAACATAACATGGGACTTAAACCCGCCCACCAACAAGGTCCCTACACAAACCTCATGTGTTGAGAACCTAACACTTTATCACAGGAAACATATACAATCTGAACCTACTAAAATTCACAAAGTTTAAGTACCAGAAAATATACCTGTGATCGCCCCGGCACTGGTTCCACCAGTCTCAGCTGTCGTGTAAACCCGAGGCCCCTGCTCAATCCGTGCCACCTGCTGACCACCAGGCTGCACCTGCTGCAACGCTGCCACGGCTGCCGGCTGCAACTTGGGACAAAAAGGCCTGATGTGCCCTGTCTCCCTACAGTGATAACATACCCGAGGTCCTGTCGACGGAACACTCCTCTTGGGACAACTAGCAACCCTGTGATCTCTGCTCCCACAACCGAAGCAACCTGCACCACTCGGCTTCTGCGTAGCCTCCCACTTCCTCTTGGTTCCCTGAGCATGCCTACCGCCCCTGCTAGAACCACCCTGCTACTGAGCCTTACTAGGCTGAACTGCTGGAGTAACCGACACTGACTGTGCCCGGATATCCTCCTCAATCTCTGCTGCAGTCTCAACCAGCTCTGCACGCGTAGCATAGTACCTCCCTCTCCAATGAACTCTCAAATCATCCCGTAGAGCTCTCATGAACCTCCTGACCTGAGCCTCCTCAGACTCCATGGCCCGACCCCCAAAACATAGAAGTCGACTGAACTCCAAGTCCAGCTCCCGCACTGACCGCGTCCCCTGAGATATCTGAAGGAACTGCACCTCCAACCGGTCCAATGCCTCCCTAGGAAAATACTTGCGGTTGAACTCCAAGACGAAGTCAGCCCAAGTCATCTCCCTCTGCACCCTCCTAGCAACCACGGATCTCCACCACAACTCAGCATCCCCACCCAAAAAGTAGACCCCTATGTCCACCCAAAACTCCACAGGACATCTCAGAGTATGGAAGTTACGTTCCACACTCGTCCTCCAAGCATCCGCAGCTGTAGGATCTGTACCACCTAAAAACCTCTCAGTGAACAGACCCTTCATCTCCTTGAGCATAGCCAAATAACGTCCATGCTCTCCCACATCCGCAACCACTGGCTGCCGCTCCTCCGCCACCACTGGTGGCACTACCTGAGCCCGAGCCGGTACCACAGGTGGTAACCGCTCTAACACATGTGCTAGCAAAGCCGCAATGTCAACACCAGGGACTCCACCCGCTGGGACCCCCACACCCGGGACCCTAGCATCACCGGCCACTGGAGCATCAATACCGCCCCCTCCTGCCACACTCACGGAATCCCCCGGAACATCCTGCGACTCGCCAACACCCTCAGCTGTCACACTCTGGTCCTCGGTCTCACTAACCACTGGGGCTCTACCCCTACCACGACCACGTCCGCGACCACGTCCGCGTCCACGACCTCGACCAGTCACAGCATCCTCTCTAACCATCTGCACTACCATGAACAGAAGGCTAAGCAAACAATTTCTATTATAACACAGAAACATAAACTCACCGTGGAATCACCCACTCGGCTCGAAGAGGATGTTCTAGAACTTCATGCCACACACAATTGACTAACTCACATAATCAATCAAGACATGCAATCCCAAACATCTACAACAGAAACCTAGTGAACCCAAACCTAGAACCGTAAGGGCTCTGATACCAAAATGAAACGACCGACCTTTTTTTTTTTTTAATAAATAAATAATAAATAATAATATAATAGTTAACTACAACTAGTGGTCCCATACCCACTAGCCACCTAACCACATTCACAATCCAACAGCGGAACAACATACCAATAAATATCCAGTAAAACAATAACCAATAACCAAATAAGTAATATCCAGCATTAATCCCAAACAGCATAAATCAAACAACCAGCAATCCTAACAATGCTCTAAGACTCAAATTCTAGCAACCTAACAATGCCAGGTAACCATACAATCAAGTCCCTAGAACATCCTCCTCTTCATTGCCTTTGATTCCACGATCACACTTTGCCTTTACCTGCACCACAAACACAAATTGAGATGCATGAGTATTTGATAAACACTCAGTGAGGCAATCCTCCCATCTACTGGGCTATACACACAAGCAATAAGATCTCTACATGCCACAAACAACAATCAATAAAACAAACCAGGCAATATACATAGCATGCAACATCCCTCGTAACTGAACAAGGGGTGTCGACCGACACCAGATGGTGTCGATCGACACTGACTATCTGGTGTCGTCCGACACCAAAATGGTGTCGACCGACACCCTGCCCGACACTCCCGAAAACCCTAGTTTGCGTCGACCGACACCTCCACATGGCATCGTTCGACACTCGCCAAAGTCCCGAGCCGTCCTCGCGTTGGTGTCGACCGACACCCCAACTGGTGTCGACCGACACCGATGCCGAGCAGCGATTTCCCTCGATCAGAAACTCCGAATCTTGCCTCCAAGCTTCTCCAATCCGCTCCTTGCACTCCCAGAAGCCAAACCCAGCCCAGACAGCAACGAAATATCATAGAGAACTCAAAGAAACAACCACATAAGCACCAAATCACATATAATCTAGAGATCTTAGCTTAGATAAGCCATGGTCATGCACTCACCTCTTTGCAGGAAGTTTCTGACCAATAAGGACGAATCCCTCACTCCTAGCAAGCTTCTAGCACCTTCCCAGCCTCCAATCTCTCAAGAACAGCCAAGAAATCTCCCAATCTCACTCACAATCTCAAGAACACTTGTTTTCTCTCTTTTCCTCTTTTTCAAACAAAAACGGCGACCACAACCTCTGGAACACGACCTAGGTCGTTTCCTTCCTTTAAAGACCCGGTTCAATGGTTTCCTTAAACCAAACCGAACCAAATCGATTAAAAACTCATTCTGATCGAACCGAAAAATAAGTGGTGTCGACCGACACCCCCTTGGTGTCGATCGGCACCCATCCCCAAAAACCAATTTTTGGTTTGCGGATGTTACAATTATCATGATTAACAGTATATTATCTACAAACAATGGATCACGGAATCGTTGTTCTTACCCATGCTGGATCATGTTGGATCCTCTATATTTATTTAATTTAATGGGCCATAATTGGGCCAATATTGTCATTAAAAGCCTTTTACGTATTAGTATTATTTTGGTATAACAATTATCTGATTATTATAGGGGAATTGCAAGAGAAAGTATTTTATCTCTTTCTTCAATATTCTTTCATCTTCTTCGAAACAAAAAGACAAAGATTTGACAATTTTTTGGACAAAGATTCTTTGAAGATTTCAATCCAAAACCAGATTGATTTTTGTTTTTATTTCCTAATATGGAAACTTAATATCAACAATTTCTTTTCCCGTGATTGAGGTATGCTGATCTAAAATTGTTCTTCGCCTTCTGCTGTTTTATTCGTTTTTAATCTTTTTACTTTAATTATTAAATCAGTTATCCAATTCTTAATTCCATGTCCTGTATAATTGAATTGCATCAGATACAGATTAAACGGTACAATTATCGATTGTTTTATAAAAATCTGTCTGAATATCATTTTTCGTTCATAAACTTATTTGAGACTATGATGTCTCTACATATTACAGTCATGGTTAGTGATAGATTTTCCAAATAATTCTGGATTGTTTGTCTTACTTGTTAATTGTAATTTTTTGGAACATAAGTTTTGCGTGTAACCAATCTGTTGGACGCCTCTTCGGTCGTAGTTGAATCTTTGGCTCAAATGAATGGGCACGAGTACTGATTGCCGTGTTCTGATAAGTGGGAGAGGCAGCATAAAAGATCCATTAAGGTTTAACATTTTTCATATGTTCTGATATGAATACCCTCTTCACTCGAACTGTATACTAATATTAAAGAATTGGACATGCATTTGGTAATGATGAGTGGGTAGCCAGGTTACGATCAGCTCAATGCTCCCTTAGTCAGGATCCAGAGACGTATGAGTTAGGCTGATTTCTTGGGTCATCCAGATTGTGGAGCAAGCTTAAAATCCAGGTACTTTCTTCTCCTTTTATGTTTGTTGTCCCATATGAAAATTTCCATGTGTTGTGAAGTTCTTGTTTTTTACAATAAACATAATATTTCTAGGGGATTTTGTTGATTTATTTTATTGAATAGTACTTAATAGAAAATGTAAAATGGAAATTAAAATACAAATCAACAAAATAAGGAGGTCTATTTAAAACGATAATTCTTGAAAAAACTACTTCTCTGCTTTGAAATCTCAATCACTCCTTTGTTTGTAAGAACGCCTTCTGTAACATAAAAGATATATTAATTGTAGTGAACTAAAGTGTATATCTATAATAACATAATTCTAAGTATGATAAAATTAAAAGACATGAAACAAAAGATGATACCTCAACAAAAGGAAACGATAGATTATTGATTGGTTTGTCTAGTAAAGGTTTTGGAAGACTTCTTTAAAAACAATATTCTTTGTTGTCTGCCTTGGTTGTCCTTCTTTGTCTGTAATGAGAATCTTCAAACCTGATTTAGACTGAACTCTAGACATGGCTACATACAATTGTCCATGTGAGAAAACTGGTCTTGGTAGGAAAATTCCCACACGTTGTAGTGTCTGACCTTGACTCTTGTTGATAGTCATAGCAAAAGCTGCAGCTAAAGGAAATTGCCTACCCCTCATTTTGAAAGGCAATCTTGTATCTGATGGTGTGATTAGCATTCTAGGAATAAGAACTATCTTTCCAACTCTATTACCTGTAATGACTCTAGCTTCAATCAAATGATCTGCCATTTGCGTTATCTGTAGCCTTGTCCCGTTGCATAGACCTTTAGATGGATCAATGTTTCTTATCAACATGACTGGACAACCTATTTTTAGGCGCAAACAATGGTTAGGCAAACCCGACACTTTTATACTATTTAAAAAATCTGGAGAGTAAACTGGGTTGTTTGTAGAACTCTTGTCGGAAGGATCTATACTATCCGAGCTTAAATATATTCTTTCATCACCTACATAGAAATAAACAAAAAAATCTCAAACTTATACTTCAATGTTTCAATCCGTGCTATAGAATTTACTATAGAAGTAACTGTAGGGAAACTTACCATTCAACATACAGAGCATTCGTTCATTAACTGAGTTGACATCCTCATTTGTTGGACATAAAATAGCTCTTCCTTGAAAGAATGTAGGATCCTCTTCATTCATGAAAGAACTACCATAAACTGACTCTATAATTGTCTCGATGGGATCATTTCCTTGAGTAATTAAAAACTCTTGTGGGATATCAATTTCTGCTACTCCATCGTTACGCTGTGAAATTTTGCCATCACTCACATCTAGAATCCACCTAGAAAATTCTTCAATATCCTTTTTTTCTGATTCCGGAATGTTGGCCAAAAGTCTCATGTTCTTTGTTAGCTTTAGAACCTTCACATGCTCCCATATATACGAAGAGTTTAACGCAGCAAAAACTATTTATTCCCTACCAGCACCATTAATCACCGACAAAACTTGTCTGAAATCACCTCCAAATACAATGACTTTTCCTCCAAACGGCTTGTCTTCTTTATTCATGATATCTCTCAGACTTCGATCCAAAGACTCAAAACAATACTTACTCATCATTGGTGCCTCATCCCAAATAATTAGTTTTGCTTTTTCAATTAACTCACCAAGATCTGTGCCTCTTGCAATATTACATACGGATGACTCATGCGGATTTATTGGGATCCCAAACCTAGAGTGTGCAGTTCGTCCACCATCGAGAAGCAATGCAGCAATACCACTTGAAGCGACATTTAATGCAATATCTCCTCTATATCTTATAGCAGCCGATAACAGTTTCCATAGAAACGTTTTGCCAGTTCCCCCAAAACCGTATACAAAGAAAGCTCCTCCTCTATCTTTATAAACAGCATCTACAATCTCAGTATATATCTGTTTTTGCTCTGAAGTAGCCATAGATAACCATTCATCATGCTTAGCTTTCAAGTCTGGATTGTTGTGCTTCAGTTCATCTAGAAGAAATTGGTTGGACTTTTCTACTTCTTCCATATCAACCTGAGGCATCTGTTTCCATTTCGTAAGGGATGCTGCATTTCTGATTAGCAACTTTTCTATTTCTTGTAAAGCAAATTTTTTTTTGTCCTCGTCACTTAAAATAAGATCTGCACAGTTTATTGAATCATTTGAGTATAGTATATTTGGAATACTTATAAATAAAAAAAACTACTTGCAGTAAAAAGTATAAATCCAAAGAAGGGATATTTCTAACCTGGTTGATTCCACTCATGTCTTTTTTCGCTCAATATCCTCAGATAGAATTTTCCAACTTTCTTCCCATACAATCTCTGGTTTACTCAAACTTGCTGACAGTAGCATGATGACGAAAAGCCTTCGAACATATTTTGCTGAGCACCAAAAGTTTGCTTCTTTAATACCGTTGATGTATTCTTTGTCATCATCTAGTAATCCAAGTGCAAAAACTGCATCTCTGTAAGAGTTATAAACCACACCATCAACTGTCTTAAGATCCTTATGTTGTTGAGGACCTCGCCGGATATTTAAGAGGATTCTCAAAAAATAAGAGTCCTCTATAGCACGTGGAACAAAATTTATTCTACTAATAGCAAACCCTCTTTCTCTCAGAGCAAATTTTTTCTCTTTATTATTCCATGTAAAGTGATTTGGAATCTCTTCATATAGGAGTTTTTTGGGATCAGCAACCTTCTTAATCCTTTTCTTCCCATTAGAACGATTGAATGACTTTAGGTTCTTCTTATTCAGCTCAAACCATGCTAAAAACGGAGTCATCTGATTACCTAATCTCTCCATCACAGCTTCAATTGTTTCTCCTTCTTTGATTACAACCAGCTGCAGACCCTCTTCGTGAAAAGTAAGTTTGACAACAGGTGTTGTCTTATGATGTATTGGAAATTTAAAAATTCTCCACATAGCTTCACATGCTAAAACGTATCTGTAGACATCATTAAATCACAGTTAATAGAATTGTACAATAAAGCATAAAAAATGGAATTTGAAAAGTGTGTGAATATACCTGCAATCAAAATAATCTTGAACTTCATCGATTTCCTTTTCCTTTGTAGTCGCTCCACCATTTACATTCATTTCAACATCTCCATCCTTTTTATGTGGTTCGACAGTAACTGTAACACGATCATGTCCTTTGTGGATATATTTGAAGAGATATTTAATTGAACCTGATTGGTTGCACCATTCCACATTAATGTGAGCACGGTAATGAAGAGATAGCTTCTCATTGTATGGAATGACATAACGGTTATCGCATTTAAAACCAATTTTCTCAATGTAACCTCCGTTTTTCCTCCTTTTATAAACTGGAAATCCTTCTTTATCCACCTTAGTAGTGTTGTTAAAGCTTTTTGGGAAAAACTTCGTACATATACCATCGACAATACATGGTGAATTTGGATTAGCCGCTCCACATGGTCCATGAATCATACAGTCTTTAACAACTTGATACAGCTCTGGTTTCTTCACTTTATCTGGAATCTCGACAGATATGATCTTATCAATATCTTCAGATGTTGTAAACTTACAACTTGAATGCATAAACAATAATATGTGAGCATGAGGAAGTCCTCTTTTCTGGAATTCGATTGTGTACATGGTTGCAGTAAAAGAAAAGTAAATAAGTGACATTTAGAGATAAACAAACATATTTAAGTGATGAATTTTTTAAAATTGCATAGTTTAAATTACCTGAAACCATTTTTCCAAGAATATGCTTGACTGTTAGATCGTCCATTAGCCTGTCAAGTTTCATCTTGAAAACACGGCATATGATGTCTGGTCTGTCATCAGGCTTCAAATTGCATTTTTTACAGAATCGAACTATCTCAGGCCACTTTGGATTGCATGTAAAGGTTATGAACAAATTGGGAAATCCGAAATGTTTGCATATAGCCATTGCATCCAAATAATTTTTAGTCATATACCTTGGTCCACCTGTAAAAGATGCTTGGAGCGTCACTCTTTTGCCTTGGTTCTGTAGATCATTATTACCAGATGAAGCTGCCTTCTGAACTGATTCAAGATTTGTAGTCCTGAACTTTATTTGATTCTTCCTAATAAAATGCAACCTATTTGACTCGATCATTGTGAAAGCATCAACCACGAACTGTTGCAGCAAGCGCTTAGACCTTACCAAAACATGTTTTTCATTTTCTCTTTCATGAAGTCTGTAAGCAAAAAATTGTCTCATACTGACATCTTCCTGCTCCTTTTCTCCACGACCTGATGTTTTAAGTTTCTTTATACCAAGCCTATAACCATCCTCTCCATATGGAAACAATAGAGGATATTGCAATGCTAGATAGGCTACATGCAGTTCATGAATCCTTTTTAGCTTCCCGGAATGTTCCTGTAAAACGATATCACGTTTATCCATATCTTCATGAAAATCTCCTGGTATTAAAGCTGCGACTTCTGATGCTGTTGGCATATTGTATAACCTTCCACCAGTTGTGCGTTTAGCAATAATCCTCATGTGAAACCTTTCTTCATCATTAGTATTAAATCTGTCTCGGGCAGACCTAAATGCATCAACATGTGGGTTGATCTGATTCAGTAGCTTGATGATGCTTTCAATTATTTCCTTTCTGAATTTTTTCTTTCCTTGCCCATTATCAGGATCTTTCCCATTACTGTTGAATATCAGCAAATATATATTTTATGAGATTATGAAAACCTTAATACAATGATCCTTAACTAATAGACAGTGCACTTTCTTAAAATTAAAATATACCTCATTATGTTCATTCTGTTCTCCACTTCATTTGCGGTGTCGATAATGTAGAGCTGTAGAAACTTTGCTAATTCGCCAGGTTTTGGCTTTAAAGCACCCATTAGATGGTAGTTTTCTCCTTGCAATGCAAACATTTGAGGGCCACGTCCTTTAGGAACACAATGATCAACTCTGCCACCAATAGATGTAAATGAGAAAATCATATTGTAAGCTCTTATGTTATCTTTAAAATTTCTTGCTAGTTCATCATCTCCAGTAAGAAGTTGCCATAGCAATTCAGGAGACTCTTTGAGCGATGGTAATGTAATTTGGCCTTGCATACAACATGCTGCAAATTTAGGATTTTTAGCATTCCTCCTTTTGTTTAGACGTTCTCCATACCAGAAGATTGCACCACAGTGTTCACAAGTATAGTCTGGATCACCGTCATCAACATAATCTGAGTATTAACAGGAAACTGAATTATTAGTTTGAAACTGAATCTAGACTATGGTTTTACCAACTTATTAAAAGACGTAGTTTATCTTACCTATTTCGTTTGATTTGTTAGCCTTTGGAGGAATTGCAGTTTTGGAACCAAAGACCTTTGCTATACTTTCTCTAGCATTGTAAGAATATCATAATGTTCTTTGGCCTGATATATTTGTTCGTCTGTAGAGTCTTCAATTCTTCTTGCTTCATCCATTTCCTCTGAAAAAGTTTCACTACTTGTATCTTCATGGCTACTACAGTAAAATTCCTGATGGTAATCATCTTCTAGATCCTCTGAGAAAATTTTGAAAACATTGACCACATTGATTACAGTGTTCTGGGTTAAAATAACCAAATAAAAGTAGTTAGTTAATATTTTCACAGGTATTTTGAAAGCTGTTTTACCTTCCGATTGATCATAATAGTCTTGAAATTCAGAATCCTCATCTGAATCTAATATAACACCACCATGTTGACCATGAGGTCTTGTTAGATTTCCGTCATTATGGCTATAATTCTCCTTTCTGTTTACACTATTGAAATCTGTCTGATTACCTATGATGTGGATAAATTGGAAATTTTAGTATTCAGTACTTACAAAAATATATATAATTCAATAACAACTGATCTAATCTGCTGTTATGTCATAATCTGTTTGATTTGCAGGTCTATTTGGTGTAAAAGGAGTAGTCAGTCCACCTGTACGGAAATCATGTAAGTCTTGATCATTCTCAGTATGTTTAAAACGTAATGAGCAGCAATTATTTGATTATATACTGAAATAGTTAATTTAGTTTAAGAGAATCCTATCTAGTACTTACTTTCTTGAGACGCTTGATTTGTCCATGTCTTTTCGAATGGACTTGGAGAAGTTTGTCTTCTAATACTTTGGCTTCTTGCATTATGAGCAAATTGTAATTCATATTTGCTTTGCGGTGTTGTTCCTTCATTGCATATAGTGGATACGTTGTTGTTTGATGATTGTCCCGATTGTAACTGTGGGGTGTTTGTAATATCGGACAAAACCCTCCTAAACACAGAATTAACCGACACAGGAGTTTTCATTGTATATTCTTGTTCTTCTGTGAGTAGATTATGGGTATTAGACTTCTCTGTAGACCTTATCCTTTTAGAAGTCTTAGGTACTTTCTCGACTTGTCTATCCTTTGGTTCTTTTCTCCTTTTCATGATGATGATTCCTGTTAGACAATAGAAGAACAATGGACAATGGTTTTAAATGTATAGTGAAAAAGACATAACTTGTTAGGCAGATGATAGCAAGATATGCATATAATGGTGTATTCAGCTTTAAAATATGTACCTGGTGGAAGTTTGTATACAATCACAGGTAGTAATGGTTGCAGGGTTGTGTGTGGAAACGAATGTGAAACATAAAAGGGCCATTTCATACCCGTACACACTCCGAAAGTGCGAATTGCTACCTGTACAAATAAGGAGTGCCAATTTATACATGTACCCTAAGACATTTCAAATTTCATACCTATACTCACAAAATTGAGCTAATTTCACAGTCCACGTTAACGGAATTAAGTCAACCGTTAGAGATGCTAACTCAGAGTCCACGTAAAATGCAAAAACGACGTCGTTTTGTTTTCTTCGAAAAAAAATTATGGAATAAACACACACTAGAGGTTCGAACCCACAACCTCTTCCGTATTTAGCATAGGACTTAACCAGTTTATCCCACAACAATTCTCAAAAGAAACATACAAACTTATTAATATAAACCTAAGGTAGCATCCATCGAAATCGAAAAAAATTGTGGAAATCCCCACTGCCGCGGGTCGAACCCAAGTACTCAGATAAAGACAGCATAGCACTTAACCAACTGATCCCACAACAATCCTCGGTAATAGCACACAACTTTGTCTTTATAAACCTATAAGGTATCTAAGTCCCAATTAAATGAATTTGAATTAGGGAAAAAATAAAAATCCTAGGGTTCTTCTTCTATCAAATATAACTGATACATTTATAAATTTATATTTAAATTATAAATTTATAATTTATAACTGAGAATTAAATAGATATTTATAAATTAAGTATAACTGAGAATATATTTATAAATTTATAAATTATCAGTTAAATGAAATGTTTAAAGTTTAAGGTTTAAGGTTTAAGGTTTATAAATATTTCATTTAATTTTTAAATATAAATTAATTTAATTTAAATATAAATATATTCTCAGTTATATTTAATTTATAAATTTATATTTAATTCTCAGTTAAAATTATAAATTTATAAATTTAACAGTTATACAAATTTATCTTTATATTCTCAGTTATATTTAATTTATATTAAATTTATAATTTATAACTGAGAATTAAATATAAATTTATAATTTATAATTTCATTTAATCTAATTTATAAATTTAATTTATAAATTTAAATTTACAAATATATTCTCAATTATATTTAATTTATAAATTTATATTTAATTCTCATTTATAAATTATAAATTTATAATTTAAATATAAATTTATAAATTTATCATTTATATTTGAGAGAAGAAGAAGAATCCTAGGATTTTTATTTTTCCCCCAATTCAAATTCATTTAATTGGGACTTAGATACCTTATAGGTTTATAAAGATAAAGTTGTGTGTTATTACCAAGGATTGTTGTGGGATCAGTTGGTTAAGTCCTATGCTGTTTGTATCTGAGTACTTGGGTTCGACCCGCGGCAGTGAGGATTTCCACAATTTTTTTGGATTTCGATGGATGCTACCTTAGGTTTATATTAATAAGTTTGTTGGTTTCTATCGAGAATTGTTGTGGGATAAACTGGTTAAGTCCTATGCTAAATACGGAAGAGGTCGTGGGTTTGAACCTCTAGTGTGTGGTTATTCCACAAGTTTTTTTCAAAGAAAACAAAACGACGTCGTTTTTGCATTTTCGATGGCAGTCAATACACATGTGGACTTTGAGTCAGCATCTCTAACGGTTGACTTAATTCCGTTAACGTGGACTGTGAAATTGGCTCAATTTTGTGAGTATAGGTATGAAATTTAAAATGTCTTAGGGTACATGTATAAATTGGCCCTCCTTATTTGTACAGGTAGCAATTCGCACTTTCGGAGTGTGTACGGGTATGAAATAGCCCTTTTCCCTAGTAATACCACCTTGACGATATTTTTGGGATAGTATGGTTAATTTACTGGTAGCCATATTCGGAGGATATTTTAAAGATCTTATAAAGGAAACCTCTTTCCACCATTTTCGCAATAAGCATTTGTTAACTCGTTTTTAGATGCTTATAATTCCTTTTTTTTTCCAAATTTTCCAAGTTGAGGGTCATATATAATCTATTTTCAAATAACTTCTGTATTGTTCTAACATATATGTGTGATTATTATTCAATCTTAACTTTGGATTATTTAACTATTGTAGGATTGCAGAATGGGTGCGATGAGGATAGTAAGGTGTTTGATCGTCAAGTATATTTGCTAAGTGATGGTACTGTTTTTATGAGGTATATTATCTACCCTGTTATTTTATAATTTAGCTGAATTTCACGTGAAAGAAAATAGAGATTAGATTTATAAATTAAATTGAAAAGCCATCATAAAGCATCCCCTTTAAGAAAATTCAAGTACTCAAAAATAGTTAAACTGAAAATAAGACCTTAAAAAAACACTTTTTAGGTGGAATCTATAGAGTAATTATAATAATATAATTGCTCCACACACACACCCAAATTATTCAAATAAAATAGACTAAAAAAGCATGTTTCTTTATCGCTACTCCTTTTGATCCACCACAGCTCCCATGAAATCCTACTCCTTTAACTCAGCAATCTTTTCAATCTTAACTTTCTTCATCATGATTTTCTTTAGTTCTTCAGAATCACGTGCTTCATTGTCAGCCACAGCATGTATTTTTTGCATGAGATTGGTACCATCAGCAACCTTTGGGGTATCATCTATAATCTCTTGGTCGCTACTTCCCTTAGTTTTTTTTTGGTTTGTCGATGACTGATTTCTTTCGTCACTGCAGTCTTCCTTTCGTTTTGATGAAGGAGTAGCCACCAAATTCATTATGCTATCTGATTTCTCTTCACTATTAGTAAGCATTAAAACCTGTGAAACGACCGACCTTTTTTTTTTTTTTAATAAATAACAATAATAAATATAATATAATAAATAGAACTACAACTAGTGGTCCCATACCCACTAGCCACCTAACCACAATCACAAACATCAGCGGAAATAACAACACCAACATAATATCCAATAATACTTCAAATAAAACCAATAACCATAATCATCAACAATAAACAATCCAAACAACAAGAAACAAGGAACCAGCAACCTAGCAATGTTTCTAATGACCCAACTCTAGCAACCTAGCAATGCCAGACAACATCCAATCGAATCCCTAGAACATCCTCCTCTTCATTGCCTTGATTCCACGATCACACTTTGCCTTTACCTGCACCACAAACACAAATTGAGATGCATGAGTATTTGATAAACACTCAGTGAGGCAATCCTCCCATCTACTGGGCTATACACACAAGCAACAATGATTCCAAAGTTCCAAGACAAGCAACAAACAAACACACAAACCAGGAAATCAAACATCGACTAACTGGAAGGGAGGTGTCGACCGACACCAGCCTAGCGTCGATCGACACTGGCTCAGTGGTGTCGACCGACACCAGCCTAGCGTCGATCGACACTGGCTCAGTGGTGTCGACCGACACTACCCCACAGTGTCGATCGATGCCCAATTTTCTGGTGTCGACCGACACCAAGTGGTATCGATCGACACTCCCTCTGCAACTGCGATCCGCACGAAAACGAGAGTCGAATCTCACTTCTGAAACTCCTCCAAATCGCCCAATACTCACGACCCAAGCCCTAAACCTCCGTAGGAACCTGTTTCAACCAATCCCAAGCAAGAAAAACACACAAACAAGCAAGAACAAGCAAGAACAAGGAATCAAAGGCTTAGATAAGCCATGGTCATGCACTCACCTTCTAAAATGAAAATGAACCGTTAACTATCAAATCTCTCCGGTGAAAAGCTATTCCTAGGCGTCACGAAGCTTCCCACAAAATTTCAGCACGATCAGATCTCAGATGAAACCGCAATCGATCCCGAAACTCCCGCTGGTCTCAATCCGCGACTGAGAAGAAACGCCCCACGAAACTGTCGATATCTCCTAGAATATTAACCCAAAATCACTTCTGTAAAAAGGAGAGTGTACGAAAATCTCTTAGCTACAACCCTACCAAAACTCAATACCTTTCAAAACGATTTGAGTATCCAGATCTTCCTTCTCCCAAACCCTGACGATTCTGTTCCTTTTTGCTTTGAACACCAAAATCAAGTTTTACTCTTCCTTCTCCTCTTTCTCTTTGTTTTCAGCGGCTAGGCAACAACAAAACACGACCTAGGTCATTCTCCCACTTAAATATCACGATTTAATGGTTTTCCCTAAACCAAATCGGTCCAAATCGATTAAAAACTCAATCTGGTCGAACCAGAAAATCAGTGGTGTCGACCGACACCCCCTTGGTGTCGATCGACACCCTCACCCAAAACACTCAAATTGGTTTGCGGGTGTTACAATTCTCCCCCACCAAACTGGATTCGTCCTCGAATCTCGAACAACCATCAGCCAAGGACTCCCGTGCAACCGTCTCCACGGCCCGCACTCCTCCGACTGA
The DNA here is from genome assembly GCF_030686135.1 of Camelina sativa. Classification (NCBI taxonomy): domain Eukaryota; kingdom Viridiplantae; phylum Streptophyta; class Magnoliopsida; order Brassicales; family Brassicaceae; genus Camelina; species Camelina sativa. Next base: position 29,052,991 of record NC_141896.1, on the reverse strand, counting down.
TCTACAGAAGGTCACCTCTAGGCGATAGACTCACGCTCCAGGCGTCATTTGCTCTTGACTTTTTGGACTTTCCTTTACTCATAGGCCTAAACCTTGAGTTTTATTGGCTCCTCATCAGACCTAAGTCTGCATGCCAAATGTTGGCTCCTCATCAGGCCGAAGCCCGCATGCCATAATATATAAGGAAAATCCAAACTCGTCTCTCGGGTTGCCACCCTACAGCGCGCCCCCGGATCGTCATCCGAAGTCGATATACCAACCATACTCCCGAGCCACAAAGTCTCTGAATATAGCAGTACTAGGAGAACCTAAGTCCCCCAAGAGTCGCGAGCAAACGATTCTGAACACGTCTGAGTCCTATCCCTACCCAGGTTTCCTTCCCGTGGCTCGCATAGAAACATCTCAATGTCCTACCAACCACATATCCCCTCACCGGGATACCTCATGACCACACAAGGATCATACACACGCCACAAGGGCCGCCACAAAGGCCAACAAAATGTCCTAACGAGGACCGCCACCAAGGCCAAAACAAATGTCCTAAAGAGGACCGCCACCAAGGCCACTCGTCCCGAAGGACCGTCACAAAGACCATCTGTCCCGAAGGACCGTCACAAAGACCATCTGTCCCGAAGGACCGTCACAAAGACCATCTGTCCCGAAGGACCGTCACAAAGACCATCTGTCCCGAAGGACCGTCACAAAGACCATCTGTCCCGAAGGACCGTCACAAAGACACTCTGGCTAAACAGCCCGCCACAAAGGCCAACAATTGGCTAAAAGCCCGCCACAAAGGCCACACAATTGGCTAAAAGCCCGCCACTAAGGCCACACACACTGTCTAAAAAAGACCGCCACACACATGCACCCTGACTCGAAAGTCCGCCACAAAGACCACAAAGCCCCTCCAAGGCTTCCCACCGCTAAAATGGACAAATTCTAACTCCCGTAAAACTTTCCATATTTAGCACTTTCCACTTTTGGAAACTTCCCACTTTTGGAAACTCTTTTTTCAGGAAACTTAACTTCGCAACCCCCGCCTCACGGAAACTTTGTACCCCAACACCACCTCATCTTGTTACTAAGTCGCACAACCAACCACCCCAAGCGACCGAGTAACAAGAGAGATGGGCTGGAATACTCCATTCCCGCTCCAGCCACGGATTACAGATGGGACCAGGCTAAACAAGCTCAAGTCGCGGCTTGCTTCTCATACCACTTCTTGAACCTTGCCTTCATCCTTGCCTCAGGCTCCCAAGTCTGCTCCTCAACACCATCACAGTCCCACAGGACTCTCATCAAAGGAATCTTCTTCTTCCGAAGTTCCTTGATCCTCCTCTCGAGAACCCTCACTGGTCTCGCCTCCAAAGTCATGTTAGGCTGAAGATCCTCAGGAATCTTAGCCAACACCTCCTCTCCCTCACGGAGACACTTCCGCAACATAGACACATGGAAAACCTTATGGAATGCACGCATCACCTCAGGTAACTCCAATCTATATGCCACTGGTCCAACCCGCTCAATCACTCTGAATGGACCCATATACCTCGGACTCAACTTAGTCTCTGACAATGACCTGTTCGGACCCCGCAACATGGCCATCTTGAGGTACACTCTGTCTCCTACCTGAAACTCAAGATCTCTCCTCCTCTTATCAGCATAACTCCTCTGCCTATCCTGAGCCTCCTTCATGTTCAGCTTGAGAACCCGAATCTTCTCTGAGGTCTCCTGAACAAAACTAGCACCAAACATGCTCCTCTCCCCCACCTGAGTCCAGCATAATGGTGTACGACATGGTCTCCCATACAAAGCCTCATAAGGAGCCATCTTAATAATCCCCTGATAACTGTTGTTGTAAGCAAACTCTACCAGGTTCAGGTGATCTGCCCAATGGCCACCCCAATCCAACACACACATCCTCAGCAAATCCTCCAGCGTCTGGATCGTCCTCTCAGACTGTCCATTTGTCTGGGGATGATAAGCTGTACTCATATGCACCTTAGTGCCCATCTCCGCCTGAAATGCCTTCCAGAACACCGAAGTGAACTTAGAATCCCTGTCAGACACAATGCTCGCTGGCACCCCATGCAACCTGACAATCTCCCTCACATACTTCTTAGCCAAGACCGCTGCTCCATCAGTCTTCTTAATGGCCAGATAATGTGCTGACTTAGTCAACCGGTCCACAATGACCCAAATAGCATCAAAGGTCCGTGACACTGGCAAACCCACCACAAAATCCATGGTGATCATATCCCACTTCCACTCAAGAATGGGTAAACTCTTCAGTAACCCGCCAGGAACCTGATGCTCAGCCTTCACTAGCTGACACACATCACACCTCGAAACCCAACTAGCCACATCCTTCTTCATCCCGACCCAATGATAGTACCTCTTGAGGTCACGGTACATCTTAGTCGCTCCTGGATGAATGGATAACTTGCTCGCATGAGCCTCTCTCAGAATCTCCTGTCTCAACTCCTCATCCTTGGGCACACACACACGACCGTGCACCAAGATAGTACCATTATCTGAGACCTGATACTCTGAATCCACATCCTTAGAGGCATTCACCAGCCCCAAATCCTTCTCCTGAGCCAACCGCACTCTACTCAGAAGATCTGCTCTATCTACTGCTTCCAAACCCAGCGGTTCCTGTGAAACAGCACACAAGCTCAAAGCACTGATCTCTCCTACCAGTGACTCCATCTCCTGCTCCTGAGCCGAAGCTACCCTCTTCCGACTCAGAGCATCTGCAACCGTGTTAGCCTTACCAGGATGATAGGCTATCTCCCAATCATAATCCGCCACAAGCTCCATCCACCGCCTCTGCCTCAAATTCAACTCAGGCTGAGTGAATATATACTTCAGGCTCTTATGATCTGTGAACACCTGCACCTTTGCACCATAAAGATAAGATCTCCAAATCTTCAGGGCAAAAACTACAGCACCCATCTCCAAATCATGAGTAGGATAGTTGCCTTCATGCACCCGCAACTGCCGCGAAGCATAGGCAATCACCTTTCCATGCTGCATCAGAACACAACCCAACCCAATTCTAGATGCATCTGTATAAACCACATAGGGTTCTCCCTGCTCAGGCAAAGCCAACACTGGCGCAGTAGTCAACATCTCCTTCAGGCTTGCAAAGCCTTCCTCACACTCTTCTGACCAGACAAAAGGAACATCCTTCCCTGTCAACTTAGTCATAGGACGTGCTCTGCTTGCAAACCCCTGCACAAATCTCCTGTAGTACCCTGCCAATCCAAGGAAGCTCCTGATCTCTGTGGCATTCTGCGGTCTAGGCCAATCTCTGATAGCCTGAATCTTCTCTGGATCTACAGAAACCCCCTCTGCAGAAACAATGTGACCCAGAAAGCCCATCTCACACTGCCAAAAACTACACTTGCTCAACTTGGCAAACAACTTCTGCTCCCGCAGCTTCTCCATAACTGCCCTCAAATGCACTGCATGCTCCTCAGGACTCTTAGAATAGACCAGGATATCGTCGATGAAAATGATGACAGATACATCCAGAAACTCCTGAAACACACTGTTCATCATTCTCATAAACGCTGCTGGCGCGTTAGTCAATCCGAAGGGCATCACCACAAACTCATAGTGCCCATATCTCGTCCTGAAAGCAGTCTTCCTCACATCTGCCTCATCTATCGGTATCTGATGATAACCCGACGCTAGATCTACCTTGGAGAACCAAGTAGCACCCCTCAACTGATCCAACAACTCATCGATCCTAGGAAGAGGATACTTGTTCTTCACAGTGACCCGGTTCAAACCCCGATAATCAATACACAACCGGAAACTCCCATCCTTCTTCTTCACAAACAACACCGGCGCTCCCCACGGTGATACACTAGAACGTATGAATCTCTTGCTCCATAAATCCTCTAGTTACTTCTTCAGCTCAACTAAACCAACACTCAAGTGTGCCGACATCAACTCGCCCCCACCTGAATATCAACCCTCTTGTTCCTCCAAAAACCTCTAGTAACTTGCCAGTTAGGGAATCTTCCACAAGTTAGCTTATTCCAAAGATAGCTTTCCGCTTGGCAATTCTCCACAGCAAATCATCAATACGAACGTAATAAAACAAACAAGTACCATACGCTCGCATATTCTGATTCACCGCTTCAAATACTTTGCAGGCCGCTAACTCAAGCCACTTGACTTATTTCCTCCAACAAGCTTACCAAAACTTTGAATCTAGCAACCCTGTCCATCTCCAATGAACTTCATCCAACATCGTTGCAACGATTAGTTTATCCTGCCATGAAGGCTTTCCGTGAACTTATGTATCTGGCAAACATGCCTCTCCTGAATCAATCCTGCTGTAACTCCCCTTCCCGGGACTCCGGCACCACTGGCCTCACAATCCTGGCAAAACAGCCACACATTCATAACCGCTCTGGTTCATAAAACCCTGGCCCAACGGCCAACATAATCCTAAAATCCAAGATTAAACCACCGTAAATTTCTGGAGGTCTACATTCAATCGTTATGTTTATACTCACGTCCTAGGAATTGCTTGCTCCCAACTCTTCCACTCTTAGGTCGAAACCTTCGAGTCATACCGATCTCACTCTCAGACCAGCGTCTTCGAGTTATACCGTCTCACTCTTGGACCACAATCCTCAAGATCTCGGTATCAGGGGAACCACTCATCCCCTCAGGAGAACAACATCCCCCTCTGCCACTCTCGGAGCCCTCAGCCCCTCGAGCTATCGGTATTCAGGGGAATCACCATCCCCTCAGGAGCAACAATCCTTAACGACTATAATCATCTCTCGACACAACTACCTCCTGTGATCCGAGTATAACATTGCAATGTTACACCTGCCCACTCAACTTATAATATCCAACTGGATTAACCACCAAGCAGAGAAATATCTGCTCCAACTGCATATGTCCACATATCCGCCTCTCTAGGCCCGATACCTCTTGAGAATAATCTCATACCGGTCATCTACAACCGCTCCATCCTCTTAACGTAAGTTGGAAAGTCCTCAACATCCGCAGTCCTCGACTGCACCCCGCCACATGTGGCACAACTGGAGCCTACACTGGTACTCCTCTCGGTAACCGCTCCAACAGCACGCCAACAGATTCGCCAAGCGATCATCTCGACCCTGGGCTCCACCTGCTGCAACCCCACACCTGGGTTCCCAGCACCCCCGGCACGCTCACCGGCTAATCCCCTCCGGTCCCTCCTGATACGCTTGCGACCCTCTGACGTACCTCCTCGTGGAACTCTGGACTACACACTCGCTGGCCTCGGGACCCGCCCGACAATGACCACGACCACGTCCCCGTCCACGACCAACAACTCAAACACCTTAACCACTGATCTTCCAAGAACAGAGGCTAACAAGCAGAAAACAAATCAATACCACACAAAGAAACATAACAATAACTCACCGTGGAATCTCATTGAAGGCTCGAAGAGGATGTTCTAGGACTCCATGCCACACACAATTGACTAACTCACATAATCAATCAAGACATGCAATCCCAAACATCACAACAGAAACCTAGTGAACCCAAACCTAGAACCGTAAGGGCTCTGATACCAAAATGAAACGACCGACCTTTTTTTTTTTTTTTAATAAATAACAATAATAAATATAATATAATAAATAGAACTACAACTAGTGGTCCCATACCCACTAGCCACCTAACCACAATCACAAACATCAGCGGAAATAACAACACTAACATAATATCCAATAATACTTCAAATAAAACTAATAACCATAATCATCAACAATAAACAATCCAAACAACAAGAAACAAGGAACCAGCAACCTAGCAATGTTTCTAATGACCCAACTCTAGCAACCTAGCAATGCCAGACAACATCCAATCGAATCCCTAGAACATCCTCCTCTTCATTGCCTTGATTCCACGATCACACTTTGCCTTTACCTGCACCACAAACACAAATTGAGATGCATGAGTATTTGATAAACACTCAGTGAGGCAATCCTCCCATCTACTGGGCTATACACACAAGCAACAATGATTCCAAAGTTCCAAGACAAGCAACAAACAAACACACAAACCAGGAAATCAAACATCGACTAACTGGAAGGGAGGTGTCGACCGACACCAGCCTAGCGTCGATCGACACTGGCTCAGTGGTGTCGACCGACACTACCCCACAGTGTCGATCGATGCCCAATTTTCTGGTGTCGACCGACACCAAGTTGTATCGATCGACACTCCCTCTGCAACTGCGATCCGCACGAAAACGAGAGTCGAATCTCACTTCTGAAACTCCTCCAAATCGCCCAATACTCACGACCCAAGCCCTAAACCTCCGTAGGAACCTGTTTCAACCAATCCCAAGCAAGAAAAACACACAAACAAGCAAGAACAAGCAAGAACAAGGAATCAAAGGCTTAGATAAGCCATGGTCATGCACTCACCTTATAAAATGAAAATGAACCGTTAACTATCAAATCTCTCCGGTGAAAAGCTATTCCTAGGCGTCACGAAGCTTCCCACAAAATTTCAGCACGATCAGATCTCAGATGAAACCGCAATCGATCCCGAAACTCCCGCTGGTCTCAATCCGCGACTGAGAAGAAACGCCCCACGAAACTGTCGATATCTCCTAGAATATTAACCCAAAATCACTTCTGTAAAAAGGAGAGTGTACGAAAATCTCTTAGCTACAACCCTACCAAAACTCAATACCTTTCAAAACGATTTGAGTATACAGATCTTCCTTCTCCCAAACCCTGACGATTCTGTTCCTTTTTGCTTTGAACACCAAAATCAAGTTTTACTCTTCCTTCTCCTCTTTCTCTTTGTTTTCAGTGGCTAGGCAACAACAAAACACGACCTAGGTCATTCTCCCACTTAAATATCACGATTTAATGGTTTTCCCTAAACCAAATCGGTCCAAATCGATTAAAAACTCAATCTGGTCGAACCAGAAAATCAGTGGTGTCGACCGACACCCCCTTGGTGTCGATCGACACCCTCACCCAAAACACTCAAATTGGTTTGCGGGTGTTACAACCTGTAATCAAATTCAATATAACGATTATTCCCACAACTGTCAAACTAAACAAATTAGCAAAGTAAAATTATTGAACTTGAGTTAATCACATAGCTACCTGGTCTGTAGAACTAACTGTAGATAGTTCCATTGGGCATTGTGAATGCGTAGCAGACAAATCATCATCGAAGGTGTGATAAGGTAAAACTTCTTCTACTTTGTACTCATCATTGCTTCTAGTTATATTGTCTTTCCCGATTGAGATGACAAAATTATATTTTTGACCTATTAGTTTTTTAAGTACATCCGGTAGACAACATGGGTCGTCTATCTGAAATTTTAAACATTCATCTTAATATAGTGTTTTAATTAGGAAACAATATTAAGATAATAAATTTAGATGTTGAGTAAATCAGTATTATACCTCAGGCCCGCAGCTTTCCATGAGTTCAGAGACTTCTTGCCCAATGATTTCCTTCGCAGAACTATCAAATAAGAATATCTTCGCTTGTCCTGTGCTATCCTCTATTAGCAAATGTAGCCAGTATCTGCATAAGTTCTAATGTTTAGTTTGTTCTGAATTTAAGAACTTGTACAGGGTATCTAAAGCATTACAAAGCAATCACCTTAAAACAACTTCTGTCACTTCTAGCCTGCATTTTTGACAAACATAGACTTGTTTCTTGTCGGTAGAAATACCGGCTTTCTTTCCTACCTTTTTATTGCAGGTCACATGACAGTAGTAATACCATGACCAGTCAGTGTCAAATCCCAGGATTGAACACTTGATGCGAACATTTTCAGGCTGTTGTCCACATTGTACAGATTAGTATACATAAACACATGTAGAATAAATGATTGATGTAATAAAATCCTAACCTCATAAGAGTCCATCAGCTCCGCAACTGTTCTCAACGGAACCAGACTTGCCATTTGATCAGTTATTTTCCGGTTTTTCAATCTCGGTTTAGGTCCCAAAATGGATAAGGCAAGACCATCCGATGGTAACCTAAGATATAGTTAGTTAGTGTTTCAGCATCTATTTAATGATACGACTTTATATTTGTAATGATATCAATTCTTAAAGGTTTTTGAAATCCACTGCCTCCGGTATGTCTGGGTTAAACCAAACATCAGATGCATCAAAAGAAGAAGCAACACTCCTCACACCTGTTACTAAATTACTTCAGCGAATATGATCAAGAGCATACTTCCACCGTTTAATTATTATATATTATTATATATAGTGAGTAAGAGATGTTATTCTATATAGTGATTAATATATATAAATGAATAACCTTTGTACTCTACTACTTTGCCCCATCGAATTAAACATATGACCATCCCACCAACCAATTCTTTAGACATTTGGTTCAGTTGATCGGCCCATTTTCCCCAAAGAGTACAGTTTAAGATGTTATTCCTGGAAATAAATTTTAAACAGATATGCATTATCAGTTTAATTAATTAGATATAATTTATGGTATATTCCGTAATTGACTTACTTAACATCTCGTAATTGGAAATCAATCTTCTTCCTTGGGGTTCCTTGAACATCTAACAGCTCTATTTCTCTGACGTTTACCATTTGACCAATCAAATCTACAATTACAAAAGTCGAAATTAGTACCTATATAAGAAATATAAACCAGTAAATATTTCTTATACAAAACGTCAGATTTACTTACCGACCAAATAATTTAGGTCTAAGTTACCTTGGTTGATTTTGTTAAAGTTAACCAAATCAAGCCAAATGTTATTGGACATAGGTTCTGAAGGAGAAACCTCTGTTGTATACAAAAAATTAATTGTGTAAGGATTGTTTGTTGACCGATATTGTCCAGTGACTTTAGTGACGGAAAATTCTTCAATGATCTTCCAATCTCCTTTGATGAACACTTTTACTGTTATGTCACTACAACGGAGTTATCCAAGTGCATCGCCTGTCATAATAGAATTTCCGACCAAGTCAAGAATGCGTAAATGGTGAAATGATTAAACCCGACATCCGTTCACTAATCCAAGTTACATATATGTCTAAAACCCTTCATATGTTATTTTCATATGTTAATTTTGTGATGCAACCTCAGCTTCATCTTTTAAAAAAAACATGGTGTACTTTAGTAATATGTTATTTCTAGCAATGTTTTTGGTTAAAAGCATTTGATCATAAATTGATAAAATCTCAAGCATGTTTTATATATATTTTTATTTATCATGTTATAGAATTTTAGCTCCGATCGATAATATGCATTCTGAGATATACTATACATGTCACTTTTTAATAACGACTTACATATCATTTTCTCTATATATTGTGACCATTGATTTTGTGTTTTTTTAGATGGATTAATTTTTCAAGATTCTTTTTCATAGTTTTTCCCAAAAAAAAATTGTGACTCTTACAATATCTTTGTTTTAGATCAAAACTTTTAAGTTGAGTTAAATAATTAATCTTTTATTTTTCTATAAGTGAAATTGTTTCTTAGAACTAATATTTCACTTCAATTTTATTTTTATGTTTAGAATTTTATAAATACAATTACATAAATTGTTTTTTACTCCACATGTATTAAAATCTTACTTATATTCTAAAACTTAGTAACTCATTCTAAATTTTGGAATATGATCATTTTTGGTTAAAATTTGAATAATAATATTATTACTAAAATAAATCAATAGTATTATTTTTACTATTTTAAAATATTCATTTATTTAAAACATTTGGGTTTAATATGGGCTTTTAAAGTGTTATGAATGAATGGATTAGAAGCTACATAGTGGATTAGTGTTTAGGATTAGGCCCAAATAAAAAGAATGAGTTGCTGATGTGGCAGCATGAGTAGTGAGGAAAGGTAACTTTATATATATAGATTTCGGCCGTTTTGGTATCATCATCATTCAAAGTTTCCAATAACAATTTTTTTTTTGACATAACCTGTATTCTACCAAGTTTTTCCCTATAACCCCCCTTGTAAAAATAACTAGATTATGACCCGTGCTCGAGCACGGGTTGTAGTTCGTTTTGTTTATTTTTTAATTACTATAGTAAAATATAATTTATATAATTTGGTAAATAAATTTTTTTGAATACAATATTATGAAAAAATCATATGCAATTTTTTTAGTCATTGTTGGATCATGCTATACACACGATGATCATTTTCATCGGGAATAATAGTCTTCAAACACAGCATTTGATTAACATTTGATATAGCATTTAATATTTGAATATTACATTTAATATAGCATGTAATATTAACATTACATATAACAGAAATGCTATAATATTAATTTTAACATTACATGTTATAGCATGTAATAGCCTGTTAATATTACAAATATTAACATGTTAATCATTTTTAAAAATATTCGGAACAAATATTTGTAATATTTGTAATAGCAAATATTTGGTCAACGATGCTATTATAATAATATTTGTAATAGCATGTTAATCATTGGCCGAATAATAGCATCGTTGTTTTATAGCATACTATCATGATTAACAATATATTATCTACAAACAATGGATCACGGAATCGTTGTTCTTACCCATACTGGATCATGTTGGATCCTCTATATTTATTTAATTTAATGGGCCATAATTGGGCCAATATTGTCATTAAAAGCCTTTTACGTATTAGTATTATTTTGGTATAACAATTATCTGATTATTATAGGGGAATTGCAAGAGAAAGTATTTTATCTCTTTCTTCAATATTCTTTCATCTTCTTCGAAACGAAAAGACAAAGATTTGACAATTTTTTGGACAAAGATTCTTTGAAGATTTCAATCCAAAACCAGATTGATTTTTTTTTTTCCTAATACGGAAACTTAATATCAACAATTTCTTTTCCCGCGATTGAAGTATGCTGATCTAAAATTGTTCTTCGCCTTCTGCTGTTTTATTCGTTTTTAATCTTTTTACTTTAATTATTAAATCAGTTATCCAATTCTTAATTCCATGTCCTGTATAATTGAATTGCATCAGATACAGATTAAACGGTACAATTATCGATTGTTTTATAAAAATCTGTCTGAATATCATTTTTCGTTCATAAACTTATTTGAGACTATGATGTCTCTACATATTACAGTCATGGTTAGTGATAGATTTTCCAAATAATTCTGGATTGTTTGTCTTACTTGTTAATTGTAATTTTTTGGAACAGAAGTTTTGCGTGTAACCAATCTGTTGGACGCCTCTTCGGTCGTAGTTGAATCTTTGGCTCAAATGAATGGGCACGAGTACTGATTGCCGTGTTCTGATAAGTGGGAGAGGCAGCATAAAAGATCCATTAAGGTTTAACATTTTTCATATGTTCTGATATGAATACCCTCTTCACTCGAACTGTATACAAATATTAAAGAATTGGACATGCATTTGGTAATGATGAGTGGGTAGCCAGGTTACGATCAGCTCAATGCTCCCTTAGTCAGGATCCAGAGACGTATGAGTTAGGCTGATTTCTTGGGTCATCCAGATTGTGGAGCAAGCTTAAAATCCATGTACTTTCTTCTCCTTTTATGTTTGTTGTCCCATATGAAAATTTCCATGTGTTGTGAAGTTCTTGTTTTTTACAATAAACATAATATTTCTAGGGGATTTTGTTGATTTATTTTATTGAATAGTACTTAATAGAAAATGTAAAATGGAAATTAAAATACAAATCAACAAAATAAGGAGGTCTATTTAAAACGATAATTCTTGAAAAAACTACTTCTCTGCTTTGAAATCTCAATCACTCCTTTGTTTGTAAGAACGCCTTCTGTAACATAAAAGATATATTAATTGTAGTGAACTAAAGTGTATATCTATAATAACATAATTCTAAGTATGATAAAATTAAAAGACATGAAACAAAAGATGATACCTCAACAAAAGGAAACGATAGATTATTGATTGGTTTGTCTAGTAAAGGTTTTGGAAGACTTCTTTAAAAACAACATTCTTTGTTGTCTGCCTTGGTTGTCCTTTTTTGTCTGTAATGAGAATCTTCAAACCTGATTTAGACTGAACTCTAGACATGGCTACATACAATTGTCCATGTGAGAAAACTGGTCTTGGTAGGAAAATTCCCACACGTTGTAGTGTCTGACCTTGACTCTTGTTGATAGTCATAGCAAAAGCTGCAGCTAAAGGAAATTGCCTACGCCTCATTTTGAAAGGCAATCTTGTATCTGATGGTGTGATTAGCATTCTAGGAATAAGAACTATCTTTCCAACTCTATTACCTGTAATGACTCTAGCTTCAATCACATGATCTGCCATTTGCGTTATCTGTAGCCTTGTCCTGTTGCATAGACCTTTAGATGGATCAATGTTTCTTATCAACATGACTGGACAACCTATTTTTAGGCACAAACAATGGTTAGGCAAACCCGACACTTTTATACTATTTAGAAAATCTGGAGAGTAAACTGGGTTGTTTGTAGAACTCTTGTCGGAAGGATCTATACTATCCGAGCTTAAATATATTCTTTCATCACCTACATAGAAATAAACAAAAAAATCTCAAACTTATACTTCAATGTTTCAATCCGTGCTATAGAATTTACTATAGAAGTAACTGTAGGGAAACTTACCATTCAACATAGAGAGCATTCGTTCATTAACTGAGTTGACATCCTCATTTGTTGGACATAAAATAGCTCTTCCTTGAAAGAATGTAGGATCCTCTTCATTCATGAAAGAACTACCATAAACTGACTCTATAATTGTCTCGATGGGATCATTTCCTTGAGTAATTAAAAACTCTTGTGGGATATCAATTTCTGCTACTCCATCGTTAGGCTGTGAAATTTTGCCATCACCCACATCTAGAATCCACCTAGAAAATTCTTCAATATCCTTTTTTCTGATTCCGGAATGTTGGCCAAAAGTCTCATGTTCTTTGTTAGCTTTAGAACCTTCACATGCTCCCATATATACGAAGAGTTTAACGCAGCAAAAACTATTTCTTCCCTACCAGCACCATTAATCACCGGCAAAACTTGTCTGAAATCACCTCCAAATACAATGACTTTTCCTCCAAACGGCTTGTCTTCTTTATTCATGATATCTCTCAGACTTCGATCCAAAGACTCAAAACCAATACTTACTCATCATTGGTGCCTCATCCCAAATAATTAGTTTTGCTTTTTCAATTAACTCACCAAGATCTGTGCCTCTTGCAATATTACATACGGATGACTCATGCGGATTTATTGGGATCCCAAACCTAGAGTGTGCAGTTCGTCCACCATCGAGAAGCAATGCAGCAATACCACTTGAAGCGACATTTAATGCAATATCTCCTCTATATCTTATAGCAGCCGATAACAGTTTCCATAGAAATGTTTTGCCAGTTCCCCCAAAACCGTATACAAAGAAAGCTCCTACTCTATCTTTATAAACAGCATCTACAATCTCAGTATATATCTGTTTTTGCTCTGAAGTAGCCATAGATAACCATTCATCATGCTTAGCTTTCAAGTCTGGATTGTTGTGCTTCAGTTCATCTAGAAGAAATTGGTTGGACTTTTCTACTTCTTCCATATCAACCTGAGGCATCTGTTTCCATTTCGTAAGGGATGCTGCATTTCTGATTAGCAACTTTTCTATTTCCTGTAAAGCAAATTTTTTTTTGTCCTCGTCACTTAAAATAAGATCTGCACAGTTTATTGAATCATTTGAGTATAGTATCTTTGGAATACTTATAAATAAAAAAAAACTACTTGCAGTAAAAAGTATAAATCCAAAGAAGGGATATTTCTAACCTGGTTGATTCCACTCATGTCTTTTTTTTCGCTCAATATCCTCAGATAGAATTTTCCAACTTTCTTCCCATACAATCTCTGGTTTACTCAAACTTGCTGACAGTAGCATGATGACGAAAAGCCTTCGAACATATTTTGCTGAGCACCAAAAGTTTGCTTCTTTAATACCGTTGATGTATTCTTTGTCATCATCTAGTAATCCAAGTGCAAAAACTGCATCTCTGTAAGAGTTATAAACCACACCATCAACTGTCTTAAGATCCTTATGTTGTTGAGGACCTCGCCGGATATTTAAGAGGATTCTCAAAAAATAAGAGTCCTCTATAGCACGTGGAACAAAATTTATTCTACCAATAGCAAACCCTCTTTCTCTCGGAGCGAATTTTTTCTCTTTATTATTCCATGTAAAGTGATTTGGAATCTCTTCATATAGGAGTTTTTTGGGATCAGCAACCTTCTTAATCCTTTTCTTCCCATTAGAACGATTGAATGACTTTAGGTTCTTCTTATTCAGGTCAAACCATGCTAAAAACTGAGTCATCTGATTACCTAATCTCTCCATCACAGCTTCAATTGTTTCTCCTTCTTTGATTACAACCGGCTGCAAACCCTCTTCGTGAAAAGTAAGTTTGACAACAGGTGTTGTCCTATGATGCATTGGAAATTTAAAAATTCTCCACATAGCTTCACATGCTGAAACGTATCTGTAGACATCATTAAATCACAGTTAATAGAATTGTACAATAAAGCATAAAAAATGGAATTTGAAAAGTGTGTGAATATACCTGCAATCAAAATAATCTTGAACTTCATCGATTTCCTTTTCCTTTGTAGTCGCTCCACCATTTACATTCATTTCAACATCTCCATCCTTTTTATGTGGTTCGACAGTAACTGTAACACGATCATGTCCTTTGTGGATATATTTGAAGAGATATTTAATTGAACCTGATTGGTTGCACCATTCCACATTAATGTGAGCACGGTAAGGAAGAGATAGCTTCTCATTGTATGGAATGACATAACGGTTATCGCATTTGAAACCATTTTTCTCAATGTAACCTCCGTTTTTCCTCCTTTTATAAACTGGAAATCCTTCTTTATCCACCTTAGTAGTGTTGTTAAAGCTTTTTGGGAAACACTTCGTACATTTACCATCGACCATACATGGTGAATTTGGATTAGCCGCTCCACATGGTCCATGAATCATACAGTCTTTAACAACTTGATACAGCTCTGGTTTCTTCACTTTATCTGGAATCTCGGCAGATATGATCTTATCAATATCTTCAGATGTTGTAAACTTACAACTTGAATGCATAAACAATAATATGTGAGCATGAGGAAGTCCTCTTTTCTGGAATTCGATTGTGTACATGGCTGCAGTAAAAGAAAAGTAAATAAGTGAGATTTAGAGATAAACAAACATATTTAAGTGATGAAATTTTTAAAATTGCATAGTTTAAATTATCTTGAAAACACGGCATATGATGTCTGGTCTGTCATCATGCTTCAAATTGCGTTTTTTACAGAATCGAACTATCTCAGGCCACTTTGGATTGCATGTAAAGGTTATGAACAAATCGAGAAATCCGAAATGTTTGCATATAACCATTGCATCCAAATAATTTTGAGTCATATACCTTGGTCCACCTGTAAAAGATGCTGGGAGCGTCACTCTTTTGCCTTGGTTCTGTAGATCATTATTACCAGATGAAGCTGCCTTCTGAACTGATTCAAGATTTGTAGTCCTGAACTTTATTTGATTCTTCTTAATAAAACGCAACCTATTTGACTCGATCATTGTGAAAGCATCAACCACAAACTGTTGCAGCAAGCGCTTAGACCTTAACAAAACATGTTTTTCATTTTCTCTTTCATGAAGTCTGTAAGCAAAAAATTGTCTCATACTGACATCTTCCTGCTCCTTTTCTCCACGACCTGATGTTTTAAGTTTCTTTATACCAAGCCTATAACCATCCTCTCCATATGGAAACAATAGAGGATATTGCAATGCTAGATAGGCTAGATGCAGTTCATGAATCCTTTTTAGCTTCCCGGAATGTTCCTGTAAGACGATATCACGTTTATCCATATCTTCATGAAAATCTCCTGGTATTAAAGCTGCGACTTCTGATGCTGTTGGCATATTGTATAGCCTTCCATCAGTTGTGCGTTTAGCAATAATCCTCATGTGAAACCTTTCTTCATCATTAGTATTAAATCTGTCTCGGGCAGACCTAAATGCATCAACATGTGGGTTGATCTGATTCAGTAGCTTGATGATGCTTTCAATTATTTCCTTTCTGAATTTTTTCTTTCCTTGCCCATTATCAGGATCTTTCCCATTACTATTGAATATCAGCAAATATATATTTTATGAGATTATGAAAACCTTAATACAATGATCCTTAACTAATAGACAGTGCACTTTCTTAAAATTAAAATATACCTCATTATGTTCATTCTGTTCTCCACTTCATTTGCGGTGTCGATAATGTAGAGCTGTAGAAACTTTGCTAATTCGCCAGGTTTTGGCTTTAAAGCACCCATCAGATGGTAGTTTTCTCCTTGCAATGCAAACATTTGAGGGCCACGTCCTTTAGGAACACAATGATCAACTCTGCCACCAATAGATGTAAATGAGAAAATCATATTGTGAGCTCTTATGTTATCTTTAAAATTTCTTGCTAGTTCATCATCTCCAGTAAGAAGTTGCCTTAGCAATTCAGGAGACTCTTTGAGCGATGGTAATGTAATTTGTCCTTGCATACAACATGCTGCAAATTTAGGATTTTTAGCATTCCTCCTTTTGTTTAGACGTTCTCCATACCAGAAGATTGCACCACAGTGTTCACAAGTATAGTCTGGATCACCGTCATCAACATAATCTGAGTATTAACAGGAAACTGAATTATTAGTTTGAAACTGTATCTAGACTATGGTTTTACCAACTTATTAAAAGACGTAGTTTATCTTACCTATTTCGTTTGATTTGTTAGCCTTTGGAGGAATTGCAGTTTTGGAACCAAAGACCTTTGCTATACTTTTCTCTAGCATTGTAAGAATATCATAATGTTCTTTGGCCTGATATATTTGTTCGTCTGTAGAGTCTTCAATTCTTCTAGCTTCATCCATTTCCTCTGAAAAAGTTTCACTACTTGTATCTTCCTGGCTACTACAGTAAAATTCCTGATGGTAATCATCTTCTAGATCCTCTGAGAAAATATTGAAAACATTGGCCACATTGATTACAGTGTTCTGGGTTAAAATAACCAAATAAAAGTAGTTAGTTAATATTTTCACAGGTATTTTGAAAGCTGTTTTACCTTCCGATTGATCATAATAGTCTTGAAATTCAGAATCCTCATCTGAATCTAATATAACACCACCATGTTGACCATGAGGTCTTGTTAGATTTCCGTCATTATGGCTATAATTCTCCTTTCTGTTTACACTATTGAAATCTGTCTGATTACCTATGATGTGGATAAATTGGAAATTTTAGTATTCAGTACTTACAAAAATATATATAATTCAATAACAACTGATCTAATCTGCTGTTATGTCATAATCTGTTTGATTTGCAGGTCTATTTGGTGTAAAAGGAGTAGTCAGTCCACCTGTACGGAAATCATGTAAGTCTTGATCATTCTCAGTATGTTTAAAACGTAATGAGCAGCAATTATTTGATTATATACTGAAATAGTTAATTTAGTTTAAGAGAATCCTATCTAGTACTTACTTTCTTGAGACGCTTGATTTGTCCATGTCTTTTCGAATGGACTTGGAGAAGTTTGTCTTCTAATACTTTGGCTTCTTGCATTATGAGCAAATTGTAATTCATATTTGCTTTGCGGTGTTGTTCCTTCATTGCATATAGTGGATACGTTGTTGTTTGATGATTGTCCCGATTGTAACTGTGGGGTGTTTGTAATATCGGACAAAACCCTCCTAAACACAGAATTAACCGACACAGGAGTTTTCATTGTATATTCTTGTTCTTCTGTGAGTAGATTATGGGTATTAGACTTCTCTGTAGACCTTATCCTTTTAGAAGTCTTAGGTACTTTCTCGACTTGTCTATCCTTTGGTTCTTTTCTCCTTTTCATGATGATGATTCCTGTTAGACAATAGAAGAACAATGGACAATGGTTTTAAATGTATAGTGAAAAAGACATAACTTGTTAGGCAGATGATAGCAAGATATGCATATAATGGTGTATTCAGCTTTAAAATATGTACCTGGTGGAAGTTTGTATACAATCACAGGTAGTAATGGTTGCAGGGTTGTGTGTGGAAACGAATGTGAAACATAAAAGGGCCATTTCATACCCGTACACACTCCGAAAGTGCGAATTGCTACCTGTACAAATAAGGAGTGCCAATTTATACATGTACCCTAAGACATTTCAAATTTCATACCTATACTCACAAAATTGAGCTAATTTCACAGTCCACGTTAACGGAATTAAGTCAACCGTTAGAGATGCTAACTCAGAGTCCACGTAAAATGCAAAAACGACGTCGTTTTGTTTTCTTCGAAAAAAAATTATGGAATAAACACACACTAGAGGTTCGAACCCACAACCTCTTCCGTATTTAGCATAGGACTTAACCAGTTTATCCCACAACAATTCTCAAAAGAAACATACAAACTTATTAATATAAACCTAAGGTAGCATCCATCGAAATCGAAAAAAATTGTGGAAATCCCCACTGCCGCGGGTCGAACCCAAGTACTCAGATAAAGACAGCATAGCACTTAACCAACTGATCCCACAACAATCCTCGGTAATAGCACACAACTTTGTCTTTATAAACCTATAAGGTATCTAAGTCCCAATTAAATGAATTTGAATTAGGGAAAAAATAAAAATCCTAGGGTTCTTCTTCTATCAAATATAACTGATACATTTATAAATTTATATTTAAATTATAAATTTATAATTTATAACTGAGAATTAAATAGATATTTATAAATTAAGTATAACTGAGAATATATTTATAAATTTATAAATTATCAGTTAAATGAAATGTTTAAAGTTTAAGGTTTAAGGTTTAAGGTTTATAAATATTTCATTTAATTTTTAAATATAAATTAATTTAATTTAAATATAAATATATTCTCAGTTATATTTAATTTATAAATTTATATTTAATTCTCAGTTAAAATTATAAATTTATAAATTTAACAGTTATACAAATTTATCTTTATATTCTCAGTTATATTTAATTTATATTAAATTTATAATTTATAACTGAGAATTAAATATAAATTTATAATTTATAATTTCATTTAATCTAATTTATAAATTTAATTTATAAATTTAAATTTACAAATATATTCTCAATTATATTTAATTTATAAATTTATATTTAATTCTCATTTATAAATTATAAATTTATAATTTAAATATAAATTTATAAATTTATCATTTATATTTGAGAGAAGAAGAAGAATCCTAGGATTTTTATTTTTCCCCCAATTCAAATTCATTTAATTGGGACTTAGATACCTTATAGGTTTATAAAGATAAAGTTGTGTGTTATTACCAAGGATTGTTGTGGGATCAGTTGGTTAAGTCCTATGCTGTTTGTATCTGAGTACTTGGGTTCGACCCGCGGCAGTGAGGATTTCCACAATTTTTTTGGATTTCGATGGATGCTACCTTAGGTTTATATTAATAAGTTTGTTGGTTTCTATCGAGAATTGTTGTGGGATAAACTGGTTAAGTCCTATGCTAAATACGGAAGAGGTCGTGGGTTTGAACCTCTAGTGTGTGGTTATTCCACAAGTTTTTTTCAAAGAAAACAAAACGACGTCGTTTTTGCATTTTCGATGGCAGTCAATACACATGTGGACTTTGAGTCAGCATCTCTAACGGTTGACTTAATTCCGTTAACGTGGACTGTGAAATTGGCTCAATTTTGTGAGTATAGGTATGAAATTTAAAATGTCTTAGGGTACATGTATAAATTGGCCCTCCTTATTTGTACAGGTAGCAATTCGCACTTTCGGAGTGTGTACGGGTATGAAATAGCCCTTTTCCCTAGTAATACCACCTTGACGATATTTTTGGGATAGTATGGTTAATTTACTGGTAGCCATATTCGGAGGATATTTTAAAGATCTTATAAAGGAAACCTCTTTCCACCATTTTCGCAATAAGCATTTGTTAACTCGTTTTTAGATGCTTATAATTCCTTTTTTTTTCCAAATTTTCCAAGTTGAGGGTCATATATAATCTATTTTCAAATAACTTCTGTATTGTTCTAACATATATGTGTGATTATTATTCAATCTTAACTTTGGATTATTTAACTATTGTAGGATTGCAGAATGGGTGCGATGAGGATAGTAAGGTGTTTGATCGTCAAGTATATTTGCTAAGTGATGGTACTGTTTTTATGAGGTATATTATCTACCCTGTTATTTTATAATTTAGCTGAATTTCACGTGAAAGAAAATAGAGATTAGATTTATAAATTAAATTGAAAAGCCATCATAAAGCATCCCCTTTAAGAAAATTCAAGTACTCAAAAATAGTTAAACTGAAAATAAGACCTTAAAAAAACACTTTTTAGGTGGAATCTATAGAGTAATTATAATAATATAATTGCTCCACACACACACCCAAATTATTCAAATAAAATAGACTAAAAAAGCATGTTTCTTTATCGCTACTCCTTTTGATCCACCACAGCTCCCATGAAATCCTACTCCTTTAACTCAGCAATCTTTTCAATCTTAACTTTCTTCATCATGATTTTCTTTAGTTCTTCAGAATCACGTGCTTCATTGTCAGCCACAGCATGTATTTTTTGCATGAGATTGGTACCATCAGCAACCTTTGGGGTATCATCTATAATCTCTTGGTCGCTACTTCCCTTAGTTTTTTTTTGGTTTGTCGATGACTGATTTCTTTCGTCACTGCAGTCTTCCTTTCGTTTTGATGAAGGAGTAGCCACCAAATTCATTATGCTATCTGATTTCTCTTCACTATTAGTAAGCATTAAAACCTGGAATCAAATTCAATATAACGATTATTCCCACAACTGTCAATCTAAACAAATTAGCAAAGTAAAATTATTGAACTTGAGTTAATCACATAGCTACCTGGTCTGTAGAACTAACTGTAGATAGTTCCATTGGGCATTGTGAATGCGTAGCAGACAAATCATCATCGAATGTGTGATAAGGTAAAACTTCTTCTACTTTGTACTCATCATCGCTTCTAGTTATATTGTCTTTCCCGATTGAGATGGCAAAATGATATTTTTGACCTATTAGTTTTTTAAGTACATCCGGTAGACAACATGGGTCGTCTATCTGAAATTTTAAACATTCATCTTAATATAGTGTTTTAATTAGGAAACAATATTAAGATAATAAATTTAGATGTTGAGTAAATCAGTATTATACCTCAGGCCCGCAGCTTTCCATGAGTTCAGAGACTTCTTGCCCAATGATTTCCTTCGCAGAACTATCAAATAAGAATACCTTCGCTTGTCCTGTGCTATCCTCTATTAGCAAATGTAGCCAGTATCTGCATAAGTTCTAATGTTTAGTTTGTTCTGAATTTAAGAACTTGTACAGGGTATCTAAAGCATTACAAAGCAATCACCTTAAAACAACTTCTGTCACTTCTAGCCTGCATTTTTGACAAACATAGACTTGTTTCTTGTCGGTAGAAATACCGGCTTTCTTTCCTACCTTTTTATTGCAGGTCACATGACAGTAGTAATACCATGACCAGTCAGTGTCAAATCCCAGGATTGAACACTTGATGCGAACATTTTCAGGCTGTTGTCCACATTGTACAGATTAGTATACATAAACACATGTAGAATAAATGATTGATGTAATAAAATCCTAACCTCATAAGAGTCCATCAGCTCCGCAACTATTCTCAATGGAAGCAGACTTGCCATTTGATCAGTTATTTTCCGGTTTTTCAATCTCGGTTTAGGTCCCAAAATGGATACGGCAAGACCATCCGATGGTAACCTGAGATATAGTTAGTTAGTGTTTCAGCATCTATTTAATGATACGACTTTATATTTGTAATGATATCAATTCTTACAGGTTTTTGAAATCCACTGCCTCCGGTATGTCTGGGTTAAACCAAACATCAGATGCATCAAAAGAAGAAGCAACACTCCTCACACCTATTACTAAATTACTTCAGCGAATATGATCAAGAGCATACTTCCACCGTTTAATTATTATATATTATTATATATAGTGAGTAAGAGATGTTATTCTATATAGTGATTAATATATATAAATGAATAACCTTTGTACTCTACTACTTTGCCCCATCGAATTAAACATATGACCATCCCACCAACCAATTCTTTAGATATTTGGTTCAGTTGATCGGCCCATTTTCCCCAAAGAGTACAGTTTAAGATGTTATTCCTGGAAATAAATTTCAAACAGATATGCATTATCAGTTTAATTAATTAGATATAATTTATGGTATATTCCGTAATTGACTTACTTAACATCTCGTAATTGGAAATCAATCTTCTTCCTTGGGGTTCCTTGAACATCTAACAGCTCTATTTCTCTGACGTTTACCATTTGACTAATCACATCTACAATTACAAAAGTCGAAATTAGTACCTATATAAAAAAATATAAACCAGTAAATATTTCTTATACAAAACGTCAGATTTACTTACCGACCAAATAATTTAGGTCTAAGTTACCTTGGTTGATTTTGTTAAAGTTAACCAAATCAAGCCAAATGTTATTGGACATAGGTTTTGAAGGAGAAACCTCTGTTGTATACAAAAAATTAATTTTGTAAGGATTGTTTGTTGACCAATATTGTCCAGTGACTTTAGTGACGGAAAATTCTTCAATGATCTTCCAATCTCCTTTTATAAGATGTTTCTTAAATTTAGTAACATCCTCTTTTTTTACCCCTGCTTGGATCTTGTTACCCTGTAATAAGAAGATGAAAATATAAAAAATCAATGCTCATAATATAAGATTTATAGTCTTTATAGATTAAAGATAATAGTAAAGAGAGAAAAAAATTTGCATGATTTTGATAAACAATACTTACATCTTGATCCGCCAAAACCATCTCAAATGACATTCCAACATCCTTGGAATAATTAGTCCAAGTATGCAGTATCTTTGCCCGAATACACCATGAATTTTTGTAGGGTTTCAGATGGTTTAACATTGTGAACTGAGAAACCATCATCATTTTTTTGTGTGTGTTTAGGTATATGAATATGAGCGAGATATTTTTTGTGAGAGATGATTTGTATTATTTATATTGGCAGTTTTGAAGATTCTTCCGTAGATTAAGATATTAGGATCAAGATTAATTGTGATTATTTGCTTAGATTTTATTCTTTTTTATGCTTATCAGTATTTTTTGTGGAGAATTGATTCAGAATATTCTATTTATTGGTTTTCTAATCAAATAAAATAATATGCTGTCATTACCTATCGTATGCTTTATATGCTCACGATTTTTATGCTTTTTTAAATATTTAGGTGTTAAAGAGAATTAAGATTATCTCCTAAAATCTTCTTTGCACACCTATTTTATAACAAATTAATACAAATTTTTTATAACCTATTTATAACCCACTATTAAAATTATATAGTCTACAAATTGAAATCGTGTACTTCCGTTTTATTAAATAGAGAATTTCTTCATTAAACCATTAAAAAAAACAAATTGCTAAGTCAAAAGAACTTACAAAAAAAACACAAACATGCACCAATAGGCCCATTAAGAAAATCTATCATAACGAAGAATTTAACAAAAGTAACCTTTTTCACATTTAAAAAAAATAAAAATAAAATAAAACTAACCCAAAAAGTGCCGATATAAATAATACAAATCATCTCGTGTACTTTTTCTCCAACATGACTCACACATTTAATCCAACGGTTCTCCTTCCTTCTCTTTTCGCAATCATCGCTCCCCACTCACTCAAATAAAAAAAAAAATCAAAAATCAAAAATATCTTTTTCACAGCACCAACGAAAAAAAAATCAAAATCACAATTCAAAAAAAAAAAAAAACACACAAATCTCTCTCTCTCAGATCTGAATCGTTTCATCATCTCCGATCTCTCTAATGGCGGCACCACCAGCATCATCCTCCTCGTCGAGGGAAGAGTTCGTCTACCTCGCGAAACTCGCCGAACAAGCGGAGCGTTACGAAGAAATGGTAGAATTCATGGAAAAAGTCACCGAAGCCGTCGACAAAGACGAACTCACCGTCGAGGAACGTAACCTCCTCTCCGTCGCTTACAAAAACGTAATCGGCGCTCGCCGTGCTTCGTGGCGTATCATCTCTTCGATCGAACAGAAGGAAGAGAGCCGCGGTAACGATGACCATGTCGCCACGATCCGTGATTACAGAAGCAAGATTGAATCTGAGTTATCCAAAATCTGTGACGGTATCCTTAAGCTTCTAGACACTAGGCTTGTTCCAGCTTCTGCTAATGGTGATTCCAAGGTCTTTTACCTTAAGATGAAGGGAGATTATCATAGGTATTTGGCTGAGTTTAAGACTGGTCAAGAGAGGAAAGATTCCGCTGAACATACTCTCACCGCTTACAAAGCCGCTCAGGTGATTGATTCTCCGATCTGAAATTTGGAATCTAGAATTTGGTTAGAGATCTATAGTTTGTGAATCTGTTTGTTTGTTTGTTTGTTTGTTTGTTTGTTTGTTTGTTTGTAGGATATTGCGAATTCTGAATTGGCTCCAACGCACCCGATTCGTCTTGGTTTGGCTTTGAACTTCTCTGTGTTTTACTATGAGATACTTAACTCTCCAGACCGTGCTTGCAATCTCGCTAAGCAGGTGATTGAAAACGTTTCTGATCTGTTTTGAGGGTTTGAGTCAATTGTGTTTGGTACTCTTTATGTGTATATTGATTAATTGCGAAGTACGTACGTATATAAACAGGCGTTTGATGAAGCCATTGCTGAGTTAGATACTCTAGGCGAGGAGTCATACAAGGACAGTACCTTGATCATGCAGCTTCTTCGTGACAACCTTACTCTCTGGACTTCTGACATGCAGGTAGCTAAACACATCTTCCGTTCGTTGAAACGGTTCATTGTTTCACCTTATGTGTTTCAATCAAACTGATAATGGAACATTAGTGGATTATGATATGGAGAGCTTTGTTTCTGTAATCATTCTCTAGATATAATCATAGGTTTTGAAATCACTCATTCAGATGGTTCACTTTTGCATTATGATAACAGTCTGATTGATGTTTCAGCCTTGTGTTGATAATATGAGTCTGTTGTGTTAATTTTGATGATTAATTAGGACGAAGGTGCTGAGGAGATCAAAGAAGCAGCAGCAGCAGCACCAAAGTCTGCTGAAGAACAGAAGGAGACCTAAGTTTGTGACTTGTTTTGTTATTCACTCTATTCTAAAGTTATCTGATAAATTATGTTTCTGCTTGGTGGTTTGTTTTTCTAATCTTCCTATTGCTATCCCGAAGCTTGTAAGGCCGTCTAATTCTTGTCCTTGTTTGCTTTTTTTTATTCTTCTTAATCGTGGATGCTACTGGATTTTTATCTGTTTTTTCTTCTTCTTTTCCCTTTCTCTTGATTGATTGCATTTTAGGTTTATGCCTTGTGTACTGAAACTCAGTATTCTCCCTCTTATTAATGATTTGCCATTCATCCGGTGATGCGTCCTTTGTACACATGTTTTGCAACTGTGTTTGCTTAGGGTTGAACTGTTTAATAATGGGTGGCTTGCTAATGATGACGCTGATAAAGCTTTGAACGGTTACAAAAACTAGTTTAAAGCTTGTATCAATCACGGTTCAGTCCATTTCTTTCCTATTGTGATACACTGATACTAGAGAACACAAACCCGTTCGTTACCGTACGGAGCTGGAATTGATTGGACATGATTGATCAATTTGAAGTTTTGAACTAATAAGTTTATCACAAGTCACGGTTTAGTGCTGCTGTTATTAATTAGTGAAAACTCTCGTTATATGCATATGTATAACTTTGCTTTGTACAAAATGATAGATACATAAATCAGGAATGACAAACCCATTTAATAAAATTTGAGATAATGCATCCAAGTTTGAAAATATGTGAACTGTGAAGTTTATTACTTTTTTTTTGTTGTTGTCTCATGCAAGTCATATTTTCTTTTGATTTTTAATAATCGGTTGTGTGATTGTGTATGAAGTATTTTTTTTTTACATGTTTTCCATTCCATTGGCTTTTCGATGACATCCTAACATGATCAGTGTGTCAATTATTATCGTCATACACAACACAATTTTTGCGCCATCCTTATACAAATTATGTTCATTATTATTTGATATAACAAATACAATTTATCATTTGTATTAAATTTTTGTCATCAATAGTTAATTTTGTTGATTTGATTTTTATACAACTAGTTTTACTACGAACATTTTTGAGGGGGGAAGGGGGGTGAAACTTTCTCATTCACCTCTTCTTTATTAGCCAATCAAAATTTGTCAGGTAATCTATGTAATACTTAATATCATCTTAATAATTAAAGCAATTGAAGTAAATCAACATATGGTAGTTTAATAGATAAATAAAAACTTAAATATGATTGTAATTGATTTTCACTCTGAAATCGGCAAATTTATAATAATTGAGTATGAAATTTGATTTTTATTTGAGTATAAATATATATTGGCACTGTGCGTTTGTGCAGATAAAAATTGATACTTTGAAAATTGCATGGGTATGAAATGACGATTTTCCCCACTCTTTTGTACATCCAAATCGACATATAATTTTTTTAACTAAAATTTAAATCCTAACTTTTTTTTTGTAAATCCAAACTGACACATAATTTATTTTAATTGCAAAACCTAAATCTTAATTTTACTTTATAAACCCAATCCGACATATAATTTTGTTTAATTGTAAAATGTAAACTCTATCACATTTTTAAAAATCCAAACTAATATATATATATATATATATATTTGTTTAATTGTAAAAACTAAACTTGAACTATTATTATAAACTCAAACTACTATTCAAACTCAGTAATATATATCCTTAATAACTTTTTTTTCTTTTTAATTTTGATTTATTTTAAAATATAATATTACAAAACAAAATTTTAATTGGCTATTAAAGAGGGGGTGAATGGGAGAGGTTGAATTTTTCTTTTATTACCTTTTTTTCTTTTCTCTTATGATGAAAAGAACCTACTCATTAATCCATAAAGTAATTAATCATTTTGAAATATATTGTGCAAAGAGTAATTAGTGAAAATGGAATGTGTAACAATGTAAAGATAAGCCTTTTAATGACAAATGTTATCAATAGGGTGGGCACTGGGGTAACTAATCATATTCAGTTCGGGTTATTCCAGTTATTTGGTTTTAGCCTTTTAGGGGTATAAGATATGATCAGAATATTATATTTTTGGGTCGGGTTTGGGGGTATAATACATTAGATAAACTATTTTAAAAATTGTTAGATATGAAAAATAATTTGGTTAAACTTTAAAAAATATAACTAAATATTTTCAGATATTTAGATTATTTTGGGTATTCTAATTATTCTAATTTTTGTGGTAACTCGGATTGTTTTCAGCCTAGCTTGCTTGTGACTTGTGAGTCTAGAAAGAATTCTTTTCTAGAAAAGCTATATAACTCGGTTACGCATTTTATTCTCAGTTTGGATTTGGTTCAAATTCGGTTTTCAGGTTTAAAGATTTCACATCTGTTTGAGTAATTTTTGCTGTTCGGTTTGGATATTTCAGGTTGAGTTCGGTTTGAATTTTTGGGTATGGTATATTGCTCATCCCTATTTATCATGGACAGTTCTAAGGGGAGGAAGGTGTGCAACACTGCAGGTGCTCTGGGCCCAAAAAATATTTCAGATTTTGAGAATCAAAACTTTTTGTAAAGTCTTTAAAAAATAACCAGACTTGTAAAAAAAACAGGGCCCATTTTTGTTCGAGACTACAATAAAATAGATTCACAGATTGAAATTAGAAAATAGCAGTCATGTAAAAAACTATAATATAAATTATTAATTTGCAATAATTTTTTTTTAAAAGATAAGATATATGAGATATTGAGAAGCACGAGATTTTTTTTTTTTTTAACACCACGAGTTTTTTTTTTGTTTTTTTGATAACTCTGGTAAATCCCATACCAATAGAGGGGCCCAAAACTAATTCCTGGAATGTACAGCCCACGGATAGACTCTCTTCCTGGATTATTCAAATAGGCCATAAACAATAGCACATATCCATGTGGCTACATAGTAACGAATTCCTTACCACGAGTTTTCTTCCCATTATTATGCTTCATTTTCCTATTATAATGGATTCCTTACCTTGTAATTTTGACAAAGACAGAAGTTTACAACTTGTATTTTCTTAAATATGTCAACGAAGATTACATGTTGTATTATAAAATAAAAAATAAAGATTACAGGTTGTAATTAAAAAAAAGATTATTACAGTGATCCTTAATCAAAAGATTCCTGACATATTTGACATAAATTATCGGAAAAGGGTTTCAGCTCATTTTCATGTAAATAATTTGTTTAATTAAGGGTTGAAATAATGAAATTGAAAACCATCTTATGTCACTATATTTTACCATAGTTATGGCCTTGTTTAGTTCATGTTTTGCATCATATAGAAGTCATTCCTTAGGTTTTATAGCCATTTATGTCCAAATATGCACTTAGGATGTTTAGAAGCATGCATTGCATACATTTGTGCATTTGGAGTATTATTAAGTGTTATGGAGCTCTAAAAGGGTAAGGAAGGACTTGATGTTATTTCTAGAACTAAACAAGAGGATTGGAAGTATCAGGAAGGGAAAAGAAGGCACTCGACCATACAACTCGAGCAGGCACACGGTCGAGTACATGGTCGGGTTCATTACGAGCTCCTCAAAGATCAATCCAAATGTAGATTTTCGGTTGCGATTCAGCTTCAGCCTTCTTCATGAGAATTGTCGGAAATCGAGATATATTTCCAATGCCGGTGGTTTCAAGGCAATCGGAGCTGTCGTGCAAGACTTATACCTGTTTTACTGAACCGATATCATACTAGATCAAAGACTGGAGTTACTTGACGGACCAACCACTCGACCATGCACTCGACCGAGCATGGTCGAGCACTTGCAGCCAACTATCTATTTTGTGCTCTAGCTAACTAGGGCTTCTCCCTCTTTACTATATATATGTGCTGGCACTTGTGGCCGAAAAGGAGAGACCCTGTAGACACCCCATAACCTAGTTTTTGCCATTTTTAGCTATTTTTATATTATTGCATCATCTCTTATCTTTTCTCTAGATTTTCATAGATTTGTAACATTCACAACTTTGAATCTATTGAGTATTTTCTTTCACTTCTTTGTATTAAATTGTTCATCTCATCATTATCTATCCATCCATGTCTATATCATCATTTTCTGGGTTTGTGTTCTTCATGATGATTTTTAGATCTTATTAGTGGCTTAGGATCTTAGGGATGGATTAGGCTGGGTAATAGTTATGGTTGCTTAAACTGATCAAGCTTGATTGTTTAAATATCTCTTCTAGATTAGATATGCTCTATGCTATTCTTATACTGAGAGGGTAAGAATAGATCTTAAGCTTCTTAGCATCACACCAATGTTTAAGTTGCTAGATAAGGCCAATGCTAGAGATTATCATGAAGCATGCTAAGAGATTAGATGTTTTGTTGATTTTTGACTATAATGATCTGTGTTTAATGCCTGCTTTTATATGATCTTTGCTAGTGATAGTTAGATTGGGAGCATCTTAGCTTGATTGTTATTGCCAAGAGATTGAATTAACTTGTATTAGGAGATCATTGTCTAGAGATAGCTCATGTTTGATTGAGGTTTATTGGCTAGTTTAGATAATCATAGCTTGAGTCCAGCCCATGAATCCATCCTTAGGACCCTCTTTATCTATTGATTTACCTGTTTGAATCCTGTTTAATCGATTGCTGTTTGTTTACTTTCGTTCTGCTCTGTTTTGTTTGATGCTCTGTTTCAGTTCTGTTCATTCGCTTGTCAACTCGACCACCCACTCAACCATGCACTCGACCGAGTGCTAGGTCGAGCTCCAGTTTACTTTCTTGTTTATGCATTGTTCTATTCTTGTTTTCTTATACTTATTAGTCAATTCTGCTTAGTATTGTTTATTGCACTTGTTCTACAGTTTAATTCAGCATTACTATTGTCTTAATTAGTTGCCTTAGTTCATTGCATTTCATTATTGTCATTAGGTTGTCAGAAACAAATCAACTTGATATTTGGCTTAACTTGAACGCATTGATCACATATTGACTGCTTACATATCACACTCTTTATGGATTGACATCCTTTATGCTACAACATCATAAGGGTATTGAAACACCTTGCATACATTCTGATCATCACTACTTATGTCTCTGTTTGCATGTCATCATACATTCATTGCATAAGTAGACCTAAAAAAAATCCTTGTTTCAATTGGCGCCGTTGCCATTAGGGTGTTTATATGTTCCAGTCGAGATTTCATTGTTTCAAGATTAAGCTATGTTAATTTTTATTCTATTACTCACCTCTTTCTTGTTCTGGTGTTCTGTTTTGATTCTCAGGTACCTCTCGACCAGGCACTCGGCCGAGTACCTCAAAGCAAACGGTCGAGTGCTTGTTCGAGTACCTGGTCGAGCACCTGCTCAGAGTCTCAAAAACACGGAAGAAGAGGTGGCAATGGAACTTCCACATGATCAGACTAAAGCTCACAGGAGAAGGAAGATTGGTGATAGTGATACTGCCACTACTCATACTTAAAGATATGGGATAGTGCCTCCTCCTATCCACAACACAAACTTCACAATCAAGACTAGTCTGATCTCAATGGTTAAGAGCAGCAGATTTCATGGCCTGCCTATTGAAGACCCACTTGCACACCTTGATGAGTTTGATAGGCTCTGTAGCCTCACAAATATAGATGGAGTTAGTGAGGATGCATTGAAGCTGAGATTGTTTCCTTTTTCTCTAGGAGATAAAGCCCATCAGTGGGAGAAGACTCTACCTCCTGGAAAAATCACCTCTTGGGTTGAATGTAAGAAGGTCTTCCATGCAAAGTTCTTCACTAGCTCAAGGACTGCACATTTAAGGAATGAAATTTCAGGATTTCTACAAAAGAACAATGAGACCTTTTGTGAGACATGGGAGAGGTTCAAAGGCTATCAAACACAATGCCCACATCATGGATTCAGCAGTGAATATTTGTTGTGTACTTTGTATAGAGGTGTTCTTCCCAAGATAAGGATGCTCCTAGACACAGCCTCCAATGGAAGCTTTATGAATAGAGATGTAGCTGGAGGTTTGGAATTAGTAGAGAATCTTGCTCAGTGCAATGGAAATCATAGTAAGGAGTATGATAGAAGCTTAAGGGGAGGTGTTGATTCTGAGGATTGGCATAGAAGGGAACTACAAGCCTTGAATGAGAAGCTTGAGAAGCTAGATAAGCTCTTTCTACACAAAAGAGAGGACTCCCAGCAAAAGAAGGTACATGTTGTTTGTGAAGATGAGCAGTCTATGGTCCCAGTTTATCCTTCACAACAACCCCATCAAGCTCCTGCTCAAGCTCATGAGATGAAGAATATGCTTCAGCAACTCCTACAAAGTCAAGCTAATGGAGCCATGGAAACAAGTAAGAAGTTCACAGAGATGAATAACAAGGTGGACTGCACATACAGTGACCTTAATATTAAGATTGAAGCTTTAACTTGCAGAATGCTTCTCCTAGAGAGCAAGAGTGAATCTTCTTCTTCTTCTAGACAACTCCATGGGACATCAATTAACAATCTAAAGGAGTTTGCCACTGCCCAAGCTATCTCTCTCAAAGAAATATCTTCAAAGCTCCCTGAGGACAGTGACAGCCAAGATGGGGAGGATTTGCTCCAACCAGAGGTGCAGAATGAGAAGAAAACTGAGTTTGAGACACCACTCGACCATACACTCGACCATGCACACGGTCGAGTGCCTGGTCGAGTGCTTGATCGAGTCATTGCTCAAGAATCTAGCAAGCCGGTTCAGTTCATTCCTCCTCCCTATCAGCCACCTTTGCCATTTCCAGGACGGTTTAAAGAGCAAATGCTGAAAAAGTACAAGGCTTCTATTGATAAGCAAGCATTGATGGTCTTGAGTCATGAACCTTTGTTACAAGATGTTGAAATGAATGAGAAGCCACAAGTTAAAGAGCTTGAGCAGAAGAAGCCAACTATTGATGGGCAGACCATCAGGCTTGAAGAGAAAGGTCATGAAACTGAGTCTAGAATCTTTGAGGGTGTGAATGGGGTAGAAACAGAGATTTTAGGTCACTCGGCCTTCCACTCGACCTACCACTCGACCTACCACTCGACCTACCACTCGACCTACCACTCGACCGAGCCCTTTAAGTCACTCGACCGAGTGGTACCAAGTCACCCAAAATGCCCAGACTTCATCCCCAAGCTTCACCAACAACAAGAGCCAAGAAACCCCTTCTCTGATGGTTTGTCTGAGCTTCAAACTATCAACATTCTACATGATTCTGTGAGGGAATTAACAACTAAGGATGAGGAGATAAGTGGGCAAATCAAGAAATTTCATGGTAAAGTTAGAAGTTCTTCTCCAAAGAAAGCAAGGCAATGTCTGAGTATTATCAGCAGACACAGCTCTTTTAGCGTTGACCCAAGAATAAGAGGAGCAATACAATCTTTGGGAACAAAGGGGACTTCATCACCTCTATATCACCCTTCTAAAGCATAAGAAGTATGCAAAGTCAAGCTTAGAGACTTTAAACAAGCTCACTTGGGAGGAAGTCCCAAAGGTATCCATGTACATATTGGTTTAGGTTTCTTGTTATTTTGATGTTGTTTTCTTTTGTGTTATGGTTGATCAGGTAGCATGAAGGTCTTTTAGACACTTGGTGATATTCCAAAAATGAATCCCACCCTCAGCCCATCCCAAGTAATACTCTAACTCTATCTTTGTATATACCATTGCATTTTGATTTTGTGTTGCTTCTTGATTCTTGAATCCTCTTTCAAATTTCTCTTACACAGGGGAATGTGTAATTTAAGTTTGGGAGAGGGTTTGAGATAGCATTTGACATTGTTTTCTGTTTTCTTATTTCAAATTTTTAGCATAATCATGTTAATACTTGCATTGCATCTAAGGCATAGAAAAACCCTAAAAAATTGAAATTTTTGCAAAAATCTTTAGAAAAAAAAGAGTGTTCATGTAGTTTGCATTGCATATTAGGATCTTGTTTAGCATGTTTCATATAGGACTGTTTAATATTTGCATTAGGGATCTATGATGAGTTTTGCCTTGTTAGCTTGTTTAAATTCACTAAACTAGGATCAATGCCCAAGTTAATAGTACTTTGATGCTAGTTGAGTAGTTAGAAGCATAAGATTGAACCAAGCCTTGAATTCCTGCATTGCATTTGGTCTAAATTGAAGCATGTTGTGATTTGATGTCATTTCCTACTTATAAGAACCTACTATTGATTTTCAATTATCAACTTGTGCATTGCTTTAAACTCATGGATACCATATACATATTTGGATCATCTTTTTCCTTTTACCGCTCTTGTTGATCCAAGTAGCTGATTTCCTCATTAAGAATCAGTTTCCCTACTATTAACCTATCCTTCTTTCAAGCCAAATTTATTCTTGAGTGTGTAAGGCCTATTTTGGGATTGAGCTTGGTAGAATGTGTTAGGTTTGAACTGACAAGAGTAAGACCTTGTGTAGTTCTAGTTTGCATTTTCCAAACTAGATAGGACTAGGTGGATCACTTGTTGGGTTTGGGACTTGGCTGTTTTGAAAAGAAAAGAGAAAAAGAGAAAGAAAAAGGTAGAGTCTTTAAGAGGGGAATGTGTAAAATCAAAGTCTAGTGAAAGAATGGGAAGTATAAGATTGTTGAAGTTGGCTCTAGTTAAAGAAAAGAAAGAAAGAAAAAAAGAGTATAGCAAAATGCTTTTATGTCTTAAGAATAAGAAGAAAAGAAACCATAGCAATAAGAAAGAATACCCCATTCCACTAGAAAGATCAAATAAGAAACCTCTCCTAAGACTTTAAAATCAAAAGAGAAAAGGGTGAAAGAGAAGTGAAGAAGATAAAGGGTAGAACTAGGACAATTTGGGTTTAGATTGATAGGATAAACACTTTGGGTATCTTTGGGTAGACAAGGTTTTGTTCTTGTATGTGTCTAAGTGTTCTTACCTTTAGCATTCTTCTAAAGCTCCATCCATTTTTTATGAGAGAACCTTGATATTGATAAGCCCCACTCTAAAAAGAGACCATCATTGTCTCTAAAACCTTTTACTACCAAGCCAAATGAGTTTAAGCATTGCATAAATTGATTCATGTTCTTGATTAATGAATGTTAAAGGAAATGGTTGATTTGAATGCATGTGGACATCTAAGGCTCAAATCAGTAAAGGTTGTGATAGGCTCGTCTAAAATCTTTAAGTACAGCTCATTCACCTTGCATCATAGTACTAGTAACTTGGACATTGATTCTAGCTAGTTTATTAACAAGCTTTAGGCTTTGATATCCCATTTTCAAACCTCACTTTTCTCTCTTGTCTTATTTGTTTGCTTGAGGGCAAGCAAAGACTAAGTTTGGGGGTGTTGATGTCACTATATTTTACCATATTTATGGCCTTGTTTAGTTCATGTTTTGCATCATATAGAAGTCATTCCTTAGGTTTTATAGCCATTTATGTCCAAATATGCACTTAGGATGTTTAGAAGCATGCATTGCATACATTTGTGCATTTGGAGTATTATTAGGTGTTATGGAGCTCTAAAAGGGTAAGGAAGGACTTAATGTTATTTCTGGAGCTAAACAAGAGGATTGGAAGTATCAGGATGGGAAAAGAAGGCACTCGACCATACCACTCGAACAGGCACACGGTCGAGTACATAGTCGGGTTCATAACGAGCTCCTCAACGATCAATCCAAATGTAGATTTTCGGTTGCGATTCAGCTTCAGCCTTATTCATGAGAGTTGTCGGAAATCGAGCTATCTTTCCAATGCCGGTGGTTTCAAGGCAATCGGAGCTGTTGTGCAAGCGTTATACCTGTTTTACTGAACCGATATCATACCAGATCGAAGACTGGAGTTACTTGACGGACCAACCACTCGACCATGCACTCGACCGAGCATGGTCGAGCACTTGCAGCCAACTATCTGTTTTGTCCTCTAGCTAACTAGGGCTTCTCCTTCTTTACTATATATATGTGCTGGCACTTGTGGCCGAAAAGGAGAGACCCTGTAGACACCTCATAACCTAGTTTTTGCCATTTTTAGCTATTTTTACATTATTGCATCATCTTTTATCTTTTCTCTAGATTTTCATAGATTTGTAACATTCACAACTTTGAATCTATTGAGTATTTTCTTTCACTTCTTTGTATTAAATTGTTTATCTCATCATTATCTATCCATCCATGTCTATATCATCATTTTCTGGGTTTGTGTTCTTCATGATGATTTTTAGATCTTATTAGTGGCTTAGGATCTTAGGGATGGATTAGGCTGGGTAATAGTTATGGTTGCTTAAACTGATCAAGCTTGATTGTTTAAATATCTCTTCTAGATTAGATATGCTCAATGCTATTCTTATACTGAGAGGGTAAGAATAGATCTTAAGCTTCTTAGCATCACACCAATGTTTAAGTTGCTAGATAAGGCTAATGCTAGAGATTATCATGAAGCATGCTAAGAGATTAGATGTTTTGTTGGTTTTTGACTATAATGATCTGTGTTTAATGCCTGCTTTTATATGATCTTTGCTAGTGATAGCTAAATTGGGAGTATCTTAGCTTGATTGTTATTGCCAAGAGATTGGATTAACTTGTATTAGGAGATCATTGTCTAGAGATAGCTCATGTTTGATTGAGGTTTGTTGGCTAGTTTAGATAATCATAGCTTGAGTCCAGCCCATGAATCCATCCTTAGGACCCTCTTTATCTATTGATTTACCTGTTTGAATCCTGTTTAATCGCTTGCTGTTTGTTTACTTTCGTTCTGCTCTGTTTTGTTTGATGCTCTGTTTCAGTTCTGTTCATTCGCTTGTCAACTCGACCACCCACTCGACCATGCACTCGACCGAGTGCTAGGTCGAGCTCTAGTTTACTTTCTTGTTTATGCATTGTTCTATTCTTGTTTTCTTCTAATTATTAGTCAATTCTGCTTAGTATTGTTTATTGCACTTGTTCTACAGTTTAATTCAGCATTACTATTGTCTTAATTAGTTGCCTTAGTTCATTGCATTTCATTATTGTCATTAGGTTGTTAGAAACAAATCAACTTGATATTTGGCTTAACTTGAATGCATTGATGACATCTTGACTGCTTACATATCACACTCTTTATGGATTGACATCCTTTATGCTACAACATCATAAAGGTATTGAAACACCTTGCATACATTCTGATCATCACTATTTATGTCTCTGTTTGCATGTCATCATACATTCATTGCATAATTAGACCTAGAAAAAATCCTTGTTTCACCATCCATTCATACAAAGGTTATAAGAAGAACACATAAAATTTGCACTTTTGCAGTATTGCATAATAGAATTTTATAGAATTTAAACTAAGTAGATTTTTTGTTAGATTTTGATCTTTTAGTTAATTTGTATCTCATCATTTTGAGGATTTTATAGAACCAGAATGCGCTCACAAGTTGTAACCCCAACGCCATTGCCTATATATAAGAACACAAAAAAAAAAAAAAAAGATGAAATGGTACGTAACAAGTAAGGACCAAACCCTCCAAGGAAAAAAGAAAAGAACAGTAATGTGTCATATATATACCTTGATGAGAATAGGATTATCAGCTGATATTGTTATGTAAACGAGGTATGGTCCACCCACCATTCTGGCCAACGAGAAGATTGTTGCAAAACACACCTAAACCACAATCATTATTCGTATTACTTCATTTAGTTAACATCTGCATATTTAAAATTTTCTAGGTATCAACATCACATGAACAATATTATTC
Source organism: Camelina sativa (assembly GCF_030686135.1). Lineage (NCBI taxonomy): Eukaryota > Viridiplantae > Streptophyta > Magnoliopsida > Brassicales > Brassicaceae > Camelina > Camelina sativa. The sequence continues at coordinate 29,016,150 of NC_141896.1, read as the reverse complement.
AATTAACTAGCCATAATATAGCAAATTTAATTTGCAAAACTTTCAAGAATTGAAGACTTGACTATATATGTAACTTGAGGTTTTAGATAACTATATATATATTATATATATATACGATAACTTGAGGTCTTAGATACGATAGTTTTTTCATTTCCTTTTTCCACATGCTAAGCCACAAAACTATAACTATAATCTATAGTTCATTAAGTGTTATGCTAAGAATTACTACTAATTATAATTCAGTAAAAACTATGTATGTAAGTAAATATACTCACATCGGCTGCAAGATTTAGATCGGTGTCTCTATAACCAATCTCTTTAAGAATCTCCCTGAGGTGAAGAAACGGACTCGATATCTCAGTTATCCAAATTGCTGCCACCATCTCGGATCCACACTAATTTCACCCAAAATTTTTTTAAAAAATAATAATAATTGATTTCTCCGAAACGCACTAGCATTATAAAGTAGTATCATAATCAAAAGTATACTACCTTTCGGTAGAAAAGTCCAGCTACAAAACCAAGAATGCAGACAGAATGATGAACCGCATTATCAATACTAATGGCTTGATCAAAGTGGCTACATAGGAGGTCGTAGATCATGTATGACAATGAAAATGCCAACGTTTCCATCTGCCGGAGAGATGAGGTTGAAGCAATGGGACAAACAGGACAAGACCAATCTTGAATCGAGAGTGCTGCTAAAACGACAGCGACTGTTGCGTGAACTGTCGAGACAAGACGAGTGCTGAAGTCGAAGGAAAACTTTGAGAAGATTCGTCGGATGATAATGAACATGAGACCCCATGAGATTACTCCAATCACTGTGATGTTTACTACTCTTATGTATTCTTCCTCCATTGATCTCTCCCTTTTCGTCTAATCTTTCTGGTTCACAGAGCACACACGACTTTGTTATCTAAGATCTTTTTATGCTTTTGGTCTTTATGGGGGGCTATTTAATAGACCAAGATTGTGAGTTGGGTGTATGTTAGTTGGATTCTTCAATGAGGTCGGCCCCATTTATTTTATCTTTATTCTTCAACTTCTATAATTAAATTCGATCCAAAGAGCTCAAAAGTATTATTCACTCTAGCTCCCAACCAATCGGCTAAGTTATTGAATAATGGCTCACCAATGGCAAACTGATTTAGTTGCCGTGTGAATAGAGATGTGCAATAGAAATATACTATAGTTTACAATAGTATATCTATAAGATGTTTTTTTTGTGTGTGTGTATATGACTATGTGTATGTTTGTTTTATTTTATTTGAGTTTTCTTGAAATATTTGTTCGATATATTTTATTAATATTGTATGACCATTCAAATTTTGCAGTATTTCTTTATATTAATTAGTTTTTTTCATTGTCATCTTAATCTTCACATTAAGTTATTACAATCTAATTAGTGTTAGATTAAAAAGGGTTGTGGAGAAAAGGTTAAAAAGGGTTATGTAGGCAGATCAGAAAAAAACCTCTAGGCACAACATAATTAAAAAAATTCACTGATATGTACGATTGCACAAAATAGTATACTACTAGCTAGGTCTCTGTAGTGAGAGACTGAGAGCTCCTGATTCACCTTCACTTATTCCTTCCATGATCTCTTTCGTTAGGTTGGTCTATCAGATAATCAAGTATGCTCTCATTCAACATGTTGATTAGTTCCTTGAACAAATAGAACGTTACAATCAATAAAATTATTTCTTCTAGTAAACTTTCATGTAGTAACAAATTATCATACCATACATGGATCTTACTACCAAATTCATTGCATATATTGAGCTTGCATCTTGTTACTTTAATGAAAAGCTAAAAGTAAATACAATAAATGGAAAGAAAAACAATTAAATCTAAGAGATTTGCATAAACATAATGGATCCTACCTCCTAAGAATTTAGCTCTAAAGAGTTGCAACAAGAACTAAATTTTTTTCTGAAAACTATATAGGCTTTAAGTTTCATAAAGTTGTATTTATAGAGTCAAATTACTCTGGTAGGATCAAACCCATAAAACAGAGTCAATTTGTTCGACCGATCGCATGGTCGATTCAAAAAATTGTTTGTCGATTTGATTATGAAACTTACATGATTTTTCCACGCCTCTTCCTTTTTTCTACATGGAATAGTTGACCTCTTTACGAGAAAATTTGCTCGTCTGATTACCATTGGTTTACTCTTCCATCCACGGTGTGTTTTCCAATTAACTCCAAATAACTCGTAATATCTAATAAAATACTCAAAAATACGAAGATATGCAATGCATGCATCATGCATGCTCTTGGACTCTAATATAAAAATGAACAAAAAAAAAATTGCAAAACAAATACTCAAGAATGAATAAGTCAATGACTACACGATTATTATAATCACAATTCATAAAATATTATCTTAAAAATTCTTCATGTATTATTGTTTCCAACAGTAAAACTTGGTTAGCTACATAGTTTCTGATTTTAGGTTATTTAACACACCAAATTATGTTAAAACCTTCGAGAAAATATTTATGAGGATAATGTCCCTGCCCAACAAAAACTGATGTTCATAGATCGATAACGATATAAAAACTAAATAGATCGATTACGATATAAATTAAAAAATGATTAAGAGTTTATTGGGAACTTGACGGGTTAGTTTTTCATGAACTTGCGTAAACCAAGATGGATTTCTAGCGGTTGTCAACACGATAAAGTAAAAAGACAAACTCTATCATGAAGAATGATGATATTGAGCTCACAGTATAATAGCCAAATTAGGTATAAACGAACTATTAAAAAGAAACACCAATCGAGTTAATCTTCTTCTATCTTTCTTATCAACATGTTGTTCTTTTTTATTTTGATATAAAATTTTAGTTAAATCCATTATAAGAATAATTTAGACATAAATCATAATAATCAATATAGGTTTAGATGAAAAAGTCACAAAAGTGTTCTTTGTAATTATTCTCATGTTGATAGGGATAATATTATGTTTTGCACTCAGTAATACTCTCACAATAAAAAGTACTAGGTAAACAACCCGCACATAGTGCAGATAAATCGATTCAAATAAAATTATTATGAGTAAAATCATAATAATCAATATAGGTTTAGATGAAAAAGTCACAAAAGTGTTCTTTGTAATTATTCTCATGTTGATAGGGATAATATTATGTTTTGCACTCAGTAATACTCTCACAATAAAAAGTACTAGGTAAACAACCCGCACATAGTGCAGATAAATCGATTCAAATAAAATTATTATGAGTAAAATTATTATTTGAGATCTAAGATTCGTTTGTATAAAACAAAATATGTAACTAATTTTTATTAATATTCAAATTTGTGAACCGTGAAATATTTGAATGTAGAAAAGAATTTTAACATGGTGGAGAAATTTGTATGGACTTTATTTTAATAAAATATGAATAATTATCAATTTTAAAAAATAATTTGTTGTTTTTTAAAGAACAGTAATATAGATTCAAACTAAATGGCTACAAATAGTTTTAATGAATTTTGATTTAAATCTATAGTGGCATAGATGTAATTAGTATAATTAATGAGGGTTATTTGCTAAAATGTGCTTCGAGCTCTCTGGCGACGATACATATCAGCATTTTTTCAAGAATGTTTCTCTATTAATATATAGGGGATGTTGATTATTGCTCTGACGCTAATATAATTAATTGAAACACTTTAAAATCTTATTATCAAAAGGTTAAAGAAAATGGTACAATGTTGAAACAAAATTTTGTGAGTAATCTTTAATTTGTATTTACAATTATACTAAACTATAGTATATGATTAAAGCTATTCATGTACCATTCTTCAGTAAGAAAATCTTTTTGTTGCACTGAGAGAAAAGTTAATATGTGGTAGTCAAAGAAAATCATCAATGTATGAAATTTGAATAATTAATAATAATATTGACAAAAAAACTCAAATGAATTTTATCTGAAATTGCATACATATACCACCACAAATCCTTCATATGAATAAAGTGTATAAAGCTAATTATTCGTTAATTATTTTTCTTGTGAACTATGTGATATCTAAAGAACAACAAAAGTAGCTGCTCCATGGTGGTTCCCCCGGCGATGCATGTGGCTAAGTACCCTTTATCAAAGTCACAAAATCTATTGATAGTGTCGATCTCTAAAATTTTTAAACTGTTCACGGAATTGTCTTTGATACAGCATGATATCGCATGTGACATGTTGCTAGCTAGCCTCTCTCCGAGTTTCCATAGACCTATCATTTATGTTTATTGTTTATGTTATCTGTCATATTTGTTATAAGCTTGTGTTCCAAGATTATGTATTTTTATCTACCATTTGCTTTCCTCTCTTGGGTTGATTGAATGAATACAAGTATGTTTTGCACAAACAAAAAGAAAAAAAAAGTAACAAATGAAAGGTGAAAATTAGAAAAATTATATTATTTTTTTAGCTGGCAAAAAACAAATGCTTTGCTGGAATAAATCTACAAATTTATATTTTACTAAAAATGATTTGGTCCATGATGAACCTTATCTTGGATACATAGAAATTTGAAGAAAATGATATAATGCATTTAATTATATTTATATTTGTTTCATTGACTTTAGTCACCTCTTTGTGAAATTTAGAATACAAAGATTTCTTTCTTAGTTTAGGTGAAATATGAAGCATCTTTTAAATAGTAAATTTATATTTCCAGTTTTTTTTTTTTTTTTTTTCTGGAAAAAAGATATTTCCTGATTGACACTTATATATCTGTTTGTTACCTGATGCCACTAAAGCCAGACATATAGGCTATCACTACTAAGAAGAACACACAGGTGTGTTTCTTCTGTCTTTTTTTTGTTTTTTTGAACATCAGGGTACATATGCTTCTTCTTATTTTCTAGATTTGTAAGACCTTCTTCTTTTTTTTTTTCTTTGACATCAGGGTATGCTCCTTATTTTGTAGATCTGTATGAACTTCTGTTTTTTTTTTCTTAAACAATTGTTTTGAATTATGTTCTTACACCGGTTTGACACACATATATTTGTCTCTTTTGATTTCAATATGATTGTTCATATACTGTATCTTATAGATAAACTAATTAGTTCTCAAACAAATAGGGATAACGAATCTTATGAGAAACATCTTTGGGTATATATATTGGATGTTGAGGTTAAAATTTGTGGTTTAATTTTGTTGTTGTTGGTAGAAAGTGGGAAGAGACCGAAACAAAGATGGATGACAAGATGAGGAAGCTGTACACTTGTGTCATCTGTACCAAGTTGTTCGACGAAGCAACAGCCCTGAATGGATGTCGCCACATATGTAAGCTCTCTCAGTACCCTCTAACTATATTGTTTTAGTCATTTAGGCTTTTGGATTTCAATGTATTATGTACCTTTGGTATGATTTATTTTGTTAACTCTCTTTCTATTTCGCGAGTCCAGTGTTACATTGAGTTTCTTTTTTCATTTAATTTTGATTTGCTCCTTTAACTATCGTAGACTCCTAATAACAAAAAGAAAGAAAAAAAACTATTTTTTTAATAACTGGGAATTAGTTTAGGGTTCAGACCAAGTTCATCTCATTAATTAGCTAGTCGTCTTGGACTTGAATTTGTTCTAATACTAGAATCACTGGGAATTAGTTTAGGGTTCAGACCAATCATGATTGGTGTGAGTCTTCATTTATTCTTGATATTATTTGTTTATCCAGTACGAGAATTAATTTTTCTAATACTAGAATCATTTATTTCTTATATTTATTAGATTTGATTCAAAGATATACATATTTTATCTTCGAGTAATTTTGTTTTCTGATATATCTGTAAACAGTTTGCTGGAAATGCATTCATGGCAAGATAACAGAACATGCCTGGCACTGTTGTCCAATCTGCTATGCTGACCTTGGTCCAGACCCTCTCAGAAGACTAAGGTATGTACTATGATCTATTTTATCGAAAAATTTTAAGAATACAATAGTGTTAGTTCTTCTGGTATATTTTGTTAATAGTTCATATATCCTTTGAGAACACTAATTCTTCAAATTAATTTCGTTAATGTGCTTGACAGATTTGACGACCCCCTTTTGCTAACAATGGAAAGGGAGAACTTGCTTTCAGATACTGAAGATGAGGAGGCAGGATCAGATGATGACTATATGGAGGAATCTGAGAGTTCTGATGAAGATGAAGATGAGGAGACCGATTCTGATGATGGTCTCAAAGACATGGTGATCGACGCGAAAGGGAAGGCTAAGATCTGAAAAATAATTTTTCAAGACTATATTTCCTGTCTTTCGCAAATGTTATGTTTTAAATAATTTCTTTTGGATTCAAACCCTATTTGCTTTTCAGTTATTTTGAATAAAGGAAATATAAAAATTTGATTTTATCTATAATTTATTTAAAGAGGATCATTTCAAGAATCTATTAAGATAAATTTATCAACTATGATTTGTAAACATAATATTTTTTTCAAAGATTTATGAATATTATTATTCCAATGTTGCAACAAAATTTGAAAAGAGTTACAGCTTTTTTAGTTTTTTTGCTTCATTTTATTCAATACGAGTAACAGAGTTTTGAATATACAGTGAATAAGTAGATTTACAACATATATATTTCATGCAATATATATGGATTGTACATTGATCCGAGCAACAAGGTTTACGTGTCGAGCGATAGATATATGTGGTTGAGCGATTAAGCTTATGTAGATTAATTAGGCTTACGAGGATGAGGAATATAAATGGCTTAATTATATGAGTTTATTGGAAAAGTGGTTTTCGTAGCATTAGGTAATAACGAATGGGTATTTTATATACTAAGCATGCTGTTCTACAAATTTAAATTTCTCTCCATGATTTTGTCGATGATGTCTTGTTAGTCGTCTAAATTGTTTCAAAAGTGGAATACTATTAAGAGTAAGTATTTTTTTTTTTTGATAATTCAGAAGTTATCCTAAAGCCCAAAGACTAATCTCTTGGGGTCAGGGGAAACCATGTTAAATTTCGAACCCTCGTGGCAAATGCTACTCGAACCTAGATGGCAGGATTTTTTTCCCTTTACCACTAAACTAAAGCGACTTGGTTAAAGTGGACAATGATTGTACATATAGTTCAAAGATTAAGCCCTAACTATATCCAATTATCTTATCTTACGGCACTATATATATACAGTGGAATTTTCCAATCTTGCTCAACAATTGCAGAACCTTGTATATAGTTAATTAGTGCTTAATCTTTATATGGAACAGTGTTAAGAGAATTAGTACGTAAACATTGTTTGCAGCCGAAGCGTACCGTGCTGGTTCATATTTTACTGTTTTTTTTTTCTTCTTTATATTCGGTGATTTTCGATCACCCATTGTGGTTGTACTTCTTATATTTTTTGTTTTTATAAAATTGTAATACGTATTTCACAGTGGCGGACCTACGTTCAAGTAAAGCAGGTCACATGACCTGGGTAAATTTTAAAATTTTCGTAATGGTTAATGAGAAAAAAACACATATACTCTCATCAAAAAAAACTTTTACTTGTGTTTGACCTGGTATAAAATTCATCCTGGGTCCACTATTTCATCTATTTATTTGAAGTAATGTGTTAGATTTTGGTTTTATAATTTTCAAGGATATTTTAAGATAATATAATTTTAAACTTGAAATTTTTACTTTCAATTATCGTTGAGTTTAATTAGTAATATTTAGAATATTATATATGGAAAAACAATACTAGTATTAAATACTAATTAACCCGTGCGTCGGGTATACATTAATAAATGTATTAATAAATGTATGTATCATCCTTACAAATTAAAATGTAATGTATTGTCAATTTTTGTCCTCCAATTTATTTTTATTTTTTGCAATATGTATAAATTTTTACATATGATTGATTTTTTAATAGTCTAATACTATACCTCAGTTCTTAATATATTGATGTTTTAGAATTTTTTTTGTTCCTAAGAAATTTATATTGTAAATTAAAAAACTGAATTTTTTTTTTACTTTCTGTTTTTTTTTTCCAACATATCATGTTATCTAAGATTTATATTTTCTCTTTCTACTAAAAGTAATTACGAATTAATTTATTAAAAAAATAATTTTTTTTTAATATATGTAAAATTGTCAAAATATCAATCTATTAAGAAAAGAGGAAGTCTATGCAGATATTTTATCAATGATTCTTATAATTCAAAAATCTTATAACTTTTGCGGTAAAAATTTGACTGCCCACAATCATAATTTGACTTCAAATATTTTTCATAGTCTTTTATTTTTAACTATTTGACCACAAAAATTACTACAACCGTTAATTTTATAATTTATTTTATCACGTAATTATATAATATAAAATCATTTTCTAGTTATCTTATGTCTCTTGTTCTTTCAATTTTGTAATAACTTTAGTTACTTCTGTAACTTATAATTTGATGACACAAACATCGCAATTCGCTGTTAGCAGAAACCCAAAGAAGTACTATTATTATTATTATTATTATATATATATTTTTTAATAACTCAGGAGTGATCATAAAGGCTTTCTAGGTCCAAAGACTAATTTCCTGGGACCGGAGGAAACTATGTTAAAATTCGAATCCCCGTAGTCGAACTCTGGTGGCGGGACAATATTTGAATTGTTTTTGTTTTGTCTTGGAAAGAACAAAAGAATAAGAAAAAAAAAGACATAGGAATTAAAGAAATACAAAAATGTCAAATATCTAAACCTCGAGCAAATTGTTTTTTTCTTTCTCAAAACCTATATACTTATTACCCAATGAGTAAAATGTTAAATTCTAAACCTTTTTTTTACCAATGTGTTAGATGTCGAGTCTAACAGAGAAGAGTTAAGAGTAACATAGAAGAAATAGAGATTAGAGAAGAGAAGAAGACATAAGAGAATAAAAGAGAGGTGATAATTTATGTTCTTAGATTGATAAGGAAACCCTAAAATGAGAGACCTTCTTAAATACAAATCCGAGTTGTATATTAACTTAAACGGAACGTTTAGACATTATTTATTGATAAAGACTTAACTCTCTTTCTCTCTTAAAGAGTCTTTTCTATAATTAGCTCCCACTTGACTTTAGCCACCATGCAAGCTCTTTTCTCTTTTGTTATGAGTTTTCTTCTCATACAGGCCATGAGAGCTCTTAGTCTATCAATACTCCTCCGAAATTGGCCAATCTTGTTTTCAAGGTTGAAATTGGGAAATAAATCCAACAAGTTTGACATAGGTTCCCAAGTTGAGTGCTCCAAATCAGAAAAGCCCTTTCCACTGTACCAACAGTTTTGTTGTATTATTTTCCACAGCCTTACGCTATTTATGAATTTTTCTAGCTTAATAGTCCACTCAAGTGATGGAGTAAGGATGTTTAGAAACTCTTGGACAATGTACTATGTTGGTAGTTGGTACTGCAATTTTAAGCTGGGACAGTTGAAACTCGGGGAACGTTGTTATGTTGAAAAAACTTCAGTATGTAAGCAACCCGGCCAATTCTTGCTGAAATCTTGTTAAGGACCAAAATACCTATGTGTCAACTTTTCGTTCCTTTTTTGAACCAGAGACTTCTGCCTATAAGGTCTAAAGTTTAAATACACTCAATTCCCCACTCAAACTCAAAATTTTTGCGGTGCTTAATTATTAGCTTCCCTCTGCATTCTATCATGAGCTACCTCTAAATTTTAACTGAGCTTCACCAGAATGTTCTCACTATCCTTCAATAACTCCTCTACATGAAGATTAATCTGTGGTGTCTTCATACCTGAACAACCTTGGAGGTTCACTGCCATAGATAAAAATTAAAAATCCATGACATGTTTTGAATGGAAAAAAACTAAGATGAATTGTATCAGTTTTCTGTTTAAGGAAAACATTGCATCCAAGAAGAAGGTCTTCTGCTTTCAAAACAACGTAAATACATCTGCTTTTAGAACAACGTAAATACGTCTCTAGAGACCTGTTGACTACTTCTGTTTTGAAAGCAGCTCTCACATGTATCTGAGGATGGGTATGCAGTACACTTGTGCAATACTGATCCTTGCAGCTTAAGTAGCTCTCACATCAAAAACTACTGAGAAAAATACGGTCTCTATCAGATATCAATGGTTCAGAAAATTTGTGGAGCTTCACCACTTCTCTTATGAAGGCTTCTGCCATTACCTTTCTCGAACATGTGTTTCAAAGCAATGAAGGGGTTGTACTTACTCTCACAGTCCACCATATACTCTCACAGTCCACCATCGCCATGATATAGTTAAAGCGTTTGGCCTTCAACAAAATCTAGCTCACATCAATCCATACATGTTTTAGGATTGAGAGAGGTGACAAAACTCTGCTGGTGACAATGTAACATACTTGTTCTCTTGACATGTTTGGCATTTGGTGATAAAAGCCACTTCATGCCTCTCCAATGATTTCGACGCTCCTTTGAATTAAAAGCCATACTTGGCTTCACATAGCACTGGAGCGGAACTATTCTAGTAAATTTGGAATGAAGGGAGATCCTGAAAGCAGAGCCGGCTCTAAGTTAATAAAGACGAACCGAAGAACTCATTCCAACCAACCAATACAAATACCACTAGACTAAACACACTTTTCTGAAAATAAGGTTGAAAGTTATATATAAAATACACAGCAAAAAATAAAGCCACAAGCTCATGCTTCATTGGCTTGGCCTTTGGGCCGGCTCTGCCTGCAAAAATCAGAAATCTTCCATCTTTATATAACTACCTTTTTCTAATTGAAAAACCAACGTTAGACCAAAGTACTTTCTAATTCTAATAAAATATTATATATTTCTTTTAAGGAAAAGTATGTAATTATTTTATACTTTTGGTTATTTATAAAAAAAGAATTTTTTTTTTCAACATCGGTCAACACTGATCAACATCAGAACTACAAATAAAGCATCGAAATTAGATAGTTATAGTGTTTGTACACATCATACATGTTTGTTTATATATATTGTTATGTAACTTATGTGATGACAATAACTTTTATAATTAACAAAATATTTATATTGTTTATACGTGTGTGACCATGTATTGGTGTATAATATAACTTTTGTTTGAAAAATTACTAGGTGATAGTCGGATTAATCGAAAATTAGTGTAAAAATTTATTAAACTAATATATATATATATATATATATATGTATATATGATATCAATTATATGTATAGTTCAGCTCCTGTTAATGAAGAAACAATTTAAAATACATAACTATAATATTTTTTTAAATTGTGGTAAATACATGAAAACATATTTTAAAAACTAAGTTTATGGTTTTATGAGCATTATTGTTAAACATCACAAAATTTTAATCTAAATGTTGAATAACAGACGGAAAAAAAATTATTGTATATTTGTAAACTAAAAATAACCGGATAAAATGGAGAATAATCGAATTAGACGAAACTTAAAAAAAAAAATATTAATTAAAACAGATAGGATGGAGTCTATCGATTACACATAAAAATAATAGAAGCTATCAAACATCTTTCGAACAGAAGTAGTCAACAGGTCTCTAGGAACTTCAACTAATCATTTTCTAATACAAAACGGAAAGAGAATAACTTTTGAATGTTGCAGATTATAAAATAAAAATTTTTAAAAAACTTTTTTTTTAATGTTCGACTTTGTTATTTGCTGATGATTCTTTGTTTTTCCTCAAAGCTGATTATAAGAACAGTTCAAACCTTCTCAAGATCTTCAAGGTTTATAAGAAAGTGTCTGGTCAAATGATAAACTTGGACAAATCGGCAATCACCTTTGGTGCAAATGTTTATCAACATACAAGAGACAGAGTGCAACACATTCTCCATATCTCTACTACGGCTGGGGGAGGTAAATATCTTGGTCTCCCATAACAATTCAATGGAAGGAAGATAGAGATGTTTAAATATATTCAAGATAATGTTCAACAAAGGACAGAGAGCTGGCATACAAAATTCTTAACAGCAGCGGGTAAAGAAACTCTAATCAAGGCAGTAGGTTATGCGGTGCCTGTTTTCTCCATGAATTGCTTTCACCTTCCAATGGAGATTTGTTCAGACATAGATAGCATGATGGCTCGGTTTTGGTGGGGTACTACAAAAGACAAACGTAAAGTTTCCTGGGTAGCTTGGAAGAAGATGGTTGTGTCTAAAAGGAATGGTGGTCTAGGCTTTCGGGATCTACACATGTTTAACCAAGCTCTTTTGGCTAATCAAGCATGAAAACTAATAAATAGACCCCACTGCCTTTTATTCAGACTCTTAAAAGTGAGATATTTCAGAGATGAAAGCTTTTTCACGGCCAAAAAGAGGAACAAAGCCTCTTATGGATGGAGCTCGCTACTATTTGGTCGGGAACTATTGGAAAAAGGAATCCAAACAAGTATTGGAGATGGCTCTACTACGAACCTTGCTTCTGATCCATGGTTGCCAACATTACCTGCTAGGCCCCCACGGGTACTACCAATGTCCGACTCTACTTTGTTGGTGTCAGACAGTATCAATCCGTTGACTCAGCAATGGGATGAAGATAAAATCCAACAAGTGATCCTGCCTGAAGATCGATATCTGATCTACAAACTATTCCTCCCTACAAAACCATCATCTGATACTTACTTATGGAGCCACACCAAAGATGGAACTTATACAGTTAAATATGGCTATTGGCTGGCGATGAATTCAAGGATGGATCAAGAGAGACCACAACCACCATTGTCAACTTCACCGTCACTGGCAACTGGAATCTGGCATATGCAGATAACACCAAAGCAAAAATATTTTTTTTTGTGGCAAGTGGCATCAAGGGCTATTGGAGTGGGTGAGAATTTACTTAAACGAAACATCAAGGTGAATCCATACTGTGCAAGGTGCTGTTCTATACTTGAAACAACAGACCATATGCTGTTTTCATGCCCATACGCAATTCAAGTCTAGAGAAAGGCAGGTTTTCCCATTTCCCAACTATGCGATCCTAACAAATTGGCTGAAGAGAAGTTATTGTCACTTATTGCTCTATATAAAGATAAGGCCTTTGATGCAACATTTCGATATCAACCTTTTTGGCTTTTATGGCGTTTATGGAAATGTCAAAATGATATTGTTTTTAATAAGAAGTTAACAAGTGGAAGTACTCTCATCAACCAAGCAATATCGGATACAGAGGATTGGCTTACTCATACAGAAACAACGAACAACCAACCAGATCACATGAGAACTAGACAGCGATGCTCTGGATGGACAAGACCCCGACCAGGCTGGGTAAAGTGTAATTATGATGCATTACCTCATGAAGGTGACAGAGACTCTGGACTAGGATGGATAATCAGGGATTCAAACGGCCAAGTGCTACACTGTGCTATGGGTAAATTTCAAGGACATCTGACTATAGAAGAATCTGAATGCTCTGCTTTAGTATGGGCAATACAATCATGCTGGGGATTGGGATACTGTTCGATAATGTTTGATGGGGACAACATAAATGTCACAAGACTACTTAATGAAGATGGCCACAATCCAAGACTGAGAAGGTTTTTGGACACTATACGAGGATGGAGACATAATTTTATCTCAATGGTGTGTTAGGACTCGGATCAGATTATTGGGCCTTTGTGGGCCTTGTCCAAGGCTTATGGTTTAAGTCCAGTCTCTTTGTATTTAAGTTGCTTAGTTCTCTCTGTAAACGTGATCGAAAAGATCAATCAAAACATTCAAACACTTTCTTCTCTCTTGTTCTTCTCCTTCCTCCTTTCATTTCTTCTGATTTCTCACCTCCTTCTTCTTATTCTCATCTATTTCTGTTACTTCCTTGATAGAACCAAGTCTGGCTCTATCAATTGGTGTTTTACATTGAGAGGTTTTAGGAACTCAAGGTTTACTTAAAAAATGCATTTTACTCAAGAGAGTTATGATCTTATGCAACAAACGCTAGCTCATGTGGAACATATGATGTCAATGATCAATCACAAGAACACTATCTAGAAGCTCCCAGACATCCAGATTTCAGGATGTGAACACAACACTTTGAAGAACACAAAAATTTCTATTGGGAATTCTGTCGAACAAGTGGTGTGCGTCTCAACCCATAAAGTTTCTTATGATTATGGAGTTTCCAAGTTTCAGCGTGCAAAGGTTCCTGTCAAACGCAGTTACCACAAGGTTCGAAAAAGAAGAATGAAGAAGGATCTTTGTTCTAACTCTTTACAACTAGCCTTTAGAGTTCACTCGCCACGACATCGGTTGCATCTTGGTGACGATAAGTTTAATTCAATGGCAGTGAATATGGCAAATGATAATCACAATGCAGGAACTCGGAGAGCTTGTTTCAAACAACGATTCCACCAAATTCAGAAAAGAAGGTCAAGGGAAAGATATAGAGTGGTGATAGCTTCATTCAGAATGAAGCATTACTCATGGGTGGTTGCAAAGAAAAAGGAGAAAAACAATACTCTGACATTCTCGTTTCCTCCTCTGAATAAGTTGATTGTGAGTAATAATGTTGTGTCATCTCACACCAATACTAAACACACAATTGGCGAAGTGTGCTTGAAATTTTCTCTTGCCAAGGAAGTGTGTAAACGAAGCAGATTAATTGATCGACATGTTTATGGATCGTTGATGGATTTGTTGGGTTGTGATAGAAGGTTATGGAAGCTGCGAAGGATTCAAGAGAATGCATTTCAGGAAATCATTTGTAAGGTCAAGGAACTTCAAGCGACAACGTAGGCTCTACAATGTCATTATGATGATGCTATGACTTCAACAATTCATGCTGGAACGAACAAGACACTACCCTGCAACCAGGTAATTGCTAACTACAGTTGGGAACCAGGTGGATACAAGGGGTTAGGAGAGCTGAAAGAGTGGTGCAAAGAATTTCAAAATGATATAATGGATGGCGTTTTGAAAATGTTGGTCTGTCTTGGTGCTCACAATGGGAAGCTTGAAGCAAAACTAGAATTTTATACCCTTGCTTATCTTAGCTTTAAGAATGAGAAGTTGCTTATCACTAGATTTTCTAAGAGGGAGAGAGTTTTCAGGAATGGAGATTGGCTTTATGAATCTTCTGTTCTGAGCCGAGTGTGGGATCCTGGAGAACTTTTTGTTGAACAAGTTCTACATGACTGCTTCAAACAGCGCAGTGATTCTAAAAGAGCTACTTGTATATGGGAATTTGGTGGTATAGAGTTTAGACAATCTTGGTGGCATTGGCTAGAGAAGGTGGAAATTGGTTGTGGTGTGTTAAGATTAAGACTGAAGCTTCATAAGATTGGAAATAAGCCTTCTGAATCATCTGTCGTGAGCCGAGCGTGGGATCCGGGAGAGATCACAGCTGAACAAGCTAATTTAGACGGAATCTTAGAATTCTACTGTCATGATCAGATGTTCATGAAGCTGCAGAGTAGAAGGGTCACAGAAATTGAAGATGGAAGAACCATCATTGAAGGGTTACAAAGCGGCTTGGAGGTGTATCGAATATTTGTGAACTATAAGCAGTTGACAATTAACAAGGATAACAAGCTACAGGTTGTTGGTCATAAGAAGAGGAGCACAACAATATTGATCAAAATGTCAAATGCAGGCTTGATAACTTCATCAGAATTGGTGCTTCTTAGCCAGAGTAAAGATGCATATGAAGAGCAACGCTCCACTATTCCATCATGTACTGCCCGTGTGGGGGAGCCTGGTGGGATCTGGGTGAATGGTGCTTATATGAACCATAAACTGCAGGTTATCAAAAGTAATGATAGAAGTTGGGGTACTCCTAAGCTGAAACAGGGGATAATGATATGTGTAAGACATCTTCTTCAGGAAAAGAGGGAACACGCTTACGCTCCAACAACACTATTGAAGCTTCACATTTGTCATTAGAGAACAAATTGGTGCATATGGGGTTCTGAAAAGATTATAGTCGACTCTGCTCTTAACGAACACATGAAGCCGTGGAGGACTCGTGATAAATTAAAGACAGAAACTATGCATGTCTACCATGATACATGCTGGGTTAAGGAGAGTCACGGAAGCAGTAAAGGGGTTGCGCGGGAAAATGTGCTCGGGATCTTTTGAAACAACCCGACCTTTTTTTTTTAATAATTAAATACAATATAAACAATTATGCAGCCTATACTACTAAATTAAACCAACCCAAACCACGACTCCTCATTAAACTAATAACAACCAGTACACACAGCGGAAACATACCAACCATACAAAACCATTACAACATCAATACAATAACAATCCTAAGCATTCTATCCATCAACCTAGCATATCTCTATCCAAGGTTCCAACAACATATCCAACAATCCAATAACACACAAACGAGACCCTAGATCATCCTCCTCCTCATCGCCATGATTCCACAACACAAACTTGCACACCACAAACAACAATTGAGATGCGTAAGTATTATCACAAATACTTAGTGAGGCAATCCTCCCATCTACTAGGCTATACACACAAGAAACTGAGAAATTAATGCTTAACAAATGACAACCAAACACAAACAAACCAGGAAAATCACGAAAGAAGCAACTTGGTGTGGACCGACACCAGAGAGGTGACGATCGACACTGGCCAAACATGGTGTCGACCGACACCTAACTCGTGTCGATCGACACTCCCTTCACAGACGCGAACTGCACGAATCCGAACGACGAATCTCCGTTTCAATCCGCCTACAATCTGTCCCAAACTCTCCCAAAAGCCTCATGAACCTATAATAACCATAAAACAACCACCACAAGCAAGAACAACACCACAAAACACAACAAATCAAGCAAACAAAGGATTCTCAGGCTTAGATAAGCCATGGTCATGCACTCACCTTATCAACTGATTATAACAACCAATACAACCAGTTGAGACCCTCCTAACGTTTGAAACAGCCCAGAAACGCCCTACAACAAGCAACACAACCAAAAACGACTTATAGCAAAACTGGACAGAAACATCAGAAAAGAACAGTCTCAAAGACGAAACCCTAAAATGAAAACCAACCGTTAACTAACAAATCTCTCCGGTGAAAAGCTATCCCTAGACGTCACGGAGCTTCACACAAAAGTTTCAGCACGATCAGGAACCAGACGAGACCACGATCTCAATTACAATCCCGATGGTTCCAACTCGCGGCTGAGAAAACGTGACTCACGAAACTGCAAATAACTCATCGAGTTTAAATCCAAAACTACTTCTGTAAAAAGGAGAATGACGATGAAAGACTTGGGAATAAACCTACCAAATTTAATTACCTTTGAGAACGATTTGTTATGCCGAAACTGTTTCCTCTCAAACCCTAACGATTCTGCTCTTTCTCCTTTAATCTCCTTCACACCACAATAGGCTCTCTCTCCTCTCTCTCTATCTCTGCAAACGGCGACCAGACACCCTAAAACCCTTAATTTGTCGCTTCTCCACTTATATACTCGGTTTAGATAACTAAACCAAACCAACCAAACCAAAATCGTGAATTAAAACAAACCCGATGAACCTAGAAATAGTGGTGTTGATCGATGCCACTAGGGTGTTGATCGACACTCCTACCAAAACCGCATAATCCGGTTCGCGGATGTTACATCTTTACTTGCGACAAAAGACCATTTGATCTGGGAAAAGTTTCTTATGACGTTGGAAGTGAGTTGTGGCTAAGCATTAGTGCTGTCAGAGAAAAGAAGATTAAGAAGATGAAGCAAACAATCATTCAAAATGTTGCTTACTATCTTGAGGACAAGATAGTTTTGAAGGGAAGTATGATGATAAATGGCAAAAATGTTAATGATGCATTTCATAAACAAATGGTGAATGGTGAGTATCAAGAGTAGAAGATAGGCGCAGAAGAGTGGAAGCTAGGCGCAGAGTATCTGAAGAAGGCTCCAAGTTTCAGTGGTTTAATCGACAAAGAAGAGAAGGAGCACAAGGCTTTAAGAATGGAGAAGAAGCTTCCTTGTTGACTCCGACATCCTTGTTGATGGTAGAACAGAAGATTGCAAGTATATTGTTCGAAATAAACAAAGATGATGCAATTGCGGCGAGTTCACAAGTTTCAAGAGAGATCATTTTGAGTGATCAGTCTCTTACACTTCAACTTGTTGTTGATGTATTGGTTGAAGATCAAGAAGAGGAGCCTGATAAGCCACTACACATATGGTCTGTGAGGGTTGATAAACAGACTTGGCTTGCTGTTTCAAAAGTGCAGAATAGAGTTCTTATGTGTTGCGAGTTGCAGAGCGAGTTTTTTTCAAAACTGGCTTCATCATCAGTTGGCCAAACCACTTGGGAAACACAAGTTGAAGACATTGGATGGAAGCCGTTTGTTGATACTCTTCATGAGATCAACGTGACCTTCAATGGCAGGACAAAGATTATTTGTGCAGGAACAACCAAAGTTCAGTCTCTTTTCCAAAGATTTCACTTCCTTCCACCTTGAGGACAAGTTGGTTCTTCATGGCGGGAGTATTGTTAGGACTCAGATCAGATTATTCGGCCTTTGTGGGCCTCGTCCAAGGCTTATGGTTTAATTCCAGTCTCTTTGTATTTAAGTTGCTTAGTTCTCTCTGTAAACATGATCGAAAAGATCAATCAAAACATTCAAACACTTTCTTCTCTCTTGTTCTTCTCCTTCCTCCTTTCATTTCTTCTGATTTCTCATCTTCTTCTTCTTATTCTCATCTATTTCTGTTACTTCCTTGATAGAACAAAGTCTGGCTCTATTATGGTGTTCTCTTTCCGTCACCGAGAAAGCAATACTTGTGCTGATATTCTAGTAAAAACAGCAATCACACACCCCTCACCATAGGAAATTTATTGTACCTGTCCATATTTTCTATAGCTGCTTGTAAACTTTGATGTAAACTCTGTTCAATAATAAGATTATTGGAAGGAAAAAAAAAATATGCATAAAGTAGCATTTTCCTTTCCCTTTTATAAAGAAAACAAAATAAAAATTGGCATATAATGATTCTAATTATTAGGTCGTACCCGAAAAAAAAAGATTCTAATTATTAGGCTGTTGACTACGTTGAATGTATGACAACAAGGTAGCTGATATGTCGGGACGGCTGCAATTCCTTCTTTATTAGTTCTTTCTCGAGTGGAGGAAAAAAACAGACGACAGAGAAAGCGAGAGAGAGAGAGAGAGAGGGAGAGAGAGAGAGAGAGGGAGAGAGAGATGGAGAATCATACGAAAGACTCGACCATGAATGTTTCATCTCTTAACTGTATCGATCTATCCAACGATGATCTTCATAACTCAGTTGTTTCCCTCAAACAGGTTTGTCCCCCAATCTCAGTTTTTTTCGATTTTGCATGTTTTGATCATTGATTAGAATCAAGAAAAAAAATATTGATTCCATGATATTATGGGTAATTTTGGGTTTAGGCATGTTTGGATTCTGGATTTTTCTATGTGATTAACCATGGGATAGACGAAGAGTTCATGGGATAAAAAAGAAGGTTATTACATTGGAATTGAAGTTCCTAAAGATGACCCTCACTGGATTAAACCATTCTATGGCCCTAACCCTTGGCCTGATGCTGGTTAGGGTGTTTTCTTTCTTTTTCTCTCTGTTGATTTTGTTCATGGCACTTTCTTTGAATAAACTTTGATGTTTTTGGTAGATGTTTTACCCGGTTGGCGAGAAACAATGGAGAAATATCATCAAGAAGCATTGTAAGTCCTCATCTTTGGTTTGCCCTTTTAGTCGAATTCGTTGGTTTAGTTGAAACATTCATCTGTTTTAATTGTTGACAAAATCTGAAGAAAGATAACTCTATAGGAACGAATCATGTTACTGAAAGTTTGGTATGGTCAGGAGGATTTCTAAGGATATTGCAAGATTATTGGCGTTAGCCCTGGACTTGGATGTGATAGGACGGAAATGCTTGGAAAGCCTATTGCAACTATGCGTTTGTTGCGCTATCAGGGTAATGTATTTTTCTTATGAAGAGATCGCAGAGCATTACTGTTCCTTAAGCTTTTTGTATGTATGGTCAAATGTTATACTTACCCGTTGGCTTCTTCTGTTATATTAAGGGGTTTCTGATCCCTCAAATGGAATATATGCATGTGGAGCACATTCTGACTTCGGGATGATGACTCTGTTAGCCACAGATAGTGTAACAGGACTCCAGGTATTAAGCAACACAGATTTGTTATTTATATACCTTTTTGAGATAGTCTGGTTAGTTAGTTATGTAATTTGCTAAAACTTGATGGCAGATATGCAAAGATAAGAAGGCGACGCCTCAGAAGTGGGAATATGTACCGCCAATTAGAGGGTATAACGAAAGACCTTTCTAGTGGTTCATTGGATCCATCATCATCTTATCAACTTTGTATCCTATATACTGACTAGCTTAAGAATTTTTTGTTTATTACATATGTGTTCAACTCTGAGCATCTGATCAAAACTCAGTGTCAATATGGTGGATTTATTTGTTTCATCTGTCTCCAGGGCATTTATTGTGAATCTTGGCGATATGCTGGAACGGTGGAGCAATGGATTTTTCAAGTAATACTTCTAGCTTTACAAGGGATTGTGATTTTGAAGTAAATTTTTCTAGCTGACATTTTTCTCCCATACATTGTGACCTTACATGTCCACATTACATCGGGTTCTTGGGAACGGTCAGGAACGATATTCAGTAAGGCTCTTACTAGACTTATCTGTTTCTGATCTTTCAGGGTTATTAGAGAGGGTTTTTGCTTTTTAGCCATATGCTTGGTCATAATATTCTCAACAGTTTAGTTTTTTGTTTGACATGTTCAGAGTTCAGAACCGAGTCTAGCAAAGTAACATGTATAACATCAATGTTGCATCTAATTTTTTCTCAACGCAGATTCCATTCTTCCTGGAACCGAATCATGACTGTCTAGTGGAGTGTCTCCCAACATGCAAGTCAGAAAGTACCCTCCCTAAGTAAGACTTCAGCTAGTTCTATACCAAGACCTTTTGAGTGGTAACAACTGTTGTTAAAAATTGTTAATGATTTTGATGCATGCATAGATATCCACCGATCAAATGTTCGACGTACCTCACCCAGCGTTACAACGAAACACATGCGGAGCTAAGCATCTACCACCAACAAACATGAATGCTCTTTTCAATCAACAGTAGGAGGGAGTCTAAAAAAAAAGAAAGTAAATTAGTGTTCGTTGTTACACTCTTGGATGTATGCTCAAAGCAAAGTCCTCAAATAGATCGTAATGTAAGTGAAGTTTACGGCACACCCCTTCCATTTGCAGGGATACACATGCTTTTATGTCTTGTTTCAATCTTTGTATCTGTACGAATTTGAGAAGAACCTACAGTCTTTGTTACATTTATAATCAATACTAGCCACACTTGTTGACTCATGGGTTTACGAGATGTTGTAATGAGACAAAAGAATGTAAATTAACAAGTTTGGTCGCCGCTCATGTGATAAAACCTTCATCTCGTTGGTGCGGGCGATCATTAACCCAAATTGCGTTATAGGGTTCACTAGAAGTGATGCACAAAATCCATATACGACTTTCTCCTTTGCATTTTTGTAATAACCCTTCGCCAATTGAGAAATGTTTGATCTCATAGTTTCGCTGGAAAAAAGTAGAGCAGTCTCCTTATTCTGGTAAAGAAAAGACACAAAGGCCATTGCAAACAAAACAAAACAAAACCTACTAGTAACAGAGAAGATAAAAAAGGTACTGCTTCTCTCTAGATTAAGAGCTAGTTTAGAGATACAACAGTTTCACTAATTCGAACCGAGCACTTCGAGAAGTTATCAAACTCGGTGTAGTCACTGTCAGAGATCATTGTCTTGGACCATGACTTCCTTGCGCTGTTCTCTGATCCTCATTGCTTCCTCCTGTAAACACCACATATGATAACAAGAGAAAATAACGTTAATCATATGAACAGGAAGATGCAAAAACCAGAAAATTTGTTGAGTTGCTTTAAGCAAAAGATACCTCAGAGATGAGTTTCCTCTTCTTCTCTTAAGCTTCTCCTTCTTTGCTTTCACTCCCTGAGCTTCAGCCAACAAATACATCCTCTTTGCGGTCTTAGCATATGGATTAAGCTTCACCATCACATTCAAATTCTTCGAAGGGTTCTTCATAATCACTCATTTCTTCACTTCCTTCTTCATTGGCTTCACCACACTCTCTGAACCTCATCAGAGTTTATAATCCTAGCAAGATCAGCATTAAACATTTTCGTCCGTGGCGAAACATATCCTTTCTTATTCTCAAAGAAACCATAAATAGACTCAACCTTCTCAAACGCAGACCTACCAAGATGACCACTAGTAGCTAAACCCAACAAATTCAACCTCGTCACATTACAAAATGTCAACTCCAGAAATCTTCCTAAATGCCTTTGACCAAAAACGATCCTTCAGTATCATAAACTATCAAGTATCAATGGACCTTTCCCAGATATGTAACGACGATTCCTCATTTGGCCTTCTCCACGTCAGCGAAAGCACCTATCCGCTTCAAAAACATAACCACTTAGGGAAGTTCCCTCAACGGATTCAATAAAATTACTACAAGTAACAAGTGGCAACTCTGGAACACTCTCGATCTTGTGACCACGAGCCATAATTAAAGAGGAAACCGCGGTAGGAGGGACTGCGGAAACAATGGCGTGCCTTTTCATCTTGACATTAACACGACGATGTAACCGTCGTAAGATTTTAGTCGGAGTTAACACTCGGCCACTACGACACATGTTTCCGTAAGTTGCTTGACCAGGACGCGGACGGTATGTACCACCACCTGAAACACGAGGGATATGGGAAATGGCATGACCTAAGGTTGACGGCTGTGGTTTGAGATTTGAGCGTGGACGTAGTTTACAATGTATGGACCGGAGCTAGGGTTGTAAATTGGTCTGTCCATAACCAAATGGGCATGTCTATTTGGACACATACAATTTATGGTCATTTATGTGTCAAGACCCAAATACACCCACACCCAAATATGTCCAAACCAAATAGGACCATGACCAATTGGTCTGTCCATTGGTTGCAGATTGAAGCAAAATTCATAATTTCATAAACTCATAATTATAAAGCTAAAGGTTTATAAACTCATAATTATAAAGCTAAAGATTTATAAATTCATAATACACTCATAATACACTCATAATACACTTATAATACTCATAAATACACGAAGAAAAAGAGAAGCGGCGAAATAAAAAAAAAAAAATCCCCCAAATAGTAAAAACCCCAATTTTTTAGGATTATTGGACAGCCCACGTCCAAACTAGTTTAGACCATATATAAATGGGCTAAATTGGTTTTAGGCCCATTTGACCGTTTTAAATTTGGTAATAACCAAACCAGTCCAAATTAATTTGGACCGGACAGCCCATGGTTTTAGAGACCAATTGACATCTCTAACCGGAGCCATCATTACGGCTGGTACTGGAATTGTAGTGATGGCGATGCTTCCGTAGGCGTAGAGTGACTGGAAGGAGATTAATGGACATGAGGCGGCTATGGCAGCGAGTCTTTTCACATTATATTGGCATTCATTTGTACGGTGCCACCGTCGCCATGCTTTAGTCGGATCAATATTTGGAGGCCATTTTCAGATGTGAGACGAAGACTAGTGGTGTCTTTTAGGGTTTTTCAATATTAAAAAAAAATCTCACAAGACTACTTTTAAATCCTTATATAAATGTGTTTACTGATTAGGTTTCCTTGAAAAAGATACTTAATTCTATAAGGTTTTTGAACTTAAATAAAGAAAGTTATAAAGCAAGATTGTACTCAAAAGAGAGAGGTCTGGATGGTTGTAAACTGTGGAAAAAAAGTACTGTTGGGATACAAACAATATCCCACATCTGAAGATTAGAAAATAAGTTTTTAATATATAAGACAAGACCAACTCCAATTAGTATAAGACCTTTTAGGAAGGAGCCCAATAAGAAATCCGTGCGGACTTTGCCACATGGGCCCAAAGAAGACAATATCATACTAATAGGAGAGTTGGCTTGGGTTTGGAAAGCCCAATAATTGGTATCAGAGCCTAGATCGAAAAGTGGACCTAGGGGAGTAGGTGTGGGCTATGTGGGAGGATCTCTCAAAAAAGATGACATGATTAAGGGTGCCTCAAGAATACTTCAGGAATAAAGGGGTACCGGAGCATAGGTACCTGGTTTCGCTGAAGGGAGATACAAACAATATCCCACATCTGAAGATTATAAAATAAGTTTCTAATATATAAGCCAAGACCAACTCCAATTAGTATGAGGCTTTTTGGGAAGGAGTCCAATAAGAAATCCGTGCGGGTTTTACCACATGGATTCAAAGCGGACAATATCATACTAATAGGAGAGTTGGTTTGGGCTTGGAAAACCCAACAAGTACAAAGTAAGGTATTCGATATTCCAAAGAAAAGGAATAGAGAATTTCCAGATAAATACATGGGAGCTTGACTGACAAATATATAACTATACATTGTGAACATCTGAAAGTAGTTTCACTTGTTGACAAGTTTGCTATCTAATTTTACATTACGTAATGCATCTGAATGATTCAGAAGGTATATACGTTTTTTTTCCTTCGACAAGTTGCCTATAGGGTAGTTCTAATGGAACTACTTAGGCATGACCACGGTTACGGTTATCACGTTTACGGTTTATCAACCACCGGTTACGGTTAGAAATTCTGTTTAACCTTAACCATAACCGTTTAGTAAACGGTTAAACGGTTACGGTTGAATACGGTTCCGGTTGAAGCGGTTATGGTTATATACGGTTACGGTTATTTGATAATATGATACGGTTAATATTATTTGATGATATAGTATAACTGATATTATTTATTTATAATTAATATGTTTTTTTAGTGTATTCATATTTCTATATATCATATAATTTATATTAAATAAATAATTATTAGTATATTTTATTACATTTTTAAACGGTTACGGTTAATAAATTACGGTTTAACTATGCGGTTAACCAACGGTTTTGATACGGTTACGATTAATTAACAGTTATGGTTAATATAATTTAACCACTTATTTACGGTTAACGGTTACGGTTTTTAACCATTTTATACGGTTACGGTCTGGTTACGGTTCGAATACGGTCCGGTTACGGTCCGAAATACGGTTACGGTTTGATTTTGGTCATGCCTCCATATTCAAAAAAAAAAAAAAAAAACAAAAAACAAAAAAAACAGTGCCCGACCCCTTCAATATTTGTTGTTTAAAATTTCAAATAATTTTACGTAAACATTAAATTGGTATGAAATGGTTTATAAACAAAGATCTTGACAATTTAGAGCACGCAGCTCTAAAAGAATTAAAACATTGGTATCTCGAACCCTGCTGGCCTGATAGGACATAGTTATCGACAAAATATGAATGTAGAGTTTTGCGTTTCTATATATGTTTTATAACGGGGGATAAAAAAAAATATATTAGAAGACGCTTTACTAAATCAAATTGGAGAAGAGTTTCTCAATAGTATGAATACAAAGATAAATATTTATAATTTTATATTTGATTAGTTCTATGCTTTTATCTTTTGGGCAAACAATAATTTTATACTATAATTTATCAAAGAAAAGTCTAAATTTTCTTTCAAGTAAGTGTGAAACAAGAATATTTTTTTTTGTTTTTGGGTCAAACTAAAAACAACATCGAAAAATTGTGTCTTAAATCTTTTGTTTTAGCGTAAACAATTATAAATTCAATGCATACTAAACCTGGACTAGCATACATTTTACGTTACCCCTAAACTGCAAGCTCAAGGAATCAATTGCAGTACGTATAAAAATGACTTTGCAACCTCATTAATTATATACTCCTTCGGTCCCTAATAAATCATGTTTCAACACTATCACACATATTAAGAAAAATTTAAATTTTAGTTACAAATTAATTTATAATTACTTTTTGGTAGATAGAGAAACCATAAACTAATAGACAAATGACATATGTCGAAAAGCATAAAGTAATATAATTATTTTAGTTTTTTACTCTACAACATCAATTTTTGAGGGACAAAAATAAATTATAGAACATTAATTAATCTATCAGGCACAGAGTATATTTTTTCTTCTCTTTCTCATATCGTTGTTAATCAAGAATCTCTCTAACTTTCACGTACCAAAAACATTAAACTGATCTAGTCATGATCTATATGTAGCAATCGAACTAAAATGAAAGAATCAAGAACGCATCATAAAATACACAATCAAGAACAATCTAATCTAACAAATCTACAACACTCTCTTATTGTCCCTTCTTGTGCCCATTATCAAACCAAAAAAGAAACTACTTTTGTTCGTAGTCTTCTTCTTCTTCTTCTTTCTCTTCTCATCATCCACTTTATAAGTCACCGATCGGCTTTTCGTCATCCACGAAATCCCTTTTTCTCTTCTCCCGCTGCCTCCAGCAGCCATAAGCAAGTACCGTCGGCGATCAAGAAGAGGAGAAGGACAAGAAGATACAGATGAAGAGCAGTAAGAAGAAAGAGAGGAACTAGTTGAGGAAGAACACAAGACTTGACGAGATCTTGGCCGACGTGAAGAAGCTGCTTTGATAAAAAGAGAGAGCCTCTCGTTAAGACAAAGGGAACAAACACCAGGTGATTGTCTATGCTTTGGGTGCTTCTTGCAAAACACTGCGTGTTTGGTCTTATCGTCTGCCTTGTTCTTGTTACTTGACCCTCGTCTTATTCCGAGCAAGCTCGTGCTCAAGCTCGCCATCTCTTCATCTATTTGGGTAGGTAAGTAGTAACATTAAATGTTTATATAATTTTAATAGAGAGAAGAGAATGCTTTGGTCGTGGATGGTTCATTGGAGGTTTCTAGGGATCTTCCGGGAAACTTTGGAGATGGGCCTTCTGAAAGATTTATTTTGTTGACAGGTCGTGTGGGTCGGGAAAAAGGAGTTTTGACGGTTGGGATGAGTGGAACAGATTAAGTGACGGATGAGATTGAGTGTAACAGGTCAGTTGAAATGACTAGAAAATTCCAAGTCTGGTAGGCGCGCGCAGAAAGTCCCAAATACTTGTGTATTTCATATACACACTCAATATATTAAACTATATATCTTTTTCGTTGTTTTGATTTGTACGTCCACAGAATTTGTGTTTTAATTCCGATGTCATTACAGACTTTACAGTACAAAAAGTACATGAAACCCATAACGTATTTATATAAAAAATTGCCATAACGTTTTTTTGTTTTGTTTTGTTGTTGTTGGTTAAAGCTTTAATCATGGTGACATGTTTGTATCGATCCAACGGAGAGATGGTTTAATCATGAGGAATTGTTTTTTTTTTTTTGATAGAAAATATCAAAAAACGAGGAAAAAATGTTTCAAAAATGAGGAAAATATTTTTCTTACTTGCTATATGATTTTGGGGAGAAAAATGAGACTATCAATAATATCAATATTTCATTTTATTTAAGAGAAAATTAAAATGATCCCTAAACTTTTATATGTTTTATTTCTTATCTAAATAAATTTCGGTGTTTCTATTTAGTCATTAAATTAAATTTCAATTCTTTGTATATATAATATTTTCTCATTTATATCTCCTTATACTTTATTTGTATTCGTTCTAAAATGAATAGTGATCTCAACTGCGTATCCATTCCGCTAACACACCACACACTACAAGAAAATAAGTTTATTGAGACGTATTTTTGAGACAAAAAATTTCCATCACAAATTTGTGACACTTTAAATACGATATTATGACTAAGTTTATTTGTAACAAATTCATAGTATTTTCGTCACTATATTATGACGAAAAAACTCAGTAACAAAAGTTTGTCACAATTAGTGACGAATATGCTACGATAATATTAATCGTCACTCTTATGACTGCAAGTCACAGTTTGTGACATAAAAATGAGTAAACATTAGTCATAAAATAGTATAAATTGTTATGTCATTTATACAAAGCCCATTAAGCCAAGTCTCTAACCCTAATTTAACCAGACTTATTTAAGAGATGATTAGGGTTTTATTCTTTATAATTTCGTGCCTCCATAACCTAGAGAGAGAGAGAGTGAACCATTTGAGAGAAAGAGAACAAGGAGCCACAATTGAGATTAAGGACAGATCTTACATGTTCTAGGAGATGGTGGAAAATAAGGGGTAAACATACTCTTTTATGGACGAATTTTGGTGAGCAATTTCCCAACCCATAGATGTAAGTTTTCCCCAAAAGATTTTGTAACCCCTTTTGTAGATTAAAAGTTATACATGTTTTCTCAAACCTATTCTGCGCAGATCCGTGAATTAACATCAGTCATCTTGTGAAATCGTTTCCCACTGCTACAAATTGAACCAGAAGCTGATCTACCAACCGTTGGAAAGATCTGAGTCTTAACTTTCCAGAATGCCTGAAATCGTTTCCATAGGAGTTATAACATGGAAGTTATCATCGAATATGTTCATCTGGATGAATTTGTGATTTTTTTTTTTGTAAGAATAAAGATAGCTTATAATGTATATTTAATGTTTATGATTATAAAAAATTTGTATGATAATAAATTTAAAAAATAATATTGTTTTGAGATTGATTTTTTAGTTATAATTTTTATCATATGCAATGAATTTTTATTAATAACACCATTTGAAAATAACTTCTAATGATAAAATTGGACATTACGATAATCACAAAATATCATGTTTTTTGAGTATTTGTTAAAATTTTGCGACAAATTTCTAATTATCATTTGTGACCATTTGAGATTATAGTTTCGTAACAATAAGATACATAATTAAAACGTTATTTTAAACACGAATTGTGACGATTTAAAGACGTTTTGTTAGTCTGTAATTCAGACAGTTTTGTTACTTTTTGGTGTCGTAGTTATTGATGACAAAATGGTTACTAATATATTCGTTGCAACTCTTGTGACGTTTTTGTAACAAATAAAAATTTGTGACCATAGTATTGCAACCATTCAAAAATCGTCACAAATTCGTAACAATGTTTATATTGTGACTAAATACTTTGTATTGTGACTAAATATTTCGTCTTAATAAAATTATTTTCTTGTAGTGACATCCCTCACATTATTTCTCCCTTAATGTAACATTTAATGTTGCTCGCGCCATGTATACTTCCTCCTTCTCAGGGTTGATGCATCCTATTCCTCTTCTGAAAAAATCTATTAGAACGGGGCATTCTCAAAAATGCCCCTTTTCCATATCCCTTTTTAAAAATACTTTTTCATGTTGACCATTTTTAAAACTACCCCATTTTATATACAAAATGACCAAATTACCCTTTTTGAGTGATAGCAAGAATGTACAGTCATCAAAATCAAAAATATTTTCCTGCCAAAAATAAAAAAAATTTCCCGCAAAAATATTGAAATTTATAACTTATAAAAACATTGTAAACACTTTTAAAAGCGTATACAAGGTTTTCAAAAGGTTTTTAAAAACCTTGTATACGCTTTTAAAAACCTTGTAAATGCTTCTAAAAAGCTTTTAAAAGCGTTTACAAGGTGTTTAAAAACCTTTTAAAACCCTTTTAAAAACCTTTTAAAACCCTTTTAAAAACCTTATAAATACCTTGTAAACGTTTTTATAAGGTTTTTAAAAACATTGTAAAAGCATTTACAAGGTGTTTAAAAACTTTTTAAAAATCTTTTTAAAAACTATTTGAAAACCTTTTAAAAACCTTTTAAAAACCTTGTAAACGCTTTTACAAGGTGTTTAAAAAACCTTTTAAAACTCTTTACAAAATCTTGTAAAAGCCTTTACAAGGTGTTTACAAGGCTTTTATAAGGTAGAAACTTTATAAAACCTTTTAAAAACTTTGTAAATGTTTTTTGGCGGGAAAATTTTTTTTTGTCAAAAATTTTTATCAAAGTCTTTTTGACAAAATATTTTTTTGGCGGGAAATTTTTTTCGAAAATTATTTGGCGGGAAAATATGTCGGAAATTTTTTTGGCAGGAAAATTTTGTTTTTCTTTTTATTGATTAAAATATATTTCTTCTAAGGATAAAATGGTCATTAAAAATTAAAGGAGGGCAAAAATAAAAATAGCCAAAAAAGGGGGTATTTTTGAAAAGAGATATACCAAAAAGGGTATTTTTAACAAATTATCTTAGAACTATGTATTTTGCTCTACCTTAAAAAAAGTGACTATTAAGGATCTATAATTAGAAGTTTTGGGTTTGATTTTAGTATTTAGAGTTTACGGGTTGTTTTTAAGGTATATGATTTAGTTTGAAAGTGTAAAGTTTAGTTTTAGTTTTTTTTTGGTTTGAAGAAAGAAAATAAGTGATATAGGATGTTTTGAGTAAAAACACGCAGATTAAGAAATTGCTTCTTTAAAAAATTCAACCAATAATAAACAAGACTGCATAATATAAAATATTAAACTAATTTAAAAGTTGCATAGAAAATTGAAAACATCATATATTATGAAACAATATAACTTTTCTAAAACATCCTATAATATGAAACAAAAGGAGTAATTTTTTTTTGAACAAAAGATATACTAGTATTTTTACGAATAGCCCATAATTTTGTATGTTTTTTTTTTACTTATGTAACATATAATACATAAATGGGAAATTACCTAGAATATTGCATAAAAGTAGGTTTATTACTAGACTAACACGTTGAGATTTCTGCCTTACTAGAATAACACATAAAAGTTTGCAAATTACTTCTATATCTGAGTTGTGTGTTTTATTACGATTTATGCCATTCTCTTTTAAAACGAAGATCTTAAAAGGGGAAAATAAAAAGATCATAAACCTAAGTCGATCCCTTGAATCTTTGTGTTGTTTGTCTTACGATTGTTGGGTTGAGATCAGCTATTTTTAGATAGCTTGCAGCGTGAAAAGAATCTGTGTGGAGGACGTTTGGCTGGAGGACCACTGACGGCGAGTTGACGGCGAGGTGGTTTGAAGTAGAGGAGGAGGGAAATAAAGCGATTTGCTCAGAGGTAAATTTCTATATCGTGGTTTAGTCTCTATTGCTTACAGTTTTCTTATACCCGAGTATTACATAGTAGGCCTTGTATATTGTATGTTAGTTTTCTGTATGTTGTTGAGCTCTGTTTTTTGGAAGATATTTGTGTGACTTCATGTTGCTTCGTTGCTAATCTAAGCAACAAATGTTTTGTGATATTGAATTAATAACTAAACTAAAGCTTCTGTCTTAGATATGGGGTCAAGCAAGAGGTATCCAAGTAGGTTGTATGGGGTTGGTAATTTTCCACTGCCGATGAGAAGCATGCACCACGATTGTAGTTTGTCCAATCTTGGTGGTTTGAAAGACTTTGTTGGTGATGAGGTGTATGACAAAATAAGAAAGAATTCGCAGCTGGGAGTTCTATTGGATCTAGCCGAATCTGACTACCTGTTTTGTGGGAAGACCATCCATTATCTATTGTCCAATCAATTGGCAATAAACATTCCTTCGGAGGTATGGTTTTTGGTTGGAGGAAAGCCGCTGAGGTTCTCTCTATATGAATATGAAGAAATTAGTGGTTTGAATTGTGAGAAGATTGATGAAACAGAGTTTGAAGTCGATCATACACCTTTATGGGCGGCTTTAAAGGTGAAAGCTTTTAATGGACCCAACTGGGAGGAGCTAGTTGAGGGTTTGAGAAGCTGCCGTGGGTGGTCTGATGAAATGAAGACGCAGATAGCTCGGTTGTATCTTGTTCATGTTGGAGTGCTTGGTTTATCAAGGAACAGTCGGATTTCTCTGGAATACGCTAAAAGGGCGTTGAATGAAGAAGCATTTGAGAGTTTTCAATGGGGTAGGGTTGGATTCAAGAGTTTAGTTGATTCCATCAAAGTCCTTGGGTTACCTAACAATGCTTATACCCTCCATGGATGTGTCCATGTATTGCTGATATGGGCATTTGAGAGCGTGAAGGTGCTAGGGGCTAGCTACGGGAATGTAAGAGAAGGTGTAGATTTGCCTCTGTTAAGGTGGAGAGGAGGGAGGCCAAGGAAAGATATCGAAGCCTTCATATCCGGGAGCAAACTCCTTAATAATGGGGAGGTATGCCTTCAATTTACGTATACATTATTTGTCTGCATTTTTTCTTTGTGATAGATTATTAAAAGTTATGGTATCTGAAATGCAGCTTCAGGTGAAGCATTTAGTACCTAAACCTTTGGAGTTCATATATCCAGATTGGCCAAGACAGTATTGTGTGTATGGTGTAGGAGAAGGTTTGAAGAAGAAACTGGATAATCTGCTGTTAGACGTGATCAATGGCGAAGTGGATGAAAGAGAATGGGATTGTGTAAAAAAAAGGAAGGGGGAACATACGAAGAAGAGGGAGAGGAGGCAACATGTTGCAGGGGTAAGTGACGATGATTTCCTTGAAACAGCCCCAACCAGCATCCGTAATGTCCCCAATAATGCGAAGGAGCAGAAAGAAAGTGTTGGGGACAAATGTTCAGCAGAGAAGGCGTCTAGAGATAAGCATTCAGGTGTGCAGGGTGAAGATGGTAGTGGAAGGTTATTTACTATGGTTGAAACACTAGGGGCGAAAATGGATAATATTCAGATATCGTTTTCTAGAGCAATAGCGGAAGTTGTGTTCAAACTTCAAGGTATGGAGAGTAGGATGGGTAACTTTGAGAGTGACGTTCAACTATTGAAGAAAGTTGTTATCAACACAACGGATGGAGGAGCGCATACACAAGGACCTCTTACATTAAGAAATGACGAACAAAAAATAGAGGAGGTATGATCTGCGTACCGTATTGATAAAATTGTTATTATATATCTATTGTTCAGTATGAAGTCTTTGTATTTATCTATTCGAGGAAACAATATCAATTTCAGTTTTGTGAAGTTGTATAATTTTGTAATTATTTTGATATATGATTTTTTTCGTACACACAATTTAGCAATTTGTATACTTTGTCTCTAGTTTAACAGCGTCATATTATATTTCAAATGTCTTGTATATAACGTCAAATACATGTCTTTTGTTTCAAGTCATGGCTATATCAGATAAAGCATTCGGACAAGGATGGTTATAAAGTTGCTAGTTGTGTTAGGAATCCGTTAGCCATTAAGGATAAGGTCATGTGGTCTGGGAGTATTAAAATCGAACCAGAGGACAGTGTAGAGCGAATTTCAAAGCAGATGGTAGACAGTGTACAGCGTGTCAAAAGAGTACAGAGTTGGGAGACAGAGGAAGGCGATAAAAGAGCAAAGTATAATGACAAAGTTGATGGAGCAGGTGCTCAACCCGTTCCTATTAATGTTATCCATCCGGTAAGTGGTGGTAACCCTGGCTCGTCGGATCGAAAGTGCGAATCTGTTGTGGATTTAACCAAGGGGACCAGCAGTCCTGCATCGTCTCATACAGTGAAAGATAAGGAGAAAGCCAGGTATTTTGCATATTTGTTACAAAAGGTGTTTCCTCCATCAAGAGAGCTTGATTTTCTATTAGTAGATCCAGTGGGCACCAACATAGGGTTAAACCCTAATGACGAATCAATGCGAGCTGCATTAATGACCCGACGTGAAAGCCACATTGTAGTCCTATCTCCCGCAGTGTACGATCCTTTTAGTGAGGCAAGTCCTGAGAAAATTGCAAAGCTGATGTCCTTCCTAACTGATGATTTGTAAGTCTTCATTTAGAGTTGTATATAATTAGTGTCTAAATTCGGATTTGAGGACTACGATCTATAACTGATTTGTTAATTTTGGTATTTAGGGCTAAAGTACCTTGCACTGGAAATGCCGAATTTTATTTTCGCCTCCTGACCCCTAAACAATTGTGGCCAACTACAACATTCGGCTGGTTATGGGATGCGGTAAGCTTCGTAGCATAACATTTGACGCAGTTAACTATGGTATACTAATGCCTGATAGATGTCACTCGTGTTGCAGCACATGGTTACATGTATGCATATGTTCCGTATTAGGGGGACGCAAACGCCATCCCCATATAAAACAGATCGTATTGCTTTTCTTGATCCTTTGTTTGTTAGTATGTGGGCATTCGAATTCCCTAAAATGGAAGCCTCTAATCAATGGGTTTTTGGAGAAGGTTATTTTGAGACGTACGTGGGAAGGCTGCCAAAATACGGAATGACAAACAAGGTGTGGGTTGACGATGTAGACACCCTGCTCTTCCCATACAACCTCGATAACAACCATTGGGTAGCCATCGAAGCTGACTTAGTCCAGCGGAGGCTAAGAGTTTACGATAGCATAAACAGCGGTAGAACCGACGAGAGTCTACAAAAGAAGTGCAAACCGTTCGCAAAAATGATCCCACGCTTGATACAAGCATATAACCGGAGGTACAAAGATGAGCATATCGGGGCGGCGGCATTTAGTTACTACCGGGTGAAAACACTCCCACAGAACTATCAACAAGGTGACTGTGGTGTGTACACGTTGAAGTGCTTAGAGTGTATAGCTCTTGGAGTAAATTACACAGGCCTATGTGATGCGACCATGCCTTCTATTAGGATGAAACTTGCTGCAGACGTGTTTGATGAGGTCCCAGACCGAGACTGCTTTCTCCAACTAGATGCTACGTCGGAGACAGTAGATTATCCGGAAGCTGAGTTCAACTCGGGATCAAAAAGTTGAAGAGGTTCCATGTACATTACCGGAGCAGTATGATTTTGCAAAATTGAAGATTGGTTTTACGCGTGTTGCTAATAGAAGATGCGTGTTTGGTCATTTTTTTGGTAACATGTGGGATTTGAGGATGTCGTTCTTAGATTTTCCGAGGTCTGGTCACTCACATAGCTCCTATCGGTTGTTTGTAAACCCTCTTCAGGTGTAGTGTTTTTTGTATATTGGAGGGTCTAGATATGTATCATTATGACGTCTTTCTAACCAGTATTAGTATATGTTAGGCCTTTATCAGATGTATACATACCATCAGCTAAGTAACGGCCTTATTATGGTCTGTGTACACACGTACGTATATTCATATGTGTACGTACCATCAACTAAGTAACGGCCTTATTATGGTCTATGTACACACGTACGTATATTCATATGTGTACGTACCATCAACTAAGTAACGGCCTTATTATGGTCTGTGTACACACGTACGTATATTTATGGTCTGTGTACACACGTACGTATATTCATCAGTGTACGTACAATCGATTTTCTAACGTTATAGAATTGATTTTTAGGTCCATGGTTGGTGCTTAGTTTCTATCCATTTTGAGCACACTAACTTGTCCCTACTGGCAATCCTATGATATGATGAGCGTGATGTGATTAAATTGTATTCAAATTCAGCGAACCATAATCATCCTAACAGACTGTTACGGATCATATGGACCACCTGCGTGAAAGTAATAAGTACAACCAGGAATAATGTTTATTCGCTACTTAATTTAACGGACCAATAGCAGCTTCGTAGACGTCCATCACGAACTTCTTTCGGAAATTGTCAATATTGTTGTCGGTGATCTTCAAGCAATCAGTCATCGGTTTGCCCATGCTCAACAGTTCTAAAAACTTCATAGTAAAAGGTCCACAATCTCCCGTCCTCAAGTTTTGTCCTACTTGGCTAACCCTTTCAGCGGTAAATGGATCGAGAGGGTAATTGACATCGATAACCCTCTGAAGTAGGTACGGTATCATCTCACACACCGGCTTGATCCGGGACATTGCAAGAGTTTCTCTGGAGGAGGTCATCAAAGGATCGTAAATGGAAACATGTCTCTTTATAAGATTTATGCCCACTCCTACCCAATGCTTAGATTTCCAGTTCATTGGAGCATATATAACGTCGACATCTGTAACCCACTTCAACCTTGGTTCGTGGTGCATCCTGAAATTCCGTCTGAGTACTTTGTCCCATCTGAAATTCCGTTTCGCCGTGCTCCTGTTGAATGCTTGGAACCTTCTTGTCAACTCGTAAAAGAGAACGGAGTCCAAAATTACGGTACTTTGTTTTATCATTTCTTCTCCGTTTTTGTGCCACAGCGTTAGGGCAATCATCTCCATGTGCTGCAGATGCAGTTAAACGCAAACCGGTCGGATTTAAATCCAACAAGAAACCATGAACACCCCAAAATCATGTAGTTAAAGTTTAAAATATGTACCTAACTATGGACCCATTTTTGGGACGATATAAGAGTAGAGAAGAATAGGATATCTGCCTTGCGGAATCCGAAAAAGGTGTGTACCCTGCGAAATTTTGTAATTATGAATATCCTATATCAATGATTGAGCATATCAATATGTCATCGGAGTAATATATACTACACTTACACATTATCTTGTTTTATCATCTCGGTGAATTTGGCGAATTTCCCATCAGCAACATCTTCCATAGGGTCGTATGAAACCGACCCTGCTTTTATCACTATGGCTTCGGATGGTTGACTCGCACGTATCTCCATTATCACTTCTTCTGCGCGTCCTGTTTCATCCACAATAATAACCGACTGCGGCACTAAATTGTCTGAGTCACCGGGAATACATTCCTCCCCGGGACTTTGATCTGGTTGACCTCTAGTCTCTTTACAGCCCTCTTCGACATCGCGTTCGTTGGGTATTGCTTGGTCTCTGGCCTAATAAGATGCACTTACATAGATTAGTTGTGACGTACACTGGACCATCTAAGTAGACACTATAAATATGGCAAATATTCGAAATAAAAAATAATTTTGCACTATTGGAGGTTAACTGTTGTTTCTATTTGTACATGTCCATCAGTTTTGTTACAGCCCTCCTCGCCATCGCTTTCCTTTTGTAGTGCTTCGACTTCGGCCTAATAAGATGTACGTACATAGATTCATACTTACGTACACTAATGTCACAAATACTCGAAATCATCAAAGTTAGACACTTGCCTCTTGTTGACCGTCAACTGCAGTTTCATTTTCTACAGGTATTTTGGTTTTGTTACAACCCTCATCTGACTCGTCTTCCTGACGTCTTATGTCCCCTCCGTTACTGTTAAACCACTCGACTTTCCCGCCTTCTTGATGCAGTTCTTCCCCATCCTCCTATTCAAAATAATGAAACTTTTAAGACGCGTGTTCGTAGTAGGAACTTGGTACAAGCTCAATTTTTCACACGTGTAGATTAGAGGAGATAAACAAATAACCGAATATATATGAGACCCACAGATGGTTATCCCTTTTATGGTTACTTCCTGACCTACCATTTTGTTACAATGCAGATCAGGTTCCATTTTAGTATTCAGCTGCAGCAATATTTGTTCAATTAAAGGTGGACAATGCTTTATTACGAATATAGTGTTGTAATCTCCATTCCGTGTCAAATACTTACATCGGATACGGTTTTAGTTGGTGATAGCTCGACAGCAATGTCCCCCGCGTCATAATCTTGGCGACACTCATTAAATCCATTGTCCGGGGATGGTTCGTTCATGCCACAGTCGTTATTATCGGTTAACCACTCATTAATATGAGTACGGGTTGTATCCTACGGTCAAATATATAAAGCGTATATGATAGGTGCATAAGCAAAAACACCCCCATTACGTTGATTGAGTCGCATTCTAAAGAGGATCTTGTTGTCCATTACCTGGCCTCCAACTAAAGAATCACCACTGACAGAGTGTTGACCATCTATGGCATCCTTCGAACCATCAGTATTTCGATCACCCTGTGCACACCACGATAGCAACATAATTTAATATATGTAAGTAGTGAAAAAATTACAACCCTTAAGCTATTTGTCATATCAACCTTAGCAGTGTCAGCGCATCCCCTGTTTCTGACCTTCTCTCCCTTTTTTTCATAACCATTACTGAACTCATTCTTCGAAACTTTATAGTTTTCCCTCTTCTTTTTTTTGAATACTTCTTCTCTGAAACTGTATGCGAAGCGTAAGAAGGTTCCCCATGTTCGTTTCTTTTAACCTCCAATAGTGCAGCTCTTATCTCCTTGCGGATCTCTGTACGTACAAAAATCTCCATGTTTGCCTGATTTTCCTTTATCAGTGCTTCTTGTTTCCTGTAGAACCGGCTTAGTTCCGCCGCATACCTTTCAAATTGGTCATCGTCCAAACGTTCATCAACAATGGGCGTACCCCCCGGTCGCCCATCAGTTCTCGTGCTCTTCTCTTTCTTATTTTCAATTGTTGCGGTGTCTGCTCTTTTCCTCTTCCGACAGTCAACTGTACCTATATCACCAATTAACAATTAATTTTTTAAAAAATTATCTTTATAGTGAAGCCCTTTGTAATGTA
Source organism: Camelina sativa (assembly GCF_030686135.1). Lineage (NCBI taxonomy): Eukaryota > Viridiplantae > Streptophyta > Magnoliopsida > Brassicales > Brassicaceae > Camelina > Camelina sativa. The sequence goes on along the minus strand of NC_141896.1, from coordinate 28,978,024 downwards.
TAAATGTTTTTAATACCTTTCTCTTCGGGACGTGTCTGTTTTGGACACCTACATCACCTCCCATCCATATTGCCTCATCCCATTTGTGGCCAGCTTTAATAAGATTTTCAATGTTGTCAACTTGATGGTCTTCCTCTTCGTCACGCCACTCCAATTCTCCACTATCACAATGCTCCCCACTACCAACCATCCGTCTAATAACCACCTATAATATGATTACAAATATATATACATTTGACGAAACTGATAGATTCAGGTCGTTAACGTATTATATCAACCAAGTACATACCTCTTTAGCAGCCTCGCATGCGAAGATGTCTGCTGTCTTGATTGGCCGCAGTTTAGCCAGATTGTGGATAGATCTTTGATTAAACGCCTGATCTTGAACGTCAGATGGTACTAATCTTGCAATTGCTGGGACAGATTGGAAAGCCAGCAGCTGGAGTGCTAGAGGAAATCCATGAACAGCAACTGATTGTTGCTTGAAAGTTTTTACTAAGCTGTCTACGTCTGCTGGACATTTAAATCCTGTAATAGTCTCCAGCGTCCGTTCAAATGACAGCCTTCCCCATGGATATTTGAAAAAAAAATCAATATTCTTGGTCAACTCCACTGTCTTCAGATCTGGTTTTACTGGTTGCGTGGCGCATGTTAGAACTCCATCAACTATTATTATCAGCGCTAAAGCTAGTTTCTGCCACGTTTCCATTTCCTCAGTCTCCAACCTTTTGACCAACTCGGAGATCGTTGGTTCTATGTTTTCCCCGAATAGAACTTCCCAAACAGTCATACATCCTTTATCCGTTTTTGTAGCTCTTTCCACATCTCTCTTTTTTGGATAATTTCCACATTCGAGACCTGTCAACTCTGCAAATTCCTGTAATCCAAACTTGATTGGATTGCCACCAAACACAATCCACATCTCATGCCGCTTTTTGGTCACCAATTGACGGCAAACAAATCCATGAACTAGTTTACCGGAGAACGAGATCTTGTTAGCAAGGATACGAAAAAGCTGCCCAAATGGAGACTCTAACAAGTTTTCCATTTCTTTTGTTCCACTCAGCACCCTCGGTATTGTAGAAAGATATTCTGGTTTTCAATACGCATTTATCTTGGTTTTGAGAGGGTAATGGTCAAGAGCAAATAACCTCCTCGGTAGATCCAAGCTCAATTGAGGAACGATCTCTACAGCCTCGGGATCCATCCTATCACCATGAAGTAACGTACATATTAATATGTACGTACACTAAACCAATTAACCCTAATACCAATGTCTACCAAAGTTTAACTCTGTTGACGTTTACGGTTATTTATCCTCTGCCCGCCACAGATACACTACTATTCATCGATTTCACATCCTGGGCTACTCAAAGCAATTCTTAAATGTATTTGCTATATACTCTTCCAACCTAATATAGAATTTGGGGGTACAATCTCTCTTCCAATTTAAAGTAAGAAGCCAAGAGAAACACTTACCTTCTGATTCAACACCGGTGATGAAAGAGGGATCGAAACTAGTCGCCTTTCTCTGATTTCACCCGACCTCTGTAATCTCTTCTTCCTTAAATGTTCCGTCGCCGACTTCTATGGAGTGTCGTTTTGTAGTACTTATCCCAGATCTAAACACCTTAATTCAAAAAATCGGGATGTAAAACAACCCTATCGGACATCCGAATGCGCCGTCGCACCTGAGGCCTCAGTTTTCCGTCTATTACTAAGAACGAAGATTTTGCCTCTACTACTAAACTATTTTAAAATATTTTTTTATTTATAAATAGTGCAATGGCTGAGCTTTTCTTTAAATATTTTTATTCAAATTATACAGTTCTTCAACGTTATTGGTTCATTTACACTATATATCAGCCTTTATTCGTCTGGTTAAACCATCATTCACTATTCCTTGATGTTTTATAAAGTTTTACATTGAATTGGTTTGTTAAATGAACCAATATATTTTCCGCCAATATATAACGTCGACTATAGGGTCATAATTAAGTAGTGCATGTGATTTCTCGTCTTCGCTTAACCGGCAGTTACACATGTTAAATATCTAAATGCGATGAATCTGTATGGAATGCAGTCACGACGTTTGAAAAGCCATAATATTGATAATCCATTTGTGTTTGTTTGCTGCTTATATAAGACAAATACACACCCAGTGAACTATGTATTCGTCTCTCAAAAACCAAAATATCACATCACAAAGTAATCATAAGTGCAACAAAGTCATGGTGCATTTCGACAGGCTATCCGATCTCCAGACGTGGCAATCTGATTGGAAGGTTTCTGTTAAGATCATCCGCAAGTGGAGAAAGAGAGAAGCGAACATCGTCACCTTTGAAATGGTTGTTTCGGATGTTTTCGTAAGTGACTCGTCTCATCATCATATTATATGCACTTAATATTAAATGATACATGTACATCATGGTTGAACTTTTTTCCCCCACCGTAGGGAGATAAGATGCAGTCAACAATCAGCGAGGACCTGTTGCCCCAGTTCTGTGCGGGGATTGAGGAGGGTTTGTGGAAAACCTTCTCTAATTTCGTCGTCACTGACGACACATCCGCTGTGAAGGTCGTGGCTGCCAACTACCGGATCAAATTCACTGCTGACACGGTTGTGGACAACATTCGTTGCTTGTCGACCAATCACTACATCGATTACGTCCACTTCGACCAAATTTACGAACGATGGCCTCGTTGGACCCAGAACTGCTGCTTAGGTAACGTTGCATTGTGTTGTTCCGGTTTTTAATATCATATCCAGTACCATAATTCTAATGACATGACACCATAGACACGATGGGGCAAGTTACTCACGTCGAACGAAGAATATTGGTGGACGATCTAACTGCTCCACGTTTTGCCGAGAGAACCCGGTTGATACGGTTTTCATTGACGAATCTTGAGTGAGTCGTTTTCGCGATTATTAGCTTTCACACACTTTAAAGATATACCGGGCTATTAACGTAAGGTGTCTCTGTGTGTAGGGGTCATCACTTGCAATGTGTGGCTTATGATGAGATGGTCGATGATTTCGTCCGCAATTTTTGGCTAAGCGGAGGCAAACCAGTTGTAGTCTTGCGATTCTGGAGGCCCAAGTTTAAGGATGGAGGTAATGATTAGGCAAACGTATTTAAAACAATTCAATCACCTTTTAAATATAAGATTACTGCATAAAACTAATTTTGGTTACCCTTTTTCCTTATTTTTCCACACCGCAGGAGGGATGGAAGTGGTTAGTCAACCGGGTGTCTCTAAAGTGATATTTGAACCACCCTTCCCTGAGGTTAGAGATTTCAAACTCCGGTTGGAATACTTCGACCAGCGCGAGCGGAGTGACGACGATTCGTAGCCTATGTTTCCATTTGTCAATGTTGCTTATATTCCAAAATTCTAAACCACGTTGCTGGACTCTTTATATTATCTTCATTACCTACATCCCAACAATCTATCTTACGTGGATAGGAATAATTTGATGTAAAATGTTTGTGTGTATTATGCATGGTTAATTATATATTTTTATTTGGTAAGCATCTACCTAATAGTGCCAACCTTTAATATTAGACGTATGTGTACAAACGTGTACAAATGTTTATGTTTATGTTTAATTTCAAGGGTTTGGTCGATAATAATAACACGACAAGGTTTCAAACAGTCTTTTTTTTAGACGATAAAAAAATGGGAGTAAACCAAATAAAACGTTTATAACTTGATGTTAAACAATTAAACCACAACCCAAAGTACTACTAATAAAACGACCAAACTACTTTAAAAAATAGGTCATTGTTGCTAGTATAACCAAAGTCGCAACAAACACATTGGTCAGTTTTAATTTCATAGTTAATCCATCACTCTTGTACGCAATCAACGCCTTCATCCTTTCCAACTCCATTTGATTTTCCTTGTGCATATTTAAGATGTTAGCAATCTCCTCTTTTTGTCCCTAAAGCGCTTCACGCATTTGATTCAAACTAGTTAACTTTAGAAGATCTTCCTTCACTGTTTTCAGTTCCTCCATCATAGCTTCATCCCACCATTTAAAAATGTGATAGTCCCCATCCTGCATTTTTTTGCTTATAATGTTTGTTAAAACGAAAACCTCAAGTTATGCAAATAAATCTGATCTTTAATCAACCTCTGGGAAACTGTACGTTACTTACCTCTCTATTTCTACAAGTGTAGTGGAGCCTCCCTGGGTTTGTCCTTGTAAAAGAAGGTTGTAGGTTTGGCCTTTCACCACAATAACAAACAGCCGGGATCCCATACTCTGCATCGTCATACTCGACTGGACTCGTGTTTGCCAAAGCAGACATTAAGAACGAAACTGATAACGTAATTGAAGGAGGGAAAATAAAGAAAAGAGGAACGTTAAACTATTAACCGAATATCCAACTCTCTAAATCTAATCCAACATCTATGGCAGCGGCTCTCTCTGTTTCCCCCAAATCAGTTCAATGAACCCTAATTTCCCTGAATTTTATAAGATATCGATTATATTCGGTTAGCTTTTATAGAACATTCTGTTTTGTGTCGTTTTTTGTATTCTAAAACAACATGAACTTTTCCAAGTTGTGTCGTTTTCCACTAGATACGAACGGCGTCGTAAGCTTGATACAGTGCCGGTCCTTTAACAAAGCCCGTAAATCAAGGGCTTTATGCTACATATTATATTAGCGATTTTAGGGGAATCAATATCAAAAAAGGTGCGGTGGTACAGTGGTAGGATTGGCCTTGACTGTCCTTCAGTGTCACGAGTTCGAGCCCTTGTAAAGTTGTAGTAGGAACTTTTTTTTCCTACTGTTTGTTAATGGGCAAAATTGGTTGGGCCGGCACTGTTGATAGTTTTGTGTGTTTTCCCGGTGAAACTAAGTACACGTCGTCTATATGGATGGTTTGAAGCTAGGGAATTGCCATTTTAGACCTTTTTCGGAATATAAGGAGCAATACGACATCTAGTACACATTTTCGGAACAAAAGGAGCAAAACGACCAAAACGACAGATATTGGCATACACGTTAATTAACATCTTCATTACATAGTAATTTAATTATCTAATGAAACATACGTGGCAAGGTGAAACGCAACACAGAAGGGAACCGACGATACACCTAGAGGATTTCACATATAGATTTGGCCACCCACCACACTCCGCAATTTACACAGATGATGTCATAATAACGTGTGTTGGTCGATAACCTGCCCCATCTCAAACAACTACTCATGGCACAGTCCGGGAAAGGGATCAACGAACTGGAGGGATATACAAAAGAATCTTTGTACGTGTTTTACGCGCCTTCTTAAACATACTCAACCGTTGGAACAGATCTTCCCCGATAAGCCGTACTCCCTCTGATTGGAGTGGATAGTGATGTTCCTCAAATTGGTGAAGAAAACGAACCGCCATCTGCTCGTCCCCATATAACATAGAGAAAATTCCACATGCGAGAGTGGACTCGGCATCTTCGGGAACGTTGTTTTTTAGTAGTGCGATACCGCGCTCAATGTCTCGCTCCTCGGCAACGATCCGTAGCCCCTCGTTGTAGATTGCTATTCTGTTCCCTGCGTCCAAGCATTTTTCGAAAATACGCATGTGAATCCCTTCTTCCTGGAGTTCACCATTTGGCTTCCTTGTCGTTTGGAATGAAGAAGGATGTTCACAGATTGGGTAGATGCTGGCAACCTTCAGAACTTTTCGGGCAAGCACCGTATCCACTCCTCGCCGACCAGCCTTTAATAATGGGCCTGCTCGCCAGAACCCATCAACTACGAGATGCTTGGCTATTTTTATCAAGATCTTGTCTGGCAGATCAGTCTTCTTACGGCTAGAAGTCGCCATTTTTTGGGAGTTAATAGCAATATGTGCAGTATGTGCAGAACCAAATAGACGGAAACTACCGCCTGCCCACTAATAAAACCTACGATGTGAGAGGTGGTTGGGGAGTTTGGCGAAAATCGTGGAAATTTATACTAGTTTCTATATGACGTCGTTTTAAATTACCCTATTGTTAACTACTTAATTACGAAGGAACCCATTTTAGGTTTATGAGCTCTCATGCACGCCTACTCGATTAGAATTACTAAAACAAATAAGTAGTGCGAACCACGTGTCAGTTTCGTATTATCGGATTTCAAATTCATTATATTCGAATTCGTTAACTCAACCATCAGCTAACCCTAAGCCTAGACTATGACATTTGTATGTTCTCTAATGTGACAACTTCGAAGAGAGTCGTATTTATTGTTGCTTAGATATGATAGTTTTCTCATCATTATGTTTATTTGATGTGTATCCAGTTACGTAATTATCATCACTTCCTCTCAACTAGATCAATCCGAAGGGTTGCTATTCACTTGTATTGATTGTACGATTATTTAAGCTTCTGTACGTAGACGACTACCACAATATATTATGACTCCCAACGTACATCAACTATGGTGTGGGGAATAAATTATCCTTCTGATAAGACAATACAACATTAAAGATTCTACTTATTATTAGGAATAAGAACAAGCAATCGGTCATTTCTTTTACTTTATTTAATGTCCAAAAACAAATGAACATTTTCTAATATTTTTGTGAAATAGCTACTAATAATAACAATTTTAATATTCAAAATTCCACATTATTTTCTATCTCAATTTCAATAATTATTAGAATATAAAATAAAAAGGATAGAGTACGTTTTAACAATAAAACCAGTGTACATATTCTCACGAAAATAAACCAATATTTGAAATAGAAAACAACATTTTGATTTCTATTTCTCGTCAGTTTTTCATTCCTCATTCCGCGGACAGTCTGACGAACGTCTTTGCAGATTCTGTATGGGTTCCGGAGCTTTCTCCTTCCTGGGCAATTGTTTCAATTGTTGTCCCATCGTGTCCCATCACATTGTTAATGTGGTGTTGTGCAGCAAACTCACTTCTATAAGTTTTAAAAATTAAATGTACATGTGAGACTGTGAACAGATAAGAACACATACGCTTTCATACCAAGTATTAATATAATATCAACTTACATCTCCTTGTGATGTCGAAGTCCTTCAAAATCTGCTCGAATGAAGAATTTAGAAGACGCTTCGGTGTGTACAAGACATGGTACGCCTACACACATTTACGTAATTGAGTTGATAGACAAGTTACATGTACTTGCTTCTATCATAATATCAATTTCATCTGACGTACCTTCATAACTCCCAACCTTAAAGAACCGGAAGACACAAAACACTGGCTCGGATTTGTGGAGAACATGACATCCCTTTAATTCCCAATCAGAGAGGAATTGATGGGCATAGAAGTCTGTGAGACGACATTTGACACTTTCATTCCTGCATTAACGCACAGTTGCTTTCAAATTTAAACCTATGAAGTTCAAATATATATATGTATATTACTATGTCTATAGCATAATAGGTCCTTAACCTGCCATTCAGGAGAGTGAAGACAACTTCAATACACCTACCATCGTAACGTCTTCTTATGACGTCCACATTTACGATGCACCCACAAACATCTAACGGGGGGAAAATAAAATGGGGATGTAACGTTTATTTTGTACTTTTGCAAATGATACACTTAAAAGTAACGTCCTCAACTGACCAAACGACCACTAAATGAATCTCAGCAACAATCGCAAGTTCATAATTCCACGAACATTAATATATACATATTAAAGAAATTATAGATAAAACATACCGAAAGAAACGGGATGAGTAGCTCTGCCACGAGTTATATCATCGATATCCTTGAAGCGGAAGTAATTTATGTGATTCAAAGGTTGGATCACATCCATGGTTGACTCATGCGTAAACTTGATTTGGTATGGGTGATGAGTATTCCTCTCCTTGAGAGTTGGATTGATTAATTTAAACTCCCGAATATCGTACCAGGAACCGATTTCAGGGTTTGGCGGGATATTTGGGTATTCACCCTGTAGAAACACCACTTCGATTGTGGAACCCTTCATAACAGATAAATTGTTATACATCAAAAACTGTTGGATTTAGCGAAATAAGAAAGACTTGTTCAACTAACCTCTTCGTCCACAAGGAGGAGAACTCGTTTTATAAAGCATTCGTGAATCGACCAAGCGTTCAACACCTTGGCATGGATACACCAACACCAATTCCTTCTCTCGCGGTCCAGTTCAGCAATACGATCGGTTCTGAAGCTCATGGTGATCTTAGATTTTGGATATCTCTTACTTTAAACTGTGTTAGGAATTGACGAAGGTTGAGAGCAATTTAAATATTTACGGAGAGCGAAATCTCGAAACGGCGCGGCCTTTCAACTTTCCATGGTGTCCGTTTAATAAGACCCTAAATGTACGTACCTTCCCAATGTAGTATACGTACATATGTATAGTTTGTATATTTACAAGACTAACAAATAACCGGGAATCATAAATTAATAACGAGATCCCGACCAAAACGAAAGAGGATATCGCTAAGCCCACACCTTAACCATTAAACTCATAAATATTAACAAGCATCGATAGACCAAAATTATGTTTCCCTCAATTCGAAACCCTGTACCATAATTGTGATAAACACTTTAAGAGATGGTTTACTCGGGCTTGTTTTAAATAATATTCGGTTATTAGCGGTTTCAGATTTACAAGCAGAGTAAAGGTAGATCAAATATTTAGCTGTTCAGGTCTAGATTAAGGGTGAAGAGCATAATAAAAAGGTATACAATTTATGCATGTATTTCTCATGCATTAACCACAAAAAAGACAAATAAACTGCAGTTAAAAATAATATCTATCTTGAATGGTAACTTATAAAGTGATGACAGGACTTGATGCTTTTCGCCCTGGATCTGCACTTGAACAGCCACATATTTGCTTTATAAAGTTAGAGAACTCGTGTAAATTTATTTGTAAAATATGCTAGTACGGAAACGTGTCTTTTTCTACAAACCGGATTTGAGTCAAATTATATACGAACTACACAACTTTCCAATTTGACGTCCGGAACAGCCAATAGCTATAGCATTAAATGCGACAAGTACATGCAGGGATTTGACATCTTCTTTTGTGGAAAGTCATTCTTACTTATATTTTCAAATGACTATTATCTCATCATAGTGTTTACTGATCACTTTTTAAGCAAGTAATAATTATAAACTTTGCCCAACGAGTACAGTATATATTTTTGGTTACCGAGACGACGAGAGAAAAACCTTTATCGTGTGAACCAGTATGATGTTGCGTAAGCATTACGTACACCTTTTCCCAACTAATTACTCTGTGTAACTTATTCTTCATTATGCATTGTGCTAAAAGGACACGCAGAGTAATTATATTGTACAGTATATATACAAATTTCACAACCTACCTCCTTTATTGTTGAAGTATATATAATAGCTCCGATAACGAAATCTCAAAAAAAAAGAAAAAATGGCGAAAGCACACAATAAGCTCCCATATCTCCCTGATGATATTTTACTCGAAATCTTTAGGCTTCTCGCAGTAGATGGGCTGTCGCACCTTGCTCCAATTTTAATGTCGGGTCGGCGAGGATGCAAACATCTACAACATCTGTTGGCATCCGTTATTGATCCAAACGTCAGACGACCCAAATGGTGGCCCTCAAGATAAAGGGATTCATAGGCGTATATTCAAAAAATGCTTCAAAGCTGGAAACGAAGTTGCAATCTACTACGAGGGCCTCCGGATTGTTGCGGAGGAGAGAGACATCAAGCGAGGCATTTCTGTTCTATCTCGTAACGTTCCCGCAGACGCTGAGGCAACACTGGCATGTGGTATCTTTTCTATGTTATATGGAAGCGAACAGATGGCGGTTCATTTTCTTCACTTATTTGATGCACATCACTTTCCTCTCAAATCGCATGGGGTCAGATTTGTAGGCAAGTCTGTGTTTCGCCGGTTGTTTACATACCAGGTGGCACTTCAAAACACGTACAAGGATACATTCCTCTATCCATCTACTCACCTCATCCCTAACCCGGACTGTGCCGCCATTTGTTGTATCCAATCCGGTTTCTTCTCTATAAACTTTCGAGATTACGACATCTTGTGTACTAATTGCGGACTTTGGTGGTTGGCAAAATCTATATGTGAAATCCTTTAGTTCTATAATCTCCAATGGCTGCTCTTTAAAGTTTTTTTTTTGTTTTAATGTGCTGTTGTATACGTCTGGTACGTACATGTGAACTTATATGAGCGGTGGTACGTACATCGATAATTTGTAGGGTATGTTATTAAGTAAAACAGAACGATATGAACGGGACTAGTCCATGTGTACGTACACGTCACACACAATAGAACTGGTTTGGAACCGTGTACAACTATGTATTTATGTACGATGCCCTGTTACGTTGTACGTACACAAATACATAGGTGTGGCACCGTGTACGATGGCGGGATAATACTTAATAGAATACATACGTTGATTATAAAATAAACTCCGGCATACACCGGATAATGGTTCGAGGTTCCAAAAAGAAAAAAACAACCATCAAGTACATAATATTTGTACATTAACCTAGTTGAAAACGTCGTCACTAAGGTTAAGCCGCAAAAAAATAAAAACATGAAAAGAGGATCTTATAAGAACGAGCGCAACTCCTGTGCATACCAGTAGAAAAAACAGGACTTACACCTGGTGAGGTAGCTACTGCAAGTACACCTACGGTGGTGGAGGAGAGAAGGCGACGATCTCACTTCAAAAAGGGGACCACGGAGATGGAGGTTCGCAACATGGAACATAACCAGGCCAGCGACTTCAACGGCGGTGTTCATGTGAGGGACCATGAACCAGAAAATATTGCCAAACGCCTCGGCCTCCATCACTTGGCCGGTAAACGTTGCGAACAGCACATAAGCAAAATTCGCATACGGATCCGTTGGTGCAAAATAGCGTAGCTTTGCCATACCTTCAGCAAAGGTGGGGGAGTTTGAAGCTAGCCTGACGCCCTCAAGATAGTTCGTTACGATGTGGCCCCTGTAGAGGATAAGCTCAAAGTAGGGCCTGAACTTAGACTCCATAGTGATGAACTGTGGCCACGTGATGAAGGGACAAAGTTGAACAGTTTGGAGGTCGACAGTGTTCAGCGCCTCGACCAAGGCGGGGATAGGAGTGACAGATACGGGTATAAAATTGACAAGGAGGCTTGTAGGGTTTGGCAGCTTGATGGCCAGGAATATCTCGTTCGGAGGGGTGTTCATTGTTTTTTTTTTTTTTTTTTTTTTTTTTGTTGGAGACGATATGGGCTGTGGATGGTATTTGCTGTGTGTAGGGAATAAAACATCGTCTTACGTACGTACATCTATATATAGTGAGAACAGTGGTAATTTTTTTTTTACTATAACAGGTAATTAACTCGATGGTATTTAACAGTAAAATGTACTGATTGTATAGGAATATATTTATATAAAAATGTAATGATTTAATTCTGTTTATTAGCCACGCCAAAAGTATTCAACAAGCTCTGTTAGTTCTTTGGTACTTGTGTACGTATATAAGTAAAATTACATAACTGATATTTGACATCTACAACCCTGCAAGTCATATCGATTCAAATTGACTTATATGGACGTCAAATCAGTTGGCCATTGCATTAAAAATTGCAACATGTCATTGCATTAAATACGACTACTAATAGATACAAACACATTGTTAATTTCCCTATATTATACATTAAATATAGTGGTTTCAATTTTAAGTATAAAAGGGTACAATTCAATTCAAGCTACACGGGCATGTAACTGTTGATGTAGGTCTTAGCCATGTACAGAATAAGATATTCGATAAACTATTAGTTTTCATGGAACTAATAGCCAGTTATCACATCTAACAAAGTTCGTGGCTACCTTTATTAGCTTGCCTTACTATGCAAATGTGCATCGCTGACAAAATACTTCGTTTAATATTAAAATTAGAATTGATAGGAGATAAGGTGTATACGGAAACGAGGAAATGCAAACATGTTTCGTTATAACTACCAAAGCATTTGACTAATTCGGCGAGCGCACCACCAGATTGTGCATTTCCTGCAACGATGCTTGTAAGGGCCCACCATATTGAGTACGTCTTTCTTCCTCATTGAGAGCACGCATTTTAGTGCGCACAAAGGAGTTGTTATTTCCCCATCATCAGGGTAGTCAAAAAACACACCATAAGTTGTATTGTGTGATGCTCCATATTGAATAAGCTCAGTGATGAGTTCTTCACACATATCTCCAACCTCTTCGGAGTCAAGTGGGTAGTGTTTTATAGAAAACAGCTGAAGCAAATGACCCGCCTGGACTCCGGACCCTTTACAGATGCACAACATGGCAGACGCAAGAGTAGCGTCGGCATGTGTTGGTACGTTACGCATGAGTAAATCTACGGCCCCTTCAATTTCCCCATCTTTTGTTGCAAGACGAAGGCCTTCATAATATATGGCCGTTGGATTATCCGCATCAAGGCACCTTTCAAAAAACTTCCTGTGTCGACCACCAAACATGATATCATCGGGGTCACTGCACATGTTGAAGATGTTTGCCTCTTTCAAGACGTCGCGACGGTAAACTATAGTTTTGCCTCTATTTCCCGAACGTAGGAGTGACTGCATGTACCACCAGTGTTTTGCTGCCATTAGTTTAGCTATTCGCGTCAACAGATCGTCAGGAAGATTTGGGTTGGTCATATTTGTAGTGAAAGTATTATGTGCACATTGTAATGCAAACGATTTTATAATACGAACTTGTTGATATGGTTGAGGAAGTATTTGGTATGGATATAAATGATACTTGATATAACTGCGTGACAAGATGGCGAGGTGACATCAAACCACTAATTTAATTATTAAGATTTTAAAACATCCACTAACAAAATAGATGGAGTGTCGTTTTGAGAATATTAATGGGCCGTTAATATTTTAGGCCCATTTACATCATAACCATATATGATCCCCCACATCCCCTATTAGTATACACGTGTTATAACCATATTACGGATTTGAAGTCTACTAGTATAATCTACTATCTCAATCTCGATTATTCACTACCAGCTCAGCTTAACGTAGTGGCAGACATGACACCAGTTGGCAACTGCGATGTGACAACTGATACCCGCAAAAGTCGTATATGCGAAGACGTAGAAGAGTTGTTTAACAAGTAAGTAGAGGGATGTGATGTGTCTTGATGAGTACGTTTAATATGATGTATTTGTAATCATTACTAAGTTACGAAATCTGGTCACATTGTGAACTAAATATGTTTCTGGTTAGCATTCTATATATATTCACACATGGTTTGTATGGAACAATGATTACTACGTATTTAGGCTATAGTTTGACCTCTCTCTATGTCGAATTATGTGCTGATTTGTAACTTGTATTAGTATTAAATAAACAAGAAAAATCAAATTATTGCTTTGTTCTGTGCGGAATTTATTAAACCGCTGGGTAAATGGTAGTTGGGTAAAGTATATGCGGTTCATGGGTTAATTGATTGTTTTGGAAACCGCAACAGTAATTTTTTAAAAAAAAAATACGAAAACTACAGAATATTTCTTGATTGGTAACATAACGCGGATTTAAAAAAATAAAGCTTAAAAACCACACTTATGCATGTCGCCGTTCATTGCCATAAATTATTAAAAAACCTGCAACTCCCAACTACAACTCTCCCTTTATTTAGAGTACCCTCCACAAGTTGCAACACATACGAAACATTGTTTTAGAAAAATCTAGTGAAAATACCGCATGCAACTGGAAAAATGCCTGAGATACCCGATGAAATATTGATTAAAATCCTCGGCTTTCTCGCAGTTGATGGTTTGGAGTACCTTGCTCCAATACTGAAAGCAGGTCATCGAGGTGTAGAAACGGCGCTCTCTCCCCAAGTTTTAAAGGTTGCTAACATCTTCAGCTTATGCTGGCATCCGACGATGTTCCAAACACCACATCACCCAAATGGTAGAGTCCAAAATGAAGGGGTCCATAGGTGTATTTTCGAAAAATGCCTAGATGCTGGCAACAAACAGGCAATTTTTTCGAAGGTTTCCGGGTTGTTGCTGAGGTGGAAGACATTAAGCAAGGTATCGCACTTCTAACTCGTAACGTTCCCGCGGAACCTATCTCGACACTAGCTTGTGGGTTTTTTTCAATGTTAGTTGGGAACTGCGAGATGGCTACTCATTTTCTTGAACTGTTTGATTCACATCACTACCCAATTAAATCGGAACGAGCAAGGTTTCTGGCCAAGGGGTTGTTTCGGATGCTGTGTAGATATCAGACGGCGCGAGTAAACACATACTGGGACACATTCATCTATCCTATTGCTCCCTTTATCCCTAACCCGGAATGTACTCGATTGTGTTTACGGGAACATGGTTTCTACTCTCTCCGGTATGAAGATTATGACATTGTCTGCACAAAGTGCGGCCTCTGGTGGTTGGCGAGAGCTATATGCGAGATCCTGTAGGTATATTTTATCTTTCAGATGTTTCGCCCTTAACGTACTATCTGACGAATATCTTGTTATCAACGCAAGTCTTAAATCTTCTACAATCCATGTAAGTACTATAAATCCAGCCTTTAGTTTAGAATGTCTCCTGGTGTACTAAACTTGGTTCATGTAACACCTAATGTTGTATCCTTTATAAGAACGCGGTATCTATCGATACTTATTATGTTGTTTAATAATGGTAAGTGGTTGGGTGCGTAAAGGTGGTCAAGGCATCAGAGATGAACTATGAATATAGAACTATATAATTTGTTCTTCATTTTGCAAGACCACTTAAATATGATAGTAAGACGTACACAACCTGAAAGATGTTAGTGTAATAACAACGTTTAAAATTTCAGTGTACGTTCAAGAGTAAGTACGTATAGTGTACGTACAAAAGTTTATACTTTAAGACAAGATGGCGAGGTGACATCAAACCATTAATTAGTAAGATTTTAAAACATCCACTAACAAAATAGGTGGAGTGTCGTTTTGAGAATCTTAATGGGCCGTTAATATTTTAGGCCCATTTACATCATAACCATATATGATCCCCCACATCCCCTATTAGTATACATGTGTCATAACCATATTACGGATTTGAAGTCTACTAGTATAATCTACTATCTCAATCTTGATTATTCACTACCCGCTCAGCTTAACGTAGTGGCAGACATGACACCAGTTGGCAACTGCGATGTGACAACTGATACCCGCAAAAGTCGTATATGCGAAGACGTAGAAGAGTTGTTTAACAAGTAAGTAGAGGGATGTGATGTGTCTTGATGAGTACGTTTAATATGATGTATTTGTAATCATTACTAAGTTACGAAATCTGGTCACATTGTGAACTAAATATGTTTCTGGTTAGCATTCTATATATATTCACACATGGTTTGTATGGAACAATGATTACTACGTATTTAGGCTATAGTTTGGCCTCTCTCTATGTCGAATTATGTGCTGATTTGTAACTTGTATTAGTATTAAATAAACAAGAAAAATCAAATTATTGCTTTGTTCTGTGCGGAATTTATTAAACCGCTGGGTAAATGGTAGTTGGGTAAAGTATATGCGGTTCATGGGTTAATTGATTGTTTTGGAAACCGCAACAGTAATTTTTAAAAAAAAAATACGAAAACTACAGAATATTTCTTGATTGGTAACATAACGCGGATTTAAAAAAATAAAGCTTAAAAACCACACTTATGCATGTCGCCGTTCATTGCCATAAATTATTAAAAAACCTGCAACTCCCAACTACAACTCTCCCTTTATTTAGAGTACCCTCCACAAGTTGCAACACATACGAAACATTGTTTTAGAAAAATCTAGTGAAAATACCGCATGCAACTGGAAAAATGCCTGAGATACCCGATGAAATATTGATTAAAATCCTCGGCTTTCTCGCAGTTGATGGTTTGGAGTACCTTGCTCCAATACTGAAAGCAGGTCATCGAGGTGTAGAAACGGCGCTCTCTCCCCAAGTTTTAAAGGTTGCTAACATCTTCAGCTTATGCTGGCATCCGACGATGTTCCAAACACCACATCACCCAAATGGTAGAGTCCAAAATGAAGGGGTCCATAGGTGTATTTTCGAAAAATGCCTAGATGCTGGCAACAAACAGGCAATTTTTTCGAAGGTTTCCGGGTTGTTGCTGAGGTGGAAGACATTAAGCAAGGTATCGCACTTCTAACTCGTAACGTTCCCGCGGAACCTATCTCGACACTAGCTTGTGGGTTTTTTTCAATGTTAGTTGGGAACTGCGAGATGGCTACTCATTTTCTTGAACTGTTTGATTCACATCACTACCCAATTAAATCGGAACGAGCAAGGTTTCTGGCCAAGGGGTTGTTTCGGATGCTGTGTAGATATCAGACGGCGCGAGTAAACACATACTGGGACACATTCATCTATCCTATTGCTCCCTTTATCCCTAACCCGGAATGTACTCGATTGTGTTTACGGGAACATGGTTTCTACTCTCTCCGGTATGAAGATTATGACATTGTCTGCACAAAGTGCGGCCTCTGGTGGTTGGCGAGAGCTATATGCGAGATCCTGTAGGTATATTTTATCTTTCAGATGTTTCGCCCTTAACGTACTATCTGACGAATATCTTGTTATCAACGCAAGTCTTAAATCTTCTACAATCCATGTAAGTACTATAAATCCAGCCTTTAGTTTAGAATGTCTCCTGGTGTACTAAACTTGGTTCATGTAACACCTAATGTTGTATCCTTTATAAGAACGCGGTATCTATCGATACTTATTATGTTGTTTAATAATGGTAAGTGGTTGGGTGCGTAAAGGTGGTCAAGGCATCAGAGATGAACTATGAATATAGAACTATATAATTTGTTCTTCATTTTGCAAGACCACTTAAATATGATAGTAAGACGTACACAACCTGAAAGATGTTAGTGTAATAACAACGTTTAAAATTTCAGTGTACGTTCAAGAGTAAGTACGTATAGTGTACGTACAAAAGTTTATACTTTAAGACAAGATGGCGAGGTGACATCAAACCATTAATTAGTAAGATTTTAAAACATCCACTAACAAAATAGGTGGAGTGTCGTTTTGAGAATCTTAATGGGCCGTTAATATTTTAGGCCCATTTACATCATAACCATATATGATCCCCCACATCCCCTATTAGTATACATGTGTCATAACCATATTACGGATTTGAAGTCTACTAGTATAATCTACTATCTCAATCTTGATTATTCACTACCCGCTCAGCTTAACGTAGTGGCAGACATGACACCAGTTGGCAACTGCGATGTGACAACTGATACCCGCAAAAGTCGTATATGCGAAGACGTAGAAGAGTTGTTTAACAAGTAAGTAGAGGGATGTGATGTGTCTTGATGAGTACGTTTAATATGATGTATTTGTAATCATTACTAAGTTACGAAATCTGGTCACAGTGTGAACTAAATATGTTTCTGGTTAGCATTCTATATATATTCACACATGGTTTGTATGGAACAATGATTACTACGTATTTAGGCTATATTTACAAATATAAAACTATATAACTCGTACCTAAATGTGACGTTGGGTGCCTAAATGTGACCATCGGAGATGATTTATGAATATAAAACTATATAACTCGTACCTTCCCATTGCAAAACCAATTAAATATAATACTAAGACGTACACAACCTGAAAGATGTTAGTGTAATAACAACGTTTAAAATTTCAGTGTACGTTCAAGAGTAAGTACGTTTAGTGTATGTACAAAGGTTTATACTTTAAGGCCTTGTACGTATTACAGTTTGCAAATTGCGTGTACGTAGAATGGGAAGGAATAGTTCGGGCATTATCTCCCTTCATGCAATTTTTATTATGCAAATTAAATATAAATAAAGGTTTCTGATGCAGATTCTTCTATTACGTATCTACGTGGCGCCACCATAATAACGGATGTCAAATGCGTTATACACTACTTGGACAATTATTTCTCTTAAATTCCGCTAGGCTCTACTTAGGGTACACATGACAGCAGTAGGTTGGACGAAGTGACAACTCCTACCCCCAAAGTCGTGTTACCATAAACGTGATGTGATTTATTTCTCAGCGAGTTTTAATTAAACAGTAGTAAGTGACGTATGTCTCGGCACATTACAACAATGAACGGGTATGGTGTTAGCGAAATAAGTATCTCGTTAGCGTTCTATAAATTATAATTACCAGTCCCACTGAGTGCAACCTGAACTTTGAGTTCTTCAAACACCCTTCTGTACAAGTTGCAGTTTCTACTTAAAAACCACAGCAAGCTGGCGTCTGCGTCTCAAAAAATGCCTCATCTACCAGATGAGATGTTGATTATCATCTTCGGGTTTCTCGCAGTAGATGGTTTGAACTACCTAGCTCCAATAGTCAAGGCAGGACCTCGGGGAGTCAAAACAGCGCTTACGCCTCAAGTTCTCAAGGATGCTAACATCTCCAGCATTACTTGTCATCCTTCTTGGTTCCAAAAATTACATCATTGAAATCGTAGAATAAGAGAGGAAGGGATGCATCGGCGTATCTTTGAAAAATGCCTTGAAGCTGGGAACAAAAAGGCAATCTATTACGAAGGTCTCCGGGTTGTTGCCGAGGAAAGCGACATTGAGGGAGGTATTGCACTTCTAACTCGTAACGTACCCGCAGAAGATGATGCCACACTAGCATGTGGGTTTTTTTCTATGTTAGATAGGAACCTCGACATGGCGGGTCATTATCTTTACCTGTTTTTTGCATACCACTACCAACTAAATACAACTCAAACAAGGATTTTGGGCAGGGAGTTGTTCATGTTGCTGGGTAGATATCAGACGGCGCAAGAAAACACGTACAAGGATACATTCGTCTATCTGATTGCCCCTTTGATCCCTTCTCCGGAATGTGCTAAATTGTGTTTATTGGAGCATGGTCTGTACTCTCTCAAGTATCGAGACTATGACATGGTGTGCAACAATTGCGGCCTTTGGTGGTTGGCGAAATCTATATCCGAGATCCTTTAGTGATATTATCTCTTTAGATATTTCGCCCTAAACGTTTCATCTAAATTTCTTCTGTAATAAACGCCGTACTAATATCTACGTCATAGGGTTTACGCGCACTGAATCCGGCCTTTTGTTTCCATGGTTTTCGATTCTAGTTATTTTTAAGCATGTACCAATTGATGTTGGTTCCTTTCCTTTTTTAACTGTTCTATCTTGCAAAAGAACTATACACAATTGATATATCTACCTATTGTGTATGTACAACAAAGTGTGTGTGGGTACATGGGTGCTTACGTTTGGTACGAGAAATGTATTGTTTTGTTACAACTGTGCATTCGGTTGGTGAAGTCGGATGTGTACACATCTCTATGATACATAGGTATCGGGCCTCAATTTTAGTAAGCCCATTCGGTATGGATTTGTTGTTTATTTTCTTAAAAATAAGGCCTCAATTTTAGAGTTTGCGTTGAGGCCCCATTTAAAATTTTAAATATTACATCGGACTTACTGAGAAAAACAATTTAAAAGTAAACAATACTTGATCTTTTCATATTGGGCCTCCAATGTTGTCGTAGTGGGTGGGCGCCATAATGTAATTAAGAAACCATTGGGGGGGGGGGGGGGGGGGGAAAGCATACATCAACAATAAAAATAAAACAAAACCACGTACAAAACGTAAATTAGTTGTCTGTACATACACTACGAATTAAAGTAAATTTGAAATATAAACCCAAAGAAAAACAAAGAAAGCGAAGAGTCGCGCTTATTAGAGTAGGAGAGAGGGGGAGTCGGTAGAAAGACGGAACTACTACTGGCGACGTTTTGTTTTATTTAAATAGCATCACCCTTTCTCCTTTCCAAACCCAGGGTAGAAACGAGTAACACGAAATTATCAGAAAAAAACCATGGAGTTTAGAGTTGATGCCATCGCTGATCTTATACCAGGAAAAACAAATTGGATTATCCAAGCGAAGGTCTTGAATTCGTGGTATGTTACTGAGTTCTTTTGGAAGCGGGTTCTGCTCCTTGCTGATACATGGGTTAGTCCACTTTGCTTTGTAAAATATTTGCACGAAGTTGTTAACCACCGCAGTGGTCTTATACACAATTGATATGCAATTTGTAGGGTGACACAATCGAGGTGGCGTTTTTACCAGGGACCTATAAGAAAATGAGGAAGTATATCTATGATGGTGATTCGTATGAAATTAGGAATTTCAAGGTCATCCAGCCAACACTTAGGGAGAGGAATACACATCATCCTTTCCAAATCAAATTTATTGATGAGTCGACGATGGGCCTGCTCTCACCGGTGAATCAAAAACACTACTTCCGTTTCGAAGATTTGGGTGATATATCTCGAGGGAGAATTACCCATCCCATATCATTCGGTACGCTTATCTTCAATTTTCAATTACACAAATCGTTTGAAACAACGTTAACAAACGTTTGCTAATTGATATATTTGTGATTATCACTAGTTTTTAGGCCTGATACTAAATAAATAGGTTAGTAGACAATT
This sequence comes from Camelina sativa, assembly GCF_030686135.1. Taxonomy (NCBI): domain Eukaryota; kingdom Viridiplantae; phylum Streptophyta; class Magnoliopsida; order Brassicales; family Brassicaceae; genus Camelina; species Camelina sativa. The sequence goes on along the minus strand of NC_141896.1, from coordinate 28,957,535 downwards.
TCATATCAAAATACATAGGTCGTAACATTTAAAGTATGTGTCTACCCCGAATCAGATGTCTGTGGGTGTGTAGTTGGGGTGGAAGACAGAAGATTGCTCGAGGGGGCAAATGCGGCCAATGAATTTGTCCTCACCCTACTGAATGGGAGGTAAAGGAGATTTGTGCTACCTTTTCAATAAACTTACATTTAAAGTTTTTTCGTATGCCCGTTCAATATTAACATGAGAAAATCGTAGGAATGAAACCCTCAAGTGTCGTGCCCTAGATGATTATGCTGCTCGCTTCATAAATGCTTGGGAAGCACTCGGGTGTCATCTTACTTTTACATCCGAACTCGTCTTTTGTATTTTGCGGTTCTGGAAGGTTAGAAGCTACGAAGGTATGTTCGATTTGATAGATCAGATAAGGAAACCAGCCTTGTGAAACCATATACAACTAATTTTGTAAATGTTCTGAAGGTGCTCCTTGCCTCGTCAACACAACCGCCTCTTCGCTGTTCTTTATAAAACCAGATTTCGAGGGAATGGAACATCACAAGGAGATGTAAGCTCTTTATTTTCCTACTAAAATATCTAATTGTATTTGTTGCTACTATCAAATACGTTAATACACTTTCTATATTTACCGTAGATCTGAAATCGCTGGACGTTACTATATAGAACATATAATGGAGCACGTAGGGGAGAATGCAGTACCTTGAGAATAAAGGAACTAGATGGGCGAAAGGGAGAACTAAGGGAGTTTAGCATATTTATTTAAAGAACCGGCACAGATCTATGCAATTTATTAACTTTTTTTTCCCCGGTGTGTTTGTACTTTTGAGTGAAGCCAATGTTACGCTAATTATGGATAATATATGGTTATGTTTTGTCAACAAAATATAAAATTTAGTACTCCGCAATATATGTACGTACATAACAATAGTTATCTACGATAAGTGAACATGTCAACACTATCCAACCATCGCATTATGTCCTCTCTAATGGACCATATAAAGCCCACAAACAGATATATTTCGCTTTAAAAAGCTTCTTCTTCAAACAGAAAACCGTTTGCTTGAGATTTCTAAAAAGCCCACACGAGTAATAGGCCCATCTAGGGCAGCCGGGAACAATTTCTCCAATAATTATAGTTAAACAAAAATGTGGGCTTAGAAATTAAAAAGGGCCATCATAAACATGTTACAAAAAGCTATGTTGGCACTTAGGAAAAAAGAGTATTATCCTCACGCCAAGAAAAGATAACACGTCTATTGTCGCCCATGCACTACGTATTAGCTGGACATGTTGTACGGTTGTGGCCAACCTATTGACACTGAGAACAAGCATGCTATTTGCGGGGCCGCTTTGTCTCCAACGCAACCTCGACAAAAGACTTCCTCCTCGTCATCTTTGGCCTTCTTGGAGGATACTAACAAAAGGCGGTTTACATCTGGACGGTGTAATATCAGTAGGAACGATGCAGGATGTATCTATCGGCATTATCGCCTCCGCATACCTACTGCAGAGGCTGTCTCTGCGGAAGTATGGATGGTGCTGGTTTATAACTGATACGTTGGTCGTATATGCGGCTGCGATAGCATGTACGCATGGCATCCTCTCTAGATCAAAACGCCTACATGAACACCACTTATACCTCAGATTGACAACATGCATTGAGTTACCACCACTTACTTCAAATCGATCTTCATCAATTTCTTGAACCTTTAGACGCCTTGACTGTTCAATACGTGCCTATGAGTAAATCAAAGCGTAAGTTCATATAACAAAACAACACAACATATCCACTAACATTTTTCATGCCTTTCGTTAACATATATATCGATGGATATGTTAATGAATGTCACACCTGTAACAGGTTCTCCACTCCTTTGGTGAGTAAAGTTGGCATTGCGGCAGCTTGTTTTCTCCTTGTAGCAAACCAACGTGTCAACATATTAAGAACAGCTTCTAGTAACTCTACAATGGGATAGGCTCTGGCAGGATTCAGTACTTTGTTTAGCGATTCTGCAATGTTGCTCATGGTGAAGTTGTACCTATCACCAGGAAAGTGCGCCCTGCTCCACTTGGTTACATCTGCACGAACCAAGTAAGCATGCAGTTGCGGATTCGCTTCTTGAATTTGCTGGAAGATTTCTTCGAAATCAACTACACGGTACGCTGCAGCTGCTTTTTTTACCAGCCGGAATGTTTCGCTCCCACTAAATCTCAGGATAATATTCTTGTGAAGATGATAAGTGCAGATTCATTGACTTGCCAGGGGGTACACTTTAGCGATAGCTTTACCAATAGATTTATGCCGGTCAGATATCAGTGCAAGCTCTTCATCATCAGGAATTACACTACTTAATTGAGTAAAGAACCATTCCCACGACACGTCGTTCTCTGTATCAACAACCGCATACGCCAGAGGGAAAATATTAAAATTCCCATCTTGTGTTGTCGCTATCAGAAGAGTCCCTTTGAATTCACCTTTCAAAAAGGTTCCATCTACAACTACAACTTTCCGCATATACCTGAAACCCTTAATGCATCCAGCAATCGCAATGAAAACATTCTTGAATCTGTCTTCTGCATCAACGACCAGTCTAGTAAGGGTCCCCGGATTAGAGGACCTCAGCCTGTATAAATATGCCGGTAATTCAGCGTATCCACTTTCAGGTGTACCCCTAACATACTCCCGCGCCTTTATAAGTGTACGATGTGCCTTCCAGTAGCCAAGCTATTATATGAAAATGGTCAGTAAAAGACATCAGCACTAAACAATATCAACTAGATCGAATTATATATATGTGCAGTGCAGGCCATAGAATCAACTAATTTCTGACAAACTCAACAAACTTAAGCTACGATCTGTTTGTACACCCTATAAACAAGTACACTCACAGAGCCAACCATAAAACAAACATATTAAAGTATTCCAGTAGCCAACCTGTACACCATATCGTAGGTTGAGCCCATCCCCAACAAGATTTGGCACAACAGAACTTCCCACACCACCAACATAATCCTTGTATAATTGACCTAGGATTGGTGGTTTAGCATTACGGCTACGGCCATATCGTTCCGTAACAGAGCAAGTATGTTCACGATAATATCTGCGAATATGAAACACCGGCGAATCACCCATGGTTGAAGCCCGTATTCTCCATTTACAACCTTTTACCCAACACTCAACGATTAACAAAACAGGCGTTGAATATCGAACATTGTAATCATATTTATCTAATACACTCAGCACCCTCAACCTTGCCACCAACGTTTCTTTGCTATCAAACTTATCCCCCACAGCAATATCACCACCTCCGTTTTCTATTTTGCGAACCTCCTTCTCAATTGCATCAGCTGCAGAGTTAGTCTTGCGGGTACGGTTATTTGATTCTGTGTTACACACATTTTCCTCTATACAAGACCCACCCCCAGGTCCGTCGTCCAATGATTCCTCTGCTTCATCCGGGGCGAAGTTGGAGTACAGCAGATAGTCTTCATCCCCTGAACTTGCACCATCGCTGTCGTCACAGTAATCAAATCTACTGTTGTCCTCGTCATCTGCTTCATCTTCATCTAGATCATTTCCTACATTATCTTCACCGTCTTCCTTCCGACTCTCGTACTCATCATCTTTCTCTCCCATTTCCTCTGTCACGCCTACGAAATCATCTACATCGACTTCAGGGGTCTTGGGTGTTGGTTCTGGGGTTTTCGGTTTAACTTCCTCAAACAAGGTTTCACCAGATTTAGCTTCGATCTCAACGCATAGCCGGATGAGTTCACTCCTATGCTGTTTGAGAAAGTTTTCAAACTGCCGACCATTCGAACAATCACCGGTGGCATATAACATCCGCTTTTTTTATATCTATCTAACATATAGCTCAACTTTATCGCGGAAGTTCTTTCATAGAAACCAAAGTCATTGTACACCATAGCACTAAAGTCTTCAAACTTTGTTTCTTTATCGGCAACTATAATCTTGCACCCTTTCCTAGTATCAACATCAAACAACCATCGCTTTTTGTCTACCCTCCACCTCCCACATGCCAATACGATATCTTGCTCTTCCATGGATGAACCGAGATCAAAGATTAAAGAAACTGAGTAGGAAAAAGACGTTTGCTCCGGCAGACAAACAGAACACGATTGATGAATCTGCTACAAACTTTATTACATGAACACCATAGATCGGAAGAACAGTAAAGGTGTTTAGATCTTCTTCCAATAAGTCTATCGCAACGCTCGACTGTCTTTGCCAGCTCAAACAAATTCGTGTTATTCTGGTAAGACTTTACAGCTGTCAATCTTGCTTACTAAATCTACCACGGACAAGAAGCCTACCACAACACTACGAAAACTATTTCAAAAAACAAACAAAGTATACCAAAAATATCTGTAAGGAGAGAAGGCTGTCGCATAAATCTGTCGCAACAGGCCATTAGTCTACCATAAATATCTTCCCACCCTATTACGTTTGCCGCTACACGCGCTTAAAACAAAAGTCTATCATCAAAGGGAAATTCCTCTACCAACTTAATCTAACGAATGGATTTCATGTACGTTGACCGATAAGTGTACCAACACTACAACTAAGTGTACCATCTACAGTGACCGATAAGTGTACCAAGACTACAACTAAGTGTACCAAAAATATCTAACGTACACCTTTAATCAGTCCACGTGTATAAATCTACCATCAAAGGATCGGTAGACTTAGTCCCAACTTCCAATGTTATTTTTTTTTTCTAATGGCATTAGCCGTAATTACGTTTTTTCTCAACACTAGTTTCAGGAATAGTATAGGTACAATGTGTTAGTCTAGTAATTACAAACAATTATATGTTACTTTTGTAATAAAGAAGCTTTTATGCAATATTCTAGTAACTCACCCTACATAAATTATAATGAATTTTTTGGTTTGGTTCAGCTTGGTTACACAAAAAATGTTTTTTCAGTCTAGTTATGAATGACTGTTCGGATTTTACAATAATGAAACTTCATTTGGTGGTGGTTTAATTAATTTGGTTAGGGTCGTCGGTTGAGGTTTTCTCCACGTTTATTAATGACATACATGCACTTTATTGTTTTGGAGCCCACACTCTACCAGCTACGGCCCAGGGCCTGTACATGAGCCTCCCCCGAGTTCAGAGTCCTTGTAAATTTTTTTTTCGCCTTCAGATCTCTCTCTCTAATGAGCTTCTAAGTTTCTCTGGCATCTCCGGTGTGTTGTGCTCAGGTACGACCTCTGATCTCCGATCGCCGATTCCACTCTCGCATCTTCCTTTAATCCATCTTTGAATTTCCCTATGTATTGACCGATCAGAAGTGCGAGATCGCTGCATTTTGAATTTTTAGTCTCCGGTGTTCTTCGAATTTTCACGTCGTAGTGTGTATGATGATGCTTAGAGATATTATACTGCATTTTCTGTGTTTACAATATAGGCTAAGGAGTAGAAAAATGATCTAGGGAGTTGCGAATTTGTATGTGGAACGACTTGGTTTGTTAGTATTCCTGTGTGATGATGATTCTGAATTTTATGTAATTGGAAGATACGAAAAGAATCTTGGGGGAAGATGCAGCACAGTCCAGTAACAATAGAGGACCAGTTGATATCGAAAGCTGTAAGGGAAGAATGCCCTTGGGAAAACCTCCCAAAACGACTCCAATCTATTCTTGGGTCCAAGGACGAATGGCATAAAAGGTTAGTTATTATTATTTTTCTTTTCCGTTGCATGTTTTCATGATTAGGGGATTTAATTACTTGTATCGGGATTGAGGTGTTCGATAGTATATCCTTTTCTCACTGTTTTGATTCTCTATGTAGGGTGACTGGGCATTGTATCAAGAAAAGACTCCTATGGAATACATGTTTTGCTTGTAAAGTTTGCAAAGAAGGTGAATATTATGAAGATATGATGCGTTACTTGCGAAAGAATCTGGCGGTGCGTGTTGATGGATATCTCTCTAAGAGGTCTTTTTATTTTATTTGCATTCTAGTTGAGAGTTTGCAAATCATTTTGATGTTGTTTCTCTGTCTTTTTTCATCCTTTTATCTCGTAATTGATGGCTACAATGTATAAGAAAGGTTTTGGAATCTATAATAGTGCCCAACAAGGTTTATTTTAGATTCTAGAATACCGTCTTATGTGATGGTAATTTAGTAATATGTTTCTTACTCTGAAAGGTAGCTGTGGGTTTACATAGTCGATACAAGGAGGAAAACTTTGTGAACTAGGATGAAATATAGGGCTATGTTTCTGTCACTGTCAGTGGATCTTTAAAGTTAATTGCTGTTGACCATTACCTGCAGCTATTTCCGTATCACCTCGCAGAGTATGTTTGCCGTGTAATGAGGATATCACCATTCAGATACTACTGTGACATGATATTTGAAGTCATGAGAAATGGTAAAATTGTTTCTTTACTTTAGAGCTCACTTTTTTACTTACCTATAGTTATAGCCAGCGATTTTGTCATCCTCATTCTTTTTAATTTGACACAGAGCAACCTTATGACAGTATTCCAAACTTCAGTGCGGCAGATGCGTTCCGGCTTACAGGAATAGGGAGGAATGAGTTCATTGATATCATGAATAAATGCAGATCTAAGGTACTTTTTGGTCTAGATTCTATACTGGTTTATGTGACTGCCATGTCCTGCAAGTTGCACTCTGCGACTTCTGACTGAAGAATCTTTATATATCTAAAACACGGGAATTCAACGTTTACAAAAGATTTAGATGGAATGTATCTTGTTTTCATTTTATGTCATTGTAATTTTAAGAAAGTTCAGAGCATCGTAGTGCATCGTTATAACTTGAGCCTATAAGTGGATGTAATTCAACATCTGTTATGTCTTATAAATTTCATTCATGTTTTGAGCTTTCCAGAAAATAATGTGGAAGCTGAACAAATCGATTGCAAAAGACTTCTTACCTACTCAACCTGTGGATTTCCCTATTGACCCTTGGTGGGGTGTTTGCCTAGTCAACTTCACCATAGAAGAGTTTAAGGTAATCTAAGTTCTCCTTTATCTTTCCATTTCTACTTTTTCAAACTGATTTTACTCGGAGTGAACGATGGCATTTTCATCCTGCTTGTTTCTTGTCTAATAACAGATCTTATTTCCTTGTTCTTTGCATAGAAACTTTCAGAAGATGAGATGGCGACAATAGATAAAATCTGCAAAGAGGAAGCTAATGCCTATATCCTCTTCGATCCAGAAGTCATAAAAGGTCTGTACCAGAGAGGATTGGTATATTTTGATGTCCCAGTCTATCAGGAAGACCGCTTTAAAGGTGAGTTTATGTTTGCCAGTATTTGCTAATGCATGTAATTGCATGTCAGGTGATTTTAAGAACAGTCTCAGAACCGGCTCGTCATATAACTAATTGTTTTATCATTGTTTTCCCATACTATTTCATGGTACTTTTATTTACTTGGAACAGAGCCAGTGAAGCTCCTAGATAGCCTGTTCTTAGATTCATATGGCAGGCTCATTTTTTCTATTGCGAAACTAAGATTTTCACTTAAATGCATGTCCTTTTGCATTCCTTTTTCAGTTTCAAAGCTTGAGGGGTTCATCTCTAATAGAGAGCAGTCTTACGAAGATCCAATTGAAGAGTAAGGGAACTATTGTGCCACATGGAAGCTTATTTTATCTTGGTTTTAGTTACCCCCGAAATTATCTAGCAGTCTAATAGCTGCAGCTGCAATTTGCAGGTTACTCTATGCAGTTTTTGTAGTTTCAAATGAGAACTCAACAGTTGCAGAGTTGGCATCTACTTTGCAAGCTGACGTAACTCAATTACAGGCTGCGGCATCTTTTGTTTGCCGGTTGGGATGGGCTGTCAAGTTAATTGATCCGTCATCTGTACTTCATGACAAGATTATGCCTGGGTCTCCACGTGCCATCCTCAGTGATGGCGAAGATGCATCTCGGGCTAGTTTAGGCTCTACGTACAGGTCTGCTGATGGTGAGGCGGCTCAACATGGAGATAGTTTAGGGACAGAAAGCTCTGGATCACGTTCTAGTCATGTTCGGGTTGCTTTCATAGTTGATGCTAATATAACATCGTATCTAATGATGGGTTCTGTGTCACCAGGTACAGTATCCTAGTTATATTTGGTGGCTAGCTTATAACTATTAACAGCCCATGAATATCAATTATCTGTGTAAAAGGATCACTTTTTGCATTTTTCTAATAAATTCTATTCATATTCATGAACGCTATTGTAGGATTGAAATCTCATGCTGTGACACTCTATGAAGCGGGAAAACTCGGGCATACTAGTATCCCAGACCTTTGCCAGGATTTGAGTACATTAGAGGGAGCGAAATTTGAGGGTGAACTGCAAGAATTTGCAAATCATGCCTTTAGTCTACGTTGTGTCCTGGAATGTTTGATATCTGGTGGAGTTGCTACAGATACAGTAGTTGATACTATGGGCTTGGGAACTTTGAGCAATGATGAGGCTGTTACTCTTCTTGCAGATGCTAATTTACCTGATAATTCGGGAGATTCCTTAACCAGCCAAAATAGTGAGGCTTCCGTGGTTTCAGATCCCCCTCAAGAGGATCCCTTGTCGACAGAGCGTGTCCATGAAAGCACTGAACATGAAGCAGCTTCCACTACATCGTCTGTTGATACTAGTACCTTGACTGAGAGCTACAGTTCTAACCTAAACCTTCAGAATGATGGAAAGCCAATCTCCGTTGAGGGACCTGACACCGGTAAAGGAAACAAGAAAAAGAAGAAATATCGCGTTGACATTCTCCGTTGTGAAAGTCTAGCTTCTCTAACTCCTGCTACTCTAGATCGTTTGTTTTCCCGTGACTACGATATTGTTGTGTCAATGATTCCTCTTCCACTTACTACTGTTCTTCCTGGACCGTCAGGCCCTGTTCATTTCGGTCCTCCCTCCCATTCATCCATGACGCAGTGGATGAAACTGGTATTGTATTCAACCGTGGGCACTGGGCCTTTGTCGGTTATCTTGATGAAAGGTCAGTGTCTGCGGATGCTTCCTGCTCCACTAGCTGGCTGTGAGAAAGCTCTCATTTGGTCTTGGGATGGATCTTCGGTTGGTGGTTTAGGAAACAAGTTTGAAGGTAACTTGGTCAAGGGAGGTATTCTGTTGCACTGTTTAAATTGCCTTCTCAAGTGCTCAGCTGTTCTCGTTCAGCCTCTCAGCAAGCATGATCTTGATCGCTCTGGAAGAATTGTTACTTTAGATATACCATTACCCCTGAAGAACGCTGATGGTTCCATTCCTCATTTCGGCGACGAGCTTGGACTTCCCCTTGAGGAAAATACTAAGTTGAACTCTCTCTTAACTAAGCTGGCAAACAACATGGAGTTGAAGACAGTCGGTTACATTCGGCTTTTGAAACTCTTTAAAGCTAAGGATTCGTCGGGTTCCTTTTTTCCAGATAATGATGAGAAGTATGAATGGGTCCCTTTAACCGTGGAGTTTGGGTTTCCACTTTTCAGTCCAAAGTTATGCAACAATATCTGTAAAAGAATCGTGTCATCACAGTTACTTCAAGCAGATTCGCTCATGGAACAACACGATGCAATGCAATGCATAAGAAAAAGGTTGAAAGATATATGTGCACAGTACCAAGCGACAGGTCCAGCTGCTAAACTTCTTTACCAGAAAGAACAAGCAAAGGAGCCTGCGCGTAGTAATAAGCTCATGAACTATGCAAGCGGAAGGTGGAATCCTCTCGTGGACCCTTCGTCACCAATAACAGGAGCCACAAGCGAATTCCAACGGCTGAAACTCGCTAATCGCCAACGTTGCCGGACCGAAGTTCTGAGCTTTGACGGTAGCATTCTTAGGTCAGTTTAGTTCATTCCATGGTTCATGATTATTCTTTTTTTTTTTTTTTTCCTTTTTTCAGTTTTTGAGGTATTTTGTGGGTGGTCACAGATCCTACACCTTGGCCCCTGTATATGAGGCTGTCACAAGGACCATTGATGAGAACGCACCTTTAAGTACAACAAAGGCAGACACTGATGAAGCAGATAGCCGAGAAGTGATTCTTCCAGGACTAAATCTTCTCTATGATGGTTCAGAGTTGCACCCTTTTGATATTTGTGCTTGCCTTCAGGCTCGTCAACCAGTTGCTCTTATAGCAGAAGCTGCTGTTGCATCTGCAAACCTTGCCCCGAAATAGAATAATACTCACTGAGATTCCAGTCCAAATATCGTAGGACATAATGTGAAAGGTAACATATATCGACTGAAATCTTGAATCTTATTTGTGTTCAAAGTCCATTAGCCAGTTGTAACAGTAGGATCACGCTTTAAGCATTGCGTTTGCATATGCATAGATATATAGGTTCTGTTTTACATTATGAAAAAACTAACTTATAGTTGTCTACTTCATATTTATGTAATATGTTTACGTATATTTTTACTAGTATGTATAATACTAAAGATATAATTTCTCAGTTAGTTTCGGTTTATTCAGTTTGGTTACCCCAAAAATTGGCTTTCAATTGTTTGGTCGGTTTTGGTTTGCTTTGCCAATGAAACGAATGAAACTATCTTAACTCCCTTAGATGTAATTTTGCAGGTCGGGTTCTTGTTTGTTTGTTTTTACATTCTAGCCGACTGGAAAATGCAATCTGCGGCGAGCATCAGAATACACTGATGTTGCTTAGTCGCAGTAAGGGTTAGGAAATCTACAAATTATATATTTGGCTAACGAATGATGAATGTATCGTTATACCATTATTGTGCTTCAGTTAAAAAGATAGTACTGAGGAAATTTTGGAGACATTGTGTGTGTAAGTGTCAAGGAAGGCTGTGGTTTATAGAGGAGTTTTGCGTTTGGGACTGTCTTGCACAGATTTTATCCCAATTTGGTTCGGGCGACTCTCGATGGCCCAGTTATTACGTCGAGGTTGATGAAAGTCTCTTTTTCCCAATAACAAAGTATATTTGGGATCAGTTTTTGTTCTTTTTCCATACAATCAAAAAATATGTTTGCTTTTTTTGGTTACGTATACGTCACGCACCGAAATCAAACTGTGGAATCTTTTCATAATCAAATCAATTCAAGTCTAACCATGAATTGTCAAATATAACTATTGAATTTTGTACACAAATCATAATCGATTTGTGTGTTTGTGTGTGTGCGTCTGTGTGGTAAGGATCAATTTGTACTTTTTAGTATGTATGGCTTTTTTTGTTTTAGTTTGGTTATGTTTTATGTTATTGATGTAATATTTTTTTTAGGGATGTTTAAACTTTATATTGTTTCTTGTTTCAGTTTATAAATCCTCTTATTAAATCCAAAATTTGATATCAATATTATTAGGTCTATACTTAATAAAGAAACAAAATTTGGTTTTTGTTACTTCATCTACGCGTATATCTTGGATTGTTTCTTTCTTCGAAATTTCATCGCCTTTCTCGTGTTGACTTTTAAGATTTCGTTTTCGGGTAGACTTGCCAAACACTTTGGTTTCGTCTTTGTAAATACGTTACTTAACGTCGTATCAGTGCTGTCTAGACTTTTTTCTCAAGACCTATTAACATTATTGTTACTAATTTATCTTGAAAGTTGCTTTATTGGTTTTGAACTTTTGGAGCTCTTCGAGAAGTTAGAAGATATGATGAGATTCTTTTCGTATCTTGGAGTAATTTTACTCTTTCAAACACCCGAAAACGCTTTATTCAACTGTAGCTTCAGTTAAAAGAGTGGAAATTGCGAAAAATTACCTTACAGTAGATTCATTGTTTCCCAAAACAATAGATTACAGGTAAATATTATTGGATGATCTTTCTAACATCTATTCTACCTGAAACAGATAGAATATTGGTAAAAGTTAGAACAAAATGCAAATATTGGATTTCTTGATTTAGCATTCCATTTGATAACAAGACTAAGGTGTTGATTGGTTCTCCTGCTACCTCCCGCAAACGCTGCATTTGCGGGTGGTAGCGGTTCCTAGCGATTGGTACCAATCACACAAATCACTTCTAACCGCTTCAAACCATTGAATCCCAAAAGCTGCTTTCCGCAAGCGTTTGCAGTTGCGGGCGTTTGCGTTTGAATTTTTTTTTTTTTTTGAAAAAACTTAAAACAAATCAATGATAATGAAATATTTTTTTATATATATCTTTTACGTAACTATTTTATTCATTAAGGATGGGAGAAAATGAAGTACTGATACGATTGAGAATATTAAAAAATAAACAATTGGATGAAAATAAGATTTCAATTAACAATAACCCGAAAAACTTGATGTAAATTTAATGGCACATCACACATAAGTTCAGAAAAATCTAAATAAATATAACATTTCATCAGAAATTTAAGAAAATAAGATTATTTGTGAAAAATATAAAAACAAATCACGAGTGACTCTTCTCAACTCTCGTTTGATCATTACTACCGATGCAAATACTGCTCCACAAAACTTATTGAGTATGTGAGATTTAAGAAAGAAGATCTACGATCTAAAACATATGTTTAGTCATTTATCAAATTAATTGTTTAAAGTTTTGGTAAAAAGCCAAATGCATAAAGTAATAAGTATTTTACTATGAAATTTATTAGTTTTTAAAATAATTATTTTAGTATTTTTAATGAATTTTAATTATAAATCAAGTTTAATTAATAAAGTTTTTGATATTTTAAACATTTATATAATTATATATTACATTTATTATGTTCCAACCGCTATTGCACCCGCTGGTCAACCAGTCGTAAACTTCCCGCAAACGCATCAATTTTAAACCGCTAAACCAGTCGTTCAAAATGCTTAATAACACTTAAAACCGCAATCGTCCGCTTCCGCAATCTCCCACAACCACAATCGCAACTGCAGCGTTTGAACCAATCAGACTCTAAATAGTCATGAAACAATTAGGGGGGTGTATTCAACTTGACATTTTAAGTGATTTGTGTGAAACTTACAAATCCTATGTTATTCAATCATGTATTTTAAAAAGTCTATTAAAATCCACTGTTATTGAACTGATGATTTAAAAATCTACTTTAAAATCCACTGTTATTCAAAATAGTTTGTGGATTTGGATTTTAATGATTTTTGAGATTCTGGAGGATTTAGGTGGGATTTGTTTAGTTAAAAATAGAGAAATCCAAATCTCATGGTTTTATGTGGGATTTGAAAGAATTTTACAATAAATCATATCAATTTCCCTAAAATCTTTCAGAATTCCAAATTTTCTAAATCCCATCAAATTTTTTAAAATCATGGTTTCAATACACCCCCCTTAGATTTACCTAATTCACCACAAATAAATACTTTTGTTATTAAAATTAAAAGACGACAGAAAATGCCATGTGCTACAATCATAGTAGTAGTGGAATTTTGGTCCATAATAAAACAAAAATTAACTAATCTCGAAACCATTACTCTAAAGATCTCATGTGATCTTTTTTTTTTATTATCGAATAGACTTCCATAGAGTTTGTGTTTGTTAAGGAAATAAATAAAAGTCGCTGCCTGCTTTTGAACGCCGCCCATTTCCTCTAGACTCTCTCCCTATTGAAAACAACGCGTTTGTTTATTGTCGGGGTCGGCCAAGACTCACTAATTAATCCATCCGACGACGCAAATTTCATCTCGAGTTCTATCCTTAATTCCCAAAGCCTATAGCATGAACGTGAGGATCGAGTAAAAAGAAAAAAAGGGTAATAAATCAACAATGGATATTTGAAGAAACAAATACAATTCTACAGAGAAACAATATCATGATACATTTGCAAATAAATATTGTGCACTAGCACATGATCTTTATTTGATTCATGAAAAAATTATTTATCATTTTTAGTCATTTGTTTGGTTTATTTCCAAAATGATAGTTATACACGTTGGACTTATTTTCAAAAGGTATTATGTTGAACTTGTAGTTTCCAAGAAACTTAGGTTTTTTCCACCTAACCCTTCACTATATAAACTCACTTTTGTCTCTTGACCGATATAATCACAGTTCCTTTTGCTAATCTATAAAAACTCTCTCACTATACTACCTACGTAAGTAACGTAACAATGGCATCCAAATCCTTCGTTGTTTGCCTCTTCCTAGCTCTAGTGGCCTCCTCCGTCGTTGCTCAAGCTCCGGGACCAGCTCCAACCTTATCTCCCCTCCCAGCTACTCCTCCACCGTCTCAGTCTCCAAGAACAACCGTGCCGGCACCTTCACCTTCACCCTTAACCAATCCTCCTTCCTCAGCTCCTACCACCGCTCCTCCGGTTAGTCAGCCGCCGAGTGATTCTCCAGATGCCTCCACTTCTCCGCCAGCTCCTCCGACGCCTACTTCCCCTGCCGGAGCTCCAGGCACAAATGTTCCATCTGGTGAAGCTGGACCTGCTCAGTCTCCCCCAACTGGCTCTCCAAACGCCGCTTCAGTGAGTAGAGTCTCCGTCTTCGGAACTTTCGCCGGAGTGACTGTGATCGCTGCTTTGATGCTGTAGATGCTATTTTGTCTTATGTAATAGATTCGTTAGGAATATCTTTGGTTTCATTGTTTGTCTTTTTTTTGTTATTAATAATTTGATTTATAGTGTTTTAGAGATTTGTGGATTCGATTTCTGATTTGTTTCTACTTTATATTATGTTTTTTATCGTGTTATTGTTGGTATTATGTTTGCTACAAGTTTTTTTTTTTTTTCTTTTTATCTCCTTGATTATTGGCATTCTTGAATAAAATCATGGTTACTAGAATTCAACTTTTAATTAAAATTACAAGCGAAGTTAGTGGAGAGTTGTTAATGAAGAGTTTAGGAAAGCGAAGAGACTAGAGAGTGACGACCCGTGTATGAGTGATAAGAATGAAAGTAGGAACTCTTCTCTCTTATCTCTTCTCAATCCACAATACAATCTCAAACCCTAATTGATAAGCTTGAAGTTACAGTTCTCCAATCTCATAACCTAAGAATAGAGCCATACACTCTAACAACACAATGTGATCACGCAGATACCCTCTCCACAATCTCTCCTCTCTATTTATAGGCTAAACTAATTAATAAGACTGCTATGCACGTGCACAACTCTCTCTGATTACTCTCACATATGCCTACTTATCAATACTCCCCCGTTTGACGACAGCTTGTCCTCAAGCTATGAAGGAGCAAATGGGATTGACACGGAAGCAAAGAAGACGACCATTCTTGCCAAGGCAAATCTGTTGCACGCACAATCCTCTTCTGTACCATAGTGACTCCGTGAAAGTGCAGGTCCGGACTTAGACGTCGCATATGTGGCTCTTTTTTTTTTATTTTTTTGGGCAAACTAGCCCACAAGTCGTGTAATAGCATCATAGCATATTGCTACAGCTTCAGATTGTTGCACCCATGGAGAACCTGTCCAAACTGTGTTACCAAGCAGAATATGGTGAAGTGAAGGATTGAACATCCATTGTTGCAGGTTTACGAGCTGCAGATTCTTCTTTCTCCAATAATGCCACACAGAATAATAGACGTTCCTGTCCCCATATGCTGAATACAAGCCAATAAACTTCTCTTTAGAACTCTGTTTCGCAGTATTGTTGCAAACACATATCAGTATTGATCTCTTGTCAAACTTATACTCCAAAATATGTTGGCTTCTAATGAAAATTAAACAGTATCCACCAACTGTATACTCCTCAATTCATTGCAGAGATTGGTGTTGCAACAATCGAAAAGGATACAAGTCCCTGTTTTTCCAGCGATGCCTCACCAAAAAGAAATAATTCCAAGCACCCACTAAGAACACTCTGTCTTCTCTTGCTTTATCCCCATTATGCCATGTGTAGTGTTGAGGTTGAAACAATTGTTGTTGGACGTGGAATTGCATCCAGTCTCTTGCTTTGGGCATCAGTGCTAAATCATCTTCCATACTTGACCAATCTTTAAACACATGCCACACCCTTATTGTATCTGCAGACACCATGGTACACAAATTCCCACCATTTAAATTCCAAAACGTTGCAATATCTGCGTCCTCGAGTTGTCCACTTGTAAGAGCCTCTTTATGTGATACTTGTTGATGTAGCACAATGCTCGGCACAAGCGTATTCCAGCAATTATAACCTTTGTGTTGTTGTCTCTGTCGTTGTGAGGCATGTCCACTAAGAAGCATTCCATCGAACATATAGTGGCCATAAAGATTCCTCAGATCAAGAGATGAAATCTGCATCTTTGATGCATCAACGCTGAGGATAAACAGACTGCATTCCATGTCCACACTCTGTTCTTTAACCCTCTTCGAGTCATGGAGCAAAATCAGTGTGTGTTGTGGAACAGACTCAGGCTCTGAAAGTTTGTTGTCAGTGAAGTTTCACAAATCAAAGCATGGTGTTGCCACATTTGTTTAACACAAACAGATTCCTCTTTCTCAGTCTCAGTCAACGGCTTCTCTTTAGAGGAGTCATTCTCTTTCTTAGCTGAATCTGACTCTTGCATTGAATCTTTTACCAAAACCACTTCATAATCAGAAGTTTGTATCGGAGGGCTTCGAGGATTGATGTTTCCAAACCGAACATACAATCGTGACTTGAAATGTTTCCAGTTTGTGAAAGATATATGCTTAAACCAACTCAAAGCATCTCCTTCCAAGTGCGACGCCACCAAATGTATCTTCTCCACATCATTATTTTGAGAAAAACGAAAGAATCTTTCAACCTTCGAAATCCAAACACACAGATAAACTCCATTGAAAATAGGTATTTCGGCTGGCTTGACCAAACCATCTCCATAGCCCATCATCAACGTTGATTCCCCCTTGCTCAAAAGTGAATTATCTTTCTGATGTTCCATTGATATGTTGAGCCCTGAATCAGAAACGTTTACCTGCGGTGATGACAGAATCTTGTTTGCAATTGCAGTGTGTTCCCGTAGCGATTGCCTTTCAAAACACAAATCCACGTCGCTATACGTTTCTTTCTTCTTCTCAGAGACTTCAATCGGTTTCTCTGCAACAGTCTTTGCTATGCGTAGCTTCACAGAAGAAGGCTGTTGAGACGATCACTTCGTCTGAACCGAGCATTGGAACTCCTCCCAACTTCGTTCGGCGATTCTTTCAGGATCGTCATAGGTACCAAAAAGCACACAACAATGATCCCTTCATCGCATGCCAACTCTGGTAAGGCCTCCCCGATTCAACATCACAAACAAACTCGTCTGCGTTGCCTACGATGAAGCCATGTGCAAAGTGTAATCTGTCAAAATCTGTGTAATCTCCCAACACAAAACGATTCTCCATCCAATCAAGCCAAAGATGCAAATCAGATCTTGCACATGTGAAAATTGGAACCAAAACGAGATCCATGGCGGTTGTTTGAACAAAATCCCAAATTGTAAAAACCCTAACTTTCTTCAGCTTTTGATTCGATCCGTGTTCACAAGCGCACCATTTGATAAAAATGAAAGTAGGAACTATTCTCTCTTAATTATCTCTTCTCAATCTACAATACAATCTCAAACCCTAATTGATAAACTTGGAGTTACAGTTTTCCAATCTCATCACCTAAGACTAGAGCCATACGCTCTAACAACACAATGTGATCACGCAGGATACCCTCTTCACAGTATCTCATCTCTATTTATAGGCTAAACTCATTAATAAGACTGCTATGCACGTTACAAAAGTTTCGTACTCGTTCGAGACTATATTCTCTGACTCTGAAGCTTAACAAATTTTGTTACAAAAAAAAAGGTAATTTCAGAATTTCAATGGAACTTTCGAAAAATATATATGCCTCATCACGGTATCACAATATCTCCACTTAGTTTGTGGTGTTGCGAAACATATTCAAATCATCTGCCTCATAGGTCTCACAATATCCATTTGCTTGGTAAAGGCTTTCGCCAGATGATGATCTATATATTTTTGGTGCAAAAGATTGAAGTAAGTAGGCACACAACAACAAAAATAATATTGAAACTAAGTAAATGATATGTGGCGTATATACTGTTAAATATAAGGTAAAATAATTTTTGTTCTAGAGATAAGTTTACTAAGCTATTTTCATTGAATAAAAAAAGGGGCTGTCCAATGTCGAGTAGAACCACCCAATCTCTGATCACGTCCAATGTCTCCGAGCAAATATTTTTCAACTTATATTTTCCAGAATCCATTGTTCATCTTTCTAGAATAATAGTTTTCACCTAATTACTCACAAACATCGGTTTTGTTTGGTTTACTATTTGTTTAACCAACGAAGACATTACAACGGAAAAAACATAATCTAAACAAATTAAAAGTAATTTGAATTCGATCCATAATTCTTCTTAACTATAAACGACCACACACAAAAAAAAAAAAAAAAAAAAAAAAAAACTAATAATTTTAAAACCTCCAGAAAAACAAATCAAAAAACCAACCAACCAAAATATTAGAAAAAGACTAAAACTTCAATCAAATAGAAGCTGACAAGTACGTGAACCCCTTGGCGACAATGACAACTCCTTGATCATCTCAAGTTGTTTGTTAGGGTCGGTGGATTTAGAGTATATAGATGCCTCTTTTAAGCAGTTTGCGCTTCTTAAGATGAATGCTGCTACTTCTTTCTCAGCTTCAGTTCCTTCATAGTCTTCCCATTCGAGATTTTCAAGACTTGATAATAGACATTCAGGAACTAAGCTTGGTTCAATCCAGCACGGGAGCTCTTGAGGGTTATGGCACTGATATATACATATAAGTATAGATTGGATTAGAGAACAACATATATAAAGGTCGAGGAAAATGAATAATTCAGGTTTAGATCTTATGTACCTGGTCAAATTCGAGAGTTTTTAAATTAGGAGAAACTTTCAGCATACACATCAGTACATCCACCCACGCTTTGTCACATGTGCATATTATTAAAGTTTCGAGAGAACAGAAGACACAACTAGGAGGATATATATCCTGCATAATTAAGCAAAAACATTTTTGACCACAAGGAAATAATCAATTGTATGTAACGAACAACGATAGGAAACAACAGTCTTAGCCGTAAACGAAAAAACAAAAACAAAAAATACCTTTGAACTAGATAAACATAAACCGAGAAGCTTGACTGAAGTAATAGACCCTAGTATCATTCCAGGAAGAAAGCAATCGATGTCGAGAGTTGCCTTTTCCAGCTTAGGCATATTATTCTCAATGACACATAATCTACCTTGATGATCAATAATGTCCAATTCATCCAGAGAAGGAGCGTCTATCACAAAGCCATGATCATCATCTATATCGTGTGGTCTATACATGATGAATAACTTCTTTAAAGAAGGCACTCTAACAGTGAAGGTAGTCACATTGCTATTTGGACCGTGAACCACATATAAGTCTTCAAGAACATGACAATTGGATAAAAGCCTATTTACGAATTCGTCACCAGGGTACTTCACCGATACAAGTTCCAATGACTTGAGGGAATGGAAAGACAAATTTGAAGAAGCATCCACAAGAATCACACTATTAAGTTTCAATGTCACTAGCATTCTACACTCTGTGTACAATCTCTTTGGAATTGTGATTGGAGATGGTCTAGAAAAGGTATCGATCTCGATAATCAGCTCACGCAGAGAGCTTTTATGTGCAGCGCTAATCCACACGGGAATATCTTCATCACGACAGGTAGTACCAATTTTGAAGTGCAAAGTCTCGAGAATTGGAGCCTTGTGCAATGCCAAAGACCTATCTACAAAGCCCGAAAATCTTTGAATATTCTTGTTGCTATCATCGTATACAAGTCTTGGTACCATCATCCAAAGGAATCTCCAACGTTTAGACAGAATCATTGTGGCCACAACATCTTCCGTTGGTAGTAACGACAATATTTCTAAGAGCAACGCATCAGGCAATTCACTTAACCTATCCGGACCCCTTTGGAATTTCAGTTGCTCACTGTCGTCAAGGCCAAAAAGCCAAAACCAGATACGAGAAAACATCGAAAAGACAACGAGGCTTGAGAGATTCTAAGTGTGTGTTTTATCTTTTCCGTAGGAACCAAACAAATAGTCTGAAGAAACGACGCATGCAGGTTAATCAAGCAACCACACGATCATGTGTGCATATCTCTCCTGATATTAACTTATCTCTTTAGTCTGTTTGCTAAAAGAAAATTAAGTCTCGTACCTTTCAATATATACCTTAATATATTTTTTATATAGATTTATTGATATTTATATTTTTCAAATTTTCTGATAATTTAGATAAATTATCGGAATATAAATATCTAAATAAAATTATATTAAGGTATTCATTGGTTTATTGGTTTTATGATATTATTGATATTTATTGGTTTTATTTGGTTTAATGGTTCCAGGTTTTGGTTTTGATTAGAAGTTAGAACTATGGTTTCGTAGTTTTTTTTTCCTAATGACTGTTCTTATGCTTGTAAGAAGGGTCTTAATGGACTCCTTACCATGAATAAGAAAATAATTTCCAACTGACCTGAATTTTTTGGCTTATAGAAATCTCTTATGTTCCACGCTTCCATGTTGTTTCCGTGATGACTGAGTTGCGATAATTTAGGAGATATATATGCACACATGATCGTGTGGACTGAGTTTCATGCTAGACAACATGCTAATTCCTCAAGAACAAGAGCGAAAGCTTTGGCTTATAACAATCTCTTATGTTCCATCCAATGCTTCGCTTCTGCGTACCCGCTTCTCATTCTATACAACATAGATTTAAACTATAAATTGTTGTTTCAATGGCCTAGAACAATCTATTTGTCACTTAAATAAAACTAAACTAATATCCTGAATTGGTTTCATACCGGATTTAAGTGATTTTTTACCAGATTTGATTCATAAACTGTTTAAATTCAGATTTATGGGGAAATAAATGAGAACTTTGAATTCAGGGAAGGGAAATTGCAATCTGTACCCACAGATAACTTGATAACTAGGTTGACCAAATCGATCACTGTATCAAACTCTTTTAGACTATTTTACCCTTATAATTTCTCTCCTATTTTTTCTTCTTTCTTTTCTTTTTCCCTTCTCATGTTCCTATTTTATTTTTTCTGACGACACAACAATATTAGATTAACAATGACCACTTAAAAGTGAAATCCAATAAAAATCGCCTGTAACAATGTTATTTACTTGAGACAGTGTTGGTTTACCGGACATAGAGACGATGTCGATGGAGATGATTAACAGTGAAAAAAATGATTGTGTCAGGTGGTGTTGAATCTATCGGTGGTGATGATTAACAGTGGTTTTGTCAAATCTTTCACAAAATAGATTTTAACGGTGGCAGAGATGTATTTAACAACGATAGTGATGATGACTGATGATTTCTGTAGGTTAATTTTGGATCTCTACTACCTTCTCTGTTTCTTCTACAAACTTAACGATAATAATTAAATTATCAAGGTAAATTAACATGGTAATATAGAAGATAGCTGATATGAATAACATTATCAATAAAGTTAATATTTATTACGTTTAATAAAAATCAATTATATTAGATATATTATATACTTCATGATTTACACAATAAGTCTAAGTTTATCACATAATTTGTAACTTATCGTGATATAATGTGTTTTACATTTTTAATTAAATAATTAAAATAATCTTATTGTTATTAATATAGTCCATAATTATATATATACCTGTTATTATAATTTTTATCAAAGAAACCATGTTAGCAAATAACTTGTATACCGAGTTAACACGATAACTGATTGTGTTTATCACATAAATTATAAAATTTACCTTGATAAAACATATTATATCAGCTATCTTATATATTACCATGTTAATTTACTTTGATAATTTAATTAATATCGTTAAGTTTGTAAAAGAAATAGTGAAGGTATTAGGGATTCAATATCAACCTACAGAGAACGTAATATATATTAAATTATTTTGATAATGTTATTCATACCAGTTATCTTATATATTATCATGTTAATTTATTTTTATAATTTAATTATTGTCGTTTGTAGAAGAAATAAAGAAGGTATTAGAGATTTAATATCAACAAACAGAGAAAATATTGTTATCATGTTAACTCAATAGATAATCATCTATTTTTTAATATGTTTTAATCCAAATATTTAATAAATATTATCGTTAAAAACAGATAAAATATAGATATTTGTTTTGTTATATCGGTAAACAATTTGTTAACATGGAAATGGCAATTTTGTCCACATTACACAAATTAAGGAGAGAGAACTAATTATACAAAAATTACAGCTATATTCTTAATTTTTGAGTATATAAATTAATATAGCCCTTCAGGGAAATATAGGCTGAAAAGAATTTGTCAAAATATCTGAGATGAGATTAAAATTTGGATTGCATCTGATTCGATGCAATAGTTATGGTGGAAAAATTATAATATGACGTTTTCCTTTTAAAAAGATATATTTTATTTATTTGATATACAATTAACCCGTCAATTTATATTATAAACCTCCTAAAATTATGTATAGAAAAAATAAATTTAATAGATATATTAAATATACACATAGATAATATAACATGAAACCGAAAAAGCTTTACAGTTCATGAAGCTTGCCAAAAATTTCTTACTTGCGGGCGGTAAGAATGTCCGAAAAATTGATCTAATTCACAACACGTTGGGCAGTAAGAATGTCCGAAAGAAATGATATAATTTACAACACGTCATTGACTAGCCTAAGTGGAGGTTCCTAATAAAAATCTTGACTATCCAATCTCAGGTTGTGTTACTAAACTACACTGAAGGCTCTTTAAGTTTCAAATTGCTCTTGCATTAGGTGAACCAAAATCAAACCTAATGTCAATTTTGGTTCTTATTATCATCACTCATTTGTTACGATTCTTAAATTATTCAATGTGTGCCGTTTTCAGGGTATATATATATATATGTCTAATTCCTGCACCAATGAACGGAGGTATTCCGTATTTGAACGGTAATGAGCATTACGCGTATATTGATAAGTCCCCTTCAGCTTCAACTTCATGCGGTAATGAGCATTACGCGTATATTAACTAGTAGAGTTCGATCACTCTTGTATGTGGGAGTAGTGATCTATCTACTTCCTGTTAGGAGCGCAAAAATCGAAATAAGTCTAAACAATCCCCCACATGAATAGAAATAAGTCTAAACATATGACGACATAACTAACCCTATAGACTGACAGTACTAGCTAGACTAGACAGACCTTCGAGAGTATATGCGAAAACTAAC
This sequence comes from Camelina sativa, assembly GCF_030686135.1. Lineage (NCBI taxonomy): Eukaryota > Viridiplantae > Streptophyta > Magnoliopsida > Brassicales > Brassicaceae > Camelina > Camelina sativa. Next base: position 28,934,390 of record NC_141896.1, on the reverse strand, counting down.
TGTATCTGAATTGTTGGCGTTTTTCAACCTTGAACCGACTCATTGTTATACCTGTCGAGTTTACTCGGCCAGATGGTGAACATGATGTCTTGAACCATCCGGATTTGTATGTAAACTTAGACAGCAGGCATAACACAGCTTCGTTTTCTCGTAGAACGAGGTTATCTATTGTGTTCATTGTGGCCTTGAACATGCCTGGTTAATCATGAGTGAACTTGGAGAGTATAACCTCATATTTTCTCCTAGAAACGGCCCCATTTCACACTCATAAGGTGATTTTTATAAGCTGCTTGTATTTAAAGAAATATCCTGTAATTATTTCAAATATTTTACAAAGCTATGTTTCAAATCATTAAAAGCATATGCTTAACCTCTAACATACAGGAAGCACTTTACATCACTCTAGGAACTGGGAAAAGACAAAAGTCTTCTAGTGCTTGTAGCAGATTCAGCTTGATTTAGTTGTCCCTTTGAACCTAGGTCATGGGGTCTCCAATCTGAGTAGGTGGGGTTACCATCAAACATCCTCTTAAGTCGTAGGCTTTAAACCATTCCTCTAGATGATTTTATAACTTTCTCGCGCCAAACCTTTTGTAAATGGATCCGCTAGGTTTTCTTTTGTATTGATGTAATCAATTGTAACTACACCAGTTGAGATAAGTTGTCTAACAGTTTTATGTCTCCGTCTGATGTGACGAGATTTGCCATTGTAATGGGTATTCCTTGCCCTGCCCAAAGCCGATTCGCTATCACAGTGTACACGTATTGCAGGCACAGGATTCCCCCACATTGGGATGTCTTCCAAGAAATTATGAAGTGATCCAGCTTCCGACATAGCTATCTCCAGAGCTATGAATTCAGATTCCATAGTTGATTTAGCTGCCAGAGTTTGTTTGGAAGACTTCCAGGACACTGCTGCACCTCCAAGTGTAAAAACATATCCACTTGTGGATTTTGAGTTTCTCGAGTCTGCGATCCAGTTGTCATCACTGTAACCTTCCAAAACTCCGGGTTCTCTACCATAGTGCAAGCCATGATCTTTGGTATAACGTAGATAGTCCAAAACTCTAGCTATAGCCATCCAATGCTTATGTCCTGGATTACTTGTGTAGCGACTAAGTACATTTACAGAGTGCGCTAAATCTGGTCTTGTACAGTTTGTCAAGTACATTAGACTGCCAATTACTCTTGCATACTCCACCTGTTGCACAGGTTCACCAGAATTTTTGGTTAAGTGAATTTGAGGATCCTCTGGAGTTTTTGCAGTCCCAGTTGAGTAATGCTTGAATCTATCAAGCACTTTTTCAGCATAGTGTGTTTAAGACAAGATAAGGCCCTCATCAGTTCTAATGATTTTTATCCCCAAAATTACATCTGCTAAATCCAAGTCCTTCATCTCAAAATTTCTTTTGAGCATGTTTTTCGTTTTGAGTGATGATGTCTTTGTTGCTGCCAATGATGAGCATATCATCTACATATAAGCATAACAAAATGTACCCTGATGGAGTAGTTTTGTAGTATATGCATTTGTCACATTCATTAATGCGAAAACCATTAGACATCATCATACTGTCAAACTTCTCATGCCACTGCTTAGGAGCCTGTTTGAGTCCATATAATGACTTCACAAGTTTACACACTTTGTGTTCTTGTCCTGAAATAACAAATCCTCAGGTTGTTTCATGTAGATTTCCTCTTCTAAATCTCCATGGAGAAAAGCAGTTTTTACATCCATTTGATGGATTTCAAGATTTCTCAAGGCTGCAATACCTATGAGCATCCTGATCGAAGATAGTCTTGTTACCGGTGAATAGGTATCAAAGAAGTCTAAGCCTTCTTTTTGCCGAAATCCTTGCACTACAAGCCTAGCCTTGTACCGCTCAATATCGCCATTTGGTTTTCGTTTTATCGTAAAAATCCATTTACATCCCAAAGGCTTAAATCCTTGTGGTAGATCTGCCATCTCATACGTATGATGTTGCATGATAGAGTCTATTTCAGTTTTGACTGCTTCCTTCCAATAAGGTGCATCAGGTGTAGACATAGCTTCTGCGTATGTTCTTGGTAGATTTTCAGCTAGAAAAGCCATCATTAGAAAATCATCACCAAACGATTTACTTTTGCGAGCTCATTTGCTTCTTCTAGGTTCCAGTTCTGTTTCTATAGAAGTAGTACTCAAAGTATTGCCAGCTTCCAAAGTCACTGCATCTTGTTGTTCACAAGTCCGTTTTTGAGTTTTCCTACAGGGAAAAATGTCTTCAAAAAATGAAGCATTTCTTGACTCCATAACTGTATTCACATGGATATGTGGAATATCTGATTTATGAACCAAAAATTGATATGCACTACTGTTATGTGCATATCCGATGAAGATACAGTCTACGGTCTTAGGCCCAATTGTGACCTTTTTAGGAGGTGGTACAGCCACTTTTGCTAGACACCCCCACACTTTGAGGTATTTGTACGAAGGTACTGTACCTTTCCAAAGCTCATATGGTGACTTGCCAGTAACCTTATGCGGTATCTTGTTGAGGATGTAATTAGTGGTAAGCAAAGCTTCCCCCACATGTTCTGGGCTAACCCAGATTCTTGCAACAACGCATTCATCATCTCTTTTAGAGTTCGATTCTTTCGTTCCGCTACTCCGTTAGATTCTGGCGAGTAGGGAGCGGTTGTCTGATGTATAATGCATTTTTCTCTGCAAAATGCATTGAACGGCTCATTATATTCTCCTCCTCTATCACTTCGAACTACTTTCATAGTTTTCTGAAGCTGATTTTCTACTTCGAGGGTGAACTCTTTGAATTTTTCCAGTGCTTCATCTTTGCTATGCAAGAGATATACATAGCAATATCTTGCGCAATCATCAATGAAGGTAACAAAATATTTCTTACCACCTCTAGTTTGCACATACTTTAAATCACATAAGTATGTGTGAATTAAACCTAGAGGTTCGGTTGTTCTTTCAATGCGTGGTGAGGGAGTTTTAGTGAGTTTGGCCTATACGCATACTTCACATTTTTCTTGGTTAGTTTTGAATTTCGGAATCAAATTCAAGTTTTGCATTTTTCGCATTTTTTGTAATTGACATGTCCTAAACGTTCATGCCAAGTAGTAAACGACTCAACCAAGTAAGCAATAGGGTTTTCTTTTATTTCAGCAACAGAAGCAGAAGCTACAATTTTCGGATGGACTGTCGTTACAGACATTTTGATCAGTCCACCCTTAACAAAACCCTTTCCCAAATACATCCCATTTTTCTTAAGAGCTAACTTATCAGCCTCAAAATTAATGGAAAAACCATGCTTGCTTAGCACTGTTCCAGAGATGAGATTCTTCCGCATGTCAGGTACGTGCTTCACGTTCTGTAAGGTGAGCTCACAATCAGAAGTTAGCTTCAGAACCACTTTTCCTTTACCTTCAATCTTGGACACCGCCGTGTTGCCCATGAAAAGCTGCTCATTTGACTTGTTCTGCACATAGGTGGTGAACATGGTCCTATCAGAGCATATGTGTGTGGTAGCACCAGTGTCGTAGTACCACTCCACTGGGTTGTCTTCCACCATGTTACATTCAGTAACCACCGCAACCATGTGTTCTTCAGTTAGGTTTGCTTGCAACTTGAGATCTTTTGCTTTGCTTTTGCAAACATCAGCCTTGTGTCCAATCTTACCACAATGATGACACTTCCCTTTGAACTTCCTCTCAAGGTTGCTCTTCTTGAAGTTTGGTCCAGATGACACCTTCAACGGTTTATGAGGAATAGAGATCCCTTTACCCTTGCCTTTAAACTTGGCCTTATGCTCAGCTACATGAACATCATGCCCCTGGCTTTGAGCATCCGAATGAGCTCCACGATTGTTGTCCTCAACTCTCAACCGACGGATGAGATCATCAAGAGACATTGCCTTACGCTTGAAGTTAAGGTAATGCTTGAAATTCGACCAGCCTGGTGGTCGTTTCTCGATCAAGCAATTCGTTTTGAAGACATTGCAGATCGACATCCCTTCCAAATCGATCTCCTGAAAGATGCATTGAAGAGCTTCCACTTGTTCCATAATTGGTTTGGAATCCACCATCTTGAAGTTCAGGAACTTCGTAGTTGAGAATTTCTGCATCCCAGACTCATCATTCTTGTACTTGGTCTCCAAAGCTAGCCACAATGCTTTTGAAGTCTTGTACATACTGTAGAGGTCATACAGATCATTGACCAAACGGTTCAGAATCTGACCTTTGCAACAGTAGTCTCCTTGAGCCCAACTATCCATACTTCCAACCACATACACGTCAGTGTCACCTTGTGGAAGAATTGGTGGATCCTCTGTGAGGTACCTTTCCATGTTCATGCTGGCCCTGTGAGGTACCTTTCCATGTTCATGCTGGCCAAGTAGTAGCGCATCTTGTTTTGCCACGTTTTGAACCCAGCTTTGCCATCGAACTTATCTGGCATCATGCCTTGGGAAGCCGAAGGTGGTATCCCCATGTGGGTTGATCCATTACCGAACAGATTTCGGCGCACGTCTTCCATACCCGAATCGGTAAGCTTCGTCTTTTCAAGTTCTTTAGCAAGGCGTAAAGCCAACTCCGCAGAAGTTTCAACAGGGGTTGCAGGAACCCTATCACCGTCAACGTTGTTGGTGTTGTCTCCAGACATTTTTCTGTTTCACAATAAACAGATCTGATTAATATATTAATCAAACAATTCAAGTAATTAAATTACACTGAATTAGTTTTGCAAACTCGCTTAACAAGCGTTCGCAGAAACTTGTTTCACAAACTCACTCAATTAAGAGCGTTCGTTGAAACCAGAGAGAGTAGAGAAGAAATAATTAAAGTAAAAGCATTCTTCAAAAACTTTCCGCATAAGCACCGAAAGATGAAAGCAGAAACAGTTTTTCAGAAGATTTTGAAATCGTTTTTAAAATAAATAAAAAATTCGAAAAATTCTCAATCCGTTTAAAGCGATAAGCAGAAAACGGATTTATTGAATTAAGACTGTTAGGAGCGCAAAAATCGAATTGAGAAAATATGCTAATTATATTTAAATTAACGAAATCAGAAATGAATTACAATAGCATAATATAAAGCAGTAAATAAATCACGGAGGCAAGATATGATATCTCTTTCTTTAATTCAATAAATCGGCCGTAAGTGCTTTCGGACAATCACGATTTATGAATCCCAGGATACAACCGATCACGAACTATTACCGTAGCACACCAGTAATAGAACTCAAGCGAACAGATCTACGTTATACTCTCGAGACTACTAAACTAAGAACTTACTTGGACTAAGCAAGAGAGAGGGAAAGAGATCTTCAGAGGAAGGAGTGTTTATGTTTTTGTGTGTGAAAAATAATGAGAGGTTATGCCTCTATATATAGTGGAAGGAGGGAGGTCTCAAGAAAATATTCAGTGAATATTCTCGGAGTGCTGCCCAAGTTTGCTTGGAGTTCACACCAAGTCTTTCCAAAAAATTAAATGAGCCTACAGCAGTCTCAAGAGCCAAAAAGCCCAAAAGCCCAAAAGCCCAAGAGACCACAGCCCGCGTCCGAGACCAGCCTGGCCCAGCCTGCCCCACGTCTGGCCCGTCCCGCATCCGTGCTCGGTCCGGTTCGGTTTGGTTCGCGTGTGGAAACCTTCCCTCTTCCTTCTACACACTTTTGAAACTAGAAGAGTGTGAAACTATATATATATATGAGTGAAAAATCAATCATATTTCCGATGTGGGATATTTCCCAAACAATCCCAAGTAGCTCACTTCACACTCTTATTTCTCATTCAAATCAACTCCGTTTTGGACGTATGAGTATACCATCTTGTAGTACTCGTTACCAGCTTTCCATTGCACTATCAACTTAGATTATATGCCCAGGGTTAGATTTGAGATTTAACAAGATATATGCATAAATGCTATAGAGGGACAAGTTTCATCAGCAAGATCAAGTTTGGTTGAGTAACTTCTGTATCTATAGAAGGAGACAGATGAACAACTGCTACAGATTAATATTTTAAAGATTTTTAACATCCAACATTAATATATCAACTTTTTTTGAAACTTTTAAAGTTTTTAGATGTTAAAAACTTCATCTTACCTTGTGAATTTGGGAGTCAGGCGTGAGTGAAGAAATACCGGCTAATTAAATATACTAGGGATGAGAACCCGCGTGTTGCGCGGGGTTGTATGCTAATCATGCTTGGTTTAAATTTTATGTTGAGTCAGTGGTATATCATTAATAAAAAACCTACATACTGTATATACTGTTTTATGAGTCAATGAATACTTAACCAACCAAGCCGGAGAAACTATTATGTATATAACACAAACACATATTTATATATTTTTCGCTAATCTCTTATTTGGACTTTTCCCTTCTCCCTCACGATCGATAGAACCGTGTACTAATCAGTAAAATTTTCTTTCTTCCTTATTTAAGTCTTTCTATTGATCCATTCCAATATGAATTTTCTCTATTTCACCATTACGATTTATCAATTTCAAACAAATGATTTGTTTTATACCTCACTTTCTAGATTTTGTGGCGGGGATCACCATCCCCTCGCTGAGACGTTCCAAGGGACGGCGGTGGAGTTCATATGACAATTCTGCGGGATCCACTGGCGGCTGAAATCTCAAAAAATTCTTCGAAGATATTGAGTTTGAGAAAGAGCTAGGGTTCAAATTCTTCGATAATATATAAGTATTTCTTTATGTAAAATTGTCAGTATAGGCAGCGGCTCTGTTAGTTAAGTAATGTATAATAATCATACTATGATTCTTCCATGAAGTTCCAATTTCGAATTCCAGGTCTGTTTTTTATTTTTGTTAACTTACAAAACGATGTCGTTTCACTGTTTAACAGAAGTTATCGACATTGACTTATTTTTGTGTCTAATTTGGTAAAGTCAATAAAATTGCGATTTAACTGAAAAATTAATAAAAGTTGACAATTTAATTCACCGCGAGCAAAGTTGAGGTTTTTTTCAACGTTTTTATAGTTTTACTAACATTTTTACCTTTTATTTTAACACAAATTTTATTTATTTTTCCTTTCCTATGTGTTTGTGTACGGTGTAAGCTGTTGTTATTCTCTTTCATATATGATATATGTATTGTATTATTAGGCCTCAATTTGTATGTGGCCAAAATGAGCCATTTTTACTTGACGATTATCCAAAGATCACTACCTTGTCGGCAGTTCAAATTGTTTTATTATAGGGTTTTACCATATATTTTGTGTTAATTTTCTGGTAGCTTTTTTTTTGGTAGGCAAATTTTCTGTTAGATTTGTTCCGAAATGAGAGTATTATAGGGTTTTGCCGTATATTTTGTGTTAATTTTCTGGTAGCTTTTTTTTTTGTAGACAAATTTTCTGGTAGCTTTGTTCTGAAATGAGAGTGTCTGTACTTATCTTCTTCATCCAGTCATTCTCCGTGGCTTTTTTTTTTTCCTTTTCCTTTGAGCTCGTTTGTTCATCCTCCACGTCTTTGATAGGAGACAGTCTTTGATTGGTGATGCTTCTGGTAAGTCTTGGGAAGACTGTTCATTGAGTCTATTTTGGTTTCACTTGCTGGTGGAAGCTAAGTCAGTTTCTGGTAAGTTCCGCAGTTAGTAGGTTGTTTGGTAGATTAGATTGTTGTTCTTTTTAATCTGATGCTCGTTGATAGTGTATTATTCTATGTGTTCTTGTGAAGAGTTTCGTTGATAGATGGTTTATCTATTTTATGTTTGTTTGGAAAGTTAAATAAAAAAGAGTGGGCTTATAAAACTGGATAAAACCCACATAATTTCAAATTGAAGACAAAGCCCACAAAATTTATTGAAAATTATGCTGACGTGGAGCTCTCTAATTCATTAAGGTTCGTAAATTATAAGTTATGTTCTTTTTACTTTCACCATACTTGTACATATTATTTAATAATAATATCGAAAGAACTAAAATATTTTATTATATAAAACTTGGTTTTTCAAAGTTAGTAAGTCAAGTGAAGGGCACACGTGTAAATTTGTTTATTAGAAATTTTGCTATATGTAAAACAATTTAAAAAAAAAAAAAAGATATTTAAAATGTAAAAAGATAACTATAAGAAAATTATTTTTGTAAAAATGTTTTAAAAGATATTAAAAGGAAATTAGAAAAAGAAAGGTACAAAAGTCAAAACTGATTAGCAAAAGAATTTGAAAAAAAAAAATTGTTTACGGACAAAAGAATAAAATGTACGTGTAAAATAATTTGACAAATATAACATCTATCTTGATTAGGTTAAGAGAAAAGAAAAAAAATTTGACAGGTTATCCTCAATTTCAAATTCGTTTCTTCAAACAAAAAGATCGAAACATACGTACACACTATTGGTTTTATATATACCACAGTACGTGGTCGTACAGTTACAACTTAAGTTTGTAGCCTTGTTTCAATTTGTTTCACTAAAGGCACGTCTCTAGTTGTTGGTATCCTTGTGGAGCATCAGCTGCGTTGTCACGGTTATGCATCATGATCTCCATCATCCTTTGAATCGCATCTGCAATCGATCTGTGTGAGTCCTCCATGAACTGAAACTTCTCGTCTTCACTCGTCTCCTCCATATGATCATGTAGCTTGTCATTGATTTTGCCATGTGTTTGTGCATAGCCTTCGTGAAAACAAAATAATAATAATAATTCTTATTTCTAGGTCAGTTCATTTGGGAATTCGGACTAAAACCACACAAAAAAAATGTTGGAGGGTATTTATCCAAAGTAATTATATGATTGATAAGTTTGAGGATTCGATCTCCTCTCTTATCTCTCTTCTCAGTGTGAGATATAACCTGAATACGAAACTCTCTAATTCTCGATACCAATTGTTGTACAAAGCAGAGACTAGAGCATCGATCATCTTCTCTAGCTCACTTATATAACCTTAGATCTCACACAGAAGAAATCATACAACATTCAGCATAAAGAAGAAGATACTAAGAACGAGTTTGTTATATTTTCAATACTAAAAATATCTTCTTCCTTATTTTAATCTTTCTTCATTGAAGGTCTTTGCATTCCGGAGAGGTAGGACAACCGGTCGACTCCAAAAACAGGAAAACACTACAGGTAGAGCCGGTGCCGTCGTTCCGGTAGCTTGAAGCATTGTACTTCTTCGAGTGACGATGCTCAAATGCTTAAAAGAAGTTTGACAACCTTTTCGTCTGGTTTGTGAAAATGGGTTTCAGTTACCACATATGAGTGTGTATATATATACATAACAAAAACAAGGAATCTTCTCCAATGCTGCCGTTGTCTCAGCGAAATAAATTAACAAAATATTGTATTTTTTGAAATAGAAGACGTACTTCCTCTGTATCTATATAAAAAGTTGATTTTTTTCTCTTATGTTTTTTCGACCTCATCACTTCGAATTTTCAATTTTAACAAATTAATCAACATCATCAAAGGAACATAAAATCTAAACTTAATGCATCAATTAATTCACTCATTTTTGTAATATTTTTATTATTATTAAAAACAATAATTTACAATAATTTAAACTAAATTATAAACTAAAAATGAATTGAAAGAAAAATACAAGTATAAAAAAATATCAAAATAAAATATGAATAGAGATTACATAAATATGAAATTAGATATTTCTATCATAATATATAATAATTATGTAAATATTTGTAAAAGACTAGAACTAGGATCGAGAAAAATAAAGCTATCATATATTGAAGAGAAATACCCTAGAATAGCACTATTTTAAGTTTCTCTTCCAAAGTTAGCACAAATGATCAAATGTTCCAAAAGTAGCATTATTATTATTTTATCTTTAATAATAAAATTAATTCTATTTTTTTTTACTTATGAATTTAATATCGTCATTGAAGCTTTCGGCGAAGCTTCCATCGACGCTTCCATCGAGATCGTGTATCAGATCTCGGATTTTGAAATTCTTGACGTGATTCTTATGGCTTTTAACTGAGAAATTAGGCAATGGTTGGTGCGTATTTGTTGCCGAAGTAGGCTTTGAAGTTTCTGGTTATCTCTTTGTTGCCTTTGTTAATGCAGTTTTTCGATATGGTTGAGATTCGTTCTAGGTATGGGATCAAGGATCTTTGGAATTTAGTTGGTAGATCTCTGAATTTGCTAATGAAATATTCTTCTTCGTTGTAGAGCGGGAATAATTTGATTTCTTTCTCGATTGTTTTGATTTGGTCACTGGCTTTGAATATGGTGATTTCTTCTCTGAAGAAGATGAATAAAGCTTGAACTTGAGGATTTTGTGGTGGTTTTGTTTTTGGATGAGCTTGATTTGGACTAATCTGCTGATTTCTTGATCAAAGAAGTAACGGGTTTTGTGGGATTTGTGGGTTTTATTCGAGAATTCATCTCTAGTGTCCCTATATTAGAAATTCATGAGCTAAAATCTCATAACACCCTTTCTATCAAAACAAATTCTCAAAACTCCCTCAATGGTAAAAGGACAATATTACCCTTAATGAAGATTGTTTTAGGTTAAATATAATTAAATAAGTAATTGTTCAACGAAAAACACAGTAGCTTAGTGGTTGTGAGCTCCATGCGCACGCGCGCGCGCCCAGGGTTCGAATCCCACTATGCGCGGTACAACTGGTACAACTAGGGTGCAACTGGTACAACTAGGGGATATATGGTACAACTATGTGAGGTGCAACTGGTACAACTATGGTGCAACTGGTACAACTAGGGGATATATGGTACAACTATGCAAGGTGCAACTAGGAGATATATGGTACAACTATTCTTTAAAAATTGTTAGAGGGGTAGTTTCGTCCTTTCATTAAAAAGAGGGGTAGTGAGATTAAGTGGGGGTAATGCAGAGATGAATTTCTGGTATAGGGACACTAGAGATGAATTCTCGAAATTCATCTCTGCATTACCCCCACTTAATCTCACTACCCCTTTTTTTAAGGAAAGGACGAAACTACCCCTCTAACAATTTTTAAAGAATAGTTGTACCATATATCTCCTAGTTGCACCTTGCATAGTTGTACCATATATCCCCTAGTTGTACCAGTTGCACCTCGCATAGTTGTACCATATATCCCCTAGTTGTACCAGTTGCACCTTAGTTGTACCAGTTGTACTGCGCATAGTGGGATTCGAACCCTGGGCGCGCGCGTGTGCGCATGGAACTCACAACCACTAAGCTACTGTGTTTTTCGTTGAACAATTACTTATTTAATTATATTTAACCTAAAACAATCTTCATTAAGGATAATATTGTCCTTTTACCATTGAGGGAGTTTTGAGAATTTGTTTTGATAGAAAGGGTGTTATGAGATTTTAGCTTGTTTTATTCCGATGAGCCCTCATTTGGAGCAGATTAACGGAGAAATCTGTGACCATTTCAAAGCACTTGTGTATGCCTTTTCCTCCCTAACTAATCTCAAAAATAGTAGAATTTACGATATTGAGATTTTCTCTATACGAGAGATTAAACATCTATTTTGCAGGAATGAGTTTTAAAGGTTGGAGAAGATTAAGGATTCTTATAGACAAAGCAAGCAATTATTGATAAAATCTGTGTGTTGATGAAATCTATGGATGCCATGATCCTTTCCAAGTTTCACGTTAGTGTGTTGTTTATGAAGTAATAATTGGAACACTAACTTAGTAACGTAGCTCCTTCAAACTTCTGAGTTAGTGGTATATAATTATAGGTTCTGACCATTTGTGTGCCTTAATTTCTTCTACCTAGTGTTTGGTTTTTATATACTTTTAAAAATCTGCTTGTTTATTATATTTCCATTGATTTATGTGACAGATAAAGAACTCAACTTTCATGTTGCACTAAAAAAAGGTAAGTGCGTCCACTTTCAAGGAGCTGCATTGTATGTACCTATATTTGATTTTCTCATATGTTTGTCGGTATGTCTTGATATGCTTGTCATTTGTTGTGTGAGTGCAGGTACTTTAATACACTCGCCAACAAGAAAATTGAACATTTTGATATTTTACAGTGGTGAACCTACACCTGAAGAAAACGTTCAAATAGATGTTGGATTCAGACAATTAGGAAGATCTTTATAAAAGTTAAGGTCATTATGGAATGCCTTCCTAAAATTTAAGACTGCTTTCATAAAAGCTATTGAATCCTTCCTAATTTTTTAAAAAATGTGTTTTTAAAATTTCTTTATATGTGTTTTGTGCCTTATTGTATCACATTCACATATTATTCCATTAATGATGTATAATAATTTGATTTGGTGCACATATTGGTGTTTTACAACAAAGGTAGAAAATAGGAATATCTAGCATGATGTTTTATTTTATTTTTATGAAGGTCTTACTAAAATGCGAGATATCTTTCCTAAATATTTTATTGTGCATAAAAATAGGTTCCGTAGTGTAATATAACTGGGTTATCAACAAAAGTTTAAACGTTACGTAGTAATGATAGATGTTGTTGGTTTGGTTTTGCAAGTTACAAGAACAGGAGAAGGTAATCTACAAGCTATCAATGAACCATCTATAAATAATGATTTTATGAAAATAAATTTGAATTCATGAAACAAAGAAAACTTCATCATAAAAACTCAGCATTACTAAAAAAAATGTAAAACATAGAAAGAAAACTCCATTAGTAAAGGGTAATGGTATCATTTTTGTGTTACCCTAGTGTTTACCAATATCCAGAATTTTTATGAAAGTCATCCTGAAATCTAAACTTGTTATGAAGGTCATCATGAAGTTCTAAGAATTCTTCCCGAATTTCGTGTAATCCTTCCTGAATTTCACCATTATCACGACCAAGTGGCATCATGCATTTTCTTGCTGCAACAGTTGTTGGTCCTCCTAATGAACCTCCCTGTAAGAGTTAAATCCCACAGATTCGCAGTTACCTTCGAACACAATCTAAGCACTCCCTTGACTGAACACAATCTAAGCACTCCCTTGACTGAACACAATCTCAACCACAATAGTCTATGAGATTGTAAGTGTTAAATAAGCTGCAACCAAGAATGTTTGTGAGAAATGAGAAGTCAAACCTTCTCTTCCTTCTTCTTCTTCTCCTGCTCAAGTTCCTCAACTATAAAGATCTTCTTCTCTGCTTTGGACTACGAACTAAGAAAAAAAAAATTCCATTCTTAGAAGAATTTCACAATTCAGTGATAATCAATGATAGTGTAATCAGAGAGAACAATCGCAGTAGTGGATTCATAAAAGCCAAGACTAAGATGCTGCACAGGATACAAGACGATAAGCAAGTCTAACCAGTTCAAATAAGTGAATTCAACAATTTGAGAGAGAGAGAAGAGAGAGAGAGAGAGAGAGAGAGAGAGAGAGAGAGAGAGAGAGAGAGAGAGAGAGAGAGAGAGAGAGAGAGCTAACGCCCAGCTGCTCAAACGCGGAGATGTCTCGATTCAAATGCGGAGCCGTCTCGATTCAAACGCGGAGCCATCTCGATTAAACGCGGAGCCGTCTCGATTCGATTGTGCCTGAGAAGAATACATATATTTTTGCTCTTCGTGTCCAGTTATGGATTCGTAGGTGATGTTCAGATTGAAATCAGGGTACGGGATGAATCGTATCGGTGGAGACAGAGAAGAAACGATATAAACTTTAATTTTATTGATAATTTAATTTTTTCCAAAATTAATGATAATATAAATGTGTGCTAGTTTTGGAACATTTAAAAGCATGTGCTAATTGTGGAAGAAAAACTTAAAATGGTGCTATTTTTGTCAATTGCCCTATATTTAATGGAACAACAATTACTTTCAAGAGTTACTATTATTAATTAGAGTTTTTTCAAAAAACAAACACAAAAATTTAAAGTTTTTTTTAAATCAAGAGGTTATTCAATTATTGGTGTTAAATTATAAATTCATGTCATCGATTAAAAGTCAGTGTATATTATTATTTTAATTATAATATAATATGTTTGTTAGTGGTAAATTATAAATAAATGTTACAGATTAAAAAACCATAAGGATTTGGTGCATATTATTATTTATAATTCTAAATAATGTAAATAATTAAAATAGTTTGAGTGATCTATGTTAAAAATGGTGAAATTTATTAAACAAAGGTATATCTGAAAAAGGAGAAAATATTAATCAAGTGCTCAAAAAATAAAGTAATGTATATATTTAATAGAAATGTATAAGGTTACTTGAAATAAAAATATTAAAGAAAACTTATTCTCAACATCGCACACACTAAAAAAAATAGTGCAAAATACTAAGAAGAAATTTGAAAAAGCTATTTGTAATAAAAACAATTATAATGGTAGTGGTAGATTGTGAAATTTTAATTAAAATTTAAAAAGAATTATATTTTTGGATAAATATACATATTTAAAAGTCAAAGTAATCTTATGAATTTGTAGATTTAGGAGAATCAAATTTAAAAAAACTTTGCGACAAAGGGTGGGTATATTCTCTAAGATTGTTTTAACGTCTACGTTTGTAAATAATGATCACTCAACCGATAAAAAGAAAAGAGTATTAGAAAAATTGAAAAGATGAAAATAGTTATGATTTGTTTTCATAATCAATATATTATAAGTAAGATAATAGAATCTAAAAAGAGAGTAGATGCAAGAGATGACGATTGTATACAAGAAATAAAGAAATAATTAATTGTGAAAAAATGTTAAAAGAAATAAATAAGTTACATATGGCTTAATAAATTACATTTGACATCTATATAGATTTATATTTTAATATTATATAATTGTAATTATATTCAACGGCTCGTCTTAATGATAAAAAAATTATAGTTCTGCGCAATGCGCAGTTTGTAAATCTAGTCAAAATAATAAAGACGTTTTAGTTGGATGCGTAAGAAAAGGTTGCAAAATTACTTAACATAATTAATAGTCTAAATGTGAAGTGACTTTAGTGTAGTGACCAATGGTAAGTCTTTAATGCACAATGCACCATCACACCAGGGATCGAGTCTCGCTCCCTACATTTGTAGAGATTTGGCTAATGAATCGGCTTATTATGGCCCAATGGTTGATAAAAGAAAAAAAAAATTAATAGTCTAAATAGTACGAATAAGTAGTAGGGTTAAATGAATTAAATTTTTGTGTCGGAAATATATATAACATCATTTATAAACAAATTTTTGTAATACATTACTTTCTTTCATAGTTAAGGAGGAAGTATCAAACTGTACGTGAACGAAATTATTGTTGACTCAACTGCATTTTACAATTATCTTGAATTGTCATTAAGTGTGTTTAGTTAGAGAATTTTGTAACGATTCGGATTTGATCTTTATAACTATTTTTAAAAGTTTAGTTCAGATTTTATCTTTATAACTGTTTTTTCTTCTTTGGTATCAGATTTATGTTTTACCGATATCTAAAATGACATATATTTTTTACCAAGCTAAAACTTACTTGAATTGCATCGATTTTATCTGGATTGAACACACGATTGACAGCCAAAAAAGAAAAAGAAAAAAACCTCACAGGGTCATCCTTCATTTTCAATCTTAAATATTGGTGGTTGAAGTCTTTAAATTTCTTGTTTCAATCTCAATCAAAACTAAAACATGTGTAGTTTGTTGTCTTTTCTAGAATTAAATGAGAAAAGTTTTTAGAAAACAACCTTAAAGTTATAAATAATTTCTCTAGTTTGTATGCTAATGTATGTCAAGGTTATCACAATTATTTTCGCCATCTGGTTTTAATGTAAAACTATACTCCCACACATGGCCCAGGACAACGGGTTAGTTTCTTTGAATACTCTTTTCTCGGAAAATTTCACCAATGCTCATAATTTCTTTTATTTATGTAGTCTCTTAAAAGAGCCAAAACTCTATGTAACTGGATGAAGAATGAAACTTTGGCTAGGGGCTATATATTAGATTAATCAAGAGAAATAGAAAGCGTAAAACTAGCTATGTGATATTAAAAGGTTGGTACCTCGTACGATATTACAAGTGAAAATGCAGATTCTGATACAGCAGACTGTAAAGAACAACAGGTTGTAGAGGAACAGCGGGATGTGGAGGAACAGCGTGCTGTGTTGGATCAAGAAACTGCATCAGATTACATTAGACAACAGAATTGCTGACATGGATGCGTGAGATGACGTGGAAAAGCTTGAGTGGATGAATGACGAGCTAAAGAGTTGCCAATTTAGTGAGGCGACAAAAAGAAAATGCTGTAGATGTAGAGATTTAAGAAATATTCTCTACAACAAATAAGGAAAATGATAAGCTTGAGGAGCAAGCAGTTTCCTAATCCTTTGGTACTTAGAGATTCGTCGTTTAGGGTTCCTGAAGTCGTGTATAAGTATTCTAGGTGAGGCCACGAACTACCTTAAGCACTCTAGAATACTATTGAGTTTTCGTGAACCTTTGAAGCTACAAAAATGAGCTAAGAAGGTAGGTGTTTAAATTCTCTTAGATCAACACATGAGGGTGTTTGGATCATTAGGAGAGTAGACTTAGACTTGTTTTTAGTTGGGTACAACCCTATTGAGAGGGGTAGGGTGGTAAAGTCCAAGATAAAAGTATCTTTGTAAAAGATAGAGCTGTTTTATAGAGTTTCCACCCTTGGAAAGATCCTGTCAGAGAAAAAGATCATCTCATTTGTGCTTAAGCAATGTCTTGATAACCATGTAAAGAATAACAAGAGGCTGAATAAAGGAGCAAAGGATCTGGACAAGCGACTGCTCACTCACAAAGGCACTATGATATGAAGAATCATGGAACTCAAGTGGTCACATGTGTGTGGTCAATGGGTCTATATATGATCAGACTACAGACATAGGTCATACAACAGTAGTACTTCAAAACATAGATGATGATGTTAGACGGGTGTCTACATTCAACTTGTAGAAGGCTAAACAGGTGACTTTATTGAACAATCTGGAAGGCAAAGTGCGTTGTTGTTGGTATTGTAGTCTGACTGGTCATGATAAGTTTGATTGCAACATACTTCAGAATCGTGTGATTCAACTCATACGCAAGAAGAAGTTTCACAATGTTGGTAGGCGAGGCAATCAAGGGTACATCAAGGTTGGTAGACGAGGCTAGACTACATTGTGTAAGAGATCTGAATGGAAGAACATGTTACTGTTATTATGGAAGTCAGAATCACCACAAACTCCCTGTTTTAAGTGTCTTGATTGTACTATACCACACACACATCAGACGGAGTGTCACAAACATGTTTGAAGATACAGGCGAGTACATCAAGAAGCGTGAGATGAATTTTTATGTTGCTCACACTGATGATGATCAACAGACTATTGTACGGGAGCACTGGTACAATGGTTGTTCTAAGCATATAACTGGGAGCCAAGGAAGTTTACACAACTTTGAAGAGTGTTCAATTGGCAAGGTCACTTTTGGAGATGGAGCTGAAAGTGAAATCCATGGCAAAGGAACATCTGTTGGTGAAAATCAGCCCCTGCTGCAAACTGTGTATTTGGTTGATGGCCTGAAGACTAATTTGATTAGCATCAGCCAGCTGTAAGATGAGAGATTGGATGTTACCTTCACCAAGGTAGGATATAAGGTTGCAGATGAGCATGGAAATATCAGACTTAAAGGTCAGTGGTCTAAGAATAGATGTTATGTGTGGAAGTCCATCAATCCACATGCAAAGGAGTTCAACCAAAAGTCTTATGATGTCTGGAGACATGATCTTAAGGGGTGCATCAACCACCTGTTGTTAAGTGTAAGCTGAAGCAATCAGAGTTGAGAATCACATCCACCAAGATGATGCTGGAAGGATTCAGGAGGGCAGAGTTGTTGTGTCTGCTACTACAACACAGAGTTATTGGAGTCTTGCTAATGGATGCAATATCACATGAGGGGCTCGTTGCAAATCACACTATTGAGACGGTCATTACATATCTTAGAGAAATCAACCATTTGGATTCCACTCCACTAGAGGACAGAATCATTAAGTCTGCTTGTAATATGGATGGTAATTGCGTTGTGCTGAAGGATCTCAGCTGTCTAGTATCTATTCTTGAAACTGTTACACTTGCTGAAGCATTGAGTGATGCTGAGTGGGTCATTACTGTGCAAGACAAACTAGAGCTGTTAAAACACATGAATGATTGGATCTTGATTCCACGACCATCTTACATAAATGGTATATCTTCTCAAGGTCTTGTCTCAAAGTGGGTCTTCCAAAATAGGACATGTTGTGAGGAACAAAGCACGATTGTTAGTTCCAAGTCCTGAGGAGAATCAAGTACATAAAATCCCTGTACTTTACTACGAGGCAATTAAGAATCTGGTTTGGATTGCGTGTGTCCATGACTTCAAGCTGTTTAAGGTGGATGTTAGTAGGATTGCTAAGAATGGGTTCCTTTAAATATTTGTACACATAGAACAACCAGAGGGTCTTGAGGATCCTAATCATCCTAATCATGTCTACCGATTGAAGCAAGTGACTGAAGTTGTTGAATACAGTCGACAATCTAGGTACGAATGTCTGATGATGTTTCTACTTGAACAAGGGTTCATACAAAAAAAAAGACGAGAAGATGCTGTTTGTGCTCAACAACACAGAAGGGTTAGTTTTTTCTCAGATCAGTGGGTGGGTCATAAATTTTTGGAGCTACATATCAAAATCTGCTAAATCAATTTCTGAGCAGTGTTATGCAATATTTCAAAGTGGACTTAGCAGAAATATGCGAGAGGACTAGTCATTACATGTGGGTTGCAAGACTGTAAAGTAGAGACTACACCCATGGGAACTAGTAATAACTTATCTGAAGATGAATCAGGAGACTGTGTGGATGGTGACTGATGTCTCTCTATTTTACCCTGTTTTAGCATGCATTTATCTCCTCTTTTGCATTGTTTAGAGTTAGTTCTAGCACTTTTATACTTTATATTCTCAGTTTATGCATTAGGATAGTTTTTGCATGGTATTTGCATATTTGTGTGCATAAACAGGTGATTTAGGTATTTTGGAAGCATCAAGGAGGAGTTATGATCAGAAGAGGACATCCAGTAAATGGAGTCAAGTTCAAGAAGGAGATTAGGAGAGCTCGAGCATTCACACAATCACCAGCTCGACTAAGCACACGGCCGAGTATCCGGTCGAGCATTCATATCCGACTCTATTTTGTCTGTCAGCCAAATTAGGGCTACCTCACTCTACAATAAATATGTGTTGTCACCTGGCCGAACAGGCAGTCCTAGTGAGTCATCTTTATTTGCTTTTTACCTTCTTTTTTTCTCTTGCTTAGCTCTAGGGTTTTAAACATTTTGTAATCCAGATATCTTTTGATCTATTGAGTATTTGCACTTGCTTCTTTATATAATGTTGTTCATCTCATCTTCATCTATCTATTTATGTATATTTCAATGATTTCTGGGTTAATGTTCTTGAGTATGATTTGTAGATCTAAGTAGTGATTAGGTTCTTGGAGATGGGTTAGGTTGGTAAAGAGTTCAGTTTGTTTAGGTTGTTTAAGCTTTGATTGTTATAGATCCCTTATGGATTAGGTGTTCTCTATGCTATCTTTGTTCTGAGAAGTTAATGATAGATCTTAGGTGTTTTAACATTCAAAAGATGTTTAAGATGTTTGATTAGACTAATACTAGAGATTACTGTGTCTAGCTCAAGAGATTGATTGTCTTGGGTGGTTTTTGACAAATAATGATCTGAGTTTTAATATCTTTTTATTCATGTCTTAGCTAGTGAGAACTAAGTCTAGAATGTTTAAACATGATTATTATTGTTATGAGAGTGAATTAGTAAGTTTATGATATCATTGACTAGGGATTAGCTTCTATGTGTTTTGTTAAACAACCTAGATAGATTAGGCTTGATGCCAACCCATTATTCCCATCTCTAAGATCTGTTTGCTATTTGTTTGCTTCTACTTTCCTAGTTAATCGCTTCATAATCGTTTGATTTGCATTTCTGGTCTTTGTTTTGCTTTTGTTCATATGTTCTACTTCACTCGACCATGTGCTTGACCATGGTTCATACCTTGCTGGATCGAGCACTCAATCAAGCACAAGTTTACTTTCTTTTTTATGCGTTGTACTGTTCAAGTCTGTCTTTATTTACTTATGCGTATTAATCCATCCTGCTTAGCATAGTTTATTACACTTTTTTATAGTTTAATTTGGCATTAGTACTGCTTTAAGTTGTTTAGCTCATTGCATTACATTTCTGTTCATTAGGTTGATAGTCAAACTCTCATCTTTATAATTAGCTTAACTTGAATGCATTGATCATGTTTTGACTGTTTACATATCACACTCATTATGGATTGACATCCTTTATGCTACAACATCATAAAGGTTATTGAAACACCTTGCATTGCATTCCCATCCTCATATAAGATCTTACTTATGTTTGTTTGACTTCTGCCATTCATTCATAAGTCCCAAAAAGATATTTTTTTAGTGACTAGTACAGAGGATGGTTGCTTGCTTGAAAATGTATTGCACCAGTTGACCAGACATTTGTTATGATGTCACAACTTGTGAGCGGTACTGTTGAAATCCTTAAGTATCGCACATGAGAGCTGTTGAAATGATTGTTAAGTATTTCAAGGGCACATGCGACATGAGGTTGATGTATATAATTAGAGCTGACATAAATCTAAAGGGTTATTGCTCTTTGAATCACCATCAAGGTTTAACTGGTGGTTGTTTTCTTCGGGGAACAAATCTAATATTGTGTTACGCTCAGAAGTCTGTTAAGGTACCCTGTTCAGTTACTGAATCTGAGGTTAATGCCTTGGGAGTCTGTTTTATAACTTGGTGAGGATGAAACAATTAAAAACAGCGTACGGTACCTTCTTAGACTCTGCTTCAATTTTGTGTGATAAGCAAGTCTTTGATAATATTGATATAGATCATGTATCACAAAATAAAATTGGAACTCATGATAGATATCAGTTTATTCATAGATTAGCCGAGGAGAAACTAATAATATTAGAGCATCTGAGCACTGAACTGCAGATTGATGATTTATTTACAAAACCTTTGGACCTGGATCAACTCATGATTCTAAGAAAAGCCATAGGTGTTTGTGAGATCTTATATATGTTTTGTGAGTTGCACTGATCAGATATAAGGACATGCATCAGAACAGGCCATGGAATTCCTGGAATGTATAACTCTGTCCGAACAAACAATTAGTGGAAAATAGCTGCATGTCTTGTCAATTCATAATGGGGATCTCGTAAAATGTTATCATGAAGAAAGAGGTCAAAGAGCTGAGGAGAGGAATTATTGTGCATTCCATTCTGAAAGAAGTATCAGTTGTTTGTAAAATATAGATTAATGTGGCTGGTATGTCTGCAACAGAGCGCTGAAGAATAATAACAAGTGAATGCACATATATCAGCGGTTGAGAAGTTAAGTGATATCGTTGATAGAAATTAGGAGATTCAATAGAAGATCGTTCATATCATCAAACTATGAAGATCATCCATATCTGTTGGATCTAAGCTCTGAGGAAGTGTATCATGAAAAGTAAAAAATAGAGAAATGACTTGATACACTTCTATCCATCCACTCTCCAAATGAAATTCCAGCTGCCTGCTCAATGTTGGACCATGAGAATCAAAGTCATGACAGAGCGAAAGATGAGCCACTGATCACAGAGCTATTTCTTTGAAGATTCACAAAAGGTTGTGGTAGTTTATGGTGAAGTCCTCAACAAGTGGTTGAAAAATATCACATAACAAATCTCAAGGTATACAAAATCTTGCTCTAAGAAGTAAAAATTAATATAAGAGTGCTCTCTATCGTCTGTTTCTTTTTGGGTTCCCTCCGCTTCCTATGTTTAACTTGTTTAGGAAATCTCATATTGTAGGTAAAAAGCTGAAAAAGAATAACATGCTGTAAAATCAGATGATTGATTACTTAAACACAAATCTGATTGTTGAACATACTGTTGATGGAAATTCATTTATGTTTTCAACAAGTGTGCACTGATGTTTTTGTTAATTATTTCAGGTTTAGCTTATTTTTTCCAGCTCACTGGAATGATCTTGATTCTCAATGTGGTAAAATCTGTAGAGCAACAATGGATCAAGGTCTGACATCTTTAACGATGGATTGATCATTGAAGTAGGATCAGAGAGCTGCATGTTCATCTGATTCTTTGGGTGTAAAGAAGATACCCATGAGTACTGAAGGGTTGAAAGTAGCTGTTACTGAAACTCACAACCTGCTTCTGAAACGACCGACCTTTTTTTTTTCTTTTTAATAAATAATAATTAATATAAATATATAAATAAACTACAACTAGTGGTCCCATACCCACTAGCCTCCTAACCACATTCACAAGCAACAGCGGAACAATAACAAGCAATATCCAATAATACTCCAACAACAATCCAATATCATAGCATAAACAATAACCAAATACCAAACAACAAGAAACAAGGAACCAGCAACCTAGCAATGTTTCTAATGACTCAACTCTAGCAACCTAGCAATGCCAGACAACATCCAGTCGAGTCCCTAGAACATCCTCCTCTTCATTGCCTTGATTCCACGATCACACTTTGCCTTTACCTGCACACCACAAACAACAATTGAGATGCGTAAGTATTATCACAAATACTTAGTGAGGCAATCCTCCCATCTACTGGGCTATACACACAAGCAACAATGATTCCAAAGTTCCAAAACAAACAACAAACAAACACACAAACCAGGAAATCAAACATCGTCTCGCTGGAAGGGAGGTGTCGACCGACACCAGCCTACTGTCGACCAACACTGGCCTTGGTGTCGACCGACACTACCCCACAGTGTCGATCGATGCCCAATTTGCTGGTGTCCATCGACACCAAGTGGTGTCCATCGACACCAAGTGGTGTCCATCTACACCCCTTCTGCAACTGCGATCCGCGCAAAGTTGAGAGTCGAATCTGACTCCCAAATCTCCTCCAACTCGTCCAATACTCGAAACCCAGGCCTTATACCACCGTAGGAACCTGTATCAACCAATCCCAGCAAGAAAAACACACAAACAAGCAACAACAAGCAAGAACAAGAATCAAAGGCTTAGATTAGCCATGGTCATGCACTCACCTCTTGCAGGAAGTTTCTGACCAACAATGGATGAATCCACACTCCCAGCAAGCTTCCCACACGTTCCAAGCCTTGAATCCTCACTCCCACAGCAAGATCTCACCCACAAAGCCTTGAAATCTCACAAAAACTCCCAAAAACTCAAGAACGATGTTTTTCTCCTCTTTCTCTTGTTTTTCAGCGGCAAGACAACACACAACACGACCTAGGTCGTTTTCCCCACTTAATAACACGGTTTAATGGTTCTTCCTAAACCAAACCGGTCCAAATCGATCAAAAATCCAATCTGGTCGAACCAGAAATAAGTGGTGTCGACGGACACTACCCCAAGTGGTGTCCATCGACACCCATCCCCAAAAACCAGTTTTTGGTTCGCGGATGTTACAATTCTCCCCCACCAATCTAGATTCGTCCTCGAATCTCAAATAACCATCAGTCAAGGACTCCTGTGCAGCCGTCTCCACGGCCCGCACTCCTTCGACCGATCTTACAGAAGGTCACCTCTAGGCGATAGACTCACGCTCCAGGCGTCATTTGCTCTTGACTTTTTGGACTTTCCTTTACTCGTAGGCCTAAACCTTGAGTTTTTATTGGCTCCTCATCAGACCTAAGTCTGCATGCCAAATGTTGGCTCCTCATCAGGCCGAAACCCGCATGCCATAATATATAAGGAAAAGTCCAAACTCGTCTCTCGGGTTGCCACCCTACAGCGCGCCCCCAGATCGTCATCCGAAGTCGATATACCAACCACACTCCCGAGCCACAAAGTCTCTGAATATGGCAGTACTAGGAGAACCTAAGTCCCCCAAGAGTCGCGAGCAAACGATTCTGAACATGTCTGAGTCCTATCCCTATCCAGGTTTCCTTCCCGTGACTCGCGTAAAAACATCTCAATGTCCTACCAACCACATATTCCCTCACTGGAATACCTCATGACCACACAAGGATCATATACACGCCACAAGGGCCGCCACAAAGGCCAAACAAAATGTCCTAAAGAGGACCGCCACCAAGGCCAAACAAATGTCCTAAAGAGGACCGCCACAAAGGCCAAACAAATGTCCTAAAGAGGACCGCCACCAAAGCACTCTGGCTAAAAAGCCCGCCACAAAGGCCATCTGTCCCGAAGGACCGTCACAAAGACCATCTGTCCCGAAGGACCGTCACAAAGACACTCTGGCTAAACAGCCCGCCACAAAGGCCATCTGTCCCGAACGACCGTCACAAAGACACTCTGGCTAAACAGCCCGCCACAAAAGCCAAACAAATGTCCTAAAAAGGACCGCCACCAAGGCCACACAAATGTCCTAAAGAGGACCGTCACAAAGACACTCTGGCTAAAAAGCCCGTCACAAAGACCACACATTGTCTAAAAAGACCGCCGCACACGGCACACTGACTCAAAAGTCCGCCACTAAGGCCACACACAAGCCCCCTTTAAGGCTCTCTACCGCTAAAATGGACAAATTCTAACTCCCATAAAACTTTCCATATTTAGCACTTTCCATTTTTGGAAACTTTCCACTTTTGGAAACTTCTCCTTCAGGAAACTTTCCTTCACAATCCCGCCTCACGGAAACTTTGTACCCCAACACCACCTCATCTCGTTACTGAGTCGCACAACCAACCACCCCAAGCGACCGTGTAACAAGAGAGATGGGCTGGAATACTCCATTCCCGCTCCAGCCACGGATTACAGATGGGACCAGGCTAACCGAGCTCAAGTCGCGGCTTGCTTCTCATACCACTTCTTGAACCTTGCCTTCATCCTTGCCTCAGGCTCCCAAGTCTGCTCCTCAACACCATCACAGTCCCGCAGGACTCTCATCAAAGGAATCTTCTTCTTCCGAAGTTCCTTGATCCTCCTCTCGAGAACCCTCACTGGTCTCGCTTCCAAAGTCATGTTAGGCTGAAGATCCTCAGGAATCTTAGCGAACACCTCCTCTCCCTCACGGAGACACTTCCGCAACATAGACACATGGAAAACCTTATGGAATGCACGCATCACCTCAGGTAACTCCAATCTATATGCCACTGGTCCAACCCGCTCAATCACTCTGAATGGGCCCATATACCTTGGATTCAACTTAGTCTCTGACAATGACCTGTTCGGACCCCGCAACATGGCCATCTTGAGGTACACTCTGTCTCCTACCTGAAACTCAAGATCTCTCCTCCTCCTATCTGCATAACTCCTCTGTCTATCCTGAGCCTCCTTCATGTTCAGCTTGAGAACCCGAATCTTCTCCGAGGTCTCCTGAACAAAACTAGCACCAAACATGCTCCTCTCCCCCACCTGAGTCCAGCATAATGGTGTACGACATGGCCTCCCATACAAAGCCTCATAAGGAGCCATCTTAATACTTCCCTGATAATTGTTGTTGTAAGCAAACTCTACCAGGTTCAGGTGATCTGCCCAATGGCCACCCCAATCCAACACACACATCCTCAGGAAATCCTCCAGCGTCTGGATCGTCCTCTCAGACTGTCCATCTGTCTGGGGATGATAAGCTGTACTCATATGCACCTTAGTGCCCATCTCCGCCTGAAATGCCTTCCAGAACACCGAAGTGAACTTAGAATCTCTATCAGACACAATGCTCGCTGGCACCCCATGCAATCTGACTATCTCTCTCACATACTTCTTAGCCAAGACCGCTGCTCCATCAATTTTCTTAATTGCCAGAAAATGTGCTGACTTAGTCAACCGGTCCACAATGACCCAAATAGCATCAAAGGTCCGTGACACTGGCAATCCTACCACAAAATCCATGGTGATCATATCCCACTTCCACTCAGGAATGGGTAAACTCTTCAGTAACCCGCCAGGAACCTGATGCTCAGCCTTCACTAGCTGACACACATCACACCTCGAAACCCAACTCGCTACATCCTTCTTCATCCCGACCCAATGATAGTACCTCTTGAGATCACGGTACATCTTAGTGGCTCCTAGATGAATGGACAACTTGCTCGCATGAGCCTCTCTCAGAATCTCCTGCCTCAACTCCTCATCCTTGGGCACACACACACGACCGTGCACCAAGATAGTACCATTATCTGAGACCTGATACTCTGAATCCACATCCTTAGAGGCATTCACCAGCCCCAAATCCTTCTCCTGAGCCAACCGCACCCTACTCAGAAGATCTGCTCTATTTACTGCTACCAAACCCAACGGTTCCTGTGAAACAGC
The DNA here is from genome assembly GCF_030686135.1 of Camelina sativa. Lineage (NCBI taxonomy): Eukaryota > Viridiplantae > Streptophyta > Magnoliopsida > Brassicales > Brassicaceae > Camelina > Camelina sativa. The sequence continues at coordinate 28,908,184 of NC_141896.1, read as the reverse complement.
ACACAAGCTCAAAGCACTGATCTCCCCTACCAGAGACTCCATCTCCTGCTCCTGAGCCGAAGCTACCCTCTTCTGACTCAGAGCATCTGCAACCGTGTTAGCCTTACCAGGATGATAGGCTATCTCCAAATCATAATCCGCCACAAGCTCCATCCACCGCCTCTGTTTCAAATTCAACTCAGGCTGAGTGAATATATACTTCAGGCTCTTATGATCTTTGAACACCTGTACCTTTGCACCATAAAGATAAGATCTCCAAATCTTCAGGGCAAAAACTACAGCACCCATCTCCAAATCATGGGTAGGATAGTTGCCTTCATGCACCCGCAACTGCCGCGAAGCATAGGCAATCACCTTCCCATGTTGCATCAGAACACAACCCAAACCAACTCTGGATGCATCTGTATAAACCACATAGGGTTCTCCCTGCTCAGGCAAAGCCAACACTGGCGCAGTAGTCAACATCTCCTTCAGGCTTGCAAAGCCTTCCTCACACTCTTCTGACCAGACAAAAGAAACATCCTTCCCTGTCAACTTACTCATAGGACGTGCTCTGCTTGCAAACCCCTGCACAAATCTCCTGTAGTAACCTGCCAATCCAAGAAAACTCCTGATCTCTGTGGCATTCTGCGGTCTAGGCCAATCCCTAATAAACTGAATCTTCTCTGGATCTACAGAAACCCCCTCAGCAGAAACAATGTGACCCAGAAACCCCATCTCACGCTGCCAAAAACTACACTTGCTCAACTTGGCAAACAACTTCTGCTCCCGCAGCTTCTCCATAACTGCCCTCAAATGCACTGCATGCTCCTCAGGACTCTTAGAATAAACCAGGATATCGTCGATGAAAATGATGACAGATACATCCAGAAACTCCTGAAACACACTGTTCATCAATCTCATAAACGCTGCTGGCGCGTTAGTCAATCCAAAAGGCATCACCACAAACTCATAGTGCCCATATCTCGACCTGAAAGCAGTCTTCCTCACATCTGCCTCATCTATCGGTATCTGATGATAACCCGATGCCAGATCTACCTTGGAGAACCAAGTAGCACCCCTCAACTGATCCAACAACTCATCGATCCTAGGAAGAGGGTACTTGTTCTTCACAGTGACCCGGTTCAGACCCCGATAATCAATATACAACCTGAAACTCCCATCCTTCTTCTTCACAAACAACACCGGCGCTCCCCACGGTGATACACTAGGACGGATGAATCCCTTACTCAGCAAATCCTCTAGCTGCTTCTTCAGCTCTGCCATCTTTGCTGGAGCCATTCTGTAAGGAGCCTTGGATTACGGTATCGTCCCTGGTTCCAGTTCAATGGTGAAAGGATCCGACCGAGATGGTGGTAATCCCTGCAAAGACTGAAACACATCCTCAAACTCCTCCACTACCGGAATACCGCTAACCGTAGACTTCCCCACTGACTCTGGCATAGATATAGTAACCAAATAAGCCTCACGGCCCTTCTCGATCATCTTCCCAGCCTGAATGTCTGAGATCACGAGACTCCCCGAAGTCGGTCTAATACCCTGGAATACCAACTTCCCTCCTGAACACTCAAACTCCACTCTACCCCGATGGTAATCCAAATGCAACCCATGTCGATGCAACCAATTCATCCCGAGAATAACGTCATACAGCTCCACTGGACTGATAAGCAAATCTGCTGGCCATGACTCTCCTGCGATTTGAATATCAATTCCTCTGGCTCGTCCAATCACTCTCAGAAACTCGCCTCCCGCAACTCTGACAACTCCTGCATGCTCTCCAGGATCCCCGCTGATCCCCGCACACTCTGCACACTCTAGAGTAATGAAGCTATGCGAAGCTCCAGAATCAAACATAACGTGGGACTTAAACCCGCCCACCAACAAGGTCCCTACACAAACCTCATGTGTTGAGAAACTAACACTTTATCACAGGAAACATATACTATCTGAACCTACTAAAATTCACAAAGTTAAAGTACCAGAAACTGTACCTGTGATCGCCCCGGCACTGGTTCCACCAGTCTCAGCTGTCGTGTAAACTCGTGGCGCCTGCTCAATCCGTGCCACCTGCTGACCTCCAGGCTGCACCTGCTGCAATGCTGCCACTGCTGCCGGCTGCAACTTGGGACAAAAAGGCCTGATGTGCCCTGTCTCCCTACAGTGATAACATACCCGATGTCCTGCCGTCGGAACACTCCTCTTGGGACAACTAGCAACCCTGTGATCCCTGCTCCCACAACCGAAGCAACCCGCACCACTCGGCTTCTGCGTAGCCTCCCACTTCCTCTTGGTTCCCTGAGCATGCCTACCGCCCCTGCTAGAACCACCCTGCTGCTGAGCCTTACTAGGCTGAACTGCTGGAGCTACCGCCACTGACTGTGCCCGGATATCCTCCTCAATCTCTGCTGCAGTCTCAACCAGCTCTGCACGCATAGCATAACTCCTCCCTCTACAGTGAACTCTCAAGTTATCACGTAGAGCCCTCAAGAACCTCCTGATCTGAGCCTCCTCAGGCTCCATAGCTCGACCTCCATAACAAAGAAGTCGACTGAACTCCAAGTCCAGCTCCCGCACTGACCGTGTCCCCTGAGACAACTGAAGGAACTGCACCTCCAAACGATCCAATGCCTCTCTAGGAAAATACTTGTGGTTGAACTCTAGAACGAAGTCAGCCCAAGTCATCTCCCGCTGCAACCTCCTTGCAGCCACAGATCTCCACCACAACTCCGCATCACCACTCAAAAAGTAGACCCCTATGTCCACCCAAAACTCCTCAGGACATCTCAGAGTATGGAAGTTACGTTCCACTCTCGTCCTCCACGCATCCGCAGCAGTAGGATCTACACCTCCTGAAAACTGCTCAGTACGCAACCGACCCATCTCTGTCAACATGCTTAGATAACGAGCATGGACCCCCGCATCCGCAGCCACTGGCTGCCGCTCCTCCGCCACCACTGGTGGCACTACCTGAGCCTGAGCCGGTACCACTGGTGGTAACCGCTCTAACACCTGTGCTAGCAAAGCCGCAACGTCAACACCAGGGACTCCACCCGCTGGGACCCCCACACCCGGGACCCTAGCATCACCGGCCACTGGAGCATCAACACCGCCCCCTCCTGCCACACTCACGGAATCCCCCGGAACATCCTGCGACTTGCCAACACCCTCAGCTGTCACACTCTGGTCCTCGGTCTCACTAACCACTGGGGCTCTGCCCCTACCACGACCACGTCCGCGTCCATGACCTCGACCAGCCACAGCATCCTCTTTAACCATCTGCACTACCATGAACAAAAGGCTAAGCAAACAATTTCTATTATAACACAGAAACATAAACTCACCGTGGAATCACACACTCGGCTCGAAGAGGATGTTCTAGGACTCCATGCCACACACAATTGACTAACTCACATAATCAATCAAGCATGCAAATCCCAAACATCTACAACAGAAACCTAGTGAACCCAAACCTAGAACCGTAAGGGCTCTGATACCAAAATGAAACGACCGACCTTTTTTTTTTCTTTTTAATAAATAATAATTAATATAAATATATAAATAAACTACAACTAGTGGTCCCATACCAACTAGCCTCCTAACCACATTCACAAGCAACAGCGGAACAATAACAAGCAATATCCAATAATACTCCAACAACAATCCAATATCATAGCATAAACAATAACCAAATACCAAACAACAAGAAACAAGGAACCAGTAACCTAGCAATGTTTCTAATGACTCAACTCTAGCAACCTAGCAATGCCAGACAACATCCAGTCGAGTCCCTAGAACATCCTCCTCTTCATTGCCTTGATTCCACGATCACACTTTGCCTTTACCTGCACACCACAAACAACAATTGAGATGCGTAATTATTATCACAAATACTTAGTGAGGCAATCCTCCCATCTACTGGGCTATACACACAAGCAACAATGATTCCAAAGTTCCAAAACAAACAACAAACAAACACACAAACCAGGAAATCAAACATCGTCTCGCTGGAAGGGAGGTGTCGACCGACACCAGCCTAGTGTCGACCAACACTGGCCTTGGTGTCGACCGACACTACCCCACAGTGTCGATCGATGCCCAATTTGCTGGTGTCCATCGACACCAAGTGGTGTCCATCGACACCAAGTGGTGTCCATCGACACCCCTTCTGCAACTGCGATCCGCGCGAAGTTGAGAGTCGAATCTGACTCCCAAATCTCCTCCAACTCGTCCAATACTCGAAACCCAGGCCTTATACCACCGTAGGAACCTGTATCAACCAATCCCAGCAAGAAAAACACACAAACAAGCAACAACAAGCAAGAACAAGGGAATCAAAGGCTTAGATTAGCCATGGTCATGCACTCACCTCTTGCAGGAAGTTTCTGACCAACAATGGATGAATCCACACTCCCAGCAAGCTTCCCACACGTTCCAAGCCTTGAATCCTCACTCCCACAGCAAGATCTCACCCACAAAGCCTTGAAATCTCACAAAAACTCCCAAAAACTCAAGAACGATGTTTTTCTCCTCTTTCTCTTGTTTTTCAGCGGCTAGACAACACACAACACGACCTAGGTCGTTTTCCCCACTTAATAAAACGGTTTAATGGTTCTTCCTAAACCAAACCGGTCCAAATCGATCAAAAATCCAATCTGGTCGAACCAGAAATAAGTGGTGTCGACGGACACTACCCCAAGTGGTGTCCATCGACACCCATCCCCAAAAACCAGTTTTTGGTTCGCGGATGTTACAGCTTCAAGCTGTGAAAGTGCTCTAGAGGATTCCTGCTGAGTTGTCATGCGCCTAAGGACGAATCGAACAACTGATTCTGGGTCTAGATCGATAAATGAGCATAATGGCGGTACCATGATATGAAGGAATATAGCTACCTATGTCGGAGGCTGATGAGTGTTCCTGAACAAAAGACTGAGCTCGCAAGCTATTATGTGACTATCATGTTTGTACAACAGGTGGTTTTTCATTAGGGTCCCGTCTTTGATCAAGTATTTGATGCAAGGGAATGTTACCAGAAGCTGGACTGTGCTACAAAGCAAGTGTCTATGTATGACATATACATTGTCATCTGTATCACTAGTAAAATACTCAACAAGTTTCACCTTGGATCATTATATCCGAAGCGAGGGACTGTCGTATCTTCTTGAGGATAAGGGAGATTATGCAAGAGTGTGTGGATGCTTAAGTTTATTGTAGCCAACATAAGGATGACAGGAGATCAGCTCATCCTTGAGGCTCTGCAGGTGCAACATGTTGAGTTTTGTTCAAATGATGCTGCTTGAAAAGTTGTTTAGTTTTTCAGGAATATGTCTGAGTTGAATACTGGCTTAAGAGAAGGTGTATGACAGTCTTGGGCTAATCTATCAACTATCAAGGGGTTTGATCAAGATAGTGAATGCTCTTGTCAAAGAACATAGACTGTATGAAGTCCCAGTTGTACAATCAACTCTCTATGTGATTAGAGGTAAAAAATATTGATCTGTTTGTGTTCCCTATTGATGACGAATTTGAGAAGTGGTACATGCTTCACTCATCTGTATGTAAGGGCAACAAGGGTCTGTGCCGAATCGATCGAAGTGTTATCTGCTTCTCGAAGTCTTGACTATTAGCACTAGGCCTGCGAGTTCGGGTATAAGGGTCGGCTCGGGTCAGTTTTTTTGGTTATTCGGGTATTCAGGTTTTCAAAAACTCCACTAAACATAACCGAACAAAAAATCAGTCTGGGTCAGGTCGAGTGGAATTTGTTTTGGGTTTATCCTGTTTAAATCCAAAAATCGATTAAAATCGGTTCAAATCCGGTTAAAACTGGCTACGGTATACTTTTGTATAATTTGTTTTTATTAAAAAAATAAAAAGAAATTGGGTAATCGGGTCGGGTCGGTTCGGGTTGGGTACCAAACCAAATTTTCAATCTTTCTGAATTAAACCAAACTTTAAATTAGGTTAAACCGTAACAAGAAAAATTCTGGTTGGGTCTATTCGGTGGCTTTAGATCGGGTCAAAGTCGCAGGCCTAATTAGCACCCTATTGCTTGACACACTGTTGTGGTTATTAGCACTCTATTGCTTAACACCCAGTTGTGGTTGAAAGAATAGTCACAATGCCTCCAACAAGAAATTGTTACAAAAGATTATGAGATTGATCATCAAAGTGCTTCAGGTAAGTGATTCCCATAGCTCTGCTTACTAATGTGATACATATGTCTGTTTTTGACTTAGTTGGTCGCTCAAGCAGGGGGAAAATGATTCTGGTTTTGATTTGTTTTAATAAACGCCTAATGCTAAGAATTTCTTTTCTTTTGGGGCTATTTGATTTAGGGGGAGAATCATTATTTATGGGGGAGAATTAATGGATTATTTGGTTGATCTTAGGTGCATAGTGTTTATTGATCTGAGGTTGTTAATGAATATGCCAATTGATTAAGTATGTTTCGAGAACTATTAAGAACATGGTCTCCATTGCGTCCGCTGGGGTTTCTGATTTGTAGGTTTTTAATCATAGTTCTATTTGAACAAAATGTTGACTGATTATGCTAGATAATGATTTTGATTTGTCTAGTTGTTGGTTGTTCTGTTTTTGGTTTCTGTTTGTTCGAGTGTCTTTTCAGGTCAAACCAGAGAGATGCTTGAGTAACAAACTCAATCAAAAAAGGAGAGATTGAAGATGTAGATTCTGAAACAGCAGGCTGTGGAGGAACAATCGGATGTGGATTAACAGCGTGCTGTGTTGGATCAGGAAACTGCATCAGTTCACATCAGACGTCGGAGTTGCTGACATGGATGCATGGGCTGACGTGACAGAGTTTGAGTGGATAAATGACGAGCTAAGGAGTTGCCAACTTAGTGAGGAAGCAAAAAGATAATGTTGTAGTTGTAGAGATCTATGAAATATTCTCTATAACATATAAGGAAAATAATAAGCTTGAGGAACAAGCAGTTTCCTAATCCCTGGTACTTGGAGATTCATCTTTTAGGATTTCTGAAAGTCTGTGTAAGAGTATTCAAGGTGAGGCCACGAGCCACCATAAGCACTCTAGAATACTGTTGATTTTTTGTTAAACTTCGAAGCTACAGAAAGGAAGAAGGTGGGTGTTTCAATTCTCTTATATCGACACAGGAGGGTGTTTGGATCATTTGGAGAGTAGACTTATACTTATTTTTAGTTGGATACAATTTTATTGAGAGGGGTAGGTTGTGTAAATTCCAAAATAAAAGTATCCTTGTAAAAGATAGCTTTATCAATAAAAACAAAGTTTAAAGTGTTGGTTTAGCGTGTTCCATGTATATATCGAAAGTGTTGTGCATCTCTATACGTTACCATAGGAAAATCGAAGAACTCATAGGAAAAAAAATTATTGGCAACAAAGTATATATATGATTCCATACTATCAAATAAACTGAAATCCATGTACAATGTTTGCATAAGCCTTTGGTCCGGCCCAAATTTTAACAAATGCATGCCTAATTCTCTAGAATCTTGACAAGCTTCCAAACAAAACCATTTCAGGTGGTAAAACATCGCATGTTTGGATGTGTTTGAAAAAGCATCGGAAGAAGGAAAGAAAAACATCAGAAATATCAAACTAATCAAATCTTGGAAGAAGCATGTAATAATTAGATACGTACAGGAAAAAAGTGAGAAAATCTGAGTAGGCCTTCACCTTTTCTACAAACAGCGAAATAAAAGGCAAGAGCCTACTAGCGCCCTTCGTCGTATGGAATCCACTTGGTTCAGATTTTTTCAATGTGGTGTGGCAAGGTGGCTTTATCATTGATCTTTTTTCCGGCACTCGACTTTTGGGAACTAGTTCCCAACCTACATGCTGTCTCCCTTTTTTTGGGAGCAGAAGATTCGTCATCTTTAGTGCGAGTTAGGTTTTTAAAAACCTGTTGGAATATTTGTATTCCAGTGTGGCAATATGTCGTTTTTCGGCTAGTGATTCGGTCTTGGTCAACCTCCCGTCACGTCATGTGGCTTATCTCCTTGGTGGATCTTACTATCGTTAGGGTTTCAGTACCACTTTATCTTAGCTTTTGCTGTTTGTACTCTAGTGTTAGTTTATTTTCATGTTGGTTATCTTTCCGGGTGTTGTGTACTTATTTAAGCAATATACCGTGGTTTTTTTCTTCCTATGTAAGTTAGTTAGTTGTGTTATGCTTTTTCTAGAGGAAAGTACCAAAAACCTTGTAACTTAGATTAATGGAGTTGTTTGTTGAGAAAAAAAAAAAAAAAGACAAGAGCCTACTAATATATGTAGAACTTGTGAAAAGGTACATTTTTAAAAATTTCATTTATGTTTTCTTCTATTAAATTTTTCGTCGTCGTTAAAATTGCCGATAAGAAACTAAACACTATGTCATTTTATTTGGATTTACTAAACTTCCGAAACACATCTCAAACTTCAATCGAATAATGAAAAGCGTATACGTATGTGAATAAACAACAATTTCTTTAATCTTTATGAATAAAGGAAAGTTGGTAGTCAAAAGTCAATAAATTTACCCGTGCCCATATATATAAATACGAGAAGCTCATAGCTACTCAAAATGTTAAAACTTGCGACTTCAAGCGTAATATACAAGCTCCACAAAACCAGACATGATGACATGACTTTCAGACAATCTCTTTTAAATTGAGAGAGATCACATTATTGAAGAAAACATACAAACACACACAAGATGACACTACAAGAAAAAGTGAATATTGTGATGGAAAAATTGTGACCGTATGTTCCGTCATAATATTATGACGATTTAGATACGAAAATGTGACGTATTTAAAACGGTCATATATATGTCACTGTTTAGTTATAATATTGTGACCGACTTAAAGGTAACTGATTTTGGTCTCTATTTGTGTCGAATTTGTTACAAATATTTAGTCACATATATAAATACGGATTTGTAACTAAATAAGGTAACTAAATTATATGGTTTTTGTAACTATATTTACGTCACTTTTAGTTACAAATATTTTGTAACTACGTAGTCAAAATTAGTCACTATTTTAGTTACCTTTGTGTTTAGTCATAAATTGGACATAGTTATTACCACTTTTGTTACTCCAATTAAATAATAAAATAGTTTCAATAATGGAAAAAAGAGAGAGCTGAAAATACAAATTTTTCCAAAAGAGTTAAAATGACATAAAATAATCTGAAAATTGTTACTCACATTCGTCGTCAGTAGTTAATTCGATATCAGAATTCCCATCTTCAGCGTCTGATCCAACTTCTTCTTCTAGTATTGGATCATCAAGATCTTCTGGTTGACCATCTGGATATAATAGTGTCTCAATGTGCAATGAATCAGATTGGACAACAGAATTAGTGTTATCATGTTGCAGTGCAGTGAAATCCAGATTTTGGTTGACCAATACTTTTCCTCTTGGCTGTATCGTAATTGCTGCTTCCCATTGTTGATCTTTTTCGGCTGAGTCATTCTTGGATATGGAACATAACATACCTGATCTGCTTGTGAACCCAAAACAAAAGGATCGTACTTTTGATAATGCCTTTTAGCATTAATATCAATGATCCCTGACTTGTTTTTTCGTATACCTTTCCCAATGGTTGAATCATACCAATCACATTTGAAAACCACGACTTTAAGATCAACTGGTCCTGGATAATGCAGCTCATAAATCTCTTTCAATACTCCATAAAACTCAGCAGCTTCTTCACTTGAGCTGGAAGGTGTTACACCTTTCACACAAACTCCATAATTGGCATTCTTTTTGTCTTTCCCATGATCATATGTGTGAAACATATATCCACGACAAAAATACATTGGCCAACTAGTAACTTGAACCATTAGACCATGAGCGAGACTCAACAACCAATTTGGATATGAATTATTGTTCAAGGTATCTTCCACCTGTTTTAGAAAAAAAATGATGTATATTCAACAACCACGATACATGCACATATTTTAAGCTTACAAAAAAAAATCATGTATAATATAAGCTTATCAAAGATGCATGCACATATTTATTTTATTTTATTTTAAAAAACACTTACATGTTTTTGTAACCAGCTTGAATATGTTTTTTCTCTAAGCTCGGTTAAATTGTTTTCAGTAATCCCAGGATTAGTCGCAATCATGCTCTCATCAAATAACCTATATAAATATAAATTCATGAAAAAAAAATTATGATTTATGACACTCAATCTACTAATATATAAATTAAAGTACATATGTGTATATTATTTTTACGTACCTTTCAAATGATCTTAATTGATCGCAGTTCTGCAAAATATATGTATGTGCAATATGATAATCTCTATCTTGGAGCCATATCTGTATTTCTTTACCACTGCCCCTCCCTGCCTGAGAAAATATATCTGGAATTCCAACAAACTCATGAGTATCGTCTTGATTACCTCCATCATAGTGTCGATCTCCTGTTCGATGTTTTGTCTTTATGTGTGGTTCAAAGTAATAAGTACAAAAAGTAGAAATTTCTTCGTTGATGTATTGTTCAACAATCGATCCTTCTACTTTTGCCTTATTTTTTACTTTTTTCTTTAGATGGTCCATGTATCGTTCAAAACAATACATCCATCTAAACTGCACAGGTCCGCCAAGACTAGCTTCATGTGGCAAGTGAATCACCAAATGCTCCATAACATAAAAAAAGGATGGTGGAAATATCTTCTCCAAATTACAAAGAACCATACAGATATTATTTTGTAGCATCACAACACCATCTTTGTGTATAGTTCTTGCGCATATATCTCGAAAAAATAAGCTAGCACCTACAAAAAAAATCAATATATGAATAAAGTTCTAACCATAGAAAATTAAACAGATTAGTGGAGAAGTGTAGTGTTATAATAAGCTAAAAAACACAAAGAACTATAGTGTTATAATAAGCTAATAAAGAACACTAATAAAGAACACTAACACGTAGACCACAAAGAGCTAATAAAGAACACTTGACTCGTCGTTAACATAACCGTAGTTAACCGTAAACGAAGAGAAGAAAAAACAAACAAACAAAGAACTATAGTTGTAAAAAAAAACTAACACCTACAAACACAACCAACCGGATGATTAACACACCGTCACATAAAAAAGTGCTTAAACATACACAACAACAAAAATGACAGAAACTATGTTAGTTCAATAGCTATATTTTTTTTTACATGTCATTTTTACGTTAACGTAACCGTAGAAGTTGTGATGGAGCACTAATAAAGAACACTAATAAAGAACACTAACACGTAGACCACAAAGAGCTAATAAAGAACACTTGACTCGTCAACGAAGAGAAGAAACAAAAAACAAACAAAGAACTATAGTTGTAATAAAAAGCTAACACCTACAAACACAACCAACCGGATGATTAACACACCGTCACATAAAAAAGTGCTAAAACATACACAACAACAAAAATGACAGATACTATGTTAGTTCAATAGCTATATATTTTTTACATGTCATTTTTACGTTAACGTAACCGTAGAAGCTGTGATGGAGCGGAAGCAAGAAAGAAAAAAAGGACTTGTTTCTACGTTCCCGGGAAGCTAAAGAAACAAGGGTTCTCTGTTTTCTTCATGAAAAGCAGAGGAAAAACTCTGTTTTGCTACACAAAAACAGAGGTGACGCTTCTTTGCAAAACTCATATTTATCAGATAACTCTTTATTAATTCAATTCAAGGATGATCCTCTTTACAAGCATTAGAGGTTTTATTTATAGAGCAGCTACGTCAAACTAAAAAGAAAAACCTAAAAGAAATAGAAATATCAACAACAAATAGAAAACTAACAAAAACAATAAAGAAAACAGAGAACTCTAGAAGCTTATGTGATACGAAAAGGATGTGCTACATCAAGTTGAGAACACAGACACATAATATAATATGATACTTGTTATTATACGTTGAACAAACAGAACAAGAGAACACTTAGACACATAAACATGAATTCGATTTAAACGACACGAGGATTTGTTATGGACATGGACAGCTTCATCCCTATAAAAAAAGGGAACAAGTCGTCGTAGATATGCTTAAACTTTTGATGCCGAACAGTTTTGGATGAAGAATAGACAGTCTTTTTGGTTTGATTAATAAGTCTGTTGATTACATCCGAGTTCAATAAATTTTTCATGGTTGCAGCCGCAGAATAAAGATATCTAGTTTTTGAGTTATGTGTGTTGCTTTGCTTAACGGAGTGTTCTGCTTGCTTTGTTTCTTCTCTTGTTCTCAACAAGCGTGTGAACTCTTATAAAGATATCTCGGATCTATTCAAAGAACCTGTCAGTAATTTATTTAGTTATTTTGTATCTTAGGCAAATTGTCAAATTGATTTGTTATATCTCTGTGTTTATTTATTCTTTTTTTTTTTTTGTGTCAATTAGTTATATCTCTGTGTTTATTTATTCTGTTTTTGTGTCAATTAGTTATATCTCTGTGTTTTTTCTCAAACTAATTGAGAGAAGAATCGGTTTGGATTTGGGAAACAAAAACAGAATAAATCAACATAAGTCGTCAATGGTTTTGGACATGTTCTTTGTGTAGAGTTGCAGAACGGGCCGTAGGTGAATTGTTTTAAGCCCAGTTGGAAGTAGCTTAGGTTACAAAAGAAGGAGAGACGTCAGACGTGTCTCCGTGTTATCTTCTTCACACGCCTCCATAAGTGAGAAAGATATGGAAATAGAGAATTATTATGCTCATCTTCTTCACACGCTTGTTGAGAGAGTTCTGCTTTTTTTTTCTTCTCTTGTTCTTCTTTTATTCTTCTTTCTTTATGCTTATGGCTTGAATTAGTGTTTCTTTTAATCAACTTTGGCTAAGGATGTGGAAGTCATTCCCGGAGAAGAATTTCAGTGAAGAGACTATCAAGATCCTCCGCCAGCTTCAATTTTCTGATGGAGATGAGCTAAAGCAGCAGTCTTTTTACAGAGCAGTCATCTCTGGTATGAATCTTCTTCAATCTTGGTTTTGGTCCGATTTCGCTTAAGCTATACTTCACTTTTTAAAGTTTTTCATTCATGTCCCAATTCCAAAAATTGAAGCTTTTACTCGGGATTTCTTCAATCTCTTAACCTTGTTTTTGAGTAAATGCTGCAAAAACTTTGCAATACCCATCTTTAAAATTGATATTTAGTCAATTTGTTGTATTAAAGACACGCTCATCGTCATTCCAAATGACAAGTTACTTACAGCTGTCTCTCAGTCTACTCCGGTAACAGAAGCATTTAATCTAGCTGATGATATACTCCGTCAGGGGGTTCGTGGGATATCTGATATCATTACGGTATGGCTTTTTAATGTACTTCCTGTGATCATTTTTATGTTTAATGTACTTCCTGTGATCATTTTTATGTTTGGTATATGATTTATCAGCTCTCTTTGTCTTTGCTTTGTAGATTTCTGGATTGGTGAATGTGAATTTTGCTGATGCGAGAGCTATAATGGCGAATGCGGGTTCTTCATTGATGAGAATAGGAACTGCAACAGGTATGCTTTGGAATTATTGATATCTGATTAGCTTTTTTGGCTCAAATTGCACAAACACTAAAACTTTGCTTATGTAGTACTCTGACCATCTGATGTAAACATAACTTTATTCATAGGTTGGAAATGTTGGTGTAACTTGTACGAAGATACCTCTGCTTGCTCTTGAATACGAACCTCCTAGGTATGAACGCTAACTCCTTAGAAACATTTTGCGTTGGCTTTATTTTTGTCTATGTGATCTTTCACTGCATGCATTCTCATTTAGCTAAACAGCATTCTTTGCAGTAGTAAAGACTATGTTTAGGTTTGGATTTAAGAAATATGTCGTTAATTTTGATGAGAACCTAGACTATGTTTTATTTACACTAAAGCAATCAAGTCGGTTGGAATAATATTGTCTCCAATTTTTTTAGATATTTGTACCTAAAGAGATATATGCAAACAAGTTAATTGAGAAAACAAATTAACCATATTAGAATTTTCTAGATCCTTAAAATTTTGTTTTTTATACCAAAATAGTGCCTTCATTTTTCCCAATTATAGAACCTAAAATTTTCATTACCGCTTTAATTTTTGGGGAAATTTCCCCAACTCCTAAAAACCCTAAAACTGCGTCAAAACTATTTAACCACCTCCCTCTACTTCTCAGGTCTCTACGCCACTTCACATTTATAAGACCTATTGGACTGTTTTTCATATCACAGATCTCATTGAAAGGTATTTCTATAAAAAAATTTTTTTTGTAGAATTTAATCTAGATGTTAAATTACTAATATCTACTCGCCATCAGTCTTCCAAGTTTTACAAATCGCTGCTAGTCGTTGTTGTTTTGGTTTTACATATTCTCTGCTTACAGTTTTTACAAATCTTGTTAATCTCTTTTAAGAGTCGTTTTTCTCTGTTAATCTCTGTTAATTTAGATGAGAGTCATTTTGATATGAACGCTTTAATTTTTCACTTGATAAAATTGGGGATTGATAACTTCTGAATGTTTATGTGTTTATAGTGTACGCATGGAAGAGCCATTTGTGGATCGTTCGAGTTTACCTGTGCTGCATCCATCTCGCTTAAATGGAGCTAAATGGTATGGATTTTTTTCAACATACTATTGATTACTTTCACATAGTTATAATTCATAAAGTAATTTATTTCAATGGAGCAGGTTTAAATACCACACCCAAGTATCAACTGGTGTCCGAAAGGTCATTCAAAGTTGTTTTAAGGGACCATGGTACTCCTGGAGAAAAGTGCCTCCCTTCTACAAACGAACCTGGTTTACACTGTTTATGGTGATGTTATGTGTTATCTTTCATTAATCGATTTCATTAATGATTCACAATATTACTCATCATGTGTGATTATTTTGTTTTCTCAGAAAAAGTTCAACTGGGATGCTTCTATCAACTATCAAGTTGAACGAGAGTTCAAAAATCTTGCTGCATATCGCCTCAAAGGAATGATAAGCCATGCTAAGAAGGGAGGAGAAAAACCAGATTGGATTTTGTCTGATTATTGGACGATTATGTAGGCACATTGGGCAACACCAAAAGCAAAAGCAACCAGTGAGAAGGCTCGTGCTTCTCGAATGTCTGATCGCAATGGTTTAGGCCCACATTCTCATCTAGCAGGTTCAAGTTCGTATGTCAAAGTTCAAGCTGCTTTGGTAATGTTCACATTTTCTATCAATTTCCATATAAATTCTTGATCATTTTTGTATTAGTTCACTTAGTTTTATTGTTTGTTTATAGGAAGCAAACAATGAAGATTACTCATTTATTGCTGTGATGAAGAAAACACATCAAAAGCCTGACGGAACCTATGTTGATCAACGAGCAAGATTGGTTGCAGAAACTTATGAAAAGCATGTACAAGAACGCTTGGAACAACTTGAATCTTCTGGTGAAGAGAATGTGACAGCTGAAAATCTTGACAAAGCTGAGAAAAATGAGATTTATATCAAGGTAACATTTCAAAACCTTATATTCTTTAAGATTTTTTGAGATTATATATTTGTGATTAGTATATTGAGGTTTAGCCATATATGTTATTAGGGTGGAGCAAATTTGTTAGTCACCATGGAACTGTCGTGTTTTATTGTTTGATTTGAATTACGTACGGGTGGTGTATTGGGCGTGAGTTGTTTGGTCGTGAGTTGTGTGTTTGGTCGTGAGCAAATTTGTTAGTCACCATATATGTTATTGTTTGGTCGTGAGTTGTGTGTGTTGTATTGGTTTGGTGTATGCTAGCTTATGTATTTGTTTTTTATTTATGTATTTGTTTTTTATTTCTAGGCTGCTGGATCATCTAAACATGGTCATATCTTTGGACTTGGAGCACTTAGTGAGGTTACCATCTGTTGGTGCCTCTTCAAGTGTACCACAATCTGGTGAAGAAATAGAGACAATAACACATCGGATGCAGGAGATGGAAACTGATCTGAAAAAAAACCTTGAAGAAAATCAGCAAATCCAGAAAAGACTTGAAGCTATGGAGAAACTTGTTGAATCTTTTGCAAGTCAAAATATCTAAATCCAACACCACTACCAAGACCATCCACCTTTATCTAACTACTATGGTTTGTTTGTATTTCCTTTCAGTTATGTTTATGGATTAACTTTATGCTTGGTTTATATTTTCTTTCAGTTGTGTTTATGTATAACTTTGTATTTGGATGTTAGTTTGTTATCTATATATTATCGTTTGCATATTATTTTTAGTTTTCAAAATTATATAGTTGTTGAAATATGGTGAATGGATTTAATATTTAAAAAAAAAATCTATGAACGTGAAATGTCACAAATAAATACAAATTATGGTAATTAAAAAAAACAAAAAATTAAAATTAAAATTAAAAATTAAATAAATAAAAATTAAAATAGTGATGGTTGAGTGTCTCTAATCGAGTCACTAATTGTGTCTAGTTTGTGATTGTATTTTGGTGGCAAAAAGTCACAACGTAGTGACTTAAAATAGTACTAATTTGTAACAAATATATGACATTTTTTGGGTCATATTTTGTGTCATATTTGTGACTCTATTAACCGTCATAAATTGCAACTTTTTTGTGACTATTCAATTATCGTCACAACTTGTGACGAATTGTTACTTCAAAAACGTCACAACTGTTTATGACTTTTTTGTGACTTATACCCATTTGTGACCATTTTATTGTGACCTTCTTCAATCCGTTTCATTTTCGTCACAATAAAGTATTTGTGACCAAAAATTAATATATTATGACCATTGAATTGGTAACAATATTCACTTTTTATTGTAGTGTGACTCCTCATGCACATACATATGCAATGACTCTCTCACTCTCACAAACATAAGTCAATCAAAAAAGTTTCCTATTTCTCAGACAAGAGATATCGGTCATCCTCTTTAATTACTTCGACAAAGAACTGGATGGAGCAGCATCTCCCCGTGAACTACCTTCTCACCAATCCTCTCATAATTCTTGTTCCACTCTTTCAAAATTGGTTTTTCTTGTTCCGGAATTAAGGGCTGGAAACTGCATATGTTAAAGTGTGATTGAGGAGAGAGGCTGAATTTGGTGGACGATGTCTGTCATATTTAAGTGACGCCCTACACACACACACACACACACAAAACTAAAAAGGACTTTTAGAAACTAAATAAAATCACAAGTAATATTCTATTAGTACAACAAAATCACATCAAAAAATTAGAAACCTTTTGCTAATTGAAAAGCTCACGACCATAGTTGAAAAAAGTTGCCCAAAATAAATATTGCAATTTTAAAATAAAAATATCTTATTATATAAAACTTAATGTCAAAATTATTCATTACCGAGATCATGACATGTGTCAATTGTATATCTAAGATTTTGTTTCATGTCTAAGTTAATCGCTAGAAAAAAAGTTAAAAAATATTTACCAAACAAAAAAAATTAATCCAAAAGCAAAAAGGTAAATTACCTATCACCGTAAGGAAATTGAGCATATGTCTTATTATATAAAGATGTATATTAAGTGGTATCCCATATCAAATCAAAAACGTAAGTACGCTTGCAAATCATGAACACCATAGAGAAAATCCCATATCATGAAAGATCGGAAAACCTTGCTAGCAAAATAAAACGGGGTATCATGAGTGATGATCAGATTGCTATGATCGAAAAAACACTTGCAGATGAATCTCATATAAAGCTGGATTTAACTACGCTTCATATATGGATAGCCAAAATAAATCACTGTGTAAGTACAATATTTATATAATTCGACTACTTCCACTTCTCTAACTATTTTCACATTTATGAATAATATAAATGTATTATCTTAATTTTTTTCGATTTTCATTGTCTAACATAGTTTACCAAAATATAGGGTTCACAAATTACAACTTCACAACTTAAAAGACTTTCATTATTATATAAAGTTTGGTTTCAAAATTACTCATTAACAAGATCGTGACACATGTCAATTGTATCGATAAGATGTCGACAAGTATCAATTCAATATATTAAAATATTAAATATAAATTTTAAAAAAGTTCCAAATATATCATAAAAAGGAAATCTATACATAAGTACAATAAATAACTATTTATTAATAAAAAATTGAACTAATTTCTAATTATGCTAGATTTTTTTTTGTATTTATATAATAAGTAAGACATATATAGATGTTGGTTCCAATTTAATTATTAACATGATCGAGACAAGTGTCAAGTCTATCGATAAGATTTTACATGTGTCAAAAGTTTAGAAAAGGAAAACTCACAATTTTATCATGTAAATTATAAATTTTTGTTTTCAAATTTAGTCATCAATGTTATCATCACATATATCAAGTTATCAATTTAAGATGTTGACAAGTGTAGAAATATCTCGTCAACGTAAAAACAACACATGTCATTATACAACACTTTGTTTTGAAGTTAGTCATTTACATGACCAGAACTATATTTTATTTATTCTGTTATATATTGTTATAAATATTATATATGAGATCACAACACGTATAAGCGTTTGTGACATGTATCATGAATTAATTTAAAATATTATATTATTTATTTCAATTGCATTATCAATTATAAATCAGTGATGATGTAAATTAAAATTTTATATGCTTTATTCAAATTTTGTTTTCAGTTAAGGATTTGAATGATTTCAATTTTTAATGTAGTATTTTTTAGATTTTACATTATTTACTTCAATTTGATTTTCAAATTAGAAATCTGTGATGATTCAAAATAAAGTTTTGTAATATTTTTTTTTAAGTTAAGGATATGTAATATTGGAAAAAAACAATTTTGAAAAAAAATTTATTATGTTGTAGTATTTTTAGTTTCTATTTATATATATGACTTATCTAAGTCTCATATGTCATTGTGCTTATAATTTTCATTTTTTTATTTTTATTATGTCAAATAAACTTTTTTTTTTCAATTTCTCAAATTTTATTGGGTTAGTTATAAACTCATTGCAATGGTGGAGATACTTTTTCTTAGTTTTATTTTTGAGTAAAACAATTTTAATGGTTAAAGAAACTATGACACAAAGCAATTTTATTGGTTAAAGGAACTATGTCAAAGTGAAAGCAAAGGGATATAAAATTGGTTCAATTTGTTCATGGACACATTTTATAGGTGGTGATAAAGAGTATACTTTAACAATAACATATTTTTTTGGTGTATAAACACATTGTTTGTGGTAAAACTTAGAGTTAAATTGTATATGGATGTTAATAATTTTCATTTTTTTCTTTTTATTATGTCAAATAAACTTTTTTTTTTTCAATTTCTCAAATTTTATTGGGTTAGTTATAAACTCATTGCAATGGTGGAGATACTTTTTCTTAGTTTTATTTTTGAGTAAAACAATTTTAATGGTTAAAGAAACTATGACACAAAGCAATTTTATTGGTTAAAGGAACTACGTCAAAGTGAAAGCAAAGGGATATAAAATTGGTTCAATTTGTTCATGGACACATTTTATAGGTGGTGATAAAGGGTATACTTTAACAATAACATATTTTTTTGGTGTATGAACACATTGTTTGTGGTAAAACTTAGATTTAAATTGTATATGGATGTTAATAAGATGAAGCTTTGACGAGTTGTTTGCATGTAAAATATTCTATGAATAAGTTGTGGAATGTTTTTGAAATTTGGCAATAATGATATTCATAATGATGAATGTTTGGCAAAACTTTTGGTTGCTGATTATATAATTTTAAATTATTTTAATAATTTATATAATAAATTTAAAATAGAAAAGTATAAATTAGTGTATTAATGTAAAAATAAAGAAAAAACAAATTTTATATACGGGAAAATGATTGTTTCCTAACTAAAAATATTTTTATATATTTACTTCCGAAAAATAGTTTTTATTTATTGGAAAAATATTTATATATCATTTTATTTATTTTTCTTTGACAATTTAAAACTAGTGTGGATCCTAATCTAGTATGATTATAAAGTTTTCTTTGATAAATTTTTCTTTATGTAAACGGCTTAAAAAGTTTATATATCCTCTAAAAATTTTGAATACATACCTCAAACTTCATAGGGAATTTGAAATCTATACTAAATTTTTTTAATCTTTGAAATGTACCTTATGTATTCAACTAAATGACTATATTATCCTCAATTACAAATTAAATTAAAATATATACAATATAATTAAATTAATTCATTTGAAAAAATTATTTTTAAAAACATTGTGTAAACTAGATATTCAGAATTTTGCTAAAGTTTTTTAGTTAGAATTACTTAAAATTTAATAATTCGGTATTATTTAGTAATTTAATTTTAAAATTTTAGTATATAAAAATTTAAATAAAATTAATTAGAATTATTTTTTGAGAATTTGTTAAAAATGCCCCTTTTGATATACCCCTTTTCAAAAATACCCTCTTTTCTGGCCATTTTTATTTATGCCCTCTTTTAATTTTTAATGACCATTTTACCCTTAGATAAAATTATTTTATTCAATAAAAAGAAAAACAAAATTTTCCCGCCAAAAAATTTCCGACATATTTTCCCGCCAAAAACTTTTCAAAAAAATTTTCCCGCTAAAAACTATTTTGTCAAAAAACTTTTGATAAAAAAATTCGAAAAAAAAAAAATTTCCCGCCAAAATTTTTCCCGCCAAAAAAAATTTACAAGGTTTTTAAAAGGTTTTATAAGGTTTCTACCTTATAAAAGCCTTATAAACACCTTGTAAAGGCTTTTACAAGATTTTTTAAAGAGTTTTAAAAGGTTTTTTAAACAACTTGTAAACGTTTTTACAAGATTTTTAAAAGGTTTTTAAAAGGTTTTAAAAGGTTTTTAAATGGTTTTTAAAAGGTTTTCAAATGGTTTTTAAAAGGATTTTTAAAAGGTTTTTAAACACCTTCTAAACCCTTTTACAATGTTTTTAAAAACCTTGTAAAAGTTTTTATAAAATTTTTAAAAGGTTTTTAAACACCTTTTAAATGCTTTTAAAAAGTTTTTAAAAGCGTTTACAAGGTGTTTAAAAACTTTTTAAAGCATTTACAAGCTTTTTAAAAGCATTTACAAGGTTTTTAAAAGCGTTTACAATGTGTTTAAAAGTTTTTTAAAAGCATTTACAAGGTTTTTAAAAGGTATAAATTTCAATATTTTTGGCGGGAAAAGTTTTCGATTTTGGCGGGAAAAATTTTTTTTTGGCGGGAAAAATAATTTTTTCGGGAAAAATTTTCGATTTTGGCGGGAAAAAAAATTTTGGCGGGAAATTTTTTTGACGGGAAAATATTTTCGATTTTGATGACTGTACATTCTTGCAGTCACTCAAAAAGGGTAATTTGGTCATTTTGTATATAAAGAGGGGTAGTTTTAAAAATGGTCAACATGAAGGGGTATTTTTAAAAAGAGATATGGAAAAAGGGGCATTTTTGAGAATGCCCCTTATTTTTTTCCATTTATGTTTAGTAAATCTTTTAGATAATATTAGTTTTAAATAAATGTATAATTCACTAATAATTCTTCAGTTTTTTCATTTAATAAAAAAGTTTTGAAAAATAATTATATATTTTAATTTATTTTGAAAATTGTTACCTTTAATAAAATAATAAAAAAATTGTGAGATTTGAGAAAATAAATCAACAGTTCAAACAAATCGACTATGTAATAAATCAATTATTAAAAGAATAAATAGACTTTTTAATATAAGTCAACAAAGAAAAAACATAAATGAGCAGGAATAAAATATGAGTCGAGAGTTCAAAAAGTCAATCATATTAATAAGTAAAGTTAAAATGAAATAAGTCTACTAAGACCAAACAAATCGACGGGAAAAAAATATAAGTCAACAAACAAAACAAATAAGTCAACATAATCAAAAGTTGACTTTGTAAAAAAACAATCAAACAAAAAAACAAGTCGACAATTTTAAAATAAATTGACGGAAAATTAAATAACTCGACAAAAATTAAATTTAAGTCAACCATTTAAAATATTGACCTTATTAATAAATCAATGTAGAATATAATAAATCAACAATAAATAAACAAATCAACAGAAACAAATATGAACCGATGAACAAAAAAAATAAGTCACTTGTTAAACAAATCGACTATGTTATAAGTCCACTAGCCATAACATAAGTCAACTGTTTTAATGTAAGTCGATGATGAAGATAATTAAGTCAACAGAAGTCAAAAACAAAACAATAGAGTAGTTGGAATTGAAGATCGTTACCGATGACTCGGACAAAAAAAAAGGATGAGCTATAGCACCTATATTAAATACTAACCCTAGCTTGAATAAGATTGATCAATCTAATCCTCTATAGTAACTTTTTTTTGGGTAAAAAATGACCCTTTATGGTGCCAAGTGAAAAGAGATAATTTGATACTAGTGTACCTCTTAGGGGATAACTTTATTTATACTTTGAACTTCTTTCTGAGCTCTTAATGTTTATCTCAAACCACCTTCAAATTTACTGAAGCATTCATTGTACAAAGGATTTTTTTGGTTGAATACAATTTTACATTCAATTCAAAAAAAAAAAAAGATAATTTGATACACTCATTGCTAAACAGGTTTATATAGCAAACTGGTTGGACTCTCGTCCTTCTCTGAACTGGTTTACATCTGTTTTCCGTCATTGGTCTCTCATTAATTGGGCTAGTTCATTCCAAAGAGCTTATATACCTTGTTCGCTCTTCTTTTTTTTTCAATTTTTATTTCATGCAATTACAGTAAATAATATTAAGATGAGATATGTCATCGTGATTTTCATATCTCTCAGCTTCAGCTCGCAAAATCGTGGCATATGGAATAAAGATTATGATGACACTACCAAATTCCAGTGGAAGGAGAATGTGTGGCATGTACTTGATTAGGTAACAAACACAACTAATTAAAAGTAGTTAAATCATTAATGATGCGATGAACAAATAATCAAGAAGTTGTGAACAGTCACTCTCAAAATAAAATGTATCCACTCCTTCATTTATGTTCGTCATTCAATCCTTCTTTATGATTAGGACCTACGAACTCAAAGGGAACCACCCATTCTCATAAATATTCAATTAATCCATGTGTAGATGACTTAGAGAAAATATGGTACAGGAAGAGGTAGAGGTAGATGTGGAGATCAAATCTATGGCTGATAAGTTCCACATGTTCGCCATGAGATCACAACATGTTTCCAAAGCCACTCGCTACATTCAGGGATGTGATCTGCTCGAAGGCGAGTGGGGCAAAACTGGAAGCATACTCTTGTGGAAATTAACTCCTGGTAATGGAAATATTATTTTGTACGTCTCATTCTATGCAAGTTAAACCTTAAACTATGGTATAGGTATACTAGACAATTGGATCTACGGAAAAAAAAAAGAATGATATATTTGATTTGTAAACGCGTTTTGGTGTACAAGTACATGGAGAGCCAAGAGTGTCAAAGGATAGGATCGAGGCCATGGATCTTGAGAATAATGTGATCCAGTGGAGGGTGTTGGAAGGACCTTTGAAGAAAGAGTACAAGAGCTTCTTGAAAACGATGAAGGTGAGCCCTAAGAAAGGGGAGCCTGGAAGTGTGGTGAAGTGGAACATGAGGTATGAACAACTTGATGAGAACGTGGCTCACCCAGAGAGGCTCCTTCAGTTCTTCGTCAAAGTGATTAAGGATATTGACCGATACCTCTTGTCTGATGATTAGGGGACTCTTCTGCTTGGCGTATGTGTGGTAGAGTTATTATATGCGTAAGGAATCTTCTATTCTTATGTACGTTTTGTATGTCTTTCTCGATAATGTGATAATGTTCACTCTCCGTTCAAAAATAAAAATAATAAGAAGAGAAGATAAAAAATAAGATAAATCTACCTTCCAGACTTATGATTGGTTCAATTATTTAATGTTACTAACATTTTAAAAATATTATACAGTATATTATTTGATTGAGAGACTCTATCTAAGAGAGTTATTGATGTAGATGTTCTTACCATCTCTTTCCTTCATCCTCTGTTAGAATCCTCTTGTTACATAGAGAATTAGTTGGTAAATATTTAATTTTTTATTTATAATTGATTAGGACAAAGAGTTACGAATTCTAAGCTATAATAGAATAATATTCATAGCTACATACATATGCATGAACCTAGTTGTTTATATTGTATCAAATCTCCAATATTATATTACACATGTTAAATGTAACGCCCCGAAAATTCAAAAAAAGAATTCTGAAGATTACTAAAGAATAACATAATGAAATATTATAATTCCACAATACGTAAAAGTTAAAATCTCATTAAATTCTAAATTTTAAAGGAAAAAAATGTAGGAGGATATACGAAGTCTCGCAATACGTCCGAGAAACAAACTCTAAATCTCAGCTACTCTGCTCCTCTTCAACGTGAACGGACAATCGTTTGGTGAGACTACGCATACCATACTAAAAAAGTTCACTTACGGATACGAACAAACATGTATCTCGAAGTTATTATTCAAAACCATAGTTAACATAGAAATTTATAAAAACACATAATATCAGCAGAGTGGAAATATATTAGCATAACATAAATAATTACGTATTAGCAATATATGAAACGTACAATATCCAAACATTAGTTGATTCAATCCATATACTAGCAGCAAAATATACATAATAAACATGATAACGATCTTAGCAGTCATTGAGGTGATATGGGAGTACGACCCATAACATGAACCAATCCCGATACAACTAACAGAATAGGGGACTAAACAATATATCCGCTGGTAATGACGGTAGCATGGATTGTGCTAAATAAAGCTAACTAAATACAAGTCTTAACAAAATATTATACTCTCTTTATTAATAATCTCACGTCGATTTGTCGATTGGAAAAAATTGTTTAAACCATAAACTTTTCAATTAATGTCTTTTAAAACATGGATTTTTTAAGGCCATTTAAAATACAATAAATATTTTTTGTTATAATTTTAAATTATTAAATAATTTATTCTGAATTTAACAATTTTAAAAAGTAATTTATTAAAGTCGATTTATTTTTAAATATAAATTAAATTTTTATTGTTTTTTATTTAATTGTTAAAATTGTTTAATAATAAGGGTATTTTTGTGCATTTTCATTTCAAAATGTGTAGTTTCCAAATCACCTATAATATTAAGTGTGGTTTTCAAATTTCTTTTCAAATTTTGTATATTATTCAAATTGTCCCAATTTTTTTTCACTAAATTTATACGTCCTAATCCATGGCTTCTCTTTGCTTTTGTCGTGGACCGGGTTAGTTAGACATAACCATCGCTAGTACATCGGAAGGGATACGAGTTTTTAAATCCTTGACAAAAAAGACCAAACAGGTACTCAAATTCCACATAAATTTGATATAAAGGACAAAAATGAGATCACTAATGACGTAAGAACAAACAAGGGGACATTCATTATTCAGATGGAGAAGAAAAAATTAAGAGAGTAATGTCAAAAACCAATTGGTTTCTTTTATATTAAATGATACATGTATACAATATATATATATATATATATTAATTTTGTTTTTTTTTTTCTAATTTATGTGACACATATGGTAGCATGGGAGAAGAATTATTGATTTTGTTATACTGTATATTAGGACCCGATCCGCGCTACAGCGCGGGGAAATATTTTATTATTGTTAAAACGGATAACAATTTAGAAGATGTTATAGTATCTGTTTATTATAGTGTCTATGTTTGTCAAATTTGCCATATCTTTTTTATAAATAATTAATTTAAGCAAAACTTTCTTGAGATTAAGAGAATGAAAGAATATTTTACTTAACACGTGGTTGTGTAAACACGATTACTGAAATATTATTTCACACGTTTTGTCTTTATTAATACGAAGTTGTACATAATAGTATAAATATATATATATATATATATATATATATATATATATATATATATTTTACACATCGTATACATGCGAAATCTATTGGACAATGTAATCACCATAGTGTATATAATTACTTTTACTTTATGATTTTAAATGTAATTCTGTAAAATGTATTCTATTTTGAAGCATTGAAAGAATTGGGCTGTATTATAAATAGGTCCACCAACAAATTTGGGTCTTTGTTTAACACTTTTTTTTTTTATATTTATGATATGGGTTTCGGTGGGATTTCTATTAAGCTTTTATTTTAAAGAGAAAGGTGTATGTTTGTTAAACAATTGGGAATCGAGACATTTTTTCATCAACATCGTTTCCATCGTTTCATCTCCAATTGGGAATCGTTCAATCTTTTCATCTCCATCTTCTCACGATCAAATTTTCAGAAAAGAGAGTAAAATCAAGTTCAATACTTCTTCAATCAACCGAATCTTGAAGAGAAAACAAAAAATTGTGAAATGAGAGAAGCTCCGATTAGTCGAATCAATTGGGTTTGTCTATGAAGATGATGGTGCTATCAATCGGTTGATTCAGTTTTCACCCATGGCTTTAGCGATCCGATTTATGTAAACCAATTGGATTGGTAAGTTGCTAAAAGTTATGAATAAATTTTCTTTAAATTTCCTCGATTTTACATGTTCTAACTCTTTCTGTACTGTTCTATATCTCCAATTCAGTTTTGAAAACGAAAATTGCTAATATTAAAAATAGTATATCATTACCGTATGTGATTGTTTGACATGTTTCCTGTATTTTTTTGAGTACATGTGAAAGCCTATACTATCAACCGAAGGATATATATAAAGACATCATGATATTCGTAAGATAAGTAGTTGTTTCTTAAAATGTTTTTAATTGTTTTTTATTGGAATATTACATCTTTACTGATTAATTTGTTTTGCAATTTAATCCAGGAAATGAAATGAGAAGTACTTCCAGTAACCCAGTTTATTACAATAGAGTATAATGACATGAAGCCATAAACAGTAAGCTTAATTTCTGAAGTTTTCAATCTTTGTTTAAAATTTGTAGAACTTTCCAATTTGTGAACTTTTTGTTAGTCTATCCGTTTTTAGTTACTGTTTAAGTTATTCTCAAAGAACGATTCTAAATAATTTTTTGTGGCTTTGTATTGAATTGAAAGAATTAGAAAATGTTATCTGGGAATAATTGGTAATATACTGACCAGGTGTAAGTATTTTTTTTGATTCAATGTCAGGAGATTGATTAACGTTTTTTGGAGGAAGACTTATTGATAAGAGAGGATAAGTTTTAGCAGAGAAAAAATTGAAGGTATGTCCTAATTTGTTTGTTTAATAAGAATACTTTTCCTATGCTTCTTGTTCCTTTGGTTGCTTGAAAATGGAAGATTAGTTTGACTGTTTTTTTATAATAAAGATTAAATCTATAACAACTTATTCTTTGTCATTTATTTGAAACTTGAAAAGGATAACAAAACATAGGAATAGGGAAAGTAATTGAAAAAAACAAAAAATAAAAAACAGCATAAAAAATCAAATACTTCATTCTTCTATTAATCCTCTTGCCAAACATGCTTCCTTGTATGATGGATATACAACTCCATCATAAGTCCTCAGATCTTCATCACTTAATGGTCCTTTAAGAAAACGGAAGAGAAGTTTTAGGGATAAATTACCAGTAAACTTACTTGAAATAGAAGTAGTTCTTCGAGTGTTCAATGATCTCTTTCTTCGTTCGAAGCATTTTCCTTTAGGGATCCAAGTAAAAACCTCAGGAATCTCCTCAAAAGTCAGTTGTCTTGCAACTTCAGAATTACGGTTTAGGTCGAACCAAGCCTCAAGTACTGGATCTGTAACATTCTTTGGCTTTCCAATCTTTGTCATGTTTTTACTGGAAAAGGTTTTTTTGGGCTAAGCTCAGTTTGTGGTCTTTGTGGCAAAGTATGAAGTAAGGAAGTTATATAGGTGGTGAAGTTTAGGGTTTTTAGGTTGTAAATATATCTTATTAGATCTCATTTGTGCTCTATTCTATATATTCGTTCAGAATATTCTAAAATAACTAATACAGCTTATTCATGGGAATACTATGATCTTCAAAATCTTCTAAATAAAAAGTAAATATGTTTCGAATGTTAAAAAATATTATAATTAAAGTACAATTTTTAATTATGGTAAAATGCTTTAAATAGTTTTCAATGTTTTAAATCTTTATGGTAAATTTTTTTTGTTAAACTATATAATAGATTTAATATATTTACATTTTCATTAAATTATTTTAGACTTACATTCCTATAGAGAACATAATATAATAAGGATACAATCTTTTGATTATGTGTGCATAGTATTACATTACTATATAGTACGTAATATAAAAAATGGAACCTTTTATAAAATTAATATCTTAAGCAAAACAATGGAAAACTATTTGGTTTACTTAATTAAAAAAGTCTAGAAAACAATCTTTCGTAAAAAAAAGAACACATGATCGAACCTCTTATAAATTCTGGAATACTTCTTTGAACACTACATTCATTGTCTGCCTTTGAATCTCACCTTCCTTGTCAACAATCAGAACTTTCAAACCTTTCTTAGAAGTCACCCTAGAAAGAGCAACATATAATTGCCCATGTGAGAAAACCGGTCAAGGCAAAAATAGACCAACTTCGTTCAATGATTGTCCCTGACTCTTATTGATGGTCATAGCAAAAGCAAGAGCTATAGGGAATTGCCTACGACGCATCTTGAAAGGTAGCTTGGTATCAGATGGCTTGATAAATGTTTGAGGAATCAAAACTAAATCACCACTTCTGTCTCCTGTAATAACCATCGCCTCTAAAACATGATCAGCCATTTGTGTTATCTGAAGTCTTGTTCCATTACATAATCCACCTTTAGGGTCTAGATTTCTCAACAACATAATAGGAGCCCTGACCTTTAGGCGCAAATTATGATTTGGTAATCCTGAGATTTTGATACTATTTAAGAAGTCAGGAGTGAATACCGGATTGTCTACAGAGTCTAAATCAGTTGGATCAATGCTATCACAACTCAGGAAGCTTTTTTCTTCACCTGGAAAAGTTTTCAAAAATAATAAGTAGTTTTAATATTTCTGAAGTTTAAATTTAAAAAAAAATGATCTAGTAAATTTGAAAAACTTTCAAAACCTCTAATCAAAAAGAAACAAACCTGGTAATTTATCAAGCATGATTTGATTTATGGTATTGACATCATCATTTCTTGGTGCTAAAATAGCTCTCTCCTGAAAAAATTTTGCATCCTTCTTCGTTTGCAAAGACGCAAAATCCCCATATATAGCTCTGCTGATTGCTTCTATAGGATCATCAACATCAGTAATTAAAAACTCTGCAGGGATATCTATTAGAGCCTCTCCATCATTAGGTTCAGCAATTTTCCCGTCACCCACATCCAAAATCCATTTTGAAAACTCTTCAATATCTCTTGCCTCATCTTCATTTAATTTGTTGCTTAGGAGACGCATGTTTTTGGTTAGCTTCAACACCTTGCAATGTTCCCACAAATAAGATGCATTCAGTGAAGACAATACAATCTCCGCTCGTCCGGCACCATTAATAACAGGCAGTATTTGCCGGAAATCTCCTCCAAAAACAACAACCTTACCACCAAATGGCTTATTTCGTCCTCTACCGATACAATCTTTCAGACTTCTATCCAAATTTTCAAAACAGTACTTGCTCATCATTGGAGCGTCATCCCATATAATTAGAGAAGCCTCATCCATAAGATTTGAAACATCATCATTAGGAGTCATGGTACATGATGTACTATCATCAGGAGTGATCGGGATCCTAAACCTGGAATGTGCAGTCCTACCACCAGGAAGTAAAAGCGAAGCAATTCCACTTGAGGCTGTATTAATTACAATCATTCCCCTATACCTAAGAGCAGCAGATAAAGTCTTCCACATGAATGTTTTTCCTGTACCACCAAATCCATAAACGAAAAACACTCCTCCTTTATCATTCAATACCGCATCCAAAATCTCATCATAAATTTCTTTTTGCTCCAAAGTTAACATTTTCACCCATTCATCATGTTTCTCTTTCTGCTCCTCCCTATTGTATTTCATCTCTTCGACAATAAAATGATTGGAATGATCAATAGTTTCCCTTGATGGCTGCGGCATATTTTCAATGGTAGATAGTGAACCACCATTCATCACCATTAGCTTCTCTATCTCAATGAGAGTATAATTTCTTTTATCTGCATCTGTTAAGTTTAAATCTGCAAGAAAGAACAATTAAAATAGATATCAATTTAACCACAGACTGTTGTCAATAATAAAAAGTAGTAAAGTATCACAAAATAAGTGAAAATAGGAAAACAACCCTGGATTGTTATATTCTTCTCTTTTCTTTGTCTCAATGTCTTCAGAAAGATGTATCCATGTTTCTTCCCAAACATGTTGTGGTTGTGATAGAGATTCTGACAAAATCATATTTGCAAAAAGATTACGTAACTGAGGACCAAAACACCATTGAGTTGCATCTACAATGCTGTCAATAAATATCTGATCATCATCTAGGATTCCTCTTGCAAAACATGCTTCTTTATAGGTTTTATAAACTACCCCTTTGTAGGTTTTCAAATCATCAAACGATTTAGGACCCCGAACAATATTTAGGAGGATTCGCATGAAATATTCAGGTTCCATCCGTCTAGGAACGTAGTCAATCCTACCCAGAGAAAAACCTCTCTTTCTAACGCTCCATTGCTTCTTCTTACCCTGCCAAGTAAAGTGACCAGGGATCTCCGAATAAAGATACTGATTAGCAGATACGTTGACAGTATTTAAGTAGAACCAAGCTGTCAATTGTGAATCTTCATTCTCAGAATTTTCCAATACTTCTTCTATGTCATCATTGAGCTTAAAATAGCATGGTTTTTTCCCTTCAACATGGAACGAAAGTCTTTGAATTGGAGTTGTCCTGAACTGTATTGGGAACTTGAAGATTCTCCATATAGCTTCAGACGCAGAAACATACCTATTAAAAGTCTCACGTATTTAAGTGCACATTTTCTAGAGATAAGAAAACATTGAAACGATAGTAAAGGATTTTATAAAAATACCTGCAGTCAAAGTATTCTTTAATTTCATTTTTCTTATTCTCATTCTGTGTGGTTTTTCTAACAGTCGTTGTTGTGGATGGTGGATTTGGCTTGACTGGTTCCACAACCATAGCAACACGATCAGGTCCCTTGTTAATGTACTTAAACAAATATTTGATAGAGCCACTTTGGTTGCACCATTCAACATTGATGTGAGCTCGATATCTTAAACACAACTTCTCATTATACGGCACCACATATCTGTTATCACACTTGAAACCACCCTTCTCAATAAAATGCGTTGATCGACGCCTCCTATAAACTGGATAACCATCTTTCCCAACTTTTGTAATCTCTGCATGTGCCTTAGGATACAATTTTGAACATTTCCCATCGACCATACATGGTGAGTTCAGATTTGCAGCTCCACAAGGTCCATGAATCATGGAATCTTTAATGATCTCATACAGGTCAGGCTTTGTATCTTTATAAGGAATTTCTGCACAGCTAATCTTGTTGATATCATCGCTACTTGGTAGTTTACTTTTTTTATCCATGAATAATAGTATATGGGCATGAGGTAACCCTCTTTTCTGAAATTCCACTGTATACATAGCTGCCAAAAAACACTTTAGTATGTTATAACACATTCAACGAAGAGGAGGAAAATTATAAGTAGAGGTTTAAAAATAGGTTACCTGCAACAGTTTTTCCAAGTAGCCTTTTCTGTGTCAAATCAAACATCAAAGAATCCAGTTTGATCTTGAATAGACGACATATTATATTAGGTCTATCATTTGGTGTGAGACCTCTTGCTTTGCAATACCTTGTTATCTCTGGCCATTTAGGATTACATGTGAAAGTTATAAAAAGGTCAGGAAACCCAAAAGTTTTGCATATAGCCATGGCATCATAGTAGCTTTGAACCATATATCTTGGACCACCAGTGAAAGAAGAGGGAATAGAGATAGGATTTCCTTGTTCACCCATATTTTTCAAGCCTGAATCCGCTGCTTCTTTGACGGCGCTGTAATTTTGACACCTAAGCTTAGCCTGATTTAGCTTGATATATTTCAACCTGTTTGACTCTATTGCTGAGTACGCATCAACTACATACTGTTGGAACAACCTCCTAGATAATAATAGTGTATGAGACTCGCCAACTCTTTCTTGAATCCTAAATGCAAACCACTGACGCATACTAATACACTTTATTTTGGTTGTTTTGGTTTTATCCGTGTATCCCTTTTGAATTCCCAGTCTGTAACCATCTTCCCCATAAATGTGAATCAATGGATACTGTAATGCCAAATAGGAAGGGTGAATTTCACTGATTCTCTGTAGGAGTCCTGTGCTTTTTTCCTCTATAATAATATCACGCTCTGGCATTTCTTTAACAAAATCACCTGGTATGAGAGCAGCTATTTCTGAGACTGTTGGGTTAGTGTAATTCCTACCATCCAAACCAACACGATCACTAACTATCCTCATATGAAATGTGTCCTCTGTATTATTAGCAAACCTATCTCTAGCTGCCCTGAAATGTGCTACATAAGGATTAACTTCATCCAATGTTTTAATTAGTGGCTCTATTATATCCTTTCTCAAGTTTTTCTTCCCAACTGTTGTATCTCTGTTCTTTGATTTTGCTGCAAAACAGAAAGGTGAAAGTAACCACATTATTATAAAGTGATGAACATAACTTTGTCTTTTAGTTTGATTTAGTCAATACCTGAGAACTGTTTCTCTATTTGATACTTCGTTTTCTGTATCTACGATGTATAGCTGTGAGAACTTTGCATAATCATTCTGTTTCGGCTTCATACTTCCAATAAGATGGTAATTAGCTCCTTGTAGCTGGAACATATTTGGTCCCTTTCCTTGATGTATAGCTCTATCTACTTTTCCTCCTAGAGATGTCATTGCGAAAACCATTTCATAACCTCTACTATTGTTTTGGAAATGTCTGCTCATGTTGTCTTTACCAGTAACCAACTTTTTTATAAACTGAGGAGGTTCTTTGAAAAGTGGTAGTTTTACGGTTCCTTGTAGACAACATAGAGAGAATTTAGGATTATTTGTGTTTCTCCTCTTGTTAAGCCTCTCATCATACCACAACAATGCACCACAGTACTGACATGTATGATCTGGGTCACCATGATCTAAATACTCTGAAAGTTTAAAGTATATTAACACCAACATCTTAAAAAAATTTAATCATAGTAATATAGTCACAAAATTTCAATAGTACCTATTTTGCTGGATTTTTTTGTAGTAGTTCTGCCTTTCCTTGTATCAAGTGTGGTTTCTGTTATTGTTTCATGTCCTTCGGTTATGTTAAATCCTTCATCATCAGATAAATTTAGTTCCGCTGGGATATCTTCATCGCTGCTAGTACAATAATATGACTGCTCCTCTTCATAAATAGTCTCTTCTGTGATTTGAAAGTTAAATGATCATTAGTTAGACAACAGATAATGAGAGACATTCTTCTTAATCAAGTTAAAAGTATACCGTCTGATGAATTCTTCCAAGCAGATTCATCAAATTCTGCTTCCAAATTTCTAGGCTGAATACTGACATGATTTAATGATGTATGACCTGATATGGTTGAATCACGATTATATATAAGTAGAAACCAGTCAAACAAAGAATAGTCAAACAAAGAACATTTGAGAATACATTAAATTTATATAGATGTTTTAATTTGGAAGACTCACAATTGACTTTATCTGTAGATGTTTTATTTGCAACATTATCTCTTCTAAAAGCTTTTAGTCTCTGTTTTGCTTTTTCGAAAACCGTAGCAGAAGATGTGGTAGAATGAATTGGCCTGACATTACCATGTGAATTTGATCCATTGTATACATTCTCGGAACCTGATAAAATCTCTATAATTGTATAACATATTACGTTATCTAAATAGACCCTGTAGTACTATTATATAAACGATCTAATGTAAATTTTATATTACCAGATTGAAGAAGCGATTTGTTGGAAGAAGATGTCTGTGGAGGTGGAGGTGTTTCAATAGTGGGACTGTTTGCTCTTGGTAAGTTTGTAATATCTTTGAAAACTCTAGTAAAAACTGATTTGACTGGGATAGCAGAATTGCCATAAGTTTGACTTGAGCTGGTAAGCACACTCAAAGGAGTATGTGATGGTATTAATCTATTCCTTTTTGGGGTTTGCTGACAATCTTCATCAGAATTTGGTTGCTCGTATCTTTTTTTCATATTACTCTACTATTACTCTACTATCGTTGAAAGTAGGGTTTGATAGCTTCGTTGATAGTGAGATGGTGTTTTGTGAGATTTAATAAATGTGTTTGGTGTGTTGACTTATTAGGAGATACAATTCTGTAATCTTTTTTCATTTTATGGTAATGCCCTGATCAACGAATCCCCGAAAAAGTGTAGACCTGGTTATTAATTTGTTTTGCGTATTTGTTAGGTAATTTCTAGTAAGGAAATATTTTAAATATCCATTTTAAATGGTATTGATTTATTTGTATCACAGTATTTTGTGATTCAAACTTTTAATACTGTGTCTTTTTAAGAAAGTGTACGTGTATTGATTAAAAAAATGTGCATTGAATTTAATTTGTAGGAGTTGTTGTGTCGAAGATTCGCCAGAATGGGATTCAAATTTAAGGTAAGAAGTATGTGCTTTTCCTTAGTATACAATAACATATTAACATAATTGAATATTAGCAGATTTATTAAATAATTTAGAGATGACCTCAAATTAGAATCATAAAATCAATATATTAAAATCACATGTAATTAATACATGAGTAATAAAATCAGTAAAACCTGTATTAATTCACATAAACAGGTCCAAAATAATCATTTAAAAGTAGAAAAGATCACGATGCTTTTTATTCATTATAGCATGGAAGTTTAACATAGTACCAAAAACAAAGCCATAATTCAAAATAACTAAATCGAAATTGTCAAAATAAATTTGCTTGAAGAGGACAGAAACATAAATTAAGCAATCGTGATATTGTAAATAAATGTGTCTTCTTAGCCACTTGCAACATGAGCATCTTCAATAGCATCACTTATTGACCCAATACACAACTTCTTTGAAGAAGACGAATGCTCAGAACTCTGACCAGAAACATCATCTTTCCTTTTGGAAGAGGGAGTTGTGGAAGGTGTTGACAATGCATTAGTTTGTTCTGAACTTCCAGTTAACAATAAGCTTTCCTGGTAACAATATTAAAAAGAGTAGACTTAGATACATCAAGTTGGTAGATACAGTACTAAAATTTCAATTCACGTGAAACTCTACATTGTACCTGATCACAACTGACAATTGTAGTCAAATCATCATCACCTTCAAATGTCTCCAGTTCGTCACCTGGCTCATTTTCAAGCCCAACATTCGCATGAGAGACCTTGTAAACTTCTTTGCCTTCTCTGATGTTATCCTTTCCAATAGTCACGACAAACTGAAAAGTCTTCCCAACTAACTCTTTCAATGCTTGAGGGATGTTTGTTGGATCTTGCATCTAAAGTTTAAACAAAATCATTAAATCCATAGGCGGATATCTAAATTATTTTCTGAAGATAATGAGATGTTAATATGTTACCTCATTAAAATTGCCATCGAGAAGCTGAAGAGAGCTGTGTTGTACTATCAACTTGGCTTCTTTCTCAAACAGGATACACTTAAGTTGTGCAGTTGAATCCATAACACAGACAGTCAACCTATACCTATAAAATCCGTACTCACCAGGGTTAAGAGGTTGATCACTTTCAAACAGCAGTAATATATGGTCCTAGTACGATTTAAATTACCTTGGTTTGACTTTAGTAACATTTTCATTACAGCCGGAACACCAAAACAATGTCTTCTTGTTTTTTTCCACAACCTCATTTTCAACTTTGCAAACCTTGTACACTGTGGTATTACACTTTAAACAGACAAAGTACTACCAAGCATACTCTGTATCAATCGCATAGATTGAGCAGAAAATCTTGAATTTCCCTTCCTGCAAAAAAATATAATTTTAGTTTATAAAATTCATGTTTATATAGTATGCACATTAGTAAAATACAATAATCAGTTATATGTACCTCATTATATGCCCTGATTTCTTCAATCGATTTCTTTTCGCAGTGTTTAAAGGCTTGAGCTTTCTTATTAACTGCTAACTCCTTAGGTACACCTTGTTTGATTGTCAAGGCAAGACCATCCTTAGGCAGCCTATTTTTGTCGAAATAATTATAGTCAATAAATTATCACAAAACAAATTAAATGCTAATAATGGCTTACATTTCATGAAACTCCACAATTTCTGGATAGTTTGGATCAATCTCCATTAACGAAATGTCATAAGCATTTGACACTGATCGTTGACCTAATACATGAAAATGTATTAGAACTTTTTATATCTTAAAAATGTATAATAAGTAGAACTTCTATCGATATTTTTACCTTTGAAAGAATTGATCTTAGCAAAGCGCAACAGATAAATCACCACCTGTTGTCTATTGTTTTCACAAGCAGCTAGGATTCTCTCAGCAAAACCACCCCACAATGTACATGATAGTCGGTCATCACTATATGGTTGATGAATAAAGATAATTTAGTAAATAATTATTAGAATAACTGAACTTATTGATCACGATAATACCGTATGTCTCTCAGCTCAAACTCAACTTTCTTCTTGTCCTTGTTTTCGACTTGATGAATCTTAAGTTCGCCGACATTGACAACTTGACCTACGACATCTGTATAATCATATTTTTCGCATATCATATATAGTTATGATTAAATAACTATAATTAATTCTAACAAAAAGTTTTAACCAAGATACTTACCAACCAAAATGTTTTCATTCAATCCAGCTTCGTCAATGACCTTCTCAAAGTCAACCAGTTGGAGGAACATGTCATTAGTCAAGGACGCACATGGCACCATGGAGGTGATGTTGATCAACGTCATACGGTAAGGATGGTTCGTAACCCTGAATTTCCCAGCGGATCTAGTCATTGTGAAAGTATCAATGATTACCCATTGCCCCGATTTGATCAGTCTCTGGAACTTTCCAAACTGTTGTTTCTTCACAGTTGCATGTATGAGGGTACCCTATTTAACAAAAGGAAATATATTAAACTTCAAAACACTTAACAATACATAACAATAAAACCTAGTAAAGAGTTCGGTAAGCTTACTGAAATATCAGCTAGAACCATTTCAATGGTTTCTCCGGAATAGACAGTGTTTTGCTTCCAAACATGAATGATTTTGACATGAATTCTCCATCCTGTTTTGAATGGCCTAATGGACTGCAGTTCTGTGGTAGGGACGTTCTCGGCAGCCATTGGAGAAGGTTTGAAAGAAGAAAGGAGAAAGAGAAGAAGCTATGGTGGTTTACGATTCGATAAGTATCATAGTATTTATAGGAAGTCTCCATTAGGTATAATTTGATAGTATATTTTATGGTATATGGTATATTCGTAGCATTTCGGCAGAAAATCTTAGTAGTTAATTACGTAATATATTCTTAACAATTTTTTAAAGATGATGATCAATTTTCTTGGTGCAGTTAAGGATTCGAAATAAATTGGAGTATGAATTAGGAATGAAAGACATAATTAAAAATGCGGTTTGGTAAGATTTTGGAAGATTGATATCTGTAAAATTATTTTTATTTGAATTTCGTTTTCAATGAAAACGATACATAAATTATAAATCTATTTTGCAGGCTTATTGCAGGCTTATTTCAGGAGGCCCGAAATAGCCCATTTTTACATCAATATATATCCGGATATCCAATTGATAATTATCGGGTAATTTAGAATTTTTAACCCGATTCAATAGATTTAAAAGTCATATTTAACCTTAATGATATGTGTTAAGATAAATTTCGACTGGGGCATTTTCGGGCAATGAGAAAGTTGAACTTCTCTTTTACTAATATAGAGATACAATAAGTGATGTAATATTATATTATGTATTATGTATTTATGTGGCACATATATGCCAGATAGTACTGTTACAATCTGTATTTGTCTATATATTTGGTAATTGAAACCAAACTTCACAAAGAGTACAAAAGTTGTCAACAATATTTGGGCATTCGTTACACGTAAAAGGCAATACATATAGGTGTTGACTGGTTCTCCCGCTACCTTCCATAAATGCTGCGTTTGCGGGTGGTAGCGGTTGCTAGCGAGTGGAACCAATCACACAAACCGTTCCTAGTCGCTCCTAATCACTTCTAATCGCTCCAAACCACTGAATTCCAAAAGCTACTTCCCGGCTACTTCCCGCAAGCGTTTGCGGTTGCGGGCGATTGCGGTTGGAATTTTTTTT
Source organism: Camelina sativa (assembly GCF_030686135.1). Classification (NCBI taxonomy): domain Eukaryota; kingdom Viridiplantae; phylum Streptophyta; class Magnoliopsida; order Brassicales; family Brassicaceae; genus Camelina; species Camelina sativa. The sequence continues at coordinate 28,869,933 of NC_141896.1, read as the reverse complement.
TTTTTTTAAATAACTTAAAAGAAATCAATGATATTGAATTTTTTTTGTTATATATTCTATCTAACTATTTTACTCATTAAGGATGAGAGAAAATGAAGTACGGATACGATTGCAGAGATTATAAAATAAATAGTTAGAAGAAAATAATATTCTAATTAATAATAATCCGGAAAACTTGATGTAAATTTAATGGCACATCGCACATAAGTTCAAAAAAATCTAAATAAATATAATATTTCATCAGAAATTTAAGAAAATAAAATTATTTGTGAAATATATATATCAGGCTATCAGCACGGCGGCTCCAACAATGCCTGTAATATTTCCCTCTTCATGGAGGCGACCTGTAATCCTCCCTCTCCGGAGTGTAAAGACCTTCAAGCCTCTCGCATGCCTCAAATTAAAAGGAGAAAAAAGGTAAACATATGTCTCTCTATCTCAAATTATAAGAGCTCAGTGATCTAATATATTTTGGTAGGATGGTACTATTGCCACTTAAGATGTCTATAGCTAGCTATACCATGTTCGCAATCTAATTGAAATATTCATATCGCAAATGAGTGGGTTCCACGAAACTGAACATAAAGTTCGTGATTATGAATTGGATCAGTTTGGTGTTGTGAACAATGTCGTTTATGCCAACTACTGCCAACACGGTTAGTTAAAGTCGATCGGTTGCAAATGCTGCTGCTTAAGATTGTTATAAATCATCCTTTCGAGTGTAGACGTATGCTACAATTAACCTATATATCATTCTTGTCCACTATTTATTGTTTGTTAAACTTGTTTTCATACAAAGGTCGACACGAGTTCATGGAGAGTATCGGTATCAACTGCGATAAAGTATGGGATTTTTGCCAAAAATGCCACATTGTCTAAAAACGTTTTCACCAATGCCACATTCTCAAAACCTTAAAGAAAATGCCACAAAACAACTTTATGGCATAATGTCAAAAGACGATTTTTCTCTCATGATAATAATGAAGTAAAGATGCGGAAAAGTTGTGTCTCTTTCATGATTTTGGAGGGAAATGTACGGATGATAGACAAGATGGTGGATAAGATGATTGACAAGATAAATATGATGGACAGGATGCGGTTGATGGACAAGAAGCAGATGATGGACAAGAAGTAGATGATAGATAAGATGATACAGAAAATGATGGACAAGATGATAGAGAGAAAGATGAGATAAGATGCGGTTGATGGACAAGATAAATATGGCGGACAAGATAAATATGATTGACAAGATGAAAATGATGGACAAGATAAATATGATGGACAAGATGCAGTTGATGGACAAGAAGCAGATGATGGACAAGATGATACAGAAAATGATGGACAAGATGATAGGGAGAAGGATGAGAAGACAATGAAGAAGAAAATGATGTGGAGGATGATGGATAAGGTAATAACATGTAGGATGGTGGACCAAAAGAAGATGTAGAGGATGATGGACCAAAAGAACATGTGGATGATGGAAAAGTGATAGCATAGAGAATGGTGGACCAAAAGAGGATGTCGAGGATGGTGGACCAAAAGCGGATGATGTGGATGAGGGTGGAGAATTGAGTTTCTCGCTGGCATCTTTCTCCATATCATCTTGTCCATCATCCTAATTTTGTACATCATTTGCATTTTGTCTATCATCCACATATTGTCTATCATCTCCATCTTGTCCATCATCGGCATCTTGTCAATCATCCACATCTTGTCCATTATCCACATCTTGTCCATTATCCGCATCTTGTCTGTCATTTGTATCTTGTCTATCAACAGCCTAATAATCATCGAGGGGCATTTATGTCTTTTTAAGTGAAGGTTGTGGCATTATGGAAAAGAAGTGAACAAAGTGGCATTTTGACTAATTTTTTTTTACTGTTCATGGCATTTCTTTTAATTAACTCATAAAGTATCCCGTTCGGGTAAAGCCTTGGCAATTTCTGAGTTGTTAATAAAATTCCGTGCACTTTTACGAGTACTTTTGACCCTCTTTTACTAGCTATATATATATAAAATAATCGTCACATATTTTATTTGATTTATTTGAGCAGAATGGATTCAGATTTATGGTGAAAACTAGAATATCAGGAGTATCTATGGTGCGTATCTAATTTGAGCAATTCATCTTAAAACTGCCTGATCAAGAGGTTAATTTTGTTGCTCCTATTAAGCCTTTGTGTTGTTTTTTTTTACTTGTGTAAGAGCCGGACCAAAGCATTTGGGGGTCCCATACAAAATAAGAAAAAAATATAATCATAATTTTCATAGTATAAAAACTATATACTAAAAAGAAAATTCAGTTAAACAAAACACTTATTTTTTTAAAACAGAATACAAAATATCTTAAAAGAATATAAGAAATTCTAAAATTTTTAGAAAAAATAACATTTTTGTGTATTTGGAGACTTCATAATAACATTTTTCTGTATTTGGGGGCCTCAAAATAACAAAAAACTTCTAAATATGGGGGCCCCATTGCAATGTTTCAAATCAATGGTGTCAGGTCCGGCTCTTTTGTGTTCTAATCTAGATCCTTTTGGTATAGCAGCTTATTTTGGAAGCGCACGAAACAGCAGTGTGGCTTGACACCAACTACCGTCCTGCCCAAGTCCCATCTTTTATACGCTCTAATTTCGTTCATTTCCAACGCCAAGAAGTCTCTGTTCACTCCTAATTTTGTTCACATCCAATAAGTACTGTCTTGCCTGCATTCCTATGTTTTTTTCAAATAACAAAGATGTTCTAAATCTAGATTCTTACATTCTCTCATTCCAGAGAATAGAATATTTTATATGGTATTCTGGCATATGCCATTCGATTTGAAGATTTCTAAATGTATCTGAAAGTTTTTATAAATTGAGTTATTGACAATTTATTCTTGTATACTATTTTACATATGGTAGAACGTATGTTTCTTTTCATATCATTTTTATCAGTGTGTATGTATAATTTATTAAATATACAGTATTACATATTAATAAAATACTGTATAAATAAAATATATTCGTGGAAAAGAGAAAAAACAAAACGTGATTCATCAACTAATTGACCATATATATGCAGCCACTGGTCTCCCAATTGCCACTTGTTCAGCGCGCAGGAGGCCAATAAGTCATGGAACTCATGTACCAAACCAAACGATATGGCCACATGAGTTTACGTGACATAACAATAAATAGTGTTCGAGTAACGAGTAGGGCCATTTACATTAAAGTTTATCGAAATCAATTCATATTTGGATGGCTGTCGACGGATTTCAAACCATTTATTTGTAAACAGAATGTGAAATTTTTTTTTGTCAACTAATCAATACAAAAAACAAACTAATTCTCTTTCTCTAATTTACATATCAGCGTTTTCATGTTTTTTTTTTCAACCAAACATTAAATTAAATTAAAAAAAAAACTCCTAGATTGGTTGCCCAAACTGGAAGAAAATAGTTTACAAAAGAAATTTCAGAAATTAAAGATCTTGAAAAACGAATAAGACAATCCGCCCTTACATTGAAAACACAGGGAATCCTAGCCAGGGTGAAAAGAGGAAAAGATGATCTAAGCAAGGTAAAATCATCCAGCAGATGCGAGAACGCGGGCCAATCATCAGGAGCCTGTAACATTGCAACTAACTCTCCGCAGTCTGTCTCGAACGCTTGACAATCAACACCAGCCGTCTTAAGGGACTCCATAGCCCAAATCAAGGCTTGGAACTCCGAGTGCAAGGGAGTAGGACCCCGTCTATGGCTCCGTGCTCCCAGAAGAAGGGTAGTATCCTCACAATCACAATACCACCATCCCAGTCCCTCAAAAGGATCCGAACCTTTCCAGGATCCATCGACCTAACAACGAAAAGAGGAATCCCTGACCTCCAAAGATGGCAAAGAATCCAAAACTCTCTCAGAGAAAGCTTTAGCCTCCTCCCATAGTAACTTATCATTAGCCGCCTGATTTAGAATATAAACTGGCTCTGCCTCTGTTCCCTGGAAAACCTTTTTATTCATATCTTTCCAAATTGACCATAGAATCCATGGCAGCCGGAAAGCTATGTCGGAAACCCCCGATTGAGAAGACGCGCGCCAATAAATGAAATCTAAATTTGAGTATATCGAGCCATATGGAAAACCTTCAGGATCTATCAAAACCGGAGATGCTTCCCAGATACTGCGCGAACAAGGACACTCAAAAAGAGCGTGATTTATAGTCTCTACCGCAGAACCACACCGTTTACACAGGGCATCACATCGGACTCCCCGATGAGCAATTCATTCCAACACAGGGAGATTACCAGAGGCAATCTGCCAGAAAAAGTGTTGGACTTTCGGCGGGACTTCAAGTTTCCAACTATGGGCCCGAAGAGCCATACACGACGGCCGATCCTCAACTTCCTTGATTAATTCCCGAGCTAACCGATAACCCGATTTGATCGAGTACGTCCCCGACTTAGTATAATGCCATAGTAAACGGTCCAGTTTATAAGTTTTACTAACCGCTATACTGCAAACATGTTGTACATCCGCCAGATTCATAAACTCTTCGAGAATAGGCAAATGCCAATCCTTTGTAACTGGATTTATTAAATGATTAACCATCAAATTCGGATGCAGCAAACTTCCCCGACCATTAATTGGTCTTGGCCGAAGATCTGGTAACCACGGATAACGCTAAACCGATATAGAACATCCAGAACCTACCGCCCACCTCGCACTTTGTACCACCAAGTCCTTAGTTGAATAAATTCTCCTCCATGCAAAGGAGGGATTATTTGGTTTTTTTGCCATAAGAGGATGTTTATTTCTAATATATCGACCGCGCATCACCCGAGCCATTAAGGATGTCGGATGATGGATTAACCTCCAAAACTGTTTAGCCAACATAGCGTCATTTTAAATTGTTCTAGAACTCGGAAACCTAGACCCCCTTCACTTTTGTCATTACACATTTTATCCCACGCTACCCAGTGCAAACCACGTGCCTTATCATTATACTTCCACCAAAATTTTGAAATAGCGCTCGTGAGCTTAGACGTCAACTCCTGCGGCAGCTTATAACACGACATAACATGGGTCGGGAGAGCTAACACAACCATTTGATCATAACCTCCTTACCACCTTTCGATAAACACTTTGCAGACCAACCATTTACTTGATCGTCCAAACGATCCTTAACATAACTAAACACCTTAGTTTTCGAACCCTGAAGACTTTCAGGGATACCCAGGTAAGAACCATACCACCTTCTTTAGAAATACCAATAACTGATTTTAACTGAGTTCTTATATCAGACGGAACCTTCTTACCAAACATAATAGAGGACTTTTCCAGATTAACCTCTTGTCCCGAAGCTTGACCATAATTACCTATGATATCCATTACTGTCCTACATTCAATGGCCTCGGCTTTGCCAAAAAAGAGACTATCATCAGCGAACAACAAATGCAAAATGGTGGGGCTATCACGAGCAATTGTGATACCCGTTAATTTCTTCTCCCGTTCAGCCTTTTTAATATTTGCTATCAAAACCTCTATACAAAGTATAAACAAATATGGTGACAGAGGATCCCACTGACGTAAACCTCGTTGTGGTTTAATAGAACCCTGAGACTGACCATTGATAAGAACTTGATACGACACTGAAGATACACACCACGTGATCCATGTAATCCATTTCCTAGCAAAACCTAACTTAACCATAACCGCTTCCAAAAAATCTTATTCAACACGATCATATGCCTTACTCATATCCGTTTTGAAAGCCAGAAACTCCGATTTACACCTTTGGTTAGTATTTAACCCATGAAACATTTTCTGCACCACAAGAATATTATCCGTAATCAAGCGACCCGAAACAAAAGCCGACTGAGTTTCAAAAACCAGTGATGGCAAGAACCTTTTAAGCCGAAAACACAAAACTTTAGAAATAATTTTATAACTCACATTACAAAGACTTATCGGCCTAAACTCCGCCATCCGCTGCGGCTGATCAACTTTAGGAATGAGACAAATATTCGTCTCATTTAAACGTGGATCAAAACTACCTGATCGAAAAAACTCTCTAACTAAGGCCACCAAATCTCCTTTTAAGGAGGACCAAAACCGTTGAAAAAACAAAGCTGTCATTCCGTCGGGTCCTGGAGTTTTCTCCGGATGCATAGCAAACAAAGCTTTTTGAACTTCCGCTTCCAAAATATCCCTAGTTAGATCTCTGTTCATATTATCCGAAATTAGTGGGGTGATCTCCTGAATCATCTCTGAAATACCCCTAACATCTGATTGCTTAAAAAGATCCTCAAAATATTTTGTAGCAATATTCTCCATGCCCGAGATCGATTCATTTCACATGTTATCTGCATCAAACAAACCAATAATCCTATTCCGCACCCGCCGCTGCTTAGTAGAAGCTTGAAAGAATTTAGTATTTTTGTCCCCAACCCTTAACCAAAATTTCCTACTTTTTTTGTTACCAGTATACTTCCTCATCACGATACGCCTCTTTTAATTTCCTCTCTATACCAAGAATTTCCTCCTGAGAGATCAAATCATCCATTTTCGCCTCCTGCAAAGCCGCCTTCAAGGAAGAAATAAGCTTTGGGCCAGAACATATATTATTCTTCCGCCACCAAGAAATCGAATTCCTACAACTTCTTATCTTATCCACAAAGCCCGGAATCCGGAAAAATTTTGTACGATTCCACCCTGACTTGACCGCCCCTAATAAACCATCTCTCCCTAACCAGCGTTTGTTAAAACAAAATTGCCTATTCCGTTTCGTGTATGACTTTAAGCAAGTTACTAAAATTGGGCAATGATCAGAACTAACCATTTCCAAATAGTCTACCTTAGAATTTGGATAACAGCCATGCCAATCCTCATTACCCAAAGCCCGGTCTAACCGACAACGGACCACCTGATTATTACACCGATTACCTCTCCATGATAATTGTTCACCATAACATGGGAACTCAAGCATTCCGCAATGACGGAGCATTGAAATAAAAGGCACAAAAGAAGAGGCAGGACGCACAGCACCTCCCCTTTTCTCATGATTCCCAATCAGTTCGTGAAAATCACCAATCATAAACCAAGGATCAACACGAAAAGAACCAATACCTGATAGTTTATCCCATACCTTCTCTCGATTTTAGGGAACAGGGTCACCATAAATAAAAGACAAATAAACCAATTGTTGACCAAAGAAAGCTTGAACATCAATAATGCAAATCACTATCATAAAGAACAGAGAGTTTTATTTCATCCATGAAAAATAATGCTAAACCACCCCTAGACCCTTGGGGTTCAACAATATACAAATTATTATAACCAAACTTATTCTGAAATTTTTGTAAATAAGAAAAATATTTCTTGGTTTCTGATAAAAACAAAATGTCTGGTCGATGTTGTTTCCATAAATCACCCAAATAATTCTATGTCAGGTCAGCCCCTATGCCCTGACAATTCCAACTCAGGATCTTCACGTCTTCGCCGGTGGTTTCGGGAGAGCCACCTTCCCTTTCTTGACTTGACGACCACCATCCGCTAGTTTACCACGCAAAGTATTGCCTTGTCTCCCTAGGCTCTTTTGTGTTTTCCCGGCACCTGCAGGTTTAGATAACGCCTTAGCAAATAAACGTTTCCCCGGAGAGGCCAAATTCCTAGCAACTAAATTCCTAGCAACTAACCCAGAACCACTAGCCCCCTTTTTAACAATAGGCCTATTAATCCTCCCTCTAAGAATAGTCAGTTCCTCTAACTTAAAATCAGCCAAGGCATTGTTAACAAGACCCAAAGCAATATCCACTGGAACTGAAAAAAGAGAGGTACCTTGCGGACTACCATCCGTATCAATCTGGGGATCGGTCCCCTGCTCAGAAATAGACACACCCTCCTGTCCTGAGCCAGTTTCAACCAAAGCCGAGCCGCCACCCTCGGTATACTCTCCCTCCTCCAACAAGTCATTGTTCTGTTCCATAAAGTCAGTATCAACAAATTCTTTAGCAGTCCCGATATGAGTGTCACCCTCAGCAACCGATACAACCTGAGAGACTGGAGCCAGACGAACATCACCCTCTTCCTCTTGGATCTGCTTCTCAACACCTCCTTGTTTTGCCTTGTACAAAGGTTTAGGCCACACTGGACCCATTCCCTTCCGGTTAAGATTAAGAGAAGAAACCTGCCCCAAAGATACACCACCTAGCATATGTGAACCTGGCTGACCACCAGAACCACTAGACTCGGCTGCTGTGAGCTGCCTTTTCTGACCCCAAGCTGAACCATGGGATCTCTCTTGATTTCGATGACCATAAGAAACCACATCACCAACAATAGAGTCCTGAACCTGAAAATCTAGATCCCTCTTAACATACTTCTTTGGTTTCTCCCAACTACCTTCGTTTCTATATCCCCCTTGTTTAACCTGTAAATGTTGTCTCTGAGCAAACCTCTTTTCCGCTTGATGCTCCACAACCTGCTTGCCAGCCTCTTTATGCAACTCTGGACATCCTCGCACATCATGTGTAAGTCGACAGCAATGCTCACAAAAACTTGAAAGCTTCTCATACTCAAGAGAAACAATAACCTCATCCCTAGTATCAAAAGGAACAACCATCTTGAAGAGGAGAGGATTGAATCCATTAACAGTCACGCAAAAACTCCCAGACTCCTCATCAATCTCTCTAAGTATGCCCACCTTCTTACCTATTGCTCTTAAGGTCGCAACCTCCCAAAGATGCATGGGGATACCAATTACCTTCACCCAAAAGTTGATTGCAGAAGGATAAATTGAGGAAATAATAGGCTCCCATTTTACCAAAGACACCATCCACCCATCAAAATGATATGGACCGTTCATCAAAACCGACTGAAGATCCTTCTCTGCGTCAAAGTTAAAACTGAAAGAGACCTTGCCCCAAATCTGCTCCCACCACCTTATCCTCCATCTTCCAAATCTTTGGCAAATTAGCCACTAAGGACTTCATTTGTTGAACACTTGGATTCATCAACCGCCCAATAAGAGTCAGCGAGAATTGTTGTATCCGCTGAGCCAGAACCGAGTTAACAATCCTCACTGTTTCAGTATGAACCAATGGTGCTTTGCCTTTGTTAAGAGATAACTGAGATATAATTAACCACCAATGGAGCAACTGAAAACCCAACAAACGACTTTCCAAAGAAACAAGACGCACCCCTCTCTTAGAAACAAGCAACTCTCCAAATAAAGTATGAATGATAGTTCGAAAGAGTGACCGCAGAGACAAACCATTCCATCGGATAAATACCCCTTGTACAAACCACCTATCGTACAAAGTTTCACAAAATCTGCCAGATTCCAACATCCCATAACCAACCAAACTAAATCCCAGAAATACCAATGCCGTATCTTCAACTGATCTCAATCTAAAGAACCATGGAAAGAAGCGGAAGCGAATACCATAAATACCATACCATGAGATCCTCACCTTAATCCACTCAATCGAATCCTCATTCTGAAGGATATGGAAATCTCGACCTGGTAATGAAAAGAAAACCAAACTCCCTGTAAACGGAGATCGAATCCTATCAAGCCAATTAAAATCTCCCATCGAATCAACCCAAAATCAGCCATCGAAGATCCGACTCAAACAGACCTCGTATTCGGGAAATAAAATCTCACAAAGTCCGATCGAACCCAGACCGAACCAGGAACCGATTTCCGATCCATCCCCATTCCCGAAACTCAACCAGAGCACACGAAAAGCCATCCCTTCATCTCTCAAGAACACTGAACCAAGACATCTTAAACCCTAGATCTAATTGCCATCGTCATCGTCATCTTCTTTAGATCTAATCGCCATCGCCATCGTCATGTTTTTAAAAATGACACACTAGTAAAAATGTTCTGCATTGTTACGGAAATAATTGTAGTTATGAAGTGTTTTTCGTAGCTAAAATTTGTTTGTTACAGAATGGTGACAAAAAAATTTAGTAATTATTTGGTCGTAGCAATTTTTTTCTTCATAGCAAATCATCGCAACTTGCTATAATTTATATACTAATGTAAACGTAGCTATTTGCTACAAAATGTTACATTTACTTGGAGGTATTTGTTACAGATGGTGTTTGAAATATACGTAACTATTAGCTTCAAGAACCCACACTTTGGTCGTCGTCGATTTACGACAGTTAGCTACAGAGTCAATTGTCATAAAATTGTTACCAACTACTATGCTATAATCGTGGGAGATTAGTAACAATTATTGTAACAACCCGTCCTGTGGACCCCACTAGCCCCCCGCTAGCTGCACCAACGGACCGTCTGTGGACCCTGCTAGCCCCCGCTAGCCATCCCAACGAATCCCAAGCTGGCCCTGTAGGACATCGATCCTAACCCATCACTGTGGATATGGTCAATTGGTGACAGCTTGTCCTGTGGGAAGGTTGTTAAAGGGTGGGGATCAGGGTTCGAGGAACGCCTGGCGTACCCAATAACCTACTGGTGGATTTGGATATCCACAGTGATGGATTAGGATTGATGCCCTGCAGGGCCAGCTTGGGGTCCATTGGGATGGCTAGCGGGGGGCTAGCAGGGTCCACGGACGGTCCATTGGGGCAGCTAGCGGGGGGCTAGTGGGTTCCGCAGGACGGGTTGTCACAATTATGTTTGAATGCAGCGTAACAATTACCTTCTAGTTGCTACGAATATTGGTAACAGAATAGCTTCTATTTGCTACAATGGTGCTAGTCTTAGATTGTCTACAATAAGTGACTATTCTTTTCCTTGTGGGTGACGTTTACAAATAAAGCGCGAAACATAAATACCTGCAAATATCATTGGAAAACCTTAGTTTGTGGTTACAAATTACAAAAGCTCTGATTAAACCTTAGTTTTGAACATTCAGAAAAAAAACAGAATTTTTAACCAGGATCGAACATAAAGAGTACTAAATAGGTAGATTGAGTAAAGAAAGGTGGGAGTATCAAGTGCATCAGAAGAGGGCACCTCCCACAAGCTCCGCATCCACATCGCCATCGTCTTCTTGCTCATCAGACTCATTAGGCACAGTTGTGGGATGGACAACATCAGCCATTTCTGGAGGTTCAGTCGCAGCTCCGGGATTGGCATATCTGTTCTCACTGTTATTGCCTTGAGCTGGGCTAGAGACCGATGCACCCGTTGCAGAGGTTGGCTGAGCAGAGGGGAAAGTGTTTGCGGAACCTTCAGGCATATATTGCCTCATAAATTCAACCACAGTTGCCAGCTGATCTTGAAGAGATGTCAATTAGCGTTCAAGGGGATTATTTCCACTGCATCAGCTGAGTTTTCCCCACGCTCACGAATGTAGTTTTGACCCCTGAGACCGAAGATCCTCCCATTATGAGAAGGTACAACCTACATTAAAAACATACAAGTCAATATCTCTTCTTACAAACACCAATGTAATCGAAAATATGATTTAACAGAAACAACTTAAACAGTGTTAAGAAGACTTTGGTGTCTGTTACTGCAGACAACAAAACCAGTCACTTCTTGCAGAAAACAACGACGCCTTATTGGTGTGTTCTGCTTACAACATATTCACTTACTGCAAACTGATCATTTCACTTACATTCACTTAAATTATTTCACTTACATGAGGTGAGCTCCAATTAGAATCAGAACCAACATATGAACCTAACTTCGCATAATGATTAGATATCAATTAGCTTACATAACCAAACCCAACAATCATAATTCAAACCGCAAATCTCAACTCTTAAAGCAATGTGAAACATAGATAACCAAAACACAAATACATGCACAGAGAGTGAGAGAGAGTGAGATCATTAACAAAGGGTGAGATCATTAATAATACTCAAAGAACAAAAACTCTTTTTACAGTCCATAAAAATCTGTATATATATATATAAATAAAGAGTGAAAACAAAGAGGTGTGAAACAAAAAGGTGCGAAGACTAACAAGTGCAACCATTGAAAGCTAGGGGTACGACGAAAAAAACACAATTGTTGGATCAAAACATTGCAAATTTATATAAACAAAGAGGTGTAAAACAAGGTGTGAAAACTAATGGGTGCCAGCATGGAAAGCTGGGGGTACAACGAAGAAACACAATTGTTGGACCGAAATATTGCAACTTTTGAGATCATTAACAAAAGGTTTAATAGGTGTGATTTTTAAAAGATGGGGGTATGACGAAGAAACATGATTATTAGAAAAAAAAAACTTGCAACTGTTAGGATTATTAATTATTTTAAATTGTTACATAGATAATAGAAACAATCTCATTCGTTAGATTAAAGTTGACCCCAAAAGTGGGTTTGCTATTATATATAGATTACAAATGCAGAATTTGCATATAAAGCAATATAAATTCACTGTCAAGCGACGACAACAACAATAACATATTGTATTTTGGTTTAAATACCTATATATGAGAACGTGGAGCAAATGTTTAGGATGATAAGGATTATTTGTTATCGGCTGGATACACTCTCGATGGAAATAAACAGGATCTGTCAGATCAAAATGTAAGTAATAGCCAGCAGTGTCGTCATATATCTGATGAAAGCAAAAACTGCACCTCCTGTCTTTAGCTTCGTTTTCTTCGTTGTTGAACCAGACAAGGGAATGTGTACTCTGTGGAGGCCCAATAACTTCTCTTTTATTGGGGCAAACTAATGCTAGAATTCGTGACTCTTTGAATTGTACTGAACGAAAGTCTTCTTTATCAGAGAGAGAGAGAGAGAGAGAGAGAGAGAGAATTGTTACTGGATAGAGGAGGACAAGAGAGAAAGGAGGATGCGCCATTGGTGGGAGAGTAGATGGCGGAGAAGACATAGAAGGAAGAGCCAGAAGGCATCACCGGGTGTAGATCGTCAAGAACAGAGGTTTCGAATTTGTGGCTTCGCGAAACCCATTTCGCCAACCCTCCACAATTTCGAGCAATATATGTCTGAAAGTCTGAAACGAAAGAGATGAAGAAACCAAGTTTCTTGTAACTTCCATTTCACATAATCATTACCGAGATAAAAATAAATAAATTTTTCGTTGAGAAGAGAGAGAGAACCGTGAGAGAAGAATTAAGAAGAAGGCCTGGAAGCCCTGTAACAAGGCATGAGAATCAGTCTCAGATCCAGAATCTGAATCGGAGGGAAGCGGAAGTGATGTCAGTGGTTTTTCACGCCCTATTGGTTCACGGCAAGGTCCACTGCCGCCATATCTAGATTCAAATCCTCCAGTCAGATCCATAAACGGAAAAAACAACACCTTATAGTTGATAAACGGAAAAAACAACACTTATCCAAAATTTCGAATAAGTGTTTTCCCTCCAAACTAAAATTTTAGCTATAATAATGATTTTTGGATTCCCGCTTAACGAAAAAATTTCCTAACATTAAATTAATGCTACGATATAGTTGATATCCGATTTTGGTACTTTTAGTAGCAGCTAGTGAATTCGTGCTACCGTGATATGCTACCAATATCCAAATTTTTTGCAGTATGAGCACAAACAAGTTCTAATTATTAACTTATCATTTTTTTGTACATCAATTATTACAACTATAAAACAAAACATGGCATCAAGTAGATACAAATAATCCAATTTTAATAGTGTACATCACAATTGAGCACAAATATGGACCGAAACAGAAACATGAATTTATCGTCCTTTTACAAAAAAAAAACATAATGAAACACATTTTTAATAATATAGTACAATATTCCCCACTTGTATACTAGTTCTTCTAGATATTTTCTGCTACGTCATATTAGTAGCAATTTCTCATTTTTGTTACTGCTAATTAGTAGCAAACAATTTCCTTTCTTTTAATAATATATTTCCCACAAACTGTTACGCCTTCTAGGTTCCTACAAACATATTCGTCACAAAAGTTGTCATAAATTAGCTATACAGTTGATCTGTAGCTATTCGTATTTAACTTGTGACGAATACTCACTAAATTGATACGAAAAAATAATCTAATATTTGGTCTCTATTGGTTACTTTTTGTAGGTAATTTTTGCTACAAAAATTTTCCGTGGCTATATACCGTAACTATATACCCAATTTTTACTAGTGGTACACTTCGTTAAAAACAATATTCAAATAATAATAGACCACAAAGATAAATATTATGACACATCAGCATTCTTATACTTTGAACTTAACTAAAGAAATCAATCATAATATTGAAGAAAATGATAGAAATCGAAAGATCGTTTCTTTTGTTATTCAATCCTTAAGATATCAATACAATCGTTCTTCTCTTTATATAAAGATTACAGAGGTTTAACCTAGTTCTAGAGTCTTCTACGTAGTGAAGAGCTATCATGTTGACTGACACATGGCTTGATCATAGTAGCATGATTCGAGTGCTGCAAATCTATTCTTTGTCGTCACTTCCATACAAGCTGCAAGTTGTGCTAAGCCTCTATTCTTATCTTGTTCTGTAGGTAACAGTTCGATGATCTTGGGCTTGAGCGTTTGTTCACTAGCCTTCACATTCTTATTCTTCGTACATGTATGGCCTTTTAACGAAACTATATCGTTTTGGTTGTTAGTCTTGACAAATATAACATAAATAACTTTAGAGGCTATATCATTTAATGATAACGAGACGATCAGACGAAAGCATTAAAATTGATAGAAATCGATTCATATTTGGACTATACAAGGACATTAACAATTATATAGGTTAGTGTCCATAATGTAAGTTTAGATTACTCTCTTTCTACACTTTATCTCTTCCACTATTGTAATCGTAACTGATGGGGAATCTCAATTACTTTGATCAAGAACCTGCAGCGTGATCTAATGAATTCCATAGAAAATCTCAGCTCCAGTTTGGAGCTAAGCTGGTTAAAGTCTCGTGTGCATGTTCTTTCTTTCTTTATATTTTGTTCTTTCGTAATCTTTGCATCCGTACAAACAAGTGATGGAAAGAGAGCTGTAAGGTGTATTCATGTAGATATGAGGTGTAGTCCTATAAATTGGTATTGGAGCTCACAGTTGTGGAAAAGAATCGACTTGATTTGAATATCTCAAACACGTAGCTCTAGAACCGAATCGATTCATGTTGATGTTTTGTGAACAATCATTCAACGTTTTGAAAGTAAATGAATTAAAAACGCTCTCTTTATAATTTGATATCATTCAATACCATACCATTAAAGTTCAGACGTTACAAGCATATATATATATGAGAACTATACCAAGTACACTCACTGACTTACTGTTACAATAACTCCTACTAGACATAATAATACTAACTAGTCGAAAACCAGAAGGAAATACTTGTTTGTTACCATTTTCCTATGATATCTGAGGTAGGAAAACATGCTATTTTCTTCTAGTATAAGTGAACCAAGCTCGGCAACACCCACTACAACAAATTTGTCCATTCTTAGCATACAATAAATGCTATTATATGTGATACAATATTATATTTTTGTAAACGCTGTCTCTGCCCAAGCTATAATAGACCCTCCCATACAATAGCGTTTTTTACTCATGCTATTATATTATTATATATAATAGCGTAATGTCTGTGTTATAAATGTTTTAAGGGGGGTGTATTGAACTTCATATTTTAAGAGATTTTGGAATATTCTAAAATCTCCTGTTATTTAATTGATGATTTTTAAAAATCATCTGAAATCCTATGTTATTGAATATGAAATTTATAAAAATCATTTAGAATCTCTTGTTATTCAATCAATAATTTATAAATCTCAACTCAAATCTACTGTTATTCAAAAAATCACAATTTTTTATAAAAAGCTACAGAATGGGATTTTAGGATACTTTTCTAATATTTCTAGTTAAAAAATATGTCTTACAAAATCCCATCCTAAATGGTGAAATTTTGAAAGAAAATATTCTTTTTAATAGGAGTTCAACATCTACTGCAATTTTTTTTTTTATAAGTGCAACTCTCTACTGCTCTCTCTTACTCTGCCGGCGTCGTCACAACTCTCTCGGCCTCCCCATCACTACTACGGTCTCAACTGCCGGCGGCGCCACGACCACCACAACTCTCAACCAATCCATCTCTACCACAAGTAACGAACCTTCTCCGTCACCATCATCTAACATCGATTCTTTATCCAATCCTCTTTGCACATGCGTTCTTCAAACTCCAAACAAAACCCATTTTCACCATGAACCATCTTTACAAGCTTCTCTTGATCTGATTCAAGAAACCACAGCTTCTTCTGTTGATAACTTCATCTACATATCAAACCCAATTTACTCAAACGAAGCTACAAGTAAACAAACCACACCGTTTGAAACACCTCAGTCTTCACCGTCACGGCTTGAAGATGATTAAGACGACGACGATATAACCGAAGAAGATTCAACACCAACATTGTCTCCAATGAAGGATCTGCCTGAAAAGGCGTGCTCTGTTTCACTAAAAGACCGACCCAATATGTATCAAAATCAGATGTCTCAGCCACCTCCGCAGCGGAGCTTCCGACAACGGCGAGTCGGCGACGGTTGGTAACAACTTGAGACATTCATTCTTCTGCTGCTGCTGCATTACATATCGTCAACAATTCAATATTTCACGAGAGAATAAAACAGATCAACAACTTCATTTTCTTGTGGATGTGCTAAACAAACCATCGTTGATTAATTTCCAACTACTTTAAACACTCATTGGCAAAATGAGTTTCTCTTTGATCGTGTAGTCATCATGCTCATGAGGAATATTTATAGTGTTCAGTGTCATCATTGTAACCGGTTTATATCTCATGAGAGCTGCAGTTTCTTCATATGAGATTAATTTTTTTACGAACCTCACTTTTTGGTTAACAGTGACAGCTCTTTATTTTTTCGAAATGCATATCATCTTGGGCCTTTTATTTGTGTCGCAGTTGCTTCACCAACGATTGGAAAAAGAACATGACCAATGTCTATTTTTCTTCTTAAATTAATCAAAGTATGAAAGAAGCTTACGTAAATTAATCAA
This sequence comes from Camelina sativa, assembly GCF_030686135.1. NCBI lineage: Eukaryota > Viridiplantae > Streptophyta > Magnoliopsida > Brassicales > Brassicaceae > Camelina > Camelina sativa. The sequence continues at coordinate 28,852,987 of NC_141896.1, read as the reverse complement.
TGACATTCCAAGTTGCTCTTTTTTTTTATTTTTACATATCAAAATCACCTAAAATTCAATAATCAAATCTCAAAAATCTCAAAACTCAAATCTCATCAAATCCTAAAATCCCAAATTTAATAACCAAATCTCCTAAAATTACACTCAAATCTCTCACAATTCTAAAATATTAAAATCTCACTAAATCTCCTAAAATATCAAGTTCAATACACCCCCCTAAATATAGCATCTGTAAATGCTCTTAAAAATTATTCAATAACATTATTGCACTGCTGCTATAATTTATATTGTTGTAATATTTTATTGCTGTTATATTTCCTATAACGTCTTAATATTTGTGCTATGATTTAATATTTTTTTGATAATATTAAAATCCATTGTGCTATATTACATGTTCATATTAGAGCTATTATATGGTTACATTTTAAAAGTTGAACCTGTTTTATATGAAAATATATATAATATAAAACATCCAACAGATACACTTCAATCCAAAAATTACATAAGTCTCAACATACATAAGTTTCAATATCATAAGTTCCCATAAGCTAAACTTCATAAGTCTCAATACCATAAGTTCCCATAAGCTAAACAACACAAGTCTAAATAGCATAAGTTCCAATAATCTAGACAAAGGTACTTCAGTTCAAACCATTACCACATTGTCCTCTGGCCATGCGATTGTTGTACCAATTGCATCTTCCATACACTCGATAGCAGAAGTACACCTCTAAACAGCAACATCATTAACCTTCACCACATCTATCCAAACGTGTACTGCATTAGGTCCCAATGGAGCACAATAGACAACTTGGTCTGGATTGTTTGAAGACCAATGTCCTTCAGCAACGACCCGCTTCTTCACGGTAATATCCAACAATTTGCACTTCTGATTTTCCTTGCTAACTGACTCTTTCTTTTTACGCTGACAATATAAAAACATATTATAAGCAACAACAACAATACCAAACATCAACAATTTATATATTGGCAGGCCATACTATTAGCGATAACATAAATAACACTTAAAGGAGTGAAGTACATTACCGGCGATCTCCGAACAGGTGAGTCTATAACATTTTTAGCTTTCTTGACAGGGGCTGAAGGAGTTGCTTCAGATATCTGATTATGAGATGATACTGTTTGCATATTAGGAGTTGGAATCTGAGACTTAGACAGTGGTGATTCATCTGTGGTTGTTTCAAACACAACTCTACTTGCAGGCCATGCTACGAAAGTCTTCAAACAGTCCTCAATGATACTAATTTCTGTTGTAGGTCTCCATAGAAATGTCTCAGGTTTCAAGACCACATCCACAAGTACCTTTACTGCATTAGGTCCGATTGGAAGTCCATTAACCAATGCATCTGATTCTTTTGACTGCCAACGCCCTTCATCAACAACCACTTCTTCATTTCCCCTCCAATTTAGTAGTGTACACTTGTTTGCAAAAGCTGTATTTGGACTCTGAAACATGTGAAAATATATGTTATTGATTATCAAAATACCCAGTTAATTATATACATATATGTTATTTTTACCTTTGGTGCATTGTCTTCTTGGAGAATACAATTGTCATCTGGCCAGGCAAGCATTTCTCCAACAGCTTGTTCCATATTTAGGATGTTAGTTGTAGGTCTCCATAGGAATGCATCTGGTTTGATTGCAGTTTCCACCAATACTTTATAGGAGTTAGGCCCTAATGGAATCCCATTCACAAAGTCTTGAGGATCAGAAGACATCACACGAGCTTCAGCAACAATCTCACCAGTACCATTATAATCCTGAAGCAAACACTTAGGATGTGCTCTATTAGTGACACTCTACAAATATTTTCATCGTTAAAAGTTAAATGTAAGTTACAATCAATGATACATGATCTACTGCAAAAAAAAAAAAAAAAAAAAACATGATTACGTACCCTTGCAGCTGAATTTTCCCCGACCTCAGGTTCTCTCTCTGTTACATAAAAACAAAAGGTAACTTAGAACTGATGAATCAATACTATTTCACTCTAATAATGCTTTAATGTTAAAAGACTACTAACCTTCAAATGTTCAATGACAGCTTATAAGTCATCTACTTTTCTTTGTAAACTAACTTGCTTTTCTTTCATTTCAGCCATACACTTACTGTTGACTTGGAAAAAAGACAGTTTTTTCATACTCATCCCTCTGCCCATTGCACTTAACCGACCAGGATTATCAGCTCCTAACAATTGTGAAAGACCATCTGACTTTGGATTTGTTGTTGTTGAATGAGGAACACTCTCCAACTCAGCTGCCTTTCTCTGAATAACAAATAAACAAATGCATAAAAAGTTACATTATTTGACTACTAACTCATAAACATGCAAACCAAAAATATAGATTATAGTTTAGACTGACAATCTTTTCAGCGGCGACAATATTAACCGGCATTCCATCTTTTTTGGTTCTTTGACTTTACCCAAACTTTCAGCCTTGTGACCTTCGATGGTTCAGGGCATTCCTTTTTCTGAAATTAAAATAAAAAATGACATTACAAGTAGTGATTTGGCAATATAGCTAAGATCATACAATTAAAAAATCACCATCTCTTCTGCTATTCTAACCATTCCTTTACGGCTGCAAGTGTGAGGAATCTGTTTACGCCTTCGTTCCTTGAATTATCATTAACAACCTACGTAGAAATATTGTTAAAATATAGCAAGCAAGAAATGTTATAATACAATCACAAAACTTACAAAAAGCAAGTACCTTAAAGTTGTTGCTAGTCTTCAATATGATAAATTTGCGCCAATCATTAATCGGGATATTCTTCGGTCGCATATTCATCCTGGCTTGGTTATTAGGAGGTTTTCTGATCTTAGTTACAAGACGTGATTTAAAGCACCTCCACAAACATCCCATCTGGCTCATCATAGAAGTCTTTTGATACTCTTCATCAAGTTCAAACCTAGCCTGCATTTACATTGATAAAACATTGTGAAAAATGAGTGGTAATTAGAATAAGCTAAATTTAACATATTTATAATAGAAAAAATGCAACCTGAATGGATTTCCAGAGAACTGTCTTCAGGTCTGCACTAACCATCCTCCAATCATCAACTAATACTGGAACATGTTCCCGGACAAAACATCCTACATAGGATGCCAGCTTCACTGACCCACGACCATAAGCTTCTCCCATCTCATTGTACTCAACTTTCTCCCGTGTATTTGGATCCTTTGCAATGTATTTCATTCTGATAGGTCCTCGCTTTTTCTTACGATTAGTCTGATGTGTTTCCTGCTCATTATCAGCAACAGGCAATTCAGACTCAGTGTCATCCACTGGATTATCATTTATACCTTCGTCAGCATTTTCAGCAACAGACTTTTCGTCTTCTATATCATTCTGAGTCGCAGGCAGTTCAGATTCCTCATGATTCTGAAGCTCTTCAGATTGATGCTCAGTATCCTCTAAATGTTGTCGTTCAGATTGCAGCTCAGGTTCTATTGTACACACAAACTCTACCGCACTTTCTTCCACATTCTTCTTCCTTTTAGTTGCTTTCTTATTCTGACCCATTTTAGTTCACCTAAAAACACAAGATAAATAGTTAATAAAAATGGTAGACAACAGTTAAACACAAATCATACTTAGTAGACAACAGTTAAACACAAATCACAACATTATTAACAACAAGTGATCAATCAATATAACATAACTAAATGAAGCTTCCATTACAGAACGAGAAGATCCAAAGATACATTAAAGTTTGTAAAACCACAATTTTTTAACTAAAACATTTCTTTCAAACATAAATGCCTTCACAGTCAGCTCTGGCATTTTGTGCTTCATCATCTAAGTCATCATCGGTCATGGACACAACTGATGAAAATGGACCACAATCTAGATTTGCATCTGTTGAATCCTCCTCACTGTATCTCCTGGGAAGACATTTCAGAGCAACATACCAATTAGACATATCATCTTCCCTTGAGTAAAATATTTGCTTTGCTTGAGAGGCTAATATATATGGATCCTTTGAGAATGTAACTTGGTTTGAGGTTAACAAGTGTGAATCCATCTTCCACTTTGACACCATTACCTCTAACTGTCCATTGACACCGAAACAGAGAGACATAAAAGACATGATAGTCCACCAATATTATGTCAAGAACTCTGCCATAGTATGACACTAAATCAACTACTTGTGAAGTGTCTCTTGCACTTGATCTACACATTGCTGTTGCCTCATAAAAGACCCCACTATTCCGACTTTGCCTTTGAACTGAGAAAATATGAAACCTCTGCCCATTTACTATATAACCCGTGTATGACCTGGCTGTACTACGCGGACCATATGCCAACCATTTAAGAGTTTCTCCATGTGTTTCTGAATCAATATGCACCTACAGTTGACAGAAGTCAGCTTAAATTTTTGGGCCGCCAAATGTATATAAATTTCACTAATAAAAGACACTTGCCTGTTCCTTTAACCATGACGCAAAATTCATAGTATGCAACTTCCACAACAATGTTGCATCACGTCTAGCTCTTGCATTAGTATTTTGTAAATATTCCAGGTGCATGCTTGTAGATAGAAAATACATGAAATATTAGACTGTTGTTCATAAATGACACTTGACAAGTGAGATTAAACGGGAAACAACAACTTACTCCACATATGGCTCCACCACAGCCGTGTTTTGTATCACTGCAAGATGGATAATCTGTCTCTCTGATTCAGTAAGCTCCATAGACGTTGCTGCTGATATTGGACGACCCTCTAATATGGACTTGCTTTAATATTCTGTATTTCTATCAAGCTTCTCTTCTACTTTTGTTATCTTCTTCAGAAATTTACCGCAAAACCTCATGCTTTCATCTGCAAGGTATGACTCAGCTATACAACCTTCTGGTCTTGCTCGATTTCTTACATAGTCTTTTAAAATTTTCATGTACCTAGTCAGAACGAAAACTATGAATATCTACACATAATCATCCAATTTTATGAATTTAAGTATAAATCTGGAACCAGTACCTTTCAAAAGGGTACATCCAACGAAAATGTACTGGCCCTCCTAGTCTTGCTTATCTTCCTAGGTGTACCGTCAAGTGCACCATAATATCAAAAAAAGTTGAGTGTTTCCACAACTTCAGCTTCCATTACTGATATTTCCTCTCTATCAATCACACGCTGACACAAATTGTGGTAGAATGTTCACAATCGTGTGATAGCCAACCTAGGACCTTTAGGTAATAAACCTCTAATTGCAACTAGGAGAAGTTGTTGCATTAAAACGTGATAATCGTGAGATTTGAGTCTTGTGATCTTGCAATCATCTAAGGTTACACCTCTCGATATATTAGAACAATATCCATCCGGTCCTTTGAAGTCAAATAGTCTTTGACAAAAGATTTTCTTCTCTGCCTTTGACAAAGACCAAGGTGTTGGGGGAAGGTACGTTCTTTTACCTTGGGATTTAGGGTGTAAATCCTTTCTAATGCCTAGAACTTGAAGATTTTCCGACAATTAATACCATCTTTTGATTTTCCATAATGTAACAGTGTCGATACAATACTTGCAGCCACGTTTCTCTCCACATGCATTACGTCTAAATTGTGTCTTAGTGGCAGCTCCTAACCAAATACAAATACACAGTTAAGGAAATTAATAAAAACCTGAATCGAGAAACTAATTTATATTCAAGCAATCAACATACCTCCCAATAAGGTAGCTTGAAAAAACTTGATCTTTTTTTCCATCTTGATAACTCATCCAAGTCAACTTCTTCTTCTTCTTCTTCTTCCTCTTCCTCGGATTCAAAATCTTCATCCTCATTGTCAGCTACTGAACCAACACATTCAGTCCTTTTTATTTTCTTTCCAGGTTCTCTACCATTTCCAAAACTATTTCTGTAATTTTTCAAGAGTTGAGCAATATTACGGCCACTTAATATTCTGTCCTTTCTCCCATGTTCAGCATGTCCATCAAACCATGTTTTTTTAACTCGATACATATGTGTTGGAGGTAGAGACTTTCTATGGCACATAAAGACATGTTTTCTGCTGTGACTCAACCACAAACTATCTGTGTTCTTCCCAAATATAGGACAACCCATTTTTCCCTTTACTTTGCAGCCAGCCAGATTCCCGTAAGCTGAAAAATCACTTATAGTCCAAAGAAGCATTGCCTTAAGTGTAAACGTCGTTTTACTAAAAACATCATATGTTAATTCTCCATTGCTCAACAAATGCATTAGATCCTCAATAAGAGGTTCTAAGTAGACATCAAGCTATTTCCTGGTTGATGTGGACCTGGAATCAACAAGGTAAGCATGATGTTCTCCTTCGCCATACATAGGTGAGGAGGCAAATTATAGTTCACCAGCAAGACCGTCCAAGAACTATACCTTGTATTCTTCATGATAAACAGATTAAATCCATCTGTGGACAGTCCAAGACGGATGTTCCTTGGTTCAGCAGCAAATGATGGGTATTTATCATTCATTTGATCCCACGTCACAGAATATACTGGATTACGTATCTTCCCATCGTTGCTCTTGTTACTGAAATGCCACCTTAAGTCCTTAGCCATTTCTTCAGACCTAAACATCCTCTTCAGACGAGGAATTATCGGAAAGTACTGTAATACTTTTTGTGGGACACCCTTCGTGACTTCATCAGTGTGCATATTGCTCTTCCATCTTGAAGCCTTACATTTGGGACAGTTGTCTAGCTTCTTGTACTTCTTTCTGAACAGGCAACAATCATTTATGCATGCATGAATCTTTTGATAACCCATATCAAAAGACTTCAGAAATTTCTTCACATCATTTAGTGATGTGTGAAGTACATTACCATCCGGTAACATTTCTGACAATGTCTCAAGGAGATCATTCAAGATTTTGTCGGACCAGCCATTATGTGTCTTCATTCTAAACAATCTTACAATAGCTGATAGCTTGCTATGGGAAGAACATCTTGGATATAAAGGGGTTTCTGCATCAGCTAGCTTTGCGTAGAACTCATCATCTATCTTCTCTTTCCCCTCAGCATTCTCACAATTTCTTAACGGCTCTTCATCCATAAACTCAACAGCTTGATATAAACCACAAATCTATTCATTCCACCGATTTAATTTCTCAATGAATTAACCCCCTGAGTCCACTTCACCGTGATGATACCAATCTTTCCCCAACTTGTAAGTCTCATCCATGCCTCTAGTTACTAGATGAGCAACCACAACACTACACGAATGACGATCTACATATCTACAGTCAACGCATGGGCATATTACCATGCCACTGTCTCCTAACTCAGCAGACACCGTCCGGACAAATTTCCAGGCACCTATTTCGTATGCTGGATCAAGTCTTCATTGTATTTGGAAGGAAGAACGACACAAACGAAGATACCTTAATGTCTATATTCCTTTATTGAAATCCTAACAGTATGTAATCAATTACATACCTGCTAAGATGAACCCATTCCTTGTCCAGCATTTTAGTTTTTAAACAGTTGAATCTAAAACTAAGCATAAGTTTTAAACCGTTAACAAAAATCAATACAGAAATTTAAATAAAGCAGATTTGACCAAAACGAGATTAAAAGTGAAATTTAGTTTCGACAGATTTAAGAAATCAAGCACATGAAAAGGACACAAACATGCAATTTTCAGATTCGACCAAAATCAAGCAACAATCAGTTCAAGCACATGAAGAGAACACAAACATGCAATTTTCAGATTCGACCAAAATCAAGCAACAATCAGTTCGCACATGTAATTTTCGAATATGAACAAAAGTTTTAACTAAAATGTGAACAAACTTACAGATTTGTTGTTTAGGTTTTAGATTTCTCTTCTTTCAAGGTTGTCTTTGTTGTCGGACGAGTTTGACACCTCACAAAACAAGATTAAAAGTGAAATTTAGGTTACTGATTGAAGATTAGAATGAAATTGAAAAAAAAAAAAAATTAGCTGTCTAATTTAGGTTACCTTCGTCGTTCTTCGTCTGAGAAATTGAAGAGGAGAAGATATAGCTCGTCTGAGAAATCGAAGAGGAGAAGATATAGCTCGACGGAGAAATCGAAGAAGAAGATATAGCGCGACACAAAGACAGAAGGAAATCGAAGAAGAAGATACAAAGATAGAAGGAAATCGAAGCCGTCGAAATTTGGTCCGTGACGGTGACGGCGACGGTGGTAGATTGTGTCTAGGTTTTGAGACTTAGACTTTTTTTTTTTTGAGACTTATGTTTTGTGATCGAATGAAATTTTTGGTTAAGTGTTAGAGCGGTTGAATAAAATTATGGGCCGCCAAAGTGATTTTCGCTTCCCGCTTATGCTATAAATGGGCTTAGCACTAATAAAGTGCTGTAATATAATTGCTAAAATCCGAAACTATTCTTTAACAGCAGTTACAGAATTAGTTATCAAATGGTGCTATCAATGATGAGCAATTTTGTTGTTGTGACCTTACAAAAGAACAGAATTATCAGTGCACCAACTCCATAAGCATTACCAAACTAGTTTCTTCCTCATCCAGTTCATAGTTTCAGTATGGTTCGGTTTGAGATCATCAAAATAGGCAATAGTCAACAATTCGACGGATTTGGAGATTTATCGCTCAGAAGACAAGGATGTTTGCTCATATAAGGGATATAGGGTTAAATGATACGCTTGTTGAGCAAGCTCCGCTCCTGCCGTTAGCAGAAAAAGAAGAGGCAGACCCCGCGAAGAAAAAGAAATGGAATGAAGATGAAGCGACAAAGATATATCAGTGTGAGAAGGCGATGGACATTATTTTCTTAAACGTAAAAAATAAGGTCTTGAGGAAGACCGATAGATGCAACTTGGCAGCAGAGACGAAGTCGATGTTAAAGAATCTGTATAATGGTGAGAACCTTGCCTAATAGAGTATATCTATAGTTAAGGGTATACACATTGAAGATGCAAAAATCAAAGTCCGTACATACCCACGATCATAGCACTTGGCGGGCTTTACTAACCTGGAATTCTCATATCCTTAGTAATAGACTTATTTTGGGCCTCCCTTCCGCATACAAAATCAAAACCATGCGAGAGTAGACCATACTACATGTGCTTGACTATGAGTGTAGTAATAGCAAATACTCTGAATCTCGGGATCAATAAGAATTTTTGGAGAGTCAAATGAAATTTATAAAAATATCTTAGCACCGACATGACTAATTTATAGAAGTATTCTTGTAGACCCTTAAACTGAACATTAAAAGATGTGTTATTAAAATGAAGGCCTACTAGCTGATATGTTTAAACAGAAACTTGGAAACAAATAATTTGTTGGCACAAAAAATAATTTATTCGGAGAAATATGATTACTATAGTTCATGTTTGAACCTTTCAATTTCAACTTAATTAACCATTAGACTAGGTAAAAACCTTGTGTGCCAAAGAGTCAAGTTGCTTAACCAACTCATTAGTTAAAGAGGGTGAGGGAAGGTGAAGTTGTATTAAAAGCTACGACTTCTTCAAAGTCAAAACGTCAGATGAACAAAGCCGAACCAATCATTACGACTAAACTAAATATTGAAATATTCCAACATGATAATACAATTAATACTTTCAGTCATGATCAAACGTGCTAAGCACTTCACCCAAATTTTAAAATTTTATGGCATGAAAAATGGACTTCTTCCCTACCTTAGATGATTGTGTGTAGTAACACAGCCACAAAAAAAAGCCCCTTCACATGAGGACAATGGGAAAGACTCCGGTCCTTCCACTTCATCATGTTGTCTTCTTATTTCTGCTTGTATTCCAAGCCACTGGCCAGCAGCAGCCAGGACTCACGAGTCCATATATTGCCCCAAGAACGAATCAAGTACCCGCGGTAATCATTGGAATGTTTATGTTCACACTCTTATTCAGTATGTTGGCTTGTTGCGTTTGCTATAAATACACAAGCACATCTCCTCCTGGAACCACCTCTGACACCGATGGAGGAGGTGGAGAAGTAGCGTGGACGAGGAGGACAAGCCGTGGACTTGAACCGGATGTGATAAAGTCGTTTCCTTCCTTTCTTTACTCACAAGTTAAAGGGTTAAAGATAGGCAAAGGCGGCGTGGAATGTGCCATCTGCCTGAACGAGTTTGAGGACGAAGAAACGCTGCGGTTGATGCCTCCTTGTAGCCATGCATTTCATGTTGTTTGCATCGATGTCTGGCTCTCTTCTCGCTCTACCTGTCCAGTTTGTCGTGCTAATCTCCCTCCCAAACCAGGTAGCGATCAAAGCTCTTTAAATCCATGTATACATTCACATGATAATCAGGATATGGATCTTGAAGATGGAAACACGCGAAGAAGTGTATTGGAATCTCCAGATGTACGTTTGTTAGATAGATTGAGCAATAACACTGGGGCAAACAGACCCCCTCGGTCGAGGTCAACAGGGTTATCAAACTGGAGAATAACGGAGATTTTGTTCCCAAGATCTCATTCAACCGGGCATTCTCTAGTTCCACGTGGAGAGAACCTTGACAGATTCACATTGCAGTTACCAGAAGAGGTACGTAGGCAATTGAGCCTCACGACGTTACCACAAGCTAGGAGTTCAAGGCAAGGATATAGGAGCGGTAGCGTTGGGAGCGAGAGGAGAGGTATTCCTCATGGACGCCGATATAATAGACGGAACATTTCTCTTTCTTTCTCTTTCTCTTTTCAAACTGCCTCTCTCCAGTCAGCTAAAGGCATCAAGGAAAAGGAGCTAGGAGAAGGGTCATTTGAACGCCTTAGGCCAGAGATGCATGGTCTGGTCTAGTATAAATTTGTTGACTACATCAACTTTTCTTATTGACAAGGTTAGATTATTATAGAGAACGTCATCAGGTGTGTCTTAACCATGAAAAACAATATTATATATGTAGGTTTGTATACAAATTGTGTGGAGGTAAACAAGAGCACAAGAGAGCTATATTGTACAGTTTCTATGTGAATCGAAGGATTTAATAGTATATGATTGTGAACTTTGGATTATAATTACGATTGATATAAAAATTATCCTCTTCTTTATAACAATTCTTCCGAGTTATGTAAGTATCAACCTATATAGGATGCTCATGTAATGTTCATGTGATACTAGAATGTTAATACTTGAGTCAGATCAACTGATAACAACATAACAAAAAAACCCATAAGAGTAATTTCTGAGATTTTTAAAAACTTTCATCAATCATACTATATAGTTCACATATTAAAAAAGAAAAAAAAAAAAAAAAACTCGGAAATAAACTAAACCGGTAATGTGGTCTTCTTGGTTTATTTTGGGGTTTCAATAAAACCGGATGGAGTTTCAATTTAACCGGATCTATCTTCTTCTTTCTTCACCATGGTCATCTCAACGGCTGAGCTTGTAGTTGTGGCGGAGGAGGAACCAGAATCTGATTAGTGCGATTTACCTTTCTCCCGATGGCTTCGACTCTAATCTCCTCATCCCTCTCTTCCTCTTTCTTCCCAACCCAAAATATCAGCCGCATTCAAATCCCGACGACTTCAATTCCCGGAGGTTGCAGTATCCGCACACGCCGTTCAAAAATTGTCTCCAAATCACTCGATCTTCCACTTCTCCCTTTCAGCATGAGCGAGGTTAGCTCCATAAAAGATATCAATTTTGAGCTTACACTTGTTGTGAATGTTGTTCGTTTATGCTTTTTATACACAGGTTCTTGTACCAACGGAGAGCAAAACTTTGCATTTGTATGAAGCAAGGTACTTAGCTCTACTTGAAGAGGTACACTAGTCTCTGGTACATTGCACTATTAGATTTTACATCATTACATGTATTGGTTAGTGAAACATGTTGGTGTTTTGGTTCTAGTCAATGAAAAGGAAGAAGAATATGTTTGTTCATTTCATTCTCGATCCTATTTCAATTAGTGAGACTGCAACAGAAGCTTCCTTTGCTGCTCGATACGGCTGCTTGGTACTTATCGAAAACGTAAGCATTTTTCACTTTTTTTTTTTTTTTTTTTTTTTTATTTTATTCGCTCATGACATATATTTGTAGGTTGAGAGATTAGACGTTGGTGCACTTGTTTCTATTAGAGGCGCTGGTCGTGTGAAGATTTCGCGGTTTTTAGGGGTAAGATTTCGGATATAAAGTATGTGTTTGGTTAAAACATAAACTTTTTAGATAACAAACAACTAAAATGCGGTATCTTGGCTTCTTGACTTCTGCGAGCTTCTTCTTCTCTTAATTCAGGGGTAAGATTATGGATATATAGTATGAATTTGTAATCTTTGGTTTAAACTCTGACTTGAGGTAACGATAGCTTGTCGAGTAGAACTAGACCGCAAGCCACTCTGTTCCTTCTCGTTGGCCAAAACAGTTGATTAACCAGAAAATGTTGTTATTCAAGCTTACCTTATGCTCTTTAAACATTTTTTTAATGTTTCATTTGACGAGATTATTCAAGTTGATTTCTTTGTTTAGAATCTCAGAAGTTGATTTTCTGACAATATGAATTGTTTTCTCAGGCAGATCCTTACTTGTCCGGAGAGGTCAGACCAATACAAGATCGTGTGAATTATGAGAGCAGAGATGAATTAACCCTTAAAGTGTCCCAGCTGAAGGAAACTATTAATAATCTTAACAGCTTGGAGATCAAACTTAAGGTACAAACCTACCCGCAAAAATCTCTCTTCTTCATTGTGTCATACATGGATACAACAACTGTACCTGTTGTATCTAGGGTTCTTTTACATTTATCTGCTGTTGCAATAGGCTCCAGCAGACTCGCCGCTACAAACTCGTCTCATCAACTCTCTAACCTGGGCTGAAGATGAGCCGCCGGTTGAATGTGACGAATCATTCTTACCTTCTCTCCAAGAGCGTCTATCTTTTTCTGCATTTCAACCCATTTCTGGTAATTCCTCACATATTTTTTTTTCTTTCTCGTGTTTTCTTGTTTCAAAAAGCTTTTCAGTTTGAAGTATCAAATCTTACATCACAATAACGCCAAATCATCCGTTTTGTCGTGTATGCAGGATCGTCAAAGTCGGAACTATCAAGGTTACAACAAGAGAAATTAAAAGCAATGGATATGAAAGATACAGTAGAGAGGTTAGAACTCTCCATGGCACTCATAAAGGAGAACATTTCCTCAGTTGCGGCCAAACTCGCCATCCAATCCTTAGATATTCGATAATAGCTAGACCATACAATAAGTCTCTCGTTGTAAATGTGTGTTATTCGTAAAACTTAGTGAATATTTTATTACAGCCAAGAAAGTGTATTTCTTGTTTGAAACTTTGATTCATAGGTGTAAAGAAGCAATAAGACTAGAGTAAACATTCACCCTTCCTTTGTTCATGATAGGCCAAAAACATCTCACCCAGTCTAATCATAAGGGCTCCTTTTTGGAGGTGATGGTACCCTTCCAGTCCCACAAATAAAGAATGTTAAGACTTTATAATTTCTCTCGCAAATCCATTCGCCTCTGAAACATCTTTGCAAGACCTCAACTTCTCCTCTAGCTTCTTCAGCTCTTGGTTGTAGTCTTCCAAATCAGACGGTGGCATGATGCCACCATTTCTAAAAACCAAAACAATGCGCTCCAAGTTCCTGACTCCGTAAGCAAAATGCTGGGTACACGCGTTGATCAGCTCTAGTTGAGTTGATTTGCCATCAGCCTGATAGACTCCATTCTTAGGCTTGATATATGTTTCAAACACATATAGCATAACCACGATCAGTCTTTCAACCACTTGGGAGCGAATATTATTATCTTTTTCCCCTGTAAACTTCATTATTAATTGAGTACCGAAGAGTAATAAAGAACGTATGTCATCAGATACTAGCAGCATTGCTTCAGCCACATAGAGTGAGAGCTCAACTCCGAGTCGAAAAACCTCCTCCTTCTGTTTCTTCTTCTCCGTAGTCCTGCACAAAATTGACATTTTCAATTTTCGTAACCTGATCAGTAAGACTAAGAAAACAAAAGGGAATAAATGAAAGATCATGCACTCACCCTAGAGTGTAAGGAGAATATCTGGACTGTGGTAATCTCTTGTTGTTACGGACAACACGGTCGTGAGTCGTCATTGACATAGATTCCATCTTCATTGAAATGGTCGAGATGTTTGAAGGATTCATCGAGGAGAGCTCCAGATCCAATCTATAAAGCAAATTTATAATGTAAGTTTCCAACGCGTTTTGATTATCAATCGGGCAAACCTTGAAAGGAGTCGGGAGACCTTTAACACACAATAACCCTAGATCGTAACTTTAACCTAGAGAGAATATAAACGAACGCTCTCACCTTTGAAAATTGAAACTCTTGCCAACTGATCTAAGTAGGAAACTAAACTAAGCATACGTTTTGACCCAAAAAAAAACTAAGCATACGTTTTGTTTTTAGCCTTATTCCGGTCTAAACTGTAACGGATGATGTTTTCAAGTACGGCCTATTTGAAGTATTTAATATGATTTAATTTTGATAAAAAATCTAAATATCAAACTAATTTTTTGAAAATTTAATAAAAGTGATAAATTTCTGAAAATATTTTAAAACATTTTATGAAATGAAAAAAACAAGAAGTTTTCGCACTCGGCAGTTTTTGCAAAACAGGAGTATTTTTTTTTTTTTTTTAATATGAGTGAAATAGAAAGACATAAGAGAGATTTGTACATTTTTCTTAATATTTGTGAAAATGTTAGAACGACACTCTTTGTCAAACAGACTAGGATACAAAGTGATTTTTAGTACTCTTTCCGTTTTAAAATATATGATGTTTTAGCTAAAACACGCGGATTAACAAATATCTACTTTACAAAAGTTTAACCAATCATAAATATTATATAATATAAAATATGAAATTAATATAATTAAAAATTGTTTAAAAATTTGAAAACATCCTATATTATAAAACAAAAATACTTCTCTAAATTAAAACGTCACATCTTATGAAACGGTGGGAATATATCATATTAGATCATAAATAATAAATTTATTATTACCATAATCTGAAAAATCTTACACATGGTTAACAAAATAAATAAAAATAAAAACAGAGAAAGAAATAATAAACATAATTATCATCTCATGAACAAACCGAATTAGTTGATTAAAAGCCCTACGTACGTAGATATAAAAATATATACAATAAATATGTATATTTGAAAAACTCAAAAATATCACTAATATTTCAAATAATGCAATTACATTGTTTAACAAAACATAAAACCGAATACTTGCAAAAAACTTTCACAACTCGCGGAGGGCCGTGGCCCGCATGGGCACAACATCTAGTAAATTATATAAGCCATGATGGCTGCCAACAGTAACTGCAAGGGAAAATGAACTATTTAGTTAAAATATTTTAAAAATAAATACTATATCAAAGTTTGTTAAAAAAAAATACTATATCAAAGTAAAAAGTAATTAAGAAAAAAACCTTACAATTAAGATTATCAGAATATAGTTGGTTATATTTATCCCATCCTCCGATATCTTCAGCGAACCTTCTATAGTAGCTGAAGTTGGCTGCATCACTTGAAAGATAGAAAACTTAGCACTATTTTTGAAGTAAATATATGTCAAAATAAATTAAAAATGACATTGATTTGACCTTCTTCGTCAAGGCTTGACCTTCTTCTGCTTGATATACGGGCTGGTATTGACCGTATTGTTTTTCTTGATAAAATGATTGACGTTCTAGTTCTTGTGCGTGATACATTCCTCTGCTTGATGTATGGTATGACCTTTCTTTGCTTGGTGAACTTGACCTTCTCCTGCTTGATGCACTGTTTGACCTGCTTCTACTTGGTGAGCGGCTTGACCTTCTCCTGCTTGGTGAACGGCTTGATCTTCTTCTGCTTGATGAACGGTGTGAGATTCTTATGCTTGATGCACTGTTTGACCTGCTTCTACTTGGTGAGCGGCTTGGCCTTCTCCTGCTTGGTGAACAGCTTGACCTTCTTCTGCTTGATGAACGGTGTGAGATTCTTATGCTTGATGCACTGTTTGACCTGCTTCTACTTGGTGAACGACTTGACCTTCTTCTACTTGATGAACGGTGTGAGATTCTTATGCTTGATGAATGACTTCTGCTTAATGAACGGTTTGAGATTCTTATGCTTGATGATGAACGACTTCTGCTAGATGAACCACTTGACCTTCTTCTGCTTGATGAACGGATTGATATCCTTAGGTTTGATGTACTACTTGATATTCTTCTGCTCGATGCACGACCTCTACTTATTGAACGGCTTCTACTTGATGAACGATTTGACATCTTTCTGCTTTTGTGAAATGCTTTAGTACTACAAGATGATTGTAAAATCTTTTGAAAAAACTGAAGAAGCAGATTGAGTATATTTTTGAATGCAAACCGATGTGCAATATTTATATATTTATATGCGCGTCGTTAGACTTCACTCGTTTTAGTTTGAACGTGTAATCAAATATATTCGAAAAGAAAAATATAAGTGATAAAAATCTTTTGTTTCTAATTGTCAACTGCGTATATTTGAAGATACACAATGGAAACATATTGAGAGTTGAGAGTTGAAAGATCGTTAAACGATCTCCTTCGATGACAGCCACACACACACACACACGCACACACAAAATGCAGATAATATGCTATTTCTAGCGATATTAAAATAGATGGCTATCAAAAATCCAACAAGGGCAACTTGAATCGGTGCGGTGCTGGATACTTTGGGGAACCGACATATGCTTGACTCTATTGATCATTGACTTAACAAGAAAATATCGAGGGTGAGTAATGTTCGATTAATCATTAACAAGATAACAATATATACTTAATCCGTGATATGGATAAGAAAATGTAATTTGGATTGTTAAAAACAAGTTTAAAATGTTTAGATTTTAGAATTTATAGATTACAATGTCCGAAAATAAAATCAATCCCGATTTCAGTTACAACACAATTAAAGAATTATGGCATCAAAAACAATTTCAATTCTTAAAACCCCCTATAAAGTTAATTATAAATTACTTGAAAAGTGAAACTAGTGTCAAATTCACATTCACTCCATCCTAAAATATCAGAGAAGATTCTTACTCCCTCAGCTTTCTAAAAATATGATTTTCTAGATTCTTTCTTGTTTCTTTTTTTTTCAAAGTAGAGTTTCTTAGCTTTTTAATGTTTTTTTAATAATTAAAAACAAAAATGTAAATTGTAAATTGTATTGTAAATGATAAATCATCACAAAGCTTTGTCACTATCAATATATATGTCAATATCAGTATTGGTTGTGTACCATTTTTTAAAAATTACTAGGTTCGAACCCGCGGTGCACCGCGGGTCAAATGTTTTAAAATTTTGAACTTTTGGACTTTTATATTTATTACAAAGAGAATTTGTTTTGTAATTATTTAATAACTATTTAACAAAATTATAATAAATTTTAGTTATAATTTGAGTATAACTTAAAAAGTTTATTATTTTATTTTATTTTATTTGTGGTGATACATTAAATTGTTTGGTGTTTATAATTAGTAATTAATATATAGTGCAAAGTTGTGTTTCTGTATTTTATTTTGGAAGTATATTTTGGGTTATTGTAGAAATCATTAGTAAAACACTAGGTTTTGAACCCACGCTATGCGTGGGTTTATTTGATATATTTTGGTAAAAATTATATATGATTGATGACAGTTATGAAATATTATCTTATAAAAAAATTTAAATTACTATTAAGGTCAAACTTTTATTTTCGATACACCAAAATTTTAAAAAATATAAAAATCAGTTGTGCTAAAAAATCTAATCTGATCAAAAGAATCATGGATTTAACTGGACGCCCAAAAGAGGCAGATCGGATTCGAACTGGTAACCTTGCATATACTAAACCATTTTTTTACGGCCAAACAAACAAAACACTTTTTGAATCATGAATTAATCTTGTTTTCTCATATTTAATTGACAGCCACCATCTATGTTTTTGTGTTTTTTCATTGTTTTCTTACTTTTCATATTCTTTCTCGTCATTTTTATTGTCAAATTTTCATTATTACTTTTACTGTCTGATTCTTCATTATACTCTTCTTCTTCCTCTTCGTAATCTGCTTTCTCACATTCTTCCACTTAATAACTTGTTAACCCATCAAACTCCAAGACCAAAATCATTGCTTATTTTCTCATAAAATTTCATGGATCAGCATAGTCACCACATGCACTCAATTATTGATATTTTCACCTGTATACTTATTCGGTTTAAGATCCACATGTATTGAAACTTCTTGAACCAAAATCTTAATACTATAAAATTGCAAATTACTTGCAAAGAAAGTAATATGAACACATGTATAGCTAATAAAAAGTGTGTTCATCATATTAGTCTTATTTATAGTGGTTCTCAGCCAGTTCCAAAATTTTATAGCCAACGTAGGATGTTGTGCATACACTTATTTATAAATTTTTTAATATAAAAAATTTACATAATTTTAAAAATGTTAAATATTAAGATATCTGATATTGGTTGGTCATTTTAAAAAATTTAATATAGAAAATCCTGTAAATTTTAAAAATGTTAATCAGTGACATGTCAAATCCCAATAGGTTGTTTAAAATCCTATGTGGACGCTGTAAGGAGCTTATATCTCCAACTTTTATTAGTACTGATAATTATAATATTTTCAATTTTTAAAATTTTAAAACTTGGACATATGGTAAATCAAGCTTCATGCTCATTCATAGTTGAAAGAATATTAGTCTTATTTAAAATGGTTCTCAGCCATAGTCTAAAAAATTTCTAGCTGATGTGAGATATTGTACATATTTCTTTTATTTCCAAAATTTAAAATTCTGGAAACTTAGAAAATGTGAATAAATGACATATCAAATCCTGATAGGTTCTTTCAAATAATTTTTAATATAGGAAATTCTGGAAATTTAAAAAATTGTTAATTACTGAAATGGCTAATCACTATTGGTTGTTTAAAATTCTATGTGGACACCTTAAGAAACTTATAGCTCCTACTTTTATTTAGTATAATTTGTAATAATTTTATAAATAATATAGACATTAAGGACACAAAAAAATAAAAAGGCCCAACTAAAATAATAAAAAGACACTTGACTTTTGTTGTGCTTCTTCGGGAGTCTATCTGGTTTTTTTTAACCTTCTTCCTTTTTTCTTTTTAATCAACCGAACTCTTTCTTCTTTGGCTTAGATCCCGATTGGAACCCTATAATTCTCACCTCCGTGATTTCTATATTTAATTGCTTATTGATCTACTTTGAAGATTTCAGTCGAATGTTTTGCAAACCCAGTAAATGAGTTTGTTGATTTCAATCTCTGATCTTGTTGGTTGGTAAGTTCTTGATTTTAAACTCTCTCAATTCGGTCTTCTTAATAATTAGATTTTAAACTCTCTCCATTCGGTCTTCTTTATAATTGGATTTTAAACTCACTGTATTATTCTCTCGAAGCAAATAACGAATATACATATATTATTGTCTGATGTTAAATTCTGAATTTAGCGACTGTGATTTGGACTTTTTTGTTATAAGATTATCTAACATCTTAATCATTCAATTCCAGGTATTTCCTTATGTTATAAAAGTATAATCATTCAAAAGAAAAGCCAGATAAGTTCGATGTTGATTTCAGCTTCAGAAATTACAAATTTCTGTAGACATCGTCATACACTAACATATGTTCTTTCCATGTTTACAACTCTTGTGTAGACAGATACTTATAACATCAACAATTACAGTCAACTAAAAGCAAACACAGATAACGTCCTAAACTGGTTAGTAACATGACTCTCTTTTTTTGCCTTTCTTTTCTAAATTAGACTTTCGAGGAATTGTCATGTGTTTACAAAGAACGAAAACAAAACCAAAACCAGTTTTAAATAAATCAAAACAGCATTAAGATGTTTTTAACCGACTATGCTATGTTCAGAACTCAGTATAATACTAAATATAAAGCAAGTTTCTTTAGTCCCTTTCAACTGTTGTTCAATTCGTAAGTGTATCTAAGTTCGAATTTAGAATCTAAATTTTAGTAAAGAGGGTTATATCGATATATTCAATTCACTCTATTACAATCTGTCCTTAAATTCGATTTTTAGGGTCTGTGTTTTGAAAATTTTTATTATAAGATGAATTTAGATCTTAACCAATTTATCTCTTACAGGTGACAACTGGGGTTGGTAAAGTATAATGATTCAACACCAAAGCAAGATAAGTTTGAGTTTGATTTCGTTTACATAAATTACAATATTCTGTAAACTTCCTCATTCAATAATATATGTTCTATCCATGTATACAACGTTTCTGCAGAAAGCTGGACTTATAAATCAACAATTACAGTCAAATAAAAGGAAACACTGATGACATCTTACTCGGTTAGTTACATGGCTCTCTGTTTTTGGCTTTGTTTGGTAAATTATTCTATGAATGAATGGTCATGTGTTTACAAATAACAA
Source organism: Camelina sativa (assembly GCF_030686135.1). NCBI lineage: Eukaryota > Viridiplantae > Streptophyta > Magnoliopsida > Brassicales > Brassicaceae > Camelina > Camelina sativa. The sequence continues at coordinate 28,832,570 of NC_141896.1, read as the reverse complement.
ACACAAAACAAAATCTAAATCTAAACCTAGAAATTAAAACAGCATTCTTTTGTTTTATATGGTCTATGCTTAGTTCATATAACGGTATAATACGAAATATTAAGTATATTAAGTAAATTTCTTCAAATACGAAACAAACCAAACATCCCCAAAATGTTTAACTAATAGAAGACTGCAAAAACAAAATTCACCCTTGAAATTAAAAAATTTAAAACAACAAACACCAAACCAGACCTTACTTCCATAGATTTTGAAAAATTTCCTTGAACACAACATTCATCGTTTGCTTTGTTGTCCCTCCATCTTTATCTAAGATAAGCACTTTCAAACCCTTCTTCGATGTGACCCTAGAAAGGGCCACATATAACTGGCCATGAGAAAACACTGGTCGAGGTAGAAAAAGACCAACTTCTTCGAGTGATTGTCCTTGACTCTTGTTTATAGTCATCGCAAAAGCTACAGACAATGGAAATTGTCTTCTTCTCATCCGGAAAGGAAGTTTAGTATCAGTCGGTTTAATTAAAACCTTTGGAATTAACACTTTCTCTCCAACTCTTTCACCGGTAATAACACAAGCTTCTAGGACATTAATCCCCATCTGAGTAATCTGCAATCGTGTAACGCTGCATAAACCACCTTTATGATCTATATTTCTCAGTAACATTACAGGAGCACCAATCTTAAGATGAAGACTGTGATTTGGCAACCCTGAGAGCTTTATACTATTTAAGAAGTCTGAACTGAAAACAGGGTTGTTTAATGATTCGCTGTCCTGAGGATCGATACTATCTGCACTTAAGTACACCATTTCTTCACCTGTATAGATATATGATCACGTTATTATTGTAATTAACTAAGATCGGAAAAACTAAAAATTTTCCTGATTTAAAAGTAGAAACTAACCTTGGAGCTTCTCAAGCAGTCTTTCATTGATGGTGTTAACATCACTATTTGTTGGACATAAAATAGCTCTTGTTTGGAAAAACTTCGGATCTGTTTTTGTATGCAACATTTCCAAATCACCATATACGGCCCTAATTATGGAATCAATAGGATCAACTACATCTGTTATTAGCAATTCTTCTGGAATATCAATAAGAGCTTCCCCATCGTTTGATTCGGGAATTTTCCCATCTCCAACAGCTAGAATCCAATCAGAAAACTCCTTTATATTCCTTGCTTCAATCTCTGTCATATTCTTTGACATAAGCCGCATATTCTTCGTCAAAGACAGAACCTTACAATGTTCCCATAGATACGAAGAGTTCAATGAAGCTAGAACAGTCTGAGCCCTACCAGCACCATTTATTAAAGGTAATACCTGCCTGAAGTCACCTCCAAATACAACTACCTTTCCACCAAATGGCTTGTTGTCTGCATTTCTCATTATATCAGATAAACTTCTATCCAGATTCTCAAAACAATATCTGCTCATCATTGGTGCTTCGTCCCATATGATGAGAGACGCTTCTTTCAACATCTTAGCCAAATCTGAAGTAGGATTGATATTACAGGTTGTAAAATCATCAGGATTTATAGGGATACAAAACCTTGAGTGTGCAGTCCTTCCACCCTCTAACAGCAAAGAAGCTATACCACTTGAGGCAACATTTATAGCTATCAATCCCCTGTATCTAACAGCTGCAGAAAGAGTTTTCCACATAAAAGTCTTTCCTGTTCCACCAAAACAGTAAACAAAAAAGACTCCTCCACAGTCATTTAAAACAGCTACCATTATCTCATCATATATTGCCCTTTGCTCAGACGTCATCAACTCTATCCAATCATCATGTTTTTCTTTCAATTCATCACGATTGTAGTTCTTCTCCTCTGTTATATAACGGTTGGACTGATCTAAACCTATGCTGTTTGGCTTTGGCATTTCTTCAATTTCTTTCAGAGTTCCACCATTGCATAACAATATCTCTTCAATTTCTTGAAGCGTATAATTCTTCTTCTCCTCATCTGTTAAATTTAAATTTGCAATATCATAAATAAATGGAAATATAATTAGTTTCTTAGTTTTCGTGAACCATAGATACGGATGAGATTATCAAACAAATATACAATACAAATAATTCGAAACCTGGATTATTGTATTTTTCTCTTTTCTTAGCTTCAATGTCTTCTGATAAAACATGCCATGTTTCTTCCCACACATGTAGTGGCCTTGATAAACAACAATCTAGAAGCATCATAGCAAAAAGATTCCGAAGTTCATCTCCAAAAAACCAGAAGCTTGCTTCAATAATACTGTCGATATAAGCTTGGTCGTCTTCTAAAATATCTCGAGCCCAACATGCTTTACAACACCTCTGTATGTCCTGATATCTTCATCAGTTTTAGGACCTCTAACGATTCCAAGAAGGATTCTCATATAATATTCCGCTTCCATTCTATGTGGAACATAATTGATCCTTCCAATAGCAAATCCCCTCTGCCTTACTTTCCATTGTTTATTTTTACCATCCCAAGTAAAGTATTTAGGAATTTCTGCATAAGTAAGCGTTCTAGCAAATGCATTAACCTTATTCAGATTTAGGTAGGCCATGAACATAGAATCGACATTAGCTCTTCTGTCAAGTACATTTTTAATCTTCTCCTTCTCTTTATAAAAAACTGGTTGCTTCCCTGGTTGATGAAATAGAAGTTTCATGACTGCTATACTTCTATACTGTATTTGAAACTTGAAAAGCCTCCATGATGCTTCAGAAGCTGAAACATATCTACAAAATAAAAAAATAGAAATTTTAGTAAAGAAAAAAAATACTAAAGAAAGGCAATTAGGAGTATGTGATTCGAACCTTCAATCAAAGTATTCCTTTATTTCATCCTTTTTTGTTTTCTCACCATCTGCATCATTGTTACTCCCAGCTTCAGTCTCAGTCGTATCCGTACTTTTCTTTTTAGGTTCTAGAACAATTGCAACACGGTCTTGCCCTTTGTTAATATACTTAAACAAGTACTTTATTGAACCGGATTGGTTGCACCACTCAACATTGATGTGAGCACGATATCGCAATGATAGGATACGATTGTAAGGAACAACATATCTGTTATCACATTTCAGTGAACCTTTCTCAACAAAATTAGAAGATGCTCGCCTTCTATAGATTGGATATCCGTCTTTACAAACTGAAATTTCTTCAACATTCTCTTTTGGGTAAAACTTAGAACACTTTCCATCCACCATACACGGAGAATTTATATTCGCCGCACCACAAGGTCCATGAATCATACAATCCTTAACAACGCTGTATAGTTCAGGATCTTCATCCTTATCTGGTATCTCAGCTGAGATTATTTTGTTAATGTCATCAGCTGTTGGCAATTTACAGCTTGGATCCATGAATAAGAAAATATGAGCGTGAGGAAGACCCCGCTTCTGGAATTCAACCGTGTACATAGCTGCATTTTATTAAAAAAATCATGAATTAGAAAATGTATGTGAAAGATTGCAGTGAATAACGGGTTCAATCAATATTCTTACCAGCTATTGTCTTCCCTAGGAGATGGTCTTCCGTTAAATCTTTCATCAAAGAATCAAGTTTAATTTGGAAGATACGACACATAATGTCTGGTCTATCATCAGAATTAAGCTTCCGCTTTTTCAAATACCTTGTTACTTCTGGGCACTTAGGGTTACATGTAAATGTAATGAATAAGTCAGGAAAGCCATACTGTTTACATGTAGCCATTGCATCATAATAACTATGCAACATATACCGAGGTCCACCAGTGAAAGAGGCTGGTATTCGAACTTTCTTTCCTTGCTCTTCCATGCTATTTGTTCCAGCCTCTGCTGCAGCTTGAATTGATGCATAGTTATCACAACGGATAGTAGACTGATTATATTTGATATACGACAACCTGTTTGATTCTAAAGTTGTGTATGCATCAACCAAAAATTGTTGGAAAAGGCGCTTAGACCGAAGTAGAGTCTGAGCCTCGTCTTCTCTTTCTTGGATTCTGAAAGCAAACCACTGCCGCATTGAAATAAACTTTTTTCTTCATCTTTCTGATTACCTTTTAAACACTTCTCAATTCCAACTATGAAACCATCTTCACCATATGGAAAAATAAGAGGATACTGTAGTGCCAAGTAAGCAACATGAACTTCACTTATTCTTTGTAATCTGCCAGAGCTTTTTTCTTGTACAATAATATCACGTCCGGGCATCTCAGGGTGAAAATCACCTGGGATCAATGCAGCTACTTCTGATGATGTTGGCATAGAATAGGTTCTTCCATCTTTACCTACACGATCACTTACAATCCGCATGTGAAACTTCGCATTCTCATCAGCAGCAACCTTATCTTTAGCTTGCCTAAATGACTCAACATAGGGATTAACTTCATCCAGCAGTCGAATAAGTTTTGCAATTAGTTCTTTTCGTATACTCTGTCTACCTTTCACACTTCCGGACTGCTTTCCCTTGCTGTGCATAATAATAAAATAACACACAATTAGTACAATTAAAAAAATAGACAATTTAAATCAATGTTGATCATGTAGAATACAATAAAGGGTTAGAGAGTATATTTATAAACAATAAGAACAATACCTCATTATAGATGATCTGTTTTCAATCTCATTATTTGTGTCAACGATATAGAGCTGGGAAAATTTAGCATAGTCGCCATCTTCGGGCTTCAAACTACCAATTTTGTGAAAATTCTGGCCATGTAATTGAAATTGCTTAGGACCTTTACCCTTTTCAACTGAACGATCTACTTGACCACCAAGAGAAGTAAATGCAAAAAGCATATTATAAACCCTGATATTCTCACAAAAATGCCTGCTAAGCGCATCATCCTTACTAAGCAATTCCCTTATAAGTTCAGGTGCTTCTTTCAGAAGTGGTAGTTTAATGGTTCCTTGTAAGCAACATAATGAAAATTTTGGCTTTCTTGACCTTCTGCGTTTGTTTATTCGCACATCATACCACATCATTGCACCACAGTAAGAACACTTGAATGTTGGGTCACCATGGTCTACATACTTTTCATCTGACACTGTATTTCCATTAAGAAGATACAACTATTAGAAGACTGCTACAGAAAATTATAAATATTTGATTTGTGTAAATGACTAACCTTTGGTAACATTTGGTCTTGAACATTGACCCCTTGCATTTAATTCTGTGATTCTACTCATTCCGGGAAATCGAACTTTAAAACCTTTATGAACGCCTATTATATGTACCACAAATCTTCTGAACAGTAATCTTATTCCTTGTGCCAATTGAATGATCACTATCAGTTTCTGAAAGATCTGAATCATTATCTTCAAGACTACTCACATCAAAGTGTTGTTCATTATCTGCATGGTCATCTCCTGTAATATAATTGTAATTGATTTCACACAAAAAAAGGACAATTGTCATTAGAAAAAAACATAAAATTTATTCAACGATACCTCCTGTACACGAAAGATCATCATTTTGATGAGAATAGACTTCCAGATTAGGAACCGATGTTATTTTTTCCTTTCTGGCCGCGTGGACATATTGTTGTAATGGTGAATCTAAAAGGAATTCAATATATTTAGAATGTACTATTTTATTATTCAGTTAATTATTCTCAATCAAAATAATAAGCTAAAACTGTAAAATTTGTGTCTCTTAATGCAGAATGACTTGTCGCTGGAAGGTGTGGCTTCTGTCTTCTTCTACTATCTGGTATGTTTGTAATATCTTGTAAAATCTTACGTGAGCATTTCTTTAGCTTTTGCTCAAGAATCTTCCTTGTAGTTTTTTTGGTAGGAACAGTTTCTGTGAGTATAAATGCAGCTTCTTAAAATTTTAAGTATATATCTTATAAATAAACATAGGAACTGTAATTAAGTACAAACACATACCTTGTGAAATAGCACTTTCAGGAGACACAGTTTGTTGAGTTATAGTTGCTTTTGTTGGTCTTGGGTTAATATGAGCTGTGCACAATAGAAATACCAAACGTTGGTGGAAAGGTTATTTGTAGTGGGGTTTTTTAAGAAGCCGTCAATACTCCTCCTTGATTACCTTTTAAAGATTCATTCCTCAAGTTCTCGACAAAATTGCTAGTTCCTAGTCTAGAATATGATTGTCTTATATTCACCGTAGGCAGGGGGAGTTTTCTTGTTCGTCGATCCTTCTAACTGCACATATTGGAACAATAGATTTAATCAGTAATGGACAGGTAATGATATTTGAAATGGATAGATATGGGAGTAATGGGAGTTTTCTACAAATAGGGTACTCATTTTTTTTGGATTTTACATTTCTGAGATTGCTTTCGTATGGATGATATGAATTCATGACTTCCAGGAGATGAGTAAGATTGGTTTACTTTCACGGGTGTGAGATTTTCACAATGTTTGATTACAGCTGGTACCGACCCTGCAAATGTATGTTGTAAATTTTATTTCTTGTAACAATGTAAACATTTGTATTTTTTTTTCAAAATAGAATACGACTAACCTGCCGAATACATTTTAGGTAGTCCTCTTGCAAGCTGTGTAGTGGCAGGAGTATGTTGGAAGCAAATGTCTTCATCTACAATGGTAACTCCTTGACTCAAACTTTCTAGTATTGGAACATGTGTAAAACCATTGTTTTCATCTAATTGTGGAAAAGCTTCTGCAGGCATAATATTACACGACAAAGTAAATTGTGTGAAAGAATAATGGCTTTACAGGTAAGTTTGGTAAGATACTACCTGCATATCTGGGAATAATACTACTTCTGGTTGGATCAATGGATTCATCTATAATAATAGGCGTCAAGTTTGTTATGTCACTGAAAATCCGCCCAAAAACGCCTTTTACATTCACCAGATTTTGTTGATTTGATTTCTCGGTTTGAGCTGAAGACGAACATATTCTTTTAGTCGGTTGTTTTTCTTGATCAACTAATTGTTCAAACAACCCTCTCTTGCTCTTCATTAATAAGTTTGTATAGCAAAATGTGTTTATAATAATTTGTCGGTTTTTAAAAAAAAAACTCAAATGAAGAGTTGGTATCATTGCTTGTAAAAAGTTACTTGTAAATGAATTTGAGATTTTGTAAGGTTGTGGTACCGGTATTTTATCCGGTAATTTTGCTAATGTTTAAATGTGGGAAATCTTTTAGATTTTTAAGTTGACTTTACATTTATATGTGTGAGATAACAATTTTGGTCCTCCTTGGGTGCAGGTACTATAAATTCTACATGGATTCTGACCGTAATCTTCGCCAACATAAAAGGTATGTAAACAAACTCCTAATTTAAAGGACTAACTATTAAATTTCCATAATAATAGTTGAAATCTGTCGGTCCAAATGGAAAATATACTAATTTTTAATTTCAAACGTTAAACATCAATTACATAAATATAGATTCTAAAAGGGAAACTTCAAATTAATTTAAAAGTTTTGCTCAACAACCTCCATAAAGACTTCATCTTCTTCTGAGTGTTCAAGTCCACTGTCATCAGAAAAAAAGGATGGTTAGCAGTCCAAATTTATATGTTGTCGATATATGATGATTAAATGACTACACAATCAAACCTGTAATTATTCCTATCGATTTCTGGGAATTCTTTATCAAAGAAGCATCTTGAAGAGGCAGAATCAGACATTAAGCAATTTTGAGCTAGGATTGAAATATTTTAGAAAAGATTAATAGTAAATACTTGGACAAATCTATAAGTAACATACACTTTAATTTTGGTAAGATACATAAAAGTTACACTCACCTTGGAATGAAGCGTATCGCCAGAAACGTAGAACGCAAAGGATTGACCCATTAACATAATTGATATCAGATACCCTTCTAGACCAGTTCTTAACAAAGTCATCACACGTTTTTCCTATTGCAACACATTTCATAATCCTCCCACTAACAGAGTTTTAAGAACAGATGTATACTTTGTCTGGTTAGGATATCACGGATTATACAAAACATAGAAGAATCTTTAAAAGGTTTAGTAGCTTACGTGGCATCTTTTAGTTTGAAAATGACCATATTTGCTTCAGATTCACATCCACTATTCTTGTCCATATAATGTATCTTTGCAATCGGAGTTACATCCATGAGAACTCCACATGCATCTACATAAAAACATGAATAAAACTTTTCAGTAATAAGTAAATATATCGAAGGGATTAAACCTAATAATCAGAAACATACCAACAACCCGTTTCTTATCAGCTTCTGTTGCATTCGCAATGTGTTGCTGAAGTAAACTCAAAGAACTGACTTGTCGATTTTGGACCAACAGGATCCATTGTTGTTTTAGGAATAAAAATGAGATGAAAAGGGTGAACTGAGCATGGATTCGACTTTGGAATCACAACAACCTCCATCTATAATTATTGAAAAGTAGTATTTTAGATAGTTTACTTTGTAAAACTCGCTTATTAAATTATTGCTGTATATTAATCATATCAAATACCTCATAAAATGGACCATCAATGAGTGAGTTTGCTGAGCAGCCTACAATCTCTGTGGCCATGCTATCAAAGAGCATCAACTTCAACTCACCAGAATTATCCATAACGTTCAAAGATGAGTATGGAGATTATACACCTATAATTGTGTATAAGTTGATAAAATATTTCAATGTGTATACCTTGCGAGAACATTAGTAACATGTACTCGACACCCATCACACCAGAACTGGGGTTTCTTTGCAGTTGAGACAGAACCATTGGTGATTGCGTTGATAGGTGTAACCTTCTTGTTACACCTTTTGCACGAGATATAGTACCAAGCCCAATCACAATCTATGGCATAAATAGTACATATCAAATTGACCTTTCCTTCCTACACATATGTATATATTCGGATTAGGAAAACACTGATATAATTTGAAAAGAACACACTGATACATTTCCGTTAATTACCTCAGTCATATCCAAGATAGCTTGTATGTTCCTCCTTGGGAAGTTCTGGTAGAACTTGCCTACATTTGCTTACTGCAAATTATTCCTTGGTCTCCTCTCAATTAAGGTAATAGCAAGCCCATCATTTGGCAACCTAACATTTATATATATATATATATATATAAAGGTTGAGTAGGGCTGATAAAACCCAATATACGCTAAGCATAACGTGGTTTTAAGTAGATGTAGTTAAACTTACTTATTCTGCCACTCTAGGATGTCTGCATAGTCGGGATTAATTACCACCACAGATGCATTGAAAGCATTGGAGATACTCCTCTTCTCTATAAGAGTAAAACACATTGAAGATTTTATAGGTCCCAACTGGTTAAAACTTACAACATTGCGGTTTCTTAAGCAAACAATTACTACTCTATGATAAGGTTAAATGTTTAAAACTTACCATTGTAAGTCTTGATTTTCGCAAATCTCACCAGACAAATAACACGTGCTTGAGCATAAGGATCACAAGCACTATGCACTTGCTCAGCAAATGTACCCCACAAAGTACATGGTAGTCTATCATCACTAATAAAAGCAACGCACAATTAAAATATGTTATGAATGTTAGGATGACATATGTTTTCAAACATTTCGTATTTAGAATAAAATGTTACCTCTCATCCCGAAGCTCAAAACTGATCTTCTTAGTGGGTCTGTTGTTGACATCGATGGTTTCCATCTCCCCAACATTCTCAATTTGACCAACAATATCTGATGAATGATGTCATTGAATTAGCAAATTTATTAGTTTTCTTTAAACATTCGATATGGTAAAATTAAAATAACTCACCAATCAGATGGTTTTCATTCAGGTTGCCGGACAGGACAGAAACAAATGGGGACAGAATTAAATACGGATCATCAGACACAGAGTCCATCCTACTGACAATGGTTTGAGTGATGAAAGACATCTTGTAACGATGGGCAGTAGGCTTGAATTGATTAGTGGCGATACTCAAACCAAAGTTCTCGACAGTTCTCCATTGACCGGTCACGACGTTGTCACTACAAGAAAACACGCCTTTTCCGAGGACGTGTTGCGACGGAGGAGAGCCCTCGCAAATTTGCGGTGGATTTGCGACGAAAGTATGAGAAATTAAAAATATATAGCAAATCTCTCGCAAAATTGCGAGGAAGCAAGTCGTCGCAAATCCACTGCTCATTTGCGAGGTATTTACGACAAACTCGCGGGGAAGGTCACCTTCCTCGCAAATCACTCGCAATTTTGCGATGCATTTGCGAAAATAAAATCCATAGCAAATTTGCTACCGATCTGCGAGTGAACTGCGATTGCCATAGCAAATCCATTGCAATATGAGGAATTTTTTTTTTTAATATTACAAAACTTAATATAATTAGACATTACTTTTAATGATTAAAAAGATGATAGAAAAGAGTATGATGAGACATTAGACCTTATAATATACTTGAAAGTTAATTTTGTTAACTTTTGAAATTATTTTGATGGTTTTTATAAATTAAATATACAAGGTTGCGACAAATTTGCGACTGATTTGCTAGATAAATAGCATATTAGTCGCAAATCCATCGCAAATTAAGAAAATCATAGCAATTCCCTCGCAAATTACAACTTCAAACCCTATACCCTAAATCCTAAACCCTAAACCCTAAAGACTAATTACATTACTATTAATGATTAAAAATATGAATCCAAGACTTATAATCACAGATAGGGCAGTGCAACACAAAATATTTGGAGAATTGGACAATTTTGGAATATTTGTCAAATATTTGTCTTAATGTAATGAACATAGATAGGAAGATAGTTAGAAGATAGTTAATGATTAGAGGAAGATGCAAAATTGGACAATTTTAAAAAGTTTGATGATAGAAAAAAGTATGATGAGCCTATTGGACCACATAATATACTTGAAGTTTGTTTGACTAATTGTTTTAAATCATTTTTGATGGTTTTTATAAATTAGAGATTGAAGGTTTGCGACAAATTTGCGATGGATTTGCTATTTGCATAGCAAATTACTCGCAAATCCATCGCATATCTCTTACGTCATAGCAATTCCCTCGCAAATGAACCCTTGAACCTAAACCCTTAAGACTAATTACATTACTATTAATGTTTCAAAAGATGAATCCAAGATTTATAATAAAAAAATAGGGCATAAATGACAATTTTAAAACCTAAACCCTAAATAAATCGCAAATCTATCGCAAATCTATTGCAAATGTCTCAGTTCATAGCAATTCCCTCGCAATTTCTGGAAATATAAATTAGATATTTTAATACGTTTGCTAGGGATTTGCGAGGGACCGTAGCTAATCCGTAGCAATTTTTGCGAGAGACTTGCGACGCATCGTTTTTCCTATATAAATAGAAAAACCTAGTTTGAGCGAAGCTCAAACCTCGACTAATCCACAGCCGCAAAAACCCTCGAACCCTAATTCCTCTATTCTCCGATCAATCTTCACCTCTCTTCTCCGATTAACCACCTCTCTTCTCCGGTTACTCAAATCCTCCACCTCTCTCTTCTCCGGCTAATCTCCTCGTCCTCGGTTAGTCTACTCCTCCTCTCTCTTCTTATGTCGGCTAGATCTGTTTGCGAGACAAAGGTTTAGGATTTTAGGGTTTTGATTTCAGTTTTAGGGTTTTGATTTCTTCTCTGATTTCTTCTCTCTTCTCCGATCTCTTCTGTCTCTTCTTTCTTCTGTTTTTAATTCGATTTTAGGGTTCAAAATTGGGGATTCAATTTGGGTTTTAATTAGATTTTAGGGTTTCGAATTTGGGGATTCAATTTGGGGATTCGATTTGGGTTTTAATTAGATTTTAGGGTTTCGAATTTTAGGGTTTCAATTTTAGGGTTTTGATTTTTTGATTCGATTTTGGTTTTAGTGGTTAGGTTTAATTTTGATTTTAAGGGTTATTTAATTTAGGGTTTCAATATTAGGGTTTTTATGTAATTCGAATTTAGGGTTTTTACCTAATTCGAATTTAGGATTTAATCTAATTTGTTTTTAGGGTTCTAATTATATCGAATTTGAGGGTTTTAATTTAGTTTTTTGGAATTGTTTTTTAGATGTCTTCTCAAGAGAACCAAAATCATTCTGGTGGCCAAACGTTTACAGAAGATTTATATCTTCTCAAGGGCTATCTCCTCCCATCCCTTCTCAAAGGTTACCTTCTTCTACCTCTGCTCCAAGGGTAGCTTCTCCCGCCTCCTCGCAAGGTACCTCACCGGTGATCCAAGATAATCGTCAAGGAACCTCACCGGTGGTGGAAGATCATCTTCCTCCACAGCATTCGACTTCGCGTGTCAACGATGTGTCTCCTCAGACCTCTTCTTTTACTTTGGAAGAGCTACTTGCAAGTCCCGGTCGTGCTAGCTTACAGAAACTGGACCCTAAACGCCCTCCGGGTACTCTATGGTAAGAATGTAGTTAGGGTTTTCTAATTTTTCAGATCTATTTTCATTGATCCTCATTCCCTTTTTTCTTGTGTTTTGTAGGTTTGCCCAGGATCCTCAGGTTGCTGCTACTGTTCGGGCCATCTTTGAAAGAGATTTCAAAGAAGTTCATGCCAATTGGACCCAAACACCAGGTGCGGTTGTAAACCGGTGGTTTGAAACATTTGCGGTAAGTTAAATGCTTGTTGATGTGTTTAAATTACATATTTTGTTTTTACTTACTTGATTCTGATTATGATTCTGATTCATGTTATGTTTTTACAAGCAAACATATAACTGGGACCACTCTATCAATGGGAGAGTTCGAGCCGAGTTTGAAAGCAAGTTGAAGACCCAGATGACTGATCAAGTGTCTCGGTGGAAGTCTAAGTGGAGAGTAAAAGGTGATGATGCAATGCCGCGGTGGTTTGATCCTAAAGTATGGGAAGGCTTGGTCAAGTTTTGGTCTGAACCAAAATCTGAGGAAAAGAGTATCAACAGTCGAAATGCTCGATACAGTGATCCTGATGGCAATGGAATGCATAAACACCGGTCTGGTCAGACCTCTTTTAAAGCCCGTGCACGAAAACATGTAAGTATGTTAAGTTAGTTATTTAGTACAATTACTTATAAATTATTGCTTTAGTCTAATACTTTGTTGTTTCATATCTTTGTTTAGTCGGAGATGACTGGTGAGGCACTTCCTGATTTCTTGAAAGTCCTAGAAGATACTCATAGGAAACCTGATGGGTCGTTTGTGGATGGACTATCTGAGAAGGTATACAATGAAGTGTCATCGAGGATAACTGAGGCTGAAACTGGGCTATGCTCAGGGGACAATATAGAGAGTAGTGCTTCTGGCGGATTGTCAGTTAGTATGAAGAACCAAATTTTTGCTGAGGTAAATTCTTGAACTTTACATTGTGTTTTGGTTTTCACTTGTTTCATATCTTTGAACTTTACATTGTGTCTCTGTTTTTTGTTGTTTGCAGGTTGCTCCGAAGAAGAAAAACAGGATATATGGAGTCGGTAATATGCAAACTGAAGCATCTTCAGCTCATGTTGTTCTCACGCCTACTCCGACTGAAGATCCAGTCATTCTAGCTGAGAAGCTTTCTCAGGCCGAAGCTGTTCTTGCGAGTCAGTCTACTCAGTTAGAAGATTATGCATTGAAGTTGCAAGAAAATACTCAGAAGATGCATTGCTACGATGCCTACTTCGATTATCTATCTGAGAAGGACCCTGAATTTGCTGCAAGATTTCCCCGACCTGAGACTGATGCCACCATTGATACCGGAGCAGGAGATACCACGAGACCATCGTAGGGTCTCTTGTTCTTGAACTTTACTTCTGTGTGATGGTCTCTTGTTCTTGAACTTGAACTTGTAGTTGTGTTTCAATTTATGTTTTGAACTTATGTTTGTGTAATTTTAACAATATTTTGTAATTTACAAGTTTGTTTTCAGTTTTAATTAAAAGTTTTTTGGCTAATTATGACTTTTAGTTTGCATAATTAGAAAATAATCATAATTAATTTGCATAATTTGAAAATAATCATAATTACAAAATGTATAATTCATCATGTTGCGACGGACATATAAGTCGCAAAGCCATCGCAAAGTTTGCGAGGGAATTGCTTAAATAAAGTTGCTAGGAATCTGCTATTGATATTGTCCCTCGCAATTTGCGTTGTTTTTGCGAGGGCAAATTTTTCCTCGCAAAATTTGCGAGGGATTTGCGACGTTGACCAATTTGCGAGAAGCGATTTGCGAGGGAAGTGTGTTCCTCGCAATTCCCTCGTTTTTGCCTATTTGCGAGGGATTTGCTATGAATTCTTCCATCGCAATAGGCGTGTTTTCTTGTAGTGTGTTTTCAAAACGACTGATCAAGTCCTTCTTAACAGAAGCGTGAATCTTTGTCCCCTGGTAAAAGAAGTTATAAGGTACATTGTAGTTGCATTACGAAAAATAAAATTACAGGTGAATGATGGGAGACAACAGTATTTAAACTTACTTGGACATCTGAGAGCACCATATCGAAAGTTTCACCAAACCTTGTTGAGTATGTCTTCCATGAATGAAGGACCCTGACTTGGACCTTCCAAGAAGTCTTGTAAGGCTTAACGTCTCGAAGGTAAGCGAAAGCTGCAGCCATTGATAGTTTCTTGCTGAATTTTGCTTGAGAAATCATTTTTGCTTGATGAGTTTTGAATGTGTTTGATGTTGGATTATTTATAGTGGTCGAGTGTTCTAGGGTATCGTATAGGATTTGTAACAAAGAGGCTTTGATAATTGCGGGATTTTTGGTTATGATTAGGATTATATTATGTATCTGATTGAATTTGCTTTTAATGTTGATTGATTTTCAAGATTATGTAGAGAGATTTGAGGGCGGGATTGATTGAGAAGATTTTGTTTGAATAGTTACCAAAAAAATACCTTCGCATATTCTTAAGTGTGTATTGGGCTTGTGGACAATTTTTAAAACCTCTAGGTATTGATAATATGGCCGATATGTATTAATATGGCCCATAGGGGAATTGAAACCGGGTTTTCTTAAAAACACGCGGATCCTTGCTGTGTGGGTGGATTTTTTTTTTTAAATAATTTCTGACACATTTACCCTACTCAATTAATCGATTGATTGTCCATCTAAATGTATTCAGTGGCAATTGATGTAAATACAGTGAGGATTTCGGACATTTATAAAAATGTACTCCTCTTTTAATTATAAGAAGATATATGAAAGTTTCTTACCCACGATTTTTTTCTTTCGGGGACCAGATCACCCGTCAATAGTACTCGAATTAGAACCGCTGCCTCAGCTTGGTTGCATGTCTCGTCTGTGTGTCAAGCTATGGAATTTGATTTTTAATGTTACCAAGTACCAACTTTTTTTGAGAGCTGCCCGAACTTGAAGTCCCTTATCTTGGTGGTGATCGGCTAAACTCTTTAGAGGGGGTATTGAATTAGTACTTGGTAAGATTTTGTAGGATTTTAATATTTTATAATTCTGAAAGATTTGATGGAGTTTTAAGGAGATTTGATTAGTTTTTAAGGTTTTATTTATAAAATACAAGAAAATGAATGTGATTCTGTAAGATTTTGTTATTAAGTTTGGGTGATTTTAGAGTATTTTAGAACAAAAAAAAAACATTTTGTTAATAAATACACGACTACTTTTTATAAAGTTTATGTTAATAACAGATCAAAGGCACGACATATGAGAATGATCAACGGGATTACTTTGCTAACGAGATCAACTACAAACGAGATCACACTTAACTATTGAAATAGTATAGAACAACACTTAATACAATAATGCATTTCAAACGAGATCACACTTTACACAATAGTATATTTTTTAATAGCAAACGAGATCACACTTTATACAATAGTATATTTCAATAATCCACATATCAAAGGCTCTTTTATCCCGTTATATAAAGTGTGATTTCGACATCTCATTTTACTCTCTAAAATAAACACAAGCTCTCTTATCCTAGTACTCTCTAAAATAATCCACAAAAAGGACGAAGTGTTTCTTTTTTTGGTATTGAACATATGGGCAAATTGCAATACAAAAACAAACCAAGGTTAGTGTTGAGATTAACCTGCAACAAAGAGAAAGGAGTTAGTGAGAAGATAATGAAGAAAAGAAAAGAAGCACAAGGAGAAGAAGATGACAAAACAGAGTTTATAAGAGTCTAACAAGAACAGCAGAAAGGTTGCAGCAACCAAATAAAATCCACATTATCTGTTTTAAAAGAAGAAACCATCGTACTATGTCTTGGACAGACCCACTTTCTTGTATCCACACAACAAGAGTATCTCAATGTTCGAACCTTTGTAATATTTATCCATAATGAAGCGACTGACAAGAAAATATCACTTCTAACTTACCTCACAGCTTCACCCATATGGGGAGAAGAAAGCGATTGACAAGAAAATACAAAAACGAATGCAGTGCCAATACTTGGGCTTAGACCAATCCATGTCTTTTATTTACAAAAGGGTTTCCTTCAGTTTCTTTCCTCATACACACAAAGTCTACAAAAAAAAAAAAAAAAAGAATCAAGATGTAACGTTCCAGCCAAATCTCTTCCACGATGGATAAGTCAATTTTGAATAACAATAGATTTTAAGTCAGTTTTATAAATCATTGATTGAATAACAAGATATTGTAAATTATTTTAAATGATTTTACAGAAATCCAAGTTGAATAACAGTTTAAAAAATTTTACAGAAATCTGAGTTGAATAACAAAAGATTTTAAGAATAATTTAAAATCTTTTAAAATACCAAGTTGAATAACAGAAGATTAGACTGTATAGCTTCTCTTGCAAACCCATTCGCCTCTGAAACATCCTTGAAAGACCTCAGATTTTCCTCTAGCTTCTTAAGCTCTTGGTTGTAGTGTTTTAAACCAGACGGTTTCACGAAGGCACCAGCTTCAAGAACCGAAACAATGCGAGTCAAAACTCTGATTCCTAAAGAAAAATAGTAGGAAGACGTTTTGAACTGTTCCCATTGAATTGATTTGCCACCATCTTGATAGACTCCATTCTTTGGTTTGATGTATGTCACAAACACATATTGTATAACATGAAACACTCTTCCTAGGACGGGACCGTCAAATTTTCTTTTTCCAGCATACTTGAATAGCCAAAAACAGAAGACTAACATAGAACGTATGTCATCAGATAATAAGAACATTGCTTCAGCCACAAAGAGAGAGAGCTTAACTCCGATTCGTATAGCCTCCTCTTCCTGCTTCTCCTTCTCCTTCAACTTAGTTCTGCACAAATTGAACTTTTCACTTTTGTAAGATCAAACCAAAAGGGAATAATAAAAATCATTGAGTCTGACCTTAAAGTGTATGGGGAATATCTAGACTGTGGTAATCTCTTGTTGTGACGAACAACACGAACATGGTCAGTCATCGACATTGAATCCATTTGTTTCGAGATGATCGAGATGTCAGATGAAGTCATCGTGGAAGGCTCCAGATGTAAAATTTGTTGGCTATTCAGTGAATAAGGAAACAATTTCTGTTGGAAGTTGATCCTTTGCTCAATAAGGAACAAGAGACAGTGAAGGAAGAAGAGGTTGAGGTGATTAGGAACAGAGAGATTCAGAAGATGTAGAAGCTGGTGAAGAAGAGAAGGCGATGGAGTCGTAGAAAAAGAAGAGAAGAAGAAGAAAAGTCGAGACAGAGAAATAAGTTAAACTCTGTGTTTTGTAATAAGTAGACAAGTAAGAAGGCCATTGGGCCATAAACTTAATTAAGGCCCCAATGTATTATGGGTCTCGTTTTTAGGTTGATGGAGGAGGATAAGTAGGTTAAGGTAAGTGTAGTATAAATATGTTTTGTGTGGCTGTAAGAACACTTTTAAGGAAGTAAGAAGTAAAACTATTAAAAGGGGCAGCTTCCAGATCTATTTCCAACATGGTATCAGAGCTACACGGTCTTGGTGGCCTTGAAGCTTGAAGATCTGCACAAAGAAATCAAAGGCATAAGCTGGTTCATTAGAACACAGCAGAAAGAAAAGAAAAGGTAAAATCAAAAACCAGTAGTTAAGTAGAAATGCAGAACTCACTAGTGGTTCCAGTGTGTGATGGGAATAACTATAACTTATGGGTCATTAAGATGAAGGCAATCCTTAAGTCTAAGGGGTTGTGGAAGATAGTAACTGAGGGAATTCCAGAATCATCTAAGTTAGCTACACCTGTACAAGATGAGAGAAAGAAATTAGGAGAGTGGGAGGAACTTGAAATGAAAGACCAAACAGCCTTGCAACTGCTGTTTAGTGCTGTTACTGAAGAAATTTTCAGCACTTACCTGTCGGTGACTGAAACGTCAAGAGAAGCATGGGAAGTGTTGAAGATGAGATTTCAAGGAGACTCAAAAGGCTCCATGATAATGCTGCAGAGACTAAGGGCCAACTTTTACAACCTGAAACAAGATGAGAGAGAGACAATTGTGGAGTTCACTAAGAAAGTAGTGGAGCTGGGAAATGAAATGAGAACTCATGGAGAAGTGTTACCTGAGAGCATGATTGTCTCCAAGATACTGTGCTCCTTGCAAGAGAGGTTTGACTCATATGTGGGTGTTATAGAGCAGACAAAAGATCTTTCAACTACAACAGTGGCTGAGGTAGTCAATGCCTTACACGGACAAGAGAAAAGATTAGATGATAGGAACAGTGGGAGTGCTGAGGGAGCGTTTGCAGCAAGGTTTCAGAAGTTTAATAATGTTCAACGTCCACAAGGCACATTCAGACCAGAATCATCTCAGTCAAAGTGGTGTAGCATATGCAGGAAAAACAATCACAGTGAGGAAGAGTGCTACTACAACAAAAACAAGACAACAAGCGCACAACAAAACATGCAAGTCAGACCTAGAGGAAGTTGTTTTGTTTGTGGAAAGCTGGGACACTATGCTAGAGACTGCAGACTCAAGCACAATAAAACCCAAATGCAAGCTCAAGCAGAACAACAAAGTCAAACACAAATAAATAGACAAGACCAAGAAGAAGACAACCAAGAAGAAGGATTGTTTACAGCAACTCATGACCATATCTCAAGCAATGGTAATATCTGGTTGATTGACAGTGGAGCTACATGTCACATGGCCAAAGAAGAAAGCTGGTTCTCTATGTTGAACAAAAACATTAGGAGAGGTGTAAGGTTGTGCAATGATGAAGTTATTCAAGCTAAAGGAAAAGGTACAATCACTGTAATGACTGAGACTGGTAAAAGAACAATAAGAGATGTTCTTTACGTTCCTAGCTTGAAACACAACTACCTAAGTGTTCCTCAACTGATGAAGAGTGGCTACGGGATGATGTTCAACTCATCAGGATGCATAATTACTAATCAAGAAGGGAAGAAGGTCTTTGAAGCACCCATGACAGATGGATGCTATTCAATTGAGTTCCAAAAATTGAAAAAAGAAAAACAGCAAGGAGAGACATCAGAGAGGAAGGTAGAAACTGGACCTGGAGGTCATGGTGAAGTCTATGGAAATCCTGAAACTGAGAACCTGCAGAAAAATGAAGAACGAGTGTCACCTTGTGTGATTAAAAGAGTAACAAGCCCCACAATGAACCAGGACATCCAAGTAGGGGAATCAAGTCATATGCACCAATGCAACAATCACAGTGAATGGTTTCAAAGATTTCAAAGGATGACATACCACCAACCTATTGAACAATCAATGAAAGAGAATGAAGGTGAAGTCGGATGCTTGGAGCCTGCAACTACTAAACAAAGTGAGAAAGTTGAAAGAACCAAGGGGATAAGCCTGAAAGCAGAGGACCATAACACAATGCTGAAAGATGAAGAAAAATCAACAGACGAAAACTTAGCTGAGAGTCTCAAGCCATTGTCTAAAGAAGATACTAACCAGAGGAAGAACATCTCACCAAGTATGGAGACTACAAGCAAAAGTTTACAAGCGGTTATGGGAGAGGTTGGAGATGTTACAAAAGCAGAATTGGGAAAGTCCTTACTGAAAAAGGATAGAGAACCTGAGGTGAGGGAGACTATCTGCAGCGATGTCAAAACTCTTTTTTCTCACAAAGAAAAACATGAAGCTGAAATTCAAAAGACGGTTGATGTCAAACACTGTGAGAGTAACGATCATAAGAAGACAAAGAAAATGCTGGTGTGCAGTAAAGTGAATAGCATCGAACCGGATGAGGGAGATAGAGGTCCGACATATGCCTCAGCTGAAAGCTACCTGCAAGAGAGAGAACTGAATCACTTCAAAAGAGAGAAGAAAAAGCTAAAGAATCTGGAGAAGAATCGGATTCAAAGGGAAAATCAGAAGGAAAGCAAGAGGAAGACTCGAGGTATGAAAAAGAAGGAGAAGAGGGAGAGAAAAAAGAAGAGGTCACATGAGATGGAGATTGATGATTCGGCTTGCAATGAGACCAACATGGAGAAGAAGAAGTCTCAAATCACAGAAACTCATGACAAGTACAAGGGATCGGTCATGAAGAGAAGCAGATCAGAAACTGGGTCAAACTCAATCAAGATTACAAAGGTAAAAAATGAAACAATGAGGGAGCAATTTAAATTACCCGTGAGTCTTGTAGATGTTGCAGAAAGGATCGGTGACTTGCAATACTTGCGAGAGTACATGCAAAACAAGAACAAGAATCAAGGTTTAGTCAAGGTTGAAGAGAGCGTGAAAGAAATCAAGGCAATGGCCAGATCCGGAAAAATGAAGAGCCATATCAAATCTGATGAGATTGGAAAGATAAAGACAGTGAGGGAGCAAGAGAACCTACCAGTGAGCTATGCTGATATTCTGAGAGGCATAGGACCAAGTATTAAGAACCAAATCAAAGAAGTTTCAGAAACAAAGGGAATCAACTTCTTAGGTCAGATTTTGGGGATTGAGCAAAAGGATCAAGAGGGAGTGTTGGAAGTTGATCCTTTGCTCAATAAGGAACAAGAGACAGTGAAGGAAGAAGAGGCTGAGGTGATTAGGAACAGAGAGATTCAGAAGATGTAGAAGCTGGTGAAGAAGAGAAGGCGATGGAGTCGTAGAAAAAGAAGAGAAGAAGAAGAAGAGTCGAGACAGAGAAATAAGTTAAACTCTGTGTTTTGTAATAAGTAGACAAGTAAGAAGGCCATTGGGCCATAAACTTAATTAAGGCCCCAATGTATTATGGGTCTCGTTTTTAGGTTGATGGAGGAGGATAAGTAGGTTAAGGTAAGTGTAGTATAAATATGTTTTGTGTGGCTGTAAGAACACTTTTAAGGAAGTAAGAAGTAAAACTGTTAAAAGGGGCAGCTTCCAGATCTATTTCCAACAATTTCGAGGAAAAAAAAAATCAAAACGCAAACTATCTAAATTTCTCAACGCAGTTAGTTCAATGAATCGGGCGACAAAGAGAAGAACCCTGGATCATCACTCTAGCCTTAAATCGAATCCAAATTTCCAAAAAATAATATTATGCAAAAAGAAGGAACCATGCGCTTACCTCATCGTCCAAGTGTGTAGGTAGGACCTAATAATATTTTTAAAATCCTTTCCAATTCTAAAGTTAATATACAATAAAGCTTATCGATTGTTTTTCCCATTTTTTTACGATTAAAAGATGTAGCACAGGAAGCGATAGGTTTCACTCACCCAAAAAAAAGGAAGCGATTTTATATTAATTTTCTAATTTTATAGTATTTTTTTTGCAAATATGCAATATATTTTTTCTGTACTGTAATAAATAAACTTGTTATGTAAATGCGGATGCGGTAGTAATAAAGTGCATAAAGTAAAGAACATAAGAACTTTGTTAACGAGGTTCGATTTTTCCTACTCCCCGGGACCACGTCCAGATTTCGATTCTACTAGAACAAGAAAGAAAATACAACCTATTCGCAAATGCGTAAATCAAGCACAACTCTCTTAATTCACCGCTTCGTTCTATAACCTGAAATCTTAAGGATAATTCTCTACCCTTAACTAGACTAACACCAAGCCTAGATTTAAACCAAGATAACCGAACCTTGGGTTAACTCCCCCTGAGTCTAGACTTCAGATCTTCAACTCTCTTGAGCAACCTTCACACACACATCACACCGACGAACAAAGAAGCTTAAACAACACAAGCACCAAACTCCGAAACTAAGCCGCACAAAATGAGAAAGCTCTCCAGGATTATTATCTTTCTCTCTCAGCTCTCTTGCTTCTCTAGGACGTGCCTAACACCTCCTTATATACCCATCAATACTTCCTAATCACCATAGGAGAAGATTTCCAAATCTCATAAGAAAAAAAAACTTTTTCTTTTTACTATTTTCCTTTTCCTTGTAAAACTCCAATTTAATCAACCAAAGAAATAGTAGTTTTCCTCTTCAATTCATCCTCAAACCGTCCTTCAATAATTCCTTCTCAAACCTTCTAGAAACTTCTCACACACATAAAACACCAACAATCTTGTATCACGTCTTGAATCACACAGACACTACTTCAGCCATCCAATACATCTTCATTCTCCCCCTTTTTGACTATACTTGTGAACTCATCAGTTCAAACACCTAAACAACATCACCCGACACATCTTCATTCTCCTCCTGAATGAGTCACAACATGGTAAAAACTAACTGGAAATTTTTCTCTGCTTTGCAATACGCGGTTGATAGCCTAGTACACCACCTCCATATAACTCATCTTTTCTAACCCAAATCTTGTTGCGCCTTAGACCTCCGTGATTGACTCCTTGAATGAATCTGAAACAATTCCTCTTAATATGTCCTTGAACTCCACAATGATAACATGTTGGACTTTGAAACCTTACATCATAAGCATTCTCCATTCGGCTCCTCCCTCTCAACAATCTAAAACATCTTTGGCCTAATATGCCCAACAACACCACAGTGATGGCAAACAGGTCGAAATACTTGTCTAGGTGCACTCTGCAATTCAGAGATTTTTGTACCACATCCTTTCACAAATACAGTCTCTAAAGCAGTCTCTGAAGTACCCTTTGAAGCAGACGTGATTTCTTCACTTAAAACAAACACCGGATCCGATTTTTAAATTTTTCCTTCATATCCAAGGCCACACTTATCTGTCTTGCCAATATTCAGAATATGATCCAACTTCTTTGTACCATTATTAAGCATCCTCAAATTCTTTTGAGTTTCTTCAAGTCGCACTTTAGCTTGTAATGCTTCTTCGTCTTTTTCTATTGCATGTTTCTCTGCTTCAACGACTTTAGCCTCTAACTCGATCTTCTCCTTAATCAAAACTGAATTTTCATCAACTACCTTAAGCCAATGTGCTTACAACTTCTCATAACTCTTACCAAGTTCTTCATAATTCATATCCTCTGAATCACTATCACTCTCAGACTCATAATCTGTTGCAGTTGCAGGTTTTGCTGCAGATTCAGAAGCGGTTGCAAACACTGATGCAGAACTATCTTCAAAGTTGTAAACGCCACAAAATTCTTCAGCTCTTCTTCTTCATCTGAATCAGTTTCAGAATCACTAGTGACAACATTCATAGTCTTCTTCTTATGCTTTTGTATATTGGCACAATCAGAGCGTACATGACCATATCCTTTGCATTCAAAACATTGAACATTCTTTGATGAAGCCTTCATATCTTCACCCATTCTACTTTTCTTCTCTTCGCCCTTACGCTTCAGAAATTTAGCAAATTGTCTTGTTAACATAGCCATTGAATCTTCACAAGATGATACCTTAAGAGCTACTCCAATGTCAACTTCCTTCTTTATTGCTTCCTTAACTTCATCATCTTTCTTCTTAACTCCTTCAGCTTCATATGCTTTGCTTAATTCAAAAGCTTTAAGAATCCCAACAAACTCATCAAAAGCCATCTCATCTAAATTATGAGCTTCTTCAACTGCTGAAATTTTTGACTCAAATTTTGCAGGCACTGATCGCTCCAGCTTCTTCACAAGCTTTTTGTCTTTGTACTGCTTTCCAAGAGAAAAAGCCTCATTAGATATATCACATAACTTAGCACTGAACTCAGCCACAGTTTCTTTTTCTTCCATCCTTAGATTCTCAAATTGTGATGCCAACATATCCAACTTCATTCTCTTAACACTTGAAGTACCTTCAAACATATTCTCCAATGACTTCCACGCTTTCTGAGCTGATACACATTGAGAGATTAACTTGAAGTGGCTTGAATCAATAGCATTGTAAATAGCTGTCTTGGCTGTCGAATTGCAACTTGATAGCTTTTTCTCTTAAGCAGTCCACTTATCTCTGGGCCTAAGACTCTCAACCCGTTTATCATCCACAACTTTAGGAGGCTCCCAACCAAGCTCAATCGAATTCCAGCAATCTTCATCAAGGTTACTAATAAACGCTTGAATACGCACCTTCCAATATCTGTAATTCGTTGAATCAAGCAACAGTGGTCTTGACATAGACGTGCCTTCTCTGTATGAATTCATCTCAACTGATTCAAAGCTCTACCTTACTTCCTGAACTACCCTCACCCTTGATCTACCCGAAACAAGACTGAATCTCTATCGAGAACCCGCTCTGATACCACTTGTAAATGCGGATGAGGCAGTAATAAAGTGCAGAAAGTAAAGAACACAAGAACTTTGTTAACGATGTTTGGTTTTTCCTACTCCCCGGGACCACGTCCAGATTTCGATTCCACTAGAACAAGAAAGCAAATACAACCTATTCGCAAACGCGTAAATCAAGCACAACCCTCTTAATTCACCGCTCCGTTTTATAACATGAAATCTTAAGGATAATTCTCTACCCTTAACTAGAATAACACCAAGCTTAGATTTAAACCAAGATAACCTAACCTTGGGCTAAACTCCCCCTGAGCCTAGACTTCAGATCTTCAACTCTCTTGAGGAACCTTCACACACACGTCACACCGACGAACAAAGAAGTTTGAACAACACAAGCAACAAACCGCGAAACTATGCCGCACACAATGAGAAAGCTCTCTAGGATTATTATCTTAGCTCTCTTGCTTCTCTAGGACGTGTCTAACACCTCCTTATATACCCATCAATACTTCCTAATCATCATGGGAGAAGATTTCCAAATCTCATAAGAAAAAAAACTTTTCTTTTTTGCTATTTTCCTTTTCCTTGTAAAACTCCAATTTAATCAACCAAAGAAATAGTAGTTTCCTCTTCAATTCACCCTCAAACCGTCCTTCAATAATTCCTTCTTAAACTTTCTAGAAACTTCTCACACAAATAAAACACCAACAATCTTGTATCACGTCTTGAATCACACAAACACTACTTCAGCCATCCAATACATCTTCATGTTATTCTTTTTTTTTGAACAACGAAATATACCCATTAGGCCTTAAAGGTTTAAGTTACAATATTCAGCCCAATAAGGGCCTCTTTTGCCAATGCATCGGGATGACGATTGAGGTTCCTGGGTACAAAGGAAAACGACGATACAAAAGATAGATTTGCTGATAACATTCAAAGAAGAATCCCATGAAGTTCCTTTGAGTGGAGCTTCCCATTGAGCGCTTTGACTAGCATCTGCGAGTCTGAGGCTAATTGAATGTTCTTGAGGTCCAATTAGACTGCAAGACATAGCGCGGCTAGTGTTGCCATAGCTTCGGCCATCAAGGTGAATGATACAGATAGAGCAGAGGACGAGCCTTCTCGGGTTACTTGTTCCTGTGAATTTCTAAAGATCCACCCAAATCCAGCACATATGTCGCCCTTCCAAGCCGCATCAGTGAAACAGGTTAGAGCTTCGCTTGGTAATAGAGGTCTGTTTATGATTTGGGTTGCTATGGGATTCTTTCAATAGGGTTTTGGGCTGATTGCCATTCTTTTGCCCTCAGAAGAGCTAGCAGGATCGCCTCCTCCGGAGAGGTTTTCTGATTGTTGAAAACGAGGTTGTTGCTTCATTTTAGATAGGTTTTCGCTAGCTGTCTCAAATAATCGCATGCCTTTCTTTTTTTTTTTTTTTTTACAATTTACAAACATATACAAGCAAGCCTAGAATATATATACCAATACACAATTGAAAATCCACTCACTGGAAAAACCTTGATTTAGTCCAATCTAATATCTAACTGTCTCGATCTTCATCTTCGTTGTAGTTGAATGGTAATGGAACTGATTTGAATGCTCTGAACTTTCCAACGTTGTTTAAATGCTCATTCTCTAACCTATATATGTTCATAACCCAACAAAGCAAGAAAATTGAAAAAATGATCTTTGAGGAGCAAATAGTGATAGTTTCTTGGTTAAGAAGTTACCTGAAGAAATTCCAGATACCGCGTCGTATGATCTCAAGAATGGCAATAAGAGCAATCATTGTTTCTCTATGTAAGAAGGAGATATTGAAATCCAGCACAGTCTGCAACCAGGCCAACCTCAACACAACGTTTACGACCTACGAAGAGAGAAACAAAACTATAAAGAAATCCTAAATCAAGATTTATACTGTTCTATCAATATTTCTAGCTCTCACCATTGCAATGTAGTAGACGGATTTGTAAGGAACAAGAAGCTTCTCTCTCAACAAAGATTTAGATGGTCTATGAAGCAACCCCCAGTCATAAACAATGTCCCAATATGTACCGTAAAATGTTGCCAACGCCGAGAAAACAAAGGTAGCTATTATCCAGGCATTTCCTCTGTTAAGGCTATAAGCTGTTTTTAAGCACACAGCGACAATGGTCAATAAATACTTGAGAGCATTGAAGCCTTGGCTTGAATCTTTCTCTTCGATTAATCTTCGAACACATTGAAGGAAACGTGACCAGTAAGGAATCACAGCGACGATAAAGTAGAATGTGCTGTATACATCGCTTGATTTGCAAGTGTTTTGCCTCTGCTTGAAGTCTCCCCAACCATAGTAACATATGTAAAACTCCAGACTCCTCAGTGCTTGAACCTGAAAAAGACGGTTCAAAAATAAGTTGAAACATTTTGAAAACGTATTACGCAATCATGAAAGTTAGGAAGAATGATATGAGAACACACAAACCTGGCTTGTTAATTGGTCTGCTAAGAAAAAGTCCGGAAGATTAACCTGCAATTTTGATGTGAACATATATATTGAGAAATGTATGGATGTTTTCACTTAGCGAAAGCAGATGACGTGCTTGAGTAAAATACCTTGTAGAGCGGCGCAACAATGCATCGGAATAGAACCATGAGGAAGAAGAAGCGGCTTGACCGATAAAATATGTTGAAGGGACATACAGAAATAGCTATCACCAGCTGAAGTACATTGTACATAAGAAATGTGTTACAACATTAATAACAGAATGATTTGAGATTCTTGTGGTTGTTATGATTAAACGAAAAAAAAAAAAAAAAACAGAACTTACAGCGACAACAAAAAGAGGAACAAGTTCAGTGTAGGTCTTGTAGTCATTAGTATTAGGATCCATCTCCATGTCAAGGTTTACTAGAACAGCGCAGAGAGCAAGCGTGCCGAGGCCAAAGCTTAGAAGCAGGACATGCCTGTAACCAAGCTCTGTTCCTTCTTTAAATTCAAATATAAACGGGTAATTCACTCGATATCGCTTCCAAAAGTATATGTTTGAAGCATACATGATCATGTGCAGAACCACAAATGCAAATAAACTGAAAAAAAAAAAAAAATACAGTTTAAGAAACATTCTTGTCAGTAAGAAACAATTTGAGAGCAATCTATATATGTTTTGGTTTGAACCTGTATAGAGGGAACATTGTTTCCATGTAGATTTTTTGTCCCTCTGCACCCATTATATTACGAGCATGAACAAACATGCCCAGAGCAGTCAGTAGAGAGACTGTGCAACCGACGAAAAAGCCTGAGAAGAATAACATAGTGTAAGGATTTTGACTAATTCATCATGAACTACTGTTTAAAAACTCGATTTCAATAGGGATGTATATTTTTAGTTACCGGTGGAAAACGTTATTCGATGTCTTTCTTTCGTCACTTTTGGTCTTAAGAGATTCATTCCTTTGCTTCGATTTGAACTTGCGAAATGCTCGACGAAAATAGACTCAACTCTCAACATAAGCTTGTTGATCTGTTAAAGGGTTCGATTTTAAGTTTGCAGTTATATTGAAACTAAATAATAAGTTTTTTTGTAGAGATATTGTGTTAACCTCATCAGAGCTCGTGAGGTAGGACTTATCTACCATCTCCATGTATAGTTTTGCTGCATTTCTTGAACCAATCTGATTGAAAATAAATAGCTATTAATAACATATTAATAAGTCTCAAAAAACCTATATTTTTTCTTTTCTTAATCCAAGTATGTTACCTTATCATACTTCTTCATGATCTTGGAAATCGCTAAAGTGTTCAAGAAGCTGAATTAATCAAGAACAGAGCATAGGTTAAATCAAACAATCTTTTTAAACTTGTTTTTGTACCCTAAGAAACAACAGCATACAGTACCTGTAATTCTTGAGATGTCGAAGCTTGCGATAAAAGTCGACAAAGACATCCTTGAGCCTTTCCTCTATTTTCTTGAGATTCTCTCTTGTGAATTTGAGCTCTTCCTGGTTAGGGAGCTTGAGGACGTTTCTAATTGTGGACAGAGGAGTTTCCTGATTTTTGTTTAATCTGATATGGTCAAGAACACTTAACGCCTCTGGTACACGTTCTTTCGTTGAATCTCCACCGCTGGATCCATTTTCCTCTATTTTGATTCCCATCTCTTCAGCTAATGTCTTCCCTTCAAAGTCAAACATACACACAGACAAAAATTATTCAAACAGTGTGTCCTTTCAGACTAAACCAGTAACAAAACAATCTCTGAAAACTCACTGCGTTTCTTCGAATCCAAGGCATTGATATCGACTGATACGGTTTCAGAGCAGCTCAAAAGAGAAGAAGGTTGATCGAGTTTGATTCTGAAAGCAATCAGTGCATCCATTTGTCTGTTCAAAACCACTGCTTCCTTCACCAACTCCTCCACTTTAGACCGGTAAAAATGGTTTACTTTATCAAACTCGAGATCTAGGGTTTTGAAGAACACAAGCTCTGACTCTCTCCCTTCTTCCGCAACTTTCAAGATGGTCGTCTCGTATTTCTCAAACCCGTCATCCCCAGTCGTTGCATGAACCAAAATGTCGTGGTTTTCGATATCCCGAGACGAGGAGGCGCGGCTGTACCGCTTTGTCAGGCCACTGAAGTTGCGGCGACCAGATAGCTTGTGTTTCAAGTCACCTTGTGTCTCTGATCTTTTCTTCGAAGTTTGGATTTCTCGAAGAATGGTTTTGAGACAAGCATAATCCATGTAAGCTTGTTGCCATTCTGGAACCATCTGTGCGACATACTCTTTTCCAAACTTCATATTTGGTTTCTTCTTTAGATTCTCTGTAGAATTCAAGAATCCAGATTAACTTTAAAGCCTACTTTTATTTCTCTCAATTGGCCAATCATGAAAAACTCGGAGTCTACATATAACGCGTTACCTATCTATACAGCATATATATAGTTTTAGTTTGACATCAGAAAAATCAAAAGAGTTGAATTGAAATTGAAAAAGACATCTGGTGTGGTTGGCTCTTGGCTGGACAACTTGTTTTCTTTTTGATTCTTCTTCCTTTTTTTTTTTATAATAAACTGAATGGACAGAATGTTTTTCACTAAAGAAGATATTTGTTCGGAGTGACGACGAAAATGAATAATTGCTTGATAACGCATGCACGAAAAGTATTCCCTCTAAATTAATTAGAGAGTGGTTGTTTTCAAAAGTAACTATAGAGTGGTTGGCCGGGCCTTGTAATATTAAACCATGTAAGCACAATTTATCAAAACAGGTAGACGGTAGTTACACTATTATGTGGGGCGTTCAGACATTATGTTCGGTTCTTGTTGGGTGTCTATTCTTTTCCGATTCTTTTTTTTTTTTGTCAAAACCCATAAGAGGGAATTTTGATTAAACCGGAATCATAATTGTTGAGTTACAAACCGGTTGAATAGCTAATTTAGCCAGTTCATCAGCCCGACGGTTGAGTTTACGTACGATTAACATACAAGAAATAAATTTCATCAAAAGAAAAAGATAGAACTAAGATATCGTGGAGAATCCCGTAGAGCTACATTTGGCGCTGATGCTTGGTTCGGAACAGAGCCGTCTCTAAGTAAATAAAGGCCACAATCAAATTAAAATAAAAGGGCTATTTTGCTAATAGTAAGACTCGAACCCATGCACTCATTCCAACTAACATAGACAAATGCCACTAGACTAAACACATTTTTTGGAAAACAAGGCCGAAAATTGTATATAAAATACACAGCATAAAATAAGGCCACAAGCTCATGCTTCATGAGCTTGGCCTTTGGGCCGGTTCTGGTTCGGAATATCCAAAGATCAGGAATAATCAGTAAAAACCCATCCAAAACCCACATCCTGAGACTTTGTTCTCCATGCCGCATCTGTGAAACAAGAAATAGTGTCCAGTCCGAGATCTGGCAGTTGGGGTTCTCGTTGGGGTTCATTAGGCGGGGATTGCGGTAATTGAGCAGTGATCCACTCGCGAGCACTGGTGATTGCCTGAGATACGATCTCCTGGGGTAAGGTTTGCTTTTGTTCAAATATCTTTTTATTTCGAGAAGTCCAAATATTCCAGAGTATCCAAGGGGCCAAAGGCTCCAAACCAATACCCACTGGTGGCAGGTTGATTCCTGAATTTACTAACTCAAGTCCCATTTGTAGGTTGGTGATTCCGATTCTTTTGTTTCTAATCTTTACGAACAGACACAAAAAGAAATTGTGGTTCGGTTTCAGTTTGGATAGTTAATTCAAGAACCGATTAGGAAACAAAATATTTGGATTTTCAGTTATGGTTTTAAACTAACCAAAGAATTTAAGGTATATATATATATATATATATATATATATATATATATATATCTATATACACATTTTTTAAGTACATTTTGGGTTCTACCCTTTTATTTGTACTTATTTACAAAGTTAATCCCTAAAAAAATTTCAAAAATAGCATTAGTTCAGATTTTGTTTTCTAAATATTTTACATACCATTCCAACTAAAAAATACAGCATAATCAATATAAAAACATAAATTATAATATATTTAACCACACATTCTATTTTGTATTGAACATATTCTATCTCTGAATCATTTCCAAACAAAGAAAACAACAATTTGAATCTATTTTGTTTTCCAAAACATGTGAGCTTTGATTCTTAACGTAAGAAGAATTTCGATTCACATTTATTCAAATATTATAATTCATATATATAAACTTAAATAAAATTTTAAAATATTACGAATATATAAAATTAAAATATTTTAAAATACTATATAATATGGTTATATAGTAGATAGGTTAAAAATAAGACATGTTGGAATTAATAAAATATCATTAAATTTGTGATAACACGGGTTAAATTCTCATTTTATTATTTGTCAACACTATTAATAGTAGAATATTTGACATATTAAAATTAAGGTGATTTAACTAAGATTTTGTAAAATAATTAAACCATTAGGAAAAATATGACTTAATCATAGCGTATAAATGACTTACTATGTATTTAAATCCCTTATTTTTGTTATAATAATTAAAAATTAAAATAGAATCTTAAACACTAAACAAAACAAACTAAATATAAAAACAAATGGTTATGAAGTATATTGCGGGTTAAATAATTAATATAAACATTTAGCCGCACAAATGGTCGGAAAATTTTATTATTTCTCTATTTAGAAAACATCCAATATTTAACAAACAAATACAATACAAAATATAAATTATAATAAATATTATATTTATGTGGTGTGCCGCGGATTAAAATATAGTTTTTGAAGTATTTCAAATATTTTATATATTTATTTGTAATTTTGGTTTCGGTCCATTCGTTTCTAATTTGGTTAGAGTATTAGCCATGTTCTTTTTGTTAATCGTCGCGATCACATTAGAGACACAAAGCTAAATGAAAAAAAAAAAGAGTTGAAAGTTAGAAAAGAGAGTAGAGAATCACTGAGACATATCTAAAGTTAAAGAAAAGAGATAAAATCGAAATAGTCATTGCGACAGACCTGAATGAGGGGAAAAAGGGAAACGAAGGAGAAGCAAAGGCGTTTTCTGAAAAAAAAAAAAAAAAAAAAAAAAAAAAAACGGCCTTTTCTGGATCGTTCAGAGTGGTGGCTGTGTTTCTTCTCTGGACAGGACCGTTTTCTACTATTCTCATAACTTTCATATATTCGATTTAAAAATAACTAATCTTTTTAGATAAATAATCAAATTTTAAAATTATTTGGGATATCGAGTCCAGTTCAGTTCTCTTTTCTTATATCTAGAGTTTAAAATCCAAATATTTATGTTAATTTTGCTTTGGTTCGAGTCCTTTTCTCCAGTTTGGATATTTTGTCCAGAGCTAATGTGGATGACACACTCACTAATCATAGTGATCAATTCACTGGATAATATATGGATAGCCATGTATTTATTGATACGATACATTATTGATGTGGTCCATTCCATTGTTCACGGTCGTGTACGTTGTTTGACAATACATCATCTACAATACCAAATTTTTTTCTAACTTTTAAAGTTTATTAATTTTTTTCTAACTTTTAAGTTTTACTAGGTTAGATCCGCGCTATGCTGCGGATACATTTTATAACTATTTTTAGATTTTTTAGATATGTTGAATTATTGAAAATATAATTTTTAAATTTTTTGATTAACTGTAAAACTATGCTTTATACAATAATAAGATAGAAACATGCATTGGGGCTTAAAATAAAAAATGTCTTTTCTCTCTCGTGGCAATCGGGAAGGCGATTCCCGTTTCCTTAAACGCCGACGATCAATTGATTCAATTCCTATTGATGAGAGTATCTTTCCGACAAAACAGACTGTTATTGGTTTGGATTTTGACGGTTGTTGTCTGCGACAGATAACTGTTAGCAGTTATGTATCCTTGATTATATCGAGGGATAACTGTCAACGAAAACCGCCATGGTCAATCTTATATAAATTCAGTGAGTCGGGATTGTTTTCTGTTACAATACTTTCATCCGCTTGTGTCCGTCAAAATTCAACACTATCTGGGTGTCTCAAAATGAGTGATAACGTACGGAAGTCTTTACAAAACCTTGATTTGGGGATCAATGATTCCCCAATCGTGTTACCGGATGAGTTATGTGGAAGGGTCGTTAATGAGACCGCTTCTCGCTAATTGTTTGCGTTGTGAATCAAAGAAGCAAAACTTTAGGGCGATAGTTGGTCAGATGCCAAAGATCTGGGGGTTCGCTAATGCGTGTCGTGGGAGGATTCTCGGCGAGGGCAGAGCATTATTTATGTTCAAAACAGAGGAAGCCCTGAACTAGGTCCTCCGGCGTGGTCCATGGGCTTTCAACGACTGGATGCTGACGGTTCATAGATGGTATCCCAATATCTCTGAAGCGGAAACAAAGGTGATTCATTTCTGGATCCAAGTACGAGGAATTCCAATCCAATTTCTCAATTCTGCCATGGTTAACTATATAGGGAATCAATTGGGTAATGTTGCAAATGTGGATTTTGATGAGAATGCTAATCTTGTCGAGTTTGTGAGAATATGTGTGAATTGGAATGTTGATACGCCTCTAAGGTTTCAAAGAAATTTCCAATTTGGTGGTATCAATGACAACACCATTCTGAAGTTTAAGTATGAAAGGCTCCGCAACTTCTGTTCAAAATGTGGTGCCTTAACACATGATGGTAAAGAATGCCCTTTGTCCTTTGACAATGATGGTATTGATGGTCACGGGGATGATGGTGGTCACAATGGTGATGAAGAGTATGATCCAGATGATTATGATCATCATGAGGAGCGTGATTACCAGAATAACCTCGATGAAGCAGACACAGACACGAACACACTTGAAACCATCGCTCCAGACACGAACACACTTGAAACCATCGCTCCGGATGGTGAGATCCCTGGTGTTGGTCCCTTGAAGACAAACAAAGAATTCATCATTTCTGAATCAGATGATGATTCCTCCCCAATCCTGTTTGAGGATACGGAACTTACGGCTTAAAGACTACAATACATCTACATGAAGTATGCTAAAGGGAAAGAAGTGGTGACCCTATCTGTGAGAACTGAAATCAAGTTTCTCCTTCCGAAGTGATTTGAATGCGGAGGAGCTTATCACCGTTTAATAGTTCCAAACTGAATTCAGAGAGAGTTTTGAGAATTTGTACTGTATTGCTTGTTTTAGAAAAAATGTTCGATCCTTACAAAAGACTCCCCCCTTACATATTTATACCGACCAATTTATTACCTAATTAATGCATAATTAAAAGGGCAATATTTGCGTATCCTAATTAATCGTCTTGAATGCGGGAATCTTTGACCAAGCCCGAACTGCGAGCTGACCAACGCAAAGCATCTCCGCGCTCTCTTCCTTTCTCCGGGCCTGATGGGCCGATCAGTAATACCCTCTTGGCCCATTAGACGTGCCCGGTCTAGGCCCTTTGCCTATTGCCCGAGATGACAGATCGTGGGTACAACAGTTGCCCCCCAAGTCTCCCGAGCTGAGCAGTTCGGGGGACTTTAGACCTTCAAGCGATCAATTTCGGGAAACTGAATATTCTCCATATCTCCACGATTTGATCGTGGTGATGATGAGATTTACCTTCCCGAACAAGCCTTGAGGCCCACTAGGTGGCGTGTTAGCTATAAGAGAGAGAGAAAGCGGTGCGAGACCTTTCACTTCCCCAGGCAATCATTGCTCCCGGCTCCGTGTATAGAGGTAACCTCACCCGACTTCTCCCTTCCACTTTTAATTCTCAGTTTTTCTCTTCTTTTTGCTCTGCGATTTCTCTCTTCTCCTGTTAGTTTCTTTTCTTTCGCCGGAAAGTTCTTCAACTTCCCTCCTCTTCTCACACATATTACTCGAAAGATATGTCTCCCCCGAAATTATCATCGGGTAAAGCCACGAAACGTTTGATTCCGGGCGTTTATGGCCCTCACCAGCCATCAATTCTCTCGGCGGAGAATATAGCCGAGATTAGAGGGTCCACTGGGATTCCATCGGAGATCGAGATTAAGTTCCCGGAGGCTCACGAGTCCCCGGAGAGTCCTCCCCCAGGGTATTGCTGCGCGTTTGAGATATTCTTCTCTGCGTGCGGTCTGTCGTTTCCCCTCCCCGAACTCATCGTAAAGATGATGTTCAAACTGGGCTTCGCTATCCCCCAGATGTGCCCGAACGTCATCCGAACCATCATGTGTCTTCAAACTCTGGGGGAAGAGTTTGACTACAAACTATCCCTAGCCGACTTTCTTCAAGTGTACACGGTGAAGACAGGTCACACCAAGGGCATGCTCTACGTAAGTCCGCTTTCCGGACTGAAGGTCTTCGACGACCTTCCTGAGAAGGATGAGAAGTGGTGGAAGTCTTACGTTTTCTTCCCAGTCAACGAGCTCACTTTTGGCCACCTCGCAAGTTCACACATATCGAAGTGGACTTCGAAAATCGGTAGAATGGAGTTTCTTGCTAGGTCCAAGTTAAGTGTTGTTTTGACTTTCCGTCTCACCTTTTAATTGTTTCTTTTTCAGATCACTTCGAACGCGGATTGCTTTGCCCCACATTCGCGGAGTTCTTCTCGAGGTTCTGCAGCCAGGGACAGATCGCTTGGGATTCTTTCTCCTGCGAAAGGATTAGAGAGTCCACGGGAGGCTCGGAAAGTGTTCTCTCGTCTGTTCTGTCCCCTTGAGCGTTTCGGAAATGAATTACAGGGAAGAAAGGGCATGCCGAGCTGCCGAAAAAGAGGCAAAGAAACAGATGGCGGTGGCCCTTGCCGAAGGCAAAGCTCGCATTTCTAACAAGAATTCCTCCGGCTCCTCCGTTCCCGAGGTAAGCGGAACTTGCGCGCCCCCAACTGGCTCCTCCGAGCTCCATACGGAATCTACCGAGGCTCCGGCTGGCCCGTTGGTGCCTTCCGTGATCATCATCGCTGACTCTAGCGACGAGCCGCGGGAGGTCGCGGCCTCTCCCCCCGCTGACGAAGAAGGCCCCTGCTGAGGTCAGTTCTCAGCAAGCTGACTCATCGAAAAAGAGAAAGGAACCCGAGACTTCCTCCTCTTCTCGTGAGAAAAGCCGAGCCCGGACTGGCTCATTAGGAGATGAGCGGAGTAAGTCCAGCTCGAGAGACAGGGGTCTTTCCTCGGAGAGGAGATCCAAGGAGGCCCCAGCTTCCAAAGAGTCCGGGGACTCCTCCGGAAGACTTCTCCTGAAGGATCAACGTCCTTCTACTCGAGGTAACGTTTTTCCGAGGTGCTATGAATTTGATGCTATCATTGTTTTTGATAATTTGACAACTAAAACGGCTTCGTTTGAATCCTTCAGCTCCCCCTGTGTCCCCAGCTGATCTAATGAGGAGCTACGTCCGGCCCGGAGTTAGGATCCCGGCGTTCGCTGATATGTCCGAGGTTAACCGCGCGAACTTCTTTCGCCTCGCGGACAAAATCGGCGAGGTATACGTCCTTCTTGTTTTGATTTGTTTTTTTTTTGCTCATTTTTGTCGCTTAACACGCTATCTTTCCCAGCTAATGATCGAGTTTAACTCCTCGGTGGCATCCTACGAGGATCAACTGTTCGCCTCCCCCTTGTCTTCCGAAGTAAATCTCCTTCAAGAAAGGATTGCTGACCTGGAAGCTCAGGTAAAGGAGTATGCCAGACTGGAGGCCGAGAATGCTGACACCATGGCGAAAGCCGAGCGAATCCGAGCTCGGATGAAGAAGGCTGAGGTAGAGGTGCTCGACCTCGGGGTTGCTAATGAAGACCTTCGAGACAAGCTGAAGAAGGCGGGGGACCTTTACTTCGAGGCGGCGGAGGACGCCAAGGCAGCAAAAAACAGATTGCACGAGATCGAACTCCGCAATCAGCTACTCGAAGCTGGCAACAGCTGCGAGATTGAGAGGGTGCGGAAGGAGGAGAGGCAGGCGATGAGGCAAACTCTCCGCCCCTTGGTTGAGGAGGTGAGGGTCACTTTCGAGGAGAGGGAGAAGCTAGCTCCGTTCCAGATCCGGGCCACCGAGATCAGGGCTAACCGGATGCTGGTCGAGGAGATCTCTAGGGGCGAGATCCAAGACATGGAGGCCAAGCTCGGACTCCTGAAAACTGACGAGGAGGAAGCCGACGAAAAGGTTTCAAAGATAACTCCCCGTGATCTCTACCTTGCTGCATTCTCAGACCTTTTGGCGGATGCGCTCGATCTCTTGTGCAGCGATCACCCGCTTAGCGTCACAATCGACGAGTCTGGCACTAACCTCGGGCAAATCTCGAATCAGGGGATGGACGATTATCTGGCGAACACCAGGTCGGAAGGGGAGCTTGCAGAGATGGGCTTGGCCCTTTCCGAAGCGGCGTCTGAACCTGCCCTTCCGAATTTATAGTTTCTATTTTGGGGTTGTTTTGGCACGGGTTGCCCCCCTGTTTTGTAGTATTTATTTTTAGACTTGCTTCGGAGTATTTTGATCGTGGTGACCACTCCGTATGAAAAATTCTTTCTTTTTTTTTTTTGCCATCTGAAATACGAACTTAATTTCCGCAATCTTTGGTTTGAAAAGATGTTATGAGCAGAAATGAACACGAAGTGAGAACTTCGGTTTAAAAGTTCGAAAAAATGACACCCCAACTTTAGTAATTAAAGCCGAGTACGAAGTGATTACCTCAGTTTATATTAGAATTTTGCAAAACTAAGCTTCGACTTTAATAAGTAAAGCTAAGTACGAAGTGAGAACTTCGGTTTTGGTTAGAGTTTTGCAAAACTAAGCTTTGGCTTAAAGTAAAGCTGAATACGAAGTGAGGACTTCGGTTTAGACTTGCGAAGTTGAACCTCGGCTTTAAATGATATATGCGAAGTCGGACTTCGGCTTTTAATGATATATGCGAAGTTGGACTTCGGCTTGTTGTTTTTAACCGTTATTAATAAAAAAAGTTTAAGAAAACTTTAAATTTTATTAATATGGATAGCTGGACCCGAAGTGGGCTGCCTACGTACCCTTATCGGGATCAAGCTAAACATAGTTCGATACAAAAAGATTAACTGTAAAAGAGTTTAAGGTGTAAGGAATTCCAGGACCTCGGGACTGGTGTTCCTTCTGAATCCTCGAGCTGATATACTCCATTTCGCACTTCGCGAGTAATTCTGTACGGTCCTTCCCAGTTAATTCCCAGTTTTCCTGCATTGAGCTCCTCGGTGTTCTTGTAGACTTTTCGGAGGACTAAGTCACCAACTGCCAAGGGCCTACTTCGGATTTTGGAGTTATAGTACCGAGCTACTGTGTTCTGGTAATTCTAGATCCGAACCAAGGCCTGATCCCGACGCTCCTTGATTGTATCGAGAGTATCCTGTAAGAATTCCTCATTCTCCTCAGCTTGGAGTGGGTTTAGCGAGGTACAGACTCCGGGCACTTCTATATCGGCTGGGACTATGGCATCGACTCCGTAAACCAGGGAGAAAGGTGTCTCATTAGTGGCCCGACGAGGTGTTGTTCGGATCGCCCAGAGGACGCCCTACAGTTCGTCCGGCCAGCGCCCCTTACGAGCATCGAGCCGTTTCTTCAAGTTGGCAAGTATGACCTTATTCATCGCCTCGGCTTGCCCATTACCTTGCGGGTAACGGGGAGTTGATTTATTGAGTCGAATTTTCCACTTCGCGCAGAACTCTTCGAACTTCGAGGAGATGAACTGTGGACCATTGTCCGTGATGATTTCACAAGGGACGCCGTAGCAATAGATTATGTTCTTAAGCACGAACTGTTCCACTTCGTCACTTGTTACTTTCGTATAGGCTGCCGCTTCTACCCACTTGGAGAAATAGTCAGTAAGAGCGAGCACGTACTGAACTCCTCCTGGTCCTCGATGTAATGGACCAATGATATCCATAGACCACCTCATGAATGGGTAAGATGCGGACAAAGAAGACAGGAGCTCAGTAGGTTGATGAATTGACGGGGCGTGCTTTTGACACTTCTCACAAGTTCGAGAATATTTTTCGCAGTCCGTGACCATGGTGGGCCAGAAGTAACCTTGCCTTTTAATTTTGAAAGCCAGAGTCCGACCTCCAGAGTGATTTCCATTGGGACCATCGTGAACAGCTCGCATTAGCATCGCGGGCTCTTTACCAGCCACGCATGTTAAATAAGGACCAGCTACAATTCGGCGTAGAAGTACTCCGTTGTGAACGCAATATCGCGCACTGACAACCTTGAGTTTCCTGGCTGCCCATTTGTCAGCTGGGAGTTCCCCTTTTTACAAGTAAGCCCAGATCGGGTTCCGCCAGTCGCTTGCCCCCCAGCTGTTAGAATTCGCACTGCTCAAAGTAGTATGTGGGATAACAGCTTGATTGTCAACAGGTGAGCTCGACGATTCCGGAGTTTGACTCGCGTCTAGCTCTGCCAGAGGCGGGTGAACTTCCATCGGAGTAGCCATAACGGGGGCCGGATCCTCCGATGGTAAAGAGTCTGCAGCCGCCTTGCGAGCTGCCTCCTCAACAGCCAACTGTTTTTCCATCGTCCGGGTGACGACGTTTGAGCTTTCAAAATCCTCGAACTTAGCGACTAACTCCTGAGCTGTGGACAGATAAGCCTCCATACGACCATCCTTTGTCTCGTACTCCCCCAAGAACTGGTTGGTGACCAGCTACGAATCGCAAAAAGCTCGGAGTCGTCAGACACCAATCCCTACTGCGAGGCGTAAACAAGCAAGGAAGGCTT
Organism: Camelina sativa; assembly: GCF_030686135.1. Taxonomy (NCBI): domain Eukaryota; kingdom Viridiplantae; phylum Streptophyta; class Magnoliopsida; order Brassicales; family Brassicaceae; genus Camelina; species Camelina sativa. Next base: position 28,793,041 of record NC_141896.1, on the reverse strand, counting down.
CATACTCGGCTTCGTTGTTTGACGCGCTGAAAGCCAAACGAAATTACTGCTCGATCACTTCGCCAGTAGGAGAAGTGAGGCGGACCCCAATTCCTGCTCCCGATCTGGAAGAAGCGCCATCAACATACAACGTCCATGGGACTTCAACATTGTTGCTAACCGAAGAGGCTAGTGGGAGTTCGATCAAAAAATCAGCCAGCACTTGCGCCTTAGCACAGGTTCGTGTCCGGAACTCGATGTCGTATTCACTCAACTCGACAGACCATTTAGCAAGTCTCCAGGACTGGCTCGGAGTATGTAATACCGTCCGAAGTGGTTGCGTCGTCAGGATTATGATTGTATGGGACTAGAAGTAAGGTCGCAGCTTTCTTGCCGAAGTGACTACTGCTATGGCCAATTTCTCCATCATAAGGTACCTGGACTCTGCCCCAGTAAACGACTTACTGATATAGAAAATTGGTCGCTGCTCCCCCCTTTCCTCACGAACCAAGACTCCGCTGACTGCACTGTCCGAGACGGCTACGTAAAGAAAGAGCGGCTCACCAAACTCGGGCTTAGCCAAGACCGGCGGTTCAGACAGATGGGCTTTGAGCTGAGCGAACGCCTCTTCGCACTTCGCATCCCATAAGAAATTTTTTCCCCCTTTTCGCAACAGCTGGTAGAACGGGAGGCATTTGTCCGTAGATCGAGAGATGAAGCGGTTGAGGGCTGCGATCCGTCCGTTAAGGCGTTGCACTTCGCGTAAAGTCCTAGGAGAACTCATAGACAAGAAAGCGTTAATCTGCCTCGGATTCGCTTCGATTCCTCTTTCTATGACGATATACCCCAGAAACTCCCCTGATGGGACTGCAAAGGTGCATTTCGTGGGGTTAAGCTTCATCCCGAACTGATTCAGGATGTCGAAGCAAACTTTCTGATCCGCAAGATGCGAGCTGGCTTCCATTGACTTTACCAGCATGTCATCGATGTAGACTTCCATGGTCTTTCCGCGCTGGTGCTCGAACATTCGATTTACCAGTCTCTGGTAAGTTGCTCCCGCATTCTTTAACCCAAAAGGCATCACCTTGTAACAGTAAATCCCGCGGTCTGTAATGAATGCAGTCTTCTCCTGGTCGTCTGGGTTCATAAGGATTTGGTTGTAGCCGGAGAAAGCATCCATGAAGGACATCAGCTCGTGACCCAAGGTGGATTCAACTAGCCGGTCGATGTGCGGAAGTGGAAAGCTATCCTTGGGGCACGCCTTATTCAGGTCGGTGAAATCAACGCAGACTCGTGACTTTCCATTTTCGTTTTGACTACCACTGTGTTTGCGAGCCACTCAGGGTACTTTACTTTGCGTATCTGTCCCGCCTTCAGTAAACGTTCAACCTCTTTGTTAACGATTTCAGCTCGCTCAGGACCCAGCTTCCTTCCCTTCTGCTTTACAGGTCGGAACGTCGGGTCCACATTCAGCTCATGGGAGATAACTTCTGGACTGATATCGGGCATCTCGTCTACGGACCACGCGAAGGTGGCCATACTTTCCTTTAGGAAGGTTATCAGACTGGTGCGGACCTCGCTATCCAAACCCACTCCGATCTTGATTTCTTGATCCGGAAACTTATCATTGATGAAAATGGACTCAGTGAGGTCACCTTTTAACTGCTTCCGAACTGAATTCTTCGGGACCTCGAGCTGTGGTTGCTATTGGACCAGGAGCTTGTGACTTGCGAGGTAACAGCTCCTTGCAGTCCTTTGGCTTCCTAGAACCTCCCGGACTCCTTGCGAGGTCGGAAATTTGACGCACTGATGGTACGTCAAGGCTACTGCCTTCATCTGGTAGAGCCAGGGAGTCCCCAAGATAATATTATAGGCCGCAGGTCGGTCGAAGACCGTGAACTCCACCATTTTGGCCACTCCTTGAGTAGACACCGGTAGTGTAATCGTGCCCAAGGACATTGACGTCTCGCTAGTGAACGAGACCAAAGGTGAGGGCGGTCCTACGATGTGTTCTTTCCCGATACCCATTTTAGCAAGCGTCTCGAGGAAAATCAAGTCTACCGAACTCCCAGTGTCGATTAGGATTCGGCAGACTTCGTGGTTCACCATGTCAAGTGAAATGACGAGTGTGTCATCGTGCGGAGTGTCCAGAAACTTCAGGTAGATCACTTGCTGCAACCTTAGCTCGCTTTGGCTGGGGGCTGGTAAGCTTCCGCTGATGGTCTTTGATCGCAGTGATAGAGTTCCGAAAGAGGCGCGATCCCCCCATTATCACGTCGATTCTTTTCTTAGGGGTTTCATTGCCATCGGACTGCTTTGGTTCATTGAGGGTGGAGCATCTTCGTCCACCTCGGGAGTCGCTTTCTGCTCCAACTCCTTGATTGTTACATTTGGCATTTCTCCTGCCACGTACTTTTCTGCGAGGAGGTGCATCAGCTTCTTGCAGTCACGAGTGGAATGACTGTTGGTTTTGTGGAGCTCGCAGTATGTGTCCTCATCTCGGACCCACTTGTTACTTGGGAGTACACCACTCTTGGAGCGAGGTGAGAATGGAGGTTTGGACGGTGAATTCTTTGGAGAATTCTTTTTAGGAGACTGGGTGACTGCGAACGTGCTCAGCCCGGACTTCGGAGTCGTAGGCGGAGTCTTTTTGGCGGGCGCTTCGAACCGTGGTTTTCCTGTAGGCGGAGCGCTTTGTTTTTGCGCCGCGGCGATTTTGTCTTCCTCTGCGATTATCCAGTTCGATGCCCGGTGTAAGGCGTCCTGAATGGTTGGGAACCGATTCACGGAAAACTCTTCGCGGAAGCGAGATTCGTGCCAGAGGCCATTCTTAAGCGCGGCCAGGGCTGTGGAGTCCGAGAGTCCTGGAATATTGACTTGGATCTCCTTGAACTTTGTTATGTAAGACCGGAGAGGCTCTCCAGCCTTTTGGCTTAAGTTCCAAAGCTGAGCATCTGTCACCGCGGTTTCGATTAAGCTAGAATACTGCTTGACGAACGAGGTTGACAGCTCGGTGAAATTTGTTATGGAGCCGGCTGCTAAAGACGCGAACCAAAGCAGTACCGGTCCACAAAACGTCTCTGCGAACAGCTTGCAGTACCCAGCGTCTGCTTCGTGGGGCTCGAGGTCCACCCGGCTAGCTGTCAACAAGAAAGTCTTGAGATGATTGGTCGGATCTCCTTTTCCTTCGTAGCTCGAGAATTTAATTTTGCCAGTATCTTTGGTGCGGACTCGGGCTATTTGATCGGAAAAAGGAGTTCGCCTCGACTCCTCGATCACTCGAAAGATATCCGGAGCCAAAGTGGTTGCACTGTGCATCACAGACCGCATGTCCCGGATTTCACTCTGCATGCGGAAGATCTCGGGATTGGTAACATACCCCGGAGTCGAAGTGTTTCCATCCACAGGGAGAGGAAGACGGACTGGGACCTCGGAAGATCTGGGACACCGGGCACCGGGCTGCACCGGAGTGTAGCCGTCGCCAACCAGCGGTGGTGCTGTTTGCGTATTGATTTGAGGTGGGAAAGAATCTCCCGGAGTGACATTCGTTGCGGCCACCTGCGAGGTGGAAGGTGGAGTTACACCGGAAAAATCCAAAGCACGTCGTCGTGGGTTTTGGTCGGAAGACAGGAGATCAACCCGATCGGCGTACGCGCGGTGGGAGGCTGAGAGTTCGGCTACGGACGTCATGACTTCCTCCAAACGGGTGGAGACGTGTCCCTCCAAGCTGTCAAAACGTTCGGTAAGAGCGTCGGAGGCGGCTTGCTGACGATCGGACTTCTCAGACAAGTCCTGCAAGAGCTTCTGGATCACCTCCAGGGATGCCTGATTGGGAGAGTCGATTGCCATAGCGGTGGTTGTGTGAGGTAGATTTGTATATGAGACCGGAACTAAAGAGAGTCAGGTGATAACTCCCCTCCTTCAAGCGCCAAATGTGAGAACTGAAATCAAGTTTCTCCTTCCGAAGTGATTTGAATGCGGAGGAGCTTATCACCGTTTAATAGTTCCGAACTGAATTGGGAGAGAGTTTTGAGAATTTGTACTGTATTGCTTGTTTTAGAAAAAATGTTTGATCCTTACAAAAGACTCCCCCCTTACATATTTATACCGACCAATTTATTACCTAATTAATGTATAATTAATAGGGCACGATTTGCGTATCCTAATTAATCATCTTGAATGCGGGAATCTTTGACCAAGCCCGAGCTGACCAACCCGAAGCATCTCCGTGCTCTCTCCCTTTCTCCGGGCCTGATGGGCCGATCAGTAATACGCTCTTGGCCCATTAGACGTGCCCGGCCTAGGCTTTTTGCCTATTGCCCGAGATGACAGATCGTGGGTACAACACTATCCTTTCCACCAAAGGGTTACACACAGAAGAGAACAAGAGATGACATGGAACAGTACTACCAGTAATAACACAACCCCCTCAAGGAAGGAGTGGAGGTTTAGCACTTATGTGGGCAAACGATGTTTCCTTATCATCTGTTTATCAAGATGAAAGGATAATTGATGTACACATTAAACATAATAATATTAGCTTCTATTTTTCGGGTGTGTATGGCCATCCTGTTCCAAGCCAAAGACATGTTCTTTGGGATCAATTAGAAGCTATCAATGAAACAAGATGTGATGCCTGGATGTTAGCAGGAGATTTTAATGAAATTTTAAACAATGAGGAGAAAGTAGGTGGACCTCCAAGGGAAGAATGGACATTCCGTAGGTTCAAATCAATGTTATCGAATTGTGATCTTTCTGATTTGAGGTCAAGAGGAGACAGATTTTCATGGGTAGGCGAAAGGCGAAATCAAACAATCAAATGCTGTCTTGACAGAGTATTGGTGAACTCTCAAATGACTGCGGCTTTTCCAACTGCAGAAACAGAGTTTCTCGATTTCAATGGTTCTGATCACAAACCATTGCTGATAAATCTTGATCCTATATCCTATGGTCCTCATAAACCTTTTCGATTTGATAAGCGCCTCACAAACATAACAGACTTTGATAAAGTTGTTGAGCAAGGATGGAATTTCTGTAAAAGCCAAGACTACCATAATATCTGTGACCAAATAACAAGATGTCGACAAGCTATGGCAAAGAGAAAACACACAGAAAATATAAATGGGGCCAAACGTATAGATCATTTGCAGACGGCTTTAAACAGAGCCATGTCAAGCTTAAATAGATCAGAGAGAAGGAAAATTTCAAGTCTACAGAGGAAGCTGAATACGGAATATAGGGATGAAGAGTATTATTGGAAAAACAAGAGCCGAAATCAATGGCTGACTCTTGGAGATCGTAATACTGCATATTTTCATGCTAGTACTAAGATAAGACATGCTAAAAATCATATCAAGAAAGTTCGAGATGGAATGCAAAATATAATTCAAGGGGACTATGAAATTGGTGCTCATGCACAACAATATTTCACCAACGCTTACACATCTAGTCGTATTCCAGTCTCTCCAATAGATTTGGTGACTTCCCTGCTACGGTAACTCCCGAGATAAATGCTGAGCTAACGAAAGCATTCTCAAGCGAAGAGATTTTTGCTGCCTTATCTTCATTGGAGATGACAAAGCTTTAGGACCAGATGGACTTACAGCTCGATTCTACAAACACTATTGGGGCACTATTGGGGCATTATTGGACCGGACATCATACATGAAGAGAGGGTTGAATCACACAAACATCTGTATGATTTCGAAAATAACAGACCCCATTACCCTGGCTGACTTTCGACCAATCGCATTATGTAATGTGATATACAAAATCATTTCAAAATGCTTAGTGAACAGATTAAAACAATACCTTGATTCCATAGTTTCTGATTCACAAGCTGCTTTTATTCCTGGTCGATTAATAACAGACAATGTTTTAATTACTCATGAGATTATGCATTCACTAAAATCAAGGAAACGAGTAGCACAAAACTATATGGCCATTAAAACTGATGTCACTAAAGCCTACAATCGTGTAGAATGGATTTTCCTCGAAGTTACATTGCGGTTATTTGGATTCAATGAGCAATGGATATCATGGATAATGGCTTCTGTTCGATCGGTCAGCTACTCTGTATTAATAAATGGATCACCACATGGCTTGATTATCCCTGAAAGAGGAATTCGACAGGGGGATCCCCTTTCCCCTTATCTACTCATTTTATGTGCTGACATTATGAGCCATTTAATCAGAACTAGAGTACAAAGTGGAGATATCAAAGGCGTTAAGATTGGTAATGGAGTCCCTGCGGTCAATCATCTGCAATTTGTAGATGATTCCTTGTTCTTCTGTCAAGCAAATACTAGAAATTGCAGAGCAATTAAGGAAGCCTTTGAGGTTTATGAATACTATTCTGGTCAGATGATAAACAAAGATAAATCAATGATCACATTTGGAGCACAGGTACATGGTCAGACCCAAGAACGTTTAAAGAAAATTCTTGACATACCAAATCATGGGGGTGGTGGAAAATATCTGGGCTTACCTGAACAGTTTGGTCGGAAAAAAGCAGAGATGTTTGATTATATAGTGGATAACGTTCGACAAAGAACTTCATCTTGGAGTACAAAAAGATTATCACAGGCTGGTAAAGAAATAATGCTCAAGTCTGTTGCCCTATCAATGCCCATATATTCCATGTCGTGTTTTAAGCTACCAACGAGTGTGATAACAGAGATAGATCAAATTCTACAAAAGTTTTGGTGGGAAAAGAGTAATAATGAGAGGGGAATCTCATGGGTAGCATGGCAAAGATTACAGTATTCTAAAGGAAAAGGGGGTTTAGGATTCAAAAATTTAGCTAAATTTAATGATGCCCTCCTTGCTAAGCAAGTATGGAGGTTGATACAGCACCCTGAATCCAGATTCGCAAAAATAATGAAGGCAAGATACTACCCTGATACACACATTTTAGAGGCTAAGAAAAGACCGTATCAATCATACGGATGGGCATCAATTTTAGAGGGACTAGCTATAATCAAAGCAGGCTATAAATACCAAATTGGTGATGGAACTTCAATTCGAGTAAATCTTGATAATGTTCTACCATCAGCACCCCCACAACCAATTCATAGTGTCTCGACAGATGATGATCTCAGAGTTTGTGACCTGATCGAAAATACAGGTTCCTACCGTTTTTGGAATGATGATAAACTTCTAGCACATATCCAACAGGAGGACCGTGACCAGCTTAGATCTCTGTATTTATCAAGTGTACCAAAACCTGACAAAATTGTTTGGCACTATAATAATTCGGGTGAATATTCTGTAAGATCAGGCTACTGGTTAAGTATGCAAAACCAATTACATTTGGATCATCCACCCATACCACACGGCTCTGTAATCTTGAAACAGAGGATCTGGAAACTAAATATTCTCCCTAAAGTGAAACATTTCCTTTGGCGAGTTCTTTCCAAAGCATTACCATCAATAACAAGACTGAATACACGAGGAAAGAATATTGATCCTGTTTGTCCAAGATGTTTCCAGGCTGATGAAACAATTAAACACATTTTATTCCAATACAGATACGCGAGACTAATATGGAGACAAGCACAAGTACCTATCGATATACTTTTGGACAGGAACTATGATAGTGAAACTATTATAACTGCTTTTTTAGATATCGACTGTACTGAAACTGTCAATTATACAACAAAGCTACTACCGCTCTGGTTACTTTGGCATATATGGAAGTCAAGAAACAGATTTATATTTGAAAATCTAACAGATCATCCAAATACCTTAATACAGAGAGCTCAAAATGATGTTCAAGATTGGATATCCTTTAACCCTCAAAAACCTTCAAGAGGAACACGAAATTTGCATGAAGTGATCAAATGGCAAAGACCTATGGAGACTTTATGGAAATGCAACTATGATGCTAGTTTCAATAATATCACAAATCAATCAAATGGAGGTTGGATAATACGAAATAAAGAAGGGATATCACAAGGGTGGGGTTCAGTACGTCTCGGAACAACAAGCTCGGCATTGGTAGCAGAAGCAAAGGCACTACTAATGGCTCTCCAACATTCATGGATTAAGGGCTTTACTTCAGTCTGCTTTGAAAGAGACTGTCAAATATTATACAAGATCCTCACCTCAAATAATATAGACATTTCAATTGAAGGGATAATACAGGATATTAAAATATGGGCATCATACTTCACATGTCTTGGGTTCAGCTTTACTAAGAGAGAGGGTAATCGAGTTGCTCATCTATTGGCACAATATGGATGTATAAATTGTAATTTTTACTTTGATTGTTTCCATCCTCCGGATTGGCTCTACAAACAGTTGTATTTGGATTATCATAATTCATCATCAATATAATTTATTTTCGACGAAAAAAAAGAAAAATGCATTAATAAAATAAATATAGAGAAATCTCAAATTTAAGATGACTTATAAATATTTACATTTAAATCAGATACATTTAAATACTTAATTGTATAAATAATCTAACTAACCCTAATGTATGAAAACTTCTCAACTCTTTTAGCTTAATCATCAAAAGACTTTAATTTTATCTTAAACACAGTATTTTCCATGGCTGACTCACTTGATACCATCACTTTATCCCTGATTTGATCCCGCCACGATCCCACCAACACCAGGTTTCATAACAACAACGGTTAGGATATTTCACCATGGCGAGAAGGATGACATCTCGTCTAATGAGTCTGAACACACACTTCGTTGGTGGATTACAATGCTCTATTGGATCGTCGCAAGATTTTTTGGGAGCTTCCTCTGATGGAATTCTTTATCATCTTCCTTTGGGTTTTTGAACTAAGGAAAGACTAGAATTTCTAAACAGAAATAGAGAGGAATATTAAGGTTCAAATTCGTAGCCAAATCCAAAAATAGCATCAAGTATGAGAGACTCGTACGTAGCTTTCACTTGCTTCAAGCATGGTGTGAGACTATTGTTCTTCTCTTTGAATGACACATCTGATTAGGGTTTTGATGTCCTCTTTTTTTCTCTGGTGTTGAGTGTGTGTTGCTCGTCACCTTCCTCTGTTGCCAATTATTATACATAGGTTAAATTGAGTTATTTTACTATTTTTTGTGGACACTATTGTAACTGGGCTGGACCCAAAAAGAAAAAGAAATTGTGTTGAAAGGAAAAAAATTATTATTGGACAAAAATATTGAGTTATATTAATTTTTATGAGTTAATTGACTAACTGTTTTAATTGGTATGTCAACTCCTCTTTCAACTAAATAGCTCACGTGTCAATACTGGAGAAAAACAAAAATTCACTTTTTATTGTATTAATTAATTTTTTAAACTTTTAAGGATTTATATGTCACCTATAATTTTACCACGGATTCAAAGTTTCAAACACCGAAAAACGTACCCTCCTAAGTTGGGCAAAATTATCACTTTAAATTTGAAGTGTTAGAATTTAAAATCATTTGGCTATAAGTCCTTTTAATATTTAATGTAGAATTTTTACTACAAAAACGAAATAGAAAAGAAAGTTCCACGCATCATTGCGTCGGTGTAGATATACATAATGGATCCAACAACTTTATCATACCAAATAATGGATCCAACAACACATTACTTGAGGAAAAAAAGTAGGCTAAGTTTGTGAAATTTTGTTTACATATGAAATAAATTACGGTTTAGTATGTTAAATTATCCACTTTAACTTTAATTCGTCGAGAAACCAAAAAGAAAAATGTTTTTTTTGCCACTTTGAATTTTCGGCAGCCACTTAGTTGGAGATATGAATTTTTTTTATCCTACCAAATAATAAATTTCTTTTTCTTTTTCCATTTCATTTTATATGCATTCTTGAGTGTTTAAAAAAAAATCAGTGTATTCTTTGAAAGAAGTTCTTTCAAAGAAGTCAATCATATGAAACTTAAAAATAATATTAAAATACTCAGTATCATACTATTAATCTAATTGTTTTAAAATGTATATACATATATTTTTAATACTATTAATTGAATACAAAAATTGTCAGTGTAGAATAATTAAGAGACACACAATTTTTAACGAGGTTCAGCAAATGCATACGTCCTCAATCTTTGTTGAAAATACTTCTTAAACACAATTACAGTTAGTGTTCAATATTGGACTTACACAACCCTAAGATCTTCTCTTAGCTTTTTCCCAATCTATTTCCAACCCACTAAGAGATACCTAAAATCAACACAAATGATCTACACCCAGGACTCTCACTTAGAAACAAAACCCTCATCCTTTTCTCCCAAAGATGCCAAAAGGCTTATAAGGTTTTTCTTCTCTTTGTTACGTTCTAGAGAGATAAGTTTCTAAGTCCTAGACCCTCTATATTTAAGGAATTTTGTGCCTTTCCCAAGGCTATCAACTTTCCTAAAATCAAGAGGAAATATTCCATTTAACTTTATTCTTTGTTAAACGAATATTTCCTAATCCCACTAAATCTTCTAAATATCTTCAAGCTTCCTTTTTCTTCGTGCTTTACCTCCAAGTAATATCCCAAAACGTGCCTTAAGTATATCTTCACAAATCTTCAAAACCAAGATATACAGACAAAATCAACAAGCCTCTGATGCTCTTTTGTAGGACAGAGGCTTGAGCATATATCAGATATCTGTGCCGAGACAGAAGCTTGTGCAGATATATTTTGTACAGCTTCCTGAACTTCATCTTCAACTTGAGCTTGCCCACATACACTTACAATCTCCCCCTTTTTACTGAGTTTTATAACTCAAGCACAACACTTCGTGATTCTTGGAAATCCATAACACAACCCCTTGAAGACTCCTCCAAAATCAAAAATTATATTCTTCTTACACCATCTCCCCTGCTTGAGTGGTAAAACTCATTAAAAAACTTTAAGAGCTCAAGTTTACCTTGCCACAACATCTTGAAATATCAACCATCAGCACAGGACTTTGATCAGTCGTCAAACAGACAGTTGTCTTTCTTCGTATTATCTGGTTTATGAGACGACATCTTTTGGCTCAACATCTCGGTCTCCAACGTTTTTTTCATTGACCGGAATCTTGGAATTCCTCATGCACTTGTCTTAGATGTTGTTTCTTGCTTTGAACACCTCTCTGATTCTTTGAGTAGCCACTGTTAGAATACAAACGTCTGTTGCTTGATGCATGTTTTGTGTTGTCTTCAGGACAATATAAATCATGCTTCTTGATCCAAACTTGATTGAATCTTTGACCATATTTGTAATTTTTCTTCCTTCTCATGACTTGTGTTACCCTCTTCAAGAACTTGTAGCACTGAGCTTTGATATGACCAGGTTTCCTACAATACCAACAACCAATCACTCTTCTCTTAAATTTGTCGTGTACACATTTCGGCCGGTTGTCACCTGTTTCCTTGCTGACAAACACATTTCGGACCTTTGATGGAGATATACAGAGACTTGAATCCACAAATTTTGAAGCCAAAGTTTCTCCTTTAACAAACTGAGTAGTTGCACCATAATCACCTCCATGGTAACCCAAACCCCATCTGACATTACATGTTCTACCAATTGTCAGAATCTTGTCAAGATCCTTTGTTCCTCTGCTCAACATCTTGATGCTTCTTAACTGATCTTCTAAATGTTTTTCTAAATCACAAGACTTTAATTTCTCCAGAGCTAGATCTTCTTCCAGATTTGAAATTTTGCTTACCAAGTCATTCTTCTCTGTAACAAGCCTCTGAATTTTCCTTTCCCCTTTGTATCAAATCTTTCCTCAGAGTGTTGATCTGTTCATTCAGCAATAATTTAAGTTCTTCTTCTGCTGGCTCAGAGTCCTGATCCGTACAACAAGTTGTTCCATTATCAGACTTCAGTTCCAACTTATCAGCAACAAGTTTCATTGAGCCACAAAGAGCAACAAACTTTGACTTGTTTGTATGAGGCTTTTGTGTGTTTTTCTTCCTTTTTGGCAAATGCAGACTCTTGATCCCTTTCTTCCTCACTGAAGGACAATCTGATTTAAAATGACCAAAGCCCTGACAAACATGACACTGAACCTTATTCCTTTTCTGTTCGGCTCTAATCTTCAAACTTTTGCGTTCTTTGTTCACCACAAGACTCTCAAGTTCTTCTGTTTTACGAGCCTCTGTGTTCTCTTCACTATCACAGACTGAACAAACATCAATCCCTTGTGTGTTATTACCTACATCAGACGATAAGTACTACAACTCATAGCTCATCAATCTACTGGTTACCTCCACAAACGACATATTGTCTATATCAAGAGCAACATCCATCGCAATTTTCACAGGATGATATCTATGAGCTAAACCCCTCCACAATTTCTTGACCAACTTTCTGTTTTTGTAATTCTTTCCAAGAGCTCTAGCTTCATTCGCAATAGCGTATATTCTACCACTAAAAGCAGTAATGTTCTCAAACTCATACATCTTAAGGTTCTCAAACTCAGAAGCAAGAATATCTAACCTTGTGCGTTTCACACTTGTTGTACCTTCAAAAATATTTTGCAGAATATCCCAAGCCTCTTTAGCAGATGTACAACCTTGAACCAATGAGAACTGATCCCTGCGAACGCCACTGAATATTGCTGAAAGTGCCAGTGAATTGAGTGTGGACAATGCTTTGTCATATTTTGACCACTCTGTTTTGGTTTTTTCAACAGCCACCTGATTCCCGTCAGAATCTACAACCGCCTGTTTCGGCGACTCCCATCCACATTCAACTGCTGCCCATGCATCTACATGAATTCCTTTAATTCTATGCATCATCAACACCTTCCACCTCCCATAATGATTTGGATCGAACATCAATAAGTCGTTTGCCATGAATAACATTGATTGTGCCTCCATGTTCTTCTTCCAAAGATCTTCACCCGTTGGTTGAGTTAGACTCTGCACAGCTCTGATACCACTTGTTAGTGTAGAAGAGACAAGAGACACACAATTTTTAACAAGGTTCAGCAAATGTCTACGTCCTCAATCTTTGTTGAAAATACTTCTTAAACACAATTACAGTTAGTGCTCAATATTGGACTTACACAACCCTAAGATCTTCTCTTAGCTTGTTCCCAATCTATTTCCAACCACTAAGAGATCCCTAAGATCAACACAAATGATCTACACCCAGGACTCTCACTTAGAAACAAAACCCTCACCCTTTTCTCCTAAAGATGCCAAAAGGCTTACAAGGTTTTTCCTCTCTTTGTTACGTTCTAGAGAGATAAGTTTCTAAGTCATAGACCCTCTATATTTAAGGGATTTCGTGCCTCTCCCAAGGCTATCAACTTTCCTAAAATCAAGAGAAAATATTCCATTTAACTTTATTCTTTGTTAAACGAATATTTCCTAATCCCACTAAATCTTCTAAATATCTTCAAGCTTCCTTTTTCTTCGTGCTTTACCTCCAAGTAATATCCTAAAACATGCCTTAAGTATATCTTCACAAATTTTCAAAACCGAGACAAACATACGAAATCAACAAGCCTCTGATGCTCTTTTGTAGGACAGAGGCTTGAGCATACATCAGATATCTGTGCCGAGATAGAAGCTTGTGCAGATATATTTTGTACAGCTTCCTGAACTTCATCTTCAACTTGAGCTTGCCCACATACACTTACAAAAATTTGTCCCACTTTTATGTTCTGGATACATGCATCAACCCGAATTTGAAGCAAACTTCTCTGGGTACTCACTACATTAACCACGGTCCATTAATTAGTGTACAGAAAACCTGAAAACCACAATATTAAAAGGGAAGTAAAAAATCAACGTATATCGTAGTGACCACAGTCCAATAGTTTAATTCATCTTGTTAATTAAGCGCAATCTAAATGGTCTTCATAAGATATACTTATTTGAGAAGGGAAATATAAAAACAGAACTAAATAATCCAAAAATGTATATATCTTAGTTACAGCTAGAGAACATAACCTGTGATGACTACGATATATGTTGATTTTTTACTTCCCTTTTGGTGGCTTTGTACGGCATCGTACATGGCTGACTACGTACGCGTCAAATATTTTTTCGTTATATCTTGTTAAGTCGAAGCTTCTTAGCACTATCGTCTGTGCTAATTTTTCTTTGTCAAAGTCGTCTACGCTAATTACTACACAAAATTGAATAAGCCGTACATTGTTTTCATTGGTGAATGATTTAGTTAACGTTTATTATTGCCCCGAAAAAGTAAAATAAAAAGATGGCTTTATGAATGTAATTGAGTATACCCTTCCCTCCAAAAGAAGGCTTTATGAATGTTTTTCTTTTTCTTTTTGTGGGCATATATCATGTTCAAATATTATATTTAAAATAGAAATATTAAAACCGTAAAAGAAAAAATTCCTATTACATAATAAATTTAAGGGAACTGTTCAGAGTTTGACACCTCTGTATGTCATATTTATTATTTATTTATTTATTTATTTTCTTAAATTTAAGCCAATTAAATAATGTATTTACTCTATTACTGACCATTTTTTGTGATATATGACATATTTATTGCATATATAAATCAACTATTAAATTTATTTATTTTCCATTTTAGAAAAAGTATGCATAAACATTAAATCAGTGGAATTTTAATTTTAAAGTACAAAATTAATTATCATGCTATCAAAAGTCCGTTTGTTGACCAAAGAAAAAATTTAGTTCATATTATTATGCATTATTATGTATATATGAAATCCAAACAAACTTCCCATTTAAACTTAGATGAAATGAAATAAACTTTTAAGAAAGTGATAGTGTTAGAATTATCTAGCAAAAATAAAAAATAAATAAAGATATAAGCTTATGGTCTCTTGAAGGATCAAATCCATGAAACTTATATTTGAAATGTTTTACTAAATCTGAGATTAAGGGTTAGTCATCATGACCTAAAGTCCCACAAATAAAGGTTTAGAGCATTTACATCGGTCATATTTTAGAGAGAATCAGAAAATTAAAATGATAAAACAAAATTAAAAAGTAGGAGAGAGAATGAGGACCGTGTCTCAGTGGATACAATTTTAGACACTCTTAGAATATCTCCATTGAGAAATCTTAAGAGTATGTTACCAAATATTTTAACAATAAAACTATTAAAATTAAATCAAAATACATAATAAACTTAACAATCGATCCTAAGGCCATGTTTATCGGGATAACTGATGGTGTGATCTTAAGGCTTTAAAAACTCAGATTTAATGAATAGTGGCCTTTAGATCAGGCCTTTTGATCTTATTTGGGATCAGTTCTTGGGCCTGATCCTCGGAGATGTGGCTCACTCTGATTGGACGAGAATTTTATTCCCAAATCAATTTTTTTACTTCGTTTCATTTTCATTTTTTTTCATTCTGGAAATCGGGTTTTCTTTTTCTTCTCTCCCGAAAAGTGAAACGCCGAGAGATTTCTTCTTCTCCGATTCCGGTGTGTTCCGGCCATTAAAACACCAATTCAACCGATCTCTTCGTCTCTTCTTCTCCTCGTGTCCACCGATCTCGTCGTCTCCACTGTCTCTTTTGTCTCACCAAGTCAACCGATCTCTTCGCCTCCTCATCTTCTCTGTCTCCTCTATCTCCTCTGTCTCCTCCGGCTTTATAGACAAGGTAAGCTCCGGCGATTTAAACCTAATCTCATCTCTGAATTAGGTGTCGATTTATGGTTTCGATTTAGGGTTTTGATTTAGGGTTTCGATTTAGGGTTTTGATTTAGAATTTCGATTGAGGGTTTCGATTGAGGGTTTCGATTTAGGGTTTCGATTTACGATTTTATGCCTTTCGTGTGTTCTATTGAAAATAAACCCTTTAATAGATTTGTATGAGTGAATTGTAATCGTTTTTGTCCTCTGTCTCCTCTGTCTCCTCTGTTTTAACACTTGTTTTTGGTTTGTTTATGAGGCACGTAGGTGAGGTTAAGGAGGGCGAAATAAATCGGACCACCATCAACAACATTCCTTACTCGCAAGTGAAAGGTAATTCAAATGGTTTGTTTGTGTCTGAGTAATGGTTTGTAGCTTATTATGAATCGTTTGTTTGTTAACTTCAAAAAATGGTTTGGTCGTTTGTTTGTTTGTGTCTGAGTTCCTTAAATTGGTTAAACCATTTTTTGTTTGTTTACTCGCAAGTAAAAGGTTAACTGGTTTCAAAAAATGGTTTAAAAAAAATGTTTGTTTGTGTCTAAGTTGAATGGTTTGTTAACTTCAAAAACTGGTTCACTTTTCATGCTCTTACACATAAATTCCATTTAAGGTAGTTGATTATGTAACTGATAGGATGATTTCCTTTGGCCAAAGTCCCTTTCTCGTTCTCGTTCACTTTTCTTTCTCGTTCTCACACACCTCTCCTCATTTCTTTGGCTAACGTCACTCTCTAAATATATACTCTGACCAAACATTTACAACAATACCCACATAACGTCTCTCTCTCTATTTTTCTGGTGTACTCGATATCTCTTTCTCTCCCCTTATTGGTTACGCGTAAACAAAACTGAACTTTAGTTGTGATTGTAACGAAACTGAACTTTAGTTGTGTAGTAACTGATTATTAAGAAATTTTAAGTGATTGTAGTTGCCTTTAAAGTGTTGTTTGCTTGGTTAGTGTGATGGTGATTGCGATGGTCTATGTTTGTTGTTTAGTTGTGATAGTGTAGACTATAGTTGTAAATTGCGATGGTCTATGTTAGTTGTTTAGTTGTGATTGCGATGGTCTATTATTTAAAACACTAAATGTCCTTTATTTACTTCTGATTTGACTGAAGTAGGTAATGGTTACTATGAATTAAAATTCTCTAACAACACAAAACTTTGAATTAAATGATCTTCTTAACTTCTCTATATTATCCAATCTCATTTCCTTCTTTCTTACCAATCTATTAGGACTTTCCAATAATCTCTCTTCCACACCTTCTTCCGTTCTAAATCTGCTTTCTATGGAATCAAATAATATGCCTAATAGTCAGTCTCAATCCTACTTTAGTATTCTAAACTTCCCATACGATAGCTTTGCTCCAAATGTAAACCTTGGTTCCTCTCAAATCCCTTCTTTTAGTTCACAAACTAGTTCACACCTGAGTCAACCTCTTAGTCAAACAGAAGAGACAGCAGAACAGCGTAGGGAGAGAAGGATATGGTACGCACAAGATGACTTAGTCCTAATAAGCGCCTGGTTAAACACATCTAAGGATGGAATTGTTGGGAATGATCAACCATATGGGTCCTTTTGGAGGCGCATTGGTGATTATTATGCAACAAGTGATCATGTCCTTGGTGGTGGTGAACCAAGGCTCCCTGATCATTGTAGACAATGATGGCAAAAAATCAGTAGGGAAGTCAGTAAATTCTGTGGAGCATACGCAGAGGCAAAGGGTGAGAAAGCTAGTGGCATGAATGATGTGGATATTCTGCAGAATGCTCACCAACTATACACGAAGCTGTACAAGAAGAAGTTTGGTTTGGAGTATGCTTGGAATGTGCTTCGCTATGAACAGAAATGGATTAATTTAGAGCCTATGAACCCCACACCAAAGACAACCACCTCTTTGAAAAGAAAAGCGGATGAGGTTGCACCATCTTCAGGGTCTGTTGTGGGTGAGCTCGAGAGCAGGCCTGCTGCAATAAAGGCAATGAAAAAATCAAGGAACAAAGGTAAAGAGAAGGCTGCACCAACTACAGAGTTTTGTCAAATGTGGGAGATCAAAATGAAGGACTTAGAGGGCATGAAAGAACTTCAAAAGATGTCCATTCTTGACACTCTCATTGCCAAGAAAGAAACGCTAGATGAAGATGAAAAAGCTCTAAAGAAGAAGCTAATGGCTGAATTGTTTTAGCTTTAGGGTTTATGCTTGTTTATGTTTATGGAAACACTCTCTGAAGTTTAGCTTTATTTGATGTTTTTAATGAATCGGCTTATATTTATTTGATGTTTATGTTTATGTTTAACTCGGGTTATATATGTTTATGTGTTTTCAGAAACTTAAATATATGTTTCGGTTTCTAATGAATGTCGAATGTTTTGGTTTGTTTTGGTTTCTAATCTCATGTCGAATGTATATGTTTTGGTTTCAGGTTGAGGAAGACATGTTCTCTGACTATGACGAGGGCATAAACAGCCCCTTAAACTATAGTTCTGATACAGATGATGAGGCTGAGACCGCTTACTATGAACCGCAACCATCGAACCGTGAAGCTGGTCCACTACCTAGTCTGTCGAACCGTGATGCTCAACTCAAGGACGAAGTGATCCAACTCAAGGACCAAGTGATCCAGCTCAACGACCAAATGATCCAACTCAAGGTACTTGTGATACAGCTCAAAGATCAAGTGATCCAACTCAAGGACCGAGTGATCCAGCTGACGGACAAAGTGAACCAGCTCAAGTAAATTATTGTGTTGGATAATTGGGTTTTCGTTGCTTTCGTATGGTCTTGAAAAGATGTTTGGTTGTTTCTTTTGGTGTTGCAACCCGTGATGTTGGTTGTTGTTGTTTCTTTTCGAATTATGAACCCATGATGTTTTGTTTGGAATTTTGTTTAGGCTAGGTTGATATGTTTAGTTTGGTGAACCCGTGATGTACTCTGTCGTGAACCCGTGATGTTTAGTTTGGAATTTGCCTTTGATCACTCTATATACTTTGATCACTCTATATATATGAGAAGAGCACAAGGTTTCACAAGATCAAAAACAAACATTCCCCAACAAAACAAACATTTGTTTCTATAAACAAAACTCAAACATTTCCTTCTCTCACCAAACTCAAATATTTCTTTCTTTCATCAAACACAAATTTCCTTCTCACCCAAAACAAATATTTCTTTTCTTAAAAAACTATCATTTCCTTCTCACCCAAAACAAATATTTCTTTCTTTTCTTCATTGCTATGGCATCTTCTTCCAACAAATTTCACTATCATTATGATCCCAATAATGATAGTTTAAACCAATACTTTCAAGAGCAATTTAGTAACCAATTTAAAGCTGTTGAAGAGGAAATTCCGGTGGAAAGGAAACATGTGAATATATTGATAGAAAACGAGAAGAAGGGCATGAACGTTTGTGGAACGATTATTTTTCTGATAATCCCACTTACAATGCTCACCACTTCCGGCGACGGTTTCGAATGAACATTCCGTTGTTATTGCGTATTGTGAATCGTCTCAGTGAAGAAGTTCCATATTTTAAGCCAAAAAAGGATGCAACCTTCCGGAATGGTCTATCACCCCTACAACAATGTACTGCAGCAATTCGAATATTAGCATATGGGACTGCGACGGACTCGGTTGACGAATACATACGTCTTGCTGCTTGTACTGCTCGTAAATGTTTGGAACATTTTGTCGTCGGGATAGTTGACTTGTTTGGCACTGAATACCTACGCCGACCAACACCAGAGGATCTTCAAAGGCTACTATTTTATGGAGAACAGAGGGGTTTTCCCGGGATGGTTGGAAGCATTGACTGTATGCACTGGCAGTGGAAAAATTGCCCAACCGCTTGGAAAGGAATGTATTCAAGAGGCACCGATAAGCCAACAATTGTTTTGGAGGCAGTAGCTTCACAAGATCTCTGGATATGGCACACATTTTTTGGAGCTCCAGGTACTTGTAACGATTTAAATGTCCTTGATCAGTCACCAGTATTTAATGACATTATTTACGGTCGAGCTCCCAAAGTTACGTACTATGTCAACAAAAATGAGTATAATTTGGCTTACTATCTGATGGATGGTATTTACCCGGAGTGGGCGACATTTGTTAAATCCATCCCACAACCACAACATCCGAAACATTGTTTATTTGCACAAAAACAAGAAGGTGCACGAAAAGATGTTGAGCGTGCATTTGGAGTCTTGCAATCTAGATTCGCCATGATTAAAAATCCAACTCTTTTATGGTCAAAGGGTAAAATTGCATATATAATGAGAGCATGTCTTATGCTGCATAATATGATTGTCGAAGATGAACGAGATTCATACACACTCTATGACGAACAAGAATTCCAACAAGAAGATGGAACTGGAACTACTCCGGATCTTACCTTTTCAGTAACTATGTCTTCAAATCTTGAAGGTTTAGGTGATGGCCATACATTAATTCGTGATAAACAAGCACATCGCAAATTAAAGGAGGATTTGATTGAGAATATTTGGAATAAATTTGGTCTTTTGTATTAATTAAATAAAATATTTGTCTTCTTTAAATAATTAAGTAATATGTTTATTTTTTTTAGTTTTAATAAAAGTTTTATAAGTTTGCAATTAAAATGTTATTTTATAAATTTTTATAATTGTAATATGTTTAAGAAGAATATTAATAAACATTATATTATTAAATAGTTTTAAACATTCTTAAATTATTTATTAAACATTAATCTTTGTATTTATTAAACATTTTTAAATTTCTATAAGAATATTATATTATTAAATCTTAAGATCTTATACCTGTTCTCCCAATAACTAACTTCTTAACAAAAGTTCTTAAGAGCTGATCTTACAATATTTTTACAATATTTCTCCTCTAAGAACACCCTTACCTTATCCCCTATAAACATGCCCTAAGCTAAGTGACTCTAGGATTGTTAAGAATCGTGTATGTGTCGGTTTATGATTGGTTAGACTAATTAACAAAAGAAAAAAAACAGCTATTTTTTTCCCCCTCTCTCTTCCTCGTTTCTCCAATTCTCAAAAACGTGAAATCTATGCTGAAGGTTCGATCCGTCGAATTGAGAGAAAATATGAGTCAGAAATGAGTTTTGGATCTGTCGCTATCATCATTCCAGCGACGCCGGTGACCATCGACGTTTTCTGGTTCCCCAAATCGGGAAGTTAACCAAATCTCTGTGTTTGGTTCAAGGATGCTCCAATTTTGTTCCCATGGTACGCATCTCTCTGAAGTTCGAAGTGTAGATCGTGTTAATTTAGGGTTATATTGATGTCTTTTGAATTAGGATTTGATGTTTAGCAAATTTTGGGTTTTATGATTTGGGAATTGATATTAGTAAAATTAGTTTGATTGATATTGATCCATTTTTTTCTCTGTTTTTTTTTGTGAGATTAATTGGAAAACTTGCAACAGATGGTAGAGATATTGAAATAGAGATACTGTGTTTCTGTTTTTGATCAATGTTTGTATTTATGTTCTTCTAAAGCTTGAATCAGTTTGTGTTATCTTCTGTTATCAATGATCAAGTTTGTGTTATGTTCTTTCAAAGCTGTTATGGGTTTGCATTATGGTCTGTGATCAATTATCAGTGTTTTTGTTTTGTTCTAATGTTTATGAGATTGATGGTTATGGTCGGTGATCAGTTATCAATGTTTGTGTTTATGTGTTATGGTCTGTGATCAATGGTTGTCTCTCTGTTTTTGTTGTTACTTGTGTTATGGCATGGTCTGATTGCTTTCTCTATGTTATGTGAGTTTCATGCGTTTTGTGGACATGTCTTTGTTATCAAGGTGTTGCCTTCCTTTTGGCCCAAGCTGGTTCGTACTTGACGAAAGTGAAAGTTCAGATGCTGAACGTAACTGGTATGTCTCTTGCTGTTCTTGGTCACTACGGAGCCGCAGTTACTGATCTTGTGCTTCAAGGCCTTCAAGGCCTTCTGGTGAGCGTAGTAGCAAAGCTCAAGTCACTCTTTGCCCAATTCTCTCAAACAGGTTATTCTCTTTTTGTTCTTATGTCTATATATCCCTCGATGAATATAGTTCTCTTTCTGTTTACGAGTTTGTGTTTTGTCTGAGTTCTTGTATCTGCTTGTATACTACACTCAACTCTTTTTGTTTGTACTTGTCATTTATTGAATGCAATATTTTTAAGTTTTTAAAAGTATAAATGTGTTATAAATTTAAACAAAATACCATAATAATTTACAATTACACACAAAAATATTTTTAAGAACCTCAAATTTAACAACCTTCAATGGACCTATGAAATATTAAAGTTTCTTAAGAAGTTCTTAATTTCACTTTTTTCAAAATTAAGAATAAAATTTGTTTTAAGATACTTTCATTGCATTCCTTGATGGAGATACTCTAAAACATCTTTGATCTACCACATGTCCACATCATAATGGTTTAACTCAAAATACTAAATAAAATTTAATAGAAAAACAAAATTATCGTCAAAAAAAAAAAAAACAAAATTTTTATTAAAAATAAATACTATTTAACTTGTGTGATCCCCTCTTCTCATTTTCACTTATGGGTATGTCCTTAGACCATCTCCAATGTATATCTCTATTTTTTATTCTAAAATAGAGTAACTCTATAATAGAACATGAGTTAGTGTAAAAAATAGAGGTGAAAACAGAGTTGCTCTATATATAGAGCAATCTGGAGCAAATGTTGCTCTACAATAGAGTTTTGACTCTAAAATAGAGTAGGGCTGGAAATGCCTTTAAACACTAAAATATTAAGTCTGAGGGTATTAAAAACAATAAACTCCTATTTTACATCGGTTGTTCCCTAGTTTACAAATATTTTTTTGCTTAAGCGGTCCATTAGTATTGGGTATGCTCTGTTGAGACCTCATACAAATGGTCAGGTAGTTGACTTCTGCTTCATGGTCACCATTGGGCCTCTTTTGATACTCTTGGTCTTAGACCAAACTGATCCTGGGCAACTTAGACACCAAATTCTCTGGTGTGACTTATGCATGTGACTATAATGGATGGATTCTACAAGCCTCCGACTCGCAACTAAACATGCACATTTTCTTTATAACCACTATTCTACCATATAGGTCCAAAGGTAAAGACATATACTGTTGAGGGCATAAGCTTTGACCATTTTCAAGAAGGCTTAACCTGAGAATCATTAAGGCCTCGTGAATATAAAGTGACATGGTCCAATGATATTTGGTTTGAAGGAGGCAACCCTAAGATACTCTTTCATGATGTGGATTACCCAGCTAAACATACTTCCAACTCAAGTAAGACTTGCTTCATGGGAATGAAATGTCCCAACAAAATGCAGCATCTACTTACAGAGTGATGAAACTCGGAAGCACCTAATCCTTTCTTAGCTTTTAAGGAATTTAATATATGTGGCATTATGGAGAGAACTTTGCGTCCAACCTCCTCCACCTTCCTCTTTTGGGGAGATAACCTTGTGTCCAACCTTCTCTACCATAGAGAGAACCTCAGATCTGCCCTCCACCAGTGTGGAGAGAACATGATCACGTCTTTTTGCTATCTCAAAATGGCTTGCTCCAACAACCAATGAAATTTAAAACCTTTTTCTAACGTCACAAAATCTTTTGATAGTAACTAATGTTAAATTTCGCAATGTATACGTAGACACATCATGATGTAGTCTCTGTCTCTGTAACGCCTCAACCGCCACCTTGCTTAATGAGCCCATGTCCACTCTCACTCCATGGGCCCACCTTCCTAAGTTGCCCTTACATCTATTTCCGGCCCGTGGACCGACCCATATTCGATGAGCGGTTTATTACGTCCGAGAGACTTTAAAAACTTGTTTACCGATCCTACAAATCAACAAATGATCTTTACCTGTGTTTTGTCCTCACTCTCACAGTTCCGACAATCACTTCTAGGAAGGTCACCCATCATGAAGTTCTCTCAGGACTCTTGACCAAAAAAATAAGTGCATTTTGGTGACATATGTGGCCAAATCAATTCTTTTAAACATTTCCGCAATCGTAGGTGTTACAGTCTTTGAGCTCCTATGGATCTATCAACAACGATTTATGTTTTTCCAATCTATTTATCTATGTTTGTTGTAAGCTTGTGTTTGATTAGCCTATTTTATCCATTCATTAGTTTGATGAGCTTCTACTCGTTATCTCCCTCTGGAATTGAATGAATAATGGTAACAATTATGTTTGCAAAAAAAAAAAAAGGGTTTATGACCAACCAATCAATGTTGAGAAATTAGAAGAAATTAATTTGGCATAATTAAAGAAAAAATAGAAAATTATAGCACGGTAATATATGAATCTCAAATAATTCAAAGATGAAAATATAAATTAAATAAAATAATCTAAAAATACTACAATAAATTTTACAATACAGTATTTGGAAAAAAAGACGCATATATTAACTTTTTTTTGGTCAACATATTAATCTTACATATTCCCAACTGGAGAAAATTTTGGTTTAAAAAAATAAAAAAAATTATCTCTCCATTAAAAAAAAATTCCAATTAAACAAAGTTTAAAGCAGTATTTTTGATTAAATTATTTAAATATGAGACGATCTATGTTTATATATAGAAGTGAGTATTTATAAAATTTTGAATTAATAATTAACTGTATATTTTCCTTAATCTCTTTTCTATATTTTTTTGTAGAATAATAACTTAAAATTAAAAATAAGTAAATAATATTAGAATTTCGAATTTTATAATATATATATAATCTCCTTATAATTATTTATAAAACTTTGTATTATTTTATAAATTCTGTAATATTTGTTAATTATCCTTTTACATTATTAATACTGTATTTTAAAATAAATTATTTATTTTTGTTGTAAGCAAATTCCTCTAATTAAATATTAACTTTTACACATGTCAAAATTTGAAATTGATAACTTGATACGTGTCATGATCCTGTTAATGACTAACTTTGAAAACTCAACTTTATATAATAAGATTCCTATCAGATGACAAAAAAAAAAATAACCTAACCAAAATATAACTCCATTTAATTGTAAAATCTAAATTTTAATTCTTATTTGTTAATACAAACCTACATATCATAATTTTTTTAATTGTAAAATCTAAATTCTGATTTTCATTTGTCATCCCAAACCAACATATAATTTTGTATAATTTTAAAATATAAATCTTATTTATAAACCCAAATTAACCAACATATATCATACAGTAATAATATGTTATTAGTTTTTTAAAAATAAAAAATATCAAAAATTTTAATATTTTTTTCTTTTATTAGGTGGTATAATAAATATTCTCCATAATAAAAACTAAAAGAGCCTTTATTTGATCTGCACGGGTAAACAGCAGAAACCACTCCAAATCCAAATAAATCTCTATAGGTTATAACCTAGATAACTTTATAATAAATATTTCCTTTTCCTTTATTTTTTTTTTTTTGACAAACAAATATTTCCTTATCCTTTCCTATATAATATACCTTTAAACCGTCTGAACTCTGAAGTTATGGATACTTTTTCTTATTATTATTACTTGCCAGAGAACAAATAGCAACGAGAGTCACTAGTTTCGTTTCTTTCTACGAAATTTAGTTTCCAAAAGTTTTGACACAGAAGGTTAAAGTTACGAACTAGGGTTCATTTCAATTCTCTCAATTTTTCTGTTTTTGTTTTGAGGTTCGTTTGTCACTGCATCCTAGACCTAGAGCCCTCCACGATGAATATCTGAGCCTCCTCAGACTCCATAGTCCGACCCCCATAACATAGAAGTCGACTGAACTCCAAGTCCAGCTCCCGCACTGACCGTGTCCCCTGAGATAACTGAAGGAACTACACCTCAACCGGTCCAATGCCTCTCTTGGAAAATACTTGCGGTTGAACTCCAAGACGAAGTCAGCCCAAGTCATCTCCCGCTGCACTCTCCTAGCAGCCACTGATCTCGACCATAACTCAGCATCACCACTCAAATGGTAGACCCCTATGTCCACCCAAAACTCCTCAGGACATCTCAGAGTATGGAAGTTACGTTCCACACTCGTCCTCCACGCATCCGCAACAGTAGGATCTGTACCATTCGAAAACTTCTCAATGAAAAGACCCCTCATCTTCTTGAGCATAGACAAATAATGTCCATGAACTCCCACATCTGCAGCCACTGGCTGCTGCTCCTCCGCCACCACTGGTGGCACTACCTGAGCCTGAGCTGGTACCACTGGTGGTAACCGCTCCAACACCTGTGCTAGCACAGCCGCAAAGTCAGTACCAGGGACTCCTCTTGCTGGAACTCCCACACCTAGAGCCCTAGCATCATCAGCCACTGGAGCATCAACACCGCCCCCTCCGGCCACACTCACTGAATCCCCCGGAACATCCTGCGACTCACCAACATCCTCAACTATCACACTATGGTCCTCGACCTCACTAGCCTCTGGGACTCTGCCCCTACCACGACCACGTCTGCGTCCACGACCACGACCAGCAACAGCATCACCTCTAGCCATCTGCACTACCATGAACAGAAGACTAAGCAAACAATTTCTATTATAACACAGAAACATAAACTCACCGTGGAATCACACAGTCGGCTCGAAGAGGATGTTCTAGGACTCCATGCCACACACAATTGACTAACTCACATAATCAATCAAGACATGCAATCCCAAACATCACAATAGAAACCTAGTGAACCCAAACCTAGAACCGTAAGGGCTCTGATACCAAACTGAAAGGACCAACCTTTTTTTTAATAATAAATAATAAATATAATATAGTAAATAATAAACTACAACTAGTGGTCCCATATCCACTAGCCACCTAACCACATTCACAAACAACAGCGGAATAACAAAACCAATATCCAATAATAATCCAATAATAAATCCAATAACAATCCAATATCATAGCATAAGCAATATTCCAATACCAAACAACAAGAAACATGAAACCAGCAACCTAGCAATGTTTCTAATGACTCAACTCTAGCAACCTAGCAATGCCAGACCACATCCAATCGAGTCCCTAGAACATCCTCCTCTTCATTTCCTTGATTCCACGATCAGACTTTGCCTTTACCTGCACCCCAAATACAAATTGAGATGCATGAGTATTTGATAAACACTCAGTGAGGCAATCCTCCCATCTACTGGGCTATACACACAAGCAATAAGATCCCTACATGCCACAATCAACAATCAATAAAACAAACCAGGCAATATACAAAGCATGCAACATCCGTCGTAGCTAAAAGAAGGGTGTCGACCGACACTGACAATCTGGTGTCGACCGACACCATACTGGTCTCGATCGACACCCTGCCCGACACTCCTGAAAACCCTAGTTTGTGTCGACCGACACCTCCACATGGCATCGATCGACACTCGCCAAAGTCTCGAGCCGTCCTCGCGTTGGTGTCGACCGACACCCCAACTGGTGTCGACCGACACCGATGCCGAGCAGCGATTTTCTTCGATCAAAAACTCCAAATTTTGCCTCCAATCTTCTCCAATCCGCTCCATGCATTCCCAGAAGCCAAACCCAGCCAAAGCAGCGACGAAATACCATAGAGAACTCAAAGAAACAATCACATAAGCACCAAATCACATAAAAACTAGAGATCTTAGCTTAGATAAGCCATGGTCATTGTAACATCCGCGAACCAGATTTTGTGATTTTGGGAGGAGTGTCGATCGACACCCTAGTGGCATCGATCGACACCACTAATTTCTGGGTTCGGCCGGTTTGATTAATTGCCGAATTGGTTCGGTTTGGGTCAATTAAATCCCTAAATCGTGTTATAAGCGTCTAAGGACGAGTTTGAGGGTTTTGGGGAGTTCTTTTTGGTTGCCGCTTAGTGGGAAAAAGAGAGAGACAGAGAGAAAACGTTCTTGAGTTTTTCTGGGCTTGTTCTTGGAGATTTTGGAGAGATCTGAGGCTGTAGGAGGGTTAGTTGTTGCTGGAAACGAAGGGGGAGCTTCTGGAGGTGTTGTTTTCCACGTTTCTCAATCCAATCTTCCTGTTCTTGAGGTGAGTGCTTGACCATGGTTGATCTAAGCATGAGATCTCTCTTGTTTGGGTGTATTCTTTGTTGTTTGTGTTGTTTTGTTGCTTGGGTTCGTTGCTTTTGTGATTCCTAGTGATTTCCGAGGTCATTGGGTGAGTTTGAGACGGATTCGAGATGATTGGGAAGGAGAGTTCGATGTTCGGATTCGCGCAGATCGTGTCTGCAGAAGAGGCATCGATCGACACCAGGAAGCATCGGTCGACACCATTTGGAAGGGGATCGGTCGACACTGTTTAGCATCGGTCGGCACCATTGTTTGTAGCATCGATCGACACCGTGAGGCATCGGTCGACACTGGTCTCAGTCGAGACTTGTTTTCCTGGTTTGATGTATTGTTGTGTGTTGTTTGTTTTGCTTAAATTTGAGGGTCTCATATGCTTGTGTGTATAACCCAGTAGATGGGAGGACGACCTCACTAAGTATTTGTGATAATACTTACGCATCTCAATTGTTGTTTGTGGTGTGCAGGTTTGTGACGTGGAATCATGGCAATGAGGAGGAGGATGATCTAGGGTCTCGTTTGTGTGTTATTGGATTTGTTGGTTATGTTGTTGGAACCTTGGTTAGTGTTATGTTAGGTTGATGGATAGAATGGATAGAAGTGTTATTGTATTGGTTTTGTATTATTGATATGTTTCCGCTGTGCATGTAATTGGATGTTGGTTTATTATTGGTTGGTTACTGTGTGTGGGTTGGTTTGTTTAATTAAGTAGTATGGGATACTTAATTATATCTTGTATTTAATTATTAAAAAGGAAAAAAAAAGGGGTCGGGTTGTTTCATTTTGGCTCGGCAGTGAGCCGGTATGTCTCGAGGGTTGCGACCCGAGAGCGGGGGGAGTGGGCGTGTGAGACTCCCTGGATACCGTAGCTGTGAGCCGTGGCTCGGCAGTGAGCCGGTATGTCTCGAGGGTTGTGACCCGAGAGCGGGGGGAGTGGGCGTGTGAGACTTCCGGGATACCGTAGCTGTAGGCTGTGGCCTGGCAGTGAGCCGGTATGACTCGAAGGTTGCGACCTGAGAGCGGGGGGAGTGTGT
Organism: Camelina sativa; assembly: GCF_030686135.1. Classification (NCBI taxonomy): domain Eukaryota; kingdom Viridiplantae; phylum Streptophyta; class Magnoliopsida; order Brassicales; family Brassicaceae; genus Camelina; species Camelina sativa. The sequence continues at coordinate 28,764,407 of NC_141896.1, read as the reverse complement.
GTGTGAGTGACTTCCTGGATGCCGTAGCTTAAGGCGGTTGGCCTGATAGCGAGCCGGCATGATTCGTTGGTTGCGACCACGGACGGGGGAAGCACTGAGTTGTGAGCAAATAGTGTCTTTGATGTGAGTATATTGACTAGAGGGAGACCTCGTGGTTCAGTCGGAGGTGTGCGGGCTGTTGCGACAGTGCACGAGAAACCTTGGCTGACGGTATTTAGTCCGGTCGGGGACGTGCGGGCCGTGTTGACGGTGGCACGGAGGTCCTTGACAGTTGGACGGTTTTGCGGGATTCGAGGACGAATCCATATTGGTGGGGGAGAATTGTAACATCCGCGAACCAGATTTTGTGATTTTGGGAGGAGTGTCGATCGACACCCTAGTGGCATCGATCGACACCACTAATTTCTGGGTTCGGCCGGTTTGATTAATTGCCGAATTGGTTCGGTTTGGGTCAATTAAATCCCTAAATCGTGTTATAAGCGTCTAAGGACGAGTTTGAGGGTTTTGGGGAGTTCTTTTTGGTCGCCGCTTAGTGGGAAAAAGAGAGAGACAGAGAGAAAACGTTCTTGAGTTTTTCTGGGCTTGTTCTTGGAGATTTTGGAGAGATCTGAGGCTGTAGGAGGGTTAGTTGTTGCTGGAAACGAAGGGGGAGCTTCTGGAGGTGCTGTTTTCCACGTTTCTAAATCCAATCTTCCTGTTCTTGAGGTGAGTGCTTGACCATGGTTGATCTAAGCATGAGATCTCTCTTGTTTTGGTGTATTCTTTGTTGTTTGTGTTGTTTTGTTGCTTGGGTTCGTTGCTTTTGTGATTCCTAGTGATTTCCGAGGTCATTGGGTGAGTTTGAGACAGATTCGAGATGATTGAGAAGGAGAGTTCGATGTTCGGATTTGCGCCGATCGTGTCTGCAGAAGAGGCATCGATCGACACCAGGAAGCATCGGTCGACACCATTTTGAAGGGAACGGTCGACACTGTTTAGCATCGGTCGGCACCATTGTTTGTAGCATCGATCGACACCGTGAGGCATCGGTCGACACTGGTCTCAGTCGAGACTTGTTTTCCTGGTTTGATGTATTGTTGTGTGTTGTTTGTTTTGCTTAAATTTGAGGGTCTCATATGCTTGTGTGTATAACCCAATAGATGGGAGGACGGCCTCACTAAGTATTTGTGATAATACTTACGCATCTCAATTGTTGTTTGTGGTGTGCAGGTTTGTGACGTGGAATCATGGCAATGAGGAGGAGGATGATCTAGGGTCTCGTTTGTGTGTTATTAGATTTGTTGGTTATGTTGTTGGAACCTTGGTTAGTGTTATGTTAGGTTGCTGGATAGAATGGATAGAAGTGTTATTGTATTGGTTTTGTATTATTGATATGTTTCCGTTGTGCATGTAATTGGATGTTGGTTTATTATTGGTTGGTTACTGTGTGTGGGTTGGTTTGTTTAATTCAGTAGTATGGGATACTTAATTATATCTTGTATTTAATTATTAAAAAGGAAAAAAAAGGGGTCGGGTTGTTTCAGTCATGCACTCACCTCTTTGCAGGAAGATTCAGACCAAGAGCAACGAATCCAACCCTCCTAGCAAGCCTCTAGATACTTCCTAGCTCCAAATCTCACAAGAACAGCTAAGAAAACTCACAAATCTCTCCTAAAATCGAAAATCTCCTTCTTCTCTCTATTTCTTTGTCAAAAACGGCCAAAAGGGAAGAGAAAGGTCGAGTTCCCCTTTTAAAACTCGATTTTAGGGTTTCCTAAACCAACCACGCAAACCGGACGATTAAAATCGAACCGACCACAACCATTGTCGATCGACACCTCCTGTGGTGTCGATCGACACCCTCACCAAAATACCAAAAAAATGGTTTGCGGGTGTTACAACTTCCCGCTTAATTTTTTGTATACCGTTTAAGAATTTGTAATGTTTTACAATAACTACTGTACACACTTTTAATAAAAATCATAAAAAATTATTTTAAAATTATGTATTTATGTGTTTACCATAATTTTATAGACAATATAAATCTATTTTGTTTGATGTTTTTTCTTTCAACATTAATAGAGTTATACATATATTTAGCACGATATAGTTTTACTTTAATAAAATAACCTTAAAACTAGTCCCCGATTAATTTATGTTTAATCTCTGATTTTCCCATTAATTAGGCGTTAAGCTCTCTCCGACTGTCCGACTAACGCCTAGCGATTTCTAAATCAGGGGATCCAATGATATTTGGTTTGAAGACTGCAATTTGTATAGTTATTGTAAAGTTGAAAAAATAATTTGCGCACATGATAGTATAGTTGAGGAAATATGTTAACTACAGAGACAGAACCGGCATCGAACATTTATGGGCCGCAAGCCCAAATAGACATAACTTTTATAACTACCTAAATAAAATAAAAAGAATTGTTGAATAATTGGAGGTGCTGGGTTCAAACTCTAGAACAAAGCATTACAAACCAACCACTTTTACCAACAGACTAAGAAAACTTCTAAAAAAAAGATGCCTGTTAATAAATAGATATTTTGACGGCCGCAAGCGCCTGCTTGTAGTTAAGAGGAATTAATGACCTCCCCCAAACCTTGTGGTTTTTAGTTTTTGTTGTTGAGAGTACAAAGTAAAACCTATTTTTTCGTAATAATAAAAATAAAATAAAAGCTTTTATTGATCTGCATGCTTAGTAACTGCAGAAAGTACTCCAAATCTCAATGGGTTAAAAACTATTTTGGTGTAGGCCTTGAATGGCAAGTAGATTCAACAATTGTTTTTGGATTTTGTTTTTCAAAAACCAATTTTTCTCCATTCAAGATTTTACGTTAAATAGATTCCCTAAAATATAGGAAAACTAGTTTTTAACTTTTCTTTACAAATATTAACAAAAACTAGAATCCACATAATTAGAGATTTTAAGGAAAACTTACGATTCTTAATATTTTTTATGTTTCTTTATGTAATTATTTTTAAAAATAACTTTCTTACAAAAACTAAAATCCCAAAAATCAAAAACCAAAAACTAAAAACCAAAATCTATAATCTAAAAACCATTTAAAAACCATCTTCCATTCATGGCCGTAGTTTCTTTTTCACGATTCTAGATTTTTAATTATCTTATAATTTAGGAAATCTTGTTTTTTGATTTTTTTATGTTAATTTTTCTCAAAAACCAAAAACCATTTTTTTTTTTAGATTTTCAATAAAAAAACTAATAGCAAATTCTAAAATCTAAAAACTAAAAACTAAATCCAAAACTAATTTTAAAAACAACATATATTCATGGCCTAATAAATATTCTCTCTAATTTAAAACACAATTCCACCAAATAAATTTCTTTATAAATATTTCCTTTTCCTAATATATTATTTCCGTTTCCTTAACTATATAATATACAACTTTTTAACCGTCTAAAGAAAAAGTATCCATGACTCTTTCTTATTAGTTTTCCAGAGAACAATACATACAAATACAATAGCGAGGAGAGTCACTAGTTTCGTTTCTTTCTACGAATTTAGATTTGATATCATTCAAAGGTTTTAACACAGAAGGTTAAAGTTACGAACTAGGGTTCTTTTCAATTCTCTCAATTTTTCTGTTTTTGTTTTGAGGTTCGTTTGTCACTGCATCCTAGACCTAGAGCCCTCCACTATGAATTCTTCAGACATATCGATCCTCTCGAAACAGATGGAATCGTTATCAGTGACTCACCGTGTTGTCCGTCACAGCAAGAGGTTACCACAATCTAGGTATTCTCCTTACGCTAAAGATATTAATCTTTCCAATTATGAGAAGCAGAAAGAGGAGGCCGTGCGACTCGGAGTTGACCTCTCGCTCTCTGTGGCTGAAGCAATGTTCTTGTTATCTGATGACATGCGTTCTATGTTACTGTTTTGTCTTTGGCTATTGAAGTATGCAGGGAACAAAGACATTAACGCTCCTGTGGTAGGAAGGTTGTTTTGTGTCATCCTATATGTGTTTGAAACATATATCAAACCTAAGAATGGAGTCTATCAGGAGGATGGTGGCAAATCAAACCAATGGGGACTGGTCGTAAAGGCTGGCCAGAGTTTTACTTTTGGAATCAGAGAATTGGATCGGTTTGTTTTGATTCTCAGAAACAGAGAAAGCTCTCGTGGTGGAGTAGTGAAACCATCTGATTTTGAACATTACAACCAAGAGCTGAAGAAGCTAGAGGAGAAGTTGAGGTCTTCCAAAGATGTTTCAGCAGAGGCGAATGGGTTTGCGAGAGAAGCCATAAAGTCTAACATTCTTTATTTGTGGAAGTCTCTATTTGAAACATCACAACCAAAGGTGATAAACCCTAGGACTAGAATTCTTGAGATGTTTAGGCCTCTCTTTAACCAACCTGAAATAGTTTGTAGAAAGCTTGTGTATTCATGTAGATGTAGAATAGTATTTATACAAGTAGAGAAGTAGAGATAGAGATAGAACCAAATCCTAATGTGATAAGGACTAGAGAAGCTAAATAGATAAGATGTAGAAAGATGTAGTATTATCTAAATCTATGTAGTAGTTATCTTGATACCCTCCTGCAAGCTGGAAGTGTGAGATTGCGAATACCCAGCTTGGAGAGCAAGTCATGAAACTGGGGTCCCGGCAGAGGCTTTGTCAGTATATCAGCAAGCTGAGTGCGAGATGAGACATGTTCCAAGAAAATAAACTTATCGAGAACAGCATCCCGAACCTGGTGACAGTCGGACTCAATATGCTTTGTCCTTTTGTGAAAGACAGGATTGGAGGCTATATAAATGGCCGACTTGCTATCACAAAACAAATGCATGGGGCCGGAATGAGAGACACAAAGAGACTCGGCAAGCTCCTTAAACCATTTGAGCTCACACAGGGTGTCGGACATAGCGCGATATTCCGCATCTGCAGAGGAACGAGAGATTGTTTTCTGCTTCTTTGTCTTCCAATGAATTGGTGAGTCGCCAATAAAAACAATGTAAGCACTGAGAGAACGGCGAGTAAGTGGACAACCAGAGTGGTCAGCGTCACAAAACGAAGAGACACGGAGATTAGGACTGGAGCTTAGCAAAATGCCTTGACCAGGACAACCGTTTAGGTATCGAACCACATGAAGAGCAGCCTCCCAATGAGCTTGAAGCGGTTTGTGCATAAACGATGCTAAGAGCTGAATAATGTAGCCAAGTTCAGGACGAGTGTTAGCAAGATAGATGAGAGGGCCCACGAGACGACGATAGCGAGGAACATCAGCGGAAGGACCAGTGGCAACAGCAAGACCATGATTCTGTTCAACAGGTGTTGGAGCAGGCTTGCAGCCTAAGAGACCAGTTTCTGCAATAATATCCAATGCATACTTTCCCTGCGAGAGAAAGAAACCAGCCTCACTACGAGCCACTTCAATGCCAAGAAAGTATTTAAGTTTGCCTAGGTCTTTCATATGGAAACACTTGTGGAGATAATCTTTAAACTGCTAAAGAGCCGTAGGATCATTGCATGCAATGACAAAGTCATCAACATATACCAAGATATGAATGCAAACATTGTCTCAAACTTTAGAGAACAGAGAATAATCCGCATACTTCTGGGAGAAACCAAACTCGCGGAGAGCTTTGGAAAGTTTAAAGAACCAACATCACGGAGCTTGACGAAGGCCATATAAGGATTTCTTGAGACGACACACATTAGCTGGATCAGAACAAGAGTACCCTTGAGGAAGCTTCATGTAGACTTCCTCTGTTAGATCACCATGTAGAAAAGCATTGTGTACATCTATCTGATGAACCTCCCAATTCTTTGCAGCAGCAAGACGTAGCAGAAAACGGACCATCTTGAGCATGATAACCGGAGAAAATGTTTCTTTATAATCGACACCCTCTCGCTGATTGTTACCAAGGACCACCAAATGAGCCTTATGTCGTTCCAAAGAGCCATCAGATCAAAACTTGTTCTTGTAAATCCATTTGTTGCCGAGTGCTTTCTTGCCAGGAGGAAGATCCGTAATATCCCATGTGTTGTTGATGTCAAGGGCATTGATTTCTTTAGACATTGCATCGCACCAGAATTTTATTTTCGCAGCATCCTGATAAAACTTTGGCTCATCGGAGAGTAAGACTGCAACCATGAACACACGGTGCAATGGAGAGAAATGGGAGTCAGTGTCAAAATCAGCAATAGGGTAAGGAGTCGTACCTGAGGCCGTTATGGAAGAACAGAGGTCAGTCGAGGAGAGAAGCGGACCGAGTTTATTATTTAGAAGAACAGAGTGAGTCACATAATTTCTTAACAAAACAGAAGGTAGTTTCTAGCAATGCCCTTTACCAAGTAGATCAGGGAGACCCGGAAAAGAAGTAGTTGGAGTGGTAGGAGGATCTGCAGGAGGTGCAGGAGTTGCAGGAGGTGAAGACGGAGGCGGAGAAACATCCGAAGGTGTGTCAATCTGAGCTGGCGAGGATGACGGAGGAATAACCGTCAACGGTGGAGGAGATGCAGAGGGGTTAGGGAGTAACCAATCATCGACCAGTGGATCACAAGAGTTCATTGGTGGTGTAACGTAGTCAGTATCTGCAACACCAGCAAACACATCCTCGGAGAAGATAACATCTCGACTAGTGAAAAACTCATTGTTGGCAATGTCGTAGAGATGCCACGCCTTTTTGCCGTAAGGGTATCCAACAAAAATGCACCGTCGGCTTCTATCTCCAAACTTGTCTTTATCCCGGGAGCGACGGTGTGCAAAGCAGAGGCAACCAAAGACGTGCAGTTGAGTATAATCAGGTGGAGTGTTGAACAAGACTTCATAAGGTGACTTTCCCTGAAGAGCTTGAGTAGGAGTGTAGTTTATTAGATGAGCTGCAGTGAGAATGCTTTCTCCCCAGAAAATGAGAGGAAGACGAGCTTGGAAAAGGCACGCTCGAGCAACGTTAAGTATGTGTCGATGTTTTCTCTCTACTCGACCGTTTTGTTGTGGTGTATCCACGCAAGAGGTTTGATGCACAATTCCTTGTTCTCTAAAATACGAGGATAAGACCATGAATTCACTGCCATTATCCGTGCGAACTGTCTTGATACGAGAACCAAACTGTCGTTCACCATAAGCAACAAAGTTCTTAAGTAATTGAGCCACCTCTGATTTTTCTAACATCAAATATGTCCACACAGCGCGAGAGTAATCATCAAGGACAGTGAGAAAATATCTTGCACCACATGAAGAGGGAATCCGATATGGTTCCCAAACATCACAGTGTATTAGTGAAAAAGAAGAAGACGCTTTGGTCGTACTATTATTAAAAACCTCACGTGTTTGTTTAGCACGGAAACAAATTTCACAAGTTTGTTTGTGTGAATCAAAAGACAAATCAGAGAAAACCGGTAAAGAAGACAAAACACGAGATGAAGGATGTCCTAGACGTCGCTGCCAAAGTTCTGGAGAGATTTGATGAGCAGCAATTCGATGTACTCTTGCAGCAGTGACACCCGTAAAATAATAAACCCCATCACGTTCCTCCCCCGTTCCAATCAGGGTCTTCGTAAAACGGTCCTGCAAGACACATAAAGTATCAGTAAATATGGCGATACAACCGGTTTGTTTTAGTAAACGAGAGACAGATATCAATGTGCAATTGAAATCTGGGACATAAAGGACGTCAAGGAGATAGTAATCGCGGCTTAAAACAAGTTTGCCACGTTTCACAGCCCAAGATGAGTTCCCATCCGGGAAAGTAACAGCAGAAGGTAGAATGTCCAAGACGTCACTTAGAAGAGATAGATTATCGGTCATGTGATGAAAGGCTCCTGTATCAATAATAATATCAGAGTATTTTGCTTTACCGGACAGCTTTTCAGAGGAGATTGTAGTGCGAGGTGTTTGAAGAAGTTGCATTAGTTGAGTTATCTGATCAGTATTCCATCCTATGTTCGATGGAGTTGAGGCATTGTTAGAGATAGCACGAGATGGATTCGATCTGCCGTGACCACAACCCGAGGTAGAGAAACGACCACCACGTCCGCGTTGACCAGAACCAGAGGAAGCGTTTTGACGTTGTTGCTATTGCCACCACTTAGGATAAACATGAAGGAGGAAGCATTCAGAATTGTCATGTCCCTTGCGAGAGCAGTAGCGGTTTGGATCACGTGAGCGAGCAGCAGCAGCGGTAACTATAGAACCATGAGAGTCATCAAGTTTGGATCCATCGGTGGTGACAGAGAAACCCACAGCTTCGGCTTTGACTTCGGTGATGCAAGCAGAGTTAAGATGTTATTCGTCACGAATGACACGTGAGTAGACAGTGTTGAGGTCAGGTAAAGGTTCTTCATCAATAATCTTGGAACGTACGTTACGAAAACGAGATTCATCAAGGCCAAAGAGAAACTTATGAACCCTTATGTCTTCACGTTCTCTCTCAATTTCTGAAGAGGCATCACACGAGCAGGAACGAGTTATCTTCAAAGTGTCAAGATCTTCCCAAAGTTTGGTAAGGCGACCAAAAAATTCTTGAACTGTTTGGCCGTTTTGACGACAATTGTTGATTTGATCGCGGAGTTGATGGATGCAGACACCACTTTTGACAGAGAAGCGGCGTTGTAGATTATCCCAAAGCTTGTGTGCTTCAGGAACAAAAGTCACCATGGAACGAATTTTGGGGTCGATGGACGTACGGATCCACCCAACAATCATTGAGTTGGTTGCCAACCAACGAGAAAGATCTGGTTCCACAGCAGGCTTAACAAAGGATCCATTAATGAATCCAAGTTTCTGTTTAGCCTGCAACGAATTAGAAAGCTCTGTTGCCCATTCGGAGTAGTTATCTCCATGAAGGAGAACATAGGTGATAAGGGCACCAGGGTTGTCAGATGGATGAAGAGAGTAGGGAGATGTCTCCGTAGATGCAGCAGTAGACGCAGGAAGAGCTGGAGGAACAAGACTGGTTTCAGAATTGGTTTCAGGATTGGTAGCCATAGTTGTAGAACATAGAAGAAGCTTTTGAGAAAAAAATTTAGAATTTAGAGAGCTCTGATACCATGAAATAGTTTGTAGAAAGCTTGTGTATTCATGTAGATGTAGAATAGTATTTATACTAGTAGAGAAGTAGAGATAGAGATAGAACCAAATCCTAATGTGATAAGGACTAGAGAAGCTAAATAGATAAGATGTAGAAAGATGTAGTATTATCTAAATCTATGTAGTAGTTATCTTGATACAACCAAGTGAGGATGACTGCTCTAGTCTTATTGCTTCTTTACACATATGAAATCTGGGTTTCTTACATATGCTGTCAGATTTAGATCTACACATATTTTTCTTCTTTTCTCTGTTGTAAACTCCACTATCCAATGTCACTCAACTCTTGTTCATTTACTGCATTCATAATCATATATAGTAATTCACTAATTCTCATTCACTCCATCATCTTTAAGAGTGTCATGTTGTTTTTATTATTTTCTCAAAATAATTCAATTTTTTTTGGGTATACCTATATAAAGCATTCTTAACATGTTGAAGAGACGTACACATATGTGAATGCTGATCGAAAACACTGAAAAGTGAAGAGAAGAATGAGTAGTTTTTTTGGTCAAGATTACATGTTGGCTCTATATAAAGCAATCTTGATATGTTGAAGAGCCTTCTGCAACAAGCTGAACAAATATTGTGTCAGGGGACATTAGAGAAACATGAACCTACAGATTCAAGTGATATTGATAGGGACAATTTTAGAAAGTATGTCTAACGGCAGAAAATTTAATATCTCATTTGTATCACTCTTGGTCACAATCAAATAAGCATTCCCCTAATTGGTGGGATAGTCCCTGAAAATTTGCAAATGTATTGCAACAGTGCAGAAGCAGAACATATAGAATTTTATCACAGTTTAATAAAGCAATTTAAGATCTCAATTTTGGCGAAGGATCTTTGGAATCTCGGGTAGAGATAAAATTTGTTGTGCCAAAATAAGAATCAACTAATATCCAGCTCTATCCATTTTGCAGCAAAACAGTTCTACAAGGTGGAAGTCCATAACGGTGAATCAACATCATTTTGGTTTGACAATTGGTGCCCTTTGGGCTGTATGCACGACAAACTCGGTGATTGGGGTTTTATTGATCTGGGAATCTCGAAAACAAGTACAATGGCGGAAGGTCTGTCAACGCAAAGAAGGAAGACACATCGAAACTCTCTACTTAATGCCGTGGAGGAGGAGGAGATAAAGCAGTGTCAATTTAATCGCAATCAAGGTGCCTTGGATGTGCCTTTGTGGAAAGGGAAGAGTGACCGCTACCGCACCACCTTCACGAACAAGGATACATGGCATCATATTCATGTGGCCCGTCCATTAATGGCTGACTACAAAGCAATCTGGTTCCCACATGCAACACCAAAGTATGCTTTCATCACTTGGTTGGTTGCAAAAAACAGAGTAGCAACAGGTGAGCGGATGCAGTCATGGAATCAAAGTGCAGACACGAGTTGCATCCTCTGCAGTCACCCTATGGAGACGAGGGAGCACTTATTTTTTCAATGTTCTTACTCACAGTCGGTATGGGAGGGGTTAGTTAAGAACCTACTCGGGGATACGTTCACGAACCACTGGAAAGACGTTTTTGCTCTGCTTGCAGGAAACGTTCTGGACAAAACAAAGAAGTTCATATTGGGGTATGTTTTTCAGAATACAATACACTCAATCTGGCGGGAAAGAAATGAGCGAAGGCATGGAGAACACTCTTCGTCGGTGGAGCAGATGATCAAGTTCATAGACAAGAATATCCGTAGCAGATTAAGTACACTCAAGCGAGGTGAAGCTTCAAACTTACATGTCTGGTTTGCTGCAAAATTTTATTAAAAAAGCTCTCTGAATTTGCTTAGAGAAATGTAACACTCATCCATTGTAAAACTTTATTTTTCTTTTAAAAATAATTTAACATTAAATTCAAAAAAAAAAGAAGTGATGATAATGTTTCTTTAACAGTAATTAATTAGCTGATATTGAACCCTTGTCTTTGCAGAGGACAAAGATCTGTGTGGTGTGTGGATGTACAAGCCTAGAATTGCTATGAAAAAACTGGAACATCGATTTTTTTTTTGTTCTGTTTAAAAACTTTTGCATTCTCTTATTTACAAAATCCATTCACTAAATCTTGTGCTGCCACTTCTTCAAACTCTCCTTCACTGATCACTTCCAACTCTTCTAACACAAATTCGTAGCTCGTGTCAACGGAGTAGGATAGATCAAGAGACTCCCACAAGAACTCAACACGCTTCTTGATATGATTATGATACCATCCAATAAGATCCTTGAGTTTTGTTCAACACGAACGAAGTTGAAGATCAATTGTTCCAGCCAAACAACCACTTGGGATACATTTTTACCACATCTAGAGCATATGTCAAAGAGAAATCAGTCGAATCAGAGTTCAGATGAAGGAGTTACTCATTTTACAAATCATGTGAACTCATGACTATGCGATTTGGACCTACGAGCATTCAACAGAGGATTCCGACCAATCCAGAAGGATTCAAGCTATAAACCAAACTGTTATGGAATTTTTATCCATCCTAGAACCACAGAGAATAGGAATCACATTGAAATTGGTTTATATTTGAAAAATATGGATATTTCAAGTCAGTAAATCTATCCCAGTCCCAGTTTCGCGTCTGAGCAAAAAATTGTGTTACACAGACCAACTCAGCAACAGTTTCGACATGAAATCAGTTAGAGGATGGTCGATGGATCTCTCATGTTTCCATCTAGCCCAAAAACACAAGATTTGGCCAACAAACCACAAATTTACGCCTCATTTTTCAAAGGAGGTGAATCTAGTTCTTCACTTGAGTTTTAGGTCTAGGTGGTTTAGTAGCTTCCAGAATTATGTATGGCAACTAGGAGTGTATTCTACTAAGCCAAAGGTGAAAAATGATACCGTCCATGTTGTTTTTTATCAGCAAATTGGATCAAAGAGTCAAAGAGATAAAAGATCAAGAATGCACTTAATGGGCTAATACAAGAGCTTTCGGCCAAAGAGAGCATGAGAAATTATATTAGGGATGATTCTATCAAGTCCAGCCTACTTTGAACCTTATTCAAGTCCAAGAAAGCCCAAAATAACCACTTTATTTTGTGACAAAAGAGGAGTGACGAAAATAGAGTGATTCTCTTCACCTTGGGAAGGGAAAACACTAAGAATTGAGTCTTCATTCAACCATCTATCTTTATTGTCTTTTAGTTTCAAGAATAGTTAATACTTGACTTTGTTACCAAGTTTCTTTTCCTATATAAACTCATGTAAGAGCAATGAAATAAACATCCAACTTTTTTATAAAAACCTTTTCTTTTGAGAGTGATTCTCTTATATTCTTTCTTTGTGAACAAAACCGACTGCTTCGTGTGATTCCAATAATTAAAACCGACTGCTTGGTGTGATTCCAACAGTCAACAAAAGCAGTCTCCTTGGTGCGTGAAAGGACCCAACCCCCTTTTTAAAAAAATAATAAATAATAATTATATAAATATAATAATTAAACTACAACTACTAGTCCCATACCCACTAGCCACCTAACCATAATCACAATCAACAGCGGAATAACAATACCAATATCCAATAAATATAAATAACCAATATTCAAAACATAACCAATATCCAAATAACCAATCATCAGAAAACATGGATCCAGCAACTTAGCAATATTTCTAATGACTCAACTCTAGCAACCTAGCAATGCCGAACAACATCCAATCGAGTCCCTAGTACATCCTCCTCTTCATTTCCTTGATTCCACGATCACACTTTGCCTTTACCTGCACCACAAACACAAATTGAGATGCATGAATATTTTATAAACACTCAGTGAGGCAATCCTCCCATCTACTGACCTATACACACAAGCAACAGTGATTCCAATGTTCCAAACAATCAACAAGCAAAGCATACAAACCAGGAAAACGAACACCGACTCACTAGAAGGGAGGTGTCAACCGACACCAGCCAATGTCGACCAACACTGGCTCAACGGTGTCAATCGACACTACCCCACAGTGTCGATCGACACTACCCCACAGTGTCGATCGACACTACCCCACAGTGTCGATCGATGCTTGCTTCACTGGTGTCGACCGACACCAAGTGGTGTCGATTGACACTCCCTCTGCAACTGCGATCCGCTCAAACCCGAGAGTCGAATCTCGCTCCCAAACTCCACCAAATCGTCCAATACTCGAAACCCAAGCCTTATACATCCGTAGGAACCTGTAGCAACCAATCCCAACAAGAAAAACACACAAACAAAGCAACACACAAGCAAGAACAAGGAATCAAAGGCTTAGATTAGCCATGGTCATGCACTCACCTCTTTGTAGGAAGTTTCTGACCAACAATGGACGAATCCACACTCCCAGCAAGCTCCCACACATTCCTAGCCTTGAATCCTCACTCCGACAGCAAGATCTCCCCCACCAAGCTTTGAAATCTCACAAACTCTCTCTAGAACCTCAAGAACAAACTCTCTCTTTCTTTTTCTCTCAAAGCGGCATGACAACACCAAAAACATGACCCTAGGTCGTTTTCTCCCTTTTAAGACTCGGTTCAATGGTTTCCTTAAACCAAACTGGTCTGAATCGATGATTAAAGCAATCTGGTCGAACCTGAAAACAATGGTGTCGACCGACACCACCTTGGTGTCGATCGACACCCATCCAGAAAAACCAATTTTTGGTTTGCGGATGTTACAATTCTCCCCCACCAATCTAGATTCGTCCTCAAATCTCGAACAACCATCAGCCAAGGACTCCCGTGCAACCGTCTCCACGGCCCTCACTCCTCCAACCGATCTACAGAAGGTCACCTCTAGGCGATAGACTCACGCTCCAGGCGTCATTCGCTCTCGACTTTTGGACTTTCCTTTACTCATAGGCCTAAACCTTGAGTTTTATTGGCTCCTAATCAGACCTAAGTCTGCATGCCATAATATTGGCTCCTCATCGGGCCTAAACCCGCATGCCATAATATATAAGAAAAAATCCAAACTCGTCTCTCGGGTTGCCACCCTATAGTGCGCCCCCGGATCGTCATCCAAAGTCGATATACCAACCATATTCCCAAGCCACAAAGTCTCAGAATATGGCAGTACTAGGAGAACCTAAGTCCTCCAAGAGTCGCGAGTAAACAATTCTGAACACGTTTGGGTCCTATCCCTATCCAGGTTTCCTTCCCGTGGCTCGCGTAAGACATCATAATGCCCTACCAACCACATATCCCCTCACTGGAATACCTCATGACCGCACAAGGATCATATACATGCCACAAGGGCCAAATAAATGTCCTAAACAGGACCGCCACCAAGGCCAAACAATCTGTCCTAAACAGGACCGTCACAAAGACCAAACAATCTATCTAAACAGGACCGCCTAAACAGGCACTCTGGCTAAACAGCCCGCCACAAAGGCCATCTGTCCCGAAGGACAACATGCACTCTGGCTAAACAGCCCGCCACAAAGGCTACATATCTGGCTAAACAGACCGCCACAAAGGCCACACATTTGGCTAAACAACCTGCCACAAAGGCCACACAACTGGCTAAAAAGCTTGCCACAAAGGCCACACAATGTCTAAAAAGACTGCCACACACGGCACAAATGACTCAAAAGTCCGCCACTAAGGCCACACACAAGCCCTCCCAAGGCTCTCCACAGCTAAAATGGAGAAATTCTAACTCGCATAAAACTTTCCATATTTAGCACTTTCCACTTTTGGAAACTTCTATTTCAAGAAACTTTCCTCCAAAACCCCGCCTCACATAAACTTTGTACTCCGAACACCACCTCATCTTGTTACTGAGTCACACAACCAACCACCCCAAGCGACCGAGTAAACAAGAAAGATGGGCTGGAATACTCCATTCCCGCTCCAGCCACGGATTACAGATGGGACCAGGCTAGACAAGCTCAAGTCGCGGCTTTCTTCTCATACCACTTCTTAAACCTTGCCTTCATCCTCGCCTCAGGCTCACAAGTCTACTCCTCCACACCATCACAGTCCCAAAGGACTCTCATCAAAGGAATCTTCTTCTTTTGAAGTTCTTTGATCCTCCTCCCGAGAACCCTCACTGGTCTAGCCTCCAAAGTCATGTTAAGCTGAAGATCCTCAGGAATCTTAGCCAACACTCGCTCTCCCTCACGGAGGCACTTCCACAACATAGACACATGGAAAATCTTATGGAACGCATGCATAACCTCAGGTAACTCCAGTCTATATGCCACTGGTCCAACTCGCTCAATCACTCTGAACGGACCCCTATACCTCGGACTCAACTTAGTCTCAGTCAATGACCTGTTCGGATCCCGAAACATGGCCATCTTGAGGTACACTCTGTCTCCTACCTGAAACTCAAGATCTCTCCTCCTCCTATCAGCATAACTCCTCTACCTATCCTGAGCCTCCTTCATGTTCAGCTTGAGAACCCGAATCTTCTCTGAGGTCTCATGAACAAAATCTACCCCGAACATGCTCCTCTCCCCCACCTGAGTCCAGCATAACGGTGTACGACACGGCCTCCCATACAAAGCCTCATAAAGAGCCATCCCAATACTCGCCTGATAACTGTTGTTGTAAGCAAATTCTACCAGGTTCAGATAATCTGCCCAATGGCCACCCCAATCCAAAACACACATCCTCAGCAAATCTTCCAGCGTCTGGATCATCCTCTATGACTGTCCATCTGTCTGGGGATGATAAGTTGTACTCATATGCACCTTAGTGCCCATCTCTGCCTGAAATGCCTTCTAGAACACTAAAGTGAACTTAGAATCCCTATCAGACACGATACTCGTTGGCACCCCATGCAACCTGACTATCTCCGTCACATACTTCTTAGCCAAGGCCGCCGCTCCATAAGTCTTCTTAATGGCTAGAAAATGTGCTGACTTAGTCAACCGGTCCACAATGACCCAAATAGCATCAAACGTCCTGGACACTGGCAATCCTACCACAAAGTCCATAGTAATCATATCCCACTTCCACTCAGGAATGGGTAGACTCTTCAGCAACCCGCCAGAAACCTGATGCTCAGCCTTCACTAGCTGACACACATCGCACCTCGCGATCCAACTAGCTACATCCTTCTTCATCCTGAACCAGTGATAGTACCTCTTGAGATCACGGTACATCTTAGTCGCTCCTGGATGAATAGAAAACCTGCTCGCATGAGCCTCTCTCAGGATCTCCTATCTCAGCTCCTCATCCTTAGGCACACCAACCCGACCATGCACCAAGATAGTACCATTATCTGAGACTTAATACTCTGAATCCACATCCTTTGAGGCATTCACCAGCCCCAAATCCTGCTTCTGAGCCAATCGCACCCTACTCAGAAGATCTGCTCTATCAACTGCTTCTAAACCCAATGGTTCCTGTGAAATAGCACACAAGCTCAAAGCACTGATCTCCCCTACCAGAGACTCCATCTCTTGCTCCTGAGCCGAAGCTACCCTCTTCCGTTCAGAGCATCTGCAACCGTGTTAGCCTTACCAGGGTGATAACCTATCTCCAAATCATAATCTGCCAAAAGCTCCATCCATCGCATCTGTCTTAAATTCAACTCAGGCTGAGTGAATATATACTTTAGGCTCTTATGATCTGTAAACACCTATACCTTTGCACCATAAAGATAAGATCTCCAAATTTTTAAGGTAAAAATTACAGCAGCCATCTCCAAATCATGAGTAGGATAGTTGCCCTCATGCTTCCACAACTGCCGCGAAGCATAGGCAATCACCTTCCCATGCTGCATCAGCACACATCCCAAACCAACTCTAGATGCATCTGTATAAACCACATAGGGTTCTCCCTGCTCAAGCAAAGCCAACAATGGCGTAGTAGTCAACATCTCCTTAAGGCTTTCAAAGCCCTCCTCACACTCCTGTGACAACACAAAAGGGACATCCTTCCCTGTCAACTTAGTCATAGGGCGTGCTCTACTTGCAATACCCTGCACAAACCTCCTGTAGTAACCTGCCAAACCAAGGAAACTCCTGATCTCTGTAGTGTTCTGCGGTCTAGGCCAATCTCTGATAGTCTGAATCTTCTCCGGATCTAAAGAAACCCCCTATGCAGAAACAATGTGACCCAGAAAACCCATCTCACGCTGCCAAAAACTACACTTGCTCAGCTTAGCAAACAACTTCTGCTCCCCCAGCTTCTCCAGAACTGCCCTCAAATGCACTGCATGCTCCTCATGACTCTTAGAATAGACCAGGATATCGTTGATGAAAATGATGACAGACACGTCCAGAAACTCCTGAAACACGCTGTTCATCAATCTCATAAACGCTGCTGGCGCGTTAGTCAAACCGAAAGGCATTACCACAAACTCATAATCCCCATACCTCGTCCTGAAAGCCTTCTTCCTCATATCTGCCTCATCTATTAGTATCTGATGATAACCCGACGCCAGAACTACCTTGGGGAACCAAGTAGCACCCCTCAACTGATCCAACAACTCATCGATCCTAGGAAGAGGGTACTTGTTCTTCACAGTGACCCGGTTCAAACTTCGATAATCAATACACAACCGAAAACTCCCATCCTTCTTCTTCACAAACAACACCGGCGCTCCCCATGGTGATACACTAGGACGGATGAAACCCTTACTCAACAAATCCTCTAGCTGCTTCTTCGGCTCTGCCATCTCTGCTGGAGCCGTTCTGTAAGGAGCCTTGGATAACGGCATCGTCCCTGGTTCCAGTTCAATAGTAAAAGGATCCGACCGAGATGGTGGTAATCCCTGCAATGACTGAAACACATCCTCAAACTCCTCCACTACCAGAATACCGCTAACCGTAGACTTCCCCACTGACTCTGTCATAGATATAGTAACCAAATAAGCCTCACGGCCCTTCTAGATCATCTTCTCAGCCTGAATGGCCGAGATCACGAGACTCCCTGAAGTCGGTATAATACTCTGAAAAACCAACTTCCCTCCTGGACGCTCAAACTCCACTGTACCATGATGACAATCCAAATGCACCATATGCCGAAGCAACAAATCTATCCCAAGAATAACATCATATAACTCAACCGGACTGATAAGCAAATCCTCTGGCCACGACTCCCCTGCGATCTGAATATCAACTCCTCTAGCTCGTCCAATAACCCTCAGGAGTTTGCTCCCGCAACTCTGACAACTCTTGTACGCTCTCCGGGATCCCCTCTGATCCCTGCACCCTATGCACACTCCAGAGGAATGTAGCTATAGGAAGCTCCAGAATCAAACATAACGTCGGACTTAAACCCGCCCACCAACAAGGTCCCTACACAAACCTCATGTGTTGAGAACCTAACACTTTATCACAGGAAAACATAAAATCTGAACCTACTAAAAATTCACAAAGCTTAAGTACCAGAAATTATACATGTGATCACCCCGGCACTGGTTCCACCAGTCTCTGCTGTCGTGTAAACCCTTGGCGCCTACTCAATCCGTGCCACCTGCTGACCTCCAGGCTGCACCTGCTGCAACGCTGCCACTGCTGCCGGTTGCAACTTGTGACACAAGGGCCTGATGTGCCCTAGCTCCCTGCAATAATAGCATACTCGAGGCCCTGCCGTTGGAGCAATCCTCTTGGGACATCTAGCAAACTTGTGATCCTTGCTCCCACACTTGAAGCAACCCCCGCCACTCTGCGTCTGCGCAGCCTCCCACCTCCTCTTGGTTCCCTGCACAGGCTTGCCGCCCCTGCTAGAACCTCCATGATGTTGACCCTTACTAGGGTGAACTACTGGACTAACCACCACTGACTATGCCCGGATATCCTGCTCAATCTCTGCTGCAGTCTCCACCAGCTCTGCACGCGTAGCATAACTACGCCCTCTACAATGGACCCTCAAGTCATCACGAAGAGCCCTCATAAATCTCTTGATTTGGGCCTCCTCAGGCTCTATAGCCCGACACCCATAACAAAGAAGTCGACTGAACTCCAAGTCCAGCTCCCGCACTGACCGTGTCCCCTGAGACAACTGAAGGAACTGCACCTCCAACCGATCCAATGCCTCTCTAGGAAAATACTTGCGGTTGAACTCCAAGACAAAGTCAGCCCAAGTCATCTCCCTCTGCACTCTCCAAGTAGCCACTGATCTCCACCACACCTCAACATCACCACTCTAATGGTGGACCCCTATGTCCACCCAAAACTCCTTAGGACATCTCAGAGTATAGAAGTTACGTTCCATACTCGTCCTCCACGCATCTGCAACAGTAGGGTTTGTACCACCCGAAAACCGCTCAGTCCCGAGACGCGTTATCTCCTTGAGCATGGACAAATAACGTCCATGTGCTCTTGCATCCGCAGACACTGGCTGCGGCTCCTCTGCCACCACTGGTGGCACAACCTGAGCTTGAGCCGGAACCACAGCTGGCAACCGCTCTAACACCTGTGCTAGCAAAGCCGCAAAATCAACACCAGGGACTCCACCCGCTGGGACTCCCACACCCGGGACCCTAGCACCACCGGCCACTGGAGCATCAACACCGCCCCCTCCGGCTACACTCACTGAATCCTCCGGAACACCCTGTAACTTGCCAACACCCTCAACTGTCACACTCTGGTCCTCAGTCTCACTAACCTCTAGGACTCTGCCCTACCACGACCACGTCCGCGTCCACGACCACGTCCGCGTCCACGACCACGACCAGCAACAGTACCATCTCTACCCATCTGCACTACCATGAATTGAAGACTAAGCAAACAATTACTAATATAACACAGAAACATAAACTCACCGTGGAATCACACAGTCGGCTTGAAGAGGATGTTCTAGGACTCTATGCCACACACAATTGACTAACTCACATAATCAATCAAGACATGCAATCCCAAACATCACAACAGAAACCTAGTGAACCCAAACCTAGAACCGTAAGGGCCCTGATACAGAACTGAAATGACCAGACGCGTTTTTTTATAACTAATAAATAATAATAATATAAATATAATAATTAAACTACAACTAGTGGTCACATATCCACTAGCCACCTAACCACAGTCACAATCAACAGCGGAATAACAATACCAATATCCAATAAATATAAATAACCAATATTCAAAACATAACCAATATCCAAATAACCAATCACCAAAAAACATAGAACCAGCAACCTATCAATGTTTCTAATGACTCAACTCTAGCAACCTAGCAATGTCAGACAGCATCCAATCGAGTCCCTAGAACATCCTCCTCTTCATTGCCTTGATTCCACGATCACACTTTGCCTTTACCTGCACCACAAACACAAATTGAGATGCGTGAGTATTTTATAAACACTCAGTGAGGCAATCCTCCCATCTACTGGGCTATACACACAAGCAACAGTGATTCCAATGTTCCAGACAATCAACAAGCAAAGCATACAAACCAGGAAAACAAACACCGACTCACTGGAAGGGAGGTGTCGACCGACACAAGCCAAGTGTCAACCGACACTGGCTCAACGGTGTCGATCGACACTACCCCATAGTGTCGATCGATGCTTGCTTCACTGGAGTCGACCGACACCAAGTGGTGTCGATCGACACTCCCTCTGCAACTGTGATCCGCTCGAAGCCGAGAGTCGAATCTAGCTCCCAAACTCCACCTAATCCTCCAATACTCGAAACCCAAGCCCTATACATCCGTAAGAACCTGTAGCAACAACAAGAAAAACACACAAACAAAGCAACACACAAGCAAGAACAAGGAATCAAAGGCTTAGATTAGCCATGGTCATGCACTCACCTCTTTGTAGGAAGTTTCTGACCAACAATGGACGAATCCACACTCCCAGCAAGCTTCCCACACGTTCCTAGCCTTGAATCCCCACTCCCATAGCAAGATCTCCCCCACAAAGCTTTGAAATCTTACAAACTCTCTCTAGAACCTCAAGAACAAACTCTCTCTTTCTTTTTCTCTCAAAGCGGCGAGATAACACCAAAAACACGACCCTAGGTCGTTTTCTCCCTTTTAAGACTCGGTTCAATGGTTTCCTTAAACCAAACCGGTCCGAATCGACGATTAAAGCAATATGGTTGAACCTGAAAACAATGGTGTCGACCGACACCACCTTGGTGTCGATCGACACCCATCCAGAAAAACCAATTTTTGGTTCACAGATGTTATAGTGCGAGGCTGAGAGATCCGATTTACTTAGTACGAGGCTGAGAGATCAAACAGGTAACCAAGAGTCTTGCCGCAATTTTTCTAGGACGTATGAATCACACTTTTTTTGTTCTTTTTTTCTTTTTAGGAACTGTTGAGATGTAATCCAACTTGAAACAGGAAGTTGTATTGGATCAGAAGCTTGTATATGTGGGCTTGTTTGGTCTATCAGAAACTGGACCAGATATTGGCCTGAAGCCCATACAGGAACCAACTATGTATTAGGTATAAATACATAAGGTCAAACAGATGAGAAAGAGAAAGAGCAAAAAGAGCTGCAGTGAACCCTAGTTCAGGCGGTTCTGAAGAGGGGAACATAGTTAGAGAGAGATGTAGATTCTCGGTGTATCTAGGCTCAATCTCTTGTTATTCTTCTTTCATATGTTGTTATTGTGAGACTCGATACTAGGATGTTAGAAGAGTGTGAGAGGTATGTTGTAACCATAATACATATGTAACTCTTGATTTATAGTGGATGTTGAGGACTCTGTTTCCTACCCAGACGTAGCTGCTGATGCAATGAACTGGGTTACTAAATCTCTGTGTTCTCTGTTTATGTGTTTGATAAACAGGTTTTCACCCAGAGTATCAATCCCCTATGCAGTTGTAGTACAAAGGGTTATCAATCCAAATGGTTGTGTATTGCTAGCAGGAAGGATATGATCAGTACAATACAAGTCAAGCCAAGCAATTAAGGTTTTGGTTCTAACAATCCTAAAATAAACAAAATAAAAGAAGATAAACCAGTAAACCACACGACCTAAGCACTCGATGCTAGCAATCGAGTACAGGATCGAGTGGGTTGATCGAGTATGCAAGTGAGATATGAACAGCTCGAGGTATTAATCGATGCAGGTTATCGTGTACCTGATCGGGTAAGTGGTCGAGTAAGTGAAGAAAATGCAAACAAATAAAATACGAAAGTTCCTAAGGATGGGGGTAATCGAATCCTAATTGTTCTAGACCAGTACGGATGCCTTACATGCCTCAAGCAATTATTTCCTAGACAATGAACCTCTAAGACCTTGTCACCACACTTTCGCACTAGCAACAATCAACCTTGAACACACTACCACACTGTCGCACTAGCAATATGAACAAGCAGGCATTAAGAACGATTCATTATTGTCAGTAGACTTAAACTCATCTAATTTTGTTACTCAGAGTTAAGTAAACCTCTAGCATTGGCTAAATCAAGCATTTTGTCTACTCCTTTCGGCCTGTAGCATTGTAAACGCCCTAGATCTAATCTCAACCTTTCGGTCTGTTGACAGCGTTAAGAACACCAACCTAGAAGGAAATCTATCAATCATCACAATCAACTAAAGCATCCTAACCGATCAAGAACACAAAATCATGTATCCCATCCCTAGAAACTTTACTACACTACTCGGACATAGAAACGAATAACAAAGCAATCGAAATGAACGAAAATGACATTGTATTAAAAGATAGAGTAGAGTAGAAAGAGTATGGGATAAAAATCTAAGAAAACTACAAAATAAAAATGCAAAACAAGAAGAAAAATGTTGAGTTGCTCAGTTCTCTCACAGAAGATCTCGCTCTCTGGTTTGCGAGCTAGGGGAAGAGGGGGTTTATATATGGAAACCCATTTGACCTAGCTTCCCAGACTTTCCCGATGGTCTACTTGATGGGGTACACGAGGGTGAAGTCGGGTTATTCTTCAGGTGGATCTTCGGGTTGCTCTTCATGCTCTTGGATCTTCCTCGATCGTGTTGGGGTTCGGACTTGTTCTTGTAGCTCGATGGCTCCTTCGGGTACATGCTCGAGTTGTCCTTGTTTTTCCCCATTTTTCTCTCTTTAGCACCTGTTTTCATTTAAAATATGCAATTGCAGAAATGCAACACCCTAAATGCTCTAAAAGTGAATTCCTACAGTAAATGACCTAAAAATGCTAAGTTAGAGGTATGAACAATGCAAAATAAGGACAAAAAAGGATGCTAAAAACATGTAAATTAGAGAGTTATCAGACCCCCAAACTTAAATCTTGCTAGTCTTTTAGCAAGGAAGTAAGAGGGTACGGTTTGAAAGTGGGGACTCATAACCTTAAAAATGCTAAGCGAAGGATTCAAGCTATAGTCCTTATAGATAGTTTAATGGTGCTAAGATCAATCAACATACTTACAAATATTTTTCAATGCTTATTACCATGCATCGATCTAGCTCAACCTCCAACTAAAGATAAGGAACATCTCTTTCACATTCAATTAAGTGTTTGGCGAATTCTTGCAAATGGAAGGTGAATCAAGCTCAATCGGTTTCAAGGGTAAGGCTTTTTAGTAAAGTGGTTTCAAACAAATTCTTTTGGTGGTTTTCTCTCAAAAGATGGAATGCTAGACAGTTGTGAAAACTATCTAAGACTGAGAACAATTTGGACATACAAAGCTTAACTCTTGATGATCTACCCTTTTCTCATTCACTCACTTTTTTTTTATTTAAACCCCCTAGAATTAAAATACCAACATTCTTGATTTTAACTCTTTTTTTTTTACTCCCTAAGGTTTACACTTTTAGACTTTGAATTTCTAGCTCTTTCTCTTTTCTCTTTTTTTTTTTTCTTTCATTGCTAAACTCCTAATATAAATATATATCCTTTTCTTTCTTTCTAGGAGACTGTAGCAAGAAATTTTTTTCTTCTTTCTTTGTTTTTTACTTAGAGACTTAGAGCTAATTGATTCTAACCTTAGGGATTTTTTTTATTCCACAACCCAACTCCAAATAAACATTCTAACCACCTATCTTTCAAAACCGAATCTATTAGCTAGTTCAAATCTAACTTAACTAAATCAAGAGGCAGTTCTTTGTCGTTCTCAATACTCTCAAGGTTTCACAACCTATAGCACAATGAAAAAGGCCTCACTCAACAATTCACAACAAGGTTTGAAAGAAAGGTTTGGGTTCATGGGTAGGGAAAACAAATCGGGTTAAACGAAAAGATTGGTAAAAATGGAGTGCTAACCCGAGTTTAGAGTTACCATGAGCAAGTATTCAAGTTCCATAAGCAAGACAAAAAGTTCAAATTAAATCCAATAATATAGAGATGTTCTAATGTTCAAGCAAGTGGAGGAAGCATTCAATCGACACAAAGGGTCTAATCAAAGATTTTTCATTTTTTTCCGAAGACTGATTTAGCAACAATGAACTGTGACTAAGGGCTATAGCTTCAATCCTAAGGTTTGATTTTAAACAAGGTGGTTTTAATCATTGTCCCTAAAATGCATATGCAACAATCCTATATGAAACAAACTAGACTCAATCCTAATATGCAAATGCAACTACATGAACACTCTTTTTTTTTTCAAAATTTTTCAAATTTTTTTGGGTAATGCACATAGATGCAGACTCAAATGAATAAAACTAGCATGCAAAAATTTGAAATAATAAAATTAAGAAAATAAAACACAATGTTAAATACATTCTAGGACCCTCCCCCAAACTTAAATTACACAGTCCCTGTGTAAATAAAAGTTGGAAAAGAATCCAAGAATCACACAAAATGAATTAAACTAAATGCAATGGTATATACAAGTGTTGGATGAATTTGGTACCTCATGGGTTGGAGAAGAAAGAGGTTGCAGCAGCCTCCATACTCGCCAACGTGTAGCCAGGGTCGTCGCCGGCGTCAGCAGGTGCCAGTGTTTGCTCGTCAGAGAGCTCAGTAATGTGCACAGACGACTTACTCGGACCAGCATCCGAGGTGTTGATCGAGGGTGGGATCGCGTAGCTCATCGGGTAGGGCGAAAGGACTAAGGAGAGAAAGCGCTTAAAAACATGTTAATGATATTTACAGACCTGCCTTTGGGATTTCCTCCCAAGTGAGCTTGTTTATAGTCTCTAAGCTTGACTTTCAATTCATCTCAGACTGGCGCGGGATCGTCGAGACGCAGAGATGATTCCTCCTCTGTGTTCTCATTTGCCATGTACCTCTTCACTCTCTGTCCATTCATAGTGAATTCTTTCGTATTTTTATCAAGAAGAGTGATTGCTCCATAGGGCAGAACGTCCTTAATTTCGAAGGGTCCTGACCATCTTGACTTGAGCTTCCCAGGGAATAGCCGAAGCCTTGAGTTGAACAAAAGGACTTTGTCTCCAGCTTTTAAATCCTTGTGTCGGATTCTCTTGTCATGAAAAGCTTTTGTTCTTTCCTTGTAGATTCTCGAATTATCATAAGCCTCCAGTCGTATCTCATCGAG
Organism: Camelina sativa; assembly: GCF_030686135.1. NCBI lineage: Eukaryota > Viridiplantae > Streptophyta > Magnoliopsida > Brassicales > Brassicaceae > Camelina > Camelina sativa. The sequence goes on along the minus strand of NC_141896.1, from coordinate 28,739,033 downwards.
TTCATGGAGATCCATTACTCTCTTTTCATGTGCGGTCTTCATATCCAAGTTTAGCAGCTTGGTCGCCCACATTGCTTTGTATTCTACCTTGACCGAAAGGTGACAGTTTTTTCCGTAAAGAAGCTGGAAAGGTGTCCGCCCAATCGGTGTTTTGTAGGCGGTCCTATAAGCCCACAGTGCATCATCTAGCTTGAATGCCCAGTCTTTTTTTGTGATTCCTACAATTCTAGGTAATATCGCTTTAATCTGTTTGTTGCTCACTTCCACTTGTCCGCTGGTTTGTGGGTGATAAGCTGTCGCGACTTTATGCTTGACTCCATGCCTTTTCAGTAGGCCATCGAAAACCCTATTAATGAAGTGAGTTCCTCCATCACTGATCACTACTCTTGGGATTCCAAATCTGGGGAAGATAATGTTTTTGAACATCTTTATTACGGCCTTGTGATCATTCGTCGGACTGGCGATTCCTTCTACCCATTTCGAGACATAGTCGATCGCCACTAGGATGTACATGTTTCCATTCGAGGGTGGGTTGAAAGGTCCCATGAAATCTATTCCCCAGGCGTCAAAAATTTTGACTTCTAAGATTGGCTGCTGAGGCATTTCATTCCGTCGACCTATGTTGCCCATTTTCTGGCACGAGTCACAATATTCTATGAAGAGTTGTGCGTCCTTGAACATTGTTGGCCACCAAAGACCAGCTTGGAGTATCTTTTGGACTGTTGTGAAGGTTGCAAAATGTCCTCCATAGGCGGACCCATGACAGTGCTCCAATACTATCTGGACTTCCTCTTCTGCTATACATCTTCTGAACAAGCCATCCGTACCTTTCTTGTAAAGATAAGGTTCGTCCCAGTAGTAGCTGTTGACATCTCTGAAGAACTTTTTCTTTATGTGAGCGTCATAGTCTTTGGGGATTTCCCCACACACCATGTAGTTCACGAAGTCTGAGTACCAAGGGAGCTTAGCCGACTCGATCGCCATCAACTCGATCGACCCAGTTGACTCGGGGATCGAGTGGGCTATCGTGTGTCCGATCGTGTGGCTCATTTCTTCCAAGAAGGCGATGTGCATCAGTCTTTCCTCGGGCATTGAATCGTCGATTGGGTGTGGGTCTTTGATTCTCATTCTGGACAAATAGTTTGCTACTCCTTTCTCAATCCCCTTTTTATCCACGATTTCTATGTGGAATTTTTGCAGAAGAAGGATCCATCTGAGGAGCCAGGGTTTGGTGTCCTTTTTCGAGTAAATGTACTGTAGGACGGCATGATCCGTGTAGACAATCACCTTAGAACCGACTAAGTAGCTTCTGAACTTCTCGAACGCAAAAACCACAACAAGGAGTTCCTTTTCAGTTGTGGCATACCTCGTCTGGGCATCGTCCATGGTCCTGCTGGCGTAGTAGAACATGTGGAGCTTTTTATCTATCCTCTGACCCAGCACTGCTCCGACAGTGTAATCTGAAGCGCCACACATAATCTCGAAGGGATGGTCCCAGTCAGGAGCATGAACTATTGGTGCGCTCACCAAAGCCTCTTTTATCTTGTTGAAGGCGTCTAAACAGTCGTTGTCGACAACAAACTCCGCTTCCTTGCAAAGTAGCCGCGTTAACGGTCGTGCCATCTTAGAGAAATCTTTAATGAATCGCCTGTAGAACCCCGCATGCCCTAACAAGCTTCTGACATCTCTTACTGATTTAGGAGGTTGCAGTTGGACCATTACTTCGATCTTGGCCTTGTAGACCTCTATCTCCTTTTCTAAAATCTTGTGCCCTAAAACTATTCCCTCTTGGACCATGAAGTGGCACTTTTCCCAGTTTAACACTAGATTGGTTTCCTCGCACCTTTTCAGCACCTTGCAGAGGTTTGACAGACATGATGAGAAGGAATCTCCATATACCGAAAAATCGTCCATGAAAACCTCCACCATTTCTTCTATTAAATCGGAGAAGATAGATGTCATGCATCTCTAGAAAGTTGCGGGAGCGTTGCATAAACCGAAAGGCATCCTCTTGTAGGCAAAAGTTCCATAAGGGCAGGTGAACGTTGTCTTCTCCTGGTCAGCATAGTGTATTGGGATTTGGAAAAATCCACTATACCCATCAAGAAAGTAGTAGTAAGGGTGGTTAGCTAGTCGTTCCAGCATATGGTCTATGAAAGGCAGGGGGAAATGATCCTTCTTTGAGGCTGCGTTAAGCTTCCTATAGTCAATACACATTCGATGACCAGTTATTGTCCTCGTGGGAATTAGCTCATCTTTCTCGTTTTTGACTATGGTGATTCCTCCTTTCTTTGGAACGCAGTGCACTGGGGACACCCAAGTACTATGAGAAATGGGGTAGATAACTCCAGCATCGAGCAGCTTAAGAATCTCCTTTTTTACTACTTCTTTCAGGTTTGGATTTAGGCGACGCTGAGGCTCTATACTAGAGTACGATTCATCTTCAAGGTTTATCCGGTGGGTGCACAGATCAGGGGATTTACCCTTGATGTCATCTAAAGTATAGCCTATTGCTCTCCTATAATTTCTTAATTGGGTGCAAAGCAATTTCAATTCCTTCTTAGGCATGCTAGAGTTAACGATTACTGGATAAGTTGAATTAGGTCCTAAGAAAGCATACCTTAGCCCATCAGGAAGAGGTTTTAGTTCCACTTTAGGCGCCTTAGATTCCGGCCAATCATCGGTGATTTGGAGTTGCTGCTCGAGGTGGTGCTTGATCACTCTACTCGATGGGGCGATCGGGTCAGTGTCCGGGTCGGTTGGTGTCGAGCAACTGCAGGACATGACGTAGGAGTTGACCACTGACGTGTCCATGCTTCCTTTGTTGAGTACCATTCCTTCTCTTTCAGCTTCCCTCATGTTCTCGCTTAGCTCTGGTTCGATGAGATCTAGATAAGTATCAAGCAACTCTTTGTAGAGCTCCGTTTCTTGATGCGCGAATCCCTCCTTACCATCATTTGTCAGTGCTGTTTGTAAGCAATCCCCTATCGCTATCTCCTCAAATGCTTCATCACGCAATTTTTCTAGCTCTTCTATCCAGAAGGTTTGACCAGCTATTGTAGGTTTTTTCATAGTCTCTCGGATGTCAAACTGCATAGTGAGGTCTTCCCCGAGCTTCAGATCGATCTTCCCATTCCTCACATCAATCATTGCTCCCGCGGTATCTAAAAATGGTTGACCTAAGATAAGTGGGTCCCTTGGCTCCACATCCATTTCCAAAACTACGAAGTCGGTTGGTACGTCTACTGACCCTACTTTGACCGGCAGATCTTCCTGAACTCCTTTTGGCAACCTCGTAGTTCGATCAGCCAAAACCAGCTGGACGTCGGTAGGCTTGAAATTCTCGAATCCGAGACGTTTAGCTACAATGAGTGGCATCAAGCTGACTGATGCCCATAAATCGCAAAAACATCTTCCAAACTTCAATGGTCCGATCGAGCAAGGTAAAGTAAAAGATCCGGGGTCGCTCAGCTTCTTAGGAGCGGCAATCCTCTAGATTATCGCACTGCACTCATGATTGAGTATAACCATCCCCTGTACTTGCTTGATCCGCTCCATAACTGCATCCTTCAGGAATTTCTGGTAAGGGGGGAATCAAAGTGAAGGCGTAGGGGCATGCGAAGTTCGAGTTCTTGCATCTGTTTTTTGAACAATGCCTTGTACTTCTCTAGGAGTTCCTTGCGAAATCGTCCAGGGAATGGCAGAGGTGGCTTGTAAGGTGGGGGAATGAATCTCCTTTCTTTATGCTTTTCTCTTCCCGGGTTGTCTGCAGGAGGCAGAGCTACTGGAGGGTCAATCCGATCACCTGTCCGAGTAGTGAGGTCGGGTGGTGGATCGGATTGAGCATCGGGTTGTCCTGGGAAGTGGCTTTCACCGAGATCCTCCCCATCTAGATCATTACTGGCCTCAGTGATGTCCTGTGGTGCTGTTCGAAGGGGTAATTGTCGGCCACTTTGTAAGGCGATCACTTTTGCATACTCTGTGTGACTGTTTGAGGTGGAAGCCGAGTTATCCGTAATCACCTGAATTTGGGATCCCAATGCATCAAATCGTTTGTGCAGTTCTTGGAAATTGGCTGACAGACGACATGCGAGATTGTCGAATCGTGCATTAATGCTAATTGTGTCTATATTCCGAGATAGGACTGTGTGCATTAAGGATAGCAAATCCAGCGAGGACGAACTCGATGGGGTTATCGGGTTGTGTATCGGGTTTTGGTAAGGCACACTCGGGTTCGGCTTGTAGGTGGTGCACCCTCTGTTGTAACCTCCTTGGTTGTTGATGTAGTTTACATCCTATAGTTGCATAGTCTCCCCATCTTGTTGTAGAAACTGCTCTTCCTCTGATATAGCATGAACATGCTTCTGCTGGTTGAGGAGCTGATCGAGTTTGTCATTGAGGGCTTGCATGTCCCTCTTGTACTTGGCATCTTCCTCTCCTGTAGATCGCACAGAGCGATCATATTCCTCATTGTAGTTGCCATCAGATTGAGCCAAGTTCTCCACTAGGTCCCAACCTTCATCAACATCCGTGTTGAGGAAGTTACAATGACTTGCGGTGTCCAGCAACATCCGTATCTTGGGGACCACTCTTCTGTATAGTGTGCTCAGCAATGAAGCATTACTGAAGCCGTGATGTGGACATCGAGTAGTGTACCCCTTGAAACGTTCCCAAGCTTCATTGAATGTTTCATTGTTCTTCTGTACAAAGCCGGAAATGTCATTTCGCAGCCTTGCGGTTCTGGAGTTGGAGAAGAATTTGGCTAGGAATGCCTTCTTGCACGCTTCCCAAGTGGTGATGGACTCCTTAGGGAGCGATTTCTCCCAGATGTGTGCTTTATCTCCCAAAGAGAATGGGAAAAGCCTGAGCTTGAATCCATCTTCACTGACTCCATTTATCTTAGTGAGGCTACAGAGCCTATCAAATTCATCCAGATGATCCAATGGATCCTCCATTGGCAGTCCATGAAACTTATTGCTCTGTATCATATGGATGAGACTACTCTTGATCTCAAAATTATTATTCTGCACAGCTGGTGGCACAATGCCATTCCTCTGAGTGTGAGTAGTTGGAGCATCTCCTGCTCCTATATTGGTCCTTGCTTGAGGAGCTGGTGGACCGTTCTGAGTATTCATCGTCTCCTCAATGATTGATGGTTCCGGTTGAAATTGTTGTTGTCTGAGTAGCCGAGGTCTGTCGATGTTGTCGATGAAAGGACTCAGGTTCTGGCTACCTCTATATCGTGTTTGCATGCACAGGTAGGTATCCGAGTGTGTACACGAGGATCAACTCGATCCGGGTGATCGAGTGACGGGTCGGGTGGGTGCTCGGGTTGTACCTGAGATTCAAAACAAACAATGCGAAAGCAAACAAGTCAGTATCCAAAACGAATATAGACAAACGAACTTGATCTAGCAAGTCCTGAAATCCTAAACGTAGCAAAATTAAAACAACCAAATGGAAACGGCCCCAAATTGATAGACAGGTTTTCACCCAAGGTATCAATCCCCTATGCAGTTGTAGTACAAAGGGTTATCAATCCAAATGGTTGTGTATTGCTAGCAGGAAGGATATGATCAGTACAATACAAGTCAAGCAAAGTAATTAAGGTTTTGGTTCTAACAATCCTAAAATAAACAAAATAAAAGAATATAAACAAGTAAACCACACGACCTAACCACTCAATACAACCAATCGAGTACAGGATCGAGTGGGGTGATCGAGTATGCAAGTGAGATATGAACAGCTCGAGGTATTACTCGATGCAGGTTATCGTGTACCTGATCGGGTAAGTGGTCGAGTAAGTGAAGAAAATGCAAACAAATAAAATACGAAAGTTCCTAAGGATGGGGGTAATCGAATCCTAAGTGTTCTAGACCATTACGGATGCCTTACATGCCTCAAGCAATTATTTCCTAGAAAATGAACCTCTAAGACCTTGTCACCACACTTTCGCACTAGCAACAATCAACCTTGAACACACTACCACACTGTCGCACTAGCAATATGAACAAGCAGGCATTAAGAACGATTCATTATTGTCAGTAGACTTAAACTCATCTAATTTTGTTACTCAGAGTTAAGTAAACCTCTAGCATTGGCTAAATCAAGCACTTTATCTACTCCTTTCGGCCTGTAGCATTGTAAACGCCCTAGATCTAATCTCAACCTTTCGGTCTATTGACAGCATTAAGAACACCAATCTAGAAGGAAATTTATCAATCATCACAATCAACTAAAGCATCCTAACCGATCAAGAACACAAAATCATCTATGCCATCCCTATAAACTTTACTACACTACTCGGACATAGAAACGAATAACAAAGCAATCGAAATGACATTGTATTAAAAGATAGAGTATAGTAGAAAGAAGTATGGGATAAAAATCTAAAAAAACTACAAAATAAAAATGCAAAACAAGAAGAAAAATGTTGAGTCGCTCAGTTCTCTCACAGAAGCTCTCGCTCTCTGGTTTGAGGGTCTGCGGCGTGCTCGTTTGCGAGCTAGGGGAAGAGGGGGTTTATATATGGAAACCCATTTGACCTAGCTTCCCAGACTTGCCTGATGGTCTACTTGATGGGGTACACGAGGGTGAAGTCAGGTTAGTCCTCGGGTTGATCTTCGGGTTGCTCTTCATGCTCTTGGATCTTCCTCGATTGTGTTGGGGTTTGGACTTGATCCTGTAGCTCGATGGCTCCTTCGGGTACATGCTCGAATTGTCCTTGTTTTTCCCCATTTTTGGCTCTTTAGCACCTGTTTTCATCCAAAATATGCAAATGCAGAAATGCAACACCCTAAATGCTCTAAAAGTGAATTCCTAGAGTAAATAACCTAAAAATGCTAAGTTAGAGGTATGAACAATGCAAAATATGGACAAAAAAAAATGCTAAAAACATGTAAATTAGAGAGTTATCAGTGTTCTCTCTATTTCCGTGTTTAAAGCTTGAGTCAGATCCATCAATCAGCATTTGATTGAATCTAAAGTTGTTGTATCAATTTCCAACTAGTGGTATCAGAGCCTCAGGTTCTTGAGAAGCAAGCTTTGTGAGAAAGTTTTCAGATCTGTGAAGGAAACTGATAGCTTTATATCAGATATGTAGTTCGCAGAGAGATAGTGCTACAATAACGTGAAAGAAGAAGATGGTGGCTGTTCTGGGTTTCAAAACGTCGATGTTGGAAGAAGGAAGATTCACTACAGCGGATCCATTAAGATTAGATGTTTTCAGGTTTACGAACTCTGAAGGATCTACAAGTTGTCTCCTTCAATGGCTCGAGAGTTGAACATCAATGTGAGTTCAGGATCAAGCTAGTCACTGGTGATGATGTTGATATCAGTTATATGATATATCTTGAGGCTGGTACAAGAACGCTCATCCATAGAGTTTGTTTTTGATTTAAGGTTGCGCAACCAACTGGAGATTAGTTTGAGGTGGAGTTAACCTCTACTTGCTTTTGGCTCAAATATTGAAGATGTCAAGTCTGTATCCTCTACAGTCACAAGGTCAAAGTGTGATGTTCTGAAGAGTTGTTTCTATTTGTTGATGGTCTGCATGAGTTAAGAGAATCAGAATCTTGGTATAGCACAAAAGGTTAGCTGTTGATTTTGCAAGGGATTATCCAAGATTCAATGATGGGTTTCAGGTTGTGTTTTTGGTATATTCAGTTTGCTGAAAGTCTGATGCAGCTTGTGTGCGAGTTTGAGAAGTTTGAACAATCCATATGAACAGGATTCTGCTACAATGGGACGCCATAAAAGCTTGAAATCCTATGTGTGTTAATGGTTGTTTGAGTATCAATAAGGATTTCTGGTTCAGATCAAAGAAGAAGTTGCAGATGAGCATGAAACAGTTTCAGGTTAATATGTTGGAAATAAAACAGGTTAGCTTCTTTGAGGAAATTCAAGTCTGGCAAAGATTTGAGAAAGTGTGTAGTTGATTGCAAGATGTGAGTATCAGTGTCAATGGTTAGTGATAACACTCTAATTTACATGTTTTTAGCATCCCTTTTTGTCCTTATTTTACTAGTGCGACAGTGTGGTGACAAGGTTTTAGAGGTTCATTGTCTAAGAAATAATTGCTTGAGGCATGTAAGGCATCCGTATTAGTCTAGAACACTTAGGATTCGATTACCCCCATCCTTAGGAACTTTCGTATTTCATTCCCTGCATTTTCCTTACTTACTCGACCACTTACCCGATCAGGTACATGATAACCTGCATCGAGTAATACCTCGAGCTGTTCATAGTTCGCTTGCATACTCAATAACCCCACTCGATCCTGTACTCGATTGCTTTCATCGAGTGCTTAGGTCATGTGGTTTACTTGTCTATATTCTTTTACTTTGTTTATATTAAAACTGTTAGAACCAAACCCCCTTATTGCTTGGCTTGACTTGCTTGATTATGATTGCATCCTATCTGTTAGCATAACAACCATTTGGATTGATAACCCTTTGTACTACAACTGCATAGGGAATTAATACCCTAGGTGAAAACAAGTCTATCAATTTGGCGCCGTTCCCATTTGGTTGTTTCTTGTTACATTTAGGATTTCAGAACATGCTAGATCAAGTTCTTTTTATTATTTTTTCAGTACTGACTGTTTGCTTGTCTGTTTTGGATCTCAGGTGAACCTACACGAACCCCTACCCAATCCACCACCTGAACCCCTACCCGAACCTGTCTACCCGAGCACCTGCTCGAGTGACCTTTCGGATTCTTGATCGGGTACCTGTATACACCAACCGTTTGCCAGGAGAACCAAGACATCAAAGGACGGTATCAGAGCAGAACAGGAAGAAGTGGGAATGGAAAACCAACAGGATCAAACTAAACTTCTAAGGAGAAGGAAGATTGGTGATAGTGATGCTCTCACTACTTATATTCAGAGGTATGGGATAGTGCCTCCTGCTGTCCACAACACAACCTTCACAATCAAGAGTAGTCTGATCACAATGGTTCAGAGCAACAGATTTCATGGACTGCCTACTGAAGACCCACTTGCACATCTTGATTAGTTTGATAGGCTCTGTAGTCTCACCAATATAAATGGAGTTAGTGAGGATGCCTTGAAGCTAAGTTTGTTTCCATTTTCTCTAGGAGATAAAGCCCATCAGTGGGAGAAGACTTTACCTTCTAGAAAAACCACCTCTTGGATTGATTGTAAGAAGGTCTTCCTTGCGAAGTTCTTCTCTAGTTCAAGGACTGCACGTTTGAGGAACGAAATTTCCGCATTTCTTCAACAAAATGGCGAGTCTTTCAGTGAAGCATGGGAGCGCTTCAAAGGCTACCAGAGACAATGCCCACACCATGGATTCAACGATGCATCTTTGTTGGGGACTTTGTATAGAGGTGTTATTCAAAGTATCCGAATACTTCTAGACACAGTCTCCAATGGAAGTTTCATGAATAGAGATGTAGCTGAAGGTTGGAAATTAGTAGAGAATCTTGCTCAATGTGATGCAAATTATAGTGAGGAATATGATTTCAGCTTAAAGGGAGGTGTTGATTCTGAGGAAGGCCATAGGAAGGAACTAAATGCCTTAAATGAGAAGCTTGAGAAGCTAGATAAACTCCATCTAACCCAACAGGAGCAAGTACATGTTGTCTGTTAAGATAAGCAGTTTATGGTCCCAATATATCCTCCACAACATCCCAAGCAGGCCCCTGCTCAAGATCAAGAACTGACGAATATGCTTCGGCAAGTTCTACAAAGTCAAGCTAATGAAGCTATGGAAACAGCTAGGCTGTTTACAGAGATGAACAACAAACTGGACTACATCAACAATGCCCATAATCTCAATATTGACGATTTGACCTCCAGAATTCATCACCTTGAAAGCTTGGCTGCTTCTCCTTGTTCAGGACAACTCCCAGGGACATCAATAATCCATCAAAGGGAGTTGGCTACTATCCATGCTATCACCTTAAGGGAGTTACCTGCCTATGAAGAAAACATTACAATCATTGGGGACAATGCACTTCAAGATGGGGAGGATTTATGTGAAAATCATTATGTAATATTTGAGGGTGTAAATGGGCCAAAAACAGAGATTTTCGCAGCATATGAGGAAGCTCCAACGGGAGCACGACCCCATAACACGACCCCATGTTCGGGTTCATGTTCGGGTCCATGGTCGGGTGACACTCCAGCTCTCCCAGAATGCTCAGGTTCAATCTTCAAGCTTCCCCAACAGCTGGAGTCAAGAAATTCCGTATCTGATGGGTTGTCAGCACTTCAAACTACTAACATTCTCAAGGATTCTGTGAGGGAGTTAACAACTATAGTGAAGAAGATCAGTGGGAAAATCAAGAAACTTCAAGGGAAAGTCAGTTGTTCTTCCTCAAAGAAAGCAAAGCAAGGGCTGCATATAACGATCAGGAATAAAACTTTTAGCATTGATCCTAGAAAAAGAAGAAAAATGAAATCTCAGGGAATAGAGAGGACTTCATCTCCTCTCTATAAATCTTCCAAAGCATGAGAAGGATGAAAAGTCAAGCTTAGTGACTTTAAACAAGCTCACTTGGGAGGAAGTCCCAAAGGTATCCTTCTGAATATGGCTGAAGTTTTTTGTTGTTTTGATTTCTTTTTTTTAGTGTCTTTGAATTCTAGGAATATAAAAAAAAAAACATTAAGTGTTAAGGGGATATTTGAATGAGCTAGAGCCTACCCGATGCCCTACCCGATGCATGACTCGGATGCTGGTCCGAGCAACAGGTCCGCACACATCAACGAGCTCACTGATGAGCCAAATCCAGCAACCACTGGAGCTGAGAACAAGCCTGAATGTACATTGGGAAGCATGGAAGCTGTTGTGACGTCCTTCTTCTCCAACCCATGAGGTACCAATTTCATCCAACCTTGTATATATCATTGCATTTAGTTTAATTAATTTTGTGTGATTCTTGGATTCTTTTCCAACTTTTATTTACACAGGGACTGTGTAATCTAAGTTTGGGGGAGGGTCCTAGAATGTATTTAACATTGTGTTTTTTTTTTTTTTTTTTTTCAAATTTTTGCATGCTAGTTTTATTCATTTGAGTTTGCATCTATGTGCATTAAAAACCCCAACAAAATTAGAAAAATTTCGAAAAAAAAAAAAAGAGTGTTCATGTAGATGCATTTACATATTAGGATTGAGTCTAGTTTGTTTCATATAGGATTGTTGCATATGCATCTTAGGGGACAATGATTAAAACCACCTTGTTTAAAATCAAACCTTAGGATTGAAGCTATAGCCCTTAATCACAGTTCATTGTTGCTAGATCAGTCTTTGGAAAAAAATGAAAAATTTTTGCTTAGACCCTTTGTGTCGATAATGATTCCTCCACTTGCTTGAACATTAGAACATCTCTATATTATTGGATTTAATTTGAACTTTAATTGTCTTGCTTATGGAACTTGAATACTTTCTCATGGTAACTCTAAACTCGGGTTAGCACTCCACTTTCTACCAATCTTTTCGTTTAACCCGATTCATTTGTCCTACCCATGAACCCAAACCTTTCTTTCAAACCTTGTTGTGAATTGTTGAGTGAGGCCTTTTTCATTGTGCTATAGGTTGTGAAACCTTGAGAGTATTGAGAACGACAAAGAACTGCCTCTTGATTTAGCTAAGTTAGATTTGAACTAGCTAATAGATTCGATTTTGAAAGATAGGTGGTTAGAATGTTTATTTGGGGATGGGTTGTGGAATATAAAAAAAAATAGAAAAGTTCCTAAGGTTAGAATTAATTAGCTCTAAGTCTCTAAGTAAAAAAAAAAAAAAAAAAGTTCTTGCTATAGTCTCCTAGAAAGAAAGAAAAAAAAAAGAATATATGTATATTAGGAGTTTAGCAAAGAAACAAAAAAAAATTTTTTTTAAAAAGAGAGATTAAGAGCTAGAATTTTAAAGTCTAAAAGTCTAAACTTTAGGGAGTAAAAAAAAAAGAGAGTTAAAATCAAGGGTGTGGGTAATTAAATTTTAGGAGGTTTAAAAAAAAAAAATCATTATGAATGTATGGGAAAAGGGTAGATCATCAAGAGTTAAGCTTTGTATGCCCAAATTATTCTCAGTCTTAGATAGTTTTTACGACTGTCTAGCATTCCACTTTTTGAGAGAAACCACCTAAAGAATTTGCTTGAAACCACCTTATCAAAAAGCCTTACCCTTGAAACTGATTGAGCTTGATTCACCTTCCATTTGCAAGAATTCGCCGAACACTTAATTGAATGTGAAAGAGATGTTCCTTATCTTTAATTGGGGGTTGAGCTAGATCGATACATGGCAATAAGCATAGAAAAATATTTGTAAGTATGTTGATTGATCTTAGCACCATTAAACTATCTTTAAGGACTATAGCTTGCATCCTTCGATTAGCATCTTAAGGTTATGAGTCCCCACTTTCAAACCGTACCTTCTTACTTACTTGCTAGAGGACTAGCAAGATTTAAGTTTGGGGGTCTGATAACACTCTAATTTACATGTTTTTAGCATCCCTTTTTGTCCTTATTTTGCATTGTTCATACCTCTAACTTAGCGTTTTTAGACCATTTACTGTAGGAATCAAGTTTTAGAGCATTTAGGGTGTTGCATTTCTGCATTTGCATATATTGGATGAAAACAGGTGCTAAAGAGCCAAAAATGGGGAAAAACAAGGACAACTCGAGCATGTACCCAAAGGAGCCATCGAGCTACAAGAACAAGTCCGAACCCCAACACGATCAAAGAGGATCCAAGAGCGCGAAGAGCAACCCGAAGATCCACCCGAGGAGTTACCCGACTCAAGCCTCGTGCACCCCATCGAGTAGACCATCGGGCAGGTCTGGGAAGCTAGGTCAAATGGGTTTCCATATATAAACCCCCTCTTTCCCTAGCTCACAAACGAGCACGCCGCAGACCCTCAAACCAGAGAGCGAGACCTTCTGTGAGAGAACTGAGCGACTCAACATTTCTTCTTGTTTTTGTACTTTTAATTTGTAGTTTCTTATAGATCTTTGATCCCTACTCTTTTCTACTCTACTCTATCTTTTTAATAATGTCATTTTCGTTTATTTCTATGGTTTTATTATTCGTTTCTATGTCCGAGTAGTGTAGCAAAGTTTCTAGGGATGGGATAGATGATTAGGTGTTCTTGATCGGTTAGGATGCTTTAGTTGATTGTTATGATAGATAAATTTCCTTCTAGGTTGATGTTCTTAATGCGGTCAACAGACCGACAGGTTGAGACTAGATCTAGGGCGCTTATAATGCTACAGGCCGAAAGGAGTAGATAAAATGCTTGATTAGGTCAATGCTAGAGGTATACTTAACTTTGAGTGACAAAATCAGATAAGTCTAAGTATATTGACAGAAAAATGAATTGTTCTTAATGCCTGCTTGTACATATTGTTAGTGCGACAGTGTGGTAGTATGTTCAAGGTTGATTGTTACTAGTGCGACAGTGTGGTGACAAGGTTTTAGAGGTTCATTGTCTAGGAAATAATTGCTTGAGGCATGTAAGGCATCCGTATTAGTCTAGAACACTTAGGATTCGATTACCCCCATCCTTAGGAACTTTCGTATTTCATTCCCTGCATTTTCCTTACTTACTCGACCACTTACCCGATCAGGTACACGATAACCTGCATCGAGTAATACCTCGAGCTGTTTATAGTTCGCTTGCATACTCGATAACCCCACTCGATCCTGTACTCGATTGCTTTCATCGAGTGCTTAGGTCGTGTGGTTTACTTGTCTATATTCTTTTACTTTGTTTATATTAGAACTGTTAGAACCAAACCCCCTTATTGCTTGGCTTGACTTGCTTGATTATGATTGCATCATATCTGTTAGCATAACAACCATTTGGATTGATAACCCTTTGTACTACAACTGCATAGGGAATTGATACCCTAGGTGAAAACCAGTCTATCAGTTAGATTCTTGTGAATCTAAGCAAGGTTCAGAGTGTTGATTACCATGCGTTAAAGGAGATCATAAGGGAGCTGAATGGAGTCTGAAGAAATTGGCTCAAGACTACAAGGTCTGTTGTTTGATATTCTGTGGCACACGAGTTATGAATCAAAAGGAACAGATGGGTGTTCTGTTGGAATAACATGTAAGTGTATAGTCATTGTTCAGGTTTCTGTGGATGTTGCAGAAGTTGGTCAAGCTCATGATGTAGCTGACGTTACACATGAGTTTTGTGAAGACGAGTACAAACTCATGGTAAAAGCTGATAAGGAAAAATCAGTGATGTGGTGACTAAAAGCTTCAATTTCAAAAGAGATAAGATAAAATGGTTATTGTGAAATTCAGACGTGGAAGATTCAAGGTCTTAAAGTTTGCATAGTAGGCCATCATTGTTGGTTTGACATGATGATCAAGAGAAAACATGAGGTTGCATTGATAATTGGTAGCTGATCATCAAGGTGGAGTTTACATTTGGTGATAGAAATCAATACGGTTGTGTAGCTTAAACTGGATTAGTAATGTCAGTTGGAAGCTAGTTTAATCAAGAATCATGTGGTTATTCTTAGAATGTATCAGGCATCTCGTTCTGGTATATAATGCGACTAGTGCAGACGTATACAAAGTCTTGATAGTAGCAGTCAAGGGATTATATGAATGAGTCAAGATTGTTTGAAGCTATAAGAGAGTGTGGAAATTCGCATTCAGGAGGTGTTTATCTACATGATGGAGTGTATCAGAGGTCAGTGTGAATTGAACAAAGGTAAGCTAATATGGTGATTGTCAAAACTGTTGGCTGAATATTTGTTATGTGTAGTGGATTGAACGAAGTTTTGTGTCGAAATTCTTCCTAGCCTTAGGACGTTAGGCGACGTGACCTGTTGGAAACAACAGCGGTGCATTTTGGGATTTTATCTATTGTTGTCATACAAATTGCTATTGAATCGAAGACTGTTTCAGGTGTTTGGAACATATTTGATTCTAGAGTTCTGCTATGTGGTTCAGAAGGATTTTCTGAGTTAGTAAGCAGAGATTTAAAGTTTTTCGATTCAGTCACTAGGACAGTCTCTATGGAGTCAGTCAGAACCGTAGAGGAAAGGCTGTTTGTTTTGAAGACACATAAGTGATTGTGTTGTGTATGAGGTATTCAATCATGGAGTGATCTCTGGTATTGAAGTATGGTCTATGTAATTCATATCAGGAAAGTCTGTTGTGCATCTCACATGGAAACATGTTTTATCTCAAGGCTTGAAGTATTTGCAACTGATATGAAGTCATAGAAAGGCTGATTATGAAAGAGAGTCAAAATTGCATTTGTTGATCAGTTGAAGACAACTACTTGAGAAGTTGTAAGTTGTATGTTTGCATCATAAGGTGGAGTTTGAATAATCTCCTTAGTAAAAGGCTGTTGAAGGCCTGAGAAGATTTATGATGTTGTACCAAGTTGTTTGGTGGATTCTGGATACTTGTGAATGTGTTTAAGAGTTGGAGTAACACATACTGAGCTTAAGGTTTGATGTGAAGAAGCTTTAAGGTATTGTCTTATACATAGCACTTGTTATGATGATATGAGACATGGTTGAAGTGACTAACAACATGTCACAAGCTGTTGGTGGTGATTCTGTTTTATAAGGATGTTTGAACCTGTGAAGTGGTTCAGGTTGATATGTTAAAACATATGGTTGTAATGGGTAATCTCGGGTTATACACTGGTGTTTCTGGATGTTGAGATTCTTTACAAGTCTAACAAGCTCAAGAAGGTGTTGTTGTCAAGGTGTATGATCATACATGTGAGAGACCCGGTTTGGTTGTAACTCAAACAAGTACAAAGAGTCGATTGAAGATCATTGGTTAAGTGGTTGTTATTTGGTTGGCTCAAGTTGTAACTGGCTCACTCTATCTATATGAGTGATCAGGAGGGTTTGTAATTGTGATAAGTTAGAATCAGAGAATTTGTTCAGGTTGAAACAAAAGGGTTTCAATATTTTATGTAGTTGATTCAAGTAAATGTTTGATTTCTGTCTTAGTGCGCACAAGAGTTGGAATTCAAGGGCTAGCAAGTTAGAATCAGGTGTTGCATAATGAAATTCAATCACTAAAACAGGTATATGGTGTTTGACATAAACCATGATGAAAATTGTGTGATTGTTTAACTTATAAGTGGTTTAGCTTACAAAGTGATCTGTTGAGTGAACATGTTGTTGGTGTTGTTAACATATTATTGTATAGTTTATGAGTGGGAATCTCATGATCAAAGCTATGAAGATGTCAAACGCATGACAAAGATGACACAAGAGTGTCTTAAGTACTGGTTTACCTCTGAAGGAATGGACATGAGAATTGTTGAAGTTAAGGGGTCTGTGTGGTTATTCATAGAAGGATGTGTTGATGGTTGATGCAAATTTCAAGAGTTAATTTTGCTGAAATGTTTGTTGTATGAGTGTGACTTATGCAGGTTATTGAAGATTGTTTAGCCAAGTTTAGAGCTGAACTCCAAAGGTTCTATGGGGTGTGTTTCTTCAAAGTTTCAAGCTTGAATCAAGGTGGAGATTGTTGAGATGTGATCCAACTTGAAACAGGAAGTTGTAGTGGATCAGAAGCTTGTATATGTGGGCTTGTTTGGTCTATCAGAAACTGGGCCAGATATTGGTCTGAAGCCCATACAGGAACCAACTATGTATTAGATATAAATACATAAGGTCAAACAGATGAGAAAGAGAGAGAGAGAGAGCAAAAAGAGCTGCGCTGAACCCCAGTTTAGGCGGTTCTGAAGAGGTGAACAGAGCTAGAGAGAGATGTAGATTCTTGGTGTATCTAGGCTCAATCTCTTGTTATTCTTCTTTCATGTGTTGTTATTGTGAGACTCGATCTAGAATGTTAGAAGAGTGTGAGAGGTATGTTGTAACCATAACACATATGTAACTCTTAATCTATAGTGGACGTTGGGGACTCTGTTTCTTCCCCAGACGTAGCTGCTGATGCAGTGAACTGGGTTACCAAATCTCTGTGTTCTCTGTTTATCTGTTCTCTCTATTTTCGTGTTTAAACCTTGAGTCAGATCCATCAATCAGTATATGATTGAATCTAAAGTTGTTGTATCGATTTACAACATGAACCACATTCTTACTACATGCCTTTAAGCTGATAGTGCCTACATTGAACCATACATTTTGAAATAACTAGATTATTGCTCTAAAAAAAATGAATGGTATTTACTTTGTATTTAAACAAAACAAAAGATGATATCCGACACACAAAATAGCCTAAGAACGAGATGGTTAACTAATCTAAATAAAAGATAGGACTTTCAGTATAATTTTTCTATGAGATTTTAAATTTTAATAAGTGACATAAAAGACTGATCATGAATTCTATTTTGAGCTCAGGCAAAATACATATACTTACTATATTATGAGTTATGACCCGTGTTGTCAAAAAAAAAAAAAAAAAAAAGAGTTATGACCCGTGCTACCACACAACTTGATATTCATTTAAGATTTAAAATTGCAAAGATATGTTTAAAAAGTAACTAATGTTATTGTTTTATTCTTGTTAAATATTTATTTTAGTTAATTTTTTTTTCTGTATATTTTTGGATCTTATTAAATCCTTCATAATATAATGCTTGATAAGTTTTTTTTTGTTTTGTATTAAACTATAACTATTTTTTTTAAGTAGTTATAATTATGTGACGTACAATACCATTATTAATAGTGTCATAGAGTTATAATTATGTAATATGATTTAAAGAGAAAATAAGTTATATTACTCTGTGGAATAATTAAGTTGATTATACAGTTACAAATAATAAATACAATTAAATTTATCTGGAATACAATTGCAAATATGTGAAACAAATGATAAAATTTAATAATCAAATTGCAAAGATTTAGAGGTTATAAATCTTATTAAATCCATTTCAACAGTATCTAAACACTTTACATATAACCCGTCGTTTATCATATGACTTGCAAGCTCTTATTTTTTTTTTCTTTTTTTATCAAATTAACATATCACAAATTTTTTTTTCTTTTCTTCACGTAATACATTCCAAATATCTTTATTTTACTAAAATAAAATTAGATTATTTCTAATCTCAATTTATTTTTAAAGTTTTATAAATAAAATTAAATTTAACAAAAATATATTAAAATTTGTTGTACGTTATTTATAAGTTTTACTTTTGCTATAATATACTTATTTATATTCATTCACAAATCTTTTATTTATGTTACCATTAAAAACGTATTTTTCACATCTAAATATATTGTATTTTACAAATATATTATTTACCACCACCTAGAAAATGTCAGTATGAACACATTAAGTCAACTATTATATGTCTTTTTACTTTTACTTTTGCATAGTTTTTTTAATTACTAATATTATTGGCTCAAAAAGTATTTCGAATAAAAAAATATATTATATAGTATACAATCATCACAATAGTATATGACCAACCATGGAAAGAACCTCGACTCCGCCCTCCTCCCTTATGGAGAAAACCTTGCGTCAAACCTCCTACACCATAGAGAGAACCTTGGCTCCACCTTCCTCTTTGGGGAGATAACCTTGCGTCCAACCTCCTCCACCTTTCTCCCTTGGAGAGATAACCTTGCGTCTAACCTCCTCCACCATAGAGAGAACCTCGGCTCTGCCCTCCTCATGTGTGGTGAGAACATGTTCACGTCTTTTAGCTATCTCAAAATGGCTTGCTCCGACAACCAGTGAAACTAAAGACCATTTTCTAACGTTACAAAATCTTTTGATAGTAACTAATGTTAAATTTTCTAATGTATTTGTGGAAGTGTTTTCGACACACCATGATGTAGCCTTTGTCTCTGGAACGCCCCGACTGCCACCTTGCTTAGTGAGCCCCATGTCCACTCACAGTCCATGGGCTCTCACCTTTATCAGTGGACTCCACGTATACTCTTGGCCTACCTATATCCGACGGCCGGTTTATTACTTCCTAAAGGCTTTAAATACTTTTTTACCGATCCTACAAATCACCATATGATATTTATTTGTGTTTTGTTTTCACTCGCACAGTTTCGACAATCACTTCCCAAAAGGTCACCTATCCTGAAACTACTCCAGCTCAAGTACGCTTAACTCTGGAGTTCTCTCAGGACCCTTGATCGAAAAAATAATTGCACTTTGGTGACACAGGTGGCCAAATAAATTATTTTAAACATATCCGTACACCATGGTGCACAGTCTCCGAACTCCTATAGGTCTATCAACAACAATTTATGTTTTTCTAATCTATCTATCTATATATGTTTGTTGAAAACTTGTCTTTGATTAGTCTATTTTATCTAACCATTAGGTTGATGAGCTTCTACTGCTTATCTCCCTTTGGGATTGAATAAATGGTAACAATTATGTTTGCAAAAAAAAAGTATATGACCACCAATCAAAGAAATTAGAAAAAAAAATAATTTGACATAAATAAAGAAATAATAGAAAATTATAAGCATGATAATATAAGAATCCCAAATAATTCAAAAATGAAAACATACATTAAATAAAACAATATAAAAATAATACATTAAAAATACAGTATTAGAAAAGGAAGATGCATATATTAATCTTTTTTTTGGTCAACATATTAATCTAACCTATTCCAAACTAAAAAGAGAAAGTAGGAGAAAATTTAGGTTTTAAAAATGAGACAAATTTACCTTTCCATTAAAAAGTTTTACCAATAGAACAAATTTGAAAGGAATATTTTTGAATAAATTATTTTGTTATCTATGCTTATATAGAAGTGAGTATTTACAAAATTAAAATTAATAATTCATCTATATTTTACTTAATCTAATTTCTACTCTTTGTAGAATTAATAACTTAAAATTAAAAATAAGTAAATAATGTTATAGTTTTGAATTTTATGAAATATATATATATATATATATATAATCTTATAATTATTTTTAAAATATTATTAATTTTATAATTATCTCAAATCTCTCATATCAAATATTAATTTTTAGTTTACACATTTGAAAATCTCAGATTGATATAATAAGATATTAGTTTAATTGACTTTTTCTTAGTACGTGAGATAAATATACATAAAATGCGATGCATTTAAAATCGTTGGGACGGTTGAGATATATCATATATGAGAGCTAAAACCCCTTCAATTAATTTATGTTGCCAAAAAAACAGGGTTAACTGGCTATACAGGAGGAACAGGTGATTACTTTTCCATGAAATTTTTACGATCTAGGGTTGATAGATCCTATTAATACGTCGGGAGATTTTGAGAATTTGCATCTGAATTGTATCGAAACAGAATCAATATCGATGACCAACCATGTTATTCGTGGAAACAAGAAATCTCCACTGTCTAGATATTCTCCTTACAATTCAGGGTCAGTGAGAGTTTGCTTTCTCTTACTCAATTTTACAAAGTGAAGTAATTGATTTTTTTTCTTTTGTGTTTGGCAACACTAACTTCACTAATGAGAAAGAGAAGCAGAAAGAGGAGGCTGTGCGACTCGGAGTTGAGTTCTCGCTTCTTGTGGCTGAAGCAATGTTCCTTTTATCTGATGACATTCGTTCTATGTTACGATTCTGTCATTGGCTAATAAGCTTTGCAGGAAAGAAAGATTTTAATGGTCCTTTCGTTGGAAGGGTGTTTCATGTTATTGAATATGTTTTTGAAACATATATTAAACCCAAAAATGCAATCTATAGGGACAGTGGCAAATCAATCCAATGGGAATTGATCGGAAGGTTTCGCCAGGATTTTACTCTTAGAATCAGAAGTTTGGCTAACATTGTAGCGATTCTCAAAAATGGAGGCATAGTGAAATCGTCTCGTGGTTTTGAACTCCAAAACCAAGAGCTTAAGAAGTTAAAGGAGAAGCTGAGGTCTGTCAAGGATGTTTCAGACGCAAATGGGTTTGTGAGAGATACCATTCTAGTTTTAGCAAGAAAGATTTAAGAACAAAAGATCTGTTTATAAGAATAACTCTCTTATATAACTTAAAGAAAATAACTCAAAACTTTAAGTTCTCTCACACAATCTCTCAAATCTCTCAAAGGTATACCACACATTGGCAACTCTTTATATAGAGAAAACTTAGAACATTATTTCCTAATCCAAATAGGTAAACTAACTTATTTAGATTCCTCCTAAATAGAACTATTCCTAATTGGATTAGAGTTTTCCTTTTCCTTTAAACCGCTTTCTTCTTCTTCAAGCTTAGCCCAACAATCTCCCCTTTAAGCTTGAAGTCCTTTCTTGACATGCTATGAACTCCAATGTGATTCCTCATAACCTTGAACCTGTTCTTGTCAAGTGCTTTGGTTAAGATATCAGCCTTTTGCTCCGTTCCTGGAATATGCAGTACTTCAACTTGTCCGTTTTCAACACACTCACGAATGAAATGATATCGCCGGTGAATGTGCTTGCTGCGGCCATGGAAAACCGGATTCCTAGTGAGTGCAATAGCAGACTTGTTATCCACCCGTATCATTACTTTCTCACAAGCTCTTCAACTATTTCAGCAAAGAGTTCTTGTAGCCAAATGGCTTGTTTAGCTGCCTCTGTTGCTGCCATAAACTCAGCTTCACACGAAGATAAAGCCACCACTTGTTGCTTTTGAGAACACCATGTAATTGGACATCCGTTAAAGTAAAAGACATGACCAGCTGTGCTTCTTCCATCATCAATATCCACACTGTGACTACTGTCACTATAGCCTATCAAACCTGTTTTTTCCCCTCTCCTAAAGTAGAATCCATGATCAAGTGTTCCTTGAAGATACCTCAAAATGTGCTTCAGAGCAGCACCATGCGATTCTCTAGGCTCTTGAAGATATCGACTTAAAATCCCAACAGAGTACGACAGATCAGGCATGGTATGAAGTAGATACCTTAAACAGCCAATTTGTTTTCGATAGAGTGTTCCATCGATAAACCGTGGATCTTGTGTTTTCGAAAGCTCCAGACCAGGTTCCATCGGAACAAGAACAGAGTTACATTCACGCATCCCTGCTTCTTCTAAAATTTTCTTTGCATACCTCTCCTGTCTTAACTCAATCCCATCTTCTCCTTGATGAACTTCAATCCCGAGATAATAGGTGAGCTTGCCTAGATCACTCATCTCATGTTTCCCAGCCATCTCTTTCTTGAAGTCAAGGATTAACTCAAGACTAGAGCCTGTGACAAGCAAGTCATCCACATAGACCGCTACATTGAGGAGACTTTCTTTACCTTGCTTCTTATAAAGAGATGGTTCTTTAGTGCATCTTTCAAAGCCCAATTCACCGAGTATGCTGTTTAACTTCAAGTTCCAAGCAGAGGTGCTTGCTTAAGTCCATAGAGTGCTTTATGCAACTTGTAGACCTTCTCTTCCTTATCTTTGACAGCAAAACCTTCTGGCTGAGTAACATATACATCTTCTATCAAATCTCCATGAAGAAATGCAGTCTTTACATCTAAGTGATGTATTTCCCAAGCATTCGAAGCAGCCAAAGCAATAATGAACCGGACTGTTTCAATTCGAGCAACTGGAGCAAAGACCTCATCAAAATCTATCCCATGCCTCTGCACATATCCTTTGACAACAAGCCTTGCTTTGTGCTTATTTACACTGTTATCTGCATTTTGTTTTAACTTAAACACCCATTTCAAACCGATAGGTTTCACTCCAAAAGGCAAATCGACTAAGCTCCATGTGTTGTTCTTTGTTATCGACCTGATTTCTTCCTCACAAGCATCTTTCCATACATTGAACTTGCTTGCTTCTTTGAAACTCCCTGGTTCTTCATTAGCTGCTAATAAAAGATTCTCTCCTTCTATGTCAGCTAATAGCACATAGTCACTCAAGTAGCTTGGTCGTTTAATTTGTCTTTCGGACTGTCTTAAAACAAGTCGTTGAGACTGAGACTGCGGCTGTATAGAACTCTGCTGCACAGGTTGCGGCTCTAGAATTCGTTCTTGTTCCTCTACAGGTTCAGTTTCAGAATCATCCGTAGCTTCTTCTTCCTCAGAGACATCATTCTCTCTGTTTTCCTCTGTTTCATCTGTAACAATTGCTTCTCTAACTCCATTGTTACCAAAGTCGCCAAGGATAAGGACAAAAGTTCCTGATTCTTCAGAGTTAACCACATGGTCATTCCACCTCCAGCTCTTATCTTCAGCAAACACAACGTCTCGACTAACAGTAATTCTCCGGTTGGTTGGATCAAGAAGTCGGTACGCCTTTGAGCCAGGTTCTGTTCCAAGATATACTAGCATCTTCGACCTGTCATCAAGCTTTTTGAGATGTGGAGTCTCGACTTTAGCATAGGCGACACATCCAAACACTCGCAAATGTCCTACGTTTGGCTTCTTTTTCTTGAAACATTCGTATGGTGTTTGAAAATCTAAGCTTCTTGTTCCTACCCGATTGATGACATAAGTTGCATTCCTCACTGCTTCTCCCCACAAGTAGTTGGGCATGTTCATATGTTTCAAGAGGCTTCTGGTCATCTCCAACAGTGTCCTATTGCGTCGCTCAACAACACCGTTTTGTTGCGGTGTATATGGGCCGTAAAGTTCCTATTGATGCCTTCTTGTTCGCAGAAACTGAGAAATTCTTGAGACATGAACTCACCTCTTCTATCGGTTCTAAAAGTTTTGATCAAGGTGTTAGACTCTTGTTCTACCAATGCTTTAAACGCCTTGAATTTCTCGAATGCTTCGCTTTTCTCCTTTAACAGAATGGTCCACATATATCTTGAGTGATCATCAATCAGTACAAAAATATACCTTTTGTGCGCAGGCATAGATGGTGAGATCGGTCCACAGAGATCTCCATGAACAATTTCTAGTGTTTGTGTTGCTCGATAGGATGTTGCCTTTGGAAAGGTTTGCCTTGTTTGTTTACCAAGTAAGCATGACGCACAAGTCTCCTTCTCTTTCGGTACACTCGATATCCCAACCACTAACTGTTTTGCAACCATAGTCTTGATAGTCTCGAGACTCACATGGCCCAAACGTGAGTGCCACAAATTAGAATCACTTGAAGCTAGAAGTTGCAGACACTGATTATTTTCAGCCTCCAATTTGACTTTGTAAAGTCTGTTTCTCGAGCATATGGCTCTTACCAACAGATTCCCTTCTCGGTCATGGAAGGTGAGATGACCATCTTTCATCCATATATCGCAGCCAGCTTCAGTAGCTTGTCCCAAGCTAATGATATTACTCTTGAGATTTGGTATGTAATAGACATCGGTTAGCAACTTACGTCCTCCTCCTTTGGTGATGAATAGAATCGAACCCTTCCCTTTTATATCGATGTGTGAATCATCACCAAATCGAACTCTTCCTGTGACCATTGGATTGATAGTGCAAAATAAACCATAGTTTCCTGTCATATGGTTACTAGCACCGTTGTCTAGATACCAAGTCTCATCTGAGCAGTCTTCAAGCTCTTTTGGTTGTATCTTCTTTTCATTAAGATACACTACTTCATGCATCATAAGAGATTCAGCCTCATGAGTGTCATCTTCTTCCTTCTCCGAAGTTTCTTGTGCTTTAATCAATTTTAGTAACCGATCAGGACAATTCGATGCATACTGTCCAATCTTGTCACACTTGTAGCAAGTAATCCTTGATTTGTCCCTTTGTTGAAAGCCAGAACGAGCTCGACCTCTTCCTCTTCCATGGTATGAGCCTCTTCCTCTGCCACCATCATAGTTGAAATCGTAGGACTGAGACTGCTGAGACTGCTGAGACTCTGAGTTGACATACATGAGCTTGTTCTGGTTGTCTTGAGGATCCTCTATATCATTAATTCGTTCCTCATAGGTCTTTAATCTACCAACAATGTCTTCAAAAGTTGTTGTTTTTAGATCAAGAACCTGCTCAAGTGCTGCGATTATATGAATATACTTCTTCCTTGGCAAACTTTTCAAGAACTTCTTCACAATCTTCGTTTCTTCAATGATTTCTCCCAACGATGCTGATTTTGTGGAGATCTCCGAAAGTTTACCAACAAAGCTGTCAATAGTATCGGTTTCCTTCATCTTGAGTCTGTCGAACTCGGCCATGAGAGTCTGCAGTTTAGCTTCTTTAACACGATCAGCACCTAGATTCCTTGCTTTGATGGAATCCCATACACCTTTAGCGGTAACTTGATCACCGACTTGTAAGATCATGGACTCAGGTATAGATTGAAAGAGTAGGGCTCTTGCAAGGTCGTTCTTCTCCGGTTCAGTAGTTCCAGGATCGATTGCCTCCCATACTTTATGAACACGCAACGCAATGTCCATTCTCATTGCCCATACTGTATAATTGATTGGTGTTAACATAGGGCATTGAATGGACGATGACGTACTCTCCTTCGGCTTGTTACTTGCAGCGATTAACTCACTCATGATTCGAATATCAAACCTAGAAGCTCTGATACCAAATCTAGTTTTAGCAAGAAAGATTTAAGAACAAAAGATCTGTTTATAAGAATAACTCTCTTATATAACTTAAAGAAAATAACTCAAAACTTTAAGTTCTCTCACACAATCTCTCAAACTCTTTCTCTCAAATCTCTCAAAGGTATACCACACATTGGCAACTCTTTATATAGAGAAAACTTAGAACTTTATTTCCTAATCCAAATAGGTAAACTAACTTATTTAGATTCCTCCTAAATAGATTTATTCCTAATTGGATTAGAGTTTTCCTTTTCCTTTAAACCACTTTCTTCTTCTTCAAGCTTAGCCCAGCAACCATAGAGTCTAACACTCTTCAGTTTTGGATGTCTCTCTTTGAAACAACACCTGAAGTGATGAACCCTAAGGCTAGAGTTCTTGAGGTTTTTGGGCCTTTCTTGAACGAAGCAAAACGGAATGCTTGCTGTCGCATTCTTGATTCTTTACTCATATGAATCAGAGTTTCTTAGCAGAGCCGTCGCTGAGTAATAATAAGCCACAAGCCAAAATGTATTATGGGCTGATTAATAACTTAGTTTTAGAGAAAAAGGGGAAAAATGGTAAAACAGTAAGAGGCTAGAATCGAACACAGAACATCAAACTTGAAATCGCTTACACAAACCAACTAGGCTACTCAAACATTTATGAAAAACGGCCACTAAAACGCATGTTAAATTTAAGGCCACAATCCTGTGCTTCATCAGCCTGGTGTCAAGGCCGGCTCTGTTTCTTAGATTGGATGACTTTATTTTACTTCGTAATATTCATTGGATTCTCTAAATATATGTATCAAGTGGTAGTAAAACTCTACTTAGGAAGCATCATTATGGTTTGAAGTCCCTTACATTCTATCAATTTATGTTTCTTTCATCTTTTGTTATAATAAACTCTGAATCCGATGAGATCATTAGCAAGGAGACTGGAATGAAAGCACAATTTCCCACCCAATTTCGAGTTCTCCGAACTTGTTTCATGGCATGTTACAAATTAAAGATTAAAAATTTGGTTTTCTCTTATTTTTTAAAAAATCTGAATGTGATAAGAAAGTTTTGTTAAGCCTTTCTGACCATCCATAAGCCTGATTGTCTTGTATTATTTGTCATCCGGATTAGAGCAGAAAGGGGGAAAGGGGTTTCAAGTTGAATGCTTAAGGTTAAGATCTAGGTAATACAAGCATGATTGGTGCTAGCTAGAAGGTAAACAACCATGCATATTTCATATTTACCTTCCAATAGCATTTCGATAAAAAAAATTAGCAAAGTATAAACAGACGAATTCTTTACTAATAAGTGATTTTAAGACGAATAGCATTCCAACACTGTTTGTTCCTCTGATAAAAAAAATAGAAATTAGCTAGTCTCAAAATTATCTTTCTACTATAAGAAAATTTGTATTTTAGGACTCCAATTTGTGACTATTTTTTTTCGAAAACAAAAAACGATGAATAAGTGACTATTTTAAGATGAATAAGCGACTACGTACGGTATAAACGGACACAATCAAAAAAATAGGAGTAGCCTTTTCTAGAAGGAAAAATCTCTCAAAAGTGACGTCAGCTGGTGAAAAAAGAAGCGATTTTTCTTCAGGTCCGATTTCAGCTCCGTTAAGCTTTGTTTCTTCGATGGCAGAAGCTCTGCCTCCTCCCCCTCCGCTGGCTCCTCTGGATTCTTCTTCTCCTCTCTCCGGTCCTTTTTTGCCAGTTCAGTTTCCTCGTCTTGTCGATGTAGAGATGTCAGATCTGCCTTCTTCTTCTTCTGTTCCTCAGCCAATTAATAAAATTCCCTCTGAGAAAGGAGTTCTTGGAGCGGCTCCTTCTTCTCTGGTTAGAGACATTTCGTCTCTTCCTCCCTATCCCGGACAAGCTTCTTCGCCTGGTGTTACCGACTCAGGGTTTAATTGGACAAAAAATCTTACTTCTTCGGGTAAGATTCCTGTTTCATCAGCTCTGATTTCTATGTCTACAGAAGGTCGCCCTCGGGTTAAAGTTTCAAATTCTGTGTTTGAAAGAGGTGCAAAGCTTCATGAAAATTTTATTGTGGGCATCTTCTATGGAACGGCTCCATCTTATGGGAAGATTTGGGGTGTTTTAAACTTTCTGTGGGGTAAAGATAAAAGAGTCACAGTTCATAAACTGACCTCAAATGCTTGTCTATTCCATATCCCCTCTCCATAGTTAAGGAATAGGGTGCTGCAACGTGAATTATGGCATGTAGGTGACTCTCCGTTCTTTTTCACGGCTTGGAAGTCAGAATTCAGTTTTAATCCTCATTCATTAGAGAAAGCGCCAGTTTGGGCATCTATTAAGGATATCCCTTTTGATTTAATCTCTCCAGAGGGTTTAAGTATCATTTGTAGACCGTTGGGGCGAGCAGTGGATCATAAACCTTTCACTAGTGTCAACTCTGCCGAGGTAAAGTAATTGTTGATCTTATGAAACCTCTTCCGTCTGTGTTGGAAATAGAACGAGATGATGGACAGGTCTTGCTTCTTAATGTCTCTTACCCTTGGTTACCTCCTCTTTGTCCTCTTTGCAATGAAATTGGACATAAAGCTTCACTTTGTCCTACTGCTACTAATTCACATATGCAATCTTCTTTGGCTGGAAAAGAGAAGCAAACTCCTAAAGGACCTGGAAATAATTTTTCTTCATCAACTCATGTGGAAAAGCAACAGGTTTGGAAACTCGTGTCTGAAGGTCATGTTAAACAAGTTTCGACCCCTACTCGAGTTTCTCTAGTTCATGGAAAAGAGGATTTACCTACTTCCTCTCAGGTTATCAGAGCTCCCTCTGTTTCCGCTCTATCTGGGTTACCCCTTGCTCATGAATGTTCTTCTGTGGACTTGGATGTAGCTTCGACCAATTCTGTTCAGTTGCCTGAATTGACCACCCCTAGTATCCTCTCCTCGCCTTTACTCTCAGTGGCTAAACCTTCTACTTCCATCTCAAACCCTTTTGAACTATTATCAGTAGAGGAAAATGCTTTGGTCTTGGGTGAGATGTTTTCTTCGCTGGTTCTCTATGGTTCTTCTCCCTCTTCAGCCTCCTCCAAAGATAAGAAATCTAAGAGAAAGAGGTATGACCAAATCTCACCTGCTCAAGGTGGCGTTCTCTCCCTGCAAAGAGGGAAGCGTCACACTCAATAATCTGTTTATATGCCAGACAACTTTTTTTGGAATGTGCGAGGTCTTAATGATTTTTCAAAGCATCGACCTCTTTGTAACTGGCTTAGTAGTCGTCCAGTCACTTTTGGAGCTTTGTTGGATACACATGTTAAAGAAGCTAGTAAGGATTTTATTATGTCAGTTCTTGATTTGGAGTGGTCATTTTTGTCTAATTACCAGTTCTCGGAGTTAGGAAAGATTTGGATCATTTTTAAAGCTCCGACTAAAGCAATAGTTCTTTTTGTTGACCTTCAGTCAATTACTTGTGAGGTGTCTTTGGAGGATGGGTCAGTTCTTATTTACACAGCGGTTTATGCATCTACCGAGGAAGAGGAAAGGAAAAAGCTTTGGATTTCACTTCAGGATAGACACACATCTCTCTGTTTAGCAAACAAGCCGTGGATGATTAATGGGGATTTCAATGAGATTCTTAGTCCAGCGGAAACCTCAAATAATAATACGGTCAGCTCTACAAGAGGTATGCGTATGTTTGGAGACTGTTTAGCTGATTTAGGTCTCTTTGATCTTCCCTTTAGTGGACCTAAATTTACTTGGACGAACAAAAGATCAGGAGATCTGATTGGGAAAAAACTAGATAGATACTTGGTGAATGGTTGTTGGCTGCTAAGATTCCCTTCTAGTTTTTGTACCTTCCAAGCCCCTGAGTTCTCTGATCATACACCTGGTCATGTAAAGATTGTCTCGCCTCCTCCGTCTTATGATACTAGGCCATTTAAATTTTTTTCGCTTTTAACAAAGCATCGAAGTTTTCTGGATTCGGTTTTGGAAGCTTGGACACATGTTGGTATATCAGTCCTTACTCTTAAAGACTTCTGTTTCAAGCTGAAAATGATGAAAAAGCCTATAAAAGATTTGATGAAGAAAAATTTCAGTGGCTTAGAAAAGAGAGTTGTTGAGGCTCACTCCAAGCTTAATGATCTTCAGCTGTCCCTTCTCAGACCAATATTCAGAATGAAAAATTAGCTTTGGAGGGTGGTTGCATCTTAGTCTTGCGGAGAAGAGTTTTTACAAGCAAAAGTCTTGTCTAAGATGGTTGGGTGAAGGTGACTTTAATACTTCTTTTTTCCATAAGGTTACTACGGCTAGGAATGCTAGAAATGCCATCAAGTTTCTGTTGAAACCGGATGGATCTTTCACTTCATCTCTCCAAGAAACTCATGATCTAGCTATCGGCTATTTTGCTGGGATCCTACGTTTAGTTGAGGCAGGTTTTGTCCTGATTTACCTGAGCTCCTTAGTTCTTTAATCCATACAACTTGTTCGATTGAGCAGCAATCTTCTCTCTCCTCTCCTTTCTCTGCTGAAGCTATAAGAGCTTGTATTCTCAATTTGCCTCTCAATAAAACACCAGGACCAGATGGATTTCCTGTAGAGTTCTTCAAGGCTACATGGTCTATTATTGGGCAGGAATTAACATTGAGTGTGCTCCAGTTCTTTCATGATTCCTTTATCCCATCTGCCTTAAATTCTATATCTCTTATCCTAGTTCCAAAGTGGCTAGGGGCTGTTGAATTGAAGGATTTCAGACCCATCTCCTGGCTTAATATGGTTTACAAGCTCATATCTCGTCTCTTGTTAGACAGATTAAAGAGTCTGCTTCCTGACCTTATACTTCCAAACCAAACCGCATTTGTAAAGGACATGCTTATTATAGAGAATGTGCTTCTTGCTTCATAAGTTATGCAAGGATATCATCTTAATTCTGGTAGAGAAAGAATCACACTCAAAGTTGACATCTCAAAAGCTTTTGATTCAGTTAGATGGGATTTTCTTCTCGATTCTCTTCAGGCTTATAAGGTTCCTCTTATTTTCATTAACTGGATCAGAGCTTGTGTGTGTTCTCCGTCTTTCAGTGTTAGTATCAATGGGGTTACTTCAGGCTTCTTTAAAGGAAGGACGGGTCTGTGCCAAGGGGATCTTTTATCCCCAATTCTGTTTGTTATGTTAATGAATGTGTTATCCTTAATGTTGAATAAAGCTGCTCTAGAAGGATCTTTCAAGTACCACCCTGGGTGTGAAGATCTTCAGCTTACTCATCTATGCTTTGCTGATGATTTATTAATCTTCTTAGAGGGATCAAAGCATTCTTTGAGAGGAGTTATGTCTGTTCTTGCAAAATTTGAGGAAATCTCTGGTTTGACAATGAATATTGAGAAAACCTCCTTGTTTTTTTCTGGTGTAAGTGAGGATAACTTGAACCGGTTGAAGACTGTTTTCAAGTTGACTTCTTCCACTCTTCCAGTCCGGTACTTAGGTCTTCCCCTATGTTCCAAAAAGCTCTCAGTTAAAGACTACGATCCTTTGCTATCTCAAATTCAGAAGAAACTGAATGCTTGGACTCATAAGTTTCTGAGTTTGGCTGGTAGGTTAACTCTCTTATCTTCAGTTATCTCCGGAGTTATAGGTTTTTGGACTAGTGCGTTCTTCCTCCCTAAGAAGGTTATTAGAAAAATTAACAGTCTTTGCAGCTCCTTCATTTGGCATGGAAAGGTAGACACTCCCTCAGGTGCTAAAGTGTCTTGGTTTAACATTTGCTTCCCTAAGTTAGAAGGTGGACTTGGTTTGAGGCACATTAGTAGTTGGAACGAAACATGTGCTTTGAAACTTTTTTGGATGCTGTTTTTTAGAGCTGGTTCTTTTTGGGTGGCCTGGATAACAATTAGGTATCTTTCTAAATCTCCTTTGTGGGCACTCAATGAAAAGAATGCTTCTTACTCTTGGAACTTCAGAAAATTACTTAAGCTTCGTTCCAAAGCTCTTAAATTTCTCAGCAACCATATTGGAAATGGTGATTCTACTTTCTTTTGGTGGGATCCATGGACTCCTTTTGGATCTCTTTACCATTTCCTTGGTTCAGATGGGCCTAGTCACTTAGGGATCCCTTTTTTTTCAACTGTCGCTGAATTGAGAAATGAGAATGGATGGTCTCTTCCTAGTGCCAGATCAGAGAGACAAGTTCTTCTCCACGCTTTTATCTCTACCATTACTATGTCATCAGCAAGTGATATTCCAGTCTGTGCAATAAACGGTATAAAACAATGTTTCTCTTCTAAAGGTGTGTGGAACGTTGTTAGGTTTTCGAATCAAGTAAAATCTTGGGCCCCTCTTGTGTGGCACAAAGCTGTCATTCCAAAGCATGCTTTAAATTCATGGCTATTTATACTGAATCGCAACCCAACTCTTGATCGTTTGTCTACTTGGGGAGTAGATATTGAGTTAGACTGTCTTCTTTGTGGTTTGGCACCTGAATCTCGAAATCACCTTTTTTCGAATGTGCTTTTTCAGCTGAAGTGTGGAGTTTGATAACACAAAGACTTAAGATATCATCTCCTCCTCTTCTTTGGGACCAGATCCTCCTTTGGATGCCAACAGTATCAGCATCAAAGCATACAAAACTTGCTCTCCTTCAAGGTTGGCAGGGTACAATCTATGAACTGTGGAGAGAGAGAAATTGGCGGTTCCATGAAGGTCTTTCGGTCTCCCCAGTTTCAGTAGCAACAAGCATCCTCTCCACCATGAATTACAAATGTAGTTATATGTTGCAATTGGGTTTGAAGCGAGGGATCTCTCTTCTTCAATGTTGGATGAATTAAGTTTCTTGACAAGCATTTAGCTCTGCTTTTTCCTTTCTTTCTTCGGTCTGCTTTCTTCGGTCTTTGTTTGTTTTCAATCGTTCACCCTTCTAGCTGTTGCTAGTCCTCGTCCTTTTTTCTTTGCTTGTATTAGTTATATTATGTAAAATTGATCTTTTATATATTTATGAAAACCCTTTAACAAAAAAGTACGGTATAAACAGAGGAACAAACGTGTTGGAATCATTAGCTGTTTTCTTGTAGTGATTTTCATGCAAGCCTAACTCGAGAATCATTAAAGCCTCGTAAATATAAAATGATATGGCCAAATCCCTGTTTTAAAAATTCCCGTCTAACACCGATTACACTCCGTAAAATCGCTAGGTTCACTATTTTTGCCTCGATTAAAGACCAATTTCCATCTAATATCAATTATTTAATTATGCCTGTCTATTTTGATTATATCTCGTCTAATCCGATTACTTCTGAAAGGACCAACCTTTTTTTTTAATAATAAATAATAAATATAATATAGTAAATAATAAACTACAACTAGTGGTCCCATACCCACTAGCCACCTAACCACATTCACAAACAACGCGGAATAACAAAACCAATATCCAATAATAATCCAATAATAAATCCAATAACAATCCAATATCATAGCATAAGCAATATTCCAATACCAACAAGAAGAAACATGAAAACCAGCAACCTAGCAATGTTTCTAATGACTCAACTCTAGCAACCTAGCAATGCCAGACAACATCCAATCGAGTCCCTAGAACATCCTCCTCTTCATTGCCTTGATTCCACGATCACACTTTGTCTTTACCTACACCACAAACACTCAGTGAGGCAATCCTCCCATCTACTGGGATATACACACAAGCAATAAGATCTCTACATGCCACAATCAACAATCAATAAAACAAACCAGGCAATATACAAAGCATGCAACATCCGTCGTAGCTGAAAGAAGGGTGTCGACCGACACCAGATGGTGTCGATCGACACTGACAATCTGGTGTCGACCAACATCATATTGGTGTTAATCGACACCCTGCCCGACACTCCCGAAAACCCTAGTTTCTGTCGACCGACACCTCCACATGGCATCGATCGACACTCACCAAAGTCTCGAGCCGTCCTCGCGTTGGTGTCGACCGACACCCCAACTGGTGTCGACCAACACCCCAACTGGTGTCGACCAACACCGATGCCGAGTAGCAATTTCCTTCGATCAAAAACTCCGAATTTCACCTCAAATCTTCTCCAATCCGCTGCATGCATTCCCAAAAGCCAAACCCAGCCAAAGCAGCGACGAAATACCATAGAGAACTCAAAGAAACAACCACATAAGCACCAAATCACATAATAACTAGAGATCTTAGCTTAGATAAGCCATGGTCATGCACTCACCTATTTGCAGGAAGATTCAGACCAAGACCAACGGATCCAACCCTCCTAGCAAGCCTTTAGATACTTCCTAGCTCCAAATCTCACAAGAACAGCTAAGAAAACTCACAAATCTCTCCTAAAATCGAAATTCTCCTTCTTCTCTCTATTTCTTTGTCAAAAACGGCCAAAAGGGAAGAGAAAGGTCGAGTTCCCCTTTTAAAACTCGATTTTAGGGTTTCCTAAACCAACCACGCAAACCGGACGATTCAAATCGAACCGACCGAACCGACCACAACCAGTGTCGATCGACACCTCCTGTGGTGTTGTTCCACACCCTCACCAAAATACCAAAAAAATGGTTTGCGGGTGTTACAATTATCCCTCGAATCTCAAACGACCATCAGCCAAGAACTCCCGTGCAGCCGTCTCCACGGCCCGCACTCCTCCGACCGATCTACAGAAGGTCACCTCTAGGCGATAGACTCACGCTCCAGGTGTCATTTGCTCTCAACTTTTGGACTTTCCTTTACTCACAGGCCTAAGCCTTGAGTTTTTATTGGCTCCTCATCAGACCTAAGTCTGCATGCGAAATGTTGGCTCCTCATCAGGCCTAAGCCCGCATGCCATAATATATAAGAAAAATCCAAACTCGTCTCTCGGGTAGCCACCCTACAGCGCACCCCCAGATCGTCATCCGAAGTCGATATACCAACCATATTCCCAAGCCACAAAGTCTCTGAATATGGCAGTACTAGGAGAACCTAAGTCCTCCAAGAGTCGCGAGCAAACAATTCTGAACACGTCTGAGTCCTATCCCTATCCAGGTTTCCTTCCCGTGGCTCGCGTAAAACATCTCAATGTCCTACAAACCACATATCCCCTCACTAGAATACCTCATGACCACACAAGGATCATATACACGCCACAAGGGCCGCCACAAAGGCCAAACAGAATGTCCTAAAGAGGACCGCCACCAAGGCCAAACAAAATGTCCTAAAGAGGACCGCCACCAAGGCCAAACAAAATGTCCTAAAGAGGACCACCACCAAGGCCAAACAAACGTCCTAAATAGGACCGCCACCAAGGCCAAACAAAGGTCCTAAACAAGACCGCCACCAAGGTCACTCGTCCCGAAGGACCGTCACAAAGACCATCTGTCCCATAGGACCGCCTAAATAGGCACTCTGGCTAAACAGCCCGCCACAAAGGCCAAACAATTGGCTAAACAGCCCGCCACAAAGGCCAAACAATCGGCTAAACAGCCCGCCACAAAGGCCACACAATGGCTAAACAGCCCGCCATAAAGGCCACACAAGCCCCTCTAAGGCTCTCCACCGCTAAAATGGACAAATTCCAACTCCCGAAAAACTTTCCATATTTAGCACTTCCCATTTTTGGAAACTTCTATTTCAGGAAACTTTCCTCCAAAACCTCGCCTCACGGAAACTCTGTACCCCGAGCACCAGCTCATCTTGTTACTAAGTCGCACAACCAACCACCCCAAGCGACCGAGTAAACAAGAGAGATGGGCTTGAATACTCCATTCCCGCTCCAGCCATGGATTACAGATGGGACCAGGCTAAACAAGCTCAAGTCGCGGCTTGCTTCTCATACCACTTCTTAAACCTTGCCTTCACCTTCGCCTCAGGCTCCCAAGTCTGCTCCTCAACACCATCACTGTAACGCCCCCGAACCGTCCTAGGCCCACGAAGGCAGTCGGACAGCCACGGGACGCCACTTGCAGAATTGCACCGAGGTGATCCGGTCAAGGGACGGAAGCTGCAGACTTCCCGACCGGTCCTCCCTGGCACAATCCCACCCACACTGACAATCTGGTGTCGACCAACACCATACTGGTGTCGATCGACACCCTGCCCGACACTCCCGAAAACCCTAGTTTGTGTCGACCAACACCTCCACATGGCATCGATCGACACTCACCAAAGTCTCGAGCCGTCCTCGCGTTGGTGTCGACCGACACCCCAACTGGTGTCGACCATCACCGATGCCGAGCAGCAATTTCCTTCGATCAAAAACTCCGAATTTCACCTCAAATCTTCTCCAATCCGCTCCATGCATTCCCAGAAGCCAAACCCAGCCAAAGCAGCGACGAAATACCATAGAGAACTCAAAGAAACAACCACATAAGCACCAAATCACATAATAACTAGAGATCTTAGCTTAGATAAGCCATGGTCATGCACTCACCTATTTGCAGGAAGATTCAGACCAAGACCAACGGATCCAACCCTCCTAGCAAGCCTCTAGATACTTCCTAGCTCCAAATCTCACAAGAACAGCTAAGAAAACTCACAAATCTCTCCTAAAATCGAAAATCTCCTTCTTCTCTCTATTTCTTTGTCAAAAACGGCCAAAAGGGAAGAGAAAGGTCGAGTTCCCCTTTTAAAACTCGATTTTAGGGTTTCCTAAACCAACCACGCAAACCGGACGATTCAAATCGAACCGACCGAACCGACCACAACCAGTGTCGATCAACACCTCCTGTGGTGTTGTTCGACACCCTCACCAAAATACCAAAAAAATGGTTTGCGGGTGTTACAATTATCCCTCGAATCTCAAATGACCATCAGCCAAGGACTCCCGTGCAGCCGTGTCCAAGGCCCGCACTCCTCCGACCGATCTACAGAAGGTCACCTCTAGGCGATAGACTCACGCTCCAGGTGTCATTTGCTCTCAACTTTTGGACTTTCCTTTACTCACAGGCCTAAGCCTTGAGTTTTTATTGGCTCCTCATCAGACCTAAGTCTGCATGCGAAATGTTGGCTCCTCATCAGGCCTAAGCCCGCATGCCATAATATATAAGAAAAATCCAAACTCGTCTCTCGGGTAGCCACCCTACAGCGCACCCCCAGATCGTCATCCGAAGTCGATATACCAACCATATTCCCAAGCCACAAAGTCTCTGAATATGGCAGTACTAGGAGAACCTAAGTCCTCCAAGAGTCGCGAGCAAACAATTCTGAACACGTCTGAGTCCTATCCCTATCCAGGTTTCCTTCCCGTGGCTCGCGTAAAACATCTCAATGTCCTACAAACCACATATCCCCTCACTAGAATACCTCATGACCACACAAGGATCATATACACGCCACAAGGGCCGCCACAAAGGCCAAACAGAATGTCCTAAAGAGGACCGCCACCAAGGCCAAACAAAATGTCCTAAAGAGGACCGCCACCAAGGCCAAACAAAATGTCCTAAAGAGGACCACCACCAAGGCCAAACAAACGTCCTAAATAGGACCGCCACCAAGGCCAAACAAAGGTCCTAAACAAGACCGCCACCAAGGTCACTCGTCCCGAAGGACCGTCACAAAGACCATCTGTCCCATAGGACCGCCTAAATAGGCACTCTGGCTAAACAGCCCGCCACAAAGGCCAAACAATTGGCTAAACAGCCCGCCACAAAGGCCAAACAATCGGCTAAACAGCCCGCCACAAAGGCCACACAATGGCTAAACAGCCCGCCATAAAGGCCACACAAGCCTCTCTAAGGCTCTCCACCGCTAAAATGGACAAATTCCAACTCCCGAAAAACTTTCCATATTTAGCACTTCCTGTTTTTGGAAACTTCTATTTCAGGAAACTTTCCTCCAAAACCTCGCCTCACGGAAACTCTGTACCCCGAGCACCAGCTCATCTTGTTACTAAGTCGCACAACCAACCACCCCAAGCGACCGAGTAAACAAGAGAGATGGGCTGGAATACTCCATTCCCGCTCCAGCCATAGATTACAGATGGGACCAGGCTAAACAAGCTCAAGTCGCGGCTTGCTTCTCATACCACTTCTTAAACCTTGCCTCACCTTCGCCTCAGGCTCCCAAGTCTGCTCCTCAACACCATCACTGTAACGCCCCCGAACCGTCCTAGGCCCACGAAGGCAGTCGGACAGCCACAGGACGCCACTTGCAGAATTGCACCGAGGTGATCCGGTCAAGGGACGGAAGCTGCAGACTTCCCGACCGGTCCTCCCTGGCACAATCCCACCCACACTGACAATCTGGTGTCGACCAACACCATACTGGTGTCGATCGACACCCTGCCCGACACTCCCGAAAACCCTAGTTTGTGTCGACCAACACCTCCACATGGCATCGATCGACACTCACCAAAGTCTCGAGCCATCCTCGCGTTGGTGTCGACCGACACCCCAACTGGTGTCGACCATCACCGATGCCGAGCAGCAATTTCCTTCGATCAAAAACTCCGAATTTCACCTCAAATCTTCTCCAATCCGCTCCATGCATTCCCAGAAGCCAAACCCAGCCAAAGCAGCGACGAAATACCATAGAGAACTCAAAGAAACAACCACATAAGCACCAAATCACATAATAACTAGAGATCTTAGCTTAGATAAGCCATGGTCATGCACTCACCTATTTGCAGGAAGATTCAGACCAAGACCAACGGATACAACCCTCCTAGCAAGCCTCTAGATACTTCCTAGCTCCAAATCTCACAAGAACAGCTAAGAAAACTCACAAATCTCTCCTAAAATCGAAAATCTCCTTCTTCTCTCTATTTCTTTGTCAAAAACGGCCAAAAGGGAAGAGAAAGGTCGAGTTCCCCTTTTAAAACTCGATTTTAGGGTTTCCTAAACCAACCACGCAAACCGGATGATTCAAATCGAACCGACCGAACCGACCACAACCAGTGTCGATCAACACCTCCTGTGGTGTTGTTCGACACCCTCACCAAAATACCAAAAAAATGGTTTGCGGGTGTTACAATTATCCCTCGAATCTCAAACGACAATCAGCCAAGGACTCCCGTGCAGCCGTCTCCAAGGCCCGCACTCCTCCGACCGATCTACAGAAGGTCACCTCTAGGCGATAGACTCACGCTCCAGGTGTCATTTGCTCTCAACTTTTGGACTTTCCTTTACTCACAGGCCGAAGCCTTGAGTTTTTATTGGCTCCTCATCAGACCTAAGTCTGCATGCGAAATGTTGGCTCCTCATCAGGCCTAAGCCCGCATGCCATAATATATAAGAAAAATCCAAACTCGTCTCTCGGGTAGCCACCCTACAGCGCACCCCCAGATCGTCATCCGAAGTCGATATACCAACCATATTCCCAAGCCACAAAGTCTCTGAATATGGCAGTACTAGGAGAACCTAAGTCCTCCAAGAGTCGCGAGCAAACAATTCTGAACACGTCTGAGTCCTATCCCTATCGAGGTTTCCTTCCCGTGGCTCGCGTAAAACATCTCAATGTCCTACAAACCACATATCCCCTCACT
Organism: Camelina sativa; assembly: GCF_030686135.1. NCBI lineage: Eukaryota > Viridiplantae > Streptophyta > Magnoliopsida > Brassicales > Brassicaceae > Camelina > Camelina sativa. The sequence goes on along the minus strand of NC_141896.1, from coordinate 28,700,255 downwards.
AGAATACCTCATGACCACACAAGGATCATATACACGCCACAAGGGCCGCCACAAAGGCCAAACAGAATGTCCTAAAGAGGACCGCCACCAAGGCCAAACAAAATGTCCTAAAGAGGACCGCCACCAAGGCCAAACAAAATGTCCTAAAGAGGACCACCACCAAGGCCAAACAAACGTCCTAAATAGGACCGCCACCAAGGCCAAACAAACGTCCTAAACAAGACCGCCACCAAGGTCACTCGTTCCGAAGGACCGTCACAAAGACCATCTGTCCCATAGGACCGCCTAAATAGGCACTCTGGCTAAACAGCCCGCCACAAAGGCCAAACAATTGGCTAAACAGCCTGCCACAAAGGCCAAACAATCGGCTAAACAGCCCGCCACAAAGGCCACACAATGGCTAAACAGCCCGCCATAAAGGCCACACAAGCCCCTCTAAGGCTCTCCACCGCTAAAATGGACAAATTCCAACTCCCGAAAAACTTTCCGTATTTAGCACTTCCCATTTTTGGAAACTTCTATTTCAGGAAACTTTCCTCCAAAACCTCGCCTCACGGAAACTCTGTACCCCGACCACCAGCTCATCTTGTTACTAAGTCGCACAACCAACCACCCCAAGCGACCGAGTAAACAAGAGAGATGGGCTGGAATACTCCATTCCCGCTCCAGCCATGGATTACAGATGGGACCAGGCTAAACAAGCTCAAGTCGCGGCTTGCTTCTCATACCACTTCTTAAACCTTGCCTTCACCTTCGCCTCAGGCTCCCAAGTCTGCTCCTCAACACCATCACTGTAACGCCCCCGAACCGTCCTAGGCCCACGAAGGCAGTCGGACAGCCACGGGACGCCACTTGCAGAATTGCACCGAGGTGATCCGGTCAAGGGACGGAAGCTGCAGACTTCCCGACCGGTCCTCCCTGGCACAATCCCACCCACACTGACAATCTGGTGTCGACCAACACCATACTGGTGTCGATCGACACCCTGCCCGACACTCCCGAAAACCCTAGTTTGTGTCGACCAACACCTCCACATGGCATCGATCGACACTCACCAAAGTCTCGAGCCGTCCTCGCATTGGTGTCGACCGACACCCCAACTGGTGTCGACCATCACCGATGCCGAGCAGCAATTTCCTTCGATCAAAAACTCCGAATTTCACCTCAAATCTTCTCCAATCCGCTCCATGCATTCCCAGAAGCCAAACCCAGCCAAAGCAGCGACGAAATACCATAGAGAACTCAAAGAAACAACCACATAAGCACCAAATCACATAATAACTAAAGATCTTAGCTTAGATAAGCCATGGTCATGCACTCACCTATTTGCAGGAAGATTCAGACCAAGACCAACGGATCCAACCCTCCTAGCAAGCCTCTAGATACTTCCTAGCTCCAAATCTCACAAGAACAGCTAAGAAAACTCACAAATCTCTCCTAAAATCGAAAATCTCCTTCTTCTCTCTATTTCTTTGTCAAAAACGGCCAAAAGGGAAGAGAAAGGTCGAGTTCCCCTTTTAAAACTCGATTTTAGGGTTTCCTAAACCAACCACGCAAACCGGACGATTCAAATCGAACCGACCGAACCGACCACAACCAGTGTCGATCAACACCTCCTGTGGTGTTGTTCGACACCCTCACCAAAATACCAAAAAAATGGTTTGCGGGTGTTACAATTATCCCTCGAATCTCAAACGACCATCAGCCAAGGACTCCCGTGCAGCCGTCTCCAAGGCCCGCACTCCTCCGACCGATCTACAGAAGGTCACCTCTAGGCGATAGACTCACGCTCCAGGTGTCCTTTGCTCTCAACTTTTGGACTTTCCTTTACTCACAGGCCTAAGCCTTGAGTTTTTATTGGCTCCTCATCAGACCTAAGTCTGCATGCGAAATGTTGGCTCCTCATCAGGCCTATGCCCGCATGCCATAATATATAAGGAAAAATCCAAACTCGTCTCTCAGGTAGCCACCCTACAGCGCACCCCCAGATCGTCATCCGAAGTCGATATACCAACCATATTCCCAAGCCACAAAGTCTCTGAATATGGCAGTACTAGGAGAACCTAAGTCCTCCAAGAGTCGCGAGCAAACAATTCTGAACACGTCTGAGTCCTATCCCTATCCAGGTTTCCTTCCCGTGGCTCGCGTAAAACATCTCAATGTCCTACCAACCACATATCCCCTCACTAGAATACCTCATGACCACACAAGGATCATATACACGCCACAAGGGCCGCCACAAAGGCCAAACAGAATGTCCTAAAGAGGACCGCCACCAAAGCCAAACAAAATGTCTTAAAGAGGACCGCCACCAAGGCCAAACAAAATGTCCTAAAAAGGACCACCACAAAGGCCAAACAAACGTCCTAAATAGGACCGCCACCAAGGCCAAACAAACGTCCTAAACAGGACCGCCACCAAGGTCACTCGTCCCGAAGGACCGTCACAAAGACCATCTGTCCCAAAGGACCGCCTAAATAGGCACTCTGGCTAAACAGCCCGCCACAAAGGCCAAACAATTGGCTAAACAGCCCGCCACAAAGGCCAAACAATCGGCTAAACAGCCCGCCACAAAGGCCACACAATGGCTAAACAGCCCGCCACAAAGGCCACACAAGCCCCTCTAAGGCTCTCCACCGCTAAAATGGACAAATTCCAACTCCCGAAAAACTTTCCATATTTAGCACTTCCCATTTTTGGAAACTTCTATTTCAGGAAACTTTCCTCCAAAACCTCGCCTCACGGAAACTCTGTACCCCGAGCACCAGCTCATCTTGTTACTAAGTCGCACAACCAACCACCCCAAGCGACCGAGTAAACAAGAGAGATGGGCTGGAATACTCCATTCCCGCTCCAGCCATGGATTACAGATGGGACCAGGCTAAACAAGCTCAAGTCGCAGCTTGCTTCTCATACCACTTCTTAAACCTTGCCTTCATCTTCGCCTCAAGCTCCCAAGTCTGCTCCTCAACACCATCACTGTAACGCCCCCGAACCGTCCTAGGACCACGAAGGCAGTCGGACAGCCACAGGACGCCACTTGCAGAATTGCACCGAGGTATCCGGTCAAGGGACGGAAGCTGCAGACTTCCCGACCGGTCCTCCCTGGCACAATCCCACCCACACTGACAATCTGGTGTCGACCAACACCATACTGGTGTCGATCGACACCCTGCCCGACACTCCCGAAAACCCTAGTTTGTGTCGACCGACACCTCCACATGGCATCGATCGACACTCACCAAAGTCTCGAGCCATCCTCGCGTTGGTGTCGACCGACACCCCAACTGGTGTCGACCAACACCGATGCCGAGCAGCAATTTCCTTCGATCAAAAACTCCGAATTTCACCTCAAATCTTCTCCAATCCGCTCCATGCATTCCCAGAAGCCAAACCCAGCCAAAGCAGCGACGAAATACCATAGAGAACTCAAAGAAACAACCACATAAGCACCAAATCACATAATAACTAGAGATCTTAGCTTAGATAAGCCATGGTCATGCACTCACCTATTTGCAGGAAGATTCAGACCAAGACCAACGGATCCAACCCTCCTAGCAAGCCTCTAGATACTTCCTAGCTCCAAATCTCACAAGAACAGCTAAGAAAACTCACAAATCTCTCCTAAAATCGAAAATCTCCTTCTTCTCTCTATTTCTTTGTCAAAAACGGCCAAAAGGGAAGAGAAAGGTCGAGTTCCCCTTTTAAAACTCGATTTTAGGGTTTCCTAAACCAACCACGCAAACCGGACGATTCAAATCGAACAGACCGAACCGACCACAACCAGTGTCGATCGACACCTCCTGTGGTGTTGTTCGACACCCTCACCAAAATACCAAAAAAATGGTTTGCGGGTGTTACAATTATCCCTCAAATCTCAAACGACCATCAGCCAAGGACTCCCGTGCAGCCGTCTCCTCGGCCCGCACTCCTCCGACCGATCTACAGAAGGTCACCTCTAGGCGATAGACTCACGCTCCAGGTGTCCTTTGCTCTCAACTTTTGGACTTTCCTTTATTTACAGGCCTAAGCCTTGAGTTTTTATTGGCTCCTCATCAGACCTAAGTCTGCATGCGAAATGTTGGCTCCTCATCAGGCCTATACCCGCATGCCATAATAAATAAGGAAAAATCCAAACTCGTCTCTCGGGTAGCCACCCTACAGCGCACCCCCAGATCGTCATCCGAAGTCGATATACCAACCATATTCCCAAGCCACAAAGTCTCTGAATATGGCAGTACTAGGAGAACCTAAGTCCTCCAAGAGTCGCGAGCAAACAATTCTGAACACGTCTGAGTCCTATCCCTATCCAGGTTTCCTTCCCGTGGCTCGCGTAAAACATCTCAATGTCCTACCAACCACATATCCCCTCACTAGAATACCTCATGACCACACAAGGATCATATACACGCCACAAGGGCCGCCACAAAGGCCAAACAGAATGTCCTAAAAAGGACCACCACCAAGGCCAAACAAAATGTCCTAAAGAAGACCGCCACCAAGGCCAAACAAAATGTCCTAAAAAGGACCACCACCAAGGCCAAACAAACGTCCTAAATAGGACCGCCACCAAGGCCAAACAAACGTCCTAAACAGGACCGCCACCAAGGTCACTCGTCCCGAAGGACCGTCACAAAGACCATCTGTCCCAAAGGACCGCCTAAATAGGCACTTTGGCTAAACAGCCCGCCACAAAGGCCAAACAATTGGCTAAACATCCCGCCACAAAGGCCAAACAATCGGCTAAACAGCCCGCCACAAAGGCCACACAATGGCTAAACAGCCCGCCACAAAGGCCACACAAGCCCCTCTAAGGCTCTCCACCGCTAAAATGGACAAATTGCAACTCCCGAAAAACTTTCCATATTTAGCACTTCCCATTTTTGGAAACTTCTATTTCAGGAAACTTTCCTCCAAAACCTCGCCTCACAGAAACTCTGTACCCCGAGCACCAGCTCATCTTGTTACTAAGTCGCACAACCAACCACCCCAAGCGACCGAGTAAACAAGAGAGATGGGCTGGAATACTCCATTCCCGCTCCAGCCATGGATTACAGATGGGACCAGGCTAAACAAGCTCAAGTCGCGGCTTGCTTCTCATACCACTTCTTAAACCTTGCCTTCATCTTCGCCTCAAGCTCCCAAGTCTGCTCCTCAACACCATCACTGTAACGCCCCCGAACCGTCCTAGGACCACGAAGGCAGTCGGACAGCCACGGGACGCCACTTGCAGAATTACACCGAGGTGATCCGGTCAAGGGACGGAAGCTGCAGACTTCCCGACCGGTCCTCCCTGGCACAATCCCACCCACACTGACAATCTGGTGTCGACCAACACCATACTGGTGTCGATCGACACCCTGCCCGACACTCCCGAAAACCCTAGTTTGTGTCGACCGATACCTCCACATGGCATCGATCGACACTCACCAAAGTCTCGAGCCGTCCTCGCGTTGGTGTTGACCGACACCCCAACTGGTGTCGACCAACACCGATGCCGAGCAGCAATTTCCTTCGATCAAAAACTCCGAATTTCACCTCAAATCTTCTCCAATCCTCTCCATGCATTCCCAGAAGCCAAACCCAGCCAAAGCAGCGACGAAATACCATAGAGAACTCAAAGAAACAACCACATAAGCACCAAATCACATAATAACTAGAGATCTTAGCTTAGATAAGCCATGGTCATGCACTCACCTATTTGCAGGAAGATTCAGACCAAGACCAACGGATCCAACCCTCCTAGCAAGCCTCTAGATACTTCCTAGCTCCAAATCTCACAAGAACAGCTAAGAAAACTCACAAATCTCTCCTAAAATCGAAAATCTCCTTCTTCTCTCTATTTCTTTGTCAAAAACGGCCAAAAGGGAAGAGAAAGGTCGAGTTCCCCTTTTAAAACTCGATTTTAGGGTTTCCTAAACCAACCACGCAAACCGGACGATTCAAATCGAACCGACCGAACCGACCACAACCAGTGTCGATCAACACCTCCTGTGGTGTTGTTCGACACCCTCACCAAAATACCAAAAAAATGGTTTGCGGGTGTTACAATTATCCCTCGAATCTCAAATGACCATCAGCCAAGGACTCCCGTGCAGCCGTCTCCAAGGCCCGCACTCCTCCGCCCGATCTACAGAAGGTCACCTCTAGGCGATAGACTCACGCTCCAGGTGTCATTTGCTCTCAACTTTTGGACTTTCCTTTACTCACAGGCCTAAGCCTTGAGTTTTTATTGGCTCCTCATCAGACCTAAGTCTGCATGCGAAATGTTGGCTCCTCATCAGGCCTAAGCCCGCATGCCATAATATATAAGAAAAATCCAAACTCGTCTCTCGGGTAGCCACCCTACAGCGCACCCCCAGATCGTCATCCGAAGTCGATATACCAACCATATTCCCAAGCCACAAAGTCTCTGAATATGGCAGTACTAGGAGAACCTAAGTCCTCCAAGAGTCGCGAGCAAACAATTCTGAACACGTCTGAGTCCTATCCCTATCCAGGTTTCCTTCCCGTGGCTCGCGTAAAACATCTCAATGTCCTACAAACCACACATCCCCTCACTGGAATACCTCATGACCACACAAGGATCATATACACGCCACAAGGGCCGCCACCAAGGCCAAACAAAATGTCCTAAAGAGGACCGCCACCAAGGCCAAACAAAATGTCCTAAAGAGGACCACCACCAAGGCCAAACAAACGTCCTAAATAGGACCGCCACCAAGGCCAAACAAACGTCCTAAACAGGACCACCACCAAGGTCACTCGTCCCGAAGGACCGTCACAAAGACCATCTGTCCCATAGGACCGCCTAAATAGGCACTCTCGCTAAACAGCCCGCCACAAAGGCCAAACAATTGGCTAAACAGCCCGCCACAAAGGCCAAACAATCGGCTAAACAGCCCGCCACAAAGGCCACACAATGGCTAAACAGCCCGCCATAAAGGCCACAAAAGCCCCTCTAAGGCTCTCCACCGCTAAAATGGACAAATTCCAACTCCCGAAAAACTTTCCATATTTAGCCATTCCCATTTTTGGAAACTTCTATTTCAGGAAACTTTCCTCCAAAACCTCGCCTCACAGAAACTCTGTACCCCAAGCACCACCTCATCTTGTTACTAAGTCGCACAACCAACTACCCTAAGCGACCGAGTAAACAAGAGAGATGGGATGGAATACTCCATTCCCGCTCCAGCCATGGATTACAGATGGGACTAGGCTAAACAAGCTCAAGTCGCGGCTTGCTTCTCATACCACTTCTTAAACCTTGCCTTCACCTTCGCCTCAGGCTCCCAAGTCTGCTCCTCAACACCATCACTGTAACGCCCCCGAACAGTCCTAGGCCCACAAAGGCAGTTGGACAGCCACGGGACGCCACTTGCAGAATTGCACCGAGGTGATCCGGTCAAGGGACGGAAGCTGCAGACTTCCCGACCGGTCCTCCCTGGCACAATCCCACCCACACTGACAATCTGGTGTCGACCAACACCATACTGGTGTCGATCGACACCCTGCCCGACACTCCCAAAAACCCTAGTTTGTGTCGACCGACACCTCCACATGGCATCGATCGACACTCACTAAAGTCTCGAGCCGTCCTCGCGTTGGTGTTGACCGACACCCCAACTGGTGTCGACCAACACCGATGCCGAGCAGCAATTTCCTTCGATCAAAAACTCCGAATTTCACCTCAAATCTTCTCCAATCCGCTCCATGCATTCCCAGAAGCCAAACCCAGCCAAAGCAGCGACGAAATACCATAGAGAACTCAAAGAAACAACCACATAAGCACCAAATCACATAATAACTAGAGATCTTAGCTTAGATAAGCCATGGTCATGCACTCACCTATTTGCAGGAAGATTCAGACCAAGACCAACGGATCCAACCCTCCTAGCAAGCCTCTAGATACTTCCTAGCTCCAAATCTCACAAGAACAGCTAAGAAAACTCACAAATCTCTCCTAAAATCGAAAATCTCCTTCTTCTCTCTATTTCTTTGTGAAAAACGGCCAAAAGGGAAGAGAAAGGTCGAGTTCCCCTTTTAAAACTCGATTTTAGGGTTTCCTAAACCAACCACGCAAACCGGACGATTCAAATCGAACCGACCGAACCGACCACAACCAGTGTCGATCAACACCTCCTGTGGTGTTGTTCGACACCCTCACCAAAATACCAAAAAAATGGTTTGCGGGTGTTACAATTATCCCTCGAATCTCAAATGACCATCAGCCAAGGACTCCCGTGCAGCCGTCTCCAAGGCCCGCACTCCTCCGCCCGATCTACAGAAGGTCACCTCTAGGCGATAGACTCACGCTCCAGGTGTCATTTGCTCTCAACTTTTGGACTTTCCTTTACTCACAGGCCTAAGCCTTGAGTTTTTATTGGCTCCTCATCAGACCTAAGTCTGCATGCGAAATGTTGGCTCCTCATCAGGCCTAAGCCCGCATGCCATAATATATAAGGAAAAATCCAAACTTGTCTCTCGGGTAGCCACCCTATAGCGCACCCCCAGATCGTCATCCGAAGTCGATATACCAACCATATTCCCAAGCCACAAAGTCTCTGAATATGGCAGTACTAGGAGAACCTAAGTCCTCCAAGAGTCGCGAGCAAACAATTCTGAACACGTCTGAGTCCTATCCCTATCCAGGTTTCCTTCCCGTGGCTCGCGTAAAACATCTCAATGTCCTACCAACCACATATCCCCTCACTAGAATACCTCATGACCACACAAGGATCATATACACGCCACAAGGGCCGCCACAAAGGCCAAACAGAATGTCCTAAAAAGGTTCGCCACCAAGGCCAAACAAAATGTCCTAAAGAGGACCGCCACCAAGGCCAAACAAAATGTCCTAAAAAGGACCACCACCAAGGCCAAACAAACGTCCTAAATAGGACCGCCACCAAGGCCAAACAAACGTCCTAAACAGGACCGCCACCAAGGTCACTCATCCCGAAGGACTGTCACAAAGACCATCTGTCCCAAAGGACCGCCTAAATAGGCACTCTGGCTAAACAGCCCGCCACAAAGGCCAAACAATTGGCTAAACAGCCCGCCACAAAGGCCAAACAATCGGCTAAACAGCCCGCCACAAAGGCCACACAATGGCTAAACAGCCCGCCACAAAGGCCACACAAGCCCCTCTAAGGCTCTCCACCGCTAAAATGGACAAATTCCAACTCTCGAAAAACTTTCCATATTTAGCACTTCCCATTTTTGGAAACTTCTATTTCAGGAAACTTTCCTCCAAAACCTCGCCTCACGGAAACTCTGTACCCCGAGCACCAGCTCATCTTGTTACTAAGTCGCACAACCAACCACCCCAAGCGACCGAGTAAACAAGAGAGATGGACTGGAATACTCCATTCCCGCTCCAGCCATGGATTACAGATGGGACCAGGCTAAACAAGCTCAAGTCGCGGCTTGCTTCTCATACCACTTCTTAAACCTTGCCTTCATCTTCGCCTCAAGCTCCCAAGTCTGCTCCTCAACACCATCACTGTAACGCCCCCGAACCGTCCTAGGACCACGAAGGCAGTCGGACAGCCACGGGACGCCACTTGCAGAATTGCACCGAGGTGATCCGGTCAAGGGACGGAAGCTGCAGACTTCCCGACCGGTCCTCCCTGGCACAATCCCACCCGCAACCGAGGTTACTGAGGCTTTGCAACCCTCGCGGCCTGGTGCGTTGTGTTAGCCCGGACAAGGCCGAGTATCATTTGTAACTTGCCATGTTTTCCTGAAAACCGAATATATTACTTTAACAAAATATTACTTTGTAAATAAGTTATTAAAGCAATATATAAAGATAGTTGGAAAACTTTACACTTATTCGTTTAAGAAAATATAGGGTTTTACAAGAAACACAAGAAAACCCTATCCGGTACCCTAACGTTTGCTACGGCTCTAGACTCACTTAGGCCTCCCTGCAAGACCACAACAAATAAAACATGAGTAATCTAAGATTACTCAGTGAGCCTGGGTACCCCATTATTCTAAACGGGATTCTACTCTCCCTCAACCCGACTACCCCGTCAACAAGAAAACAAGCAAGTTAACGAACTTGACAATTTATCAAAGCTACGCAACAAAAACATTAGCGGAAGCTATTCACACCACACACCAGCGAGAAAGGTCAGATCCATTCGACTTGACTCGATGATCTAGACTTGCTATTCATATTACAAGACGACTAAAGAACATTTTAGACTCTTGACTCATACGCGACTCACCAGGACAATCTCGCATACATACAAGGGACACTTGAATTGCCCTAGACTCCTTCACCCATCAACCGAACAAAGACCTCTAGAATATAACAAGGATCGCTTAAAATACCCTAGACTCTTTTCACCTAAGGGCCCTCGACAATCTGTTCCGTTCCATACCATCCCTCATGCCAAGACCACAAAGGTCACCAGCAATGAGCCCACAACTTAGCTACATCGTCATGTAGCGGTCACGCTAGTAGCTAGATAGCCGTGACAGTGTCCCCACGTGAGTGGTCGTCGGGAACTCACACGTGACAACCGCTTTTGGAACAGAAAATCGACTCACTATTCTTGCTAAGACTCAAGAAATGAAGTTCAAGAGACCAAGTTAAAATACATCGCACAACAATAATTCAAGCCTTGCTGAATCGAGCACCATAGCAAGAATCAAGCAAGAATACCACACGAATTAATCAACAAGAAGCAAGAAATATATTTCAAGCAACTTAAGATTATTTTACGTGTATGCAACCAAATTGAGCGACTTAAGCAAAAACAAATGCAACAAGTCTATTTATGCATGCAACCAATTTGGTTTCCCCTTTTTAAATCCTTAAGTCCAATTTACGCATGTAGGTCCATTCGCTTTAACCACTTAAATCTCTTAAGTCCAAATCATGCATGTAAGCCAACCGCTTTAACCGTTTAGGACTCTAAAGTCCAAATTATGCATGCAACACCTTTTTAACCGATATTATGCCTTAGAATGCACAAAGCTTTACTCGTTAAGTCATGCATAAACCCCATTTTAAGCGAGACTTATTACTTTCAATTTCCTCCAGGTTCAAACATGACTGCAACAAACTTAACAGCAATATCATGCAGCGGCTCTACATGCTTACCACAGACTCACCTCTTTCTCGCGTCGATAGCTACCGGATTTCACCGCACCACTCGATCAGACAGTCTTTGCGTCTATCAGCTTTCCGCCTCTTCGACCGCAACCGCTTATCTCCTTGATCTCTCTTTGACACAGCCGTCGACTTTTCTTGGTATTTTCTAGATGCAAACGTCGATGATTTCTCCTCTTGATCTCCCTCTCGATCGTTCTTGATCCTTCTCTCGATCTTCCTCGACAATCTCTCGACAATTTCTCTCTTCTCCTTTTTCTCGACTTTTTCTCGAAAAAGCTTAAGTGTTTTAAGTGTTTTTGAGCTAAACACAAAAATGAGGTCGAGTATCCTCTATTTATAGGCTCCAAGATTTATTCTTTCCTTTAGTGCTTCTTGACAAATGGCTCTCTCCCTCCTTGCATGTTGAGCGTGTATCTCACCCCCAATAGCTGCTCGCCATTAATCTTTGTATTAGTGCATGTAAAACTCTTTATTTGTGCATGCCAATTAACACTTAATTGTGTTTAACTTTGGCCAATAGAATTCTGCCATCCTCTTTAATCTCCTTGATTAAGTTAATCCTCCACTTACTCTCTTAATCCCCTTGAATTTTTAATTCCTCCACTAACTCCTCCTTAATTAAATTAATCCTCCCACTTTGCTTGATTCTTGTTGGTCGAGATTTTGAGAAAATAATAATTTTCCCAAAATACTCAATCCTTCGTCTGGCAACTTCGACGTTCCTTCTGGCAATCCTCGTCCCATTCAGACTATTTTCTCGATTGTTCGGACGCTCTGTTCGGCAACACTCGGCAATCTCTCAAGCAATACAGACAGTACGCCTCGGCGATACGTCTCGGGCAACTTTGACTATTTTCTCGGGTACTCGGCAACTTCCTCGGGCTCTCGACCATTCTCTCGAGTACTCGGCAATTTCCTCGGGCTCTCGACCATTTTCTCGAGTACTCGGCAACTTCCTCGAGCTCTCGACCATTTTCTCGAGTACTCAGCAACTTCCTCAAGTCCTCGACATTTCTCTCGAGTACTCGGCAACTTCCTCGAGTCCTCGACATTTCTCTCAGGTCTTCTCGATAGATTCCCTCGACGACTTTTCTCGACCTTCTCGACAAATTTCTTCGCCCAATTTTCTCGACACTCTGGACGAATTTTAGGGTCTCGACCGTGCATCCGGTACTCCTGTCTTGGCTTGGTCATCCTCCGACTCACAAATATTTCCTCGGACTTCCTTGGGTCATTCTTCTTTATTTTCCTTCCTCTTCTTTCTTAGGTCTTTTCCGGTTCGCTTCCTCGATCTTTTATTTTGAGATTTCTACTCTTGGTGAGGGTCATTACATTCTCCCCCCCCCCCCTTATAAGAATTCGTCCCCGAATTCTCACTCCTCCTTCTTCTCCTGGTGACGTTGATACTCCTTGGCACAGGTATCATTGCCTTGTGATTACTACCATGTTAATATCTTTACCGAAATCCTCCTTCCCTTGGCTGTTTTCTCTTCATCATCTCACTCTAAATTTATACCACCGTTTCACTTGAACACTCGGACACCGATTTCTGATGCTTCTTGGAAAGCTTCTTCATCTCCAGCATACATTTGGCTCCTCTTCATCTTTATGTTCTTCGAATACTAAGGCTTTTGCCTCGTTGCACCATGGCTTGTTCACTACTTTAACTTTTTAATTCAATGCTTCTCTTTCTTCAGCTTGTTCCTGACTCTTTTTCCTTTTCCTCCAATTATAGCTTGATCCCCTCCAATGTCTTGATGACTTCATCGTACAACCGCGTATTCTCCTTAACTCTTTAATCACTAGGCTTTGCTCCTCTGGCTCCTCCAGTTTCTTTAACAACGATTTCCTTTCTATCCTCTCCAATTCTTTTAGCTCCACACTCCTTAGGATTTTAATTTCTCCAATACCTTTAGCTTCGCGCTCCTTTTGATTTTTAACTCTTCCGATTTCTTTAGCTTCACGCTCCTTTAGATTTTAACTTCTCTGATGCCTTTAGCTCCATATAATCTTTTCCTCAGATTACTTTGAACTTCACTACGAACTTCTTCTTCAACTCCCATACTTTTGAAATTTTGGTTTGTTAATCTTGCCCATATCTTGCCTCATAGCATAGAAATGCTACTTCTTTTGCCGCCTATTATTTTCTTGCACCCTCTTTGTCTATTCATAGACCATTCTCTTCTTTCACGCATTATCTTCTTGCATCCTCTTTGTCCTACCCCTCGGACCACGCACTATTTTCTCGCACTTTCTTGGTCATATTTAGTTTGACCCTTTTTAATCTGCCATTGTCAATTGATTTGCACTACTCTTTCTTTCTTCGATTTCATTTCGTTCGCCTCAACCTTCCTCATCATTCCTCTTCTTTTCTCTTCTCCATCTTTTAAATCATTATCCCAAACTTACTATCTTATCTTGGTCGAATTTTCTTGAACTCTCTTGAGTTTCTTTTCTTCTGTCTGATCGCGCTTTGTGGTGACTTATGTGAATCCTCATCGACCGCGTTAAAATATTGCAAGGTAATTATGCAATATAATTAACTATGCAAACCTATAAAACTCAAGCAACAATCAAACCAAGTAATAAAACAAGAAAGGATTAGCAAGCAGTTTTAAATAACCCAACACAAACCACACTACGGCTAGAGAACACAAGGTACTTATACACAAGCTACGAAGGTTCTACACCACCTAGCCGCTCACCTTAAGGGTTCGGATCCTAGACAAACACAACAAGGTTAGGTCTAGAAGCAACAACAAAACAAATATCCAACCCTTACACATAACCCCAAAAGAACTTCCCTTACACCCAAAGTCCTACTGGTTCCTGAGCCTAGTGCACGCTTCGCAAGTGCACACGCACTCCCCAGCTGGCTCATCAGGTGGCGGTTTGGCGGGAGACTCGGTTGAGGTAGAGGCAGCAGACATCGAGGTTCCAGCTTTGTTTGTCGGGCTCACTACAACTCTCTCGATTCGACCTATCGGGTTCACTCCCGTCTCCTCACATTGATTGGTCGGGTTCATTCTCTCTCGCACCATTCGATATGGACAACTATGGATATAGTGTACTCTTCCACCACACACGGTACACACAACCCACCCAGGGTCCGGAAAATGCTGAGGTCTTGTCCTCCAGCAATGATTGTTCGGATGCCCCGGTTCTCCACACGCCTCACACCGCCTCAAGTATCTCATGCGGTCTGGGTTTGGGCAGCGATAGGCAAAGTGCCCTCGCATTCCGCACCATTCACAATCCTCGTTCGTCGGGTCACACATGCGTCTCAACGCTGGCCTCCAACAGTTTCTTGTCCAATGCCCGATGCCTTCACAGAGCTCGCAATAGGGCGTGTTTCTCATGTGAACCTGGTCCGGATAGACCACTCGCTTACGAGCAGTGGCTCTCACCCTCAGCCTGCCTCTCGGTTGAAAGGTCACGGAACACATTTCTAACTCCCCTTTCGCCTGTAACTCTTGGTAGTACTCTCTCGATCTCTTCAAACTCGAACTACTTTCTCCAATCTCGAACCTTATATGCTCTCGGTTCTGCCTTCTTAACTCATACATCTTAGTGAGCCTTTCCAAATTCGGGTCTATTGGTTCCTCCTCTTGCTCCGGCAACACCATCCTCAATGGTACAGCTCTAATGGGACTATTGCGCCTTAGCACAATTTGATTCGGCTCCGCTTGATCTGGTACAAATTGGTCTGGCATTAGGAGATCTGGCTCCCCTTGGTTTCGTGCAACTTGGCTCGAACTAGCTCTTGTTCTCGCATCCTCCCTCAGCTCCCCACTCGCATCAGCTTCTCGGTCTCTGTCATTCCTTGGTTCCACTATAAAAGTCGGAATCCCTTCATCGTCACTTGACACAAGGTCGATCACCTCCACTTCCCTGGTCATTGTTTCCCCAATCTTAGAGTCTCCATCGATCGGATTCTCTTCTTCCTCGACTTCCGGTACAATAACTTCTCCGTCACCCTCATTTACTTGCTCCGGCAAACGCATCTCGTCTAATATCAGGAGAATCTGTACAACCGTCTCTGGTCGCTCCTCCGCAGGTCGCTCTCCACTAGTGCCTCCGACCTCGGGCACAACTCCCGTACCACTAGCATTGCCTCCTTCCTCCGGCACATACACGTCGGTCAAGAAACTTATAATCTTTTCGACTGCCTCAGGGTATTCCCTCAAGTAATCCTCGGGAATAACATCGTCGGACTGATCCTCCACCAGATTTAACAGTAATTTCTGTAGCCTATCGGCTAGCTCCACCTCCGCGTCTCCATGGTCTCCAACAGGTAGAGTTTCAAACTTTCCTTGTGCATCCATTCGAACCTGTAGACGACTTGGTTCTCCAATCTCCAACACAATAGTCTGGTCATCTCGATCAGTTTCCACTTCCTCCGTCTCCTCTAAACACTCGGACGGATCGGTCTCGATAGACCAGTTGGTATGATCAGCGTCAAACACCCCGTCCTCATCCCAGTCATTCGAATCACTCGGCTCTTGACTGTTTTCTGATTCTGTCGACAAATACCCTGAACCATCCCCGCAACCTGAATCACCTGAATACATCTAAAACCCACAAGAAACAAGGTTAGATGCTTAATCATTCTAAGGTTCCACTTAGACTAGTCAAGCAAACGACCAGATAAAATTTCATGTTCTTGCGACACATTACTCGATAAAACTTTGAAATGCACAAGTGCTTGTGGGTTCGATAACACCGCTCTGATACCACCGTTGTAACGCCCCCGAACCGTCCTAGGACCACAAAGGCCGTCGGACAGCCACGGGACGCCACCTGCAGAATTGCACCGAGGTGATCCGGTCAAGGGACAATCCCACCCGCAACCGAGGTTACTTAGGCTTTGCAACCCTCGCGGCCTGGTGCGTTGTGTTAGCCCGGACAAGGCCGAGTATCATTTGCAACTTGCCATGTTTTCCTGAAAACCGAATATATAACTTTAACAAAATATTACTTTGTAAATAAGTTATTAAAGCAATATATAAAGATAGTCGGAAAACTTTACACTTATTCGTTTAAGAAAATATAGGGTTTTACAAAAAACACAAGAAAACCCTATCCGGTACCCTAACGTTTGCTCCGGCTCTAGACTCATTTAGGCCTCCCTGCAAGACCACAACAAATAAAACATGAGTAATATAAGATTACTTAGTGAGCCTGGGTACCCCATTATTCTAAACGGGATTCTACTCTCCCTCAACCCGACTACCCCGTCAACAAGAAAACAAGCAAGTAAACAAACTTGACAAGTTATCAAAGCTACGCAACGAAAACATTAGCGGAAGCAATTTACACCACGCACCAGCGAGAAAGGTCAAATCCATTCGACTTGACTCGATGATCTAGACTCGCTATTCATATTACAAGACGACTAAAGAACACTTTAGACTCTTGACTCATATGCGACTCACCAGGACAATCTCGCATACATACAAGGGACACTTGAATTGCCCTAGACTCCTTCACCCATCAACCGAACAAAGACCTCTAGAATATAACAAGGATCGCTTGAAATACCCTAGACTCTTTTCACCTAAGGGTCCTCGACAATCTGTTCCGTTCCATACCATCCCTCATGCCGAGACCACAAAGGTCACCAGCAATGAGCCCACAACTTAGCTATCGTCATGTAGCGATCACGCTAGTAGCTATCTAGCTGTAACAGTGTCCCCGCGTGAGTGGTCGTCGGGAACTCACACGTGACAACCGCTTTTGGAACAGAAAATCGACTCACTATTCTTGCTATGACTCAAGAAACGAAGTTCAAGAGACCAAGTTAAAATACATCGCACAACAATAATTCAAGCCTTGCTGAATCGAGCACCATAGCAAGAATACCACACGAATTAATCAACAAGAAGCAAGAAATATATTTCAAGCAACTTAAGATTATTTTACGTGCATGCAACCAAATTGAGCGACTTAAGCAAAAACAAATGCAACAAGTCTATTTATGCATGCACTCAATTTGGTTTCCCCTTTTTAAATCCTTAAGTCCAATTTACGCATGTAGGTCCATTCGCTTTAATCACTTAAATCTCTTAAGTCGAAATCATGCATGTAAGCCAACCGTTTTAACCGTTTAGGACTCTCAAGTCCAAATTATGCATGCAACCCCTTTTTAACCGATATTATGCCTTAGAATGCACAAAGCTTTACTCGTTAAGTCATGCATAAACCCCATTTTAAGCGAGACTTATTACTTTCAATTTCCTCCAGGTTCGAACATGCAAGCAACAAACTTAACCGCAATATCATGCAGCAGCTCTACTTGCTTACCACAGACTCACCTCTTTCTCGCGTCGATAGCTACCGGATTTCACCACACCACTCGATCAGACAGTCTTTGCGTTGATCAGCTTCTCGCCTCTTCGACCGCAACCGCTTATCTCCTCGATCTCTCTTTGACACAGCCGTCGACTTTTCTTGGTCTTTTCTAGATGCAAACGTCGATGATTTCTCCTCTTGATCTCCCTCTCGATCGTTCTTGATCCTTCTCTCGATCTTCCTCGACAATCTCTCGAAAAAGCTTAAGTGTTTTAAGTGTTTTTGAGCTAAACACAAAAATGAGGCCGAGTACCCTCTATTTATAGGCTCTAAGATTTCTTCTTTCCTTTAGTGCTTCTTGACAAATGGCTCTCTCCCTCCTTGCATGTTGAGCGTCTATCTCACCCCCAATAGCTGCTCGTCATTAATCTTTGTATTAGCATGTAAAATTCTCTATTAGTGCATGCCAATTAACACTTAATTGTGTTTAACTTTGGCCAATAGAATTCTGCCATCCTCCTTAATCTCCTTGATTAAGTTAATCCTCCACTAACTCTCTTAATCCCCTTGAATTTTTAATTCCTCCCTTAATTAAATTAATCCTCCCACTTTGCTTGATTCTTGTTGGTCGAGATTTTGAGAAAATAATAATTTTCTCAAAATACTCAATCCTTCGTCTGGCAACTTCGACGTTCCTTCTGGCAGTCCTCGTCCCATTCAGACCATTTTCTCGATCGTTTGGACGCTCTGTTCGGCAATACTCGGCAATCTCTCGGGCAATACGGACAGTACGCCTCGGCGATACGTCTCAGGCAACTTCGACTGTTTTCTCGAGTACTCGGCAACTTCCTCGGGCTCTCGACCATTCTCTCGAGTACTCGGCAATTTCCTCGGGCTCTCGACCATTTTCTTGAGTACTCGGCAACTTCCTCGAGCTCTCGACCATTTTCTCGAGTACTCGGAAACTTCCTCGAGCTCTCGACCATTTTCTCGAGTACTCGGCAACTTCCTCGAGTCCTCGACATTTCTCTCGAGTACTCGGCAACTTCCTCGAGTCCTCGACATTTCTCTCGGGTCTTCTCGACAGATTCCCTCGACGAGTTTTCTCGACATTCTCGACGAATTTCTTCGACCAATTTTCTCGACACTCTGGACAAATTTTAGGGTCTCGACCGTGCATCCGGTACTCCTGTCTTGGCTTGGTCATCCTCCGACTCACAAATATTTCCTCGGACTTCCTTGGGTCATTCTTCTTTATTTTCCTTCCTCTTCTTTCTTAGGTCTTTTCCGGTTCGCTTCCTCGATCTTTTGTTTTGAGATTTCTACTCTTGGTGAGGGTCATTACAATCACAGTCCCGCAGGACTCTCATCAAAGGAATCTTCTTCTCGGACCCTGCAACATGGCCATCTTGAGGTACACTCTGTCTCCTACTTGAAACTCAAGATCTCTCCTCCTCCTATCAGCATAACTCCTCTGCCTATCCTGAGCCTCCTTCATGTTCAGCTTGAGAACCCGAATCTTCTCTGAGATCTCCTGAACAAAACTAGCACCAAACATGCTCCTCTCCCCCACCTGAGTCCAGCATAACGGTGTACGACATGGTCTCCCATACAAAGCCTCATAAGGAGCCATCTTAATACTCGCCTCATAACTGTTGTTGAAAGCAAACTCTACCAGGTTCAGGTGATCTGCCCAATGGCCACCCCAATCCAACACACACATCCTCAGCAAATCCTCCAACGTTATGATAAGCTGTACTCATATGCACCTTAGTGCCCATCTCTACCTGAAATGCCTTCCAGAACACCGAAGTGAACTTAGAATCCTTGTCAGACACAATGCTCGCTGGCACCCCATGCAATCTGACTATCTCTCTCACATACGTCTTAGCCAAGACCGCTACTACATCAGTCTTCTTAATGGCCAGAAAATGTGCTGACTTAGTCAACCGGTCCACAATGACCCAAATAGCATCAAACGTCCTGGACACTGGCAAACCCACCACGAAATCCATAGTAATCATATCCCACTTCCACTCAAAATCCAGGAACCTGATGCTCAGCCTTCACTAGCTGACACACATCGCACCTCGAGACCCAACTAGCTACATCCTTCTTCATCCCGACCTAGTGATAGTACCTCTTGAGATCACGGTACATCTTAGTCGCTCTTGGATGAATAGAAAACCTACTCGCATGAGCCTCTCTCAGGATCTCCTGTCTCAACTCCTCATCCTTGGGCACACAAACCCGACCGTGCACCAAGATAGTATCATTTTCTGAGACCTGATACTCTGAATCCACATCCTTTGAGGTATCCATCAGTCCCAAATCCTTCTCCTGAGCCAACCTCACCCTACTCAGAAGATCTGCTCTATCAACTGCTTCCAAACCCAACGGTTTCTGTGAAACGGCACACAAACTCAAAGCACTGATCTCTCCTACCAGAGACTCCATCTCCTGCTCCTGAGCCGAGGCTACCCTCTTCCGACTCAGACCATCTGCAACTGTGTAAGCCTTACAAGGGTAATAGGCTATCTCCAAATCATAATCCGCCACAAGCTCCATCCACCGCCTCTGTCTCAAATTCAGCTCAGGCTGAGTGAATATATACTTTAGGCTCTTATGATCTGTAAACACATGTACCTTTGCACAATAAATATATGATCTCCAAATCTTCAGGGCAAAAACTACAGCAGCCATCTCCAAATCATGAGTAGGATAGTTGCCCTCATGCTTACGCAACTGCCGCGAAGCATAGGCAATCACCTTCCCATGCTGCATCAGCACACACCCCAAACCTACTCTAGATGCATCAGTATAAACCACATAGGGTTCTCCCTGCTCAGGCAAAGCCAACACTGGCGTAGTAGTCAACATCTCCTTAAAGCTTTCAAAGCCCTCCTCACACTCCTGTGACCAAACAAAAGGAACATCCTTCCCTATCAACTTAGTCATAGGGCATGCTCTACTTGCAAATCCCTGCACAAACCTCCTGTAGTAACCTGCCAACCCAAGGAAACTCCTGATCTTTGTGGCATTCTGCGATCTAGGCCAATCCCTGATAGCCTGAATCTTCTCCGGATCCACAGAAACCCCCTCTGTAGAAACAATATGACCCAGAAAACCCATCTCACGCTGCCAATAACTACACTTGCTCAACTTTGCAAACAACTTCTGCTCCCGCAGCTTTTCCAGAACTGCCCTCAAATGCACTGCATGCTCCTCAGGACTCTTGGAATATACCAGGATATCGTCGATGAAAATGATGACAGACACATCCAGAAACTCCTGAAACACGCTGTTCATCAATCTCATAAATGCTGCTGGTGCGTTAGTCAACCCGAAAGGCATCACCACAAACTCATAATGCCCATATCTTGTCCTGAAAGAAGTCTTCCTCACATCTGCCTCATCTATCCGTATCTGATGATAACCCGACGCCAGATCTACCTTAGAGAACCAAGTAGCACCCCTCAACTGATCCAACAACTCATCGATCCTAGGAAGAGGGTACTTGTTCTTCACAGTACCCCGGTTCAAACCCCGATAATCAATGCATAACCTAAAACTCCCATCCTTCTTCACAAACAACACCGGCATTCCCCACGGTAATAAACTAGGACGGATGAATCTCTTACTCAACAAACCCTCTAGCTGCTTCTTTAGCTCTGTCATCTGTGCTGGAGCCATTCTGTAAGGAGCCTTGGATAACGGTGTCGTCCCCGGTTCCAGTTCAATGGTAAAAGGATCCGACAGAGATGGTGGTAATCCCTGCAAACACTGAAACACATCCTCAAACTCCTCCACTACCGGAATACCGCTAACCGTAGACTTCCCCACTGACTCTGGCATAGATATAGTAACCAAAAACGCCTCACGGCTCTTCTCGATCATCTTCCCAGCCTGAATGGTTGAGATCACGAGACTCCCTGCAGTCGGTCTAATACCCTGAAAAACCAACTTCCCTCCTGTACGCTCAAACTCCACTCTACCTCGATGGCAATCCAAATGCACCATATGCCGATGCAACCAATCCATCCCGAGAATAACATCATACAACTCCACTGGACTGATAAGCAAATCCGCTGGCCATGACTCTCCTGCGATCTGAATATCAACTCCCCTAGCTCGTCCAATAACTTTCAGGAACTTGCCTCCAGCAACTCTGACAACTGCTATACGCTCTCCGGGATCCCCTCTGATTCCCGCACTCTCTACACACTCTGGAGTAATGAAGCTATGAGAAGCTTCAGAATCAAACATAGCATGGGACTTAAACCCGCCCACCAACAAGGTCCCTACACAAACCTCATGTGTTGAGAACCTAACACTTTATCACAGGAAAAACATAAAATCTGAACCTACTAAAATTCATAAAGTTTAAGTACCAGAAATTATACTTGTGATCGCCCCGGCACTGGTTCCACCAGTCTCTGCTGTCGTGTAAACCCGTGGTGCCTGCTCAATCCGTGCCACCTGCTGGCGTCCAGGCTGCACCTGCTGCAACGCTGCCACTACTGCTGGCTGCAACTTGGGACAAAAGGGCCTGATGTGCCCTGTCTCCCTACAATGATAACATACCCGAGGCCCCGTCGTCGGAGCACTCCTCTTGGGACAACTACCAACCTCTTGGGACAACTACCAACCTTGTCGATCGACACTGACAATCTGGTGTCGACCGACACCATACTGGTCTCGATCGACACCCTGCCCGACACTCCTGAAAACCCTAGTTTGTGTCGACCAACACCTCCACATGGCATCGATCGACACTCGCCAAAGTCTCGAGCCGTCCTTGCGTTGGTGTCAACCGACATCCCAACTGGTGTCGACCGACACCGATGCCGAGCAGCGATTTTCTTCGATCAAAAACTCCAAATTTCGCCTCCAATCTTCTCCAATCCGCTCCATGCATTCCCAGAAGCCAAACCCAGCCAAAGCAGCGACGAAATACCATAGAGAACTCAAAGAAACAACCACATAAGCACCAAATCACATAAAAACTAGAGATCTTAGCTTAGATAAGCCATGGTCATTGTAACATCCGTGAACCAGATTTTGTGATTTTGGGAGGAGTGTCGATCGACACCCTAGTGGCATCGATCGACACCACTAATTTCTGGGTTCGGCCGGTTTGATTAATTGCCGAATTGGTTCGGTTTGGGTCAATTAAATCCCTAAATCGTGTTATAAGCGTCTAAGGACGAGTTTGAGGGTTTTGGGGAGTTCTTTTTGGTTGCCGCTTAGTGGGAAAAAGAGAGAGACAGAGAGAAAACGTTCTTGAGTTTTTCTGGGCTTGTTCTTGGAGATTTTGGAGAGATCTGAGGCTGTAGGAGGGTTAGTTGTTGCTGGAAACGAAGGGGGAGCTTCTGGAGGTGTTGTTTTCCACGTTTCTCAATCCAATCTTCATGTTCTTGAGGTGAGTGCTTGACCATGGTTGATCTAAGCATGAGATCTCTCTTGTTTGGGTGTATTCTTTGTTGTTTGTGTTGTTTTGTTGCTTGGGTTCGTTGCTTTTGTGATTCCTAGTGATTTCCGAGGTCATTGGGTGAGTTTGAGACAGATTCGAGATGATTGGGAAGGAGAGTTCGATGTTCGGATTCGCGCAGATCGTGTCTGCAGAAGAGGCATCGATCGACACCAGGAAGCATCGGTCGACACCATTTGGAAGGGGATCGGTCGACACTGTTTAGCATCGGTCGGCACCATTGTTTGTAGCATCGATCGACACCGTGAGGCATCGGTCGACACTGGTCTCAGTCTAGACTTGTTTTCCTGGTTTGATGTATTGTTGTGTGTTGTTTGTTTTGCTTAAATTTGAGGGTCTCATATGCTTGTGTGTATAACCCAGTAGATGGGAGGACGGCCTCACTAAGTATTTGTGATAATACTTACGCATCTCAATTGTTGTTTGTGGTGTGCAGGTTTGTGACGTGGAATCATGGCAATGAGGAGGAGGATGATCTAGGGTCTCGTTTGTGTGTTATTGGATTTGTTGGTTATGTTGTTGGAACCTTGGTTAGTGTTATGTTAGGTTGATGGATAGAATGGATAGAAGTGTTATTGTATTGGTTTTGTATTATTGATATGTTTCCGCTGTGCATGTAATTGGATGTTGGTTTATTATTGGTTGGTTACTGTGTGTGGGTTGGTTTGTTTAATTAAGTAGTATGGGATACTTAATTATATCTTGTATTTAATTATTAAAAAGGAAAAAAAAAGGGGTCGGGTTGTTTCATTTTGGCTCGGCAGTGAGCCGGTATGTCTCGAGGGTTGCGACCCGAGAGCGGGGGGAGTGGGCGTGTGAGACTCCCTGGATACCGTAGCTGTGAGCCGTGGCTCGGCAGTGAGCCGGTATGTCTCGAGGGTTGCGACCCGAGAGCGGGGGGAGTGGGCGTGTGAGACTTCCGGGATACCGTAGCTGTAGGCTGTGGCCTGGCAGTGAGCCGGTATGACTCGAAGGTTGCGACCTGAGAGCGGGGGGAGTGTGTGTGTGAGTGACTTCCTGGATGCCGTAGCTTAAGGCGGTTGGCCTGATAGCGAGCCGGCATGATTCGTTGGTTGCGACCACGGACGGGGGAAGCACTGAGTTGTGAGCAAATAGTGTCTTTGATGTGAGTATATTGACTAGAGGGAGACCTCGTGGTTCAGTCGGAGGTGTGCGGGCTGTTGCGACAGTGCACAGGAAACCTTGGCTGACGGTATTTAGTCCGGTCGGGGACGTGCGGGTCGTGTTGACGGTGGCACGGAGGTCCTTGACAGTTGGACGGTTTTGCGGGATTCGAGGACGAATCCATATTGGTGGGGGAGAATTATAACATCCGCGAACCAGATTTTGTGATTTTGGGAGGAGTGTCGATCGACACCCTAGTGGCATCGATCGACACCACTAATTTCTGGGTTCGGCCGGTTTGATTAATTGCCGAATTGGTTCGGTTTGGGTCAATTAAATCCCTAAATCGTGTTATAAGCGTCTAAGGACGAGTTTGAGGGTTTTGGGGAGTTCTTTTTGGTCGTCGCTTAGTGGGAAAAAGAGAGAGACAGAGAGAAAACGTTCTTGAGTTTTTCTGGGCTTGTTCTTGGAGATTTTGGAGAGATCTGAGGCTGTAGGAGGGTTAGTTGTTGCTGGAAACGAAGGGGGAGCTTCTGGAGGTGCTGTTTTCCACGTTTCTAAATCCAATCTTCCTGTTCTTGAGGTGAGTGCTTGACCATGGTTGATCTAAGCATGAGATCTCTCTTGTTTGGGTGTATTCTTTGTTGTTTGTGTTGTTTTGTTGCTTGGGTTCGTTGCTTTTGTGATTCCTAGTGATTTCCGAGGTCATTGGGTGAGTTTGAGACAGATTCGAGATGATTGAGAAGGAGAGTTCGATGTTCGGATTCGCGCAGATCGTGTCTGCAGAAGAGGCATCGATCGACACCAGGAAGCATCGGTCGACAACATTTGGAAGGGAACGGTCGACACTGTTTAGCATCGGTCGGCACCATTGTTTGTAGCATCGATCGACACCGTGAGGCATCGGTCGACACTGGTCTCAGTCGAGACTTGTTTTCCTGGTTTGATGTATTGTTGTGTGTTGTTTGTTTTGCTTAAATTTGAGGGTCTCATATGCTTGTGTGTATAACCCAATAGATGGGAGGACGGCCTCACTAAGTATTTGTGATAATACTTACGCATCTCAATTGTTGTTTGTGGTGTGCAGGTTTGTGACGTGGAATCATGGCAATGAGGAGGAGGATGATCTAGGGTCTCGTTTGTGTGTTATTGGATTTGTTGGTTATGTTGTTGGAACCTTGGTTAGTGTTATGTTAGGTTGCTGGATAGAATGGATAGAAGTGTTATTGTATTGGTTTTGTATTATTGATATGTTTCCGCTGTGCATGTAATTGGATGTTGGTTTATTATTGGTTGGTTACTGTGTGTGGGTTGGTTTGTTTAATTCAGTAGTATGGGATACTTAATTATATCTTGTATTTAATTATTAAAAAGGAAAAAAAAAGGGGTCGGGTTGTTTCAGTCATGCACTCACCTCTTTGCAGGAAGATTCAGACCAAGAGCAACGAATCCAACCCTCCTAGCAAGCCTCTAGATACTTCCTAGCTCCAAATCTCACAAGAACAGCTAAGAAAACTCACAAATCTCTCCTAAAATCGAAAATCTCCTTCTTCTCTCTATTTCTTTGTCAAAAACGGCCAAAAGGGAAGAGAAAGGTCGAGTTCCCCTTTTAAAACTCGATTTTAGGGTTTCCTAAACCAACCACGCAAACCGGACGATTAAAATCGAACCGACCACAACCATTGTCGATCGACACCTCCTGTGGTGTCGATCGACACCCTCACCAAAATACCAAAAAAATGGTTTGCGGGTGTTACAACTTCCCGCTTAATTTTTTGTATACCGTTTAAGAATTTGTAATGTTTTACAATAACTACTGTACACACTTTTAATAAAAATCATAAAAAAATATTTTAAAATTATGTATTTATGTGTTTACCATAATTTTATAGACAATATAAATCTATTTTGTTTGATGTTTTTTCTTTCAACATTAATAGAGTTATACATATATTTAGCACGATATAGTTTTACTTTAATAAAATAACCTTAAAACTAGTCCCCGATTAATTTATGTTTAATCTCTGATTTTCCCATTAATTAGGCGTTAAGCTCTCTCCGACTGTCCGACTAACGCCTAGCGATTTCTAAATCAGGGGATCCAATGATATTTGGTTTGAAGACTGCAATTTGTATAGTTATTGTAAAGTTGAAAAAATAATTTGCGCACATGATAGTATAGTTGAGGAAATATGTTAACTACAGAGACAGAACCGGCATTGAACATTTATGGGCCGCAAGCCCAAATAGACATAACTTTTATAACTACCTAAATAAAATAAAAAAGAATTGTTGAATAATTGGAGGTGCTGGGTTCAAACTCTAGAACAAAGCATTACAAACCAACCACTTTTACCAACAGACTAAGAAAACTTCTAAAAAAAAGATGCCTGTTAATAAATAGATATTTTGACGGCCGCAAGCGCCTGCTTGTAGTTCAGAGGAATTAATGACCTCCCCCAAACCTTGTGGTTTTTAGTTTTTGTTGTTGAGAGTACAAAGTAAAACCTATTTTTTCGTAATAATAAAAATAAAATAAAAGCCTTTATTGATCTGCATGCTTAGTAACTGCAGAAAGTACTCCAAATCTCAATGGGTTAAAAACTATTTTGGTGTAGGCCTTGAATGGCAAGTAGATTCAACAATTGTTTTTGGATTTTGTCTTCAAAAACCAATTTTTCTCCATTCAAGATTTTACGTTAAATAGATTCCCTAAAATATAGGAAAACTAGTTTTTAACTTTTCTTTACAAATATTAACAAAAACTAGAATCCACATAATTAGAGATTTTAAGGAAAACTTACGATTCTTAATATTTTCTATGTTTCTTTATGTAATTATTTTTAAAAATAACTTTCTTACAAAAACTAAAATCCCAAAAATCAAAAACCAAAAACTAAAAACCAAAATCTATAATCTAAAAACCATTTAAAAACCATCTTCCATTCATGGCCGTAGTTTCTTTTTCACGATTCTAGATTTTTAATTATCTTATAATTTAGGAAATCTTGTTTTTTGATTTTTTTATGTTAATTTTTCTCAAAAACCAAAAACCCTTTTTTTTTTAGATTTTCAATAAAAAAACTAATAGCAAATTCTAAAATCTAAAAACTAAAAACTAAATCCAAAACTAATTTTAAAAACAACATATATTCATGGCCTAATAAATATTCTCTCTAATTTAAAACACAATTCCACCAAATAAATTTCTTTATAAATATTTCCTTTTCCTAATATATTATTTCCGTTTCCTTAACTATATAATATACAACTTTTTAACCGTCTAAAGAAAAAGTATCCATGACTCTTTCTTATTAGTTTTCCAGAGAACAATACATACAAATACAATAGCGAGGAGAGTCACTAGTTTCGTTTCTTTCTACGAATTTAGATTTGATATCATTCAAAGGTTTTAACACAGAAGGTTAAAGTTACGAACTAGGGTTCTTTTCAATTCTCTCAATTTTTCTGTTTTTGTTTTGAGGTTCGTTTGTCACTGCATCCTAGACCTAGAGCCCTCCACTATGAATTCTTCAGACATATCGATCCTCTCGAAACAGATGGAATCGTTATCAGTGACTCACCGTGTTGTCCGTCACAGCAAGAGGTTACCACAATCTAGGTATTCTCCTTACGCTAAAGATATTAATCTTTCCAATTATGAGAAGCAGAAAGAGGAGGCCGTGCGACTCGGAGTTGACCTCTCGCTCTCTGTGGCTGAAGCAATGTTCTTGTTATCTGATGACATGCGTTCTATGTTACTGTTTTGTCTTTGGCTATTGAAGTATGCAGGGAACAAAGACATTAACGCTCCTGTGGTAGGAAGGTTGTTTCGTGTCATCCTATATGTGTTTGAAACATATATCAAACCTAAGAATGGAGTCTATCAGGAGGATGGTGGCAAATCAAACCAATGGGGACTGGTCGTAAAGGCTGGCCAGAGTTTTACTTTTGGAATCAGAGAATTGGATCGGTTTGTTTTGATTCTCAGAAACAGAGAAAGCTCTCGTGGTGGAGTAGTGAAACCATCTGATTTTGAACATTACAACCAAGAGCTGAAGAAGCTAGAGGAGAAGTTGAGGTCTTCCAAAGATGTTTCAGCAGAGGCGAATGGGTTTGCGAGAGAAGCCATAAAGTCTAACATTCTTTATTTGTGGAAGTCTCTATTTGAAACATCACAACCAAAGGTGACAAACCCTAGGACTAGAATTCTTGAGATGTTTAGGCCTCTCTTTAACCAACCAAGGGAGGATGACTGCTCTAGTCTTATTGCTTCTTTACACATATGAAATCTGGGTTTCTTAGATTCGATGATTTTTATTTATACGTAGCGATGACTGTTATTTTCAGCTTTTCTCCAAATTTATGTTTTTCTTTTAAAACAAAAGAAATCATGAGTAGAAGAAGAAGAAGGTGGTAGTATCAGGTGATTTAATATAGGCTATAAAACTCTGTTTAAGAAGCATCATTTAGTCTGGTGAAGTGTATATCTATATAAATAGTTTAATTACATTGCTTTCAATTTTAGATATTAACATCTAATTTTGTTGTTAAAACACTCAACAAAACGTAAGGTCTCTTCTATCACGCATCTAAAGCAATTGGTAGAGGTATGGATATGATGCACGAATGTTTAGTTTGAAGTTTAAATTGTCCAGAGAACTGATTGTGCAAACTTGAGTACAGTGAGACAAATTTTTAATTTTTTATAGTTTTACTTAATAATAATAACCATAAGTAACACACTAAAAGAACGCAAACACTGGAATAACTATAGTTATATTGCCATGACTAGTCGTCCTTGTAATCAGAATTAGTATCGCTCTCTCCACTGCTAAACTCTGCTTCTTGGTTCTTGGTTATAATGAGGCTCCTCCAGCTGCTAGGCTTGTCCAAAGCGATTGGGTACCTATCGCATTATCTGTCCTGATGCACATTGAGGCTGTGCTAAGAGAAAACTGCAACATCCCCTATTGAATAGCCTTAATGAACGACGGGACTCATTTCGTGGTCCACAATTACTCATTAACCATGAATAAACATCCCCTGTAATCTCAACAACGCTCTATCATTAATCCCAGGACACCATATAAATCAATTGAGAGAAAACCCTAACCCGCCTTCCAAGGAACTCACCTTCTGAAAAACAAAAAAAAAGTAACTCACCTTTTTTTTAAAAAAAGAAAACTGATTTCATTAGATCATTTATGCCAGATAGAAATATTCACAGTTATATAAAATGATGCATTAAAATTGTTGGGACGGTTGAGATTCATGAGATCTATAAAACCAATCAAAATCCTATTATATAAAGTTTGGTTCTCAAAGCTAGTAACTCACCAGATCATGACACGTGTTAGTTTTAACGATCAGAGATCAAAGTTAAACACTCACCAGATCGTGACACGTGTCAGTTTTAACGATTAAATATCCAAAGTTAATAACTTATCAGATCGTGACACGTGTCAATTTTAATGATCATAAATCACAGTTTTTAAGCTTGATAAATCGATGCATAAGATAATTGTAATCTTATTATATTAAAAAAAAACTTTGTTAATCTTAAAAGAAAATGGATTGTAAATACACCCCTCTTAGGCCTGAGCATTTGGGTGTTCGGGTCGGGGTCAGGTTCGGGTAATTCGGGTTTGGGTTTTTCGGATTTACGAATATAGGATCCGCACAGTGTTCATATAATTTCGGGTCGGGGTCAGGTTTGGTTCCTCTCGGATTCGGGTTATTTGAGTATTGACTTAAAGAAACCTGTAATGTATCCAAAATATATTCGGTTATGGATAGTACCTACTCGAACATATCCAAAGTACCCATAAAAACCTGAAATGTACCCATAAAACCCGAATAACCCGAAAAACAAATGAAACTGCATAACATGAAATCTTAACAAAGAAAGAAGAATCATGTCTCGCAAATGAAACTTAAACATCCCAACAAAGCAAACGAAACTGCATAACATGTCTTAAAATCTTAAACATCCCAACAAAGCAAACAAAACTTAAACTTCATAACAAAGAAAAGCATGTCTCGTAAATGAAAGAAAAAAAAAGAAAGAAGAATCATCCCAGCATGTCAGCCTTTAACACATTGTCCATAGATCATGACCTGTTACATCAAACCAAACATTTTAAAAACTAAACCTCACTTGAAAGAACAAAAATATGTAAGAGCTGAACTTACCGCCAAGTATAATGTCTCCTCATGAGTCTCTGAGTTCTAGTTGTTTTCATTTTGAAACTCTGAAAACAAACAAAAACAAATGTTAGTAAACCGTTACAACAGAAAGAAAAAACAGACTTAATAGTTTAATATAATCGGATTACTTACCTTTCTGAAGACTATCAAATAGTTTAATATCAGCAAGGATCTGTGAGTTTGCAAGGCAATCTTTTTCATTAATCTTCATATCTTGTTTCATCCATTGCTCAGTGCACATCAACACCTCCACCATGTAATGAGTTAAACAGCTCCTATGAGGCTTAATGATTCGACCACTAGTGCTGAAAGCACTTTCAGAGGCGACAGAGGACACTTGCATTGCAAAAACATCCTTTGCAATTTCAAATAAAACAGGGAACTTCTAACTAGTGAGTCTCCACCAAGACAAAACATCCCATTCTATTCCAGGAAGGGTTTTAGGAGTCTCTATAGCATCCTTGAGATAAATATCCAACTCATCTTTTGTTTCATCATCAAGTCCATTTTCCTTAACCATTTCAGTGTAAGCACTATCCATCCTTTCAAATTCTGAGATTTCTTCTGCAAAGTCACTTGAAACTGATTCAAATATAAACTGATCTTGTGTAGCACCAGAAGAAGATGGAATCGGTTGAGATGATTGTGTGCTTGATCCTTTGTAGTTGACACTATATTCCCTTGAACATATCCTTCATGACATCAAGAACAGATGTGCTCATACCCTTAGCTTCTTGACTATCTTTTCCATAGAGTTTGTCAAAGCACATCTTAGCAAACTGCATTTTTTGTCTAGGGTCGAACACACTAGCAACAATCAACATCTTGTTAATATTCTTGATTCCTTCCCAATACTTAGTAAACTTCTCTCTCATTTCAATCGCCATTTTGCTTAGTTCACTATCATAACTATTGCTCAAAGTCGTGAGATTCTTCTCTATAGTGACAATTTCACCATAACACTTGTATGAACAAGTCTTAGTCGACGCTGAAAAGACCAAAGTAGCAGTGTAGAACAAGCCAAGAAACTTCACTAACCTCTCTATTGCCCTCCAATCCGTGTAAGAAGGTGATCCTTTCCGTTTCACCCCATCGACAAGTTCCAGGAAGTAGTCATTATATAACTTGTCTTCATCCTCCATCTTCTGGAAAGCCAACCTAAACTTCATGGCTCTTGTCAACATCAAGTATGTAGAATTCCACCTTGTCTTCATATCCATTGGCAAACTCCCCCTAGTCATCTTCCCTGAAACAACCTTTTGCTCAAATGAGTCACATCTTGGACCTGAAGACCGAACATACTGCACTCCATTACGAACAGCTGCCACATTATCATCCACTTCAGACAAACATCCCTAACAATCAAGTTGATGATATGAGCACAACACCTCATGTGCAAGTAAGTCCCATCTAACACTAAAGAATCATGCCTCAATAACTTAAACACTTCAACAAACTTCTTCAATCCATTACTGTTGGCAGTTGCATGACTGTGATGGTGAATAACTTCTCTATGCCCCAATCAGCAAGACATTCAAGTAAAACCTTTGATATTGTGTTGCTCTTGTGATCTGTGATATACTTAAATCCAATAATTAACTTCCTTAAGCGCCATTCTGCATCCACAAAATGCACAGTAATCACCATGTAACTAGCTCGTGTAACTTTAGCAGTCCATATGTCAGTAGTAAGAGACACTCTATGCTGCTGAGAAGATAGCCAAGCCTTCAAAGATGCTTTCCTGGCCAGATACATCTGAATTATATCTCTACTAGCTGTTCTTCTTGAATGAGGTTCTCCATGCCATACACTCAATAAACGCAAGTGGCAATTCTGCCAAAACAAGCATTTCATTTGAAGCCTCTCGGAAGACACTCTCTGTTAGTCTTCCATCTTGCAGCTTTCCATCATCACTAATAACAGCTTGTGTCTGACGCCCTTTCCATGCCTTGTACGGTTTACATGTATCCAAATGCTTCTTCAAGTTTGAAGCCCCTTGTTTCGTTGGACATACAAGGGACTTCTTGCAATAGTGACAATCACCCAGATTCGGATTCTTCTCTTGTCTCATGAAATGGTTCCAGACTTCAGACCATTGAACAGGTACCTTCTTAGGTTTACCACCATCATCATCACCTCGTGGAGCTTCTTTCCTCTTCCCTTTACTTTTATCACTTGGCGAAGGCATCTTACACCTATCTCCTTGTCCTTCTCCTTGTCCTTGTGTGTTCTCATCATTGGCATCGTGGTTGTTCGAAGAATCCATCTATAACATTTCAAAGATAATCGGATTAAAACATGTATGATAACAGCTCCGCAACAAGATCACTCAACATTACATTCACTCAATATACATTCGGTCTTTAAAGATATATATCTTAAAGAAGTAAAAATCAAAACAATATACAGTAAAGCTAAGAAATAGAAAACTAAAAATCATATATTTGTTGTAGTTTCTTAGAATATAAGTTCACAAATCATAACTAACAAAACCTGCAACCGATAGCAACAACAAAGGAACAACCGAGAATCTGAAAAAATCTGAAAAACACTTCAGTTCAGTTCAGTTCCTGCAACCGATAGCAACAACAAAGGAACAACCGAGAAAAAGAATCTGAAAAACACTTCAGTTCAGTTCAGTTCAGTTCAGAACTTGCAACCGATAGCAACAACAAAGGAACAACCGAGAAAAAGAATCTGAAAAACAGTTCAGTTCAGTTCAGTTCAGTTCAGTTCAGTTCAGTTCAGTACAGAACCTGCAACCGATAGCAACAACAAAGGAACAACCGAGAATCTGAAACGAACAACAACAAAGGAACAACCAACAACACTTCAGTTCATAACAATTATACTCAAAGAATCTGAAAAACTACTTGAAAAAAAAAAGGAAGCTAGGCCACGACCAAGACTAGAGTTGGAGCTCACATGGCAGAAAAGAAAGTAAAGTTCAAATATTTGCAACCGAACTAAGCATAGAAGATCTCAATTGGGTACCACAATCTAAGTATTCCTTATGTTGCCTCAAGTCACTATAGCCAATCTACAAAGCTCGAAACTTTTGAGCAACGGGTACAAAACCCGACTTCAATTCTCAACAATTATGCTCAAAGAATATAAATAACCATCAAAGAATTGAATCTGACCTACGAACAAGAACAGAGCTGGAGCTCATATGGCATCAACAAAGACAAAAAAAAAACATATGGAACCAATCTAAGCAAAGCAAATGAGTAAACTAATAAAGAATCAAACTTAGAGCTAACATATACAAGAAAGAAGAAGGAGAGGGATGATGAGATTACCACATACAACACTTGAAAACCATGTTTTTATGAAGATACTACTCATTTACATAGCATTTGAAAAAGCAAACAATTAAGTTATGTATCTAAAATTCTAAATTAACAGCTATGAACAAAACAAAGAAGAGAATTCGACCCAAAAAATCAAATTCAATGTGAATCAAACATATAAAAATTCGACCAAATGGTTATGTGCTTCGACAAAAGAATACCTGCAGCCTTAAGCAACAAAACCGAAGCAGGTGGAGTCTTGATGATAAACGTGAAGCTCTTGTCCTGCAACCATAGATATAAACTCCATAAAACGACCTCATAGAGCTATAAATCAGAGACACATAAACAAATTCGACCAAAAAAGACCAAGCACAAAAATAGTATCAAGTAATCAACATAGTTTCAGACATAAACAAATCAATAATTAAAGAAAAAGAAGAGAATGAAGCTTACAATTAAGCTTGCCTGATCGATTTCTAGCTCCCTATGATCGGAGAACCCAAGTACCCAACGATGAAGCTAACGGCGGACTTAGGTTTTGGGGATGGGTTTTGGTTTATAAAATCAAAAGAATCTTGAAATCGGAAAAAATCAAGCAAGTTCGACATGGTTATGATTTTTAAGGAAGATTCACAAGGATTCGGAGAGGGAGAATAAGGCAAACGGTTTTATGAAATCAAATCATCACCGATTCATAAGGTTTCATAAAATCATCGCCGATTCATAAGGGATAAGGTGTATGAATGATTTTGTGTTATGGGTTCAAACAGATATCGTCGGTTCCTCGGGTTCGGTTCGGGTAATACCCGATACCTGTGGATATCTGGAAACAAAAACCGAATGGTGATTTATACAAAAGCGGGTCAGGGTCGGGTCGGGTTTTTGCAGGTCGGGGTTAGATCGGTTCCTCGAGTTTGGTTTATTTACCCAGGCCTAACCCCTCTACATAAGCAAATAGATGATGATATATTTTTCACCAAACAAAATAATTTCGACTAGCTTTGTTTTTCTTGGTAAAATTTTCTTTGTTGTTTTTTATTAACATTTTGTTTGACACATCATCGTTCTTGAACATGTCTTAAAAGCATTGTTTGTTGTCTGATCAAAGCAACTATATAAAAAGGTTCTTAGGTATTACCACGTGTATTAACAAATTTCTCATGGTGTTATTATCATTTCTATTAATTTGCAGGACATGTAGCATAAAAAAAAAGATGAATACACAAATGTAAGATAACAACAGAGATTATATAACACTAGATCAACTAAACAGAAAACATTCTTATCGTCGAACGATAGTACGTCTTTCAAGAAAGTGGGAAGCAAGAAATTTTTTTAAAAAGCAATAGGCTCATTGGAATAAATTTTCTCATAAAATAGAAAAGGGATTAAAGAAAATATACAGAAAATTATTAATTCTAAAAAATGTAAATACTCACTTTTATCTATGTTTGTTGTAGACTAAACATAGATAAATTGAAAAAATATAAATCGTTGTTGATAGATCCATAGGAGCTTAGAGACAGAGGCTACATGATGGTGTGTCAAAGAAACTTCCATAAAATATATTGAAAAATTTAACATTAGTTACTATCAAAAGATTTTGTGACGTTGGAAAAGGGTCTTTAGTTTCATTGGTTGTTGGAGCAAGCACTTTGAGATAGCTAAAAATCGTGAACATGTTCTCTCCACACAGGAGGAAGGCATAGCCGAGGTTCTCGCTATGGTGGAGGAGGTTGGAAGCAAAGTTATCTCCCCCAAGGGAGGAAGGTGGGGGAGGCTGGACACAAGGTTATCTCCCCAAGGGAGGAAGACAGAGCGAAGGTTCTCTCCACAGTGGAGGAGGTTGGACGCAAGGTTTTCTCCATAAGGAAGGAGGGCAGAATCGAGGTTCTCTCCATAGTTAGTCATACACTATTGTGCTGTAATTTATTTTTTGTTCAAAATGTTTTTTTGAGCCAACAATTTTAACGATTAAAGAAACTATGCAAAAGCGAAAGTAAAGAGACATATAATAGTTGGCTTAATTTGTTCATATAAACATTTTCTAAGTGGTGGTAAATAATATATTTGTAACATACAATATATCTAGGTATAAAAAATACATTTTTGATGATAACATACATAAAAGATTTGTATATGGATATAAATTTGTGTATTATACCAAAAAGTAATTATAAATAATGTACAATAAATTTTAATATATATTTATTAAATTTACTTTATTTACAAAATTTTAAACCCGTACATCGGACGGGTCCTTATGTTTCTAGATCGATTCAAATTGAGTTTTCGCTTCATGTGGCTGAAGCAATGTTCTTATTAATTATTTGATGACATTTGTTCTATATTACGGTTATATCATTAATTATTGATTGAGCTTTGCAGGGATGAAAGATTTTATTTTAATGGTCTCATGGTAGCAAAGGTACTGTTTCATGTTATTGACCACTTGGTTCTATGGTGTAGTGGTTAGCACTCTGGACTCTGAATCCAGCGACTTGTGTTCGACTCCAGGTAGAACCTTTCTTTTCTATATATTTTGCAAAATATATAAAACCCAAAAATGAAGTCTATCATGATGGTGGCAAATCTATCTAATGGAAACGTTTTACCAACAAAAAAATCCAATGGAAACGTTTCGCCAATTGATTTTACTTCTGGAATCAGAAGTTTAGCTAACATTGTAACGATTATCATCAATGGTGGCATAGTTAAATAATCTCTTGGTTTTGAGTTCTACAACCAAGAGCTTAAGGAGTTAGACGAGAAGCTAAGATCAGTCAAGGATGTTTCAGAGGAAAATGGGTTTATGAGAGATACCATAGAGTCTAACATGTAGGACCGTGAAAATCCAAATATGGTAAAACGATAAAAGAAAGGAGTAGAAGATTCTCGGAGGCGAGATATTATGTCTTTCTTTAACTCAAAGTAGCTCCCACAGTGTGGCGGTTTAATGAGTACATTGGTCCCAGGATACAACCGAGACGAGACCATATCACAACACTTGATTACGGAATCAAACGAACGTTGGCGCAAACGATACACTCTTGATAATAACACTTACATTTTTGTAGTTAGAGAAAGAAGAGTGAGAGAGAGTTGGACTTTTGTTTCAGACTTTTGTTTCTTCGCCAGTGTGAAAATAATGAACGAGAGAGCCTTGTATTTATAGGGAGAGAAGAACAAGATGCTCACCAAAAAATCTGGGCCCGTGGGCTAATATCTCGGGGAAGTTGAGGCGAAATGAAGATGCGTCCAAGTCTCACACGTTGGCGAGATCTCCAGCCTGACTTATTCTTCCGTTGAGGTGATAAGACTTCGACTTTGTTTGTTTTTAAAAACAACAAACTCAATGATTGTCAAAAAAAAAAAAAAAAACAAACTCAATTTGACTTTGCAAATAAAATTTTGAATATTCTATGTAACATATGTGACATCAAATGTAACATAAGTTTCAAATAAAATTATTCCAAAAAATTAAACCAAGCCCGGTCCATCATCTCATGCAATGTATTGTCCTCTTCTCATAATACATGTATTAGTGGAAAAACTTTCCAATCTTCCAATATAGGAAAAATGCACATATTTGACAAATAACTACACTATGTTATAGTGCTCATTACAAGAAATCCAAAGAGTCCTTAAGCCGGTCATTCCGATGTCGGACGTCACCGGAAAAGTCACTGGAAAGTTGGCTAAAGTCATGTTGTAAAAAATGTAGTTCCAACATAACATTCTTCATTTTTGGATGTCTCTCTTCGACACAATACCTGTAAGTGACACAAAAAACCATGAGTATGTTAAATTTGAGTTTATCTTGGACTTCTAACTAAAAATCAATTGGCAATTAGTAGATTGATCCTAACCCTTTATATATTAATGATAGAGAA
Source organism: Camelina sativa (assembly GCF_030686135.1). NCBI lineage: Eukaryota > Viridiplantae > Streptophyta > Magnoliopsida > Brassicales > Brassicaceae > Camelina > Camelina sativa. The sequence goes on along the minus strand of NC_141896.1, from coordinate 28,662,818 downwards.
AACTAACGATTCTACCACAATCTATACTAAAAATTAACACAACTACCACAATTGCAAATTCATTTTCCCGGCTACCACAAAGATAATTGAAAAAGACCAATATGTGCTTCCCATTACATACAGATCTCAATTTTTAATAATTTTTTAAATTGTTTATCATCCCCATACTTGTGTATGTGATGTGTATGTGTCTATTCATTTTTATTTTTCTACCTAAACTTCGTTCAAAAGCAATTCTCCGCCACACCGGAATGACCGAGCACCAAACATCCCAACTAAAAATCTGGATCAAAAAGAGATCTGTTGCAACCAAAGAGAGAGATCGTGAGATGGAAGAACACCTAAGAAAGAAAGTCAACTAGAGAGGTTCTCTCCGGCGCCAAAAGACAAGCTGGACAAAATAAGCGGATTCAGATCTAAGGTTAGCAGAAGAAAAATTAGCCGAAAAAAAAAAGATTCAGGTTTACATGGTAGACAAGTTCCAAACTCTCCTAACTTGTCTATTTGCGATTATACTGTCTTTTTGAGACAATTTTACCTAGTAGACAAGTTCCAAACTCTCTTAACTTGTCTATTTGGGACACTTATTTAATTATTAATTTTATGGACAAGTTTATAACTGCATAATTTTTCTAAGAACAATACCGGTTAATGGACAAGTTTTATTTACAACTTGTCTACTAGTCAATATATTTGACAAATGGACTAGTTCAAGCTAATAGACAAGTTTATATTTCTCAACTTGTCCATCAATTTACCTTGTCCATCAGACCAATTGTGTCTACTGCGTTATGCTGCTCTGATATCTCTAAACCAAAAAACATATATAACTTACAAGTCTACGTGTTCCTAGCTTTTTTTTGTTTAAATTACAAACTTTATTTTATGCTGACCCACAACTATTATTGCACCAACTTTTGTGTCATAAAAGGACAATATAATCTCAAATCTCATCACTTTTATATGAAGGATATATTAGTCATTTTATTCCAGCTTGAAAGCTCAAATGTGGTAGTTCTCGAAAGAAAAAAAAAATGTGGCATTTAGGAAAAGGTTTTAACTGAATGTGGTAGAATCAATAAAAATCCCTTAATGATAATCCCTTCAAACTTTAGATGTGGGACTTGGATTGTATCCCAACAATCTCCCCTTCAAACCAAGGACCACATGTGTGATATTAACACGCCTCCTCGAGATGATAACTCCATCTCGAACCGATCCCACTTGGACCGATAATAAACCCTTTCTTAGGTCCCCATTACTCGGGTTAACAAGAGGCATGTCTGTATCCACTTTTCTAGGTCCACCTGAATTTTTAACCTTAGACTCTGATACCATATTAAATTTGGGTTTATCTTGGGCTTCTAACTAAAAACAAATTGGCAATTAGTAGATTGATCCTAACCCTTTATATATTAATGATAATCTTTTCAAACTTTAGATGTGGGACTTGGATTGTATCCGAACAGAGTAGCTAGAATAAGGTGGTAGTAATGTAGTAATAAGTTGCATTACAACTCTACGTAAGAAGCATCATTATGGTTTGAAGTCCGATGAGATCATGGGCAAGGAAACTGGAATGAAAGCACATTTTCCCACCCCAATTTCGAGTTCTGCTCTTGTTTCTTGGCATGTGTAAAGATTGACAATTTGGGTTTCTCTTGATTTAAATTGAAGGTGTCAGCTGTTCATGTAAGTTCCTTGTTTCTTGGCGTAAATGAGCACATAACTGGAGTAAACCGGTGTCAACTAAGTTATATATATATAAGACATGTTGTCTTGTTAATTGCTTTGTTATTTCTCCTATATTAGTGGGATTGTATTACGGATTGTATCACCCACTGATATATGATGACATCGCTAGTGAACAAAGGGAGTATGAAGAAACATTGTTTAAGAAACTTGTGTTTTTTCTTGTGAACAATTTTCTTTGGCTCTGAAGAGTGGCCGAAATTAGCTTAACAGCTAAGACAAGATTCGCAACTATACAATATGTATCTTTGGATACCTTTCGTCACCCTCAACTTCTCCAGATAGCAGTTCCACCTTCCACGTACTCGTTGACTAACGACGGTCGTGTATTTGGATGCTTTTTAGCATTTATATTTTACCTTCCAATGACATATTTATCTTATTATAAACATTAGAAATTAGCTAGTCACAAAGTTCATTTTGTTACATGTAAAATGTGAATCTTATTATACAAAAAAATAATTCAAAGATAATTCTCTTGTTTATTTTAAATGTAAAAAGATAAATGTATTGGAATTATATTTTTACATTTAAAATCTCAAACCTCCACAGTCCAAGGAAAATTCTCACGCATTCTCTAATATTTCTCTCTTACACATGCTCTCAATTTGAATAAGAGAGAAGAATGAGAACTGAAATGTTTTTTTTTTTTAGGGGCAGAAGTGAATCAAACTGTAAATTAGACTACTCCCTATGTAAGAAACAGTGTTCAAGAAAGCGCTAGACGATATCTAGGTGGTGATCCAGCGCTAGCGCTTAGAACGCCTAATCGTGGCCTAGACGGTTTTTTGGCGGTTTAGGCGTTTACAACATAAAACATTATATATATAAAATTATGTATAAATATATGTTAGAAAAATAAAAATAAATATAAATTATATACAAAATTAAGAAAAATACATTTATTTAAGTTATATTAACAACATATAAACATTTATAATTACGTATATAGATATAAAACTTAATAATTTAAATATATATAGTTAAAAATCAAAAATAAATATTAAAATTAAATTAATGTAATTTTAAGCGGTTTAGGCGGTTATGTAGACGCCTGCTGAGCGCCTAGCGCCTAGAGGCGCCTAGGCGCCCGCCTAGACCGTTTTCTTGAACACTGGTAAGAAAACAAATATATTTTTGAGAATCTCCTAAACCTGATCGTCCTCCATTTTAGAGCGATACGTTAATGGCTTAGAATTGGTAAAGAATCTTGGAACGTTTTTCGGTCTACAACTTCACAATGATGAGGTGAGTGCATGGTTCCCACATTTTTCCATAAATTAATTTTCAAGAGACTTGGATTTGATATTTGATGATTTTAGGGTTCAAATTCATAGAAACAAAATGTTACGATCTCGGGTTTTAAGTTGCAATTAGTTATATAATCTAGGGTTCTTCTCTATGTTGGTGCGTTGGGATAGATTTTGCATTTAATTTATTTTGGACTCTGAATTGTATTTTTTGTGTATAGCAACTCAACACTGGATAGCCCCTAACTTGCCAGTATTGACTCTCAACTGTTTCGTTCTATTTTTCATTGCATCTGAACTGGAAAGCCAACAAAAATTGCTCCTGGAAGCTTTCTCCTCGACAAATTCCTCAAGCATCTCGATCATCTCAAAACAAATGGAGTCAATGTCGATGACTGACTGCGTTCGTGTTGTCCGTAACAACAAGAGATTACCATAGTCTAGATACTCTCCTTACACTTTAGGGTCAGTTATCTTTCATTTATACTTTTGTCAGGTTTTCAAGTAAGAAAACAAAATTACTATTTTATTATTTGTCGTAGCAGGATTGATCATCTCAACAAGGAGAAGGAGAAGCAGAAAGAAGAGGCTATACGACTCGGAGTTGAGCTTTCGCTCTTTGTGGCTGAAGCAATGTTCCTAGTATCTGATGACTTACGTTCTACGTTAGTCTTCTGTCTTTGCCTAGTGACGTTTGCAGGGAAGAAAGACTATGACGGTCCCGTGGTAGGAAGACTGGTTCGTGTTATTCTCTATGTGTTTGAAACATATATCAAACCCAAGAATAGAGTATATCATGATGATGGCTTGTCCATACACGTTGAGTTGATCAAAACTACTACTCAGCTTTTTAATTTTGGAGTCGCGGCTTTGAATCGCATAGTTTCGATTCTCAAAAATGGCAGCGTAGTGACATCGTATGGTTTCGAGTATTACAACCAAGAGCTAAAGAAGCTAGAAGAGAAGTTGAGGTCTGCCAAGGAATTTTCAGAGGCGAATGGGTTTGTAAGGGAAGAGATAAAGTCTACATTCTTCACTTGTGGAAGTCTCTCTTTGGAGCAACACCGCAAGTGATAAACCCTAATAAGCCTATACTTGTTGAGCTGTTTAAGCCTGTCTTGGACGAAGATCTCAATCGTCGTCTTGCTTCTTTATTCATATGAATATGAGTTTCTTAGATTGGATGATATTCTGGTTTATAGTTATAAAGAGAACTTAGTTAAAACTACCACATTTTGTTTAAAACTTTTTCATTTTACCACATTGAAAAAGACCTTTCACTTTCTATCACAATATGTATTTAAAAAGTCAAAAATAACCTTGAGTTTATGAGCATGAATTTAGTAAAAAAATATACAAATAAAATGGGTACCAATTAATATTGTCTTTTTATGCAGCAGACACATGATACGCCAGTACTGGCATTTAATATGGATAAAAGAAAGAATCAAAGTGCAAAAAGACAAATAGCAAAAAGACAAACTTCGTGGACAATAATTTTTGTCTACCAAATTTAGTAAGTTTTTTTGTTTCAAATTTTTGTCTGCCAATACAAACTTGGGAGAGTCCATATTATTTGTCTAATATGAAAGAGTATTAAAGTTGTCTACCGTAAATTTCAATGTTGTCCACTGAAAAACTCAAAGTTTTCAACAAAAAATTGTTTAAAGTATTCACAACAATTTATTTACTTGGAAGAACCCATATAATTAACTTGTTTAGTTTGTAAAAATATGAAAATTGTCCATCAAAAGTTTCAATGTTGTCTACCAAAAACTTCAATATTGTGTATTTTCATATTTGTGGACGAGATTTATTTTTTACTATAGTTGTCTATATATACTGTAAATTTTTCCACCAATATATTTAAATCTCCAAAAAATTAATAGAGTTGTAATTAAAAAATAAAGGTAAAAGAAGAAGAGAAATAAAATAAAATGTGAAAAAGTGTACTATAGTCATAAAAAAAAGAATGAATAAAATAATAAATATTTTTGTTTAGTTTTTGGTTAAGGATACTATAGTCATTTTATTCAATTATTATGGTATTTTAGAAAAGAGTTTTAAGATGTGGTATTTTGGAAATTACAATGATACACATGTGGTAGAATTGTTAAAAAAACTCTTATGAAAACATATCGATCCACTCCATCTATATTAACATTATTGAAGTACATTTTGTGTTATGCCCTTTAAGTTTTACTTATTTAAATTTTTATTTATAACATTAACCCCTAAAACAATTCCATAAATAACATTGCAGAGAAACTCAAATACTAAACTTTATTATATTGACCAACATTTATTATATTTATTGCCATAAAATCTTAACAACATCTATACATTCCGATTTTTCCAAAAACTACCCATTAAAGTTTTAAATCCATTAAATCTCCAAAACTATTTTTATGGATGCTAGAATCTCTCAAATTTAAATGATATACAACAAATTTTCCATAACAAAAGTTTACAATCTCTATAATTATATTAACATTAATAAATTTCCTAAACCAAAAATCCAATTTTAGAATGATTAGAAAACCAATATTCACAAATATTTAACTTTAGCAAAAAGACATACATTTAATTCAGTATATATTTTATTTAGAAAATGAATATTGTTTGGTAATAATATTATCAACTAAAGTTAAATACAATATTTAAAAACTTATTTACAAAATTGATCCCTACATATTTACACAAAAAAAAATCAATATATAGAAAATCGTTTAATCAAATACTTTACTAAATTAAATTACAAAAATCTCTCCACCATCTTTCTTGATTTCTAATCGAGAAGATACAATAAAAATATCTTTAATATTCTAACTTGCTCACCAAGATTTATTCTCCTAACCATAACTACCTTTATAAATAAATTGTAAATAGAACAACTATTGTATTCATCCTAGCAACATAGAGTTCACCTTCTATTATCATTAAATAATTTTTCAATAAAACTATGATTCACTCGGAGAACAGTTTTATTTTTCTCAGTTTTGATTCTTTTTATTTCTTTCATGTACATGTGAAGCTTTAATAGTTTTTAAAATGGTATTGTTTGTAATATATATATATATATATATATATATATATATATAATATGTGAACAATTTGATGAATACAAATGCAGAGAAACATTAGGTTTTCCGGTTGTTTTCGTTATACTTATGTTACTTTTTCTAATTCTCATTGATTATATTCATTTTTTTTTTTTTTTTTGACAACTATATTCATTTTTTTTTTGTAATATTTATAATTCTTAATTTTAAATAATTGTAGATTTGAATTGGTTTTTGATTCCTTTATAACTATAGTAAGTAACATTTATATATTAGAACTTTATATAATACTACAAAAATATTTTAAAACCTCTTTGGACAATTTATGTTTAATTCATTTTTAGTCAAAAGTGTTTAATTATACCATATACCACATATAAAATTTTATAAATATAATAAATGAGATGGGGTTATATAGCGGGACGGTTTTGGATTGACATTAACATAAACTTAAATTTTCTTACATCTAATATATTTATTTGCAAAACTAAGACAGTAAAACTTAAATTATAAATGTTAAACACATATTTCAACCACAACACAATATAAAACTATATTAAACTAGAAAAGAAAAATTCATCCAAAACTAAAACTGTATAAATTTTATAAGATATATGAAATACTACCAAAAATAACAAACAAATACAATATAAATTTTTATTTATAAAAACATAGTCTCGCGGTGTACCGCGGGTTAAAACCTAGTTGGATGGTAGAATCAAGTGACATTAAACTCTTTCTTTTAATTATTACTAGGTTTTGAACCCACGCTACGCATGGGTTTATTTGATATATTTTGATAAAAATTATATATGATTGATGACGGTAATGAAATATAATCTTACAGAAAAATTTAAATTACTATTAAGGAAAAAATTAAATTTCATATACACAATTTTTAAAAATATAAAAATTAGTTGTGTTTTAAAATCAAATCTGATAAAAAAATCATGAATCTAACTCGACGTCTAGGCGAGGCGGATCAAACTGATGACCTCACATATCTTAAACCATTTCTTTGGCCACCAGAAAAACGAAACAAATTTATAATCATGAAATTATCTCTTTTCATATTTAATTGATCGCTATCACCTATGTTTTCATGTTTTTTATTTAATGTTTTCTTATTTTTCTTTCTTGTCATTTTCATTGTCAAATTTTATAAAAATTGTCATCGTTACTTTTACCATCAAGTTCTTTATTATACTCTTCTTCTTGTTCTTCCTCGTCAACTTTTGTCACATTCTTTCACTGAAAAACCTTTTTTAGACTACCACACAACTTGTTAACCCATCAAACTCCAATACCAAAATCATTTTTTTCTCATAAAAATTGTGCAATTCATGAAAACCAGCATAGTCAACACATGCACTCAATTATTGATAATTTCATCCATCTACTTCTCAAACCAAAATCCTTACTTGCAGATCATATGCACATGAATATATGTATAGTATGAATTTCATCCATATGCACATGAACATATGTATAGTAAAAACAATATTTGTGCTTTTCGTCGATCCTTCTTCTTTAAACTCCAATAACATCAAATCAAGGTCTTGCGACTTCAATCCTTCTTTCTTAGACTTAAAAATAAATTTTTTATTGCAAAAGTATCAAATCATCTGTAAATTCATACACAAAAACATGTTTTACAGCTCATAAGAGATATAAAGCACAAACGGAGATAAGTAAAATATTTTCAATATATTAAAACATTTGATATATAATATTTAGTCATTCTTAAACTTTTAAATTTTTAAAAGAGATTAAGTATTTAAAATATTTCAAAATTTAGATGTAATTTAATTATCTGTAACATTTTTTTAGAGTTAAATATTAATGACACTTTTACTTTTTATAGATTTTTAACAGTTACAATATTTTGAAATTTTTATGGAGGTATTTATAATATTTCTAAACATTATATAATAAATATTTAAACCTTTAAAAAATTTAATTTGCTAAAATAAATCAAATACTTTTAAATTTGGAAACCTGATAAATAAGCATAAATCAAGCAACCTGATAAATTTATAGTTAATAAAATATTTTTTTATTTATAATGGTTCTCAGCCATTGTTTAAATTTTTCTAGCCGATGTGGGACGTTGTACATATTTCTTTTATTTCTATAGATTTTATTTTTTTCTAAAAAATCATAATAATATAGATTACTACTATATTTCCAAAAACATTCTTACCGAAATATCTAATTCTTATTGGTTTTTTGAAATCCTATATGGACACCTTTAGGAGTTTATAGCTTCAACTTTTTATTAGATATACTATCTTAAAATTTCTATGGAGGTTAAGTAATTGTAATATTTTAAAACATTCTATAAAGTTTAAATATTTTAATATTTGAATATTTTAAAAGTTTCAATATTTATAATATTTCAGATTTTTAAAATTTATAAATTTTAATTTTTTAAAAAGCTTTTAAATGTTAAGAAATTTTTAAAATTTAAAAATTATAATATTTTGAAACCTTTTTAAAGCTAAAACTTTTAGAAGTTTCAAAATTTATAATATTTTAAACTTTTAAAAGGTTTGAATATAATATTTGAACCTTTTAAAAAGTTTTAATATTTATAATATTTTAAACCATTAAAAATTTTAAATTATAATATTTAAAAACTTTTTAAAAGCTAAGAGCTTTTAAAATTTTCAATATTTATAATATTTAAAATTTTCAAAAAAAATTAATATTATAATATTTTTTGAAACTTTTTAAAGTTTTAGTTTGATCAAATAAAAAACCGGATCAAACCGAATAAAACTTTTAAACTTTGACGTCTGATAAATCAAACTTTCCTGCTCATTCATTGTTGGAAGCATATTAATCTTATTTATACTGGTTTGAACCATCATCTAAAAATTTTCTAGCCAATGTGGGATGTTGTACATAGTTTTTTTTATTTCCATTAATTTAAAATTTTCCTTTTTCTAAAAAAGTTCTGGAAATTTAGAAAATGTTAATGAATGACATAAATATTGATAGGTTGTTTAAATAATTCTTAATATATAAAATTCTGCAAATTTCTAAAAATGTTAATTAGTGATATATTGAATCCCTATTGATTGTTTTAAAACTTAGGTGCACAGCCTTAGAAGCTTATAGCTCCTACTTTTATTTAGTACTAGGTACTATCCCGCGAAAACCGCGGACTAAACTTTTTTTTGATGAAAATTTGTAATAAATTATTTTGTTATTATGTGATTTATAATGGTTTGTGATTAAAAATTTTTTTATTATATTATAATTTTTATATTTTAAAAATATTTATTGAAAACCTGTCAATAAAACATTTTCATGTAATGAATAAAATTATTTAAATTTTTATGAAATCTTTGCTATAGTTGTAAAATTATTTAAACCTTTGTGAAATCTTTGTAAAAAGATTTAACTAACATGTAAAAAAAATCTTATCTGTTAGTTTTTTTATTTGATTCTAACAGATTTGTTATTTAATTTTCTACAATTTATTTTATTTGATGTTTTCCCTATTTTCGTTTTTTTAATTAGAAATATTTATTTAATTAATTATTTAATCTTAATTAAGTTTTTCTAATGGCAATTGAATGTAATTTTTTACACATTTTAAGGTTAGTTTTATATTTGTACTTCTCAATTAATATAGTAGGATAATTTTATTTTTTTTTAGGTCTGTCAAACATTTAACTCTCTTTAAGACACACTAGACCAGATAAGACTACTTCAACTTTTTCAATAAATAAGTTTGCATTATTGGTGATAAATTTGCTAAAAACTAAGCCAAACAATAAAGGAAAATAGCCCTTCCTCTAACGTAAGTGTCCAAATCTATCATTGCTACAAGGGTTGTTGCACTAGTCTCTCCTATCTCAATTTTTTTTTTTTTTTTTTGTCATTTGAACTTTTTCATAAAAAATATGTTACACATACAATTTAACAACATAATCCCGGAAACTAAAGCCAGCGGATAAAGGACCATCCATAGAAGTTTAAGCCGGCACCGGCAGTTAACACACCTCCGGAAACTAGGAATTAAGAACAGAAACAAACGCCAAAACCTAAAGTAAAAGTTTACAAAGAGAATGAGAGAAGAATCAAAGCTCTAAAACTGCCCAACTGAAATTGAGCGAATTCCACTAAGCTTTCCCAAAGAACATGTAAGCGCCAGAGAGTACTTCAAATAACAAAAACAAAAACAGGGATGGTAATAGTTTAAGAAATTGCAACTTTCTTAAAGTTTAATAAAATGAAAATCAAGATGAACTCACGAATGTTATTACTAACATTCAAATAACAAAAACAGAATCGAATGATTTAGTTAAAGCAAAACCAACGGAGAAATATGGTAATAGTTTGTTTGGTTTTAGTTTGTAAACAAAATCTTCAAACAATTCTAAAAACATATGGAATCATTAATAAATATTGAGAAAAACTGTTAATAAGTAACAATTCCTAGCTTTTTGTTTACTGGCTGGGTTTGATCGCAAGTCTTACAAAGAGCTTTGACTAAAATGCGAAAAGAGATACAATCATGCAAGTAAAAAACTTACATCGTCGCCAACCATCGTCTGTTTGAAGAGAAAAAGAATGGTAAGGAAGTTGCAATCAAAACTTAGAAGGAGAATGTGGATATGAATTTACATTAGATGTCAAACAAAATAATCATGTAACTTATAAGAGAGTGGTGACATATAGACACAAAGATGTGTTACATCGTTTAAGAATGAAAAACTCAGGTAACCAATTTTTTGTACTCTGAGAAATGAAGCGTATTGTGAGAACCTCACTCAACGTAAAAGGCCAAGAAGCGTGGAAACATTATCCCAACTCGTCACCGTGTGAAACAACATAATCTCCAATCAGAAAATAGCTCTACATAAACCAGATCACATTATAAGAATCATTAACATTTATATGAGATTACAAATAGATCAAATTCAGCAACAGAGTTTGATAGAAACAGAGATTCTAATAAAGAGAAAGACACGAATATCATAGATCAGATCATATCACAAACAAAAAGATGTTGATTACCATATAATTGTAACACAGTTATGATTGCGTCGAGAGAGAGAGCACTGTTAAGTTTTGGATTGTATCCTACTTTCCTGTTTCAAAATCAAACAAAATAACTTGTCATAAAGAGTTGTTATAAAATTAGTACATGAGAGTTAGATTAAGTTAGAAGAACACGGCAAAACGTGACGTGATTATTTGTAATGACATGGTAAAACCATGGATTAAATATGTTTTCTTGTTTCATTGGCCTAACAACTAAAAAGTTGAACCTAGTAAAATATTAGATAGTCAAAAATGCATAAGTGAACTTGAACATACTTTTTCATCGACAAGGAGAAGATTCAATTCTTGAAAATTCTTCTAGTTTATCCTTTTTGGAAATCCCCTGAGACAGTATATCCTGGCTGTTAGAACTCTGATCTTCGATTATCTTTTTAAAGAATTTAGATCTGAGATAGGAGTAAAATCCAGAGGCATCTTCAACCTGAAACTAAAAAAAAAACAGAATTAATATAAGAATTCAAGAGAAAATGTATGCATATTAACAAAAGAAATAGTATTTACCAGCGTGAGAATTGCAAATCCAGAAGCAAAAAACAATGAAGAGGAGATAAATACAGAGAAAATGGAAGAGAGAATGAACTCAAATTGGATTCATATAGAAGATGGATCGGTTGTAAACCACCTTGAACATGGAGCTGTTAGTTGAGTAAAATTAGGGATAGATTTTTTGTAAGCAGTTCTGATTGTCGAGGAAACGTTGAAAATGAAGAAAAAGCAGTGTTTTCAGAACTGGATCGGACCGGCCGGTTGAACCGGTTAACCCGCGACCCGTTCAATCTGCCGGTTTGGGTTTTGCTCTAAAACCGGGATGTTAAGAAACCGGGAAAACCCAGATCAACTCAGTAAAAACCGGCGACCCACCTTAATTAACCGACCCGCCGGGTTTTGGGTTTCACTTATCAAACAATTTTAGCACTTTAATTTGAACAGATCTGTTAATTTTTCACTTTTCTGCAAAATTTGATGAAGAACAATATTCTGGCTAGGTTTGAGTAGAAGTCATGACGAAGAGGAAAGAGAAGAGACACGTGAGAAAGGGTTAGACAATTTAATAGGAGAGATAACAAATTATTTTTATTAATTTTATATACTACAAGAATTTTTTTATTATTATTTGGTTAGATCATCCCACTAGGTCCTAGACATATATGTATAATATAAATATACAAATAATATGCTGTCAAATATAAACAAACAAACTAAGAAGAATTAACAATTTTAAATATAATTTAGTTCTATTAATTAAATTAAACGAGTAAACAATTATTAAAATTTAGAAATATAAATTTGTTACATATATCAAAAATAAAATTATAAAATTATATTTATAAGATGTATAATATATATATAAATAATTAAATATATTTAAATATTATTGACCCGCGGTCGAACTGGATTGACCCAGTGAACCGGTGACCCAATAGCCCTACCGGTTTAGTATCCGGTTCGGGTTTCAAAACATGGAGGTGGTTTTTAATGGTTATAGGGTTTACAAAATGTTTGGGCTTATTGTTTGAGAAATACATACCGCAAATAAAAAACTCATTAAGAGTCCAAAGATTTTCTTTTATGTCTTATGTGTTTCTTTGTAAAACATGATATTTTTTTGGAAAAGATTTATTTTTCACATGATTGTGTATCTTTAATTTTTGTTTAAAAAAAACTGAAAAAAAAAATATAATCAGATGTGGCTTAATTTGATTAGCTATGTGACTTGAATTATAGGATAAAGGATTTTTAAAATATATCGTTTGTTAATTGTATTTTATTTTTTACTCGTATTTTTTTGTTTGCATAGCAACATGACATTTAAGAAATGAACTGTCCTACAGAATTTAAAACCAAGAAATCATAACCGTAAAAACGATATACATTTTTCAAATTACCCAAGCACTTTGACTTACACAATTTAAAAAGCTGCAGAGCAAGATGACATTAAAAAGTTGCAGAGGAACATGAATTTATCATTTTAGGACAATCCATATATTATTTGAGAGACATTAGGGGTATGAGTATCCAGTCTGCTCTCTCAATCAGTTTTATCATCTGGACATGGTATTTTAACTCCCACAGCTTGCTCAAGTAAAAACACATCTATCGTAGGCCGTCAGATAAATACATTTGGGTTTAATACCGACTTTACAATAACAGTTGTCGTGTTAGGACCAAATGGAATACGATCAATCCTGTAAATTGGTTCAGCAGAGCAGAATTGTCCTTCAGCGACAATAACATTTTTTTGCAGACCAATCAAGAATCTGACGCCTAACTCCTCCTTTGCTATCAACATAGTGTTTCTGGCATCATTCTATGAGAAGTAGGAGAAGACTTACTTTTTTAGCAGCCAAGTCATGGACCATGAAGCTTCAAGCTTCTGCACAAGTGTCCAATCAAAATGAGTGTGTCCGGCTATCCATATTTTACTCCTAGTGATCTTTCTAGGCCTGAACTCTTTTTTTTTTTCTACAAGTAAAACACATTACTTATATGTCAGCATTTGGTTGACTTTTATATTTATACATATAAGATACAGTACATAAAGACACATATGATATCATAAGCTAGGCGAAAACTATATTATTTGCATCATTATCTGACATAGCATCCCTTATGTCTCTATGCTTATTCCAACATGTGTTTCTCTTATACTTCTTATCCATACCCTTAATCACTAGATGCTTTACTATATTTTCTCAATCTGTTGATGGCATATATTGCGGCAATAGATGCAGGGACACAACATCTCAGTTGGATTATTACCCAAACTCTTCGCTGATCAATTCACAAAGTTTCTTACTCCTTGGACATACTCAAGGCTAGCCCTAAACGTTACCAATGACTATATTCATAATCACACTTTTAAAATTAAAAATCAATGAAAATAAGAGCAAAACTTATACCTTGCAAGCCAATGTTAACAATTTCGAAATCAATGTACAAAATTATATCAAATCTATTTAACACAAAACATAATCGAATTTATCGTAGGGATTTGGCTAATGAGCTGGCTTGTTGTGGTACAATGGTTGACAAAAAAAATCATATCAAACCTATTAACACAAAACATAATCGAATTTACCTATTAGAGCGGGAGATCGTTGTGACGATGATTCAAACTCCTCTGTTACAAAGAACCAAAACTAAAAATCGATTAAGTTCAAAGAAACACCAAATCAAAAACATGCACAAATTGATAAATCCTAATAATGACAATTACTTATAACATATCGAAAACCCAATTTCTAACTAAATCCCTATCAATTTCAACTACCTTGAACTGAACAAAGACAATGGCTAGGAGGAGAGGAAAAGCAAGAGAGCTATGGAAGAAGATATGAGAATAGGATTGAAAGATTGCATGAGATGACAGAGAGAGGGAAACGAAGAGGATCTATGGAAGAAGAAAATGTCAAGTATAAAGGGAAAGGGGACGAATAGCAAATAGTTCAATTTTAATTTAATTTCATCACAATCCATAAATATTTGGAGCCCAAATTTCACCAAGGCGTCACTGCAAAAAAAAGTACCCGGTAACTCTTCCATAACATTTTCATAGGGATTCTTGTTAAAAATGCCACTTTTTGAAGAAAAAAAAAATTGGAAATATCATTTAAGTAGTTTGTGGATTTTGCCACTTTTGAGAAGAAAACAAAATACGTTTTTTCGACTATTTTTTTTATACAATACATATAATTCATACCAAATACTAAACTCTAAGAAAAATAAAACTGACTAAACCCAAACCTATCGAAGAAAACACATGTTAACTTGTATTTTTGTAACTTAGAAAGTGATAAAATCCACAAACTATGCTGACAGGTTGCTCTTTTATGGGTTTAAGAGTCATCTCAGCGGCAGAAACTTCGGCATTCAAGGACAAGTCAAGAGAAGAAATACCTAGTTCTTCGTATTCTATTGGAACTTGGTTGGGTGAGATACTGAGATGTACCCAAATCCAAAAAAATTCAAACAGTGTTAGAAAAATCTCTAAGAGATCGGACTGGAAAAATCGAAATCACGAAACATGATCCACACTTACTTGATAAGAGCTTGAACCAATCTCTATGAATAGCAGCCTGCAATGGCTTGTAGTTATTTTAAGGCACTTTAAACCTGATATATGGGTGGCTAATCACATGATCTCGCCTAGGAGCATTTATCAAAACCAAACATAACATTCAATCTTCTATCTTATGAATCTACACGTAAGAAAAATCATCAAATTCAATCAAACAAACAACTTCTAGAGATATGTACCATTTTGAAGACAAAATCGGAATTTTCCTTTTAAAATACCTCACGGCTTCTGCAGCTTGGTTGGCCACTGATATTGAGATTGTTTTTGCTCTTCTTCAGGAACACAATCTGATTCTCCAGAAACTGCTTCATCTCATTCTCATCAGAGAGAATTTTCTTATTCAACTCACCATAGACCTTATTGTAGCATACATGATGATCTTCTCTGTCCCGTCCGTACATGAAAAGGAACTCCTCCTTGAAGGAATCACTTCTCCGAGTATATATATAATTTATCTAATAAATTACAATTTTGTCACATAAACATGCAATTTATATATTAATTATAAAATTATATATTCTTTTCATTTGACATAATGTATACAAATTAAAAAAATATATCTAAATTTTATTTTACCCTTTATAAATATATTTTAAAAATTATCTTTATAATTAATAAGCTCATATAATAGAAATTTAAAATAAAATTAATTTTAAAATTTACAGTACATTAAAAACATAAAATAACACTCCCAAAGAAAAGAAAAGGACAAATTGACATTCTTCGTGAAAATGAGGAAGCATTACTTAATAAAAATCCTTGTAAAAAAAAATATATACTTTTTGTTCAAAAAAAAAAAAAAATCCTTGTAAAATACTTTTTTTATACTATTTCATAGCTACTACATCTCATATCACTGACACTCATTATTCTATATTGCAATTTAGGAACCATTTTAATTTTTTATCCCATATTTTTTTCTAGACTCACTTATACTTATAGATACTTTTATTAACAAATATCCAAACCAATATAAAGAAAAACTTCTGGACCATATTGATTCTGGAAAGATACATACAATGGCTGCGTCCTTGGCCTCTCTTTCCTCCTTTGCTAAAGCCAGAACAGCATGGTCACCGTTCAACCGCCATGGCAGCCACCGCCTTCCTCCTCCGCAACTCGTACCTCTCGCGTCCTCTGTACGCTTCAAATTCCCTTAGCGTTGATTCTTTAAGCTAAATCTTTAAAAGAGCTTTAATTGTTATAAGATATTGTCTTCTCAGATGGAAAAATATATCAGGAAGAGCTTCTTGCGGAGACGACGAAGGTGTCTCAAGAATATTTCTGCCCTTGAGACCTCTGACGGCGCCGTTGACGTGGAGGTCGACGACGATGACGATGACGAAGAAGAAGCGTGTGAGCTGGTTAACGGAACAGAAGTGTCAGTCGACGGCGTTGAAGGTTATCTTTTAACGGCGGTAAAGAACAATAACGGAACTGGATTGCTTCTACTATCTAATGTCTTTGGCTTTCAAGATTCAGCCACACGCGACTTCGCTTACCGTGTTGCTTGCAATGGCTACAAGTATATCAAATCTTTTCCATTTACTTACCTCTCTTAAAGTCCAAAATTTATTATTTAAATTGGAATTTTGTTTCTTTTGGTTGAGACAGTGTTCTTGTCCCGGACTTGTTCCGTGGAGATCCATGGTCGAAAAACCGACCAAAGTCTGAATACGAGGAATGGAGAAGAAAACAAGACCCGGAACGTATCAGACAAGACACAACTAGCTTCACGAAATGGATGGTTGAGGAATTCGCAGCAGCTGGCATCTCCAAGAAGCTAGGAGTGATGGGGTTCTGTTTCGGCGGTGGGCGTGTAGTTGACGTATTAGCCACGGATGAGAACGATTACTTCAGCACCGGTGTCTCGTTCTACGGTACGAGAATAGACTCCGCGGTGGCCGGAGATGTGAAAGTTCCAGTCTTGTTTATATCCGGTGACAGAGACCCGCTTTGTGAAGTGAAGGGTTTGTACGAAATTAAGGAGAAGATTGGTGAAAGGTCAAAGGTTGTTGTGTATGAAGGAAGAGGTCACGGCTTTGTCCACCGGCCCGAGACGGCGGAAGATGATCGAGACGCGGAGGAAGCGTTTGCCCTCATGAGGAATTGGTTACATCATCATTTGATTTAAATTACATGGTTTTCTCTGCTCTTTTGTACATCCAAGTTACAATTAAACTCGGATTCTAGTATATAAAAGGTTAATTAATAAGATAACTAATGAGGAGATTTTCTAGAAAACCATAGAAAATTTTAACCTATAAGCAAATCATGAATTCATTCATGTAAACTAAAATGCTATGCTAACTAGGATCGGATCCGCGCTACAGTGCGGGGGAATATTTCAGTTAATTGCTATGTTAAACATATTACACGGTATTATATTTTGATTCCAACTAATCGTATAGTATTTTATGTTGGAAAGAAAAATTAGTAGTGTTATGATTCGGTACGAAATATTAGGGAGAATCCGAAGGTAGTAATTGGCAATGTAATGTGCTTTTATAAACTAAAAACTTACCGATTAGTGTTGATCACACAGTGACGCAGAATATGATTAGGTTTTGGTTTTTGGTGACTTAATTATTTAAACTGAAAATATGAGAACTTTGGTTACTATATATTTGCTGAAGATTTTATATATAAATTAACAAAGTAACAATTAGAATAAATTTATTTTTCTTGCATAATAAAAAAAGATATTGTTCAATGATTGATAACATTTTCTTTTGTTTTATATGTGTCTTTATTTAATGTGTAAAAAAAGGAAAAGACACACTTTAGGTAGCCAAATTCTCTTACTATATATATATATATATATTTTGACATAATTCTCTTACAATATATAATTGTCAAAATATTACTATATATCATAAAGAAAGAGAATACAAATGGGTCATTCGAATAAATAAAAGCCTCTTCAGAGCTTACAGAAAAATGAGGCCCAACCGAGAGCCCGCCAAAATGAGGCACGAAAAACCAAAATGTAACATCATCTTCAATTCTTCATAGTCGATGTCAAGAAAAAAAAACATCATCTTCAATGTCAATCTCGATCCCTTTTGATTATCTTCCTCTTATGTAAAATAACTTGTGCGATTATAAATAACTATTGAAAATTTGCAAAGAACATGTTCGAAAACATCAGATCCAAGCCAAACAGAGAGATCCGATCAACGATTTTAACATGGGATGGAAGAGACCAACAAAATAGGCTCGATAAGCAAATACAGCCGATTACACGGCATGACAAACAACATCACAATCTGATTTTCACATGCAAAGGTAAGATAATAAATTAGCTCTCAGATCTATGTGAATAAGAGGTTGATATCCATATTGAAATATATAGATAATAATCACGGCAAATAAGCAGAGAGAATGAGATATCGGGATTGGCGTTATCAACAAAACCCGCTGCCGTCTTCTGACTCTTCCTGTTGCCGCCGGGAATCACATTACCAGAACGCCCTTGGACATGTCTTAAGTCACGGGCTTAGAAGATGCTTTGTGCCATGTTTTCTCCGTAGAGAAAAAGGTAATGGCTGCTTCATTAGAGCATGTTAAGTTTATTTGCTTTTGCTTAGGAAATTTTTGGTCGAGTTTGGTGATGTGAATGCAGAATAATTATACTGTTTAGGGCTGCCTGTATGTGGCCCCCTGTAAAATAGGGTTTCAATTCGTTTACCCCTGTACTTTTATGCTCTACCTATTTCCCCCTAGACAACATCTATTCTTTCCAATTCCACCTATATTAATTCATTTCTATCTAATTAACCAAAATAAATTAAACTTTAAAAAATCTAAATTTTGCGTTTATAATCGATAATTCGCAATTACTATACCGAGATTGGCTTAACCCGACTCAATATATCAGACCCGAAATCATTTTGTTTACCTATAAAACCAAATCGATTTGGGGAAAATTGAAATTTGGTCTTCTTCTTCTTCTTCCTCGAAACCCAAAAAATTGAGTTCTTCTTTCCCGATTCAATTTCTTCTTCTTTTTCTCCGTTTGTTTATTTCTCCTTATTCCAGTTTTCTTCTTCTAATGCGTCTCATCTAACTTCAACCAAATTTGTCAAGAAGAACCCAATTTTTTGGGTTTCGAGGAAGAAGAAGAAGAAGACCTAATTTTAGTTTTTCCCAAATCGATTTGGTTTTATGGGTGAACAAAATGATTTCGGGTCTGATATATTGAGTCGGATTAAGCCAATCACGGTATAGTAATCGCAAATTATCGATTTTGAAACGCAAAACTTAGATTTTTTAAAATTTAATTAATTTTGGTTAATTAGATAGAAATGAATTACTATAGGTGGAGTTGGGAAGAATAGATGTTGTCTAAAGGGAAATAGGGAGAGCGTAAAAGTACAGGGGTAAACGAGTTGAAACCCTATTTTACAGGGGGCCACATACAGGCAGCCCATAATTGCCCTACTGTTTAAGGTAAAGTATATATATTTCAGGAATCGCAAAAATCTTGTAGAGTAAGTTTAAAATATCATGTAGATAATTTTGGAATGATTTTTTGGAAATTAAACTGAGAATATGCTTTGTAATGTGCTAAATTAAATAGAGAAAATCTTTACATATTCTAATCGTCCAATTAAAACTGGAAAACGTAATCACCTTACCCTATTTATATGAAGCATATCAATTTTAAAATAAAAATAGGACAATTAACAAAAATAGCACCATTTTAAGTTTTTTTTTCATAATTAGCACATGTTTTTAAATATTCCAAAACTAGCACACATTTAATTTTGGAAAAAAATTAATTATCAATAAAATTAAAGTTTATATCCTTTCTTTTCTATCTCCACCGACATCATTCATCTCATACCCAGATTTATAAAAAATTGAACTCTCCAGTCGCTTAACTTTGCCACACACTTTACTTGCTCGTCTTTCAAATCAAAATTTGTATCTCTCTCTCTCTCTCCCTCTCTCTCGTCTTCGAATTGAACCATGTCGGACGACGAGCACCACTTCGAATCCAGCGACGCCGGAGCTTCCAAGACTTATCATCAACAAGCCGGTAACATCCGTAAAGGTGGTTACATAGTCATCAAGGGACGTCCCTGCAAGGTTTTTGCTTTCTCTCTCTCTTTCGTTTTTTATTTTTTTTTGATTCACTAACACTAGCTATAGAAGTCTTATTGATTCATCTTCCTGGATTGTATTAGGCGTTGTGATTTTTGAGGGTTTAGTGATCTGAGGATTGTATTAGGCAGTGTTGTTAGGTCATATGATCATTGTGATTGTGAGGATTGTGTTCTCGTGTTTACTGCTGAGTAAGATCTCTGTATTTTTTTTTTTTTTGAAGTTTTGGCTTAAAAGGTTTTGTAATCTAGCTATGTCGATTTTGAATTTTGCTTAATTCATTTGGTATTAAATTCTTTGTTGGTTTGTTAGTGTTGAGGACTGTATGAAAGTAAAAATACTACTCTTTGATCTTTTTTTGCAGAAGACGGATGGTGCTTTGGCTCAATCTCGTCGTGGGTTCCTCGCGAGAAAGCTGTAAGTATCTTTTTACATTTGTCTTTGTTCTAAGGTAGAGATCATGAAATCAATTCTACTCAGATTGTTAAGAATTGGGAAGTGATTCATTTTGAAGTTTGGTTTTGGAAGGATCTTTGTATGTCAAATTGGTAATTGAAGAAGGTAGTGTAATTTTTCTGTAAGTCTCGGTGTGCCAAGCCTGAAACCTAAATTAGTGAGGCAAAGAGGGATAGGTCTCCTGTAACATTTGTTTTCTTGATTGTTTCAGTGAGATTCCTGTTTTTTTTTTTTTTTTTTTTTCATGGTTGTATTTGTTGCAGCTCTTTGCTGTGGATGCCTCTTTGAGGAGATTCAAGTCGCATAAGAAAGGAGTGCACATATTGAAGAGGGTTGGAGATGTGCTCATTGTTGTCGTTATTGCCGATATGGAATGCTATTTTCATTAAGAGATTAACTCTTACAGGGAGGTTCATTAGGAGGATCAACAACTGTTGCAGCAAAAAAATGTATGATGTGACTTGGTCGTGATACTAGTGAAATTCAGGAAGGATTACACGAAATTCAGGAAGGATTCTTAGAACTTCATGATGACCTTCATAACAAGTTTAGATTTCAGGATGACTTTCATAAAAATTCTGGATATTGGTAAACACTAGGGTAACACAAAAATGATACCATTACCCTTTACTAATGGAGTTTTCTTTCTATGTTTTACATTTTTTTTAGTAATGCTGAGTTTTTATGTTGAACTTTTCTTCGTTTTCTGAATTCAAATATATTTTCATAAAATCATTATTTATAGATGGTTCCTTGATAGCTGGTAGATTACCTTCTCCTGTTCGTGTAACTTGGAAAACCAACAACAACTATCATTACTACAGAACGTTTAAACTTTTGTTGATAACCCAGTTATATTACACTACGGAACCTATTTTTATGCAAAATAAAATATTTCGGAAGGTTATCTCGCATTTTAGTAAGACCTTCATAAAAATAAATAAAACATCATGCTAGATATTCCTATTTTCTACATTTGTTGTAAAACACCAATATGTGCACCAAATCAAATTATTATACATCATTAATGGAGTAATATGTGAATGTGATACAATAAGGCACAAAACACATATAAAAAAATTTTAAAAACACATTTTTAAAAAATTTAGGAAAGATTCAATAGCTTTTTAGGAAGACATTCTTGAATTTTAGGATGGCATTCCATAATGACCTTGACTTTTGTGAAGGTCTTCCTAATTGTCTGAAACCAACATCTATTTACATGTTTTCTTCAGGTGTGGGTTCACCACTGTAAAATATCAAAATCATAAAAATGAAGTCTTTATCATTCATTGATGGAGTAATCTTTGATGTATTGAGGCAAAGCATTAAAAATAAAAATAAAGAAACACCTTTATTTAAATTTAGGAAGGATTCAATAATATTTAGGAATGACATCGTAAAATTCATGATATCCTTCATAAATAATTAAGAAGACACAAAATCAAATCATTACACCTATTGTATATGTAGATAAAATATCAGAATGTGCACAAAATAAAATCATTATCTCTCACCTAATGGAGTAATTTGTGATATATTAAGACAAAACATATATAAAAGATTCAAAAACTCAATTTAAAAAAATTTAGGAAGTGTTTCATAATGTTTAGGAAGACATACTGAATATTTAGGAAGGTATTCCTAAATATATAAAAATCCCAAAAAAATTGTTCTTTCCTACACTTTTGTCAAACTTGGAAACAAGCAGATCCAAAATCACATGAGAAACAAAAACCCAAGGCTCAAAAACGCACATCTTAGCTCATTTACATTTTCCGCTCATGTCCTTGTGAGACTTCTCAGATTGATAGTACTGTCTATGATATAAAATCTTAACCTCTTGTTTGCACAGCCTTTCATCTTTTAGCAGCTTTACTCTCTTTTGAAATGGCAAAACAAGCAGTTTGAGAATTGCAAGATTTTCCAGGTGAGGAGTGCAAAGAAGTAAGTAATTTCTCATTTATCACCTTTTGGTTCTTCACAATGAGAAGTGCAACCCTTAACTGGCTTTCAACTACGAGAAGCTCGGCATAATTCAGACCATCAAGATCCTTACCGGTCATTCTCCTGTAGAAAAACAAATCTGAACCACAATGGAAAGGGAAAAGGAAATGGAAAGAAAGAATCAAAGAAGAAGAAATGGGTAAGGGGAGATGTGAGGTGAGTTAAACCTGGTCAAAAAGCGTAGTCTGCTAAGTTCCCTCCCCATAGAAGAAGACTGGAGAAGAAGGGTGAAAACTATATGTGAGAAAAACAGAAAACAGAGAGACAAAAACTCCATGACAGGTGTGTATGTGTACATACCAATGCTTGTCCGTGTGGCCTTAGTTCGAATATGAAAGGCAATTTTGCAAACCCAGAAGAAGTTGGTTAGATGATCGATCGAAGCTTATGTTCCATGAAGCAACCAACAGACTAAAACTTAAACCCTAGAGCTAGAGGATTTAGTAGATTTTCTCAAAATCAGATTCTATGGTTAATAGCAAAAGCCAGGAAACTAAAAGAGCATCTGAGTAATAGCTAGAGTCTGTGTAAGTAATAAATAACAAGTTCGATCGAAGCTTATGTTTCAGAGGAAACAGATAAACCAACCCAACAGACTATAAAACTTAGAACCTAGAGCTAGAGAATCTCGTAGATTTTCTCAAAATCAGATTCTTTCTGGGTGATAGCTAAACAAAGGAAACGAAACGGAGGATTCATAGATCAGATTGATTCAGAATCTGAGTAATGGCTAGATTCTGTAAGTCATAGAACAAATTCAATCCCTAGAAAGAGAACCCAACAATTTCAAACTCTGAAATCCAAGAAGAAAAAAGAGAAATTGATGATAGCCATCGATTTAGTACATGATTGAAGCTTCACGGGAAAATCTGAGATCAGATCGAAAAATTCATCAAGCTTGGCCGGAGAGAAATGAAGA
This sequence comes from Camelina sativa, assembly GCF_030686135.1. Taxonomy (NCBI): domain Eukaryota; kingdom Viridiplantae; phylum Streptophyta; class Magnoliopsida; order Brassicales; family Brassicaceae; genus Camelina; species Camelina sativa. Next base: position 28,639,106 of record NC_141896.1, on the reverse strand, counting down.
GAGATCGGATTTTGATTTTTTTGAGTTTTTTTAAAATAATAATATTTCTCTCTATTAATTACTCAATTTCTTTAAGAAATGCTAGTTTTGGAACATTTTAGCGTGTGTGCTAGTTTTGGAACAAAAATCCAAATGTGTGCCATTCTAGGGTATTTCTCATAAAAATATAATCGTTTCATTTGATTGTGCTTTATTTTAGGAAGCTTATTATAAATATAAAGATTTTTGAGTACTCAATATTATTCCTTTTTCCCAAAAAAATAATTTAGTTTTGTTCAACGAAGCCCATTAAGTTAATTTTAATATTTGTGAAACCCATTAACATTTAACATTTTAAAACATAACCTATTGAGGTTCGAACGAACATAATTGTTCCTTTTATAGAACTCAAGTACCCAATTGCAAATTTCCGGGTCATTTTGTTGAAATAACCCGAATCAAGATACTTAAAAGTCTCATTTAACCTTAATGACTTATTTTCTGTTGAATTTCGCAGGGGGCATTTTCGTCCAAAAGTAAAGTTGTACTTCTCTTTTACTAATATAGGGATATTACATGGTTCTTATCAATGTGAGATTGGTTGGGTTCTTCGACATGAAGGGGATGATTTGAGATGGTACGACGCTAAGGCTTATCCTCGTCTTTACTCATGCTTTGATGCAAGTATGCAACAACTCTTATTTGGGCAATGTCGTGTTTGGACAACCTTGGAGTTGAAATACTTGTTGAGATCGGGATTCAAAGACCTTGATATAAGCTTTGAAGTCCTCATTATGTCTGGCCGAGATTGCAGTTGTACACTGAGTAAATCATTGGGATGACTAGAAGGAGTGTGAAACCATTCTTCAAATTCAATGGAGTTCACGCAACATTTTTTCATCAATTCATTGCCAAAAATGACTATAATGAATATTATCAAGTTTAACAGAATGTTTGGATAATTTTTATTTTCAAAAAAACTATAGTGTTACATTCTGAAATTCGGACTCAGTCAAGATTATTTATATTGCATTGTTTTAGTCTTCACAATTCAGAGGCAGTTTTGAGTAGGTTTTGGGTATTTGTGACTTCAACATGAGGTTATTGGGCTCTTCCAAGTATGGTCCAAGCTTGGTGGTGATAAAACTTGTTGGCCTTCATAAAACGTTAATGATTTGAAAAATCTATATTAACATTTTTGAAGTACATTTTGCGTTATGCCCTTTTAGTTTTACTTATTTAAAATTTTATTTACAACATTAACCCCTCAAAAATTTCCAAAAATAGTACCACGACAGATTTTGTTTCCTAAATCTATATTAACATTTTTGAAGTACATTTGGTATTTCACCCTTGAAGTTATATGTATTTAAAAACTTATTTACAAATTTAATCCCTAAAAACTTTCCAAAAATAAAATCATTTCAGATTTTGTTTCCTAAATATTTAACTTTTTATTCCAACTAAAAATAAAAAAACAGCAATCAATATTATATAGAGACATAAACTATGATATATTTTCCATTTTATTTTCCAAACTTGTGAGTTTTGATTCTTAACGTAAGAAGAACTTCGATTCCTAATTATTTAAATATTATAATTAATATATATATATATATATAAATTTAATAAAATTTAAAATATTATGAATATGTAAAATTAAAAGAAATCTAAAATACTATATAATGTGGTTGTAAAAAGTACGTGTTGGAATTAATAAAATATTATTAAATATGTGCTAACACGGTTAAGTCCTCATTTTATTATTTGCCAACACTATAAATATTATAATATCTGACATATAAAATCAATTTGTTTTATCTAAGATTGTGTAAAATAATTAATTCATTAGAAAATGTGACTTAATCACATCATATAAATGACTTATTATGTATTTAATCACCTTATATAAATGACTTATTATGTATTTAGATCTCTTATTTATTTGTTATAATAATTTAAAATCGAAATAGAATCTCAAAAACTAAACAAAACAAACTAAATATAATAAACAAATGGTCATATAGTATATTACAGGTTAAAAAGTTAATATAAACGTTTAGTCTCACAAGCTGCCGGAAAATTATGTTATTTCTCTATTTATAAAACATCCAATATTTAACAAACAAATAGAATATAAAATATAAATAATAATAAAACTATATGCACGCGGTGTACCGCGGGCTAAAATCTAGTATAAAGTGATATTCACATCAAAACAATGTGAGAATCTACACTCTGTTTTTTTTTTTTTTGAATCCTTCTAAAAATAGATCAAACCTTTGGATATGGGCAAAGTTCAAAATAATTAATTTTCTCTAGTCAGTCAAAAGAAAGTGAGGAAATAAAGTCTGGACCACTTCCCCATTCTGGTATTCCCCTTGCACCATTTGGTCGAGTTTGGTTCGGTTCGGTCGTCTTGTGGCTGTGGGAACACACCCAAAAAAAAAGGTGGGCCTTAATCTGACCCAGGCCTACATAAGAGAAACTCTTATCCTCTTCTCTCTTTGAATTTTATTCCAGAAAAATAATAACTTTGTTGAAAAAGAATAAAAAATAACATTAGTGGAAAAATATACTTTTGACAATAATGGAAAGTAAATAACCTGTTCCTTAATTAATAGCTAGGAGGATTATGTTTCGTAGTTTTCAGTTTCTCATTTCTTTATGATTTATTTGATAGATTTTTTAACGACGAAATGATGATAATGAAAATTGAAAATTTCAGAGAAATTTTTTGAATCGAAGAGCAATGAAAATGATAGAAAATTTTCAATTGATTGTGTAATTTAAAAGTATATATAATAATAAAAAACGGCATTTTGTTATCTACATTTTTGTTTTTTTTTGATAAACCAAAAATTACAAAAAATTACGAATCTAAAGAAATTGAAAATTACGAAAGAAGAGGAACCCTAATAATTTGATCGGAATCAAGATCACGATCTTGATCTTGATCTTGATCTTCTTCGCCACAGTCGTAAACAGATCTAACAAGAATCAACTGATCTTCCAAGTATCTCTGAAGCAACCCAGCTTCTTCAGTTTCAATTCCGCCGCCACAACCGCAACCTTCCTCACATCTCCGGAGCCTCAAATCATCTTCGTCGGCGGCGGATTTAGCAAACCAAGGGTGACGACTACGGAGACGACTGAAGATCTCGACGGCGCAGAGTACAGGGATCGAGGCGCAAAGGATTGGGATTAGTAAAGGAGAACAGAGGAGGAAGAAAACGAACCGGCTCCGCCGCGTGCGGAGCCAAAAGACGTCGGTCAACATTGTGAAGACGGCGGCGCGTGAATAGTCATGGCCCCCGGATTAAACGGAGGAGGAGAAGAGGTCGTGCGCTGTACGAATTGGTAATGAGTGGGATCACAACACAGAAGCTTCTTTGGCACATGACTTTGTTGTTGTTTCTAAAAAGACTTAAAAAATAAATTATTTTGACTTGTTATATACTTTTTGTCTTTGGCTTTCTCATGTGACTCTCTTTACTTTAGTTACAAAATTTATTACACATCTAATTGTATTATTAACCAAGAAGACTTTGTAGGAAACTCGATTCATTATGGCAAAAGAGTCTTTTGTGAATGACTAGGCTTGTCCATTTTGGATAAGAAACCGGCAATTACTTGTTTCGATAATTAAAATCCTAAAATTATTACAATTTTCCCTAAACATTATACAAAATTTCTATAGTTATAAAATTGACGTTTACCCACAAATTAGTTAAAAGTTTGGTTAAAAGTGATTTCTATCCAAATTTTTTTGACTTTGGAAAAAAAAATTTTGATTCACATATATTCGAATATATGATTATAGCAAAAAAAAAAGAGAAATATCCTAAAATAGCACTCTTTTAAGTTTTGTTCCAAAAATAGCACACACACTTAAATATTCCTAATCTAGCATTTTTTAATATTGAGTATTAAAAAAAAAATATTTATTCTTTAAAAAAAAATCAAACGCATTATCTCTTTTACATTTTCCGTCAAAGTTTGTGATGAATTTTCCCATATGAGATCTTCATTTTTTTATCTCGAATCTTTCAATTACAGACCAAATCGCTCCATTAAAGCTTCAATCAAGCATTAGTTTGCTCCCGTAAAGCTTCAGTCAGGAGTTAAATCGATGGTTATCATCAATTTCTTATTTCTTTTTTTTCATCACCTATTGAGATTGCAGAGTTTGCTAATAATCTCGATCAATCTGTATTATAGATGGAGCAGAGAGATGGATCAATCTGTGTGAGAAACAAGCATCGAGCATGTAGTGGTAGTGATGTGATCACGGGATCGGTCCTTCGGCCAAGAACACTCACAGCCCTCGGACGCTACCCGGCCACCACTCGGACGCCTCTCAAACTCTCGGACAACCTGCACTGGTGACCAGGAGCTAGCGTAGGCGACCAACGAGGCATCACTCACCCCCCCCCCCCAGGATCATCAAGGCGGAGCAAGACGAGTCACCAATGGACATTTCAACCCAAGCTCACCCCCCCCCCCCCCCCCCCCCAATGGCTCATGGCTAGCATCACTAATGAAGAGCCTTGAGTCTTGACTAGCTTTGGGAAGCTTGATTCGCGTGTCTTCACCATCACACTAGTGTGAAGACACCCCTAAGCCATTAGAAGTAGCTGTACTCTTTTTCCTACTTTGGGTTTGTCCCAATGGGTTTACCAAAGAGGTTTTAACGAGGCAGCGACCCTAGTGCATCTCCACTTCGTTCCCACTTGGCTCGTGATCTTGAAACATTTAAAGAGAGACTTAGGAGCCAAGGAAGTGAAGATTATTTCACCACGTCCCAGCCAATGACGTGGCCACCCTATCCCCTTCCCTTCTTTTCTTTTGAATTTCTTCTAGATCCCTCTATGACCGTTAGATTGGTCTTTGCTTTGCTTTATCTTTGCTTTTGCTTTTTGGCCATGTGTATGGTTTAGATCATGGCCACGTCTCTAGGGTTTTAGAGTCTCCTTATGTAAGCCTCACTATATAAAGGCATCAACCCTCATTGTAAAAATCAGACTTGAAGTATTGAATTAAATTTCACAAGAGAGAATCTTGTTCTTGTCTCACCTCTCTCCCTAGTCCAAGTCCGGGACTTGACTACCGAGAAACCCTAGCCGATCTCGAACCGGGTTCGACATCGACTAGTTGACCGTATCACGGGCCGAGCCATCTCCCGTGTGTCGTCGCATCAAACTACCTTCGCGTCCATCTCTACCGTATCACGTCCGGTTCCTACCGCTCGTTGTACTTTCGCTTCGACTCCACCTTCCTTATCGCATCACCGAGAATCCTTACCGCATCACCAAGGATTCTTACCGCCGTGTTGCCGAGAGCCGTTCCCGCAGTTTACCTTCAAACTCCGGGAACCGATTTCCGCATCGTCCGTACCGCGACCGAGACTGCTCGACCGAAGCCGAGACCAAAGGCCGGATCTCTCGATCCGCTCGTTCGTTTCAGCTCATCTCTCGCATCCACCGTTTATTTTCTTACTGGATTCAAATCTCCGAGCCTTGTCCGAGGAAAGCCTCATCTAAATTCTTCGGCTCGAGAGAGTTTCGTTCCGTCCGTCCGCATCGACCGTCCGTCCGTGCGACTCGGTAGACGACCGCGTCCGGCGGTCACATCAGGTAGTGTTGAGATTGTTGAGATCCGTCGTTGCCCAAGAAATCTTCTCTAATAATTGTGAATAAATCATCTTTGTAAGACTAGATCTGGCCGCAATTTCTCTAATTTCTTTGTCGATTCGCAGGTACATCGACCAATGAAATCAATCCGGTCTCACTGCAGCTTCGCTACATTGTCCACTGGTAGTTCTCTCTCTCTCTCTCTCTCTCTCACTCTCTCTCTCTCTCTGGCTCCTGGCAACGTGCAGTTTTTATGTATTTGGATCTGTGATTTTTTTCGAATGGGTAGGTATCTAGCTTGCTATGCGTTTTTGAGGACCGCCACCAAGGCCAAACAAATGTCCTAAAGAGGACCGCCACCAAGGCCAAACAAATGTCCTAAAGAGGACCGCCACCACGGCCAAACAAATGTCCTAAAGAGGACCGTCACAAAGACACTCTGGCTAAACAGCCCGCCACAAAGGCCATCTGTCCCGAAGGACCGTCACAAAGACCATCTCTCCCGAAGGACCGTCACAAAGACACTCTGGCTAAAAAGCCCGCCACAAAGGCCATCTGTCCCGAAGGACCGTCATAAAGACCATCTGTCCCGAAGGACCGTCACAAAGACACTCTGGCTAAACAGCCCGCCACAAAGGCCAAACAAATGTCCTAAAAAGGACCGCCACCAAGGCCACACAAATGTCCTAAAGAGGACCGTCACAAAGACACTCTGGCTAAAAAGCCCGTCACAAAGACCACACATTGTCTAAAAAGACCGCCACACACGGACACACTGACTCACAAGCCCCCTTTAAGGCTCTCCACCGCTAAAATGGACAAATTCTAACTCCCATAAAACTTTCCATATTTAGCACTTTCCATTTTTGGAAACTTTCCACTTTTGAAAACTTCTAATCCAGGAAACTTTCTTCCAAAACCCCGCCTCACGGAAACTTTGTACCCCAAACACCACCTCATCTTGTTACTGAGTCGCACAACCAACCACCCCAAGCGACCGAGTAACAAGAGAGATGGGCTGGAATACTCCATTCACGCTCCAGCCACGGATTACAGATGGGACCAGGCTACACAAGCTCAAGTCGCGGCTTGCTTCTCATACCACTTCTTGAACCTTGCCTTCATCTTTGCCTCAGGCTCCCAAGTCTGCTCCTCAACACCATCACAGTCCCACAGGACTCTCATCAAAGGAATCTTCTTCTTCCGAAGTTCCTTGATCTTCCTCTCGAGAACCCTCACTGGTCTCGCCTCCAATGTCATGTTAGGCTGAAGATCCTCAGGAATCTTAGCCAACACCTGCTCACCCTCACGGAGACACTTCCGCAACATAGACACATGGAAAACATTATGGAATGCACGCATCACCTCAGGTAACTCCAGTCTATATGCCACTGGTCCAACCCGCTCAATCACTCTGAATGGACCCATATACCTCGGACTCAACTTAGTCTCTGACAATGACCTGTTCGGACCCCGCAACATGGCCATCTTGAGGTACACTCTGTCTCCTACCTGAAACTCAAGATCTCTCCTCCTCCTATCAGCATAACTCCTCTGTCTATCCTGAGCCTCCTTCATGTTCAGCTTGAGAACCCGAATCTTCTCTGAGGTCTCCTGAACGAAACTAGCACCAAACATGCTCCTCTCCCCCACCTGAGTCCAGCATAATGGTGTTCGACATGGTCTCCCATACAAAGCCTCATAAGGAGCAATCTTAATACTCGCCTGATAGCTGTTGTTGTAAGCAAACTCTACCAGGTCCGTGACACTGGCAATCCTACCACAAAATCCATAGTGATCATATCCCACTTCCACTCATGAATGGGTAGACTCTTCAGTAACCCGCCAGGAACCTGATGCTCAGCCTTCACTAGCTGACACACATCAAACCTCGAAACCCAACTAGCCACGTCCTTCTTCATCCCGACCTAATGATAGTACCTCTTGAGGTCACGGTACATCTTAGTCGCTCATGGATGAATGGACAACTTGCTCGCATGAGCCTCTCTCAGAATCTCCTGCCTCAACTCCTCATCCTTGGGCACACAAACCTGACCGTGCACCAAGATAGTACCATTATCTGAGACCTGATACTCTGAATCCACATCCTTAGAGGCATTCACCAGCCCCAAATCCTTCTCATGAGCCAACCGCACTCTACTCAGAAGATCTGCTCTATCTACTGCTTCCAAACCCAACGGTTCCTGTGAAACAGCACATAAGCTCAAAGCACTGATCTCCCCTACCAGAGACTCCATCTCATGCTCCTGAGCTGAAGCTACTTTCTTCCGACTCAGAGCATCTGCAACCGTGTTAGCCTTACCAGGATGATAGGCTATCTCCAAATCATAATCCGCCACAAGCTCCATCCACCGCCTCTGTCTCAAATTCAACTCAGGCTGAGTGAATATATACTTCAGGCTCTTATGATCTGTGAACACCTGTACCTTTGCACCATAAAGATAAGATCTCCAAATCTTCAGGGCAAAAACTACAGCATCCATCTCCAAATCATGAGTAGGATAGTTGCTTTCATGCACCTGCAACTGCCGCAAAGCATAGGCAATCACCTTCCCAAGCTGCATCAGAACACACCCCAAACTAACTTTAGATGCATCTGTATAAACCACATAGGGTTCTCCCTGCTCAGGCAAAGCCAACACTGGCGCAGTAGTCAACATCTCCTTCAGGCTTGCAAAGCCTTCCTCACACTCTTCTGACAAGACAAAAGGAACATCCTTCCCTGTCAACTTAGTCATAGGACGTGCTCTGCTTGCAAACCCTGCACAAATCTCCTGTAGTAATCTGCCAATCCAAGAAAACTCCTGATCTCTGTGGCATTCTGCGGTCTAGGCCAATCCCTTATAGCCTGAATCTTCTCTGGATCTACAGAAACCCCATCTGCAGAAACAATGTGACCCAGAAAGCCCATCTCACGCTGCCAAAAACTACACTTGCTCAACTTGGCAAACAACTTCTGCTCCCGCAGCTTCTCCATAACTGTCCTCAAATGCACTGCATGCTCCTCAGGACTCTTAGAATAAACCAGGATATCGTCGATGAAAATGTTGACAGATACATCCAGAAACTCCTGAAACACACTGTTCATCAATCTCATAAACGCTGCTGACGCGTTAGTCAATCCAAAAGGCATGACCACAAAATCATAGTGCCCATACCTCGTCCTGAAAGCAGTCTTCCTTACATCTGCCTCATCTATCGGTATCTGATGATAACCCGATGCCAGATCTACCTTGGAGAACCAAGTAGCACCCCTACACTGATCCAACAAATCATCGATCCTAGGAAGTGGGTACTTGTTCTTCAGAGTGACCCGGTTCAAGCCCCGATAATCAATACACAACCTAAAACTCCCATCCTTCTTCTTCACAAACAACACCGGCGCTCCCCACAGTGATACACTAGGACGGATGAATCCCTTACTCAATAAATCCTCTAGCTGCTTCTTCAGCTCTGCCATCTCTGCTAGAGGCATCTTGTAAGGAGCCTTGGATAACGGCATCGTCCCTGGTTCCAGTTCAATGGTAAAAAGATTCGACCGAGATGGTGGTAATCCCTGCAAAGACTGAAACACATCCTCAAACTCCTCCACTACCGGGATACCGCTCACCGTAGACTTCCCTACTGACATTGGCATAGATATAGTAACCAAATAAGCCTCACGGCCCTTATTGATCATCTTCCCAGCCTGAATGGCTGAGATCACGAGACTCCCCGAAGTCGGTCTAATACCCTGAAAAACCAACTTCCCTCCTGATCGCTCAAACTCCACTCTACCCCGATGGCAATCCAAATGCACCCTATGCCGATGCAACCAATCCATCCCGAGAATAACATCATACAGCTCCACTGGACTGATAAGCAAATCTGCTGGCCACGACTCCCCTGCGATCTGAATATCAATTCCTCTGGCTCGTCCGATCACTCTCAGGAACTCGCCTCCCGCAACTCTGACAACTCCTGCACGCTCTCCAGGATCCCCGCTGATCCCCGCACACTCTGCACACTCTGGAGTAATGAAGCTATGCGAAGCTCTAGAATCAAACATAACATGGGACTTAAACCCGCCCACCAACAAGGTCCCTACACAAACCTCATGTGTTGAGAACCCAACACTTTATCACATGAAACATAAAATCTGACCCTACTAAAATTCACAAAGATTAAGTACAAGAAATTATACCTGTGATCGCCCCAGCACTGGTCCCACCAGTCTCTGATGTCGTGTAAACCCGTGGACCCTGCTCAATCTGTGCCACCTGCTGACCTCCAGGCTGCACCTGCTGCAACGCTGCCACTGCTGCCGGCTGCAACTTGGGACAAAAAGGCCTGATGTGCCCTGTCTCCCTACAATGATAACATACTCGAGGTCCTATCGTCGAAACACTCCTCTTGGGACAACTAGCAACCCTGTGATCCTTGCTCCCACAACCGAAGCAACCTGCACCACTCGGCTTCTGCGTAGCCTCCCACTTCCTCTTGGTTCCCTGAGCATGCCTACCGCCCCTGCTAGAACCACCCTGCTGCTGAGCCTTACTAGGCTAAACTGCTGGAGCTACCGCCACTGACTCTACCCGGATATCCTCCTCAATCTCTGCTGCAGTCTCAACCAGCTCTGCACGCGTAGCATAACTCCTCCCTCTACAGTGAACTCTCAAGTCATCACGTAGAGCCCTCAAAAACCTCCTGATCTGAGCCTCCTCAGACTCCATAGCCCGACCCCGATAACATAGAAGTCAACTGAACTCCAAGTCCAGCTCCCGCACTGACCGCGTCCCCTGAGATATCTGAAGGAACTGCACCTCCAACCGGTCCAATGCCTCTCTAGGAAAATACTTGCGGTTGAACTCCAAGACGAAGTCAGCCCAAGTCATCTCCCTCTGCACCCTCCTAGCAACCACGGATCTCCACCACAACTCAGCATCACCACCCAAAAAGTAGACCCCTATGTCCACCCAAAACTCCCCAGGACAGCTCAGAATATGGAAGTTACGTTCCACACTCGTCCTCCACGCATCCGCAGCAGTAGGATCTGTACCACCCAAAAACCTCTCAGTGAACAAACCCTTCATCTCCTTGAGCATAGCCAAATAACGTCCATGCTCTCCCACAACCGCAACCACTGGCTGCCGCTCCTCCGCCACCACTGGTGGCACTACCTGAGCCTGAGCCGGTACCACTGGTGGTAACCGCTCTAACACCTGTGCTAGCATAGCCGCAAAGTCAGTACCAGGGACTCCACCCGCTGGGACTCCCAAACCCGGAACCCTAGCATCACCGGCCACTGGAGCATCAATACCGCCCCCTCCTGCCACACTCACGGAATCCCCCGGAACACCCTGCAACTCACCAACACCCTCAGCTGTCACACTCTGGTCCTCGGCCTCACTAACCACTGGGACTCTGCCCCTACCACGACCACGTCCGCGCCCACGACCACGTCCGCGTCCACGACCTCGACCAGCCACAGCCTCATTTCTAACCATCTGCACTACCATGAACAGAAGGCTAAGCAAACAATTTCTAATATCACACAGAAACATAAACTCACCGTGGAATCACACAATCGGCTCGAAGAGGATGTTCTAGGACTCCATGCCACACACAATTGACTAACTCACATAATCAATCAAGACATGCAATCCCAAACATCTACAACAGAAACCTAGTGAACCCAAACCTAGAACCGTAAGGGCTCTGATACCAAAATGAAACGACTGACCTTTTTTTAAAAAAAATAATAAATAATAAATATAATATAATAAAATAAACTACAGCTAGTGGTCCCATACCCACTAGCCACCTAACCACAAACACATTCAACAGCGGAAATAACCCACCAATATTCAATAATAATCCAATAATAAAATATAACCATATTCCAACATAATCAATATCCAAAACAACAGGAATCATAGAACCAGCAACCTAGCAATGTTCTAATGACCTAACTCTAGCAACCTAGCAAATGCCAGACAACATAAAACCGAGTCCCTAGAACATCCTCCTCTTCATTGCCTTGATTCCACGATCACACTTTGCCTTTACCTGCACCACAAACACATATTGCAATGCATGAGTATTTTATAAACACTCAGTAAGGCAATCCTCCCATCTACTGGGCTATACACACAAGCAATAGAGTATCAATAACCAACACACAACAATCAACAATCGACAATAACAAACCAGGACTTAGCATCGACCGACACCACACATGCATCGACCGATGCCAAATGGGGAAGCATCGATCGACACCGAAGCTGCATCGACCGATGCAAGTGTAACTTGCATCGATCGATACCCAGTCTGCATCGACCGACGCATGCTCGACGTAACACGAAAACCCTAGAGTTTACGCGCCGTCCTCGCACTTGAATCGACCGATGCAAGATAAGCATCGATCGACGCAACGTCGAGCACCGTGATTTCCCCAAAGTTTCTCGCCGGATCTTCGTTCCTACAACCACAAAACTCGATCCCAAGCCACAAGAAAGCTTCCTAACGTCCATAGCAACATCCTAATACGTCTAACAACACACAACAGGAAGATTAATGAGTTCTCTAGCTTAGATAAGCCATGGTCATGCACTTACCTTTGCCACAGGAGAAACTAAACTTTAAACAATCAAGAACACGCTCCCAGGAAGCTCCTACAACGATCCCAGCTACAGATCTCTACAGGAACGCCCCAAATCTCCAAGAAATCACCAAGAACTCTGAAGAACTTTTTCTCTCTTTTTCTTCTCTCCAAAAACGGCCACACCACGAAAATGAGACCAAAAGCATCGACCCTTAGGGTTTTCTTTTCTCTTTTGACCAAAACGCAGCGTTTGACTTAAGTTAAAACGCAGAGAATTACCCTTGCATCGACCAATGCACCTCTTGCATCGACCGATGCAATCCTCTAAATCGGGCTTTTGGTTCACGGATGTTACAAAAATTCAAGTTAAAAACCAGCAATAAAATCAGGTTTAGATAAGTTCACAAAATTACTAAATTAAATCTCTTTGCAAGAAGTAATTTTGCTCACCAAAGGTTTTTGTCAGGAAAATCAATTATATTTGCATATCAATCAATAATCCTAATATCTAAATCCAGATGACTAATCAAAGATCTAGCATTAAAAACAACCTATGGTGAAGAACAAGAAAGATAATGAATCCTAAATTAACAGATCTAACAATCCATGAAATCTCTAATGAGAAACCCTAAACCTAACAAACAGATCTACTCAGACATAATAAATGAAACACAAAACATCTTCTGAATAAATTGCATTAAGAAAGAGATTAAAGAAGAAGTAAAGGAGTTCTGAATCTTCTCTGAAGGAGTCTTGATTCTTCTCTCCAAAAGCTCTCTAAAATGTCACAGGGTTTTGCTCTCAAAAGTTGCATGGAAAAATAAAGCTTTGGTCTAAATAATGACCTAAAAATCCTATTTATATTCCTAAAACACGGCCAGGGACTAATGATGCAAATATGGAAAACTTTGAGGCAGCTTTATAAATCTTCAAAACTTGTGAGGAAAACTTCCGATTTTGACTTTGACCTAGCATCGATCGATGCATATATTGTGTCAATCGATGCACTCTTCTGAACATGTCTCCCAACTTCTTAGCTCAGCCTCAATGCTTGATTAAGCTCCAAATCTTCCTATTTAGCTCCATTATCCTAAAGACTCAAAAGACTCTAAAATAACCAAAAAGACTCTTTATATAAGACTTATATCATGGCTAAAACACCTAAAAACCATGATATATCAGTCTCCTCCGAATAATAATCCTCGGTCCTGGATGTACATGCCCACCGAGAATCACAGCGTTCTCCATCACATCGAGAACGACACTAGATCAGAGATGGACCTTGGCGGTCATATAGGTGTTGGAAGGTAAAACGACGCGGCAGATGGAAGAAGACCGTATTCTCTCTCAATTTCAGGTTATGATTCATCTCCACTTCAGGTTCGATCGGATTCGTTGGATTCATGATTGGGTTCACCAGATTCATGATTGGGTTCACCAGATTCATATTTCTTTTGTTCTTTTTCGCCGTATTCTCTCTCGCTGGAGAACATCGAGTTTACGTTCTCACAATTTTAACAATTTATTTCTTTTTTAATCCCTTAATTTTTTATTATTAATAATATTATACAAGTTTGTGCTAAATTTGTCATAATTAAAGATGTATGCTAAGTTTGGAAGAAAAACTGAAATTAGTGCTATTTTTGAGAATCTCCCAAAAAAAAAAAGGAAAAGAAGAAGAGTAAAACCATTTCGAAGGAGAATTGAATACAAAAACTAAGAGGGAATTGCGTGCGTGAATCTCACTGTGACAACCCATCCCGCGGAACCCACTAGCCCACCGCTAGCCGTCTCAACGGACTCCAAGCTGGCCCTGCAGGGCATCGATCCTAACCCATCACTGTGGAAATCCACATCCACCAGTAGGTTATTGGTGCGCCAGGCGTTCCTCAAACCCTGGTCCCCACCCTTTAACAACCTTCCCACAGGACAAGTTGCCACCAATTGATGGGTTAGGATCGATGCCCTGTAGGGCCAGCTTGGAGTCCGTTGGGACGGCTAGCGGTGGGCTAGTGGGGTCCACGGATGGTCCGTTGGGGCAGTTAGCGGTGGGCTAGTGGGTTCTGCGGGACGGGTTGTCACATAAAAATCGATTTTTATGTGACAACCTGTCCCACGGACCCCACTAGGCCACCGCTAGCTGCCCCAACGGACCGTCCGTGGACCCTGCTAGCCCACTGCTACCCGTCCCAACGGACTCCAAGCTGGCTCTGCAGGGCATCGATCCTAACCCATCACTGTGGATATCCCAATCCACCAGTAGGTTATTGGTGCACCAGGCGTTCCTCGAACCCTGCTCCCCACCCTTTAACAACCTTCCCACAGGACAAGCTGTCACCAATTGGTGGCAACTTGTCCTGTGGGAAGGTTGTTTAAGAGTAGAGACCAGGGTTCGAGGAACGCCTGGTGCACCAATAACCTACTGGTGGATGTGGATTTCCACAGTGATGGGTTAGGATCGATGCCCTGCAGGGCCAGCTTGGAATCCGTTGGGATGGCTAGCAGTGGGCTAGCAGGGTCCACGGACGGTCCGTTGGGGCAGCTAGCGGTAGGCTAGTGGGGTCCGCGGGACGGGTTGTCACACTCACTAACGGCAATTTCTCTCTCAAACTTTTCTTCTGATCACAATCTCGTACACCAATGGCGGGTCTTCTGTCAATTCCAATGACGATGAGGACACTTTGGCTAATAGTTCTTCATTTGTGACTCATTGCATTTTTCCCAGCGAAGCTAATGGATCAAAATCAAGGGGGCATTGGAGAAGACAAGAATCTGCGAGACACCAATGGTGAGAGCTCTACCGGAGGTCTAGCTACGCTGAGTGGAAGAGGGAGATTCACAGTGAGGAACGAGAGACGAAAGTAGTTAGATTTGGAGACTGGAGATTCTGGAGGTTTCACGGGATCAGTTTCGATAGGAGAGGTAGTCTCCGATCCGGTGAATCTAAGCCATCGTCAAAGGGCTTCTTATCTCATTTCCATACTCATTTAAGTATTAAATATTTTTATAATTTTTCTGTAAACAAAACAAGATAACAACATTTTTATGAATTTTCAAGGTGTTTTTGTTTTTAAAAAAATACCAAATCGCTTTTAAAAAAAAATTACCCTCTACATCACAAAAAATAGGAAAATCTTGTGAAATAAAGTACGCAATATAACTCTGTTATGTACACAATATCTGACACATTCTCAAGCTCAAACCTCTCCCACTTCTGAGGATGAGATTGCAAGTACCGCATACTGCGCTTGTAGTTCAGCTTTTTTAAAGTTCAGCTTTCATAACAGACTTTAAAAGTATAAGGAGTATCGAGCCATGATCGAACAATGGTTTAAGTTATTCATTTGAATGAGGGGGGAGTGGTCACTAGTTCTAATTTACTAGCAGACATTGAATTACAAGATAGGTTTTAGAAAGGTACATTTTAGGTTTAGGTTTTCTGCTAATTACATTAAGACATTGAAATATATTATGTCTTCTACAAATTCTATATCAAATTATCAATCATTGAGTTAATTAACTATAATGATTCTTAACCTCTCATCTTTGTATCATTTCTAGAGTTTGGCTTATCAGAAACTTAAAGGATCAACCATCAGTACAACCTACAAGAATATGTAATCTTCTTAACTCTTCTCTCTAGTTCAAAGTTTCATGCTTTGTTCGTTGATCTTACTTGTGTGAGTCTCTGATTGTATCACACTGTCACTCTTTCTTTGAAAATCAAAGCTTGAAGAAGATCCAGAAATGTAAGATCAATTACTTGAAAAAGCTTGTAGAATGTTCTCGTTTATGTTTTAAGATTCTTAATTCTATGTTTTAATAAAATAAAATAAAATTATCTTAATAGAAGAAAAATAACAAATAAGGCTAAAACTACATAAATAATAAATATATATAATTGGGAGTTTAAAAACACAATACAACCATCAAAATGAAAACTTAGATTAAAAAATTATTATGGCAAAAAGACTCAACTTTAAAATAAATAAAAATATGAAATGAAAATTCATAATAAATAGAGACAACCTTGTAATTTTTTTTTATATGTATTACTGTGAGCAATACATGGCCATTACCTCAAGCCCAATTGCAGAAGTCAGGCCCAATTGTCAAATCCACAACAGAGCTGCAGAAGAAGACAAAACTTGTACCTGCAAAGGGAAAAACAAAGGAGACGAAGACAGTCGCAATTCAAAACCGATTTGATTCCCTCTCATCCATAAGCAGTGACTAAGCATTGTACAGCTGTATAGCCTATAGAAAAGTTGAGAGGGTACAGCTGCAGATATGTGTTATTGATTTAAACACTCAGAAAGTGGTGTCAAAGGGAAATCAGCGTAATGGTCTGTATGTGTTGGAGAATCACCAGTTTGCTGCTCTCTTCTCTAATCGCCATT
Organism: Camelina sativa; assembly: GCF_030686135.1. Taxonomy (NCBI): domain Eukaryota; kingdom Viridiplantae; phylum Streptophyta; class Magnoliopsida; order Brassicales; family Brassicaceae; genus Camelina; species Camelina sativa. The sequence goes on along the minus strand of NC_141896.1, from coordinate 28,622,490 downwards.
GTGCAGCCTCGGAAGCAACATGGCATCATAGGCTTGGTCATTCAAACTTCAAGATTCTGTAACAACTCAAGAATAGCAAGGCAATTGAAGTAAATAAGAGCAGAACTACCCCAATTTGTGAACCTTGCCAGATGGGAAAAAGTTCAAAACTTTAGTTTTTTAATTCAGAGTCTCGTGTTTTGCACCCCTTAGATTGAGTCCATTGTGATCTCTGGGGACCCTCACCAGTTGTATCGAGTCAAGGCTTTAAATACTATGCCGTCTTTGTTGATGACTTCTCTCGTTACACCTGGTTCTATCCTCTGCATTTAAAGTCTGAATTCTACTCTGTGTTTGTGCTTTTCAAAAAATTGTGGAAAATCAGTTCAATACAAAGATCAAAGTGTTTCAGAGTGATGGAGGAGGAGAGTTCACCAATCATCAACTTAAACAACACTTTTTCAATACGGGGATTAGACATCTTATCTCTTGCCCTACACACCTCAACAAAATGGCATTGCTGAGCGTAAACATCGCCACATTGTAGAATTGGGTCTCTCTATGCTGTTTCACAGCCACACACCTCTCAAATACTGGGTAGAAGCCTTCTATACTGCAAGTGTCATTAGTAACATGCTCCCATCAACAGTTCTGCAGAACCAAAGTCCACTTGAAGCTCTGCTAGATCAAAAACCAGAGTACTCCATGATGAGAGTCTTTGGTGCAGCTTGCTATCCACTCTTGAAACCACTGACACACCATAAATTTGAACCAAGGTCTCTGCAATGTGTTTTTCTAGGCTACAGTCCACAACACAAAGGCTACCGTTGTCTTTATCCGCCAACAGGGAAGATCTACATCTCTCGACATGTCGTATTTGATGAAGAAACCTTCCCATTTAAATAGCAATATCAGTCTCTCTCACCGAGATATCAAACTCCTCTTCTTCGAGCATGGCAATCAGCAACTAACTCACCACCTCAAGTCGTTGAGCCTCAAATCACCCGGGTCCTGTCTCCACCTGAAACAACAGTCGCAGATATTGCTCCAGATCCAGAACCACCTCTCGATCTAGAACCTGATTTGGACACAATACCAGACAACACTGAGCCAGAACCAGACAGTGAGCCAGAACCAGACCAAATTGTTGAAGAAGTTCATCAGGACAATCTTCATCCTATGACTACAAGAGCTAAGGCGGGAATTCACAAACCAAACAGTCAGTATGTTCTCTTAACGTCCAAATTCAGTGTAGAAGAACCTAAATCTATTACTGCTGCATTAAAACACCCTGGATGGACTCTAGCTGTTGATGATGAGATGACAACAATCAATATGCTACACACTTGGACTCTAGTCCCACCAAATGAAGAAATGAATGTTTTAGGCTGTAAATGGGTTTTTAAAACCAAGATGCAACCTGATGGGTCAGTTGACAAGCTGAAAGCTAGGCTTGTGGCCAAAGGGTTTAACCAAGAAGAGGGCTTAGACTATCTAGAGACCAACAGTCCGGTTGTCAGGACAGCAACGATCAGGATGGTGCTTGATGTAGCGACTGCAAAGGGTTGGAACATCAAACAACTTGATGTCTCCAACGCCTTTCTCCTTAGAGAGCTTGATGAACTAGTCTTCATGACACAACCACCAGGCTTTGTCGATCCCAATCATCCAACATATGTGTGCAAATTGACAAAAGCCTTATACGGCCTGAAGCAAGCTCCCAGAGCATGGTTCAATACCTTCAGCAACTTCTTGATTGACTTTGGGTTTGTGTGCAGCAAGTCAGATCCATCCCTATTCACATACAGAAGGAATGGAGAGAATCTAGTCCTCCTTCTATACGTCGATGACATACTTTTAACTGGCAGCACAAACACACTGATCCAAGCTCTCATTGATAGTCTCAACAAGCGGTTCTCCATGAAAGATCTAGGACCACCTCAATATTTTCTTGGCATTGAGATACAGTCACACACGGGGGGAATGTTTCTTCATCAAACGGCATATGCAAAGGACATTCTGCATCAAGCATCCATGTCCGACTGCAACTCCATGCCTACTCCTCTACATGAACGACTTGACAAGCTAAACATGGATCCACTTCCAGAGCCTACCTACTTCAGAAGTCTAGCTGGTAAACTTCAATACCTTACCATTACTAGACCTGATATACAATATGCTGTCAATTTTGTGTGTCAGAGAATGCACTCTCCAACTGTCTCTGATTTTGGGCTCCTCAAGAGAATCTTACGATATCTGAAAGGAACTCTCAATCTCGGTCTCCACATCAAGAAGGATCAAGATATGTCGCTGACAGTATACAGCGACAGTGATTATGGTGGCTGCAAACACACTCGACGTTCTACAACAGGGTTATGTACCTTTGTTGGACCAAACCTCACCTCTTGGTCAGCTAAAAGACAAGCTACGGTCTATAATTCCTCCACAGAAGCAGAATACAGAGCATTGACAGCAACAGCTCATGAAATCCAGTGGCTTTCGTTCTTGCTTCGTGATCTTGGAATATCTCAGCCAAAGGCAACACCACTCCGTTGTGACAACCTCTCTGCAGTTTATCTCAGTGCAAACCCATCTCTTCATAATCGATCAAAACACTTTGATATAGATTATCACTACATCCGCGAGCAAGTTGCATTGGGACTAATCGAAACTATACATGTTCCAGCGTACCTGCAAGTGGCTGACATTTTCACAAAGTCTCTGCCAAGGTGAGACTTCGATCGTCTTCGACTCAAACTCGGTGTGGCTGGACCACCCACTCTAAGTTTGCGGGAGGGTGTGAGCAATACATGGCCATTACCTCAAGCCCAATTGCAGAAGTCAGGCCCAATTGTCAAATCCACAATAGAGCTGCAGAAGAAGACAAAACCTGTACCTGCAAAGGGAAAAACAAAGGAGACGAAGACAGTCTCAATTCAAAACCGATTTGATTCCCTCGCATCCATAAGCAGTGACTAAGCATTGTACAGCTGTATAGCCTATAGAAAAGTTGAGAGGGTTCTAGAGTTTTCCAGGGTTGTATATAACTCTCTAAATCCCCATTTGTAAAGATTATCCAAGTTAATAATAATCTAAAAGTTTTACCACTTGGTTCTTGTTTCTCTCAATTACAAGTATAAGATATTTTATGAAAGTTATAGTAAAGAGTAACAAGCATCATTATATTTATTGATATTTATATTACTAACAAACAAATATTATAATGAAGTAATACTAAATGCAAATATCATAATAAGTACATGCAAATTTTTGATAAAATAATTTTAAAAATAAATTTCATCTTGAGTGAAATTTATCAACCAATAATTATAAAAAATACACAATTTCTAAAAATTAAAAATTAAATAGTTAAATCTTTAAAACATATATTTTATGAAGAGTTATGATAAATAAACTCAACTATGAGTTAAATAGTTAAAGTTGATTAAATTTTTATATTACTATAATCATTTCTAAAATCTTAAGTTAGATTATAGAATAATGTTATATATTGGATATTAAAGTTCATATTATTTTGATTCAGCATGAAACATTTGTGTTAGCGAAAAATGATTTAATTGTTAGTTTTCTAAAAAGAGACAAATATATATATAGAGTTCAAAAGACATAAACATTTTGATAAACATAACTATTGGAATGAAAAGTTGTTAATAAGATATGGTGAAAATATACAACTCTACAATGAACAGATGCAACTGTATGATTTTTTATGATAAAAAACAGAATTTTACAATGAACCGACACAACCGTATCATTTTATTCAAAATAAATATTTATATTAATTTCATGAGAAGATATGACAAAAAATTGCAACTATTTATAATATTTATTTAGATTATTATTATTACATAGATTATTTTTGAGCTGTCTTTTTTTTTTCAACCAAACATTAAATTAAAAGAGGATTCCAAGGTTGGTTGCCCAAACCGGAAATTAAGAGTTTACAAAAGAAAATTCAGAAACTAAAAATCTTGAAGAACGAGTAAGACAATCTGCCCTCACATTTGATTGGAGGGTAAGAGCTGTCTTTTTTCTTATTTCTTTTTTTGGTTGGAAATAGTTGTGGAAAATTTAAAACTTAGGTCCAAATTCAGATATTCGACGCTCTTGTTTCTAATTCCCACTGGTTCTCTATGATTGATACATATGTATATGATTAAGTAAATATGACTCCTTTTCTCCTTAGAATTTATTTCTTTAAGAAATATTGAACACACTAAAAAATAATATCATTGGGAGAAAAAACTTACTTTTATCTGAGGTTCGAATAATTACACATAATTTAACCACTATACTACAACTTCATATCGAATGGCGTCTAAATCAATGGCTTCTTCACCTGCTTTAAGTCAGGGCCGGCTGCAATCAAAATTCTTGTGTACTTTTCAGTGATACAATATAATATAATTCTATTTTGACATGAGTCGTCTAGTGTGACTTTGTTTGATTTTCTCTATTTTGCTTAAGTTTCATTATATATTTATGGTATTAGATCATCTTCGATGCTACTAAATATTTGATATTTCCGTGACTATAATATTTTTAATGTAGATAATATGTATATTTAACCAAACGTTAACTCTTTTTAGTTATATGAAGTACAACAACAGCGATATTCGTTGTCATCATAATCGAGCATGCATAAACCAGTAGTTTCATCTGAGAACTCAGGCGGTCCACAGCGACTCTCACATTCTTCGCTGAACTGGCATCGACCTCTATAAACACACTCTTCATGTCCGATTTGTTTTGTATTCAATACTGTTAGTTGCCAAAAACAAATCAGAAATAACCATTTACTATATTTTCCGCGAGAAATTTATGTACTTACTGTTTTATAAAACACTGTCTATCACTATGTGGGTGTTATAATGCATATTTATTGGAAATGGGTATAGAGGAAGATTATAATCAAAAAAAATATTATAAATAACTAAAACTGAGAGAAGAATTTTACAACACAACCAAAAAGCAAACCAAGAGAAGAAAAGATATTTACTCTTTGATTGGGAAGTAGTTAGCAGAGAATATATGATGAGAAAAGTTGTAAGTTGAAACTTCGACAAAGCCATTTAGTTTGATTTATTTTCTTTAATAATCAAATTATGTTTTAGTTTGTTGGGGGTAAAAAACTAAAAATATATTAGAAAAGGATATGTCTATATAAACAAGTCAAGTCATTTTACCTCAGAAAAAGAAGTCAAGTTTCTAATATATAAAAAGGATACAAATTTGAACTTTCCTGTTAAAAAAAAAGATATGGTCAAACCATACATATAAACAAGTCAAGTCTTTTTACCACAAAAAAAAGAGAGTCAAATTTCTAATATAGAAATTAGTTATGGCGATCAAAGTTTCACAAAAACAAAATATTCGGTACAATTAGTAAAAACATAAAAAAGGGAAAATTTTAAAATTTCCCATTAAAAAGATATGGTCAAACCTTCATCCACAGTGACACTTAATTTCATTTTATCTATATACTAGGTAACAATCCGCACTATGTGCGGGATAAATCGATTTAAAGAAAATTATTATCTTAGAACCAATATTTATTTGTATCAAACATAATATGTAACTAAATTTTTTTATTTTTTTATTTAAAACTGCGTTTTTCGTATAAAAAATACGTTTTACCCATGAAATCTTTAAATGTGTAAGAGGTTTTATGGTAGAGAAAGTATTAATAAATTGTTACTATTTATTGCAATATGTCTTGTGTGGTTTAAAAATCAATTTCATATCTTCTTATGTTTTATCTTGTAATCACAACAATTTTGCATGTTTCTTATGTAACCAAAACATCATATACTAAATTACTCTGTAGTTTAATTATTTAATTTTATTATATGTTAAATTTTCTGAAGATAATATAATTAATTGATTTAATATTTTTGATTAGGCTATTTAAATCATTTGAGTTAGTCGGTTTGTTAATATTTTCTATAAATGACAGATTATTACCAAAAAAACATTATGAAAAATTAATGAAATTCCAAAATAAACTTATTCATGTAAGAATACATTTTACCCGTGAAATATATGAACATGGTAAAGAAATATTTATAAAATGTTAAAATTTATGGCAATATATATTTTTGTGTGTTTTAATAATCAAATTTATATTTATGATTTATCGAGTAACTATAACAATTTTGCATAAACTACCAATCACTTATTTTAAATATATTATGATTTTTTTTGGTTACTAAGTTTATTTATAATGATAAGGGTTGTTGTCTCATTCCTTTTTAATAGCACAAAGATGAATATACAATTAGAATGTATATTCCTATTCGGTTATCAATATTTTCATTTTTAATGAATAATCACACTAAATGTTGAGATTAATTAGCTTACATACTTAGATATATATATAAATAATCACACATCATGATATCCCCTAATTTGTTGTCATTTTTATATTTATTTATGAATATATATAAATCTATATTTATTGGGAATTAAGTTTCTTTTAGTGAGTTGGAGATAATTCAGGGGTAATATACTTCTTTTTATAATCAATTATAATAACTATTGAAAGCTTCTAATTTGAAACAACCGACCCTTTTTTATATTAATAATAAATAATAAATAAAATATAATAAAATAAACTACAACTAGTGGTCCCATACCCACTAGCCACCTAACCACAAACATATTCAACAGCGGAATTAACCAACCAATATTCAATAATAATCAAATAATAAAATATAACTATATTCCAACATAATCAATAACCAAAACAACAGGAATCATAGAACCAGCAACCTAGCAATGTTCTAATGACCCAACTCTAGCAACCTAGCAAAGCCAGACAACATAAAACCGAGTCCCTAGAACATCCTCCTCTTCATTGCCTGGATTCCACGATCACTTTTTGCCTTTACCTGCACCACAAACACATATTGCAATGCATGAGTATTTTATAAACACTCAGTAAGGCAATCCTCCCATCTACTGGGCTATACAAACAAGCAATAGAGTATCAATAACCAACACACAACAATCAACAATTGACAATAACAAACCAGGACTTAGCATCGACCGACACCACACATGCATCGACCGATGCCAAATGGGGAAGCATCGATCGACACAGAAGCTGCATCGACCGATGAAAGTGTAACTTGCATCGACCGATACCCAGTCTGCATCGACCGACGCATGCTCGACGTAACACGAAAACCCTAGAGTTTACGCGCCGTCCTCGCACTTGCATCGACCGATGCAAGATAAGCATCGATCGACGCAACGTCGAGCACCGTGATTTCCCCGAAGTTTCTCGCCGGATCTTCGTTCCTACAACCACAAAACTCGATCCCAAGCCACAGGAAAGCTTCCTAACATCCATAGCAACATCCTAATACGTCTAACAACACACAACAGGAAGATTAATGAGTTCTCTAGCTTAGATAAGCCATGGTCATGCACTTACCTTTGCCACAGGAGAAACTAAACCTCAAACAATCAAGAACACGCTCCCAGGAAGCTCCTACAACGATCCCAGCTACAGATCTCTACAGGAACGCCCCAAATCTCCAAGAAATCACCAAGAACTCTCAAGAACTTTTTCCTCTCTTTTACTTCTCTCCAAAAATGGCCACACCACGAAAATGAGACCAAAAGCATCGACCCTAAGGGTTTTCTTTTCTCCTTTGACCAAAACGCAGCGTTTGACTTAAGTCAAAACGCAGAGAATTACCCTTGCATCCACCGATGCAACTCTTGCATCGACCGATGTAATCCTCTAAACCGGGTTTTTGGTTCACGGATATTACAATTCTCCCCCACCAAACTAGATTCGTCCTCGAATCTCGAACAACCATCAGCCAAGGACTCCCGCGCAACCGTCTCCACGGCCCGCACTCCTCCGACCGATCTGCAGAAGGTCACCTCTAGGCTATAGACTCATGCTCCAGGCGTCATTTGCTCTCGACTTTTGGACTTTCCTTTACTCATACGCCTAAACCTTGAGTTCTTATTGGCTCCTCATCAGACCTAAGTCTGCATGCGAAATGTTGGCTCCTCATCGGGCCTAGACCCGCATGCCATAATATGTAAGGAAAAATCAAACTCGTCTCTCAGGTTGCCACCCTACAGCGCGCCCCCGGATCGTCATCCGAAGTCGATATACCAACCATACTCTCAAGCCACAAAGTCTCTGAATATGGCAGTACTAGGAGAACCTAAGTCCCCTAAGAGTCGCGAGCAAACGATTCTAAACACGTCTGAGTCCTATCCCTATCCAGGTTTCCTTCCCGTGACTCGCGTAAAAACATCTCCATGTCCTACCAGCCACATATCCCCTCACTGGAATACCTCATGACCACACAAGGATCATATACTCGCTACAAGGGCCGCCACAAAGGCCAGACAAAATGTCCTAAAGAGGACCGCCACCAAGGCCAAACAAATGTCCTAAAGAGGACCGTCACAAAGACACTCTGGCTAAACAGCCCGCCACAAAGGCCATCTGTCCCGAAGGACCGTCACAAAGACCATCTGTCCCGAAGGACCGTCACAAAGACACTCTGGCTAAACAGCCCGCCACAAAGGCCATCTGTCCCGAAGGACCGTCACAAAGACCATATGTCCCGAAGGACCGTCACAAAGACACTCTGGCTAAACAGCCCGCCACAAAGGCCAAACAAATGTCCTAAAAAGGACCGCCACCAAGGCCACACAAATGTCCTAAAGAGGACCGTCACAAAGACACTCTGGCTAAAAAGCCTGTCACAAAAACCACACATTGTCTAAAAAGACCGCCACACACGGGCACACTGACTCAAAAGTCTGCCACTAAGGCCACACACAAGCCCCCTTTAAGGCTCTCCACCGCTAAAATGGACAAATTCTAACTCCCATAAAACTTTCCATATTTAGCACTTTCCATTTTTGGAAACTTTCCACTTTTGAAAACTTCTAATCCAGGAAACTTTCTTCCAAAACCCCGCCTCACGGAAACTTTGTACCCCAAACACCACCTCATCTTGTTACTGAGTCGCACAACCAACCACCCCAAGCGACCGAGTAGCAAGAGAGATGGGCTGGAATACTCCATTCCCGCTCCAGCCACGGATTATAGATGGGACCAGGCTACACAAGCTCAAGTTGCGGCTTGCTTCTCATACCACTTCTTGAACCTTGCCTTCATCTTTGCCTCAGGCTCCCAAGTCTGCTCCTCAACACCATCACAGTCCCACAGGACTCTCATCAAAGGAATCTTCTTCTTCCGAAGTTCCTTGATCCTCCTCTCGAGAACCCTCACTGGTCTCGCCTCCAATGTCATGTTAGGCTGAAGATCCTCAGGAATCTTAGCCAACACCTGCTCACCCTCACGGAGACACTTCCGCAACATAGACACATGGAAAACCTTATGGAATGCACGCATCACCTCAGGTAACTCCAGTCTATATGCCACTGGTCCAACCCGCTCAATCACTCTGAATGGACCCATATACCTTGGACTCAACTTAGTCTCTGACAATGACCTGTTCGGACCCCGCAACATGGCCATCTTGAGGTACACTCTGTCTCCTATCTGAAACTCAAGATCTCTCCTCCTCCTATTAGCATAACTCCTCTGTCTATCCTGAGCCTACTTTATGTTCAGCTTGAGAACCCGAATCTTCTATGAGGTCTCCTGAAGGAAACTAGCACCAAACATGCTCCTCTCCCCCACCTGAGTCCAGCATAATGGTGTTCGACATGGTCTCCCATACAAAGCCTTATAAGGAGCCATCTTAATACTCGCCTGATAGCTGTTGTTTTCAGCAAACTCTACCAGGTTCAGGTGATCTGCCAGTGGCCACCCCAATCCAACACACACATCCTCAGCAAATCCTCCAGCGTCTAGATCGTCCTCTCAGACTGTCCATCTGTCTGGGGATGATAAGCTGTACTCATATGCACCTTAGTGCCCATCTCTGCCTGAAATGCCTTCCAGAACACCGAAGTGAACTTAGAATCTCTATGAGACACAATGCTCGCTGGCACCCCATGCAATCTGACTATCTCTCACACATACTTCTTAGCCAAGACCGCTGCTCCATCAGTCTTCTTAATGGCCAAAAAATGTGTTGACTTAGTCAACCGGTCCACAATGACCCAAATAGCATCAAAGGTCCGTGACACTGGCAATCCTACCACAAAATCCATAGTGATCATATCCCACTTCCACTCAGGAATGGGTAGACTCTTCAGTAACCCGGCAGGAACTTGATGCTCAGCCTTCACTAGCTGACACACATCACACCTCGAAACCCAACTCGCTACATCCTTCTTCATCCCGACCCAATGATAGTACCTCTTGAGATCACGGTACATCTTAGTCGCTCCCGGATGAATGGACAACTTGCTCGCATGAGCCTCTCTCAGAATCTCCTGCCTCAACTCCTCATCCTTGGGCACATAAACCCGACCGTGCACCAAGAGAGTACCATTGTCTGAGACCTGATACTCTGAATCCACATCCTTAGAGGCATTCACCAGCCCCAAATCCTTCTTCTGAGCCAACCGCACTCTACTCAGAAGATCTGCTCTTTCTACTGCTTCCAAACCCAACGGTTCCTGTGAAACAACACATAAGCTCAAAGCACTGATCTCCCCTACCAGAGACTCCATCTCATGCTCCTGAGCCGAAGCTACCCTCTTCCGACTCAGAGCATCTGCAACCGTGTTAGCCTTACATGGATGATAGGCTATCTCTAAATAATAATCCGCCACAAGCTCCATCCACCGCCTCTGTCTCAGATTCAGCTCAGGCTGAGTGAATATATACTTTAGGCTCTTATGATCTGTAAACACCTGTACCTTTGCACCATAAAGATAAGATCTCCAAATCTTCAGGGCAAAAACTACTGCACCCATCTCCAAATCATGAGTAGGATAATTGCCTTCATGCACCCGCAACTGCCACGAAGCATAGGCAATCACCTTCCCATGCTGCATCAGAACACACCCCAGACCAACTCTAGATGCATCTGTATAAACCACATAGGGTTCTCCCTGCTCAGGCTTGCAAAGCCTTCCTCACACTCTTCTGACCAGACAAAAGGAACATCCTTCCCTGTCAACTTAGTCATAGGACGTGCTCTGCTTGCAAACCCCTGCACAAATCTCCTATAGTAACCTGCCAACCCAAGAAAACTCCTGATCTCTGTGGCATTCTGCGGTCTAGGCCAATCCCTGATAGCCTGAATCTTCTCTGGATCTACAGAAACCCCCTCTGCAGAAACAATGTGACCCAGAAAGCCCATCTCACGCTGCCAAAAACTACATTTGCTCAACTTGGCAAACAACTTCTGCTCCCGCAGCTTCTCCATAACTGCCCTTAAATGCACTGCATGCTCCTCAGGACTCTTAGAATAAACCAGGATATCGTCGATGAAAATGATGACAGATACATCCAGAAACTCCTGAAACACACTGTTCATCAATCTCATAAACACTGCTCGCGCGTTAGTCAATCCAAAAGGCATCACCACAAACTCATAGTGCCCATACTTCGTCCTGAAAGCAGTCTTCCTCACATCTGCCTCATCTATCGGTATTTGATGATAACCCAATGCCAGATCTACCTTGGAGAACCAAGTAGTACCCCTCAACTAATCCAACAACTCATCGATCCTAGGAAGAGGGTACTTGTTCTTCACAGTGACCCGGTTCAAGCCCCGATAATCAATACACAACCTAAACCCCCATACTTCTTCTTCACAAACAACACCGGCGCTCCCCACGGTGATACACTAGGACGGATGAATCCCTTACTCAATAAATTCTCTAGCTGCTTCTTCAGCTCTGCCATCTCTGCTGGAGCCATCCTGTAAGGAGCCTTGGATAACGGCATCGTCCCTGGTTCCAGTTCAATGGTAAAAGGATCTGACCGAGATGGTGGTAATCCCTGCAAAGACTGAAACACATCCTCAAACTCCTCCACTACCGGGATACCGCTCACCATAGACTTCCCCACTGACTCTGGCATAGATATAGTAACCAAATAAGCCTCACGGCCCTTCTCGATCATCTTCCCAGCCTGAATGGCTGAGATCACGAGACTCCCCAAAGTCGGTCTAATACCCTGAAAAACCAACTTCCCTCCTGATAGCTCAAACTCCACTCTACCCCGATGGCAATCCAAATGCACCCTATGCCGATGCAACCAATCCATCCCGAGAATAACATCATACAACTCCACTAGACTGATAAGCAAATCTGCTGGCCACGATTCCCCTGCGATCTGAATATCAATTCCTCTGGCTCGTCCGATCACTCTCAGGAACTCGCCTCCCGCAACTCTGACAACTCCTGCACGCTCTCCAGGATCCCCGCTGATCCCCGCACACTCTGCGCACTCCGGAGTAATGAAGCTATGAGAAGCTCCAGAATCAAACATAACATGGGACTTAAACCCGCCCACCAACAAGGTCCCTGTGATCACCCCGGCACTGGTTCCACCAGTCTCTACTGTCGTGTAAGCACGTGGCGTCTGCTCAATCCGTGCCACCTGCTGACCTCCAGGCTGCACCTGCTGCAACGCTGCCACTCGTGCCGGCTGCAACTTGGGACAAAAAGGCCTGATGTGCCCTGTCTCCCTACAAAGATAACATACCCGAGGTCCTGTCGTCGGAACACTCCTCGTGGGACAACTAGCAACCCTGTGATCCTTGCTCCCACAACCGAATCAACCCGCACCACTCGGCTTCTACGTAGCCTCCCACTTCCTCTTGGTTCCCTGAGCATGCCTACCGCCCCTGTTAGAACCACCCTGCTGCTGAGCCTTACTAGGCTGAACTGCTGGAGCTACCGCCACTGACTGTGCCCGGATATCCTCCTCAATCTCTGCTGCAGTCTCAACCAGCTCTGCACGCGTAGCATAACTCCTCCCTCCACAGTGAACTATCAAGTCATCACATAGAGCCCTAAAAAACCTCCTGATCTGAGCCTCCTCAGACACCATAGCCCGACCCCCATAACATAGAAGTCGACTGAACTCCAAGTCCAGCTCCCGCACTGACCGCGTCCCCTGAGATATCTGAAGGAACTGCACCTCCAACCGGTCCAATGCCTCTTTAGGAAAATACTTGCGGTTGAACTCCAAGACGAAGTCAGCCCAAGTCATCTCCCTCTGCACCCTCCTATCAACCACGGATCTCCACCACAACTCAGCATCACCACCCAAAAACTAGACCCCTATGTCCACCCAAAACTCCCCAGGACATCTCAGAATATGGAAGTTACATTCCACACTCGTCCTCCACGCATCCGCAACAGTAGGATCTATACCACCCGAAAACCTCTCAGTGAACAGACCCTTCATCTCCTTGAGCATAGACAAATAACGTCCATGAACTCCCACATCTGCAGCCACTGGCTGCCGCTCTTCTGCCACCACTGGTGGCACTACCTGAGCCTGAGCCGGTACCGCTGGTGGTAACCGCTCCAACACCTGTGCTAGCAGAGCCGCAAAGTCAGTACCAGGGACTCCTCCCGCTGGAACTCCCCACCTGGAGCCCTAGCATCACCGGCCACTGGAGCATCAACACCACCCCCTCCTGCCACACTCACGGAATCCCCCGGAACACCCTGCGTCTCGCCAACACCCTCAGCTGTCACACTCTGGTCCTCGGTCTCACTAACCACTGGGACTCTGCCCCTACCACGACCACGTCCGCGTCCACGACCTCGACCAGCCACAGCCTCCTCTCTAACCATATGCACTACCATGAACAGAAGGCTAAGCAAACAATTTCTAATATCACACAGAAACATAAACTCACCGTGGAATCACACACTCGGCTCGAAGAGGATGTTCTAGGACTCCATGCCACACACAATTGACTAACTCACATAATCAATCAAGACATGCAATCCCAAACATCTACAACAGAAACCTAGTGAACCCAAACCTAGAACCGTAAGGGCTCTGATACCAAAATGAAACAACCGACCCTTTTTTTTTTAATAATAAATAATAAACTACAACTAGTGGTCCCATACCCAGTAGCAACCTAACCACAAACACATTCAACAGCGGAATTAACCAACCAATATTCAATAATAATCCAATAATAAAATATAACCATATTCCAACATAATCAATAACCAAAACAACATGAATCATAGAACCAGCAACATAGCAATGTTCTAATGACCCAACTCTAGCAACCTAGCAAAGCCAGACAACATAAAACCGAGTCCGTAGAACATCCTCCTCTTCATTGCCTGGATTCCACGATCATACTTTGCCTTTACCTGCACCACAAACACATATTGCAATGCATGAGTATTTTATAAACACTCAGTAAGGCAATCCTCCCATATACTGGGCTATACACACAAGCAATAGAGTATCAATAACCAACACACAACAATCAACAATCGACAATAACAAACCAGGACTTAGCATCGACCGACACCACACATGCATCGACCGATGCCAAATGGGGAAGCATCGATCGACACCGAATCTGCATCGACCGATGCAAGTGTAACTTGCATCGACCGATACCCAGTCTGCATCGACCGACGCATGCTCAACATAACACAAAAACCCTAGAGTTTACGCGCCGTCCTCGTACTTGCATCGACCGATGCAAGATAAGTATCGATCGACGCAACGTCGAGCACCGTGATTTCCCCAAAGTTTCTCACCGGATCTTCGTTCCTACAACCACAAAACTCGATCCCAAGCCACAAGAAAGCTTCCTAACGTCCATAGCAACATCCTAATACGTCTAACAATACACAACAGGAAGATTGATGAGTTCTCTAGCTTAGATAAGCCATGGTCATGCACTTACCTTTGCCACAGGTGAAACTAAACCTTAAACAATCAAGAACACGCTCCCAGGAAGCTCCTACAACGATCCCAGCTACAGATCTCTACAGGAACGCCCCAAATCTCCAAGAAATCACCAAGAACTCTCAAGAACTTTTTCCTCTCTTTTTCTTCTCTCCAAAGACGGCCACACCACGAAAATGAGACCACAAGCATCGACCCTAAGGGTTTTCTTTTCTCCTTTGACCAAAACGCAGCGTTTGACTTAAGTCAAAACGCAGAGAATTACCCTTGCATCGACCGATGCACCTCTTGCATTGACCGATGCAATCCATTAAACAGGGTTTTTGGTTCACGGATGTTACATTATTTAAATCATTATGAGAATAATACTAACATAAAATATCATTTTTTATATGATTTTGTTAATAAATTTTATGTTCTTTATTTTTATTAACTTTATATTAATTGATATGTTTTTATAGCCCTTTTAGAATATTTACTTATATTGATTTTAAGTGATCAATATTTATATTAATTTTAAGAAATTAATACAATTTTGACTTGTATATTTGTAAGTAAATTTTAGTGAAATTTTGCCTTATTATTATTCTGTTAATTTTTTAAAAAATAAATACAATGGCATAGAGCTGTAATTAATTAGAAAATTTAAGGGTATTTTGCTAAAAAGTGTCTTGAGCTCTCTGGCGGCGACACATCAGCTTTTTCTTAAATGTGCTTCTATATTAATATATCTATATATACATTTTTCAAGTACATTTAGCAAATAAATCCTAGAGTTGCTACTTATTTACAAAGAATGCCATTATCATTAAATTTTAAATTGAAATTTAAAACCAATATTTTGGGCTAAACAAAAATTCCTAAAATATCTTCTTAATCAATCAATGACTAATTACAATATCTCATTAAATTAATTACAATATCTTCAATTAATTCTTTACTATCTTTAAAACCAAACACAATTAAAAGATTTTGTTTAAAATCTAAAATAATATTTTAAATTAAAATTATGATTATCTTATCATCTTTGTTTGATTTATTCAGTTTACTTGCTTTAAATCATCATAAAATACATAGAATTAGTGTAACAATTTTTTTTTTTTTTACATTTTTTGTTATTTGGATTTTGAAAAACGTGCATGTCTTACTTAAGCAAGAAAGAAAAATTGTGTTTGGGTATGTAGCAGGATGTAATAAAAATTTAAAATTATATCATTAAATTGTTAGTAAATCATCAGTTCATTATTTTGTTAACACCATCGACATTAGAAAATTAATCATATCTAATTGAGTTTATCTAATTACGATTATGTAAAATAAACAAGCAGTACTACGTTATACCACGGGTTTTATTCTGAATTTAACAATTTAAACTGGTAAACCTAAATTTTTAAACTGGTAAACTTAAATAATATGTAAATATAAGGGATATACATTTAAAATTTACAAAATATTAGTCATATATATACATTTAATTTACTAAAAATTTCTATTTTTATTTTAATTTTTAAAATATATTTCTGCGGTACACCACAGATTAAAATCTAGTACAAATGAAAAAGAAAACAGAAACATTTCTTTAGAGAAAGAGGGGGGTAATTTTGGAAATCAGAAGAAAGAAAGAATATAACTAATTTAGTCGTTGTGACGCGGAAAAAATAAAATAAAAAGTCAACCCGCTTCGTTGAAATGATAGAGATGAATAGGATCGGTAGGTTCCTTTTAAAACCCTGGATATGTTGCAACTTTGTGTGAATTAATGTGTGATGTATTACCAAGTTTGCTACTAGGTATACTAAAAGATTATCAGACTACGTTTTCTTACTAAATGTTAAATACAATATTACATAATCTTCTCATGTGTGATGTATGCTAAAATCCTTTAAAAAAAGTTATAGTTCACAAAGTTTAAAATGTCATGTCATGTGGAACGTGTTAATGTTTATAAATTTATAGGCATTTTCATAATCAAATTAAATAGAAACGTCAAAAATTTGAGAAAAGTATTTGACAAAATTTTAACGAAACAATGTATTTCAACCACTAAAGGACAAAAACAAAAGGAAAAAAAAAAACCAAAACCCTTAGACAATGGGCATCGGTAGTCCTTCAATATTGGTCCCTCAATTATAATAGTAATATTTAGGAAGGTTCTTATTATTAATATGAGCATTGGTGTCTACTTCTTTTAAGTCTCCCAAATAAAATAATAATATTTTTAAAATTGAAAACATTAATTATTTAAATTTTTAAAACAAAAACATACTATTAAGATATTAAAAATAGAAAACATAAAACATAAAACATCAAAAGAAAAACAAACATTTTATTCAACTCATAGAAATTTGAAAATTAATCTTCATTATTTGGAAGATGTCCGAAGTTAGTCCAAATATGCTCAATCAAATCATGTTTTAGTTGGTCATGGGCTTGTTTATCCCGAAGTCTTGTTTGACGAGTAATCGTAGTGCTGATATTTGAACCGACACCGGGAGCACCAACAGTATATGTTTGATCCACATGTTCTCCGTGTTGAAATTCAGAAACAATGTTTCTGTAACTGTATGTATGTCGTTCATCTTCGACAATCATATTATGGAGTATTATGCATGATCTTATAACATTTGCCATTTTGTATTTATCCCATAAGCGAGACGGATTTTTAATAACGGCGAATCTAGCTTGCAAGACTCCAAAAGCACGCTCAACATCTTTCCGAACAGCTTCTTGTTTTTTAGAAAAGAGAGAATTTTTCATACCTTGTGGAAGTCGGATAGATTGAATAAAAGTGGCCCAATTTGGATAAATACCATCGGTGAGATAGTACGGCAAATTGTACTCGCTTCCGTTGACAACGTAATGGACTTCGGGAGCTTTACCGGTTATTATATCATCAAAAACATTAGAACGATCAAGAATATTAAGATCGTTCATAGTACCTGGAGCTCCAAAAAAGGCATGCCATATCCATAGGTCATACGAAGCTACCGCTTCCAACACAATTGTAGGTTTTCCGGTTGATCGTGAATACATGCCTTTCCAAGCCGTGGGACAATTCTTCCACCCCCAATGCATACAATCAATGCTACCAATCATCCCGGGAAATCCACGCTGTTCATTCTGATAGAGTAGTCTATGTAGATCCTCCTGTGTAGGACGTCTTAGATATTCATCTCCAAACACTTGGATGATGCCGGCGGTAAACTCGTGCAAACATTTCCGAGCTGTCGAAGCACCAATTCGTACATACTCGTCAATACTGTCAGAAGAAGTACCATATGCCAATTGACGAATTGCTGCAGTACATTTTTGTATAGGTGAAAGACCAGCCCGTCCAGTTGCATCTTGGGTTTGGCGGAAATATTCGATTTCGGTAGAGAGACGTTGCACAATTTGCATGAACAATGGCTTGTGCATGCGAAACCGTCGCCGGAATAAATATTCTGGATATGTTGGAGTGTCACTAAAATAATCATTCCAAAGATTATTGTGGCCTTCTTCCCGGTTTCGCTCGATAAAAATCCTATCGTGTGGCTGGTTTGGTTCCGGAATAATGTGCGAAACATCATAAATGTTTTCTAAATAGCCCTCAAAATTATCACTGTCATCTGCTTGGTAGTGATAATGATTATCATCGGCTTGATAGTGATAATGATTTGAAGATGATCCCATTTGAAGAGAAAGGAAAAGAAAGAAAGATGTAAATTATATTAAAGAGAAAGGAAGAGAAAGGAAGAGAAAGGAATATAGAGGAAGAAATAACTGCCAATATGTTGTTGGTTTGATCGTGTTTGGTATGAGTATTTTGCTTGAGAATGTTTTGTTGAGAATGTTTTGTATAGAAGAAGGTGGTTCTTGAGAATGTTTTGTTGATTTGGTCTTGTTTGGTGAGAGTTACGAGTTATCATATATAGCGAGAAAAGACTAGTGTCCGTGATAGATGTAAATTGGAGTTGCATTATTTTGTATCCCGTGAGTCTGAACAAAACAAAACAACAAGTTTCCCGTGGGATAGCAAAACAAAACAAAGTACATAGCTAAAAAAACAACAAGTACCCGTCAGATAGGAAAACAAAACAATATACATAGGAAAACAACAAGTACCCGTGAGTTATTACAAAGTCTCATTTAATAAGTAGACATGAACAAAATACATGCGAAAATAACCATGACACAAACAACCAGCAAATCAGTTATATATCTAAACCTATTTTCATTACGTATCTCGTTAACTACATTCTCTAACATAACCATCTTCTCATTGATCTCTGATTCATATTCATTGAACAAAGTTAAGTAATCTACCTTCTCAACCATCACTTCATATCTTCTATCATTGTCCCTCAACTCCTCCATTACAGCCACATCCCACCACTTGTGAATATGCATCTCTCCATCATCGACATTTGGACATGCAAAGAACCTACAATATGTAAAAGAGTTAGCATATATAGCGAAACTAAATTGACTGATAGAATAGCAAAACTACATTAATATCACATACCTTCTATTGTAGCAGTTCGACAGAATAGGCTGCGCACCACAGTAGCATTCCTTCGGGAATCCATGCTCCACCTCAGGCTGAGGGGGGTATACCCTCGACTCTGCTTCATCCATACGAATCAAAGCATCTAGCTCTCTCTCCGCAGTGTCCTCTGAGTGCTTATCAGCCAGATCGGATGAGTCAGGCTGAGAGTAGCTATAGTCGTGTCCCATTTCTTACTTAACCTGAACATAGACAAGAAGAAGCACATTAGATTTAGTACAACAATTGTTTTAAAGAACTAAAAATCTGATTAAGTTACTGATTTAGTTAAAATAGGCGAGTTACTAGCAATTGAAATATACTTATATTGATTTAGTTTCAAACAGCAAATACAAATCAAACAGAAAATACTAAAACATGAAATACAAATCCAACACGAAATACTAAAACATGAAATACAAATCAAACAAACAAGAAATACATAAGCCGAGTAACTAGAATGACCATAGAAAACAAACAACAAACACATGCTCTAATATCAGAAATACTGGGACACTATCTTCTTCATAATAACTTCTTCACTAGCATTTAAAGGTTCTTTTTTGGCTAAGAGAGTATCTAGGATGGCCAGCTTCTGCAGTTTCTCCTTTTCAGCCAATTCCTCTTTCTTGACATCCCACATGCTCTTATACTCAGCAAGAGTCTTCACGTTTGTGGACTGAGCATTGTTCCTCTTTGCCTTCGCAGCCTTAATCCCTTCTGGCCTTTTCTCATACTCCTCAACATTGCAGCTTGATGATTGTGAACCTTCGGCAGCTTGTTTCCTCTTTGTTGCAGGCTGGGATGGGGGCGTGTTAATGGTGTTTAGTGTGAGCCATTTCTGCTCAAACCTTAACCGAAACCAAGCATGTTCAAGGTTAAATCTCTTCTTATGGGCATCGAAGTAGATATCATGCGCATGCTTTAAGATATCATTTTCAGAATGACCAGAGCTGTTCAGTCTTTCCGCAGCTGCGAATGCCGCACAGAACTTGTTAGTTTGGTCATTTATCTTGTGCCAACGCTGCTTGCAATGTGTCGTCAACATCTGTTCACCACCATTTCTAGCATGAGGAGTGTCAGCATAGTATTTTTGAATCCTTTGCCAGAAGCTTCCTCCCTTTTGTTGATTTGCAACGATGGGATCTTTGGAAGTGTTGAGCCATGCGGAGATCAAGACTTCATCATCAGCAGGTGTCCATGTCTTTCTCTCCTTGCGCTCCAATGGTGTTTCTTGCGAAAGAGTTGGCGCCTCAGAAGGTTGGGAGCTTTGAGATGAAGGTTGGGAGCTGCGAGGAGAAGGTTGGGAGCTCTGTCCAGAAGGTGGATAACTTTCCCAATGAAAGTTATCATTTAAACCACCTTCTTCTTGACTGTTAAGCAAGTTTAAGTAAGAAGAAGACTGAAAGAAGGGATTCGTTGAATCCATATGAAGAAGCGAGTAGAGAAGAGAAGGAATGAGAAGTTAAGCAAGTATAGAAGAGAAGTTAAGCGAGTATAGAAGAGAAGTTAAGCGAGTAAAAGTGAGAAGGGGTTACTAAGTGAAATAGATTTCTGATGGAAATAGGAAGAAGATGGTTGGGGTTTAATAGCTTAAAAGTTAACTTGCAATAAGTAACTAAACATAAAGACCTAACAACCAATGTCTAATCAAAATTTAAGACAAGTACTTGATACAACTACCAAATAAAACAACAAACTATGAACATACCAAACCAAAATTAAAGACAATCAACTACACAACAATCACAATTTATTAGAAGTACACATTAATGTTTTACCTAAAATATTACAACTACCAAATGTCCTTTATCCTAAAATTCTTTATCAATTAAGACAAAAAACAAAACAAAATAGAGTTTGTCAATTTAAAAACCAATGTTTTACCAAAATCAATGTTAAAACCAATTTTTGCAAATATACGATTTCGTATACTATCAACAGCAAACGACACAGAAAATAAAACATTAATTATACTCATGTTATCAAGAAACGAATTGACCTTTAGACAAGCACAAATCGATCTTTTTAAATACATAAATCGATCTTTACACATGAAAAAACAGAACAATTGAAACTAGACACCAATAGATACCCCTAATTCGAAACCCCTAATTCGAAAACCCTAATTCGAAAACCCTAATTCGAAAACCCTAATTCGAAATCCCTAATTCGAAATCCCTAATTCGAAATCTCTAATTAGAAAACCCTAATTCAAAAACCCTAATTCGAAATCCCTAATTCGAAAACCCTAATTGGAATACCCTAATTCGATAATCAGAGATAAGAAGACATACCTTAATTAGCTTCGGGAGAAAAGAGAAGATCGCTTCGGGAGAGAAGAGAAGATCGGTTCGGGAGAGAAGAGAAGATCGCGTCGGGAGATAAGTGAAAATCGGACCGCCAGGAAAGCTTCGCGACGTTGATAAGATCGGACCGGCCTCGGGAGAAACAGCAGATCGGCTTCGGTAAGAAATTCTGGTGAGAAGAAACGGAATCGCTTCGTGAATTCGACGAGGATGTCTATCGCCTCTCTCGTCGCCGTCGAGAGAAAATAAAAAAATGAAAGAAATTTTTGTCCAAAGAAATGTTTTTCGGAAAACCTAGAGATAATGTACAACCAATCACAGTTGAACACGTGGCGAAGTCGACGGACGAAAAACGTCCTAAAATAAGAAGCGTTCCTTCGATTATGGGCCTTTTTGATTTAAATTTAAATCCAAAAATAACGGGGGACGGCCCGTGTATACGCCATTGCACTTGCTCTTAGACCATGGGCATCGGTAGTCCTTCAATATTGGTCCCTCAATTATAATAGTAATATTTAGGAAGGTTCTTATTATTAATATGAGCATTGGTGTCTACTTCTTTTAAGTCCCCCAAATAAAATAATAATATTTTTAAAATTGAAAACATTAATTATTTAAATTTTTAAAACAAAAACATACTATTAAGATATTAAAAATAGAAAACATAAAACATAAAACATCAAAAGAAAAACAAACATTTTATTCAACTCATAGAAATTTGAAAATTAATCTTCATTATTTGGAAGATGTCCGAAGTTAGTCCAAATATGCTCAATCAAATCATGTTTTAGTTGGTCATGGGCTTGTTTATCCCGAAGTCTTGTTTGACTAGTAATCGTAGTGCTGATATTTGAACCGACACCGGGAGCACCAACAGTATATGTTTGATCCACATGTTCTCCGTGTTGAAATTCAGAAACAATGTTTCTGTAACTGTATGTATGTCGTTCATCTTCGACAATCATATTATGGAGTATTATGCATGATCTTATAACATTTGCCATTTTGTATTTATCCCATAAGCGAGACGGATTTTTAATAACGGCGAATCTAGCTTGCAAGACTCCAAAAGCACGCTCAACATCTTTCCGAACAGCTTCTTGTTTTTTAGAAAAGAGAGAATTTTTCATACCTTGTGGAAGTCGGATAGATTGAATAAAAGTGGCCCAATTTGGATAAATACCATCGGTGAGATAGTACGGCAAATTGTACTCCCTTCCGTTGACAACGTAATGGACTTCGGGAGCTTTACCGGTTATTATATCATCAAAAACATTAGAACGATCAAGAATATTAAGATCGTTCATAGTACCTGGAGCTCCAAAAAAGGCATGCCATATCCATAGGTCATACGAAGCTACCGCTTCCAACACAATTGTAGGTTTTCCGGTTGATCGTGAATACATGCCTTTCCAAGCCGTGGGACAATTCTTCCACCCCCAATGCATACAATCAATGCTACCAATCATCCCAGGAAATCCACGCTGTTCATTCTGATAGAGTAGTCTATGTAGATCCTCCTGTGTAGGACGTCTTAGATATTCATCTCCAAACACTTGGATGATGCCGGCGGTAAACTCGTGCAAACATTTCCGAGCTGTCGAAGCACCAATTCGTACATACTCGTCAATACTGTCAGAAGAAGTACCATATGCCAATTGACGAATTGCTGCAGTACATTTTTGTATAGGTGAAAGACCAGCCCGTCCAGTTGCATCTTGGGTTTGGCGGAAATATTCGATTTCGGTAGAGAGACGTTGCACAATTTGCATGAACAATGGCTTGTGCATGCGAAACCGTCGCCGGAATAAATATTCTGGATATGTTGGAGTGTCACTAAAATAATCATTCCAAAGATTATTGTGGCCTTCTTCCCGGTTTCGCTCGATAAAAATCCTATCGTGTGGCTGGTTTGGTTCCGGAATAATGTGCGAAACATCATAAATGTTTTCTAAATAGCCCTCAAAATTATCACTGTCATCTGCTTGGTAGTGATAATGATTATCATCGGCTTGATAGTGATAATGATTTGAAGATGATCCCATTTGAAGAGAAAGGAAAAGAAAGAAAGATGTAAATTATATTAAAGAGAAAGGAAGAGAAAGGAATATAGAGGAAGAAATAACTGCCAATATGTTGTTGGTTTGATCGTGTTTGGTATGAGTATTTTGCTTGAGAATGTTTTGTTGAGAATGTTTTGTATAGAAGAAGGTGGTTCTTGAGAATGTTTTGTTGATTTGGTCTTGTTTGGTGAGAGTTACGAGTTATCATATATAGCGAGAAAAGACTAGTGTCCGTGATAGATGTAAATTGGAGTTGCATTATTTTGTATCCCGTGAGTCTGAACAAAACAAAACAACAAGTTTCCCGTGGGATAGCAAAACAAAACAAAGTACATAGCTAAAAAAACAACAAGTACCCGTCAGATAGGAAAACAAAACAATATACATAGGAAAACAACAAGTACCCGTGAGTTATTACAAAGTCTCATTTAATAAGTAGACATGAACAAAATACATGCGAAAATAACCATGACACAAACAACCAGCAAATCAGTTATATATCTAAACCTATTTTCATTACGTATCTCGTTAACTACATTCTCTAACATAACCATCTTCTCATTGATCTCTGATTCATATTCATTGAACAAAGTTAAGTAATCTACCTTCTCAACCATCACTTCATATCTTCTATCATTGTCCCTCAACTCCTCCATTACAGCCACATCCCACCACTTGTGAATATGCATCTCTCCATCATCGACATTTGGACATGCAAAGAACCTACAATATGTAAAAGAGTTAGCATATATAGCGAAACTAAATTGACTGATAGAATAGCAAAACTACATTAATATCACATACCTTCTATTGTAGCAGTTCGACAGAATAGGCTGCGCACCACAGTAGCATTCCTTCGGGAATCCATGCTCCACCTCAGGCTGAGGGGGGTATACCCTCGACTCTGCTTCATCCATACGAATCAAAGCATCTAGCTCTCTCTCCGCAGTGTCCTCTGAGTGCTTATCAGCCAGATCGGATGAGTCAGGCTGAGAGTAGCTATAGTCGTGTCCCATTTCTTACTTAACCTGAACATAGACAAGAAGAAGCACATTAGATTTAGTACAACAATTGTTTTAAAGAACTAAAAATCTGATTAAGTTACTGATTTAGTTAAAATAGGCGAGTTACTAGCAATTGAAATATACTTATATTGATTTAGTTTCAAACAGCAAATACAAATCAAACAGAAAATACTAAAACATGAAATACAAATCCAACACGAAATACTAAAACATGAAATACAAATCAAACAAACAAGAAATACATAAGCCGAGTAACTAGAATGACCATAGAAAACAAACAACAAACACATGCTCTAATATCAGAAATACTGGGACACTATCTTCTTCATAATAACTTCTTCACTAGCATTTAAAGGTTCTTTTTTGGCTAAGAGAGTATCTAGGATGGCCAGCTTCTGCAGTTTCTCCTTTTCAGCCAATTCCTCTTTCTTGACATCCCACATGCTCTTATACTCAGCAAGAGTCTTCACGTTTGTGGACTGAGCATTGTTCCTCTTTGCCTTCGCAGCCTTAATCCCTTCTGGCCTTTTCTCATACTCCTCAACATTGCAGCTTGATGATTGTGAACCTTCGGCAGCTTGTTTCCTCTTTGTTGCAGGCTGGGATGGGGGCGTGTTAATGGTGTTTAGTGTGAGCCATTTCTGCTCAAACCTTAACCGAAACCAAGCATGTTCAAGGTTAAATCTCTTCTTATGGGCATCGAAGTAGATATCATGCGCATGCTTTAAGATATCATTTTCAGAATGACCAGAGCTGTTCAGTCTTTCCGCAGCTGCGAATGCCGCACAGAACTTGTTAGTTTGGTCATTTATCTTGTGCCAACGCTGCTTGCAATGTGTCGTCAACATCTGTTCACCACCATTTCTAGCATGAGGAGTGTCAGCATAGTATTTTTGAATCCTTTGCCAGAAGCTTCCTCCCTTTTGTTGATTTGCAACGATGGGATCTTTGGAAGTGTTGAGCCATGCGGAGATCAAGACTTCATCATCAGCAGGTGTCCATGTCTTTCTCTCCTTGCGCTCCAATGGTGTTTCTTGCGAAAGAGTTGGCGCCTCAGAAGGTTGGGAGCTTTGAGATGAAGGTTGGGAGCTGCGAGGAGAAGGTTGGGAGCTCTGTCCAGAAGGTGGATAACTTTCCCAATGAAAGTTATCATTTAAACCACCTTCTTCTTGACTGTTAAGCAAGTTTAAGTAAGAAGAAGACTGAAAGAAGGGATTCGTTGAATCCATATGAAGAAGCGAGTAGAGAAGAGAAGGAATGAGAAGTTAAGCAAGTATAGAAGAGAAGTTAAGCGAGTATAGAAGAGAAGTTAAGCGAGTAAAAGTGAGAAGGGGTTACTAAGTGAAATAGATTTCTGATGGAAATAGGAAGAAGATGGTTGGGGTTTAATAGCTTAAAAGTTAACTTGCAATAAGTAACTAAACATAAAGACCTAACAACCAATGTCTAATCAAAATTTAAGACAAGTACTTGATACAACTACCAAATAAAACAACAAACTATGAACATACCAAACCAAAATTAAAGACAATCAACTACACAACAATCACAATTTATTAGAAGTACACATTAATGTTTTACCTAAAATATTACAACTACCAAATGTCCTTTATCCTAAAATTCTTTATCAATTAAGACAAAAAACAAAACAAAATAGAGTTTGTCAATTTAAAAACCAATGTTTTACCAAAATCAATGTTAAAACCAATTTTTGCAAATATACGATTTCGTATACTATCAACAGCAAACGACACAGAAAATAAAACATTAATTATACTCATGTTATCAAGAAACGAATTGACCTTTAGACAAGCACAAATCGATCTTTTTAAATACATAAATCGATCTTTACACATGAAAAACAGAACAATTGAAACTAGACACCAATAGATACCCCTAATTCGAAACCCCTAATTCGAAAACCCTAATTCGAAAACCCTAATTCGAAAACCCTAATTCGAAATCCCTAATTCGAAATCCCTAATTCGAAATCTCTAATTAGAAAACCCTAATTCGAAAACCCTAATTCGAAATCCCTAATTCGAAAACCCTAATTGGAATACCCTAATTCGATAATCAGAGATAAGAAGACATACCTTAATTAGCTTCGGGAGAAAAGAGAAGATCGCTTCGGGAGAGAAGAGAAGATCGGTTCGGGAGAGAAGAGAAGATCGCGTCGGGAGATAAGTGAAAATCGGACCGCCAGGAAAGCTTCGCGACGTTGATAAGATCGGACCGGCCTCGGGAGAAACAGCAGATCGGCTTCGGTAAGAAATTCTGGTGAGAAGAAACGGAATCGCTTCGTGAATTCGACGAGGATGTCTATCGCCTCTCTCGTCGCCGTCGAGAGAAAATAAAGAAGTGAAAGAAATTTTTGTCCAAAGAAATGTTTTTCGGAAAACCTAGAGATAATGTACAACCAATCACAGTTGAACACGTGGCGAAGTCGACGGACGAAAAACGTCCTAAAATAAGAAGCGTTCCTTCGATTATGGGCCTTTTTGATTTAAATTTAAATCCAAAAATAACGGGGGACGGCCCGTGTATACGCCATTGCACTTGCTCTTACTATATAACACCCAAAAAAAAAAAAACCATTAAACTAAAAATCTCCATTGTTAATTAGTTAGTTGATCTGAATGCTTAGTGATGAGGTCTGAAAATACATAACCACCACCTCCACCTATTGCAGCGGGTAATATGTGAGAGCTTCTTGGGAACATCCGGCAAAGTAACGTTTTCCGTTGATGGTTGCACCGTGACTCGAAGCTTAATCCCAGCCTGACAAAGACCTGTCTTTAAGCTTACAAAATAATGCACTCCTGGCTTAGTGAGCTTAACGAGTTCGTGTCCCGTCTTGTACACAGCTACGGTAGAATTTTGTTCACAGGATCTGAACTCAAGATCATCGCGGATTTCTCTAACGTCATTGAGGTCCTTGTTGTATTCGAAAAATAGAGTATCTCCAACACGAAACTGTTTATCTTTACTCCACCTGTAATAGTAGTAACTGTTGTAGACGCTCCATCCTTTGGAATCACCGACCTTGTAGATCCTTCCTATCTTTCTAGGCGGTGGTGGTGGCGGAGAAATAGAACGTGGCGGTTCATGGTTCTTGCTCTGTGGTGGTGGGGGTGGAGGAATCTGATGACGTGACGGGCCATGGTTTTTGCTCGGTGGTGGTGGAGGAATCGGACGTGACGGTTCATGTGTCTTGCTCGGTGGTGGTGGTTGAGGAATCCGACGTGATTGGTCATGGACGACAAGAACGTCGAGTTTAAGTCCCGAAACGCGTTGAATATGACTTGAGGTGATGAAGTAATAATTAATGTCCTGGTTCCTTGAAGGTTACCACATCGTGTCCGGTGTTGTAACAACTTTAGGAGAAGACGAATCGCATGAATCATACTCTAAAGCGCTGGAAACTTGAGCGAGGTCATTGACGTTCTGATCGTATTCGAAGACGAGGGAATCTCTCACGTGGAATTGCTTATGGTCACTACAACAAAAGTCTACATTCATAGCACAAGATAATAGCTCATTTTTCTCAACTGGTATTAAAGATGGTTTGTAAATTTGGTTATTATTCTATAGCACTTATTAAACGCTAAGATAAAAAATCTCTAGGTGGAAATCTAAAATCGCTTTGTCCCCAATACTTAGCAAAAATAATTCACTTTATACCGCTAAAACACTTAGAAAAAAAAAGTTCACTTATTATCAATTAAAACCTAATTTCTCTCCTTTGTTTTTTTATCCTTTTTCTCCTCATCCAGTACCTCTTCGCCATCTTCATCTTCAGGTTCTTCTTCCTCTTTAAAAATTTTCCAGTTCAGAAAACCAACACCAGCGGTCCGAGATCATTACACTAAACCCTAGATTTGATTTACAATTTTGTAGCTTTTGGATCTAAATAAGCAATCAGATGAACCAGCGGCGGTGGCGGAGGAGGAGGATTCGCCTGGATCTGCCGCCAACGAGTCATCAAAACCGCCGTCGGATCGACCTTCTCTTCGTCAACATGGATCTTCTTCTTCATCGTTCCCAGGATCGTCATCGTCTTTCACGGAAGAACAACGAGCGATTGTGAGGGAGATAAAATCGAAGAAGGATTACTATGAGATTCTTGGATTAGGAAACACATGTTCAGTTGAAGATTTGAGGAAATCGTATCGGAAACTCTCGTTAAAAGTTCATCCCGATAAGAACAAGGCTCCTGGTTCTGAATAAGCTTTTATTTTAATTTTTGGTGGATTCAGATTCGTGGGTCTCTTAACATGTTGGTGATTTTCGCTCTGGTTAAGTCTTTGTCTTAGATTGTTGCCTTCTAGGTCGCTTTAATGGTGTGTGAAAGGTGAAAGCTTTAAGCTTCGTTTCTATCTCTTTGAGAACAATAAGGAGTGGTGACAAATTGTGACACCAATCTCTTCGTCTCTGGTAGTAAACCCTTTTTTATCACTCGATTTATTTCTGGGTTTTGGGGTTTCTGGCTCTTATTCCTGTTGTAGATGGATTATAGCTCCTAGCTAGCTACTGAATGAATTGTACTATGCGTTCTCACAGGCAAAGCGAGAGTTCACTTTTGGTGATAGTCTAGAAGAGAGTAACTGAGTTAGAGGAACAAGTGGAGAGAATTTGGAGCCAGACTCATTAAGGTAGCAGCGTTATTGATATATATGTTTATTACCCTTTTCTTGTTCGTGGTGTGGAAGAAAAAACAAGACTGAAGCTGTGTTTACTTTGCTTGCAGCTCCTAAGCTTAGAACAGCCATGACTTTAAGACGTATCCATTCTAGTTTTGTCCAATTTTATAGCAAGGATGAGAGACACGTAGAAGAAAGACTGAACCCTACGACGAAGTCGAAATGGTCAGGCTAAGGCTGAAAATTATTAAGTTGATAAGGTACACTCTTCACTTCTAACTCACATGTCTTCTATGATTAATGCAACCTTATTTATGTGTTCTTCCTTTTTATAATGTTATGTATATTGTCAAGTTAACATAAGAGTAGATGATTACATGCCATTCTTTGACTAATTATGGGTGTATGTTTCAGATTGTGGCCTTTATCTTGCAAGCATTCTTTACTGAGCTGGATCATGAGGAAGAAGAAAAATTGTCAAGGACTGGTTAGTTATTCGTCTTTACACATAAATGAGCAAATGTTATGGAGATTGCAAAAGTAAAGAACCTTTGATTCATATTTAACCTCCGATATTTGCAGGAATGAAGGTAAATTGTTGTAAGAAGTGCAAGTGGCTATCGCGGTCAAGTTTGTCTATGTTCTCAATGAACACTTGTAGGACATGCTCGAAAATGAGTTTTATGCTGGTGCTTACAAGGTCTATTCACTTGGCTTTTAATGTTTTGGTATTATAAAGGGTTGAATCTTTATTTTTCAATAACTGTTGTGTATTTCTGTTGATTGTATTCATATGATCCAGGGAGATTTTTTAAAGAACAAGGACTAAGATTCATGTTTTATTTATTCATGTTTCAGGGAGTTGTATACTTACTTACTAGCTCAAGCAAAGCAACAATGTGGTGAACAGATTACTACTTCTAAGATGAGTGGAATGGTCAGTTTCCTTGTGTTTCTTATCTTAAAGTGGTGCTTCCTGCTGCTCTACTGATTTATGCTCTCTATACCATCTCTAGCAAATACTTGTGTTCCTTTGATTCTTATTTGTTTGTTAATTGCTCTAGTTTATGACGACAGTGACAAAATAGGGTTCATCTAATTAAGGAGCTCGATAGAGTAACCATACATGTTAGTATTTAAATGTTACTTTCATGCTTTACTAGGTTTGAACAAAAGAAGACAGTAGCAGTATTGAGATGGAATTTAGTGCAGCAAGGCAAGAGGGCTTTGTTCCAAAATCCCAAACATACTAATCGAATTGAAAGTAAGAAAATAATCTATGGGTACAATCTTGTTTCCAAAATCCCAAACATACTATCTATATGTGATTGCTATGTGATTATAGGGTTAATGGCATATGAGCAGATACATATGAAGAGGATAACTAACATGTCTTTTTCATGTATTCAAAGTGAACTAGTAGCTGTTCATTGGACTGTTTCAAGAAACGCTGAGTGAGCAGGTAAAAGAGAGCCTTTGCTACAAGTAAGAAAGGCTTGGATGGGTTATATGTACATGTCAAATAATGTTTCTATTATTTTTAATGTTAGTTTATTTTGTTTAAGACTTGGTGACACTTTGTTATGTAAGACTTATTTTGGTTAATGTAATTTATGTTATGTATGTTGATTATTTTATGAAATGTAAAAATATAAATATATTTAAATAAATTTTGAAAAAAAAATTATAATAATAAATAAAACAGCATGAATTTTGTGATCCAATAAAATATATTATAGCATTCGATTATTGCTATGATATAATTACGGTAAAAACTCCTAACATAGCGTGTAAAATGACTTATAACATTATTTTTAAAAATTTGAAAAGCAGGATAACATAGTATTTCTGTACTGCTATGGTATAATACTATATCATAGCATACGAATTCTGTGCTATCATATGTGAGGTACATACAATAACAGTGGCCTAATATAGTGTTTGTAAAAGAGATATGAATTACATATTATAGCGTTTCTCTCGTGCTAACAATGTACATATTTGTTGTAGTGGGTCAGCCCAAGAGTCGTCCGTCACAGTCAATCCAAAGTTACCACCGACTTTATATGTTTTAGCCGAGGAGCAACTAAAGAGAAACATGATCACGAGCACGAAGCCAAAGATCTTATTGGTGACCATGATTCGGGTCGTATGGATAGAATAAGAAGAAGAAGAAGAAAAGATGATTAGATAACTCTAAACTCAGCACGCTGAATGAGAGAGAGAAGTACCGAGTACGGATGAATGTGTTGGTGAAAACAGAAGTCACGTATGTGCTCTATTTATATAGTTTCACTATCCCTAATCATAATCCTTGTCTTATTTGGATTTAGTTTACTCTATTTGCTTTTCTCTAGATGAATCGAAGTTCTAATTTTTTTTTCTGGTTTATACATAATATGTTGTTCCTTTTTGGAATTAGATTCACCCTTTTACAATCCTTTTCTAATTAGGTTTTTATTTTTATTTTTCGTGTTTCTAATTTAATGGAATTTGTTATCTTAATGAATACAACTACTCAAGGGCCAATTCATAAATTATATACTTTAATTAATTTGAAAATTCGGTGATAATATATAGTATTTATAAAATGATGTGTAATTGATCATATCGTACATATCTATATTTTAAAAATCTTGTATAATTTAAAATAACTATACACTTCACACTTGCTTTTATTTATTTTCAAATTCTATCTCATGTATAAGTCACTTTGCCTAAAAATCTTAAATATTTTTATTGAAAGGAAGAGATGAACAACGCAGAGTCAATTTGTCTCATTAGAACGACTAGAACTCTCGTAGCAAAGTTGGTAATCCATCACACAAAGTTGCAACATATCCGGGATTTTCGAAGGAACCTACCGAGCCTATCCATCTATCATTTCAACATTCTTTCTTTCTCCGGTGTCACAACAAACGAATTAGAATAATCTGTAAACATCAAAAAGAAAATCTACAGCCTGTGACGACGGTAAATAATGAGATGTTTAAGAGAGAGGCTCGAATGAAGAGGCAAATAGTGAACCTGAATCTTCAGCTAAGCTGACATCATCCCAAATATCTGGGATGATGCGAAGTCTTTTTGCGTGACTGGCAGTGATGTGTTTGCGTTGGACTAGAGAATTCCAAATTTGAGGTGAATTGGGGGAGGATATGTAGTTCGTTTGAACAACTGAATGTTGCGTTATGCCATGAGAAAACAAAGAGCTGGCTAATGTGGGAACTCTCGAGGGGCTGCGTTACGAAGAAGGAGATCAAGGGGCCCTAACTTGCCCATGTGTTAAAATAAAGTTTTATCATTTGTTGTTTGATTACATGTCTTATAGTCAGTTTATCATCCTTGTTGGTGTTGGGTTTCAACGAGTTAAAGGCCCAAAGGAACGTCCGTTAAGAAGTGAAAGCCAAACCAGCAAGTGGGCCCGACGCGGGTCCAGGAAGAGAGTTCAGTTAAATGGCAAAGTCAATCCAAGGATGAGGTCGGGAGGTCGTGGTCAAGATCATAGGCGAGATTAGAGGAGGAGATCCAGGAGAAGTTGGAGTTGGTTTTAGCTTAAATATTCGAAGTTTGTATAGAGAAAACACATGTAACTTATTCAAGACGATAAACAAAAGAATCGATACAAAATCCAGTTTGTCGTACTTCATTGTTCTTGTCGATTTACACCGAAAGTCTGCCCAGATCATATTCTTCATTTAAATATTTCTAGTTGTTGTTTCTTATATCAACAATTTGGCGCCGTCTGTGGGGACTTAGGTCTTTCTATTCTCAAAAATCGATCACTCTGAAGAAACCTAGGCAAAATGGATCCATCCGCAACAAACATAACCATGCCAGAAATCACTCGTGACTCAACCAGCGACATCGCACCACCAGTAACACATCAGGGGTCCGTCCCTAGTAATGCCCCCCCCGGGGGGAACTGATTCAGGTCCAGTCAGATCGTGAGGACCCGAATTCGGTCCGACCCAGAACAGAGTCGCCGCTTGGCGGCACTCAGATACCGGACCAAAGTTCCTCAGGTTGCTCGGATCTCACCCACCAGAGACCCGTCTCAGTTCGGGATCCTTGCAGCTCGAACCAAGGGGTTCCCGTCGAGGTTATACCCCCAATCCCAACTGTTCCTGCGGGAAACAAGAGCCAGTCCCGCGTATGGACCCGTCCCAAGAACAGCGGAACGAATCAACTCGGGCAACACCCAACGTCGTCGTCTCCCGCAGGGGCTCCCTCCGGGACTGATCTCTCCGAGATACGAGGGATGCTCGCCGTCTTGATAGATAAGACTCAAAGTCAAGACGCAACAAATCGAGCTCTCATGAGCAGGATTAAGCGGCATGAGGAAAAACTCGCATTCTGCATGAACCCCAACCTCTATCGGGGCACCACGTGCCTTCCGGAAATGATTTTAACCGATTCCGCAGAGAGAGCACTGCCTCGGGTACGTCTCGACTTCGAGGCAGTACACGTTACCCCACCCGGGATCAGGACAGTTCCTGTATTCACATCCACGGAAAATCCCCGAGCTCCGAGCTCATCGGGCTTGAACGACAACACGAGCTCATGACCTACCGACCAACCCTCAATCGGGTACGTCGGTTCAGCGGCACATGGTGTCAACACCCCCAGCGCTCCCGACATTCCCATGCGGGAATAAACTTGGCTTTGACCGATGAGCTCATAAGCGGGGCGCCACGTCTCACGACAACCGGCAATTTCGGCCTCCCCGACCCTCCAAGGAACGGCGCAATCAGCGCCCAATTCCTTACTGAGTACATGAATAAAGCAAGCGTCAAGATGGCTCAAATCCGTTCCAAAGTCCATTTAGCCATGAGCGCTGCTCCAGATATTGAACGCGTGATCGCAGAAACAAGGCGCACCCTGTTTACCGACCAAATCGCGTAAGTTCGCCTTCAAGACGTGGGTAAGCTTTGTCTGCCCGAATATGCGGGCGCCTCGGATCCTGGGGCACATCTCCGAGCTTTCAGATTAGTCACTGACGACGAATGCGAGGCCGTTAATGCTGGTATTTTGCCGAAAACCTGGTCGGACTAGCACTAGAGTGGTTCGCTTCCTTGGCTTTCCTTAAACAGTATTCGCTGTTCTTCCAAGCTAAATTCACTGAGTCGGACCTCTGGTTGTTGGTCCAAGGGAAGGATAAGTCACTCCGCGAGTACATCACTCGCTTTAAATCGACCAAGGCCAGGATATCTAATTTGAATGACGAGGTTGCCCTAGCAGCCCTTCGACACGACCTATGGTACACATCGAAATTTCGTTAAGAACTCAATATCCGACAGCCCCCGTCACTCGACGACGCACTTCACAGATCAATCAATTTCGCCAGAGCCGAGGAAGAGCGAGCTTCTATGGCAGAGCTCCATAAATCGGCTAAGGCACCATTCAACACTCCTAAGAAAGCTTTTCGGAGAGATCCACTCGAATCTGGCTTACACGCTTTCGCGTTCGACTCTGCACCGAGAACCAAGAGCCCGAACTTCTATCCCAAAAAATTCTGCAAGTACCAATAGATACGAGGTCACTCAACTGAAGAGTGCAGAACTGTGGGGCGCCTCCTCGCGAGAAAGCATGAAGCAGGGGAGCTCGGCGAAATCGACCTCGAGAAAGAGGGAGAGAAAGCTAGGGAAGCGAACGCAACACAAAAGACGTCGCCGCAAAACGATGAGGCAGAGGGGTCTTCCCCTCCTCCAGCCCCAAAGAAACGTATTGACCTAGTCTTTAAAGGGCTCACCCTTTGCCGCACTTCTACTAAGTCGGTCTATACACCGCCTCCGGCCCTTCGCAAGCTCGCGAGCTGCCGCCCTCACATCTCCCGATGTTTTGGAAACCCCAACCTGGTTCGCAGGATCGATAACATTACGGGAGGATCTTCCTTGTGTCGTGACTCCGTAAACTCGATCAAAGCGTACCAGCGTAGGGTCAAAGGTTATCACCGAGAAAGAAAGCCCCGCTCCGATCCCGACTACGAGATCACCTTCTGGGAAAGCAAAACCGCGGACCTAGACAAGCCGCATGACAACGCTCTAATCGTGAGACTAAACGTTAGAGGATGCGAGCTTTCTCGAATAATGATAGACACGGGAAGCTCGGTCGATCTCCTATTTTACGACGCCTTCAAACGAATAGACTATCCTGATTCTGAATTAAAAGGGGCCAAAACCCCGCTTACCGGCTTTGTGACGGGTACAATGTCTAGTCGACTTCGTGGTCGTCGATCGTCCTGCACCCTTCAACGCTATCCTTGGCAGACCATGGCTGTATGGGATGAAGGCAGTCCCGTCAACGTATCACCAGTGCGTTATGTTTCCATCTCGGGGCGGGATCACAAATATCTTTGGTAGCCAGCGTACCTCAAGACAGTGCTAGAGAGGCAGTTACGACTTGATCAAGAGGTCCACTCAATAGCAATTAATGATCGGTGACGAACGCGAAGCTCGTCAGCTCATGGGCCACAAGGACCTGATAATCAGGTTTCCCTAGGGTATCCATTCCCTATGCAGTTGTAGTAGAAAGGGTTATCAATCCAAATGGTTGTCTATTGCTAGCAGGAAGGATATGATCAGTACAATACAAGTCAAGCCAAGCAGATAGGGTTTTTATCTAACAGTCCTAAAATAAATGAAAGAAAAGAATATAACCAAAGAAACCACACGACCTAAGCACTCGATGCAAGCAATCGAGTATAGGATCGAGTGGGGTGATCGAGTAAGCAAATGAGATATGAACAGTTCGAGGTATTACTCAATACATGTTATCATGTACCTGATCGGGTAAGTGGTTGAGTAAGTCTAGAAAATGTAAACAATTAAAATACGAAAGCTTCTAAGGATGGGGTAATTGAATCATAAATATTCTAGACCAGTACAGATGCCTTACATGCCTCAAGCAATTATTTCCTAGACAATGAATCTCTAAAACTTTGTCACCACACTCTCGCAATAGCAACAATCAAACTTAGATCACTTACCACACTCTCGCACTAGCAATATGATCAAGCAGGCATTAAGATCAATTCATTATTGTCAGTAAACTTAAACTCATCTAATCTCTTACTCAGAGTCAAGTAAACCTCTAGCATTGGCTAAATCATGCATCTTATCTACACCTCTCGGTCGCTAAAACGCCTAGACCTAATCTCAAACTCTCAGTCTGTTGACAGCATTAAGAACACCAACCTAGAAGGAAATCTATCAGAAATATAAGATCAAACTAAGGCATCCTAACCGATCAAGAACACAAAATCATCTATCCCATCCCTAGAAACTTTACTACACTACTAGGACATGATAACAAGAAACAAAACAACGAAAATGAATGAAAATTGCATTGTATTAAACGGTAAAGATAGAGTAGAAGGAGTACAAGATAGAAATCTAAGAAAAACTATAAAAACTATGAAAGAAAATGTAAAAAAAAAAGGAAAAATGTTTGAGTCGCTCAGTTCTCTCACAGAAGCTCTCGCTCTCTGGTTTGAGGGTCTGCGGCGTGCTCGTTTGCGAGCTAGGGGAAGAGGGGTTTTATATATGGAAACCCTTTTGACCTAGCTTCCCAGACCTGTCCGATGGTCTACTCGATGGGGTACACGAAGGTAAAGTCGGGTTACTCCTCGGGTGGATCTTCGGGTTGCTCTTCATGCTCTTGGATCCTCCTCGATTGTGTTGGGGTTCAGACTTGTTCTTGCAGCTCGATGGCTCCTTCGGGTACATGCTCGAGTTGTCCTTGTTTTTCCCCATTTTTGGCTCTTTAGCACCTTTTTCATCCAAAATATGCAAATGCAGAAATGCAACACCCTAAATGGTTTAAAAGTGAATTCCTACAGTTAATGACCTAAAAATGTTAAGTTAGAGGTATGAACAATGCAAAATATGGACAAAAAGGGATGCTAAAAACATATAAATTAGAGAGTTATCAGACCCCCAAACTTAAATCTTGCTAGTCCTCTAGCAAGGAAGTAAGAGGGTGCGGTTTGAAAGTGGGGACTCATAACCTTAATATGCTTAGCGAAGGATTCAAGCTATAGTCCTTAAAGATAGTTTAATGGTGCTAAGATCAATCAAAATACATACAAATATTTTTCTATGCTTATTACCATGCATCGATCTAGCTCAACCTCCAACTAAAGATAAAGAACATCTCTTTCACATTCAATTAAGTGTTTGGCGAATTCTTGCAAATGGAAGGTGAATCAAGCTCAATCAGTTTCAAGGGTAAGGTTTTTTGGTAAGGTGGTTTCAAACAAATTATTTGGGTAGTTTTCTCTCAAAAGAAGGAATGCTAGACAGTTGTGAAGACTATCTAAGACTGAGAACAATTTGGGCATACAAAGCTTAACTCTTGATGATCTACCCTTTTCTCATTCACTTTTTTTTTTGTAAACCCCCTAGAATCAAACTACCCACATCCTTGATTTTAATTCTTTTTTTATTCCCTAAGGTTTAGACTTTAAACTTCTACCTCTCTTTTTATTTTATTTTTTTTTCTTTGCTAAACACCTAATATGAATATATATTTTTTTCTTTCTTTCTTTCTAGGAGACTATAGCAAGATCTTTTTTTTTTTTTTAGATACTTAGAGCTAATTTATTCTAACCTTAGGGACTTTCTCTTTTTTTTTTTTTTACTCCATAACCCAACCCCCAAATAATCATTCTAACCACCTATCTTTCAAAACCGAATCTATTAGCTAGGTTAAATTCTAACTTAGCTAAATCAAGAGGCAGTTCTTCGTCGTTCTCAATACTCTCAAGGTTTCACAACCTATAGCACAATGAAATAGGCCTCACTCAACAATTCACAACAAGGTTTGAAAGAAAATGTCTGGGTTCATGGGTAGGACAAATGAATCAGGTTAAACAAAAAGATTGGTAAGAATGGAGTGCTAACCCGAGTTTAGAGTTACCATGAGCAAGCATTCAAGTTCCATAAGCAAGACAATTAAAATTCAAATTAAATCCAATAATATAGAGATGTTCTAATGTTAAAGCAAGTGGAGGAAGCATTCAAACGACACAAGGGTCTAAGCAAAGATTTTTCATTTTTTTCCAAAGATTGATCTAGCAACAATGAACTGTGACTAAAGGCTATAGCTTCAATCCTAAGGTTTGATTTTAAACAAGGTGGTTTTAATCATTATCCCCTAAGATGCATATGCAACAATCCTATATGAAACAAACTAGACTCAATCCTAATATTTAAATGCAACTACATGAACACTCTTTTTTTTTTTTTTTTCAAAATTGTTTTTGGGCTTTTTAATGCACATAGATGCAGACTCAAATGAATAAAACTAGCATGCAAAAATTTGAAATAATAAAAATAAGAAAATAAAACACAATGTTAAATACATTCTAGGACCTTCCCCCAAACTTAAATTACACAGTCTTTGTGTAAATAAAAGTTGGAAAAAGAATCCAAGAATCACACAAAATGAATTAAACTAAATGCAATGATATATACAATGGTTGGATGAAATGGGTACCTCATGGGCTGGAGAAGAAGGAGGCTGCAGCAGCCTCCATCCTCGCCAACGTGTAGCTAGGGTTGTCTCTGGCTTCAGCTTGTGCCGGTGTTTGCTTGTGAGGGAGCTCAGGAATGCGCACGGACGACTTACTCGGACCAGCATCTGAGGGGTTGATCGAGGGTGGGATCGCGTAGCTCATTGGATAGGACATCGGGTAGTACGACGGAAATGGCGGAAGAGGTCCAGAATGATCATTCGTGTATCCACTCGCAGGGTGCATCGTGTACGGCATCATGAATGGCATCTGGTAAGGCGGAGGGAAAATACCTGCGTAATCCCCCGATTGGGTGCTCGATGGGTGCATCGGATAGTTCATCGTGTACCCCATCAGGTTGGGCGTCGGGTAAGCGTCAGAATGGCTTCTCCGCGATGCTTCTGGTTGGGTGATGTTCTCCTCAGCTTGGAGCTCGTATGATGATTCTCTGTAAGGGTCTGGAGGTGGCAGTCCTCGAGTTCATCCTAGCGGTCCGCTTCTCCCCATCCTATTTGGTGCTTGTGCTGAGGTAGGAGCTGAGGCACATCTTGCCTTGTCTTGCAGCTCCTTGATCTGACCTCCCATATTAATCACCAAACTAGTCAGGTCCTTTACCTTCTTCGCCAAGAACTTGTTCATCCTCTTCAGCCATCCGATCCTATGGTGAGCTTCCCTCACTCCAACCCGTTGCTTTTGAGAGCAGACATACTCATGAAAATCGAAATCCTCCGAGCTATCTCCCTGTATCTGCCCGGTCTCCTCTCTCTTCTTAGCTTCGGACTCCTCCTCCGTATTGTACAGCTCCTCCAAAGGTGTTGCAAAGTCAGTCAATGTTGTTTCCCAGCCGAACCTTGGTGCATATGACATTAGGTAGGACCATTTGGGCAGCTCCGGCGGTTGGATGGATGAATTTGAACAGCATTATGTCATTAGGCCTCTCATGGGCCAGAAATCTCGCCTTCACGAGGTAGTCTACATCCAGCCCTCTCGGGTTGTGTACCACTCCCTTCAAGGGCACATCGCAAGCCACTAGGATCGGTGTGACTAGCCCTCCAATGGAGATCTCTCCGCCTCCTTCTCTTTTCTTCATGGCCCACGATTTCAGATAGAGGAATTGATCGAGTAGGACAAACACCATACTAGTATCCGCAATATCTCCTATTAATGGTGTGCCATCCCTAGCGCTATCCAAAACTCCACACAGTGCAATGTCTAACAGCTAGAGCTCATGGTCGTTCACATTCCCAGTCTCTTTTCTAGCAAAAAGAGTGCATGCAAGGGACTTGTGAAAATACCTCAAGACAGGGCTCCTTATTTGAGCGGATTTGGACCTTGTGGACTTGTAGGGGAGCTTGTCTCCTATCATCAGCCATAGGGACCTCATTTCCTCCTTGCTAACCTCCATTCCTTCTCCACTACCAGCTTTGAAGCCATATAGCTTCTCCATCTCCTTGAAACTGAGTCGGTAGTCTTTATTCCGCACGGAGAAGGTGATTGAACCCAATCCCCCCATCGGGTAGTAGGGTCGGGTGGTCCTCGAAATAATGCAACTTCAAGGTCGAAAGGAAGTGGACCGTCTCCTCCTCATATGCTTCAAGGTTGGATCACATCTTCTGGCCCAGGTGGCACATGTCGAACAAGAACTCAACATCTCTAGCGATGCCCAACTGCTTCATGGTCTCACGGTGAGGGTATCGGGTACCAACAAAGCTCATCTTCCGGAAAACTTTGAAAAGTCTCGCCGGAGTGTCTACTTCCTTTTGCTTCAGCCTCCGCGAGGCTTGGCGTGTCCTCTCTCTTTGCTCCTCTTCTCTCTCTCGGTCCTCCTCCTCTGCATGTTGATCCACTTCCTCAACTGCTCTCTCAGCTACCCTCTCAGCCTTCTCTGCAGCCGGTCTCTTCCCTCTTGCAATCGCAGCTCCGCTCCTTGATCGAGAGGTTTGGATCTCCCCTTGCTCTTCTCCTCCAGCATCAGAATCGACCTCCATGGGGTTGGTAACAGTTTTTTGGACGTAGACAGGTCCCTACGTCGAGGAGATCGGTGAACAGCACTCGCCATCAGATTCGGTGAGCGAACTCGGGGACCTACTCGATCTATTAAGCATCTAGTTGGGTGGTTGATTTGGTTGAGCATCGGGTTGGGGAGGCAAAACGTCCAGCCAGCGGTTGGAAATGTGGAACGTTTCCTCTCCCTTGAGACTCTCGAGCTTCGCCGGCATCACCTCCAGTTGTAGCAGCGGTGGAGGTTGATCTTCTTCCCTTCCTTTGGTAGGTTTTAGCGATTGGCTCCATGTTTGAATCCTTGAGAAGAAAAAGGCTAAGTCTCGAGGTTAATAGGGTTAGTCCCAAAGAAATCGAATGAAAGCTTGAGACCGAGAGAGAATAGAAAGTAAGGAAGCTAAAAGAATTTTAGGGTTTAGAGACAACTTATCGGTGATAATGAGGGAGAAGTGGTTCGACATCCTTAAATAGAGTAGGGTTTGGTTGGTGGGCTTCGCCGAGAGTGGGCTTCCTTGTGGAATTCGGACTCTACTCACCACCCGAGCAAAGACACGATCAGGCGCGTCGAGTACGGTGTCGGGTTGACCCTCGGGTTCCTCAATTTCCTTTTTATTTTTCCTCTTTTTTTTATGATAATTCAAAAATAGAAAAAATAGAAAAATAAGGTAAGACAAATAAATCAAAATTTAAACAAAACAAAAGATACCTTTGGGATTTCCTCCCAAGTAAGCTTGTTTAAAGTCACTAAGCTTGACTCTTCATGATCCTTAAGCATGGGATCCATGTGGAAGAAGTTCTGGAATCCTCTCCACAATAGCAGGCTGGTTCAACATATTCTCCAGGTTTTGTTCAGGTTCTAAGGCAAATGTGGTGTTGGCCTCTTCAAGATGTTGCACCTTTCTCTGTTTGGTCTTAGTAGAAAAGGCTTGACCATCAATGGTTGGCCTCTTAATCCCTTTCTTCACATCAAATTTCATCTTGAAGTGCTCACCATGCTCGATTCTGATCTTGCCTTCTTTCACCTCGATCACAGCTCCAACTGTTGCTAAGAATGGTCTCCCTAGAATCAACGGATCATGAAGTCAGTAGGGATTTCCACTCTTCCAATTATGAGGGCAGATTTTCCAGGATTCCAATCGGATGCCTCACTGTTCTATCAGCCAGAACCAAATACAGATTACTTGGTTTAAAATCAGTGAATCCCATCTTGTTGGCAACTGAAAGCGGCATAATGTTAACTGAAGCTCCAAGGTCGCATAAAACATTCTTGAAGATCTGAAGTCCTATCGAGCATGGCAATATGAAAGATCCAGGATCTCCTAGTTTTTCCTCAATTCGCAGCTCAGGATCCAATCACATTCCACTGCTGAGAATCTCAAAACCAATCTCCTTGACAGCTTCCTTAACTTCATTCTCCAATCGAGCTGCTTCCTTGGCAGCTTCCTCCTGAAGCTCTTGTGGTGGCAAAAGCTTAGGTGGTGGAGCTTTTAGCTTAGCCATTCGCTCTGCAAGCACCTCCAACTGGATGTCAAGTGCAGCATTGAACATTTCTTCTAATTCCCCTTCTTTTGGTGCAGGTTGTTGAGGTTGATCTCGCTTCTCAACATCTACTTGATGCATCATCCGATCGACACCATCGTGTAGGTCATCGGGTTCCACTTCGGGTTGTTCTTCAGTTTCCGATTGTCGAACCAGAGCTCGATCATCAACTCGATTAGTCTCCTCAGGTGAAGGTTCGGGTTCATACTCGGATATATAGTACTTGGCTTCATTTCTCATTGGGTGTTCCACATCCTCCCCATCTTGATCATCACTGTCCCAGTGAGGTAATCCTC
Source organism: Camelina sativa (assembly GCF_030686135.1). NCBI lineage: Eukaryota > Viridiplantae > Streptophyta > Magnoliopsida > Brassicales > Brassicaceae > Camelina > Camelina sativa. Next base: position 28,579,772 of record NC_141896.1, on the reverse strand, counting down.
ATAGTCATCATCAAGGAAGATGGCTTGAGCAGTTGCATAATCCTTGGGGTTTTGAACAGCCTTACCTGGGAGTTGGTTGATCTTTGGGGCTGTTTAGTTGTTTTGGTGGCCTTCCAGGTATCGAACCTTAGTGTTGAGCGATTCTTACTTGGCGTTCAGATCATTGTATCATGAATTGATCTTATTGCTCATCTCTGCGAACAATTTTGCGATATCCATAGATGCTGAAGCCTGATTCTGAATCATTTGCTGAAGTAGGCCGCGTAACTCAGCTTCCTGTGATTGGTTCTGCTGGCCTTGATGCTCTTGGAATCCAGGTGGTTGGTTGTAGCTTCCAGAGTACTGCTGCTTAGGTGCATAGCCTTGATTGTACTGGACAAAAGGCTTCTGTTGGACCTGGTTCCCTTGAACTGTAGATGGGTAAGTTTGGTCCTAAGGATTGGCAACATTCGGGTTCCGATAAGACAGATTCGGATTCGGCTTGAAGTTGTTGTACCCTCTGTTGTAACCTCCTTGGTTGTTGATGTAGTTAACATCCTCTAGCTGCATAGTCTCACTACAAGAAAACATGCATTTTGGGACTCCAGTTTGTGACTATTTTTTTGGTCACAAAAAAGAGCAACCCTTATGTGACTACTTTAAGACGTATAAACGACTACAGTATAAACGGTCAGAAAAATGTTGCTTATTAACAACGATATAAAGTGGTCACACAACAGTCTCATCTTAGCAACTAGATTGTGACTTGTTTGCGACGAAAATTTTTTGGTCGCGAAGTAATCACAATTTGAGACCGATGTGCGACTACTGTTTTAGTATGTAAAATAGTCGCAAATTAGTTGCAAATGTACAACTCTTTTTGCGACTAACACTTAAAGAATTTGCGACTAACACCTGATTTAGCTACTAATTTGAGACTATTTACCCACTCTCGATTTTTTAAAAATCAAAATTTCACATTTGAGATTTATTTACATGTTTAGTTATACGTATATGCTTTGATTTGATTGAACTTAGTTATAATAACTTTGTCAAAATCTTAAATATCAATGTTTAGAAACAAAACATGTATAAGGTTCAAATCTAAGTTAAGTGTTACATGTTCTTTTTATGAGAATGTTTAGGAATTTAGAAAATTTTCAAAACTAAGGTGTGAAAACAAAGTTTTGCTAATTTTTACTTCATATATCTACTATATACTACTAACATGAGTGACTTATAGTAACAGTTTTAACCATTATGTGTAGAATTCAAGATTTTGTTTTGTGATGTATATCAAATCGTCACAAAATAGTTACAATTCACGACGATTTTGCCACTTGTTTGGGACTTGTGTTATATGTCACTATTTTACTACTTTTTAATGACGAGTTTGCGACTTATTTTGCGACCGTGTATAATAATTTATGATATAGTCGCAAGTATGTCACAAACTAACATCGATTGTGCTACTATATTGTGACTACTTTACTACTTTTTATTAAATCTTGGAATTTTAATTTCCAAACTCACATTATATAATGTTAATATGTTAAGTTTCTAGATTGGGTTGAACTAATATATACACAAAAATCTCTATAGAACTCTTGTTCTCAATGTTTTAACAAAATATTTGTATTTTATATTACATGTACAAGTGTTACATGTGATTTCAGTGGTGAGTTGTTAGTTTTGCATCTTATGATTTCAGTGGTGAATTGTTAGTTTTGCATCTTATAAAACTAACTTATCAAAACATTGTTTTATTTTTTTTAACTGATATATATATATATATATATTTCAAATTAAAATTCAACACTTAAATTTTCACAAAAAATATAATCATTGAAAGCCTAAATTTAATTAATTATTGTGAAATATACAGTACTTCCTAAAATAAATAAAATAAACACTATTAGCTTATTTATAATATTCATGGATTATTTCTATTTTTCCTTAGTTAAGATAAATTGATAAGAATGTTTATAAGAGTGTTCTTGGATTTTATTCACTTTAAAAGAAGAAAGCTTCTGATTGGCTGATACATAAAGATAAGGATTGCAATCATCCACCATTGAATTAATTAGATCCAACGGTCCATATCTTCTCCTTCTATTCCCCTTTCTCTCTTATTTTCCTCCTTGTCTCGTTTCTTCAAAGTTCTACATTTTTCGATAAGGTGGTCAATTTAGACACAACGAACACAAATCAACTAACCCATTCACCTTTATCCTTCATCTACCAATCGATTCTTCTTTTCTCACATTTTCCCCCAGATCTCAAAGCTTCCGCCTTCACGGCTTCATCACCACTAGATCTCGGAGCTTCCGTCGCTCACCACCACCACCAACCACACTTAGAAGCTTCTGCCGTCCTTCACCACATCATATCTCGAAGCTTCTGTTCTCGTTCACACCAACAGATCTCAAAGCTTTCGCCATCCTCCACCACCAGATCTCGAATCCTCCGTCATTACTCCGTCTCGAGCGTACTCCTCTCTGCCGACACGTTACCAATCTCCCTCTCCTTTTCCTCCACCGCCTGAAAAACTCGTCGCCGGCAAGCTTTTCACGGGCCATCCACAACGTCGATACTATACACATGTATATTTTTTATGTATATATGCACATGTATATATCGAAATTAATATTTATATTTAATAAAGAAAAATCATTTCTGTAATTTATTTATTCAAATGAAAAATGATGTGAGGCAAAATGTATATACGCACATGTATATTTCGAAATTAATATTTAATAAAGAAAAATCATTAGTGTAATTTATTTATTAATATAAAAAATAATGTGAGACAAAATAAACTAAATTAAAATAAAATAATATAATATAAAATAATATATATATATTTTTTGTGAATTAACCTCGGAATGTCACAAAATAATCACTAAAGTTTTAGTCACAATTTAGTCTCTAAGTAGGACTATAATAGTTAGTCTTAATGTAGTCGCTGATATACGATCCCTTTTTATTGTTACTATTCAGTCGCATATTTGCGACTATCTTGTCACTTTCTAAATTTGCGACCAATTATTAGCGACCATCTCATTTAGTTTCAAGTTAGTCTCAAATAGCTATTTTGTGACAATTTTGTGACGCTTTTGATGGTCCCAAAATACATGTTTTCTTGTAGTGTCTCCCCATCTTGTTGTATAAACTGCTCTTCCTCTGATATAGCATGAACATGCTGCTGCTGCTGGTTGAGTAATTATCAAGCATTTCATTGAGGGCTTTCATGTCCCTCTTGTACTTGGCATCTTCCTCTCCTGTAGATCACACAGAGCGATCATATTCCTCATTGTAGTTTCCATCAGAATGAGCCAAGTTCTCAACTAGGTCCCAACCTTCATCAACATCCTTGTTGAGGAAGTTACCATTACTTGCGGTGTCCAGCAACATCCGTATCTTGAGGACCACTCCTCTGTAAAGTGTGCTCAGCAAAGAAGCATTGCTGAAACCATGGTGTAGACATCGAGTAGTGTATCCCTTGAAACGTTCCCAAGCTTCACTGAACGTTTCATTGTTCTTCTGAACAAAGCCGGAAATTTCATTTCTCAGCCATGCTGTTCTGGAGTTGGAGAAGAATTTGGCCAGGGATGCCTTCTTGCACGCTTCCCAAGTGGTGATGGACTCCTTAGGGAGCGATTTCTCCCAGATGTGTGCTTTGTCTCGCAAAGAGAATGGGAAAAACCTGAGTTTGAAGCCATCCCCACTAACTCCATTGATCTTTGTGAGGCTACAGAGCCTATCAAATTCATCCAGATGATCCAATGGGTCCTCTATTGGCAATCCATGAAACTTATTACTCTGTATCATCTAGATGAGACTACTCTTGATCTCAAAATTGTTGTTCTACTCAGTTGGTGGCACAATGTCATTCCTTTGAGTGTGAGTAGATGGAGCATCTCCTGCTCCTATATTGGTCCTTGCTTGAGGAGCTGGTGGACCGTTCTGATTATTCATCGTCTCCTCAATGATTTCTTGTTCCGGTTGAACTTGTTGTTATCTGAGTAGCCTAGGTCTGTCGATGTTGTCGATGAAAGGACTCAGGTTCTGGCTACCTCTTGATTGTGTTTGCATGCACATGTAGGTATCCGAGTGTGTACACGAGGATCAACTCGATCCAGGTGATCAAGTGACGGGTCAGGTGGGTACTCAGGTTGTACCTGAGATTCAAAACAAACAAAGCGAAAGCAAACAAGTCAGTTTTGAAACCAAATATAGCAAGTGCTGAAATCCTAAACGTAGCAAAATGAAATCAACCAAATGGCAACGGCGCCAAATTGATAATCAAGGTTTCCCTAGGGTATCAATTCCCTATACAGTTGTAGTACAAAGGGTTATCAATCCAAATGGTTGTCTATTGCTAGCAGGAAGGATATGATCAGGTCAATACAAGTCAAGCCAAGCATATAGGGTTTTTATCTAACAGTCCTAAAATAAATGAAAGAAAAGAATAGAAACAAAGAAACCACACGACCTAAGCACTCGATGCAAGCAATCGAGTATAGGATCGAGTGGGGTGATCGAGTAAGCAAATGAGATATGAACAGTTCGAGGTATTACTCGATACAAGTTATCGTGTACCTGATCGGGTAAGTGGTAGAGTAAGTAAAGAAAATATAAACAATTAAAATACGAAAGCTTCTAAGGATGGGGTAATTAAATCCTAAGTATTCTAGACCAGTACAGATGCCTTACATGCCTCAAGCAATTATTTCCTAGACAATGAATCTCTAAAACTTTGTCACCACACTCTCGCACTAGCAACAATCAAACTTAGATCACTTACCACACTCTCGCACTAGCAATATGATCAGGCAGGCATTAAGATCAATTCATTATTGTCAGTAAACTTAAACTCATCTAATCTCTTACTCAGAGTCAAGTAAACCTCTAGCATTGGCTAAATCATGCATCTTATCTACACCTCTCGGTCGCTAAAACGCCTAGATCTAATCTCAACCTCCCGGTCTGTTGACAGCATTAAGAACACCAACCTAGAAGGAAATCTATCAGAAATATACGATCAAACTAAGGCATCCTAACCGATCAAGAACACAAAATCATCTATCCCATCCCTAGAAACTTTACTACACTACTCGGACATGATAACAAGAAACAAAACAACGAAAATGAATGAAAATTGCATTGTATTAAACAGTAAAGATAGAGTAGAAGGAGTACAAGATAGAAATCTAAGAAAACTTATAAAAACTATGAAAGAAAATGTAAAAACAAAAGGAAAAATGTTTGAGTCGCTCAGTTCTCTCACAGAAGCTCTCGCTCTCTGGTTTGAGGGTCTGCGGCGTGCTCGTTTGCGAGCTAGGGGAAGAGGGGGTTTATATATGGAAACCCTTTTGACCTAGCTTCCCAGACATGCCTGATGGTCTACTCGATGGGGTACACGAGGATAAAGTCGGGTTACTCCTCGGGTGGATCTTCGGGTTGCTCTTCATGCTCTTGGATCCTCCTCGATCGTGTTGGGGTTCAGACTTGTTCTTGCAGCTCGATGGCTCCTTCAGGTACATGCTCGAGTTGTCCTTGTTTTTCCCCAATTTTCGCTCTTTAGCACCTGTTTTCATCGAAAATATGCAAATGCAGAAATGCAACACCCTAAATGGTTTAAAAGTGAATTCCTACAGTTAATGACCTAAAAATGCTAAGTTAGAGGTATAAACAATGCAAAATATGGACAAAAAGGGATGCTAAAAACATATAAATTAGAGACTTATCAGGACCCGTCGCCCACGGACCAGTAATAACCAAAGTCGACCAAGTCAAAATCGTAGAGGGCCACCCCGATCGATGTGCCAGGGTCGGAGCCAACCTAAGCACTAGTACCATGAGGGACCTAGTCCAATTCTTTGGACAGAACTGCAATACCTTTGCTTGGTCCTCATCGCACATGAGGGGCATCGATATAAGTGTAACCTCGCATCAGCTCAACATCGATCCCACCTATAAGCCAGTAAAACAAAAGCGTCGCAAGCTCGGCCCCGAGAGGGCCAAAGCAGTAAACGACGAAGTGGACCGACTTCTGAAGATAGGGTCTATCCGAGAGGTCCAATACGCCAAATGGCTGGCCAACCCCGTCGTGGTCAAAAAGAAAAACGGGAAGTGGCGGATCTGCACTGATTTTAAAGATCTCAACAAAGCCTGTCCGATGGACAACTACCCCCTCCCTCACATCGATCGACTGGTCGAAGCGACAGCCGGCACGAGACCCTATCCTTTATGGACGCCTTCTCAGAGTACAACCAGATCCTGATGGATCCCGTTGACCAAGAAAAAACTGCTTTCATAACCGACCGAGGCACTTATTGTTACAAATTAATGCCTTTCGGACTTAAAAACGCCGGAGCAACCTACCAGCGGGTGGTCAATAAGATGTTTGCCGACCACCTCGGGAAAATAATGGAGGACAAAATCAATAGGATTTTTGCATCATTAGTCCTTGGACGTGTTTAGGAATATAAATAGAATTTTTATGGTCATTGTTTAGACCTAAGCTTTATTTTTCCCTGCAACTTTTGAGAACAAAACCCTGTGAGAGATTTTTAGAGAGCTTTTAGAGAGAAGAATCAAGACTCCTTCAGAGAAGATTCAGAACTCTTTTTCTTCTCCCTTTAATCTCCTAATGCTATCTATTTTATTCATGATTTGTGTTCATACAATTATGTCTGAGTAGATCTGCTTGTTAGGTTTAGGGTTTTTCATTAGGGATTTCATGGATTATTAGATCTGTTAATTTAGGTTTCATTATCTTTCGTGTTCTTCACAATAGGTTGTTTTTAATTCTAGATCTTTGATTCGTCATCTGGATTTAGATCTTACGATTATTAATTGATATGAGAATATAATTGATTTTCCTAACAAAAATCTTTGGTGAGCAAAATTACTTTTTGCAAAGAGATTTGAATTAGTAATTTTGTGAACAATCTAAACCTGTTTTTAAAGCTGGTTTTTAACATGAATTTTGCAAAGAGATTTGGATTTTCTGGTTTTAAAACTTAGATAATAATTGCAGTGAGAACTGATTTATTTTATAATTGTGCTTAGAGTTCAAGAACGGTGCTTAATTATTGAATCCTGGTTGTTTAATTAATTGATCTGATTTTCCATGATTTTCTGAGAATTTCCCTAGGCCTAGCGTTTATTCCTATTGATTCACAACTCTTTTATTTTCTGTTTTTGTATTGCTATTTAAATTACAATCTTGGTTTAGCATAATTAAAAGAATAATAAGTCTATTGTGTGAATCTAGAGTTCTTGTGGATTCGATCCCTAAGTACTACAATTGATCTCTTAATTTGGGAGAGTAGCTCTAGGGTAAATTTGAGCATATCACATTTTGGCGCCGTTGCCGGGGACTCTTTTGATTCATCATTAGATTAAAATCTTTTATTTTGTCTAAATTTTTATTTTTCTGTTTTACTCACACGCTTTTGTTTCTTTTCTCTTTTGTGTTTCAGGTTCATGCCTAAGCCTAGCACCAAGAAAAATCCTACTGGTCCAGTTGTTAAGCTTACAAACCAAGAGTTAGAACAGCTAGAGCGTGATAACACAAAAGCAGCCAAATCAGCAAAGATGGTCAACCGAATCATATTGAGACCAGATGAGGTTGGAGTTCTGAGGGATCAAGAGGGTCATGTGCGCAACAAACTAGGCCAAAAACTTGATGCTGAAGGGTAGGTTATTCAGGAAGAACCTGTAGTTGTTGATGAGAATGCAGATGGCGTCGATCGACGCAATGTCGGCAACGATGACGCAACCAAGATGGCATCGATCGACGCATTATTGGCGTCGATCGACGCAATATCAGAGCTGGTGCGAATGGAGCCAATTTGGATGGTAACAACCAGCAGAACCTTCAGCCTAGACGGGACAACAATGGAGAGCTTGTCAAGACTCTTCCGGATTTCAACAGACCAGACTTGTTTTATGAGAACCGCTCCGCAATTGTCCCTCCTCCATTTCCAAGGAATGATTTTGAGCTGAAGCCTGCCTACTTCGCTCTTGTTGGACAAAGGCCATTCCAAAACCTGCCACATGAGAAGCCTCTAGACCACATTGAATACTTTGAGAATATAGTTACAAGCATTAAGGCTAATAGAGTCACAGAGGACTATCTCTACTGCAAGCTTTTCCCCTACTCTCTTGCTGGGGAACCTTCTCATTGGCTAAGGCAGCTGAAACCAGGATCTCTGACGACCTGGCATAACATCAAGGTGGCATTCTTGAATTACTTCTATGATGATGCGATGTCTGATGAGTTGAGGATCAAGCTCTCCACCTTTAGACAAGGACCTGCTGAATCTTACAAAGCTGCTTGGGTAAGATTCAAGGCATACCAGAGAGATTGTCTGCATCATGGGTTTTCAGAGGTGCAGTTGATCAGTATCTTCTTTGGTGGTATTGATTGGAGGTATCAGATGGCTTTGGATGCTGCTAGTGATGGGAACTTCAAGACAAGGTACCCAGATGACGCTGAAAAGTTGATAGAAAGGCTAGCATCAAGCAATAGCACTAAGAATGCAGACTTAGAGCGGAAGAGAGCACATGAAGGCCATGATTCAAATCGGTTTGCTGCAGTGAATGCTAAGTTGGATACAGTGCACAACCTTCTTGTTGGAAAGAAGTCAGTCCATTTTGCTGAAGATGTTGAGATTTTTGAACCAAAGCCAGAGACTACATAAGCAGATGTCAACTATGTGTATGGAGCTGGGTATCAAAATCAGAGATTTGGTCAGAAGAATTCATTCTCAGGAAATCCAAACAACAATTTCACAAGGAACTATGGACTTTCTTCTTACCAACCCCTCCCTCCACCCAATTCAGAGAGCAAGATGGAATCAATGATTGGACAGATTTTGGAAAGTCAACAGAAGTTAACAGTGGACTTCAATTGGAAGATTGATTCTGTATACACTGAGCTGACTGGGAAGTTTGATGCATTAAACACTCATGTCAAGAAGCTGGAGAATCAAGTGATTCAGACTGCTGGGTCTGTTAAAAGACAACAGGCACTTCTGTCTAGAAGAACAGAGTCGAACCCCAAGCATGCTTATAATGCAATTTTGGTGAAGGAAGAAGACAACCATCTGGTAGTTGATGTTCCATCGACCGATACACAGGAGCATCGATCGATGCAGTCTCAATCAAGCGTCAATCGACACAATGTCAGCATCGATCGACACCCCCACAGACAGCTACGGTTTCTGTTCCAGTTCAACCATCCGATTCAGAAAAAGCATATAAGCCTAAGCCTAAGGTTCCTTTTCCTAAGCCTAGGAGGTCTAAGCAGGAGCTTGAGGAAGCTAGATGCAAAGCTATGATGGATAAGGTGATGATAGAAATGCCTTTGATTGATGCAGTCAAGTTTTCTCCTGGGATTAAGAGATATGTGAAGAGGATGGTCACTAATGGTTTGAGTCCTGAGGAAGGAGCACTGCTTACAAAGGATGTCAGCTCAATTCTTTTGAAGCAGCATCCACAGAGGAAGAAGGATAAGAAGCAGGAGGTGGTTGTCTCTAAAGAAGTAAGTGCAGTGATTCAGAGAAGGATTGCAGAGAAGTTACCAGATCCTGGAAGTTTTGTGTTAGATTGCTCTATCTCCACAGGAAGGTTTCCTCACTCACTTTGTGATCTTGGCTCTAGTATTAACTTGATGCCCCATTTTGTTGCTGTGAGACTTGGGATGACAGATTTCAAGTCGACTAAGATCTCTCTTATTTTAGCTGATCGGTCCAGAAGGATTCTTGAAGGTGTCTTAGAAGATGTTCCGATTAAGATTGGAGAATGCTGGATGTTTTTAGGTATGATATCATGGTTTTTAGGTGTTTTTAGCCATGATATAAGTCTTAATTATAGAGTATTTTTAGTATTTTTAGAGTCTTTTGAGTCTTTATAGGATTTAGCATGGATGGGAGCATAATGGAGCTAAATAGGAAGATTTGGAGCTTAATCAAGCATTGAGGCTGAGCTACGAAGTTGGGAGACATGTTTAGAAGAGTGCATCGATCGACACAGCATATGCATCTATCGATGCTAGGCCAAAGAAGAAATTAGAAGTTTTCCCATCAGTTTTGAAGATTTACAAATTGGCCCCAAAGTTTTCCATATTTGCATCATTAGTCCTGGACGTGTTTAGAAATATAAATAGGATTTTTATGGTCATTGTTTAGACCTAAGCTTTATTTTTCCCTGCAACTTTTGAGAGCAAAACCCTGTGAGAGATTTTTAGAGAGCTTTTGGAGAGAAGAATCAAGACTCCTTCAGAGAAGATTTAATACTCTTTTTCTTCTCCCTTTAATCTCCTAATGCTATCTATTTTATTCATGATTTGTATTCATACAATTATGTCTGAGTAGATCTGCTTGTTAGGTTTAGGGTTTTTCATTAGGGGTTTCATGGATTATTAGATCTGTTAATTTAGGATTCATTATCTTTCTTGTTCTTCACCATAGGTTGTTTTTAATGCTAGATATTTGATTAGTCATCTGGATTTAGATCTTAGGATTACTTATTGATATGAGAGTATAATTGATTTTCCTGACAAAAACTTTTGGTGAGCAAAATTACTTTTTGAAAAGAGATTTGAATTAGTAATTTTGTGAACAATCTAAACCTGTTTTTAAAGCTGGTTTTTAACTTGAATTTTGCAAATAGATTTGGATTTTCTGATTTTAAAACTTAGATAATAATGGCAGTGATAATTGATTTATTTTATAATTATGTTTAGAGTTCAAGAACGGTGCTTAATTATTGAATCCTGCTTGTTTAATTAATTGATCTGATTTTCCATTATTTTCTGAGAATTTCCCTAGGCCTCGCATTTATTCCTATTGATTTACAACTCTTTTATTTTTCTGTTTTTGCATTGCCATTTAAATTACAATCTTGGTTTAGCATAATTAAAAGAATAATAAGTCTATTGTGTGAATCTAGAGTTCTTGTGGATTTGATCACTAAGTACTACAATTGATCCCTTAATTTGAGAGGGTAGCTCTAGGATAAATTTGAGCATATCAAGTATGACATCGTGTACTGACCAAGAACCTGTGCTAAAGCACAAGTCCTTGCCGATTTTGTGATTGAGCTCGTCACGAGCAACGACTGCACTGAAGGCGGCACCAAGAAATGGTCGCTATACGCGGACGGAGCATCGTCCATAAAAGGTTGCGGGATCGTCAACTTGTCTTTCCCTCCAACGATGTCATGGAACAGTCTTTTCGACTTGGGTTCGCGGCCTCAAATAACAAAGCTGAATACGAAGCCTTGATAGTCGGCCTCCGACTAGCGCTAGGCGTAGGAGTCAAGGAGCTCGCCGCGTTCAGTGACTCGCAACTCGTCACTAGCCAGTTTCATCGAAACTATGACACTAACAACGAACAGATGGACGCATACCTTCAAGTCATCCGTTCACTGGCTGGACAGTTCTCAACGTTCGAACTCACCAAAATCCCTCGAGGAGAAAACTCCGCGGCCGATGCCTTGGCCGCCTTGCCTCCACCTCTGACCCCTCAATCAACCGGGTCATTCCCGTGGAGGGCATAGACGAGCCCAGCATCGATATTCCAGTTAAAGCCCAGAGTGTCGACCAAGTCGAGGGCAATATTAGCCCAAATGAGGTCAAACCCGAGAAGGCACCCGACCAAGATGACAAGCTCGCGGAATCAGAAGTAGATTGGCTAATCCCAATACGAGAGTATATCGCAAACGGAACCGCTCCCAAAGACCGTTGGCAAGCGCGTAAGATCAAAGTGCTCAGCGCGCGGTTTTGCATTATCGGAGACGAGCTGTATAGGCTGTGCCTCTCCGGACCGTACCTCAGGTGTGTTCATGGGTAGGAAACCCTGAGCATCTTGAAAGAAGCTCATGAGGGCCCTTGCGGAAGTCACTCCGGGGGATGATCACTCGCCCTTAGGATAAAACAGCAGGGATATTTTTGGCCAACCATGCTCGCGGACTGCGACGCACACGCCAAAAGATGCGACAGGTGTCAACGCCACGCGCCCATGATTAATCAACCCGCATAACTTATGAGTTTGGTGTCCGCCCCTTACCCGTTCATGCGGTGGTCGATGGATGCCATCGGTCCCCTTGAGTAATCGGGAAGACGACGTGTAACTAACCTGCTGGTCATGACCAATTACTTTCCAAAATGGATCAAAGCCGAGTCTTACCAGTCCATCACTGGGGAGCACGTAAAGGATTTCCTGTGGAAGAATGTAGTATGCTGGCATGGCATCCCCGACGAAATCGTCACGGATAACGGAACCAACTTAATATAGTCTGTGGTCCAAAAATTCGGCGATGATTGGGGCATTCGCATAACTCCATCCACACCTCGCTACCCCCAGGGCAACGGTCAGGCAGAGGCTGCCAAGAAACTAATCTTGCATAGCCTCAAGCGACGCTTGGGCGCAGCAAAGTCGGGATGGGACTCCCAGCTTCCCGGGGTCCTTTGGGCCACCCGGACCACACCAGGCGGCAGAAACCGCTTTTTCTCTGGCCTACGGAATCGAGGCCGTAATACCGGCCGAGGTTTCCGTAGGAAGTATTTTCCGGACCATCTGTCCCCAAAAACGAGGACATGAACCGCTTGGCGCTGTATGATAACCTTGCCGTGATCGACGAAAAAAGAGAGCAAGCCTTGGTGCAAGCTCAAAAGTATCAGAACGTCATTGCTCGCTTCTATAACTCCAAAGTCCGACCTCGAAGTTTTGTCGTTAGAGATCGGGTACTCCGCAAAGTCTTTGATCACAGGAAGGAGAAGAACGCTGGAAAAATGGGGACCAAGTGGGAAGGCCCCTTCCGAATCACCAAGGTCGTTCGCAATGGCGTATATCGCCTCGAAGACTAGAGTAACGGGAAAGCCGAGCTCCGACCATGGAACGTCAAGAACCTGAAGAAATACTTCCAGTAAGTATTGACAACAACCGAACTACGATCTGGCTTGATCCCCTTACGGGGTACGTAGGCAGCTCAATCGCAACGAGCGCAGCCACCACACCAACTATCTAAGTTTTGTAATTACATTCAATTCATGGGTCACTCACCCTATGCGACAACTTCGATTCTTAAACAAATCGCGACATGTCATCGAGATCCTACTGTTAACTATCTCGGCTTAGAGCCCCCCGTATTCTGGGTCGACCCCGCAAGGTCTTTTTGGAAGCTAAAAAAAGCGACCTCATGCAAGCCTAATAAAACCTTGCTACTCGAACACCTACAAACTATCTCTTCGAAAAAAAACAAAACTCATATACTCCTTCGCGGAAAACCCTATCTTAAAGATATACTTGACACGAAGTCAGATTGGTCGCACCTACCACTTCTACCCAGATCTAACAATCAGAGCGCGCCCTCAAATCTATCTAAAAAAAAACTAAGTCGAGAGACGAATGTTAAAGGGTTATAATTTAAACTTATCAAAAGGTTTGAAGGCCTCCTCAGGCGAATATCTTTAAGTCCCGGGTGAAAACCCTCCCAAGCGAATCAAGCAAAATACTAAAAAATAAACCAAAAGAGGCACCAAAACGCAATCAGTTGTCCTCACCCTCCTTCCCAGCTTCCAAGTCCTCCACCTCACCTGCGTTACTCCCATGCTCGTTCAAACCGCAGGGGACCCCGGTTCCTGCGTCGACCTCCATAGGTGCAACCAAATCTTCCGAGATCTGTGGAAGGTCAAGCTTGCTCCCCAAGAAGTCCGAGACAGCTAAGGAATCAGACCTGACAGCAACAGCCGCCCTCTGAGTCCCGAGGATTTGCAGCTCCTCTTCTATCGATGTCTTCCCTTCACTGATCTGTTTGATCAGGAAAAGGTTGGACTCCATCTCCGCAATCACCCTCAACCGCAGATTGCTCTTTCTTCCTCTCCCATTTGCTTTTGACCGAATCAAGGACCGCCCGGTAATCTTAGGACATCCGCTCCTTGGCATCATGAAACACCTTACGGACCGCCTCCGTGTGCTGTTGTTCCACCCCTGCTGCCTTTTCCTTCAACCATTGGTTTTCCCTTAGCAGAAGGTCGCGGTCGCCCATTGCTTTGATTGAGCAGCTTTAGTGGAGGAAAGGTCAGCCTCGACAGCGAGCAATCTTTCTTGAGCATCCTTCAGGGAGGCAACCTCATCCTCCAAGGATGCAACTCTGCTGTTCGCGGCGCTCTCCCTCTCTTGAGCGGCCTGGAGGGCCTTCGTAAGCTCGTGAACCACCCTCGTCGTAAGCTCGTAAGCTCGTGAACCAACTCTGATGTTCCGGCGTTATCCCTCCAAGGTGGTCGCCCACCGCAAGAGAGTCACGGGAATGAGAAAACCTCTAGTGGAACGGGCGGCTCGACGAAGAGCCGTTCCCGGCAGCAGCAGGATCACTAGCGGGGCCTTCAGGGTGGCCTCCTGCAGGACGGCTTCCTTGGCTCTCACGGCTCCGCTCCTTGGGAGCACGGGGAGCATTAGTACGAGCTCTTTTCGATAGCGGGGTCGGCTCACCGTGAGTTGACTTCGAGCTGACAAGCATGATTTCCCTGGTTGGTACGGATGGTCCAACTGGAGTCACGGGGTTATGGTTGACCTTCTCACTGCCTACCCGAGCTGGGTTGGGCTGAACAGCACGGAGGGCGGAAGCCAATGCTGCATCAACGTCGCCGGCGCAAACTCTCCGGGATGACTCTGTCTGCTCTCTGAGCTCGCGGAGTATCGGTTTCCTGGCCATAGCGAGTAGGGGAGTGGAGGTCGAAGATGAACTCAAGATATCTGAACAAATACAAAAACTGTCATGCTTGTTTTGTAAAAAAAAATAATAATAATAATAACGTGAAGGTGGTGTAACCCGCGTAATTTAATCAAGCTCGGGGGTATTCACAGTACCAACTAATGAAGGGAAGCTTGTTACCTCTATGGACAGGAGAATTGTCTGCGCCTTGGCTCCTAGGCTGCTCGGCGAAGAGCGGCGGGTTTGGGTTTACAGCGGGGACAATTGGGACTGGAGCAGGAATGTTTTGGGGAAGAGGAGCGTTAAACGTTGCGATAATTCGGGCTCGAGTGAACGAATTCCACCAACCTCTCCCCCTCATAGTCTCTCCGTAAATGCCTGAGTTCCTGGGGTATTCGGATGGTCACCGGAATCTGTAACATTAAAAAAAAAACCTCTGACGCATTAGACCAGAAACGTAAACGGACGACAGCGACAATGTTAAAAGTCTACGAGCAACTAAGGGTCGTTTTGACCAACACAAACAGCCCATTGAGTTGGGAGACGGGCAAAGTTGAAGTACCCCACCGAGGCTGGGGTAACACGGAAGTAAAAATACTTCTCTCTCCACCTTTCGTCTTTCCTAGGGATCACCTGTATTATCCCTCGTCCTTGGCGGCGACATGTGTAAAACGTCCTGGGAAAACCCGAGTTGTGTTTGATTTGATATAACCAAAGGATATCGTCAACTCCAAGGTCAAGCCCTATCTCGCGGCCCATCATGGGTCGCACGAAGTTTGGACACATCTGGGGAAACGCCATTCGGAGGCGTTGGAGGATCTGCAAGATGATCCTCGAGATGGGAAACACGAGCTCGCATCGCTCGAAGTATGTGGTGTAGGCGCAGCAATAGTCCGGGGGGACGGTCTCCGGTGTGTATGGATCGCCGGGAAAAAGTATCATCTCAATGTCTGGAGGGACTCTGTGCTTCTGACGGAGATCGGTGAGGTTTCTCACGGAAGTGATCGGGGGAATGTGGTTTCCCCAAAGTTCGTTAGGCGCCATAAGGATAAAAGTGGAAAGAAAAGCAGTCGCAAGGCTAACTAGCTTAGACGGAAAGAGATAAACGACGAGGAACAGAGAATTAGACAAACAAAAATAAAATCTTGGAAGCACTTAAACAGAGGAGAGGAGAGGAAGATTACCTTGAAGTAGTGGAGAGTGCGCGGTTATGACAAGACGTGTGACTAATGACTTATAAGTCATAATTACTTTGGTTTTTGAAATCCCACGAATCCCTCTCTTCAAATCTATGCCGTCCAAACTGTTCGCCTCCACCGTTGGATCTTAGGAGAAAGAATGTAATTATCACGGAGATCTCGGAAGCTGAGATTCATTGTGTTTTTCCCAAGAAGGATTGAGAAACCAAAACGACGAAAGATCCTGCGGATATTCGCCTTTCAACCTCCCTGTTAAGGTTAAAAGGCTGGGGGGCAATTGTTGGTATTGGGTTTCGACGAGTTAAAGACCCAAAGGAAAGGCCGTTAAGAAGTGGAAGCCAAACCAGCAAGTGGGCTCGACGCGGGCCCAGGACGAGAGTTCGGCTAAATGGGAAAGTCAATCCAAGGATGAGGTCAGGAGGTCGTGGTCAAGATCGTAGGCGAGATTAGAGGAGGAGATCCTGGAAATTTTGGAGTTGGTTTTAGCTTAAATATTCGAAGTTTGTATAGAGAAAACACATGTAACTTACTCAAGACGATAAACAAAAGAATCAATACAAAATCCAGTTCGTCGTTCTTCATTGTTCTTGTCGATTTACACCAAAAGTCTGCCAGATCATATTCTTCATTTAAATCTTTCTAGTTGTTATTTCTGATATCAACAATCGTGTTCTCCTTTGCGGGCACTCCTGGTTGACTTTTTATAAAACTAAAGTATTAATAGTATTAGATTAGTTGGTTTGATTTGGTTTAGTGCTTTGGTTAACTCAATTTTGCTTAACCGTGTATAGTTGTTGTATATATATTCTTTGTACAGTTAACTTTACCAATTAATGAGAAATAAGTTTTGCAGTACATCAAAGGATCTATTGGCCAAGGGTTATTCTATTCCGCTTCAGCTGACCTCACTCTCAAGGCTTTTGCGGACTCTGATTATGGCTCCTGCCCAGATAGTCAACGTTCCACTACTGGTTTTACAATGTTTCTTGGTAATTCTTTGATCTCTTGGCGATCCAAGAAACAACATACAGATTCACGCTCCTCTGGTGAAGCTGAATACAGGGCTTTAGCTCTCGCAACCAGTGAGCTTCTTTGGCTGAAAATTTCACTCAGGTCTTTGCGAGTGTCTACTACGGTTCCTGTTATCTACTCTGATAGTACTACAGCTATCTACATCACCACCAACCCTACTTTTCACGAACGGACCAAACATATCGAATTGATTGTTATACAGTTCGTGAACGTTTGGATAATGGTGAGCTCAAGCTACTTCACGTCCGCACAAAAGATCAGGTCGCAGACATTCTAACAAAACCTCTATTCCCACACCAATTTGAACATCTTAAGTCCAAGATGAGCCTTTTAAATATCTTTGGATGCTCATCTTGAGGGGGTATGAGATTAGTTGGTTTGATTTGATTTAATGCTTTGGTTAACTCAGTGTTGCTTAACCGTGTATAGTTGTTGTATATATTCTTTGTGTCCAGTTAACTTTACCAATTAATGAGAAATAAGATTCCTTCTAATCCTAACAAACTTTCTCATCGCTAATAAATAGTCCTATATATACCGGGCCGGATTATCCCCTAGACGAATATAATACGGGCACGGGACAAGTAGATGAAACAAATTTTGATACTATAGATGCTCATTACCTACAACTACAAGCAACATATTTGTGAATTTATCATACATTTTATTCATATAAAAGCCACAATTATTTTTTGTTGAATCTGGTAACATGTCAAAGGTCGGTAGTGAGTATAAATGCCCGACCCTAATTTATGTATCTTGATTAACAATTATGGAGGAGTATTATTGATCACTAATATTTGTATACACGGGTTTATACGTGGGAAAAAAGCCTAAAAACCATCATTTATTTTTTATTTGAACATTTAATACCTCGTATTATTTTGTTGGAAGAAAAATACTTAGTTTATTTAATTTTGTCATTAAAAACTATGGTTTAATAACGGTTGGTAAATTCGTATCAACGAGTTAACAGCCATCAACGGAACATTACAAAATTTTAACGGTGTTAAATCTTAACCTCACATGTTTTATAGTTTATATACCATTTGGTTTAAAAATAAATCGTTTTATTACCGTGGTCTGCTGGTGATGGGTGAGCTCTGATTAATCCTCAATCCTAGGTTCAAATCCCACGAAACGCGGTTAAATTTTTTTTTTTTTTTTAAATAAACCCGACCACATCTTCTCCGCCGTTGGTCGACATTTGCATCTCCTGTCCCACAGCCTCTCCGCCGCCGTTTCTTCTTCCTGAGAGATGGTGAACAAGCATCACGCATAATTGAACTCAAGTAAGAATGAGTCCTCAAACGGGTTCTTCTAGCAACACAAGTAGCTAAAGAAGAGAAGAGACAAATTGAAAACCCTAGAAAAGTGGATTTGGTGAAGGAGGAAGAAGATTGAAGAAGCTCATGATGGGCTCTCTCGTCCAACCGAGAACAGAAGTTGGGAGATGAGAATGTCAACTAATGTCGGAGAAGATGTGGTCAGGCCTGGCGGCACTAGGGTTTTCTATGAAGAAGAAGGAAAGTTAAAAATGAAAAATTAGCGTAAGGTTGGCGTCAAACCCAGGTTAGATGAAGAAAATAAATGTCACTGCACCAGTAGACCACAACAATATATATCAGTGATAATTCAAAACCATTGGTATATATAGGCTAAAACGATGAAGGTTAGAATTTTTAGATTGTTTGTATTTCCTCTTTCCTTATATAGCTAATTTTCCACAGCACCCACATTGTATGTACCACTTAGATTGTATACTACTAGATATTCACCCGCGGTACACTGCGGAACTATATTTATAAATAAAAAACAGTTTATATTATAGATTAATTATATACATAACTAAAAAATTTTACTTTTTAAATGTATAACCTTACAAATATATATCTATTAGGTAGTGTAAAAATTGTTTTGTTTGAAGTTTATTGTTTTTTACTATAGGAACTATATCATATAATTCATTAAGTAGTGATTTCTTGAAGAAAAAGACTGTTTGTTTCTTTTTATTTTTCAATTTAAAGATAGTAGTATTGTTATTATATTGTAATTTCTAAAATATATGTATAGTATAATTTTTGTATTGTAGTTTTGTATGTTTTTTTTTAACATCTGATTCATTCATCTTATTCCCCATTAGAGTAATAAGATATGTGAAATTATATACATTGAAGTAATATCTTATTTCCTATTGAAATTTTGGGGAATATATGTGTATATATAATTCCCCATTGAATTTTTTGGTTATTAAGTTTGGAGCCAGTATAACTGTATATAATTTGATAGAAATAAGAAAATAGTTATTAGCAGAAAAACAACAATTGCAATATCACTAATAACTTTTATATATATATATATATATATATATATATTGTAATTGGATTTTTTTTTTTGTGAAATCATAATTTGCTTTTGTTTTTGTTTTGCCTAAATCACTCTAGTCTCAGAAAACAAATCTATCATCTTCTTCTTTATTTTCATTGGTCCATTTCCGACATCTCCGCCGTTCTTGACTTTTTGGTTAACCGATTTCATATCCTTATTTGTGATGATTTAAGAAGATCATCTTTCGACATTACTTTCCACACCTTGTAGATTTCTTTTATCATTCCATATGTTCTCTTTTCCAACACATACAATAAAGAGAAATGTCTTTCCAATCAGTTTCTTCACTGCATCATGCAAGTTTTCTGGATCCACAATCAAGAATAAATTAAAAAATATGGTTAATAGTTTGACATAAGATAAACGATATATATATTATTGCAAGAGCATATCTCCGAAAAGAATAAACAAAAAAATCAATAACAGAACATTGATTTACTTGAGGCAGTAGTGGATTGACATGGAGTTGAATACCATCAAAAAATTAGATAAAAACTTAACACCTGTCATGATAAAGATTATGTAAGCAATGACACAATCATTGATCTGATTTAATCATAAATGAGTCTAACCGGAAGATGTGTTTACTTTTGTAGCCATTTATGTTGTAAAATCTGAGCAGACAAACAACAATGCTTCCCTTAGATTTTTGACAGGCTCTAAAAACTTGATCGGCAAAATAACCCCACAACATACTCGCCATTCTTTCATCACTATGTCAAAATATTAGTATTGAAAATCAGAAAATATGACAATTATAACAACAACATGATTATAGAGAAAACTAAATAGTATGCAAAGGTCACCTTTCATCCCTAAGCTCAAAATCAATATTCAAAGGTGTATCTAATGGTTTTCAGTAAGTTGTGGCTGTTATGTATTCGGTGATGATAATTCTCGTTTAGGTGTAAAATATTTATAGAGTCGATTATGATTTCTTCTCCAAGGCAATAGTATTTGAGTTAGCAACTAATTAGGGAGAAAAATCTGTGTAATCAGTTTTATTAAGGAATATGCTAGGAATCACACATTATTACATTGATTAGTGAGAGATATGATTTTCTGACGCTCAAAGAAATCAATACTCAATCAATCATCAATATCGTCTCATCATGATTGATCACTATGATATGTGCAATCTCGTGAGTTTCAAGTAGTCGCTGATCTCCAAAAGTGGCAAATTCAAGATGATTTAGTATCAGAACAAACTATGATATATGAAGGACATGACTAGCTCAATCCAATTGTTCGTCTTTAGTTATGACTTTTCAGGATCGTGTCACAAGCTTAGAAACTCGATTATACATGGATATATACAAATTAATGTTTGATTGATCTGTTTGTGATGCATGCTTGTTTACAATGTCATTTTAGATGCCAGTCACGGGAAGAATCTTAAAAGTTCTTTAGCTTAAATTGCAATCATTTGTTTCAAGCTGATTAACTGCTGTAGCCATAGGTGCTAAAACACTTTGTACGTGCCATTAAAACAACTCGTAGGAATGGTTTTGAACTCGTTAATAATCAACTAATCAAGCTTTGTATTTGGGTTTGTTCTTTATCTCATATAGGTGCAATATATAATCAAAGAATTAATAATAGAGATCTTAAAGAGAATATAAATTTATAATGTCTCAAAAGTTTCAACAAAACTAAATCTCTTTTGCATAAGAAAAATAGTCTGATATTTTCAAACACTTCCAATGTCTCCCCAAAAAAAAAAAAAAGTTGTTCACAAGATCTTTGGCTATGTTTTTGCCAATACATTTTCTTTTAGTCACTTTATCTATATTTGGAGATTCCACAAAAGGTACACAATCATCTGTGTCAACAACATTTCTTGACTTATCAACTACGTTTGACAATTTACCTTATCATCTTGATGACCTTGAAGAGCCTGAGAAGATCTTGTTTCATCAATCTTGATCTGTTTACAGTCACCTCTCGGAATGACAAAGTCTTGAACATAGAGATCAAGCGTCTGGTCGCAAATTTCTGCCAATTGACGTTTCGTAATACCGAACTCTTGAAACCAGGCTTTATCTCCATCACAAGGTAACTTCATCTTACACATGCTCAACCCGAGGTATATAGCAGCAGCAGCGATCTGACAAGGTCCGAATTGTAGGCAAAGCGACGTCCGTAGTGTGTTATTGACGAAGTTAAACGCAGCCTGACACAAACGCCTAAAATCCTCGGCCTTAACCGATCTCTTAATCCAATCCATCACTAGTGGATAAGGGTGTTCGATGTCGAGATCACATCCCAATGTAGAGAGCACAAGCTTCTCTCCTGTCAACACAGTGACCTTCAATCTCTCGAACACATCTCTCAACGGTTCTATATTGAACAAAACCCTGTAAGAGAAAACGAGGACATCACAAGCCGGCCTTGGAGACCCTTCGACTTTTCCAGCGATAAACATACAGATGGTGGCGACTATTTTAGGGTCGTTCTTTGCGAGTGATTGGCGAGTGAAGAACCGTTGACATAAGACAATCGCTGTGGCTATAGACCTCTGAGGACTGTTTAGTCTCTGGCCAAGCTCTTGAAGGAATGAAGTGTAAGACCAACGTTGGAAAGTTTCTTCCTTAAAGTTGATACCGTCGAGTCTCGATGGAGAGTTTTTTTCTATCTCTTCTCTTGTGTGATACCAGCTGCTTATTTCTGCCATTGTTTATCCCCAAACTCTCCCAAACGATTTGATTCCCAAAAAGATCGAGAATAGAGGAGGATTTTAAACACAAAACCCCTAACCCTAAGATGAGTACCAATCAAAATTTTAAAAGATTGTCCATCTATTTTGGATATTTAGTTTTTTTTTCCTTCTTTTTTAATCTTTCGTTTCTGGTATAAGATCTTTTATTTGATTCTCACACTTTAAGATACAAAATTGTAATAAATGACAAAAGTCAACATTGATAATGCATATTATAAATTTTTGGAAAAGAATTTAATTTTGTTTCTTAGATTTCAAAACTTGATACAATAAGAAGTAAGAAATAACTAACTCTTTTTTTTTGGTCAAAAACAAGAGGCAGAAGCCTCCCAAATTGATTCAACTTAAATTAAAACTTACAACCGGAGTTGTCGTGGGAACGCAGTCCCACAAGCATCCTCCAACAAAATAGAACGAACAAAGTCCGGTACAGACTCAAGCGGTCTCTCATCTGCAATACAATTAGTTTTCTTATACACATGTGAAATACGGACTATCAAGTCCTTCGGAAGAAAGTCATGGTACAAACGTACTAGAAACGACAGCAGATAAGAATCACGGATTCCTGCCTTCAGAAAACGAACCACAATCTCGGAGACCACTTCCAACTCCAACCGCGAAAGCCCACACTCCCAAGCAATAAAGAGTTCATAGTATACTCCCCCACAGTTCAGCTAACGAAGCTGATCATAAAACCAATATTTAAAACAAAACATTTGACCTAGTCACCGGCTTCATCTCGTATGACATCTCCGGCTGTTGCTAACCCTGGGTTACCTCTCGACGCCCCATATGTATTCAGTCGCATCCAACCTTCACGGGACCTCGTCCATCGGATCAACCTCTCCACCCTCGAACCTTGATTCTGTTGAGGAACCGCATCCTGCATATTAACCACATAAACCTCTTAAGCCAAGTCTCAGAGAAACTCAACTTTATCCCGACATTTGCCATTAACTCCAAACACATTATCACACTGCCACTTCTAACCCCACCAAACAGACATTGCAAAAAGTGTAGACCATGTACTCTCTCCCATTGGAGTATTGTCCCCCAAATTACTATACAACCACTCCAGTAATGACATGGAAAAGAAATCTCTCCTCCTCCTAACTGGAACAGCCATTACTGGACAATCCCTTAGAATATGAATGATAGTCTCATCCCCACTCTTACATACTTGGCATATCCCTAAATTGCATAGGTGTCTCCTGTAGCGCTCCACATTAGTCATTATGATCTGATTCATAACTTGTGCTCATTAACAAAATTAATTCATTTACCAAAATAACTCATTAATAGAAATAAATAACGCGCCAAATTTGAAATTGACTACCTAATAAAACATATAGACTGAATATATTATATATATATATATATGTATATATTCTTTTTTGATTTTACTTTGAATTTTGGGATTCTTTATTCTTACTTAGAATCTTTCATCGAAATAATGAGTCATCATAATTTTTGATATATAATTTCATTGACCAAATAATATATATTTTTTTAGATATAAATACAATGGATACTTCTCATCCACATGCGGCTCATTTGTCTTTTTAGTTCTTACACTTTTTTAGAAAAAAAAAATTAAAAGTTTCATGCAAATGAATCCATTGTTAAAGCTGAGGTTTCCTTATTGCATCACCTAAATCTCTTACTCAAAATTTTATTTTTTAAAAAATGTTATTTCTATGTAAATAGAAAACACTCACTTTCACATAATTTGACTTGTCGGTTGAAATAAATGATATATAAAAGTAGAGTTTTGATCTCTCCTTATTGGTCTATTTGATATTTAATGTTTTAAAATATAATATTTATTTTTAATTAAACTTAAAATTCAACACATTTAATCATATATATAATTTCATACTTTAATTTCACTAATTACTACTAATTTATAACTGAAAATTCATACTTTAATTTCACTAATTACTACTAATTTGTAACTGAAATTAAATAAATTGTGAATTGACTATTGTTTTCCTCCCGTCATTTTCAATTAAACACACTATCAATTAAAATTGTAACTCCTCTAATTAAAATATTTTAGAAATAACTTCTATCATTACAAATCCTATAAATAACCATTCTCACATCCTCCTCCACCATATCTCAAATTCTAAATGCTTTTTTTTTTTTGATGTTTTTGCATGGGTTGAAAACTCATTGTAAGTGTTTTTTTTAACAACTCATTGTAAGTGTTTAATTATATATTTTGTTGGATATATCTTCTATTGTGTTTTCAATTTTATTTCTCTGTTTTATGTATTGTTTCCTTTCTTCTTTGTTTTCTTATTATTTTTAATTTTAAATTACATATGATAATAAAAAATTACATTACATATGTATAATAAAAATTTGATGGCTATACAAAAAAAAAATTATCATGCAGATTCTAAAAATTATTAATTTTGATCATTGCACAATAAGATAATCAAACTAAAGAAATCATCTTTATTCTTTTATCTAGATATTTGATTATTTCTTACATATTTATTTTATTTGTAAAAGTATGCAATGTTTTAAGAAAATAAACTATTGTAATACAATAATTAAATTAATTTTCTTTAATTCTCTCTAAGCTCTAAAAAATTGTAATACATATTTTTAGTATACTCATCATTATATTTAGTTCTTGTGATCCAACATATAATTATATGAAGCTATTGATTGCACTTCATATGATTTCATAGGGAATACATTTAATTTGTTACATACAAAATAATATGGATTTTAATTATTTTACTCTTCAGTTTTTTTTCCAGCATTTAACTCATTAGATTATGTATTAGTTTATATCATAGTAAATATTCATTTTTACACACACATATATATATATATATATAATTTATTCGATTTGCTCTTTATTGGTCAATTTGCTCTTTAATGTTTTAAAATATAATATATCTTTTTAATTAAACTTAAAATTCAACTCATTTAATCATATACATAAATTCATACTTTAAATTTACTACTAAATTGTAACTGAAATTACATAAATTGTGAATTGACTATTGTTTTCCTACATTTATTTTCAATTAAACACACTATCAATTATAGTTGTAACTCCTCTAATTAAATTATTTTAGAAATATAACTTCTATCACTTCAAATCCTATAAATAATGATTCTCACATCCTCCTCCACCATATGTCAAATTCTAAATATTTTCTTTCTTTGGTTTATGTTTTTGCATGGGTTGAAAACTCATTGTAAGTGTTTAGTTATATACTTAGTTGGATATATCTTATATTGAGTTTTCAATTTTTTTTGTTTGTTTTATGTATTGCTTCCTTCCTTCTTTGTTTTCTTATTATTTTAATTTTAAATTACATATGTATAATAAAATTTTGATGGCTATACAAAAAAACTTATCATGTAGATTCAAAAAAATATTAATTTTGATCATTGCACAGTAAGATAATCAAGCTAAAGAAATCATCTATATAGGGAATGTACTTATTCTATATAAACAACTTAAACTGATTTGGATTTTAATTATTTAACTCTTTAGTTTATGTAGCAATTCATATGATTTTATAGGGAATGTATTTAATTTATATAAAAATTAAACTGATTTGGATTTTAATTATTCAACTCTTTAGTTTATGTATTAGAACATAAACTGAATTTTTGAATATCATAGTATATACTCATTTTTATTATGTACAATATACAGTTTTTTTTTTACCTTGAATAGTCAAAAATATCAAACAAAACTAGGGGCATTTGCATAAATACCCTTTTTACTATACCTTTTTGCAAAAATACAATTTTTTGTTGTTCATTTTCAATAATACTCTTTTTAATATACAACATAACTAAATTTTAACCCTAAACTCCAAATACTAAACTCTACCCCCTCAAAACTATATCCTACATCTAAAATAGAGAATCCAAATCAAAAAAAATAATTCTAGAAGTTAATTTAACACATTATAATTGTGTGAAAGAGGACAAAAATGAAAATAACCAAAAAATTGGTATTTTTGAAAAGGGGTATCAACAAAATGGTATTTCTTACATTATCTCATAAAGAGGTCAATTATGCAGGCTGAACAATAAAAAATAAAAAAATTTGATAAATATGTATGTATAGTTATATTGAAATACTTTATATAATTTGATATTGTAATGATTTGAATAAATAAAAGTTGATTATTGAATTTAGGAAATTTATTATATATATATATATATATATATATATATATATATATATAGACTTTCACACCTCTTTTCTAATACCACTTTTGAAAACTACACATTTTAAAAACTTTATTAAAAATGCCACGAAAAGCTGAAGTACGTGTAATCTTAGAAAAATATACATAAACTATCTATATATATATATGTGTGTGTAAAATTTTATATATACTTTATAAATACCTTTTAAAAACCTTTCAAAATTTTATCAATTTGACAAAAACAAAAAAGAACCTTATAAATATTTGGATTGAGTCTCTAAGTAGTACATACTATCTAGAAATATCTTATAAATCTTATAAAACTTTATAATTTTGCATATTTAAAAATGGATATTTTTGAAAATAGATAGATGAGAGAAACATTTCTAAAAATATTGGCAAATTTTATAATTATTAAATTAATTAACATAACTAATACAGCAATCCGCGCATATGCGCGGACTTTTACCTAGTATATTATGAAAATAATGTAAGATCAGTAGTTAAGATCTTTTGTTAAAAAGTTAGTTATTGAAAAAACATATTTAAGATCACAAGATTTAATAATATAATATTCTTAATTATATTACAATTTTAAAAACTTATAAAAAACATTTAAATTTGAAACTTATAAACCTTTTACTAAAATTCAAAATACAATACTAAATTTTTATGAAACAACAAAACATTGTAAATAAAATTTTTTTTAAAAAAAAAAACAAACATATTACTTAATTAATTAAAACACACAAACATTATATTTAATTAATATATTTAATTTTTTCCAATCACAACACGCCACATCACACAAAAACAAGCCCAACAACAGTTCTACAATAAGAACTATCAAACTGATCTAAGACCACTTTTACAATTTTTCTAATTTAAAAAGGCCTAAGAACACACACAAAGTTGCACCAATAAAGATGGCCTTATGATTTTAAATGTTTGAATAAAAAGTGTATTAATTCTTACAGAATTTATAATTCTTTTTTTATTTTGTAAAAAAAAATTAGTCATTATTCGAAATGGAGAAAATGAATCTATCAATTTTATGAAATATTAGACGAAGATCAATTCTCCTCAATTTACTAAATCACTCTATTTGATCAGTCAAATTACATGATGTCATCCTTTAGGAGTATCAGTCCACTACTCGAGGACTATACTCATCCTGAAAGATTAATCGGATGTTATAAGTTCGGCTCACTCCATTTTTACACTAAAAAAGTATTAAAAAATGTTTAATTACTTTAAAAGAATTCATAAATGCATGCACGACAATATTAGACAAATGCAAAAGCTTTTATCAACACGAATAACTTAAGAAAATCCTTTGACAAAAAAAAAAAACACGAATAACTTCTTAGTGGAAAACTTAAAAATATAATTCTTAAACCTGAATAATTCCATTATTACATATTCCCATACTTCTCTAACTAAATATGATATACTTAGTATATATAACCACGTTTTTGTCACACATTCGTGACTAAATCTTTTTTTTCACAAAAAAGCCATCAAAGAAATTCGTAGCAAATTTAGCCACGAAATAATCACGAATGTACATCGTGACAACCGTTGTCACCCGATAGCCACATAAACATTCGTGGCTAAATAGACATGATAAATTTCGTAGCAAAACCGTGTCTACACGAAACCACTAAGAATATTCGTGGCAATCTTCATGGCTATTCCACCGAAATATCCATCCCATCTCACTAAAACAGGGAAAAGTATATACCACGAAATATACCGTAGCTATATCGTGACTAACTGAGTGCCACAAATTGTAATCGTGGCTCGCTCGTGACTAAGACGTTGCCACGAATATAATTCGTGACATTTCCGTGGCTATATCATAAGGCATTAGTCATCAAATCCAACTAACCCGACAAAGATTAAGTCGGTGCAGGAGTAATAGTAATAGTCTTGTTCTTCACAGTAAAACAGAGAAAGCGAGAGAGACTTGCGGGAACTGGGACTAGTGGACCTTTATCAAAGGAGAAGAGGATGAGTTTTGAAATTTGCGAGCCATGTGAGAAAAAAGGCTGACAGAGAGATGCACAGTGGAGAAAAACAGAGGAAGAACAAGAAACAGAGCAAGGATGGGGAAAACAGAGAGGAACCAAGGAAGTCCTGATTTGATTATAGGTGGCAAATAGTAACAATAAGATATGGAGATGACTGTAAAAACCAAGACTTTTATCAAGCTCTTGAGTTCTTCCTCCATCTCTCAGATCTTTTGTGGGTTGCTGTTGAACTTTGCGCAATAACTTAAGTTGTGACTTGGCTGATTTTGTTTAATGTCATTTTTTACTAGTAATCACCTAAGTTAAATATTTGAAGAAGAGATAACATTGAGTACATAGAGTAGGTAAGAATTGAACTAAATATAAAGAAGTTTTATAAATATCGAGTAACGTTCTTGTTGCCTTGACTTAAACGTTGTGATTTCTCAACCATAGCAAAAAAAATAACAAGGATTTGTCTCCATTGGCTGATGAGTATCCGTACATATACCATAAATACTATAAATTCTCAACCATACATGATACATGTAGTAGTAATGCTACGTCAAATTGTGTGGTAGACTAGTAGTAATGGTTTCGAACTGTCAAATGTTGAAACTGCCGGCTGTCAACAATCATGTGTCTCAATATTTCTGTAACTGCATGAGGAAGAAGAGAGTGTCCTTACACCTTAATGGAATTACAAGGTTCATGGTGAAACAAGCCAAGTAAATCTTGATTCAAAGTTTGTAGAAATCTTCCACAAAGTTCGTCTCATCCATTTGTGTGGTTTGTAGTTGCTAATTGGTACAAACTCCAATTTTTATGATAGTACCTCCACACAGTTCAATATTTCAAACTAATTGGATAGCTCATGGACGTAACTAGTTAAACTAATTTCCCACCATACCTACCAAATAAGATAAATATTTCAAAAATATGGAAAAATTTAGGCAGAAAGTTAAACTAATTTTTAAGGTCACTAACCCATCATAACTTGGTTAAAAATATGCATATGACCAAACAAACTCAAAAAGACACAAACAAATTTATACTATTCTTTTTGGAAATTCTTATTACAAGCCAACCAATAACTATGTTTGCTTTAACTTTTAAGCTATATTTCAATATTAGTGCTATTATATGGCTTATCAAGCTAATAAGGAGACAATTTAAGTGTGACGAATCTTAAATTTTAGCTTGTAATAATGGGGGTTTATTGTATGCTTAAGCTAAATCATATAATTTTGATAAGCCATATAATAGCACTAATATTGAAATAGATTATGAGTTCTTTTCTTTATATATATAAAATTTATTTAAGGAATGAATTTATTCTGTTTATTATATTTTATTTTATCAATGAATTATGAGTTCTTTTCTTTTTATATATAAATTTTCTATAAAGAATTAATTTATTATGTTTATTATATTTTATTTTATCAGGAAATTAATGTTACTAAGACATATAAAATATAATTCATAGAATTGTTAGTACAATTCATGTTGCTTAATCATAGAATTTTTATCACAATTCATCAAAATTAAATAATTTTTTTACACCAATTTTTTTTTTGGTTTGGGCGGTTAAATGAAAAATTTTTACACCATCCCACTAAATAATTTCCCACCATTAGTTTCCCGGTTAAATGAATTTTTTTGCTAAATAGTTATTTTAATTTTTATTATATACACAATCTCTCTTTTCCTCCTCTTAGGTAGTGAATGGAAGCAGTTAAGCGGGACGGAATTCAACTGTGGCGGGACGGATCAAACAAAATACACCAATCACACAAATATCACATATGTGCAGAAAAACGCATTAACACAATATATATTATATACATAATGAAACTTTATAGATTTTGGTTGTTTTTCTCTTCAGAAAGCGGTACGGTCTACCCACATCAAAATAGAAGAGGGTAGAAGTGCAAGTGCGATTTTCATTTTTTTATATATAAAACCATTCTTTAATATATGGATAGATATACACACACCTATATATAATATATACTTCTCTACATAAACATATAATTTTTTATTTTACTTGATTTAAAATATATATGTCAAATAATTAAATTTTTACTTTTAATATATTGGATATTTAAAGTTCATAAATACATGAAAATGTTTTTCTTAAACCCAAAACAAAATATAATTTACAACTATATAAAATATTAATATATTCATCTATAATTTGTAAAATGCACTATTTGTTATCTTTTTCATCATTCAATAATTTAGTTCTGTAACGCAAGTAAATCTTTCACCAATTATAAATTATTATATACTATTTCATTTTTCTAACCGCACTTGTCCCGCAAATATATTTCTTCCGCACAAACCGCAGTTGAACCGTACCGCACTATTAAATCATTTGTCCCGCACAACCAAATCCGCTGTCGCCATTCGGACCCTTAGTTTTTTTTTTTTTCCAAAAACTTTCATTTTATATATCACATGGTAAAGATACAAGGTGAAACAAAGTTACCCAATGTACAAGAGTGGATAGCTCCACATAACAGACTGCTGGGAATTAAGACAGAAACAAACATTAAGCTAGAGGTTACAACATTAGTATCAACACATTCAGCTACCAATGCAAATCGATGCAAGCTGGTAAGAGCCAAGAACATCATCACTCTCTCAATAAGATCAATCTTCCAATCTGAAACTGGAGTTGAGCTTATAGCTTAAAACATATGCTTGGGGTGTGATCGGATCTTACACATCATAACTGCGTCTTTCAGAGAATTAGTAACCGAATGTCTTCAAAAAGTAATCAGAAGAAGATCAGCATGCTTTCTTTTTTCACATCTTCTATCTTCCAAAAAGCTACGACCAATAATTACAAACTACCCTAGAACCAACTAGTAATTTTTATTCTCTAACTTTGTAACAACCAAAAGGTACGAAGCCTTGTCAGAGAACAGAAGCATCTGTCTCTGATGGTTATCTGCAAGTTAAGAGAATCAAGGAGGGTCTGGGGATACCGTGTAAAACTTGACTCCATTCTCCTTCGTACGATGGCGAGTATTCCTCTTCTGCTCTGAAACTATTTGTTTACCTTTCTTTCTCTTAGAGCTCTCCCCCACTTCAAACCTGTGATTAGCTTGAGCAGCTCTTACTGAGTTGGATCCCGTGGACTCCTGTTTACACTTAGGCGTTGCGGCAGACAAGTTGTGTATAGGCTGCTCTGCAACAGCTTCTACCCTGTTGTGTAAGGGAGAGGGTTGTCTAGGAGGTTGAGAGATAGGTGAGTACGATGAGATATCAGAGCTCTCTGAACTCTGGATGTCCGTTTCACGATTAGGAGAATGTGAATTTTGGCCTTCATCCCATACCGGGACCACAAGTTCATCATCATCCTCTGCAGGAACAACTGGAGGAACTAGAAAGGGACAGTAGCTTGCTTGATGGTTTATACGGCTGCAATTACTGCAGATTTTTGAAAGTTTTTCGTATTCAAAGCCGACCATCGCACGCTCGCCAGACTGAAACCTAACACGTCTAAAAAAATGGATCCTATCTGTGAAGACAATTCTAACTTAAACCCTAAGAAAAGCAATCTGAGGGGTAGTGTCTTCATTGAAATCGAGTACCATAACATCCCCAATAGTGTTAGCGATGTAACAGACCGTTCTTTCAGAAAAAGGGATTCCACGTAACTGAACCCATAGGTCTATATACGTGAGAAATTCCTCTCTTGGGAAGTCTTCCCATCTTTGTAGCGCCACAAACCACTCTTTATACAACCAAGGTTGGCTTCTCAGCACTGAAACCATATCCTCTTCTAGTTGAAATCGAAACTGGACATGGCTATCATCCAGTATACGTCCATGAACTCTCGAAGATAAACCCCATAGACGTGGAAGTTCCTGAATCACCATCTTCAAGGATTGATCTCTCGGGTTCAGGGGTTTCCCAATCAGACTTATTCTGTTTTTAGCCAAGACACTAGCATAAGCAGTATGGGGAATGAGGAGTTCAGGGTCATCCCGACCCAAAACCATGTATTGGATGTCATCCCATAATTCATGAGCCATGATGTGAGCAAGCGAGTGATTAAGGAAGAGAAAGAAACAGAGGTGAAAAGAAGGAAAGCACAAGGCTAGTATATATAGGAGGACATAAAGTTTATAACTCTAGAACCAAAAAGTCAAGGGTGACGACATAGGGGACCAAACCCAGAGATATAGTGATTAAACAGAATAATCACCGCCTAAGGCTCAATCAAACTTTGTCTTATATCAAAATCTAAGTATTTAATATAATTCCTTGGTAGCAAGGAAAGGAAGGGAAAATATTTTAAGTAGAAGATAAGGAAAGATATTATGAAGGAATCAAAAAGAGACTTAGCTACCAAGGCCCAAGGAGCACGATGATCATAGAGCATGATCACAACAGAAAAAACCCAGAAACCAAGAATTTTTGTTTTTTCCAAACTTAAAGAAACAAAAATTAAAAAAAACCTATCCAGCTTTAAAATAAGAAAATAGAATGCTGGAATAGTGAGAAGCAAAAAGAAACCTACCCAGAAGTGAAAGAGTCTACAATGAAACTCTTTTCCGTTTCAAAGAGATCTTTCAGCCACACAGGAGAGCCTCTGGCAACATAAGAACTTAACCTCCTGTCACTCGTAACACTGTCTGCAATCATAAAGGCTCCAATGTTGCAGTTCTTTGGTTCAAAGAGAATAAACCAATTAGGTTTATCACTGGCTAAAGTAAGGAAAGGAGAGATATGATTTGCAATCGCTGGCCATTGAATAGGTTTGTGTATTGCCTTAATAATGTCCAAAGTCGTAGCAGCAAAGGTAACATGATCAAAATGCAGACTACTCATACTTTCCAAGGCCCAATCCCAACTTTTAATCTTAGCTTCAAAAACAGATCCTACTTGAGCAAAGGATCTTCGACTGTGAAGGAGTACATTACCAAAAGAGTCTCTTACAATCCAAGAAGCACCCGAGAGAGCCAGCTTTTTGTACCAAGAGAAGCCAATATTGCATTTAACTTCATTTCTGAAGGGAGGTTGCCAAGTTAATACCTGTGGAGGTGAATTCGGGTTTTCATTCAGGCTTAAAAACTGAGCTGCATTCCACTCATTGGCCGCTTCCCCAGCTTTCTGAGCTAAAAGATTAGACTTTTGGTGATATCCATTAAAGAGAAA
Source organism: Camelina sativa (assembly GCF_030686135.1). Taxonomy (NCBI): domain Eukaryota; kingdom Viridiplantae; phylum Streptophyta; class Magnoliopsida; order Brassicales; family Brassicaceae; genus Camelina; species Camelina sativa. The sequence continues at coordinate 28,546,348 of NC_141896.1, read as the reverse complement.
TGAATTCCTGTTTTTCCACAAGTACCACAGGATCCAAGGAAAGTCCAGATTAAGATTGTCAGGGAGTGGTACACAATGTTTGAAACTGAAGAGATAATGCAGATTTTCGAAAATTGTATCTCCAAAACCCATCAAAGGCATAGGCACATTAGAAAGGGCCCATACCTGTCTTGCAAATGGACAGAGAAACAATATGTGATTAATTGATTCACAATCCTCATCACAAAACATACATCCATCAAAAACTCTGATTCCTCTAGATCGTAATCTGTCATAAACAGGCAAAGCACCTTTAAGAGCTTTCCAGAGAAATTTTTTTTATTTTGGGTACCGTTTTAACCTTCCAAACAGCTTTAAAAACGGGATTTCTCGATGGCAAAGCTTCCTCTTCTGATAGTCTAATTTTGTGAACCTGTTGATACATCAGTTCATAGCCAGATTTTGCAGAGTAGATACCATTGTTTGTTTCCCCCCAACAATAAGCATCCGAAAAACCAATTCTAGGCTTTATAGCTTTAATGAGATTAATCTCAGAATGGTGAAACAGAGATCTTAAAAGACTGACATCCCAATCCCCAGTAAAACGGTTAAAAAGATCAGCCACTTTGAGGTTTATGTTCATGAGAGAATGGATACCAATAGGTCTTCTTGGGCCATTTTCATATAACCAATTGTCTATCCAGACAAGGGTATTATCTCCATTTCCAATGGTGCGCTTGAGACCTTTGTTAAGCAGAGCTTTTCCAAACTGCAGACTTCTCCAAGCATAAGATGGTCTTTTACCTGTTGGTGCTGTTAGGTAAGGGGAGGAAGCATAATATCTGCTTTTAAAGAATCTTGAGAAGAGACAATCCTACTCATGAAGAAGGCGCCAAGCTTGTTTCGCTAAAAGAGACTGATTAAAAATTTCTAGATCTTTGAACCCTAAACCTCCAAAAGCCTTGGGAAGAGTTAACTTATCATAGCTTAACCAATGTATCTTATTCTGGAATTGAGAGTTATTCCACCAATAATCCATCATTACTGAAATCAGCTTAGTAATGGTTCCTTTTGGAAGCTTGAAGCAGGACATAGCATAAATAGGTAAGGCCAAAGCTACAGATTTTATCAAAACCTCTTTACCTCCCTGAGATAGATTTTTTGCATACCATCCTGTTAATCTTGATTGTAATCTATCCTTTATGAACCCTAATAATTGATGCTTCGAACCACTTAAACATTCCGGAAGCCCTAAGTACTTTCTGGTACCTCCTTCCAATTCAATTCTTGTTCTCATCTTGATCCAATCCCATAAGTTTTTGTCGGATTTGGTTCCAAAAGTGATAGCCGATTTCTGTTTGTTAATCACTTGGCCAGACATAGATTCATAATTCTCTAAACAATTCATCACCTCAACACATTGCTCTTTATTCATTTTACAAATGAAAAGGCTGTCATCAGCAAATAATAGATGAGTTATTGCTGGACCAGAGGGATGGAATTGTATGCCAGAGATTTTACCTTCGCATTCTGCTTGCTTGAAGAGATGGATTAAAGCTTCCGTGCACAGGACAATAAGAAAGGGAGAGAGAGGATCTCCTTGACGAATGCCTGTTTGTGGTTTAAAATCTCCAAAGTTCTGTCCATTAATTACCACAGAGTAACTCACGGAAGTAACACAGCCCATTATCCATTTTATCCAGCGGTCTTGAAATCCTAGAGCTTGAAGCATTTGATGTAAAAAACTCCATTCAAGTCTATCAATCGCTTTAGACATGTCTGTTTTAATCAACATAGCAGACTGAGAGAAAACTGGATGGGTATGCAAGCTATGAACAACTTCATGGGCTATTAGAACATTATCTGAAATAAAACTCTCTGAGACAAAAGCAGCCTGTGTTGGAGAAATTAGAGCAGGTAAGTGTTTCTTCAATCTGTTGACCAGAATTTTCGAAACAATCTTGTAGATCACAGCACAAAGACTAATCGGCCGAAGGTCAGACATCTTGGTTGGAGCTTTTACTTTCGGGATTAAACATAGGAGCGTATGATTCCAATCCTTAGGCATACAACCAGTTTCAAAAACAAGAAAACCTCAGAAAACACTTGCTCTTCGATTACTGACCAGTATTTTTTGTAGAAAAACCCAGTTAGGCCATCAGGACCTGGAGCACTTTCACTTTTAATGGAGAAAGCAGCAAACCTAATCTCGTCAATTGTCAATTGCTTAGAAAGTTCTTGATTCATGTTAGCTGTGACTCGAGGCTGGAAGTTTCTTAAGTAAGTCTGAAGTTGCTGCGGTTGAGAGGACTTGAAAAGATCCATGAAATACTTAACTGCAATCTCACCCTTTTTGCTGTCTGAGCAGTGATCACCCCCTGTTTCATCCACGAGGAATGGTAGAGCGTTTTTTACTCTAGCAGAATTAACAGAAGCTTGAAAAAACTTTGTATTTCTATCTCCATCAAGGAGCCATTTTTCATGGCTTTTCTGTCTCCAGTATACTTCTTCTTCCCTAAAAGCAATAGCTAATTCTCTCTTAATAGCATTAATCCTTTGAAAGCAGGGATTGCGAGAATCAAGCTGAGCAGACAACTCTTGTCTTAATCTTTTAATTCTACTTATCGAACTAGACCAGAACTTCTTCTTCCAAACACTAATGTCCTTTCTGCAGTTTTTTACCCTTGCTATTAAAGAAGTTTTACTTTCATTGTTACCTTTATTCCATGCTTTTTGGATAACTGCCAAAAAAGATGGATCTTCAGCCCAACGCTTATCAAACCGAAACTGTCTAAGAGATAACTGCTTCTCACTGCTAAACTTGATCAAAACAGGCTTATGATCAGACCCAAGCTTTTCAAGGAACCATTGATGCACATTCGGGAAGCTAGAAAACCAAGCAGGATTACCAAAACCTCTATCTAGCTTGCACTGAATCCACTGTTTGTTTCTAACACCCCCCCCCCAAGTAAAACCATTTCCTGAACTGCCAATTTCTGTCATGTCGCAATTTTTCAACATAGTTCTAAAGGGATGGAAAGAATTTAGTTCTCGCAGTGGACCTCCTTTCTTTTCATCATTAGACAAAATTGCATTGAAATCTCCAGCCATGCACCAAGCCTCTGTTCTTAACATACCAATACTAGTAATTTTATCCCATACAAAAGAGCGTAGATTAGTATCTGGGTTTCCATAAACACAAGAGAGAAACCAAGACTTCAAACCAGAGGAAACTTTCATATCTATAAGATTCTTATCCACAACCAAAAAATCAATATCTAGGGTCTCATTCCAAAAGATTGCTAGACCACCACTGAGACCTAAGGGCTCTACAGTTCTGAGATGATGATATCCTAACCATCCTTGAACTTTTTTAACAAAAACTTCCATGTTCTTCGTCTCCATGAGGATAAGTATGTCAGGGGAATGTTCTTTTCTCATTTCCCTGAGGTTAGTAATTGTCCAAGGGTTCCTCAGTCCTTGGCAATTCCAAGTTAAGACGTCTTACTGATTCAACGGCAGTTCACTATGAACTACCGTATCTAGGTGAAGCTGAGAATAATTAACCTCTCCCTGTCCTTGTAGTTGATCTGATATCATTGAAACAGCTTCTGAAACAATCACTAAAGAGCCTGGGATAACTTTCTTATTTTTTCCTTTGCGGTCCTTAGAATTCTTTAAACAAGATCTCGGTCGTTTACAAGCAGCTATTGCTATAGGAGAAGTCTTTGAGGAGCTAGCCTCTAAACTACCAGAGTGAAAGGTAGATAAAGAACCAAAAAGGGAAGTACCTGAAACCGCATCCATATGAAGTTTTGCAGAGTTGTTTTTCAACGAGACTTGAGAACAAACGTTACTCAGTGGAGCTTTTGTTGCCTTAACCTGACAGGAATTACCATGTGTCTCCAACGGTTCCAAAATATTTCTATTCTCAGTAGCAAGATTATTGTTAGCAAGATTATTGTTAGCAGGATTTTCGATCACCAGATCGCTAGGATGTTGAATAAGGAACGGGCAGTGTGATTTCTCATGCGTCATTCTTTGGCAGTTAAAACAACGTTTTCTGATTCTTTCATAATCTATTCCTATTGCAACAAACGTTCCATTTGGTAGCTGGAGCTCCTTTGAATTTCTGAGCCTCTTGGAAATATCTAGGAGAACCCGGACTCTAATATAATCATTGTTTTGTGCTTCCTCCTCATCAAAAGGGAAATCAAGGATACGACCTATAGATTCAGGAATCGTCGAGATCGTATCTTTTGTATAGTGGTTCACCGGGATGTTACGAATCCTAATCCAAACCGGAAGAAACATCAAGTAATCCGGAGGAAGATTTTCAACCCATTTTTCCATCACCACACCCCAATCATCTTGCGTCCATACCCCTGTTTTGAGAACCTCATCCATATCCTCTTCGTACTTGAAAATGAATTGAAACTTATCCCTTGATAAAGCTACCCCTTTAACCCTATCATATAAACGCCAGATCCTGGGCATCTCTACAATCCACTTGGACATCTTTTGATAATCTGGATTTAAAAACCTACCTAGAAGACTTCGATGATTTCTGGCTGAAGAGCTGAATTTAGGTTGATCAGAGATGATCACAGGCAGGTCTTCTTTATCTTCGATTGACATCGCCTTCAGACATCTATCGAGCTGAGATTCCTTATCCAGACCCATAGATTCAGAGAAAATCACACGAATTGTAACTCAAAGAAAATTGTCGAAAACCGGACTGAAAACGTTGAAATCTCCGGTGATTGCTCTGCTCAGATATACAATCCGAGAGAGAAGTTCTTAATCCCACAAGGAATTGGGACTGCAGCTTTGAAACGGCGAAATGAGACGGCAAAGAGAGACAACGGTCGAAAGAGCAGGTAAGAGAGAGAAGAGAGCGTTTAGATATTTTTCAGATATTTTTTGGGGAGATTCTCAATGTCCTCCTCTTAGTTTATATCGACACTTAGAGAAAATAAGAAAAAACCTAAACTCTCTTCTTGCCTCCGTCGAAGCTGCTGTCCCAGATCTCTCCGATATCTCCGATCAATTTCTTCAGACAAACTGCAATGAATCTCTCTGGCCACCGTCTACCACGATCCTCCGACTCAGGTCCTGCAGGTAACTAACGATGTCTAATTACTAGTTCTGTTCTTCTTCTTCTTGGTAATCGATTCTTCTTCTTTTGCTTCTTCTTCTTATTGGGTTCCCTAATTACTAGTTCTGTTCTGTCTCTTTCTCCCTTCTTCTTGGGTTCCCTAATTACTAGTTCTGTCTCTCTTTGATTTTGAATTTTAAACATGAGTAAGTGGTAATTTTTTTTTTTTTGTTGGCTGCTATATCTCTTTCGACAAATAGCTTTGTTCATATTGTTCTTATTTGTTGAGTAAGTGCTCGTTTATGATTGATTTTTGAATTCTTGTTTGCTGCTCTAATGATGGTTCATATATCTTCCGACACTTAGCTTTGTTTATATTGTTCTGGTTGAAGTGTTCGACTTTTTTGGTTTTTTATTCTTGTTTGCTGCTCTATTTACGGTGTTTAGATATTGTTCTTCTGCTAGTTTATCTCTTCCGACACTTATGATTTGCTTTGAGTGTTGTCATTTGCTTGTTATGTGTTGCTATTTGTTAGTATTAAGAACATGTTTTTGATGGTTAGGATTTGTAGATGTAGATGTTTTTGATGTGGATCTGATTGGGACACTCTAATGGAGTATTGGGGAACAGAACCAACAAAGAAGAAGAGCAAGAGTGCTGCTGCAAGCCGCTTATCTAATCCTGATGGTAAAGGGATTCACAAGCTTGTGCAGGTCCTAAGTGTTTTTTGCAGATTGAGCATGAGATGGTAAGTGTTATACTTCTCCTATGTTATTATTTACTTTCATATCTATACTAATGTTTCATCTTTCTTTTTGTAGATGATTGAGTCTGCATCGGATGAACCACCAGCCTACACTGATCTTGTGCGGAAGACACACACACGCAAAGATGGAACTTTCATCGACCATCGTGCTGAGTGTCTTGTCAACGAAGTAGAGGAAGTTGTTTCACAGTTTACAAGTGAAGATGGTTCTCCGCACAGCCAAACTGCCACATCTGCTATTCTTTCTCGTGTTCTGTTGAACAAAGAATATCTGAAGGTACTCTCTTAAAAAATCTTTTAACTTTCTTAATGCCTCATGCTCTATGGTATGTATATATTGGTGAAATATCTTGCTCTCTTTTTGTTTTGTTTGTTTGGTTAAGTTTGTTTGTTTGCATTATATATGTATATGTTTGCTTTTGAATATATGTTTGATATTTGTTTTGTTTCTCTCACAGCGTGGACAGTCTAAAACTGGGTATGTCTATGGAATCGGCAGTGTTCAATACCGGGAAATCAATCCATCTGAGAAAGTAGCTGCTTCTATTTCCCGCAACCTCGACATGGAAATGCGTATCTCTAGTTTGGAGACAAACTTCAAGACGCTCAACACCAATGTTGCAGATTTGAATACTAACATGGGAACGGTTATGGGAGAGCTGGCTGCATCACGACAAGCACTTAATCTGATCATGCAGTCTCTTGGAATTAGACAACCGTCTGCTGCTGCTGCTCCTGCTACAACTTCTGCTGCTGCTCATGCTCCAGCTTCTACAACAGCTGCTCCTGTTCCAGCTTCTACAACATCTGCTCCTGCTCCAGCTTCTCCTGCTCCAGCTTCTACAACTCCTGCTTCAGCTCCATCTTCACACCAAGGCAACTTAGATGCTTGGTGTGCATCATTTGGTAGTTAAGTTTCGGTCAATGATGGTTAAGTTTTTTTGTTGAACTTTCTAACAGATAGACTTTTGTTTAGAAAGTCTTTTGGTAAAATGTAAGATAAGACTACTTAATGTGATAGTTAGCAATTCTTTTTGGTAATATGTAAACATCAAACTAATTATGATAATGTAAAATATGGTTATTTGGATTTCATGTTTTGTGATTTTGGCTTTTGGTTTTAGTAATTAACATTATTGTATAGTTTTGGCAAATAATCAGCCATTAAACAAATTATATTTGTAGCTTTTTAAAAAAAATAAAATATTTGTAGCTTTGTTACAATAATGCCACCAACATAAAATCATGGCTTAATAGCTAAGCTACTGGCATGTGATGATCAAATCGTGGCTATTATAGTCACTAAGCTCTGTGACAATTTCGTAGCTTCATATTGCCACGAATAACAAGTGAGTGTTACGTAACTAGATTAGCCACGAACTAAAAGTGATCAATACGTAGCTAATTTAGCAACGAAGCAATTGTGATTTTTACGTAGCTAAATTTAGCCACGAATGATGAGTGACAAATTCGTGACTTTAGAGCCACGAAAAAGCAAGACCAACAATTTAGTTACGAAGCTATAGCAACGATTTTTTCTTGTGACAATTCGTGACTTTTTAGTCTTATAGCCACGAATATTTAGGCTCAGCCACGAATATATTGGTGGCTATACATGTTTTTTTTACTAGTGATATATATATATATATATATATATATATATATATATATATATATATTTGTGTTGTACAACACAAGGAAATGGTTGTTTAACTTGATAGTGATACTTTATATGAAATTTATAATATTAACATGTTAATGTGTTGAGTTTCTATGTTACAATATTAGCATGTTTTAATCAATTAATCCAACTAATATTTGTATTCGTTAACAGTATGGTATCATAGCCGACTTGTAGCCATTGAAAGACTTCCAGATCATTCTTATTTTTGCTGTGGGAAAAATAATAATATTAAGTTTGATGAAGGGATTTTAGTCAAGAATGCCATTTTTGAAACAAAACTTATAGAAAATGCCATTTTTTTCTTTTCTTATCAATTCTGCCACTTTCCATTATCATGCCACATAGCAAAAAGACAGAAATAACCTTTTAGTAAATAACATTTCAGTGGACCAAATCCATATAATCAGGTTTAGTCCATCCCTAATTTGTCCATTAACCTCTCAAATTGATCTGATCTGCTTGGTTGGACTTTACATGTCTATTATTGTCCAAAATTTATCAAAATAACTTGTCTACCCTACAAGTCTGCTAAGACATGTACTAAACTTTTTGTACTTTGGGTGGACCAGATTCAACCTCTAGATAGGTTTTTTATGTCCACTCACAATTCTGTCCACATAACAGGTCTGCAGATACAATAGATCAAATACAACATCAAAATTCGTTGCGCACCCCAATTTTGTCCATCGGCGCTTTTTGTCCGTCGATGCTTTTTGACTCTGGTGGACCAGATCCGACAACCAAGGTATTTATAGTCCCTAAAACTTTATTTTCTCTAGCGGACCATATCAGCTTCATAAGATCAAGATTTGTTAGTAAAATGGAAAAGTTTGGTTTACCAGTTTTCTAGTCCACCGGATCTGGTCTATCGAAAAACAAAAGACATCTTGACATCTTGTCCATTGGACTGTGGATCTGGTCCACCGGAGATGCATCAATGTGTTTTTTGAATCGCAAATTTTGGACAGGCAAATCATATAGAGGTTTGAAATGAAAGAGATGGAAATTTGGAGAGAGAGAGAGAGAGAGTTGGATATGTGGAGAGATGGGGTTTTGGAGAAAGAGAATAAAGTTTTGGAGGTTTTGAGAAAAACAAAAATGGTGAATTGGAGAGAGATCGAAAGAAATAAGAGAAGAAGAGAAAAACAAATGAAAGCTTTAATTAAGGACAATTTTGTCATTTTAGATTAGCCAAAAGTGGGTCCTATGGCATATTAGAAAATGCTTGGTTGAAAGTGGCATTGGTCACAATGAACTGCACTGTACATGGCATAAATCATAAATTTTTCTTTGATGAATCTTCCAACATGAAAATAACCGAAAAAAAAAAAACAGCTTCAAATTTGTTTCCATTTTTAGAGATCTCTCTCTTTCCCCTTCCCTAACCTCGCCGTCAAGACTCGGAAGTTGAAACTCACGCGTTGCAATTGCGCGTAGACGAATAATGAAACCATATCCACTGAAACGAAAGAAAGAAAAGGAGCAACAGTGACGCAAAAGCTAGACTTATTCCAAAGTTACGCGCCGCACCTAGACTCTATCTTCTATACCGTTAGATCTAAGTCAAACTCAACAAAGTATCTAAATCCAACGATCAGGTTTACGTATCCGTGTTAAAAAATAAGCACACGGTAGAAAAACAAAAAATTCAACTAAAAGACAAAACAATCGGAGAAGAGAACAATCAGGTCTGGCTCTGCTGTGTCTCTTTTGTCTAATTGTCTCCACTGAAAAAATTCAATTCAATTCACCGACTGAGCCATTTCGCCGGTGGAGAAGAGAAGAAACCACCGATGCAATCAACTAATGTCGGCGACGGAAGTGGTGAGGACGGTGGAGGAGGAGGAGAGATGAGTCGAAGTGGGTTATCTCGGATCCGTTCAGCTCCAGCTACTTGGATTGAAACCCTACTTGAAGAAGAAGAAGAAGACGAGGGAGATGGTTTGAAACCTAATCTTTGTTTAACAGAACTTCTTACTGGTAACAACAACAACTCTGGTGTGATAACGAGTCGTGACTCGTTCGAGTTCCCGAGTTCTGTTGAGCAGGGTTTGTATAGTACTACCCACCAAGGTGGTGGCTTTCACCGTCAGAATAGTTCTCCGGCGGATTTTCTTAGTGGGTCTTGTGCTGGGACTGATGGGTTTTTCTCTAATTTTGGGATTCCGGCGAGTTATGATTACTTGTCGCCGAACGTTGACATTTCTCCGACCAAACGGTCTAGGGATATGGAAGAAGCACACTTCTCTTCTCAGATGGTAAGATTCTCCCAAGTATTTAGTATTAATTCAGATTCAACCTGCCAAAAAAAGATGTGAACTTTATTGAATGATCTTTTGTTTACTTTATTGTCAACTTGTCCGAATTTTTATGGTCAAAATGCTGAGTTCAGGTTCTGACTTGAGTTCTGTTATAGGGATTGAAACGGTTATAGTTTAATTGGGCGTTTGAATTCTTCGATTGTGGAGACAATAAAGATGTAAAAGACTAGTCTTGTCTAGTTTGTCAACTTGCATTTGTTTGAAACAAAATCGCAGCAAGTTGCAGTTTTATCTTTTCTTTGTTATCCTGTGGTTGCGTTGCGTAAAGCTTGTATTAGTAGATGGCAGCACATAAAGTGCCTTCCATTAGTCACTGCTCAAAGTCCATTTTTGATGTATTGATCCTTACATTTAAGGTTTCCATATCGGAAGATCGTGTAACTTGAGTAGTTTCGGAATGGTGGCTCTTAGTTATATTAGACATATTTTTATGGAGACCGTTAAGTCTTTGTGTGCATACGGATACTAAAATCTGCCCTTTTGTTCTGTTGAGTAGAAAGAAGAGCAAATGAGTGGTGGGATCTCAGGAATGATGGATATGAACATGGACAAGCTTCTCGAAGATTCAGTTCCTTGTAGGGTTCGTGCTAAACGAGGTTGTGCAACTCATCCTCGTAGCATTGCCGAGCGGGTAATTTACTTTAAATCTTTGTGCTAGATGATGCTTTCCAGTACTGATTTTGTTTCTTTCTCATTCTTGTTTTGTTATTAAGCTTTCTTCCATTCATTGTTTTAGGTGAGGAGAACGCGAATAAGTGATCGGATCAGGCGGCTGCAAGAACTTGTTCCAAACATGGATAAGGTAAATTTCTTTTTACAGGGCAGACTGATTTTCAGATTTCTTGGAATTTTGTTTTTTTTTATAAAAAAGTTACGAAATGGGTCCAAGATGATATATGCTTAAAGCTTAGGGTAAGAGTTAGTCCTCTTAGTTAGCTTAGCAGTAAAGGAGTTTGGATGTTAACTGTTGATGATTGTGAAGGCACTAATGGAACTTCAAAACTACTCCATAGTCCATAAACCATGATTGTGCGGTCTTTCAATCAAGATTCCGTGTAGTATATCTGAGTAGTTTGCCTTTTTATATTGGAATCAAACTTTTTGACGTTTCTGAAACTCTGGGAGATTTGTATAGCGATGATGATTCGGGTTCGTTTGTTTTATTTGTTGCAGCAAACCAACACTGCAGACATGTTGGAAGAAGCTGTGGAGTATGTGAAGACTCTTCAAAGCCAGATCCAGGTTTATCTACATATATACTAGTTGATTAGTAACACAAATTTATAGAAGAAAAATTCCAGGCTTTGCATTTATTTGATCATTTTATTTGGTTTTGAAATTTAATGCAGGAGTTGACAGAGCAGCAGAAGAGGTGCATATGCAAACCTAAAGAAGAACAATAATGTTTCCTTTAGGATTGATATAATTTGTATTTTTAAAAATCTAAAAAATGGTGATGATCTGTTCGAAAATTCGAAACATGATCCTATATTGAACTAAAAAAAAAAAAATAGGTGGTTTGATTTTTAGCTGTAAAATTTTTGTACAATAAGGAGAAGTTTTAAAGAGCTAATAAATAGAAGTATGTTCTTTATACAAGTGAGGTGAATATATTCTAACAGTCTTTATACTGTTATCTGTTTTTTTGGTCGTATCTTGAAACTGTAGAGGGAAAATTAAGAAACAGAGGAGCTGTGATAGATTGTTTGAATCCAATATACTTTGCAGATATTGATGTTGCTATTGCATCAATAATTTCATCACTACTAGTGGCACCATGAGTTGCAAAGAAAGGTCCAAGGTCGAAGTCTAAGCAGCTGATCCCTTCGCTGGACTGAGGATACACCCGTCCCCACTGCAAAAGTTCTGAAAATGGCTGCAACTTCCCACCCTTGTGATCCCAACAGTGCCAAACTTGGAGTCGTGCAGTCCCTATATGTGTCCTTCTATGCCGAACTACTGCGGAAACAACAAGAATACATGAAACATTCATTTTCGGAAGAGAAGTAAACAGCACATGATACTTATTCTTGATCGTATTCATCCTCCAGAATCGAAGGTCTTTACTTCTCCACTTGTGAAACACTTGAAACTTCTCATCACCATGGATAAACTGTGTCAGTAGTGTTGTATCACGGTCTTGCAAAGGTGTGTTGAACGCAAGAACCCTTAGTAAGCTAACTTCATGCTCTAGAATATCCATTGCTAGCATAGTTTGTAGCTGTAGCTTCCCATACACCATTGGAGAAGCTTTCAAGACAGTATATCCGTGGAGAACCGACACCACAAACACATTCTCTTGTAGCCTGTACTGTGCATCAGAAGAAGTTAAGAAACATATACCCGTTTTTGCTTCCTCAAGTGTAAGAGCAGTCTCTTCCCCTGATTCCACTTTACTCCAGAACTTAGGCTGCATATCAGAAGTATTAGACTGTTTTATGCTGCTTGAATCCTGTCTCAACCTCAATCTACACATCAACCGATTCATATGTGTATGCATCCTCCTCTTATGAGACTTAAGTTTGTGCCTTTCCCAATTTGATCCAATATAAGCAAAAAGAAAAGAATCCTTGAGCTGTCGAATTCCTGACATCAATTTGAACTTAAACTTCCAAGCTTTGAGATGTTTTCTCTGTTTAAGTTTTTGCTTCCTTCTTCTGTCTCTCACCAACATTTTATCGAACACTTGGAATACACATTGTGTGTTCTTGACAATTGTTGACAACTCAGAAATATCAACCCCTTCTGAAGCATCGACAACATATGATTGCTCCAAGAACAAATCATTTATGACATCCAATGACTCATTGCTAAACGTAAGGCTAGGTTCCAGTTCTGAATTCGATACCTGAGGTTGTGCAACACCATCATTCTCCATGTGTGATTCATTTGTCTCCACTTCAAGCTCTGAAATCGATTCTACTTCTTGAACGGATGATTCTGTTGGAACCGGTTCATGAACACAAAACGATTCGACCTCGGATGAAGAATAATTCTTCACCGGAGCAAATTGAGCCAACACTCTTTGCTTAAAGACACTCCAATCTATAATTTTCTCTTTATTCATCTCTCGCATAAACCATGACAATGCAACTCCGTCTAAATACAAGAAGATTAGATCAAGCTTCGCATCATCTGAGAAACGGCCATGATTGAAAAGCTTCTCCACTTTTGGGATCCACAGTGACGGATCTGTTCCCGTGAAGATAGGCGTATCCATACAACCATCATCGACATTGTTGATGTCCAGATCGGTCACAATTAGTATGTTTAGTTCGGTCAAAGGAGGGTCGAAGTTCTCTTTTATTATATTGATGCCGAGGCACAAAAGGACGGATTACAACTCGACTTAAACGAGTTACAAGTATAAACGAGAATAATCGACGAGTTGCTATCTCGTCGATCCTCCGAGCTATTGAGTCTAAACTGTAGATTTCCACTTGGACGAGCTGAGGCTTTCGTACTTGCTATCTCGATTCTTTTCCTTTTTCTCGATCCCCTTTTTCTGCGGACCGTACGTCTCCCTTTATAGGGAATCGTGTCGGTTCGTCTATACGAAAAGACCATAATACCCTCCCTTCCTTTGGAGATTTATCATGGGCTTTTTCTGGGCCAGGCCTGTTGTTTGGGGTGTGGATCCACCCCCAACAGTAGTCCCCCCCCCCCCCCCCGCGGCCTTTAGTTCGTAGTCTTTAGGCGAAGAACAGCCGTGAAGGAGCGAAGGGTCACGCGTGAAGGAACGGTTCCCAACTTTTGGGGTCGAATCGTTGTGTGCGGTGATCGACGCGCGTGAGATCCGGAAATCGTACCGTTATGGGGCGCGTGTCGTAATGATGACGCTTCCAGATCCTTCGTCCTTCTCCTATAAATATCACTTCTCCATTTCTCTCATTATCTTCTTCTCGCGTTTTTTGGTGCTCATCGTTCAGGTATTCTCCCTCCTTATCTCGTCGTTATTTTGCTTTTAGTGCGTCGTACTTTAACTATGAACTCCCCTCGTTCTCAATCGTCCGATCCATCCGTCGAGAGCCACCTTCGACGAGCGACGACTTCCGAATCTGATGGCTCTAATAGGTCTGTTCGCCGGGAGGGCCGTTCTCGGAGTCCTTCTGATTCGTCTTCGGCGGGTTCAGACATGGCTCGATTTGAAGAATTGAGACGTCGTCTCATTCCAAGGTCGGCGGTTCCAAGCTCGTCGGGTCTGCCTTGCAGGATTCTTTCCCTGATAGACGAGCCATTGATCAATGACCCATCCTTTCCCGAGTTGGACAACGTTCCTTTGCCAACCGAGAACCTTTTCTCTCATTTCCCTCCGTCGACGTTGAAACCGGGAGCGGCGTCTGATGCAGTTCGCATTGGGAAATTAAACACCGAACCGAGAATTCTGATTCCAGAACCATTTCAGCGTCCCTGGGATGCTCCTTCCGGCTTTATTTGCCTTTCGTAGAAGTACTTCACCGAGTGCGGGCTTACCTTCCCTTTGCCGTCTTTCCTGATGACATATATTGCTCGTCGTGAGGCGGCCATTTCTCAATTTGCCCCGGCGACCTTTCGAAATGCTGTTGGCCTTTCGATTATGGCCGAAGCTGCGGGGGTTAAGCTTACTTGTGATCATTTGGAAGAGTTGACGTGTCTGAACCCGTCGAGCCGAGACAAAACTCCTGGAATTTACTATGTAGCGTCGGGAAGGAAGACGACGCTCGTCGAGGGTGCTAAGGGCAAAACATATAATTGGAAGGGCTCATACTTCTTTCTTGAAGTCGGTGAGGGGGTTTTGGAGGATCCGTCGATTCCTTGGTTTTCTGGGTGGAACCCTTCACCCGGTAGCCGACCCTTCTTGCCTAGTATATTTTATTTGCACTATTCTCTGGTTGTGCTTAACCCTTCCCCCCCCTCTTCTTTTTTTTTTTTTAGTTGTTGTTCCAAGGTGTTTGCTCCCATACCCTCCTTCGTTCCAAGCCGAGATAGACGCGATCAAAGCTTTCTGCCCTTACGTTTGGCCAGGTACCGAGTCGAAAAAGGGGCATTCGAGGAAGACCTCCGATCCTCGAAGAAAGACAGGTACATCCTAGTGTAGTTGAACCCCTTTTTTTTTGCTGCTCCTTGAGTTCTCCAATTAATTTTGTTGCTTTGTGTTGTAGCCGGGACGATGGGTAAGATGAACTTGAGTGTTCCCAACGCGTCTGCTCGTTATCGCCGAGCTCCGGAGCCGCTGCCTCGTTCCGCTCCCCGTCAAGATGCTCGTCCGGGTGCCAATCCTCCAAGCTCTGGCTCGTCAAAAAGGGTTTCTCCTTCCTCTCGTCGGGTTGTGGACGACCCTTCAAGGATGCGTCCAAGATCCCTTCCTCCGAATCGTCATATTGGTCCAGAGGAGACACTTCCAAGGAAGAAGGTGGTCGGGACTCCTGGTCGCGTCGCCGAGGTGGCGAAAGATTCGCAGAAAAGGAAGGATGGTCCCGAACAAGAGCAGTCTCCCCCATCAAAGAAGTCTAAGTCGGTCGACTTCAGCTGGAACTTTACGCATTCCTCCGGGGCTCGTCCTTTTCCGGATGACTCGCGGTCCTGCGCCGAGTTATTTCGGAAGATCCACTTTGGTGAAGGTCGTCTTCCTGCAGTTGAGAAGATGAAAGAGGCCGACGCGGTTACCGACGTTGCTCAAGCGTCTTTTGAGGTTTGTCGATTAAACCAACTTGCCTTTAATCTTCCTTTACTCGTTTTTTCTTATGGTTGTCATTTTCTTTCACTTTGATAGTTTATTGCGCGTATCAATCGTCTGGTTTCTCGCTACGAGCGCCGTGTTCGGAACTTGGAAGGGGAGCGTTCTGGGGCGTCGAGTGAGAGGATCGAGCGCCTCGAGGCACAATTGGGGGAGGCGGTGCGGTCCAACTAGAGATTTAGCGACCTTATGGCCAAACTCGAACATCACCGGAGCGGGTTGATCACAGAACGAGACTCCCTTACGACGAAGCTTGAGGAGGCTGAAGTTGCCTGTAACGGTCTGAAGCTCACCCTTAACTCGGAGACGAGGAGGCTTAGAGATCGACGTGATGAGTATGGGCACCACGAGCGAATCAACGCTTTCCACGAGGTGGCTGGTCGCGTGCAGAGACTCTTATTGAAGCACAAAAGCTATGCCGAAGCGGTTGAAGCGTCGCGGGAGAAGTTTCTTGAGTACAACCAAGCTGTTGGGAACGTCCAGATGCTCGAAACGCTCGTTGCCGAGGGTCGGATTTCTTTGCTCGATGAGGGGATTAAGGTCCGAGTTACGGCCATGATGGGCCAACTGAAGAGCGAGGTTGAAGAGGTCGATCTGCCGGATATTACCGAAGCTGATTTCGACATGTCTTAGATCTTTGCCGGGCCTCTTCCCCCAATTCCAACTTGGATCGCTTCCCCAATCAGCGGGAATACCGAGGTCTGTAACGACGAGGGTGGGAGTGACGGATCGGAGAGTGGGGAGATTGGGGGTGAAGATCTGGACGAGCAGGAGAAGGTCGACGATCGTCCTTCTGATGGAGCTGAGGTGCAAGCTGAAGACCACCCTTCTGATGGAGCTGAGGAGCAAGCTGCCGAAGGACTTCCTCGTCCGTCAACTCCCGGGCATAAGTCGCCGGTTGTTGGCTTAGTTTCGTGACTCTTCCGTTGTCGCCGTGTCGAGGGGTCGGCTCCCTCATACTATCTTCTGTTTGCCGTATTTTGGGGTCGGCTCCCACGTACATTTATGCGCCGTGTTTAGGGGTCGGCTCCCTTCCGAAACTTTATTCTTGCCCTTGGGGCATTTGTTCCTACTCTATTTAATGCCTTATTTTTCAAAACGTTGCTTTTTGGTCTCATTAAATGCGTTTTCTGTTTTGAAACTTGCGCCTGTTGGGACTTGTGCCTTTCGTTCTATAAATAGGCTCTGTGTTTCCCTTTCCTCAGTCCTGTCTTTGTTGAGTTTGTTGTTTGCTTTTTTTTTGTTGGCAGGAAGGAAGAAGTTATTTTTTTTGTTGGATCAGCATGGTTGCGTAGGGCGCGGGCACAGCTCGGCGTTAGGTCTGACGAGGTGATTCAGTCGGAACTCGACTATTACAATGCTCGCATCCAACGGCTAAGAGCTTACATCATTGCCACCCGTCGTTCGTTCGAACGTTACTACGATTTCTGTCGTGTTGACGGGGTTGTGGAATGTCTTGAACCGCTGATCGACGAAGGGCTTTTCTTCCCGAAGTGGCGATGGGATCGTTTGGTGGAAGAGCGTACCGGGCGCGAAGATTTTTGTGCGGAAGTGGTAGTTCCCACGCTTGAGCAGGGCGACCTTGATACCCTTGGTCGGAGGCCGTTTGAGGAGCGGGAGGAGATCAAAGCTTGTCGTGATCGTATCGACGTGCTTCGTCGTTACGTGAGGCAGTTGGAGAGCACAAACCACTACTTTAGCGAAAGTAGTCGTGCTGAAGGGATCTGCGCGTACCTCGAAGACATGGTTGGATGAGGCATGGCTGTTCCGATGGATCTGCTGAAGGATGTGAAAGAATTATGTCGCTATTGGCAGACGACAATCGGCGGGTTGGAATTTAATGAGCCTTCCAACGCCGATCTAGGAATTGAATGACTTGTCTTTCCTTTGGTGTAGCTCTCTTTTTTTTTTTTAGTTTGTGCCGTAATGGGGTCGGCACCCACATCAGGCTGTTGCATCCCCCCTTTTAAATAAGTCAAATTTCATGTTACTTTTGAGAGTTCTACTTTTACACTCTCTTCTTTTTTTTGAAAAAAGTGCGACTCATGACGGTCGGCTTATCTTTGTTATGCGAGTTAGACTCGGCTTAATATAACCGGGGGCGACCGTTAATAGTCGGCTTACCCTTTAGTGCGAGTGACGAGTCGGCTTAAAATAATCAGGGGCGACCGCTAATAGTCGGCTTACCCTGTGTGCGAGTGCGACTCGGCTTAAAAAAATACGTCGGAACGTCGGGTCGTTACCAGGCCAGGATAACGACTGAAATAACTTATAAACGACAATTCATTCTTGAAAAAGAAATTTTATATTTTTGGCGGCTGCGTCTCATAAAACGGGACTGCCTACGTACCCCCCGATCAGAAGGGATCAAGCCGATCGTAGTTCACACTTACATGCTTATTTAAACTATAGAAAGGACGAGCTGGATATAGCCGAGCTCGCTTGATGACTTTTAGTAGTAGTAACGCTTGAGATGCATCGAATTCCAAGATCTCGGCACTGGTTTTCCGCCCATTGTTAGTAGTTCGTACACGCCGGGATGGACGACCCTCGACACTATATACGGACCTTCCCAATTTGCACCCATTTTTCCGGCGTCCGGCTCGGCAGTATTTTCAAAGACCTTACGGAGGACGAGATCGCCTTCGTCGAAATACCGATTGTGGACTTTCTTGTTGTAGTATTTGGCTGCGGCAAGCTGATAGTTCTGGATTCGTAGGAGTGCTTTGTCCCGTTCTTCTTCCAACTCGTCGAGCCTATCCATTTGCATCTGACTGTTGAGTGCGGTGTTGTGGACGAGCATTGTTCGTCGGAGGCTGGAACTGCCGACTTCGGCGGGTGCCATTGCTTCCATCCCATAGGCTAGGGAGAATGGGGTTTGGTTAGTGGACGTCCTTGGTGTTGTTCGGTAGGACCAAAGTACTCCGTCAAGCTCGTCGGCCCAGGCACCCTTCTTGGCGTCTAGCCTTTTCTTAAGACCATCGAGTATGGTTTTGTTGGTAGCTTCGGCCTGGCCTTTGCCTTGTGGATACCGCGGCGTCGATTTGCTTAGTTTGATCCGCCATCTTGCACAGAAATTTTCGAATTGCAGGGAGATGAACTGCGATCCGTTGTCAGTGACTACTTCATATGGGAGACCGTGGCGACAGATTACGTATTTCCAGACGAAGAGTTGGACGTCCCGAGCTTTGATATTTGCGTCAGACTCGGCTTCGACCCATTTGGTGAAATAATCGGTTAGGACGAGTATATATCGCTTTTGTCTGGAAGTTGGTAGTGGGCCAATGATGTCCATCGCCCAACGCATGAAAGGGTAAGGAGCTATTCCGGCTCGTAGGAGTTCAGTCGGCTGATGAATAATGGGGGCATGTCGCTGGCATTTTTCGCACTTGGCGACGAACTTTTCACAATCAGATATCATAGTTGGCCAATAATGGCCGTGCTTCTTGATTCGTAGTGCTAAGGCTCGGCCGCCTGAGTGATTTCCCCCAGCTCCTTCATGTGTCTCCATCATCACGCGTTCAGTGTCGTCGCCGTGTATGCAAAGCAAAAGGGCTCCTGACGCCGTCCATCGAAGCAAATGATCTTTCATCAAGGTGTAGTGGGCGGCTTTAGCCTTTAATCTCCGCTTAGCCCATTTGTCTGTCGGCACGTCGCCGTCAGCTAGGTATGCTCGGATTTCAACTCGCCAATCTGTCGCGTCGCTGCTAGACGCAGGTTCGCACCCTCGGTGCGACCTCATCGTTCGATAGGTGGTTCTGATTTCATTGGGCTGGTGGAGTGCGAGACAAGTCTCGGCATGCGTTTCACTTATGCTCGGCGTATCAATGCTTTCTACCGGGATGATTCGTCACAGATCGGGATCCGATGTCGAAGCGAGTGCTGCCAAAGCATCGGCCGGAGCGTTGTCCCCTCTGGGGACTTTGATGAGCTCGAATTCGTCAAAACGTTTTGACAGAATCTTGACGACATCGAGGTAGGCTGCCATGGGCTCACTTTTAGTGTCGTACTCGCCGCTGAACTGGTTGGTGACAAGCTGAGAGTCGCAAAAAGCTCGTATCCGTTTGATCTGCATTCCGTTAGCGAGCTTAAGCCCGGCGATGAGTGCTTCATACTCGGCAACGTTGTTGGTTGCTTGGAATCGGAGACGGAAGGATTGCTCCAAAATTTCTCCGGTCGGCAAAGTTAGTCGAATCCCTATCCCTGACCCAAGATGAGAGGATGCCCCGTCCACATGTAGGGTCCACCGGTCATCTGATGGGTCAGTGGGTGTTGGTTCGGCTTCCCCAAACGGTAGTTCAATCAGAAAGTCAGCGAGTACTTGGGACTTTGCAGCTGGACGAGTTCGATACCCAATGTCGTACTCGCTAAGTTCGATTGCCCATTTTGTTAGTCGGCCCGATTGATTCGGGCTGTGCAGTATGGATCGTAAAGGTTGGTTGGACAGGACAGCGACAGTGTGCGACTGGAAATACGGTCAGAGCTTTCTTGCGGACGTGACGACTGCCAGGGCAACCTTCTCGACTGTCGGGTAACGAGTTTCCGCGTCGTCGAGTGATTTGCTTATATAAAAGATGGGTCGTTGCTCTCCTCGATCGTCTTTAACAAGTACACCGCTGACGGCCGACTCTGAGACTGCGATATAAAGAAATAAGATTTCGCCGAGCTCCGGTTTTGCTAAGATCGGTGGGGTCGATAAATAGTTCTTTAGCTCGTTGAACGCGCTGTGACAGGCCTCGGTCCACTCGAACTTGCCCTTTGTTTTGAGAAGCTGGTAAAATGGTAGACATTTGTCGGTTGATCTGGATATAAAACGGTTTAGAGCAGCGATCCGTCCAGTTAATCGTTGTACTTCTCTGGCGTTCTTTGGTTGTGGTAGATCAATGATCGCCTTAATTTGCTTCGGGTTCGCCTCGATGCCTCGTCTGGTTACCAGGTACCCAAGGAATTCGCCGGATTTGACTGCAAATGTGCATTTGGCCGGGTTAAGCTTCATCCCACACTTATTAAGGGTATCGAAGCATTGTTGCAGATGAGTGATATGATCCTTTGCGTGCTGTGACTTGACGAGCATATCGTCGATGTAGACCTCCATAGTCCGGCCGAGTTGCTCGGCAAACATCTTATTGACTAACCGTTGATACGTCGCTCCCGCATTTTTCAGGCCGAAAGGCATGACCTTGTAGCAGTACGTCCCTCTATCTGTGATAAATGATGTTTTTTCCTGGTCGTCCTTGTGCATTAGAATCTGGTTGTAACTGGAGAAGGCGTCCATAGAGGTTAACAGCTCGTTGCCTGCAGTCGCTTCGACGAGCTGATCGATTCTTGGCAATGGGAAACTATCCTTTGGGCAAGCCTTATTAAGGTCGGTAAAATCGACGCAAATTCGCCACTTTCCATTCTTCTTTTTAACGACCACCGGATTAGCTAGCCACTCTGGATATTTTACTTCCATGATTGACCCGGCGCCGAGGAGTTTGTCAACTTCGTCGTTCACTGCTTGCGATCGTTCAAAGCCTAACTTGCGCCGTTTCTGTTTGACCGGCTTATGCGTTGGGTCGGCATTGAGCTCATGGGTCGTGACACTTGGGTCGATTCCTTTCATGTCAGCCACGCTCCATGCGAACGTTGAGATGTTGGTTTTGAGGAAGAGTATCAACTCGTTCCTCATGGCGGATGTTATCTCTGTGCCGATATTTACGCATCGTTTCTTGTCGTTCTCGTCTAGGCTCACCTCCTCGACCGCGGCAACGCCCTGTTGGACGGCAGTCGGCTTTCCGTCTGTCGGTGACGTGCTACTGTCGCCGACCCGCTGCTTTGATTGCTATAATTTCTTTCTGGTGCGAAGCTTATGCTCGATCAGAAAACAGGCCCGTGCGGTTTGCTGATTGGCACGCAGTGTGTATATTCCTTTCGAAGTTTTGAACTTAACGCACTGATGATATGTTGACGGGACGACTTTCATCTTGTGGAGCCATGGGGTTCCAAGGATGACGTTGTAGATCGTTGGCTTGTCGATAACCGCGAACCGGAAGTATCTGGCTATCCCCCCAACGAAGATTGGTAAGGTGATGGTGCCGACGGACATAAGATGATCCCCGTCGAAGCCCGTTAAAGAGTGACATTCTGGCATAATGTCCTGTTCGCCGACTTCCATTTTGGCCAACACGTCCCTGAAGATGACGTTGACTGAGCTTCCAATGTCGATCAATATTCTCGTCACCTCACTTTCGCCGATCAAGAGTTCGACGACCAATGGATCGTTATGCGGTAAATCCAAACCTTCTAGATCTTTTCCGTCGAAAGTGATTGGCATGCCTTCAGCCTCGAACCTTGACGGCCAAGATTTCGTCATTTCAGCCTTCTTAGTATAATCTCTGATCGCTCTGACCGAATCGTTGCATCCGGCTAGCCCGCCCATTATCATGTTGATTCGTCGTATCGTCGGAGGACGTTGGTCGGGCTTGCGGTCTGTATGCGGTCGTTTTTCGTTACCGCTGTCTTCGCGCCGTTCGGTGAGTAGGTTCTGAATTTCCATCTCATCTTCGCTTTGGTCGGCTAGTACCTTTGAATCTTTGACGAATTTTCGAGCGATATATTCGGCGCGCTTGGCGTCGCTTTGTCCAGGTCGGGTTGTCTTGCTTCTGTCGGGCTCGACGACTATTGCCCCTTTCTTGTATCGCTCCATCAAGACCTTCTGGAGGTAATGACACTCGTCAGTTGCGTGGGTGGTACTCTGATGGTAGTCGCAGTACGGGGTTGCACTATTTTCACCTCCCTCTTTCCGTATATACTTGTTTTCGCCGATCGCAAAGGTTCGGCGAGTTCGATCTTGGTTTTTGACGAAATGTTGTCGAGGCTCGACGTAGTCAACTTTTGGAGCTGCGGCTACTGGCTGTTTGGGTATCGCACTTGCCTCTGAAGAATGCTTCTTAGCATTGATAGCTTTCTCTTCCTCGAGCCCAATGTGTTTTGCAGCTCAGAGTAATGCCTCGGCTACGGTCTCGACATGCGTTAAAGACAGCTCTTCCTTGAACTGAGATTCATACCAGAGCGCATTTCGAAGTGCGACAATTGCGGCAGCGTCCGGAATTGAAATGTTGACGTAGACTTCCTTGAATCGCCCTATAAAGGACCGAAGCGATTCTCCCTTGTGCTGAGTTAAGGCGTATAAGTTGGCATGGGAATTCTTATCCTCGAACAAAACAGAAAACTGCTTCAAAAATTCGGTTATCAGCTCCCTGTTACTATCGATTGATCCGGATGGGAGTCTCGAGAACCAGCTCAATGCGGTTCCTGTTAGATGCTCAGCGAAAACTTGACAAGCTCCAGCGTCGAATTCCGCCGGGCTGAACTGTAAAGGGCCAAGGGCTACGCCAAAGGTGAGTAAGAAATCTCGCGGGTCGACCGTTCCGTCATAGTGACCCAACCGTGGCTTGACTGCCCGTCTGACCGTCGTTGTAGCGAGTCTTCGAGAGAACGGAGTTCGCTGTGTTGCTTCGAGCATAAGTCCGACTTGGGGTGCCTTATCCGTTGCTTTTTGAATCATTGCGGCCATTTCTTTCATTTGCTCTTTGATTTCTTTTAGCTCGGCGTCCTTCGTTAGATCGGTTACGTCGTTATTTCGCTCGATAGGGTGCTGGGCAGGATTACATCCTAATCCGCTGGTTTGCACATACGACCCTGGCGTTGTTCTTACCGCGGTGAAGTTCACTGGGTTGAGCCGAGCGTTGTTGAGATGGTTGATTTCATCTTGTGAGTTAAACTGTGCCGCGGTGAGTGCATCCAATCGGCTGTTGGTTCGCTCTTCTTGCTGGTCAAGGCGTGTTAAGATTCCGCGGAACAGTTCGTCAATACTTGAGACGGGCTGATTGCTGAGCAAAGTAAGCTGCGTTGGGACCTGTGTTGGTTCTACGGTCACCGGGGTCGTGAGGTTTGTAGCTATGACAAAAGTTTCCGGGCTGTCGACCGTCACGACCTTTCTTGGAGCGTCTGGCGTGGGGAGGACTGCCTGGTCCGTTTGTTCCATTGCCGGGGTAGTCGTCCCCCCCGACGAGCTTCCTTCCTTGCTCTTTTCCTTGTCAATTATTGTCATCTCGTCTAATCGGTGTAGGTCCGTTCTTCAATTTTTTTAGAAAACTTTGACTTGGTTCCCCCTACCTGGCGCGCCAAATTGTTGATGTCCAGATCGGTCACAATTAGTATGTTTAGTTCGGTCAAAGGAGGGTCGAAGTTCTCTTTTATTATATTGATGCCGAGGCACAAAAGGACGGATTACAACTCGACTTAAACGAGTTACAAGTATAAACGAGAATAATCGACGAGTTGCTATCTCGTCGATCCTCCGAGCTATTGAGTCTAAACTGTAGATTTCCACTTGGACGAGCTGAGGCTTTCGTACTTGCTATCTCGATTCTTTTCCTTTTTCTCGATCCCCTTTTTCTGCGGACCGTACGTCTCCCTTTATAGGGAATCGTGTCGGTTCGTCTATACGGAAAGAACATAATACCCTCCCTTCCTTTGGAGATTTATCATGGGCTTTTTCTGGGCCAGGCCTGTTGTTTGGGGTGTGGATCCACCCCCAACAGACATCATCATAGATCACAGATTCCACCGTCTTCATCGCGTTGAAGCTCCGATCACAGTTTCACCGCACCATTGATAGATTGTTGTACACTCGATCTCACGAAGCAAGACTATATTCAATTAGAATTCAATGGAAGTAACAGAATAGAACAGAGTGGAAACGATAACAAATCAATGCTCAAATCTGTAAGCGACGATCAACATTGATCGTCTCCCAAGTACATCACAAGGGACCTCAAGCACATCACTCAAAGGATTTATAAACAGATTCAACATAAACTCTCTTGATACTCATCTCTCTTATTTATACTCTCAGACTGCAACTGCAGACCTTCCTATTGCATCAGAGGCTTCTCAAGCTCTCTTCAAACTACCAACCCAAAGTCCACGTCATTTGCCTTCATTTAGCTGATTTGGTTTCATGTCAGAAGTGAGAAAAAAAAATAGAGTCCACTCAAAACAAATCTTTGAAAGAATAAAAAAGAATATTCAGAAAGAGCTGAACTTGTGAGTTGTGAGTTGTGACCATTCTCAATATTGTCACACTAGCTACTAGTAGGCTAGTAGCCAATACCCATATGCATTAAGCAATGCACAACAAAATCATCAATCTCACTTGAAAACGCCACATACTTGAATTTGTAATTAACCTCCTTCTTCGAACTGTTAGACTTACGTCTTCTTTTAAGTTCGTTTGAAGTTGAATTTCATATTTTCTTCGTCTCTTTTGCTTTCCTCATTTCTCCAACCTATATTCTTGGGATCTAATAAAAACAATTTAACATTACAAATACTATTATGCATATGATATACTCCCTCTATTCCAAAATATGAGTTTTCGGCTACGCACATATTAAGAAACAATAAATATTTTATCTTTGAACAAAATTCAAACAATAAAAAATAATAATATAGAATTTAAATAGTCAAAAACTATTAAATTAATATTAAAAGTGTATAAAATTTGAGAAAATCTTATTAAATGGAATAAATAGAAAAACCTAAAAAAGCTTATATATTGGAACAGAGGGAATACAGTATTACTTTTTTTTGGGATTTTAGTGAAAAGTGTCATTTTGAAACTAAAATTACGGGAATTACAATTTTTCTCTTTTTCATTTGAGCAATGCCACTTTGAATAATTGTGGCATAACGAAGTTGGCATTGATGATAGATAAAATTGTTTTGTGGCTGTGAAAGGAGAGCATTAACGAGGGGAGTAAGATTTTGGTGGCCTCTAATAATAAAATTAAAAAGAAGCATTTGTTTAAGTAGTCTCATGTGGACATTAAATGTATAAAGTGGCATAACAAAACGATAGAGAAGTTATTACAGAATATGTGGACTATTTATTTGGTCCACTCGTTTGTGAATATATGGTAGACCATTTATTGGTGGATTTTGGACAATTTGTTTGGTCCGCTCGTCTGGGACCAAAGTTATGATAGATAATATGTGCAATATTTGCATTTATTTTTGCTGAGAATTTGGGCGATTTTGTAGTCGGCGAATAATCAAAGTAAAGTTATTCAGTCTAATTTATAGGACAAAAGGGAATAGACCAAGTTCTACAATCAAGTTGCAGGTTGATAGACAATAACTAGCGGACCGGTTGACAAAAACGACAAGGTCTAAGAAACTGCAGATTCAATAGACAACATATATAAGCTACAAGTGCACGGACATGAATCCTATATATAAAACTGTCCATTAGACAACCAAGTGAAGAAACAACTAGGGTAGACAATATGTTCATAACATGATGGATAGACAAATATTAACAAAAGTACAAGAAGAGTGATAATAAAAAAAGAAGTAGATTGCACAAAAGGAACTACAAAAGCCTTTACAAAATAACAAACAATTTCTGAGCAGTAAAAGATTTTGGACAGACAAAATCATCTCTGTGGACATTACCTGGGTTGATATTGTCTGTCTGCTCCAAAAGATAGCTGAACGATCGAAAACGATTATTAGTAGTAGAGAGCTTGGATAATTACAAATCAAATCTACGCAATGAAAAATTTTAGAAGGGCATAATCCCAGGGACATTACCTTGGTTGGATGTGGATTTGGTCCATCTGATTGACAAGAGATCTACATGAGCGAAACGATTATTAGATCCAAACCGGTTCAATCAAACGATTAACAATTTAAGAATCGAGATAGGCATACTTGGGTGGACTTTGGATATGGTCCATCGGGCTTACAAGAGATATACTCGACGAACAAATGGTTCGTTAATAATAGACATATTTGTTCAAACCCTACCGGATCTGGTCCACTGAAAGTCGATTCACGACGGACCATTATTTTTTGCTATCGATAGACAAAATCCATAGAGGGACAATTGCGTAAACTTTACATGATGGGTCCACCGGGAAGGTTTACTTGGCGGTATGTCGCTACTGTGAACGTCGAAAAAAATTACCTTCAGAAAGCAAAAGACAACAAAGATAATATAGCACCGACAAATAGAGATACACGACTTCCATACCTAGATTTGGTGTAGAGAACTCCAGAAATAAGGACCTTACGCTGTTCGTCAGGCAGAACAGACGGTGCACGTGGTTGGAGAATCTTTTGGAGGAAGGTTTTGAGAGTAGATTGTCGATCCATTATCGCCGACGTCAATATGAAGAGTTTTTTTTAATTGTTTAAAAAAAAAACCCCTCCTAATATATGTATGTCTGCGTCTAAGTCTTGCCTCTTTTCTCTCTGCAAAACAAGCGATGGTAAAAATGTCTTTCTCTTTCACATCGATGACAGGCATGAAAATGAATTCCCGAAAGTGGTAGTACTCTTAACAATTGTTACTGTGCATGTCACAATTGTTAGATTTCATTTTTTTTTTTTGAAATATAATGATATACAACATAACTATGCCTATTATAAGTTGGGAATGGAATAAACACATGATTTTGAACAAACAACCGTAGCATGGTAAACTTCAAGACTACATCTTCACCACTACCATAAGGATGGGAATTCGCCTAAAATCAACTCTCCATGACCTCCATAGTCAGGACAACAGTTACTACCATCAGCTAGATCAGAGAAGTAGGTGAACATTCAAATTTTGTATGTTTTATCTCATTAGTTGATACAAACGAAAGGTTGATGGTATGGTCTGGTCTAAAAGAGA
Organism: Camelina sativa; assembly: GCF_030686135.1. Classification (NCBI taxonomy): domain Eukaryota; kingdom Viridiplantae; phylum Streptophyta; class Magnoliopsida; order Brassicales; family Brassicaceae; genus Camelina; species Camelina sativa. The sequence goes on along the minus strand of NC_141896.1, from coordinate 28,519,052 downwards.
CTTGGAAAGCGACATATTGGAATAAATAAGGCATTACTAGTGATAAAAGGGACAATTTGAGCCATCTAAGATTGTCCATCTCAGCTTATTTGACAATTCTATTCGAACTGTCACGTCAACAATGTTAAATAGCTGGCTTCGCTTTATGTTCCTTCTTCTTTCTCTTGATTAGTACAATATCTTTGCCCAAAATAAAAAGGTTACAGTACAATATATTGTTTCCTCTTCCAAATTAGTGACAATCTGAAACGACCTGACCCGTTTTCTTAATACTATATAATTAAACATCTCATACTACTTAATTAAACCAACAACATAAACATCACTAACCAACCATAATACCAATAACATGCACAAGAGAATACATATAACAATAAACATCTCCACTATATATCATCAATACAATATCATTCCTAACCATTCTATAACAAAATAGCATGCTTCTATACAAGGTTCCAATCATTAATAAAAAAACCATCAACACACAATCGAGACCCTAGATCATCCTCCTCCTCATCGCCATGATTCCACGTCACATACATGCACACCACAAATGACAATTGAGATGCGTTAGTATTATCACAAATACTCAGTGAGACAATTCTCCCATCTACTAGGCTATACACACAAGATAAAAAAAAACACAAACAATGCATGAAACAAAAAAAAACCAGAAAATTCTGAACACATGCGTAACTCTGGGACCTTGTATCCACCGACGCACTCCTTGCGTCGATCGATGCAACCTCTAAATTCCTAGTTGTGTTGTCTGTGACGCCAAATCCGACCTCAACAGGCCACAACCACCACGACAACCAAGCACAAACAAGCACAAACAAGCACACAAGCAATCAATCACCCAAAATCACACAAAACACATGTCTAATAGCTTAGATAAGCCATTGCCACGCACTCACCTCTTAAACATAAGATTCTAACATAACCACGACGAAAATCACACCACCAACTGCTTCTCTCTCGTCTCTTGCCTCAGATCTCTACTCCCATAGACAAATCCCTCCAGAAACAGGCACAAAAGACTCACAAAAAGATTTTACAAAGATTTCTCTTTCTCTCAACTTCCATAAACGATAAACACTAAAAATTTCACCCTAGGCATCGAGTTTTCCTTTTATACACGAGTCTAGGGTTTCCATCAACCAAACCGCGACAAATAGGAGAGAAATAGAACTAACCCGAGCACAAACCATACATATGCATCGATCGATGCACTCCCCTGGCGTCGATTGATGCATAAACCAAAAATCCGGTTCACGGATGTTACACAACCAATAACAACGTTTGTACCTAATATCTCTTCGTATTCTAAATCCACAAATATCAATCAACCCTACCAAACTCATTTATCACCAATGTCGCCACCATCCCAATGCCCTGATCAGAAGAGAGAACTCTCATGTTTGTACTTTCCCTTGATTTTAGATTCGTACAACGATACGTTGAGTAGGTTTTTTTAATAGAATTCTAAGATTTGTTATGAACATGTATAGTGGAATGAAAGTTTGTCACGAGAACGACGGTAGTTTGATGGATATATTTACCGTCGCAAAAGAAGTGATGCATATATAAAGGATGCATTCAAACGCTAGAAATCTCAAATTTATGGTTAGAGAATCTGATTTTACTCTCTCTATCTCTATAAATAAAAATTGGAAAGCCTTAGTTTCATGGTCAAATTCAAGCCTCTCTATCTTTTAATCCTTTCAAATTTCCAATCTTTCAATTTCATATGTTCCTTTGCATTCTGTCAATTTTGTGTGTTCATATAGTCTTTGTTTTTTCTTTTCTTTTTTGGAACCTTTAGAATATATAATCGCCTCAGTAAATATATTCCAAACATTTTTCTAATTTTTTTTTTAAACTTCTTTAACTGACAATGTTCTATTATATATATATATATATATATATATATATATATATATATATATATATATATCAGGTTAGTCAATGACACATTAGTGTAGAATACCCCATTTAAGTACAATTTTGGTGATAGTGTTGAAGTCAACGAGGTTGTTTCTTAACTATTTGAAGGGAAAAGACATCGTTGAGTGAAAACTGTCATTTGTAAAGTGATGAAGAAAAGTCAGACCGCGCCACAATAATACATGTTTGATGGAAAAAAAAAGATAGAATCTTTTTCTTACTTGCCTTCTGATAAGCGATTATGGTTGGGGAGATTAGGGTATGGTTGGAACGTTTTAATTAACTAGTTTTGGTGGTTTAGTTTATGAAATTGGTTTTCATATTTTCCTATTTATTTTAGGAAGAATTATATTAGACTCTCATGATTATAATTGCACAAGATACATTCTCTTATATAGAGATGAGTTTCCTAAACTAAGATAAGGATAAATGTAAACTATATATATTTATACATTTGTGAATATACTAAACTTCCTAAACCAATATTAACATTTATCTAATATATTCTAGAATAATATCTTCATGACTTCCATTTCTGGGTTTATCATCTCAACCGTCGATCTCCGGTTCACCATCTCCCAATAATTTCTTTTATGCATAAAGTTTATGATTAAGGGGCTGTTATTGGAGAGATGATTTCTAAATACATATAGAATTGTAAATTCTAAAAATCATAACAGATGAATTTTGAAATAACATGTTTTATCCTTGGAGGGAGTTATTGGTTCTATGATTCTAATGGATTTGGAAATCCAGACAAAAATCATGTGTTATTCAATCATTGATTTTAAAATACTTATCAAAATGATGTGTTATTGGTTCTATGATTTACAAATACTTGTTAAAATCCCATGTTATTCATTTAATGATTTGTTTTTGGATTTCAAAATCCACATTATGTTTTAAATGGATTTGTATGGATTTGAAAGTGTAAAATAGAAGGATTCAAATCCAAGGATAAAACATGTTATTTCAAAATCCATGTATTTTGATTTCTAGAATTTACAATTCCATATGGATTTAGAAATTACCCATCCAATAACACCCCCTTGGATTTGAATCCTTCTATTTTACACTTTCAAATCCATACAAATCCATTTAAAACATAATGTGAATTTTGAAATCCAAAAACAAATCATTAAATGAATAACATGGGATTTTAACAAGTATTTGTAAATCATATAACCAATAACACAAAATTTTGATGAGTATTTTAAAATCAATGATTGAATAACACATGATTTTTGTTTGGATTTCCAAATCCATTAAAATCATAGAACCAATAACCCCCTCTAAGTTATAATATACGGGTCTATTATGATTAATGAGAAAGAGAAGCTCCAAAAATTAACTTTAATCTCTAGGAGAGAATTATTGTAAAGAGGGAGCTAAAGCTTTTAAAATCATTCTTATTTCTCAAGCAATAAATTGGTTCATAACATTTTGGTCCTTCAAATTGTTTAATGGAAATTTTGATCAACCTAAGGTGAGAGAAACACGACAGGTCTTACACTATGGTTTGCTTTCAAATTCGTTGTTTTGTTTAGTATACAATATACATGAATAGCTTAAGATTATGCATGTGGGGAAGAAGATGCCAAGCAAAGAGCTGTTGAGGCTGCCAAAACAACATGAAAACTCCACTGGTGGTAGTAGTTGTTAGCCCTGTGACGGAGCGGATATCCAGGGCTTTTGATGGTATACGCATCCGGATTCAGATCCGCCGGATACACAGTTTTGATATCCGAATCCGTATCCGTCCACACGGATATCCGGATTCCAAATATCCGTCAGAAAAGCCAGATATTCGCGGATATCCGGATCCGGTTTTTATTTGTTCTCTCAAATAAAAAACCTAGTTCTAGATCTTGTTTCTCCTCTCTTGAAACTCCGGATCATTATGGCGACGAAACAAGAGGAAGAGAACCGCCAGAACCATCACTCTCATCTAGAAATCATCGTCGGAAGCAATATCAACAAAATGGTTTACATAGTGATATTGACATAGTGAGCGAGTTTGTCTGGTTAGATTCGTCAGATTTGTTAACAAGAATGAAGAAAGAATGGTTTCGAAAAAAACTAGAAGAAGAAAGAAAAAAAGAAATGGCGATATGAGAGTGAATTCATCTCCCAAAAGACCAAAACCCTATTTTCTTCACCTACCTAATCAAATAAAGCTTTTAATTTGTAGGCCCATTAATAGAATTAAAATTAAAAATGAATTTATACATAAATTAAGTTAGGCCCAGTAATATAACGGATACCTGATATCCGTTTGGAAAATTGTTCACTATCCGTATCCGGATCCGACGGATCAGAGAAATCACTATCCAAATCCGCTCTGTTTCACCTGGATATCCAATTTTCGGGTTGGATACCAGATCTGATATCGGATATCTGCGGATCCCGGATATTATTCCCAGGACTAATAGTTGTATGTATCCATTGCAAGAAAGCTTTTCACTACATTAAACGTACAATTTCACTACATGAAAGGTACAATCAGAAACCTTTCTCAATTCATTTCTTTTAAAAGCCTTTCTATTGTTTGACTTTTCTTATCTCTCATAATGTGTCTCAAATGTTAGCCGGGATTTGCGTAGGGGAAGACATTTATTTCTCAGATATTCAAAGAATAGTAAAAAGAACGTCTATTGTAGACTCCATTTTTTTGTTGAGGGTAATAATATCATTTTAGCGTTGCCAATAAGTGAGTGAGATCATGTTGGTTATGTTTAGATGATTCACGATCTTCTTTAGCCAAAGAGAAAAAAACCTTGTCTAGATATTTGGTCGTAGACTCATTGTTTTTGTTGCGAGTAGACAATTCTCCGTAGAAAACGTATAAGACATAATGAGATAATTTACAAAGAAAAATAAATCGTTGAAGAAACGATATATCATTATGCGAGATGTGACACTTCGTTTTGCGAAGAAGCGGCCACCTATATCACTAAAGTGTAATTATCTTTTCGGTTAAGCCTCTTGAGAAAACTCCAGAGTTAAGCGTACTAGAGCTGGAGTAGTTTCAAGATGGGTGACCTTCCTAGAAGTTACTGTCAGAACAGTGTGAATGAGGACAAAACACAGGAAAGATCAGGTAGTGATTTGTAGAGACGGTAAACAAGTCTTTAAAGTCTCCAAGACATATCAAACCGAATGTCGGATATGAACGGGCTCACAGGCCTAGTGTGGAGACGTGAGACCCATTAGAAAGGTGGGCCCATGGACTAGGAGTGGACAAAAAGTGACGGTCGGAGCGTTATAAGTGGTATCAGAACCGAACCGGGATGCGTGTATAATCGAGTAGGCTCATACCATTGGGGGTGACGGTCTTGGTGCGCAACAAGGAGGCCCCGACCGCCATCTCTTAGTGGGTTAGAGTTTATGTCACATGTGACTGAGGTTTTTTATGTCATAACTGACAAATATTTCATTACAATAAATTATTCAACTATGTAATTAACATAATTAACTACAAACTTTTTGACTAACTTGTATCTTGGAAATAAACTATATGAGTCAAGAGTTTATCATAAACAAATCGATAAATCATTTTTACATATATATAAATATTTATTCTTTTGTACAAAAATAAATATATAATATAAATGTAGAATAGTATTTCTACTGATATAATATTTTTAAAAACTAATAATTTCAAATATTGATAATTATGATAGAACTTTGACTAATAGAGTTTATTCCAAAAACAGGACAATAAGTACTAAAGAAAATAGTGGATTATATATTTGGCTAACTTCTTGTAATTAAATATATTTCAATTATGACATAAACTCTCAGTCAAATATGACATAAAATCTAAGTCAGTTAACAATAATGGTCGAAATTTCAAATATTAATTTGATAAACTTTTGACCAATTTTTATGCATTTAATATTTACTGCCATTTTTTATTTATATAATGTGTCTTCCACTCATAAAAACGACATATTCCTTGGCTAACAAAAAAAAAAGAGAAAGAAAATAAAGTTTACAGTTTGTCCTTTTTAGTGATTAAAACCCTTTGTTTTTATTTTTATGTCCAACATGAGTTCAAAAAAAACCATAAGAAACCAAAAAATTAACATGAAAAAAATAGAAAATTATGCAGATGGCATGGTTACATTCTATAGACGTAAACAAAATATCTACACTAAGCTCAGTGAGTTGTCCATTCTCTGTGGTGCTGATGTTGGGTTTCTTGTGTACTCCAACAGTGGAATCCCATACACACTCGGCAGCCCATCCTTTGAAGTTGTTGCAAAGCGATTTCTTAACAGTGAGGGCTCTTCGTCAACCTCACTGCCGCAACAATCGAACATAGATATTCAGCATAAAGAGAAGATGGAAGAACTCTGCAAAGTCTACAACCGTCTTTTAGAGAAGGCTGATGCAGAGAAACAAAAAGGGATGGCCATGGCAAAGGCTGAGGCAGAGGCACTGCCAGTGGAGAAGGACGTGTGGTGGAGAGTTGATCCAACGACGGTTAAGGATAAGGAAGTCCTAAAGCAGTTGTTGGAGCAGTATGAAGATCTCTATGAGAAACTATGTGACGAGGTTGTTGCAAGGAACCAAATAGAAAATGCACTGTAGATTTTATTAAGTGGTTCATCTGTTTCATTTAAGATCCTGGCCCTAAATGTTACTCTTTCCATTTCGAAATTGTTGTCATTCTACACTTAGTTTTTTGTTTCAACTTAGTTTTCGTTTTTGTTTTCAATTTTACATTGTTATTTTTAATCAAAAATTATTTTCATTTGCCTCTTATTAAATGAATAAAATATTACATTGTTTAAAATTCTAATAGTCAAATAAGGCAAAATATAACATTTATCCATTTTTAACTTGTGAGAAATAATCTAAAATGATAACTAATTTGAAGATACCTTAATGCTTTATAAAACCTCTTGTTCCTACAAAAAGTAATTATGTGGAAGATTTCATTGAGTGATAGTGTCTTTCAGATTTGTTAATGTGTTTCGTTAAGTATTATATCATAAAACCAAACGAAACCACATAAATCAATGCCAAGAATGCAAAGAATTGATCAAAAACATTCTACCAGAACCGGAGTATGAACATGACATTTTGACTCTAAGACCAAGCAAATTTGGAGCCCAAGACCAACCAACAAAGACAGAGGAATACTTTGCAAAATACGGTTATCATTCTTCTCCATCATGGCAGAATGATAACCGGATTTTGCAGAATACTTTGAAAACATTGAAAATGAAAACGACAACTAAGTTGAAACAAAAAACTAAGTGTAGAATGACGAAAATTTTGAAATGGAAAGAGTAACATTTAGGGTTGGGATCTTGAAGAAACAGATGATCCACTAAATAAAATATAAGGTGCATTTTCTGTTTGGTTCCTTTTAACAACCTCGTCACATAGTTTCTCATAGAGATCTTCATACTTCTCCAGCAACTGCTTTAGGACTTCCTTATTCTTAACCGTCGTTGGATCAACTCTCCACCATGCGTCCTTCTCCACTGGCAGTGCCTCCGCCTCAGCCTTCGCCATGGCTATCCCTTTCTGTTTCTCCGCATCAGCCTTCTCTAACAGACTGTTGTAGACTTTGAAGAGTTTTTCCATCTTCTCTTTATGCTGAACATTGATGTTCGATTGTTGCAGCAGTGAGGTTGACGAAGAGCCCTCACTGTTGAGAAACCGCTTTGCAACGACTTCGAAGGATGGGCTGCCGAATGTGTATGGGATTCCACTGTTGGAGTACACAAGAAATCCAACATCAGCACCACAGATAAGGGACAGCTCACTCAGCTTAGTGTAGATTTTTTGTTTGCGTTTGTAGAATGTAACCATGCGGTCTGCATAATTTTCTATCCTTTTCATGTTAATTTTTTGGTTTCTTTTGGTTTTTTTCGAACTCATGTTGGAGACAAAAATAAAAACAAAGGGTTTAATCACTAAAATAGGATGAACTGTAAACTTAATTTTTTTTTTGAGAATTTGTTAGAAATGCCCTTTTTAGCATACCCTTTTTCAAAAATGCTCTTTTTGAATATTTTCATTTTTGCCCTCTTTTACACAATTACACTATGTTAAACTAATTTTTATAATTTTTTTTTAGGTTTGGGTTCCCAATTTACATTTAGGGTATAGTTTTTAAGGGATAGGGTTTAGTATTTGGGGTTTAGGGTTTATAATTTTGTCATTTTATATATTAAAAAGGGGTATTTTTGAAAATAGACACCATGACAGAGTATTTTTAAAAAGTGACATAGAAAAAAGGTTATTTTTGAAAATCCCCTTTTTTTGCTAGCTAAGGAATATCTTTTTTTTTCTAAGTAGAAGACTGACATTATATAAATAAAAGATGATAGTTAATATTAAATGCAAAAAAATTGGTCAAAACTTTATCAAATTAATATTTGGAAATTCGACCATTATTGTAAACAAATTTAGAGTTTATGTCATATTTGACTAAGAGTTTATGTCATAATTGAAAAATATTTAATTACAAGAACTTAGTCAAATATGTAATCCACTATTTTCTTGACTACTTATTGTCCTATTTTTGGAATAAACTCTATTACTCAAAGTTCTATCATAATTATCAATATTTGAAATTATTAGTTTTTAAAAATATATTATCAGTAGAAATACTATTCTACAATTATATTATATATATTTTCTTTTTGTCAACCATTGGGCCATAGCTGACTGGCCCATTAGCCAAATTCCTACATTCGTAGGAAGCGGGACTCGATCCCTGGTATGATGGTGCCTTCTACAATTGGACTTACCTCATGCCACTGCACTAAGGTCACTTACACTATATTATATTTTTATTTTGTACAAAAGAATAAATATTTTATTTATATACCATAATTGAAATGTTGAAATGGGAGAGCTTGCTAAGATTAGTGTATATATCATATCAACATTTTGTCTTTGTATTAATCTACTTAATTAATTTTCATGTTTGTTTTTCTCCAGCTCATCTAGGAGCTAAAAATACAATTTTGACTTAAATAATTTAACTTAAGTCTGAATTTTGTTTAAATCTACAAGAATGTAACAGTTTTGATGTATTTTGATTCCATAATCCTAGATAAATACATCAACAAAAGCTAATTTATATATAGCTTTTATATATGCACTATTATAGATAATAATAAATACTCAACCGTAGAAAAGTATCATTGTTTATATATGCAATATATATATATATATATATATCTAATATATATATGATCCATCTTGTTTTCTATAGGCCGATATGAAATACAACATATACACTATTATAGATAATAATAAATATAACTGTAGAGAAATAAATAAAAATCATGAAAATTAGAGAATAAATGTGATATTTGTAAAATACTCCCTCACTTTTAAATCCTAAATAATATTTGCTAGATATAGTACAAGCTATGTAGGCTAAGTATCAAACTGTAAATTCACAAATTTGAAAGACTTATAAACTTGAAAGCAAAAGTAAGAAAAAAAAATGTATTTCAAAGCTATACATGCTAGAGTGAGTATTCAAATCCACAAAGAATCAGAAAAAACTAGTTTATGATGCACTACATTGACATTGTGCTGGATCTCAAGTCATCTTTCAAATGACAAATCATAGTATAGATATTCTCATAAATATTATTGTGTGTTTTAAAATATTTTATATATGTTATACATTCATATATATATATATATATATATATATATTGTTATTATATTTGAAAAAAATATTTAATATATTATAATTGGAAAAGGAAAAACACAATTGAATAAAAATTGTGATTGAAAAAATTATATATATATATATATATATATCGTTAACTAGAATAGCATAAAAATACAAGAATATAAACACAAATGCAACTGCAAAAGCATCAAAACAATCAAAACCTATAACTAATAATAGAATAATGTAGATGAATTACCTGTAACTCATTTATAGACAAAGATTCATGGGAATGCGTCATATGGACTTGAAATGTGGATCCTTCGATATTCTTATGATGACTAGTTTCTTACAACATAAATCACATAATTTATAGAGTATGGAGTTAAATCTAAAATGTAAAGTAGTAGTAACATATCTAAAAAATATATTTTCTCTTTACTATAATGTGAATTTGACAAAACATTTTAAAATGTTTATATAAGATTTTGTAATTGTTATGTTATTGATACTCAATAAATTTGTTTCGATAAAAGGCGTATAGTACCGTTGAACATTGACTAGAAAATATACTATTTTTGATTGTTTGACTAGCCATTAAATGATACGAAGAATAACAACTATTACATGCTTTCTCCGTTTCAAAATAGTTGACATTTTATAATTACTTTTTTGTTTCATTTTAGTTCTCGTTCTCATTTTTTAATATCATTTTTAGTAGAAAATTATTTTATGTATCTCTTATTGAACAATTAAAATATTAGTATATTACACATTTTTGAATTCTAATAGTCCAACAAGGGTACAATCTTTTTTTTTTAATTTGTGTGGAACAATTTAAAACGACAACTAAATTGAATCAGAGAAAATATTATCTTAAATGTCAACATATATATATATATATGGAGACATTTAGCAAATAAATCCTGGAGTTGCAACCTATTTACAAGCATGCCATTAGCATTAATTATTAAAAAAAATTATTTAATTAATTAATATTAAGTTTTGATTTTTGGAAACAAGATTTCCTATCCTAGTAAAATTTCCAAAACAATCGGAACCACTCCTTTTTAATATTAAGTATTAAGTTTATAATTAAATTAATTAATAATAAGTTTCCAATTTTACAAAACAATATTTTCTCCGTACAGACATTTCCTAAACAATCGGCCTAATCAATAAACGACAATGTTTTTAAAACCGGACCGGAAGGTGAACCGGAAGTCTTTCGGATTACTGGGTCAAGTAGTCGGACCGGTTGAACCACAAGTCAATTAGTTTATTGGTTTGTTTACATTTTATGAATATAACATTTACTTTTCTATAAATATATGAACAAAACATACATAGTTAAGTATCAGTGGTCGATATAACATTCCTACTTTTAGTACATGTAAGAATTCTATACTACTAACAAATTACTTTCTAATTTCTATACTAACAAATATATCTATATTTGTAAGGTTGTATATTTTTAAAAATATATAAATTAAACATTAGTTATATAAATAGTTAATCTATAAAACAAATTACATTTTTTTAATAAAAAATAGCCCGTGGTGTACCGCGGGTGAATCTATATATATAAAGTTACCTTTTCCTCTCTTCAAGTCTTCCAGTCCTCTACACTTTCGCTTATTCTTCCATGTCTTCCATCACAACTGCAACGGTTTCGTTCGTAACTGCTAATTATGTTCTTCGATCTTCTCTGATTTAATGGACAGTCCACTACTTCTTCCTTAAATTTTCGTAAGTCACAGTCCACTTCTTCTTCCTTAAATTGTCGCAAGTCCTTCTCTTATATAAAACAATTTCCTTGCCTCCTATATATCTTCGCTGTGTTTTCTTCATTTTTTTGAGTGCAATTCAGGCGTAGCAGATTTCATATCAAGCTGCTACATCTCTGGGATTAAGTAACCATTTGTTTTCAGTTGATTACAGGAGGCAGCAATCTTAATATTTGACAGCGACGTGGGTTTTCGTCTCTTGGTCGGCCACATAACACAAGGTTCGCTCTGTTCTACTCCTCTAAGCGATTTATTTGTTCTTATAAGTTAATTTTCGATACTATTAGACAGAGGAGAATGCAAGAGATTATGGCTCGACAAGGCATGGTAAAATTTCTTAATATACCTTTACTGATATCTGATTTCTTCTCAGATAACTTGTTTCCCTTGTGAGATCTTCACTAAACTGCATAATTTTGCAGGGTAAGCAGGGTGGTAATCAGCAAAATCCAGAGCAAGAGAAACAACAGGATGATGCTAGAAGGTGTGTATCCTTGTGTTTTAGTTGGCATTCATATATGATTTTTGTTCGGTTTGGAATTCTGTTTTTGAAGTAATGTATTGTCTGATTGGAACATTTTCGTGTAGGGAAGCTGATGAACGTAGAGAAATGATGCTTAGTCAAATATTGTCTTCCCAAGCCAGAGAGAGAAGTAAGTCCCATCTAATATGTCTTGGGAGTTCAATTAGTTACTCTCCCTTCTTCCTTCATTAAGTCGCCAATATGACGATCTTCCAAAGCTCGAGGGAGACACAATATTGTGTTTATATATCTTTGATGCTTCTCTATCTTCTTCTTTGTGCTCTATAGTTGCTCGAATTGTCCTGGTAAAACCTGAGAAAGCTAGAGGTGTAGAGGATGTTATTTTGAGGGCTGCTCAAATGGGACAGATAGTTGAAAAGGTAAAGATCCAGACGCTTTTCCATTTCGTAATTCTTACGTATCATATTATCCATCTAATAGTTATTGAAATACTCTGTTTGCTTTACAGGTTTCTGAGGAGCGGCTTATTACACTGTTGGAACAAATAAACAGCCAAACTGCCAAACAAACGAAAGTCACGGTACAGTTTACACAATCCTCTGAAAAAACAAGTTATTAAAACATGTCTTGCCTTAACCATCAATATCATTGAGTTTAAGTTTATCTCATATGTGTTTACAGATCCATAGGCGCCGCGGGGTGGATGACGATTAGGAAGAAGGATATTATGATGTACTCGGAACATCTATGGGGCATCTCACTGTTGAGTTGGTGAAGTTCACTAAGATCTACTGTTAAATATGTTTATTGTGAGTGAATCTTTATGACTTTCTTCCAAATGCTTGGGATAAAATTAAAGTAAAACTGAAACTCTGCATTTTTATTTCTGGCATTTCGTCTGTGAACTATCTTCATCATATGCTCTCTCTTCCCATTGACTATTTTATGATTTGAATATTATTAGAAAGAAGAATGATTTTGTTCTATTTTCTACCTCGCATATATAATTTTGATGCTATTGCTAGAAATTTTTGATTTGCTCAAGTCATTTTGTGGATAGCTCATGTTTTAATTTTAAATTTGAATAATTCAAATAAGTATTTCAACTTCTATCGGTAGCGAAGGATTGATTGTAGCCTACTCCATCATAATAAGTAACGCCTCAGTTTAAGCCCTGTTATATATATTGACTATAAGAAAAATGTTAGTTTTGATTATCAAAAACAGTGAGAAATAAAAAAAATGCTACTCAAAGTAGTTAGCTGTTACTTCAAATAATTAAATAAATGGGGACATTATTGTAACCAACATGGATGAATGCAAATGTAAGACTTGCTATTATGTAGACACATCTACCTTACTATTTACTACTAAAAAATAATAGACTGCTCTTAGTTCATTTGACACTCAAAGTTGTTAGTTGTTAGTTCAAAGAATCGTAGAGAAAAAGGCGACGTCGTCGTGATGTATATATCTCCTCTTCACAAAGTTTATATTTTTGAAATAATTTTCTTCGAGATCATTGTTGTTTAAGCGAAAATTTTAACCATTCCATTCTGTAAACCATCTTCTCGCGTAGACGTAGAAGACTTATATGACGCAGTTTTGCAATGATGAAGACGTGGCTATTTTAAAAAACGTAAACTAAAAAAGACAATTAACCTACATTTTATGCAAAGTCTGTTACGGTCCGTACAATTTATCCGATTAATAAAACACAACTCGAATTAACAGTTCCGTTCAATGAAGAAACCAGGGAAGAACCAATTACCCATAAGCGATGGGAAGCCAAGGCGAAATCAACCAAACAAGCGAGAAAATAATACTGTTCAGCATCGATACAATGGAATGGATGGTTAAAAATTTGAGCTCCAATCCTTCTACTGTCCTCTAGATCGGAAAATGAATTAACTCTTTCCCGTTCAAATAGAGATAATATTATTAGGTCTGAAGAGATAATTAACTCCTTCCCGTTCAACTAGAGATAATATAAACTCCTCAAATAAATAAAATCCATTGTTGACCCAATAGACCACTAGATTTTAAGGCCAGAATTGATATTTGGGCCCAATCAGTGTAACAAGATAAAAAAAACCCACCAAAAAGCCAAATGTAAGCAACTAGAATCTAACCCGTGGTACACCACGGGACAATTTTTTTTTATATAATGATATTTGATTTTAACGGTATTTAATTTAGTAGTAAAGTTATATATTTTTAATTTTTAGTATTTTTTATATTTCAGTAGTGATACAATTATTTTTAAAGTATGATAATTTTATCAGAAAACACTAAAATTATGAAATATAACTGTTTGTATAATGTATAATTAATCATAATAATATTTTATATTTATTTAAAATAATACTATTATTGTTTTGTTTAATATAGAATTATTTAATTTAACTGATTGTTTATTTTTCAGTGTATACAGTTTAATGATTGATTTTTCATTTCTTTTTTATTTTGGGACACATATATAGAAAACAAATTTGCTATTAATAAGGAATTTAGGTAGAATTAATTAGTTTCTATAAAAATCCATTTTGTCAGTTTACCATATTTTACTTATTGCTTTTAGTGCAATTTTGTAGTCACTAAAGTTATAAATAAGTAAAATTAAAAGGATAGAACCCAAAATGTACTTCAAAAATGTATATATAGATTTGAAAACATTATTAAAAAATTAAACAAACTCACACTCCCAATGTAAGCCAATGAGGAAAGCATTGCCAAACAATCCTCACATATTGAGGGGGGTGTATTGAAACAATGATTTTGGAGGATTCTATAGGATGTACTAAATTTGGAATTTTGATAGATTTTGGAAGTTGATATGATTTATTGTAAAATTCTTTCAAATCCCACCTAAAACCATGAGATTTGGATTTCTGTATTTTTAACTAAACAAATTCTCTCAAATCCTCTAGAATCCCTAAAACTTATTAAAATCCAAATCCACAAACTGTTTTGAATAAAAATGGATTTTAAAGTAGATTTTTAAATCATCAATTCAATAACAGTGGATTTCAGGAGACTTTTCAAAATCCATGATTGAATAACATAGGATTTAGGATTTGTAACTTTTATACAAATCACCTAAAATGTCAAGTTGAATACACCCTCCTGAGTTAAATACAATAAACAATCAATCTAATCAAACACAAAAAAGGAAAAAAAAAACCAATAAAACAATTACAACCACAAATCAACATATACAATAAAACCTATACTTAGGAAATTAAAAACATGAAATACAAAGTGAATTTGTTAGAAATGCCCTCTTTGGCATAACTCTTTTCAAAAAAGCCCCTTTTTAACATTTTCATTTTTGCCCTCTTTTACACAATTACCCTATGTTAAATTAATTTTTAGAATTTGTTTTTTTAGGTTTGGGTTCTCAATCTACAATTAGGGTATAGTTTTTAAAGGATAGAGTTTTGTATTTGGGGTTTAGGGTTTCTAATTTTCTCATTTTATATATTAAAAAGGGGTATTTTTGAAAATAAACACCACCAAAGGGTATTTTTAAAAAATGACATAGAAAAATGGGTATTTTTGAAAATCCCCCAAATACAAAACCAAATTTCAAAATAAACACAACTAATTACTAACAAATTTATAAAACTTCTTACTATAATCTACTTAATGCAAAAAAAACACCAAATAAAAAACAAAACCACAATATAAAAAACAACATAAACAAAGAAAAGAAAGTGAGTACCAGATACAGATGAAAATTTAAAATACTAAAATATTGTTTACAGAAAAGAAACAAAACAAACCATAATCTAACTACGAGAGAAAAATATAGACTAAATTAGCTGAAAAAACATATAGAGAAAAATAAACCAACAAAAGAGCAAAACAAATTAACAAAAGAGCAAAAGAAAACATACTAACAACATAACCTAACAAAAAGAGGAAAATACAAAACCAAAAAAAACAAATTAGCAAAACAACCAAAAAAAACACTCTCATCTACCTCTCGCGCGTAGCGCGGATCAATTGCTAGTATCTATTATACACTTATTATGCAGAATAATATCATTCATTACTGGATTTAGTTCTGATAATTTTGATCTCTGATAACTTATAACGAGTGACATTATTTCAATGTAATAGATAATCGTCACTCATGTATAATTAATATTTTAAACCACTCCCCTTAATTATTCAATGTTAAGTAGTGAACTTTTATTCACTAAAGTTTTGGTACATACGTATATATTTGAGATATTTACTCAGATGTTATACATTTTAGGTAATATTAACAGAATCAACAAAAAAAAAGATTTTATTACTATAATATTTGGGATATTTTCAAAATATCCAGCGTGCGTTTGTTTTATGTCACTGGAAAAACATAATTACAAAAATATCATTACCACGTCAGACGCCACATCAGAAATCGCTGACGTGTATTAAATAACTCAGCTGTAACGCGTTACAGAGGTAATGACGGCTGAGTTATAGGTATGTTGCGGCTGATTTATGGAAAAAAATATTTGAGTAAGAGCGTACGGCTGACTTAAAGCATAACTCAGCTAAGCGTTACGTCTGACTTATTAAATTCTGGCTGATTTATGCTCTAACTCGGCTGTCCTTACGGCTGAGTTTTCACCTGATGGTTGAGTTGTCAAAATTTTGGCTGAGTTATCACTACGACACTACTGAATTATCTTTTTCCGGCTGGCTGAGTTATAAAAAACGGATGACTTATGAGATATTGTTACGGCTGAGTTATGGTTAAAAACTATAACTCAGCCGTGATAAGCTGACTTATCATACAACTCGGCCATTTCACGGCTGACTTAGTAGCAAAAAATTAATTACTAGAATGTTATTCAGCTACGGCTGTCTTATTAAACGATATGGCTGAATTACATATTTTCAGTTGATGAAGCGGCTGAATTTGACTGCCATTTTTTTGCTTTTTAATTACTGTAATGTTATTCATGTTGTGACTGAGTTATAATTTCTTTGATGGCTGACTTTTATTTAGGCTGAGTTATTATTTGTTTGATGGCTGACTTGCCACGTCGGACGCATTATTCATGTCAGCATTCCATATCATCATCTTTCTTCTCCGGAAATATGAAACGTCGTTCCTTCGACTCTTGTTCTTCAACTGGTTAATAAATGAACTATTTGCATGGTTTATACCTTCTTATTCTACTTCTTCTTCATTTTCTTCTTCACCTTGTTCTTCTACTTCTTCTTCACCTTGTTCTTCATTTTCTTTCATGAATCTAGTTCCGGTACTAGTTGTTTTCGGTAGTTGGAAGATATGTATTTAACACACGACAAGCTTGTGGAGCTTGCTCTTGAAGACTATGGATTGGACGCGTTTAGCCATGAGCTAAAGCTGAGCTACATGTTCTCGAACAAGGCACTGAAACATATGGCACATGATACTCCACCAGTTTTTGTCTCCATTGATTGACAGTTGCAATGTTTTTTGGGGCTATGGAAAACAGATCAGCTACGTCTCTGTGTAGAGTTTTCGGCGAAAGAGTCTACAGAAACCAGTGGAGCTAGAGGAAGTATGAAACAGCCAAACAGTGACTCAAAAATAGAATCTACATACGAAGTGGACGGTGGGGGATTTGAAGGCACTTGTTTTGATTATGGTAAGATCGTTGACAAAGAAAACAAAGAAGAAGAAGAAGAAGCTGTCGAAGAAGCATCTGACAAAGAAGAAGAAGATGAATTTTCAAGCCGATTTGATGTTTTTGACGACTCCGATGGTGAGTCATCTGATGACAAGAACTTTATGTATTGGGCGAGCCTTAGAGTAAAGAGGAAGACTCACCGACTCTGCCTCCTAAGAAGAAAGATCATAAAGATGATAACTTTGCCGGATCGAAGATGAATCCGGAGGCTATTAGGTTGCAGGTGTCAATGCTAAAAATTGCTGTAGGATAACGATACAGGAGCAAAAAGGAGTTCACGAATCACGTGAAACTTATTTCGGTTAGGGATGAATTTGATTTTAATATATCAGTATCAAATCCAAGAATGGCGATTATGAAGTGATGGGTTGAAGGATGTCTTTGGAGAGTTCATGCATTTGTACAAGGGGATGACCCGGATTTTTATGTTCGTTTATATGATTCAGAACACACATGATATGTGACGGAACTTTCTACTAGATCCCGCCAATCAACAACTGATGTATTGGCAGGTCTTTACAGGGACTATCTTGGTGATCTTGGTCCGGAAGTTAAACCTAAAAGTGTTGGAATCATTTTCAATAAGCAATTTAGTATAAACGTGATTACTATGTTTCGACTGACTTACTGATAATAATGGCTGACATATCATTACGTTATGGCTGGATTATTAATACAAACTGGCTGACTTATATGAATGTCTTGGCTGAGTTATTTACATATTACGGCTGATTTATTGATTATTTATGGTTTACTTATTTGAATGTATTGGCTGAGTTAATTATCTATATATTATGGCTGATTTATTAATGTGTTGGTGTCAACAGATGGGTTATTGGAAGGCATATCGAACGCTGCTGAATGCAAGGCAGATCGATCAGGGAACTCCTAAGGATAGTTTTAGCGAGTTGCCTTCTTACATATACAAGTTAAGAAGGGAAAATTCGGGTACAGTCACGCGTCTTCAAATAGATGATGAAGAAAGATTCAAATATGTTTTTATTGCTTTTGGTGCGAGTATTGCTGGGTTTGCTTTCATGCGCAAAGTTGTTGTTGTCGACGGAACGTTTCTCCATGGTAGTTACAAAGGGACGCTTCTAACAGCCATAGCTCCGGATGGTAACTTTCAAATTTCCCCAATAGCTTTCGCTGTTGTTGACACTGAAAATGATGAGTCTTGGCGTTGGTTTTTTACACAACTCAAAGTTGTCATTCCTGACGAAAAGGATCTTGCAATAATCTCCGACAGACATAAGTCAATAGGTAAAGTGATTGGTCAAGTGTATCTGTTGGCTTCGCGTGGAATTTGCACTTACCATTTGTATAAGAACATCTTGGTAAAGTTCAAAGGAAAACATTTGTTCCCTCTGGTGAAAAAAGCGACAAGGTGTTTTAGGCTGTCTGATTTTAATGAGGCTTTCAATGAGATTGAAGCATGTCATCCCGAACTACATGGATACCTCCAAAGAGTTGGTGTCCGAATGTGGGCGCGTGTTCATTTCTTGGGTGAAAGGTACAATTTAATGACAATGAATATTGTAGAATCAATGAACAAAGCACTGTCAAATGCTAGAAGTCTTCCCATAGTTCGACTACTAGAATCGATACGGAATATGATGACCAGATGGTTTTCTAAACGGAGAGAGGATGCAAAATCGCAGCTAACAACGCTCACTCGAGGTGTTGAGAAACTGTTACAGATATGTTTACATAAGTCAGTTGTCAATGTTGATAACTCAGCCATAACAGTTTTCATATCTCAGCCGTAATTGTTTCCATATCTCAGCCATAACCATTATAGTTTTCATAACTCAGCCATAATTGTTTTCATAACTCAGCCGTAATTGTTTTCATAACTCAGCCTAAAACGTTTTTTTGTTCTACTCCCTACTAGGACCGTGTCACCGCAGCAAGACTTATGGAGGTATAAACGATTGATGCTGTACGTGTGCAAGTGACATATGGATCATCTTTGCATGTTGTAAATTTGGAACTAAAAAAATGCACATGCCGTCGTTTCGACCACGAGAAAATACCATGCATCCATGCAATCGCAGCTGCAGAGCATAAGGATGTGTCTCGTATATCAATGTGCGATCTGAAATTTAGGAGTGTCGTTTTGGTTAACGGATGGGCTGGTTCAATCATGCCTCCAGATGAATCCGTCTCTGTTCCTGAAGCTGTGGATAATCAACCGTGTTTGCCTCCGATTGTTGTGAACCAGCCAGGAAGGCCCAAGAAGCGTAGGATTAAATCATCTTTGGAAGTTGCCATTGAAAATAAACGCTCTAGGAAGCAACACGCATGTTCGCGATGTAAACAAGTTGGGCACAATGTGAAAACTTCTCGGATGTAGTATTGTTGTAAGGAGATTTGTTTTATTTTGACTTGTGATAACTCAGCCATAACTCACTATAACTCAGCCGTAACATGAATCGACGAGACCTTTCGTTTTTCCGTAAATACAATAACTCAGCCGTAAAGTCATATAAATTAGCCCAGATGTGTGCGCTCAAGAGGATATGGGCAAGTGGTGGCAATAAACCCGAGATGCTGACTAGCAAAGTTTGGAATGATTTGGTCGATATGTTTGAAGAATTTTGCCTAGATGACGTCGGTTTCATAACATGATTTCCATTGTACTTTCGTATCGTCTTCTATATGAACTATGAACTATGAATATATATATATATATTTTTTTTCATTTATGTTGTACCTTCATATTAATATAAATTCACCGTTCTTACGATATCTCAGCCATTACGGAGTGATAACTCAGCCGTCACATGAATCGACGAGACCTTTCATTTTCCCGTAAATATTATCACTCAGCCGTCAAATCGTATAAATCAATCGTGTGCTTTCAGATTGTTTCTTGTGATAACTCAGCCATTGTTCACTATAACTCAGTCGTCACATGAATTGACGAGACTTTTCGTTTTCCCGTAAAACTATAACTCAGCCGTCAAGCAATATTTTGGCGGAAACCATAAGTTTACCTAATAATAGACGCGACCTTTCATGTTCCTATTGTTTTTCCTTTATATTCTCTTAATTCATTGTATCGTTTCGGTTTCTTCATCTCTATATTCATTGTATCGTTTCCTTCACCACATCTTCTTCTCCGCTCATTGCACCTATAAGTTGGTGACGGTTGTTTTTATTTTGATAGACGAGCTATAGACGGAGAGGGTTCCAGTAAACGTCAAAAACGCAAGGCAGACTGGAGAGACGAAGCAATAGTGCCCATGAACATGGCCAGAGCAAGTTCCAGTACCAGAAAGAAATGCAGATTTCAAGTGGGAAGAGGAAGCACTATTGGCCATGTCTGAAGCTTTTACTAAGACTAGAGTCGTGGTCGAGGCGGAGACAACTGATCGAGACACAGCAATTCTGCATATGAAGAAGAAGGAAGAGGCAACCGCCCTCGTGCATCAAATGAATCGACGCTCAACTATCAACTGAATCGACTTAGAGGATATGAGAGAGGTTGCAGAGCACAAGAGGTTAGAGGATACGAGAGAGGTTGCGGTGCCGATGTCAAACAGTGTGTGGTTCCGCCTCCTCTTGATTGGTGTAAACTAAAAGTTCGTGGGATCCAAAGCATACTTTAACGATCTGGACGCAGTTTAATCGGTTTTAAAAAGTGAATTCCATTGTACTATTGTGTCGTCTTCTATATGAACTCTGAACTTTTTTTTAATTTCCTTTTGTAATGTTTCATATTAATATAAATCAGCCGGTATTACGATATCTCAGCCATTACAGATTTATAAATCACTCTTTGTCTATAATTATTACTTTTTATTGGTTATAATACTAGTAATATTCATTTTTCCATTCTAAATTTAAATTTTGAGTTATAATAATGTTAATTTATAAATATTTCATAAGTCAGCCATTTAAGTCAATAACTCAGCCATAACTTACTCAATTGTTGGAGAAATACTTTTACAAAAATAAAATTCAAAATTCGAATAATAATTATTTAATTATTTTGAATAATTTATTATGAAAAAACTCACTTTATGAATTTATGCGTGTGGATTTGAGCAGGCACAAAATTAGTGATTTTTCGCATTTTCCTAACAACACTTTTTGTGACATCGAGAGACGTTTTAATATTTATTAGGAATCTGATAGAACGAAAGACCCATGAAAGATAGAAGAATATGTTTTCATATTATTGAGAAGACTCTAAACGATAACTCAGCCGTCATAAACTATAACTCAGCCGTCATAAACTATAACTCAGCCATAACTCCAATTATAAGACTAAATAACCGACCAAACCGAAACGAATCGAAAAACTAATTTTCCCCTTTTGGTATTTTTGTATTGGTATTTTCGGTTAATTTCGGTAATATTCGGCTTGCTATCGGTTATATTAAGTTAATCTACCTAATTACAATATATTTTGGGTTATTTATGGTTATATATTCATCTAACCGACCCATAACCGGAAATAACCGAAAAATAATTTCAAAAATTTTAAAATTTTCAAATGGTTATCATATTAGTATATCCAAATTACCACCTTAAACCAAACACAATATAACCATAACCAAACTGTTAAATTAAAACCCATAATGTTGGAAATGTGAACCATATTGTAACATCCGTGAACCGGAATTTCGGTTTGGGATGTGCATCGATCGATGCAGTAGGAGCATCGATCGATGCTGGAACAATTCTGTGCGTTTTGACTTAAGTCAAACGCTGCGTTTTGGTAAGGGAAGGAAAAGAAAACCCTTAGGGTCGTCCCTTTTGTCTCATTATACGTGGTGTGGCCGTTTTTGAGCGAAAAGAGAAGGGAGAAAGAGTTCTTGGAGATTTCTTGGAGTTTTGGTGCTTTCCTAAGGAGATCTGTAGCTGGGATTGCTGTAGGAGCTTCTAGGAAACGTTTTCTTGCTTTTGTGTTGTTCAGTTTCGTCTTGGCACAGGTAAGTGCAGGACCATGGCTGATCTAAGCTAGAGAATTCAGTGATTTGCTTGCTGTTTGTTGTTAGACGTATTAGATTGTTGTTATGGACGTTAGGAAGCTTTCTTGTGGCTTGGGATTGAGTTTCTGTGGTTGTAGGAACGAGATCCGGCGAGAAACTTCGGAGAAATCACGGTGCTCGACGTTGCGTCGATCGATGCATAGCTTGCATCGGTCGATGCAAGTGCGAGGACGGCGCGATGAACTTTAGGGTTTTTCGTGTGCGTCGAGCATGCGTCGGTCGATGCAGACTGGGTATCGGTCGATGCAAGTTACACTTGCATCGATCGATGCAGCTTCTGTATCGATCGATGCTTCTCCTTTTGGCATCGATCGATGCAGGTGCGGCATCGGTCGATGCTACGTTCTGTTTAGTTACGGTCTGTTGATTGTGTGTGTAGATTACTGATACTCTATTGCTTGTGTGTATAGCCCAGTAGATGGGAGGATTGCCTTACTGAGTGTTTGTAAAATACTCATGCATTGCAATATGTGTTTGTGGTGCAGGTAAAGGCAAAGTGTGATCGTGGAATCCAGGCAATGAAGAGGAGGATGTTCTAGGGACTCGGTTGATTGTTGATCTGGCATTGTTAGGTTGCTAGAACTATGTCCTAGATCATCGTTTAGGATTGCTGGTTATTTGTTTTATGATGTTTGGATCATTAGTTAAGATTGGAATTTATATTGGTCATTTACATTTTATTGGTTTAATATTTATTGGATATTGGTGTTATTATTTCCGCTGTTGGTTGTGTTTGTGGTTAGGTAACTAGTGGGTATAGGACCACTAGTTGTAGTTTATTTTATTATATTATATTTATATTTATTAAAAAAAAAAAAAAGGTCGGTCGTTTCATTTTGGTATCAGAGCCCTTACGGTTCTAGGTTTGGGTTCACTAGGTTTCTGTTGTAGATGTTTGGGATTGCATGTCTTGATTGATTATATGAGTTAGTCAATTGTGTGTGGCATGGAGTCCTAGAACATCCTCTTCGAGCCGAGTGTGTGATTCCACGGTGAGTTTATGTTTCTGTGTTATAATAGAATTGTTGCTTAGCCTTCTGCTCATGGTAGTGCAGATGGTTAGAGAGGATGTTGTGACTGGTCGAGGTCGTGGACGCGGACGTGGTCGCGGATGTGGTCGTGGTAGGGGCAGAGCCCCAGTGGCTAGTGAGACCGAGGACCAGAGTGTGACAGCTGAGGGTGTTGGCGAGTCGCAGGGTGTTCCGGGGGACTCCGTGAGTGTGGCAGGAGGGGGTGGTGTTGATGCTCCAGTGGCCGGTGATGCTAGGGTCCCGGGTGTGGGGGTCCCAGCGGGTGGAGTCCCTGGTGTTGACATTGCGGCTTTGCTAGCACAGTTGTTAGAGCGGTTACCACCAGTGGTACCGGCTCAGGCTCAGGTAGTGCCACCAGTGGTGGCGGAGGAGCGGCAGCCAGTGGCTGCGGATGTGGGGGTCCATGCTCGTTATCTCAGCATGTTGACAGAGATGGGTCGGTTGCGTACCGAGCAGTTTTTAGGAGGTGTAGATCCTACTGCTGCGGATGCGTGGAGGACGAGAGTGGAACGTAACTTCCATACTCTGAGATGTCCTGTGGAGTTCTGGGTGGACATAGGGGTCTACTTTTTGAGTGGTGATGCTGAGTTGTGGTGGAGATCTATGGCTGCTAGGAGGGTGCAGCGGGAGATGACTTGGGCTGACTTCGTTTTGGAGTTCAACCGCAAGTATTTTCCTAGGGAGGCATTGGATCGTTTGGAGGTGCAGTTCCTTCAGTTGTCTCAGGGGACACGGTCAGTGCGGGAGCTGGACTTGGAGTTCAGTCGACTTCTATGTTATGGGGGTCGGGCCTTGGAGTCTGAGGAGGCTCAGGTCAGGAGGTTTATGAGGGCTCTACGGGATGATTTGAGAGTTCACTGTAGAGGGAGGTATTATGCTACGCGTGCAGAGCTGGTTGAGACTGCAGCAGAGATTGAGGAGGATATTCGGGCACAGTCAGTGTTGGTTACTCCAGCAGTTCAGCCTAGTAAGGCTCAGTAGCAGGGTGGTTCTAGCAGGGGCGGTAGGCATGCTCAGGGAACCAAGAGGAAGTGGGAGGCTACGCAGAGGCCAAGTGGTGCAGGTTGCTTCGGTTGTGGGAGCAGAGATCACAGGGTTGCTAGTTGTCCCAAGAGGAGTGTTCCGTCGACAGGACCACGGGTATGTTATCACTGTAGGGAGACAGGGCCCATCAGGCCTTTTTGTCCCAAGTTGCAGCCGGCAGCAGTGGCAGCGTTGCAGCAGGTGCAGCCTGGAGGTCAGCAGGTGGCACGGATTGAGCAGGCGCAACGGGTTTACACGACAGCTGAGACTGGTAGAACCAGTGCCGGGGCGATCACAGGTATATTTTCTGGTACTTTAACTTTGTGAATTTTAGTAGGTTCAGATTGTATATGTTTCCTGTGTTAAGTGTTAGGTTCTCAACACATGAGGGTTTGTGTAGGGACCTTGTTGGTGGGCGGGTTTAAGTCCCACGTTATGTTTGATTCTGGAGCTTCTCATAGCTTCATTACTCCGGAGTGTGCAGAGTGTGCGGGAATCTCAGAGGATCCCGGGGAGCGTACAAGAGTTGTCAGAGTCGCTGGGGGCAAGTTCCTGAGAGTTATTGGACGAGCCAGAGGGGTTGATATTCAGATCGCAGGAGAGTCGTGGCCAGCGGATTTGCTTATCAGTCCAGTGGAGTTGTATGATGTTATACTCGGGATGGATTGGTTGCATCGGCATAGGGTGCACTTGGATTGCTATCGGGGTAGAGTGGAGTTTGAGCGTTCAGGAGGGAAGTTGGTTTTTCAGGGTATTAGACCGACTTCGGGGAGTCCCGTGATTTCAGCCATTCAGGCTGGGAAGATGATCGAGAAGGGCCGTGAGGCTTATCTGGTCACTATATCTATGCCAGAATCAGTGGGGAAGTCTATGGTTAGCGGTATCCCGGTAGTAGAGGAATTTGAGGATGTGTTTCAGTCTTTGCAGGGATTACCACCATCTCGGTCGGATCCTTTCACCATTGAACTGGATTCGGGGACGACACCGTTATCCAAGGCTCCTTACAGAATGGCTCCAGCAGAGATGGCAGAGCTGAAGAAGCAGCTAGAGGATCTGTTAAGCAAGGGATTCATCCGTCCTAGTGTATCACCGTGGGGGGCGCCGGTGTTGTTTGTGAAGAAGAAGGATGGGAGTTTCAGGTTATGCATAGATTACCGGGGTTTGAACCGGGTCACTGTGAAGAACAAGTATCCTCTTCCAAGGATTGATGAGTTGTTGGATCAGTTGAGAGGTGCTACTTGGTTCTCTAAGGTGGATCTGGCGTCGGGCTATCATCAGATACCGATAGATGAGGCGGATGTGAGAAAGACTGCTTTCAGGACGAGGTATGGGCATTATGAGTTTGTGGTGATGCCTTTCGGGTTAACTAACGCACCAGCAGCGTTTATGAGATTGATGAACAGTGTGTTTCAGGAATTTCTGGATGTATCTGTCATCATTTTCATCGACGATATCCTGGTCTATTCTAAGAGTCCTGAGGAGCATGCAGTGCATTTGAGGGCAGTTATGGAGAAGCTGCGGGAGCAGAAGCTATTTGCTAAGTTGAGCAAGTGCAGTTTTTGGCAGCGTGAGATGGGCTTTCTGGGTCACATTGTTTCTGCAGAGGGGGTTTCTGTAGATCCAGAGAAGATTCAGGCTATCAGAGATTGGCCTAGACCGCAGAATGCTACAGAGATCAGAAGTTTTCTCGGATTGGCAGGTTACTACAGGAGGTTTGTGCAGGGGTTTGCAAGCAGAGCACGTCCTATGACTAAGTTGACAGGGAAGGATGTTCCTTTTGTCTGGTCAGAAGAGTGTGAGGAAGGCTTTGCAAGCCTGAAGGAGATGTTGACTACTGCGCCAGTATTGGCTTTGCGTGAGCAGGGAGAACCCTATGTGGTTTATACAGATGCATCTAGAGTTGGTTTGGGGTGTGTTCTGATGCAGCATGGGAAGGTGATTGCCTATGCATCGCGGCAGTTGCGGGTGCATGAAGGCAACTATCCTACTCATGATTTGGAGATGGGTGCTGTAGTCTTTGCCCTGAAGATCTGGAGATCTTATCTTATGGTGCAAAGGTACAGGTGTTTACAGATCATAAGAGCCTAAAGTATATATTCACTCAGCCTGAGTTGAATTTGAGGCAGAGGCGGTGGATGGAGCTTGTGGTGGATTATGATTTGGAGATAGCCTATCATCCTGGTAAGGCTAACATGGTTGCAGATGCTCTGAGTCGGAAGAGGGTAGCTTCAGCTCAGGAGCAGGAGATGGAGTCTCTAGTAGGAGAGATCAGTGCGTTGAGCTTGTGTGCTGTTTCACTGGAACCGTTGGGTTTGGAAGCAGTTGACAGAGCAGATCTTTTGAGTAGGGTGCGGTTGGCACAGGAGAAGGATTTGGGGCTGGTGAATGCCTCAAAGGATGTTGATTCAGAATATCAGGTCTCAGATAATGGTACTATCTTGGTGCATGGTCGGGTTTGTGTGCCCAAGGATGAGGAGTTGAGGCAGGAGATTCTGAGAGAGGCTCATGCGAGCAAGCTGTCTATTCATCCAGGAGCGACTAAGATGTACTGTGACCTCAAGAGGTACTATCATTGGGTCGGGATGAAGAAGGATGTAGCGGGTTGGGTTTCGAGATGTGATGTGTGTCAGCTAGTGAAGGCTGAGCATCAGGTTCCTGGCGGGTTACTGAAGAGTTTACCCATTCCTGAGTGGAAGTGGGATATGATTACCATGGACTTTGTGGTAGGATTGCCAGTGTCACGGACTTTTGATGCTATCTGGGTCATCGTGGACCGGTTGACTAAGTCAGCACATTTTCTGGCCATTAAGAAGACTGATGGAGCAGCGGTCTTGGCTAAGAAGTATGTGAGGGAGATAGTCAGATTGCATGGGGTGCCAGCGAGCATTGTGTCTGACAGAGATTCTAAGTTCACTTCGGTGTTCTGGCAGGCATTTCAGGCAGAGATGGGCACTAAGGTGCATATGAGTACAGCTTATCATCCCCAGACAGATGGACAGTCCGAGAGGACGATCCAGACGTTGGAGGATTTGTTGAGGATGTGTGTCTTGGATTGGGGTGGCCATTGGGCAGATCACCTGAACCTGGTAGAGTTTGCTTACAACAACAGCTATCAGGCGAGTATTGGTATGGCTCCTTTTGAGGCCTTGTATGGGAGGCCGTGTCGTACACCGTTATGCTGGACTCAGGTGGGGGAGAGGAGCATGTACGGGGCAGATTTTGTTCAGGAGACCTCAGAGAAGATTCGGGTTCTCAAGCTGAACATGAAAGAGGCTCAGGATAGGCAGAGGAGTTATGCTGATAGGAGGAGGAGAGATCTTGAGTTTCAGGTAGGAGACAGAGTGTACCTCAAGATGGCCATGTTGCGGGGTCCGAACAGGTCATTGACTGAGACTAAGTTAAGTCCGAGGTATATGGGTCCGTTCAGAGTGATTGAGCGAGTTGGACCAGTGGCATATAGACTGGAGTTACCTGAGGTTATGCGTGCTTTCCACAAGGTATTCCATGTGTCTATGTTGCGGAAGTGTCTCCGTGAGGATGATCAGTTGTTGGCTAAGATTCCAGAGGATCTTAAGCCTAACATGACTTTGGAGGCGAGACCAGTGAGGGTTCTCGAGAGGAGGATCAAGGAACTTCGGAAGAAGAAGATTCCTTTGATGAGAGTCCTGTGGGACTGTGATGGTGTGGAAGAGCAGACTTGGGAACCTGAGGCAAGGATGAAGGTAAGGTTTAAGAAGTGGTATGAGAAGCAACCACGACTTGGCTTGCCTAGTCTGGTTCCGTCTGTAATCCGTGGCTGGAGCGGGAATGGAGTATTCCAGCCCATCTCTCTTGTTACTCGGTCGCTTGGGGTGGTTGGTTGTGCGACTCAGTAACAAGATGAGGTGGTGTTTGGGGTACAAAGTTTCCGTGAGGCGGGGTTGTGAAGAGAAGTTTCCAAAAGTGGAAAGTTTCCAAAAATGGAAAGTGCTAAATATGGAAAGTTTTGCGGGAGACAGAATTTGTCCATTTTAGCGGTGGGAAGCCTTGGAGGGGTTTTTGTGCCTTTGTGGCGGACTTTCGAGTCAGAGTGCCTGTGTGTGGCGGTCTTGTTAGACATTGTGTGGCCTTTGTGGCGGGCTTTTAGCCATTTGTTGGTCTTTGTGACGGTCCTTCGGGACAGATGGTCTTTGTGACGGTCCTTCGGGACACATGGTCTTTGTGACGGTCCTTCGGGACAGATGGTCTTTGTGACGGTCCTTCGGGACAGATGGTCTTTGTGACGGTCCTTCGGGACAGATGGTCTTTGTGATGGTCCTTTGAGACGAGTGGCCTTGGTGGCGGTCCTTTTTAGGACATTTGTTGGGCCTTGGTGGCGGTCCTCGTGAGGACATTTTTGTTGGCCTTTGTGGCGGCCCGTGTGGCGTGTATATGATCCTTGTGTGGTCATGGGGTATCCCGGTGAGGGGATATGTGGTTGGTAGGACATTGAGATGTTTTACGCGAGCCACGGGAAGGAAACCTGGATAGGAATAGGACTCAGACGTGTTCAGAATTGTTTGCTCGCGACTCTTGGGGGACTTAGGTTCTCCTAGTACTGCTATATTCAGAGACTTTGTGGCTCGGGAGTATGGTTGGTATATCGACTTCGGACGACGGTCCGGAGGTGCGCTGTAGGGTGACGACCCGAGAGACGAGTTGGATTTTTCCTTATATATTATGGCATGCGGGTTTAGGCCTGATGAGGAGCCAGCATTGGCATGCAGACTTAGGTCTGATGAGGAGCCGATGAGACTCAAGGTTTAGGCCTATGAGAAAAAGGAAAGTCCAAAAGTCGAGAGCAAATGACGCCTGGAGCGTGAGTCTATCGCCTAGAGGTGACCTTCTGCAGATCGGTCGGAGTAGTGCGGGCCGTGGAGACGGTTGCACGGGAGTCCTTGACTGATGGTTGTTTGGGATTCAAGGACGAATCCAGTTTGGTGGGGGAGAATTGTAACATCCGTGAACCGGAATTCCGGTTTGGGATGTGCATCGATCGATGCAGTAGGAGCATCGATCGATGCTGGAACAATTCTGTGCGTTTTGACTTAAGTCAAATGCTGCGTTTTGGTAAGGGAAGGAAAAGAAAACCCCTAGGGTCGTCCCTTTTGTCTCATTATACGTGGTGTGGCCGTTTTTGAGCGAAAAGAGAAGGGAGAAAGAGTTCTTGGAGATTTCTTGGAGTTTTGGTGCTTTCCTAAGGAGATCTGTAGCTGGGATTGCTGTAGGAGCTTCTAGGAAACGTTTTCTTGCTTTTGTGTTGTTCAGTTTCGTCTTGGCACAGGTAAGTGCAGGACCATGGCTGATCTAAGCTAGAGAATTCAGTGATTTGCTTGCTGTTTGTTGTTAGACGTATTAGATTGTTGTTATGGACGTTAGGAAGCTTTCTTGTGGCTTGGGATTGAGTTTCTGTGGTTGTAGGAACGAGATCCGGCGAGAAACTTCGGAGAAATCACCGTGCTCGACGTTGCGTTGATCGATGCAAGTCCGAGGACGGCGCGATGAACTTTAGGGTTTTTCGTGTGCGTCGAGCATGCGTCGGTCGATGCAGACTGGGTATCGGTCGATGCAAGTTACACTTGCATCGATCGATGCAGCTTCTGTATCGATCGATGCTTCTCCTTTTGGCATCGATCGATGCAGGTGTGGCATCGGTCGATGCTACGTTTTGTTTAGTTACGGTCTGTTGATTGTGCGTGTAGATTACTGATACTCTATTGCTTGTGTGTATAGCCCAGTAGATGGGAGGATTGCCTTACTGAGTGTTTGTAAAATACTCATGCATTGCAATATGTGTTTGTGGTGCAGGTAAAGGCAAAGTGTGATCGTGGAATCCAGGCAATGAAGAGGAGGATGTTCTAGGGACTCGGTTGATTGTTGATCTGGCATTGTTAGGTTGCTAGAACTATGTCCTAGATCATCGTTTAGGATTGCTGGTTATTTGTTTTATGATGTTTGGATCATTAGTTAAGATTGGAATTTATATTGGTCATTTACATTTGATTGGTTTAATATTTATTGGATATTGGTGTTATTATTTCCGCTGTTGGTTGTGTTTGTGGTTAGGTGACTACTGGGTATGGGACCACTAGTTGTAGTTTATTTTATTATATTATATTTATATTTATTAAAAAAAAAAAGGTCGGTCGTTTCACCTATACATCAAACTCTAACCCTAACCCTAACCATAACCCATAAATGTCATTTTTTGAATGTTTTTACACATTTTGATCAGAATGTGTAAAAATCACTCTTTGTCTATAATTATTATTTTTTTATTGCTTATAATGATTGTAATATTCATTTTTCCATTCTAAATTATAATTTTGAGTTATAATAATTTTAATTTACAAATATTTAATAAATCAGCCGTTTATGTCGATAACTCAGTCAGATCAGTCAATTGTTAGAGAAATACTTTTATTAAAAACAAATTTCAAAATTTTCAAAAATTCAAATTCAAATTTTGAATTCCTTTTAAATAATAAATCACTAAAATCTCCCTCATTTATTACCCGTGTGGTTCTTAACAAGAAACATAATTATTGTTTGCATCTCCCCAACAACACTTTTTGTATTCTCGAGAATGTATATAATAAATTAATATGGTCGTTGCATAACTCAGCTGTAACACCATTAATATGACCGTTGTATAACTCAGCCGTAACACCATTAATATGACCGCTGTAACACCATAACTCAGCCGTATTAAGTACATAACGCAGCCGTCACGTATATTATTGTTAAACGACGTCGTACGATTTGTTTTTTTAGTATAAATGATGGGATTGTAATGATTTGGTGCTTTAGTAATCGAGTCAAGATGATGGCACAGAGAGATCTCTGCGACGAAAACTCCAGGGCTGATGAGAAAACTGCTTCTGAAGCATTTACTGAGGTAGATCTCTGTACCATCTGAAATCTCAAAGCAGAATCTTAATATTGTGTTTGTGGTAATATAGGAGCTGAATCGTAAGGAAATAAATATGAAAATGAGGTACGGCGAAATCTGGAGGCGCGACAAGGGTGTTCCAGTCGGGTGTAATTGTGGTGCGGTGGTTTTCGTTGCCACTTCTAATGATCCTAGCACGAGAGGAAAAATTTATTTCAGTTGTCTGTATGAAATCATAGATGTAAAGATTTCTATTCTCTTATTTTTGTCTCTGCTTCTGCATTTTTTATACAAATTGGGATGTAATATGAGTTATGTACTATTTGTAAGGGTCCCGGTCAAGGTTGCGGTTTCAGGAGTTGGTGGACCGATGCATTGCACAAAGAGTTTGCCAATATTCAGGAGGAGAAGAATGAGATAAAGCAGGACTTGGATGCAGCCAAGAAGCGTATTGAGACTCAAGAAGAAATGATCTTGAATATGGAAAGGAAATATGACGCGCTAGAGAAGAAGTTTGAGAGCTTGAACATGTATCTGTGAACTTAGTCAAGCTCCGTTTTTTTTTTTCTGGAATTGGTATGAACTTTCTATGTAGTGGTGTTTTATCAGTCTCTTTTAATAACTCAGCCATAACTTTACTATAACTCAGCCATAACAATTGATAACTAAGCCAACCCTCAAATTAGAATGACTAAATAACCGACCAAACCGAACCATGCTGGAAACTATTTTTCCATTATTTTTGGTTAATCTTTGCTTGCTATCGGTTATATTAGGTTAGTCTACCTAATTACAATATATTTTGGGTTATTTATGGTTATATATTAATCTAATCGACCCATAACCGGAAATAACCGAAAAGTAATTTCAAAAAAATTTAAAATTTCAAATGGTTATCATATTAATATATCCAAATTATTACCTTAAACCAAACACAATATAACCAAAACCATACTGTTAAATTAAAACTCATAATGTTGGAAATATGAACCCTATACCTCAAACTCTAACCCTAACCCTAACCCTAACCACTAAATGTCATGTTTTGAATGTTTTACGTAAAAATCACTCTTTGTCTATAATTATTACTTTTTCTTGCTTATAATGATTGTAATATTCATTTTTCCATCCTAAATTGTAATTTTGAGTATAATTTTATTACAAATATTTCATAAATCAGCCGTTTATGTCGATAACTCAGCCCCATGTTCTAAAACGCGGCCGCGGAGGCCGCTTAGGCGCCGGTTAAGCGCTCGGCGGCGGTGCTCCGCCGCGATTTCACTCAGATCGGTGTCAAAATCGAGAAAACGAAAAAACTGATAAATTTTGACTGTTTTGACCTAGAATAGTATGATATATCTTAGATCTACTATTTAGTTAATGAAAGCAGTCGAATGAGAATTGAAATCACTGGAAAAGAAGGTAAAAAGTGGTCGGCGGCGTTTAGGGTTTGCAGGTCTGCTGATTTCTATCGATGGAGAAGATGAAGTGAAAATGACCATTCTACCCTTCATTATTAAAATTGACAAAAAAACACGAAAGTTACTTACCAGGATTCAAACTGTGGACAAGTTGGTTGTATAGAAAGACACAAGCCACTGGTCTAAGTTTAATTCTTTGTAATGTTATGAAATTTTAATATATTTTAGATATATATAGATAAAAGCCCTAAAACTAGTCCCCGATTAATCCCCGATTTAAGTCTGATTTTCTGATTAATCGCTAGGCTCTATCTTACCGCCCGACTAACGCCTAGCGATTTTTAAAACAGGGACTCAGCCACATCAGTCAATTGTTGGGAATTTTTTTTATTTCTTTAATTCGAAATTCGAATTCAAATTTTTTAATTAATTTGAATAATATATTGTGAGAAAAGCTGACTTTATGTATTTATTATGTGCACATAATTAGGGATTGTTCGCGATTCCCCAACAACACTTTTTGTGATATCGAGAGACGTTTTAATTAGATAATTTATTAGGAATCTGACAGAACGAAAGACCCAGGAAAGAAAGAAGAATACATTTTAATATCTAATAACTCAGCCATACGAAGTACATAATTCAACCGTAATTCATAACTCAGCCGTGTGAAGTATATAACTCAGCCGTAAATTAACCGTAAATCAGCCATAACTTTGAAAATAGACAAATCAATGTTTTACATATCCAAGTACAATTCTTACCAAAAGAAATCCAAATGTTTTACATATCATAGTACAATTCCTACCAAAAGAAACAAAATGAAGCACATAATGCATTTTTTAAATTGACACATAAAATCAGGTGTCTCATCGTAGATTTCTGTTGCCATTTTAACCCGTATAGCCTGGATATTTTGATCACAGATGCCATCGAAAGACAAACCAAGCACTAAACATTCTACAAACTTTAGAGCGTACACGCCACAGTCACCAGATTGTACGTTTTGAGGGACCTTGGAGGCACTCCTCCTCCTGAAACTAAACTGACTGAAAGTAGGTGTACGATATTTGTGAGGAACTATAAGTTCATCATTGCTGGAATCATCCGCGTAAACGTCCTACAAGCATTCAGAATTTTAATATCACTTTCTTTGGTTGCTTGTTTCACGATGCTATCATAGCAATCAATATGCCTCCTGATGAGATCCACGTGAAGCGCCACCCAGTGATTGCCTCCAAATTGTGGAGTAATATACAGGTGTTCCACATCTTCTATCCACTTCAAATTAGACGGTTGATCTCGTGGAATCAAACCATTAACTGACTCTTCATAAATGCTGCCTTTGAATTTAAATATTTTGGGTGTCATCTCGAACTGAGCATAGTCACGAACCATCGGATTGGTGAACCACGGGTCTATAAATGCAATGCGTTTGTTGTGGAATGGGAAGGGATCTCGTTTGTACCTAACCCTGAGGAGTCTCATATACTCGCCCATGTGCTGTAAAACAGAAAACTGAGTAGTAAACAACAACTCAGCCGTAATGTAAGTCAGCCGTAACAACTCAGCTATTGTGTATAACTCAGCCGTAAACAATAACAACTCAGCCATTATGTATTATAACTCAGCCGTAAACAATAACAACTCAGCCATTATGTATTATATCTCAGCCGTAAACATAATAACTCAAACATCAAGTATTATAACTCAGCCGTAAACAATAATAACTCAGACATCAAGTTAAACTTACTTCATCAGACAGCCACCAAAGTGATCTTCCTTCACTGGCCAGTTCTTTCTTTCGGTGATGAGAGTCCTATAGAATTCAATACCGAGTGTTGCCTTGCCTAATGGTTGATTCCTAACAAACAAATAAACACAGGTTAATATAATGTTAACAAGCTGTGATTAACAAGGGTATAAAGGGTCATACTCGGCTGGCTTTAGGTAATCCAAAAGTTTTTTCAACTGCACCAGATCAACCGGTGCCAGAGGATCATATATTCCACCTTCAGGTACACAGTTCTTCCTCATGCACGGCAGTCTGTTGTCTCCAATATAAGGAAAAATCCTTGCTTGTGGGGCTTGTTGTGTATTCAATGCACTTCCATCCGGGGACAGCTTAACACTCTCCAGCCTTAAAGCTTTAACTCTATCAACCCTAATCTTTTTCTCCTCATCATCCTCAGATTCAGGTTCAAGGGTTTTGTTTTCAGCCATAAACTCAGATGTCATATCACATACACTGCTGTTAGCACCGTTGGCACCAGCGTTTGCACCAACTTCAGCTTCTCCCTCATTCAAAACAGGTGCTACAAATTGCAACGGCCTCACAGCAGTAGGCTTACTAGTCTTTCTACTTCTTTTCTTTCGCTCATTATCTCCAACCTCCTCGGCTTTTACCTTCTTTTCCGCCAACTGTTTGTCCTTCTTTGCCGCCACCAACTATTTGGCCTTCTTTGCCGCCGCCAACTCTTTGGCCTTCTTTGCCTCTATTTCTTTGGCCTTCTTTGCCTCTATTTCTTTGTCCTTCTTTGCATCTTTGGCATTTTTCCTCGTGTAAGGCCGTTGATTTGGTTTCGTAGTAGTTGGTTTCATAGCAGCTGGAGACTTCTCAATGAAATCAACAGGATCATCTTTATCAAACTCTTTATTCAGATTCTTACTGACCCCAGCCAAACCACTGCCATCTACCTGTATAACATAGCTAAGACAATTAAAGATAATGATAACTCAACCTAAACATTCTGGAAAATCAGCCATAAAAGTAACATAATTCAGACATTACCGTAGGACTGTTGACAGAGTAGTTTTGTTGCATTTTTCCTGGAACTCCTGGTGGACCTTTTGGTGTCTCTAGTTTTGCCCGAAGGTCCGCTGGTACCAGGTCCTTTATTTTGAAATTTGAACACGCATCAAAAGTGTTTTGGCCAGTTTGCCCAACACCCATGGAAAGCACGTGCTCTTTCATCTGTTTGAGTCCACTCTCAAAAGATCCAAACCTGGTTTGTAATCTTTCATTCATCTTCAATTCTATTCTATCTCCAATCTTCTTCTCCAGATTCACAGACATATTTGCAATTTTTTTATCAAAGGTGTCAAACCTTGAGGTTAAATTAGACACCAACTCAACGAGAGTTCCAACCGACACATCTTCTCCAGCATCTTCCTCCTCACTAGCACACTGAAACAAATACACAAACTGTCGTAAACAAGCTAACGAAAGATTATGTAAAATATAAACTCACTATACACCATATCACTTACCTTTATTCCTTTCTTCTTCTTCTTCCTCTTATGTGCAGCTCCTTCACCAGATTCACCACCCTGACTGTTGGAAACCACCTTTTGGACTTTCTGCTTCTTTGCGGGAGGAGATTCAGACTCAACAATTGTTTTAGCTTTTAGCTTTTTCTTCTTATCACTCTCCTTAACATCCCAAAAACCTTTAACAAACTTATCCTCATGTATGTCTTCGATAAGGCGATCAAGTGTTGGGTCGTCTTCTTGATCTGGCCACGTATGAAATAGCTCACTTACATCATCCTTCATAACCATTTTAGTCACACGCAGCTGTGACATAAGAAATTATGAAACCCATCAGTAAGTTTTAACTCAGCCATCACTAAATAATAACTCAGCCATCACTAAATAATAACTCAGCCATCACTAAACAATAACTCAACCATTACAAAATAATAACTCAGTCATCACTAAATAATAACTCAGCCATCACTAAATCATAACTCAGCCATTACTAAACAATCACTCAACCACTAATAAACCTTACCTCACCAAGCGCTCTGATATCTTCAGCAATTACGAATTCCATCGTTGAACGTGTATGGTTTCCACCCCATTGAAGCAACGGTATGCCACCATTTTCTGTTTTTGCATTCCCAAATCGTTCTCCAAAGCATTTGACTGACTCATACTCCCAAGCCTGTAACACGGGTGTAAAACCACTAAGGGTGAACGACTTTCCGTAGGCTTCAACATCTTTATAGAATCAACAAGAGCTTCAAATGTTGACCAACCCCACGGATAAACCTTCATGGCTTCATAATCAAAAACTCTTTTCGCACTTTCAAATGGTATTCTAGAGTTATGATGCATGGCATAAAGTCCAATGGCTTGAAAACACAACATTCCCAACCATTTACAGGGCTTAGGGAACTATCCCCGGCACACTCCTGCCCTGAGTTCATCTAGCGTTGGACCTTCCCCACCAGGCACTTTCAAAAGTCTGAAGAACTCTTTGTGTTCCTCGTTAAGTTCAAACCTTTA
Organism: Camelina sativa; assembly: GCF_030686135.1. Lineage (NCBI taxonomy): Eukaryota > Viridiplantae > Streptophyta > Magnoliopsida > Brassicales > Brassicaceae > Camelina > Camelina sativa. The sequence goes on along the minus strand of NC_141896.1, from coordinate 28,481,824 downwards.
TGTAGGCATTGGGTCTATGTTTAACCCCGTGACATGAGCAAATTCATTCAGGCCAAACCTGATAGGTTGACCACCGACGATAAAACAAAGCTCCTTCTTATGTATTCTTAATTGGTTACATAGTAAGAAATGTACAACCTTACTAGACCACATGAATTCACCATCAACTAGCGTAGGAATTATTCCAATTGCTAATTGCTTCGTTTCATTCCACGCATCCTGTCCTATTGATTCCCTAATCTCAGGGAAATCTGCCATTTTGAAATTGTTATTAATTTGTTTACCATCTAGAATAGACTTCTTTTCTGGGTAAATTCTTGGGGGGTAATCTCTTGCTTGTTCTTCAGAAATAACCTTAGCCATCTAATAAATATAATTCAGCAGTAAAGCATAAAATAAATCAGCCATAACATATGACAAACTCAGACGCAAAACATATAATAACTCAGCCACAAATACATAACTCATCCGTAAAACATAAAATAACTCAGTCACCAATACAAAACTCAGCCGTAAAGCATAAAATAACTCAGCCACAACATAAAACAAACAGTAAATCAACTCAGCCACAAATACATAACTCAGCCGTAAAACATAAAATAACTCAGTCACCAATACAAAACTCAGCCGTAAAGCATAAAAAACTCAGCCACAACATAAAACAAACAATAAATCAGCCATCGAATCAAATAGATCTAACAAATCAGCCGTCATATGTAAATTAACAACGGCGACAATCAGCCGTAAAACATAAAATAACTCAGCTGCAACATAAAACAAATAGTAAATCAGCCATCTAATTGAATAGATCTAACAAATCAGTCGTCATATGTAAACGAAGACAATCAGCTGTAAACCATCGATAAAAACCCACATTCAGCCGGAAAACTCAAAAATAAAGGTTCGACACATACCGGAACTCGTAAACGAAGATGTCTATAGACGAAAAACGAACACGACAAAGAGAGAGAGAGCGACAACGAAGAAAGAAAGTGCGACGACGAAGAGAGAGAGAGAGAGAGAGAGCGAGCAAAGACGGCGAGAGATGACGGCGAGAGAGTGGACAAAGACAAAGTATCGCCAGCGGAATTAGGGTTCGGCGACAGAGACAACGAGAGAGAGTTTTTTTTTTGCGGTTTGTGAAAGGTTCCACTGTTCACTTTCCCTCTCATTAGATATAAATAAAAAATTGTCGATTCTGAGAAAAAAAACTGACTAGGGACGTGGAAAATCGAAAATGATGTGTATTTTAATTTGTTGATGTGTATATTTTTTTATTTTTTTACTCAAAATTCAAAAACTATATTCAAGGGGTAAATTGTAATTACACCCAAACACTATACATTTGAGCAATTTTTAAAAGATTGTTAGATATGAGTAATAAACCAAACCCATGTGGTTTTCAACTTAAATTTAACGAGAGGAAACAAATTTACATGCCAGCCCATGCCAGACCACACCATGCAGTTTGTTTGGATCAAACCCATAATTAAAAGCCTAAAAGATTTAAACACTAAAAAACAATTTTTAGGAAACTAATACAAAACAGAAGAATGGCGAAGTAATGAAAGTAAACAATTTCACACATGCTGATGAATAGATGTATGAGAATAAAAAGGTATAAAGTTATCGATAGCTACAATCAAGCCTCCATCCTTAGGCATAAAATTATCTTCTTTCATTTCTTCATAGACGCCTGAACATGTCTTCTAGTTTCAGTGTACTTAATTCTAACTTTCCCTCTCAAATGCTTTAGTTGTGGCTTTCGACTGCTCCATCTTTAAGGCTGCAGTTGTCTATATATATCCTTCTCAAGTTCTCGAGTACGAAGTCATAGCTACTGCCTTAAAGCTAACACATCTTGATGTTTCGTGTATTGATCATAAAAATTTACGAGCGCAAACAACAAAATTTTCCAGTGTACAAAATAGTTAACACTTCTGACTTCTCAATGCCTAATAACTTCATCAAAGTCATCTCTACATATTAATCAAATATGGACATCTCAAAACTCTAGTCGTCGTTGGTCTCGAAACTGTAGAAAATGTGAGAGGCAGAAATTTTTTTAAAAACATTCACAAGTCATTTCTACCAAACAGTAGAATCATGAATGTTGAAAAAAGTTTAATTTGTATCATCTAAACTTTGAAGAAAATTAAAAATGCAAGTCCCAGTGTCTTACCGTCGAACTTTTTTTTTCTTTTTACTTTTTTTTATTACAGAAGGGAAAGTTCCACATAATATGACACAAGTATGAACAAAAGCCACTTATGGTGGTGATAGCAGCCAAACAAAAACAGAGGTTTCAAAATATATGCGCGGCTAACCCGATTTCATCTTCTTGTACTGTTGTTGTTAAGTACGCGGTGAAGCCGGAATGTTTCGCCTTGGTCTCCATTCAGTGACCGCTTTTCCAAACAGCACACGGTTAATTGTCTTAGCAGTTTCTCCAGATGGGAATGCAAGTGACAGCTTTTCTGCACATCCCTCTTATTTGGATTTGTTGATAGTATCGCTGCATTCACGGCATCAGCCACTAGTTCCTTATGCGAGTCTTCTAGGAAATACCCAACCGGTGATTCCTCAGGCTTTTCATACACGAGCAAAGCAAAGCAGTCCTGAAACAATCAGCAAGAAAATTGAGTTCATAAGAGATCAACAACACAGAATCTCTCCGTTATTTGAACTAGATTTTGCTTCATAGAGATAAGGGCACAAAGTTGAAGAAGTATGTACCTCGATTATATCTTGAAACCCGGTTAACCCAACAAATTTAGCTAACTCAAGTCTGCCATACTTCACACCTTCTTCAAGTTTCCCAACCTGTTTATGCCATGTTTTTCCAAAACCAGATTTAGAGAAATAATCCCACCACCAATGTGAAAGTGACAGCAGAAGTATAATATACGGAACCAACTCAATGTGTTCTAGAGACCCTGTGAAGAGGTTCCATTCATCTTTTATCTAGGTGTTCAATTTTGCACATAGTTCTATCAACGTTATTAAAGTATTTTGCATAATAACCTGGCATCTATGTAACGACTTTTCCAGTGGGATATAGATTCTTCCACAGTAATATTTCTTTATAATACAAAAGGTGCAGGAGATTCTTTGCACTCTTTTTCTTTAGTTAAAGGTTTACAACCAAGACTGTCACAGTTTAAGCAGCTAATTTTGTATGGTACGACCAAATCCTCAAGCTTCCTACATTCCTCAAATTTCATTCTTATACGAAGAGGATCTCTCTGACAAGTATTAAAGAAATCTAACTGGATAAGGAATGCAAAGAGCATACCCGTACTAATTCAATAAAATGTTGACAGTGCAGGAGGAAACAAACCACCGATTTATCGTCCTGCAGTAAGTACGGATGGAGTGATCAATCCTGTGAAGTGGATCATCTTAGCAATATGAAACAAGCCATATGACAGGAAATCTCAGTTCACCTGTACAATTTGGGGATACCACTCCCGGAGTTTAACCATAGCAGCATCAATCTCACCATTTCTGACAAGCTGTACCGAAGAAAGTATGTATCAGTCATTTAGTTTGGGTTTGAATAGTAAACTTAGAGAAAGACATGTCTTATATGTTAAACTGTAGCCAGTGAGATACAAGTTCAATACCTGTCTAAGAGTCTTTCTTTGTTTCAAAGCATATGACGAATCATCCTCATCAATAGCATTTCCTTGATCTATATTAATGGGCGGAACTGTAGTTTTAGTAGCAAGGTTGAAAGCATCGAGTGTCTCCTCATAACCATAGTGTAACAGGTAGGTCTTTACAAGCCTAATGTTAAAGAAAAAAAAACTTTAGATAACAGAGTGTGCAATTCAGTTAACAAAGTACATCATCTGTTATTGCTGGAAAGGACTGTACTCACCCATAACCAATGTTTGGAGGTATGGATATTTTTTCGATAGCCATTTGTTGCTTATTCCTCTCTGATACTTCATACCCCTGAATAATACAGAAAGAGGGTAGCAGCCCTAGTCAAAACTTAATTTCAAACATATATGTAATGCAGAGAGATAAGGGGAAGTCAAGACATAAAAGTTTGTGTCCTACTTCAGTATTTAAAGATTATAACTTGAGGGCTCAAGTGGTTGAGGTTTGATTACACAGGAACACTAGAGGTTAAATGTAAAATACCAAATGTGAGCGCAATGTGTATGAAGAGAACCACTGCCATAGATTCCGTAACCCCAGTACCAAGAACGGACATGAGGCATTATGTCACATCATCCCACTTTAATATAAAGCTACAAGACCTAATAACCCATCTTTTCAAGGATTATCTTTCTTACCTTAATATCGAAAGCAAATTTCTTCTTCCCAAAGTTGACTAATACCCTGCCAAAAATTAAGAACAAATGCATTGTGTAAGTACTTCTACTGAACCTATATATACAACTTTGAGGTGAAGCTATGATGAAATTGGTACTGATCATCAAAGAGAGAGTGAGAACATACTCCTCATTTTGGCTATGTACAGCTACAGTAGGGAACAGATGACCTTTTATGTCCTTGGGGATTTTCCCAACAATAGCTCCGTTTTTACTGGCATCAAAGAAGTAATCAAAAATGTTTAACAGACAAAGCGGATGCAAACAAAGAAAACCAAAGTGAAACAGGATAATGGACGGATCATAAATGCAATTCCCAGTAGTAATAGAACTTATTCAAGTAGGAAAACGCATGAAACAGTTTCTATCTTACGTGAAAAAGAACTCTTGCGTAGCGTAGTTTATACCACCGCCAACTGTATCATCTTTGGTATACTTTGGACCAAAAGGTTCACCTTTTCCCTGGCCACGATACAGAAATCCATCATCCCCATGATAGCCACAGCTGTTCACTTCCCATCTGTACAATTACGAAATAAACAAAAAAAAAAATCAGAGAGCCACATAACCTCAAACTCTATAATAAGCCATATCTTAAATGCAACAACAATCTAAAATTATGCTTTCTTGCGTAACTTCTTTCAAAGGCACTATCATCCTTTTCTCGTAATCAATAAAGAATCTAGTTTTCAAGAGCCACGAAGCAATGTACTTTGAATACAGAACGTAACTCAACAGCAAGAACACAACCTTCATCCAACCTTAACAGGATAAACCAGTAAGAAACCACAACTTAGATCCAAAAACAGTACCTTATACACAATAAATGATCAAGCTACGAACTAAAACAATGTTTCTTGAATAAGTCAAGAATCAAGTTTTCAACTAAGATTCTTCCCTAAACGACGGAACTGAACAAATTGGATTAAAAAATCCAAGGTTAAAGAAAACAATACCCAGGTTGTCTCCTCATTTTGAAGCTCTCCTTAGTAAAACCAATTGCAACTTGCCCTTTCACCCCAGAATCTTTAACAAAAATCTCAAAGTAGTAAGTGAGACACTTGACCGGAGCAGGTCTATTCGCTTGGACAACGCCAACGTCGTGGCCATGTAGATTCATATTCGTGTACTTAACCGAAAGCTTATCAGGAGAAACCACGAGAAACCCGCCTGCGCTATTGATCGTGTTCAACTCCGTCGGCGAATCTTCACCTTCGTCTTCCTTGGCATCTCGCGTAGCGGCGAGACGAACCTTATCCAAGAAGTGTAGTAAGTTTAGATCTTGACCGTTCCCGACGTTGGTTGTATCGCCACCGTTGGCGGAATTCGTCGGCGATGGTAAAGAACTCATTTAATTCCGGTTCCGATTTAGGATCACAGGGATAACCCTAAGAATTAATTTGGAGATTTGGAGCTTGAAGGTTTTTGAGTCGTATACGCTACGAACAAGACTGAATTAGAGTTTTCTTCTTCTCTGGGATTTATTAATTTGATTTTTTTTTTTTTTTTTACAACACCTTACAAGATTAACTCAAACGAACCAAATGCGAAGGAAAATTGTTTACAAAGATAACTAGGTGCGGAACTGTTCGAACACATCGAGCCAAATTATCCGCTTAGCCATTCTGACTAAGGAAAACGAAGTAAATTCCTCTCTGTCCGCCTGGATGTCCTCCAGATAAGGTGTGAAAGCTGGCCACTCGGAAGGCGAAGACACCATCTTCACCAAGTCAGAGCAATCAGTAAGAAAAACAACGGACTGATTATCGGCTCCAATCATGCAACACATTGCCCAAAGAAGGGCTTCGACCTCCGCATGAAGCGGGGAGAGACTGCGACGAAGATTTGAAGCTCCCATGGTAGTTTCATCCCCCGTGGGCGAGACACAGAACCATCCTCTACCAGCAAACTGATCCGTCGCTTTCCATGAACCATCCACAAAACAACGAAAACTCGAGGGAAACCTGGATAACCTTGGGGCTCCGAATCCCCCAGCAGGAGCTAGACCCTGAAGAGGGTGATCCTCTACAGGCCCTGCGACCTCTGTCTGAGCTTGGAACCAATCTCTAGCCTCATCCTCCGCTAACCGCAAGATTGCTATTGGGTTGGAGTCCAAATTAGTGAAAAGTTTATCATTACGAGCTTTCCAAATATACTACAAAATCCATGGGAATCTATCCTGGAAAGGAACATCCGTAAACCGCCAGAAAAGAAAATCCATATTTGTGAAAACCGATGCCGATGGAAAAACACCCTGAACCGTCAGGAACTGCGACAGTGCCCAGACCTGTCTGGCTGGCGGGCATTCAAAAAGTGTATGGTTTATCGTCTCCTCGTCACACCCACAAAGGCCACATACTGAATCACAGTTAATTCCACGTTTCCGTAGATTAGCTGTAACCGCCACACAACCCGAAATTACTTGCCACATAAAATGACGTAGTTTAGGCGGGCATCGGATCGTCCACACGAAAGCCTGAAGAGGTACATAGTTTGGCCCGACCACCGACGGGGCAGCCGCATCCGTGGTGTTAGACCGAAGAAGGTGGTACACTGACTTGACCGTATATTTTCCTGACTTAGTAAAATGCCAACCTAGCGAGTCCGGTTTGTCGGGCAACCGCAATGGTAAGGCAGAAATCAAGGCAACATCTTCCGGTACAAAAGTAGTCGAAAGTAAAGCCATGTCCCAGGAATTTGAGTTCCTGTCAATAAAATTTTGAACAGAGAGCAAAGGGTCAGACGACAACCCCGTGCTGATAGCTGGTCTCGGGGATTGAGCAGGGATCCACGGATCATTCCACACAGAGATGGAAGCACCAGATCCTACCCGTTTAATAAGTCATTTGTTAACCAGAGAGCGAGCTGAGATAATACTTCTCCATCCATAGGATGGTGAGTAAGATCTAATCGGATCCAAGGGATCCGAATGCCTATAATACCGACCTTTAAAAACCCATGCAAAAAGTGACTCCGGGACAGAAATTAAGTGCCATAGCTGCTTGGCCAGCAAGGCGGTATTAAAATCATCCAACCCGCGAAAACCCAAACCTCCTTCTTTTTTATTAAGACATAGCTTATCCCAAGCCACCCAATGTAAATCCCGCGATTGACCAGAGGAACTCTACCAATACTTGGAAATAGCACTAGTTAATTTCCGCGTAACTGTCTTGGGCAACCAAAAGCACGACATCACAAAGGTAGGAACTGCTGTTGCTACCGACTTAATCATTACCTCCTTTCCTCCTATTGAAAGGAGGCGAGCTGGCCAACCACTAGCCCGTGATTGTAACCGATCCTGAACATAAGAAAAGATTTGCGTTTTAGCTCCACCTAGGCTTTCCGGAATTCCCAAATAAGAACCCATACCACCTATATTTGTGATCCCTAAGACCCCTTTTAACTCCTCACGGAGACCATGGTCCACAGTATGTCCAAATTGGACTGATGATTTCTGAAAATTTATTTGCTGACCTAAAGCCCGCTCATACTTCTTGAGAATCTGAAGCACAACCTCACACTGCTCCTTTGTTGTTCGACAAAAGAACAAACTGTCATCCGCAAATAAAAGATGAGTAATAGCAGGACTAGCGGTAGAAACCTTAATACCCGTAATAAGCTTCATCTGCTCCGCTTTGCGGAATTGTGCAATTAAAGCTTCCGTACAGAGAATAAAAAGATAGGGCGAAAGAGCATCCCCTGCCGTAATTCCCGACAAGGGGTAATGGAGCCATGGGCCTGATCATTTTTGTTCAATAAGTGCTCCTCTTTCGGCATTTGTTAAAGATTTCTGTATATATTTTTCATAAAACATTTCATAAAAGTATACTAATTAAGTTAGTTTCCTTTATATATTTACTAGATAAAACTCGCGTGTTAAAGCATTAAATATATTCATAATATTTTAAACTTGAGTGATAACCTATATAATTTTAAGTAATTTTTAAAAATAATTTAAACTTTACTGTTTCTATCTACAATAAAATACTATTTGACTATCATAATAAACCATATTATTAGTTATTAGTTTTTTACATACTTCATCTTAATAGATTAGAGTTAAAAAAAAAATATATCAAAAACTATTTATGCATCATATCAAATATGAATTTTAATTACAATTAAAATTGTTAAAAATTAATAAAAACTGAAAATCGACTAAACTTTTTGAAAAAGTAAAACCGTCTCATGTAAAAAAAAATAAGAATGATATATGCATAATATGTAAACATATGTTCTGACTTACATAAATAATTGATTATTTTTATATAGAAAATCTTAGCATCATAATTATTATATTTTATAATTATCTTTTTATTATTTTAAAATTTGTTAAAAACAGAAAATTTTGGTTTAAACACAAAGCAAATATTTAATTACTAGAATTGACACATGTTCGCGAGTGAGTTACAAACTTTAAAAACCAAATTTATATTATAAGATATATATATATATATATATATTAATAAACATTCAATAAAATTATACTAATAAGTTATTGACTATTTTCGTAACAAAAGTTTCGAATTTTTGCGAACAATGTTTTAGTTTTGGTCGAATCTTTCTCTTAACTCAAGTCATATGTTTGTAAGCACTTTCCATATTCCTCTTGTGTTGGTAGTTATTTTTAGGGTTGTTGTGCCCAAAAAAAATGTTTCTAAGTCACCATTTTTTGAAGTTTTTTATTCAACAAATGATACTTTGCGGTGTTTATTATTCAAAATTGCAATTATAAAATTTGTTGTAGTCTTTTTAAAATATTTATATTGTTTAAATAGAAATAAGAATTTTTTTCTCTCTCTCAAAAGGGCGAAAAAGTGAGTGCTTTCTCTTTCCTCCGCCGGCGTCAATCTCGGCGTCAATCTCGGCGCCGGAACCCTCTTCCTCCTCTTTCAGGCCTTCCTCATGGGAAAGCAAAAGAAGAAGCGTCCGCCCTCGCCTACTTCGAATTCTCCCCCCATTCCGGTTCCCCCCCTCCCGAGCATTCTCTATCGTGGGTGACGGAAGAGACTCCTTCTCCCCCCTTGGCTGCCAGTTCAGCTATATCTCCGCCTCAAAACGGCCACAGGCCTCAGAATATGCCCAATCAACTGCTGAGAGGACAGACTTGGCCATTGCTACACCAAACTGCCCAGATCTGGCGCATCCCCCTGTTCCAGACCGTGAGGGTAGTCAAAAGCAGAGTACAGACTCATCCACTCCTGCACCAATCACCATAGGAGCTGAGTCGATTTCAACTCCTTCAGTGACGGCAAATCTAGAAGCGACCCACTCAGACCCGACTCTAGAACCCAACGGTAAACCCGCTATCTCATCCGACGATTCCTGGGTCAGTCTTGTGAAAGAACACTCCAGGATGCTACGGAAAAAAGGCACACCTTATATTCTTCCTTCATGGGAAGTCTGCGTTAAAATCCCAAACTCAGTAATAGAGAGTCACAGGAAGTCATGGGATTTCTTCGTGCTGGGCCAATTCTACTCAGATCCCCCATCTCAAGGTACCCTTCACAACATTATAAATGGAATCTGGAGCAAGCATTACAGAGATATCTCAATGTCAAAACTAGATGGGAATGCTTTCCTCTTTCACATACCAAATGCTTCTACCAGAAACCATGTCATTACTCAAAGACTATCGCAGATTGAAGGGCAAACTATGTTTGTAGCTAAATGGGAGCCTGAAGTTATCCCTAAGAAACCGGAGCTTTCTTCTGCACCCATCTGGCTAGAACTACGCAATGTCCCTCTGCAATTTTTCAACGAGGAAGGCCTCGAGTATGTAGCGGGGCTAGTAGGTGAGCCGAAGTTTTTACACCCCTCAACTGCAAACAAAACAAATCTTGAGGTAGCCAGAGTGTTCACCATCATTGATCCCCGAAAGCCTTTGCCCGAGGCTGTAAATGTCCAATTTGCGTCTGGCGAAATAGTGTGTGTCCTGGTATCCAGCCCATGGATGCCACCAGTATGCTCCCACTGCAAAGGTATTGGACATACTATTAAGCGTTGTTCATCAGCACCAATCACCTGTCCTGCTTGCAAGTCCACTTCGCACTCCTCTGATACCTGTCCAAGGTTAAAGGAACCAAACGCTAAGCGCAGACAACAAAAGAAGCATCCCAAACCTCAACCAAACCATGCCAATTCTTTACATGGTCAAGGAGCAAAAATGGTATATGTGAGAGTCCCTCAGCATCCAAAAAGCGATAATCCACCCTCTGTCTCAACTCATAATGGAGGGTTGAAACCACCTCCATCAAATATGTTGGAAAAGGGCGAGCATAGTGGTCTATCGGTTCAGAATAAGGTTGCTCGCACTAACTCATCCAAAGACACGAAGTCTGAAGTTGAAGCTGACTCCTCCGATACCCTCTCTTCAAATAATGGAGAAGCTTTAGACGATGAGTATGATGAGAAGTTTCAAGTTGTTCTCTCTAAGAAGAAACGTAAGGTTCAGCGAGGCAAGAGCCTCAAATCCACTTAATTTTTAATGTGTACGAACCTTTTTTGTCGGAATGTCCGCGGCTTTAATATATACAGTCATAGAAGCGGGTTTAAAAAATGGATTAGGGGAACTAAATCCCTTTTTGGTGGTCTTATAGAGACTCATGTCAAGCAGGAGAAGATGAAGAAATTTGTAAATAATCTTCTGCCTGGCTGGTGTTTTGATGAAAACTATGGCTTTTCAGATTTGGAGAAAATCTGGATCTTATGGGATCCTACTGTTCAGGTGGTGGTGTTATCAAAATCTTTGCAGATGATTACGTCTGAAGTCCTTTTACCGGAAGCAAAAGATAAAATCATTGTCTCTATAATATATGCGTCAAATGACGAGGGCCAAAGGAAGGAGCTTTGGGCTGAACTGGTCTCGAATGCAAGTTCCCAGCATATGCTAAACAAGCCATGACTTTCACTCTGCAAGTTCTAGGTGATTTCAACCAAACTCTCAACCCTGATGAGCACTCTTCGCCTGCCACTCTGAATGTTGACTGCAGAACTAGAGATTTCAGAGAATGCCTGTTGGAAGTGGATCTTGCTGACATGACTTTCAGAGGCAATATTTCACTTGGTGGAACAAGTCAAAGTCTAGACCAATTGCCAAGAAGCTAGATAGAGTTCTGGTTAACTCTCACTGGTTTACTGCCTACCCTGCGTCTTTTACAGTCTTTGGAGAACATGGCTTCTTGGATCATGCTTCCTGTGGGGTTACTCTAGACACTGGTACAATTAAAGAGAAGCGTCCTTCCTAGTTCTTCAACTTCCTTCTCCAAAACCAAGAATTTCTTCCACTTGTTGCGGACAATTGGTTCTCTTCAAATGTAGTTGGTTCAGCGATGCTAAGAGTCTCTCTCAAGCTTAAGAAACTCAAAGGCCCGATCAGGAGTTTCAGTAAGGAGAACTACTCAGGTATTGAAAAAAAAGGTCTCTAAAGCCCATGACCTCCTTCTCTCTCTGCAGAGATGAAATCTGGCAAATCCGTCCGTTTTCAATGCGATGCAAGAGCTCGAAGCAGAAGAGAAATGGCGTTTTTTGGTGAAGGCAGAGGAATCATTCCACAGGCAAAGAACCAGTATCTCTTGGTTTAAAGATGGGGACTGCAACTCTGTTTTTTTCCATAGGATGGCTGCAACCAGAAAAGCAAAGAACCACATCCATTTCCTGTATAGCTCAAAAAGTGTGAAAATAGAGTCTCAGCAAGGCATCAAAGATCATTGTGTGGCCTCCTTCATGGAGTTGTTAGGTGGAGATGATTCCTCTACTGGCATGGTCCAGAGTGACATGGAGCTTCTCTTTCCCTTTAGATGCACGCCTGCACAAAAATCTCATATGGAGAGGACTTTCTCGAGGGAGGAGGTTAAAGAAGCCTTCTTCTCCCTGCCCCGAAACAAGACTAGTGGGCCGGATGGGTACTCCGCAGAGTTCTTCACAGGTTGCTGGAATATCATCGGACCAGAAGTGACTGATGCGGTTCTTGAATTTTTCAAGTCAGGGAGACTTCTAAAACAGTGGAATGCCACTACCCTGGTGCTCGTCCCTAAAATCCCTAATTCTTCTAAAGTTTTTGACTTCAGGCCAATTTCATGTCTCAACACATTGTACAAAATCATATCCAACCTTTGAAATGGCTCCTTCCCAGTGTCATCTCTCCGTCGCAGACGGCATTCATGCCGGGTAGGATTCTTGCAGAAAATGTTCTTCTTGCTACTGAAATTGTCCAAGGCTATAATAGGACAAATATTGGAGAGCGAGCAATGATTAAGGTGGATATTAGGAAAGCTTTTGACTCGGTTAGTTGGAAGTTTATCCTTGCGGCTTTGAGAGCTTTGGACATTCCTGAGAATTTTGTAGGTTGGATCTCTGAATGCATCACAACAGCGTCCTTCTCGGTCTCCATAAATGGGAACTCGAGTGGCTACTTCACCAACACCAGAGGACTAAGGCAAGGCGACCCTATCTCTCCTTACCTATTTGTCCTTGGAATGGAGGTTATCTCAAGGCTTTTGCAGTCAAGGTTCGAACAAGGCTACATCAACTATCATCCAAAAAACATCAGGTTTGTCCATCTCTCACTTGATGTTTGCGGATGATATAATGATATTCTTTGATGGCTCTGAATCATCTCTCCATGGGATAAATGAAGCCCTTGATGACTTTACATCTTAGTCTGGACTGTGTATGAATAGAGAGAAAACTCAGCTCTTTCTCGCTGGCTTAAATCAGTTGCAATCCTCAGCTATCGAGAGACATGGTTTCCCTATAGCGTCTCTCCCTATCCGCTATCTAGGCCTCCCCTTGATGCATAGAAAGCTTAAAATCTTGGAATATCAGCCGCTTTTGGATCAACTGGCAGGTAGATTCAACAGTTGGGCAGCGAAGGCCTTATCTTATGCGGGAAGATGCCAACTCATTGCTTCAGTCATCTCTGGAACTGTTAGCTTTTGGCTTACTGCTTTCATTCTCCCTAAGGGGTGCATCAGAAGGATCGAGTCCATGTGTGCAAGGTTTTTATAGTCTGGAAGACTAGACGGATCCAAAGGTTCAAAAGTTGCTTGGGGGAACCGTCTGTTTGCCAAAGAAGGAGGGAGGTTTGGGTCTGAGACGCTTCGACAAGTGGAACATTACTCTTTGCCTTAGATTCATTTGGTTACTATTCTCGGATGCTGATTCTCTATGGGCTAAATGGCATCATTTTCACAACATAAAGGGCAGGAGATTCTGGGAAATCAAAGCTTCGACTAGAGATTCCTGGATTTGGAGAGCTATTCTCAAGTTAAGGTCTCTAGCTGAGCAGTTTGCTCGAGTTAAAGTGGGTGATGGCAGAAGAGCAAGCTTCTGGTTTGACTATTGGACACCGTTTGGGCCACTTATAAAGCATATAGGCCCTATGGGTCCCCTTCACCTTCAAATCCCATTGTCTGCAAAGGTAATTGACGCTTGTAACTTATCTGGTTGGAATGTACCTCATTGTAGATCTGATGCAGCCCTGGAGTTTCAAGCCTTCCTAACTACCATCCAGCCTCCGCCTTTGTCTGAAGCATCAGACGATTATGCCTGGGTTGTCGATCAAGTCAGAGGCAAATCCTACTCTTCCTCGCTCACATGGGAATGCCTTCGACCAAGGGACATGATTACAAACTGGCACGACGTGGTTTGGTTCCGCGGTTCTATTCCCAAGCATGCTTTCAACATGTGGTTATCTCACCTCGACAAACTCCCAACAAAGCAACGGCTCTACGTAGGCCTGGGAATTATAGAACTGATTTGTCCGAACCGAACCAAACCGAGATTTGGACAAATCGGTTCAGTTTAGATTATTTGAAATAACCGATCGGAATGATTTAATTTTGGTCGGTTAACCGAAATTTTCGGTTTGGTTCGCTGGAACCAAACGGTTAACCGATTAAATGAAACCTCTAACCTAATATTCTATCCAGCCGTCATTCTTCTCTTCTTCTTCTTCCTATTTTCTAAGCTTTATCGGTTCTTCTCTTCTTCTTCTTCCTATTTTCTTCTTTTTCTTCTGGGCAAACAAACAATTCTTACTTTTCTTATTCTTTCATTCTTCTTCTATTTCGATTCATCACCATTATCTTCTCCTCCCTCTTCGATTCATCATCATCTTCTTCTAATCTTCTTCAATCCATCACTGTTATCTTTTCTTTCTTAGATTTATCACCATAATCTTCTTCTTCTTCTTTTCGATTTGTCGTCTTTTATAATCATCATTATCATCATTTTCGCCTTTCAGATCAATGCTAGGACCTCCACCATTCAGAACTGGCCGTCGGGGTGTCGATCATTGCTTTTCAGTTGATTTTTTTTTTAAACAACTCAATTGTGAACCGAATCTCCAAACCGAAATAACTGAACCGAACCGAAATCTTAGTCGGTTCAATTCGGAACAGTTTTCAATTTTAAAATTAACCGAAAAACCGAAAAACCCGAAGTATCCGAAGTCGCAGGCCTAGCTCTATGCATGGGGTCTTCTGCAGAACTCAAACTGCCCGCTCTGCGCTTCATCGACCGAATCAAGAGATCATCTGCTCCTAACCTGCAACTTCTCGCTCACGATTTGGAAGCTAGCTCTCTCGAAGATAGACCCTACTGGGGTAACGTTCCTCTCATGGTCCGAGCTTCTCTCTTGGGTCAGAGCGTCTTCTCCGTAAGCCCCCTCGCTGCTCCGCAAACTCGTCGCTCAGGCCACCATCTACAATATATGGAGACAAAGGAACAATCTCATCCACAATGCTCAAGCAATTCCACCGGAATCTATCTTCAAGACCATTGATAAAGATATCAGGAACATCATCCATGGCAGAAGCAGCCGTAAGTGTTTCTGCATGTTAATGTAGTTCTGGTGGAAAATCGGTATATTCATACCCCAGCTAAGGGGTATGTTGAATTCATATCCCAACTATGACACTGAGCAAATCCATACATTAACTTAGATAAAATTCAAATTCGCTGTATCAACTCGAGAAATTGTGTAAAAACATACACAAGCCGTGACGGTGTTAAGCAACCGTTAGCGGCTGCTTACGTGGAAGCCACGTAATAAATGACGTCGTTTTGGATAGACGAAAGAGAGTGATTCTTTACGTCAAAACGATGTCGTTTCTATCTTCTTCTTCCTCTTTTCTTATTTTCCACGAAAGAGATATGGATTTTTTCTCATCTTCATTGGTATCATCGAGACATTTGATTAAGACCAGGTTTGTCTCTGTCTACAAAAAAGCATTTTGTTTTCTTTGGGTCTTTCGTCTTCTTGTAATTTACTGGGCTCTGTTCTTGAATCAGTCATTTGTTAGCTCTTCTTAATCGTGTTTTTGTTTCTTCCGAATTCGATCTCTATGTAATTAAAACTCCGTTAATTGCTAGTAGTGTTTTTAATCACACTCAAAGAGTTTACTTCTACTTTGTCTTGTCTTTTAGGGTTTTCTCTGATTCAGTATCAAAATTTTAGATCTTTAATCACCAATTAGTATGCTAATTGTAGAATTAACATTTCGATTTCTTTTTTCTAATTTCTTCAGAAAATGGCTACGGCTACGTCTCACCAATCAATCGTTTCATTTGCTTCACACCGGTCACCTTCTTCTTCTTCGTCCTCAATCTCTCAATGTTTATTACTAGAGCCTCTGTTGAATTTGCCAATCTCTAAAGGACTCAAGATCCATTCTTCACTGAGTTGTAATAATAATAATAACACCT
The DNA here is from genome assembly GCF_030686135.1 of Camelina sativa. Classification (NCBI taxonomy): domain Eukaryota; kingdom Viridiplantae; phylum Streptophyta; class Magnoliopsida; order Brassicales; family Brassicaceae; genus Camelina; species Camelina sativa. The sequence goes on along the minus strand of NC_141896.1, from coordinate 28,465,769 downwards.
CCAAAAAGAAAAACCTTTGCAAGATTGAAGCTATGGCTTCTTCTACGACTGGGACATTTGTTTCTTCTTATAACAACAACACTCTCTTGTCTCCTTCCAAGAACGTACCTGACATTTCAAGAAAAAATCAAGTAATCTTTTTTTTTTTTTTTGCTCTGCTTTTTGTGGATTCCTCAGATTGAATAAGAAAACAATTTATCTGAACAAAGTTTTTTTTGTTTTGATGTGTTTTAGATGAAGCAGCTTTGATATTGATTAGGCATGGAGAATCTTTATGGAATGAGAAGAATCTTTTTACGGGTTGTGTTGATGTGCCATTGACAGAGAAATGTGTTGAAAATAAGAAAAGAGGAAGAAGAAGATAGAAACGACGTCGTTTCGACGTAAAGAACCACTCTCTTTTGTCTATCCAAAACAACGTCGTTTATTACGTGGCTTCCACGTAAGCAGCCGCTAACGGTTGTTTAACACCGTCACGGCTTGTATATGTTTTTACACAATTTCTCGAGTTGATGCAGCAAATTTGAATTTTATCTAAGTTAATGTATGGATTTGCTCAGTGTCATAGTTGGGGTATGAATTCAACATACCCGGTATGAATATACCGATTTTCCTAGTTCTGGTTAACATGATTTAATGGCCCGTAATTTCCCAAATTTGATCTCCTTGTTTTATTCTTTTTGCCAAGGAATCAAAAGCCATAGGCTTTATTGTAAAAGTCAAACCTTTTATTAACTATTCTAATGATATTCACAGTTTAGCAAAAAAATATATATATAATTGCATTTTATGTAAAACATATCTTACGGTGTTTATTATTCAAGATTTCATAAATGTAAGATAGAAAAATCGTATGTACAGAGTATTGTGTACCACAACAAAGCAACGGTGGAGTCTATTATGGGAAAGTGAAAATGCAGAAATAACAGAGAAAATTAAACCAAATAAAGCAAAGGACAAGAATTGTCTCTTTAACGAAAAACACGCGATGGAAACCACCAACATGGATGGGTTGTCTCAATATGCATGATATCTTCATCTATATAGTGACCAAACAGATTGTTCATTACTTTCTTTTTGCATTATAAGGAGGAAGGGAGTGATCGAAACCAGCCACACGGGAGGAGATTCCATCACGAGAGAGATGTCATTTTCCTCCCCGTGGAAGGTCTAATAATCACACATCTCCCTAAGTCTCGTCTTTTCAGGTAATTACAGAAATTATATCTTCAATGGTTTTTATTAGTTGAATTTTGGATGATAATGGGAGTTCATATTTCTCTTGAATTCAGTTTGTGATTTCTTGTTTTTTTTTTTTTTTTTTGCTTAAAAATCAAAAGGAATCAAACCATATGTTATATTACCATCTCACTAAGGTTGAAATCAAATCACATGTGAGCATCCACTACAAATTTTTGGAATCATTTCCTCTTTTGCTCATTTTTTCAAACCAATGGTTTTATCAATTATTGTTATAATTAATGAATCTGCTATTAAAACACTCTTTGATTGGTTTCTCTTAAACATGTTTTGCGCAGTCCTTCTAGGTTTTGAAGAATGGAAGATTTAAACAGGTTGTCAAACACGAGAAATTTTGGATTCATTGGAAGACAATCACGAGTTCCCCAAAAAAACATGGGAAAAAGTATTTCTCCACTGTATAATATGCACCACAGTGCTTCTTTAGATGATCTTCTCACAGAGGAACAACCAGCTTGGCTCGATGAGCTCTTAAGTGAGCCAACGTCACCTAAGATTAACAAAGGTCATAGACGTTCAGCTAGTGACACAGCTGCTTACTTGAACTCAGCTATAATGCCTTTTAAGGAAGATGAGCTTATGAAAAGTCATGTTGCTGGTCCTTCTTGGCAATTTCAGAACTATGATTTGTGGCAGACTACCACAAATGGAACCAATTTCCAGACACAATCATACGGAGCTATTAATAGATCAAGTACCCCAAATTCAAAATCCATTGAGAAACATGTAGGAAAAATGAAAGAGGGAACTTCCACAAAACCAGATGGTTCTGGATCAAAGACTGACTCTAAACGTATCAAACAGTAAGTGCCCTTATTTTATATGCATGTGTATACCTTAACCAATATATGCAACTTTTCACCTTCCACAATTTTGTCTATCTCAAAATTCAATTATAATGCAGTCAAAATGCTCATAGAGCACGTCTAAGAAGGCTGGAATACATTTCAGATCTCGAAAGGACCATCCAAGTACTACAAGTAAGATTTGAATATACATGTATTTTTAAAGTTCTTTAATAATATCAAGAGCCCCCTAATGTTAAGTATTAATTAGATATATTATACATTTTGGGATATTTTTCAATATATAGGTTGAAGGATGTGAAATGTCATCTGCCATTCACTACTTGGATCAACAGTTAATCATGCTTAGCATGGAAAATAGAGCTTTAAAACAACGTATGGATAGTTTAGCAGAAATCCAAAAGCTTAAACATGGTAATTTAACCTTTAACCACACTAGTAAAGTATATCAAAATGCATCTAAATTTTTCATTTGAAATTATAATTTGCAATGGTACAGTGGAGCAACAATTTCTTGAGAGAGAGATAAGGAATTTACAGTGTCGACGACAACAACAACCACTACAGAACCAAAAACAAGTGCAACCGATACAACAAAACCGACACAAGAAATATCAACCACATGTCACTCAAGAACCCGAATCCCAGTTTGCAGCCTTGGCAATATGATTTTTTTTTTAGGAATATATGGATCCATTACATACCAGTCTAAAATTCACATTAATTATGCTTTGTAAGAGCTCTTCTTGCTCTTCTCTTAATGTCGATACACTATAGGTAAAACCCCTTGATGTTTGTAGTCTTGGATGAATTCCTGAAAAAATCATAATTATGTATGTCAAAATGTGGTGCTCACATTTTTCTATATTGTATTTCTCTATTTATGACATGTTAGAGAATCTATTGTCAAAAAAAAAAAAAAAAACGTATTCCGTGAAATTCTTTTTGTTAGAGAATCTATTTATATTTTCCGTCGACAATTTTTTCTTTTTCTGACATTTCAAAAAGAAGAATTTCTTCTTTTTTTTTTTCCTTCAAATTTTCCATTAAAATTAAATTACAAAGTCAGATATAATTTTTTATATATTTGGTTACAAATTCAGATTAAAATTAAATTACAAAGTCAAATTTTCTATATATTTGTAAAAAAAAAAAAAAAAAAAATCCATACAACTACAATAAAACCGTCCCTGTTCTTAATCATTTTTTTTGGCGCAAGGATAATGTCGTTATAGTGGCCAGGCCACCTACATTATCAGGAAAAAAAAAAAAAAAAAGAGAGTCTAAATCTCACGCGCCACTCTCGCCATGACTGCTTTCTTCACGTATTTACGTTATTTTTACTCGAAAAAACAAACACTCTTTCTCTTTCTCTCCTTTTCTCTCTCATTTTCTCGGGAAAATTTTTCTTTACCACTTTCTTCCTTCCTTAAATTAACTGAGAAAATTAAATTAGTTCCTGCAACTTGGTTTCCTACATCGAAGCTTACCACACAATGCTACTACTACTACTATTATTACCTTCGCTTTCCAAATCTATCTCCAATTTCTAGGGTTTTAAATCGAATCCATTCAGATCATGCACGGCCTTAGCCGTCTTGGTAACGGCTGCAGCAACAACGGTCGAGTCAATCTCTCTTCACCGTCACCGCCATCTTCTCCACGGATTCGTCACAGCAGCAGAGTGAAAACTCTCGCCGGAGGAGGTGTTTACAACAAGCAGCAGCAGGGATTAGGAGAGAAGCTTGTGTTTCTGCTCTTCTCTATAGTTTTCAGGAGGAAAGGTTTCTTGTTGTTGGCGCCTCTGCTCTACATCGCTGGGATGTTGCTATTTATGGGATCTTTTGGTTTCACTGTGCTCGATCTAGGCCATGGTGTTGAGATTGTGTATAGACGCGGTGGTCCTCCTGGTTCGGTGTATAGGAGTCCTAAAGTTTTTAAACGGCTTTGGCCTGTGATGGAGGCTGATGTTAATGGAACTAGTCACAATGCGGTAATGTTGATGAATTGATGTATTGTTTTTGATGTTGATGATTTGTTTGGGGATATTAATTATTGAGTTGTGTTTCTGATTATGTAGTTGATGGCAGCATGGAAGCCAAGAGTTAAAAGTGTATGGAAACCTTGTATTAGCACAAATGTTTCTGCTGCAGTATCAAATTCTAATGGTTACTTCATAATTGAAGCCAATGGTGGATTGAATCAACAACGCTTGTCAGTATGTTTTTACTCTCCACGGCTTTTAAAATTGAGATAGTTGTGTATGCTTGTGTGTTGTTTTGTTTAATTTAGAGAGCTGTATGAATCTGTCGTCTTGATTTCAGATATGTGATGCAGTTGCTGTGGCTGGACTGCTTAATGCTACCCTTGTCATCCCGATTTTTCACTTAAACAGTGTATGGCGTGATTCCAGGTTACTATTTTTGGTTTCTGGTTATGCAGTCTTTCAAAGTTCCATCACACAGAATTAGTTATACAACAGAAACTTCCTTGCTATAGAAATGGATAATGTCAAAATGTCTGCAATCTTCAGACCAAATTGCTTTCTTTGGCAGCATGTTTTGCTTACATATTCCTTTTCTGTTGGTGACAGCAAATTTGGTGATATATTTGATGAAGACTTCTTCATATATGCTCTTAGTAAGAACGTGAATGTTGTGAAAGAGCTCCCAAAAGATGTGCTTGAGCGGTATAACTACAATATAAGCAGCATTGTTAATTTGAGATTGAAAGCTTGGTCAAGTCCAGCATACTATCTCCAGAAGGTGCTACCACAACTTTTGCGTTTAGGGTATGCCATTCATTCACTTTTTCTATTTAGTTGTTTCAGTCTTAATAGAAATGGTTGGTTCTCAGTGTGTTTGTTCTAGCATTTCTGTCTACTTAATAAGATCTTATCGAATTGAATATGAGATAGTGTACATGCAAAGATGCAATGGATTGGTAGTAAGGTAGAGAGTTAGCATCCGATCTTGATTAGCTTGTTTCTAAAGGTGATTACTGCGTCGAACCTTTATGTGTGTCTGAGGATTAGTATAATATATTATAGACTGTTCTTAGCAAAACTCTATGATGTGATTTTGGTCATTGAGAGCTCTCCTTCTATGCCTACTATGAGGTTGCTTCTTGAATTGAAAAAAAAAACGGGACCTAAACACACTCTGCAAAGTTTTCTTACTCAATTTTGCTTCCTTTCCTTTTTTCATTAGGGCTGTCCGTGTTGCACCATTCTCCAACAGGTTAGCTCATGCAGTTCCTGCAAACATTCAAGGGCTCAGATGCTTAGCAAATTTTGAAGCATTGAGATTTGCAGAGCCCATTCGGCTGCTTGCGGAGAAAATGGTCAATAGGATGGTTACGAAGAGTGCTAAGAGCGGAGGAAAATATGTTTCTGTTCATCTCCGTTTTGAAATGGTTTATAATTCCTACCAATTCTCCATTTCTGCAGTTCCTAATTCCTACTTCCCTCTCTTCATAATCTCGATTTTCTTCTCCTCTAAAGGACATGGTAGCCTTCTCGTGTTGCGAATATGATTTTGGAGAGGCAGAGAAGCTAGAAATGGACTTGGCCCGGGAAAGAGGGTGGAAAGGAAAGTTCAGGAGGAGAGGCAGAGTAATTAGGCCTGGTGCAAACCGCATAGATGGAAAATGCCCTTTAACCCCACTAGAGGTATCACCAAAAAGCTCCCCCGCCTCCCAAAGATTTCTTAAAATCTCAAATCCAGTGTATCTATCAGAATTTGACCCTAGGGATAAAACACGTTATGTAACAGACACATTTTGGTAATATCACTCTGTAGGTCGGAATGATGCTTAGGGGCATGGGTTTTAACAATAGCACCTTGGTTTATGTTGCTGCGGGAAACATTTACAAAGCTGACAAATATATGGCTCCTCTTAGGCAGATGTTTCCTCTTCTCCAAACGAAGGATACTCTAGCTACTCCAGAGGAGCTTGCTCCGTTCAAGGTAAACCAAACACCAATTTATTTGCTTAGTAGGACTTAAGATGCTATGTTCCAATACTGTTCAGAAAATGTTTTGTGAGAAATAGGATAGAGTTTGGTTGTTTCATGAATTATTATATTTTCATCGCTCTATGAATTGTTATTGTGAGAAATAGGATAGAATTTGGTTGGTTCATTTTAATTGATAGAAAAATGTCTCACATTTCAAACATATAATGATGGGGGAACATTGATGTCAAGAGTTGGGTGAGGATGTTAAATGGTTTTATGATAGATAGCTTATAAAGTTCTTTCTTTTAAAAAACCGTGTTTATAGGAAAGAGAAATTCCTGTCTATTGATTGGTGGGAATCAGAATGATTCAATTATTGGACTTAGGAGCGTTAGGTTCATATCAATTGGTATCATTGACAACATAAAATAAAAATATGGGATTTTATAGTAGTTGCTCATAAAACGTGTGGGCTCTCCCATGTTATACCCTTGGAATAGAAAAGTTTTAACTGTGTTATCTAATATTCTAATGTTACTGAAAAGGTAACTTTATGATATAAACAAATTGCTGGCTTTGTGAAACTGTAGGGCCACTCATCAAGATTAGCTGCACTTGACTACACAGTATGCCTCCACAGTGAAGTGTTTGTATCCACACAAGGTGGAAACTTCCCACATTTCTTGATAGGTCATCGTCGTTACCTTTACAAAGGCCACGCCGAGACAATCAAACCTGATAAGCGGAAACTAGTCCAGCTCTTAGATAAACCGAGCATTGGGTACTTGATTCCCTAATAACTTTTTTGACCTGCTTCAAAATCCTCAAACTCAGATTCATTGAGCATTCTCTTTGGTTGGGATGGATTTTATTTTATTATTGTAGATGGGACTACTTCAAGAAACAAATGCAAGATATGCTTAGACACAATGACGCAAAGGGTGTCGAATTAAGGAAACCTGCTGCATCACTCTACACGTTTCCCATGCCCGATTGCATGTGTAAAGAACCTGAATCCGATCCAGCTTAAACCGGATTCGTGCTGTTCAACATCTGCAATGCAAAGTAAGACAGTTTGTTTTTTGACTCCAACCATACATGTAACTTATATTTATGTTGTATCATGGTTCCTGTATAAGAATTTTTCCCCTCCAATTTCGGGGAATCTAATATATGAATTTTTGTATGTACATAACATTCTTTCAACGTTAGTGATCATTCGCCCTTCTGTTCTATTGTATGAGATGGATTGTGGACTTTCATTTCAAACATAGTTACTCCATTGACATGCTCATATTCTATAGTTTTTACATATTGTATTAGAAATTTCAACTGGAAAAATCCAGTTTAAAAAGAATTTAGAAAGAAATTTCAGAATATTACTACTTTTATAATACCATCTATCAAAAATACACATAGTTTCTTTGTCCCTTTTCAAAAATACAGATTTATATATTTCTATAGAACATCTTATTAAAATATTATTCTTATGAAAACACATGTTACAAACGGGTTATAAAGTTTCATAATGTTTTAAAAGTTTTTTTATAAGACTTGTTAATTAAAAATAAGTATTTCTCAAAATTTTCCAAAGCAAATTTCATAGGGTATGAGAAAACACTTTTAGGATTTAGTTTTTGGTGCAAGATAAAATGATATCTAACACTACTTATTTGAGAATCACTTTTAAAATAATAACTTTAAAATATATTGAATATTATATTATGAATCCAATTAAAAAATGTATTTAAAAATAATGAAATTCATATCATTAAGGCTAAAAACATCTAACACAAACTTCAATACCTAATGTTTTTTTTTTTTTTAAATATCTATTAATAGTCTACAAAATTGAATTAGAATGATTTCATATTATATACATTACTTTTAGTTATTATGTTTCCCTTACCATCTTTGTTTGATTCTATTTTATGAAAATGAAAAATGTTTAGTCGTTTTTTTTTTGGTAATAATATTTATATTACAGTACAAATAATAGTCCAACTCATAGAACTTAAATCTGATTTTAAAGGGCTTTGATTGAATGAGCATTTGAAGGAGCATAATGATTTTGTCATCCTATCAACATTTTTTACGAATGAATATAAATCAGCATTTGGAAGCTGCATATGCTCTCAAATGCTCTCTTCTACCATCCTTTCAGATGAACCATTTGTAAAGCATTTACTTGTAAAATATTAAAAATATTTAAATAATTTAATATAATTAATTTATTTTCTAAAAATATATTAAATATTTTCTTGTAGTTTAGTATCTAATCCGTCATTGTTTTACTTAAATGTGCTATATTAATTAGAGCATACAACTTTTGCACTATACCGCTTATGATGCATATTGTTACTGCAGTAATGCTTTACTTCCGGTTGTGCCAATCAAACTCAAAGCCCTTACCAGCCGAAGAAGTACAAACTGACGGGATGTAACTACCATTAGACGGTGTAAACCTAAGCTCACAGCGAAGGTCAGACTTTAATTTCACTAACCGTAGTAGTCCGAATTGCCACCAAGTCTTCGATGCACCTATGATCTCGAACCTGATCAAATTTCTTTTGACCTCAAACTCTAAAGCTTGCCTCTGTGGTGGATTCAACTGTATCATAATCGGACACAAGAATGGAAGGACCATTGGTCCCTCTTTTTTAGCTTCAAACATACCAATTCTTATACCTGTGATCGGTTGAACTTCATATCTTATTTCATAGTAGGCTTCATCAAACACTCTGTAAGTGTTAGCCTTAGTATTATGAACTTGGATTGAAAGAGATATATTCGCCTGCAATACTCCACCTATGTCATCATACCTAGTCGATCAAATAGTAAAACAAATAAAATTACAAGATAGATCATATTCAATATCACAAAAGGGGAAAAAAAAGATCGTGGAGAGGCGTACTTACCTAAAGAAATCGAGATGACCATCCACGACACTGATGATAGGGATTCGCGGGTGAACGACAGTGAAGCATATGAATAGTACTAGGCAAATGGAGACAAGAGAAATCAACACTATTGCACAGATGATGGCTGCACACCATACGAAAGGACCTGGATTCTTAGGACAGGGGAATCTCCGCATAGTAATACCTGTTGTGACGACACACACTCAAGTAAGACCATGATTAATTATTTTTAATAAGCTCACATTAATAATATTTCAGAAACATGAATCTAAATAGTTTTAAAATACTCTGCATCTTTCAAAATTCACATACATACATTAAGATACCCTGCCAAATTAAGGTGGATGATCAACCTAAAAAAAAAAAACTAGAGACTCTGATATTATTTATATTTGTCTCTTAACACTAAAAGATAATCTACATTACCATCCCTAAAAGTAATATTTAATATTATATCGTTGATGATAAGAATATTGTACTAGAGGGTTACCGCAACTGGAGGCAGCACCGTTACGAGACGGAGAGAAAACAGCGGCAACGGATTGAGAAGCGTCACCTAGAGATTTGAAGAAAGCCAATCTTGAGCTTGTAAGAATTGGTAAATGTGGCACGAATTATATCTTATATAAATGTTGGGTTCCATTTGGTAATATGACGTCGACACATGTTTTCTTTGCGTAATAAACATAATAATGGATATTAATATAATTACCATTTACTATAAAAAAAAATTCTAATTATTGAGGGTAACAACGCCTAAAACAAATCTACAAAGATTAATTAGTTTTAACACTTTTTGATAATTAAAAGTCTATATTTAATTGCTATCAACATAAATAAGAAAGATATGACATTGAGTTATGTCCTAATCATTATTTTCAAGGGGCATTCTCAAAAATACTCCTTTTTCTATACCCCTTTTTAAAAATACCCTTCCATGTTGATCATTTTTAAAACTACCCCTCTTTATATACAAAATGACCAAATTACCCTTTTTGAGTGACAGCAAGAATGTACAGTCATCAAAATCGAAAATATTTTCCCGCCAAAATTTTTTTTCCTGCCAAAATCGAAATTTTTTCCCGAAAAAATTATTTTTCCCCGCCAAAAAAAAAATTTCCCACCAAAAATCGAAAATTTTTCCCGCCAAAAATATTGAAATTTTTACCTTTTAAAAGGTTTTTAAACACATTGTAAACGCTTTTAAAAACCTTGTAAATGCTTTTAAAAACCTTTTAAAACCCTTTTAAAAATCTTATAAAAACTTTTACAAGGTTTTTAAAAACATTGTAAAAGCGTTTACAAGGTGTTTAAAAACCTTTTAAAAATCTTTTTAAAAACCATTTGAAAACCTCTTAAAAACCTTTTAAAGACCTTTTAAAACCTTTTAAAAACCTTTTAAAAATCTTGTAAAAGCGTTTACAAGTTGTTTAAAAAACCTTTTAAAACTCTTTAAAAAATCTTGTATAAGTCTTTACAAGGTGTTTATAAGACTTTTATAAGTTGGAAACCTTATAAAACCTTTTAAAAACCTTGTAAATTTTTTTTGGCGAGAAAAATTTTGGCGGGAAAATTTTTTTGTCGAAATTTTTTATCACAATTTTTTGACAAAAAAATTTTTGGCGGGAAAATTTTTTCGAAAAATTTTTGGCGGGAAAATATGTCGGATATTTTTTGGCGGGAAAATTTTGGTTTTCTTTTTATTGAATAAAATAATTTTTATCTAAGGGTAAAATGGTCATTAAAAATTAAAAGAGGGCAAAAATAAAAATGGCCAGAAAAGAGGGTATTTTTGAAAAGGGGTATATCAAAAGGGGCATTTTTAACAAATTCTCTATTTTCAATCATTATGTTTTCTCTCACATCTTGTTTGATTTTAATTTTTATAAAATATTGAATAATATTCATCTATATTTTATTATATAAAATTTAATTTTGAAAGTTAGTATTTGATTGCAACATGTGTCAAATCTATCAATAAAATTTTGACATGCGTAAAAAGAATTTATATCAAAAATCCTAAAAATAAAAGATGACAATTAATATTTTTTTTTCAAGACAATTAATATTTTTATTCAATATTATTTTATATATATACATGTATGGATGATTTAGATTTATTTTTTCAAATTTTATTTTTAATCTTCTTACGGGTTTTAATCTTCGTGATGTTAACAAATTAATAAAATAACTATTTATCCGTGCTGTAACATCGGCTAATGATATTTTAGATTTATATTGATGCTGATACAAGCTCGTCCTGCTATATAATACGTTTCGTGGTGTTTTTAACTTTTATAATTTCAAATGTTCATAATTTTTAAAAAAACTATAAAATTTAGAGATATTAAACTTTACTTGATGCAAAATACAAAATTGCATCAAGTAATGATGGTGGTGGTATTTTTAAAAACACAAAATTGTATCAAGTAATGATGGTGGTGTTTATAAAAAGAGACGTAGCGACTGTTTTTGGAACTGATCGCTTAATATTCCAGCGACAGTTATGATTTATTGCGATTTATTTCGGCGACTGTTTTAACTGTTTTGGCGACAGTTTTTAATCCCATAATAGAGTATTTTCCCAATTGTTGGTGCTGGTTGAGCGACTGTTAAAAGAACATAGCTATTATGTAATATTTCTATTAATTTTAATGAAGTTTGTATATCCAAAAAAAGTAGTATGTGAAGGTATCTAGGATTGTATATTTAAATTAAACAAATATCTTTTTTTTGTCATAGAAAAACAATCTTCTAGAAAAGAAAAGATAGTGCCAAAAAGGCATGTAAGATGCAATTTGGAATTTTGTTTGAGTATTTTTCCACCACTCAGTTTCCTTCTAGAAGGCTATATAACACAAGGAATAAATTTGTATTAAAATAAATAATCCATATCACTTGTAAAGTGTAAACTTTTTCTCCACCAAACCCCTCTCTCTAGTCTTTTATTACAAAATAAAGAGACAAAATCTAAGGAAAGAAAGAAAAAGAAGGTAACCTACCAAATCTTTTCCACCCACAAAGCAAAACACCAACTTGGTCAAAGTCACTTCCTTTTATATAACACCTCTCTTCAGATCCTACTCTCACTATTGTCTCATTATTATACCCACATTGTAAAGATCATCATCATCATGGGAAGATCACCATGTTGTGAAAAGGCTCACTCAAACAAAGGAGCATGGACTAAAGAAGAAGATCAACTTCTTATTGATTACATTCGTAATCACGGTGAAGGCTCTTGGCGTTCTCTCCCCAAATCCGCCGGTTCGTTTCTCCGATCCATATTTTTTTTGTGTGTGTTTCTTTTGGTCTCAGTTTAAAAAAATATCATTTGCTTTTATATTATTTTAGGGTTGTTGCGTTGTGGTAAGAGCTGTAGGTTAAGATGGATTAATTACCTTCGTCCTGATCTTAAACGTGGAAATTTCACTGATAGTGAAGATCAAATCATTGTTAAACTTCACAGTTTGTTCGGAAACAAGTATGAGTTCAGAGTTTTCCTCTCATTCCTAGCGAAAATTACTTAACTTTCCTTAGAAAATATCTGTTATTAACATTTTCGTTTTTTTTTAAATTAAAGATGGTCGTTGATTGCTGGAAAATTACAGGGAAGAACAGATAATGAGATTAAAAATTATTGGAACACACATATAAAGCGGAAACTCCTTAGCCGTGGGATTGACCCAAACACTCACCGTTCGATGATCCAACCAACAGACGAGGATCTTCTGTTAAGGGTTGATCGCGATTACAGATTTGATAGTGTGGACAGTGAGCTGAACTTGGACCTCACACTCGGGTCTAGTCCGAATCGATGGGCGGCGCGTGACGTTTGTGTTTGTAACTTGGGATCACGTGAACCTTGTATAAATTGCCAGACGGCCAAATGGGTTCTTTAGTGTTTTATACTATAAAACATCAATACAAGTTGTGTCTTTTTGGAGTAGTGTGCACCAAACACTATCTTAAGAAAATAAAAAAGGCTACTTAAGAAAACACTAATGTTTTAGCACAACAATATAGTTTAGGTATAAATTTAACATAACGCTATTGTGGGGGTGAAAAAGCCGATTGTCCTTCAGACCCAAATGGACAAAAACGAGACCCAAATGGACAAAAACGATTTGCACACACAATATAATCAGATTATTGAAGAAAAAAAAATGCATAATTTATTTTTTTTAAGGAATATTTGCAAAAATACCATTTTTTTTACCTTTTTTTAGGAATATTTGCAGAAATATCTTTTTTTTTTTTTGGTTTTTTAAATTGAACTGTTAAATTTATTAATCAACAAAAGAAAAAATTACTTATAAATTTTTTTGGTAATGTTTTGCTAGAAAATTACCCCCGCGCAAGAGTTACATGAATTTTGACAAAACAGAGAAAAAGAGAGTAACCAATTAGGACTCCCCATAACCGAACGCCAGCGAATGAGAAGTGATTCAAATTTGCTGGATGATTTATAGTCCAGGTTCTCGATACAATATAGTTTAGGTTCTCTTGTTGTCAATGTTTCAATAACATCATTTTCTATAAACAAAATCAAAATGACTAAATTTTAAACCCTAAACTCCGAATACTAAACAAAGTAAAAAAGAAATCCCAAATATTCTAAAAATCAATTTAACATATTGTAATTAGACAAAAAAATGGCCAAAATGAAAAAGGCCAAAAATAAGTATTTTTGAAAATATGTATTTATAAAATTGTATTAATAACAATTTCTCCTTTTTAAAGAGTTATACCCGAGAAACAATATCATAGAATATATTTATATTGTTAAGTTGTAGCAGTCCATCAAATATATACTTTACACCGGTTTATCAAATAAACTAAAGTTGTAACAATTCATCAAATAAACTATAGTTGTAACAATTCATCAAATAAACTAAAGTTGAAAGTGCCCCTTAATATTTAGATTCTATAATATTATATTGATTGTATTTTCTTGTGTTTGGAACCGATTAGGATTTGCGTAATACCTCTTGTTAACTAGATTAGGACCCGTGCTAGAGCACGGATTGAAATTTTTTTTATTTATATTATAATTTTATAATAATATATGATTCTGATTAACTAGATAGAATCCGTGCTAGAGCACGGATTGAAATTTCTTTTATTTATATTATAATTTTATAATAATATATGATTATGAAGATCATGATTAATGCTAGATTAGGACCTTAGAAACTTTTAAAATCAATCATATAAATGATATTTTATTCTAAAATTATAATATAAATAAAAGGAATTTCAACCCGTGCTCTAGCACGGTCCTAATCTAGCATTAAGGTTTAATTTTTAATTTCTGAATACGATCCCGAAGATCACGATTAATCTTATTAAATTAGCAAGATTTGATTACTTTTTATGATTGTGAGTATATTTTTATCCCTTTAATAACTTTTTTTATTGATGTGGTTTATCAATAAAATATATGGAAAATAAATTGGTAATATTGTGATTCTAGATATTTGGAACCATATACGTGATCTTCCGAAATAAAGTTTAGAATATCCATGAATTATCAATTTAGAATAACCCGTTTAATATTTTCTGCTACAATTAAGGTTTTATTTGTTACAATTAATATATTGATTAATTTATAATATATGTATAACCTATTTGTAACCATTTATTAAAATTATAAAGTCTACCAAAATAATGTTGTGTACTTCCGTTTTATTATAAAGGGGATTGGACCCGTGTTGTAGCACGGATTAGAATCTTTTTCGGTTATTATAATTTAATTTTTATTTAAAGTGTTGTATTTTCAAATTTTACTTTTAAAAAAATGATCATGTATGTTTGTTATTTGTCTTTTATTTTTATTTTTATAATATTTTAAAACAATCATAGTTTTAAAAATATGTTTTCTCGGAAAATGTTTAAAATGTGGATATTTTGTATATTTTTTCTTCTGATTAATAGGTCATATGTGGATTGAAAGATACTAAACAAACGATTTACAATGCCATAGTTGGGCCTATGTTATCGTAGAAGCCTATTATGTATTACTATTATTTATTATAATATATTATCCGATTAAAAAACCGAAGATATATTTGCTCCACGATTTATGGGATTTATGGATTTATTATTTATTATCTATATATGAAGAGTTGTTAATTTATGGTTAATGTATATCCTTTATATAACCTATTTGTGTGCATTTGTAATCATTTATAAAAAATATAAAGTCTACAAAAACTAAGTTGTGTACTTCCCTTTTATTAAAAGGGAGATTCGTTTAGTACCAGACTAAATATTTTGTGTATTTTAAGATACTAACCCGTAAAACACTATATGGATTTATATAAATTCTAACCCGCTATATAACATGATTCACAAGAATTTAAATTCTTTTTAGCAAGTTAAAAGTATTTAGAATATTTAAATTATGGATACAAATTTTTTTTAGAATAATTTAAAATATGTTTGGATACTAATTTAAACTTTTAAAGTATGATTATATTATAAATAATAACTTTAAATTGTGGTATTTATTCAAATGACAAGGATTTGATTATGTAAATCTTACCTAAAAAAAGTTACTTTGTCAAATGTACTTCCGAATTAATCATAGAAGGATTACAGGTTAGTCAAATAAACCAAATGTTACAATGGTTAAATTAAACTGTTGCAATAAATAATTTAAATCCATCTTAGTAATTTAGAAGATAAGTAATTGTGAAAGTATCACCAAAAGACGAAACTATAAAATACATTTATTCAGCATGCAAGCCATATTGCTTGAAGATGTTTTTCATATTTGAGATTTTTAATATTGTTAATGCATCATCTAAATTACGATGTATGCAACCCAAATATACTGCTTTTATGT
This sequence comes from Camelina sativa, assembly GCF_030686135.1. Taxonomy (NCBI): domain Eukaryota; kingdom Viridiplantae; phylum Streptophyta; class Magnoliopsida; order Brassicales; family Brassicaceae; genus Camelina; species Camelina sativa. Next base: position 28,449,974 of record NC_141896.1, on the reverse strand, counting down.
AAACAAAAAAAATCTCTATTACCATACAAAATTATTAAATTGAAATATTCACTATATAATGTATCTGGGGAAAAAATTGTTCGCATCTTCAAATTATAATTTTATATTTAAAATTGATTAAAAGTCTTATTATTAGTCATTCTAAAAATCTTCAACTAGATCAAGATTAGTGGAATTTCTTCAAACTTAAAATGCTATATGCATGTTAATAAATAGTTTAGAGACTTCCGTCCTCCTTTTTAACAAACAACACCGGTGCTCTCCACGGTGAGACACTAGAACGTATGAATCCCTTGCTCCATAAATCCTCTAGTTACTTCCTCAACTCAACTAAACAAATACTCAAGTATGCCGACATCAACTCGCCGCCACCTGAATATCAACCCTCTTGTTCCTTCAAGAACCTCTAGTAACTTGCCAGTTAGGGAAACTTCCACAAGTTAGCTTATTCCAAAGATAGTTTTCCGCTTGGCAATTCTCCACAGCAAATCATCAATACGAACGTAATAAAACAAACAAGTACCATACGTTCGCATATTCTGATTCACCGCTTCATATGCTTTACAGGCCGCTAACTCAAACCACTTGACTTATTCCCTCCAACAAGCTTACCAAAACCTTGAATCTAGCACCCTGTCCATCTCCAATGAACTTCATCCAACATCGTCGCAACAATTAGTTTATCCTGCCATGAAGGCTTCTCGTGAACTTATGTATCTGGCAAACATGCCTTTCCCGGCTCAAACCTGCTGTAACTCCCCTTCCCGGGACTCCGGCACCACCGGCCTCACAAGATCACACTTGGGACCAACTTTATTACTTTATTACTGAGTAATAAAGTAATAAAGTAATCATTTTGTCTTGACAGAGTCAAATGTTATAAGAACCGGCCTCCGGCACCACCGGCTCAAATGTTATGTGTGCTCTCAAGGAAGTTGGTCCCATGTCTTCTACTGAAACGACCGACCTTTTTTTTTTAATAATAAATAATAAATATAATATAATAAAATAATCTAGAGCTAGTGGTCCCATACCCACTAGCCACCTAACCACAAACACATTCAACAGCGGAATACTCAATACCAATAACCAATAATAAACCAATAATATAACCAATACCATAGCATAAGCAATATCCAATAATCAATCATCAGAAAACATGAAACCATCAACCTAACAATGTTTCTAATGACTCAACTCTAGCAAGCTAACAATGCCAGACAACATCCAATCAAGTCCCTAGAACATCCTCCTCTTCATTGCCTGGATTCCACGATCACACTTTGCCTTTACCTGCACACCACAAACAACAATTGAGATGCGTAAGTATTATCACAAATACTTAGTGAGGCAATCCTCCCATCTACTGGGCTATACACACAAGCAATAAGATCTCTACATGCCACAAACAACAATCAATAAAACAAACCAGGCAATATACAAGCATGCAACATCCATCGTAACTGGAAGAGGGGTGTCGACCGACAGCAGATGGTGTCGTTTTCTACCTCTAAAACTCGATTTTAGGGATTCCCTAAACCAACCACGCAAACCGGACAATTAAAATTGAACCGACCAAACCGGCCACAACTGGTGTCGATCGATGCCTCACTAGAAGGTGTCGATCGATGCCTCACTAGAAGGTGTCGATCGACACCCTTACCAAATTACCAAAAGTTGGTTTGCGGGTGTTACATCTACAATTCATATAAGGAAGCATGTTTGGCTAGAGGTTTACTGGAAGAATGATACGAGGAAAAATCTTTATATTGTTTTCACTTTATAATGTTTTTTGTTTAATTATCCGTCTTGATAAAAATCATCAGTAATAAAGTTCTTTAAGTTATAACCTGATTATGAAAGCATATAATAAAAAGAAACCTATTTTCTAAACCGATAATCAAATATTAGATCCTATGAGTTAGGATTTTAGAAAACAAACCTTATTAGTCTGAGTTTGATATAACTTTCTGAAGAATGAGAAGAGAACGTCGCCAGTATTTGTTTTATGTACTTTTGTGATGGTTAATATAGTCACCTACAATAATATAATAGGCTTTAGCATTTCTATACACATTAGTAATTTCATTCGCTTAATATACTTTTATCAATGTACTAAGTAGTACTTATCTGTTTTTGCTTTATCTATTTACCAGTCATTGATTTTCCTGTATTTGAAACACTATAGTAAGTCAGTGCAAACCACAGATTGCTTATTTGATTTCTAAATGGTCATTACAAACTGAAAACTATTTACCTTTACTATGATTGTCGTATCCTTCGACTTGAACGACGTTGTTGTGTCCAATACATGAAATGTATAACACAATCAGAAATTAAATCAGTCACAAAATACGATTAAAACCGCGGAAATAATACACAACTCTATGTTTTAAAATCCTACTAATAAATTAACTTCAGCAAATCTATACAACTTTTGTTTTTTAAAAGTCGATTGGTGTTTGACAAAAAAAAAAAAAAGTCGACTGGTAAAAATGTAAAATCGGTGAACACAGGATTCAAAAGGACTTCAAATTAACTTACCCACATGATTGATTGCAAGACGGAAGTAACCAACAAGAACACGTTCCTGAAATTGATTAATTAGAAGTAGATTGCCCCTCATAAAAAGACGAAAGCAGCACTAGGAGCGTCAACTGCTACTGGACATCTTCAACTTCAATTGCTTGATCTAACATAGCTATACAGAGATTCAGAGGAATTTGACAAAATAGTGAACTAAATTCGGGAAAACTAGATTAAGTGATTAACAGAGAAGATTTTGGAAGATGGATTCGACGGTGAAAAAGAAGCTGAAAAGTGTCGTTTGCATTCCTTTTTTTTTCTTCTTAATCATTTGTATTGTATTTTTATTTTAACCAAAATTATTTGCTAAACATTATATAATGATAAAGGGAAATAAATGAAAAAGAAGTTACAAAAGAGAAAGAAAATATTCTCAAAAACACTCTCTCTCGATGGTGGTGGATCTAGGGTTTTAACCCTTCCATGATCTTGTTTCTGTGTTTGGTGGGTGATTGGGGTTCTCTCGGGATTCAATGGGATACGTTCTTCTGGTCTGGGCGAAGGTATGAGTTTATTTGGAAGTTTGAAGATCCTTTACTGCCGATCTGGTTCCGATACGGGGTTTTGAGGAGATTTAAACAAGGATATGGCTATCAATTTGGTCTTCTGGTTTCCTTTTCGAGGTTTCTTCTTACGGTGAGGTTGGTAAGATTGCAGTTGTGGGACCAACGCTGGTGTTTTGTGCGAATCGGACAAGGATGCGATCCTCATTTCTTTTATTTGGTTTCCTTTCTGGGATGCATACCCGCGAGGAATCTCAGGTTTTGTTATCAGCGGAAGCGATTCGGAAGAGTTGTGATGGGATTCGGGATCAAATCTCGCCGTTTATTTTGGTTAATATTGGAGGATACGGATCCGAAAATCTTCACTTCAGTGGTTGGGAGGGCTATTCTTTCCTTCCTTGGGAGATTTTTGCAATCGCGGGAGATTGGACAGATGTTCTTTCCCGTTTTCGTTGATCTGGGTTACTTTCTTAGTTGGTCTGGAGTCTCCTATAAAGCGATGTTGGATGCTATTGTATTGATGCACCTTTCGCTTTTCTCTCTTTATTGGTATAACAGCTTCATTGTTTTCTCTCTTTTTCACTCTCGCTGGTGTGGTCCTGGTTGGGAAGTGATGTCACAAGCGGGTCTTATGGGGAAAGGTTTGTCGGGACAGAAGGAGGTTGAAGCCAGACCAAGGCATCGTGTCAAAATTTCTTACTTTGATAACTCTGCACTCATTGCAGGCTACTCCAAAACGGTCATCGGAAGGTGTTTCAACCAACAGGTGCAGGACATGAAAGCTTTGTTGCTCATGCTACCACGTATTTGGCAGGTGGAGGGGAAAGTCGCTGGTGCTGATCTAGGTTCTGGTAAATTCCAGTTTGATTTTGATGAAGAAGCTGATATCCTTGAAGTATTGTCCATGGAGCCTTTTCACTTTGATTCTTGGATGGTTTCTCTGGTGAGGTGGACTCCGGTTGTGGATCCTGCTTATCCATCATCGTTGAAGTTCTGGATCTGGGTGTCTGATGTCCCCATCCAGTTCTGGCCAGAGCCCACCTTTCGCGATATTGGCTCAGACTTAGGGGTGGTTGAAGCGGTAGATGTTGACCGTGGGAGGGTCCAGGTTACGATCGACGGGCTTAAGCCTATCTGTTTTGAGTTTGATATTGAGTTTTTTTGATGGAGAAGTTACTATTGTAAAGCTTTTCTATGAGAAACTCTATGGTTGGTGCAAGAGATGTTTCAGTCTGTGTCATGATGAGACAGTGTGCCCATTGGCTACCAGTGGGGCTCAAGGTGGTTCGCTGGTTCGGGCGGATCAGGCTGACAAGGGACAACTTATGAGCTATAAGGGTGCGTTTATGGCTGAGGGGAAGAGACATACGGGTCAGCCTGGGCTCTTAGAGGAAACAATGGGAACCAGTTTGGCGGTTCACGGACTCGGGCTGAGCAAGACTTCGGAGATTCATCGCGGAAGAAGAATTTCTCCAAGGGAGCTTCCAGTTTGGGGTCGCAGGATCACAGAGGGAGGAATGGGTTGGTTCGGGGTCAGCCTCGTCAGCGTCAAGGTCCTCAGCTGCCTTTGATTTCGGAGGAGGTCAGGGGGACAGTTTTTGAGCAAAGGAAGCCCCGACAGGTCAAGAAATCTCTATTCCAGGAGACTGAGGCTGCAGATGTATCCATGGTTCAGGATGCTCAGGTCTCTGGTCCCCTTGAAGAGGGTCAGATTCCCGATGATGAGGGTCAGTTGCCTGAGGGTCAGTTGCCTGAAGGTACAGAGGGGACTCAGGGGACTGCGGGGTCCACTGTTTGTACAGGAGCAGTGGCTGTGGCAACGGGAGGAATTCCTGGTTTTAGCTACGGCAGATAGGGATCAGGTTGAGAACCCTGCGCTTGGTTCGCGGGATGAAATGGGGGAAGGTTCGGTGGTGGAGGAGAATGCCTCCAAGTCTTCCGAAAATTTGGAACAGGTAGGTTTGGTTGGAAACTCTTTGGTATCAGATACCTCTGATGTGGTTTTGCAGGATTCAGATACTGTCAGTGGGGATGGTATGGTGGACCAGAATGTTGAAGGTGCAGTTGGGAAGACTTTTGGGGTGTCCGGGGATGACTCGGCTTTGGAGGATGCGGAGAGTGATCAGATGCTAGTGGAGATTGATGGTGAAAAGACTGTAGGTGAGGCCAGTAGTCTTCCAAACGAGGAGACAGGAGCTCCAACCAAAGTGGAGATAGGCGACAAAGGGAAGAAGGGGAAGGGGGGGTCTCGTGCTTAGAGGGGTCTCTACTAAAAAACGGAATGCTAATTTGCTTTTGTCACCCCGGCGAAGACCTCCGCCAACTGGACAGGAATCTGGGGTAAGCGGTGTTGCTACAAGGACCCAGGAAGGGGCAAAAGGCGGTCATGGTGGAGCCAAGCCACCAAAACCAAACATCTCTAAATGAATATTTTAAGCTGGAATTGTCAAGGTCTCGGTAATAAGGCCACCATTGGACATCTCAGAGATTTATGGAAGAATCATAGGCCAAATTTTTTATTTCTTATGGAAACAAAACAATCTTTTTCTCATTTGGAACAATTTGTAGGCCATTTTGGCTATAAAAATTTAAAAACTGTAGAACCTGTTGGTTGTAGTGGAGGTTTGGCTTTATTTTATAATAAAGATGATTTTAATATTTCAATTTTATTGGCCACCAACAGAATCATTGATATCGCAGCGGTTCATAATGGCAAAGTTTTTCATATAACATTTGTCTATAGGGATCCGGTACCTAAAAATCGTGATATGGTCTGGGAAAGGTTATTGAGGATAAGTACTTTGAGATCAACACCTTGGCCGGGATAAGAAATCAATTCGGTGTAGGTTCGACCGGGCCTTAGGTACTGAGGATTGGCAAGATCAGTTCCCGGATACGGTAACAGAATATTTGCCTGTGATCGCCTCGAATCACAAACCCCTAGTGGTTAGTATTGGGGCCAAATGGCCGCGTGGTCGTCGGTGTTTTATGTTTGATAGGCGGTGGATTGGTAAGCCGGGGTTGATGGGGGCTATTTCTGCGGGTTGGAGGTCCGCGTGCGATCAGGATTCTCCTGATTTAGTGACCAAGATAGGGAACTGTCGTCGTGCCATCTCTCAGTGGAGGAAGGCACAAGTTCCTTATGGGAGGGAGACGATAGAGGATCTTAAACGAAAGTTGGAGGTGGCTCAAGCAGATGATATAGTTGGTCCGGAGGTGCTTTCGGAGTTAAATTCACAATTACGTGATGCTTATAGGGATGAAGAGATCTATTGGTATCAAAAGAGTCGGAATTGGTGGATGCGAGTGGGGGATAAAAATACAAAGTAATTTCAGGCGCAAACAAAGCAGCGGAGGGCTCGGAACCGAATAATTGGTCTGTATGATAGGAATAATAATTGGTCTACCAAGGATGAAGATATCTGCAATACTGCTGTATCTTATTTTGCCGACTTGTTTACCTCGATCTCTCCGGATTCCTTCGAGGAGGCTTTAAGTGAGGTGGACATGGTAATAACGGAGGAGGTAAATGAGCTTCTGAAAGCCCCGATGACGGAGGCGGAGGTTCGTAAGGTTTTGTTTATGATGCATCCGGATAAAGCGCCGGGACCGGATGGAATGACAGCTCTGTTTTTTCAGAAGGCCTGGGGGGTTGTCAAAGCCGATCTTGTTTCCATGGTCAATCGTTTTTTTGAAGAGGGGGTTTTTGATAAGAGTCTAAATCGTACGCATATCTGTCTTATTCCCAAGGTGGCCAAGCCGACCCGGATGACAGAGTTACGTCCGATTAGTTTATGTAATGTGGGGTATAAGATCATCTCCAAGATCTTGTGTCAACGGCTTAAATGGTGCTACCAAATCTTGTCTCGGAGACTCAGTCGGCCTTTGTGCCAGGTTGTCTGATTTCGGATAACATTTTGATAGCTCAAGAGATGTTTCATGGACTACGGACTAACCCGTCTTGTAAAGGGAAGTTTATGGCAATTAAAACAGACATGAGCAAAGCATATGATAGGGTTAAGTGGGGTTTTGTCGAAGCTCTGCTGCGCAAAATTGGTTTTTCAGATAAATGTGTTTCCTGGATTTTGTTTTGTGTATCTTCGGTTGAGTACAAGGTTCTGCTGAATGGACGACCTAATGGCTTGATTGTTCCGGAAAGAGGATTGCGTCAGGATGACCCTTTATCTCCCTATTTGTTTATTCTTTGTACGGAAGTTCTCATTGCTAATATCCGGAAGGCGGAGAGGGAAAAAAGAATCACAGGGATCAAAGTGGCTAATAAATGTCCGCCAATTATGCATTTATTGTTCGCGGATGATAGTCTTTTTTCTGCAAGGCTAATAAGTATCAATGTGAGGTTATCTTGGATATTTTAAAGCAATATGAGGCGGTCTCAGGGCAACAAATTAATTTTGATAAATCCTCCTTTCAATTTGGGCATAAGGTAGATGATGTCGTTAAAAGTGAGGTGCAGGAGGTGCTGGGAATTTCTAATATGGGCGGGATGGGTTCGTACCTAGGGATACCTGAGAGTTTGGGAGGGTCTAAAACGAAAGTTTTCTCTTTTGTTCGGGATCGTTTACAGAGTCGTACAAATGGTTGGACCGCGAAGCAACTTTCCAGAGGTGGGAAAGAGGTCATGATAAAATCAGTGGCCACGGCGGTACCGACTTTTGTCATGTCCTGCTTCCGGTTACCAAAAACGGTCACGTCCAAACTAAGTAGTGCCGTGGCAAATTTTTGGTGGAGTTCGAGGCAGGCTGGGGGGATGCATTGGTTAGCGTGGGAGAAGTTATGTGGGAGCAAGCAGTTGGGTGGTTTGGGTTTTCGGAATGTGGATGATTTTAACACTGCTTTATTGGCTAAACAATTGTGGCGACTTATTGAGGCACCTGATTCCCTTTTTGCTCGAGTCTTTAAGGGCAAGTATTATAGGAACTCAAACCCTATGGATCCCATACGGTCTTATTCACCATCCTATGGGTGGCAGAGTATTATATCAGCTAGATCTTTGGTAAACAAAGGACTTATTATACGGGTTGGCTCTGGTGATTCCATTTCTGTATGTACTGATCCATGGATACCAGCTCAATCCCCAAGACCAGCTATGAGTAAGGGACCTTTTCAGGACCCTTCTTTAAAAATTTCACATCTTATTGATCACCAAACTAATACATGAAGTATGGATATGCTTCTTGAGCATTTTACCCCGGAGGACGCTGTTTTAGTCAGGGCTTTACCTTTGGGTAATCCTCAGATGGTAGACGTCTTAGGTTGGCATTTTACAAAAACCGGAAAGTATTCGGTAAAATCAGGGTATGAGACGGAACGAGCGGCAAAACAGAGGTCTTTAGTGCCTCGGTTAGGGCCGGATATTACTCCGCTTTTAGCGGGGGTTTGGCGAGTGGCGTGTCCACCAAAGATTCGGCACTTTATGTGGCAAGTCTTATCTGGGTGTATATCGGTTTCGGCGAATCTGAGGAGACGGGGTATCGCCTGTGATCCAGGTTGCGCTCGATGTGGGGCTGACGAGGAAACGGTAAATCATGCTATTTTCCGGTGTCCGCCAGCTAGGCAGGCTTGGGCTTTAGCTCAAGTGCCTGTCGGCCAAGTTTCTTTTCCTACAGAATCTCTGTATGTAAATGTGGATCATTTTCTAGGGTCAGCTAATCCGGGTTCTCAGGTTGCAGCCTTTGCTTGGATTATGTGGTATATATGGAAGGCGAGGAATGCTCGTGTATTTGAGAATAGTATGGAAAACCCCGAGGATATCGTTAGAGTAGCGGTAGGGGAGGCATCTACATGGTTAAAGGCTCAGACAGAGGAGGTGGGTGAGGATTCATCAACACTTCCTAGTTCTCCTGGTCGAGTGACAGGGCGCGTGGGGTCTCTGCCGGTTGTTTTCTCTGGTCACAGGTGTTTTGTAGATGGATCCTGGAAAGCGGGAGATGCCTATGCGGGTGCCGGTTGGGTGTGCTCAGCCGCTACAGATGGCTCGAAGATGAAGGGAGCCGCTAATTTCCGCCAGAGTCTTTCCCCATTGCATGCAGAAGTAGAAGCTTTTGTTTGGGCTATCCGGTGCATGATTGGCCATGATTATCGCGAAGTGGCGTTTTTAACAGATTGCTCAGACTTGGTGAAGATGGTGTCTTCCCCTCAAGACTGGCCGGTCTTCAAGACTTATCTCGATGATATCAAGATAGACAGGGAGGAGTTCTCTTCTTTTTCTTTATCTTTAATTTCCAGAAATGCTAATGTACATGCGGACTCTTTGGTACGCCGTGCGCGTGCATCGCCGCATCATGTTTTGTTTGTAAACGACTTTCCCCCGCATTGGCTCATATGTTGTAAAAAAAAAAAAAAAGTTAATATAATGATAATGGAAGGCCTTATGTGGCCCATTTCAAAATGAATTTCATTTTACAAAAAACAAACGTAAAGTTCCTATGAAATGCAAATTTATTTTACAAATTAAACATATAAATAAATATTTGGACTATTAAAACGTAAACAAGAATATAGTAAAATTAAGTTAAAAATAACATATATACATAGAAAATTAGTTAATAATATTCTGCTAAAACAATCTTTACTGGGAAATTTGTAAAATATCAAACACTATAAAAAAATATAATATGTAATTGACCATTTTTATTAAAAGATAAAAATTATCTAACTCAAAGAATAGAAAAGCTGTCACACGACATTAGAAAGTAACAATATGAAAACAATAGTCATTTTAACAACACACAAACTCTAAAAAATAAATATTCCAATTCACAATACTAATATTAAATAACAATACTACAACAATATCAATATATGACCCCAAGAAAAATAAAAACCTACTAATTCACTTTGATAAATAGTAAAATAATAAAACTTACATTTAAATTCGATGTATAATACAATAAATCTTACCCTAACTAACTAACAATCGAAGATACAGCAAACCCACAATATATTTAAAAACAATATATAAGAAAAATAGTCCGAAAGATCAAAACTTAAAAATTATGAAACATTTGACCCGCGGGTTCGAACCTAGTTACCATGAATAGAAGTAACTACTGATGGCACTTTTCAAACTACTAGAATAGGACCCGTGCTAGAACACAGGTTGAAATTCTTTTTATTTATATTATAATTTTAGAATAAAATATAATTTATATGATTATTTTTAAAAGTTTTTTTTGGATAAAACATTATGCAATAAAATCATATGTTAAATATGATGACTTGAAAAAAAAAACCTATTTTGTAAGTTTTATATTATTAATTTTGTAATTTTATGTATGAGAAATAGTTATGTTTGTTGTTTGTTTTTATGTTAATTTTTGAACATGTTTGGTGAAAGTGTTTTAATATGATCCGTGCTTATGTATGATTTTATTTTCAACTATAATAAGATCTCGGAAATCACAATTAAGTGTGATAAATTGATCAATTAGGACCCGCACAGGTTGTAAGATTAATTAATAACCTTTTCTTTTGTAACCAAACTATATTTAATCTATAACTTATTTTGTAACCAACTTATAAAAACTATATAGTTTACAAAAAGGTTGTGTACTTCCGTTTTATTATATAGGGGATTATTTTTTTTTTTTTCAACAAAAGAATCAGCTCAAACGAGCCAATTAGAAGGAAAATTGTTTACAAACAAAACATGATGCGGCGATACACGCGCTTGACGTACCAAAGAATCCGCTCGTACATTTGCGGTGCGCGAAACTTGAAGTAAAGAAAAAGAAGAAAACTCCTCCCTGTCGATCCGAATGTCGTCTAGATATGTTGCGAAAGCTGGCCACGCATTAGGGGAAGACACCATCTTCACCAAATCTGAACAGTCCGTAAGGAAAACCACATCTCGGAAATCATGCCCAATCATGCATCGCATTGCCCAAATGACGGCTTCAACTTCTGCATGTAACGGTGACAAACTACGCCGGTAATTGGTAGCTCCGAGTACTGGTGGCGTTCCAAGTGACGAGGTACAAAACCATCCTGCACCTGCAAAAACATCAGTCGCTTTCCAAGATCCGTCAACATAACATCTATATCCTGTAAAAACCGGAGGGAGAATTGAAATAGTTCCTCGATTCCCAAAAGTAGAACCCAAAAGAGGTGAGGTAATTTCCTCCGTCTCGACTTCCAACTGAGCCGCCTGCCAGGTTAAAGCCTCTCCATCTGCTACCCGAACAACCTCCTCAAAAACATATGCGTTCCGGGCTTTCCAGATATACCACATCAGCCACGGAAAAGCCACCACCTGTGAACCCGGATTGTTATGACCCAAAAAATGATCGGCGTTAGCATATACAGACTCAGTCGGAAAGAGGAGCGGCCCCATAGGTACATGAGCCAAAGCCCAGACCTGTCGAGCCGGCGGACACAAAAATATGGCATGATTGATATCCTCCACATCCGCCCCACACCGTGAACACCCAATGTCACAATTCACCCCCGACGTCTCAAATTAGCAGATACCGAAATGCAACCCGATAAAACTTGCCACATAAAATGCTTTAAATTCGGTGGGCAGTGTACCTGCCAAACCTTAACAAGAAGAGGAGTGATCTCTGGACCCGACCCAAGAGCTCGGAACGTACCTTGTACTTGCATTCGTTCCGTCTCATAACCACATTTTACCGTATATTTTCCATTTTTTTTGTAAAGTGCCATCCTAAATAGTCTGCTTTCAAGCAACTACCTAAAGGTATAGACTCTATCAGAGGGACATCCTCGGGATCAAAATGCTCAATAAGCATATCCCTACGCCAAGAATTTGTTTGGCGGTCGATTAAATGTGTTAATCGAAGATTTGGGTCCTTGAAAGGACCGTTACTTAAGGCTGGTATCGGGAATTGAGCCGGAACCCAGGGATCATTCCAAACAGAAATGGAGGTCCCTGAGCCAACCCGTGAAATTAGCCCTTTGTTAACCAGAGATCTAGCAGATACGATACTCCTCCACCCATACGAGGGTGAATACGACCGTATTGGATCCATAGGATTTGAATTCCGATAATACCTACTTTTAAAAACCCGGGCAAACAAAGAGTCAGGATATTCTATCAGCCGCCATAACTACTTAGCCAACAATGCCGTGTTGAAATCATCAACACTCCTGAAACCTAAACCACCCATCTGCTTACTACAGCAGAGCCTATCTCAAGCTATCTAGTGCATACCTCCTGCAGGAGGTATATAGGGGATTATTATCATATAAATTCATGAACATCATGAATTAAAATTTTTATGAGACAAATGTATTTTTGTTGGCTTTGAATTGTATTTTAGAAAATCTCACAAATTCAAATTAAGAGATCTAGAAAAAGAAAAAAAATCATCCCAAAATGATTAGATTTAAAAGGGAGAGTTACTATAATATTACATAAAAACTTCCTTATTACAAAAGTAACACACAATTGTTGGTAATTACTAGAATAAACTATGTACCCATACTACCCCTGAAACTAGTGTTGAGAAAAAACGCAATTACGGTTAATGCCATTAATGGAAAAAAACATTGGGAACTGGGAGTAAGTCTACCGATCCTTTGACGGTATATTTATCTCGTACATCAAGTCGGTAGTTATAGTTTGTATAGTAAGGTGTCTGATTCAAGGTGTACGTACGATTTTTTTGGCACACTTAATTGTAGTGTTGGTACACTTATTTGTAGTTGTAGTGTTGGTACACTTAAGTTGGTAGAGGAATTGCCCTTGATGATAGACTTTTGTTTTTAGCGGGTACATCTATAGACGTAAAAGGGTGGGAAGATATTTATGGTAGGCTAATGGCATGTTGCGACAGAATTATGGGACAGACCTCGTCCTTTACAGATATTTTTGGTATACTTTGTTTGTTTTTTGAAATAATTTTCGTAGTGTATTGGTAGACTTCTAGTCTGTGGTAGATTTAGTAGGCATTCTTGACAGCTGTAGAGTCTTACCAGAATAATACAAATTTGTTTGAGCTGGCAAAGACAGTCTAGCGTTGCGATAGACTTATTGGAAGATCTATATAACTCACTTTTTATAGGTTTTTAATTTAGAAATCAGATGTTGAGATGAAAATCTATAATAGTTGAATAAAAACCCCACAAGTGAAACCAAAAAAATAGACATAAGTCGTGAAAAATAAAGTGAGGCAGGGAAAATTAGGGTTTTCAGTCGTATGTTAGAGGTAGAAGACGAGGATATTTTGGTAATTTCGGGTTCATTAAACCTAACATCGAACGTGTACATACATATAAACGTGTACGTACATATGAACGCATACGTACATAACGTTCTTGAGATTAGTGTACGTACATAACGTTCTTTTGCTTAGTGTACGTTCATAAATCTGTTTTAATGAACGATATTATTGTAATTTTGTAGTCATCTTCAACATATCTTCTTCTGCAACCCTAACTAATTGTTCACCGGAAATGGAACAAGTAAGAGATGTTACTAGAAAAAGTAAGGGATGTTACTAGAACAACCTATGTAATTCGTAATTGTTTATTTATTTATTATATTTTCGAGAGGTAATGAATAATAATTAGACAAAATTATATTTTAACTATAGAGGGTAATATTTAGATAACATAAATATATAATACTCAGTTCAACTAGGTACAACTAAATATATATTTAGATTTGCATTTATATTTAAAATATGAAAATGATAATTAAGGTTTATACGAATTTCTTTACACATTGAACTATTAAAGAACCATGTTTAATCAACAATACAATAATTTATCACTTTCTAATACATACTATCGTTTTCACATAAAACACTCTTTATAGTATAAGGAAGACTTAGTAAGCGATCACCTCAAATGAAGCAAAAGAGGTGAAACCCAAGTTTTTATGAACATTGTGTTATGAAAACCTTGTACATGCTAATTAATAGTGATAAATCTTGTGGCCAACTGCTAATTAATAATTTATATTATAGTCCAACTGGAAAAACGAAAAAATGCAAATGTTCAACTATGAATATGAGAGTACAACTGGACAACTATGTATAAATTATGTGTATACCAAATAATTTTTTTACTAATATCCTGTTGTCTTTGGTTCATTTTACCACACGTGTGATGATTTTAAATGAATATCCGCCGCCAAAAAATCTATTTTTTCGTTTTCACATGATCCATATTTAAACTTATTTTAATAGCTCTAGTACAGTTGCACCAAGTAGTTTAAGTTATAATGAAATTTTCTCAATTGTACCTAAGTGATCTAGTTGTACATAAAACCTCACATTCACCCTAAAATTCTATTAATTACAACCAAACAAATCTCTGTCCTTCGTCTTTGTTGCAACTCTTTTATCTTCTGCAAAGGCTCCATCTTCTACTCCTTATAGCTTCTAAGTAGATATTATTTCCCATCTATCACTTCATTAAGCTCACCCACTTCTTTTCTCAAACATCTCTACTATTTCTCCATCTTTTGATCCCTTTTCTCAAACATCTCTACATCAAATACCTTAAAATGTTATTTTACAATAGTATACAATATATATATATATATATTTTTTATATCCATAATGGGTACAAAAGGTGCAGTTAACAACAATAAAAAAACGATAAACCAAACGGTTAACAATTGATTGTTATCTAGGTTAAACGTAGACAAAATATCATAGGGCTACATCCAAAAAAATAACCTAACCAATAGTTTCATAGGTTATAAAATCCCAAAATATCAAATCATCTCCAATTAGTCCTAGAATCAGAGTTTGCAAGTTGAGTGAGTGTGTGGTCTTCATTAATATGTTGATGTATCTTTAGCTCAGTTGGCACACGTTCATTACTAAGATTGCAACCATTGGGCGTCTCAGACACCCTAACTTAGTTCGGCTACAAGGTTATTGCAGACACAAAGGTGAACTCTACTTGGTGTATGATTGTATGCCAAAAGGAAGCCTTGATAAGTTCCTCTACCACCAACCGATGATAAGTCTTGAATGGTCACATAGATTCAAGATTATTAAAGACGTAGCTTCTGGACTTTGTTACTAGCACCAACAATGGGTGCATGTGATTATCCACAGGGATATTAAACCAGCCAATGTCCTCTTTGACGCTAATATGAAGGCAAAACTTGGTGACTTTGGTCTTGCAAAGCTCTGTGATCACGGGATTGATCCTCAGACCTCTCATGTGGCAGGTACCTTTTTGTATTTTGCTTATTTCTGTTAGTCCCAAAAAGGATCTTTCTTTCATAATGTTGTTGATTTGAAGGTACATTTGGGTATATTTCACCTGAGCTCTCAAGAATAGGAAAGGCAAGTACAAGTTTGCACTCGGTGTAGTGATGCTAGATGCTTACGGGAGAAAACCTATATTGCCACGAGCATCGCAAAGCGAGATGGTACTTACTGATTGGGTGCTAGAGTGTTGGGAGAATGGAGATATCATGCAGGTTCTTGATCATAAGATTGGAGATGAGTATGTTGAGGAGCAAGCAACACTTATTCTGAAACTCGGCAGGAACTGGAGCTTCATCTTCTATTATGGTCTCTGCAGGTTTTACATTACCCGATACTAGGTAACTATAAACCTGGAAAACGATGAAAACCCAAACTCAATGTAGGGAACTGAAACAAAACCAAACTGATTTTGCAAAATAGATTGCACAATTAGAGAAACTTAATGTAAGCAATTGAACCAAACCTTATCCCCAGGAATTGAATTGAAGTCACCAGCTAGTAGCAACGAAGGTGTGCTCTCAAATTCATCTGATATTTAGCGTTCTGAACCCAGCTAGTCGTGATAGTAGATACTTGGCTTGAGCAAGCTTCACATCAGCCAATTCCGGGTCCCTAGAAAGAAGTAAAACATGAGATGAAAGTTGAAACATGAGTGTAAAAAAAGATCATCTTTAATGTGGTGACAAGTTTTTGTACCAGTAAAGATGTGTGTTTGCCACAATAACAATGTGCTCAAATGGCTTATTGATTTTGAAAGCAGCCATTATTCCGACACAATCGCGTTTTAGTCTCACTAGTGGATCATTAAGGCCACGACTGTCTTTTCGAGAATCTTTTGTTTGGGGCAGATTTGTGGAAACATGTGAAGAGAAACAATAGATAAAAGTTGGTAATGATGTTGAGATATAAAAGAAATAGCACAAAAGGACAATTTTACCTTTTGCTTTCTCATCACCTTTTCTTTCGTTGGATGTCTCAATCTTCGATCTGCCTTTATTGAGTCCACAAGATCATTATATTCGATCTGTTCCTTGGTGATCAACTATGCACTAAATCAAAAGAAGAGTCTGTTGTTTCAATCAGATTAATGTTTCTGCGTCAAGTTTAAAATTCTTATCACGCCTAATGTTTTAATCATATCAGCTTGGCTTGTAGAAGATTGCACAACCATCACGCTTCCTCTGTCCTGTTCTCTGAATATAAATCCCAAAATAGCCCAGAGACTCCATGTTTTTCTGTAAAAGCTATCGTACTCATCTACTTCCTGCAAAAGTTGTAACAATATAACTAAACAAGTGGAGACACCATTTGATACACACAATTCATAGGCACTATGAACAAACAACACTAACATTTATGAACATCTAAAATTTTCTAGTGGATTGAACAAGAGAGAAGGAGGAGTTCTGTCTCATTAGAAAAGGATACCTCAATTCTAACCAAACAAAAAAAAAAGAGAAGAAGAAGATTCACAAGAACAAACCTGCAGACAAAAGAAATCAGCCTCAAGATATTTGAGTACGCTGTAAATTGCATGTGAACGAGCTTTCCATCTGCAACAAAAGAAAAGGAAGACCAAGTCACATTTACAGCATATGTCATAACCTTTTAAGAAGCACCTTTCTCTAAGCTTTTAACAAAGATAATTTCTGGCTAAATCCAAAGTTCATATTGGTCAACGAATAATTAATGTGACAACACCATACACAATAATCCATGCTTATAACTAAGTTCAAGCACATTCATAGAATCCATTGTTTGTTTTTCTAAAGCAGATCTTGACTTGGAAGTTTATATACTCCAGACCATTGATTACAACTCACACAAAGAACTCTTGACTAGTATAAGAAACTTTGATCTTGAAAACTGAGAAATGTAGAGAATAATTACTTGAAACAGGCAGGTGGAGAGTGTGGGAGAAGGGCGCTCTTCACATAAACCTACAAGAAAGATGAAGCTCACATATATCAGGAAACATATCTAAAGCAAAGAGCTAAAAGAACTGCTTTTATCTCTAAATCAATCACAGAAAACACAATCCACTCCATTTCTCTTCTCCACATCTCCTTCTTTTCCCTCGGTAGCGGCTCTAACCTCCATAGTTGCCCAAATATCGTAGCTAAAACAAGAAACATTTCTTTCAACACTTTGAAATATTTTGAGTTCAAACAAACAAAGACAAGATAATCTTTTTTTTTTTAACTTACCACAAAGATTAGTGATAGCGTTGGAGATAGCTAAAGCCGTACACACGCCTTTACCAGAACATGACATATCTTCACCAAGCAACAACTTTGCAAATCTCTCCTTCATCATATCCAAATCTAATTTCAAAATTAAGATCTTAAGAACGTTCTCAACTAAAATTCTGAAAAGAAAAAAGTTTCAATTTTTATTTTGTTCCACGCTAACCTGTAATAGTCATGTCTTTCCCTTTAAAACCAGAATCATCGTGAAGGGTTGATGCCTTATGATCTAATCTAACATTCTCCTTAGAAATATTTCGAAACGAAGCTTTTCTAATAGGCCAACCAAGAATCTGCGACGGTGGTGCCGGAGGAAGAGGAGGAGGAGGAGCTCTCGCAGCTCGTAGTGCTTCTCTCCTTTGACTATGTTGTTACTACATCTTCCACAACCGAGTGAGTCAAACTGAGTCAAACTGTTTCTTTTCATCTAGAAGTGGAAATCTCGCAACAGGCTCTCTGGATCAGACCTCGCCTGTTCCTATTATTGTTCATGGGAAGATCACGAATCCCGATTACACCAAACGACGCCGGAGAAGAAGAAGAAGATGATGATGATGGGTTAAGTTGATTCGATAACAAATACTCCAGCTTTGGGGTAACAGCAAAGGCGTTAGAAACCGCCATAGATTCCGAGTTTATAAAGCAAGCAGCCAAGCAATCTTAGTTAATCGTGGTAATTGGTATACGGGTCCGCCTCCGAGTCGATTCCAGAGAACCGCCGCTCTGCAACACACGTCCCAGCCACCGTGGATGCATCACTGCCGCGTTTCTTGTCAGAAACCCACTGCTGCGCTGACGGGAGTGAAAGATTGCTCACTCTTGTTGTTGCTGCTCCGACGATAACTCAGGCAAAATAAAAACTATATCTGAAAAAGTGAACAGTGAGGCCAAAGAACATTTGTCCAGCTCTAATAATTTTCTTTCTTTTGCCATGATTTTAGTCGAAGAAGATGAATCAAATTAGTAGGAATCAATCTGATGTTTTTTGCCAACCCAAATTTAAGAGAATCCAAAAAAATCAGGAATCCATCCTTCAATGTTTTTATGTTGAATCTCTTAAAAATCAAAGACAACTTATGAAACAATCCGACCTGTTTTTTTAAAAAATAAATACAATATATAATTAAGCATCCCATACTACTTAATTAAACCAACCAAACCACAATTCAACTATAAACCAACAACAACCAACATGTATAGCGGAAACATACCAACAATACATAACCAAATATCATCAATGCATATTGTAACATTTCTAACCATTCTATCCAACAACCTAACATAAATCTATCCAAGTATCCATCAGCAAAAACACTAAAAATCAACATCACAAAGCCAAGACCCTAGATCATCCTCCTCCTTATTGCCATGATTCCACGCTACACATTCATTACCTGCACCACAAACAACAATTGAGATGCGTGAGTATTACCAGAAATACCCAGTGAGGCAATCCTCCCATCTACAAGCTATACACACAAGCAAATTGAGAGTACAACCACAAATAAAACATAACAAACCATTCATTGCACAAGTCACCCAATAACACATTCACCACACCTACATATTATCACACAAAACAAGTCATACAACCCAATCGCTCAGATAAGCTCATGGTCACGCACTCACCTTATCAGGCTGATTCTAACAACAAATACAACCAGGAGAAATTCTCCTTGCGTCTGAAACAGTCCAGAAACGTCCTACAACAAGTAACACAACCAAAAACAACCTTGAAGCAAACTGGACAAAAACATCATAAAAGAACAATTTTAAAGACGAAACCCTAAAATAAAAACTAACCGTTAACTATCAAATCCCTCCGGTGAAAAGCTAGTCCGAGACGTCACAAAGCTTTCCACAAAATCTTGTGCCGATCAGAAACTAGACGAGACCACGATCTCAGTTACAATCCCCGATGGTCCCAATTCGCGTTTGAGAAAACGTGTCTCACGAAACTGCGAATAACTCATCGAGTTTAAATCCAAATCCACTTCTGTAAAAAGAAGAATGACGATGAAAGGCTTGGGAATAACTCTACTAAATTTCGTTATCTTTGACAACGATTTGATATATAGAAACTGATTCTTCCCAAACCCTAATGATTCTGCTCCTTCTCCTTTAATCTCCTTCACACCACAACATGCTCTCTCCTCTCTCTATCTCTTTCTTCCTCTCAACACAAGTATTGAATAACAACCACGACCAAATAGAGAGAACAGTCGTCCATATCATTATAATTACATCACTTAGGGTTTCCCAAAACCAGCTCTAAACCGGGTGAACTTAAACCAAACCGGGCAATTTCATGATTTAACATAAATTGATCGGTTCTTCTACTTTTTTTTGGGACACGGGCGTTACAATTTAAAATGTAAATGGCATTACTATAATAAAACACACAACTCTCGTTTAGAAGTAATAATCAAACTTTTCTGTATTGTTTGAGTAAGTCGAAAATCATAACCTAATATTCTAGATAATTTCTCAATTTAATATCCCGAATAAATAAATATTTGCCTATCTAAAACTAAAAATTGGTTTGTAAATTTTTTTGCAATCTTTTTCTTTTCCGAAATTTGCCCGCCAATCTCTCTGTCGCTTCGTCAAAAGGGTTTCTTCCAAAGAAGGACGACAAAACCCACTGAACCTACAAATCTGAAAAGCTCAAAATTCATGCGAAAATCACAAAACAGTGTAGATTTTTGAAAACAAAAAGCTTGATTCCCTACAGTGAATTTGATTTTCCCGGAAAATGGGATCTAGGGTTCCAATAGAAACCATCGAAGAAGACGAGGTGAGTCCAATCTCTTTCTGGGTTTTTGAAAATTTCGTAGTTTGAATCGATTTTTCAACTTGTGGGTTTTATTGTGCAGGAGTTCGATTGGGAAGCAGCAGTTAAAGAAATCGATTTGGCTTGTCTGAAAACCTCAATTGCTCATCCTCTTCCTTCTTCTTCTTCTTCGTCCTATATCACTTCTTTGGCTCATCCACCAGTTACGGGAAATGGCACTAAGCCTCCTGCGAAAAGACAATCTACTCTCGATAGATTCATAGGAAGAACCGAGAATAAACCGGAAAATCAAGTTGTTTCCGAGCCCAATTTTGAGTGTGGTAATGACAACAGTCCTTTGGTTGGGATTGATCCTGAGACAGCTAAAACTTGGATTTATCCAGGTTTGTTGAGATTGTTACTTTATGATTTTTGTTATATATCTTTGTAATTTGTGGTATGGTGATGAATAATGCGTTTTTTTTTTTTTTTTTTTTTTTTTTTTTTTTTTTTTGTGTTTTTTGGGTATTTTAAGTGAATGGGAGTGTTCCTCTTAGAGATTATCAGTTTGCTATAACGAAGACTGCTTTGTTTTCGAACACATTGGTGGCTTTGCCTACGGGGCTTGGCAAAACGCTTATAGCTGCAGTTGTTATGTATAATTACTTCAGATGGTTTCCACAAGGTAAAAAAAACCCTCCATGAAGTAGCTCTTACAATCTCTTTGCTTTAATGATTTAGAAATGTAACTCTTGTTGTTGTTATTCCTAGGTAAAATTGTTTTTGCAGCACCTTCTAGGCCTCTTGTGATGCAGCAGATTGAGGCCTGTCATAATATTGTGGGAATACCACAAGTATGTCATTCTCTTTAAACAGATATATTGAGAATCTGATTATTTCTTTATCAGAATTGTAGATATATTTTTTGAGAAATGTGGGTTGAATTGATTGCAGGAATGGACTATTGACCTGACGGGTCAGACTTGCCCTTCGAAAAGAGCCTTCTTGTGGAAAAGCAAAAGGGTCTTCTTTGTTACTCCACAGGTGCTTGAGAAGGATATACAGTCAGGTGATACTCGGGTTATTCTATCAAAATGTTGAGCAGAAACCTCTTTATGCTTATTTAATTTGTTTTCATATTACCATTTGATCACAGTAACCGTCTCTTTCAGGAACCTGTCTTACTAAATACTTGGTTTGCTTGGTGATCGACGAGGCACATCGAGCTTTAGGAAATTATTCTTATTGTGTTGTAGTTCGTGAGGTTTGTTGTTCTTTTACGTGTTTGGAATTTTTCAGTAACTTTCCTTTTGCTTATATCTTGGAGAATCTATTTGTGTTTCTTTCTTTCTCTTCGTAAATGTAAAAATGATTAATGTGAAGGTACCAACTAATGCCCTTTAACTTTTAGTTGATGGCGGTACCAACACAGTTGAGAATACTGGCCCTTACTGCAACTCCTGGATGTAAGTGATCGACTTTCATTTTTTTTTTTTTTTGTGGTGGTGGAGGTTATTATATTTCGGCACCCATTAACGGTAGATGTTATTTTCAGCAAAGACACAGGCCATCCAGGGTATCATTGATAATTTGCAGATATCCACACTTGAATATCGAAATGAGAGTGACCATGATGTTTGCCCTTATGTCCACGACAGAAAATTAGAACTAATCGAGGTTCAGTCTGGTTTCTGCATTTCCCAATCGTGTTGCTCCCCAAATTCATGTCTAATAATTTTAGCATCTTTCTGGCAGAGCAGGTTCCCTTGGGGCAAGATGCAGATGATGTATCCAAACGCCTATTAGATGTTATACGTCCATATGCAGCCAGGCTTAAAAACTTTGGGGTTAAATTCAATAGGGATTATCAAACGGTATGTGCCTCAATCCTTATATCTGTTTAACCATTAGCGTCAGAGCTCACATTTTCTTATCCACGCAAACACCAACTCATGTTTGACAGTTAAGTCCACATGAAGTACTTATGGCAAGGGATACATTTCGTCAAGCACCTCTACCAGGCCTTCCCCATGTAAATCACGGAGATGTAGAAGCTTGCTTTTCAGCTCTTATCACTCTTTATCACATTCGTAAGCTCCTCTCTAGTCATGGAATAAGACCAGCGTATGAGATGTTAGAAGAGAAACTGCGAGAAGGGTATGCTCTTACTTTCTTCTGTTGAACTGATTTGTTGGGAAGGATGCCTTCACTGGGTTTAGGTATTATAGCTTTTAATATCAAGAGAATAGTCAAATAAGTTTCTCTAAAACTATCATCCTTTGCAGGCCATTTGCTAGGCTGATGAGTAAGAACGAAGATATTTGGAAGACAAAGCTTTTGATGCAGCAAAGGTTGTCACATGGAGCACCAAGCCCAAAACTTTCGAAGATGTTAGAAATACTAGTTGATCATTTCAGTATGTATTCTTTTTGAAGTTTGAGCTGGAGTTGATGTTAGTTCTCAGTTGTTAACTTACAATTGAACATTGTTATGATCTTATTCTATGGCTGCAGAAGTGAAAGATCCGAGGACATCACGGGTCATAATCTTCTCAAATTTTAGAGGAAGCGTAAGGTCTGTATAATTGTCGTTTGTGTTCCTTTTACTCGCCCATCATGTTTCTTCTATGCATTCACTGGATTACATTTATCTTTAGAGACATAATGGACGCCTTAAGTAATATTGGAGATGTGGTCAAAGCAACTGAGTTCATTGGTCAAAGTTCAGGTTTGTTACTTGTGAAACTTTCAGTTACACGAAATTATCATTTATAGCTGTAACAATGTATGTTTCTTGCAGGTAAGACACTGAAAGGGCAGTCGCAAAAAGTTCAGCAGGCAGTTTTGGAGGTACGTCTGTTTCCCTTTATCTGATTTCATGAAAATTAACTTTGATGTATCATACTGATTGGGTTTTTTCTAAACCATCTCCTGCATGATATACCCGTCTTTCAATAGAAATTTAGAGCTGGTGGGTTCAATGTTATTGTTGCAACATCTATTGGCGAAGAAGGCTTGGATATCATGGAAGTCGACCTAGTTATATGTTTTGATGCTAATGTATCCCCTCTGAGGATGATTCAACGGATGGGAAGAACCGGAAGGAAAAATAATGGTCGAGTTGATATCCTTTAGCTCGCTTGATTTATGCATTTCTCATTAATACTTCCATTACAAATCTTTGCAGTGTCACTTTTTCATTGGAAAGCTATTATGCCATTCCTTGACTAGCCTTACTAGTTCTAGCTTGTGAAGGGTCAGAAAAGAACAGCTATATGCGAAAGCAAGCAAATGGACGGGCCATTAAAAAGCACATGCGGAATGGAGGAACCAATAGTTTTAATTTTCATCCTAGTCCAAGGATGGTAGGCCCTCTTAAAAGCTCTTTCTTTTTAAATAATTCGTTTTCCTTACCTTTTTGCTTCAGTTACTTCTCTTAACATATCCTTGTCATATATTATTACAGGTTCCCCATGTTTATAAGCCAGAAGTTCAGCATGTTGAGTTCTCAATCAAGCAATTCATTCCTCGTGGAAAGAAACTACAAGATGACTATGCCACTGAGACTCCAGCTTTCAAACAAAAACTTACATCTGCAGAGACGGATATGCTCGCCAAGTATTACGGAACCGATGAGGAAAAGTTGAGACTGTCCTTGATTGCGTTCCCTCACTTCCAAACATTGCCATCCAAAGTGCACAAACTAATGCATTCACGTCAAACAGGCTTGTTAATTGATGCTATGCAGCATTTGCAAGAGGAAACTATTTCAGAGCAGAGTAAAAGTTTCTTCACTGAGGTGTGGTTTATAATCCCGGTGTAAATTTAGTCTTTCCATGCCTTTTGTGAAATTCACTGTTTACTTATGTGGATTCACTTACTCTATTAGTTTGGAGCTCCTTTGGGTGAAAGAGAGGAGTTTGACACAGGTCTGAGGGTTGGTGATGATCCGAAAGGTATATGTAGTCTCGTTGATCTTGCTGAAGTACAAATTCTAACAGTTGCATGGATATAATTACTCTTAAAAACCAGCTAGTAGGAGGTCGGTAAACTTATAAGTTATCGGCTAGTAGGAGGTCTATAGGCGTATAAGCTATCAGCTAGTATGAGTTCTATAGGCTTATAAGCTATAGTAATACTGCAGCTTCTCGTGTTTAGAGTGTGTTATTAGTCCCACTATTGACCAGGCCATAAGTGATTTGATCGAAGTCTATAAGCATCTACGTCCTATACATTAGTGACAATTTCATTTGGGTTTGTGAGAAATGACATGGAGCTGTCTAAAATTATGTTCATACTATATGTCTAAATCCAAGACCATTTAGGAAGATATTATCACCTAAGAGAGCAGAGAGTATATCCTAAAATTGTCTTTTTGGTATTTGTTTTCGTATATATTCTACTTCAGATGTATTGTATATATTTCATACGCTATATTTTGTCATATGAAACTTGTTATTTCTATCTCCACTTATGGATGCGTCAAATAATAACTGGAGTGCTAATGTATATTCTACTGTATTTATGTGCAGATTTACCCTCTTTCTGTGATTGGGAAGTCAACACATCACAGAGAATAGTTGAATCTCCCACAAGCACCTTAGAGAATACAGAGAAAGATTACGAAGAATCTTCACTCACACACCGTTATCTTTTCAGTTCAGAATGTGCATCCGTTGATACTCTGGGGAAGGTCTTCGTAATGCCGGTTCCTCTTTCTTTCTTTTCTAATCTACCAGCGTCAAACTATATGCCTTGTGCTGAAAGAGAAAAACAACAATCTTCCCCGAATCGATCGCACATTGACTTTGTCCCGTTAGACACTTCCACCAAAAAACAGCAAGATAATAATATTTCATGCAAGTCAAGGCAAAGATTCTTGCCAGGCGGTGCCAACGAGACACTAGAGACTTGTAGCCTTGTGAAAGGGCACTCCACCGATGTCGGTAAAGGAGATGTAGAGAATTGTGTTGGAGAAATTGTGTTATCCTCGGATGAAGATGACTGTGAGGACTTGAAGCTTAGTCCAAGGCTCACTAATTTCATCAAGAGTGGCGTTGTTCCAGAGTCACCCGTCTATGACCAAGGTTAGTGTTATATCTTAAACATTTAGTATGTGTTAGAGGTGAAAATATAACTATATAGTTACAAACGAATAGGACATATACTGAGTATATCTGCATCCGCGTCTGAGTCCCAATACATTGAATGCATCAATCATAGTGTTTGGAATTGCGGATGCAATTTGCTGCAACCACAGAACTTTGGTATTACTGTATTAGAGAAATTTTCTACATACGTAAAGTTCTATGGAAAAGTTAGAGAAATCACAGTTTGTTATTTCAGGCAATAGTAACCTCAACGAGAACATGACTCGGAAAACGATGAAAACATCCAAAATTTAACCCGTATTTAAAAAATTCGGATACTTATTTTCTTTGATCTGTAAAGCTTTCTAATCCTATTGTCGTAGTGCTGATTATACATGTGAATCTTCCATTTGTGCAAACGAAAACTTACAGTTGGTGAAAAAGCACCATTTGTACAGACAACTACCAAGAAAACTATCTGACCATAAGAACTTATTATAATCTGATAGCATCTTCAATGCTGCAGGAGTTGCAGAAGAAGCGAACAGAGAAGAAGACCTTGATCTTCCTAAGATTTCTTCACCCATGAGGTTCAGTAATGAATTGGCAGAAGAGCCTTCTTTCCCTGGGACAAATGTTCAACATAAACGCAGCGATTATCACATTGCGTCAAAGACCAATGAGGTCAGAACTCCTCGAAAGGAGGACTGTTTGGCCAATGGAACAGAAGGCTTGGATGTTTCTCCAGTTCCTGGGGAGTGTAGAACTCCCTTGGCGAATCTCACAAACACAAACAGCAGCGCTAGCAAAGATTGGCGAGTGAGTTCTGGAGAAAAGTCAGAAACTCTTCGACAGCCTCGCAAGTTGAAGAGACTACGAAGACTTGGAGATTGCTCGAGTGCTGTAAAGGAGAACAATCCTGGAATTACAGGCGCAAACTGTATGAGATCTCGTTCTCGCAGTGAAAAGCTCATTAGAGGTAACTGGTTCTGTGTTAACTTAAAATGACCAAAATATATATTATACCAATTGGTTTGGTGAGTAGACCCATAAGATCTTATTGTAACTAGAATAGAATGTTGCCGGTGTTAAAGTGACTTGAAAGTGTGAGAGTTGGATTTTACACTTTCTTCTGTTGCTTGTGCATTGGTGGCAGAAGATGTTTTTCAATTAAACAATGAGTTTTTCTATCAAGCATCTGCGTTAATTAAAAGTCTCGATGTGCTGGGAAAGTCGAAAGTTGAAACATGTTTGAATGATCGCTGCTTTGTTGCTCTGTGTTTTAAACTTCAGGTAAGAAGAAGATGAGCGTGGATGATGATGCCAGAGTATTTATTGATGCAGAAGCGGAGTAAGTTTTAATCTAATCTAAAAAACACCTGATGGTCTTTCTTTTACTTTCACAAAACAACGAAAGGCAACTTAACAAAAGTAGGTTTTCTAGATACAAAGTTGATGTTTAGTTGTTTCAAACCTTTATATTTTGATCAGGGTCTCTTCGGGAGCAGAAATGTCTGCTGATGAGAACGAAGATGTGACTGGAGATTCATTTGAAGATAGTTTCATAGATGATGGGACAATGCCTACGGCAAATACGCAAACCCAGTCTGGTAAAGTTGACATGATGGCCGTTTACAGGTATATAGGACTGAAAATATCTGTCTCCTTTATGAGTAAAATAGTCAATGAACTTAATAAAAATCTTAATGTATCCTTCCACAGACGTTCTCTTCTCAGCCAGTCACCATTACCGGCGAGATTTCGTGATTTAGCCGCATCAAGTCCGAGTCCCTATTCTGCTGGACTTTTGAAGAGAATAAATGAGAGCAGAAGCGTCTCAGATAAATCATTGTCTTCTCTCCGAACCCCACAAACAACAAACTCTGAGTCAAACCAGGATACAATAGAGATAAGAGATTTTTCGATAGTACAAATCTCATCAGAGAGCCGGAAAAGGAAATTCAGCTTATGCAACTCGGGAGATGCCCCCGTGATTAACTTAGAAAGCAAGTTTGCAGCTCAAGCACAAGCCACAGAGAAGGAAAGCTTTGAAGGCGTGAGAACCAATGCAGGTGCATTAGAGCACAATGATGATGATGATGATGATGATGATGCATTCTTCGCGACACTAGACTTTGATGCCATGGAAGCACAAGCCACATTGTTATTGTCGAAACAGAGGTTAGAAGCAAAAGAGAAGGAACATGCAACGCTTATACCTCATCAAGGCAAGCAGAGAAATGATGCTGAGGAGAAAGATGCGCCATCTTTTGATCTTGGTCTGTGGTGATTCTTCTTCTAATACAGAGATACTAAATTATATGTATAGATTGAGCATAGACATTTGGATGTATGTGTGGTGTATTAAGTTTATGTATATCCTTATGAAATACAGTGCTTAACCAAAGCACATTGTTAAATCAGAATTGATGTTTCAAACATACACACACACAATGTCTTAAACTGCATTACAAACAAAATGACAATCAACTTTAATAAGTTTTGTACGTTTATGAAAGAGGGGATTCTGATGAGTATGTAAATGCTGGCGACGTGGCACACAAGTTGGGATTAGGAATGGTTGTCACACAGACGATGAAAGACACTAAATGATTTGGAGGGTTTAAGATTATATTACAGATGTCTTGTTTAACTGGAAAAGTTTAGTTTTAGTACATTTTAGAAACATAATTAGCAAATTGATACATTCACTACTCATAATTAGAAAAAACCACATTTCTTATCTTTGCCATGAGGCAGGGGGTTTTCTAGTGTGATGTTGGCACTGAAGAAGGAGGCTCCTCCTCTCCCGGTGGAGCAGGCTAGTCTGAGTAGTTCGCAAGTTCAGTTTTAGCCTAAATTGTATGTAGGGGCAGTCGCGAATAGGTTCTCAAACTTAAGTCACACGTTACACGTTGAAGTGGTGGATGGGGATTCACGAGTGGAGATACCAGATGGCCTAGTTCAGAATTCGGTGCCTTTGTGTAACATCCCGAGACCAATTTAGGGTGAATGTCGATCGACACCATCAAATTGTGGTTATGCGGTTTTTATTGTAATTATCCGGTTTAGCTTGGTTTGGGTTTGGAAACCCTAAGTCTCAATTTAAAAGGCACAAGAAGCCTATCTTTGTTGGTTTTTGGTCATTGGTCGATACTGGAGAAAGAGGAAAACAGAGAGAATTGCCTTGGGAGCTTGATCTAGAGGCTTAAGTAGAAGGTTAAGGAGAGTTAAGGGGAGATAAGGGCTTCTTTTGGTGTTGTCAAGGAGAGGAGAAGCAAATCAGTAGCTTTCTGGGCGTGAGTAGGTTGCTGTGGCATGATTTTTTTGCTTTTCTTCATCTCAATCTTCTCTCTTTGCTAAGGTGAGTGCATGACCATGACTTATCTGAGCAATTAGGGTTTATGTGATTAATTTGGTGATTGTATGATTGATTCCTTTCTCTTTTGTGTGCTTTTGTGGTGACATGAATTATAATTTGAGTGGCATTTCATTGTAATAATCTTTAATCATGTGTCTTTTGATTAAAAATGCTTCACTTTTTATAGTATAGACATACAGTTTATTTTGTTGTTTCTCTCAACTCTTAATATTGGATTTATCAAAATTAAATACATAATACAACTCACATAGAATCAAATAATATGATTCACATAGAATCTTATGTCATCATATTCTAAGATTTTGTGGTGTTAAATTATATACCAACAGAAAACAATCAGTGGTCACGACAAGTATAATCTAAATTAACAAGAGTTGAATAAAAAAATGGGGTTGGCAATTTTTGGAGAATGTTAGGTTGATATTTTGACACAAGAATCTGTTTAAACCATAAGGTTAGAGATACAGTAACATTTTCTCCATTATGGTTTGAAGCGAGACTCTCAATGCAACTCAACAACCGATACAACCACTAGCCTCCATTACATTTCATCGGTAAATGATTTTCCTCAAACCCCTTTAATATTTTTTCGCACGTGGTGGTAGGCGAATGGTAGCACCAACATAAGTAAAAGAATTGATTTGACCACCTATGTTATCAAAGTGCATTTATTTTTTTGTTAAGGTTTATGAGAGAACTCCAGAGTTAAGCGTGCTTGAGCTGGAATAGTTTCAGGATGGGTGACATTCCGAAAGTGATTATCGGAACTATGCGAGTGAGGACAAAACACAGAAAAAGATCATGTGGTGATTTGTTGAAATGACCCGACCCATTTTTTTAATACCTTGTTAAACTACTGAACTCATACTCACTAATAAACCTAACAACATTCAAATCAAACAATGGAAAATGCCAAACATTAAATCAATTATCCAACAGATACCTCAATAGAATAAATAACCAATATTCATAAGCAAACAACATGAATCAAATAACCAGCAACCTAGGCAACATTCTATTGACTCATCTCTAGCAACCTAACAGAAGCCAGCCAACAAATCAATGAGCACCTCGAACATCCTCATCTTCATCGCTTGATTCCACAATCATACTTTGTCTTTACCTGCACCACAACACAAATGAGATGCGTGAGTATTATGATAAATACTTTGTGAGGCGATCTTCCCATCTAGTGGGCTATACAAACAAGCGAAAAGACAAACACAATCAATACACAAGGAAACAAGCAAACCAGACAACTCTGAACACACGGGTCGACTCTGCGCAATTGTGTCGATCGATGCACTCCTTGCGTCGACCGATGCAACGTCCTTGCATTGGCCGATGCAATCCTCCAAATTCCTGGATGCATCGACCGTTGCACTCCTTGCATCGACCAATGCACTCTCTGCATTGATCGATGCAGCCGTGCGACGCATCGCCGCTCGTAATCTCCTCTGTCTCCTCCCAGAACCAAGATACCGAAATCGACTCCTAAGCCCACAAAAACTCACAACCAACACATGCATACCAGCAATAAGCAAAAACAACCCAAAAACACACAATCAAACATTTAATCGTTTAGATCAGCCATGGTCACACACTCACCTTTGAGAATGACGAATCTGATTCTAAAACCCACAAAAATAGCCTCCTAGCAAGCTCCTCTCACGTTCTCAGCCTCAGATCTCCACTCACAGAAACGTTTTAGAAGTTTTCTTCCTTTTAGAAACGACAAAAGGTTAAAACTTGAAACCCACACTTAAACGTCGAGTTCCCCTTTTATATGCGAGACCTAGGGTTTCCAAACCTAAAACGCATCCAAAACGAGTGTTTAATTTAAGTTGTCCTGCAAAATAAGCGTTACAATTCTCCCCCACCAGTATAGATTTATCCTCGAATCTCGAACAACCATCAGTAAAGGACTCCCGTGCAACCGTGTCCACTGCCCGCACTTCCTCCAAGGGATCTATGAAGGTTACCTTCAGGCAATAGACTCACGTTTCAGACATTGTTTTCTCTCGACTTTTGGACTTTCTTTTACTCAAAGGTCTCAAACATGAGTTTTTATTGGCTCCTCATCAGGCCTTAGCCTGCATGCCATAATATTGGCTCCTCATCGGGCCTAAGCCTTCATGCCATAATATATAAAGGGAGTCCAATATTCGTCTCTCGGGTTGCCACCTTACAGCGCGCATCTGGGTCGTCATCTAAAGTCGATATGCCATCCATACTCTCAAGCCACAAAGTCTCAGAATATGATAGTACTAGGAGAACTAAGTTTCCCAAAGAGTCGTTCAGGACTAACTGCCTCTTAGAGCAAACAATTATAAACACGTCTGAGTCATATATCCTAACCCGGTCTCCCTCCTGTGACTCGCATAAGACATCAATGTAACGCTCGTGAACTGCAATCCTGGTTTAGGGAGTGCATTGATCGATGCAGTATGTGCATCGGTCGATGCAAGGCTCGGTTTTTTCTCGGGTTAGTTCTATTTTCTCTGGTTTGGTTCGGTTTGGAGGATGGAAACCTAAGGCTCGAGTATATAAGGGGAACTCAACGCCTAGGGTATGTTTTTAGCCACTTTGTCATTCCATGCATCAGTTGACGTAAGGTCGCGGAATCACGGATGTGTTCAGAATTGCCTGGTTTGTTTGTTCTGTGTATTGATTGTGTTTGTCTTTTCGCTTGTGTGTATAGCCCAATAGATGGAAGGATCGTCTCACTGAGTATTTGTGATAATACTCACATATCTCAATTGTTGTTTGTGGTGTGCAGGTATGTGACGTGGAGTCATGGCGATGAGGAGGAGGATGATCTAGGATCTCGGTTATTGTGTATTTGTGAAACAAAAAATATTCTCTAAAACATCCTAATGTATGAAACGGAGTAAATAGAACATTATATGTAATGTAATGATATAGTAAAATCATTTTCATGAGTGGGGGAGAGAAGGGTCTCAATCAAATACGAATGAGAGAAAATTCCCAAAAAGAGAATCTTATTGCGAATCTCTTTTTGACTGGACCGATGGAATTGACGTGTGGACTACTCCCTAGCTAAATAAGAAGGATCATCTATACAATTTTGAATCCTATAGAGCTATAAAGGATTTAGTAGTGCGCAACATGCAATTTGATAGTGCGGCATGATTCAACTGCAATATGTGTGAGACAAGTGCGGTTTATAAATAAGCGGGACAAAAAATGTTTGATTGGTGAAAAATTATTTGTGGTACGGATTTCATATTATTTTATATATAATTAGTATAGTTATATATTATTTGTTTCTTTTGTATTGGTATATACATATTTTTATAGCTTAAATACCCAAAATGATCATTTTTTTCTTTTTACATACATATTGTTAAATCAATTAAAGAGTTTGATCATAATAAATACAAAACATTAAAATACATATTGTCGAGTTGTTTGATTTTCCCCTAACATATTTATAACATTTCTGCTGTTTATATTTGTTTCAGTCATTACATCTGCGAAATCAGCATCTGAGAAATTTTTATCGGATTTTTAGTTAAACTATTTAATTTAACCGTACATAGTAATTTTTAAAATTTTAAGAAGTTTAAAATATTATAATTTATATATCTAAACTTAATTAAAAGTTTCAAATTATGAATATTCAAAATAACACAAATGAGTTATATTGCAGGACGAGTTATATGACATGACAGAGTTGAATTGATAATACTAAAAAATAAAATATCATTAATATGATACTTCAATATGGGCTAAATTTTTATTTTACTATTTTAACAACACCAATATAAAATATATCGAATCAAACTAATTTAATTAAGATTGTATTAAACAAAAAAAATTTGTGCCGTATATAGCGGATTATATACTAAATAATTAGAATTAACAAAATAGTACATTAGCAAAATTAATATAAAAATAATATATTAACAAAAAATAAAATTATTAATTTATCATTCCGTATACCACGGATCATAATCTAGTTATAAACTTTTATATATATAGCTTAATTAAGGAGAGATATATGTGATTTAAGAAGAAGTATATTGCACCTATGTATATAACTTAATTAAATAAGAAAATAAAGATATTAGCGTAATTCAAGTGGACCACTGCTTGAAACATTGTTCCACAATGAAATGCAGTTCATGTGTATTATTTGCTTCAAATACGCAATTTTTTTTGTTTTTAGAAAAAAAAACGCAAAAAAGATACTGAGTTTGTTGATTGGTGACCTACATGCAGTTTTTTTTTTTATCAATTACGCTATTTTTTATGTCACCACTCACGCCCTAAGGACATCTGCAATGGTTTTCTATTTTTACCTCTATAATAGAAAAACTTTATAATAGAGGTGAGTTTTACTCCAATGGTCCTTTATTCTCACCTCTAAAATAGAGATTGCTATAGAGGAACCCTATTTTTTTTTTATAAAGGTTTATCTATAAATAGAGGAAAAAATAGTAATCTCTATTTTATAAAAAATCATTAGAGTAAAATTAACCTCTACTATTGAGTTTCTCTATTATAGAGAAAAAATAGAGAAAACCATTGAAGATGGTCTAATACCACGAACTAGATATTCACCCGCGGTACACCGCGGAGCTATAATTTAATTTAGAAATACTAAATTTAATTTATTTATTATGTTAACTATATATATGTAAATACTCAATTTTGTATTTTTTAACTGTACTATAGTTTTATATAAATATATTATGTAGTGTATAATTTCCATTGTGTAGATGCATGTAGTGGTTTATTATATAGTTAAGATATCCTTATTGTTCATTTAATTTAATTTTGTCACAAACATACTGTTTTGTGATTTTATTTTTCGTTTACAATGTAGAGATAATAATATTTTAAATTATATTATATTTTAATAATTATGTGACCCATCTTTTGGTATGAT
This sequence comes from Camelina sativa, assembly GCF_030686135.1. Taxonomy (NCBI): domain Eukaryota; kingdom Viridiplantae; phylum Streptophyta; class Magnoliopsida; order Brassicales; family Brassicaceae; genus Camelina; species Camelina sativa. The sequence goes on along the minus strand of NC_141896.1, from coordinate 28,416,265 downwards.
GTATGTAAAAGTTTATTATTATGGGATTTGTGTAGTTAGACTAAATATTAATAATACAAAACGATAACTGAAATTAATTTGAAAATATATATTGTATTTTGAGTCTTGCTTTGCATAGTTAAACTATATATTTATAAACAATTTGTAAATAGTTAATAAAGTACAAATAAGGAAAAAAAATTAAAATATATATGGATTTAATTTTAAAACAATTATGAGATCTGTCTACAAACATCTACTTAATAAAATAAAAAATTTCAAATATTTAACCCGTGGTACACTGCGGGACTATTTTTTAAAACTAATTTTTTAATTTTTAAGTTTTAGTTATTTATAATATATTTTTGTTAAGTGTAAGGTTATTTGTATTTGATTATTAACTACAGGATTTAACCCTCAGTTTATGGCAAGATAATTTGTTTTTACATGATCAAATTTTAATCAATTTACATTAATATATATATATATATATATATATAATATTCTAATACTGATAGCAAAATAATGAAATGAAGAATTACCCGTGTATCACTAAGTTAGTAATAATTTAAATTTATATTAATATTGAACCAAACTATTTCAACCATATAACTTCGTCGCATGATATTTTAATTTTTTATTAGTGTAAGTATTCATTATATATTTAAAAATTAAAGTATAAAATAATCTATATCCAGTGGATTAAAAAATAAAAATAATAATCTATATCCGGTATAAAACATTAAGTCTAAAGTAAAGCGAATACAAACTTTTATTTTTGAATCAGTAGTTTAATCATTATCTTTCTTGACTTAATGTATTGTCAAGGCAAATCTTAGATTTCTATTTTCTCTTCATTTCCTCTCATTTTGTTAAGATGACATGAAAAGCAAACATAAAAAAATGAACAAACACAAATGATATGATATGTTAAAATCTTTTGCTAAAAAAGTCAGTAAAGGTAATCTCTTTTGAAGTACTTGTAGCACTATGTGTCTCTATGAGTGGTATATACTTCAGTCTATTATTGATACATGTGGTTAAGTTTTTTTGTTAAAGACATGTGGTTAAGTTATTTAGTAGTACAGTAACGATTAACATGAAAACTTAATATAGGTGAAACAGCTTTTTGTGTCAGGACACATGGAAATCTCCACATTGTGGTTTTCATGTGTACCATTCATATAGGTAACCCTATCTTCTATAAGGCTGCGAACGATCCTCGACGGCCTGTGCTACGATTCCGGTGGGGAGATGTTTAAGACGCACAACGGAGTCATACTTGTTCTGGTGTTGTCCTCCAAGTCCTGAAATACTGAATGTCTTTAACGGAGGATCAACCGGTTGCTGAATCCATCAGATGGAGTAGTAACCTATATATATCTAATAACCTGCAATTGTAAAAGTTGAGTTGATAATATCAAATAAAGTTCTTCTTCTGCTAATATATTTCAACATAGGTGCACACACATAAGTAGAGATGAATATGAGAGAAAGGACAGATGAAAATGGAAACAATCACACAAGCACCATTATCAAAACATTTATGTAGCATATCTTATCAACTTATTTTAAAAAACCTAGCCTAATATCTTCAAAGATCAAGCTAATCAAGGTTGGGTTCTCTCACCAATATTTTCAAGATAATAATTTACATTACATCATCAAAGATTATCCAATTTTTTGAAGATATTTAATAAAACATTTGTTTTATCTAATAACGTCAATTCCTCCCAACCAATTAACAGATTTTTTGGTTTTATACCTGATCACATACTTGCCATGGCAATAGATGAGAGGTCTTGCTAACGATGCAACATACTGGCACAGTAAATATATACTGATATCATTTTTTCTACAACAAAGTAATATGAGAGGTCAAAAAGTAGAAAGAAGAACTCACTGTTGCAAGTCGGCGTCTCTCGCTGATGTATATGAAATCCGGGATAAAAGAAGCTCCTGTTGCAAACGGAGGCAGCATATATAGAGGAAACACAAATTGTTAGCAAATCACAGAGCAAATATGAAACGAAATTAACCAGAACTGATTGATGAGCTGTTTAGATTGAGTATGAAACGAAACTAAATTTTGAAACTAAATAACAAAACGCCAACACCTAAAAATCGTAAACGTTTCAGAACAAAATTTTAACTTACCAGTGCAATGCCGTATGTCGTCAATACACAGAGTCTGCTCTCGTTGGCTCTACCAAGAGCATTGGGATTATCCCTGTACTGGTAAACACAACGAAAGACAGCATCTCTACTTTCTAACCTAAAAAGAGCAACACATACCAACAACACCAAGCCAGAGACAATTGTTAATTCCTTGCAGAACGTTTCAATGAACACGGAGAAATGTTTGGAGAGTATCACATACTTCGCAAGAGTCTCTGGTTTTCTGCACGAAGTTGATCAAATTATTCTCTTCTTGCCTAATTCCAGGGACGAAAAAAAAAACAGTGACACCAATTAACCCAAGACGTACATTGCAAAGTTACCTCAATATAAATTCTACTAAGAAAAAGAGAGTTACCATCTTTGTCTTGTTCATGGAACCATAAAAAAATGTTGAAATCATCACTCTTCTTCTTCCTCTTCATATCTCTCTTTTTATTTTTCCCCTCGCCATCACTTGTCTCAAGAACTGGTCGCTTCTTTCCAGATTCGTTCGTGTCTGAATCCTTAATTCCCTCTTCTGATTCCGAATTGCATATCACGTCTTCACCTTTCTCCCCCCAATTCATCGACTAAACCAATTCTCTCTTTGGAGATATATCCAGTTTTCCCCTTAATCCTTTCTCTAAATACCTTTGATGACCTTCTCCTATAATATCTTTTTGCGACAATGATACGCTCTCATGATGAGGGAAGTTAATTTTGAGAAAGGAAGCACAAAGAAGAACAAAATCTCTGCAAATGGTTTCGACAACGATGACGGCAGAAGAAGATTAAATTTTCATTAAGTTTACACGATCTGTAAAAGGTCCGCGTGTTTTCTTTGACCCGATCCGAATTTTTTACCCAATGGCAGTTTTGTAAATAAGTCTGAAGTTGAGGATTTATTTCATAGATGTACTTGGAAAATGTATATATAGATGTTAAGGGTTGCTATTATTAACATCATTTATTGTATTGGGACTTGTCAATAACATATTAATAATATGTAACCGATCATTTTTCTGGACTTAGCTTTTGTTGTTCGATGATGATAAGAGAAATTAAAAATATATATATATCATAATAGAAAATCATGAATGTATGTATCTTTGAAATCATTATGGATCCACTTCATCAGCTTCATCTTCTACACAGTATACATAGCACACACAAAACATAGCACACTCCTATATTAATTCATACACCATGAACGTTACACACACAAAAAAAACTACCAAACTTGTTGATTTATAAGGTGAAATCACATCTAACATTAATGTTTGTACACAAGAAAATAAAATAAAATAAAAATAAAAAAGGTGCTTGTGATATAAAATATAAACCAATTTCTATTGATCAAAAACACAAAAACAACGTATTTGACATTTGAATTGGCCCAAATGTTTTGTCTAACATTAGAATTTAACCAATTTACAAGGTGATCAACACATCCATGGTTAACGTATTCAAAATGCTTTGTCTGAGATTAATGTTCTCTATATATAATACATATAATAACATCGATACGAAAAGAAATTAATGTTAATAGCACATGTTTTGAACTTTAATTATTTCAGACACATTAGTCAATATATAATGATAATAGCACATGTTTGTATTATATATACATAATTAACTTTTAAAAAGGGTAGTATTTAACTATGATTTGAAACTAGATTATTTGTAAAAAATACCCTATTTCTGTTTATCAATATGAAAAGTTACGTATGTTTCAGAAATATTTTTCTTAATTACATTTTTTTTGTTTTAGGAGAGGTCATCTACGACGACAATTTAATCTCACAAAAACCAAGCCATAAAACACACATTATGGAGACTTGTAAAGTTTCTACTTTTATCAACAAAAGAAAAAAATAAAATTAAAAATTTGTTATAAAGCATAACGCAAAATATAAAATTATTATATTATATATGTATAAGTGTAAATATGTATGTATAATATATACATACTATAGTAAATAAATAGAGAGAGAGAGATCGAGAGTAGAAGAGAGACAGTTAAACAATGATGCTCTTCTTATTATTACTCCTCTTCTCTTTCTCTTGTCTTATGTTATTACATCCAAGCAAATGAACATATATATAGGGAAGTTAAGGATAAGAAGATAAGAGTAAATACAACTTGGAGCCCAAGTTACTTAGAGGGGAAGTATGTGATGGATAATCACAAAATAATTATCCATTTTATAACACTCCTCCTTGAGTATCCATCACCATCTACGTATTGTGTACTGTCTCGTTAAAAACCTTATCATAGAAAAACTATATAGGATAAATACTTTGATAAGGGAAAAGAGTACAGTGACACAATCTCCCCTTGGAAATGACGAGTCTTTTTATCTTCATAGGTTCGTAGATGACTCATATCGATCATTTTTTGCTTCGAACAAACGAGTCTACTTTTCTTCATATCTTCCGTAGATGATCCATATCGATCATTCTCTTCATTCTTCTGAAGAGAGATAGACCTTCACCATTGACATTCTTCTTTGAGATCGATATTTTGTGTGTTATTTGTTTCCTCGTTAAAAACCTTATCATGGAAAAATCCAGTGGAATAAAAACCATGATAAGGGAAAAAGAGTGCAGCCACGCGAATCATCATATTCTCCCCCTGGAAATATCATCTTCAAAAGATGCATTTTGGTCTCTGAAGATGCAATCTGAATGAGGTAGTCGGAAGCATCTTTGTAAATAACTCTGCTACATTGTTACTTGAGTTGATGGACTGGCTATCAACTTCCTTATTCTTCTCGAATTCTTGAGTGTAAGAGAGGAATATGTCTTGTTTTGTCGCTCTTGGTGTAGTTCTTTTGATTTGGGCGACATATGCAACAGAGTCTTCAACAAGCATTAACTAGTTGATGCCGATCGAACCCTCTGTTTGAAGTTCTTCGCCAACATGTTATGAGGCTCCAATCTTAGGTAGAGAACTATTGGTTGACATTCGGGCATCATCCAAGCCATTAGGGATTCTCGATACGGCATATGAAGCACACTTATTTTGGCATGACTTGAACAAGCGACGGCCAAAGTCTATCACTAAAACGTCGCGAAGTCGTTGTTTTCGATACATCTTTATATTGATCCAATATAGATCGTCCATCTGCAAAACCAACTAACCTAACTTGGGGGTTCCAAAATATATTAAGCGCAAGTTAATCATACCTTTGCAATAGAAGATACGTTTTAACTCATACTCAAAATCTACTCATAGAGAATGAGTTATATGCTGCAAAGAGATTAGTAGAAAATGCTATGCATAATTCATAAGATATATAAATGCTCGTCAACATTTATATATGATCTTATATGACTATATATATATATATATGACTTCCTTTAGAAGTGATTGGTATAACATCTATTTTGAAAGATGTTTACAAGATCTTTTATTCAAAATAACCCTTTAAGGGTTTTGATGATCATCAATGAGTTCTCGAGAACATAATTATGATATCATATATCTTTTAGGATAAGCTCTTCAAGCATCCCATGAGATGTAATTCAAGTAATCAAATAACATCAATTTTGATTGATATAGGGTATTTTACGGCGCGACACACCATTTTTTTAATATATCATTATACCCTTTTATTGTTTGGACCACTAGTCCAAAAATTATTCGTCTTTCATACGAGTTTAATATAGACTTGGTTACCTCTTTATTGGCCAATATATATCTCTATACGCTCACAGAGCAGAAATTTATGAGCATCATTAATCATATTGCGCTATATAATATTTTTATTGTCGATATTATGTCTTTGGTTCTAAATTTCCCGTAATGGCATAGTTAATCGAGATCTCTTTAATCATTATATAAATGATTTTATTCAGGTACCTGATTTCGTTATTAACTATATCAATCGGTTTTTCTGCTCCACTTGAAGAGTACTTTTGCTCCTCCTTAGGAGTTTATGTGCTCCTCTCTGGGAGTCTATTAGCTCTTCTTTAAGAGTCTATCTACTCCTCTTTAGGAGTTCATTTGCTCCTCTTTGAGAGTATAATCCTCCTTTTAATTTGCTCATTTTTCTTTTCGAGGATTTTGTTTATCTTAGGAACCAAAGTAGTCTATCACGTTTCTTATGTGTCATAGACTTAGTATGTCATCCGTCAGAGACATATTTTATTGGAGCATTTATAGCTGGGATGTGAGATTTCTTAGAACTACAAGTTCATATTCATTTAAGCGAGGATCAATATGAAATCTCATCCACCAGCTTTTTGCATTTGATTTGCAGTACACATTTTGAATAGTGATCTGTTGAACTTTTGAAGTTTTGAACTTTCAAGTTTATATTTATTATATTCATTTGTTTAAAGATCCAAAACTATTCGATGATTCTCCCATAATGATGGAGAAATTTATCATCTAACATGATGATATGCAAATCTTGCAATAGGCACATCTCTCATAAGATGGCTGTAACATTATTAGAGCGGAGACTAATCTCCCGCATCTATATATTTTATCCTCTGTGGGTGATATTTTTTATGCAGTGTAGAGGAGCATTTACAATATATATCACACACCCGTAAGTTCAAAATGAGAAATATTTAATCTCCAACCATGAATATATAACATGGGAAAAATATTTCTTTATAAAATGTTGTCCTCATATATAATATTGACTACATGAAAAACTGCATGTTCCATGTTTTGACATAGAGATTAAATCACCAAGAACCGTTTTGCAATCTCTTGGGGTTGCGCTATAAACGATTCATTATAGCTCATTTCAAGAGTGAACATCATGGATGCTCTACTTTATTACATCCGATGATCCGACATATATATGTGATAAACAATAGGATATGACTTCACCAGAGTTATATCGCTCTGGGGTGACAAATTCACCAAAGTTTATCGACTTATTATCGATGTGGGATTCCTTTAATTATCCCCCTCGAGATGATAACTCTTGGAGTTCATTCATCTCGTAATAAATCCCACATTAGGATCAACAACATACCGATTTTGGTTATATCTATTATCTTAGATCCTTATAAGATGTGAGATTAGTATTACCCGTCTTAAGATGATGACTTTTATGTCCATTCACCTTTGACCGAGTCTTCTTTTTTAGATCGGTTATATTTGGGGTTTAATTTGGGGATTTATCAAAGAAATCAAACCATCATATATGTACAATGAGCTTGTTAATCCAAAAGGATGGTGAATGGGCCAACACTATATGATTCTGGAAGCATAGCCTACTACAGAATTAAGGAGGAGGTATATAACCATCGACTCCATAAACAATAAATAAAATTTTTTTAATGAATTTAAATAAACTTAAATAAATTTAAGATAAATTAGATATTAACTGAAATATGAATGATGTGCAGTGCTTAAAACCTCATGAATTGTGAACAGGGACTTGCAATACTTTTGAAAGAACTTTTGTTCCTCTGAAAAAATTCTCAATGATTTTTCATATCATTGATTGACCGGGATGGCTTGACCAGTAATGTTATACTTGAAGTATAAGAGAATTTCATATTTGCTATTATTTTGCCATCTTTGTTTTTGCATGATATAATCATATACATGAGTGTCTCCAATGTGGCCGATCTTGTGATACCATATTTATTTATAGTCTCAATATAATAATTTTATTAAGACAAAATGTCTTAGAAAACTCCGTGAGTTTCTTTGAGACTTTGGAGAATGCTAGACATCCATAATTATGAATTTGATGTCTTTGGAAGTCGAGAGACTAGCTCATCTAGACCTTCCAATTATTTTTGCACTGTATAAAATATATGTACATGTGCTTTATATATTCTCATAAGAGAAATAATATTTTTGATTTTAAAGACATTTCATTGTCTTTAAATCTCATATAACACATATAGTTATTCTTTACTAATAAACAGAATTAAATAAACAAACATATAAATTCAGAAAATAAAATAAGAGCTATAGCCTTATATATAAGAACTCAATAGACATAGCTTTTCTTTGATCGTAGATTAGACAGAGCCTATCATATATAACGATCAATCTGGAAAAGAAAAAGCTTTTTATTTGATCATGAATGAGGTAGAACCTCTATATGTATAACGATCAATCCGAAAAAGACAAGACCTTTTATTTGATCATGAATGAGGCAGAACCTCTATATGTATAACGATCAATCTGAAAAAGACAAAACCTTTTATTTGATCGCATAGAAGGCAAAACCGATCTTTCCGGAAAGGACATAGTCTTTTGTTAGATCGTGATGGAGGGGCCAAGCCTACCATATCAAATGATCAATCCAAATATTATATAGCTTTATATATGATCGTAAAGGAGGCAAAGCTTACCATATATAACGATCTATCTATCCGAAAAAGACATAACTTTTATTTGATCTTGAAGGAGACAGAGCCTACCATATATCAAACGATCAATTCGGATATAACATAACTATATATTTGATCATATAGGAGGCATATCCTGCCATTTTTAACGATCTTTCTAGAAAAGACATAGTCTTTTGTCAGATCTAGAAAGAGGCAAAGCCTACAATATAAAATGATCCATCCAAAAATTATATAGCTTTATGTATGATCGAAAAGGAGGCAAAACCTACCATATATAACGATCTATCTATCCAGAAAATACATAGCTTTTATTTGATCGTGAAGGAGGCAGAGCCTACCATATATCTAACGATCTATCCGGATATAAGCTATAGATTTGATCGTAAAGGAGGCGATGCCTACAACTTATGACAATAAATCCAGTAAAAAGGCATAATTTCACGATGTCTATAATATTTATGTTCTATAAACATAATTGAAACAATAAAAACTTACTTACCTCATAAAAGCTCCAGCAGTAAAGACATCGTGCTGATAACGTGTTATAAAGCATAACGCAAAATATAAAATTATTATATTATATATGTATAAGTGTATATATGTATGTATAATATATACATACTATAGTAAATAAATAGAGAGAGAGAGAGAGAGAGAGAGAGAGAGAGAGTAGAAGGGAGAGAGTTAAACAATGATGCTCTTCTTATTATTACTCCTCTTCTCTTTCTCTTGTCTTATGTTATTACATCCAAGCAAATGAACATATATATAGGGAAATTAAGGATAAGAAGATAAGAGTAAATACAACTTGGAGCCCAAGTTACTTAGAGGGGAAGTATGTGATGGATAATCACAAAAGTAATTATCCATTTTATAACAGAATTCTTTTTATCTTTTGTATTCTCAATAAAGCGCTTTGAGATGGAGAAAGTGTATTGGAGAGTAAATCTTTGCAGCTCTATTTATTTTTATTTTTTTCTTTTTCTTACCTTCTTCTCATTTTATTATAGAGATTTTAACCAAATATGCCATATTTCTGGAAAAAGTTTCTAAATGTGCCATATTAGTTTTACATTTTCAATATGCCATATCCATTAATCTTGACACACTCAGTTTTACTAGATTGTACTTGCAATTAAGATTTGTTTTGATGGTGGAACATGGAGAAAGACGGGGGAGTGGTCAAAAGCGTGCGGTCAGAAGCATTTCATGGAACGCGTGGGTGATAATTGGTGGACAATAGATGAATATATAGGAACAAAGTGGTGGAGATATTGAAACAAGTCCACGAAGTGGTGGACACAACATATTCATATTGGAACTAGTCCACCCACTCATACCAAGTGGACAACATATTCATATTGACTAGTTTTCCTCCATTTGGGTAAATTCATTAAACAATTAAGTAATAGACAATATATGTAAAGTTATTTGAACTAGTCTACGACATTTAGACAATATATCGTTTCTCTATACGATGATATTTAGAACTTGTCCTTTTGAACCAGGGAATGTAATAGACAACTATTTAATCGAAGTGATATTGGTGGACAAGGTATGTGATAGGATGCAGGATGAAATTACACGTAAGAGTGTGTAACTGGGCAGGTGGGGATGATTGGACTCATTAGCGACTGACAAGACGGGTAGTTAATACAATTGCCATGGATAATAAGGTGTTGGAAGATTTTTTTTTTAGATCTAGAAAAAAAATTATGAGATAAAATCTTGTTATTTTTGGAAACAAAGACGAGGAGATTTGTTAGGAGAAGATTGAGCTGAGTATTTGTATGGTAACCGTGTAGAAAATTTGGAAGGAGAAGCTATCGTTGTTGTCTTGAAAGGCACAAAGAGAAGGTATAGTCGTCCACCATAAATGCCGATGGTTGGGGAGCTAACGAACCTTGTGTCATTTAATATCGTTTCTCTATATAAGTCTGAAATTTTTCAAATTTTTGTTGTTGTATGCAAGGTACGAAAAATGGAAGAAACCATGTGTGATCACGGAAAACGCATAAGAAAACAGTTACATATCACATAAAATCACAGAAACAGAGATCTTAGCTTAGATAAGCCATGGTCATGCACGCACCTTAGCCAAACAACAAGATCTAAGCCCCAAACGACAAAACTAGCACCACAGCAACCTTCCCACCACGTTACTAGCCTTGAATCCATACTCTCTAGGGAGAAAAATCACACACAAGACAAGGGATCTCCAAAAACCCAAGAATGCTCTTTGGAAAACTCTCCTTTATTCTTTTCTCTCTAAAAGTGTGAAAACGGCTAAGAAAGTGGAAGAAGTCGAGTTTTTTCTTAATTAATTGAGTGTAGAACTCTCCTAAACCAACCATGCAAAACCAGAAAAAATTAAAATCAAACTGATTGAACCATCCGCCTAAGGTGTTGATCGACACCAACACCTATGTCGATCGACATCCTTACCGAATCTCCACAATTCGGTTCACGAGTGTTACATGTGGTGTATACAGATGCTTCCAGAGTTGGTTTGGGGTGTGTGCTGATGCAGGAGGGGAATGTCATTGCCTATGCTTTGCGGCAGTTACGAAAGCATGAGGGCAACTATCCTACCCATGACTTGGAGATGGCAGCTCTGGTTTTCGCGTTGAAGATTTGGAGATCTTATCTTTATGGCGAAACTGTACAGGTGTACACAGATCATAAGAGCATGAAGTATATCTTCACTCAGCCTGAGCTGAACTTGAGGCAGAGGTGGTGGATGGAATTAGTGGCAGATTATGATCTGGATATAGCTTACCACCCCGGTAAAGCTAACTTGGTGGCGGATGCTCTGAGCAGAAAGCGGGCGGCTTCTGCTCATGAGCAGGAAGTGGAGTCTTTGGTGAGTGAGATCAGTACTTTGAGGTTATGTGCTATTTCACAAGAGCCATTGGGAATGGAGGCAGCTGATAGAGCAGACCTTTTGAGTAGAGTACGGTTGGCTCAGGAGAGTGATGTGGTGCTGGTGAACGCTTCTAAGGTTGTGGGTTTGGAGTATCAGGTCTCTGCTAATAGGACTATCCTGTGCATGGTCGGGTTTAGGTGCCCAATGATGAGGGACTAAGGCAGGAGATACTGAGAGAGGCTCATTCGAGCAAGTTATTTGTTCATCCAGGAGCAACCAAGATATACTGTGACCTCTAATGGTATTATCACTGGGTCGGGACGAAGAGGGATGTCGCTAGCTGGGTCTCAAGATGTGATACCTGCCAGCTAGTGAAGGCTGAGCATCAGGTGTCGGGTGGCCTGTTGCAGAGTTTACCCATTCGAAAGTGTAAGTGGGATGGTTTGCCTGTTTCGCAGACTATGGATGCTATTTAGGTGATTGTGGACCGCTTGACCAAGTCTGCACATTTTCTGGCCATTGAGAAGACTGATGGAACAACAGTTTTGGCTAAGAAGTATGTGAGGGAGATAGTGAGGTTGCATGGTGTGCCTGTGAGCATAGTGTCAGATATGGATTCCAAATTCACTTCAGCATTCTGGAGGGCATTTCAGGCAGAGTTGGGCACTAAGGCGCATATGAGTACAGCTTACTATCCCCAGACAGATGGACAGTCAGAGAGGACGATTCAGACTCTAGAGGACTTGCTGAGGATGTGTATGCTGGACTGGGGTGGTCACTGGGCCGATCACCTAAATCTGGTAGAGTTTGCTTATAACAATAGCTATCAGGCGAGTATTGGTATGGCTTCTTATGAGGTGTTGTATGGGAGGCCATGTCGCACACCTTTATGTTGTAATCAGGTAGGGGAGAGGAGCATATTGGATGCGATTTTTGTTCAGGAGACCACGGAGAAGATCCGAATGCTCAAGCTGAACATGAGGGAGGCTCAGGATCGGCAGAGCAGTTATGCTCAGGATCGGCAGAGCAATTAATTATCAAATACCAGAAATCATAATTTTCTCTTTGATGTACCACGTTTTTTCATTTCAAGAACATTCAAATATCGACCATGAGGTCCGACTGTTTTGTTCTTTGGTCGTCCAACAATAGCTTTTCTTTTAATTCCACGTGTGTTGGGAACTTTCTCTTCTTCTTCTTCTCCTAACACAGGTTCAACATTTGAAGTTGATAGCATCCATGCATTAGCTTTCACAAGTTCCTTTTTCTTTTCTTCTAATTTTTTAAGTAACTAACATGCAGCTTCATATGCACACATCGTCAATTCTACATGTTCAGCAGCAATAGATGCAACCTCACGGAAATTGCGACATAAATGGCTATAACAGTTTCCAATTGATTGTGTTACAGATTCATTAGGTGTCTCTGAACTATAAGAACATATGCTTCAAAATTTTGCCTCTTTACTCCATCGAGCCAAGATGTAGTTAGATGGAATTCTTCTAACATCCTTATTATCCAAAACTTTCAACGCATGACGACATAAGATCCCAGCAAAAGAATACTTCATGCAACTACAATGTATTGCTTGGTTCATAGCATCATAATTAACCAAATGCTCTCGCGGTCCACCACGATAAGATACTTTGTATTCATATACCATCTTAGACTTACTAACCTTTTTGGCAACATATTAACCGATAACTGTGTATTTCTTCTGAAACAAGCTAAAAACTTTGGGTGTATACACTTCTTCTCCATGTTGCAACATCTCTACATAAGCAGATAATATAGACAAGCTATGCGTCATGTTGAAGTCTACAGTTAATTCGTTATATCGTCGATCATCCAACACTCTCTCATAGTGTTCAAAGAAAGACAATAAGTCATAACTGCTCTTCAAGTATCTTTTCAAAATATTATTCATACTTTCCCTACGTTGTGTGCTCACCATATTTTTTGTGAAAGTATGACGTCCATATACCATTGCCCATTTTTCTCTCACATCAAACACATTCTTCAACCATTTATTTTCTGTCAAATTATGCTTCTCAAGCATATTACTCGATGGCAATAACCAATGTTCTTCCTCCTCGTGGTCATATACACAGTTTCCAAAGTCTGTGGCAAATTGTCCTGGCCCATGAAACACATGACTCAACTTCTTTGCAGCATTTTGGTAAATACGCCTAACACATAACATATGCTTTGTTTCAGGGAACACATTTGCTATTGCATTTGCCATTTCTGCAGACTGGTCAATAAGAATTTTTTTTGGTTGTTTTCCAGACATTGCTTTGAGAAAAGTCTTGAAAAGCCACTTATATGACTCTGTGGTTTCATCATATAGTAAAGTAGCACCAAACACAACAGTTTGCTTATGATGATTGACCCCTACAAACGGAGCAAAAGGTCTATCATATTCATTGGTCTTATAAGTTGTGACGAAGCAAACAACTTTCTTTAAAAGATTGTAATCACTTATAGACCGATCATCTGCCAAGAAGATATTCGTGATCATATCGTCTTCATCAAGTTGCATTGAATAAAAAAATGAATTATCCTCTTTCTTCTTTTGAAAGTATCCTAAAACTGCTCTAGCATCTCCATTTACCATTTTTTCCATTCGCTTTCGGTAAATGTATTTCGATGATCTTTCTCCAAAAAACCCAGATTTTTCGTCCCCCAACTTCTCTACTCATTATTTCAACGGTTGCTTTCGCTGAAATTCCTGACATATCGACATCATCAGCATGTTGTGTTTAAGCGACAGAGAACATCTGGTTTCCCTTCAGCTAATGCTTCATATGCGTCTTCACTAAATCATGGTTGTGATTCTGGTTGAAAGACACAATCTTCAATTTTCCTGTCTTTTTGAAGGTAGCAAGTCATGTGAGCTTTACAACCACACCATGTAATTCATTATGAATAACATGTTTTGAGCTTAGTTTCCTTCCTAACCCCTCTTTTGAGCAAACATAAAAAACCTTACCACCTTATTATTTATTTTCTTCCTTCGTTGTTTTCTTACATTGAAACTGTGTTCTCCTCCAATTTTTTTATAAACTTTATATGCAATTTCATCAGAACTAAACTCCATTCCAATACACAGTTCATCTTTCTTCTCATTTTCTGTGTTTGGTTCTAAAGTAGAAATCTTTTCAGTTTTAACATAGTCCTCTTTGTTGGCTATGTATCTTCTTCTTCCTCAAATTCACTGAATGAAGCTTCATCTCCACTTATTGAATCATATTTTTCGGCTTGAAATTCAAACTGTTTTTGACTAACAAAATCGGGTTCACCTGAGACTTGCAGACTATATTCATATTGATCAACAAGAACAATTTCATGACTACTCTTCATCGCAACCTACACAAACAAGTATGATATGATTTTATTTTTGTTATATCATATAAACAAGTGGTATTCATAATTAAATTAAATTTTATTGTTTTGTTTAAATAATATAATTAGTTTATTTAGATGACATGGCTATTTGATTGGTTAGTAAGAAGGGGATGAATAAGATGGGTTCACTTTAGGGTGTACCTAATAATTGTTCGAGAAAAAATAGAATGAGTATTTATAGGAAGAGAAGTGATGAAAAAATTATATTTAGAAAAATGGGAGTTACAATTCTAATTTATTATTTTTTTGATATAATTGAATGGAGAAATATAGTTAATGCGTAATTTATATGATTTCAGTTTTATATTAAAATGTGAGTTAAATGTCAAGATTAATTTTTTTTTTAATTTGTGATTTAATATAAATATATTTTTTTGTTAAAGTTGAATTGCCAAGTGGACTAAAAAAAAGAGAATGAAATCTTATTTTTATGTATATATTTTTTAGGTTATTCTATATTTTTACAATAAAAAATACCAGTTTTCTGCATTGATAAAAGTAAACATATAATATAAATTAATATATCAACAAAAAAATTTAATAATTATAAGCCAATATAAAAAAATCTTAAGAACATTATTAAAAAAAAACTGTTATAATTAATTTTTTTTAAATAATCATTCAGTTTTTCGATTTTATGGTTTTAAGTTAGACCAAAACTTAAACCAAAACCTCCAAATAAAATGATAACCATATGAGTTTTAAGGTTAAACCATAAACAAAGCAAATAATTTATTTCTGTAAGGTTTGATTCAGTTCGATTTTTCGAGTTTTGGTTTATTTTTTCCCACCAAAGTATCTATAATTAAAGATAAAAGTAATATATTTAATTATACATGTGAATATGTGATGTGCAAAGTTTGTACTAATATAATAGGAAAGCCTGTTTGATTCTGTCATTAACCCTCGCTTTCGAATTTGACCTAATCGATCCTTTTATATATTGTCAAGTAAAACATTATAAAACCCACAAGAAAATACGACCACCACTGATATATACAAAAAAACCTACAAAACACAAAAATAAAATAATTACAAAGCACAAAAAAATATAAGAGAAACAAGTAATCACTCTCTCACATATATGACGTGCAAATATAAATTTGAAATCACTCGATTATTTTTTCTTTAGCCTTCATTTACATCTCCCATCAAATCTTTACTCTCATTGTGTCACTCACTCACTCTCACTCTCACTCTCCTCTCTCTATATCCTCTTCCTTTTTTTTTTTTCAGTTTCCAGAAATCAAGAACAACAACAAAACAATGGTATGGTTTCCTGATCTCTGCATGACATGGAGAAATACTTATCCACGAGTACTCTCCCCTCGCGTTTATCAACGCATTGATGTTTATTGGGAAATAGCTATAATTCGACAAATCGAGTCTATCTGGAGGATTAGAGGAGACCTACCACCTGATCTCTATCTGTCCATCCAGGAGTTAATCAACTACACACCAAGAAATTTGCTATCATCGACCGGTGCTATTAAAAATATTTGGACTGTACGTGATTACTTGTTTCACTATGGAACAGTCTTCGAACATGAATGTCCTCTCACATTTGCTCTGCACTTAGAAGAAAGAATAACACTCGGGGTACCACGTTTCCACATTCGAGATATGGGCATCCATTCCTTGGAAAAATACATTCACCGGTACGGAGCGGCTGAGGGCTCCTCTTATTTTGAAGAAGTTCTGATGGAGTTCTTGTACAGAACGTACGTACCTATATTTCTTGTAAAAGAGTATATTATATACGTAAAGCAAGCTCCGGCCAATCACCAGGTTTGTTTAGTTTACCGTTTGTTAATCTAATTAATTATTAACAAAAATCTAATTAATTAAAGATAAATGCAAATACCAAATAAATTACGAATTTGACTAAAAAACATAGAAAGAATCAATGAGATAATATAAGAATTTTATTAACAAAACAAGGTAAAAGATTTTAGAAACAGTCATTAGTCTTAAAAGAAAAAATAGCTTAAACTAGCACTACGGGTTGTTGTAAGTTTCACGGATTTAAACGGGTTCAGGTTTAAATGGGTATAAAAACGTTTTTGCTAAACAGGTAAGGACTTAAATGGGCCAGGTTTAAATTGGCCGGATCCGCCCATATTAACATCACTAAGTATATATGCCTTATAAGATTTTTTACTAAGCTAAATCTTGTTTTTCTTTTCTTTGTTTACACAGAAAACGGTCATAAATATGTCACTATCTTCTATATTAACATTTTTGAAGTACATTTTGGTTTACTTCCTTTAAGTTTTACTTACTTAATTTGTTTTATTTACAACATTAACCCCTAACAATTTTTCTAAAATAATATTTCGTAGAAACTCAATTAATGGAACTACTTAAACCGACCTAATTTGATACGTTTCTTGCCATAAATAGCTTGACAATATCTATACGTTTTGATTTTTTCAAAAACAACTCTACGCATTAAATTTTTAATCCCATAAAAATCTTCAAAACTATTTTAATAAATCTTTAGAGACTGTATGATATCTTAAATTTAAATGACACAGCCAAATTTGAGTAACAAATGATTACAATCGCAATAATTATTATAACGTTAATAAAGTTCATAAAAACGGTTGTCAAAACAAAAAAAAGTTTATAAAAACAGAAAACCAAATTTAGAAACTCAACAATCGGGTATATTTACTTTATCATGAAGAAATACATTTAATATAGTATATATCGCGTTAAGAAACTGAATATTATTCTGCGATAATGTTATCAACTCAAATAGAAAACACTAAAATCTCTCTTTTATTGCTACGGATCGTAAATTCCTTGCTCATCAAGCATTTTTCATGTATAAATATCAACTTCACAAACGATACACAATACCCACAGCCAAAACCACTAATATGATGGTTTTGAAACACGGGTTAAACCACTAATATGACGGTTTGTTGTTATATGGCGGGGCATGTTATTAACATGACGGTTTGAAATAACATTAGTATAAATATAAAATATTATTAATTCGATTTTGAAACACGGGTTAAATCTTTATTTAATTATTTGGTCAATGCCACTAATATTATAATATTAGACATATTAAATCAGGGTAATTTAACTAAAATTTTGTAAAACAATTAAATCATTGGTAAAATTGTGACTTAATCCGACAATAGCTTATAAATTACATATTTATGTATTTATTTCCCCTATTATTGTTCTAATAATTGACAATCCAAACAAAATTATTATTTAACCAAACAAAACAAACTAAATATAAAAACAAATATTTTTTTAAATTGTCTATACTAGTATTTTTGCAGCAGTTTTTGCTCAAAAATATTTTTTGGAAAATTTTTACATTGAATGCTATTTAATACTTTTTTTGTTGTCAACCATTAGGCCACAACTGGCCGGCCCATTAGCCAAATTCCTACATTCGTATGAGCCAGGACTCGATCCCGGGTGTGATGGTGCCTTCTACAAATGGACTTACCTCCTGCCACTGTACTAAGGTCACTTCACGCTATTTAATACTTATATTCATATCTAAACAAGTTTAGTTAACTTTCTCTACTATCATTATAACCAAACACAATTAAAATATTTTAAATATCCATATATATAACGTTCTATAATTAATATAGATATTTAGAAGATTTATTCCAGATTAAAAAAATTATTCTCCTATCATCTCTTTTTTATTTTAAAAATGAAATGTAGTGAATCATCATATAATACATAAAGTTAATAAAAAAGTGTATTTTTCCTGCATATATTATGATTTGAATTTTTTAAAACAAACATATATTACTCAATTAATATAAAAATTGTGTGTTCAACATACATATATAGCAAATTTACCGTATATAGTAAATTATAAAATTTTAAAAAGTTTATAATCTATAACTGATATATCTAAACTTAATAAACATTTTAAAATTATAAATATTTAAACATATTAAATTTTCAAAATTACACAAACGAGTTATATTACATGATGGGTTATATGACATTACAGTATTGAATTAATAATACTAAAAATAAACTATCAATAGTATGATATTTCAATACGGGTTAAACCCTCATTTTAATGTTTTAACAACACCAATATAAAATATGTCGAATCAAACTGATTTAATTAAGATTGTTGTAAACAAAAATTATTGTGCAATATACCACAGTTTATATATTAAATCACTAAACTTAACCAAAGAGTATATTAAAAAATAATATATTAACAAAAAAGAATTAAAAAAACTTACTCATAATCTAGTTTAATTTTAATATTGTAACCGACTTAAAGGTAACTAATTTTGGTCATTAATTGTGTCGAATTTGTTACAAAATATGTAGTCACAAATATAAATACGGATTTGTAACTAAATAAGATAACTAAATTAAGAAAATGTCAAAAAATCATAAAATTTCAAATTTGAGACCTAAAAAAAAAGTTAACATGAAGTGACCTTAGTATAGTGGCAGGAGGTAAGTCCATTTGTAGAAGGCACCATTACACCCGGGATCGAGTCCCGGCTCCTACGAATATAGGAATTTGGCTAATAGGCCGGCCAGTTGTGGCCCAATGGTTAACAAAAAAAAAAATGAACTTTCAAAATGTCATTTAAATCACAAAGTTAGGGTGGACTTTAAAATTAAATACATAACTTTCATTCACTGGCCATTTTAAGCATACTGCCAGAAAAATTAACGGGGTGAAGTTTTCTATTAGAATTTCTGTCATCTAACAAAACTACTCATAGATACATCACTTGAACTCAACCAGCTAAGCTAATAGTTTAACAATAATAAAACGTACATAATATATATTTGCTAGAAACAGTTCCCAAATACATAATTAGAAGCTCAAGCCACCACCAACACCGACACCTTTTTTCCAATCATCGCCGGGAGCTTTTTTCCCGAGACCTTTTTTCCAATCATCGCCGGGAGCTTTCTCGGACAAATGGCAGCCCCAACACCCTAACCGAGTCCGACCCAGATACGCCTCTGTTGAAGGAAAATTTTCAAATCAATTTGTATTCCAAAAATTTAGGGTTTTGAAAGAATGAAATCAATTTGTATTCCAAAAATTTTGAAAGAAGAGAATTGTAACACCCGCAAACCAATTTTTGGTATTTTGGTAAGAGTGTCGATCGATACCTTCTCGTGAGGCATCGATCGATACCAGTTGTGGCCGGTTTGGTCGGTTCGTTTTTAATTGTCCGGTTTGCGTGGTTGGTTTAGAGCATCTCCAACCCCACTCTATTTTAGAGTCAAATCTCTATTATAGAGCAACATTTGCTCCAACCCTACTCTATATTTTACTCTAAAATAGAGAAAATAATAGGATTGCTCTATATATAGAGCAACTCTATTCTCACCTCTATTTTTTTACACTAACTCTATTATAGAGGTGAAAATAGAGTAATACATTGGAGGAAAACAGTGCTCTATTTTTGAGTTACTCTATTTTAGAGAAAAAAAATAGAGAAATACAATGGAGATGGTCTTAGGGAATCCCTAATATCGAGTTTTTAGAGGAAGAAAACAACCTAGGGTCGTGTTGTTTTGGGTTTTCCGCCGTTTTCAGAGAAAAAGAAAAGAGAGAGTAGTTCTTGAGCTTCTGAGAGAGATTGGTGAGATTCCTTGCTGTTCCTGAGAGATCTAAGGCTGGAGAGGTGCTAGAAGCTTGCTAGGAGTGAGGGATTCGTTCTATTTGGTCAGAAACTTTCTGCAGAGAGGTGAGTGCATGACCATGGCTTATCTAAGCTAAGATCTCTAGATTTTATGTGATTTGGTGCTTATGGGGTTGTTTCTTTGAGTTCTCTATGGTATTTCGTCGCTGTTTTGGCTGGGTTTGGCCTCTGGGAGTGCAAGGAGCGGATTGGAGAAGATTGGAGGCGAGATTCGGAGTTTTTGATCGAAGGAAATCGCTGCTTGGCAACGGTGTCGGTCGACACCAGTTGGGGTGTCGGTCGACACCAACGCGAGGACGGCTCGAGACTTTGGCGAGTGTCGATCGATGCCATGTGGAGGTGTTGGTCGACACAAACTAGGGTTTTCGGGAGTGTCGGGCAGGGTGTCGGTCGACACCAGATTGTCAGTGTCGATCGACACCATCTGGTGTCGGTCGACACCCTTCTTTCAGCTACGACGGATTGCTGTGTGCTTTGTATAATGCCTAGTTTGTTTTATTGATTGTTGTTTGTGGCATGTAGAGATCTTATTGCTTGTGTGTATAGCCCAATAGATGGGAGGATTGCCTCACTGAGTGTTTATCAAATACTCATGCATCTCAATTTGTGTTTGTGGTGCAGGTAAAGGCAAAGTGTGATCGTGGAATCAAGGCAATGAAGAGGAGGATATTCTAGGGACTCGATTGGATGTTGTCTGGCATTGCTAGGTTGCTAGAGTTGGGTCATTATAAACATTGCTAGGTTGCTGGTTCCTTGTTTCTTGTTGTTTGGTATTGGGATATTGCCTTTGCTATAATATTGGTT
Organism: Camelina sativa; assembly: GCF_030686135.1. NCBI lineage: Eukaryota > Viridiplantae > Streptophyta > Magnoliopsida > Brassicales > Brassicaceae > Camelina > Camelina sativa. The sequence continues at coordinate 28,395,034 of NC_141896.1, read as the reverse complement.
TGTTATTGGTTATTATTGGTTTATTAGTGGATATTGATTATGTTATTCCGCTGTTGAATGTGTTGGTGGTTAGGTGGCTAGTGGGTATGGGACCACTAGCTGTAGTTTATTTTATTACATTATATTTATTATTTATTATTAAAAAAAAAAGGTCCGTCGTTTCATTTTGGTATCAGAGCCCTTACGGTTCTAGGTTTGGGTTCGCTAGGTTTCTGTTGTGATGTTTTGGATTGCATGCTTTGATTGATTATGTGAGTTAGTCAATTGTGTGTGGCATGGAGTCATAGAACATCCACTTCGAGTCTTCAATGAGATTTCACGGTGAGTTATTGTTATGTTTCTTTGTGTGGTATTGATTTGTTTTCTGCTTGCTAGCCTCTGTTCTTGGAAGATTAGTGGTTAAGGAGTTTGAGTTGTTGGTCATGGACGGGGACGTGGTCGTGGTCATTGTCGGGCGGGTCCCGAGGCCAGCGAGTGTGTGGTCCAGAGTTCCACGAGGAGGTACTTCAGAGGGTCGCAAGCGTATCAGGAGGGACCAGAGGGGATTAGCCGGTGAGCGTGCCGGGGGTGCTGGGAACCCAGGTGTGGGGTTGCAGCAGGTGGAGCCCAGGGTCGAGATGATCGCTTGGCGGATCTGTTGGCGTGCTGTTTGAGCGGTTACCGAGAGGGGTACCAGTGTAGGCTCCAGTTGTGCCGCATGTGGCGGGGTGCAGTCGAGGGCTGCGGATGTTTAGGACTTTCCACCTTATGTTAAGAGGATGGAGCGGTTGTAGATGACCGGTATGAGATTATTTCTCAAGGGGTATCGGGCCTAGAGAGGCGGATAGGTGGACATATGCAGTTGGAGCAGATATTTCTCTGCTTGGTAGTTAATCCAGTTGGATATTATAAGTTGACTGGGCAGGTGTAACATTGCAATGTTATACTCGGACCACATGAGGTAGTTGTGTCGAGAGATGTTTATAGTCATTAAGGATTGTTGCTCCTGAGGGTATGGTGATTCCCCTTAATACCGATAGCTCGAGGGGCTGAGGGCTCCGAGAGTGGCAGAGGGGATGTTGTTCTCCTGAGGGGATGAGTAGTTCCCCTGATACCGAGATCTTGAGGATTGTGGTCCAAGAGTGAGACGGTATAACTCGAAGACGCTGGTCTGAGAGTGAGATCGGTATGAATCGAAGGTTGCGATCTAAGAGTGGAAGAGTTGGGAGCAAGCAATTCCTAGGACGTGAGTATAAACATAACGATTGAATGTAGACCTCGAGAGATTGACGGTGGTTTAATCTCAGGTTTTGGATGTGTTGACCTTTGGGACAGGGTTTTATGACCAGAGCGGTTATGAATGTTTGGCTGTGCGCCAGAATTTTGAGGCCGGTGGTGCTGGAGTCCCGAGAAGGGGAGTTACAGCATGTTTGAGCCGGGAAAGGCATGTTTGCCAGATATATAAGTTCACGAGAAGCCTTCATGGCAGGATAAACTAATCGTTGCGACGATACTGGATCAAGTTCATTGGAGATGGACAGGGTTGCTAGATTCAAGGTTTTGGTAATCTTGTTGGAGGGAATAAGTCAAGTGGTTTGAGTTAGCTGCCTGCAAAGCATTTGACGCAGTGAATCAGAATATGCGAACGTATGGTACTTGTTTGTTTTATTACGCTCGTATTGATGATTTACTGTGGAGAATTGCCAAGTGGAAAAGTTATTTCTGGAATAAGCTAACTTGTGGAAGTTTTCCTAACGGGCAAGTTACTAGAGGTTCTTGGAGGAACAAGAGGGTTGATATTCAGGTGGCGGCGAGTTGATGTCGGCATACTTGAGTATTTGTTTAGTTGAACTGAGGAAGTAACTAGAGAATTTATGGAGCAAGGGATTTATACGTTCTAATGTAACACCGTGGAGAGCACCGGTGTTGTTTGTTACAAAGAAGGATGGGAGTTTCCGCTTGTGCATTGACTAATGGGGTTTGAACCGGGTCACTGTGAAGAACAAGTACCCTCTTCCTAGGATCGATGAGTTGTTGGATCAGTTGAGGGGTGATACTTGGTTCTCTAAGGTTGATCTGGCGTCGGGTTATCATCAGATACTGATAGATTAGGCAGATGTGAGAAAGATGACTTTCAGGATGAGGTATGGGCATTATGAGTTCATGGAGATGCCTTTTTGGGTTGACTAACGTACTAATAGCGTTTATGAGATTGATGAACAGTGTGTTTCATGAGTTTCTGGACGTGTCTGTCATCATTTTCGTCGACGATATCCTGGTACTTTCTAAGAGTCCTAAGGAGCATGCAATGAATTTGAGGGCAGTTCTGGAGAAGCTGCGGGAGCAGAAGTTGTTTGCTAAGTTGAGCAAGTGTAGTTTTTGGCAGCGTGAGATGGGTTCTCTGGGTCACATTGTTTCTGCAGAGTGAGTTTCTATAGATCTGGAGAAGATTCAGGCTATCAGGGATTGGCCTAGACTACATAATGTCACTGAGATCAGGAGTTTCCTTGGTTTGACAGGTTACTACAGGACTAGGAGATGAAGTCTCTGGTAGGGGAGATCAATGCGTTGAGCTTGTGTGCGGTTTTCTCGAGAACCATTGGCTTAGGAGGCGGCTTATAGAGCGGATCTTCTGGGCAGGGTGTGGTTGGCTCAGAAAAAGGATTTGGGGCTGGTGAATGTCTCTAAGGATGTTGATTCAGAGTATCATGTCTCAACTAATGGTACTATCTTGGTGCACGGTCGGATTTGTGTGCCCAAGGATGAGGATTTGAGATAGGAGATCTTGAGGGAGGCTCATGCGAGCATGTTATCTATTCATCCAGGAGCGACTAAGATGTACCGTGATCTCAAGGGGTACTATCATTGGGTCGGGATGAAGAAGGATGTGGCTAGTTGGGTCTCGAGGTGCGATGAGTGTCAGCTAGTGAAGGCTGAGTATCAGGTTCCTGGCGGTTTACTGAAGAGTCTACCCATTCCTGAGTGGAAGTGGGATATGATCACTATGGATTTTGTGGTAGGATTGCCAGTGTCACGGACTTTTGATGCTATTTGGGTCATTGTGGACCGGTTGACTAAGTCAGCACATTTTGCTGGCCATTAAGAAGACTGATGGAGCAGCGGTCTTGGCTAAGAAGTATGTGAGAGAGATAGTCAGATTGCATGGGGTGCCAGCAAGCATTGTGTCTGACAGAGATTCTAAGTTCACTTCGGTGTTCTGGAAGGCATTTCAGGCGGAGATGGGCACTAAGGTGCATATGAGTACAGCTTATCATCCCCAGACAGATGGACAGTCTGAGAGGACGATCCAGACGCTGGAGGATTTGCTGAGGATGTGTGTGTTGGATTGGGGTGGCCATTGGGCAGATCACCTGAACCTGGTAGAGTTTGCTTACAACAACAGTTATCAGGCGAGTATTAAGATGGCTCCTTATGAGGCTTTGTATGGGAGGCCATGTCGTACACCATTATGCTGGAGTCAGGTGGGGGAGAGGCATGTTTAGTGCTAGTTTTGTTCAGGAGACCTCAGAGAAGATTCGGGTTCTCAAGCTGAACATGAAGGAGGCTCAGGATAGACAGAGGAGTTATGCTGATAGGAGGAGGAGAGATCTTGAGTTTCAGGTAGGAGACAGAGTGTACCTCAAGATGGCCATGTTGCGGGGTCCGAACAGGTCATTGTCAGAGACTAAGTTGAGTCCGAGGTATATGGGTCCATTCAGAGTGATTGAGCGGGTTGGACCAGTAGCGTATAGACTGGAGTTACCTGAGGTGATGCGTGCATTCCATAAGGTTTTCCATGTGTCTATGTTGCGGAAGTGTCTTCGTGAGGGTGAGCAGGTGTTAGCTAAGATTCCTGAGGATCTTCAGCCTAACATGACAGTGGAGGCGAGACCAATGAGAGTTCTCGAGAGGAGGATCAAGGAACTTTGGAGGAAGAAGATTCCTTTGATGAGAGTCATGTGGGACTGTGATAGTGTTGAGGAGCAGACTTGGGAGCCTGAAGCAACGATGAAGGCAAGGTTTAAGAAGTGGTATGAAAAGCAAGCCGCAACTTGTACTTGTCTAGCTAGGTCCCATCTGTAATCCGTGGCTGGAGCGGGAATGGAGTATTCCTGCCCATCTCTCTTGTTACTCGGTCGCTTGGGGTGGTTGGTTGTGCGACTCAGTAACAAGATGAGGTGGTGCTCGGGGGTACAAAGTTTCCGTGAGGCGGGATTTTTGGAGGAAAGTTTCCTGAAATGAAAGTTTCTTAAAGTGGAAAGTTTCCAAAAATGGAAAGTGCTAGATATGGAAAGTTTTACGAGAGTTAGAATTTGTCCATTTTAGCGGTGTGAAGCCTTGAGGGGCTTGTGTGGCCTTTGTGGCGGACTTTCTAGTCAGTGTGCCCGTGTGTGGCGGTCTTTTCAGACATTGTGTGGCCTTTGTGGCAGGCTTTTTAGCCAGTTGTTTGGCCTTTGTGGCGGGCTTTTAGCCATTTGTCTGGCCTTTGTGGTGGACTTTTTAGCCAGAGTGTCTTTGTGACGGTCCTTTGGGACAGATGGCCTTTGTGGCGGGCTTTTTAGCCAGATGGTCTTTGTGACGGTCCTTCGGGACAGATGGCCTTTGTGGCGGGATTTTTAGCCAGAGTGTCTTTGTGACGGTCCTTCGGGACAGACCTTTGTGGCGGGCTTTTTAGCCAGATGGTCTTTGTGACGGTACTTCGGGACAGATGGCCTTTGTGGCGGGCTTTTTAGCCAGATGGTCTTTGTGACAGGTCCTTCGGGACAGATGGCCTTTGTGGCGGGCTTTTTAGCCAGATGGTCTTTGTGACGGTCCTTCGGGACAGATGGCCTTTGTGGCGGGCTGTTTAGCCAGAGTGTCTTTGTGACGGTCCTCTTTAGGACATTTGTTTGGCCTTGGTGGCGGTCCTCTTTAGGACATTTGTTTGGCCTTGGTGGCGGTCCTCTTTAGGACATTTTGTTTGGCCTTTGTGGCGGCCCTTGTGGCGTGTATATGATCCTTGTGTGGTCATGAGGTATCCCAGTGAGGGGATATGTGGTTGGTAGGACATTGAGATGTTTTTACGCGAGCCACGGGAAGGAAACCTGGATAGGGATAGGACTTAGACGTGTTCAGAATCGTTTGCTCGTGACTCTTGGGGGACTTAGGTTCTCCTAGTACCGCCATATTCAGAGACTTTGTGGCTCGGGGGTATGGTTGGTATATCGACTTCGGATGACGATCCGGGGACGCGCTGTAGGGTGGCAACCCGAGAGACGAGTTTGGACTTTTCCTTATATATTATGGCATGCGGGCTTAGGCCTGATGAGGAGCCAACATTTGGCATGCAGACTTAGGTCTGATGAGGAGCCAATAAAACTCAAGGTTTAGGCCTATGAGTAAAGGAAAGTCCAAAAAGTCAAGAGCAAATGACGCCTGGAGCGTGAGTCTATCGCCTAGAGGTGACCTTCTGTAGATCGGTCGGAGGAGTGCGGGCCGTGGAGACGGTTGCACGGGAGTCCTTGGCTGATGGTCGTTCGAGATTCGAGGATGAATCTAGATTGGTGGAGGAGAATTGTAACATCCGCGAACCAAAAATTGGTTTTTGGGGATGGGTGTTGATTGACACCAAGGGGGTGTCGGTCGACACCACTTATTTTCGGTTCAACCAGATTGAGTTTTTAATCGATTTGGACCGGTTTGGTTTAGGGAAAACTATTTCTAAGAGTCCTGAGGAGCATGCAGTGAATTTGAGGGCAGTTCTGGAGAAGCTGCGGGAGCAGAAGTTGTTTGCTAAGTTGAGCAAGTGTAGTTTTTGGAAGCGTGAGATGGGTTCTCTGGGTCACATTGTGTATGCAGAGTGAGTTTCTGTAGATCCGGAGAAGATTCAGATTATCAGGGATTGGCCTAGACTACAGAATGCCACAGAGATCAGAAGTTTCCTTGGATTGGCAGGTTACAACAGGAGGTTCGTGCAGGGGTTTGCAAGCAGAGCACGTCCTATGACTAAGTTGACAGGGAAGGATGTTCCTTTTGTCTGGTCAGAAGAGTGTGAGGAAGGCTTTGCAAGCCTGAAGGAGATGTTGACTACTGCGCCAGTGTTGGCTTTGCCTGAGCAGGGAGAACCCTATGTGGTTTATATAGATGCATCTAGAGTTGGTTTGGGGTGTGTTCTGATGCAGCATGGAAAGGTGATTGCCTATGCTTCGCGGCAGTTGCGGGTGCATGAAGGTAACTATCCTACTCATGATTTGGAGATGGGTGTTGTAGTTTTTGCCCTGAAGATTTGAAGATCTTATCTTTATGGTGCAAAGGTACAGGGGTTTACAGATCATAAGAGCCTAAAGTATATATTCACTCAGCCTGAGCTGAATTTGAGACAGAGGCGGTGGATGGAGCTTGTGGCGGATTATGATTTGGAGATAGCCTATCATCCTGGTAAGGCTAACACGGTTGCAGATGCTCTGAGTCGGAAGAGGGTAGCTTCGGCTCAGGAGCATGAGATGGAGTCTCTGGTAGGGGAGATCAGTGCTTTGAGCTTATGTGATGTTTCACAGGAACCGTTGGGTTTGGAAGCAGTAGATAGAGCAGATCTTCTGAGTAGAGTGCGGTTGGCTCAGGAGAAGGATTTGGGGCTGGTGAATGCCTCTAAGGATGTGGATTCAGAGTATCAGGTCTCAGATAATGGTACTATCTTGCACGGTCGTGTGTGTGTGCCCAAGGATGAGGAGTTGAGGCAGGAGATTCTGAGAGAGGCTCATGCGAGCAAGTTGTCCATTCATCCAGGAGCGACTAAGATGTACCGTGATCTCAAGAGGTACTATCATTGGGTCGGGATGAAGAAGGATGTAGCTAGTTGGGTTTCGAGGTGTGATGTGTGTCAGCTAGTGAAGGCTGAGCATCAGGTTCCTGGCGGGTTACTGAAGAGTTTACCCATTCCTGAGTGGAAGTGGGATATGATCACTATGGATTTTGTGGTATGATTGCCAGTGTCACGGACCTTTGATGCTATTTGGGTCATTGTGGACCGGTTGACTAAGTCAGCACATTTTCTGGCCATTAAGAAGACTGATGGAGCAGTGGTCTTGGCTACGAAGTATGTGAGAGAGATAGTCAGATTGCATGGGGTGCCAGCGAGCATTGTGTCTGACAGAGATTCTAAGTTCACTTCGGTGTGCTGGAAGGCATTTAAGGCAGAGATGGGCACTAAGGTGCATATGAGTACAGCTTATCATCCTCAGACAGATGGACAGTCTGAGAGGACGATCCAGACGCTGGAGGATTTGCTGAGGATGTGTGTGTTGGATTGGGGTGGCCATTGGGCATATCATCTGAACCTGGTAGAGTTTGCTTACAACAACAGTTATTAGGCGAGTATTAAGATGGCTCCTTATGAGGCTTTGTATGGGAGGCCATGTCGTACACCATTATGCTGGACTCAGGTGGGGGAGAGGAGCATGTTTGGTGCTAGTTTTGTTCAGGAGACCTCAGAGAAGATTCGGGTTCTCAAGCTGAACATGAAGGAGGCTCAGGATAGGCAGAGGAGTTATGCTGATAGGAGGAGGAGAGATCTTGAGTTTCAGGTAGGAGACAGAGTGTACCTCAAGATGGCCATGTTGCAGGGTCCGAACAGGTCGTTGTCAGAGACTAAGTTGAGTCCGAGGTATATGGGTCCATTCAGAGTGATTGAGCGGGTTGGACCAGTGGCATATAGATTGGAGTTACCTGAGGTTATGCGTGCATTCCATAAGGTTTTCCATGTGTCTATGTTGCGGAAGTGTCTCCGTGAGGGTGAGCAGGTGTTGGCTAAGATTCCTGAGGATCTTCAGCCTAACATGACTTTGGAGGCGAGACCAGTGAGGGTTCTCGAGAGGAGGATCAAGGAACTTCGGAAGAAGAAGATTCCTTTGATGAGAGTCCTGTGGGACTGTGATGGTGTTGAGGAGCAGACTTGGGATCCTGAGGCAAAGATGAAGGCAAGGTTCAAGAAGTGGTATGAGAAGCAAGCCGCGACTTGAGCTTGTTTAGCCTGGTCCCATCTGTAATCCGTGGCTGGAGCGGGAATGGAGTATTCCAGCCCATCTCTCTTGTTACTCGGTCGCTTGGGGTGGTTGGTTGTGCGACTCAGTAACAAGATGAGGTGGTGTTGGGGTACAAAGTTTCCGTGAAGCGGGGTTGTGAAGGAAAGTTTCCTGAAGGAGAAGTTTCCAAAAGTGGAAAGTTTCCAAAAATGGAAAGGGCTAAATATGGAAAGTTTTATGGGAGTTAGAATTTGTCCATTTTAGCGGTGGAGAGCCTTAAAGGGGGGCTTGTGTGTGGCCTTAGTGGCAGACTTTTGAGTCAGTGTGCCCGTGTGTGGCGGTCCTTTTTAGGACATTTGTTTGGCCTTTGTGGCGGGCTGTTGAGCCAGAGTGTCTTTGTGACGGTCCTTCGGGACAGATGGCCTTTGTGGCGGGCTGTTTAGCCAGAGTGTCTTTGTGACGGTCCTCTTTAGGACATTTGTGTGGCCTTGGTGGCGGTCCTTTTTAGGACATTTTTTTGGCCTTTGTGGCGGGCTGTTTAGCCAGAGTGTCTTTGTGACGGTCCTTCGGGACACATGGCCTTTGTGGCGGGCTGTTTAGCCAGAGTGTCTTTGTGATGGTCCTTCGGGACAGTTGGTCTTTGTGACGGTCCTTCGGGACAGATGGCCTTTGTGGCGGGCTGTTTAGCCAGAGTGCCTTGGTGGCGGTCCTCTTTAGGACATTTGTTTGGCCTTGGTGGCGGTCCTCTTTAGGACATTTGTTTGGCCTTGGTGGCGGTCCTCTTTAGGACATTTTGTTTGGCCTTTGTGGCGGCCCTTGTGGCGTGTATATGATCCTTGTGTGGTCATGAGGTATTCCAGTGAGGGAATATGTGGTTGGTAGGACATTGAGATGTTTTTACGCGAACCACGGGAAGGAAACCTGGATAGGGATAGGACTCAGACGTGTTCAGAATCGTTTGCTCGCGACTCTTGGGGGACTTAGGTTCTCCTAGTACTGCCATATTCATAGACTTTGTGGCTCGGGAGTATGGTTGGTATATCGACTTCGGATGACGATCCGGGGGTGCGCTGTAGGGTGGCAACCCGAGAGACGAGTTTGGACTTTTCCTTATATATTATGGCATGCGGGCTTCGGCCTGATGAGGAGCCAACATTTGGCATGCAGACTTAGGTCTGATGAGGAGCCAATAAAAAACTCAATGTTTAGGCCTACGAGTAAAGGAAAGTCCAAAAAGTTAGGAGCAAATGACGCCTGGAGCGTGAGTCTATCGCCTAGAGGTGAGCTTTTGTAGAACGGTCGGAGGAGTGCGGGCCGTGGAGACGGTTGCACGGGAGTCCTTGGCTGATGGTTGTTCGAGATTCAAGGACGAATCTAGATTGGTGGGGGAGAATTGTAACACCCGCAAACCAATTTTTGGTATTTTGGTAAGGGTGTCGATCGACACCTTCTCGTGAGGCATCGATCGACACCAGTTGTGGCCGGTTTGGTCGGTTCGTTTTTAATTGTCCGGTTTGCGTGGTTGGTTTAGGGAATCCCTAAAATCGAGTTTTTAGAGGAAGAAACGACCTAGGGTCGTGTTGTTTTGGGTTTTCGCCGTTTTCAGAGAAAAAGAAAAGAGAGAGTAGTTCTTGAGCTTCTGAGAGAGATTGGTGAGATTCCTTGCTGTTCCTGAGAGATCTAAGGCTGGGGAGGTGCTAGAAGCTTGCTAGGAGTGAGGGATTCGTTCTATTTGGTCAGAAACTTTCTGCAGAGAGGTGAGTGCATGACCATGGCTTATCTAAGCTAAGATCTCTAGATTTTATGTGATTTGGTGCTTATGTGGTTGTTTCTTTGAGTTCTCTATGGTATTTCGTCGCTGTTTTGGCTGGGTTTGGCCTCTGGGAGTGCAAGGAGCGGATTGGAAAAGATTGGAGGCGAGATTCGGAGTTTTTGATCGAAGGAAATCGCTGCTTGGCAACAGTGTCGGTCGACACCAGTTGGGGTGTCGGTCGACACCAACGCGAGGACGGCTCGAGACTTTGGCGAGTGTCGATCGATGCCATGTGGAGGTGTCGGTCGACACAAACTAGGGTTTTTGGGAGTGTCGGGCAGGGTGTCGGTCGACACCAGTATGGTGTCGGTCGACACCAGATTGTCAGTGTCGATCGACACCATCTGGTGTCGGTCGACACCCTTCTTTCAGCTACGACGGATTGCTGTGTGCTTTGTATAATGCCTGGCTTGTTTTATTGATTGTTGTTTGTGGCATGTAGAGATCTTATTGCTTGTGTGTATAGCCCAATAGATGGGAGGATTGCCTCACTGAGTGTTTATCAAATACTCATGCATCTCAATTTGTGTTTGTGGTGCAGGTAAAGGCAAAGTGTGATCGTGGAATCAAGGCAATGAAGAGGAGGATGTTCTAGGGACTCGATTGGATGTTGTCTGGCATTGCTAGGTTGCTAGAGTTGGGTCATTAGAAACATTGCTAGGTTGCTGGTTCCTTGTTTCTTGTTGTTTGGTATTGGGATATTGCCTTTGCTATAATATTGGTTTGTTATTGGTTATTATTGGTTTATTAGTGGATATTGATTATGTTATTCCGCTGTTGAATATGTTGGTGGTTAGGTGGCTAGTGGGTATGGGACCACTAGCTGTAGTTTATTTTATTATATTATATTTATTATTTATTATTAAAAAAAAAAAGTCGGTCGTTTCAAGAATTTAGGATTTTGAAAGAAGAAAATTTTCAAATCAATTTGTATTCCAAAAATTTAGGGTTTTGAAAGAAGAAAATTTTCAAATCAATATTTATTCCATAAAATTTTAAATCAAATCGTATTCCAAAAATTTAGGGTTAAAGAGTGGAAGAGGAATAGAGGGAGATCACCTGGAAGCCCTATCGGCCGACGAAAACCCTAATTGATGGAACTGTCTCAACAATGGACGATTGGATGGCATCGATGAGGCAAAAGTTTTTTCTTATGTATTTGGGCATTTTGTTTAATATAACTGATAAAATCTATTAGCTTTATTTTTTTTGGACTCAACAAAAACTTTAATTCACCAACTTTCAAGTTACACAAGGTTTTTCTATCAATACAAGTTGTTTCACCCAATTTGGCATTATCGAATACAACTTAGGGTCATGATTTCCAAAAGAAAAAGACTCTTTTGCTACCCGATCCGCCACTCTGTTGCCTTCTCTCCGTGTATGAAGAACTTCGACCTCTTGAAAAGAAAAGAGCAAGTCTCTTATGTCCTGGGGCAACGGTGCAAAGGCTGGCCAACGCTCATCATTGTTCAATAGGTTCACCATCGCCAATGAGTCAGTCTCAAAAATGATTTCTCTGTAGTTTAGCCGAGACATTGTTGCCATTGCCCACCTCATTGCTTCCAATTCTACCTCCAGAACTGATCTTGCTTTTCTTAGTACTTGTGCTCCCATCCATTGAACTTCCACACTATCATTTCGAAGCACCCATCCCACTCCACACCGTGTATCCTCGCCATTCCAAGTACCATCAGTGTTGCATTTAAACCATCCCGTCGGTGGCGGTTTCCATTTTACTATGGCATTTACTGGCTGGGAGGGTAGTCTTCTTCTCGTTTCCTCTTGCCCTTTCCTCTGGTTCCATTCCACCGCATCCTCCATATCATTTTTAACTGTATCAAATGCACTGAAATCTCCATAGCCTTTTTAACTGTATCTAATGCATTATATTTTGGGGTTTTGGATATAACCTGAAACTATCCATATCTGATGGATGTTTATCTGAACCCGATCCAAACTTTTAAAAATTCCAAATATGTCCTATTTCTCTAAACAAAAAAACCCGACCGGAACCCGAATAGATACCCAAATATCCACCCCCAGTGCTGATTGTCTTGCAAATATGGCATATGACGAGTATCTATCTTTTCCCATGCAAGCTCTTCTACTACATGTGACAACCCGTCCGTGGACCCCACTAGCCTCACTGCTAGCCCACTAGCCTCACTGTTAGCCGCCCTAACGGTCCCCAAGCTGGCCCTGCAGGGCATCGATCCTAACCCATCACTGTGAATATCCCAATCCACCAGTAGGTTATTGGTGCGCCAGGCGTTCCTCGAACCCTGGTCCTCACCCTTTAACAACCTTCCCACAGGATAAGTTGCCACCAATTGATTATGTGACAACCTGTCCGTGGACCCCACTAGCCTCACTGCTAGCCCACTAGCCTCACTGCTAGCCACCCAAACGGACCCCAAGATGGCCATGCAGGGCATCGATCCTAACCCATCACTGTGGATATCCCAATCCACCAGTAGGTTATTGGTGCGCCAAGCGTTCCTCGAACCCTGGTCCTCACCCTTAAACAACCTTCCCACAGGACAAGTTGCCACCAATTGAGCTGCAGATGGGTTAGGATCGATGCCCTGCAGGGCCAGCCTATGGGGGCAACTAGCAGTGAGGCTAGTTTGATCTGCAGGTCAATTGGTGACAGCTTGTCCTGTGGGAAGGTTGTTAAAGGGTGAGGACCAGAGTTCGAGGAACGTCTGGCGCACCAATAACCTACTGGTGGATTGGGATATCCACAGTGATGGGTTAGGATCAATGCCCTGCAGGGCCAGCTTGGGGTCCGTTAGGGCGGCTAGCAGTGAGGCTAGTGGGCTAGCAGTGAGGCTAGCAGGGTCCATGGGACAGGTTGTTACACTACATGCTAGTTTTCTTTCAAAGAAAATTACCCGTTTTTAGTTTGAATGGATGAATTATCTTTGTTATTAAAAAAAAATTTATAGTAGATGTTATTTATTACATACATGAAATAAATAATTTAAGACTTCTGTATGGAAATCAAAGAGCACTTTTATTTTTCGTCGAACGTGTTTAGTATCATTTATTCGTTTTACATGTTGTATTTAAATGGCATAGGATAGTACCCCCGCTACGCTGCGGGCTGTTTTGTAATTTTAGTCTGTTAGCTTTCTCATCACAGCTCATACAACCTATGGACAATCATTATAAATTTAATTTTTTCCGAATAGACCAACATGTATAGGCAGACATTTAAGCAGCCCCTTCTCATAAAGCTAAAGAGTACAAATCACTGTTTAAAGTAACTCCCACTTGCTAATGCCCTTATAAGACAATACTCATAATACATTCAAGATCATAGTTCAGTCTTCAGTAAAAAATTAATTCACTATCCATCATTTTACAAATTCAAATAATAAACTCAACATACTAAACCACTTCCAATAAAAAGAGTTCAAAAAAAAAAAAAAAAAAAAGAGTTCAAAAGCATAGTCTCATATAATAAAATTTTGAAGATCCCTTCAAAAGATCCAAAATAAGTTCTACAAATCCCTAATCCAGATAATTCAAACACATCATAGAAAATTCTACATCACAAACAATTGTCAAGCATATACTCAGCAACTATTGAACAGTAAATAAAGAAAGAAATTAATGCATATCTGCAAATACCACCCTCACTTTAGCCTTAACTTGTTGGAGACTTACAACTTGGTTCTCCATTAACAAAAACATATATTCATGTATGTGCAGTGTCACTTTGTGATCTCATTGGTGCCTGGAGGAACATCGACCTTTGTTCTGAATATACAAAAACTACAAAAACCTAGTCGCTACGCCGCGAGATATCTTTCTAAATTCATTTATCTTATTATAAATATAATTTGTAGTAATTAAATAAAATTTAGTATTTGATGTTTTACCTTCACTTTTAGATTGTAGTGTCTTTTGCTTATCGGAATTATTTTGTTATTTGTGTGGCTAAATTTTGTAATTATAATTATATTCTTTATTTGTAATGAGAAAGATAATGTTGCAAACGTAAACATATATTATATTTTCAATTGGTAATTATTTTTTTTATATTTTCTGAAATTTTAAAAGTGACTACAAAGCTTTTAGTTATTGAGTCTATATATTTTTGTGAAACCAATTCGATATTTTTCTAGGATTTGAGATAGCTTCATCCTGATAATTTTTGAAGAACACCAACCACATATATGAGCATAACAATGCACCATATTATGTTTTAGTATAGTTTCTTTTTTTGTAAACACATTTTTTAAAGATCACATTTTCTGTAGACACATCAAATTCATATTTTCTATATTTAACTAAGTTTTGGAAAATAGCTCTGCTCAGTTTAATAATTAAACTAAACCATAACTATTTAATAATAACAACTCCATTTTTATATAATTTTTTTTGTAAACACATTTTTTAAAACACATATTATGTAGACACATAAAATTTATATTTTATATTTTTAACTAAGTTTTGGAAAATAGCTTTGCTCATTTCAATAATTATACTAAACCCGAACTAACAATTTAATAATAAAACCTCCAGTTTTTAACTTAAAAGAAAAAAAGAAAAAAAAACTATGTTTACGATCTCATGAATACGAATCAATAACTAATTCCAAGTCTAATTTAATAACTTCAAGATCACAACCAACATCATGACTGCGCACTAAAAAAACCAACGCACCAGTTCGACAAACCCACTCAAAACACTGAAACAGAGATAAGCTCAGTCACTCATTTTCAAAACAGGGCAAGTGATATAAGCCTGTGTTTGTGCTAAAAAAAAAAGTAAAAATGGAGTCTCCATGGTTTACCCTTTGCTTCAGGGATAGCCCAGTCTTCTTGTTTCAGGTATCTTCTTACCCTTAATCGTTGTTTTTCTATTGGATTGCAGTCGCGGTAATGGTAGAAACGGGACGTCAGTGAACATAACAGCACCATCGGCAAATTCGACAACGAGCTCTAGAATACAGAACGAGTTATATTACAGTCGGGGTATATGGAGCATTTTCGCAGTGATAAATTTGAACTTTGCCACTGTCTTGTGATTCGGACATAAGATTGTTTTTTTTTTTTGGTTTCGAGAAGTGTTCTTTTAACTTTTCTTAGGGTGGGATTGGAGTTAGAGTTGAGGCTGTTTGTGTTGGATTCGAATTTTTGTACACAACCAAAACACAAGAAAACATTTTGATGGTCATAATTTTTTCCGAATTGTTCGTTTTAGATATAAGGCAAGTGTTTTCATTCCATTAGAATAAAAACCAGCATACAGATAAGAGGAATTGTTTAATCAACAACATAAAGGGAAGATCCCCAAAGCTTACAACAACAAGGATAAAGAGATAGATAGGAGCAGTCGATGGTGGGAGCTTGAGAGCTATGAACCAGTAGAGCTATGAACCAGAAGCTAGAACACAAATTGGAACCTGTGAGATCAAGAAATATCGATGCATCATTCATGAGCAAGTCGCTGAATGGAAAGATGGCCACTGTCTTGAGTCGAAGACGGAGCAGCGTTAAATAAGGCAAAGCTGAAGATCTCATTAGAATGAGATAGTCTACACGAAGTAGGGCTTTGTCAATGGGTTGAGCAAGGTGGATAGAGCTCTGGTTAGTTGTAACTGGACTGAAGGTTGCAGATTTAAGGTTGGGTAGGCTTTGCTTGAAGAGATTGAGGTAACCACTACTTCTAGGAGTTGAGGTCATAATGCCACAATTCTTTAAGCTTTTATGTAAGGACTTCAGCAAGTTGATAAGATGCAATTTAGCTAGCTCGGAAATTAGGCGGGAAGTAGAGGAGAGACTGAGGGCACACCAGTAACCACCGCTCCATAGGGGCGGGATCATAATGCCAGGTTCCGTCGATTTATCTCCTTCGAAAGGGTCTTCCCTAGATGACTCTAAAAACAGGGTTGCCAAATAACTCTTTGGCCAATCTAGGACCATTGGTGGCTTAACGTTCAAATGCAGTCTTCGAACAGATGATACCATCAAGCTACACAATGGTTGATTAGGATGGAAAAGAGTAGAGTGCAGACCAAACCTGGATAGAAGTTGATGCTGAAAGAGTCGTTCTGATGGTGGTAGAGAGGATACGGGGGCCAAGGGTGCAAGCAGCGAAATCAAAACAATTGTTGGTTCATAATCTCTATTACAGCTCAGTGTTGCAGCCCTCCAAGCAAAATTGGTCAGTTGACATCGACTCAAATAGCCATCAAGTAAATCATGGGGAGCCATTATTCTGCTACCAAGGAGACTTCGACTTGACCAAGCAGGAACAAACGGACTCAAATAGATAATACTTGACAGAACAGCAGTATAGGCATCTCTGATTAGACAAACTCTACAATCAGATAAATACGGTCGGAAGAGTGCCAACCAGAACAATTTGTCGCAAAACATTACCAAAGAGTGTTGAGACCACAGGATTTCAAAATGGATTAAACAACACCAATTCAGCAGAGAGACTTTGCAGCTCCAATGGATTTCGCCATAAGTAGAGCAAAGATTTAACCACTGAGATGTCGATTGTAATAAGAATAGAGGAACAGACCTGGGCTTTAAATTGTAGATTTGTAAATTTATTTGGTCTTTATGCTTGTTAAGGTTAGTAGACTTGTTTTCTTAGTGGATTAAGGTCTTGCGTTGGTTATTATGATTGAGAAATGTTGAATTTGAGATTGAATGCCGGATTCTGTAAACAAATTTGGGGATTTCAGATCTGGGACAAAAATTTGGTGCAACTGAGAAAAATGGGTACAACTATGTAGGAAATTAAGAATCCAGAAATTTGGTACAACTGAGACATATGGGTACAACTATGTAGGAAATTAAGGATCCAGAAATTTGGTACAACTGAGACACATGGGTACAACTATGTTTATGAACTGCTACTAAAAAATGGAAATTGACTGTTTTCTTTCTCTTTCTTTTTCAGGTGACAATGCCAAAGACTGCAATCATACGCTTTCTTTATGATGGATACTATTCAAGTATTGGAGAAGATGTACGATGGATTTCAAGAGAATATATCATCTAGTGACGTATCATATGCTAACTTGGTTGAGAAGATATGCAGCAAGATAAAGGTAGATGTGGCTATGAAAAATCTGAGAGTTAGTTACTTTCCCTTCTCATTCCCAAACTATAAGGGAATACCAAATTATATTCGAGATGATGAAGATGTTGTGTGTTATTTAAAGGATGTGTCTAAAGAAGGGTTTAGAAGTGTTTTGCATGTCGAAGTTACCAATAATGAAGAACAAAATCAGGGGATCGATGAAAATGAGGGGTTTGATCAAGTTTTGATAAAGGATTTGGCAACAAGAAATCTTCCAAATAATGAAGAGATTGCTCTAATTGGTGGAGCGAATGATACTGGTGGAGCAAATGATACTGGTGGAGCGAATAAAGAGATTGCTCTAATTGATGGAGTGAATAAAGAGATTGCTCTAGTTGGTGGAACGAATGGTAGTTGGTGGAACGAATGGTAGTGGTGGAACAAATTGATTTCTGATTGATGATTTTAGGAACGTTGGTGTTTGTATTTGTTCTGTTTCTGATTGAGTTGTCCTGTCTTGGTAAAACTAGGTACAACCGGTACAACTATAGTCTATTACCAAAATATAAAATTAAATTTGAAAACTTAGAACCAAAATATAAAAATTTGGTCTTTTAAGGTTACTTTGTATGTAACAACCACAAAATTTTAACATAATCCACTTCACATGTGACAAATAAATCTACACCATAGAAATCCAAATTCTTCAATAAACAACCTTAGTATTTTAGAGTTTCTTTGTATATAATGACCACAAATTATGAGATTCAAGAAATAATGGTGATTTCAAACATTTATATACAAGATGACATAGGGATTCTATTCTAATTATGTAATATCATAAGTACAACTAGAAAAAATTGATCTAGAGTGAAGAACAACTAATTTTTGTGGTTTTTAGAACAAAGAACAACTATGTTAATTTAAGTACAACTATGTACAACTGGACAACTAAATGAATTTTTGACGGCGCAAACAATTAGTTTTTATACATGTGATGTTCTTTGATGGCGCAAACAATTAGTTTTTATACATGTGATGTTCTTTGACGGCGCCAGGTGTCACAATGTAGACTTTTGACGGCGCAAAAGGACAAAATATCAGTTGTAACAGATACGTAGTTGTGCTTAACTTTACTCAGTTGTACCAGAATAATAGTAAAAAAAACAAAAAAAAAACCAAGAACATAGTTGTCCCTAGAAACACCAGTTGTACCTAAAATCAGTTGCATAATAAACACAGGATAATCCATAAACCCAAAACAAAATAACCCAAGAACATAGTTGTCCCTAGAAACACCAGTTGTACCTAAAATCAGTTGCATAATAAACACAGGATAATCCATAAACCCAAAACAAAATAACCCAAGAACATAGTTGTCCCTAGAAACACCAGTTGTACCTAAAATCAGTTACATAATAAAGGATACACAAAAGACAAGTTTGATATCCAGACAAGTTTTCAAAACTACACAAACAAATATCACTTCTTCGTTTTTTTCGCAGCCGTGAAAGGAGTAGTGATGAACTTTGACGGACGGAGCTTCCTCTTCTCTCTGGGAGCTTCATGTTCTCCTTCACCATCATCAGTTGGCTCTCTCGAAGCTTCATGTTCTCCTTCACCTTCTTCCCAACTCCTTCTTTTTCTATTTCTTCTCCTTCTCCTTCTTTTTCCATTCCTTCTTCTTCTCCTTCACCATCACCAGCTGGCTCACCTTGTCCTTCTTTTCCTCCTTCTCCTTCTCCTTCTTTTCCTCCTTCTCCTTCTTTTTCTCCTTCTCCTTCTTTTTCTATTCCTTCTCTCATCTGAACCTCAAATCCTTCTTGCATATCACTCACAGCTGGTCTCGTTCCTGTTCTTTCTCCCATCTGAATTTCAACTTTTCTTTCTTTTTCTGTTCTTGTTCCTGTATCACCAGCACTAGTTCCTTCTTTCCTCCTCCGTATCCATCTCTGTTTCCTGAAATACAAACACAATTTTACAAAGAAATTAAGTGTCACAGCATAGTTGTACCTAGTTGTAATATGTTGTACTAAACAAAATAAAAGATTGATATACTAATTACCTCCTGGTCAGAAACAAAATTTAAAAAGAAGTCTCATTATCTACATAAAACTCATACAATCTCATTACCGAAAGCAACAAGAGATAAAAACTCAAATAATCCAAATACAAAAACAAACTGAACATAAACTCCCACAAACTCAAACCCACACAATCTCACAAACTCAAAATCCAACACAAACTCAAACTCACACACACAAACTCAATCCGAAGACAAACACAAACTCACATGTTCTCGTATAAGAAATATAATGCGTTTTTAACACATTTCCCAAACACAATCCCAAACTCAAAACTCACAAAATTCATACCGTTTATCACACAATTTATAGAACTAAACCCAACAATCAGTCAAAATTAGGGATCAAAAGAAAGAAACAAAAAGAATGGCTTACAATAATCGGCAGCTGAGAGAAAACGGACAGCAAAATTCGATTTCTCACGGTGGATTTCTCCAAAGAGAAGAAGAAAGAAGATTGAGAGAAAAGAGAGGAATAAGACGAAAGAGTTTTGGGAGAAGAGAGAAGAAAAGAAGATGAAACGAGACTGATCCTCTTCTGTGGCCGTCGACCCAAGTCGGAGAAGAAGAAGACGAGAAACAAAAAAAAGAGAATGAAATTAGGGTTTCGATGGATTTGGAGATTAAAAGATCCAAAATTAATATGGATATCCGAAACTAATATGGATCTAGATCCAAAATGAGGTTGGGTCTGTAAATATGTCAAAAATCCTAAATTTAATAGTCTTTTACCAATTATCTGAACAAAAAAACATTTAAATATATATTTTTTATTAGGGGGCTTAAATAGAATGAAACTGGAGGAAGAGGGGCTAGAGAGATTTAAATCCGCCCTGGGGCAGGTATGCAATCAGATCGGAGCCGCTACACACCAGTGAAAGAAAGGGCGTTGGAGGCCTGAAACATAGGAGCTTCAAAAGGGGAGGTTGGGGGGAATCAGGGTTAGCCTCTTCAACGTCGGCTCAGCTACTCGTTGCCATGGACTTCCACTCCGGGAAGCAGAACCTCCCTGCAATTTCGCCTCTAGCTTCGGACTGAGAAGCTCATCCATCATAAGCATGTTACCAGATCTCAGAGATTGGCGGGGCTTTATAGTTGCGAGATTCTTCATAAGGCTTGTGAGAAAGAGTTGAGACGAGACGAGGGTCACCGGATTCTTCCCCCGTCATCTATCTTCGGAGGAGGATAGAGAATTGAAGCTTATCGGCGGGAGAGATGGGGTGGGGGCATACTCCTGAGATTTCCAAGATGATTGAGCAAAGGACCAAAAGAAAAGTAACAGGGAACAAACCGTGAGAGAGAAAACAGATACAAGACCAAAGTCCCGACGCCAGCGAGCCGAAGCTTCGTCTGCGTCGAAGTTGTTGAGTTTTGCGGAGTTCTCGATATTCGGGAATGGGAGAGAAAAAAAACTGCAACTATATAACTATCAGTGGATATTTAACCTTCTTTGTCCAAAAAAAAAAAGATATAAGGCAAGTGTTTTTGGAACATGTTAAAAAGAAAACAAAATGGCAAATTCGGAGGAAAACAAATTATGTCGAACCTAATTAATTCAGCTCAAGTACAGTTTAGCAATTGGAATCAAGCAAAGCAAATAACTAAAGTAAGAGCTTTTTTCATTTACAAACTAAATCTCGTTTACTTCAATAACCAAAGGGAGCGACTGTAAAAGTGAAGCAAGAAAAGAGAAAAACAAAAGCAAAGCATCCTAATCGAAACCAAACCAAACCAGACTTTTGGCACATCTGATGTATTAGTAGAGGAGACAAAAAGAACAAAAGTACATGACGAATGTGAAGTCTTGCTTTGCCTAAGAGATGTTCATAGCTTCAGCATGGTAGCTTTCGAGATCTTTGACAAGGTCCGCAGCCGACTTCTCCACCTGCTTCTTTCCGCCTCGGCCGCTTTTATTCCCTCTGCCACCACTGGAACCTCGGCCTCTACCACGAAGCCCGCCTCGACCACCTCCCTGTTGGTTTTGTTGGCTGCCACACATAAACAATATGAATAAGATGATAAACTCGATGCATCATCCGCCCATATGAATCAATGCAAGCTCCTTTTTAACACTTACGGTGCAGGGCGTCTCATAGAAGAACATGAGCCTCTTCATCTTCCTACTCTCCCACCTCTAACTCCTTGACTGCAAGAATCAGTGATCCATTCACTTCAGCACAAATGCAAAACTATTTTTTTTTTAAGAAAACAGACCAAGAGACGGCAACATACCCAATGAAGATACTCCTCTTCATCCTTCCATTCAATCCGGTTACATTAACCCGAGCTGCAACAGGAGCAGCCTCAGTACTTCCACCAAGAATCTCCAGTCTCATAGGCCTTCCATCCAAGAGTACATTGTTATAATTCTTCATAGCTAGCATTGCATCACTTCTTCTCATATACACAACTTCAGCCGAGTCCTGTATGACAATTGACACAGAACATCATATGTCAAAAATCACAGGACTACAGTAAAGAACAAATAAAACCAGAGCAAAAATAAAACAAACCTTACATTTGGACGCCCATTCCTGTCAAAGTGAATGAATATTATTTGGACGCCCATCCCTTTTCTGCTCTCCAATCTCAGCATATAGTTCCTATAAACTTTATATGATATAAATTTTTACCATTTGTTATTTGAGGAACCTAAGTATATATCAAATGATGACATTGTAGGGAGACAAGTCAATTGACCTAATCTTGACTCAAACTTTGTCACTGAAACTCTTTTCTCAAATAAAAACCACCTTTTTCTTTTTTTTTTTTTTTCTTATCACTCCTTGTTAATTGTTTTCTGATGAGATATTTGGTTTTAAAACTAAAGAATCAAATCAAAACTAAACAATGCGTGACCCATTTGTAAGCTTATCTCTGTAACTACCACACAAAACATAAACCCAAAAAGCAATATCTAAAAAGCAATCGAAGAAGATGACGATAACTTCAAAATAGATAACACAAAAACCCTTTCAAGATCCAAATCCAAACCAACGAATTTGAAACGATATCGTGAAGAGATATGAGGGAGATTGAAGTTTAACAGATGAGGATGAAGAAGCATCAATTTGCTACGGAGACATCGAGGGACATTTTAGAAGTGAGAAAAAGAAGTCACAAATCAGAAAAAATATATATATATATATATTCCTTTGACAGGAAACCTAGTCGGCAAATATTATGAGTCACCAAATATTATTCTTAGGTCTATTAATCGTTTTAATTTGATTGGACATTCATTTTAACTGATGTGTCACTCTCTGCTGCTTCAGTACAAAAGCTGAGATGCGATGCTCTGAAAATAAACACTTTCTTCTTTTATTGTACTGATGATTTCTATATCATTTAAAACTTATATATAATTTGATCGATTTGATGGTAATTTTTGTCTATTAGGTTATGAGAAAATAGTGATTAAAGACACAATAGTGGACACTGGACAGATCATACTTTCGTGTATTGAGTTTTTATATTAACCCCCAAACTATATCCCCTTGATGCATGATTTTCTATGAAAACGTAAAAATATTCTTAAAAAACAATCAAAACTTTTGTAGATTCTACACTCATCAAGTTTGCAATTCAAGTTGATTATATAGGAACGAAATATTCGATATTTTCAATTAGTTGGTTAACTCTTTTTTGTTCTTTGTTTTTTTTATTGGTTTACATTTGATTGATCACGATGGCAATTACAAACTTAGACCGATTCAATTTATTGAATGAAGATATGTTCTGCATTTGTAACTGAATTTTTTTATTTTTTAAAGGAGTTGCATTAATAAAATTGTCTGAACAATTTTTTTTTCTATCGCAACCTAATTCATTAAAATAATTAAAACACTCATGAAATATCTTAAACATATATCATATATCAGATATTAAGAAAAACAGACACATACAAAGTCAAGGCTTTGCCCAACATGAACGCATGTTCCACCAGAAAAGTGTGATTCAATGCATGTCTTGTTGCATTTTGCTGTTGGGAACTCTATGCAGGAACCTATCAACAGAGGCTTCCTTCCATCTATATGTTTTGTTTTTGTAGATCCTCAAACTTATATTGGTTTTAAGAAATCAGTTTAATGACAATATTATGCAATATAAACGACTATACTATGCTGATAGACTATATGCATGCGTTATTAAATAGAATACACAAACTTTTAAATGAATTTTGCATACTTGGGATGGAGAGAACAACCAGACATAAGAACACAAGAAAAACAAATTTTCCTGATGAAGACATTTTGATCCTTTTTCTTTTGATGTGTTCTTTTGTTTGTGTGTGTTTGATATTTTTTTCGATTTTAGCATATGAAATACAAATAGTTCAAAACCTTTGACAAATGTAGAATGTTCGGATTCATGTATCCAGCTTCATTTGCTTAAACAGTAAGATGTGTTTTTGACTTTGAATACTTGTTATATTTACATTTTACACACCTTTGATTTTATGATTTAATTTGACTTTTCTGTTTTAAGTAACTAGTCTTTTTAGTAAAAGAGGAAACATTTTTTTTTTATCATTGACAGGAGGTTTTCGGTAACAATTTTCCCAATTGAGTCATTGACTTACCTTGTATTCTTTTTTAGATCATAAAAATTTTGTAAGCTATCTTAACATTTTTGGAGTACATTTTTGTGCCATCCTCTTTTTTCTCAAACGATTTCTACGGTTGCCCTCATTGTAACAAATATCAAACACACACAAACAAAAATTGAAACACACACAAATAAATGCAAGTGTAATTGTTTGCCGATCCGATCATCTTAATTACACACAAATAAACAGTTTGGGCAAACAATTACACTAATCCGATCAAGTGTAATTACACACAAATAAACACACACAAATATTTTTTTCTGATCCGATAATTTTATCATAAAATTGAAACCCAATTACACTTATCCGATATTGTTTGCTAATTGTTAAGGTAGGAGAAGAAACAGATCCGACTAATAAATGCAAAATATATGTATACACGGATATATATATATATATATATATATATATGTCCCAAAATAAACGAAAACGGAAATCTAATTAAAATAAATACTAATAATATGCAGTTAATCAAACATAATCTCATCAAATCAAATCATGACGGTAAACATCCCAAAAATATAGCTTAAACTATCAAACTATATAGTAACGTATGTTAGTTGCTCGGTTATCGGATTTAACGCATGTATTTCTTGGCTTGGTCAACAAAACTTAATGTTTAAAAAAGATAGTCAACGAAAGTTGATGTTTTAAATGGTCTACAACAAAGTTCATGGTTTAAATGGCCACAATTTGAAAGTTCATGGTTTAAATGACATTTTCCCACAATATATTGCAAACTTGATAATCAAGACTTTTAATCGTATTGTAGTAACAAAACCCTATCATAAACTCAACCATTACATATATGTCATTCCCATCGTCAATCAAATATATCACCAAACCAAATCCTTCACCGTCTTCCAAACACGGTGGCTGTTGCATTTGCCTATCTAAGAGAAATATGTCCTTACAAAACAGCATGAGTTCATATTAGAGTTTTTTTAACAATTCTACCATATTCAAAAAACTTTCTTATTGATTCTACCACATTTAATAACTGTTTTTCAGAACTACCACAAGCAGAACTTAAAAAGACTAAAATAACCCTTATCTTCTTCCTTCCTTTAACCATTTAAAAATGATTTTATAAATTCTAGTTTTTTTTTGTCAAGTCTTCTCTACTTTTGTCAGACCAAATTAAAAATAATAGTTCAAACAACACTCAACGCTTTATTCTTCCATTAAGTCTCTCTCCAAATTCAGAAAATCCAAACAATTGTTTTCAACCTTTTTTTTCCAAACATCCAAACAACGGTTAAAACTATGAAGGACTCTGTCCACTTGTTTTTTTAAAAAAAAAATGTTTTGACTTTTTCTATCAACTTTTCTGTGGACAATAGTTTCAGTATGATATGTTTTGTCTATTAATTGTTTTTTGTCCCCTTAATTAACATTAGTTTTTAGATTCAAGTTTGACAATTAATTGTCCACAATAACTTGTCCTCCATATATATAAATGTGTGGACAAGTTACTAAAATATATGAATTAGGAAAATATATATTTTTCTGCTTGGACCAATTTTTGTTGTTCTCCAATCTTTCCTTTGTTTTTTAGATTCAGTATTTGTAGTCAACTTAGCAGATTTTATTGTCCACTCATTATATACAAGTGTGGACAACTGTGGTAACAATATTGCTGCGTAGACAACTACAATAGTTAACATTCACAACTTGTCCATTTCAAAATAATACTAAAATCTAGTGGACAATTAATCAATTAATTGTCCACAATATAGTATATTGTCCTTCATGACCAGACCATGACATATATTAAGATTTAATTTTTATTTTATAAACCAGTTACAGCTCATTTACTGCTCACCCGTCCACAATAAATGCCAATACAGTCATAGTACAATATGACAGCATGTTCAGTTTTGTGGTCATAAAAAAAATACACAATTAATTCTAATTTTCCACTACAAAACAAGAGGGTATTTACGTCATTCTACATGTCAATTGTGGTAGAATAGAAAATGAGTTTTAGATTGTGGTATATTTGAAAAGTTTATATCCAAATGTGGTACTTTTGACTAAATTCCCTTCAGATTAAGTTCTATAGATTGATGATTGTTGCAGTCAATTGAGGAAGATGATTTACATCGACATAGTGAATGATATTACCTGAATTTTTCTCTTACAGTAGTAGTAATCTTCCGATTCATCATCAAAATTATAGCTCGGGTCAACAATTCTGGATTGTTGAGTCATGTAACTAAAGAAAACGATCGGATTTGTCCAGAAAAAAAAACGATCGGAAAAGAGAATGGATTTGAAAGAACACAAAAAAAACCTTCAGTCCAATCCATTAGATAACCTTCATTTACAAATTACATTAGAAGCCCAAACCGTTTTAATTAACCTTCATACACAACCAATTCACCACAATAATTTTACGAACATGTTGGTGCCAAATTTTAAAATTACTAACATCATATTAGTATATATAATAATTTGTAAACTTATTGGTTGATTTGCATTAATCACAAATCGTGGAGTTATCTGTTGGGGATAATTCACCACCGTTTTGGTTTCTCCTTATTGGTTGATTTGCATTAATTATTATTTTTTCTTTTTCATTTTACTTTTTTTTTCCAACCAAACATTAATTAAATTAAAAGATAACTCCAAGATTGGTTGCCCAAACCGGACGAAAAGAGTTTACAAAGGAATTTTTCGAAAATAAAGATCTTGAAGAACGGGCTAGACAATCTGCCCTTATGTTGAACTCTCGAGTGATCCTGGTCAGGGAGAAGGAAGGAAAGCGTGATCTGAGCAAAAATAACTCCTCCAACAGATTAAAATAAGCTGGCCAATCATCAGGCGTCTGCACCATCGTCACCAATTCTGCACAATCTGTCTCGAAGCTCTGGCAGATAACTCTCGCCGCCAATAGCGACTCCATAGCCCAGATCAAGGCTTGTAGCTCTGCATGTAAGGATGTAGGACCGCGCCTCTGACTCCGTGCTCCCAGAAGAAGCGTCGAATCTTCATCACTACAACACCACCACCCCAGACCCTGCAGAGGATTCATAGTGATAATAATTAAATGTGATGGTGATTAAGTTTACAAATTTAATCAATTCATAGTCAATAAATTTTCCCCAATACATAACTCCACGATTTCCATTTATATTTTTTCCTTTGTCATAACTCTAAAAATATCCTACTATTTGCTTTTAATTTTCTCTTTTGTCATAACTCCAAGAATATTCATATGTTTTAAAAAAATATAACTCCTTATATGGATAGTCAACCACCTCTCTTTTGTATGATTCCATTTATGGATAGTCAAAAAACGTAACACTTTCTACATTCCCAAAATTCAGCAATAAATTAGAATCAACTCTCACACTTTTTTTTTTCTAAATTGTAATCATTTTTCATCCTATAAATACTCATTCTTTCATTTTCTCATTTTCTCATCTCTTCCACTCTATCTTAAATATTTTTTTTTTGTTCTTTTTGTTGTTTCTTTCATTCTCTCATTTTTTCATTCTCTTCCACTCTATCTTAAAAATTGTGTTTTTTTTTGTGCTTTTTGTTGTTGTATGTGTTAGAAAACTAAATTAAATATCATTGTAAAAGTTTAATTCTAAATTTTAATTTTAGAGACTATATGATATGTATCTTATATTGTTTTTGCTTTTTTGAAGATCCATATCTTGTCTATTTTAGTTTCATCATCTTATAAGTAATCATTCTTTCATCCTCCTCTACTATATTCATGTATCTTAAATATTTTAGAGACTATATGATATGTATCTTATATTGTTTTTGATTCTTTGTTTTAATGTATTTCTTCCATCCTTCTTTGTCTTCTTATTATTTTTAATTTTTAATTACATACATATAATAAAATTTTGGTAGCTGTAAAAAACTATTATCGATGCAGATTCAACAATACTAATTTCGATCTAAGCTCAATGAGGGAATCACGCTAAAGAAATAATCTTCATTCATGTATATTTATTTTATTTTAAAAAATATGCATTGTTTTAACAAAATAAACTATTATAATAAAATTATTAACTCAATTTTTTTAACTCTCTCTTACCTCCAAAAAATTTGTATTACATTTTTTTTGTATACTCATCATTATATTTAGTTTTATTGATCCAAATTATACTTATATAAAGATCATTATAATGTTGATTTAATTCAAAAAAATTAATTTAATGATTTCCTATATAAAAACAATCTGATATTTCATTTCCAAAATTTTACTACAAAGAGGAAATCATGAATTTAACCTAGCTATATGGCTTAAATTAAGATGAATCTAAAAGAGATAAAGAATGAAATTAATCTTTGGGATTTTTTTATTGCATTTCATATGATTTATAAGGTTTCTCTCTCTCTTTATTGGTCCATTTAGCATTTAATTTCTAAAAAAATAATATTTATTTTTAATTAAATAAAAATGTAATAATGTACATTAATCTATACTTTAAATCCACATTTTACTACTAAATTGTAACTGAAATTACATAAATTATGAATTGATTATTTTTACTATTCATTTTCATTCAAACACACTATAAATTATAATTGTAACTCTTCTAATTAAATAATTTTAGAAATGTAACTTGTATCCCTTAAAATCCTAAATATAATTATTCTCACATCATCATCCACCATATCTCAAATTCTAAATATTTTCTTTGTTGTGTTTATGTTCTTGTATGGGTTCAAAACTCATGGTAAGAGTGTGATTATATGTTTTGTTAGATTTATCTTATTTTTGTTCAATTTTATTTCTTTGTTTTTATGTATTTCTTCCTTCCTTCTTTCTCTTCTTATTATCTTCAATTTTCAAGTTCATATATATAATAAAATTTTGGTGGCTGTAAAAAAAATTATCGATGCAGATTCAACAACACTAATTTCAATCAAAGCCCAATGAGGGAATCAAGCTAAAAAAAATATCTTCATTCATATATATATATATATAGATATATATATATATATTTTAAAGTATGCAATGTTTTAGCAAAATAAACTATTATAATAGAATTATTAAATACAATTTGATATTCCATTTCCAAAATTTTACTACAAAGAGGAAATCATTAGAATTTAACCTAGCAATATAGCTTAAATTAATGTGAATATAAAATAGATTAAAATTAAATTAATCTTTGGGATTTTTAGTGCATTTCATATGATTTTATAGGAAATATATGAATTTGTTAGAAATGCAATTTAACTATTAAATGCTTTAGGTAAATTTTGAATATCATAGTAAATTTTTATTTTTATCATTAAAAATATTTTTTAAATAACTGGTATATTTTTATATTGTATAATATGAATAAATAAAGTGTATTATTGACATTTAAGAAATTTGTTTGTTATATATGTTTTTAGGAAGAATTTCAAAAATACGTCTCTTTCAATACCACTTTTCAGAAATAACATTTTAAAAAACTTTATTAAAAAAATCTTCTAAGAAAATTCTCATAGTTTTATGATTATTATATAACTTAAAATGAATTAACATAACTAATACACTACACGCATATGCGCGAGATATTATCTAGTAACATTAAAAGATATACTGAACCAACATGCTATTTATTAACTTATAAAATTATACCGACTTCAAATTATTATACCAAATTCATCGACCTATTCTATCTACCTATTCTTTTTTTTTCTTTTTATTTTTGGCAAACCAAACACTTTCATTAATTAGAATTAGGTCCTTACACTTAAGGGATTTCGGAGAGCAGCCTTGGATAAAGCATCTGCCTCTTTGTTTTTCCCTCTCGGTACAAATCGAAATCGAATTTCAAAAAAATAAGAATAGATAGTCAGGATATCGTGTTGAATCCCGAGGAGCTCCTTCTGTCGAGTTCCAGAATTAATGGCTTCAATAAGTTGAGATGAGTCTGAAGCTACAGAGAGTTTCGTGAAACCTAGGGTCAGCGCATGACGCAAGGCACAGATCATTGCAAGTCCTTCCGCCATCAACGATGATCCTATATGAGATGAGGTGGTGGATTCTGGTACTTTGATTCCCGATTTGTGGTTGAAGAAGATCCATCCCAATCCCGCTTTACGGGATCCCAAGTCCCAAGCCGCATCCATGTGGAGATTCATGCAATCTGATCCCTCTACGGGGATGTTCCCTTTTGCTCGGGCTTGTTTTGGTTTTGGGGAAAGCGTTTGAGCATTCTGCCATTCTCTTCCTAATGTGATTGCCGCGGATAGAGTATCCCTCGGTGAATCATGTCTCTTGGAGAACAGTTTGTTGTTTTGCTCCTTCCAGATCTTCTAAAGAATCTAAGGGTGGAGAGGGCCTTGTCCCACCCCTGAGGGTGGCAATGTAATGGTGTTATGGAGGCATTCAATGCCCTCTCTAGCGGTTTGTGAATCGGTGTGGGTTCAAAGGTTCCTTCAGTGGGGCAAGTCTCCAGACTTCTTTAGCAAAATCACAGGAAAAGAAGAGGTGGAGAGTGGACTCAAGGTTGCCACAGAAAGGACAGTTTGCCTCAATGTTTATTCTTCGTCTCCTCAGATTTTCTCCCACCGGTAAGGCATCTCTCATCATTTTCCACAAGAATAACTTTAGCTTTGGTGAGCAATGTGATTTCCATATGTGGAGGTTCCAGCTAAACCCGTTAGTGAAATCTTGCAGGGGTCCATTATCTTGGTCGTGAACCAAGCTCTCATAGTATCCGGATTTAGCAGAGTAGATTCCAGAGGACGTTGTACTCGGTTTGATCTCCAAGATTTGGCTAACATATCCTGGGAGGGTTTCCTGAATTTTTTCTATATCCCATTCCATGGTGGTGGGAGATAGTAATCTTGCAACAGTAAGGTTCGCAGTATCTTGCGGCGGTGGTCCCATAGGATTTATTGGGGAGGTAAGGGAGATCTAGCCCTGGGCAAAAAATCCTGATCCGAGGACCCAAACCGGAACCGACCCGAAAAAACCCAAGAATTTCGGATTTGGATTTTGCCATTTACTCGATTGGGTCCTGTATGTGAAGACCCGTGGGTATCGGTTCGGTTTCGGGTTTTACCCGATACCCGAATAGGTAAACCGAAAAACCGAAAATTTTAATTAAGAGAAAGGGGATTTAGGGTTCTACTTCTACCATTCAATTCCATCGACCTTTCAGTTTCTTTCTCGGTACTCGACAGTCGACTCTCTCTTTTAATTTTTTCCATCCTTTATATGTAACATCGAGATAATATTGAAAACATAAAGCTGGAAACCGTAACTAAGATCTGTGTGCCTTCTTCTCCACCTTCTGCTTTGTCGAGAGTCCAATCAGAGGTAAGGTTTACTACTTTACTCTGTAGTTTGCACTTCGATTGGTCGAGTTCATATAGCTGTATATGTACTTCGATTTGGTCGAGTTCTGGGTTGGGAATTTGGGGTTGTGATACTCTGATGTAGTTCTGTATATGTACTTCGATTTGGTCGATTTGCTCGAGTTTTGTATATGTAATTGGTCGAGTTCAAGAATTAGCTGTCTTTGTACTTCGATTTGGTCGAGTTCTGGGTTGGGGACCTGGGGTATTGATCATATTCTGGTGTAGTTCTGTATATGTAATTTGATTTTGTCGATTTGGTCGAGCTCTGTATATGTACTTAGAATTGTCTCATGATCGGCAGCAGTTCTTGATTATCACCGTCTGTTTTTCAATTTTTTTGTAGAGTTGTAAACCGTAACTAAGATAGAGAGTAGTAATGCTTGAGTTTCTGTCTTATCTAGTAAACTCATGTCATTGCTCATGTCATTGCCCTTTGTTGTTTTATCTAGTAAACTCATGTCAGTGCTCTAGTTTATGAGTTTCTGTCTTCTTAGTTTTAGTTCTAAGTTCTGACAAAGGGTTTTTTTTGAATGTTTGATGTAGATGGCGTCTTGTGATAATCGAACAGGGACAGACAATGATTCGATGGAGGTTGAAAGTGAAACTAACGATGATGAATTAGAGGGGACAGATATTGATGAGGTTGAGACACCTAGTTCTGGTAAGACTCGTAAGAAAAAAGGGAAAGAAGCTGAAGGAGTTAGTAAAGCAAAAAATAAGGGAAGGTCGTATGTTTGGCAACATTTCACCAGAGTTGAAAAGAAGAAAAACAAGTGTAGTTGCAATTATTGTGGAAGAGAATTGGGTTGTGCAACCAAGTCTGGAACTTCTACTCTAAGGAAACATGTTGAGAAGACATGCAAGGCATATAAGGTATGGCTAAGTGCTAATAAAGATAATGTTCAATCTGTTTTAACTCCTGATGGTGTTGGTGGTAACATTAGAGTGAGTAAGGTCAGTGAGGCAGTGTTTAGAGAAGCTACTAATGAGATGTTGGTTCTAGCTGAGTTACCACTAGCTTTCGTTGAGTGCTTAGCTTGGAGGCATTTATGTTCTAAAGTTCAGCTGTATAAACCGCATTCTAGGAGAACGGCTACAAGATATATTGTCGAGACTTATGTGAAAAATAAGGCATTGATAAAAAAAATTCTTGAGCACAACAAACAGAGATTGTCTTTGACTACAGATATATGGGTTGCTCCCACTACTGGAGCTAGTTATATGGTAATAACAGCTCATTTTGTTGATGATATGTGGAGATTAAGGAAGATGATCATAGGATTTAAGAATGATTCTGATCATGAGGGTGGAACAATTAGTAACTGTCTTATGGATTGTTTGGAAGAGTGGGGCATACAGAGAATATTTTGCATCACTATTGACAACGCTACAGCTAACACTTCAGCTATGACTAAGTTCAAGACAGCATTTCTGGATAAGTATGGAAGTGATGCATTGATACTGAAAGGTGAATATTTGCATTTGAGATGTGCTACTCACATACTGAATCTGGTTGTAAAGGAAGGATTGCGTGATATAAGTAGCAGCGTGGAGGCTGTTCGCAATGGAATACACTATGCAAGTTCTACATCGAATAGGCTCAAGGCCTTTGATTTTCGGGTGGAATCGGGAAAACTTAGAAGGGGTAGCATGCCTTTAGATGTGAAGACCAGATGGAATTCTACCTATCTCATGATAGAACAAGCTCTAAAATTCAGAGTTGCATTTGAGAGGATGGAGGCTGAAGATAAACCATACAATGACTACTTTTAGGAGAAAGTGGATGGACATAAAAGAGTTGGGCCAGCATTGAAATCGGATTTGGATTCAGTTGAGAGGTTTGCTCAAATTCTTGGCATCTTTTATAAGTCTACATTGGTTCTTTCAGCTTCTACAACTGTTGCTGCTCATAAACTCTATAATGAGATAGTTTCTGTTATGAGAAACATTACCATTTTAGGCACAACAGGAGATGATGATGACATGCATAAGAAAGCGACATCCATGTTCGCAAAGCTGGAGAAGTACTGGAGTCCATTTGGTGATAAGGTTGAGATGAACAGAATTGTGATGGTAGCAAGTGTGTTTGACCCAAGGAAGAAAATGAAGTTTCTTGAGCTATGTTTTGATAGGCTTTACGGTAAAAGCAGTGCAGAGTCTGCTCATCTGTCTGATTCAGTGAAGAATATCTTGAAAGATTTGTATGATGAGCATACCAGAGCCAGTTTGTTGAATAAAAGTAGTGAAGGGTCATCTTCTCATTCATGGTCTGCGGCTCAAGATCAGTTTGATACTGATATGAATGAAAGACAAGCTCCTGTTGGATATGAGGATATGGCTGAGATCTTCGATGATATGGTGAAAGAAACGGGGATTCATACTTCTTCTAATGAGTTGGAAGTGTATTTGAAAGAGGATGTGGAGACTTCAAATATTCTAAAAGGTTCAGAGTATGATTTGTTATCATGGTGGAGGGTCAACAGTGGGAAGTATCCTGTTCTATCATTGATAGCTAAGGATATACTTGCAATGCAAGTGTCTTCAGTAGTACCAGAATCTGCTTTTAGTACAAGTGGTAGAGTTTTGGATCCAAGCAGAAGTTGTTTGGCACATTATATGATTGAAGTGTTGATGTGTACTGAACAGTGGCTGAAATGTGAGATTCATATCAATGACAAAGGAGTCTCAGCCGTTCAACAACTTCTTTCTGAAATTGAGTTGCAAGATGATCTTATGAGAGGTACTTTTTTTTCTTTTAGTTCAGTTTTAATCTCTTAAATCTTAATAATGTTCGATTGATTTCTATTTTCTAACATTATGTCTTCTTCGATTTTCTACAGAGTTTGAACCTGATTTCAAAGCCTGAAAGATCAGTAGAGTGACTGATTGAGGGAGTGAGCTATTGAGGTATTTCTCTATGAATGACTCGGCCATAAATTGTTTTCTTAGTCAATTAGCCAATTGATTGATATTGTTCTCTGTTTTTTATTGTATTAGGTCCAGAAGGAGAGCAAAACCAAGCCATCATTGTGTTTTTGTTTTCCAGTTTCCTACTACTTATTTGTTTTAATGTCATGACTTATGAGTCATTAGACTTGGATTTGTTGTTTTGGCAAGAACTTGAAAACTCTTCTTTAATTTCTACTATCTAGTACTCTTTCTATTATGTATTTGTTGTATGACTTGGAATGTTGGATTTCATGGATAGATTTGGATTCTATTATGATATTAACGATTGAGAATTGTGTCAAATTTGCAGAACTAGGTGCTTGTATTGGTGAAAGACGTTTACTAGTCTTGGGTATAATGTCGAATTTTCGGTTTTCGGGTAGAAATTAGAGTATTTGGGTAGAAAATAAGAGAATTCGGGTAGCCATAACCCGAACCGATAGAGAACCGATTTTTTCGGGTTTTCTCCGGGTATTATAATTCTTATCCGAACCCGAGAAGACCCGACCCGAACCGGAACCAAATTTTTGGGTTTACCCTATTGGGTCCTATACTCGTATACCCGAAAAACCGAACCCGATCGGGTTTTACCCGAACCCAAACCCGATACCCAAATGCCCAGGGCTAGGGAGATCCAAGGCTCTTCCCAGATAAGTGTATCCTTTCCATTACCTACTATCTTTCCCAATTGTGATTTCAGGAGATCCTTCCCGATTAGTCCTCTCCAACCATGGGAGGAGGAAGCGGGAGCCACACTATCAAGAAATGGAGTGGAGTGGCAGTACTTACCTATGAGTACTCTTGCCAGGAGGCACTCAAGATTGGTGAGGATTCTCCAGCTGATCTTAGCTAGGAGGGCATCATTAAAGCTCTGTAGGTCTCTAAAACCAAGTCCCCCTTCTCCTTTTGTTCTTGT
Source organism: Camelina sativa (assembly GCF_030686135.1). NCBI lineage: Eukaryota > Viridiplantae > Streptophyta > Magnoliopsida > Brassicales > Brassicaceae > Camelina > Camelina sativa. The sequence goes on along the minus strand of NC_141896.1, from coordinate 28,360,300 downwards.
AAGTTTATTCCAAGCTACCCAACATATTTTCTTTTTCTCCATATTTTCATCCCACCAGAACCGTGTTAACACCGATTGTATACGTCTGTACATGGAGTTGGGAAGTTTTAAACACGACATAGAGTATGTTAGCATGGCTGCTAGCACTGATTTCAGTAAAGTTATCTTCCCAGATGCTGAGAGATAGCGGGTTGACCAACTGCACGCTCGTTGTCGGATCCTATCCATTATGCTAGTGAATAGGTCGTTCTTCTTCCTGCCAAACAGTTCAGGTAAACCAAGGTACTTCCCTACACCACCTTCCTTCTGGATGCCCAGTTGTGTTTTAATTCGCTCTTTTGTCTCCCTTGGGGTTTTTGCAGAGAAAGTTATGGCCGATTTATCGGCATTGATCTTCTGCCCTGATGCTTCTTCATACTGTTGGAGGATTTGCAACAGCGTTTGGCATTTAAGTTCATCGGTCTTGCAGAAGAACATAGTGTCATAGCAAAAAGTAAGTGGTTGATTCTCGGGCTCTGTTTTCCAACCTTTATGCCTGTGAGTTTGTTTTCTCTCTGTGCTTTTTGGCAAAGTCCTGTCAATACTTCACTGCAGAGAATGAATAGATACGAGGAGAGTGGATCTCCCTGTCGTATTCCTCTCGGGGAAGCACCATTCCTTGAGCAGAGCCATTCACCAGGTAAGAGTATCTTACAGTTGTGACGCATTGCATAGTCCAGTTGATCCAAATCTCATGAAAACCCATCCTTTCGAGTACTGCGTTGATGAATTGCCATTCGATTCTATCATATGTTTTACTCATGTCTGTTTTCACAACCATGTAGCATCTTTGTTTTGCAGTTGAGGAGTGGAGGACTTCATGCGTAATGAGGACATTGTCAGATATCGCTCGTTGGGGAACAAAGGTGGATTGGTTCTCTGCAACCATTGTATGCAGGATGGGTTGTAGCCTTTTGGTAATGATTTTAGATATGATCTTATAGTAGACTGTGCATAGGGCTATTGGTCTGTATTCAGCCATCTTCTTAGGACTCTTTATCTTTGGTATCAATCTAATATGAGTGTTATTGATATTATCTGGCAGGATACCCGAGCTAAAGAAGTTTTGGATTTCTGATATGATCTGAGGACCTACTGTGCTCCAGTTTGATTGGAAGAAACTGGCTGAGAAACCATCTGAGCCTGGTGCTTTGTCCGGGTGGATAGAAAAGCATGCTGCTCTAATTTCCTCCGGCAAAGGTATGGTGATTAACTCTACATTAGTTTCCTCTGAGATTCGGTGATTTATGGCTTCCTCAACAGTTGTATTGTTCCCGGTTCCAATAGACTTAAAGAGGTTGTGGTAGTACTCCGTGATGGTGTCTAGGATTCGCTTTTCTTCATACCTAGCATGTCCCTTATCATCCTCTAACACCAAAAACTTATTCACAGTCTTTCTTCCTTTTGTAATGGCGTGGAAGTATCCCATGTTTCTATCTCCCAGTGTAAGCCACAATTGCCTGCTGCGTTGCTTCCAGAACTCTTCTTCGGCCTTGTACGCCTGTTCAAGTTCATCATTTATTAGAGCCAACTGCATTGGGCTTGATTCTTGACTAGTCATGAGTTCTTCCAGCTTTTTCTGTGCCATCACAATTTGTTGTTGACTATTCTGGTGGTGCTTTTTTGACCATCGGATGATGGCTTTCTGGCAGCGATTGATCTTTACTTCGACTTCCTCAGGTTCTTCCGGTTTCCATTGGTTCTGGATTAGTTGTTTACTTCTTTGTTTTGCCTTAACCTTCTGTCATATCGAAATACACCCTTTTTCCTTCTATAGTGCAGGCTAAAGTAAGTCACTAGTGGCCTATGATCGGAGCTTTCGAAATTTAAATATTCAGCACGTCCTGAAGGATATGCTTTTGCCCACGAGTTATTTGACATAGCTCTATCCAACCGACAAAGAACTAAGTGATCGTGTCTTTTGCCTCGCCATGATAGAAAATTCCCCGCGTGTTGAATATCAAAGAGGTCACACTCTGACATGAAAGTGCGCATATCAATGAAGGATCCCTCTGCTCTGATAGGTCCACCTTGCTTTTCTCTTGAATCAATCATATCATTAAAATCCCAAGTGAGGTACCATGGTTCTTCTCTGGTTTTTCCAAAGGTAGAGATTTGATCCCATATAGCCTTTCTCTTTGATTTATCAGGTTCTCCATACACAAATGTGGCAAAAAAGGATTTACCTTCTGCCTTTATGTAGTTGTCTATATAGTTGGTGCAGACTTGTAGTATCTCGACCTCTAGATGTTGGTGCCAAAGCATGGCTAGTCCACCCCCTCCCGGAGAGTGAGGTGAAACAAGTTTCATTGCTCAGTAGTTTAGGTTTTGCAGTTTTTTTAGAACAAAGTCATCAGCATTCTTTGTCTCCATGAGAAAAATTATATCCGGAGAGATTTTTTTTAACTTGTCTATTGTTACCGGAAAAGAAAAAAAAAGTTAGCCTATAGATTGAATGTTTACACTGATATCAACAATAACAATTTTTAGTTGGGACAGAAAAAATAGTTTCTTAAAACATACTGTATTAAGCTGAACTTGGCTTACAAAGAGAACAACCAGAAAAAGTATATACGAAAATAACCCGCACAAAATAGAAACTTATCGTCTATAACACCAATTATACTCGGCCATTCAGCGAATTGACAGATGTTGCGATCGCCACACTATTGTCAGTCACTATGCTTAATTGTCAATTGCAACAGCACAAAATGAAAAATAAAATAAAAAGTGTAATGTTGATAAAAAAAAAAACGGCAAACGAGCTTTTCCCATTTCTTTTTTCTTACTTGCAAGGCAAGGAAGAAAGCAATCAATAAAGTCTATGTCCCCCGCACAAGTTTCCAATAACATTATCATACAAACAACAACAACAACAACAACAACAAAAAATCATATCGTGGCAAATATAGGACCGGATCAAAAACCGGTTTTCAGAGTTGCGGCCAAGACGCAGATCGCTTGATAACAGGTTTCATGAGTTTGTCTTCTTCAAGAGAGATCATACCAATGTGTGAAGGGTCTTCTAGCAACATTTTAGCCACTAAGTAACCTGCGATAGACCAAGTTTGGTATTTCCTTGCCTGTTTTCCAACGTACCTTCCGAGCTTACCGTCGTAATACTCCGGCCAGCAGTCTCTGTGAAGACGCGATTCTATGAGGTCAACCGCGCGTCTTGCGATCTGCGGTCTCCCTGTCTTAATGCACGCTGCCGTTAGCTGCCAAAGCAGAACTGCACATTGAGCAAAGAAACACAAAAAAGGCGGTCAGAATCAACTATTCGGATTGTATTGAAAATTACAATCAATATATCCAACATTTCAAAACAAAATATATCAAAGGGTTGCCACAAATCTAATCAGAAAAAAAAAAAAAAAAAAAAAAAAAAAAAAAAAAAAAAGCAGTCGTAGGACATAAAAGTTGAACCGAACTGAAATACCTCGAAACAAAAATAATGAAATAAAAACCGGACAAATGTTATGTAAAACTGAAATGAAAACCGAACAAGCGAGATATGAAATGTCTTATGCAAAACTGAAATCAAAGGAAAGAAAATAGACCTGGCCAAGATCCACCATTGTGGTAGCTCCATCGTGTGTTCTTGGGGTCACAGCCAGTGACGATGCGCCACTCGTGGCCCTCGAGGCATGGATAACAAATCTTGAGGGGCATCTCACCTACAAGCTCTGCCCAACGGTGCTCAAGGAGGTCCATAATGGCCATGGATTGATCTGGAGTGGCCAATGAAGAGAGTATGGAAACACAATTGCCCAGTGCAAACCACCTGAAATCCATATGGGCAGGTCCTACGTTCCCCACAAAGTAGCCTCCCCGAAGAGGCATGAAGTCGAAAACCCACTCCGGTATGGAATCCGGCATCACATTGAACTTGTTCACCGCTGTGTGCGAGTATTCCTCTGTTTTGAACCTTTATAGAAAAATTTTGTATGAGCTTTTACTCAACTTTTGAGGATGTATATATATCATCTAAAGCATATATAGTATACCTGTAAATATCATTGAGGTTCTGGTGATCGAGCCAGAAGTAACTGCGCATATGGAAGCTCAAGGCGTGAAGTCTCTTAACGATCTTCTCAATGCACTCTCTGCCATCTCCGTCCGGCTTTAACATCGACAAGGCAGATCTCAGAGCCATGAAGAACAATGCTTGGATCTCAATTGGATACCCATAAACACCCTTCAAATTCAAAACCAGACCAAAAAAAAATCAAATTTTGATAACCAATCATAAATATATTAATGCGATCTAAGATTGATCAAAGATGTCCTTAGTTACCATTCTCCGATCAATCATGGAGCATCCATCAGCACAAAGCAGCGTGGGGAATGTGTCAAACCCTTCAGCCAAGCACAAAGACAGGATCAGTTTCATTCCCTTTTGACATTCTGGTGTCTCAGAGAGAGTCAAATCTCCAGTAGATTTGGTGTAAGCACGGAGAAGGATAATCCACCAGAACCCTGAATCTACAGGAGCCACACGTCCAATGGCGCTTTCACCAAAATCTGCAACAATGTTATCCGTTTCTCTGATAGGATCGTGAAGCACCTTAAAGCTAGCAGGCATCACACCTTCTCCTAGCTTGAACCTGTCCACACGTTTCTCCCAACCTTGAAGCTGAAGTGTCTTAAGCAAGAAGTGTTTCACTATATCCGGTTCACCATTCATCAGAAACGCCAGCGCACTCGGTACAAAGTCCCTCACAAACACCTACAAAACAACCAAAAGATCAAAACTTTGTTTAGCCAATCCAACGAATTACCCAATCAAAGATGAAAACTTTGTATTTGATTGTTACCTGATCGTAGTTCAAGACCTCGTCAGTGGTATTATCAACAGCTGCAAGAGTACCAACGGGTTGGCCGCGGAAGAAGACCATAGATCTCCTCAAAGCCTCCCAAGCCTCAGCCATCATAGGATGAGGCTCAAAAGAGTTTCTAGCAGAAGAAAGAGGCGTGTCAAGCACCGATCTACCTCTAGGAGAATCGTGCATACCGTCATGTCTACTGTAACCAGTCGAGAGCTCACTCATGGACCTCTCATCAAAAGATCTCTTCCTCTCAATCTTCAATCTCGGTTTATCCAAAGCTCGAGTCAGATCAAGATCATCCATCTCAGATAAAGAACAGTGTGAACCCACAGCTCTTAATCCAACACCTTCCATCTCAAGTTGTTTTAATTCGTAATCACACTCTAAACCAAGATCTAATCAAATTTTTAAAAAAAAAAAAAAAAAAAAATTATAACATTAGTTGACTCTTTAAATCTTGATGTAACCCCTAATCCTAAAAAAATAAATAATTAAACTCTTCGAGTTGTGTTATGTTGTGTTGTTGGAACACGCGAAATTAACTTATCATGAAATTGTTAGATGCAATGTGTTACACGGATTTATGCGAATAAAAACTATGCCTTAAAAAGCTAAATCTTATTCCAAATCGTATAAATGAAAACATAAACAGATCAAGATCCATAACAAGAGTCAAACTTTAAAATAAAGCTACATAGACCAGAACTAAATCATTCGCGAAGGAAAAGAAAGAAAAAAAAAAAAACAGATCTAAAATCTACCAAACGAAATCTTAAAAAAAAAAAAAAAAGTGAGAGACAAACCTCCGGCGTAGTGTAACTGAAAAAGTCGTCGGCGGCGGCGGTGGAGGCGGAGGAGGAAGAGGAAGAGAAGATGATCTCCGTCGTGAAATGAGGAGAAGAGACGGAGAGATTTATAGAAAGGGAAGAAGAAAGGAAAAAAAGGAAAAAAAAAAGGTAAGAGGGAAGAAGCTGTTATTTATAACGACGGAGGAAACGGAACGCTTTAACGGTGACTGGTAAATTGAAGACGAGAATTTAAGTTTACCTGTTATATCCGGTCAAAAAGGTATACTTGTGAAGTCTACGTGGACTAAACGACGACGTTTGTAGCTGATCTGACCTGCTTCGTCTGATTTGGCGTTTGTTTTTTCTCTACGAAAACTTGATTTATCGGTTTCCCGTTTCTTTTTTTCTCTTTGGGACAATATAAACTTGACCGATACACCAAACTTGTTAGTGTTAGGTGGACAGTACATTTACTAGGTATTAAATTAAATACTACTAATATTATTTACTGCGATTTGTTTTTTTTATTAAATAGAAAGAAATTTTGACAACCTCTCTAAATATTTAATTTTATCTCTCCAAGTTGTTAGGGTTTATTCGAGGTAGTCCCAAGTTCCAATGTCAAAACTAGTGTATATTTTACTTCTTCCTTTAATTTATAAAATTTTGATCCATTAAAACATTTAATTATTTGTATTTTCCGGCTAAAAGATTGAAGAACTGGTTTTTTTTTTTGTGAAAAGTTGTACAGTACTTTTTATATATTTGGAAACGTGGACTTTACAGGATGAAGAAATAAAATTTTAGGTGGATAAAAAATACTTAAAGGCGTTGGACTTGGACCTACATATATCCGAGCCGGATTTTGCTAACTATTTTATGGGGAACATATAATTAATGTAGACCAAATATTGAGTCAATATAATAATATTAAGGTGACTATTACATAAGAATTTCGAGGAAATGGGGTTTTATTTTATTTTTTTGGTTAATTTTTTATTAGTATAATATGCAATGCCAGCAATGGGATAGACATGCATACGTGGAGTCATCGTCTGATATTATCTTTTTTCATAACGAAATATGAGAATTTTACTGTGGTCAGTTTATCACGTATTTGTTACTCGTAAAAAGTGTTGTTCATCGTGTTTGCAAGTGACAGAGAGTTATAACTGCGTGTCTTCACAAAAATCATCATTCATAATATGATAGCAAATTAAAACTTAGTTCTAAATAATGCTCAGTCTCTTCAGACAAATTAACAATTTTCATTACAATAGGATAATTTAGTAACAATGTAAATTTCTGCATAATAAAAACAGAGATTCTAAGCCTAACAACAAATTTGGGCAAGCTTCTCTCACAAATATACTAGCCACAACATTTTATTTTCCGAATTGAAATTCAGTTGACACAACATCATCTATTTAATTTTATCTAATTTCATATAATTTGACTTCAACCTTTTGCTTATCAATGAAAGTTCCAATTCTATTTAATTTTGTATTTTGTTGATTGATTCTATTTAATTTTATCTAATTTCATATAATTTGACTTCAACCTTTTGCTTATCAATGAAAGTTCCAATTCCGATCTCTTTCCACAATTACGAAAATTAACACATCGGATTTTAGTATCCGCATGTACTATGATGTAATTATAGTTTGAGGTAAGTTGCCTAGATGGCTATATCAAATGCCTAGATGGCTATATCAAATGGAAATATTCATTTCGAGGTATGATTGGCTAAATAGCTACTCAGTAGTGGTTAAAAATATATATTATAAGATACTTGTAACTTAGGGATAACATATCGTGGAATAGATGATTTAGCTAAAATAGATATCTTGTAGTAGGAAAATGATATAAATTATAAGGTGGTTAGCATTTAGGATAACATATCGTGGAAGAAAAGCTACCAAAAAAATGCAGTACACGTCGATGACTAAACAATTAGTGTTTTAAGCTGTTAACCATATGTTCCTCGTGTTCCTTTTTCATATTGACAAACATTTCATCAATTCATAGAATAATCCAGAAAAAAATAAAAGACCAAACTAAAACCCTTAATAATAAATAAGCAGAAAAAAAGAAGTAAGTTATCTGTATAAAAAGAAAAGGTATTTATGTTCAATATCTATATAAATATTAATAATTAAGTTAATAAATATGTGATCTCATAACTTAATGAAAACCTTTTGACAAAAAAAATGATGTGAAGTGACCTTAGTGCAGTGGCACGAGGTAAGTCCAATTGTAGAAGACATCATCACATTCGGGATCGAGTCCTGGTTTCTACGAATGTATGAATTTGGTTAATGGACCGACCAGTTGTGACCCAATGGTTGACAAAAAAAAAAATGATCTCGTGAATTATATCAATGGCCATTGCCGAATACTTTGTAGCCCAGAGGCTTTACCATTTGGTATTTTATTTGACATAATTTCTCTCTTTTTCCATAATTTAGTTGTAGTGATTGGACAAAAGATAATGCAAAGCAAAACAGCTATTCTTTCATGATAAAAAGTACTCGATCAATCCGTAAGTCTTATATGAAAATGCCGCAGCCAAAATTATGGGTTTTCATGTTCTCTATATATTATCTAGCTATAGTAAAAAGAACATATCATGTCTTTTGTCTTACCAACTATATTAATGTGCAAAGAAACATCACCTGTCTTTTGTTTTACCAACTACAAATCGCCAAATCGGTGGTTGCAGCTATTATTTTTATTTTGTCTTTATGTTTATTGTGATTACATTGATACGTTTTCTCCTGTTGCTAAGCTTACTAGTGTTAAACTTATTTTGGGTTTAGCAGCTATACATAGATGGACCCTAACACAGATGGATGTGACTAATGCTTTCCTTCATGGAAGCTTAGACGAGGAGATCTACATGAGTTTTCCTCAAGGCTATACTTTTCCGGGTGGTACACAACTTCCTCCTAATGCAGTTTGTCGGCTCCATAAATCTCTCTATGGTTTAAAGCAGGCTTCTCGCCAATGGTACCACTGTTTTTCTGGAGTAATCCTCAGAGCCAGTTTCACTCAGTGTCCTGGTGACAACACTCTGTTTGTCAAACAACGAGGAACACGGTTTATTGCTCTCTTGATATACGTTGATGACATCATGATAGCTTCTAACAATGACAATGATTTACAGGAGGTTAAGACTATCTTGCATGCTGCTTTCAAGATTAAAGATATGGGAGCTCCTAAGTTTTTCTTGGGATTAGAAATTGCTCGTAATAGCAGTGGTATCTCTGTTTGTCAAAGAAAATATGCTCTCGATATCTTGGCTTCAACAGGGTTGTTGGCTTGCAAACCTTGCAGTGTTCCTATGAATCCCAGTGTACATTTTACAAAGGACATGGGTACTCCCCTTGACTCTGCTCGTGCTACATCTTACAGAGAGCTCATTGGGGGACTGCTTTATCTCACCATCACTCGGCCAGACATCACATTTGCTGTCAACAACTTAAGTCAGTTTCTCTCTTGTCCTGCGGATGTGCATCTCCAAGCAGCATACCAGATTTGCCACTATCTCAAAGGTAACCCTGGTCAAGGACTTTATTATGCTGCTAACTCGGAACCTTGCCTTAATGTTTTTTCTAATGCGGATTGGGGTAATAGTCCTGAAACTAGAAGGTCTATCTCTGGCTTTTGTGTTTATCTGGGAAAAAGCTTGATTAGTTGGAAGTCTAAGAAACAGCAGGTTACTAGTCATAGCAGTACAGAGTCCGAATATCGCAGCATGGCTCTTGCCACTTGTGAACTTTTGTGGTTGAATCAGTTGCTCAAAGATTTGAGGGTTACTGTCACTTCACCTACGAAGTTGTTTTGTGATAACAAGTCGGCTATTGACATCACCACCAACCCCGTGTTTCATGAGAGGACGAAACACATCGAAATTGACTGTCATACCGTTAGAGATCAGATGAAGAACGGGTTCTTGAAGCTCTTTCACGTTTCCAGTGCAAATCAACATGCTGACATCTTGATGAAAGCTCTCCAGCCGGGTCCTTTCTACTCTCTTCTTGGACGCATGTCTATATCAAGTCTCTTTCATCCTTCACATAGTTTAGTAGTTTAGTTTCAGAGACTTGAGGGAGGTGTATTAGAATAGTAAACCGAATTCAATTATCTGGTTTATATCTATTATATAGTTTATGTAGGATTAAGCTTCCTTTTACTTAATCCTAACTTTGTATATAAACAAGTGTAACCTCACATTTACAAATTAATGAGAATATTAGTTTGTTCAGTTAGTATCTTATCCAAAACCTTAATACCTTCTTTTTTTTTTTTTTTTGTCAAACTTATTTGGTTTTTTTATTTTATTTTTGGACAAAAGTTTTGTCAAACTTCTTTTTTACTTTCTCTATGGTAAGTTCGAACCTATTTCTGGTTTCTTTGAAAAAGGTGGGAAAATAACAACTTGATCAAAACGTGTTTCTTGTGGTAGGAACCAAGTATGTTGGGTTGTTGCCCGACGACTAATAAGTAGATAAATTAGTTTGTTTTTTTCTTCTTTTTGTCACATTGTAAATTTTATTTTATATCACGGTTTTATACCAACATATATACATATAAAATGAAATTAAATATTATTTTTCTTAGAATGAAACGGTAGTACCCACACTATCTAAGCATTTATCATATCATGTTTGCCACTGGTCTTATCCCCTAATATTTTGTCAGCCCGTTTCGATTTCTATATCATACAGTTTACTTAGTATACAATCGGTCTTACGTATTTGATGATATATCATATATGTAAAATATTAATCATTATATGGTTATTATAATATTCAAATATTAGAAACAAGTTGGTACATGTAAGAATCGACCTGTCCACTATAAATCCCGTTCTGAATCTAGAAATAAAAAGATTAGAGATAATTAATTAAATCGTATATATGTTTTTTTCACAAAAAGAAAACATGTATAGAGATATTAAATTAATAAATAATATACGCTACTATATATATAGAAAAAACTAGTCGTGAGTCGTGACACTCGCCGTTGGCACGCATCACCGCATTGAAATTTTGTAATTGGCGTGATCACAAATATGTATGATTGTATATATTCATATTCATAATGGGTTGACAAAAAAAAATGTATATTAATGTGGCGTGAATGGTGCGAATTAATTTTGTAATTACAATCACGTGCACCTAATCCAGCCGGTCCATCAAATATTATTTTATACATAAACTATAATATAATCTAATCCTCCTATAAGTTAAGTTGGTCTTCTTGAGTAGCCATTTTATGCGAAAATGACCCTAAAACGAGTTTATGATTAATTTTATCTTTGTCAAATATAAAATGTAAACTAATGCGTGTCGACTTATCTTCATCGTTTTTGTAGAACAAATATATCATAAACAGACACATAATATTATGATTTATGACCATTTCTTTGGCGTTTGCGTCTTTGTTTATCATCCATACGAAACGAAACAATTCGTTTTTTAATTATACAAAAAGATTTGGCTTATTATGTAAATGATATCATATAAGTACTAAAACAAAATATGGTAATAAAACTCTGTCGCGAAATCACAAACCTTTCGAGTGAAGGTATCCATTCCTACACTACCATTAGTGAAACTTCAAGAAAAGTGAATCCACCTAATTGTTTCAAAAATAACGCATTCACAACACGATTACCATTTATGCAAATGGCATCTATGTCTGTTTCAACTAAAGGAGTAGATTATGGACTAATGGACCGAGGCCCAAACTCTAAAACAAAAACTATTGTCACGAGTCTTTTTCGGATTGGAAGAAGCAAGATGTTCAAGAACACCTTTGTATTTTGTACATACTATTTTGGGGTTATTGTTGGGTAAAATCTTTGAATTTAGGCATTTCTATCCATGCTTACAGAACTAGGCATTTTTGGAGAGGAGAAATGACAATATTATCCCTGGAAGTTGAACACATCTGAAGAGTGAAGGGGACCAGAGCTATTTGTGTTTCTTCTATGTATCGTGGAATTCACTTTTTTATTTTTGATATTTTGTAAGTTTCATTACAGCCCAAAATAGAAATAATCTTTCCCTTCAAAAAAAATAAAAGAACTATTGATGGTGTAAAATTATAATGGTTCTCTTATAATAACTAGATTTTAACCTGCAGTACACCGCAAGACAATATTTTTGCCAAAAAAAATTAAATTTTTTCTTGCTTGGAGGAAAACTACGTCATCCTTCATCTTTTCTTGCTTTCAATGGAATGATTCAGGATTGTGGTTTTTTGGAGTTCCCGTATCTTGGGGATTGTTTATCTTGGAGGGATTGGCGTGATAAAAAACCTATACGTTGTAGGTTGGACAGGGCTTTAGGGAATGAGGATTGGCATGAGCTGTTCCCAGACACGGTTACATAGTATTTGCCAATGATAGCCTCTGATCACAAACCGCTTGTGGTTACTATTGGCGCTAAAAGGCCGCGGGGGAAACAGAGTTTTATGTTTGACCGTCATTGGATTGGTAAGACGGGACTAATGGAAGCGATTACCTCGGGATGGGATGGGGGGTTAGACCAGGGTTCAATTCCTTTTTATAGATAAGATTGTGAATTGTCGAAAGGCGATCTCTCAGTGGCGAAAATCTCAAGTACCCTTTGGTTCCACATCGGCTAGAAGTTTTTTAGACAATGGTTCAGAACCAGTATAAATAAGATAAATATGCTTCTAACCACGAATGAGCAGGAAAGCTTGATTTATCAGGCATCCAAGTTTAAAAGTTTTATTCGGTTTGATCCAGTTTTTTATTTGATCAAATTAAAACTTTAAAATGTTTCAAAAAAATATTATAATATTTAAAAATTTAAAAAGTTTAAATATTATAGATATTGAAACTTTTTAAAAGTTCTTAACTTTTAAAAAGATTTTAAATATTATAATTTTAAAAATTTTAATAGTTTAAAATATTATAAATATTGAAACTTTTTAAAAGGTTCAAATATTATATTTCAAAACCTTTTAAAAGTTTAAAATATTATAAATATTAAAATTTCTAAAAGTCTTAGCTTTAGAAAGGTTTCAAAATATTATAATTTTGTAAATTTTAAAAATTTCTAGCTTTTAAAAGGTTTTAAGAGAATTATAATTTATAAATTTAAAAAGTTTAAACTATTATAAATATTGAAACTTTTAAAAGGTTCAAATATTAAAAATATTTAAACTTCACAGAATATTTTAAAATATTACAATTACTTATCCTCCATAGAAATTTTAAAATATTATACCTATACTAATAAAAAGTTGAAGCTATAAACTCCTAAAGGTGTCCATATAGGCTTTAAAACAACCAATAAGAACGAGATATTTAACTAATTAACATTTATGGAAATATAGTAGTAATCTATATTATTAAGATGTTTTAGAAAAAAAAAGTAAAAGTAAAATCTATATAAATAAAAGAAATATGTACAAGGATTTTGGTTTGAGAAGTTTCAATATGTGTGGATCTAAAACCGAATAAGTATATGGATGAAATTATCAATAATTGGGTGCATGTGTTGACTATTCTGGTTTTTATGAATTGCACAAATTTTATGAGAAAATAAATGATTTTGGTTTTGGAGTTTTATGGGTTAATAAGTTGTGTGGTAGTCTAAAAAAAAGATTTTTCAGTGGAAGAATGTGAAGAAGTTGACAAAGAAGAAGAAGAAGAATATATCGAAGAACCTGACGGTAAAAGTAACGATGACAATTATCATAAAATTTGACAATGAAAATGACAAGAAAGAATATGAAAAATAAGAAAACATTGAATAAAAAATATGAAAACATAGGTGGTAGCAATCAATTAAATATGAAAACGAGATAAATTCATGATTATAAAATTGTTTCATTTTTCTGGTGGTCAAAGAAATGGTTTAGGATATGTAAGGTCACCAGTTTGATCCGTCTCACCAGGATGTCGAGTTAAATTCATGATTTTTGTTTTATCAGATTTGATTTTATAACACAACTGATTTTTATATTTTTCAAACTTGTGTATCTGAAATTTATTTTCTTCCTTAATACTAATTAAAATTTTTATAAAATAATATTTCATCAAAGATCATCAATCATATATAAGTTCATCAAAATATATCAAATAAACCCACGCGTAGCGTGGGTTCAAAACCTAGTATTTATAATATTTGAAACTTCATAAACGTTTAAATATTATTCATATTTTTAACATTTTAGAAAGTTTAACTTTCTAAAATATGTAAATATTTATAATATTTCTAATTTTTATAAAATATAAATACTTATAATATTTAACTTTTTAAAAGTTTTAAATATTTATAATATTTAACTTTTTAAAAATCTTTATAATAAATCAAGTTTCCTACTCAATTGTATTATGAATTATTTTTGTCTCTTTTATAGTATGACTCTGAACTATTGCCCAATTTTTTTAGGTGATGTGGGATATTGTACTCGTATTATTTTATTCATCTATTGAGTAATTTGTATTACCTCATATGCAGTAAAAAATCACAATTTTTATTAACTAAATGCACTGTAGAATAATTCAAGATAATTTAAATATAAATTCAAATATAAATGAAAGGGAATCATATATTTATGTTTGAATGAGATAGAAAGATTTCCTTATTTTTTAAAATCTTACCTATAATTAATTTTGAAATTTTTGGTAACTAATATTAAAATCAATGCATTAAATGTAAACCAAAAAATATTTTTTGAGCAAAAACTGCTGCAAAAATACTATTATAGATGTATATTAATTAGTTTCTATTAGCTATATTTTCTCGATTTTTTTTATAACAGTCTACCCAAAAATACATTTGATTTCGAAATTTTCCTTAGTTAGTAGTTGATGATATTCGATGTATATATACGTAATGAAAAGAACTCTTACCATACTATATTTGGCCAATCGATTTTGTTCTCATATATTAGTTATGGTTTATTTGTGCAATTATTTTAGAGGTTAAGTTTGTAAATAAAATTTAAAATTAATATAACTAAAATGATATAACTCTACTTTAAAAATGTTAATATAGATTTGAACCATTTGGCCACAAGAACATAAACTCTAATGTACATAAGTCCACTAATAAAACATCAGGCAGTGAAGTGATCTTAGTACAGTGGCAGGAGGTAAGTCCATTTGTAGAAGGCACCATCACATCTGGGATCGAATCCCGGCTCCTACGAATGTAGGAATTTGGCTAATAGGCCGGCCAGTTGTAGCCCAATGATTGACAAAAAAAAAAACATATGGACTCCCACAAAAAAAAAGATAATAAATAAATAATAAGGTAGAGAATCGAGCAACTTGCAAGTCATATATATAAAAGTAAGGTTTCACTCTCTCTTTATTGATCCACTTGGTAATGCAATTTTAACAAAAAAAAATATTTATATTAAAAAACAAATTAAAAACAATTAATTTTCACATTTAACTCACATAATATAAAACTGAAATCATCCCTATAAATTCTCCCTATAAATTATGCATTAACTTTATTTCTCCACTAAGTTGTATTAATCAATTGTATTAAAACAAAACAATAAATTAGAATTGTAACTCTTATTTTTCTAAATGTAATTTTTCATCATTTCTCTTCCTATAAATACTCATTATCTTATTCTCTTAGTCTATCACTCTTTCATCCTCTCATCTTCTTCCACTACTCTTAAATCTCTTTTTTGTTTTGTTTTGTTTTGTATTTTTTTTTGTTATGTTGGGTTATAAAAATTCAAATCAAATATTAATGTAAAAGCTTAGTTTTAGAGTTTATATGATATGTATATCTTATATATTTATTTTAATCTTTTAAAATGTTTATCTCCATTTTCTATTTTATATTAACATCTTATAAGTTATTATTTTCATACTTCCTTACAATATTCACCACACCATAAGATCATAAAGTTGAAATGATCCATATGTAATTATCTATTATGTCTCTGGTTATCTCACATATTCATGTATCATTTCTAATAATTTATAAAGATCAATATTGTGACAACCCGTCCCGCAGACCCCACTAGCCCACCGCTAGCTGCCCCAACGGACCGTCCGTGGACCCTGCTAGCCCACTGCTAGTCGTCCCAACGGACCCCAAGCTGGCCCTGCAGAGCATCGATCCTAACCCATCACTGTGGATATCCCAATCCACCAGTAGGTTATTGGTGCGCCAGGCATTCCTCGAACCCTAGTCCTCACCCTTTAACAACCTTCCCACAGGACAAGTTGTCACCAATTGACCTGCAGATCAATTGGTGACAACTTGTCCTGTGGGAAGGTTGTTAAAGGGTGAGGACCAGAGTTCGAGGAACGCCTGGCGCTGTAACATCCGCGAACCAATTTTTGTTGTTTTGGTGTGAGTATCGATCGATACCCTTGTGGCATCGATCAACACCACTATTTCTGGGTTCGTCGGGTTTGTTTTAATTCGCGATTTTGGTTTGGTTGGTTTGGTTTAGTTATCTAAACCGAGTATATAAGTGGAGAAGCGACAAATTAAGGGTTTTAGGGTGTCTGGTCGCCGTTTGCATAGATAGAGAGAGAGGAGAGAGCCTATTGTGGTGTGAAGGAGATTAAAGGAGAAAGATCAGAATCGTTAGGGTTTGGGAGGAAACAATTTCGGTATATCAAATCGTTCTCAAAGGTAATGAAATTTGGTAGGTTTATTCCCAAGTCTTTCATTGTCATTCGCCTTTTTACAGAAGTAGATTTGGATTTAAACTCCATGAGTTATTGGCAGTTTCGTAAGACACGTTTTCTCAGACGCGAGTTGGGACCATCGGAGATTGTAACTGAGATCGTGGTCTCGTGTGGTGCCTGATCGTGCTAAATATTTGTGGGAAGCTTAGTGACGTCTAGGGGTAGCTTTTCACCGGAGCGATTTGATAGTTAACGGTTGGTTTTTATTTTAGGGATTCGGCTTTGAGACTGTTCTTTTCTGATGTTTCTGTCCAGTTTTGCTATAAGTCGTTTTTGGTTGTGTGGCTTGTTGTAGGGCGTTGCTGGGCTGTTTCAGACGTTAGGAGAGTCTCAACTGGTTGTATTCGTTGTTATAATCAGTTGATAAGGTGATTGCATGACCATGGCTTATCTAAGCCTGAGAATCCTTTGTTGTTCTTGCTTGATTGGTGGTGCTTTGTGGTGTTGTTCTTGCTTGATTGGTGGTGTTAGTGGTGTTGTTCTTGCTTGTGGTGGTTGTGTTATGGTTCTTATAGGTTCCTGAAGGTTTTGGGTGAGGTTGGAACGGATTGGAGATGATTGGAAACGGAGGTTCGTCGTTTGGATTCGTGCAGTTCGCGTTTGCGAAGGGAGTGTCGGTCGACACCAGTTAGGTGTCGGTCGACACCATGTTTGGCCAGTGTCGATCGACACCTCTCTGGTGTCGGTCGACACCAAGTTGCTTGTTTCATGATTTTCCTGGTTTGTTTGTGTTTGGTTGTTATTTGTTAAGCATTGGTTTCTCAGTTGCTTGTGTGTATAGCCCAGTAGATGGGAGGATTGCCTCACTAAGTATTTGTGATAATACTTACGCATCTCAATTGTTGTTTGTGGTGTGCAGGTTTGTGACGTGGAATCATGGCAATGAGGAGGAGGATGATCTAGGGTCTCGTTTGTGTGTTATTGGATTTGTTGGTTATGTTGTTGGAACCTTGGTTAGTGTTATGTTAGGTTGCCGGATAGAAAGGTTAGGAATGTTATTGTATTGATGATGTTGTTGGTTTTGTATTATTCGTATGTTTCCGCTGTGCTTAATGTTATTGCTGGTTTAATGTTGAGTTGTGGTTTGGGTTAGTTAATTAAGTAGTATGGGATGCTTAATTATATATATTGTTTTTAATTAAAAAAAAGGGTCGGGTTGTTTCATTTTGGTATCAGAGCCTTTACGGTTCTAGGATGGTTAAATGGATGGTTAGAGCGGTTAGGAATTTAATTGGGTGAATTATTTTCCTTTTGCTTGATGCATGATGTTGTGTGATGGAATTGATTATGAGTAGTTAGTAAATTTGTTTGCGGTATTGAGTCCTAGTATCATCCTCTTCGAGCCTTCAATGAGATTCCACGGTAAGATGTGTACTCTATGTGCGGTTTTTGAATTGTGTGCTTAGCCTTCTGTTCTGGGTAGTGCAGATGGCTAGAGAGGGTGCTGTTGGTGGCGGTCGTGGTCGTGGTCGTGGGCGTGGTCGTGGTCGTGGTCGGGGACGAGGTCAGGTTCCTGAGGCCAGTGTGAGTGTAGCCCAGAGCATGGCCAGTGAGGAGGTGGTGGAGTCACAGGTTCATCCTAGAGTATCTGGAGACCAGGCTGGTTTGGGTGACGTTGTTGGTCACGGTGTTGCCCCGGGTGTGGGGGTTGCAGCAGGAGGTGCTCTAGGCAGGGAGGATGTCTTGATGTACTTGCTAGCTCAGGTTTTGCAGCGACTTCCAGCAGTTGTGCCGCCAGTGGTTGGTGGGCAGGATCCAGTAGTGCCGCCAGTGGTTGGTGGGCAGGATCCAGTAGTGCCGCCAGTGGGTGGTGGGCAGGTTCCAGCGGTGCAGCCTGTGGTGGGTTTGCAGGTAGGTGTGCAGCTGGGGGCCGAGGTAGTGGATGCTCAGTATGTGAGGATGATGGAGCAGATGCGGCATGTGGGAGCAGGGTATTTCTCAGAAAGTACCGATCCGAGTGTAGCAGATGAGTGGAGAGAGCGGATGGAAGATATTTTCCTTTCGCTTAGGTGTCCCGACCATTACAGGGTGGATCTGGCAGTGTTTTACTTGTCAGGAGATGCACGTGTGTGGTGGAGGTTGGTGACAGCACGGAGGGTTCAGCGGGGTATGTCTTGGGGGGGATTTTGTGAGGGAGTTTAACTCCAAGTATTTTCCTCAGGAGGCTCTTGATCGTATGGAGGCACGATTCTTGGAGTTGACTCAGGGGGACCGTACAGTGCGGGAGCTGGATGCAGAGTTCAGTCGGCTTGTGGGGTATGCAGGCCGGGCATGGGAGCCAGAGTCGGCTTAGGTGCGGAGGTTTTTGTTGGCTCTGCGGGATGATTTGAGGACTCGGTGCAGAGTGAGGAGCTATGCTACGAGAGCGGAGCTGGTTGAGGTTGCAGCTGGGATAGAGGATGACTTGAGGTCACAGTTGGTGGTGGTCAGTTCAGTGGCTCAGACCGAGAAGACATTGGAGCAGGGCATTCCAAGCAAGGATAGGCAGTCGGAGCAAAGGCGTAAGAGGAGGCGGGAAGAGACGACAGTGGCAAACCAAGGTGGCCAGGGAGGTTTTGGGCGCGGGAGCATGGATCACGTGTCGGCAAGCGGGCCCAGGGGAGGTGATTCGCAGGAGTACCGTCGAGTGTGTTATCATTGCGGGGAGGAAGGGCATATCAGGCGTTTCTGTCCTAAGAGGAGGCAGATGATGGAGGTTGCGGTGCAGCCGAAGGGAGGACCGGGTGTCCATTCCGGCGCTTAGTTTTAGCTTTTGTTTTCTTTCGTTCATGATGTATTTTCATTTGGAGTTGTAAACGATTATTGCATTTGAGGTTCTAATAAAAGTTGGAGTTCTTTGGTTTTGGGATTGTGAAACTAGTGGAAAAGAAATAGCTCGGAAATTCTATAAATGGAAAGTTTCCATAAATAGAGGGTTGCTACAAATGGAAAGTTTCCATAAATAGAATGTCATTATAAATGGAAAGTGTTATAGGAGTCAGAGCTTTTCTATTTTTGAAAAGTGTATGGAAATACCTTGAGGGTAGGGTGTTCCAGGGTGACCAGGTGGTGGTCATGGTGGTGTTCGGATTATGAGTTTTCGTGAAGGCGCAATGCTAAAAGAGGAAAGTTTCTAAAAGTAGAAGTTTCTAGAAATGGAAAGTGTTGAGGTAGATCTAGTCGGGAGATACTCGTTGACATCAGACTTGTTTGCTCAAGATTGTGTGGGCCCAACTCATGTGATACCGATAGCTCGATGGACTTTGTGGCCAGAGAGTGGGAGTGGTATGTCTGCTTTGGATGACGATCCGAGAGCGCGCTTTAGGGTGACGACCCAAGAGCGGGATATTTGAGACTCCCTGGATAGCGTAGCTGTGAGCCGTGGCTCGGCAGTGAGCCGGTATGTCTCGAGGGTTGCGACCCGAGAGCGGGGGGAGTGGGCGTGTGAGACTCCCTGGATACCATAGCTGTAGGCTGTGGCCTGGCAGTGAGCCGGTATGACTCGAAGGTTGCAACCTGAGAGCGGGGGGAGTGTGTGTGTGAGTGACTTCCTGGATGCCGTAGCTTAAGGTGGTTGGCCTGATAGCGAGCCGGCATGATTCGTTGGTTGCGACCACGGACGGGGGAAGCACTGAGTTGTGAGCAAATAGTGTCTTTGATGTGAGTATATTGACTAGAGGGAGACCTCGTGGTTCAGTCGGAGGTGTGCGGGCTGTTGCGACAGTTGCACGGGAAACCTTGGCTGACGGTGTTCAGTCTGGTCGGAGGACGTGCGGGCCGTGTTGACGGTGGCATGGAGGTCCTTGACGGATGGACGGTGTTGCGGGATTAGAGGACGAATCCTTATTGGTGGGGGAGAATTGTAACATCCGCGAACCAATATTTGTTGTTTTGGTGTGAGTATCGATCGATACCCTTGTGGCATCGATCGACACCACTATTTCTGGGTTTGTCGGGTTTGTTTTAATTCGCGATTTTGGTTTGGTTGGTTTGGTTTAGTTATCTAAACCAAGTATATAAGTGGAGAAGCGACAAATTAAGGATTTTAGGGTGTCTGGTCGCCGTTTGCAGAGATAGAGAGAGAGGAGAGAACCTATTGTGGTGTGAAGGAGATTGAAGGGGAAAGATCAGAATCGTTAGGGTTTGGGAGGAAACAATTTCGGCATATCAAATCATTCTCAGAGGTAATGAAATTTGGTAGGTTTATTCCCAAGTCTTTCATCGGCATTCGCTTTTTTACAGAAGTAGATTTGGATTTAAAGTCGATGAGTTATTGGCAGTTTCGTGAGACACGTTTTCTCAGACGCGAGTTGGGACCATCGGAGATTGTAACTGAGATCGTGGTCTTGCGTGGTGCCTGATCGTGCTGAAAATTTGTGGGAAGCGTCTTGACGTCTAGGGGTAGCTTTTCACCGGAGCGATTTGATAGTTAACGGTTGGTTTTTATTTTAGGGATTCGGCTTTGAGACTGTTCTTTTCTGATGTTTCTGTCCAGTTTTGCTATAAGTCGTTTTTGGTTGTGTGGCTTGTTGTAGGGCGTTGCTGGGCTGTTTCAGACGTTAGGAGAGTCTCAACTGGTTGTATTCGTTGTTATAATCAGTTGATAAGGTGAGTGCATGACCATGGCTTATCTAAGCCTGAGAATCCTTTGTTGTTCTTGCTTGATTGGTGGTGCTTTGTGGTGTTGTTCTTGCTTGATTGGTGGTGTTGTTCTTGCTTGTGGTGGTTGTGTTATGGTTCTTATAGGTTCCTGAAGGTTTTGGGTGAGGTTGGAACGGATTGGAGATGATTGGAAACGGAGGTTCGTCGTTCGGATTTGTGCAGTTCGCGTTTGCGAAGGGAGTGTCGATCGACACCAGTTAGGTGTCGGTCGACACCATGTTTGGCCAGTGTCGATCGACATCTCTCTGGTGTCGGTCGACACCAAGTTGCTTGTTTCATGATTTTCCTGGTTTGTTTGTGTTTGGTTGTTATTTGTTAAGCATTGGTTTCTCAGTTGCTTGTGTGTATAGCCCAGTAGATGGGAGGATTGCCTCACTAAGTATTTGTGATAATACTTACGCATCTCAATTGTTGTTTGTGGTGTGCAGGTTTGTGACGTGGAATCATGGCAATGAGGAGGAGGATGATCTAGGGTCTCGTTTGTGTGTTATTGGATTTGTTGGTTATGTTGTTGGAACCTTGGTTAGTGTTATGTTAGGTTGCCGGATAGAAAGGTTAGGAATGTTATTGTATTGATGATGTTGTTGGTTTTGTATTATTGGTATGTTTCCGCTGTGCTTAATGTTATTGCTGGTTTAATGTTGAGTTGTGGTTTGGGTTGGTTAATTAAGTAGTATGAGATGCTTAATTATATATATTGTTTTTAATTTAAAAAAAAGGGTCGGGTTGTTTCAGGCGCACCAATAACCTACTGGTGGATTGGGATATCCACAGTGATGGGTTAGGATCGATGCCCTGCAGGGCCAGCTTGGGGTCCGTTGGGACGACTAGCAGTGGGCTAGCAGGGTCCACGGACGGTCCGTTGGGGCAGCTAGCGGTGGGCTAGTGGGTCCGCGGAACGGGTTGTCACAAATTTAATATTTAAAGATCAATATAATTATCCATTTATAAAGACTATTTTGTTTTGTAATCCAATTGATAAATCTGCAGAGATCAATATATATATATATATATATATTTATGATTTGAGGTTTTTGAAAACAAAAAGAACATAATTAAACAATTGGTTTTTTTTTGTGTCTTTAATCAAAATAAAAAATGATCCAAAAAACAAAACATATTCAACTGGAACTTAAATATAAAAATAAAATATAATTTTAAAAATATCATTTCACTAAATTCTCTAAAGATGAAACTATTAGTATGAAATCTAGCACTATAAATTAAATTGATGAGTGAAAACCAAAAAAATAGAAGTTATCCTTGGGATTTTAAAAATTATTGAGATTGAAGAATTCATATAATTTTATAAGAAACTAATTTAGTTTGTCACTTAAAAAGTAATATTTTTTATTTTGAAATATTATGTTTAAGTGTTGAGTTTATATCAACAAACAACCAAATCATGTGAATTTTGATTCAGCCACTTGGTGTTCCTTTTATTTTAGGTTATAAAAAATTTAAATATTTATTTATAATTAAAGACATGTAACTCCATTTAACTCAAATGTAACTCCTATCCAATAATTATACATTAATTCATGCCTCCTACTAACTTATTTATCTTTGAAGAGAAAATATTTTTGGTTAAATTTTAATATTTTTTATTTATTTTGGTTGGCTAAACTTATATTCATATTTTGGTTGGCTAAATTAAAATATTTCTCATGTAAAGTATTGTTTATAATATATTTCTCATTTCAAAGTTTAAAGCAATATATCATATATATAAAAGTAAGGTTTTGGTCTCTCCTTATTAATTGATTTTCATTTAATGTTTTCTAATTTTTTTTTTTTTGCTTTGTAATTGCTTTAAACAATATTTAAGACCCAATAAACAAAATACATTTAACTCACACATTAAAATAAAATTATAACTGAAAATAAAATAAATTATGCATTAATCATATTCTACCACTCAATTTTATTCAAACACAATAAATTACTATTGTAATTCCATAGTTCTAAATGTAACTTTCATCATTTCTTATCATATAAATAAGCATTCTCTCAATTTATCATTCTCTCATATTGACATTCTTTTACTATCTCATTTTCACATTCTCTCATTCTCTTCTACGATACCTCAAATCATTTTTCGTTTTTTTTGTTATTTTTGATTTCTTATTTTTGTTGTATGGGTTGTAAAAAACAAATGAAATATCATTGTAAATTGTTAATGCTAAATTTTAATTTTAGAGACTACATGATATATATTTTACATTGTTCTTATTTTAAAAGATTTATCTCCTTTATCTAATTTGGATTATTATCTTATAAGTAATCATTCTCTCCTCCTCTCCCACCAATATCAAATGTTGTTATATATGTGTTGTAAGAGTTTGATTCTATATTTTAATTTAGAAAGTATTATATATATGTATATATATATTACATTGTTCTATTTTTTAAAGATTCATCTCCATTATCTAATTTGGATTACCATCTTATAGTAAACATTCTCTCCTCCTCTCCTACCAATATCAAATGTAGTTATATCTCATATGTGTTGTAATTTGTAAGAGTTTGATTCTATATTTTAATGTAGAAAGTAATATATATATATATTTAACATTGTTTTCAATTTTTATTTTATTTATATAAAAAAATATTTCTTTTATATTTCTTGCCTTTCTAATCTATTCATATTTATTTTTTAAATTTGCATAGTTAAATTTAAATTCACATATGTTGGTTTTAACAAAACAATCAACTTTATTTGAGAATTAGATGTTCCTATTCATTTTTAAACGATCAATGTGTAACATATAAGCATTTTGTCTTGCAATCACAAGTTCCATTTCCATTGCTTAACTTCATCGTTAAACTATAATATATGTTGTCCTATTTGTAGGAATAACAACATACTTATTTAATTTCTTTAAAAGAGCAGATGATTAATCGAAATAAACATTTCTCCAAATTTTAATTGTCCGGTTTGTGTGGTTGGTTTAGGAAATCCCTAAAATCGAGTTTTAAAAGGGGGAAAATGACCTAGGGTCGTGTTTGGTTGTTGTTTCGCCGTTTTTAGAGAAAAACAAAAGAGAGAGTTGGTTCTTGAGCTTTTGAGAGAGATTGATGAGATTCCTTGCTGTTCTTGGGAGATATAAGGCTGGGAAGGTGCTAGAAGCTTGCTAGGAGTGAGAAAATTCGTTCTTATTGGTCAGAATCTTTCTACAGAGAGGTGAGTGCATAAACATGACTAATCTAAGCCTTTGATTCCCATGTTCTTGCTTGTTGTTGCTTGTTTGTGTGTTTTTCTTGCTGGGATTGGTTGATACAGGTTCCTATGGAGGTATAAGGTTTGGGTTTTGAGTATTGGACGATTTGGAGGAGATTTGGGAGCGAGATTTGACTCTCGACTTCGCGCGGATTGCAGTTGCAGAGGGAGTGTCGATCGATACCACTTGGTGTCGGTCGACACCAGCAAATTGGGCATCGATCGACACCATTGAGCCAGTGTCGGTCGACACTAGGCTGGTGTCGGTCGACACCTCCCTTCCAGCGAGACGATGTTTGATTTCCTGGTTTGTGTGTTTGTTTGTTGCTTGTTTGGAACTTTGGAATCATTGTTGCTTGTGTGTATAGTCCAGTAGATGGGAGGAATGCCTCACTGAGTGTTTATCAAATACTCATGCATCTCAATTTGTGTTTGTGGTGCAGGTAAAGGCAAAGTGTGATCGTGGAATCAAGGCAATGAAGAGGAGGATGTTCTAGGGACTCGATTGGATGTTGTCTGGCATTGTTAGGTTGCTAGAGTTGAGTCCTAGAATGTTGCTTAGGATTGCTGGTTCACTGGTTGATGTTGTTTGGATTATTAGTTTATGATTGGAATTTAAACTAGATTTTATTTTATTGGTTATTGGTTTATTGGATATTTATTGGTTTATTTTTGCGCTGTTGATTGTGAATGTGGTTAGGTGGCTAGTGGGTATGGGACCACTAGTTGTAGTTTATTTATATATATATATATATATATATATATATATATATATATATATATATATATATATATTTATTACTTATAAAAAAAAAAGGTCGGTTGTTTCATTTTGGTATTAGAGCCCTTACGGTTCTAGGTTTGGATTCACTAGGTTTCTGTTGTGATGTTTGGGATTGCATGTCTTGATTGATTATGTGAGTTAGTCAATTGTGTGTGGCATGGAGTCCTAGAACATCCTCTTCGAGCCGACTGTGTGATTCCACTGTGAGTTTATGTTTCTGTGTTGTATTGGAAATTGTTTGCTTAGCCTTCTGTTCATGGTAGTGCAGATAATTAGAGAGGATGTTGTGGCTGGTCGAGGTCGTGAACGCGGACGTGGTCATGGACGCGGACGTGGTCGTGGTAGGGGTAGAGTCCCAGTGGTTAGTGAGACCGAGGACCAGAGTGTGACAGCTGAGGGTGTTGGCGAGTCGCAGGATGTTCCGGGGGATTCCGTGAGTGTGGCAGGAGGGGGCGGTGTTGATGGTTCAGTGGCCGGTGATGCTAGGGTCCCGGTGTGGGAGTCCCAGCGGGTGGAGTCCCTGGTACTGACGTTGCGGCTATGCTAGCAGAGGTGTTAGCGCGGTTACCACCTGTGGTACCGGCGCAGGCTCGGGTAGTGCCACAAGTGGTGGCGGAGGAGCGGCAGCCAGTGGCTGTGGATGTGGGACTCCATTCTCGTTATCTCAGCATGCTGACAGAGATGGGCCATATTTGTACCGAGCAGTTTTCAGGAGGTGTAGATCCTACTGCGGCGGATGCATGGAGGGCGAGTGTGGAACGTAACTTCCATACTCTGAGATGCCCTGAGGAGTTTTGGGTGGACATAGGGGTCCATCATTTGGTTTGTGATGCTCAGATATGGTGGAGATCAGTGGCTGCTAGGAGGGTGCAGAGGGAGATGACTTGGGCTGACTTCGTCTTGGAGTTAAACCACAAGTATTTTCCTAGAGAGGCATTTGACCGGTTGGAGGAGCAGTTCCTTCAGATATCTCAGGAGACGCGGTCAGTGCGGGAGCTGGACTTGGAGTTCAGTCGACTTCTTTGTTATAGGGGTCGGGCTATGGAGCCTGAGGTGGCTCAGATCAGGAGGTTTTTGAGGCCTCTACGTGATGATTTGAGAGTTCACTGTAGAGGGCGGAGTTATGCTACGCGTGCAGAGCTGGTTGAGACTGCAGCAGAGATTGAGGAGGATATCCGGGCACAGTCAGTCGCGGTAGCTCCAGCAGTTCAGCCTGGTAAGGCTCAACAGCAGGGTGGTTCCAGCAGGGGCGGTAGGTCTGCACAGGGAACCAAGAGGAAGTGGGAGGCTACGCAAATGCAGAGTGGTGCGAGGTTCTTCAAGTGTGGGAGCAAGGATCATAAGATTGCTAGCTGTCCCAAGAGGAGTGATCCGATGGCAGGGCCTCGAGTATGTTATCATTGCAGGGAGCCAGGGCACATCAGGCCTTTTTGTCCCAAGTTGCAGCCGGCAGCAGTGGCAGCGTTGCAGCAGGTGCAGCCTGGAGGTTAGCATGTGGCACGGATTGAGCAGGCGCCACGTGTTTACACGACAGCAGAGACTGGTGGAACCAGTGCCGATGCGATCACAGGTATAATTTCTGGTACTTAAAGTTTGTGAATTTTAGTAGGTTCAGATTGTATATGTTTCCTGTGATAAAGTGTTAGGTTCTCAACACATGAGGTTTGTGTAGGGACCTTGTTGGTGGGCGGGTTTAAGTCCCATGTTATGTTTGATTCTGGAGCTTCTTATAGCTTCATTACTCCGGAGTGTGCAGAGGGTGCGGGGATCAGCGGGGATCTTGGAGTGCGTGCAGAGTTTTCAGGGTTGCGGGAGGTGAGTTCCTGAGAGTGATTGGACGAGCTAGAGGAATTGATATTCAGATCGCAGGGGAGTCGTGGCCAGCGGATTTGCTTATCAGTCCAGTGGAGCTATATGATGTTATTCTCGGGATGGATTGGTTGCATCGGCATAGGGTGCATTTGGATTGCTATCGGGGCAGAGTGGAGTTTGAGCATTTAGGAGGGAAGTTGGTTTTTCAGGGTATTAGACCAACTTCAGGGAGTCTCGTGATCTCAGCCATTCAGGCTGGGAAGATGATCGAGATGGACCGTGAGGCTTATCTGGTTACTATATCTATGCCAGATTCAGTGGGGAAGTCTACGGTTAGCGGTATTCCAGTAGTGGAGGAGGTTGAGGATGTGTTTCAGTCTTTGCAAGGATTACCACCATCTCGGTCGGATCCTTTTACCATTGAACTGAAACCGGGGACGATGCCGTTATCCAAGGCTCCTTACAGGATGGCTCCAGCAGAGATGGCAGAGCTGAATAAGCAGCTAGAGGATTTGTTGAGTAAGGGATTCATCCGTCCTAGTGTATCACCGTGGGGAGCACCAGTGTTATTTGTCAAGAAGAAGGATGGGAGTTTCAGGTTGTGCATTGATTATCGGGGTTTGAACCGGGTCACTGTGAAGAACAAGTACCCTCTTCCTAGGATCGATGAGTTGTTGGATCAGTTGAGGGGTGCTACTTGGTTCTCTAAGGTAGATCTGGCGTCGGGTTATCATCAGATACTGATAGATGATGCAGATGTGAGGAAGACTGCTTTCAGGACGAGGTATGGGCACTATGAGTTTGTGGTGATGCCTTTCGGGCTGACTAACACGCCAGCAGCGTTTATGAGGTTGATGAACAGCGTGTTTCAGGAGTTTCTGGATGTGTATGTCATCATTTTCATCGACGATATCCTGGTTTATTCTAAGAGTCCTGAGGAGCATGCAGTGCATTTGAGGGCAGTTATGGAGAAGCTGCGGGAGCAGAAGTTGTTTGCCAAGTTGAGCAAGTGTAGTTTTTGGCAATGGGAGATGGGCTTTCTGGGTCACATTGTTTCTGCAGAGGGGGTTTCTGTGGATCTAGAGAAGATTCAGGCTATCAGAGATTGGCCTAGACCGCAGAATGCCACAGAGATCAGGAGTTTCCTTGGATTGGCAGGTTACTACAGGAGATTTGTGCAGGGGTTTGCAAGCAGAGCATGTCCTATGACTAAGTTGACAGGGAAGGATGTTCCTTTTGTCTGGTCAGAAGAGTGTGAGGAAGGCTTTGCAAGCCTGAAGGAGATGTTGACTACTGCGCCAGTGTTAGCTTTGCCTGAGCAGGGAGAACCCTATGTGGTTTATACAGATGCATCTAGGGTTGGTTTGGGTTGTGTTCTGATGCAGCATGGGACGGTGATTGCCTATCCTTCGCGGTAGTTGTGGGTGCATGAAGGCAACTATCCTACTCATTATTTGGAGATGGGTGCTGTAGTTTTTCCCCTGAAGATTTAGAGATCTTATCTTTATGGTGCAAAGGTACAGGTGTTTATAGATCATAAGAGCCTGAAGTATATATTCACTCAGCCTGAGCTGAATTTGAGATAGAGGCGGTGGATGGAGCTTGTGGCGGATTATGATTTGGAGATAGCCTATCATCCTGGTAAGGCTAACATGGTTGCAGATGCTCTGAGTCGGAAGAGAGTAGCTTCGGCTCAGGAGCAGGAGATGGAGTCTCTGGTAGGGGAGATCAGTGCTTTGAGCTTGTGTGCTGTTTCACAGGAACCGTTGGGTTTGGAAGCAGTAGATAGAGCAGATCTCCTGAGTACAGTGCGGTTGGCTCAGGAGAAGGATTTGGGGCTGGTGAATGCCTCTAAGGATGTGGATTTAGAGTATGAGGTCTCAGATAATGGTACTATGTTGGTGCTTGGTCGGGTTTGTGTGCCTAAGAATGAGGAGTTGAGGCAGGAGATTCTGAGAGAGGCTCATGCGAGCAAGTTGTCTATTCATACAGGAGCGACTAAGATGTACCGTGACCTCAAGAGGTACAATCATTGGGTCAGGATGAAGAAGGATGTGGCTAGTTGGGTTTCGAGGTGTGATGTGTCAGCTAGTGAAAGCTGAGCATCAGGTTCCTGGCGGGTTACTGAAGAGTCTACCCATTCCTGAGTGGAAGTGGGATATGATCACTATGGATTTTGTGGTAGGATTGCCAGTGTCACGGAACTTTGATGCTATTTTGGTCATTGTGGACCGGTTGACTAAGTCAGCACATTTTCTGGCCATTAAGAAGACTGATGGAGCAGCGGTCTTGGCTAAGAAGTATGTGAGAGAGATAGTCAGATTGCATGGGGTGCCAGCGAGCATTGTGTTTGATAGGGATTCTAAGTTCACTTCGGTGTTCTGGAAGGCATTTCAGGCAGAGATGGGCACTAAGGTGCATATGAGTACAGTTTATCATCCCCAGACAGATGGGCAGTCTGAGAGGACGATCCAGACGTTGTAGGATTTTCTGAGGATGTGTGTATTGGATTGGGGTGGCCATTGGGTAGATCACCTGAATCTGGTAGAGTTTGCTTACAACAACAGTTATCAGGCGAGTATTAAGATGGCTCCTTATGAGACTTTCTATGGGAGACCATGTCGTACACCATTATGCTGGACTCAGGTGGGGGAGAGGAGCATGTTTGGTGCTAGTTTTGTTCAGGAGACCTCAGAGAAGATTCGGGTTCTCAAGCTGAACATGAAGGGGGCTCAGGATAGACAGAGGAGTTATGCTGATAGGAGGAGGAGAGATCTTGAGTTTCAGGTAGGAGACAGAGTGTACCTCAAAATGGCCATGTTGCGGGGTCCGAACAGGTCATTTTCAGAGACTAAGTTGAGTCCGAGGTATATGGGTCCATTCAGAGTGATTGAGCGGGTTGAACCAGTGGCATATAGGCTGGAGTTACCTGAGGTGATGCGTGCATTCCATAAGGTTTTCCATGTGTCTATGCTGCGGAAGTGTCTCCGTGAGGGTGAGCAGGTGTTGGCTAAGATTCATGAGGATCTTCAGCCTAACATGACATTGGAGGCGAGACCAGTGAGGGTTCTCGAGAGGAGGATCAAGGAACTTCGGAAGAAGAAGATTCCTTTGATGAGAGTCCTGTGGGACTGTGATGGTGTTGAGGAGCAGACATGGGAACCTGAGGCAAAGATGAAGGCAAGGTTCAAGAAGTGGTATGAGAAGCAAGCCGCGACTTGAGCTTGTTTAGCCTGGTCCCATCTGTAATCCGTGGCTGGAGCGGGAATGGAGTATTCCAGCCCATCTCTCTTGTTACTCGGTCGCTTGGGGTGGTTGGTTGTGCGACTCAGTAACAAGATGAGGTGGTGTTCGGGGTACAAAGTTTCCGTGAGGCGGGGTTTTTGGAGGAAAGTTTTCCTGGAATAGATGTTTCCAAAAATGGAAAGTTTCCAAAAATGGAAAGTGCTAAATATGGAAAGTTTTACGGGAGTTAGAATTTGTCTATTTTAGCGGTGGAGAGCCTAGGAGGGGCTTGTGTGTGGCCCTAGTGGCGGACTTTCGAGTCAGTGTGCCCGTGTGTAGCGGTCTTTTTAGACATTGTGTGGCCTTTGTGGCGGGCTGTTTAGCCGTGTGTGGCCTTTGTGGCAGGCTGTTTAGCCGTGTGTGGCCTTTGTGGCGGGCTGTTTAGCCAATTGCGTGGCCTTTGTGGCGGGCTGTTTAGCCAGAGTGTCTTTGTGACGGTCCTTCGGGACAGAGGGTCTTTGTGACGGTCCTTCGGGACAGATGGTCTTTGTGACGGGCTGTTTAGCCAGAGTGTCTTTGTGACGGTCCTCTTTAGGACATTTGTTTGGCCTTGGTGGCGGTCCTCTTTAGGACATTTGTTTGGCCTTGGTGGCGGTCCTCTTTAGGACATTTGTTTGGCCTTGGTGGCCGTCCTCTTTAGGACATTTTGTTTGGCCTTGGTGGCGGTCCTCTTTAGGACATTTTGTTTGGCCTTAGTGGCGGCCCTTGTGGCATGTATATGATCCTTGTGTGGTCATGAGGTATTCCAGTGAGGGGATTTGTGGCTGGTAGGATATTGAGATGTTTTACGCGAGCCACGGGAAGGAAACCTGATTAGGGATAGGACTCAGACGTGTTCAGAATCGTTTGCTCGCGACTCTTGGGGGACTCTGGTTCTCCTAGTACTGCCATATTGAGAGACTTTGTGGATTGGGAGTATGGTTGGTATATCGACTTCGGACGACGGTCCGGAGGTGCGCTGTAGGGTGACGACCCGAGAGACGAGTTTGGATTTTTCCTTATATATTATGGCATGCGGGTTTAGGCCCGATGAGGAGCCAACTTTTGGCATGCAGACTTAGGTCTGATGAGGAGCCAATAAGAACTCAAGGTCTAGGCCTATGAGTAAAGGAAAGTCCAAAAAATCGAGAGCAAATGACGCCTGGAGCGTGAGTTTATTGCCTAGAGGTGACCTTCTGTAGATCGGTCGGAGGAGTGCGGGCCGTGGAGACGGTTGCATAGGAGTCCTTGGCTGATGATTGTTCGAGATTCGAGGACAAATCTAGATTGGTGGGGGAGAATTGTAACACCCGCAAACCTATTATTTGAGATTTTGGTGAGGGTGTCGATCGACACCACAGGAGTTGTTGATCGACACTAGTTGTAGCCGGTTTGGTCGGTTCGATTTTAATTATCTGGTTTGCGTGGTTGGTTTAGGAAATCCCTAAAATCAAGTTGTAAAAGGGGGAAAACGACCTAGAATCGTGTTTGGTTGTTGTTTCGCCGTTTTTAGAGAAAACAAAAGAGAGAGTTGGTTCTTGAGCTTTTGAGAGAGATTGGTGAGATTCCTTGCTGTTCTTGGGAGAACTAAGGCTGGGAAGGTGCTAGAAGCTTGCTAGGAGTGAGGGAATTCGTTCTTATTGGTCAGAATCTTTCTGCAGAGAGGTGAGTGCATGACCATGGCTAATCTAAGCCTTTGATTCCCTTGTTCTTGCTTGTTGTTGCTTGTTTGTGTGTTTTTCTTGCTGGGATGGTTGATACAGGTTCCTATGGAGGTATAAGGCTTGGGTTTTGAGTATTGGACGATTTGGAGGAGATTTGGGAGCGAGATTCGACTCTCGACTTCGCGCGGATCACAGTTGCAGAGGGAGTGTCGATCGATACCACTTGGTGTCGGTCGACACCAGCAAATTGGGCATCGATCCACACTGTGGGGTCGTGTCGGTCGACACCATTGAGCCAGTGTTGGTTGACACTAGGCTCACCATTGAGCCAGTGTTGGTTGACACTAGGCTGGTGTCGGTCGACACCTCCCTTCCAGCGAGACGATGTTTGATTTCCTGGTTTGTGTGTTTGTTTGTTGCTTGTTTGGAACTTTGGAATCATTGTTGCTTGTGTGTATAGCCCAGTAGATGGGAGGATTGCCTCACTGAGTGTTTATCAAATACTCATGCATCTCAATTTGTGTTTGTGGTGCAGGTAAAGGCAAAGTGTGATTGTGGAATCAAGGCAATGAAGAGGAGAATGTTCTAGGGACTCGATTGGATGTTGTCTGGCATTGTTAGGTTGCTAGAGTTGAGTCCTAGAATGTTGCTTAGGATTGCTGGTTCACTGGTTGATGTTGTTTGGATTATTAGTTTATGATTGGAATTTATACTAGATATTATTTTATTGGTTATTAGTTTATTGGATATTTATTGGTTTGTTTTTCCGCTGTTGATTATGAATATGGTTAGGTGGCTAGTGGATATGGAACCACTAGTTGTAGTTTATTTATATATATATATATATATTTATTATTTATTATTTAAAAAAAAAAATCGGTTGTTTCACCATGCTTACGACGTAGGGCGCTCTGCCAATGGTTTGAGCATCGTTACCCATAGTTTCACAATCATAGTCTCTTTGAACGTATCTGCTCAGCCTTTTAACTCAATTGTTTCAGTATTATAGTAACATTTATTGTAAAAACAGTTTTTTTTTTGGTTTTGAATGAATTTAACATTCAATCAAAAAAAAAAGAAGAAGATGATGAACAATACTGGGAGATGACAATGATTTTTATCCACAATACCATGATTCTCCACTCCCCAGTTCTTAATTAACAATTAAAACTAAAAAAAAACTAATGACGAAACAAAATTTGGGGAAGGAGATGATGAACAGAGAAATCCATTTTTATCTTTCAATTTTTTTAACAGTACAAGCCGTAAGGTTGAATTTTACCTTTCAATTTATTTTGGAAATCCATTTTATTTTTCCTATAAATCTCTTACAATCATCCAATATAATCCCTTTGAATCTCATCAAATCATAAACTTTTTTTTAACAATTCCAGCAAATATCATAAAAACTCTCTTTAAATCTCTCAAAATCTTAAATTTCCTAAATCTCATAAAATCCTCTAAAATCATGGTTTGAATACAACCTCTTAAACAACAATATACCCTAAGAGAAAATGGCACAGAAGGAACCCAAAACATATGACATAACACTTACTATCCAACCCTATATCCTAAAAAAGAAATAGAAATGAAGGAACCCAAACAAATCAGGTATAACAAACACTTGTATACAAATATGGGACTGAGGAAACCCCAAACAAATCACGTAAAACAAACACTTGGTATACAAATATGAGACTGAGGGAACCCAAACATACCGAATAAACCACCCCAAAGAAAGATAAAATGAGGAAAACTATAACTACCGAAGGACAACATAGTACAGAACATCAAAATCTATACAATATAACAACACTACACTAAGCCACAATACATATATAAACTATATTTATGTATTAACTAAGAGTAACATAAGAAAACTTTATCTACGAAGGCTAATATATCCACTCCCTCACAACATGATGATGGTTACATAT
The DNA here is from genome assembly GCF_030686135.1 of Camelina sativa. Lineage (NCBI taxonomy): Eukaryota > Viridiplantae > Streptophyta > Magnoliopsida > Brassicales > Brassicaceae > Camelina > Camelina sativa. The sequence goes on along the minus strand of NC_141896.1, from coordinate 28,326,608 downwards.
CCAGAAAAACGTTAAGCAATTAACTAAGTCTTACAAAGAATATGGCCACTCATCTATAGCAAACACACGTCAATAATGTTTAACCCATCAAATTCACATTCCAGATCAAGAAAGACGAAGGCCGTCTTACCTCTTATGCTAAAGTTTTATGTCTAAGACTAATCCACTGGTTCATTTTATAAGCCATGCAAATGTATTCTCCTTCTTCACCACAACCAATCTGCATTTTCCATATTCCGAGACTGTAACAGAGAGATACGGAAGAATAATAGCAAAAAAAATTGTCATCTTGATTCTTACGATTGACACAAGCCGATACTTAGTGCATGGTTCTTATAAGCCTTCATATAGCCTGCTGATATCTATCTCCCACTCCAAAGCCTTTGTCATTTCAAATTCAACATCTTGTGTTTCTATTCGTGGTCCAGCAAAATTCAGAACCAACTCCTTTCAACATAAAATTTAAAGTACATATGTAAAGATACACAACGATACGACACATATAAAAACTATAGATAAGGTGTACTTTAATGGCAACTAAACCCTAAGAAAACTAGCAAATGGTATGAACCCAAGGGAAAAAACACTAATACGGATTGTGAATATTAGTCTTCCTCCTTTGCAAACTAAACCCTAAGAAAACTAGTAAATGGTGTGAACCCAAGGAGAAAAAACTAAAACGGATTGTAAATCTTAATCTTCATCCTTTGCAATAGAAAGTAAACCCTTAGAAGACTAGTAAATGGTGAGAAAAAACAAAATACTTTATCTCATAAGTAACTCTATTATTTTTCTTAGAATGAAATTAAATAATATTTTTCTTAGAATGAAACGATAATATCCACTATCTAAACATTTATCCAAATCACGTGTTCCTTTTAACACTTATACTAGATCACAGTTGAAATTCATTTTATTTATATTGTATTTTTTTATATAAAATTTAATTTATGTGATTGTTTAAAAATATATTTTGCACAATATGTGGTTGTCTGTAACTGTATATGTGCTCGTACACGGTTTAAATCTAGTGATTAAATTTAATTCGTGCTTTAGCACTTTGGTGACTGAAAATTTCTCAATGATTTTTCAATCCCCTTTTGTGAGAAATTTCTTAAATTTCGTATCATCTTATTTCTTCATCCCTGCTTGGATTTTGTTACCCTGTAAAAAAAGGTATAATCAGAAATCACTTTTAATCCGTGGAAAGAGTGATTAAGTTTTGAAATTTTGTTACCTATATATGGTTAATTAAATATTCTTTGAAGATTTGATGATATTCTTTTTAAGAGGATCTTAAATCGAGATTTAATTAATGGTTACAACCCATAACATATAACCTATCAAATATCAAATAATTAATTTTATAACTTATATTATATAGTCTATAAAAAAAAGTTGTGTACTTCCGTTTTATTATATAGGGGATTAACATGTTTTCCTTTTAACTTTGATATATAAAAATGGGATCTAGCATTAAAAAAACTAGATTTTACCTCGCGGTACACCGCAAATCTATTATTTTTATTATTATTTTGATTATTTAATTTGTAATGTATGTTGTATTTGTTTGTTAAATTTCAAATGTTTTGTAAAAAGATTTACAAGGATTTTTTTGGGCGGTTGTGTGACTAAATATTAATATTAATATAATATAATTCGCTTAATATTAAAAAAAATTAATATGGAAACAAAAAAATATTTCAATTAAGTATATCACCAAATATAATACAAAGATTCAACTGTAATAAAAATGAATATATAAAACAAAAATAAAAATCTGAACTTATTAATACTCATGTTGTAACTATAAAATTATTATACCTTTTTATATTTATATATTGTACTAGTATTCTACCCGTACTCACTATTTGTATTAAATTCATATGTGATATTACATATGCGGTGTATCTCTTTAACTGTTTGTGCAATATATAAACTAAGTAACGAAAGAGAGTTCATGAAAGATATAATATGATTATGGTTTAAAAAGCTCAGAAGGGAAAATCACAAAAGTCCAAATATATAAGTCTTCAAGACATGAACGCTTAATTCAATGTAGAAGAAGTTGACGGTTGACCACACACACATAACTTATGTTGAGCTTTTTGTTGTGTTGAGAAGACTTGAGCTTTATGTCATGTTGACATTCTTGAAAGGCTTATCCTTTGGCGTAAGATCCATGTCGTGTCACTATAAGATAGAAAAGACTGAATTTATAAGAACAACTTCCTTATATTATTGTTTAGAAAAATCTCCTCTCAAAAACTAAACAATGTTTTCTCTCTTTTTCTTATATCTTGATCATACCTTGATCAATGATATATATAGAGTTTAACTTCCTATTTCTATTTGGACTAACTAATTCCTAATCCTTTAAGGAATTGTCCTAAGCTTCTTTCATCCTTATCTTCCTTGGCAAGGATGTCTTGGGCTTTAAGCTTTGAAGTTTATCCAACATTTTCCCCCTTAAACTTCAAATCTTCCTTCTTTACTTCATGAACTCCTATCAAGCTTCTCATTTCTGCAAACTTTACTCTAACCAATGCTTTGGTGAGGATGTCAGCCTTTTGTTCTATTCCTGGTACATGTTCCACACGGATGAGCTCTCTTTCAATACATTCTCTTATAAAGTAGTATCTTTTATGTATGTGTTTGCTCTTTCCATGAAACACTGGATTCTTTGCAAGTGCAATTGCAGACTTGTTATCAACATACATCATGATTTGAGCTTCCTTCTTCCCTGTAACCTCACTGAACAAATCCTGCAGCCACAAAGCTTGTTTAGCTCCTTCTGTTACCGCCATGAACTCAGCCTCACATGAAGACATAGCAACCGTGTCTTGCTTCCTTGTACACCATGTGATCGGAGTTTCACCAAAGAGAAATAAATGCCCTGTAGTACTTCTCCCATCGTCTTGATCAATGTTGTGGCTGCTGTCGCTAAAACCAACAATTTCTTTTAGACCTCCTCGTTTATATTTGAGACCATAAGATGATGTACCTCTAAGATATCTCAGAATCTGCTTGATAATTTCTCCATGAGGCTTCCTCGGACTCTGCATATATCTGCTCACAACACTCACTGCAAAAGACAAATCAGGTCGAGTGTGCAACATATATCTTAAGCAGCCAACATTTCTTCTAAACAGAGTGGGATCTATCTCTGCTTCATCAAGAGATTTTGAGACCTGTAGTCCGAACTCCATTGGGATTACAGTCGAATTACAGCTTTGTAGTCCAGCTTCTTTTAGGATCCTTAGTGCATATCCTTCTTGTTTAATGGTGATACCGTCAACTCCTTGATGCACTTCTATACCGAGATAGTACGTGAGTTTACCAAGATCAGACATTTCAAACTTAGAAGACATTCCTGTCTTAAACTCCACAATTGCTGCGAGGTTGTTTCCCGTGATGAATAGATCATCAACATACACTGCAACAACCAACAGGTCCTTTCCCTTCTCCTTTCGATAGACTGCAGTTTCTTTTAAACATCTCTTAAAGCTCATCTCCTTCAAAATTTGATCCAACTTGGTGTTCCAGGCTCGTGGAGCTTGTCTTAGGCCGTATAGAGCTTTTGTCGGTTTATAAACTCTATGTTCTTCCCCCTTTATCTCAAATCCTTCGGGCTGTTCAACGTAAACGTCTTCTTTCAATTCGCCGTGTAAGAAAGCCGTTTTGACGTCTAAGTGATGGATTTCCCACCCATCTGATGCGGCCATTCCTATCAGCATTCTGATAGTCTCCATACGAGCTACGAGAGTGAAAGCTTCTTCAAAGTCAACGCCACTCTCTTGCACGTACCCTTTAGCAACGAGCCTAGCCTTGTGTTTGTTTATAGTCCCGTCTGCATTCCTCTTGATCTTGAAAACCCACTTGAGACCAATTACTTTCACACCCTGCGGTCTATCAACAAGAAACCAAGTTTTATTTTTATTGATAGAGTTAATCTCATCCTTGCAAGCTAATCTCCACACTTGCATTCCTCTTGCTTCTTCATAGAACTGTGGCTTGTCATTGATCATTAAAAGCATTATCTCACTCTCGAGAGATGCTAATAGCACGTAATCCTCAAAACGTTTTGGCTTCTTAATTTGTCTTTCTGATCGTCTTAAGATCGGTTCTTGAACAACAACACTCTCATTGTTGTCACTGCTTTCTCGAGACATGTCAGTTTGAGGTTCAGGTTCTGCAATTTCCTCATCTTGCTCTGTAGAATGCGATGATATTGGACCACTACCAACATCTTCTATCTCACCCAACGCATATGAAACATCCCAGGCTCTCTGTTTTGACTGTCCTCTGTTCTGCTCCAACTCCACTTGTTGCTTTCATTGAAGACTACATCCCTGCTGACCACAATTCTCCTTGTAGACGGATTGAACAGTCGATAAGCCTTGGAACCAGGCTCGATTCCAAGATGTACTAACGACTGTGATCGATCGTCCAGCTTCTTGAGACCTGCAGTATCAGCTTTTGCATAGGCTAAACACCCGAAAACTCTCAGATGCTCAATGTTTGGTTTCTTCTCACGCAAACACTCATATGGTGTGATGTTGATCAATGCTTTAGTTGGTATTCGATTGATCACATACGTACTGTGACGAACTCCTTCACCCCACAAATAGTTTGGAATCTCCATAGCCTTGAGAATGCTTCTTGTCATCTCCATCAAGGTCCTGTTTCTCCTTTCAACCACACCATTCTGCTGCAGAGTGTATGGAGCAGTCAAATGTCTCTTAATTCCACTTGATTCGCAGAAACTGTTGAACTCACTTGATGTGAATTCTCCTCCCCTATCTGTCCTAAGAGTGATAATCTCCTTTCCCAGTTCCTTTTCAATCACACTTTTAAAAGACTTGAAACTTCCAAATGCATCGCTTTTCTCCTTTAATAAGATGGACCACATGTACCTAGAAAAATCATCCACAATAACAAAAATGTATCTGTTATGCGCAAGTGTTGCAGGTGTTATTGGTCCGCATAAATCAGCATGGAGAAGCTCCAAGGGCTTAGAAGCTCTGAAATTTGTAGCTTTTGGAAAGGGTTGTCGAGTCTGCTTCCCAACAAGACACGACTCACACAACATCTTCTCGTCTCTCACTTGAGACAAGCCAAGAACCATCTTTTGTTGAAACATAGACTTGATAGTTCTGAAATTTATGTGGCCAAGTCTCGCATGCCACTTCCAGGTATCATCATCAATGTGTGTGTGTAGACAGACTGGTCTTCCAACTGTTAGGCTTATCTTGTACAATCTATTAGTCGATCTCATAACTCTCACCAACAGCCTGTCGTTAGGATCATGAACTGTCAACCAATTCTCTCTCATCCGCACATCACAGCCAACTTCTGTAGTCTGTCCTAGGCTCAAGATATTGCTCTTGAGGTCAGGAATGTAGTAAATATCATTTACTAAAACCTGTTCCTCACCTTTGCTTTGAAAAATTATTGAGCCTTTACCTCTTATTTCCACACAAGATCCATCTCCAAACTTTACCTTGCCTCCAATGTTCTCATTGAGCTCAGAAAAGTAATCCTTATGACCTGTCATATGGTTACTAGCTCCATTGTCTAAATACCACATCCCATCCTCCTTGGTGTAGTTTCTTGGGATAACCCTTTCTTCATTCAAATAGACAATCTCATGTAAAAACAAGGCTTTGTCTGCTTCCTCTGTTTCTACAGTCTCGATTTTGTTAGCTTCTTGATTTCTCTGAACCTTCTCCGGACATTGTGAGGCGTAGTGAACCTTCTCCTTCTTGTCTTTTGCTTTGTTCTGTTCTGTATTCGACTGATCATGTGTGTTGTTATATTGCGAATTGTTTCTGCCTCTACCTCTTCTTCGGTAACCTCTTCCTCCATAGCCTCTCCCTCTACCACGTCCTCTGCCTCGAAAGCCACTATTTCCACTGTTATAATTCGTTTGATACTGATCTGTGTTAGAAAACATCAGTTTCGTTTGATTTTCTTCAGGAAGTCCTTCTCCTGCAATTCTTTCTTTGAAAGCTTTTAACCTTCCTACTATATCTTCGAAGCTTGTGGTGTTGAGGTTGAGAACTTGTTCAAGGGAAGCTACCATATGAATAAACTTGCTCCTAGGTAAACTGTTCAAAAACTTTTTCACAAGTCTTGGTTCCTCAATGATCTCACCAAGCGCCCCTGCCTTGGTTGCGATTTCTGACAATTTTCCAGCAAAAACATCGACCTTGTCACCTTCTGTCATTCGTATCTTCTCGAACTCCGACATGAGTGTCTGTAAACGAGCCTCCTTGACACGTTCAGCTCCAAGATTCCTAGACTGAATTGAGTTCCAAATCGCTTTAGGAGAACTCAAGTTACCAACTTGCATGGTAAGTGATTCTGGAATAGATTGAAACAACAAAGCAGTTGCTATGTCGTTCTTTTCTTGATCATCTGAACCTGGTTCTATTGTCTCCCAAACTTTCTGAATACGTAGCATGATCCTCATCCTCATGGACCATACGGTGTAGTTTGTTGAGGTTAGAAGAAGGCACTGCAGAGAGATCCCTTTCTCCAGCTCTTTTGGTTGAGATGATTCAACTATTTCTCCCATAGTTGTGGTTCGATGTTCAAAAACTTCTGTAATCGAAACACTACTCGATCGATTGAACCTAGAAGCTCTGATACCAAATATAAGATAGAAAAGACTGAATTTATAAGAACAACTTCCTTATATTATTGTTTAGAAAAATCTCCTCTCAAAAACTAAACAATGTTTTCTCTCTTTTTCTTATATCTTGATCACACCTTGATCAATGATATATATAGAGTTTAACTTCCTATTTCTATTTGGACTAACTAATTCCTAATCCTTTAAGGAATTGTCCTAAGCTTCTTTCATCCTTATCTTCCTTGGCAAGGATGTCTTGGGCTTTAAGCTTTGAAGTTTATCCAACAGTCACCAGACTCACCACACGACAATAAATTGCAACAATCTACTTGAAGAATTTCTCTGGCTTTGTCCATGAAAGCTAAGATTTTTAGTTGGTTTCGATGTCACTGAAACCAAAAATAAAAGCAAGCAAGAAGACTTATGACTATAAAAAGTGTCAAAAGAAAAAAAACAAACCTCGTAGCAGAACACATTTTCGGTAGTCTTCACAACAACTATATGTGTAAATTCAGTTAAGACATTGTTGCAAAATAGGACAGTGATATTGATATATTCTCCTACAATGGCAGTAACACAGATTTTGTTTCAGGCCTATCTCAAGGATAAAAAATCACAACGAACGAAATCATATAAGTAGGTAAAGCGAGAGAAAGAATGAACCTTCAGCGTTCTTGTGAAAGATGAGAGGAATCAAATCTTCTCCGATCCTTTCAATGATGCTCTTATAACTGGATGTTTAGCAAATTTCCTTATGTAAGGCACTATAGTTCTGCAAATTCAAAAACCCAATTCCTAAAATCAATAAAGTGTAAAGAAAAAGTACGCTTTAATGCCCCAGTTAAAAACAAATTATGTAGAAATGGATAACTATAAAACTACTCACGTTATCTCGAAAAAATATCGTCGCTTGTACACACAAGTTCTTCGAACGGCAAAAACGTAAGCCTGAATCAGAGGAATAGATTAATATTAGGGACTGAAAAAACCGACCTTTTAAAAAAAAAATAATAATAATAAATAGTAAATAATATAGTACTATAACTAGTGGTTTCATACTTACTAGCCACCTAACCACAATCACAATCAACAACAGAATAACAATACCAATAACAATATCCAACAATAACCAATGATAAAACCAATACTATAGCATAAGCAATATCCAATAACAAGATAACCAATAAACCAATAACCAATCATCAGAAAACATAAAACCAGCAACCTAACAATGTTTCTAATGACTCAACTCTAGCAACCTAATAATGCAAGACAACATCCAGTCGAGTCCCTAGAACATCCTCCTCTTAATTGTCTTGATTTCACGATCACACTTTGCCTTTACCTGCACCACAAACACAAATTGAGATGCATGAGTATTTGATAAACACTCAGCGAGGCAATCCTCCCATCTACTGGGCTATACACACAAGCAACAGTGATTCCAAAGTTCCAAACAAACAACAAACAAAACATACAAACCAGGAAATCAAACATCGTCTCGCTGGAAGGGAGGTGTCGACCGACACCAGCCAAGTGTCGATCGACACTGACTCTTGGTGTCGACCGACACTACCCCACGGTGTCAATCGATGCTCAATTTGCTGGTGTCGATCGACACTCCCTCTGCAATCACGATCCGCTCAAAGCCGAGAGTCGAATCTCGCTCCCAAACTCCCCCAAATCGTCCAATACTCGAAACCCAAGCCTTATACATCCGTAGGAACCTGTAGCAACCAATCCCAGCAAGAAAAACACACAAACAAGCAACAAACAAGCAAGAACAAGGAATCAAAGGCTTAGATTAGCTATGGTCATGCACTCACCTCTTTGCAGGAAGTTTCTGACCAACAATGGACGAATCCACACTCCCAGCAAGCTTCCCACACGTTCCTAGCCTTGAATCCTCACTCTCACAGCAAGATCTCACCCACAAAGCCTTGAAATCTCACAAAAACTCCCAAAAACTCAAGAACAATATTTTCTCCTCTTTCTCTTTGTTTTCAGCGGCTGGACAACCACAAAACACGACCTAGGTCGTTCCCCCACTTAAATAACACGGTTTAATGGTTCTCCTCAAACCAAACCGACCAAAAATTGATAATTAAATCGAACCGGTCGAACCAGAAAACAATCAGTGTCGATCGACACCTCCTGTGGTGTCGACGACACCCTCACCAAATTACCAAAAATGGTTTGCGGGTGTTACAATTCTCCCCCACCAATCTAGATTCGTCCTTGAATCTCGAACAACCATCAGCCAAGGACTCCTGTGCGACCGTCTCCACGGCCCACACTCTTCCGACCGATCTACAGAAGGTCACCTCTAGGCGATAGACTCACGCTCCGGGTGTTATTTGCTCTCGACTTTTTGGACTTTCCTTTACTCATAGGCCTAAACCTTGAGTTTTTATTGGCTCATCATCAGACCAAAGTCTGCATGCCATAATATTGGCTCCTCATCGGGCCTAAACCCGCATGCCATAATATATAAGGGAAATCCAAACTTGTCTCTCGGGTTGCCACCCTAAAGCGCGCACCCGGATCGTCATCCGAAGTCGATATACCAACCATATTCCCAAACCACAAAGTCTATGAATATGGCAGTACTAGGAGAACCTAAGTCCTCCATGAGCCGTGAGCAAACAATTCTGAACATGTCTGAGTCCTATTCCTATCCAGGTTTCCTTTCCGTGGCTCACGTAAAATATCTCAATGTCATACCAACCACATATCTCCTCACTGGAATACCTCATGACCACACAAGGATCATATACATGCCACAAGGGCCGCCACAAAGGCCAAACAAAATGTCCTAAAGAGGACCGCCACCAAGGCCAAACAAAATATCCTAAAGAGGACCGCCACCAAGGCCAAACAAATGTCCTAAACAGGACCGTTACCAAGGCCAAACAAAATGTCCTAAACAGGACCGCCACCAAGGCCAAACAAATGTTCTAAACAGGACCGCCACCAAGGCCACTCGTCCCGAAGGACCGTCACAAAGACCATCTGTCCCGAAGGACCGCCTAAACAGGCACTCTGGCTAAACAGCCCGCTAAAAAGGCCACACAATTGGCTAAATAGCCCGCCACAAAGGCCACACAATGGCTAAACAGCCCGCCACAAAGGCCACACATGGCTAAACAGCCCGCCACAAAGGCCACACAATGTCTAAAAAGATCGCCACACACGGGCACACTGACTCGAAAATCCACCATTAAGGCCACACAAGCCCCTCCAAGGCTCTTCACCGCTAAAATGGACAAATTCTAACTTCCGTAATACTTTCCATATTTAGCACTTTCCATTTTTGGAAACTTTACACTTTTGGAAACTTCTATTTCAGGAAACTTTTCCCAAAACCCCGCCTCACGGAAACTTTGTACCCCGAGCACCACCTCGTCTTGTTACTGAATCGCCAACCAACCACCCCAAGCGACCGAGGAAACAAGAGAGATGGGCTGGAATACTCCATTCCCGCTCCAACCACAGATTACAGATGGGACAAGGCAAGACAAGTTCAAGTCGCGGCTTGTTTCTCATACCACTTCTTAAACCTTGCCTTCATCCTCGCCTCAGGCTCCCAAGTCTGCTCCTCAACACCATCACAGTCCCAAAAGACTCTCATCAAAGGAATCTTCTTCTTCCAAAGTTCCTTGATCCTCCTCTCGAGAACCCTCACTGGTCTCGCCTCCAAAGTCATGTTAGGCTGAAGATCTTTAGGGATCTTAGCCAACACCTGCTCCCCCTCACGGAGACACTTCCGCAACATAGACACATGGAAAACCTTATGGAACGCACACATAACCTCAGGTAACTCCAGTCTATATGCCACTGGTCCAACTCGCTCAATCACTCTGAACGGACCCATATACCTTGGACTCAACTTAGTCTCAGTCAATGACATGTTCGGACCCCGCAACATGGCCATCTTGTGGTACACTCTGTCTCCTACCTGAAACTCAAGATCTCTCCTCCTCTTATCAGCATAACTCCTCTGCCTATCATGAGCCTCCTTCATGTTCAGCTTGAGAACTCGAATCTTCTCCGAGGTCTCCTAAACAAAATCTGCCCCGTACATGCTCCTCTCCCCCACCTGAGTCCAGCATAACGGTGTACGACACGGTCTCCCATAGAAAGCCTCATAAGGAGCCATCCCAATACTCGCCTGATAACTGTTGTTGTAAGCAAACTCTACCAGATTCAGGTGATCTGCCCAATGGCCACCCCAATCCAAAACACACACCCTCAGCAAATCCTCTACCGTCTGGATCGTCCTCTCTGACTGTCTATCTGTCTGGGGATGATAAGTTGTACTCATATGCACCTTAGTCCCCATCTCTGCCTGAAATGCCTTCCAGAACACCGAACTGAACTTAGAATCCCTATCAGACACAATACTCGCTGGCACCCCATGCAACTTGACTATCTCCCTTACATACTTCTTAGCCAAGACCGCTGCTCCATCAGTCTTCTAAATGGCCAGAAAATGTGCTGACTTAGTCAACCGGTCCACAATGACCCAAATAGCATCAAAGGTCTGTGACACTGGCACTCCTACCACAAAATCCATGGTGATCATATCCCACTTCCACTAAGAAATGGGTAAACTCTTCAGTAAACCGTCAGGAACCTGATGCTCAGCCTTCACTAGCTAACACACATCACACCTCACGACCCAACTAGCTACATCCTTCTTCATCCCGACCCAGTGATAGTACTTCTTGAGATCACGGTACATCTTAGTCGCTCCTGGATGAATAGAAAACCTGCTCGCATGAGCCTCTCTCAGGATCTCCTGTCTCAACTCCTCATCCTTGGGCACACAAACCTGACCATGCACCAAGATAGTACCATTATCTGAGACCTGATACTCTGAATCAACATCCTTTGAGGCATTCACCAGCCCCGAATCCTGCTCCTGAGCCAACCGTACCCTACTCAGAAGATCTGCTCTATCAACTGCTTCCAAACCCAACGGTTCATGTGAAACAGCACACAACCTCTACGCACTGATCTCTCCTACCAGAGACTCCATCTCCTGCTAAGGCAAAGCCAACACTGGCATAGTAGTCAACATCTCCTTCAGGCTTGCAAAACCCTCCACTCGCTCCTGTGACCAAACAAAAGGAACATCCTTCCCTATCAACTTAGTCATCGGACGTGCCTTGCTTACAAAACCCTGCACAACTCTCCTGCCAACCCAAGGAAACTCCTGATCTCTGTGGCATTCTGCGGTCTAGGCCAATCTCGGATAGCCTGAATCTTCTCCGGATCTACAGAAATTTCCTCTGCATAAACAATGTGACCCAGACACCCATCTCATGCTCCCAGAAACTGCACTTGCTCAACTTAGCAAACAACTTCTGCTCCCGCAGCTTCTCCAGAACTGCTCTCAAATGCACACTGCATGCTCTTCAGGACTCTTAGAAAATACCAGGATAGCATCGATGAAAATGATGACAGACACGTCCAGAAACTCCTGAAACACGCTATTCATCAACCTCATAAGCGCTGCTGGCGCGTTAGTCAACCCGAACGACATCGCCACAAACTCATAAACCCATACCTCGTCCTTCTTCTTGACGAACACCGACGCTCCCCATAGATAACTCCTAGACTTTAGACCTCTATCTCTTTATTACCACAAACACAATAGGATTAGGACTAGTTTCCAATTTAAGCATTCGTCAAGCTTATCCCAACAATCTCCTCCTTAAGCTTGAAGCTCTGTTTCAGCAAGTCTTGAACTCCCAAGAGATCTCTCATAACTCTGAATTTGTTCTTGTCTAAAGCTTTGGTGAGTATGTCTGCTCTTTGCTCAGTTCCCGGGATATGCTTCACCTCAATTTGGCCACTCTCAACCCTCTCTCTAATAAAATGATATCGTCTATGTATATGTTTGCTCTTCCCATGGAACACATGATTTTTAGTGAGTGCGATTGCCGACTGGTTGTCAATCCTGATCATGACCTTCTCTTCTGCAGCTCCGGTAATCTCTACCAATAAGTCTTGTAACCACACAGCTTGTTTTGCTCCTTCAGTAGCAGCCATAAACTCTGCTTCACAGGATGATAAAGTCACTACATCCTGTTTCTACGAGCACCATGTGATAGGACCTTCTCCAAGATAGAAAATGTGCCCCGAAGTGCTCCTACCATCATCTTCATCAACGTTATGACTACTATCTGTATAGCCTATTTACCGAGGCACCTTCATCCTCCCATAAGATAATCCAAGAGTAACGGTACCTCTAATATATCTTAGGCACTGCTTCATAGCTGCTCCATGCGACTCCCTAGGACTCTACATATAACGACTCAGAATTCCAACACAATAAGACAAGTCTGGTCTGGTATGCAACAAATAACGAAGACAACCAACATTCTTCATGTAAGTAGTTGCATTAATTTCCTTTTCTTTCTCTGCTTTCGATAGCTTCAGTTCAGGTTCCATCGGTAAAAGAACTGAATTACACTTCGTCATCCCTGTTTCTTCTAAAATCCTTTGAGCGTAACAAGCTTGACTTAATGTGATACCACCCTGATGTTGAACCACTTGCATACCAAGGTAATAAGTCAGTCTTCCCAAGTCACTCATTTCAAATTTAGAAGACATCTCTTCCTTAAATTTGTTAATAACAACTAAGCTTGTTCCTGTCACGAACAAATCATCAACATAAACTCCAACAATGAGAAGATCACATCCGATGCTCTTCCGATAAACAGAGGGCTCTTTCGAACATTTAACAAACTGCAACTTCTGAAGAATGTGATTCAACTTGTTATTCCAAACCCTAGGCGCTAGAGTCAAGCCATACAAAGCCTTATTAAGTTTATACACTTTTCCTTCATGTCCCTTTTGTTCAAAACCTTCAGGCTGAGAAACGTACACTGTCTCTTTGATCTCACCGTGTAGAAAAGCAGTTTTGACATCGAGATGGTGAATCTCCCATCCGTGAGAAGTAGCAAGATCGATGAGTAGCCGTATGGTTTCTATCCTCGCAACAGGTGCAAAGACTTCTTCAAAATCAACTCCATACTTTTGAATATAACCTTTAGCTACCAGCCTAGCTTTGTATTTGTTAATACTACCATCAGAGTTTCTTTTCAACTTAAACACCCACTATAGACCAATTGGTTTTTCCCCTATAGGTAAGTCAACAAGATCCCATGTCCTAAGTTTCTCAATCGAGCTTATTTCCTCTTCACATGCTCGTGTCCACTCCTTAGAATTTCGAGCTTCTTCAAAGTTTCTAGGCTCATTGTTCATACTAAGCAACAAGAATTCGCCTTCTTCTTCTGCAAGTAGAATATAATCCTCTAGGTATTTAGGCTTAACACTAACTCGAGTTGATCTCCGTAGCTGTGGAGATAGTTCTTCTGCAGAGGAAGTTCTAATTTCGTCTGTTGCTTCGTGTTCTTCCTCTGCAGTTTCCACTATACTCTCTAAAAGTTTATCTCCCTTATCCTCGTTGTAAGTCTTATCATCTATATTCCATTCTTCACCCGTATGATCACCAAACTCATGAAGACCATGATTTCCATACACATCAAAGCTAATCTTAAAACTTCCATCACCGTTTCCTATTTCTGCAGTTTTTGACCAACTCCATCCTTTAGACTCATCAAACACAACATCGCGACTTACTATGATTTTCTTTGAAACAGGATCCAACAATCTGTAAGCCTTGGAACCCGGTTATGTTCCTAAATGAATCAGTTCCCTTGTTCTGTCATCTAACTTTCTCAAATTTGGTTTGTCGACTTTAGCATACCCGATACATCCGAAAATCCTAATATGCTCAATAGTAGGTCTCTTCTCTCGCAAGAACTCATATGGTGTAACATCCTTCAGAGCTCTTGTTACTACTCTGTTTAGCAAATAGGTCGAATGTCTCAAAGCTTCTCCCCAAAGATAGTTAGGCATATTCATATGCTTCATGATACTTCTAGTCATTTCCAACAAGGTTCTGTTGCATCGCTCCACTACTCCGTTCTGTTGTGGGGTGTATGGTGCAGTCAAGTGTCTCTTTATACCAGCAGCATTGCAGAAAGAATTAAACTCATTGGATACAAACTCTCCTCCTCTATCTGTTCTAAAGGTTTGTATCTTCTCAGCAACTTCCTTTTCAATAATAGCTTTAAACTTCTGAAACTTAGAAAACGCTTCTCCCTTTTCCTTTAGCAACATAGTCCATATGTAGCGAGAATAATCGTCAATGATCACAAAAATGTATCTATTTCCAGCAGGTGTACTCGGTGTAATTGGACCACATAGATCTCCGTGTAAGAGCTCTAGTCTTTTTGTAGCTTGAAAACTAGTTGCTTGCGGAAATACACGCCTTGTTTGCTTGCCGAGCAAACACGATCTGCAAACTTCTTTTCCAAGAGCAAGTTTTGGAGCTCCAAGAACTAATCCTTTTCCCAGAATTGATGTTAAGGTTACATAGTTGATATGTCCCAGCCTTGCATGCCACCTACTTGTCTCGTTTATCTCAGAAAAATTCAAAAAAGTGTTGTCCTGCAATCCCATATGAACCTTATACAATCGATTTCTTGATTTCTCTGTTCTCACTAGTAGATTCCCTTCTTCATCCTTTATAGTCAAATAATTACCTCTTAGCCGTATGTCTAGACCTGCTTCAGTTGCCTGACCGAGACTTATGATATTGCTCTTCAAGTCGGGAATATAATAGACATCAGTCATCACTCTTGATTTTCCGTTCTGATCGACGAAAGCAATGGTTCCCTTTCCTTTGATGTCAACTCCTGAATCATCTCCAAAGCGTACTTTACCAGTTATAGATGTGTCAAGCTTGCTAAAATATCTCTTGTCCCCAGTCATATGGTTACTCGCACCATTGTCGAGATACCATATGTTGTTTCTAGTCGTGTTTGTCTCAAACTTGCTTGGTACAACTAACTTCTCATTTAAATAAACCACTTAATGCATCAAGAGCTCGTCTGCATCCTCTGTATCCTTATTATTGTTTTCTTCTACTTCCTGCAACTTCAACAGTCGGTCTGGACATTGTGCTGCGAAGTGACCAGTTTGAACACAACGAAAACATGTAATCTGTGAGAGATTTCTGCCTCCATAGCGACCTCGTCCTCTACCTTTGAGGATCTACCTCCACGACCTCTACCTCTGTAACTTCTAGTTTCACCATTGTAGTCTTTGTACTGCTGATTTGCTTGACTTGCTTGTGGCTCTGAGTTAGCGTACAACAACTTACTCTGATCATCTTGAGTTTCTTCTTCTTCTTCATGTATACACTCTTCGTAAGCCTTTAAGCGTCCAACGATATCTTCAAAGCTTATGGTATTCAAATCTAGAACTTGTTCTAGAGAGGCTACTATTTGAATAAATTTTCTTCGTGGAAGACTGTTAAGAAACTTCTTAACAATCTTTGATTCCTCTATATTAACTCCTAAGGCGGCTGACTTTGATGAGATTGTAGCTAGCTTTCCCGAATAATCATCAATAGTCTCTGACTCCTTCATCTTCAATCGTTCAAATTCCGCCATCAAAGTTTGAAGTCTAGCTTCTCGAATTCTCTCTGCTCTAACATGTCTAGAACGTATTGCTTCCCATACCTTCTTTGCTGTA
The DNA here is from genome assembly GCF_030686135.1 of Camelina sativa. NCBI lineage: Eukaryota > Viridiplantae > Streptophyta > Magnoliopsida > Brassicales > Brassicaceae > Camelina > Camelina sativa. The sequence goes on along the minus strand of NC_141896.1, from coordinate 28,310,356 downwards.
TCAAGTTCTCCAACTTGCAGTGTTAAGTTCTCCGGTATTGACTGGAATAGCAAGGCCATAGCTATATCGTTTTGAAGCAAATCAACCTTATCAGTCTCTAGTTCAATGGCATCCCAAACCTTGTGTACTCGAAGAGCTATCCTCATCTTCATCGCCCACACCGTATAGTTGGTTGATGTTAACATAAGACAGACAATCGAAGGAGATCCTCCTCCTACTTCTTTAGGTCGTGGCCCAGCTGCTGTGATTTCTGACATGATCAAAGAACTCTTGCTCTGATACCAAATATAGAATCAAGAGATTGTTTTAAGAACTCAAATTAACAAAGAATATCTCTCTTTATTAATACCAAAGAAAATAACTCAAAACTTTGGTCTCACTCTTAAACTCACAATCTCTCAAAACCTCATAAGTTGGGTCACAACTCAACACATCCTTTATAAGACTTTGCTAATCTTAATCCTAATAAGAATCCTCACAAACCTAGATAACTCCTAGACTTTAGACCCTTATCTCTTTATTACCACAAACACAATAGGATTAGGACTAGTTTCCATTTTAAGCATTCTTCAAGCTTATCCCAACATAGATTTAACAATTTATGAAGTTTTGAGTAGCACTTTGGTAAGCATTTTGGTGAGATATGATCTCCAAATATGAGTTTTCGAGCTAAGGTTTTGCGATTTCAAATGAAGTGAATCTCGAGAGGATATATTTTTTTGTTTGTTAAGGATTTAATCTATTAATGCGATTTTGGTTGATTGCTGAGAACCACGCAAAAGGATAAAAGGAAATCAAAATTGGAGGTAAGATATTTTGATATCCTTTTATCCTTTCTTTTTGTTTACTAAAACATTCAATTCGTTTAAAATGAAAATGGCGATGAATAGAGAGAATATACGGATGTTTATTTTTTTGGTCATCAAAGGTTAATTGATCCGATCCGATTAGGTATGAATTTTTTTTCCTAAATCAATCTTAATGAGCTTAGTTATTTGTCAAAATTGAATGTACTTCAAAAGACGTTAATTGTTATGTCTCACATTATATCGTAATTTATGTACATTTTTCCCAACAATTTTTTCCTTCGTTTTCTGTAGATCTCTTCTCCTTCGTTTTCTCTGTTCTCGTTGTGAATTTTTTGGGTTTTTAATGGAGGACTAAGAAAATAGAGAGTTAGTGAGACTTTGTTGAATCTCGTCAGTATATATCTGTAACATCCGTGTTTCGGGATTGCATTTTGGGCTGTGTTGATTAAACCAAATGAGTAGATTTTAACTAATTTTGGTTTAATTATTGGTTTAATTATCGGTTTAATTAAATCCTGGTTTAACCTAATTAAACCAAAGACCCCTAATTTCTCCTCATATTGTCGACGTCTACTCTCCTTTTGTGCTACTGTCGACATTGTAATCAGAAAAAGAAAGAGAGAGAGCCTTGGTAGAGTTGGTTTGAAAGAGAAAGAGAAAGAGATCAACAAAGCTTTATCTTAGTGAGAAGGAAAAATGAGCAAAATCGTTAGGGTTTGGGAGGAAACAGTTTCGATATATCAAATCATTCTTAAAAGTAATTAAATTTGGTAGGTTTATTCCCAACTCTTTCATAGTCATTCGCCTTTTTACAGAAGTAGATTTGGATTTAAACTCAGATGCGTTATTGGCAGTTTCGTGAGACACGTTTTCTCAGACGCTAGTTGGAACCATCGGGGATTGTAACTGAGAACGTGGTCTCTTCTGGTTCCTGATCGGCACGAGATTTTGTAAGATGCTTCGTGACGTCTAGGGCTAGCTGTTCACCGGAGGGATTTAATAGTTAACGGTTGGTTTGTATTTTAGGGTTTCGTCTTTGAGACTTTTCTTTTTTGATGTTTCTGTCCAGTTTTGCTATAAGTCGTTTTTGGTTGTGTGGCTTGTTGTAGTGAATTGCTGGGCTGTTTCAGACGTTTGGAGAGTCTCAACTGGTTTTATTCGTTGTTATAATCAGTCTGATAAGGTGAGTGCGTGACCATGAGCTTATCTAAGCGATTGGGTTGTATAACTTGTTTTGTGTGAAGTTGTGTAGGTGTGATGAATGTGTTATTGGATGTTCTGTTCAATGTCTGGTTTGTTATGTTTTATTTGTGGTTGTACTCTTGATTTTCTTGTGTGTATAGCTCGTAGATGGGAGGATTGTCTCACTGGGTATTTCTGGTAATACTCACGCATCTCATTGTGTTTGTGGTGCAGGTATTGTGTAGCGTGAAATCATGGCGATGAGGAGGAGGATGATCTAGGATATCGGTTGTGTGTTGTTGGACTTGGTTATATTGTTTATGTTGGAACCTTATAGAGTTATACTAGGTTTATGGATAGAATGCTTAGGAATGTTATTGCATTGATGATGTGTTGGCTCTGTGTGTTGGTATGTTTCCGCTGTGCATATTTGGTTGTTATTGGTTTAATGAGGAATTGTGGTTTGGGGTGGTTTAATTAAGTAGTATGGGATGCTTAATTATGTATTGTATTTATTTAAAAAAAAAATACAAAACGGGTCAGGTCGTTTCAATTTGGTATCAGAGCCTTTACGTTTCTAGGATGGTTAAGTGGATGGTTAGAGCGGTTAGGAATTTAATTGGGTGAATTATTTTCTTTTTTGCTTGATGCATGATGTTGTCTGATGGAATTGATTATGAGTAGTTAGTCAATTTGCATGTGGTATGGAGTCCTAGTATCATCCTCTTCGAGCCTTCAATGAGATTCCACGGTAAGATGTGTGTGTGTGTGCGGTTTTGATTTGTGTACTTAACTTTCTGTTCTGGGTAGTGCAGATGGTTAAGGGTGGAGCTGTTGCTGGTCGTGGACGCGGACGTGGTCGGGGTCGCGGTCGTGGTCGTGGTCGTGGTAGGGGCAGAGTCCCAGCAGTGAGTGAGTCTGTTGAGCAGAGTGTGACAGTTGAGGGTGTCGGCGAGTCGCAGGATTTCCAGGAGGCGTCCATGAGTGTGGCCGGTGGTGGTACTGATAGGACCGTAGGCGCTGAGGGGGTCGGTGCGGGCGGTGTCGGTGCTCGAGAGGCCGGTGGTGCTAGGGTTCCGGGTGTGGGAATCCCAGCAGGTGGGGCTCCTGTGGGAGGTGTGGACCTGGCGGGCTTGTTGACACAGCTGTTGGAGCGGATACCATGATTGTGTCCGGCTCAGGCTCAGGTAGTGCCACCAGTGGTGGTGGAGGAGCAGCAGCCAGTGGCTGCGGATGTGAGAGCTCATGCTCGTTATTTGTCTATGCTGAAGGAGATGCATAAACTTTATACTGAGAGGTTTTCGGGTGGTACAGACCCTACTGTTGCGGATGCATGGAGGACGAGTGTGGAACGTAACTTCCGTACTCTGAGATGTCCTGAGGAGTTTTGGGTGGACATAGGGGTCCATCATTTGAGTGCTGATGCTGAGGTGTGGTGGAGATCGGTGGCTGCTAGGAGAGTGCAGAGGGAGATGACTTGGACTGATTTCGTCTTGGAGTTCAACCGCAAGTATTTTTCTAGAGAAGCATTGGACCGGTTGGAGGTGCAGTTCCTTCAGTTGTCACAGGGAACACGGTCAGTGTGGAAGCTGGACTTGGAGTTTAGTCGACTTCTTTGTTATGGGGGTCGGGCTATGGAGCCTGAGGAGGCCCATATCAGGAGGTTTATGAGGGCTCTTCGTGATGACTTGAGGGTCCATTGTAGGGGACGTAGTTATGCTACGCGTGCAGAACTAGTTGAGACTGCAGCAGAGATTGAGCAGGATATCCAGGCACAGTCAGTGGTGGTCAGTCCAGCGGTTCAGACAGAGGAGACTTTAGAGCAGAACAATCCAAACAAGAGTAACAAGTCGGAGCAAAGGCATAAGAGGAAGCGGGAAGACACGTCAGGTATGCAGCAAGGTGGGCGAGGGTGCTTCGGATGTGGGAGCAAGAACCACAGGTTGGCAGACTGTCCCAAGAAAAGTGATCCACAGGAATATCCTCGATCGTGTTACCATTGTGGAGAGGAGGGGCACATAAGGCCTTTCTGTCCTAAGTTGAGGCAGATGATGGGGGGTGCGGCACAAGCGAAGGGAGGACCGGATGCTCAACCCGGAGTTTGGTTTGGCTTTTGTTTCTTTTTATTTCAGCTATGTATTTTCGTTTGGAGTTGTAAACATTTATTGCAGTTGAGGTTTTAATAAAATGCAGTTATTTGGTTTTTGGAATTTGTGGATCTTGTGGAAAAGAAAATCGATCGAGAATTCTATAAATGGAAAGTTGCCATGCATAGAAAGTTTTTAAAAACAGAAAGTTCTATAAATAGTTAGAATTTGTATATTAGTGGAAAAGGTGTTTGTAAACACCGAGGAGTTGAGATGTTAGTAGTGAGGCCTGGGGGTGGCCATGGCAGTGGTGATATTCTCAGAGAGGACACGGGGTTATTAGGACATTGAGATGTTTTACGCGGATCACGGGGGTGGTCCAGATTGGAAAATGCTTATAGATGTTATGACCGTTTGCTAGAGGGACGGGGGGTCCTGAACAACTCATGAGGAGATGGGGGTTCTCCTGAGGGGGCGAGGGGGGGGGGTTCCCTATATACCGATAGCTCGAGGGACTGCGGTCCTGAGGGTGGCAGAGGAGATGGGGGTTCTCCTGGTACTGTGATCTCAAGGGTGACGACCCGAGGGTGAGACGGTATGGCTCAAAGATAGGGGGTCTGAGAGTGTGATCGGTATGGCTTGAAGGTTGCGACCTAAGAGCAGATGAGTTGGTGGCAAAAGTGTCAAGGAAGCGAGATAAGCATGGTAACCGGATGTGGATTTATGAGACTGATGGGGGTTCAATCTCAGGGTTACGGTTGAGATCGGAAGCGGATCTCGGGATTGATGGGGGTTCAGTCTCGGGGTTTTCTATGTGTTGACCAGGAGGGTCATGTGTATGCTGGTCGGGGGGACCAGAGTGGTGATGACCAGTGGGTTCAGGGTGGTTTGGACCAATGGTGTCCTTGTTGCGGTAGACCAAATGGGTGGATGGTACGAACCGTTGCGACGGTGAGTTTGCGGTCGAGTGGCGGTGTGTTCAGATTCGAGGACGAATCTTCTGTTAGAGGGGGAGAATTGTAACATCCGTGTTCCGGGATTGCATTTTGGGCTGTGTTGATTAAACCAAATGAGTGGATTTTAACTAATTTCGGTTTAATTATTGGTTTAATTATCGGTTAAATTAAATCCTGGTTTAACCTAATTAAACCAAAGACCCCTAATTTCTCCTCTTATTGTCGACGTCTACTCTCCTTTTGTGCTACTGTCGACATTGTAATCAGAAAAAGAAAGAGAGAGAGCCTTGGTAGAGTTGGTTTGAAAGAGAAAGAGAAAGAGATCAACAAAGCTTTGTCTTAGTGAGAAGGAGAAAGGAGCAAAATCGTTAGGGTTTGGGAGGAAACAGTTTCGACATATCAAATCATTCTCAAAGGTAATGAAATTTGGTAAGTTTATTCCCAAGTCTTTCATTGTCATTCGCCTTTTTACAGAAGTAGATTTGGATTTAAAATCGATGAGTTATTGGCAGTTTTGTGAGACACGTTTTCTCAGATGCTAATTGGAACCATCAGGGATTGTAACTGAGATCGTGGTCTCGTCTGGTTCCTGATCGAAACGAGATTTTGTGACGTCTAGGGCTAGCTGTTCACCGGCGGGATTTAATAGTTAACGGTTGGTTTGTATTTTAGGATTTCGTCTTCGAGACTGTTCTTTTCTGATGTTTCTGTCCAGTTTTGCTATCAGTCGTTTTTGGTTGTGTGGCTTGTTGTAGGGAATTGCTGGGCTGTTTCAGACGTTAGGAGAGTCTCAACTGGTTGTATTCGTTGTTATAATCAGTTTGATAAGGTGAGTGCGTGACCATGAGCTTATCTAAGCGATTGGGTTGTATAACTTGTTTTGTGTGAAGTTGTGTAGGTGTGATGAATGTGTTATTGGATGTTCTGTTCAATGTCTGGTTAGTTATGTTTTATTTGTGGTTGTACTCTTGATTTGCTTGTGTGTATAGCTCGTAGATGGGAGGATCGTCTCACTGGGTATTTCTGGTAATACTCACGCATCTCATTGTGTTTGTGGTGCAGGTATTGTGTAGCGTGGAATCATGGCGATGAAGAGGAGGATGATCTAGGGTCTCGGTTGTGTGTTGTTGACTTGGTTATATTGTTTATGTTGGAACCTTATAGACTTATGCTAGGTTGATGGATAGAATGCTTAAGAATGTTATTGCATTGATGATGTGTTGGCTCTGTGTGTTGGTATGTTTCCGCTGTGCATATTGGTTGTTATTGGTTTAATGAGGAATTGTGGTTTGGGGTGGTTTAATTAAGTAGTATGGGATGCTTAATTATGTATTGTATTTATTTAAAAAAAAAAAAAAAAAACGGGTCAGGTCGTTTCAATATCATGGAGGAAGAGGAGGGATCGTGGGTCAAACGGTTGAAGTAGATCAATTCTGTAAATATTTTTTATGTGGAAAGTATAAGTTTAATTGTCTAGGAAGCTGTTTATTTTTTTTTTTTTATTTTTTTTTTGATTTTGCACGATCGTGTTAGTTAGACCGGTGTATCGAGACTGATAGCAAATTTGATTATGGTCGTGTGTTTTGTTTTTTATTTATTTATATTAATGAGTTTTGTTTTAGAAAAAAATTAACGGTGAATTACTCAAATGTTACTAATTTTAGGTAATATTACCAGAATCTACCAAAAACTTTTTTATTACTAGAATATTTAGGGTATTTTCAAAATACCCAGCGTGCCCCTGTTTTATGTTACCGGAAAAAACGTAATTACAAAAATGCTATTGCCACGTCAGACGCCACGTCAGAAATCGCTGACGTGTAACCATAACTCAGCCGTAACGCGATACATAGTATGTTGCGACTGAGTTATTGGTATGTTGCGGCTGAGTTATCGGAAAAACATTTGAGTAAGAGCGGGCGGCTGACTTATTAAAATCTGGCTGAGTTATGCTCATAAGTCAGCCAAGCGTTACGGCTGACTTATTAAATTTGGCTGAGTTATGCGCATAACTCAGCTTTAGTGACGGCTGAGTTATCACCTGATGGTTGAGTTGTCAAACTTCTGGCTGAGTTATTACAACGACACGGCTGAGTTGTCAAAATTTTGGCTGAGTTATTACAACGACACGGCTGAGTTACCATTTTCTGAGTGGCTGAGTTATGAAAAACGGCTGACTTATGAGATGTTGTTACGGCTGAGTTATGGTAAAAAAATTATAACTCAACCGTCATAGGCTGACTTATCGACAAGTCAGCCGTTTGACGGCTGACTTATTAGCAAAAGATTAATCACTAGAATGTTTTTTAGTTACGGCTGACTTATCAAACGATACGGCTGAGTTACATATTTTCAGTTAATGAAGCGGCTGAGTTTGGCAGCAATTTTTTTTGCTTTTTAATTACTGTAATGTTTTTCATGTTGTGGCTGAGTTTTAGTTAGGCTGAGTTATGGTATTGTTTCATGGCTGACTTGCCACGTCGGACGCAGCATCCATGTCAGCATTCCATGTCATCATCTTTTTTCTTCGGAAATACGAAACGTCGTTCGACCCTGGTTCTTCAACTGGTTAATAAGTGAACTATTTACCTTCTTATTCACCTTGTTCTTCTACTTCTTCTTCACTTTCTTCTTCACACCTTGCTCTTCTACTTCTTCTCCACCTTGTTCTTCATTATCTTTCATGGATCCAGTGCCGGTACTAGCTGTGTCCGGTAAGTGGATAAAGACACATAGATATGTATTTAACTCCGACGATAGAGGGTGTATAGTTGTGCAGATAGATGGAGGCACAACACACGACAAGCTTGTTAAGCTTGTTCTTGAAGACTACGGATTGGACTCGTTTAGACATGAGCTAAAGCTGAGCTACATGTTCTCGAACAAGGCCATGAAACATATGGCGCATGATACTCCACCAGTTTTTGTCTCCAATGATCGACAGTTGCAATGTTTTTTGGGGCTATGGAAAACCGATCAGCTACGTCTCTGTGTAGAGTTTTCGGCGAAAGAGTCTACAGAAACTAGTGGAGCTAGAGGAAGTATGATTCGGCGAAGCAGAGACTCGAAAGCAGCATCTACATACGAAGTGTGCGGTGGGGGATTTGAAGGCACTTGTTTTGATTATGGTAAGATCGTTGACAAAGAAAATGAAGAAGAAGCTGTCGAAGTAGCATCTGACGAAGAAGAAGACGATGAATTTTCAACCCGATTTGATGTTTTCGACGACTCCGATGGTGAGTCGTCTGATGACGAGAAGTTTTCTGTATTGGGCGAGCCTCAGAGTAAAGTGGAAGACCCACCTGCTCCACCTCCTCAGAAGAATGCTCATAGAGATGATAACTTTGCCGGATCGAAGATGAATCCAGAGGCTATTAGGTTAGAGGTGTCAACGCTAAAAATTGCTGTAGGGCAACAATACAGTAGCAAAAAGCAGTTCAGGAATCACGTGAAACTTATTTCGGTTAGGGATGTATTTGATTTTAATGTACCAGTCTCAAATCCGAAACAAGTGGTTTTTAGGTGTTGGGTTAAAGGATGTCTTTGGAGAGTTCGTGCATCTGTACAAGGGGATGACCCGGATTTTCATGTTCGTGTATACGATTCGGAACACACATGTTCTGTGACGGAACGTTCTACTAGATGCCGCCAATCAACAGCTGATGTACTGGCAGGTCTTTACAGGGACTATCTTGGTGATCTTGGTCCGGATGTTAAACCTAAAAGTGTCGGAGTCATTTTCAATAAGCAATTTAGTCTAAAGGTAATTACTATGTTTCGACTGACTTATTGATAATAATGGCTGAGTTATAGGTATGTATAGGCTGAGTTACTTATTGATAACAATGGATGAGTTATAGGTATGTATAGGCTGAGTTATTTACGTTTTACGGCTCATTTATTGATTATTTAAGGCTGACTTATTCGAATGTATCGGCTGAGTTATTTATATATTATGGCTGATTTATTAATTTGTTGGTGTCGATAGTTGGGTTATTGGAAGGCATATCGAATGCTGCTGAATGCAAGGCAGATCGATCAGGGAACTCCTGAGGAAAGTTTTAGCGAGTTGCCTTCTTACATATACAAGTTAAAAAGGGAAAATCCGGGTACAGTCACGCGTCTTCAAATAGGTGATGAAGATAGATTCAAATATGTTTTTATTGCTTTTGGTGCGAGTATTGCTGGGTTTGCTTTCATGCGCAAAGTTGTTGTTGTCGACGGAACGTTTCTCCATGGTAGTTACAAAGGGACACTTCTAACAGCCCTAGCTCAGGATGGTAACTTTCAAATTTTCCCATTAGCTTTCGCTGTTGTTGACCCTGAAAATGATGAGTCTTGGCGTTGGTTCTTTACACAACTCAAAGTTGCCATTCCAGACGAAAAGGATCTTGCGATAATCTCCGACAGACATAAGTCAATAGGGAAAGCGATTGGTCAAGTGTATCCGTTGGCTTCACGTGGAATTTGCACTTACCATTTGTATAAGAACATCTTGGTGAAGTTCAAAGGAAAACATTTGTTCCCTCTGGTGAAAAAAGCGGCAAAGTGTTTTAGGCTAACTGATTTTAATGAGGCTTTCAATGAGATTGAAGCATGTCATCCCGAACTACATGGATACCTCCAACGAGCTGGTGTCCAAATTTGGGTGCGTGTTCATTTCCCGGGTGAAAGGTACAATTTAATGACAACGAATATTGCAGAATCAATGAACAATGCACTGTCAAATGCTAGAAGTCTTCCCATAGTTCGACTTCTAGAATCGATACGGGATATGATGTCCAGATGGTTTTCTGAACGGAGAAAGGATGCAAAATCGCAGCTAACAACGCTCACTCGAGGTGTTGAGAAACTGTTACAGGTAAGTTTACATAAGTCAGTCATGAATGTTGATAACTCAGTCATAACAGTTACAATATCTCAGCCATTATTGTCTCCTTATCTCAGCCATTACCATTATAGTTTTCATAACTCAGCCGTTGTTGTTTCAATAAATCAGCCGTAATTTTTTTCATAACTCTCAGCCTAAACCGTTTTTTCTTAATAGGACCATGTCTAAAACGTAATTGTTTTCATAATAGGACCGTGTCACCACAGCAAAACTTATGGAGGTACAAACGATTGATGCTGTACGTGTGCAAGTGAAATATGGATCATCTTTGCATGTTGTAAATTTAGAAATAAAAAGTTGCACATGCCGTCGTTTCGACCACGAGAAAATACCATGCATCCATGCAATCGCAGGTGCAGAGCATATGCATGTGTGTCGTAGCTCCATGTGCGATCTGAAATTTAGGAGTGTCGATTTGGTTAACGGATGGGCTGGTTCAATCATGCCTCTAGATGAATCATTCCCTGCTCCTGAAGTTGTGGATAATCAGAAGTGCTTGCCTCCGATTGTTGTGAACCAGCCAGGAAGACCAAAGAAACGTAGGATTAAATCATCTTTGGAAGTTGCCAATGAAAATAAACGCCCTAGGAAGCAACACGCATGTTCGCGATGTAAGCAAGTTGGGCACAATGCGAAAACTTGTGCTCTATAGTTAGGGAGATTTATTTTATTTTGTGTTATTACTCATCTGTCAAGTATTATAACTTTATTTTGTGTTATTACTCATCTGTCAAGTATTATAACTCAGCCATAACGCACTATAACTCAGCTATAACTCACTATAACTCAGCTATTAATCACTATAACTCAGCCATCACATGAATCGACGAGACATTTTGTCCCGTATTCCGATAACTTAGCCGTCATAAAATATAACTCAGCCATATATATAATCAGTCGTATAAATCAGTCGTTTGTTTTCATATTATTTCTTTGATAACTCAGTCATGACATGAATCGACTATATATTTCGTTTTCCAGTAAAAGCTATAACTTAGCTGTAAATATTATAACTCAGCTATGACATTACACTTCGCTAAAATCGCTAAACGTTTTGATTAGTTTCCATTACACTTCATCCAAACAATAACAACAAAAAATATATATAATAACAACGCCTAAATGACAGATCTCTGGGCGGGGGAGCCCGATTGAAAAGTTTCGCCACCAACCCTCTAGCATTCTGGACGGTCCTGCAATCGCAGGACGGGAGCTGGGCCAGATATGTCAGTCTCCAATGGTTCCTCCACTGCGAGTTCGTTCACCGCAATTCGACAGAAATCTCGTACCCGTTGTTAGGCCTCTAGCCTTTCGATTGGCAATCCGGAGCCTCTGGACATCATGTCCTCTATAAAGGCACATGGGCCTTCAAGAAGATGGCGCTCGCGGAAGGCTTGACCCGACGACTCCAGGAAATTGACGTATCGGATTAACCTAGTCAAGCAAGCTCGATAGGCCCAGACATCCGTCACGAACGGGAAGGCAGTTTCTGTAAGACCCCGACCCTAAAAACCCATACTCGGACCAAAACTGGCCGATAAAAATTTTCTAGGGCCGACGAATTCTATGCGATAATTAACTAAGTACAACAGCGGATATGAATAACAGGTGAACTTAACTTAAACTTGCGAATTCATTAAAATATTAAGAGGTTCAATTCAACGGAATAACAACTTGTCCCATGCATGGAAATAACGAAAACTAAAAAAAAATAACGCCATGAATATCTCTACCCAAAGCCACACCATCCTTCCTCCTCCCTTGCCTCCGTCACACGAGCTGGTCAGCCACTAAAGTCCCGATCATCGGACCTATCTTTTCCTGCGTCCATAAAAGGAGGCGTAAGCAAACAAAGTTTACTTAGTGGAGCGGTCATCCCGTCTCACTAGGCTCAGTTCAACGATCTCAATCTAACACATGGAATATTCCAATCAAGTCACGCAAGTCAATCAAATACCATGGATAGTCGCCTAAATCTCTTAGACCAACCATCATTCATATTGCAATAGAAACCATAACCATAAGACCAGCAATTAACAAGATTAAATAAACCACGGGTCAAGAGAATCAACCATGGAACTCGGCCACAGTCACGCACTCACCTTTGGTATCGACCTAAGGTGTTGATCTCTCGGTTTCTATGCTCGGATCTGATCCCCGCTTCTACACGGACAGATCAATACCATTAATATCCGAGATAAATCCCCTAACTATAACCATAACCATCGACGGATCAAGGTGGAAGAACACTTACCGTTCTTCTCGACTCTAGACTTAGGATCTCTCTCGGTTTAAGCTCGACAGAAACTCTCCTCTTTCTCTCTTGCGGCGGCTCTCGGATTCTTATGCGGAACTAGGGAAATTCTTAAGGGTTTTATCCCTTATATAGGATCCACGAATCGCCCTAAATTTCCTTGGAACGATAAGTCTTACCGCCCATAACTTCCCATAATTCTCGCATCTATCCTTATCCGATCACCTTTCCATTACCGCGAGTTTCCATTTTTCTCGGGTTTCCTTTCCCGTGAGTCGGCTTAAATCTCCGCGAGATTTCGAGTCCTTTTAGTCCACTATCGGCCCATCGGCCAAACCATGCCACCTTGTCCATCGGCCCGGTCCATCGATCGCCGATGCAACCATTTCCGGATAGTGCACTTCACTATCACTATCACTTCACTACCACTATCACTATCACTATCACTATCACTATCACTATCACTATCACTATCACTAGGACTTTCATTCCTATTTTACTCAGACTGTCTCCCAGACTAAGTACCGAAACCTCCCAACCCATTTCTCGGCAATTTACAGACCCGTTCGTCCGAACCAATTTTCATCCAGAAACTTGCAAGCCTGAATGATCTGATCACTATAAACTTGGGATTCCATTTCCTCAGTTCAAACATCTGCTTACTACTTCAGTAGTCTCAAAGTCTCCATTTCCGTCACCAAATCCCCATAATTTATCGAGTCTTAACGTCGGACTCTATCGTCGCTGGTTACCGCGTTCTATCGGCAGTTCTCGACAAATCCTCGATACTAAGTATCGGCAACTCTCGGCCATCCTCGATACCAAGTATCAGCAACTCTCGGCAATCCTCGATACCAAGTATCGACAACTCTCGGCAATCCTCGATAAAAATCCTCGATATAATTCCTCGATCCTCGATGAAAATCCTCGAGAGAATTCTCGAGAGAATCCTAGAGAGAATCCTCGAGAGAATCCTCGATACAATCCTCGATACAATCCTCGAGACAATCCTCGATACGATCCTCGAGAGAATCCTCGAGAGAATCCTCGAGAGAATCCTCGATAACTCGACTCGGATTTCTCGACTCTCCCCTACCGAGGTTCCGGGTCGTTACAGTTTCCCCCAGGGGTTCGCGATCGCCTTCTGGGAGATCGGGTACATCCATCTGATCGACCAGTTCCTTGCACGCCTTGTGCTCATCAAGTAGACGGACCATTCGCCAGTGTGCCAAGAAGTAACCTTCGACGATAAGGTCTTCCAAGACTAGAATGGTTCCCTCTAAACGGTAAAAATGATGGAGCTGGTCAAGTTTCAGCCGAAGCGCCCGAAAATACGCACCCATCCTCTTTCGCCGAGCTCGGTACTCTCGGAGTTCTAGCTGAAGGGGAGACACACCGGGGTCGACAGTATTTGAGTTCGGAGCGACCTCATGAGATCGGGACGTCTCTCCTACCTCTTGTGGGATGGGATTTTCTGGCTCCCGATTGCCGGATGCGGCGGATCGAGTTGTTGATGACATCCTTCTATTTCTTACGCTGGTGGAAGTTAGAATGATTTCTTCCCCCAACTTTCTACCCTATTTATATAGAGTCATGGGATGTAACCGCTGCTGAGTCCACCAATCAGACTGCAGCAAAATTTCCGCTGTGTCCTGAGAATAACTATAAAAGACCGTGCAACACATTTAATGAAACGCGTCTTTTGTTTTCCTAACTCAGCCGTCAGAAAATATAACTCAGCCATATAATCAGTCGTATAAATCAGTCGTTTGTTTTCATATTGTTTCTTTCGATAACTCAGTCATAACTCACTATAACTCAACCATGACATGAATCGACTATATCTTACGTTTTCCCGTAAAGCTATAACTCAGCCGTTAAGCAATATTTTGGCAAGTTAACCTAATAATAGACGCGACCTTTCTTTTGATAACTTAGCCATATAGACTGTTCATTTTGATAACTCATCCGTTATTCACTATAACTCAGCCGTCACATGAATCGACGTGACCTTTCGTGTTCCCGTAAAACTATAACTCAGTCTCAAAGTGAGAGTAGATACTAAAATTTGGAAGCATGAAAAGTGGATACATAGAATTAGGCGAAGAAAAAAGGGACGTTTAATACATGAAAAAGATGGGAAACTAGACTCAGAAATGGAAAATAATTATTTTAAAATAAACAGAAATTAGAGTCACGAATTGATAAGGTAAAACTGGAAATCACTGCTAGAAACCCTAAAGGATCTCAGAGACTTTGAGGGACAACCACAGAAGGTAACACTTGTTGCACATGATTTCATAGTCTCTGTAGCGGAGCGAATGGAAACCATAATTCAAACAACACATCACAGCACAAGCGGGTGAAGGGAGTGGCGGGATGTCAGGATAGCGATGGGTGGCTGAGTATGAGTTTTTGCGGGCCGTATTACAACGAGATAAATCATCCAGAAAATAATTACCGGTTATCATGGTATCCGAAGACATCAGAGGAAAATGATTTGCATCAAACAGCTGGAGGTAATGGACGGCCATAGCCTCATTCCCTTGACAAATACTTAGTACCCCACATGCTAAGGTGGCATAAGGATTGGCCGGTACAATACGACTGAGAATATCAATCCCACGCTGGATATCTCTATCCTCAGCCACAACCCTTAGCCCTTCGAAGTAAATGGCAATGGGGTTGCCGGCCTCAAAGCATTTGACGAAGAAAGGCCTGTGCCGCCCTTCATTTTGGAGGCCACCATCAGGGGCATTGGATGTGTTGATTTCTGATGGATCAGTACAAAGCCAATTTATAGCAGCTGTCTTTAGAACTTCATCACTGTATACTGCATTTTTTCCCCTATGACCAGCCCTGAAAATAGAACCAAGTGAGGACCATCGATCTTCTGCAACAAGGGAAACGATTTTTATGAAAATGTCGTCGGGGAGCTCCGGCATCTTGGGTGGAGCGGACATAGTGTTGTAAAAAATAATTTTTTTCTAGTTTGTAGTTGAGAGGTAATAGACTAAAGTAACGGGAATATTATAACTCAGTCACGGGGTTCTATTTGTAGTTGATAGGTAATAAATAGACTAATAATTTTAGGGTTAAGCAATATTTTGGTGGGAAACCATAAGTTATTCCTGTAATAGACGCATCGACGAGACCTTTCCAGATTATTCCTACTGATAACATGACATGAATCGACGTGACCTTTCGCTTTCCCGTAAAACTATAACTCAGCCATAACATGAATCGACGTGACCTTTCGCTTTCCCGTAAAACTATAACTCAGTCGTAAAGCAATATTTTGGTGAGAAACTAAACAATAAAATTAAGTTAAGTTAACCTAATTTTATCGGTAATCAATATTTTGGCGGGAAACCATAAGTTATTCCTGTAATAGACGCATCGACGAGACCTTTTCAGATTATTCCTACTGATAACTCAGCCATTACTTACATGAATCGATGAGAATTATGGCTGAGTTATCATTAGAAACGAAGGTCATTTCTTTAAATAGTTTATAATGATAACTCAGTCATAATTCTCTATAACTCAGCCGTCACATGACCTGTAATTCAGCCATATAGATCAGTCGTATAAATCAGACGTTTGTTTTCATATTGTTTCTTTCGATAACTCAGTCATAACTCACTATAACTCAGCCGTTAAGAAATATTTGGCAAGTTAACCTAATAATAGACGCGACCTTTCTTTTGATAACTCAGCCATATAGATTGTTCATTTTGATAACTCATCCGTTATTCACTATAATTCAGCCGTCACATGAATTGACGTGACCTTTCGTGTTCCCGTAAAACTATAACTCAGCCTCAAAGTGAGAGTAGATACTAAAATGTGGAAGCATGAAAGGTGGATACATAGAATTAGCCGAAGAAAAAAGGGACGTTTAGTACATGAAAAAGATGGGAAACTATACGAAGAAATTGAAAACAATTATTTTAAAATAAACAGAAATTAGAGTCACAAATTGATAAGGTAAAACTGGAAATCACTGCTACAAACCCTAAAAGATCTTAGAGACTTTGAGGGACAACCACCAAATGTAACAGTTTTTGCACTTGATTTCAAAGTCTCCGTAGCGGAGAGAACGGGAACACTTCCCAACACAAGTGGGTGAAGGGAGTGGCGGACGGTCAGGATAGCGATGGGAGGCTGAGTATGATTTTTTCCGGGCCGTATCAAAACGAGATAAATCATCCAGAAAATAATTACCGCTTACAATGGCATCCGAAGACATCAGAGGATAATGATTTGCATCAAACAGCTGGAGGTAATGGACGGCCATATCCTCATTCCCTTGACAAATACTTAGTACCCCACATGCTAAGGTGGCATAATCATCGGCCGGTACAATACGACTGAGAATATCAATCCCACGCTGGATATCTCTATCCTCAGCCACAGCCCTTAGCCCTTCGTAGTAAATGGCAATGGGGTTGCCGGCCTCAAAGCATTTGACGAAGAAAGGCCTGTGCCACCCTTCATTTTTGAGGCCACCATCAGGGGCATTGGATGTGTTGATTTCTGATGGATCAGTACAAAGCCAATTTATAGCAGCTGTCTTTAGAACTTCATCACTGTATACTGCATTTTTCCCCCTATGACCAGCCCTTAAAATAGAACCAAGTGAGGACCATCGATCATAATCTGCACCATATTCTGCAACAAGGGAAACGATTTTTATGAAAACGTCGTCGGGGAGATCCGGCATCTTGGGTGGAGCAGACATAGTGTTGTAAAAAATAATTTTTTTCTAGTTTGTAGTTGAGAGGTAATAGACTAAAAACTGGAATATTATAACTCAGTCACGAGGTTCTATTTGTAGTTGATAGGTAATAAATAGACTAATATTTTTAGGGTTAAGCAATATTTTGGCAGGAAACCATAAGTTATTCCTGTAATAGACTAATAATCCTAGTGATAACTTAGCCGTCAAGTCATATATATATTTCAGCCTTCTTTACTATAACTCAGCCATCACATGAATATACATGACCTTTCGTTTTCCCGTAAAACTATAACTCAGCCGTTAAGCAATATTTTGGCGGGAAACAGTATGTTAACCTAAGAATAGACGCGACCTTTCTTTTGATAACTAGAACTCAGCCATCACATGAATCCGTAAAACTATAACTCAGCCGTAAAGCAATATTTTGGCGGGAAACCATAAGTTAACCTAATAATCGATGTGACCTTTTGTGTTTCCAAAAGTTAACCTATTGTTTTTCCTTTAAATTCTCTTAATTCATTGTATCGTTTCGGTTTCTTACTCATTGTATCGTTTCCTTCTTCTCCGCTCACAATATATTGCACCTACAAATCTCCTCTACAACCAATATCAATATATCCTTCGATCATTGCATATGTAAGTCTCCTCTCCATCCCCTCTCAATCTATTGCATATTTTCCGATCATTGCACCTATCAGTTGGTGACGATTGTTTTTATTTTGATAGCCGAGCTATGGACGGAGAGGGTTCTAGTAGACGTCAAAAACACAAGGAAGACGAAGCATTATCGCCAGCAAGAGTCCCAGATTACGAGTGGGAAGAGGAATCACTATTGGCCGTGTTCGAAGCCTTTTCTCAGACAAGGGCCGCGGTCGAGGTGGAGTCAAAGCGTCGCTACACAGAAATTCTGCGTATGATGGATGAGCATATGAAGAAGAAGGAAGAGAAGACCGTCCCCGTGCATCAAGTGGAACTAATCGACGCTCAACTAAACCAACTGAATCAAATCTTGGCTGGAGAACTTGTCGACTTAGCAACAGAGCACAAGAAGTTAGAGGAGATGAGAGAGATTGCGGAGGCCGATGCCGACCTGTGTGTGGTTCCTCCTCCTATTGATTGGGATTAACTAAAAGCGCATGGTTCCTCCTCCTCTTAATCGGTTTTTAGAAGTGAATTCCATTGTAATGTCGTGTCTTCTTCTTTATGAACTCTGAACTTGTTTTATTTTTATTTCTTTTTGTAATGTTTGATATGAATATAACTCAGCCGTTATTATGATAAATCAGCCACTAAAGATTTATAAATCTGCCATCACATAAATCGACGTGACTTTTCGTTTAACCATAAATATTATAACTCAGCCGTAAAGTCATATATATCAGCCATTTACTTTCATATTGTTTCTTTTGATAACTCAGGCATACTCGCTATAACTCAGCCGTAACATGAATCGATGAGACATTTCGAATTTCCGTAAATATGATAACTCATCCGCCAAATCATATATATCATTCATTTACTTTCAAATTGTTTCTTGTGATAATAACTCAGCCATAAGTCACTATAACTCAGCCGTTATGATAGGATCTCCCCTAGGATAAAAACTCTGATGAAGGCTGTAGACTGATGAATGATGATGAGACTCGGTGATGATGGTTCGGAAGTGGCAAATACGGTGGAGATGATGATGCGAGATCGTGAATATTGAGGGATATGGTGATGATCGAATGATAGAACAATGATTAGATGGAGATAGATTATTTAGGTGGTGATATGGATTGTAACAAGTGAAGAGTTTCTGAATCACAAGGTGTATAGAAACCCAGAAATCAAGAACGCATTCGAGAATTCAAATTGAGAGAAGAAAGTTCACAAAACGTGTTTACAACATACTTCTTTGCTAAAGAACAAAAGAGGCGTATCTTTGGGTTTTAAACACCCTAGGGCTCGACACTCCAAACAACAAGAACTGCAAAACTAAAACAACAAGACGTTTTAAGGAAATAATAAAACAGCAAAACGTCCAAGTGACCTGTGGTACTACGGAAGTCACTTGAATTAGTACAGAAGTACATTATTCCCCTTTGGTAATGATTTCTAGTTAACTCGACGTAGTGATCAATTTGCCTCATTAAAAACCATGCTGAGAAAACCCATTGGGACAAAACTCAGCTATGGGAAAAAGAGTACAAACTTCACACCTAAGTTACCTAGTCCTCATTACCGGGTGAAGTCTTCAAGGTGGATATGTTGAAGACTTGGATCCTTGGTAGGTTGAATGACCCGTCAACTATGAGTGAATGAGCTTCCTTGGCCATATCCTTAGCTCTTGAACGAGTGATCCTTCCCACCACCTCCGGTTGCTCTGCAGCCTCTGGCTCCTTGCTTGCCACGATCATATCATCCTCCCCCTCTTCAAAAGGATTTGTCCTCAAATTGGAATCTGCATAATAAGGGAGCAAGTCAGAAACATTGAATGTAGATGATATGGTATACTTACCTTGAAGATCAATCTGATATGTATTGTCATTGATCCTCCTGATGACTTCGAATGGGCCATCAGCTCGTGGTAGAAGCTTGCTCTTCCTCTCTTCTGGGAACCTTTCCTTGCGTAAGTGAATCCACACTATGTCTCCTTCTTCAAAAATGAGCTCCTTTCTACCCTTGTTCGCATGCTTCTCATATTGCTTGGTCCTTTTCTCTATGTTCTCCTTAGCTTTAGCATGTATCCTCCTCACCTGTTCAGCCTTTTCTTTGCCATCAAAGCTACACTTCACACTTAAAGGTAAAGGGATCAAGTCTAGAGGTGATTGTGGATTAAAACCATAAACAATTTCAAAAGGAGAAAATAGGGTAGCAGAATGCTTAGCGTGATTGTATGCGAACTCCACATGTGGTAGACATTCTTCCCATGATTTGAGATTGCTTCTCACTAAGGTTCTGAGGAGTGTCGATAGCGTCCTGTTCACCACTTCGGTTTGTCCATCTGTTTGCGGGTGACATGTGGTTGAGAATGAAAGCTTGGTTCCTAATTTAGCCCATAACGTCCTCCAGAAGTGTCCTAGAAACTTGGTATCTCGGTCTGAAACAATTACTTGAGGCATTCCATGTAGGCGTACTACTTCCCTGAAAAACAAGTTAGCTACAATAACAGCATCGTCCGTCTTGTGACTTGCAATGAAGTGAGCCATCTTGCTAAACCTGTCAACCACAACAAAAATAGAATCTCTACCATTTCTGGTTCGAGGTAAGCCAAGAACAAAGTCCATAGAAATATGAGTCCAAGGTTGAGAAGGAATCGGTAGAGGAGTGTACAAGCCGTGAGGCTGTACCTTACCCTTTGCCATTTTGCAGATATGGCACCTAGAACAAACCTTCTCAACGTCTTTCTTCATTTGAGGCCAATAGAAGTGTTCTTGCAGTCCTAGTAGAGTCTTTGATACTCCGAAATGCCCAGCTAATCCACCTCCGTGAGCTTCTCTGATCAGCAGCTCTCTCATGGATCCTCTTGGTATGCACATTCTATCCTTAAAGAACAAATATCCATCCTGCCTATAATAGTTCTCAAAAGCAAACTTATGGTATTTGCCATAGCTCTCAGCAAAATCAATGTCAGTCTCATACAGTTCTACTATTTCATCAAAACCTTCAAGCTTAGAAGACAAAGT
This sequence comes from Camelina sativa, assembly GCF_030686135.1. Lineage (NCBI taxonomy): Eukaryota > Viridiplantae > Streptophyta > Magnoliopsida > Brassicales > Brassicaceae > Camelina > Camelina sativa. The sequence continues at coordinate 28,289,765 of NC_141896.1, read as the reverse complement.
AGAAATGAGAGTGTACCTCCTGGATAATGCATCTGCAACTACATTATCTTTACCTTTCTTGTACTTAACCGTGTAGGGAAAAGTCTCTATGAACTCCATCCATCTGGCATGTCTCTTGTTGAGCTTCTGTTGTCCTTTGAGATGCTTCAGGGACTCATGATATGTGTGAATAACGAACTCCTTGGGCCACAGGTAATGCTGCCACGTTTGAAGAGCTCTAACCAAAGCATACAGCTCCTTGTCATATGTAGGATAGTTCAACGTTGATCCTCCTAGCTTTTCACTGAAGTAAGCTACTGGCTTCCTATCCTGCATCAAAACAGCACCTATACCCACTCCGGAAGCATCACATTCAATCTCAAAAGTTTTCATAAAATAAGGAAGTAAGAAAATAGGGGCAGAGATAAGCTTCTCTTTTAAGGTTGAAAATGCCTTCTCTTGTGCTTCCTCCCATCTGAATCCTACATCCTTCTTGACAACTTCTGTAAGTGGCGCTGCAATAGTACTGAAGTCTTGCACAAATCGTCTGTAGAACCCTGATAGTCCATGAAAGCTCCTGACTTCTGCCACGTTTTTGGGTGTTGGCCACTCCTTGATAGCCTTGACCTTCTCATCGTCCACTCTAACTCCTTCTGCACTGACAACAAAGCCTAAGAAAACAACCTCAGTAGTACAGAATGAACATTTAGAAAAATTAGCAAAGAGGGATAGAGAACGAAGAACATTTAGAACTTGGCGGATGTGTTCTAAGTGTCTTCTAGACCTTTACTGTAGATGAGTATGTCGTCGAAATACACAACCACAAAGATGCCTATGAACGGTCTGAGAGCATGATTCATTAATCGCATGAAGGTGCTAGGAGCATTGGTGAGACCAAACGGCATGACTAGCCATTCGTAGAGCCCTTGCTTGGTCTTGAAAGCTGTTTTCCATTCATCTCCTTCCTTCATTCTGATCTGATGATACCCACTCTTCAAATCTATCTTTGAGAAGACTGTTGATCCACATAACTCATCCAACATGTCATCTAATCTCGGAATTGGGTGTCTGTACTTCACTGTGATATTGTTAATAGCTCTGCAGTCAATACACATCCTCCATGAACCATCTTTCTTTGGTACAAGCAATACTGGTACTACACATGGACTGAGACTCTGTCGGATATGTCCCTTACTCATCAGCTCTTCTACTTGCTTCTGAAGCTCTTTAGTTTCTACTGGATTAGTTCTGTAAGCTGGTCTGTTCGGTAGAGCTGAACCTGGTACCAAATCAATCTGATGCTCTATCCCACATATTGGAGGCAAGCCTGGAGGTATCTCTTCTGGAAACACATCCTTGTACTCCTCTATAATCTCTATCATCTCGCGTGGAAGCTCTCCTGCTGACTTAGTACTGGTGAGTGTCTCTTTGTACACAAACATGAATGTGGTCATCTCTGGATCAAATAGCTTGTTGAACTTGCTGTGATTGATGTACAGGCTGTGTGACACTTTTTCTGTATCCTTGTGGTTCATGTGAAGTTGGTCCTTGTAGATTTCGCTGGGTGTAAGCGGTAGAAGAGTAACCTTGCGTCCCTTGAACTCAAACGTTTGCTTGTTGGTGTAACCATCATGAAACACTCTTCTGTCGAACTGCCATGGTCTTCCCAAAAGGATATGACTTGATTTCATTGGAATAACATCACAAAGCAGCTCATCCTCATACTTCCCAATCGCTAGTTTCACCATCACTTGCTGCGAAACTGTCAAAGCTCCCTTGTTGTTCAACCACTGTAGCTGATAAGGTCTTGGATGTGAAGTAGTCTTGAGATTAAGCTTCTGTACCATCTCTTCACTAGCTGCATTAGTACAGCTTCCACCATCAACGATCAAGGTGCAGACCTTGTCTTGAACCATACACCGTGTGTGAAATAGGTTCTCACGCTGTCCTCTATCATCTGGGTGAACCTGAACACTTAAAGCTCTGCGTGCTACCAACATCTCTCCCATGACTGCTGGTTCACCTTCTTCACAGAGTTCAGACTCTGATTCACTCTCTGAACTGTCTACTGGCACAATCTCTCCTCCTTCTTGAAGAAGAAACATCTTCATGTTTGGACAGTCTCTGGAATAATGTCCCATTCCTTGGCATTTGAAACACCTAATATGACTTGTAGAGGTACTACTCTTGGGCTTGAAGTCGATTTTAACCTCCTCTTTGACTGTGGCTGTCACGGGTTTGCTGTCCTTGGTGAAGGTGGGTTTACTGAACTCCCTCAGCTTGGACATGTTAGGCGTGAATGTAGACCTTACTCCCTTTCTCTTGATCTGTGATTCAATCAGCTCTGCCTTATGTACCATTTCTTGAACATCCTCATAGTCCTGCTACTCTACCTTGTCTTGAATCTCTCTGTTTAAACCCCCAAGAAACCTCGACATAACCATGTCTTCACTTTCCCTTAGATCAGCCCTGATCATAAGTGTTTCCAGCTCCTGATAGTAGTCTCTAACAGACTTAGTGCCTTGAATGAGACGCCTAAGCTTGTTAAGAATCTCCCTCTGATAATGTGTAGGCACAAACTTCTTCCTCATCTGCGTGACTAACTGTTCCCATGTAGTGATAGCAGGCTCTCTCTGTCGATGTCTAGTAAGCCCCAACTGCTCCCACCACAACAAAGCATAGCCATTGAATTCGGATATGGCTATCTTCACCTTGTTCAACTCAAAAGTACCTTGAACCTGAAAGTTGGACTCCATCTTCCTTTCCCAGACTAGATAAGTTTCTGGATCATTGGTTCCATGGAAAGAAGGATACTGAATTTTAAGGTGCTTCAGCTGCTGCCTCAAAGGATCATAATCCCTGCCATGATCTCTGTTTCGATTTCTCCTCATTGTCTCTTGACTATGATCTGAAATTTCTTCTTCTTCAGAATACTCTCTATCTGACTCAATGTAGATTCGATGCCCAGCTACTTGTTCAGCTCGTTGTGGGCGTATATGACCTCTGCCGGTTCTGCGTTGTTCTCTTTCTGTACCCTGAGTGCTTCTCCTCTGATTGAAACATGTCTCTCTTCCCCCAGTAGGTGACTTAACTGTTCTGACCCGTGTATGCTTGGAAGAGGTTCCCGCGTGAGCCTTTCCTTTAGCTAAACGAAGGGCCTCATTAGGACTAGGCGGTTCTGTAGAACTATGTTCTGAAGCACTAGATGCTTGAGCTATGTCTTTGAACTGTTTCTCAAACTTGTTACTGAGCTGCTCCATCTGTTGCTGAAACTGAGTAGACATTAACTTGTTTGCTTCGGCTATTTGCTTAGACATGGCTTGATTCAAAGCTTCCATAGCTTCTGGAGATAGCTCCATTGTACCTGCAATCCAAAAAAGAAACTCGCAGTAACTTGTTCTTTGCATGAGTAAAACGGAAATAAACTCTAAGACTCTAAAATTTAAACAAGAAAACACACGACTGCAGACCTAGTATCGAGCGACACCACAAGAGAATCGATCGACACCCAACCCTATAACGAACAGACTCGAAATAATTAAACCCTAATTGCAGTCTAATTTCGAAACAACACAACACTAACTCCTAAACTCAAACGAATCAACAAAAAAAGAAAATTAAACCCTATTCGATCTAGACACAAACGAAACTCAAAAATTCAAACCCTAAACTAAACAAACGAAATTAAGCAAAAACTCAAGAGATTAGGGTTCTTAGAATCGCTTAGCCTTGGCACAGAGTTGGCTCTGATACCACATGATAGGATCTCCCCTAGGATAGAAACTCTGATGAAGGCTGTAGACTGATGAATGATGATGAGACTCGGTGATGATGGTGCGGAAGTGGCAAATACGGTGGAGATGATGATGCGAGATCGTGAATATTGAGGGATATGGTGATGATCGAATGATAGAACAATGATTAGATGGAGATAGATTATTTAGGTGGTGATATGGATTGTAACAAGTGAAGAGTTTCTGACTCACAAGGTGTATAGAAACCCAGAAATCAAGAACGCATTCGAGAATTCAAATTGAGAGAAGAAAGTTCACAAAACGTGTTTACAACATACTTCTTCGCTAAAGAACAAAAGAGGCGTAGCTTTGGGTTTTAAACACCCTAGGGCTCGACACTCACAAACAACAAGAAGTGCAAAACTAAAACAACAAGACGTTTTAAGGAAATAAGAAAACAGCAAAACGTCCAAGTGACCTGTGGTACTACGGAAGTCACTTGAATTAGTACAGAAGTACACTATTCCCCTTTGGTAATGATTTCTAGTTAACTCGACGTAGTGATCCATTTGCCTCATTAAAAACCATGCTGAGAAAACCCATTGGGACAAAACTCAGCTATGGGAAAAGGAGTACAAACTTCACACCTAAGTTACCTAGTCCTCATTACCGGGTGAAGTCTTCAAGGTGGATATGTTGAACACTTGGATCCTTGGTAGGTTGAATGACCCGTCAACTATGAGTGAATGAGCTTCCTTGGCCATCTCCTTAGCTCTTGAACGAGTGATCCTTCCCACCACCTCCGGTTGCTCTGCAGCCTCTGGCTCCTTGTTGGTTTATGTTGAATCTGTTCTTGTTCCAATTGTTGTCTCCATCACCTTGATAGCTTATGAATGATGACCACGTCTTCAAGTGGGTCGATGAGGCACTGTTGGATGAGGTAGAGTCTTTCTCTCTTCAAACTGTAAAACTACAAATGGAAATGGAGATTGAGAAGAAGATGTAAACGGAGCTTGAGAAAGAGCTATTTGAGAGGGTTGAAGATGCAAAATCAGAATTGAAAGCAAGGATGAAGATGATGATCGTTGTGATAATTTTTGGTTATATGATCATGTTTGGTCTAATTAAGATAGCAGGATGAGCTAGTGTATGATGGGATTATGTTTCCATAATGTTGTTGTTAATGGTTATGGATTCCAAGCAAACTAATGTTGTGTTGTTAGTGGTGTTTAATCAATCTCTTTAAATAACTCAGCAATAAAATTTACTATAACTCAGCCATAACTCACTATAACTCAACCGTCACCTGACCTTTCGTTTTCCCGTAAATATTATAACTCAGCCGTCAAGTCATATATATCACTTATTCACTTATTTACTTTCAAATTGTTTGTTGTGATAACTCATCCATAACTCACTATAACTCAGCCGTCACATGACCTTTCGTTTTCCCGTAAAAATTATAACTCAGCCGTCAAGTTATATATATCATTCATTTACAAGAGTATATCTGGTTTTTAGAAAGTTTTAAAAGGTTTTACAAATTGTTTATAATGATATATATCAATTTGATTTGCTTTTCTAAAAGCTTTACAAGTTGTTTCTAATGTTTTAAAACAGTAAAATCTGAATAAAATATTATTTTAAAATGGAGTTTACAACACCTTACAACACTAGAGACTGAAATATTTTATTAAAAAGAACAAAAACAAGATAAATTATTCAAGAGTTCTTAAAAATAGATATGAACTATTTCAGTTCATATTTCAGTTTCCTCTCCCAGCGTATTGATTAGTCATCTCTCTAGCCATGGCTTCAAACCTTCTCCTATCAGATTTGTAGAGGTTGGCAAGATATTCAATGGTCTGTTCCTCATCATTGACCTCTGGTTCAATCAACTTCTCCACTAATTCCTTGAAAAGCTTAACAATGGGCATGGGCGTCCAACAGTCGGGCTTCAAAACTTTTAGGTGAATGCCTCCCCTATCTGATACATTTGGGTGGCAAATTCTTGTGATGAAAACAACCTGCATTATCAAGAAAATTTATTTAAAAAACTATTGAGTTGCTGCAAAAAAAGGAGTCCTAATATTGAGTTGCTAAAATAAAAAGGAGTATAATCAAAAATAGATACCTTGGGGGGACTTCTTGGGTAATCAGGTGGAAAAATAAGCCTAAGTTTAAACACTCCCCCTTCATAAGGAGTGTTCACCGGTCCGATTAGAGTAGCCTCCCAACGGAAAATATCGTCAGCAACAGTTACTAAAAAAAAGGCAAACACTCAATCTCCTTTATCCTTAACAGTAAAACAAATCTAATCTGCAGATGTATGTGTTTACCTGCTATAATGTTTGGCAAAAGATCCTTGTTCAGATATTTCAGATCAGTCCTTATATGCTTTGAAGGAGAACGACGGGCCATTCCTGACGGATTGAAGGAAGAATGTAAATAGATTTTTTGAATCTGGGATATGATTTAGGAGTTTTCGTGAGACAAAGGTAATATGTGTAAGTCAAGAGCAAAAAGTATTTATAATCGGCGAAGCGTCGCTTTGGTTTACAAAAAGTACCCCTTCGACTTCATAAATCCATAATTCTGTCCGCCTTGATCATAAATACATAATTCTTACCCCTTCAACGCGTAATTATAACCAAACTAAAGCGACGCTTCGCGTATTACGCCTTCAATCAATTACGGTTTTACAAGCCTCTGGTGGCTATAATTCAGCCATAACGTTATAGGGCGCTATAACTCAGCCCTAAACCGTAAACCCTGATAACTCAACCATAACTCACTATAACTCAGCCGTCAAATGACCTTTCGTTTTCCCGTAAATATTATAACTCAGCCGTCAAGTCATATATATCACTCATTTACTTTCAAATTGTTTCTTGTGATAACTAAACCATAACTCAGCCGTCACATGGCTTCCGTTTTCCCGTAAATATTATAACTCAGCCGTCAAGTCTCACATACACAGAGCCATAACTCACTATAACTCAACTTTCGTTTTCCATTAAATTCGAATTGATTACATTCAGTTCTGCAATTCGCCAAAAATATAAAAAAAAAATACAAAAAAAGCGACAAGCATCATATTAGCGAACTAGTTCCCATGGGAAGGCTATCGTCTCTAGCATTCTGGACGGTCCTGAAGTCAATGGATGGGAGCGGACCGGATAGATCGGACTCCAACGGTTCTTCCACCACCAGCTTGCTCAGTTCAGATCGCCAGATTTGACAATCCCGCCTTAAGGATTCAAGCCTTTCCATCGGCACAGCGGAGCCCTTGGACACCATCTCCTCCAAGAAGGCACATGGACCTTCTACGTCATGGCTTTCGCGGTAGAAATGGTCCGTTGACTCCAAGTGGTTGACGTACCGCCTCAGCCTCTCAAGGCAAGCTCGGTAGGCCCAGACTTTTGTATTGTGCGGGAAGTCAGAATCTCCCAAAGGTTCGTAATCACCTTCGGGTAAGTTGGGCACCACCATACGGGAGACCTGTTCTACGCAAGAGGCATGCTCAGCAAGTAGACGAGTCATGCGCCACTTCGCCAGAAAAAAACCTTCGGCGATGAGCTCATCCAGGACTCAGATAGTCCCTTCCAATCGGCAGAGCCGAAAGACTTGCTCGTATTTAAGACAAAATACTTTAATATAAGCGCCAAGTCTCTTGCGGCGAGCTCGGTACATCCGGAGTTCCTTTTGCAAAGGAATAAAGTAACGGGATCGAGACGGAGACTCTTGAGGGGGGAATTATGCGACGCTTTCGGATCAAAACCGCTAGTTCCAGCGGCTGTCAGTTCTCGGGCCCGTTTCAACCATGCAGATCGGGTAGTCACTGGCATCTTTGCTAGTTTCGTTCTAGTTTGGAATGCTCTGAACATTTTCAACCCTTTCCCTATTTATACTAAAACTTGGAACGCAACCCCCATTGATTCCACTGCCGGGAAACCATAAGTTAACCTTATAATAGGCGGGAAACCATAAGTTAACCAAATAATAGAACGTGAAAAATCACTATAAGTCTATAAAAATCATATATTACGGATTTATAATTTAGCCGGTATTACGATATCTCAGCCATTACGGATTTATAAATCACTATACCTCAGCTGTCACATGAATCGACGAGACCTTTCGTTTTCCCGTAAATATTATAACTCAGCCGTAAAGTCATATATATCAGATTGTTTCTTTCAGATTGTTTCTAGTAATAACTCAGCCATCACTCATAACTCATCCATCAAAGTCATCACTCAATATCATAACTCAACCATCACATAACCTTTCGTTATACCGTAAATATTATAACTCAGCCGTAAAGCAATATTTTGGCGAGAAACCATAAGTTAACCTAATAATAGAACGTGTAAAAATCACTATAAGTCTATAAGAATTCTACATTGCGGATTTATAATTTAGCCGATATTACGATATCTCAGCCATTACGGATTTATAAATCATTATAACTCAGCCGTTATATGAGTCGACGAGACCTTTCGTTTTCCATTAAATACCATAACTCAGCCATAAATTCGTATAAATCAGTCGTTTGTTGTAAAACACGTAGTGGACTCTATCTGACCGGCCCGTCTATCAGCTCTATAGTTACGGTCCATTGTACTAAGGCCCATTCGGCCATGTCCTTAGTTATGTCGGTTTGTACTTAGTCTCTTATGGGACTCTATATATATGTTGTAACCTCAATTCCTATCAATAATAACCTAAGAGATTTACTCCCTAAACTCTCTAATTTACAACACGTTATCAGCACGATAGCCTCTCTCCCAAAACCCTAAAGCAGCCGCCTATTCTCCCTTACCCTAAAACCCTAATCCGACTTCCTGTTCTTACTTCCATCTGAGATCAAATCCTTCTTGTTCGAAGATCCTCTTGTTCACAAGCAACCCTTAGCTTGTGATCAAAGTTCTCTCGACAGCTTGGTCGAGGTTTGCTGTTCACGGTTCGTCGATCGGGGGTGAGTGCGAGAAGCTGTTCGTGGGGAAGCTGTTCGTGGTTCGTGGTCAAGAGAAATCTGAGGTCTTTAGCTCCCAGATCAATTCCAGTCAGAATCCTTGTGGTGTTAAGGTAAACAAAATTCAAACTTCTTAAAACCACATAATTGAATCTGGAACTAAAAGCTATTGAACCCTAAAATATCCAAGTAAACTAACAAACAAATTTAATATCTATAATCCTATAAACTTTAAAATCTATTCACATAGGATTGTTAGATTGTTTGTTAAATTGCACCAAATTATATCAAGCTTTAAAATTGTTGATTGACTGCTTGATTGTTGTATAAGAACCTAGAACTGATTGAGATTCATAAGGATCAGATTATTACAGATTGTTCTAGGAAATTAAAACTTGGATCATTCATGCATAAAATCGGACCATGTTTAGGTTGTTATAAAATCGACTGCATGAATTATATTTTAGGATTGTTTAAACTGTTCTTGAGAAATTCAAGAAGAAAATTCCCTAGATCCTAAATTCATAAACTCGAAAATTTTAGAGTTGTTCTAGGATAATTTCCAAATTAAAATTATAGTAATTATCCTAAATTAATCCGATTGAATAAAAACTTTTGTTAAGTTTCTATAAATTAAAACTTTAAATCGGAAATTAAAATATTAGTTAGGATAAGTTCCTAATTAAAATAGTAATTATCCAAATTCCTTAAAATCAAAAATATTTAATCCTAAATCAAATAGGAAATTATAAGAATAAGGAAATCCTATCTAGGAATAAGGAAATTGTTGCATGCATATAGCTATTTAGTTTTGTTGTCTTGCATGCATGAATTTAAACCGAAAAAACTATAAGAGGCAAGGCATGGTTCGGTCTCAAATACCGCATGACCTGAAAATTATTTGTTGCATGGCTCGGTCTCAAATACCGCATGCTAACTGTCGGTTGTCTATATTTATGCAGATGGCTAATCTCAAGAGCCTAGACTACCCTATCCTGCAAGCTTCCGGAAAGAATTACTTGCAATGGGCCAATGACACCGAAATCTACTTGTCATCGAATGGCCTGAAAGGGTGTATCGATGAGGATATTGAGTCTACGGACAGGAACAAGAGTAAGTGTCTCCAGCACATACATCATCACATTGCTGAGAGTATCAAAAGCCAGTACCTCTCCTAAGAGATCCTCTCGCCCTTTGGACACAGCTTAAACGCCGTTATGGGCACCAAAAGACGGTGCTCCTTCCAAAGGCAGAGTTTGATTGGAAGAGCCTAAGGATCCAGGATTAAAAAACCGTGGAAGAGTATAACTCTGAGCTCTTTAGGATTGTCTCACTCCTTAGGCTGTGTGGGAAAGAGGTGACTGAGCAGGAACTGATTGAGAAGACATTGTCTACCTTCAGCCCTAATAACAGAGTACTCCAGCAACAATATCGACACCAAAAGCTTGCTGACTATGGGGAACTCATTGAGTGTTTACTGCTAGCTGAGCAGAACGATGAGTTATTGATGATGAACAGTGCTATGCGACCTCCTGGTACAGCCCCATTACCAGAAGCAAATAAGGTCGACTTGGGAAAGAAAGCTGTAGTAGAGTCTAATGAGCCTAAGGAGCCTAGTGAGATCAACTACGTCCACAGAGATAGACACTATGGCCGTGGTGGCCGTGGTGGCAGAGGACGTAGTGGTCGAGGGGGCCAGGCTGGTCGAGGAGGCCGCGGACGTGGTGGTAAGGGCCGTGGGTCCTTTAAGCCAAACTCCAAGGCCAAATCGACTTGCCACCGATGTGGTATGTCAAACCACTGGGCCAAGAACTGCAGAACTCCCAACCCCTCATTGATGCATATCAAGATCTCTTAAGAAAAATCCAGAAGCAAACTATGTACACATCGATGATGAAGGAGACTTCGATCATGAGAATGATGATTTGCTAGGATATGAGACCTCCGACTGCCTCAAAGATGTTGAATGAATTTCGAATTTATTTTGGTTTATTTTCTATGCTTTATGATTTGATTTCCTTTTTAATGTAATGGATAATTGCTTTGAATTAAATTCAATGGATTTTATTTTATAAATTGTGCTATTAAAATCCAAAATTCTTGTCCTATTTATAGATATGGCCGAGGACATGAGTGAACTAGTAGTGGATAGTGGCTCAAGCCACACCATACTAAAAGATAAGAGATATTTCATAAATCTTATAATGAAAAGTGCAAATGTTAATACAATTGCGGGTATAGCAAATCTTATAGAAGGCTACGGCCAAGCACACATATTGTTGCCTAACGGAACTCATATTGAGTTATGTGATGCTTTATACTCACCCAGCTCTAAGAGAAGCTTATTGAGCTTTAAAGACATAAGGTCAAATGGTTATCATATTGAAACCAAGGGTGAAGGATCTAAAGAGTTCCTCTACATTACAGAAAATGTGAAAGGACAAAAGAAGATCCTAGAGACTATACCTGCCTTAGCCTCTGGTCTATACCATACTAAGATTAACATGATAGAAGCCAACTTGGCTAAGCACAAAATATACAAAGAAAGTTTCACTTTATGGCATGACCGGCTTGGCCATCCGGGAACTAACATGATGCGTAAATTGATAAAGAGTTCAAAAGGGCACAACCTTAAAGAAAGAAAAGTTCTCCCTAAGAATCTCACATGTGTGGCATGTGCACAAGGGAAACTTATTGTAAGACCTTCACCAGTAAAAGTCACAAGAGAGACTTTACATTTTCTGGAAAGGATACAAGGTGACATATGTGGGCCGATACACCCACCTAGTGGGACATTTCGATATTTCATGGTGATGATAGATGCATCAACCAGATGGTCCCACGTATGCTTGTTGTCCACGAGAAACTTAGCATTTCCTAAGCTCTTAGCTCAAATCATTCGATTAAGAGCACATTTTCCAGACTTTCCACTTAAGACTATACGTCTACATAATGCTGGTGAATTTACATCCCAAGCGTTTAATGATTACTGTATGTCCATGGGGGTGAGTGTGGAACATCCTGTGGCACATGTACATACACAAAACGGATTAGTTGAATCCTTCATTAAACGAATACAATTGATAGCTCGACCATTGTTAATGCGATCGAAGCTTCCTGTGTCGGCTTGGGGACACGCAGTCTTACATGCAGCAGAACTCATACGCATCAGGCCATCTAGTGAACACAAATATTCCCCATCCCAACTCCTATCGGGTCAAGAGCCAGACTTATCGCATCTTAAGACATTTGGTTGTGCCGTTTATATACCAATTGCTCCACCACAGAGAACAAAGATGGGACCACAGAGGAGAATGGGAATATATGTGGGGTATGAGTCTCCCACCATAATAAGGTATCTCGAGCCACTGACAGGAGACCTGTTCAAGGCCAGATACGCGGACTGTCAATTTATTGAGTCTGAATTCCCTATGCTAGGTTGGGAGACCAGCAACCTGAGCAAAGAATTGACATGGAATCAAACATCCTTAGAATGGCAAGATCCTCGAACTATAGCATGTGATGCAGAAGTTCAGAAGATTATACATCTTCAACAGCTAGCTAATCAATTGCAAGATTCCTTTGCTGACCCGAAAAGAGTAACAAAATCGTACATACCAGCTTGCAATGCACCAGTACGTATTGATGTTCACAAGGAACACAATAATCAAGTTGCTACAGAGTCTACGCCATGTTTGAAACGGGGTAGACCACTAGGTTCCAAAGATAAGAATCCTCGGAAAACAAAGAGTGCAAAACAGACCGAGGCTAAGGGAATTATAGAAAAGCCAGACGTTGTCACAGAAACTCCTACGGCACCAAATGAGGCTCAGGACGCTGAACCTCAAGAGCCAGAAGGAGTTGACAACAATGAGATCTCGATAAACTATATTATGTCTGGAATACAATGGAACCGAAAAGATGTCGACATTGATGATATATTTGCATACAAGGTAGCACTTGAAATAAATGAGGATCATGAGCCCACATCTATACTAGAGTGTACACAAAGCAAAGATTGGCTTAAATGGAAAGAAGCCATTGATGTGGAGCTAAACTCTTTAAAGAAGAGAAGTGTGTTTGGTCCGACCTGAAGTATAACACCAGAAATTAAACCAGTTGGACACAAATGGGTCTTTGTAAGAAAGAGAAATGAGAGAAACGAGATTGTCAGATACAAGGCAAGGCTCGTAGCACAAGGATTCTCTCAAAGACCTGGCATAGATTATGAGGAGACATACTCCCCTGTGATGGATGCAACGACTTTTAGATATCTAATAAGTCTGGCCATAAGAGAAAGTTTAGATTTGCGGTTAATGGATGTTGTAACTGCATATCTATACGGTCCACTGGATAATAAAATTTATATGAGATTACCAGAGGGTATAGAACTCAAAGATAAGAAGAGTTCTAGAGACCAATACTGCATAAGGCTAGACAAATCGCTTTATGGACTGAGACAGAGTGGTCGAATGTGGTATAACCGGCTAAGTGAATATTTAGCCAAGGAAGGTTATAGGAATGACCAGATCAGTCCTTGTATATTCATAAAGAAATTCGCGAATAAGGGATTTGTGATAATAGCAGTATATGTGGATGATTTAAACATCCTTGGAACCTCTGGGGAAATCGCCCAAACAGTAGAATATCTCAAAAGAGAGTTTGAGATGAAAGACCTAGGCAAGACAAAATTCTGTTTGGGGTTGTAGCTTGAGTACATAAACAATGGGATCCTTGTGCATCAAAAGGCATACACAGAAAAGGTACTCAAGAGATTTAACATGGAGCAAACTCACTCATTGACTAGCCCAATGGTTGTGAGAAGTGTAGAAGTGGATAAAGATCCATTTGCTCCTAAGAAGGACAATGAAGAAAATCTTGGTCCTGAAGTGCCTTACCTCAGTGCTATAGGAGTATTAATGTTCTTGGCTAGCCACACTAGACCTGACATATGCTTCGCAGTAAACCTTCTGGCAAGATACAGTTCTTGTCCGACCATAAGGCACTGGAATGGTATAAAACATGTTCTGCGTTGCCTACAAGGAACGACAGACTTTGGTTTATTTTACACTAACCATAACAAAGAAGGTTTAGTTGGTCTTGCTGATGCAGGTTATCTGTCCGACCCACACAATGGTAAATCACAAACAGGTTATGTGTTTACACACGGTGGTACAGCGATCTCTTGGCGTTCTATGAAGCAGACTCTAGTAGCCACATCCTCAAATCACGCGGAGATCCTAGCCATGCATGAAGCCAGCCGTGAGTGTGTTTGGTTGCGGTCAATGACTCAGCACATTCGGACAGACAGTGGCATGGACATAGACAAATCAGCAACGGTCATCTATGAAGACAATACAGCCTGCATCGCACAACTCAAGGAAGGTTACATCAAGGGAGATCGGACAAAGCACATCCTGCCGAATTTCTTCTACACACATGAACTACAAAAGGCCGGAGAAGTTCAAGTGGTGCAAGTTCAGTCATGCGACAACTCAGCCGATCTCTTCACCAAGGCATTACCGACAACAACATTCAAGAAGCTCACGCACCAGATTGGAATGCGGAGGCTTAAGGACTTGGAGTGATGTTTGGAACAGGGGAGCAATGTGTGCTGTACTCTTTTTCCTTCACTAAGGTTTTGTCCCAATGGGTTTTCCTGGTAAGGTTTTAATGAGGCAGCATCCCCTAAGCACATTGCTGCGATCCCGTCCGAGCATAGGCACGGTCATATCGTCCAAGGGGCAGTGTTGTAAAACACTTAGTGGACTCTATCTGACCGGCCCGTCTATCAGCTCTATAGTTACGGTCCATTGTACTAAGGCCCATTCGGCCATGTCCTTAGTTATGTCGGTTTGTACTTAGTCTCTTATGGGACTCTATATATATGTTGTAACCTCAATTCCTATCAATAATAACCTAAGAGATTTACTCCCTAAACTCTCTAATTTACAACATCGTTTGCTTTCAGATTGTTTGTTGTGATACCTCAGCCATAACTTTACTACAACTCAGCCGATAAATGAGAGGAAATACTAAAATGTGGAAAATAGGGACCTTTAATACATGAAAAAGATACTCGCCTAAGAAATGAAAAATAATTATTTTAAAATAAACAGAATTTAGAGTCACGAGTTGATAAGGTAAAACTGGAATTCACTGCTGGAAACCCTAAAGGATCTCAGCGACTTTGAGGGACAACCACCAAAGGTAACAGTTTTTGCACATTATTTGATAACCGTCGAGATTTCGGATACCGTTATCTGTATAACACCTCACAGCACAAGCGGGTGAAGGGAGTGGCGGGATGTTAGGATAACGAAGGGACGCTATATATGAGTATTTCCGGGCTGTCTTATAACGAGATAACTCAAATATAAAACCATTACCGGTTACCATGGCATCCGAAGACATCAGAGGATAATGATTTGCATCAAACAGCTGGAGGTAGTGGACGGCCATAACCTCATTCCCTTGACAAATACTTAGTACCCCACATGCTAAGGTGGCATAAGCATCGGCCGGTACAATACGACTGAGAATATCAATCCCACGCTGGATATCTCTATCCTCAGCCACAACCCTTAGCCCTTTGTAGTAAATGGCAATGGGGTTGCCGGCCTCAAAGCATTTGACGAAGAAAGGCATGTGCCGCCCTTCATTTTGGAGGCCACCATCAGGGGCATTGGATGTGTTGATTTCTGATGGATCAGTACAAAGCCAATATATAGAAGCTGTCTTTCGAACTTCATCATTGTATACTGCATTTTTCCCCCTATGACCAGCCCTAAAAGTGGAACCAAGTGAGGACCATCGATCTTCTGCAGCATCTTCTGCAACAAGGGAAACGATTTTTATGAAAACATCGTCGGGGAGCTCCGGCATCTTGGGTGCTAGAGCGGACATAGTGTTGTAAAAAATAATTTTATTCTAGTTTGTAGTTGAGAGGTAATAGACTAAAGTAACGGGAATACTTGTATATATACAGAGATGGAATAATAGTATATTATTTGGTTGGACCAGATTACAAGAAAATTATTGGGAAGATGAATTTCGTTTTCCCGTAAATATCAGCCATTTACTTTCATATTGTTTCTTTCGATAACTCAGCCATTACTCAATATAACTCAGTCGTAACATGACCTTTCGTTTTTCCGTAAATTATAACAGCCGTAAAGCGATATTTTGGCGGGAAACCATAAGTTAACCAAATAATAGAACGTGTTAAAATCACTATAAGTCTATAAAAATCCTACATTACGGATTTATAATTTAGCCGGTATTAAGATATCTCAGCCATTACGGATTTATAAATCATTATAACTCAGCCGTTATATGAGTCGACGAGACCTTTCGTTTTCCATTAAATACCATAACTCAGCTATAAATTCGTATAAATCAGTCGTTTGCTTTCAGATTGTTTGTTGTGATACCTCAGCCATAACTTTACTATAACTCAGCCGATAAATGAGAGGAGATACTAAAATGTGGAAAATAGTGTAGGGACCTTTAATACATGAAAAAAGATACTCGCCTAAGAAATGGATAATAATTATTTTAAAATAAACAGAATTTAGAGTCACGAGTTGATAAGGTAAAACTGGAATTCACTGCTGGAAACCCTAAAAGATCTCAGCGACTTTGAGGGACAACCACCTAAGGTAACAGTTTTTGCACATTATTTGATAACCGTTGAGAAGATGGAGACCGTTATCTATATAACACATCACAGCACAAGCGGGTGAAGGGAGTAGCGGGCTGTCAGGATAGCGAATGGAGGCTGTGTATGAGTATTTCCGGGCCGTCTTATAACGAGATAACTCAAACATAAAATCATTACCGGTTACAATGGCATCCGAAGACATCAGAGGATAATGATTTGCATCAAACAGCTGGAGGTAATGGACGGCTATAACCTCATTCCCTTGACAAATACTTAGTACCCCACATGCTAAGGTGGCATAAGAATCGGCCGGTACAATACGACTGAGAAAATCAATCCCATGCTGGATATCTCTATCCTCAGCCACAACCCTTAGCCCTTCGAAGTAAATGGCAATGGGGTTGCCGGCCTTCAAGCATTTGACGAAGAAAGGCCTGTGCCGCCCTTCATTTTGGAGGCCACCATCAGGGGCATTGGATGTGTTGATTTCTGATGGATCAGTACAAAGCCAATATATAGCAGCTGTCTTTAGAATTTCATCACTGTATACTGCATTTTTTCCCCTATGACAAGCCCTTAAAATAGAACCAAGTGAGGACCATCGATCATAATCTGCAGCATCTTCTGCAGCATCTTCTGCAACAAGGGAAACAATTTTTATGAAAACATCGTCGGGGAGATCCGGCATCTTGGGTGCTAGAGCGGACATAGTGTTGTAAAAAATAATTTTATTCTAGTTTGTAGTTGAGAGGTAATAGACTAAAGTAACCGGAATACTTGTATATATACAGAGATGGAATAATATTATATTATTTGGTTGGACCAGAGTATTACAACTCAGCTGTAAAGTGAAAATATCAGCCATTACTCTTTTGATAACTCAGCCATAACTCACTGTAACTCAGTCGTAACTTGACCTTTCTTTTTTCCGTAAATAATATAACTCTTTTGATAACTCAGCCGTTATAATATATCATTCATTTACCTTCAAAAATTTTCTTGTGATAACCCAGCCATTACTCACTATAACTCAGACTTAAAGTGATATTTTACCGTAACCATAAGTTAGCCTAATAATAGAATGTGTAAAAATCACTATAAGTCTATAAAAACTTTACATTGCGGATTTATAATATAGCCGGTATTACGATATCTCAGCCATTACGGATTTATAAATCAATATAACTCAGCCGTTATATGAGTCGATGAGACCTTTGGTTTTCCATTAAATACCATAACTCAGCTATAAATTCGTATAAATCAGTCGTTTGCTTTCAGATTGTTTGTTGTGATACCTCAGCCATAACTTTACTATAACCCAGTCGATAAATGAGAGGAGATACTAAAATGTGGAAAATAGTGTAGGGACCTTTAATACATGAAAAAGATACTCGCCTAAGAAATGGAAAATAATTATTTTAAAATAAACCGAATTTAGAATCACGAGTTGATAAGGTAAAACTGGAATTCACTGCTGGAAACCCTAAAGGATCTCAGAAACTTTGAGGGACAACCACCAAAGATAACAGTTTTTGCACATTATTTGATAACTGTCTCCACATTGGAGAGGAAGGAGACCGTTGAGATGATGGAGACCGTTATCTAAATAGCACATCACAGCACAAGCGGGTGAAGGAAGTGGCGGGCTGTCAGGATAGCAAAGGGAGGCTGTGTATGAGTTTTTTCGGGCTGTCTTATAACGAGATAACTCAAACATAAAATCATTACCGGTTAACATGGCACCTGAAGACATCAGAGGAGAATGATTTGCATCAAACAGCTGGAGGTAATGGACGGCCATATCTTCATTGCCTTGACAAATACTTAGTACCCCACATGCTAAGGTGGCATAAGCATCGGCTGGTACAATACGACTGAGAATATCAATCCCACGCTGGATATCTCTATCCTCAGCCACAACCCTTAGCCCTTCGTAGTAAATGGCAATGGGGTTGCCGGCCTCAAAGCATTTGACGAAGAAAGGCCTGTGCCGCCCTTCATTTTGGAGGCCACCATCAGGGGCATTGGATGTGTTGATTTCTAATGGATCAGTACAAAGCCAATACATAGAAGCTGTCTTTAGAACTTCATCACTGTATACTGCATTTTTCCCCCTATGACCAGCCCTTAAAATAGAACCAAGTGAGGACCATCGATCTTCTGCAGCATCTTCTGCAACAAGGGAAACTATTTTTATGAAAACATCGTCGGGGAGATCCGGCATCTTGGGTGCTCGAGCGGACATAGTGTTGTAAAAAATAATTTTTTTCTAGTTTGTAGTTGAGAGGTAATAGACTAAAGTAACGGGAATACTTGTATATATACAGAGATGGAATAATATTATATTATTTGGTTGGACCAGATTATTACAACTCAGTGAATATATCAGCCATTACTCTTTTGATAACTCATCCATAACTCACTATAACTCAGTCGTAACATGACTTTTCATTTTCCCGTAAATAAAATAACTCAGCCGTCAGATCATATATATCATTCATTTACCTTCAAAATTTTTCCTTGTGATAACCCATCCATTACTCTCTATAACTCAGTTATAATATGTCCTTTCGTTTTTTGTAAATATTATAACTCAGCCGTCAAGCGATATTTTGGCGGGAAACTAGAAGTTAACCTAATAATAGACGCGACCTTTCGTTTTTCCTATTGTTTTTCCTTTATATTTTCCTCATTCATATGTCTGACTCTCTTTCATCTCTTCTTCGTTTCTATTGTTTCTCTTTATCTTCTCTTAAATCACAGATCTGTCTATCTGTTACATCTTCCTATCGACATGGAAGTTGTTCCTCACATCGATGGACAGTTTTTTAGAGATGTCGAAGCGATCATTTGCGCCACTGGTCGGGAGAATATTCCGGTTCTAAACCCTGGTGTGGGTTCCTTGGTTGACAAAACCACTGTTACGTGGTTCAAGTTCCTTCACGTTCTCTCTATCGCGATTGGAGGAATACTTCAACACAACTGGCACCATGCGTGGCCGACGTACCGATTGATTCCCTTCCACTTTAAGAGACGGTGGTTTCTCCTCCTCGCGGTAAGATCAATAAAACAAACCATATTGATATTATTCTATACTCTTATCGTTTTTTTCCTTTAATTGTAGCGTAAATACACGTGGGATCCGAAGCATACTTTAACGATCTGGACGCAGTTTAATTTGGTGGCTAGAACGTTATTCAGATCCCAGATACGTGCTCTCAAGAGGATATGGGCGAGTGGTGGCAATAAACCCGAGATGATGTTGCATAGTTTGGAATGATTTGGTCGATATGTTTGAAGAATTTGGCCCAGATGACGTCGGTTTCAAAAAGTGATGATTTTGTGTCGTCTTCTACATGAACTAATGAACTATGAACTATGAACTATGATTTTGTGTTTTTTTTTTTTTTCGTTTATGTTATACTTTCATATTAATATAAATCAGTCGTTATTACAATTTCTCAGCCATCACAGAATGATAACTCAATCATAAAGTTCAATAGTCAACCACAATATACCATAACTCAACCATCACTTTAATGTAACACTTTGAATAATAATTTCAAATTGTCGGACAAATACTTTTACAAAAAATAAAAATGCGTGAAACGTTTTAATATTATCGAGAGACTTTTCTTAATACTTTAAGAAAAATAAAATTCTAAATTCGAATAATAATTATTAAATTATTTGCAATAATATCTTGTGATAAAAAGCTCACAATTTATTATGCGTGTGGATTTGAGCATGCACAGAATTAGTGATTTTTCGCGCTTCCCTAACAACACTTTTTGTAATATCGAGAGACGTTTTAATACTTATTAGGAAACTGACAGAACAAAAGACACAAGAAAGAAAGAAGAATATGTTTTCATATCTTCATATTATTGAGAAGACCCTAAACGATAACTCAGCCATAACTTAACCATAACTCAGCTAACCCCCAAATTAGAATGACTAAATAACCGACCAAACCGAACCAAACCAGAAACTATTTTTTCCATTGTTTTCGGTCAATTATGGTTATATTCGGCTTGCTATCGGTTATATTAAGTTAATCGACCTAATTTGGATAAGATTTGGATTATTTATGGTTATATATTCGTCTAACCGACACATAAACGGAAATAACCGAAAAGTAATTTCAAAAATTATAAAAATTTGAAAAATGGTTATCATATTAGCATATCCAAATTACCACCTTAAACCAAACACAATATAACCAAAACCAAACTGTTATATTAAAACCCTTAACGATGGAAATATGAACCCTACAACCCTAACCCTAACCCTAACCCTAACCCCTAAATGTCAGGTTTTGAATGTTTTACACATTTTGATCAGAATGTGTAAAAATCAATCTTTGTCTATAATTATTACTTTTTATTGCTTATTATGATTGTAATATTCATTTTGTCATTCTATATTTAAATTTTGAGTTATAATAATTCTAATTTACAAATATTTCATAAGTCAGCCGTGTGAAGTATGTAAATCAGCCGTAACTTAACCGTAAACCAGCCATAATTTTGAAAATAGACAAATCAAAGTTTTAATTATCCAAGTACAATTCCAAAAGAAACGAAACGAAGGACATAATGCATTATTTAATGTGAATCCAAAAAATCAGGTGCCTCATCGTAGATTTCTGCTGCCATTTTAACCCGTATAGCCTGGATATTCTGATCATTGATTCCATCGAACGACACACCAAGCGCTAGACATTCAATAAACTTTAAAGCGTACATGCCACAGTCACCAACCTGTACGTGTTGAGGGACCTTGGAGGCACTCTTCCTCCTGAAACCGAACTGACTGGCAGTAGGTGTACGAATTTCATGAGGAACGTTCTCGTTCATCATTTCTGGAATCATCCGCTTAAACGTCCTACAATCATTCAGCATTCTAAGATCACTGTCATTGGTTACTTGTCCCACGATGCTATCATAGCAATCAATATGCCTTCTGTTGAGATCCACGTGTAGCGCCACCCAGTGATTGCCTCCAGTTCGTGGAGTAATATACAGGTGATCCACATCTTCAATCCACTTCAAATTAGTCGGTTCATCTAGTGGTAACAAACCTTTAACTAAACGTTCATAATTATTGCCAGTCATTTTAAGAAACTTAGGTTTCATATCGAACATCGGATAATCACGAATCATCGTTCTGGTGGACCACGGGTCTATAAACGCAATGCGTTTGTTGTGGAATGGGAAGGGATCTCGTTTGTACCTAATACTGAGGAGTCTCATAAACGCGCCCATGTGCTGTAAAACAGAAAACTGATTAGTAAACAACAACTCAGCCATAATGTAATATAAGTCAGTCGTAAACAATAACAAATCATACCACTGCCACCTACTGTCATTATGTATTATAACACAGCCGTAAACATAATACCTCAGCCACTATGTATTATATCTCAGCCGTAAACATAATCACTAAGCCATTATGTATAATATCTCAGCCGTAAACATAATAACTCAGCCATTATGTATAATATCTCAGCCGTAAACATAATAACTCAGACATCAAGTTAAACTTACTTTATCAGACAGCCACCCAAATGTACCAGACAGCCAGTTCTTTCTTTCGGTGATGAGAGTCCTATAGAATTCAATATTTGGTGTTGACTTGCCTAATGGTGTACCCCTAAGAAAAACATAAGAACAAGTTAATATAATTTTAACAAGATGTGATTAATAAGGGTCTAAAGGGTCATACTCGGCTGTCTTTAGGTACTCCAAAAGTTTCTGCAACTTGACCGGATCAACAGGTGTCAGAGGATCATATATTCCAGGTCCAGGTGAACAGTTCTTCCTCATGCACGTCAGTCCGTTGTCCCCAATATAAGGAACAATCTTCGCTTGTGTAGCTTGTAGTTTATTCAATGAACTTCCATCCGGGGACAGCTTAACATTCTCCAGCCTTAAAGTTTTGATTCTATCAAGCCTAATCTTTTCCTCCTCATCATCCTCAGATTCAGGTTCAAGTGAGTTGACTTCAGCCATAATCTTGGCTGTCATATCACATATACTGCTGTCAGGTTCTTCATATTCCAATTCAATGACTTGTTTAGAATTGGTAGTCTTTCTTCATCTTCTCTTTGGCGGATTATTTCCATCCTTCTTTTCCGCCAACTCTTTGACCTTCTTTGCAGCCGCCGCCTCATCTTTTGCCTTCTTTTCCGCCAACTCTTTGACCTTCTTCGCAGCCGCCGCTTCATCTTTGGCCTTCTTTGCAGCCGCCGCCTCATCTTTGGCCTTCTTTGCCGACAAATCTTTGGTCTTCTTCGCAGCGGCCGCCTTAACTTTGGCCTTCTTTGCATCTAATTCTTCGTTCTTCTTTCCATCATTGGCATTTTTCCTCGTGTTAGTCCGTTGAATTGGTTTCGTAGCAGCTGGAGACTTCTCAATAAAATTAAGAGGATGATCTTTACCAAACTCATCCTTATCAAACTCTTTATTCAGATTCCTACTGACCCCAGCCAAACCACTGCCAACTACCTGTATAACATAGCGAAGACAATTAAAGATAATGCTAACTCAACCTAAACAATCTGGAAACTCAGCCATAAGATTAATATAATTCATACATTACCGGACGACTGTTGAGTTATAATTAAAGATAATGATAACTCAACCTAAACAATCTGGAAACTCAGTCATAAGATTAACATAATTCAGACATTACCGGAGGACTATTGACAGAGTAGTTTTGGTGCATTTTTCCTGGAACTGCTGGTACTGGTGGACTTTTTGGTGACAACAGTTAATCCATAAGGTTCTTTATTTTGAAATTTTTACAAGTGTTTTGTGACAACAGTTCATCCCCAAGGTCTTCAACATTGTTTTGGCCAGTTTGCCCAACACCCAAGGAAAGCACGTGCTCATTCATCTGCTTGAGATCACTCTCAACAGAACGAAACCTGGTTTCAAACCTTTCATTCATCCTCTCTTCTATTCTATCTCCAATGTTTTTTTCCAAGGTGTCAAACCTTGAGGTTAAATTAGACACCAACTCAATGAGAGGTCCAACCGGTCCACCACCCTGACTGTTGGAAACTACCACCTTCTGTTCAGCTCCTTCACCAGATCCACCACCCTGACTGTTGGAAACTACCACCTTCTTGACTTTCTGCTCCCGTACATCATCCTTCATAACCATTTTAGTCACACGCAGCTGTAACATAAGAGAATATGAGACCCATCAGTGAATAATAACTCAGCCAACACTAAAGCATAAATCAGCCATTACTAAAACATAACTCAGCCGTTACTAAACAATAACTCAGCCATAACTAAATCATAACTCATCCATTACTAAACAATCACTCAACCAGATATAAACCTTACCTCACCAAGCGCTTTGATCTCTTCAGCAATTACCGATACCATCATAGAACATGTACGGTTTCCACCCCATTGAAGCATCGGTATGCCACCATAATTAGCTGATGCATTCCCAAACCGTTCTCCAAAGAATTTGATGGACTCATACGCCCAAGCCTATAACACGGGTGTAAACCCACTGAGGGTGTACGACTTTCCCGTAGGGTTCAACATCTTTATGGAATCAACAAGAGCTTCAAATGCTGACCGACCCCACAGATACGTCTTCATTGCTTCATCATCAAAAACTCTTTTGGCACTTTCATATGGAATTCTAGAGTTATTATGCAAACCATAAAGTCCAATGTGTTGAAGAAGCAACAACCCCAACCATTTACGATGATCAAGGTTAACCCATCCCCGACACACTTTTAATGCTTCCCTGAGTTCAAGTAGCGTTGGACCTGCCCCACCAGGCACTTCCAAAAGTCTGAAGAAATCTTTGTGTTCCTCTTCAAGTTCAAACCGTTCAGTAGGCATTGGGTCTATGTTTAACCCCGTCAGATAATGAAACTCATTCAACCCAAACTTGATAGGTTGACCGCCGACCACAAACCAAAGCTCCGTCTTATGTACCCTTAACTGGTTACATAGTAGGAAATGAACAACCTTACCAGACCAGACGAATTGGCTATCAACTAGCTTAGAGATTATTCCAATTGGTACATCCTTCATTTTTTTCCACGCATCCAGTCCTATTGATTCCCTAATCTGAGGTAATTCTAACATCGTGAAATTGGTGTTAATTTGTTTAGTATGTAGAATAGACTTCATTTCTGGCCAAAGTCTTGGTGGGTAATCCCTTGCTTGTTCTTCAGAAATATCCTTAGCCATCTGATAGTAAAGCATAAAATAAATCAGCCATAACATATGCCAAACGCAAGGCATATAATAACTCCGCCATAATACATAACTCAGTCGTAAAGCATAAGATAACTCAGTCCAAACTCAGCCATCCAAGACGGCGACAATCACCCGTAACTCAAAAATAAATAGGAAGACACATACCGGAACTCGAAGACGAGACGGCTTAGACGGAAACGAACAAGACCAGCGACGACGAAGAAAAGAAAGAGCGAATGAGGATATCGAGCGAGGACGGCGAGAGATGACGGCGGGAGAGTAAAAAAAGACAGATTATCGCCGGCGGAATTAGGGTTAGATTTCGCCGACGATAAGGACAGAGAGTTTTTTTTCCGCGGTTTAAAAACCGTTCACTTTCCCTCTCATTGTAAATGTCGATGCTGGAAAGATAACTCAGCAGTCATAAACGGTATCTCAGCCAACCCTCAAATTAGAATGATTAAATAACCGACTAAACCGAACCGAACCGAAAAAAATAATTTTTCCCAATTTGGTGTTTTTGTATTGGTATGTTTGCCTAGTTTTCTTATATTCGGCTTATTTCGGTTATATTATGCAAATCTACCTAATTACAATATATTTTGGGTTATTTATTGTTAGATATTCATCTAACCGACCCATAACCGAAAATAACCAAAAATTAATTTCAAAATGGTTATTAAAAACAAACTGTTATATTAAAAACAAATAATGTATATATTAAAAACAATTAGTATATACATAACCGAAAAAAAAAATTTTAAAAATTAATTTCAAAATGGTACTCATATTAGTATATCCATATTACCACCTTAATCCAAACACATTATATCCAAAACCAAACTGTTATATTAAAAACAAATAATGTTACCTCATCTAACCCTAAACCTTAAACCCTAACCCTAATCCTAACCCCTAAACAACATGTTTTGGTATGTTTGACACATTTTGATCAGAATGTGTAAAAATCACTCTTTTTGTCTATAATTATTATTTTTATTGGTTATAATAATAGTAATATTCATTTTCCCATTCTAAATTTTAATTTTGAGTTATAATAACCTTATTTTACAAATATCTCATAACTCAGCCGTTTAAGTCAATAACCCAGCCACTACTTAGTCAAATTACTAACCCCTTCTTTAATAATAAACTAGGTTCGAACCCGCGGTACACCGCGGGTCAAATGTTTTCTAATTTATGAGATAATCTTTTATGTTTATTACTAAGTAAATTTTAGTTTGCAATTATTTAATCTCTATTAGGTTTGAATCCGCAGTATCGAGAGACTATTTTTCCTATATATTGTGTTTTTAATATATTGTGGGTTTGCTGTATTTTGGATTGTTAGTTATTTAGGGTAAGAGTTATTGTATTATACATCGAATTTAAGTGTAAGTTTTAGTGTTTTACTATTTATCAAAGTGAATTAGTAGGGTTATGTTTTTCTTGGGGTCATATATTGATATTGGTGTAGTGTTGTTATTTAATATTAGTATTGTGAATTGGAATATATATTTTTTAGAGTTTGTGTGTTGTTAAAATGACTATTGTTTTCATATTATTACTTTCTAATGTCCTGTGACAGTTTTTCTATTGTTTGAGTTAGATAATTTTTATTTTTAATAAAAATGGTCAATTACATATTATAATTTTTTTTATTGTTTGATATTTTACAAATTTCTCAGTGGTATACCACGAAGCAATTTTTTCATCTTTTACTTATATATATATATATATATCAAGTTTCTTTGAGTTTTAATATAAATGTTATAATATTATATATTCTTACAGTAGTTAATGGTATGTGTTATTGGATATATGGATATATGAAAAAGTGTAAAAAATCACTGGATGAAATGATTTACCCATGTTGTAGCACCATGTGAAATTATTTTAAAGTGATATGAATGTCGGTCCAAACCCGTCCTACCATATAGTTCCATCCAGTGATATTTATACTCTATAAGTTTTGAATGTTTATAATATTTTAAGTTTTAACTTATAACTTGTTTGGACCCGTGTTACAACACAAAACAATATCGTTTTTTGTTATGTTTTACATAGTTTATAACTTAAAATTAGAATATTTAAAACTTATTATTGGATAATTTGTAAATTTTTAAATTTGTTTCGTATTGTAGAATTATATACGGTGGGTTAGTTTATATACCTTTTATGTATATACAACTTAAAAATACTTTTGTTTGGAAAAAATTTCAAGTAAAATTACCTGTGAAAAAGTAAAAAGGTGTGTATAATATTTTTTTGGGTTAGTATAAAAAATAATGGATATAATTTGTAAGTTAATTAATTCTAATCTATTATTACAAATCTGTGTAATATATGAAATAAAGACAATAATACAAATACACAAAGAAAACCCACTAATCACTCGGGCCTTAACTAATAAAATGGACCATAGACCTTCTTTCTTCTCTCTTCTTCTTCTTTCTTCCACCACAAGACGTTTTCTTCTTTTATTTTTTCTTTTTACAATTCTTCAAACTTTCCCATCTTCTCACACCTCTTTTCTAATTTTTCTTGCATCTTCCTAGTGATTTCCGATGAAATTACTCAACGACCTTACCACACAGCCGCCATGTATGGGTATCCTTCTCGAGATTTTTAATCGGAATTGTATGCTGCTGAAATCGTGGGTTCGTAGTCAATTTGTTGATTGATATGTAGTGGTGTTCTCGAAAGAGTTTATCGGCGGATAGTGGATCAAACTTCGAAATTTCCGATTGATTCTTGAATAGCTAAGCTATTCTTATAGTCATCGCGTTAATATGTCTTCTTCTTCTCTTTTTAATATGTCTTTCTTGGACAGCCAATTGTTATAAGAGTTAACCTATTGATTATGTACTCAATTTTGTTAAGAATTCAACAACTTAATTGGTTGGCCAAGAAAAATTCTTACATGATTGTTAATAGAAGAAAATACAGGCAAGGTTTGGGTTGTTTAGTGAATTTAGATTTGACAATTTCATATATATATATATATATGTACAATTGTTTTGCTTCGTAGGTGCCACTTTATGATCCAAAAAAAAAAGGAAGAAGCTAAGATATTAGCAACCAATCTCGACAAAGTTTAGAAACAAACTCATATATATATATATAGTTCTGTATCTGTCGATGAAATCGCTCACATAATGATTGAAGTTTGCTTGGTAATAATATATGATTTCTCCTTTTCAACACTCACTTTGTAAATGGAGTCACCTGGCATTTTTTTTTAAAAGAGCATGTTTAATACGACATATAGAAGGGCTTCATATAACACAGTATTATCATAGTAGAAGTATAAGAAAACGAACCATTGGAGATGTCAAAATTAATTTGTTTGCTTGTGCTTTGGAATAGTCGGGTCGAGCTTGGTGATTTTGGGTGAGGTGAATGATAGCCCTTATGGGTACCGAGGTTTGTTCATTCGAACAGCTTCTTTCTTTGAAAGATGACTTGGCTGCTTCTGGACATCACTGAGTGATTTTGGCTTCACGTCTCTCGGAGGTAAGCGTAAGATGCAACCATTGGTTTCTTGTTCTAATGACTTGTATGCTTGAGAAATGTTTTTTTGCTTGATGAGTGATGAATGTGTTTAATGTTGGATTATTTATAGTGGTCTAGTAGTTTAGGGTATCGTATAGGATCCGTTATTGATTGAGTGGTTGATGATTGCGAGATTATTGGTTCTGTTTAGGATTAAATTATGATTGTGATTGAATTTGAAATCAATGTTGATTGATAGTCAGGCAAATGGAGATAATGCAGAGAGATTTGAGGGTGGGATTGATACAGTAAATATTGTGTTTATAGTTTCCATAGTTTATCCTTTGGAATAGTCTTGAGATTGATTGTCGATAGTGTCAAGTATTGGCTGATGGACAATCTTCTTATAATTAAATAGGAATGCTAATATGGCCTTTTTCGTGTGAGGCCCAAAAGAGATGGAACCGGGTTTGCTGGAAAAAGACGCGGATCCTACGTTTAATGGGTCGGGGTTTTTTTATTTTAAATTTTTGGGCCCTGCTAAATTAATCGATTCATTGTCCTGTATTCAGTGGCAATTGCTGTAAATACAGTGAGGATTTCGGACATTTTTAAAAGCGTACTCCTCTTTTAATTATAAGAAGATAAAAATACATAAAAATTTGAATTCAAATTTTTGATTTTATTTTTAATAATAAATCGTTTAAAATATTTTTATTAAGCGTATGGATGATAACAAGAAACATAATTATTGTTTGCGTCTCCCCAACAACCCTTTTTGCATTCCCGAGCGGGTATATAATAAATTAATAGGGTGGCCGTCGGATAACTCAGCTGTAACACCATTATTATGTCTGTTGCATAAGTCAGTCATAATAAAGTTGTTAATTTAACTGACTATCCTAAGTCAGTCGTGTAAAGAACAAAACTCAGCCTTCAAGTATATTATTGTCAAACGACGTCGTTTGATATATTGTTTTAGTATAAATTAAGGGATTTGTTGTGATTTGTTGCTTTAGTAATCGAGATCGAGTCAAGATGATGGCAAATAGAGATATCTACGGCGGCAACTCCAGGGCTGATGAGAAAACTGCTTCTGAAGCACTAGCTGAGGTAGATCTCTCGACTATCTGAAATCTCAAAGCATTATCTTAATATTGTGTTTGTGGAACTGTAGGAGCTGAATCGTAATGAAATAAATATGAAAATGAGGTACGGCGAAATCCGGAGATGAGACAAGGGCGTTCCAATCGGGTGTAATTGCGGTGCGGTGCTTCTCGTTGCCACTTCTAATGATCCTACCACGAGAGGAGAACGTTATTTCAGTTGTCCGTATGACATCACAGATGTAAAGATTTTTGTACTCTTATTTTTGAGTTTTGTGTTCTGTTTCTGACTTTTTTTTTAGTCTAATATGAATTATGTACTATTTGTAAGGGTCCCGGTCAAGGTTGCGGTTTCAGGAAGTGGTGGACTGATGCAGTGCGCGAAGAGTTTAGGGTTATTCAGGAGGAGAAGAATGAGATAAAGCAGGACTTGGATGCATCCAAGAAGCGCATCGAGATTCAAGAAGAAATGATCTTGTATTTGGAAAAAAAATATGACGCGCTGGAGAAGAAGTTTGAGAGCTTGAACAAGTATCTGTGAGATTAGTCAAGCTCCGTTGTTTTTTTTTTTTTTTGGAATTGATATGAACTTTCTATGTTGTGGTGTTTTATCAATCATGATTAATTATAACTCAGTCATGATTAATTATAACTCAGTCATGATTAATTATAACTCAGCCGTCATAAACGATATCTCAGCCAACCCTCAAATTAGAATGACTAAATAACTGACTAAACCGAACCGACAGATAAAATAAATTTTCCAATTTGATATTTTTGAATTGGTATGTTTAATTAACTAAACCGAACCGACCGATAAAATAAAACCCCTTCGACGACTCAGGGTCCTAGATGAGAAAAAGAAAAAACCGTCCGAATTCTAAGTCCGGAACGGTCGGGGTTTCACCATCACCGTCTGGGTTGGTCCTGCAGACGAAGTGGAGGCCGTGGACCTGATAGATCGTCTGCCAGCGGTTCCTCCACCGTTACCTTGTCCAGTTCGGTTCGCCAGAACTGACGAGCTTGCCTTAGGGTCTCCAGTTTCTCCCTCGGAACTTCGACGCCTCTTGACGCCAAGTCTTCCAAAAACGAACACGGGCCCTCGACCAAGTGCCTCTCACGGAAAATTGGGCCGGCCGACTCCAGGAAATTGGCGTACCGCCTTAATCTCTTTATGGAAGCCCGGTAGGCCCAGATATCCACAGTAAACGGGTGCACGGTATCTTCGAGAGGTTGACAGTCGGCCTCAAAAAGGAGAGGCACCTCCATACTCGCCACCAGCTCTTGGCACGCCGCATGCACGGCGAGCAGCCCGGTCATACGCCACTTCTCCAAGAAGAAACCTTCGGCGATTATTTTGTTCGAGACCCGAATAGTCCCGTCCAAACAATAAAGCCGACAGACTTCGGCCAATCTACGGCGTCTCGCCATAAGCGGAGCCCCAGCCTATAGCGGCGAGCTCGATACCTTCGGAGTTCCTGACATACGAGGCTCCCTTCTGCACCCGTCATATCGACATGCAGAACAGGTGCGCGAACGCGGAACGTTTCCACGCCCTCTTGGGCGGAGGGATTATTCGACGTTTCAGTTCGGCTAGAACCGCTCGCCGAAGCGGCTATCCTTTCCCGAGCCCGTCTCAGCCACGCAGATCGAGTAGTCACCATCTCTTTCTCTCTATATCTTGGAAAGTTGTGGAGGTTGGAATATTTCAATCTCTCAGGCTCTCAAACCTATTTATACGGGATTATGGGAAGTAACCACCGCTGAATCCACCAATCAGAGTGCAGCGAGATTTTCGCTGCGTCCCGAGAATCTCGCTGATTAATTATAATTCAGCCGTCAATAGACGATATCTCAGCCAACCCTCAAATTAGAATGACTAAATAACCGACTAAACCGAACCGACCGATAAAATAAATTTTCCAATATGATATTTTTGAATTGGTATGTTTGGTTTATTTCGGATATATTCGGCTTGATTTCGGTTATATTAGGCTAATCTACTTAATTACAATATATTTTGGGTTATTTATTGTTAGATATTAATATAACCGACCCATAACCGGAAATAACCAAATTTTTTTTTGATTTTTTGATTTTTTAGAAAAATATTCAAATGGTAATAATATTATTATATCCATATTACCACCTTAAACCATACACATTAGAACACATTAGAACCAAATCAAAAAATCAAATAATCTGAACCCTACATCTCAAACCCTAAACCCCAACCCTAACCCTAACCCTAACCCTAACCCCTAAACGTCATGTGTTGTATGTTTTACACGTCCTTGGTGAGAATGTGTAAAAATCAATCTTTCTCTATAATTATTACTTTTTATTGGTTATAATAATTGTAATATTCATAATTCAATTTTACATTTAAATGTTGAGTTATAATAATGTAAATTTACGAATATTTTATAAGTCAGCCGTGTAAGTCAATAACTCAGTCATCACTTAGTCACTTTGTCGGAATTTTAATATTTTTTATTCGAATTTTGAGTTCAATTTTTAATTATTTTATAAATTGATTACGCGTGTGGATCTGAGCAGGGACAGAATTATTGTTTGGGCTTCCCCAACAACACTTTTAGTAATATCGAGGCACGGCACGAAAGACTAAACAAAGTCGTACCAAGTACATAACTCAGCCATAACTCACTCATCCGTACGAAGTAGATAACTCAGCCGTTCGAAATATATGACTCAGCCATAACATATATGTTTATTTAATATTTAATTATAACTCAGCCGTGTGAAGTACATAACTCAGCCGTAACATTGAAAAGATACTAAACAAAGGACTTTCTTATCCAAGTACAATTCCTACCAAAAGAAATCCAAATTTTTCCAATATCCAAGTACAATTCCTACCAAAAGAAATCCAAATGTTTTTTTACATATCCAAGTACAATTCCTACCAAAAGAAATCGAAATGTTTTTTTACATATCCAAGTGCAAGTCCTACCTACCAAAAGAAATACAAATGTTTTTTACGTGAACTGATTCATAAAATCAGGTGACTCATCGTAGATTTCTGCTGCCATTTTAACACGTATACCCTGGATGTTTTGATCACAGATTCCATCGAAAGACACACCAAGCGCTAGAAATTCTATAAACTTTAAAGCGTACACGCCACAGTCACCAATCTGTACATTTTGCGGGACCTTGGAGACTGTCCTCCTCCTGAAGGTAAACTGTTGGAAAGTAGGTGTAATAATTTCGTGAAGAACGTTCGCGTTCATCATTGCTGGAATCATCCGCGTAAACGCCCTACAAGCATTCAGCATTATAAGCTCACTGTCATTGGTTACTTTTCCCACGATGCTATCATAGCAATCAATATGCCTTCTGTTGAGATCCACGTGCAGCGCCACCCAGTGATCGCCTCCAGTTTGTGGAGCAATATACAGGTGATCCACATCTTCTTTCCACTTCAAATTAGTTTGTTCATCTGATGGAATCAAACCTTCAACTAATTCTTCATAACCATTGCCAGTCATTGTAAAAAACTTGGGACTCATCAAGAACATCGGATAATGACGCTGAACCATTTCATTGGTGAACCACGGGTCT
The DNA here is from genome assembly GCF_030686135.1 of Camelina sativa. Taxonomy (NCBI): domain Eukaryota; kingdom Viridiplantae; phylum Streptophyta; class Magnoliopsida; order Brassicales; family Brassicaceae; genus Camelina; species Camelina sativa. The sequence goes on along the minus strand of NC_141896.1, from coordinate 28,256,988 downwards.
ATAAACGCAATGCGTTTGTTGTGGAATGGAAAGGGATCTCGTTTGTACCTACACCTAAGGACTCTCATAAACGCGCCCATGTGCTGTACAACAGAAAACTGAGTAGTAAACAACAACGCAGCCATAATGTAATATAAGTCAGACAACGACAATAATAACTAAGACATTAAGATAAACTTACTTCATCAGTAAGCCACCCATATTTACCATATTCTTCTAGCCTCACTGGCCAGTCCTTTCGTTCGGTGATTAGCTCCCTATAGAATTCAATTTCGATTCCGCCTTCGCCTAACGGAATATTCCTAACAAACAAATAAACACAAGTTAATATAATGTTAACAAGCTGTTATTAACTTGTTAAGCAAAAGGGTCTAAAGGGTCATACTCGGCTTTCTTTAGGTACTCCAAAAGTTTCTGCAACTTGACCGGATCAACAGGTGCCAGAGGATCATATATTCCAAGTCCAGGTGAACAGTTCTTCCTCATGCACGTCAGTCCGTTGTCTCCAATATTAGGGAAAATCCATCTTGGATGATCTTGTTGTGTATTCAATGCACTCCCATCCGCTGACAGCTTAACACTCTCCAGCCTTAAAGCTTTAATTCTATCAATCCTAATCTTTTCCTCCTCATCATCCTCAGATTCAGGTTCAAGTGAGTTGGCTTCAGCAATAAACTCGTCTGAAATATCTTCTGCACCATCTTCTGCACCAGCTTCTCCACCAGCTTCTCCAGGTAGTACAAATTTCAACGGCTTAACACCAGCAGCAACAACAGCAGAAGTAGGATTTTTAGGCGCCCTACCTCTACCTCTACCTCTACCTCTACCTCTACCTCTACCTCTATCTCCACCTCTACCTCCAGCCGCAGCTACTTCTTTGGCCTTCTCTGCCGCCTCTAACTCTTTGGCCTTCTCTGCCGCCTCTAACTCTTTGGCCTTCTCTGCCGCCTCTAACTCTTTGGCCTTCTCTACCGCCTCTAACTCTTTAACATTTCTCCTCGTGGAAGGCCGTGTTTTCGTATCAGCTGGTCTCTTAGTAGCTGGAGACTTCTTAGCATCTGGAGAAGTCAAATAGTTCTTTTCCTGTATATTAAAATTATAATAACTCAGCCTAAACATTCTGAAAAATCAGCCATAAAACAAAGATAAATCATACATTATGATAACTCAGCTTAAACATTCTAAAAAATCAGCGATAAAACAAAGATAAATCAGATATTACCTTCTCTGCCGCCTCTAACTCTTTGGCCTTCTCTGACGCCTCTAACTCTTTGGCATTTCTCCTCGTGGAAGGCCCTGTTTTCGTATCAGCTGGTTTCTTAGCAGCTGGAGACTTCTTAGCATCTGGAGACTTCTTAGGAGAAATCAAAGAGTTCTTTTCCTGTTTATCATAGTGAAGACAATTAAAATTATAATAACACAGCCTAAACATTCTGAAAAATCAGCCATAAAACAAAGATAAATCAGACATTACCGGAACTTTTGGTGGACCTTTTGATGTCTGAAGTTCCTGTCCATGTCCCAGGTTATTTAGTTCCTATCCCAAAATTAAAGTCTGGTCACTCGTGCTCTTTGGAAGCACGAGCTCTTTCATCTGTTTGAGGTCCGTCACAAAAGATCCAAGCCTGGTTTCAATCCTTTCATCCATCTTCTTCTCCAAATTCGCCGATACATTTTCAATGTTCCTATCAACGGTGTCAAACCTTGTGTATAACTTAGAGATCAATTCATAGATAGTACTAACCGACTCATCTTCGATAGTTCTAACCGACCCATCTTCCCCAACATCTTCCTCCTCACTTACCTTTTTTCCTTTCTTCTTCCTCCCCTGTGCAACTCCTTCACTAGTTTCCTGACTGTTGGAAACTTTCATCTTCTGGACTTTCCGCTTCTTTGCGGGAGGAGATTCAGACTCAACAACTGCTTCAGCTTTCTTTTTCTTTTTCTTCTTATCACTCCCCTTAACATCCCAAAAACCTTTAACAAACGTATTCATATGTATGTCTTCGATCAGGCGATCGATTGCTAGGTCGTCTTCTTGTTCTGGCCACGAATGAAATAGCTCGCAGCCATTTTCCTTCATAACCATATTAGTCACACGCAGCTGTAACATAAGAGATTATGAAACCCATCAGTAAGTTTTAACTCAGTCATTACTAATGAAAGCATAAATCAGTCATTACTAAAACATAACTCATCCAACACTAAACCATAAATCAACCATTACTAAAACATAACTCAGCCGTTACTAAACAATAACTCAGCCATAACTAAATCATAACTCATCCATTACTAAACAATCACTCAACCAGATATAAACCTTACCTTACCAAGCGCTTTGATCTCTTTAGCAATTGCGGTTTCCAGCGATGAACATGTACGGTATCCACCCCATTGAAGCATCGGTATGCCACCATCTTCAGCTGATGCATTCCCAAACCGTTCTCCAAAGCATTTGATGGACTCATACGCCCAAACCTGTAACACGGGTGTAAACCTACTGAGGGTGTACGACTTTCCCATAGGGTTCAACATCTTTATGGAATCAACAAGAGCTTCAAATACTGACCGACCCCACGGATACGTCTTCATTGCTTCATCATCAAAAACTCTTTTGGCACTTTCATATGGAATTCTAGAGTTATGATGCAAACCATAAAGTCCAATGTGTTGAAGAAGCAACAACCCCAACCATTTACGATGATCAAGGTTAACCCATCCCCGGCACACTCTTAATGCTTCCCTGAGTTCAAGTAGCGTTGGACCTGCCCCACCAGGCACTTTCAAAAGTCTGAAGAAATCTTTGTGTTCCTCTTCAAGTTCAAACCGTTCAGTAGGCATTGGGTCTATGTTTAACCCCGTCAGATAATGAAACTCATTCAACCCAAACCTGATAGGTTGACCGCCGACCACAAACCAAAGCTCCTTCTTATGTACCCTTAACTGGTTACATAGTAGGAAATGAACAACCTTACCAGACCAGACGAATTGGCTATCAACTAGCTTAGAGATTATTCCAATAGGTACTTTCTTCGTTTCTTCCCACGCATCCAGTCCTATTGATTCCCTAATCTGAGGGAATTCTTTCATCCTGAAATTTGTGTTTATATCTCTAGACTCTATTTTAGCGTATAGTCTTGGGGGCTAATCCCTTGCTTGTTCTTCAGAAGAAATAATCACCATCGACATCTGTTATAGTTCATAAGTAAATCATAAAATAAATCAGCCATAACATAAAACAAACTCATACACAAAGCATAACATAACTCAGCCACAAACACATAACTCAGATCTAAAACACAAAATATCTCAGTCACAACTCATCCGTCCGCAAAATAAAACAAACAGTAAATCAGCCATCGAATCGAATAAATCTAACAAATCAGCCATAAACCCTAAAATAACTGAGCCGCAACATAAAACAAAAAGTAAATCAGCCATCGAATCGAATAGATCTAACAAATCAGCCGTCATTAACAACGGCGACAATCAGCGGTAAATCATCGAAAAAAACCCACATTCAGCCGGAAAACTCGAAACTAAACAGTCGACACATACCGGATAGACGAAGATGAAGAAGACAAAGAGAAAGAGAGAGCAACAACGAAGAAAGAGAGTGCAACGACGAAGATAGAGAGAACGAGTAAAGACGGTGAGAGATGACGGCGAGAGATGATGGCGGGAGATTGACGGCAAGAGAGTAGACAACAACAGAGTATCGCCGGCGACAAGAGACAACGAGAGTTTCGATATTATTTTTTTTCGCGGTTTGTGAACAGTTAAAACCTATTCACTTTCCCTCTCTTTGATATAAACAAGAAAACAAAACTGTGGATCTAAAAAAAAATTGCTTAATGATTGTGTTAAATCATATCTGATGTGTATTTTAATTTGCTGATGTGTATTTTTTTTTATTTTTAACTCAAATTCGAGAAACAAAATCCAAGGGGTAAATTGTAATTACACCCAGGGCACTAAACATTCTAGTAATTTTCAAAAGATTTATAGATATGAGTAACAAACCAACTTTTAGATAACATTTGAGTAATTCTTTCAAAAATTAAAAACAATCTGATGTGGTTTAATCTCATTGGACATGTGACTTGTGCTTTTTTTTTTTTTTTAACTCTTATTCATTAGAATCAAGTGAGTGGAAATACAATAATGTAAACATAGAAAACAAAGTTTGCAAATAGACTTGGAGAAAATTAAGCTAGATAAATCTATCCTAACCTAGGTGATCTTGTTCAATCTTGTCATGTAACCAAGATGGACCCCCAAGTGCAAGATAAGAAGGTAGACGTCCCTCGCGTGACACACTAGAAGCAATAGCCCTAGCCAACCAGTTGGCTTTCGGTGAAAAGAAACCTCCCCCATCACCTATATTGTTTCTGTGATTCTGTCAACTACATAACGATATTTCGGCCCGTGTGAAGGCGATGTTAACGCAGCAAACGCAGCATTACAGTCCAACCAAACTTCACATGACAATCTGTAAGATCTTCAGGCTTTGAAAGCACCACATAACACAGCTGAGCTCCGCCGAGATCCTGTTGTTGCAGGGAACAAAGGCGTCTCGCGCATGATACAGCACATCCCCAGTATGATTCCGTAGAAGCCAAGCTCCGCCACTAAACCAAGAGTCGGACACCCAGGAAGCATGGATATTGCATTTAAGTATTCCTTGAGGTGGTTTCCGCCAACCCTGTACCCGACTTCCTCTTCCAAGAGCTTCAAACCGTGATTCCGTAAGTATAAGAGCCTGCTGCTTTATCCACTCCTCTGATGTCTCCAAGGCTGAAGCAATTAGAACATGATGATCTTGGTCTCTGTTTTCAAAAACAAAAACATTCCTTGCCTTCCAAATTTCCTAAAGTAGCCAGGGGATAACAACTCTCCACTTCTCCAATACGGTACTCTTGTTCATTAAACCGAACAGATACTCTATATTCAATGTGATAGAGTTTGAGAATCCTTGCGATGGAAGGGGTAGAGCCGTGGCCTCCCATACTCGAGAAGCAAGAGAGCATCCAAAGAGAACGTGAGCTATCGTCTCATTTGCTGCATTGCAGACGTGACTTGTGCTTTATAGGATAAATGATAAAACCGTGCATTCTGAAGAAATTAATTCAAATATGTCATTATAATTTCTAATCAATAAATTAGTTCCTCCATTTTTAACTATAATAGATATAGAAAATCTGTATTTGATACTAATAATTTTAAGTGTAAATATTCATTATATATTAAAATAACTAAAATGTAAAAAAATCTATATCTTGTTTGGTTACCAAATTCCTAAAACAAATTTTAAAAAATATATTCGTTTATAAAAAATTCAAATCATATCATATGCTGAAAAAAATCTTAAATTTAATTTACTTTATTAAATAGTAATTTAAATAATTATATATAAAATTAAATAAAAGTGAATGGAGAATAATATTTTAATCTATCATATTGCTTTAAAGGTAGATAGATTTTAGGAAATTTTAAATTAATATTATCAAATAAGGAAATGATTATGTTTGGTTGTAAGGATTGTAGAGAATTGAATTGGGACTTGTTTGGATACAAAAATAAAAAAAGATCGAACAAAAATGTACTTCAAAAATGTTAAGATAGACTAGATTTGGACCCGTGCTAGAGCACGGGTTGAAATTCTTTTTATTTATATTATAATTTTAAAATAAAATATAATTTATAAGACGGTTTAGCATTGTAAACTGAGAAACGATTGCCATTTTTTTTTTTTGGTATGAATATGAGAGATGTATTTTGGTGAATAGAGATCTGAATGATTTCTATAAATGTTTTTTAACTAGGACCAGACCGGCCAGTCGGCCGGTCTAACCGCAACCCGATAGGTATTCTGGTCAAGGTAACTTCTAATAACCGAACAAATAAAACCCGCAAAAAACCAGAAAACCCCGCTAAAAACCCGTGAACCGGTGGGTCGGACCGGGCTGTCGGTCTTAAATTAAAATATTTTATTTTGGTCACACTTCAAACTCAAACCAAATTAAAAATAAATGTTGTTATTTATAAAAGAATCACTTAGTTATTTTATCTAATAATTTAAAAGTTTAATTTTAGTTGTTTAGTATTTAACTATTTATGTTTTGTTCATATATTTATTAAAAAGTAGATGTTATATTCATAAAATGTAATCAAACTAATAAACTAATTGACCCATAATTCAATCGGTCTGACTGGTTGACCCAGTGACCCGAATAACTTCCTGTTCACCTTCTGGTCCGGTTTTAACGACATTGATTTATATTAAAAGGTTGGAAGGGTGTTAGGTCAGATTTTATTTTGAACTGAAAAATAAAATCTCGGAAAACACAATTAAGTGTGATTAATTGTCAAGATTTTATTTCTTATTATGCCTAACAGTATATTTTTATGCCTAATATTATATATGGTGTAACAATATATGGAATAATCAAGATTTTTTTTTGGAAATTGTATAAATCATTGGAATATTTTTTTAAAAAAATTATTTGAGATATTCTTAAGTATATTCGTAATTTCATATAGCACACAGATTAACCAATTAATCTATCATTTTTTTTGTAAACAACCTATATTTAATATATTATCTATTTTGTAACCAACTTATAAAAATTATATAGTATACAAAAAAAGTTTTGTACGTCCATTTTATTATACAAAAAAAAGTTGTGTACTTCTTTTTTATGATTGAGAGTATAGTTTTATCCCCTTTAATAACTTGGTTAATGTTGTGGTCTATCAATAAAATCTGTGGAAAATAAATTGGTAATATTGTGATTGTAGATCTTTGGAAACAATGTGATCTTCTAAAAATAAAGTTTGGAATATCCATGAACTATCAATTTGGAATATGCCGTTTAAAATTTTCGGTTACAATTAAGGTTTTATTTGTTACCATTAATATATGAACTATCAACTTGTAAGCAACTAATATATGGATTAATCTAAATATATTGATGTATAATGCTCCATATAAGATGTGTATAATAAGATATTCCACTCATAAGGAAACCAAAAGAATCTCAGAAATGTTTATGAAGGAAAATAAATCCATACATTACCATCATATATTGATTATCCAAACGTTTCTTCACCACCCAAAAAACCTCCCCAATCTTATTTTTTTCTTACAGTTCCTCAAGAACAATAACAAAGATCTTTGATCTAGATCGATGGAATCTTCTTCCAATCACATGGTACGCGTTCACTCATAACAGATTTGTAAAGTTAGTGTATATATTTTATGATTTCAAAGTGTGTATGATTCTTATGTGTTTAAACGCAGGCATGTCTCTTGAAGATAGAGTCTCCTATGCTGGGATGGAAGAAATCTTTGGAAATCTTTGGAAATCTTTGGAAATCTTTGAAAATTTTTCTATCTATGCCGGTAATATAGATAGAGTCTCTTAATCTATATCACCTTTCTCCTTAAATTTTATCATTCATTTCTTACTTTTTCTTCACTTTTTTTCTCTCCCTAAAGTCATAATCTGTACATGATAAAAATTATGTGTATCATCATTTGCATTTACAAAAACCTTTTTTGTAGTTTTTTGTATGTGTGCGCGCGTATCATCTGCCAAATTTCTTTGTTATATTATTGAACCAATCGATATTGTAACTACTTTGTTAATATTGGACTCTTTACTATACTTCCACAAATTGTTAAACGAATATATTTTCATAACTTTACTCTGATTTTTTTTTTTTTAACAGATGTGAGTTTCATGATTGACAAGCGAAGTCAAACAATTATATGTATCTGGAAAAATCGATCCACAGATAATACTTGAAAAGATTACAAAAGCAGGCAAAAAAGCTGTTATAATATGGAGCAACTGTGGAACGAATAAGCAACCGGAAAATCGAAAAGACCTTTTGAATGCTTCTAACGGTTTCTCAAATTATCCTCCGCCTAATTATTGTATAAATCAACCGCAACCATACATGAATGCTCTTCCACCACCATATGTACGTCAGTTCCATCTGCAACCACCAGCACCGCCACCATACAAGTCCCACCAGAATGAGCCGGCTATTAGAGTTAGTTGAGCTTTAGTTACGGGAGTATATTCGTATATTTGTTTTACGTATCTTGGAGGTTGTACTTAGATAGATTCTCCTATATCTTAGAGGTCTGTTATTTCTCTGTTATATATGTATTCTCTCATCTCATTGATCAATACAAGAACTTCTTTGGCTACTGCGTATACTTTATGGTATCAGAGCCTGACAATACCTTGAAAGAATTCTGATTTTTTTTCTCTGATCGAAACAATGGCTTCGACTCCGACGATGGCGACTGCCAATGCGACTGTGGAGGTGAGAAGAACAATCTCACCATATTATCTGACCTCGGCTGACAATCCAGGAACTGTGATCTCTCATCCACTTCTGAAGGAAACGAATTATGATGAATGGGCTTGCGGAATGAAGACAGCGTTGACGTCACGCAAGAAATTTGGCTTTCTGGATGGCTCGATTGTTCGACCTGCAGAAGGATCCACTAGCTTGGAGGATTGGTGGACAATACAAGCTTTGATCGTGTCTTGGATCAAGATGAGTATTGATCCACAGTTGAGATCGACAATCTCACACAGAGAGGTTGCTAAAGATCTTTGGGACTATCTGAAGAAACGATTTGCTATCATGAATGGGTCTCGCATACAACAAATCAAATCTGAGTTAGCTTGTTGCAAGCAGAGAGGGCTTGAAATTGAGGCTTACTATGGAAAATTGACTCGCATATGGGACAGTCTTGCTGCGTATTGTCCCATACACACTTGTAAATGTGGCAAGTGTACATGTGATCTAGGCACGGCATAAGAAACTGATCGTGAGGAGGACAAGGTACATCAGTTCTTATGTGGCCTTGATGATCACTTCCGCGCTGTACGTTCGAGTCTGGTTGCACGCGTCCATGTTCAGCCTCTTGAGGAGGTTTACAACATCGTAAGACAGGAGGAGGATTTGAGGATCAGTGGAGGGGAAAAGCCTGAAGTCGTCTCCTTTGCTGTTCACACAAAGCCAAAATTCCGGTTGGATGAAAAGGAAAAGGCTGGTGTTTGCAAGCTGTGCAACCGTTTTGGTCACACTGCGGAAAACTGCTATGCGGTGATTGAGTATCCTGAATGGTGGGGTGATAGGCCGAAAGGCCGTACACTGCAAGGCAAAGGTCGTGGAGGCAATGTCAGTGCTGGCAGGGGACGTGGTCAGGTTTATGCAAACCGTGTGAGTGTTCGAAATCTGGAACTAGCTGGTGCAGAACAGGCAAACCATGTCTTCGTCACTGGGTTATCGGATCAACAATGCAAGGAACTTAAGACTATCCTCCATGCAGCTGGCACAAGCAAGGATGCACCTGTTGAAAAATCTTCTGGTAAGTCTTCTCTACCTACTTGGGTAATGGATACAGGAGCTTCCCATCATTTAACTGGTAGATTTGATAGTTTATCTGATTTGAGAGAGATGCCACCGGTTTTGATTATTTTGGCTGATGGACGTGAAAGGGTTTCACGTAAAGAAGGTTCAGTTCGTATTGGTTCTCATTTGGTGTTAAAGTCAGTTTACTATGTGGAAGGTTTTCAGTCAGATTTGATATCCTTAGGACAGTTAATGGATGAAAACAAGTGTGTGGTTCAAATGGCTGACAATTTCCTCATTGTTCAGGACCGACATTCGAGGATGGTGATTGGAGCTGGTAGGAGAGGTGGTGGTACATTTCACTTGTGTGGTACGGAACTCGCTGCTGCTGTCACTACCAGGAATGAAGAACACTTGGGTCTGTGGCACAATAGTATGGGTCATCCGTCTGCACATGTTGTGGGATTGCTTCCGTTTGTTTCTCATTCTGATTCAGTAGCTAGATTGAATAAAACATGTGATGTATGTCTTCGAGCAAAACAAACTCGAGATAGTTTTCCACAAAGTTTGAATAAAACTTCAAAGTTGTTTGAGTAGATTCACGTTGATATTTGGGGTCTTTATCGCACTCCTTCTCATTCTGGAGCAAGGTTTTTCTTAACTATTGTTGATGACTATTCTAGAGGGGTTTGGCTTTATTTGTTGAATGACAAAGGTGAAGCTTCAACTCATTTACAAAATTTCTTTGCTCTCGCCAAACGACAGTTCAACACATAGGTGAAATGTATTAGAAGTGACAATGGCTCAGAATTTGTTTCATTAACACAGTTCTTCGTGAGTCAAGGAGTGTTACATGAAACTTCATGTGTCTCAACACCTCAACAAAATGGAAGGGTAGAAAGGAAACACAGGCATATACTCAATGTTGCAAGAGCTCTGCGGTTTCAAGCTAATCTTCCAACATAGTTTTGGGGAGAGTGTGTGTTGACTGTAGGATATTTGATAAATCAGACACCTTCGTCAGTAATTGGTAATGTTACTCCTTTTGAGAGAATTTTCAACAAACCACCATCATACGATCATCTCAGAGTTTTTGCAAGTTTGTGTTATGCTCATAATCACAAACATGGAGGAGATAAATTTGAATCAAGAAGTAGAAAGTGTGCTTTCATGGGTTATCCTCATGGCAAGAAGGGTTGGAGACTATATGATTTGGATAAAGAGGAGTTCTTTGTTTCCCAGGATGTAGTTTTCTCGGAAACGAGGTTCCCGTGTTTGCCGGAAACATCCCTGCCTCTGGTTGATGATGACGACGACGGCCAGCCTTTATGGGCTCCGATTTGTGAAGGTATGCTTTTGGAGGAAGAGGTGGTCCAACAGGTGAGGCCCGTCGATGTTCCTCAATCCACGAATGAGCCTGTGTTATCGGTTGGGCCTGACGCTATTGGGCCTGAGCCAATGCCACGAACTGAAGATGTCGACACAGAGCCCACTCCACTTGATGCATCTTCTTCGTCACAACAGTCAGATGCCAAAACCCAAATTCAATTGCAGCTGGGTAAAGGTCACCGGAAAAAGACACAGTCTGTGAAGTTGAACGACTATGTTGTGCGAAAAGCAGCCAAACTTCCAACAGAGGAAGTAAATTGTGTTGTTTCTTATCCAATTGAGAATCACGATAGGGACCAAGGTTTTTCTGAGTCACATGTCGCATATATTGCTACGGTGATGTCCGAAATTGAGCCTAAATCGTTTAAAGCTGCTATGACTGACGAACGATGGAGAAGAGCTGTAGGGTCTGAATATGATGCCTTGGAGGCAAATAATACTTTTACAATTGAGGACTTACCGCCGGGGAAGACTGCAATTGGCAGTCATTGGGTTTTTAAAGTGAAGTTTAAGTCAGATGGAACAGTGGAAAGATACAAAGCACGGTTGGTAGCAATGGGGAACAGACAGATTGAGGGAGTTGATTACAGTGAGACTTTCTCACCGGTTGCAAAAATGGGAACAGTCAGACTTTTTCTGGATATAGCTGCAAAAGAAGGTTGGGTGGTTCATCAAATGGATGTCCATAATGCTTTTTTGCATGGGGACCTAGAATAGGAAGTATACATGAGGTTACCTCCAGGATATCAAACTGCAGATAAAACAAAGGTATGTAGACTGAGGAAATCTCTTTATGGTCTCAGACAAGCTCCTAGATGTTGGTTTGCCAAGTTGTCAAGTGCTTTACTCGATTACGGTTTTGTTCAAGCTTTGGGTGATTATTCTTTGTTCACATATGAGAAAGGCTCCACTAGAATTCACATCCTTGTTTATGTAGATGATTTGATCATTACTGGTAGTTGTGATGAAGCTACGAATCGATTCAAACAATATTTATCCTCACGGTTTCATATGAAGGATTTGGGACATTTGAAATATTTTTTGGGGATAGAGGTAGCAAGGAATGCTAGCGGTTTTTATCTGTGTCAAAGAAATTATGCTCTAGACATAATCTCATAAACGGGTTATCTAGGCGCCAAACCAGTTGAGTTTCCTTTAGAAGAGAACCATGGTCTAGCATTGTACACTTCAAAGCTGCTTGACGATCCTAAACCATACAGAGGGTTATTAGGCAGGCTGGTATATCTGGGTGTTACAAGACCTGATCTAGCATTCTCGGTTCATGTCTTAGCGCAGTTTATGCAAGAACCACGAGAGGATCACTGGCAGGCTGCGCTACGAGTGGTTAAGTATTTGAAATCAGATCCTGGTCAAGGCATACTGTTACGGGCTACTACAAGGAATCAAGTCACGGGATGGTGTGATGCAGATTGGTCAAGGTGTAAAAACACTAGACGTTCTCTTACTGGTTACTTTGTTCAGTTTGGGGAATCACCAATTTCTTGGAAAACAAAGAAACAGAAAACGGTCAGCAGGTCTTCCGCTGAATCAGAGTATCGTGCGATGGCTGATCTTGTTCAAGAGTTGAAGTGGTTGAAGCGGATTGATAGACTAATTTTCACCAAGGGTATCAATTCCCTATGCAGTTGTAGTACAAAGGGTTATCAATCCAAATGGTTGTGTATTGCTAGCAGATAGGATGCAATCAGAATCAAGCAAGTCAAGCCAAGCAATAGGGGGTTTGGTTCTAACAGTCCTAATATAAACAGAGTAAAAGAATATAGACAAGTAAACCACACGACCTAAGCACTCGATGCAAGCAATCGAGTACAGGATCGAGTGGGGTGATCGAGTATGCAAGTGCACTATGAACAGCTCGAGGTATTACTCGATGCAGGTTATCGTGTACCTGATCGGGTAAGTGGTCGAGTAGTAAGGAAAATGTAAGAAATGAAATACGAAAGTTCCTAAGGATGGGGGTAATCGAATCCTAAGTGTTCTAGACCAATACGGATGCCTTACATGCCTCAAGCAATTATTCCCTACACAATGAACCTCTAAAACCTTGTCACCACAATGTCGCACTAGTAACAATCAACCTTGAACATACTACCACACTGTCGCACTAGCAATATGAACAAGCAGGCATTAAGAACAATTCATTTTTGTCAGTACACTTAGACTTATCTGATTTTGTCACTCAAAGTTAAGTATACCTCTAGCATTGACCTAATCAAGCATTTTATCTACTCCTTTCGGCCTGTGGCATTGTAAACGCCCTAGATCTAATCTCAACCTGTCGGTCTGTTGACCGCATTAAGAACATCAACCTAGAAGGAAATTTATCTATCATAACAATCAACTAAAGCATCCTAACCGATCAAGAACACCTAATCATCTATCCGATCCCTAGAAACTTTGCTACACTACTCGGACATAGAAACGAATGATAAAGCCATAGAAATAAACGAAAATGACATTATTTAAAAGATAGAGTAGAGTAGAAAAGAGTAGGGATAAAAGATCTATGAAAACTACAAATTAAAAGTACAAAAACAAGAAAAAATGTTGAGTCGCTCAGTTCTCTCACAGAAGCTCTTGCTCTCTGGTTTGAGGGTCTGCGGCATGCTCGTTTGCGAGCTAGGGAAAGAGGGGGTTTATATACAGAAACCCATTTGACCTAGCTTCCCACACCTGCCCGATGGTCTACTCGATGGGGTACACGAGGCTTGAGTCGGGTAACTCCTCGGATGGATCTTCGGGTTGCTCTTCGCGCTCTTGGATCCTCTTCGGTCGTGTTGGGGTTCGGACTTGTTCTTGTAGCTCGATGGCTCCTTCGGGTACATGCTCGAGTTGTCCTTGTTATTCCCCATTTTTGGCTCTTTAGCACCTGTTTTCATCCAATATATGCAAATGCAGAAATGCAACACCCTAAATGCTCTAAAACTTGATTCCTACAGTAAATGGTCTAAAAATGCTAAGTTACAGGTATGAACAATGCAAAATATGGACAAAAAAGGATGCTAAAAACATGTAAATCAGAGTGTTATCAGATCCCCAAACTTAAATCTTGCTAGTCCTCTAGCAAGTAAGTAAGAAGGTACGGTTTGAAAGTGGGTACTCATAACCTTAAGATGCTAACCGAAGGATGCAAGCTATAGTCCTTAAAGATAGTTTAATGGTGCTAAGATCAATCAACATACTTACAAATATTTTTCTATGCTTATTGCCATGCATCGATCTAGCTCAACCTCCAACTAAAGATAAGGAACATCTCTTTCACATTCAATTAAGTGTTTGGCGAATTCTTGCAAATGGAAGGTGAATCAAGCTCAATCGGTTTAAAGGGTAAGGCTTTTTGATAAGGTGGTTTCAAGCAAATTCTTTAGTGGTTTCTCTCAAAAAATGGAATGCTAGACAGTCGTGAAAACTATCTAAGACTGAGAACAATTTGGGCATACAAAGCTTAACTCTTGATGATTTGCCCTTTTCTCATACATTCATAATATATTTTTTTTTATTTAAACCTCCTAGAATTTAACTACCCACACCCTTGCTTTTAACTCTTTTTTTTTTTCCTTCTTTTTTTTACTCCCTAAGGTTTGGACTTTTAGACTTTAAAATTCTAGCTCTTAATCTCTCTTTTTTTTATTATTTTTTTTCTTTCTTTGCTAAACTCCTAATATACATATATTCTTTTTCTTTCTTTCTAGGAGACTATAGCAAGAACTTTTTCTTTCGTTTTTTTTTACTTAGAGACTTAGAGCTAATTAATTCTAACCTTAGGGACTTTTCTCTTTTTTTTTATATTCCACAACCCATCCCCAAATAGACATTCTAACCACCTATCCTTCAAAACGGAATCTATTAGCTAGTTCAAATCTAACTTAGCTAAATCAAGAGGCAGTTCTTTGTCGTTCTCAATACTCTCAAGGTTTCACAACCTATAACACAATGAAAAAGGCCTCACTGAACAATTCACATCAAGGTTTGAAAGAAAGGTTTGGGTTCATGGGTAGGACAAATGAATCGGGTTAAACAAAAAGATTGGTAAAATGAGGAGTGCTAACCCGAGTTTAGAGTTACCATGAGCAAGTATTCAAGTTCCATAAGCAAGACAATTAAAGTTCAAATTAAATCCAATAATATAGAGATGTTCTAATGTTCAAGCAAGTGGAGGAAGCATTCAATCGACACAAAGGGTCTAAGCAAAGATTTTTCATTTTTTTCCAAAGATTGATCTAGCAACAATGAACTGTGACTAAGGGCTATAGCTTCAATCCTAAGGTTTGATTTTTAAACAAGGTGGTTTTAATCATTGTCCCCTAAGATGCATATGCAACAATCCTATATGAAACAAACTAGACTCAATCCTAATATGCAAATGCAACTACATGAACACTCTTCTATTTTTTTCGAAAATTTTCCAAAAAAAAAATTTGGGTTTTTTAATACACATAAATGCAGACTCAAATGAATAAAACTAGCATGCAAAAATTTGAAATAATAAAAATAATAAAATAAAACACAATGTTAAATACATTATAGGACCCTCCCCCAAACTTAAATTACACAGTCCCTGTGTAAATAAAAGTTGGAAAAGAATCCAAGAATCACACAAAATGAATTAAACTAAATGCAATGTTATTTACAAAGTTTGGATCAATGTGGTACCTCATGGGTTGGTGAAGAAGGAGGTTGCAGCAGCCTCCATACTTACCAACGTATAGCCAGGGTCGTCTCCGGCTTCAGTAGGTGCCGGTGTTTGCTCGTTAGAGAGCTCAGTAATGTACACGGACGACTTACTCGAACCAGCATCCGAGGTGTTGATCGAGGGTGGGATCGCGTAGCTCATCGGGTAGGGCATCGGGTAGTAGGACGGAAATGGCGGAAGAGGCCCAGAATGATCACCGGTGTATCCACTCGCAGGGTGCATCGTGTATGGCATCGTGAATGGCATCTGGTATGGTGGAGGAAAAAGTCCAGCTTAATCACCCAATTGGGTGCCTGATGGGTGCATCGGATAGTGCATCGTGTACCCCATCGGATTGGGTGTCGGGTAAGCGTCAGAGTGGCTTTTCCTCGATGCTTCTGGTCGGGTGATGTCCTCCTCAGCTTGGGGCTCGTATGATGATGCTCTTTGAGGTACAGGAGGTGGCAGTCCTCGAGTTCCTCCTAGTGGTCCGCTTCTCCCCATCCATGTAGGTGCTTGTGCCGAGGTAGGTGACGAGGCACAGCTTGCCTTGTCTTGCAACTCCTTGATCTGACCTCCCATTACCTTCACTGAACCGGCAAGATCCTTCACCTTCTTCACCAAGAACTTGTTCATCTTTTTCAACAATCCGATCCTTTTCTGAGCTTCTCTCACTCCAACCGGTTGCTTTTGAGAGCATGTATACTCCTCAAAATCAAACTCCTCTGAGCTATCTCCTTGTCTCTGCCCGGTTTCTTCTCTCTTCTCAGCCTCGGACTCCTCCTCCGGGTTGTACAGCTCTTCCAACGGCGGTGCGAAGTCAATGTTGTGCCCTAACCGAACCTTGGTGTATGCGACATTGGGTAAAACCATTTGAGCAGCTCTGGCGGTTGGATGGACAAACTTGAACAATGTCATGTCATTAGGCCTTTCATAGGCCAAGAATCTCACCAGCACGAGGTAGTCTGTATCCAGCCACCTTGGTTCGTGGATAATTCCCTTTAAGGGCACATCGCATGCCACTAAGATTGGTGTAACTAGTCCCCCAATAGAGATCTCTCCACCTCCTTCTCTCCTTTTCACAGCCCAAGATTTCAAGTACAGGAATTGATCGAGTAGCACGAACAACATACTAGTATCAGCTATGTCTCCAACTAGCGGTGTTCCATCCCTAGCACTATCCAAAACTCCACACAATGCAACATCCAACAACTGAAGCTCGTGGTCGTTCACATTCCCAGTCTCTTTTCTAGCAAAAAGAGTGCATGCGAGGGATTTGTGAAAATACCTCAAAACAGGACTCCTTATTTGAGCAGATTTGGAGCTCGTGGACTTGTAGGGGTGTTTGTCTCCTATTGTCAGCTATAGGGACCTCATCTCTTCCTTGCTGACCTCCATACCTTCCCCAGTACCAGCTTTGAACCCATACAGCGTCTCCATCTCCTTGAAAGTCAGCCGGTATTCCGTGTTCCAAAGGGAGAAGGTGATGAACCCGATCCCCCCATCGGGTAGTAGGGTCGGGTGGTCCTCGAAATAGTGCAGCTTTAGGGTTGAAAGGAAGTGGACCGTCTCCTCCTTATAAGCTTCTAGATGGGATCGCATCATATTGCCGAGGTGGCACATATCAAACAGAAATTCAACATCTCTAGTAATGCCCAATTGCTTCATGGTCTCACGGTGAGGGTATCGGGTACCAACGAAGCTCATCTTCCAGAAGACTTTGAACAATCTCGCCGGAGTGTCGACTTCCTTTTGCTTCAGCCTCCGCGAGGCTTGACGGGTCCTCTCTCTATGCTCCTCTTCTCTTTCTCTTTCTTCCTCCTCAGCGTGTTGATCTTCTTCAACCACTGCTCTCTCAACCACCTTCTCAGCTTTCTCCGAAGCCGGTCTCTTCCCCCTTGCAATTGCGGCTCTACTCCTTGATCGAGAGGTTTGGATCTCACCTTGTTCTTCTCCTCCAGCATCAGAATCGACCTCCATAGGGTCGGTAAGCGTCTTTTCAGACGTAGACAGGTCCCTACGTCGAGGAGAACGGCGGACAGCATTTGCCATTGGACTCGGTGAGCGAACTCGGGGGCTTACTCGATCGGTTACTCGAGCATCTGGTCGGGTGGTGGATCGAGTTGTGCATCGGGTTGGGGAGGCTAAACGTCCACCTAACGGTCGGGAATGTGGAACGTTTCCTCTTCTGGGGTTGTTGAACATCAGCGGTGTCTCCTCCGATTGTAGCAGCGGCGGAGGTGGATCTTCTTCCTTTCCTTTAGTAGGTTCTAGCGGTTGGTTCCATATCGATTACTTGAGAAGAGAAAGAAAAACTAGTTCTTAGGATTAATAGGGTTAGTCTCCAAAGAAAATCGAGTAAGACTTGAGGTTGAGAGATAATAGAAACTATGAAACACAAAAGCTTTAGGGTTGAGAGAAACTTATCGGTGATGCTTGGGGAGAGAAAGTCGAAACCCTTAAATAATCTAGGGTTTAGTTGGTGGGCTTCGCCGAGAGTGGGCTTTGCTTTTGGAATCCGGACTCCACTCGCTACCCGAGCAGGGACACGATCAGACGCGTCGAGTACGGTGTCGGGTTGACCCTCGAGTTTACCAATTTCCTCTTCCCAATTTTCTATTTTTTTTTTTTTTTTTTTTTAAATTGCAAAAATAGAAAAATTGAATAAAAGAAAATAAAGCAAATAGACTAAAATTAAAAGATACCTTTGGGACTTCCTCCCAAGTGAGCTTGTTTAAAGTCACTAAGCTTGACTCTTCATGCTTCTTAAGCATGGGATCCATGTGGAAGAGGTTCTGGAATCCTCTCCACTACAGTAGGTTGGTTCCAAAGATCTCCCAGATTTTGTCCAGGTTCCATGGCAAATGTGGTGTTAACCTCTTCAAGATGTAGCATTTTTCTTTGTTTGGTCATGGTGGAAAAAGCTTGACCATCTATGGTTGGCCTCTTAACCCCTTTCTTCACCTCAAACTCCATCTTGAGATGTTCACCATGTTCTATCCTGATCTTGCCTCGTTTCACTTCGATCATCGCACCAACTGTTGCCAAGAATGGTCTTCCAAGAATCAGTGGATCATCCGGTTCCTTATCCATATCCAGGATCATGAAGTCGGTAGGCACTTCTAGTCTCCCAATCCTTAGAGGCAAATTCTCTAAAATGCCAATCGGATGTCTTACCGTTCTATCAGCTAAAACCAGATACTGCTTACTTGGTTTGAAGTCGGTGAATCCTAGCTTGTTAGCAACTGAAAGCGGCATAATGCTGACCGAAGCTCCAAGATCACACAAACAGCTCTTGAAAATCCGAAATCCTATTGAACACAGCAATGTGAACGAGCCAGGATCTTCAAGTTTTTCCTCAATTCTTACCTCGGGATCCAAACAAATTCCACTTCTCAGAATTTCAAATCCGATCTCCTTGACAGCCTCCTTAACCTCATTCTCCAATCTAGCTGCTTCTTTTGCAGCTTCCTGCTGAAGCTCATGTGGGGGCAAAAGCTTAGGTGGTGGAGCTTTGCGCTTAGCCATTCGCTCTACAAGCGCCTCCAACTGGATGTCAAGTGCAGCATTGAACCTTTCCTCCAACTCCCCTCCTACCAGTGCAGGTGGTTGAGGCTGATCTCTTTTCTCAATATCTACTCGATGCATCATCCGATCAACACCATCGTGTAGGTCATCGGGTTCCACTTCGGATTGTTTGTCAGTTTGTGATTCTCGAACCAGTGCTCGATCATCAACTTGATCAGTCTCTTCGGGTGTAAGCTCAGGTTCATACTCGGATATATAGTATTTGGCCTCATTCTTCATTGAGTCATCCACATCCTCCCCATCTTGATCATCACTGTCCCCAGTGAGGTAGTCCTCATAGTCATCATCCAGGAAAATGGCTTGAGCAGTCGCATAATCCTTGGGGTTTTGAACAGCTTTACCCGGCAGTTGATTGATCTTTGGTGCGGGTTGGTTGTTTTGGTGGCCTTCCAGGTGTCGAACCTTTGTGTTGAGTGATTCGTACTTGGCATTGAGGTCATTGTATCCTGAGTCGATCTTGTTGCTCATTTTGGCGAATCGTTTCGCAATGTCCATAGAAGTTGTAGCCTGTTGCTGAATCATTTGATGAATAAGACCACGTAACTCGGCTTCTTGGGACTGGTTCGGTGGACCTTGGTGTTGTGGGAACCCTGGTGGTTGGTTGTAGGTCCCTTGGTATTGTTGTTTAGGCGCATAGCCTTGGTTGTACTGGACAAAAGGCTTATGTTGGGTCTGGTTCCCTAGAACTGCAGATGGGTAGGTTTGATCTTGAAGATTCACAACATTCGGGTTCCGATAAGACAGATTCGGATTCGGCTTGAAGTTGTGTACCCTCTGTTGTAACCTCCTTGGTTGTTGATGTAGTTAACATCCTCTAGCTGCATAGTCTCCCCATCTTGTTGTTGAAACTGCTCTTCCTCTGATATAGCATGTACATGCTTTTGCTGGTTGAGGAGCTAATCGAGCTTCTCATTGAGGGCTTTCATGTCCCTCTTGTACTTGGCATCTTCCTCCTATAGATCGCACAGAGCGATCATATTCCTCATTGTAGTTGCCATCAGATTGAGCCAAGTTCTCAACTAGGTCCCAACCTTCATCAACATCCTTGTTGAGGAAGTTACCATTGCTTGCGGTGTCCAGCAACATCTGTATCTTGGGGACCACTCCTCGGTATAGTGTGCTCAGCAATGAAGCATTACTGAATCCGTGATGTGGACATCGAGTTGTGTACCCCTTGAAACGTTCCCAAGCTTCATTGAATGTTTCGTTGTTCTTCTGTACAAAGCTGGAAATTTCATTTTGCAGCCTTGCGGTTCTGGAGTTTGAGAAGAATTTGGCCAGGAATGCCTTCTTGCACGCTTCCCAAGTGGTGATGGACTCCTTAGGGAGCGATTTCTCCCAGATGTGTGCTTTATCTCCCAAAGAGAATGGGAAAAGCCTGAGCTTGAATCCATCTTAACTGACTCCATTTATCTTAGTTAGGCTACAGAGCCTATCAAATTCATCTAGATGATCCAATGGGTCCTCCATTGGCAGTCCATGAAACTTGTGGCTTTGTATCATCTGGATGAGACTACTCTTGATCTCAAAATTGTTGTTCTGCACAGCTGGTGGGACAATGCCATTCCTCTGAGTGTGAGTAGTCGGAGCATCTCCTGCTCCTATGTTGGTCCTTGCTTGAGGAGCTGGTGTACCGTTCTCATTATTCATCGTCTCCTCAATGGTTGCTAGTTCCGGTTGAACTTGTTATTGTCTGAGTAGCCGAGGTCTTTCGATGTTGTCGATGAAAGGACTCAGGTTCTGGCTACCTCTGGATCGCGTTTGCATGCACAGGCAAGTATCCGAGTGTGTACTCGAGGATCAACTTGATCCAGGTGATCGAGTGACGGGTCGGGTGGGTGCTCGGGTTGTACCTGAGAGTCAAAACAAACAAAGGCGAAAGCAAACAAGTCAGTATCCGAAACGAATATAAACAAACGAACTTGATCTAGCAAGTCCTGAAATCCTAAACGTAGCAAAATAAAACAACCAAATGGCAATGGCGCCAAATTGATAGACTAGTTTTCACCATGAAAATTATGCGTTTTAACTCCAATTAATACCACACGTACAAGCATCTATACTTTAGAGTTTAGATGTGAGTATGTGACAAGCAACTTTGTTTATTGATTGGGAAGAATTCGTATCGTACCCCGTTGAACCAAACCCAAAAAAAGACATAACATGAACAATTTTAATATGAAAAGTTGATTTTCGAGTTATATATTTGTTTCGTACATTGATTATTTTTAAATATATATATATATATATATAACGGATAAGGATCAGAAATAAATAATTTAAATATTAAAAATTATTTGGACTAAAAGCAATATTAATAAAATTGGATAACAAAACGAGTTTGAAAATTTTTGAATAGTTAAAAATTAGAGAAATACCCTAAAATAGCACATTTTTAAGTTTTTTTGCCAAAATTAGTACACACATTCAGTTATTCCAAATCTAGCATTTGTGAATATTAAATATTTCATTAAAATAATCAAAAAAAATTTTAAAAAATAAAAAATCAAACTCACGATCTCTTTTAGCTTTTTCCGATGAAGCTTGTTCTAATCTGAAATTTTCATTTATGGTCTGGAATCTTTCAATTAAGTGATAAATTAATCGATTGCAGCTTCAATAAGTTATTACATCAGAGATTCATCCATGACCAATCGGATTCAGACTCATAGCTCTGTTGTGGTTTCATGTCCAGGTCAAATTGGATGAGATTTTGTGGTCTCGGTTTATAACTGCAGCGGAGGTGGTGGAGGGAAGAACATAGAGCATTCTAGATCGATCGATCGTGATGATGATGAAGACAAAGGTGACGATTTTGAGCCACAGTTCATCGAATCAAGTGAAGGATGGGAAAGGATGGAGTGAGTACCGGATCTGGATTTGAATCAATGGAGATGAGATGCAATAGAAAATATGAAGCGTTGTTGGATTGTTTTAATAACTTAGTGAGAGAATACCACGTCGAGTAGAGAAATAAGTAATTGAGTTTATAGGTCATAATTTCTCACATTCTTTAATTCAAGTATGTTCCACTGAAACGGAAGCAAGTCTTAGTTCTAGGAACTATGAATAAAACCTATGTAAACCTGATTATTCTTTCTTTCCTCTAAAAACTTTTTTTGTGTCTGTTTAATTAGCTATTGTTTTTATTTGGTGGTGTAAGAGGAGAAACTAGAAGATTCAGCTACTGTAACTTCAACCATGGGTCTCAAAGTTAACGGCCTAACGGGTAAAAGAATGAGGAAGCAAGTGGTTAACTAAGGTGGAATTAATGACTACAACATGTAGCTAGAGTTTAATGTAGAATTGGGTCATCTTATTTAGTATAGTTTACTTCTCAAGGAAACTTGCTTTGTTTCTCAAAAATAATGATGTTAGTAATATGAACTAATGCTTATATTTTTCAGAGTTTGACAATTTTTCAGAGTTTCTCAAAAATAATAATGTCAGTAGTATAAGCTAATGCTTATATTCTTCAGAGTGTGAAAATTTTTTCAGAGACATACAAATTGCAAATCGAAAGTTAGCCACATAGATGTTGTTTCATATATTAGGATGACCTTCATGAACTTCAAGAACATCTTCATAAACATTTTGAAAACCATCATAAACTTAGAGAAATATGTATTTAAATATCTTCATTTATCTTTTATCCCATGTATCACAAATTATTACATTAAAATGGGTAATATATGATATATTACTCCACTAGTAATGGGTAATGTATCACACATATCTTCTTCTTTTTTCTCTCAATGAAAGCCTTCATGAAATTTGTGAATTCCTTCCTAAATATCTAGCAATCCTTCTTAATTTTCAAGTTTTCCTTCCAGAATTTGAATTTATGTTTCTACAATCTCGTGTAAGTGATAATGAAGCCAAAAAGTATTTAGTGTTATGTGATTCTGAAATTCATCCTTTAGTTTTAATGAAGGTCCTCCTGAAATTTAAGAAATCTTTCATGAAGTTCATGGAATCCTTCCTGAATTAAAGAGAACTTGTATCAAACTCAATCACAGTTACCTCAAAAACTATTAACTTGTCTCTAATAGAAACCTTTGACATTCTTATAGTGCAGAAACATCAGAAAAGTACCAAAACAATATAAAAATATTTTACAACCATCATAGATGTCTAACAACAAATATACATGATAGGTGGACCACACTCTTTTATTGATTTCATCATGGCTATAAAATCTTCTAAGTCTTCGGTATGCAAGCATGCTTCACAGGACTTCTCCAAAACATTGTTGAGATTAAAAACATTTGGTGCTGCATGTTGGACGTGATGTTGGATGTAGTAAAGCAGGTTTGTTTGCAATATATTTTATCATCTCGGCTAAGGTCTCGTTTATCTCCGCAAAACCATCAACAATAGCTAACTATTGCATTCTGTAAAAAAATAGACAAAATTCCCAAATATTTTAGTGTGTCTTAAGTAACAAAGCAAAACTAGCACACATGGTCAACTCATAACAATTAAAACAGAATATGCAAACAAACACTTGATATTCAAAGAACTCAACCTAGTTAGTTTACTCATTCTTGTTGTGTCTAGATCATCAAAGCAGTAAATTTTTGAGAAGCTTAAAATGAATATGATATTAATTAAGATTCACAAGCAATCTAAGAGAAGCTAAAGGTTAATTAACAAAGGAGAGTCTGAAATAGATGAATCGAAGACTAACTAATCAAAGCATAGTCTATACTTATGTTTTTTATGAAGATCGTAATGAAGTTCAAATAATCTTTCCTGAATTTCGTGAAATCCTTCATGAATTCTTTCAAAAATCTCAGTGGGTGATAATATTAACAATTGAATATCCGGTGATGCAGCAATAAGTTTTTGAACCTGATTATTACAGAATTAAAGCACATTTGAATACGTCTGTTTCAGCTATAAAATAAACAAATATTCACTGAAACATAGGAGAAGTTTCTGTATGACTTTACCTTAATCAGTCTGTGTAACTCAAATAGTTGAACCGCAAATACTCTTTGTTGACTGTAATGAGAAACAGAGTCACGTCAAGAAGATGAACCGTTAAAGAAAAGATATAGTTTCTATTGAAGACGAGATAGGGAAAAAGAAACAAGCATAAATAGCTAATCAGCAATGACAGAAAAGCAAAGCAATACGTCCATGGACACGTTAGGCATAGATAACCAGAACACTTTCAACAAAAATAGATATAAATATCTAAATTGAAGATTCATGATGCAAGGGATGGATTTGTTGAAATCTAGCTTACCGTGCAGCTTAATGTGAATCTCAGATATTTAACAAAAGTACAAAACGCAAGAAAAAAAAGCTTGTTAACGTTGGTCATGAACCCTGAAACCTTACCATAGCTAAGAGAACATTAAACCTTAAATCTGAGTTATGGAGTCTAAACTCCATAGAAACTCTGTAGTTCACAACCACACTAAGGATCCTCTTAAGCAATAGCAAGAAGCAACTATAATTTTGCATCGTTGTAAGACTCAAAACTAGCTTTATGTATGGTTAACTAAAATTTAGATCCCGTAATTCTCAGAAAAACATTCCCCTACCAGCTGGTTCAACCCCTTGAATGACAAGTAGGGAAAATGTCCAAGATGACAGTGCAGAATTAAAGTAATACCAAACCGAGGCAGGGACATGTTCCAACAACCAGATGCAAAGAAGACATAGTATAAAGCCATGAAGTCTCTCGGCGGGCACCTTGCACAATGTATGTCAACAGAGAATGTCCCTCCATGCTATAACATTATCCAACATGTTAAATGCGTTAATATGCTACCACGGGCTCTTAGACTAAACATATTATAAGACCGTTTTAGAAGGAGTCAGTGGCCTCTCCACTATATAACCATCACTTCTCAACTAAAAACTAAACTAAACTTAACGAATCTAGTACTCCTTAAATCTACTGAACATAGAAAATGTGGAAAAGAAGCTACGCAGTTTGGAAATTAAGAGACCCAAATCACAAATCATCCAATCTACTGAAATTCCGAACTTTTGAAAATGAGAAAGGGAAGTTAATCACAACATAGGTTTCAATCGGACAAAGCAATAACACTTAAGAATCGAATCCAGAATCGAGCTTCACATCGAGCATCCAGAATATTGATCTTATCTTGAGTTTAAAATCTGAGATTGAAAAGCGTTACATCAAGAAAGAAGCGTCGGTGGCATCATCTCCGATTTCATTTGTTGCATCATTCCTCAAAATCAAAGCTTTGCCTCTCTCTCCTTGCTTCTTCCCCATACGTACACCTGTTGCTCTGTCTCCTTTTTCTCCGAGCCTCTCTGATTCAACTGGAATTTTTAAGGTTTTGTGCATAGACGATTGATGTGTTTTCCCCTTCCTTTTAATTTTATTTTTTATTTATTTATTTAGGTAATTTTCCCCAAAATTAAAATTGTGCTTTATTTGGAATAATTAAGACTGTATGCTAGTTTTGGAACAAAAACTTAGGCTGCGAATGGATGTACAAAATTGAAAAAATTGGTTGAACAAAATTGGGCTGAATAATATTTAACTCATTCATCTCCAAAATAGTGGTTGAACAAGTTGAAGATTTTTGTTGTAGGATTAGTTTATTTTTTCAACTTTTTGGGTTGAACGGGCTGAATAGTTTTTTTCAACATCTTCAATCTTTACAATGCAAATAGTGAAAATTGGTTGAATTATTTTTTTCAACCTGTTCAATCTATTCAATCGTGCAACCATTTGCACCCTTAAGTTGGTGCTATTTTTCAGAATCTCATTAAAATCACTACTCAAACTCTCACTAAATTGAGTAAAAAACTAAAATGAACTCAAAAATGAATTATATCAAATTAATTTTGAAAAAAAAACCAAGGAAAATTGAGACATCATAAGAAAAAATTGAGTATTTTTAATAATAATTCTTGTATCCCCTTTATAATAAAACGGAAGTACACAACATTGTTTTGTGGATTATATAATTTTAATAAGTTGGTTACAAATAGGTTATATATTAATTGATAGATTAATTGGTTACAAGTTAAATAGTGGGTGCAACTTTAATTTATTTCCGAAAATCTTTGTAACAACTCGTCCCGTGGACCCCACTAGCCTCACTGCTAGCCCACTAGCCTCACTGCTAGCCGCCCAAATGGACCCCAAGCTAGCCCTGCAGGGCATCGATCCTAACCTATCACTGTGGATATCCCAATCCACCAGTAGGTTATTGGTGTGCCAGGCGTTCCTCGAACCCTGGTCCCCACCCTTTAACAACCTTCCCACAGGATAAGTTGCCACCAATTGACCTGCAGCTCAATTGGTGACAGCTTGTCCTGTGGGAAGGTTGTTAAAAGGTGAGAACCAGGGTTTGAGGAACGCCTGACGCACCAATAACCTACTGATGGATGTGTTCCACAGTGATGAGTTAGGATCGATGCCTTGCAGGGCCAGCTTGGGGTCCGTTGGGGCAGCTAGCAGTGAGGCTAGTGGGCTAGCAGTGAGGCTAGTGGGGTTCACGGGACGCATTGTTACAATTTTAAAGGGAATATTCTAAATAATCATTTGATATCATCTAACTTACCATATTAATTTCTTTTATTAAATTATTCATCCATATTAAAATCTTTTGATATCTAACTTAACATATTAATTTATTAATTATCATTATACTTCAATTATTTTTATATATGAGTATATTTTGTGAAAAAAATAAATTATCATATTATTAATTATAATTAAAAAATAGTTTTATTTCCAGATATACTATAAGTTGAATTTTTAAAAACAAATATAAATTATTATATCTATAAAATATTCAAGCTTTAGTAATATTATTTTTTAAAAATAATATCTATTGAATTAAAAATTTTACTGAGTAACGGGTCAAAATTTGAATATTTAAATTCAATTTCATATTTTTTGTTGAATTTTATAATTTTATATAATATAATAAACTTTAAATAATTTATTTTGAAATATTTTTAAAATATTGAAACTTGATATAAAAGTTAGAAACTATAAACACTCTAAAATGATTTGTTATAGCAATGTCAATAATATGTCACTATAATATGAAAGAATTTCAAAAAATCAAGTATATTAAAACAAAAAGTATAACAATATATTAAATTACTTATAATATAATAACTCGCTTTTTAAAAACTAAATTTACAAAATTATGTCTTCTAATAATATTCAAGTCATGATATAAAATATACATTGTTGAAATAACTTCACATACATAAACTAATACAACATATTGAAATTTTATTTTAAAATATAGATATACAAAATTTTGTATAAAATAAAATTTAACCAGTGTTACAGCATAAGTAATTATATAGAATCATTAACAATATAAAACTTACAAAATAAATGTCTTTTATAAACCATCATATTTAGCATATAATTTTATTACATAATATTTTATCAAAAAAATATTTAATAACAATCACATAAATTATATTTTATAGAAAATTTACTATATAAATAAAATGAATTTCAACCCGTGGTCTAGCACGGATCTAGTTTTTATTTTGTATCACACTTTGTTTGAATTTGAATAAATAAAATTTCCAAATGGTTAATCATATAAAGTCGAATGTTATATACATTACATGCCTAGACCTGAACCTCAGTACGACAGTTTGGGGACAGAACCGTGATTTGTGTTTACTTAAAGGATCTTTATATGTTAAACTGGGTTTTTAGATTCTCCTAAAGTAAAAGTAAGACATTTGAGACCGAACACACACAAAAAAAAAAAAAACCTCGTTAAACAGTCTGCAGCGAAATCCGAAAAAAACTTGAATCGGAACTGAATTAGGTATCGTCGTCCATCGAGATGCGTTCGTTGGAGTTAATGATTTGTTGGATCTCGTTTCTAACGTTATCAGTCTCACTCTCTGCTTCTTCGGATGATCAATTCACCGTAGACGGAACAGTACTCGAACTCACCGATTCCAATTTCGACTCGGCGATTTCAACTTTCGATTGCATCTTTGTTGATTTCTATGCTCCATGGTGTGGTCACTGCAAGCGTCTTAACCCTCAGGTCTTTTTTTTTTTTTTTTTTTTTTTTTTTTTTTAATTTAAGCTCTCTGCTTTAGTACTACGATTGCTTAGTCGAATTTTTAGGTTTAAGATTGGTTAAATTCAACTTTAGATCTATCTGAATTTTAGTTGTATAGATCCAATTTTTAGTTGTGTAGCTTTTTGGATTGAATCTAGAAACCATTATGGTACTGTTCAATGGCTTCAGTTTTTGTTGCTTACTTATGTTCTGTTTTATTTATTGATCTGTGTTTGCAGTTAGATGCAGCTGCTCCTATTCTTGCTAAACTGAAGAAGCCTATCATCATTGCGAAGCTGAATGCTGATAAGTACTCCCGTCTCGCTCGGAAGCTTGAGATCGAGTATGTGTATACTTCTTCATATGTGTTCTTCTATTTATTTATTTATTATTTTTTTTTTTTTGAGTTTTGAGACTTTCCTAGAGTTCTGCAATCACTTTATCAAATTGCTTTGATTCGGGAGTCTGAAAAGTTTCGATTTTTCGGTTTATATTTGCTGATGATCTATTGCTTTAACTCAGGAGTCTCTGATCTATTGCTTTAAGCAGCAGCACTGTTGGTTTATCATGTTTAAGTCTTATTTGGCTGATTTGCCTTTCTTTTGCGCAGTGCATTCCCGACTCTCATGCTCTATAACCATGGAGTTCCAATGGAGTACTATGGACCAAGGAAAGCAGATTTGCTCGTCCGTTATTTGAAGAAGTTTGTTGCTCCAGATGTTGCAGTTCTTGAGTCAGACTCAGCCGTCAAGGAGTTTGTTGAAGATGCTGGGACTTTCTTCCCTGTGTTTATCGGGTTTGGTTTGAATGAATCGTTGATATCAGGATTAGGTGCCAAGTACAAGAAGAAGGCATGGTTTGCTGTTGCAAAGGATGCTTCAGAAGATGTAATGGTTTCCTATGATTTCGATAAGGCTCCTGCTTTAGTTGCGAAACATCCATCGTACGATGAGCATAGCGTCTTCTATGGTCCATTTGAAGGTCAGTCTTTATTTCTTTTGGTGATCTTAAGGAGTAACGTCATGTATCCTCCTAGTAAACTAGTGCTGAGAACTTTATAATAGTAAATAGATTGACTGTATAATTTTCGTTTGCAGATGGATTCTTGGAGGAGTTTGTGAAACAAAGTTTCCTTCCTTTGATTCTGCCAATTAACCAGGACACCCTGAAGCTGCTGAAGGACGATGAGAGAAAGATTGTCTTGACAATTGTGGAAGATGAAACTCACGAAAGCTTAGGGAAACTGACCAAAGCACTGAGAGCAGCTGCTCATGCAAACCGTGACCTTGTTTTTGGCTACGTTGGTGTGGAGCAGTTTGAAGAGTTTGCAGACTCGTTTCATGTTGACAAGAAGACAAATCTGCCGAAGATTGTTGTATGGGATGGGGATGAGGAGTATGATCAGGTAACAAAATTGGTTTTAGGACTTGAATGACAAGTCAATTGTAGTTAAATCTCTGTATTAATAATATACGATATGCAGGTGACTGGCATAGAGACCATTAGCCAAGAGGAAGATCAGTTGAGTCAAGTCTCTCGGTTTCTAGAGGGATATAGAGAAGGAAGAACAGAGAAGAAGAAATTCAAAGGACCATCTTTGATGGGATTCATTAACTCAATGATTGGGATCAGGTCAGTGTACGTCATTGTGTTCTTGGTTGCCGTCATTATGATGCTACGGAGCCTCGGTCAAGTGGATGAGCCTGCTGCAGCCCACGAAAGAGTTCATCAGACCACTAGTGTCCCTGAAGGTGAAACCAGTGAGCATACGGCCAGTGACAAAAAAGAGGACTAGTTTTGCTACAACTTGAATGTGGTATGTTTTTCTTTTACACTTTAAGCTAACTTGAATAGTTTACAGTCTTTTTTATTTTGTTTTCCGAGCATTTTTATGTTTCACCCTATCTACACACAATTATTCCTTTTTAGTTATGAATCATTTTGGCCCTCTAATTGCCATATGCATTAGTTCTTGGTGCTAGATACTGATTTTGCGTTTACCAATCAAGCAGTTACTACACAACTACGTAAGTAACAAAGTTAACTCAGTGGTACCGATTTACAAAGACGCATCACATATGCTCACTTTTCAAATTCACTCATGTCATGTTCCATACACAATAAAGCAGGTAAAAAATAAGGCCAAACAGGTTTCACTCTGTATTTACAACCTGGTTGCGACACGGTATCACATTGCAACTTTGAGGAAATCTTGGTGGGAGTCTATTGAGTCTTGCAGAGTGACACAGCTCTTGTTAAAATGGTTTATTAGCTTCTATGGTTTAGTTAAGCAGCCTCCTGGAAGAGAATTAGCAGAGGCAAAAAGAGAGAGACCTGAACAAACTCACTCTGGTGAGGGAAATGCTCAAGCATACTTGACGACCAAACCTAGCTTGGTGGTGTATTGACCGGGCTTGTTATGTTTGTAAATCTTTTGGAAAAGGCGATTCTGAGATCTTGTGCGTGGCACATAGGAACTGCGTGTGGCTGCGGTGCAGTGGAACGAGAGAGAGACTCTTGTCTCATGCTCAGGCTAGGCGAAAGTAGAGGTGTCTGTTCTGATGCGGGTGGATCACCCTTTGCTACTCTTGCATCATGTTTACAAACCGGACAAAAAGATCTCCAATGACCGAGCCAAGAATCGATACACAAAGCATGGAATTCTAAAGTCCAAAATAAGACAACAAACCACTTTAAGCGTATGTGAACAAACAGAATCAATTAGAACCCTCTTTAAAGAGAACAAAATGGACTTACTGTGTTGGCAAGGGGAAAATCGGTATTTTCATACCCCAGCTAAAGGGGTATGTTGAATTCCTACCCCAATTTTACCAATGAGCAAATCCATACATTAACTTAAATAAAATTCAAATTCACTAATCCAACTTGTAAAACGGTGTTGAATCATACACAAGCCGTAACGGTGTTAATAGACCGTTAATGACTGCTTAAGTGGAAGCCACGTAAAAAACGGCGTCGTTTTGAAAAACAAAAGAAACAGCTTCTGTGACTCAAAACGACGTTGTTTAACGCTTCTTCTTCTCTTTTTCTTCATTCCCGACTCGAGTTATTTTGCTCCATCCCGACTCTCGTTTCTTCTCTTCTTTTCACCCATAAATTGTTGAAAAGAACCAAACTGCTAATTGAATCAAACATCAACTTCACCTAGCTGTCAAAGATGTGACCTTTTAAGACAGATTCGAGCTTAAAAGCTTAAACCAGATTCGATGGTTGAAACTTGAAAAAGACAAAACTTTAACAACCAGTAAAGATTAGACCGTGGAGAAGTGAGGCATTACACAATAGGGAATCAAGCTAACTAATGGGGTTGGGGTTGACTAAAAGATTCCTAATTTCATCGATCTA
Organism: Camelina sativa; assembly: GCF_030686135.1. Lineage (NCBI taxonomy): Eukaryota > Viridiplantae > Streptophyta > Magnoliopsida > Brassicales > Brassicaceae > Camelina > Camelina sativa. Next base: position 28,225,521 of record NC_141896.1, on the reverse strand, counting down.
ACGCATTCGATTTTGACTCAACAAAGAGAGTTGCTGAAGATTGTACCTGAAGTTGAGAAACTAGCCAAAGGCCATTAGGGGCCAGAAGTAGAGCGGAGGCGGCCAGGAGAGAGAAGCGATAGAGAAGAGAGAGAAGAGTTTAGCAGCCTTGAGGACGTGAGATACACGCGCCATCATCGTTGATGGGTCTCTTCCTCGGCCACAGAGATTGACCCATGACTGAGGATTCGTCCACAGCCACCAGTAGAACGAAAATGGCAACAGAACTCCGATCCTGGCCACTATTCCCATTTCTTCGCTTTACGTTTGTTTCGTTTCCGACAAAATCTGAGTCTCGTTGGTTGAACTTGAATCAATTGACCAATTGATTCTTCAGCCGTTACGAATTGTGTATAGAAAATGCTTCTTCAGCCGTTAACGATAATTGTTGCTAATTAAATCAATTGACCAATTGATTTTGATATATGGGTGAAAAGAACAGAAGAAACGAGAGTCGGGATGGAGCAAAATAACTCGAGTCGGGAATGAAGAAAAAGGGAAGAAGAAGCGTTAAACGACGTCGTTTTGAGATAGAGAAGCTGTTTCTTTTGTTTCTCAAAACGACGTCGTTTCTTACGTGGCTTCCACGTAAACAGTTGTTAACGGTTTATTAACACCGTTACGGCTTGTGTATGATTCAACACCGTTTTACAAGTTGGAGTAGTGAATTTGAATTTTATTTAAGTTAATGTATGGATTTGCTCATTAGTAAAGTTGGGGTAGAAATTCAACATACCCCCTTAGCTGGGGTATGAAAATACCAATTTTCCCAAGGTAGGATCCTAAGTTTGTCGCCAAGACAATAATCATCAATGCATATAGCACAAGTAATCGAAGTCAAACCAAGTTCAAAAACACCTAAAAACACTTCAGTCGGTATTACCAAACTACAAGGTATGCGAGAAAATCCTTGGCCGCCGCCACGGGATAAAGGCGTCACATGAAGACGCCTACGGACAAAGAAAAAAGTGGCGAGAACAACAGACACGATGAACAAAGATATGAAAGTGACAACCATGATTGACCATGATGAAGTCCTGAACCCCGGGATGAGCCAAAGCTCCATCTCGCTTCGACCTGCATACTCTTTGAGTACTTCTCCTGACGCTCTTGTAACAAGCACGCCATGTATATGCACACCAGATGAATTTCCTCCCACTACATATTGTTTTTTACCAAGATTATAAAAACCAAACCAGCCATCGTATTAACATGACTTATATACTTAAATGTGCTTACTATGTACTAAGAGCTCATCGTATGCATCGTTATAGACAATAGCAGCTTTGTATCCAGCTTCCTGCGCCTTTCTAACTTTTTCCTCAAAACTACAGCCACCACGAACAATCAATACATAAGAGGGCCTAAACTTAGATCCTTTTTCAGCTGTGTTCGTTAAACCCGAGCATGCATCAATAGGATCTGCAGCGTACAACAATCCGCATTCCACCGAACTTCCAATAATCGGAGCTGAGAACTTTTCAATCAATACGGTACGCCACTACACAAAAAATAGACATATTGTATCACTTAAATCCCCTATATAATAAAATAAATCCCCTATATAATAAAATGGAAGTACACAACATTATTTTGTAGACTATATAATTTTAATAAGTTTGTTACAAATAGGTTATAGATTAAAATTTATATTATTTGTATAGTCTAGATTTATTGTTTCTAAAAATCTTAAAAGAATATTCTAAAGAATCATCATCTAACTTACCATATTAATTTTCTTTATTAAATTATTCATCAAATAAAATCTTTTGATATCTAATTTAACATATTAATTTGTTAATTATCATTATACTTCACCTCTCATTTTTATATATGAGTCTATTTTGTGAAACAAATAAATTATCATATTATTTATTATAATTAAAAAATAGTTTTATTTCCGAATATACCATAAGTTGAATTTTTAAAAACAAATATAAATGATTCAATCTATAAAATATTCAAGTTTTCTTAATATTATTCTTTAAAAATAATATCTATTGAATTAAAAAAATTACTGAGTAACGGGTCAAAATTCGAATATTTAAATTCAATTTCATACTTTTTTTTGTTGAACTTTATAATTTTATATAATATAAAAAACTTTAAACAATTTATTTTGAAATATTTTTAAAATATTGAAACTTGATATTAAAGTTAGAAACTATAAACACTCTAAATTGGTTTGTTATAGCAATGTCAATAATGTCACTATAATATGAAAGAATTTGAAAAATCCAAGTATATTAAAACAAAAAGTATAACAATGTATTAAATTACTCATAGTATAATAACTTGCTTTTTAAAAACCAACTTCACAAAATTATGTCTTATAATGACATTCAAGTTATACATTATTGAAATAACTTCACGTACATAAACTAATACAACATATTAAAAATTTATTTTAATAGAAAATATACAAAATTTTGTATAAAATAAATTTAATCAGTGTTATAGCACAAGTACTTATCTAAAATCATTAACAATATAAAACTTACAAAATTAGTGTTTTCTTCAAGTCATCATATTTAGCATATAATTTTATTATATAATATTTTATCCAAAAAAACTTTTAAAAACAATCACATAAATTATATTTTATATAAAAATTACAATATAAATAAAATGAATTATATAAAAATGAATTTGACAAAAAAAAAGGAATTTTAACCCTGCTCTAGCACGGATCTTAATCTAGTAAGTGATATTATTTCAAATTACTTTTCAATAGTTGATATAAAAATTAGGAAAAATGTTTGCCAGCTACGCCAAGTAATGGCCAACACATAGCCACACATACAAACAATATAAATGTTTTGTTAGCTACATGAACTATCCTTATTACATAAGGACATGCATAAACAAACATGAGTTATGTGTACAACACCATAACCATCTAATTCCGATGATTTGTTTACCGGAATCCGGTGTTGACCGGCATTGACCAATGTTGACCGGTGTTGACCAAAAAATTAAAAATTTTATTTATTTTTTACAAAAAACAAAAGTTAAAAAAATTACATAACTTTACTAAAAATTATATAATAAATTTTTACTACAAAAATAATACAACAAATATACATTTTCCTTTTATAAATTCAAAATTTGGTTTTTAATTTTATACCATATCATTTGTATACCCTATTATATTTTATTATGTAGCATGTTATTAAATATTTTTATATAACAAATATTTAAAAAATAATGGTAAATCAAAGGTTAAATATATAGCAAGGTGCAATATACTTTGACAAAAAAAACAAATTAGACTAAATTATAAAAAGTCTATGAACATTTTTAAGCCAAAAGATTTTAAGAAAAGATTATATGTCTCATCATTTGTTATATATCATATTATATTTGTTATATAAAAGGAAATTTTTGTATATAACAAAATTTTACTACAAAGTATTATAACAAATATACATTTTCCTTTTGTATATAACAAATATAATATGGTACATAACAAATATACATTTCCCTTTTGTATATAATAAATATAATATGGTATACAATTTAAAACTAACTTTTGGATTTACAAAAAGAAAATGTATATATGTTATACTATTTTGTAGTAAAATTTTATTATATAATCTTTTAGTAAACTTATGTAATTATTTTGTTGATTTTTGTTCTTTATGAAAAAAAAAATTTGGTCAACACCGGTCAATATCGGTCAACGCCGGTCAATACCGGTAAACACTAGATTCCGGCAAAGAAAGTATCAGAATTAGATGGTTATGGTGTTGTACACATAACTCATGTTTGTTTATGCATGTCCGTATGTAATGACAATAGTTCGTGTAGTTACTAAAACATTTATATTGTTTGTATGTGTGGCGATGTGTTGGCATATACTTGACGTAGCTGGCAATCATTTTTCCTAAAAATTATAATTTTACATAAGTAACAATAATCGATATTATTATTGATTCATTTCATTATAATTGATGCAAATATAAATCATTTATATCACTTTCAGAATACTGACACAAAATATATAATTCTACTTCACTTAATAATTGATGTATTTATTAATTTATATTAACATCACTTAGAAAAATGATCCAAAAATTACATCATTTTAAAAATGATGCTAATCAAATTATATGTCAAATTAATATATTAATTGAACTAAAAGAAATAAAAAAGAATAATATGTTGCTTTTTAATCGGCTAAAACTAAAATTCAAATTGACAACACACAAAAAAAACAATAAAAAAAAAAACAGAATAACCTATATCCCACATCGACTGTATCAAGAAAAAGTTCTCAATATTGCTCCTATATATTCTCTCACTTAGTTGTACATCTTTAATTGGATAACAACTATTTGTGTGGGTCCCATCATAAATACAGTACAGATAATATAGGTAAATTATGAAATCTCAGTTCTCTTGAGAGAAACTTCTCTTTAGAAAAGATTAGCAAAAAAAAACTCTCTCGAGAAAATCTCTCTCTCGTGTCTATGGAGACTGGTCTTTAGGGTTTGGATTGGATTTGGATTTGCTCTTGTTTGGGTTGGATGAGGGCGGATCTCCCCTTGAGATTCTGTTGGTTTGTTTGGGTCGTACTCGGTTTTGATTTTGTGGATTCGCGATGGAGATTTGGGCAGATTGGGTTTCGTATCTTGGGGTTTTGTCGATTCACTTCGGTCCCATGGAGTGTGCGACGGGGGCTTAATTCAAGACATGAAGGATCTCGTCTTAGCGGTAATCTCGGGATTTTTGGTGGAAATTGGTTTGACCGGGAATGGATTCGGGGATTAAGGGGTTCTGTTGTACGGATTCTCTTGGATTCTCAATTTACAGAGAGGGGTTTGTCTCGGGCTTCAGTTCAGGGGCGTGATTCTAGGGTTTTAAGAGGCGGATATGGTGGGATGGAGATGTATTCCAGCTTTGAGGATCCGGATTTATGTCTTGTTGCGATTGGGTCTTATGTGACGAACTATAAACACCTCTCACGGGTTGAGTTCAGTTCTCATCATTCTTTCCAGTCTCGAGTTATTTGGGTTCCTTTGCAGTGTCATATACCTTTGTTCTTTTCTTTCGGTTTCTTGGGTTTTTTTCTGTTTTCCAGAGCAAGCTATGTCTCAGAGTGGTCTGTTGCTTCATGGTACGGCTGGGAGTTCCTCAGGGTCTGGGAGTAAGCTGAAGATCAAGGTCGCACACTTTGACAACACTGCTTTGATCGAGGGGTATGCTAAAACTTTGATTGGGCGATGCATGAATCCAGCTATGCAGGATATGAAGACTTTGCTGTTCATGCTTCCCCGGATATGGAAGATGGAGGAGAGAGTTGTTGGGGTTGATCTTGGCTTAGGGCGTTTTCAGTTTGATTTTGACCAAGAGGAGGACATCCAGGATGTTCTGAAGATGGAACCCTACCACTTTGACCATTGGATGCTCTCTTTGGTCAGATGGGAGCCGGTTGTGGATCCGCGATACCCCTGTCTCATCAAATTCTGGGTTCGTGTGATGGGTGTCCCTTTGCATTTCTGGGCAGATGAAAGCTTTCGGACCATTGGAGCTGATTTGGGAGAGGTGCAAGAGGTTGATCTGGATAATGGTCGGGTGAAGGTGTTATTGAACGGTTTCAAACCTCTGATCTTTGAAGCCTCTGTTGAGTTTCATAGCGGTGAGGAGACGACTATCTCTCTGAGATATGAACGTTTGTATGGTTACTGTCGGCGATGTCACAGTCTGTGTCATGACGTGAGCCGTTGCCCATTGCTTGGTGATAAGGGGAAACAACGCCTTGAGGATGGTTTTGATTCTCGATCCGTGGATAAGTTACAGAGCTACAAGGGTGCGACAGTGAATGGTGGGGTTCAGGGTAATGGTTCGGGTGTGAGTGGTGCTGGTTCAGGGGCGTCTATTCAGGGCTCTTCTCATGGGAATGGGCGTGGTGTGGGACATCAGGCTGGGCATTATCGAGCTTATCAGGGCTCGGGTAGCAAGTGGAGAAAGACTAAAAAAATTTCTTCTTCTGCGGATGAGAGTTTGGTGAAGAAGGACATACCTGTGGTTCCACCTTCTACAACAACATCTCAGGTGGTTGGTTCAGCGAGTGGTGCAGCTCAAATCCCCACTACCATTGAGGGCATTAACCTTTCTCCAACTGAGCAGAAGATGCTTGATGATCTTCTGGGTCCTCAAGGGGATGTGTATGTGGCTGCGGATGATGCCTTGGTGGTTTCAGCGCAGGGGCCTGAAAAAAAGGTGTGTAAGAATCTGTTTCCCAGTGTACCAGCCTCAGGGACCATGGAGTTGTCACAATAAGAGGTTCTTTTCTCTGAGGATCTTGGTAATTTGTTGGGGCAAGAGTTTTCGTCTAGGGGTGAGAATGACTTGAGCTTTATGGATACTATCATGGAGGAGCAAGGTGGGGTGTCCAAGGGGTCTTCCCAAGAGGATATTGCTTTAACAGATGAGAGAGAGGTTGATGAGGGCTCTGCTGGGGTGGTTCTTACGGATCAAGCTTCGAGTGAAGAGGTTAATGTTGGTGAGGAAGTTGTCTCTGAGGCTGTTGGTGGTATTGTGCCTCCGGTATCGGCCAGAGTGGTGAAGCAGAAGGGTTCTCTTCCGGGTGCAAGTACAAAGAAAAGGAACATGGTTTCCTTGACATCTCCGCGTAAGAAGGCGGTTGCCAAAGGGGGTGGACTGACTGGGAAAGTCGGTTCTCACCAAGGAAGAAAGCCTCCAACTCACCCAGCTTAATTTATGTGTGTTTTACGACGAGGGCAGCATGGTGGTGATGAGCAAGCCTTGGTCTGGGCTTCGGTGTGCTTTTTGGTTTATCCTGTTTTGTTTTCTTTGAATAAGGCACCAGTGGTTATTCCGCATGGTTGTAGTTTTGTTTTGGTTTGGTTGTTATTTTTCTTCTGTTTCATTCTGGGTTGTGCCCTTTGTTTCTTATGTATTCAAGCAATAAAACCTTCCTGTTCGCCCTTAATTTGGTTTACTGAATTACTGTTATACATGTCTCGGTATTGGGATAATTATGGGATGTGTCGTATTTTTATTTTGAGGTTTCGGTGTGAATCAGGATATGGGCCCTTATCGGGCCTTTTTCTTTGTCTCATGACAGTTTCGTTCCTTGGGCCTTTTATGGATAAATTAGTCTCGAGTTTCTGGTTTTTAATATCTTCGGTGGGTTATATTTTTCTTCAACCTTCTCATCCCATTTCCGCTGTTATTTTAAATCTTGCTTCTTTTCATATTACTATGGGTTTTTCTGGTGTGCACTTTTTTGACAGGCTTGGTACAACGGTTTATTTCTGGTACTTGTCATGGTATCCTTTTCCAGAGGGTGGGAGAAGGAAACCTCGGGGTTTCTCATACCCATTTTGTTAAAAGTTTTTATGAATATAATAAGTTAGAATTGTCAAGGCCTGGGTAACAAGGCCACTATTGGACATCTCAGGGATTTATGGTCTAACCATCGGCCTGATTTTTTATTTCTTATGGAGACGAAACAATCATATTTTTTTGTTGAGAAATTTGTGGGACACTTTGGGTATAAAAATTTAAAAACAATTGAACCTATTGGGTGTAGTGGGGGTCTGGCCCTCTTTTATAATCAAGCTGATTTTCAGGTAAATGTTTTATTTGAGTCTAATCGGTTAATTGATATTGAAGCGGTTTTCAAAGGACGGATAATATACTTAACTTTTATTTATGGTGATCCAGTCCCTAAGAACAGAGATTTGGTTTGGGAACGTCTTGTACGGATTAGTACTACTCGTTCCTCTCCATGGTTTGTGGTTGGGGATTTTAATGAGCTGAGAGGGAATCATGAGAAGCGTGGGGGGAAGTTACGTCATCCTTCCTCCTTCCTCTCTTTTAATGGTATGATCCAGGACTGTGGTTTTTTGGAGTTCCCCTATCTTGGGGACTGTTTGTCCAGGAGGGGCTGATGGGATAAAAAACCTATTCGCTGTCGTTTGGATAGAGCTTTAGGGAATGAGGATTGGCATGATTTGTTCCCAGATACTGTGACTGAATATTTGCTGATGATAGCATCCGATCATAAGCCACTCTTGGTTAATACCGGCGCTGGATTGGTAAGTCAGGGTTGATGGATGCGATTAATTCGGGATGGGAGGGGCTTCGGACCAGGGACCAGGTTCTTTCGTGGAAAAAATTGGGAATTGCAGACGGGAAATCTCCCAGTGGCGCAAGGCACAAGTTCCTTTTGGTAGGGAAACCATTGAGGATTTGAAAAGACAATTAGAGGTCGCTCTGGAGGATGATACTGTTCCTCCTGATGTTATCTCAGATTTACAGAATAGGTTGCGCCAGGCCTATGGGGATGAGGAAATTCATTGGTATCAGAAGAGTCGGAGTAAGTGGATGCGATTAGGAGATCAGAATACAAAATATTTTCATGCCCAAACAAAGCAAAGACGTGCTCGCAATCGGATTACTGGCTTGTTTTCTAAGGACAATGTCTGGTCAACTGAGGATGGGGACATTTGTCACACGGCAGTATCATATTTCGAGGAATTGTTTACATCAACAAATCCGGACAACTTTGAGGAGATTTTAAGGGAGGTAATTCCGGTAATTACTGATGAGGAGAATGAGCGGCTTATAGGTCCGGTAACAGAGGCCGAAGTAAAGTCAGCTTTGTTTATGATGCACCTGGATAAAGCCCCAGGCCCGGACGGGATGACTGCTCTGTTTTTCCAGAAAGCTTGGGAATAGTGAAAAGGGACGTAGTGGCTTTGGTTAATAGGTTTTTTGTGGAGGGGATTTTTGAAAAGGATATGAATCGTACTCATCTTTGTCTTATTCCAAAGGTGGCAAAGCCTACTAGGATGGCAGAAATGCGTCCGATTAGTCTATGTAATGTGGGATATAAAATCATCTCGAAAATACTGTGTCAGCGGCTTAAGAGGGTTTTACCTGGTCTTATCTCTGAGACCCAATCGACCTTTGTTCCCGGCCAGTTGATCTCAGATAATATACTTATTGCACAAGAGATGTTTCACAGTTTACGTACTAACCCGTCTTGTAAGACGAAATTTATGGCCATAAAAACAGACATGATTAAGGCTTACCAAAGTTTTCTCTTTTGTTTGTGAACGACTTCAGAGTCGCACGAATGGTTGGACGGCAAATTTGCTTTCGAAAGGGGGGAAAGAAGTAATAATTAAATCTGTAGCTACTGCTGTGCCGACCTTCGTGATGTCTTGTTTTCGGATCCCTAAAACAATCACATCCAAACTTACTAGTGCGGTGGCGAATTTTTGGTGGAGTTCTAATGGACAATCAGGGGGAATGCATTGGCTTGCTTGGGAAAAATTATGCGTTAGTAAACAGCTAGGTGGTCTTGGATTTAGGAATGTGGATGATTTTAATACAGCCTTGCTGGCTAAACAGCTTTGGCGATTAATTGATGCTCCGGATTCCCTGTTTGCCAGGGTTTTTAAAAGTAGGTACTATAGGAATACGCATCCGTTGGATCCAATTAGGTCTTACTCCCCATCGTATGGGTGGAGGAGTATTTGTTCCGCTCGCTCTCTGGTTAACAAAGGACTTATTAAATGGGTTGGCTTCAGGGACACCATTTCCATATTGTCTGATCCTTGGGTGCCAGCTCAATTCCCGAGACCAGCTTTAAGTAGGGGCCTGGTAAAGGACCTCTCCCTTCAAATGACTCATTTAATTGATCGTCAGACTAATTCTTGGCGGATGGACATGCTCTATGAGCATTTTGCTCCAGACGATGTGGCTTTGATCCAGGCTATACCTCTAGGTGGTAATCAGAGGGTCGACCTATTCGGTTGGCATTTTACGAAAACAGGGCGGTATATAGTCAAATCGGGCTACCACACAGCACGTTTTGATGAAAAGCGAACTTTTAAGCCCTGTGGTTCTGGGCCGGAAATTACCCCCTCCTAGCTAGCGTTTGGAGGGTCCGTTGCCCTCCTAAAATTCAACATTTTATGTGGCAAGTCCTAACTGGATGCATTTCGGTTTCGGCTAACCTGGGGCGTCGAGGTATTGCATGTGACATTGGATGTGTTCGTTGTGGATCGGATGAGGAGACAATAAATCATGCAATTTTTGTCTACCCTCCTGCTCATCAGGTATGGGCTTTGGCCCATGTCCTGGTGGGCCCACTCTCCTTTCCGATGGAATCGGTGTATGCAAATGTGGACCACTTCTTAGGGCAGCAAAATCCAGGGGCAAATATTGTGGCCTTTCTTTGGCTTATGTGGTATATTTGGAAAGCCCGGAATGTACGAGTTTTTGAAAATATTGTGGAGAAACCGGAGGATATTGTTAGGATTGCAGAAGGAGAAGCTACAGGGTGGCAGAAGGCACAACTCGAGGAGGATATCGGTATCTCTGTTTCATTCCCTGTAGGTATATCGGTTCCGGCGGCTACAACCTCACTTCCAACTGAGTTCTCGGGTTACTGCTACTTTATAGATGGTTCCTGGAAAGCAGGAGACCAATTTGCAGGCGCTGGATGGTGTTGTACCTCACTACAGGCTGCGTCGCCGTTGATGGGCGCTAGGAGTTTTCGACGAAGTCTATCTCCATTACATGCCGAAGCTGAAGCTTTCCTGTGGGCGATGCAGTGCATGATTGGCCATGATTTCCGGGACGTGTCTTTCTATACGGACTGTGCAGATTTGGTGAAGATGGTGTCTTCTTCTTCTAACTGGCCAGCTTTCTCGACGTACTTGGACGACATCACGATGGATAGGGAAGAATTTTCTTCTTTCTCTTTATCTTATATTTCAAGAAAAGCTAATGTAACTGCGGACTCTTTGGCACGCCAAGCGCGTACCTCTCCGCATCATGTTCTGTTTGTAGACAAATTTTCTTCCCATTGGCTCGTTTGAGCTGATCTTTTGTAATTATGAAATGAATATATAAACAAATATGATTAAAATATAAATAATTAAGTATTATATTAAAGAAAAAATTATATTCATATAATTTATTATATTATTGATTTCAACATCAGTTTTCTGAAATGATATAAATATTTAACATTAGTTTTGATAAATGATGCAAATATTTTATATCAATTTAGTAAAAATGATGTAAGACTTGCAACATTTTTTAGAAGTGATGTAAATGAACATCAATTCTAATAACTGAAGCAAATATTTGTTTCAATTGATGTAAATCATTTACTTAAGTGATGCAATATATTTTTGATCATTTAAACCTAATACAAATATAAAATATAAATGATGTAAAACCATTTTTGTTTTGTAGTGCGTAGAACGAATTATATTCTTCAAATTATCCAAAGCAGAAAGGGTGAGAGAGAGATATACTTACTGAAACTTGCTTCGACATCATCAAAGGAGAGAATTGTGTTTTTCCCGATCAACAAAACTTTCGACGAAGCCAGCTGCAATATTACCCACAGAGACAGGATTATGATCCAACTACGGCTCATGTTGTACTGTACGTACCCTAGGGTTTTAATCCAACTCGAACGAATAAATCACTACTGGCCAAATCAACAACATGCAAAGTCAAAACTATATATTGTATAGAGAGAAAACTGGAAAAGATTAATTAGGGATACAAAACAAGGGAAGAGATGCACAGTTGCACACCCATAGACTTCCATTGGTAAATTTTCTTTCATTTACTTAGTATAATAATACCATGTGTTTCACCATTAATATGTTTTAATCAAATATTATATATACTAAGTATATTTAGTCAACTCGACCCCGTACATCGTGGGAAATTGCAAAAATGTGCCGTCAAATTCACATGTTTATTTTAGAATAGTACTAGTATTACTTTTTTACTAAAGCTTCTATTGATATTTGTAATAATCTGTCCCATGGACTCCACTAACCTCACTGCTAGCCCACTAGCCTCACTGCTAGTCGCCCTAACGAATCCCAAGCTGCTCCTGCAGGGCATCGATCATAGCCCATCACTATGGATATCCAAATCCACCAGTAGGTTATTGGTGTGCCAGGTGTTTCTCGAACCCTGGTTTCCACCTTTTAACAATCTTCCCACGGGACAAGATGTCACCAATTGATCTGCAGATAAGTCTAATGGAGTAGTTTAGACAATTTTTTACAATGTGTCTTTTTTCTTAGAATTGATATGTGTCTTTTTTCTTTTTATGATCAACAGAATTGATATTTGTCTATGTTTTAAATTCAAAGAGAAACAACTTTAGCATTTTCAACTTAAAAAATCTCCATAAGCAAATACTGACTTTCTCTCTCTTAACACCACTCTTATCTTTTAGAGAGAGAAAGGAGATTTCCGGTGAACACCGGACTTTTTGTTTTTTCTTTCCGACAAGCTTGACTCTGTTGTGCTGTGTCGGATGTATATATTTCCATCTTAGCTATTATAGTTATTATTTATTAAGCTAAGATTGGATTTTAGATTTTGTTTTTGTTTTTCTTCTTCTTTCTACAGGAACTTCAATCAGATCCCGCAAAAGAAAGATTGGTTTAGCCATCGGCTTAACTTATCTCAAGATGGAGTAATATCTTCGCTAACAAATTCTTCGTTGATGAATAACGGAGTAGACCTCAGATTAGGTCTAAAGGCGGAGCTTCTGTCTCAGATTTAGTTGTAAGTCGGAAAAAATCTGAAAATTTTCAAGAATTCCAATCTTGCGGACGAATCAGTAGAAGAAGTTAGCGATGGTGGATCTGAAGTCCGGCGATGGAGCTGAGCCTGGTCGTGGATCTGGTCGGTTACGATCGTGTCAAATCTCCTCCTTCTCACGTGTGGACACATGTGCACACATGGCACTTTAATCTGTTATTCTTATCTTGAATTGGGTAGGATAAGTGGGCTTAATTTTAAACGAAGTTGTAAATGTTGGGGGAATTGGGCTTTTATTACACCATCTGTAATGACCTTTGGGTTTTCATTTTAATAAAAATGAAATGGCCGACAAAAAAAATAAATCCCCATAAAGAATGGGCTTTGAAAAGTGTTAAAAAAAAAGAATGGGCTTTGAAACAAACTTTATGACCTTCTAGAGAGCTCTCCCAATAGAAGGGTCCAGCCCATTTCTAAAGGTCTCTCCCAATTCCATATTCTCTCCGGCGAACCTTCCAGGACCTTCTAAGCTCTAATTCTCACGACACGACCACTTTCATCAGTCCAAAATTGAGATCAATCTTCACGACGAACGAGAGAACTAATGGAGCAATCGGCTGCTCCACAACCTCCGTCGATGCCGTTACCATATCTTCCAAGCTCCGTTCAAGCTTCGAGAGATGACCTTCAATGTATCGGAACTATGGAGATCGTCCGGCCAAAGCCAGTCGGTTTTCTCTGTGGCACCATACCTGTTCTCGCCGATAACTCGTATCCGGCTTTTACTTCGGCTCTCCTCCCTCCTCAGGAAACGTTTGTTACATCTCCCACTTCTTCTTCGTCATATAACGGTTCTGCTTACACTTTGTTTGAAGCTTTTTTATTTTCAATTTGTTGCAGCGTCGTCACTGCTCCAAGGTACCAGATGCTTCCGATGGAGACAGATCTTAATCGGCCTCCTTTGTTGACGGATTTTCCCGATAATGTTTTACCCCTCGCCGCCGTCAAGTCTAGGATCACCGGAGGTATGGTTTAGTTGTTCTAGTTATACTTGTGGCGTTTAATTAGTCTACTTTGTTTTCCACAATTTATTTTGTTTATGGTGTTTTCACTTGACAGATATATCTAAGGAGGCTAATGTGATTGCTTCGAACCTTAGCAAGAAATGTGAAGCCCTTGCTGTGTCTGGTTTAGTGGAATATGGGGATGAGATAGATGTGATTGCTCCTGTTGATATTCTTAAGCAAATCTTTAAGATACCTTACTCGAAAGCTCGCGTTTCCATAGCAGTTCAGCGGGTTGGACAGACTCTAGTCTTGAATCCTGGGTGCGTCTTTGACTTATTTTTGTTATTTCAATCTTTGTAGTTTTCAATGAGCAAGTCTTGATGTTGGGACTTACATCTTGTGTGTTGCAGACCTGATGTTGAGGAGGGAGAAAAACTGATTAGGAGGCATAACAATCAACCCACATGTACAAAAAACGTGGATGAATCTTTGTTTCTAAACTTTGCTATGCATTCAGTGAGGATGGAGGCTTGTGATATTCCCCCGACGCATCGTCCACATACAGAGAACTACTCGAGTTCGTCTGCTCTCCCTGCGGGGGAGAACTCTCATGGGCTTCAACAGAATTGTGATAGTGCTCCAGACGACAGACTTGATAACCCTGCAGGAGGTAGTAAACAATCTAAACGGGATGGTTTCATTTGTCAACCTAAGAAGAGCAAAAAAACCAAGGCACGTGAGCCGGTAAAAAAAAACACTCAAATCAGTGAAAAGATCAAGCCTTCCGGAGACTCTGATAAACATAGAAGAGGTGGGAGCAACGAATTTTTAAGAGTTCTGTTTTGGCAATTCCACAACTTCCGCATGCTTTTGGGCAGTGATCTGCTTCTGTTCAGCAATGAAAAATATCTGGCTGTAAGCTTGCACTTGTGGGATGTTAGCCAAAAGGTTGCTGCTAAAACTCTAAGTGGTTCTGCTTTTCCAATTTTTCTGTAGACCTCTGTTAATTTTTCTCTTTTCACGCAGGTTACACCTTTAACCTGGCTTGAAGCTTGGCTTGATAATGTAATGGCCAGTGTGCCCGAGTTAGCAATTTGCTATCATGAGAATGGTATTGTCCAAGGGTATGAGCTTTTGAAAACAGACGATATCTTTTTACTAAAAGGTATCTCTGAGGATGGTACACCTGCCTTCAATCCTCATGTTGTTCAGCAAAACGGTCTTACTGTTTTAAGGTTTCTTCAATCAAATTGCAAAGAGGATCCTGGAGCTTATTGGGTAATGTTTTAATTATCTCTGAAATTGTTATATCATTCCTCCAAAAATTTTCCTTGCGTACTCAGAATGATTTGGTTATGTCTTCTTCAGCTCTACAAAAGCGCTGGTGAAGATGTGCTTCAGCTCTTTGATCTTTCCATTATTTCAAAGAACCATTCAAGCGTTCATAACGACAGTGCAAGCTCATTACCTTCTTTGATTCACACTGGGAGAAGTGACTCTATGTTTTCTTTAGGAAATCTTCTTTACCGTGTTGGTCATAGGCTTTCTTTGTCAGTGGTGAGTAGGGCGAGCATTAATCTTCATGTAACATCAATAAGATATTAACTTCCACTTTCTGACACTTTGCATCTTTTGCAGGTGCCGAATGATAGGAACAAGTGCGCTAGGTTCCTCAGACAATGTTTAAATTGCTTGGACGGGCCTGATCATATGGTATTGGTCGTTAAAATATATATATTTTTTAATATCAGTGAACTGTTTTCTCTTTAAACTTTTGATGGGTACTCATTAGTGATACCATTCTGGTAGGTTGTGCGAGCATATGCACACGAGCAGTTTGCAAGGCTTATTCTGAACAATGACGAGGAATTTGATTCGACTTTTGAGTCTAATAGTGTGCAACGTGAAGTGAAAATAACAGACCTAGAGGAGGAATCACTTGATCCTGTTACTATTGTTGACCGTGCAAATGAGGCCTTGATTTTCTCAGAGGACAAGTTCACAGAAGATTGCTCAGTTTCTACTATAGCGCCTTTAATATCTGTTACACCAAAGTTGGAAACAAATGTGTCGCCTTGCAATGAACTCGTACATTCAGATACTCCAGACTCCCACGATACTGAAAGCTCTGCAGTGAACACCAGTTCAGATACTAATTTCGATTGTGGTCCGGTATGCCAAACTGCAACTAGTCTGATTTCATCTAAAGTAGCTGCAGTAAACCATGTTTCTCAAGCTATAAAGTCTCTGAGGTGGACACGTCAACTACAATCTTCAGAACAGGAGGATGCATTTCATGATATGTTGCCTGATTTTTCCAAGTGTGCATGTGGTGATCCTGATTGTATTGAGGTTTGTGATATACGTAAGTGGCTTCCAACATCCAAACTAGACAGGAAATTGTGGAACCTCGTTCTGCTTCTCGGTGAATCATATCTGTCTCTAGGGGAAGCTTACAAAGAAGATGGACAATTGCACCAAGCTTTGAATACTGTGGAGTTAGCTTGCTCGATTTATGGATCAATGCCCCAGAAGTTTGAGGAGACATTGTTTGTTTCCTCGATGAACAAGTCTCTTTCATTGCAGTCAAAATCGCAAGCAACAACGCAAGTGGAAGATTTAGAAGAAAAATCAGGGCCATGTGACATCAGTGTCAGAGAACTTTCATCAACACGCCTCTTTTGGGCTAAAGTATGGATGTTGGTTGGCGACATATATGTTCAGTTCCACATTCTTAAAGGTCAGGAGCTCTCCAGAAGAACAAAGGAGACATCAACCAATCATTTAAAAATGCCGTCTGAAGTAGTTAAGGAAGTACAGCGGCTCAAGAAAAAGTTAACTGAGTATAGTCAAAATTGTGCCTCGTGTTCATTAGTAAATTGCAGCTGTAAGAGTGATAGAGCAAGCAGTGGAAGCAGCGCAAGTAGCAGCAGTACCAGCAATGGAAGTAGTGCTCGTACTGTGCCTCATAGCAGGAAGCACAATAGAAAATTACAGTCCAAGAATGTCGCTAGCAGGCTCTCACGAAATGTTGAAGATGAACGTGTTAATTTCAAAGTTGAGAACACGAGCCATAAAGAAGAAAGTACATCCAAGGGAAGAAAGGAAGCATTTCCTCTGGAGCAGAATGAATTCAACTCTAAAGGATCCCCAGGAGCAAAAAAGGGTGGAATCTTCAAATATATTAAGGTGTCTAAGACTGATGATGCAGAAAGCAATCTGTTGGCTGCCCTAAATTGTTATGAGGAAACTCGAAGAGCATTACAGGAGCTTCCAAGCGGCTGTCTTGAGTTGCAGTCTGTTCTCAGAAAGAAAGGGTGGGTATGTAATGAACTTGGTCGGAACCGTCTCGGGAGCAAAGAGCTCAACAAAGCTGAAGACGTTTTTGCTGATGCTATAGTGGCATTCAAGGAAGTCTGCGATCATCCAAATGTTATACTAATTAACTGCAATTTGGGTCACGGACGACGAGCTCTGGCTGAAGAAATGGTTCCAAAGACGGAAGCTCTCAAACTGCATCCTGCTTTTAAAAATGCTTACCAACAAGCTCTGGGGACTGCAAAACTAGAATACAGCAAGTCACTTAGGTATTACATGGCAGCAAAGACAGAACTCGATGTTGCCACGAAAGAGGCTAGTTCGGTTCCAGACAATCTGAAAGTTGAAGTCTATACACAGCTTGCCCATACATATCTCAGATTTGGAATGCTTCTAGCAAACGAAGATACAACTCCTGCAGATCGCGAACAGAAGATCATCCTAGAAAACACTCATGATTCTTCTTCTGATGGAAAATCCAGCGACTTGAGAAAACATGACGTATTATCAGCCAGCGATGCTATAAGAGAGGCATTGGCTCTATATGAATCTCTCGGGGAAATTCGCAAACAAGAAGCCGCATACGCTTACCTTCAGTTAGCACGGTATCACAAAAGTTGCTGCTTGAGGTTTTTGGAGACGGAGCGTCAAGGAAGTTCTCCTAAACCCGAGACTAATGTCATCCAGAGAGCCAAGCAGTACGCTTTGTTGGCAGATAGAAATTGGCAGAAATCAATGGACTTTTATGGCCCCGAGAATCGTCCTTCCATGTTTCTTACGATCCTGATAGAGAGATCGGCTCTTTCCTTCAGCATTTCAAACTTTTGGCAGTTAAACGCTGTAAGTGCTCAATTCCTTCTAGCTGTATTTGTTTTTTTTTATTTTTTTTTTTATTGATTTATCGTATATAGATTCTTAACTTCTCTTGTTTTTTTTGCTTAAGATGCTTGAGTCAGCTTTGTCTCGCTTGCTGGAAGGCCGTCACATCCCCAAAACATATGCAGAATCTTTAAGAACCGAGGACCCAGAGCTTTACACCAAATTCTGGGCCCAATTGCAGATGGTTCTAAAGCGTATGTTGGCCTTATCATTACCGGCAAGCAAGTCTCAGACTTGTGGAAGATCCGAAGACTCCAGAAAACTAAGAGAGCTATATAAAGCATCACTTAAGTCAACAAACCTTGGTGAGTTGAACGCTATGCATGTCTTGTGGACATCATAATTTTAACTAGGTAATGTTCTCTTCTCTCTGCTTGTTTCTGACCAAACTGATAATTTTATTTAATATTAATGATGCTTAATATTTTTTTTTAATATTTTGTATATT
Source organism: Camelina sativa (assembly GCF_030686135.1). Classification (NCBI taxonomy): domain Eukaryota; kingdom Viridiplantae; phylum Streptophyta; class Magnoliopsida; order Brassicales; family Brassicaceae; genus Camelina; species Camelina sativa. The sequence continues at coordinate 28,207,263 of NC_141896.1, read as the reverse complement.
TCTTAGGCAATCTCATACATGGGCAATGATGCGATTGCGAAACCATCATCTTTTGTAGTATAAAATGGTATCAGAACTAAAGCTAGTTTTCTGAATAAGTGTGATAGTGTGAATCATAAAAGAATGGTATTTTAAATTTTAAATTTCTTGGCAATATTATAAATTTTATATCATAAACTATCTTAATAACTTCCACAATTCTCTATTACTCTATCAAAAGCTCTAAGCCAAGTCAATGATTGTTCATAGATTTCTTACCGATTAAATGGCCTATAATCTATATCTTTTTGTCGTATTCCAAGAATGTGAGAATGTTGGCTACATATTTTTCTTTCTTAGTTGATTTTCTTTTCAAAGATGGAGAAAAAAAAAGAGATGGAGAGAATTTTATGACAGATGGACTGTTGTGTCTTTGTAAAACAAGAAGAAGTGATGTACTAACAACTTTATTATGACATCTTATATAATAAAGTAGAATTCTCTTCTAAAATTTGTTTTAGAGAACTTGACACTTACATTTCTGGAGTTGACATTTGTCCATTAGAAAAAAATTAGTCCCTATAGCTATATCGCATTCTCGCAAAAACCAACTTTCACAAATATGCAAAAACCAACTTCAAAAAATGGACTATATCTATATATGTAGTCCATATTCATACATTTTCATTTCATTGTAATCTAAAACTATATATTTTCTTCTATTTTAAATCCAAAAAGTCAAACAATTAAAATGCATCATCATCGATCATTACAAAACAATAAACAGAAAAAAAAATTGTGGTTGGCATAATTATTGTTTTTTTCCCAAAATTATGGTAAATTGTATGTATTCCTAATTCTATTAAAAATTAGATAATCATTAATTCTATTTGATAACCCTAAATATCGACAATGCTATAATTCAGAAACACAAAATATTTCCTTTTATGAAAATATTTTATTTAGAAAAATATCTTGCATAATTTTCGACGTAAAGGTAGATACCATGTGTTGTGGTACCAGCAAGATAGCGCAGTACACGTTTTGCGGCTTGCCAGTGCTCTTGTGTCGGTCGATGCATGAATTGTGAAAAACGATTGACAGCATAAGAAATGTCTGGCCGAGTAAATGAGAGATACTGTAGGCTTCCCACAACAGACCGATATTGAGAAGCATCGTCTAGAGGTGAACCGCTGGCAAGTGTGAGTTTGGGCGATGTTGGTAATGGAGTAGAGACTGGCTTAGCTTCAAGCATATTGGTTTTGAGAAGAAGATCAGTGATGTATTTTCGCTGCATAAGGTGCATCCCATGTCGAGACCTGGAAACCTCAATACCCAAAAAATAATGAAGATCAACAGGGTCTTTAATGGAGAAGCGGTCTGCGAAGGCAGTAAGAACAGAGGCGACAATGTTAGAGCTACTCTCAGTGACAATGATATCGTCAACGTAGACAAGAACGTACGTGATGTGTTGGCCAGAGGTGCGAATGAATAACGAAGCATCAGCAAGTGAATTTGTGAAGCCAGTATCAAGTAAGTATTGTTTGAGAGACATGTACCATGCACGAAGGGCCTGCTTAAGGCCATAGATCGGCTTCCGTAACCGACAAACGTAAGAGGGTCGATCCTTATCAACAAAACCCGGTGGCTGCGACATATAAACTTCTTCAGTGAGTTCCCCTTGGAGGAAGACATTATTGACATCTAGTTGTTTGATAAGCCATGCTTTCTTCACCGCAACATCTAACACAGCCCGAATTGTTGTAGACTTGATAACTGGACTAAAAGTTTCAGCATAGTCTTTGCCATATTGTTGATGAAAACCCTTAGCCACCAAGCCAGCTTTGTTGCGATCGAGAGTCCCATCAGCAAGAAATTTCGTAGTGAACACCCATCGACAGCCGACAATATTCTGTTGAGCATTAGGAGGCACCAAATTCCAAGTAAAGTTAGCAACAAGAGCATCATACTCAACCGAACACGCCCGTCCCCATCTATGATCTTTGAGGGCTTGAGCAATTGTTGTCGGTTCAGTCAAGCGAGAGTGACGAGCAGTAGCCATAAAACCGTATTTGTGGATAGGTTTGTGTATATTATTTTGGGAGCGAGTTGTCATTTTGTGGTGATTTTGCGGTGGTTCATTATGTCGTATTTGGTTCTGTGGTCGAGTGGGAACAGCTTGGTGCGGTGGGTGGATTTTTTGTGGTTGTGGCTGAGTTGTGGGTTGCAACTCATTTTGTGGTCGAGCAGTGGGCTCAGTGGATCGAGGTGGTGGCTGAGTCGTGGGTCTCGACTCATTGTGAGAAGGAGCAGTAGGCCCCGAGAGTGGAGGAGAAGAAGAGGAGGGTGAAGAAGACGATACCTGAGGGTGTTGACCGGAAGAGATCGACGATGGCAGGTGAAGGTCGTTGTCGGAGGGTCCCAAACGTGGTGGTGTAGAAGACGTTGTCGACGTCGGAGCAGAGGAAGAAGATGAAATAAGTGGACCGTGACTTGAAGTGGCATTTGGTTGTTGGGCCTTGGATCCATGTGGTGTAGTAAAAAGTGTTGTTGTTGGGCCTTGAGACTGGCCCACATTTTTATTACGTCGCTGATATGTATGATTGATAGGAGGTCGCGACAATGGGAAAACCAACGACGGGGAGGACGAAGGTGGAGATGGCGGTGGTTGCACTGGAGACGGAGCCACTGGAATCGTGGTGACTGACGGCGGAGACGACGGTGCACCAGCACACAGGCCAGGTTGGACAGTGCTTTGTGATACCAACTCACGAAAAGGGAAAACGTGTTCAACAAATTGAACATGACGCGAAGTATATATGCGGCCAGACTGAATGTGAAGACAATGGTATGCACTTTGAGTAGCAGAGTAGCCGAGAAAAACACATCCTTGAGACCAATCAGCAAGCTTATGTTGTGCATAAGGCCGAAGCCAAGGGTAGCACAAGCATCCAAAAACTCTAAGCTTCTCATAATTTGGTGGTTGTTGAAAAAGCTTTTGAAATGGAGACTGAAGTCCAAGAACTGGAGTAGGCATCCGGTTGATAAGATAAACAGCTGTAGCGAATGCATATGGCCAATGATCTTTCGGTAGTGAAGCCATAGACATGAGAGTGAGGCTTGTTTCCACAACGTGACGATGCTTGCGCTCAGACAAACCATGATGCTCAGGAGTGTGAGGCGGTGAAGTAAGGTGTGTAATGCCATGTGTGGAGAGCTGGTGTCGTAGAGCCACAAACTCACCGCCATTGTCGGTGAACAAAGTCCCAATTCTTGTTTGGAAACGATTCTCAACAAGTGCCTTGAAAGTGAAGAACACGTCTTTAACATCAGATTTGCATTGAAGGGGATATAGCCACGTATAACGGGTGAAATGGTCAACAAGAACAAGATAGTATTTGTAGTTTTGAGTTGAGAGAATTGGGGATGTCCAAACATCAGAAAAAATATACTCAAGAGGGCGATTGGAGGTTATTGTGGAGTGTGTAAATGGCAACTTGTGACTTTTATTAATAAGACAATCTGAGCAAGATAAGTGTTTTTGAGTAGAAGAAGCAACAAGAAGAGAAAAAGTAGAAATAATGGTGTTTAAAATATGTGGAGAGGGATGCCCTAAGCGAGAGTGCCATGAAACAAGACTTGTTCTTGGACCAGAAGAAGATAACATAGCCACAACACTCGGATTCGTCACCGGCCACACATACAAGCCACGATCAGTTCGGCCTTAGAGTAATGGGACCCCGTACTCAGATCCTTTACCTGAAAGAAGGCAGGATAGAAGTGAACAGAAACACTGTTAGCGTTACAAAGACGATATACAGAAATAAGGTTGCGATGTATATCAGGAACGCAAAGAACTTTATCCAATTTTAAAGCTCTAGTTTGAGAAGGAAGAAGCATAGAACCCGTGTGAGTGATAGGCATAGTAGAGCCATCAGCAATCACGACATCATCACCTCCATTGTAGGGCTGGTGCAGCGAGAGATTGTTAAGGTCGGAAGTGATGTGGTGTGTAGCATCCGAGTCGACAATAGCAGCCATGTTTGCTCCAGGTTGCCACGGAGTGAAGGGGCTGTTGTTGTTGCGTGAAGCAGGTTGCATCGAGAGGAGTTGAGGACATCTCTTAGCACTGTGTCCTTGAGTGTTGCAAAGTTGACACTTACCCAAGTAAGGACGGAAAGACCGGTTGTTGTTGTTACCTTGAGATGACTGCCAGTTGTTGTTGTTGAATGAGCGAGACTGGTTGGTTCCGGGAGCGACCGTTGTTCCTGTTGTTGTAGTTGTTGTTGTTATTTTTGGTGTTGTTGTGATTGTTGTCCATGCAACGTTGAACAACATTGGCAGAGACCGGAAACGGAGTCGGAGACGCAGCAGCAGCAGCAATGAGGCGAGATTCACGGTTACGTAAGCGTTCATGAACATCGGTAATGGTTGGTGGAACATCTTTGCCTTCAATTTGATCGATGACCGGTTTGTAATCTTCAGGAAGACCTTCAAGAATCTTCTCGATTTGATCCTCAAGATCAAGCGGTTTCCCAAGAGTAGCAAGCTCATCAAAGCGAATAACAAGGCCACGTACATACTCATCAATAGTCATGTTACCTTTAGTCCATACCTTAATCTGAGTTTTGATACCTTGAACATGACCACGGCTTGGTTTAGCAAAAATGGACGTAAGGGTTGCCCATACCTCAGCAGCAGTAGTGGCACGAGACACCAACGGTTGAACAGTAGGAGACATGGCACCAAGCAAAGCACTGTAGAGTAGGCGATCTTGGCGTTTCCAGAAAACAAAATCTGGGTTTGGAACGGTGGCAGCATCAGTTGTAACGGTGGGAGACGGAGCAGGGCGAGATCCATCAAGGTAACCGGCGAGTTCATAGCCGTCAATCAAGGCATGGATCTAGAGGCTCCACATCAAGTAGTTGGTGTCATTGAGTTTGGTAACATTAGATGTGTTGACGTTGAAGAGAGGAGTGGTAGAGGTCATGATGACTTCACCAGTGGAAGGAGATGCGTTGCTGGATGTAGTCATAGAGGAGGAGGCGTGGTGTAAAAAAAAAAAAATTAGGTTTAGGTCAGATCGTTAGCTCTGATACCATATAGAGGCTGTAATATTACTTGATTGATAATAATGAGTTACACACACATATATATAGTACATAGGAGACTAGAGTTACAATAATAATTACAAGTGGATCCCTAAACTTATAATGATATACACATTATCTCTGATACGAACTCACTCAAATTTTCAGGTCTGCCAGATCATTGTTTTAAACTAAAGATAGATTCTCTAGTTATGCTCTCATGAAACATGCATCAAAAAGAAGGATTTCGTAATGGAACTAGATTAATTATGAGACATTTGGGGTGCTAGAGTCATTGAAGCAAAGATCTTAACTGGTACAGCAGTTGAAAACAAGGTTGTCATCCCAAAAATAATACTCTCTCCACCTGATTCTAAGTGTCTGTTCAAATTAAGAAGACGTCAATTCTCCATGCGTTTGAGGTATGTAATGAATATTAATAAAAGCCTAGAACAAATCTTAGAAAAATTTTGTGTATATTGTATGTCGAGTTATGTAAAGTAACATCATAAGCAGGTTTTAAGGTTCTGAACATGGTGAACATGGACGAGCCGAGACGTACAGTTATAGAGAAGTATCCAACAACGTTACCAAGTCTACGTAAATTCTCTCAATTAAATATTAAATAGGATCAGATCATAATTTTTGCAACTTACTTACAACAATACACAATATAAAGATAAGAATTAGAAACTTCTCATGTGTGCTACGTTGATATATATACTGTGTTGATTAGGATAATAATAAAAATAAAGATGTTTTGCCAGGCTTCATAGCACTACAACAAATATGTACATTGTTAGCCCGAGAGAAACGCTATAATATGTAATTCATAGCTCTTTTATAAACGCTATGTTAGGCCACTGTTATCATAGGTACCACACATACAATAGCGCCAGATATGTATGCTATGATAAAGTCTTCTACCATAGCAGTACCAAAATGCTCTGTTATGGGGCTTTTCTAAAATTTTAAACTAATATTATAAGTCATTTTACACGCTATGTTAGGAGTTAGTGCTATTTTATATAATATGGTAATATCTTTTTTTTCTTTCAAAATTTATTAAATTAGATTTTATATTTTTAAATTTCATAAAATAATATTACATTAACCAAAATAAGTCTTACATAACATCAAGTGTCACCAAGTCTTAAATAAAATAAAACTAACATTACAAAGAACAAAGACAAACTTTACATGTACATGTAACCCATCCAAACCTTTCTTCTGCTCACTTTGCCTTGAAACAATCCAATGAACAGCCACTAGTTCACTTTGAATATATGAAAAAGATATGTTCCATGTTATCCTCTCCATATGCATCTGCTCATATGAAACAAAAGAATCATGAGAAGCCACAATCTGCCATTAACCCTATAAGCACATACCAATCACCGAGAGATAAATAAACCCTAAATTGTAATTGTAACCAAAACAAAAAAAGAGTCAAAAGTTGAATCGGTTCACAAGCAATGGTAAACATCTTATTTTTTGTACAGTTGGTGAAGTCGTAGGACGCACAAAGGATTAAACAAGAGAAATGAAAAACAGGAAAATATATTCAAAGTGTTTACAAACCTGGTCAACAAAAAGTCTAAGAGAAAAGCATCTTACCTGAAACTTGAGCTGCAATTTCCCTATCCTTCTGCTGGAGTTATGCTTTGGCTTCAAGTCTAGATATATCCGACTGTTGTCAATACACAGCAAGGAAATGCAGATAGATCACAATTAACAAGTATTACTTCTCTGCAGGTTTCTTCTTAACGAGTTTGTGTTACAACAACTTGGGCTTCTGAAAAAAAAACCAAGTTCATATTAGAGAGTGAGCAACAAAATTCACATAAAAGATCATTGTTACAACAAGAACCTACACATGAAGAAGAAATGCAGCCAATTAAACCTACCCTCCATTGTCCAATGCGAACAGACCAGACCAGTTTTCCGGCTAGAACAGAGAGCGACTCTGTATGACTGTATCTACTGCACGACTTTCTCTATAACCACCAACACAAAGACACATCAATCCAGACACAACATCCAAAAGTTTTTGTTTATAACATCAACAGAGATCAATCCAAAAGAGAAGTTTACCTTAGAGTTAGAGCAAGATCTATAATGCGGCCAAGCTCAAACGAGGGATTAGCCATTGGAGAAAATTCCGTGAAAATAGAGACCATATTCCCTATTAAAAACTCACACATATATAAATCTGCCATCAGTTCACAATATTACAAAAACCAGAGAAATCAAAAGTAATAAACTGAAGAGACCCAAAACTAAATTCATACATCTCACAAAAATCGAAGCTTTCAAGCTAAACAACATAGGAGAAAAGAGTAAGAACTAACTTGCCAAACTTGATAGTATAGCTTGTGGTAATCATAAAGGCCACGACCATCCACTCTGAGCTCAAAATTCCAACACAAATTTCACGAATTTACTTGGATTAACAAGAAAACCCAGATCAGTACGGATTCATACAGCGAGAAGAGAAGTGAATCAACACAAATGTTGCAGAAACCCCTAAAATCTGAGAGTGAATCAACACAAATGTTGCAGAAACCCCTAAAATCTTAGAGATGAGCAGAAGAAGATGAGATTACCGATAGAGACTTAGAGAGCCTCTTTGTGACGATGGTGGTGGAATTGATATAAATCAATATGGATGAGTTGGTTCAGTGATAAACAGAGTCTCAAGTCAGAGAGAGAAAGAGAGAGAGAGAGTACCTTCGACCAATTTTCCTCTACGCTTGCCGGATTCTGGGTCCTCCACTTCTGTGGTTTTCGCAGTAGTGAGAGATTTTTCCGGAGAAACCAAAGCTGCATCCTCTAAATTCAGATCTGTTGGGAGAAGGGCCAGATTCTTCGCCTTGGCAAGAGATTGGGCACTAATCTCAGAAAAAGAAACCAATTTGGGTCGGGAGAGAGTCGAGAGACATTGGATTAGACTTTACTGAATCTCCAACAACTAATGTCGTAGATGGAGACAACGACGGTCTCGCAGATGAAACCCTTGAGGAAGGAGAGTTTCTAATTTTTTTTCTTTTGAGATATGTTTAATGTTTTAATTTTTAAAGGTAAGTTTTTTTTTTTTCTATGGACTTGTTTACATACGACGCTTAAGTGAAAATTTTCCCCAAATATTGGCGGAACAAGTAATTTTAACTTCCCGCTTCATGATTTTTTGTTATAGTGTTGTTTGAGTGCTATTATAGAGTAATAAAAAAAAAAAGTTATCTTTCATAGCAGTTACAAAAAATGAGCTATTGTCTTGTGCTATCAATGTGGATATTTCTTGTAGTGTAGTCTTCATATATTGTCTAGCTTACAATGTAATGTTTGAATTTCCCATGATACGATGGTGTGCGTATACGGCGAAAATAGCACTGAACAATTTCTTTGCATGAGAACCATGAGGTAACAACTCAAGTTCATTATATAGTCAAATTAGTTATTATTATTTTGAAAACAAAGTCTCTAGATATTCAAGTAAATGAAGGATGGAAGAGTAAGGGACAAGAAAGTAAGAAAAGAATTCAATCGAAAAGGTAAATGACTCAAATATTTAGAAGTCACTCTGTCTCTAAGCTAAAGGTCGATAACAGACTAAGACAATCGTTTTCGTTACATATGAGATTACACATTTAGTCAGAACAACTTGGACCAATTTATACATATGAGAGAGAAGACTTAGTAAGAAAGGGCACTATTAATTATTTTTTAAAACTAAAAAATCAGTATCGCTCGTCAAGCGAGACTGTCTCTGCAGCATGTTCTGTTTGTGAACTCGTTTCCTCCAAATTGGCTCTTTTGAGCTGATTCTTTTCCATTTCGTTGTCAAAAAAAAAAAAAAAAAAAAAATCAGTATCTAATCAATTTTGTAATAATCTGTATATCCTCATGTACACATCGTCCGATGTAATTTTTGATATCATTTACTGAATGTTGAGAGGTTGGTCTTTCCCCTGACGTAGCGTCGTAGCGGTGAACTAGTAATAATATTTTTTGTCTCTGCTTCTTTAAATAGATAGAATTAGGGATCTTGCACAAACAAAAAGAAAGGGAGTATTAAGGATAAAAACCAAGTAAATTATTTTAACAAATACATACACTAGACTTTACTACATCTAAAAGAATACAACTACATTAAAATTGGTAACCAAGAAAAAACCCAAATACGACAAATTAATATGTGGGGTAAACCGTGAGTTAATATTTCCAAATTGTCTACATTGACCAAAGCATGAAGTATCCTAAAATTTCGATGAACACTTTGACTATCTAAAAACAAACTGCGTAACTTGCTTAGCTTTTGTGGAAAATATACATACACTAGAATCTACATTTAAAAGAATATAACTACCTTTAAATTAGTAACCAAGAAAAATCCCAAACACGACATGTAAACTTATTTTTTAAATGATAATTAATCCAAATAAACAACGAGGAGTGAAAGCTAAAAAAAGTTTCTATAACAATATAAGAAAGAACAATCTAATAACAATTAAAAACTAAATACAAGAGAGAAAAACAAATCATATATATTTTAAAAAAGGAAATAAATCTTTGTGGTCCACAATCCACATTTTTCACAATGAGATTTATTTACTTTGACTATTTTAAATTTATTACTTTAAATTAAGAGTATCTAATGGTAGTAAATCTCACATTTAATAATTAATATTGACAAAAAGAGGAAAAAATCCAACCAAAAATCTAATTATGATTTCGAAGATTATATAAAAACAAATAGATGTAGAGATGATTTCTGTCTATTCAGTTGAGTTCTTTATTTTTGATTGCTCATGCATATAAAATATCATGGTAAATCTCTTAAAGATCTTATTATCTACCTACAAACGTTTTCTTTTAAGTATAAAACTGCTTTCATAAGTTTTTCAACAGATTTTTGCACTCAACAGTAATGAAGCTAGCGCAAAACTGTCTAATTAATTATACTTTGTTTTTTTTAATATCTCGAATTGACATAATTAGTATATTGATTCCAATTGTTTTGTCATTTTAATTTTAGAAGCATCATGTTCTTAAAATCGAGGTGAATATTTTTTCAACCCGAATTTGTTTTTATAAGTTTTGAGTTTGTTTATTTCATCAAAATTTTGCCACCATAGTATATGTATTTTTTAAATAAACTGATTTTTAGAATAAAAATCTATTCATGTTAATTTTTTTGCAACAAATTTTGGTGGCCAAACCATTAGCATAATATTACAGTTTTTTTTAGATTTGGCGTGAATTATTTTTTTTTCTAAGAAGTTTGATGAATTATTTCCCGAGAACAATATATTTGTATCTTAACGACTTTTGGCTATCCATCCATTTAGTCGTATATATATTTTCTTAAGTTGATTTGAGATTATTTTTCACATTGAAATTTATGAATACCATCTATTCAAATATCTCTCTTTATTTATTTGCATTTATTATTTACACTAGGTTTTGAACCCATGCTACGCGTGGATTTGTTTGATATATTTTGATAAAAATTATATATGATTGATGAGGTAATGAAATATTATATTACAGAAAACTTTAAATTACTATTAAGGAAAAAATTAAATTTCATATACATAATTTTAAAAAATATAAAAATCAGTTGTGTTCTAAAATCAAATCTGATAAAAAATCATGAATCTAACTCGATGTCCAGGCGAGGCGGATCAAACTGGTGACCTCACATATCTTAAACCATTTCTTTGGCCACCAGAAAAACGAAACAATTTTATAATCATGAATTTATCTCATTTTTCATATTTAATTGATCACTATCACCTATGTTTTCGTATTTTTTATTTAATGTTTTCTTATTCTTCATATTCTTTCTCGTCATTTTCATTGTCAAATTTTATATCAATTGTCATCGTTACTTTTACCGTTCAGTTCTTTGTTATACTCTTCTTCTTGTTCTTCCTTTTCAACTTTTTCATATTCTTTCACTGAAAAAACCTTTTTTTTTTAGACTACCACACAACTTGTTAACCTATCAAACTCCAAGACCAAAATCATTTTTTTCTCATAAAAATTGTACAATTCATGAAAACCAGCATAGTCAACACATGCACCCAATTATTGATAATTTCATCCATATACTTCTCAAACCAAAATCCTTACTTGCACAGAAAGTAATATGAACACATATATACACTACAAGAAAATAATTTTATTAAGATGAAATATTTAGTCACAATACAAAGTATTTAGTTACAATATAAACATTATTACGAATTTGTGACGATTTTTGAATGGTTGCAATACAATGGTCACAAATTTTTATTTGTAACAAAAACGTCACAAGAGTTGCAACGAATAAATTAGTAACCATTTTGTCATCAATAACTACGACACCAAAAAGTAACAAAACTGTCTTAATTACAGACTAACAAAACGTCTTTAAATCGTCACAATTTGTGTTTAAAATAACGTTTTAATTATGTATCTTATTGTTACGAAACTATAGTCTCAAATGATCACAAATGATAATTAGAAATTTGTCGCAAAATTTTAACAAATACTCAAAAATCATGATATTTTGTCACTATCATAATGTCCAATTTTATCATTAGAAGTTATTTTCAAATGGTGTTATTAATAAAAATTCATTGCATATAATAAAAATTATAACTAAAAAATCAATCTCAAAACAATATTATTTTTTAAATTTATTATCATACAAATTTTATAATCATAAACATTAGATATACATTATAAGCTATCTTTATTCTTACAAAAAAAAAAAAATCACAAATTCGTCCAGATGAACATATTCGATGATAACTTCCATGTTATAACTCCTATGGAAACGATTTCAGGCTTTCTGGAAAGGTAAGACTCAGATCTTTCTAACGGTTGGTAGATCAGCTTCTGGTTCAATTTGTAGCAGTGGGAAACGATTTCACAAGATGACTGATGTTAATTCGCGGATCTGCGCAGAATAGGTTTGAGAAAACATGTATAACTTTTAATCTACAAAAGGGATTACAAAATCCTTTGGGGAAAACTTACATATATGGGTTGGGAAATTTCTCACCAAAATTCGTCCATAAAAAAGTCCGTTTACCCCTTATTTTCCACCATCTCCTAGAGCATGTAAGATCTGTCCTTAATCTCAATTGTGGCTCCTTGTTCTCTTTCTCTCAAATGGTTCTCTATCTCTCTCTAGGTTATGGAGGCACGAAATTATAAAGAATAAAACCTTAATCATCTCTTAAATAAGTCTTGCTAAATTAGGGTTAGAGACTTGGCTTAATGGGCTTTGTATAAATGACATAACAATTTATACTATTTTATGACTAATGTTTACTCATTTTTATGTCACAAACTGTAACTTGCATATCTTTTATAAGTTCATAACTAATTTGCAACAACATATTGGTCACAATGTAGTCATAAGAGTGACGATTAATACTATCATAGCATATTCGTCACTAATTGTGATAAACTTTTGTTACTGAGTTTTTTCGTCATAATATAGTGACGAAAATACTATGAATTTGTTACAAATAAATTTAGTCATAATATCGTATTTAAAGTGTCACAAATTTGTGACGGAAATTTTTTGTCTCAAAAATACGTCTCAATAAACTTATTTTCTTGTAGTGATAGTAAAAAAAATATTTGTGTTTTTCGTCGATCCTTCTTCTTTAAACTCAAATAACATCAAATCAAGGTCTTGCGACGTCAATCCTTTTTTCTTAGACTTAAAAATAAAAATTTTACTGCAAAAATATCAAATCATCTGTAAAGTGATACTAGAAAAACATGTTTTATAGCTCATAAGAGATACACAGCACAAACAGAGATAAATAAGATATTTTCAAGATATTAAAAAAATTGATATATAATATTTAGTAATTCTTTAACTTTTAAATTATTAAAACAAATTAAATATTTAAAATATTTCAAACTTTAGATGTAGTTTAATTATCTGTAACATTTTTTTTAGAGTTAAATATTAATGACCCTTTTACTTTTTATAGAGTTTAAATAGTTATAATATTTTAACATTTTTATGGAGGTATTATAATATTTCTAAACATTCTATAATAAATATTTAAACCTTTAAAAAATTTAATTTGCTAAAATAAATCAAATAACTTTTAAATTTGGAAACTTGATAAATAAGCATAAATCAAGCAAACCTGATAAATTTAAAGTTAAAAACATATTATTTTTACTTATAATGGTTCTCAGCCATTGTCTAAAATTTTCTAGCCGATGTATGACGTTGTACATATTTTTATTTCTATAATATAGAAATAATATAGAAAAAATATATTATATACATATTTCTTTTTTCTATATTTCTATAATATAGAAAACAAATCTTAATAATATAGATTACTACTATATTTCCAAAAAAATTCTTAGCGAAATATCTAATTCTTATTGGTTTTTTAAAATCCTATATGGACAACTTTAGGAGTTTATAGCTTCAACTTTTTATTAGTATAGATATACTATCTTAAAATTTCTATGAAGGTTAAGTAATTGTAATATTTTAAAACATTCTATAAAGTTGAAATATTTTAATATTTGAACCTTTTAAAAGTTTCAATATTTATAATATTTCAAATTTTTAAAATTTATAAATTTTAATTTTTTAAAAAACTTTTAAATGTTAAGAAATTTTTAAAATTTAAAAATTATAATATTTTGAAACCTTTTTAAAGCTAAAACTTTTAGAAGTTTCAATATTTATAATAGTTTAAACTTTTAAAATTTTCAATATTTATAATATTTAAAATTTTTAAAAATTTTAATATTATAATATTTTTTTGAAACTTTTTAAAGTTTTAGTTTGATCAAATAAAAAGCCGGATCAAACCGAATAAAACTTTTAAACTTGGACGCCTGATAAATCAAACTTTCCTGCTCATTCGTTGTTGGAAGCATATTAATCTTATTTATACTGGTTTGAACCATCGTCTAAAAATTATCTAGCCAATGTGGAATATTGTACATATTTTTTTTATTTCCATAAATTAAAAATTTTCCTTTTTCTAAAAAAGTCTGGAAATTTAGAAAATGTTAATTAATGACATGTCAAATCCTGATAGGTTGTTTAAAATAATTCTTAATATATAACATTTTGCAAATTTCTAAAAATGTTAATTAGTGACATGTCAAATCCCTATTGGATGTTTAAAATCCTAGGTGGATAGCCTTACAAACTTATAACTCCTACTTTTATTTAGTATAATTGAGCTGGATATTTCAGTACAACTTATATTTGGGACATAAACTTTCTCAAAATATTTGTCAGGAGTTTAAAATAATATTGCAAATTTCTTTAATAAGTTTTTCTATGTTATAGCATTGTTTAATTTTTTTATTAATCAATATTTTGTTTATCATGTAGAATACAAACTATGAAAAACAAATAGACGGATCTAGAGTGGAAGCATCTCTTACAGTGGAAAGATTTTATGAAGAATTTCCTATACGTGCAGGGATCCAGAATGGAAAGCACCCCTTTCAATGATTTCATAAACAAAAAATCATGGTGAGTTTCTAAATACAGCTTTGTTTGATAGTTTAAATTAATTTTACCTTAAACCACAAGAAACTTATGTATATTAATTATCTAATTAGTTGTTAATTCGTCATAAATGTGGTGTACATCAATATAGCAATGAAAATCAATTCTTAGTGAATTTATCAAAATACATCTACATTCGACGTAAATATGACATCTCCTTGTCAAAAAATTAATTTTTCGTTAATAAACCGATTCTAAAACATTTCTCATAGTACTTCTTTACAAAGAAAAAAATCCAAAAGTAAATGATAAACTAAGTAAAAATCTAAAATAAATGATAACTAAAATTTCCTTTTAAAAGAAATCTAAGCATTTTTTATCTTTTTGTTTTAAATCTCGAAAATATTTGGTCTAACAAATACTATATTATGTAGACTAAAATCTTTAATAAATTAAATGACTTTAAATATTTATACATATATATATATATATATATATATATATTTATCTTTAAAAAATATTTTCAAGAAAATATATAAGATCAAATAGTCAGCAACGATAAACATATAGTATGAATTATTTGAATAAATGATAAAGACATAGATATTATAGACAAAAACAACCATCGTCCTTTTAAGAATAAATGTATAAAAAATGATTATAAAATATTATATTTTACCAATTTCATTAAGTTGACTAATTTGTTTTACTTGAGCAAAATTTACAGAGAAGTGTTTGATGAAGGCATTAAATGCTATATTTCCCATGGTGAAACTTTGTTAGGTCTTGCAAATGAGGAGGGCACATGTCATTTCATATAAGAAGCCATAGTTAATTAGTAATGCGATAATATTATTTATTACACTTAACGTATTCTGAAATAAAGTAATAAAAGGGTTAAAAGAATTTTACTTGTTTTTGCACCAAAAAAAAAAAGAATTTTACTTGTAAGATTCGTCATTCTAGAACGATTATTGATATAACCTCGTTGTAAGAATATAGAATGGCGAAGCCTACAAGTAATATTCTTTTCACATGTTTATTACATTATTTCAAAGTATATTTTGAATGTAATAAATAACTTACTACTAATTAACTATGTTTGAGATGAGTTTTCACCATTTCCAAGACCTGATAAGGTTTCACCTTGAGAAACAAAGTATTTAAATATTTTATCAAATATTTCTCAGATAATTTTGCTCAAGAAAAATACATTCTCATCGAGTTAATGATATAGTAAAATACAACACTCTTATAATCATTTGTTTGATATGCCAAAACTTTTTTATAAATACCTTTGTCATTCCAACTATTTCTATTTATAGGTAATTCATCATCAAATTGTTGGTCATAACAAAAAAATTAGACAGTCGATCATGAATACTCTAATTAGTGTTCTTCTGTTTAGTAATTGTGATGAGAGAATCGCCTCACTAAGTATATGTGATAATACTTACGCATTTGTTTTACATTTATATATAAAAAAAGAGATGACCGTGGAATCATGAGAAGGAAAAAATGATGAAGAAGGGTTTCGTTTTGGTTGTTTTTGTCGGTTTATTGTTTTTGTTTTATTGGTAGATTTTATATTGGATAATTTTATGATATTTTTTTGGTTGAGTTTCTGGTAATTTATCTATGAACTGAATTTGGACTTTTGGTGGTTAGTTTGTGTTGGAATTGGTATGTGAAGATGAAATAGGTTCTATAGAGAAGCTTATAACCTGAGATCTTTTTGACTTTTCCCATAGGAACAAAACCAATTGGTTTAAAATGGGCGTTTAAGTTAAAGAGAAATTCAGATGGAAGTACCAACAAGTATAAAGCTCGACTTGCGGCAAAAGGATATGTGCAAAAGTACGATGTTGACTTTGAGGAAATTTTTGGTTCAGTTGCTAGGATTGAAACTATAAGACTCTTTATTGATCTTATGGCTTCACATGGTTGGGAGATTCATCATCTTGATGTCAAAACAGCCTTGTTTCATGGAGAGATCAAGGAGACTATTTATGTTAGTCAACCTGAAGGATTTGGAAAAAAAAGGTAGTGAAGGGAAGGTCTACAAGCTCAACAAAGCATTATATGGTTTAAGACAGGTGCCTAGAGCATGGAATAATAAGCTAAAGCACATTCTGTAGGAGCTACAGTTTGTAAAATGTTCAAAGGAATCCTCAGTCTATCTGTGACACCCCAGTTTCAGAGACTTGTGAAGAGGTTTAAAAGAATTGATTTGGTCACCTATGTCACCAAAGTGCACTTATCTTTTCGGTCAAAGGTTCTGAGAGAACTCCACAGTTATGCGTGCTTATGCTGGAGTAGTCTCCGGATGGGTGACCTCCCGGGAAGTGACTGTCGGAAGTGTGCGAGTGAGGACAAAGCACAAGGAAAGATCATGTGGTGATTTGTAGGGACGGTAAACAAGTCTTTAAACCCTTCCGGACGTAGCAAACTGGCCGTCGGATATTGATGGGCTCACGGGCCTAGTGAGAGGACGTGAGGCCTATTAAGGAAAGTGGACCCATGGACTGGGATTAGACATGGGACCCACTAAGAGGTGGCGGTCGGGGTGTTACAAGTGGTATCATAGCCGAACCCAGATGAGTGTGGAGTCGAGTGGGCTCACACCGTTGGGGGTGACGGTCTTGTTACGCAACGAGGACGTTGCGATCTGTTAGTGGAGGTGAATTGTGACACCCTAGTTTTAGAGACTTGCGGAGATATTTAAAAGAATTGATTTAGCCACCTATGTCACGAAAGTGCACTTATCTTTTCGGTCAAAGGTCCTGAGAGAACTCCACGGTTGACCTTCCGGGAAGTGACTGTCGGAACTGTGCTAGTGAGTATAAAGCACAGGGAAATATCATGTGGTTATTTGTAGGGACGATAAACAAGTCTTTAAAGCCTCCCGGACATAGCAAACTGGCCATCGGATATTGATGGGCACACGGGCCTAGTGAGAGGACGTGTGGCCCATTAAGAAAAATGGGCCATGGACTGGGATTGGACATGGGGCCCACTAAGAGGTGGCAGTCGGGGCGTTACACTATCGGAAGAATGATAGTAATGATCTTCTCATCATAGGAGTTTATGTTGATGATTTGTTTGTCACATGAACAAATTTAGTTTTCATCAACAAATTTAAGGAGGAGATGTGTGACACCCCGGTTTCAGGGACATGCAGAGAGGTTTTAAAGAATTGATTTGGCCACCTATGTCACCAAAGTTGAAACGACCGCACCCGGATTCCCAGTCCTCGCACATGACACACGGGAAACAATCCTACAGAACCCCATAATTCGGCGTAGGAATCGCTCCTTACAAACACTTCCACAAATACAACAACCACACATTCGTAGACTCCAATCACCCTGCATCATACTCCTTCAACGTCTGATCGAACAAGCCACTTGACTTTACATTTGAAGCAAGCTTTGCTTATTAACGTATTACCAAGCACCACCTCATTTAGTTACTGAGTCGCACAACCAACCACCCCTAGCGACCGAGTAACAAGAGAGGTGGGCTAAAATACTTTATTCCATCTAACCACGGATTTCGCCTCACAACCAATCCGCTTTGACCCACACTGGTCATTCCGCAGTCCATTAACCCCAACTATGGTTCCATTCTCGTGTTTCCAACACCCAATCAAGTCTTCCCAACAACTCTTGCCGGTAACAAGTTGATCCCCACTTAGTGTCGCTCGACACTCCAACCGTAACAAAATAGATTACCGGACCAATATTAATCCAAAAAAAAATACAAAACAATAACCATGATTTAATCCATTAAATTAACCCAAACTAAAGGCTCCATTTAAATTGATTTGTCATCCCTCCACTTAAATTATTTATATTTAGCTTAATAATTAAATCAAACAAAAATCAATAAATTAATATTAACTACCACAAACCGTAATAATACGCTAACACACAAATTAATTCATGTGACTATGGTTCGGTTCAACATTAATCCTAACCAGCCAAAGAAACTAACACCACACCACACGTACGTCAACAACTCACATACTCACGTGACGCCAATACAAGTCAACGCACCTTCACCACAATTAAGTTTGGTTCTGTACTTTAATTACACTACTTAAGATTCTCGGTCTAGTCTGGTTATGGTCTTTGGTTCAATAATCAAACAACACAACCAAAACAGACACGATAAAATTTCGCCGTTTACCTTTCTCGGCGGACCCTCGTGATGAATCGACCAGCTTATTCAACTCACCGTGGTTATTTCCTCACACCGTTAACGATCTCGACAATGGCTACGGCTTCTCCGGCGACAATGGCTGCCTACTCCGGTAACACACAGTGGCAGACTAACCAATGGTGGTGATTCATCACAGCAACGACCACAATAACAATAACGATAGCTAAACCCCGACAACAGAACAATATATCAATGCCACGATATCAGCATCAACGACGACAATCCCTTCCTCATTAACGGGTTAGGATGTCTCTCCCCACAACCCAGCTCGCCTCTCCCTTTCGTTCTCACCCAAACTTATCTCCCTCTCTCTCCCATCACCACCAAACCCTCTCATGGCTCACGATGGAGGCCACCACCACCTACCGCGTGACTGCTCCTCATTTAGGGTTTTCTCCTCTCTTTTCCTAACGTGACTGGTCCCCCGTAAATAAAAAACACCCTTGCATATATAATTAACCTTGGTTTAATAACACACTTCCCAAACCAAACAGTCTAACCGCAATAGACCACCATCAATATACGTGACCACCCACACAAATCAAATCGCCATCACAACACTTAAGCTTCTGGTTTAATTAAATTAACACATAATAACTAAACCAATAATTAATTAAACTATTCTTTGGTTTAATTGACCAACTTAATAACCCAAGTGAAATTAACCGCTTTTTTCACTCCAATTCCTGTCATAAACACAATCATTTATATACTAATTTTTGGGACACGGGCGTTACAAAAGTGCACTTATCTTTTCGGTTAAGAGGCCTGAGAGAACTCCAGAGTTAAGCGTGCTTGATCTGGAGTAGTCTCAGGATGGGTGACCTTTCGGAAAGTGATTGTCGGAACTGTGCGAGTGAAGACAAAACATAGGGAAAGATCATGTAGTGATTTGTAGGGACGGTAACAAGTCTTTATAATCTCCCAGATGTAGCAAACCGACCGTCGGATAGAGATGGGCTCACAGGCCTAGTGAGAGGACGTGAGACCCATTAAGGAAGGTGAGCCCATGGACTGGGATTAGACATGGGGCCCATTAAGATGTGGCGGTCGGGGCGTTACAAGATGGCTTCTAAATTTGAGATGAGTGATCTTGGGAGATTGACCTATTATCTCAGAATGGAATTATGTCAACATCAAGATGGAATAACACTAAGTCAAGCTCGATATGCTCACAAGATTTTAAAAGAAACAGGGATGTCAAACTGCAACTCGGTTCTCATACCAATGGAAAGAAAGTTGAAGTTTTCAAGAGATGAGGATGAAAAAGAGATTGATGTAACAACGTATAAAAAGAATGTAGGGTGTCTACGGTATTTGCTATACACTAGACCATATCTTTCTTATTGTGGGGGGATATTAAGCCGATATATGCTGAGTCCAAGAGAATCACATAGAGTAGCAATGAAACATTGCTTGCTAACACTTAAGAGGAACCATTAATCTAGGACTGTCTTATGGATGAATGAAGGTACCAAGACTAATAGGCTATAGTGATAGCAGCCATAACCTAGATCCTGATGATGAAAAACGTACTTCAGGGCACATATTCTATCTTGGTGGGAGTCCAATCATATGGTGCTCGAAAAATGAAGATGTTGTAACTTTATCCTCTTGTGAAGCAGAATTCATGGCTGGGACCAAGGCTACAAAAGAAGCAGTTTGGCTGTAGGACTTGTTGGTCGAAATAACTAGAGCTGCTGAGGAGAAAGTTACCATTTGGATTGACAATCAGTCGGGAACAACTCTTACTAAGAACCTTGTTTTCCATGGAAGAAGCAAGCACATACATAGGCGCTTTCACTTCATAAGAGAACGTGTTGAGAGTGGTCAGATTGAGGTTGAGCATGTCGCGGGAAATGAGCAGAGAGCGGACATACTTACCAAGGCGTTAGACAAAACTAAGTTCAGAGAAATGAGAGATCTTATGGGAGTTCAAGATTTGGCAAAAATGAGTTTCAAGCTTAAGGAGGAGATTGTTGGAGTAAGCTTGAGATGGGAGTTAGTCCTAGTCCTAACCAAATTGTGTTTACGAAGAGATAAGGATCAAAGTGTATTTAGGAGATATCTAAATATGAGTGATTCCTATTAAGATTAGGATTGGCATTAACATAGTTATATATAAGGTTATATGTTGAGGTGTGACATAACTTAGTAGGTTTTGTGAGAAAGAGAGATTGAGAATTTTAGTTTTTGAAAATGTTTTCTTAAGCTAATAAAGTGAGTTATACTTCATAATTTCGTGTTCTGAAACAAACTTTACTTTCTATAGAGAAGACTTGACAAAAAAGTAAAATTAAAAAAAAAAATCATTTAAAGATTAAAGGAATGAAGAAGAGGATGGTTATTTTAGTTTTTTAAAATTATGCTTATGGTAGTTCTAGAAAACAGTTATTAAATATGGTAGAGTTAATAAAAAATGTTTTTTTAATGTGGTAGAATTGTTAGAAAACTCACTGGTTGTTCGAATATGAAATAGACTAGAGTACTTGACCAAACAAGCAAATTATAATAACAAAATATACAAAACACTAAGGGCATTTCCAACCCACCTGTATATTTGCTTTTTAACTCTATTTTAGAGTAAAATCTACTCCAATCCATCTCTATTTCTACCTCTATAATAGAGATCTCTATTTTTTCCTCTATATATAGAGGAACTCTATTTTTTCCTCTATAATAGAGTTGAACTTTTTTATTTATAAAATGGTCCTTGAATTTTAACACTTTTATATTTATGATCAAAATAAATAAATTATATATTTAATGGTCCTTAAATTTTTAACACTTTTATTATTTTATATGATGCAATGTATTTCTTTTAATAAATGTGATATTTAAATAATAATTATGAATGTTAAAAATTGAAATAATATTATAATTTTATGAAAGTTTCACAAATACTAAAATAAATGGGTTAGTTTGTAACTTTTATAAGTAAAAAATATTAATAATAAAATAAAAAAGGAATCTCTACGGAATATTCTTTTTAGACGAAAAAATAGAGGTATCCATTGGAGTAAAAGTCACCTCTATTATAGAATTCCTCTATTTTAGAGGTAAAAATAGGGAAAACCATTGGAGATGGTCTAAGGGGGGGGGGGGGGGTTATTGGTTTGAGAGTTAAGTAGAATTTTAATGACTTTAAAAGTAATGTAAAATATGTTGTTATTCAATCAAGACTTTTTAAAACTCTTTAAAAATTTGGTGTTATTGGTTGTGGATTTATAAAAAGTTATCTAAAATCTTGATAAATCTAGTGTTATTGGATTAAGAGTTTTATAAATAAAGTCATTAAAAGTTTTATGTTATTCAATTAAAACAAAAAACTCTTGGATTGTTAATGAATTTAAATTTTATGTTATTGGTTTAGAACTTTATATCATTTCCTTCATAACAAAAGTCATGAAAATTCTTTCATCAAATAGAGAGATTGTGAATCATAGAGTCCATGACTTTTTGTTATTCTTTTGAATAGGGGTAACTTGAGATTCTCCTGACATAGGATGTAATTTTCTGGACTTGAGAAGAGATTTTAGCTGTTCTATCTCTCTCTGTAAAAGTTTATCATACAAAAACAGATTTGACAAACAAGAGTCAAGAGATTTGGCATGTGTAACATCCGTGAACCAAAATCCCGATTTGGGAGTTGCGTCGGTCGATGCAAGTGGTGCATCGGTCGATGCAAGTGGTGCATCGGTCGATGCAAGTGGTGCATCGGTCGATGCAAGAGTGATTCTCTGCGTTTTGACTTAAGTTAAACGCTGCGTTTTGGGTGAAGAAAAACCCTTAACACGATTTTTGTCTCATTCGTGGTGTGTGGCCTTTTCGAGAGAGAACGAAAGAGAAAAAAAGTGCTTGAGAAGTTTTGGAGATTTTGGGTGATTTGTGGCATTTCTTGGTGAGATCTGAGGCTTAGAACGTTGTAGGAGCTTCCTAGAGGCGTTTTCTTCTTGTGTTTAGGTTCAGATTCGTCTTGGCAAAGGTAAGTGCAGGACCATGGCTTATCTAAGCTAGAGAACTCTTTAATCTGCTTGTTGTGTGATGTTAGACTTGTTAGCTCGTTGCTATGGACGTTAGGAAGCTTTCTTGTGGCTTGGGATCGAGTTTTGTGGTTGTAGGAACGAAGATCCGGCGAGAAGCTTTGGGAAAACACGATGCTCGACATTGCGTCGGTCGACGCATATCTTGCATCGGTCGATGCAAGTGAGAGGACGGCGCGTAAAACTCTAGGGTTTTCATGTTATGTCTAGCATGCGTCGGTCGATGCAGATTGGGTGTCGGTCGATGCAAGTTACACTTGCATCGGTCGATGCAGCTTCTGTGTCGGTCGATGCATCCCCAGGTGGTGTCAGTCGATGCATATTGGTGTCGGTCGATGCAGAGTCCTGGTTTGTCGTTTGTTGTTTGTTGACTGTTGTTTGATGGTTAGAGATGACTCTATTGCTTGTGTGTATAGCCCAGTAGATGGGAGGATTGCCTTACTGAGTGTTTATAAAATACTCATGCATTGCAATATGTGTTTGTGGTGCAGGTAAAGGCAAAGTGTGATCGTGGAATCAAGGCAATGAAGAGGAGGATGTTCTAGAGACTCGGTTTGATTTTGTCTGTCATTGCTAGGTTGCTAGAGTTGGGTCATTAGAACCTTGCTAGGTTGTTGGTTCTATGTTTCCTGTTATTTGATTATTGGATATTGCTGATGTTATAATTATTGGTTATGATATTAGTTATTATTGGATATTTATTGGTATTGTTATTCTGCTGTTGGTTGTGATTTTGATTAGGTGGCTAGTGGATATGAGACCACTAGTTGTAGTTTATTTATTATATTATATTTATATATTTATTATTAAAAAAAAGGGTCAGTCCTTTCAGCATGTCTTCCTACGAGCTTCTCTCTCTGTTTTTTTTTCTCTTTTTTGACAAAAGCGTTGATGAATAAAGAGAATATTGTGCAATATTTTTTGAGAAAGTTTGAAAAATTTTACAAGATTAGGAAAAACAAATCAGCAAGATTTTAAAAAAACTTCCTAAACAATCTCTTAGAATCCTTCATTTTTTACTTTCTAATTTGCTATGATTTTAAAAGTCAGCAAGATTTAAAAAAACAGAAAGTCATTAAAATTATCTCTAAATCCTAAACCAATACCCCTCTAAGTTTTATGCGACAAAACAAAGAATAACGAATACATGGGACTTGATTTCAAAGATGAAAAGTAGACGGAGACAACGTATATAATCCTCTCAATACGTAGCAATAGCATAGTATCAAAATGGAACCTTCCTAGTAGTATAATCCTCTCACGATATGAAAACGTGTTCCTAAATTTTTATAATGCTATTGTTTCTTCTTAAATGTATGCATGGTATAGTCGTTATACTAGTTGGCGTTGGAGATAATAAAATTAGATAGAGACAAAATAATACAAGTGGGTACAAAAGAATCACACAAGTCTCCCCATAATGAATTGCAAAATTAGAATGAGAGACGTGCAGATAAAGTGGGTCCAAGTCATGTAAACGTGTTGTCCATTATCCACTAGTCAGTCTTCGTCTTTGTAAGTACGACCCACATCTACCTACACCAATCAATCAAAATAATAACATTTGTCAAACGAGATTATGCCAATCTAAATGGCTACTAGTTTAATTTCTTTTATTTTCATGTTTTGATTCTAAGAATATTATGTTAATAATATTACCCTCTTTTGGTCGTTCTATCCCCTATATATTAATAGAGAAGCATTCTCAAAAAAATGCTGATGTGTCGTTGTTAGAGAGCTCGAAACACCAATGAATTTATTGCCCTCATTTTTATGGATATTTACACATAATTGTTATTGAATGATTAAGAAATATTCCTTTTCAATTAATTAAAAAAATCAAACATTTCAATTTTAAAATATTTTTAATCATTTTTATAACATATATAATTATTATAACGTTATTAGATCTAAAACATTTTAAAACCCAAATGTATTCACCTATTAAAAAAACTGAAAACTATTCACATATTTAAATTTTCCAAAATAAAATTATCACAATAATCATTACTATGGGCAATTGACTTATTTAATACCATTGATATAATATTCCACAGGTGAAACATATTTTTACACAAAATAAAATAAACAAAATAAAAATTCTTGCATAGATTGAAGAAAGAGTGGATTATATATTAAGTTCATACATAGTAGTTTGATCTAAACATATTCTCATGGGTTATATATTTTGTTTTTACACAAACAAATTTTGGATCCTCGAAAATAATTTTACTCATAACACTAATTTTATCTGCATAGATTTATCCCGCACATGGTGCGGGTTGTTATCTAGTTTATTTTTTAACACTATTCCTCTACGTTGGATCGCCATAAATTGAATTAGATATAAAATCATACTTCATCCGTTTCATAATATAAAATATTTTAAAAATATATTTTTTTCATAATATAAGAGTTTTCAAGTTTTTTATACAACTTTTAAATTAGTTTAATATTTTATAAATATTTATATTATGAAGTCTTGTTTAATATTAATTAAATTTTTTATTAGTAGAGACATCTTAATACGCGTGCTTTTAGTTAAAATCTTCTATATTTTCAAACGGAGGGAATAGAATAGAACAAGTTTTATACAAAAAATCATTTTAATTATAAAGCAAATTTAGATGCACTAAACAGCTAAATTATGAAAATATAATCTATAATCAAATAAGAAAATATTAATTTATCATGTTTTTTAATCAAATAGCAAAAAAAGAAAAGTATATAAAACACATTCCAAAAAAAACAAAAACTATTTTATTTACAATTTGACGGGACCGCTAGTTTTGCAAAAAAAAATATATATTTAACTTATTTAACTCATATTCTCTCTATTTCAATATAATTGTTTAAGATTTTCTCATCCATATTAAAAAATTATTAAATTTTTTAAATTTTATTCTTAATTATTTCATCTTACAATTTTTTGTATTGGTCAATATATATAAATTAATAAGGATAAAATTGAAAAATTTACCAATCATCTACATTGAAAATACAAAACACACTTATTTTGAAACAAAATTTTAAGTCTAGATAAACACTTAATATGAAAAAACAGAGCATGTATTTACATGAGCAAAACAATGAACACATGTGTCTTCCAATATATCTACTTATCCTACATTCCACATTAAAAAAATGTCTATAGACAATAATGATTATACAGCTTTATAAATACAATTGGTTTAATGTTTCTAAACTTAGAATTTAACATAAATTTAATCCAAAAAAATGAATTAGAAATATTAAAAAAAATGAGCTTGCTTTGATGAAATCTGTAATTATAAGTTTATAACAATGTAACTAAATGTCATATAAAAAAATTAAGAAAAACAAAATATGATTAAAATGATATAAAGAGAGAGTCAAAAAATGGAGAAGAGGGAGCGATTTGCTTCTTAGGAAACAAAGAAAAAGTCCGTTATCATCTTCTTCTTCTTCTTCTTCTTCCTCCTCACAACAAATCTTGAAATCGAGATCGAAAAAAAAAACAAAAAAAAGGAAAAGAAAAAGTGATGGAGTCGAAACCAAACCCTAGACGTCCTTCAAACACTGTTCTTCCATATCAAACACCTCGATTGAGAGACCACTACCTCCTCGGCAAAAAGCTAGGCCAAGGCCAATTCGGAACAACCTACCTCTGCACGGAGAAATCAACCTCCGCTAATTACGCCTGCAAATCGATTCCCAAACGGAAGCTCGTATGCCGCGAGGATTACGAGGATGTGTGGCGCGAGATTCAGATCATGCATCATCTCTCCGAGCACCCCAATGTTGTTCGGATCAAGGGCACTTATGAGGATTCCGTTTTTGTTCATATCGTTATGGAGGTTTGTGAAGGCGGTGAGCTTTTTGATCGGATTGTTTCTAAAGGCCATTTTAGTGAGCGTGAGGCCGTCAAGCTTATTAAGACGATTCTTGGTGTTGTTGAGGCTTGTCATTCTCTTGGTGTTATGCATAGAGATCTCAAACCTGAGAATTTCTTGTTCGATAGCCCTAAAGAAGATGCTAAGCTTAAGGCTACAGATTTTGGGTTGTCTGTCTTCTACAAGCCAGGTTCGATTTTTCTCTTTCATGTTTTGTTTCGTTTCTTGATAGAAACTGGTTTTCGTATGTGTTTATTTGATGATGATTTGTTTTAGTTTGCTGCTTGACCCCGTTGTTTCTTTGTTTAGGGTACCTTTGCTTTTTGTATAGATGTTCTTCATTGACTCTCTGGAACTTTTATGTGTTCATTGAAATCAATCTGCATTTTTGTCTGGCGTGATTCTTTGGAAACCCGATGTGTATGGCCAATGCTGCTGCTTCATTGCCTAATTTTTTTTTGTTTAGTCTTCAGGACAATGTCTATAAGATGTAGAGTTAGGGAACTTGCTTGGTATAGTTTTATTCTTCATTGAGGAGTCTCTGAATGTGTGGATTGGAAAATTATCTTGCATTTGATCAAATCTTTCGTTTGTTGGGTTTCCTGATAGAAGCAGGTTTCTTGTGTTTTATATGAATTGAAAATCATGATAAGATTTTTGGTTGAATTTACATTTTGCTGCTTGAGGATTGTTTCTTGGTTAGAGGGAACTTTGCTTTGTAAAGATGTTCTTCATTATGTCTCTGAAACTTCATGCGTTAATTGGTATGGCCAAAGCCGATTCATTGTCTAATTGGTTTTTGTTTACTCTTCAGGACAATATTTATATGACGTAGTTGGAAGCCCGTACTATGTTGCGCCAGAGGTCCTAAAGAAATGTTATGGACCTGAAATAGATGTGTGGAGTGCCGGTGTTATCCTCTACATCTTACTCAGTGGTGTTCCTCCCTTCTGGGCAGGTTAGTCTACTAGAATGTACAGCCTTTTCTTCTTGCAAGTTTTGATTTTTTTTTCTGAACATTTAATGATGCATTCTTTTCTTTTGGGGCTTGCAGAAACCGAGTCTGGAATCTTCAGACAGATATTGCAAGGGAAGTTAGATTTCAAATCTGACCCGTGGCCTAGTATCTCAGAAGCCGCTAAAGATTTGATCTACAAAATGCTTGAAAGGAGCCCCAAGAAACGCATTTCTGCCCATGAAGCCTTGTGTATGTTTATTTTTGGTTGTTGTTTGGAATCAACTGCTCTTAATTGTTTTGTGGTAAGTAGTGAGTAGTGAGTTTTCTCTGAATGTTATAGGTCACCCATGGATTGTCGATGAACAAGCAGCACCAGACAAGCCTCTTGATCCAGCAGTCTTATCGCGACTAAAGCAGTTCTCTCAAATGAATAAGATTAAGAAAATGGCCTTACGGGTATACATTTGAGTACTACACATATGCCTTTTCGTTATGTCCAATCCATTTGCTGATTTCTCTGAACACAAGTGATTTTTTTCCCAACAGGTAATTGCTGAGAGACTTTCAGAGGAAGAGATCGGAGGTCTGAAGGAATTATTCAAGATGATAGACACAGACAACAGTGGAACGATTACATTTGAAGAGCTTAAAGCGGGTTTGAAAAGAGTCGGATCTGAACTGATGGAATCAGAAATCAAGTCTCTTATGGACGCGGTATCATAAATAACACCAAAACCAACTAGACTCTCTTTCTCTTTTTAAAAAATTTGGTTTTTTAGTTTAAACATCCTCTGTGTGTGTTGTTGTCACAGGCTGATATCGACAACAGCGGTACAATAGACTACGGAGAATTCCTAGCAGCAACGTTACACATGAACAAGATGGAGAGAGAGGAGAATCTGGTGGCTGCATTTTCATACTTTGACAAAGACGGAAGCGGTTATATCACGATTGATGAGCTTCAGTCAGCTTGTACAGAGTTTGGTCTATGTGATACACCTCTGGATGACATGATCAAGGAAATTGATCTCGACAATGTATAACCTCTCTTCTTCTTCTATTTGTTTTCCTCCTCCTTTGATGTAACACTGTACTATAACCGTGCTTTTGAATTTGGTAGGACGGGAAGATCGATTTCTCGGAGTTTACGGCAATGATGAGGAAAGGAGATGGAGTTGGGAGAAGCAGAACCATGATGAAAAACTTGAACTTCAACATAGCTGATGCTTTTGGAGTCGATGGTCAAAAATCTGATGACTAACCCCATCACCGATCCTCAATTTCAGTTTTTTCTTATTTCTTTCACATATATTTTGAAACTAAAGACTATACAGAAAAAAAGTTTCTGGTTTCTTTATTGCTGCTTTCCTCCTTGTTATTCTTGTAGATGAGCAACTGCCTAAATTTTTTCCAAGTAATGGATAATTTTGCTTCATGTAAACTTTCTTCAATTCCAAAGAAAAGAAACAGAACCGAATTAAATCCGGATTACATCAACTCAAAACCGAATTTTATTATAAATCCAAATTTTGTGAAACCGAACTGAAGAACCGGGTTAACCAAGATTCAAAGTTAGTATAATTAAGGCCCCGATTGGTAACGGCGGTTAATTATGGCTGTAAAGACTTTAACTTTAAAATTTTAGCTGTAGAGAATTTGGGTGTAGATGTTTTAGCTGTAGAAACTTTAACTGTTAAAATTTGATTGGTAACAAATACTTTTAAAGCTGAAGCTGTTACTTTTATTATTAAAATATATTGAAATGATGATAATGAAAATAAAAATAATTATTATTAAAATGGATTTTAAAAGAAGGAAAAAAAAGTAAGAATAATTAATGTGTAAAAATAATTTATGTAAAATTTATATATAAACTTTTGGAGAGCTTTTAAGTATAACGGGGGAGAAAAAAATAAAGTTTTATATTTTTTTAATTTTAAAGTCTGTTTTGATGCTTTTAAAATTTTGAGAAAACAAGGAAGAAAAAAAAATAAGTGACTAGGAAATTAAAGTCAAAAAAGTTTGATTGACAAATAAATGGTTTTCAAAGCTTTAATATTTTTAAAAGTCTTAAAAGTCTTGTACCAATCAGGGCGTAGGTAAATTTTGGTAAAGAAAAGCGAACAAAACCGGATAACCCAAAATCTGAAGCAACCTAAACCGAAATTGCAAGCCTAGAAAAGTGAACCAATTTTGGGACAACAGGGGTATAGGTTGATAGGTTGGTTCAAAGTTAAGTGGATAGGATAACACTGCGGATTTATTCTCCGTCGAGCTTCAAAGTTCTGAGCTAAGAGCTCTGCCAAAACAATGGCGTCTTCTTCAGCCACGCTCTCTCTATGCTCAGCTTTCGCTTCTCATTGCAATGTCAACAACTCACGCCGTTCGAGCACTATCATGTGTTCTCTCTCTAAACCCTCGCTAAATTTGGCAAAACCTGTGTCTGGCTTTCTCGCTCCTTCCACTGCGTCGACGTCTCGAACCGCATCCCCCGTCGCTCTTAAATTCGCTGAATCAGTCGTCGAAGCAGAACCTGAGACTACCGATATCGAAGCTGTGGTCGTTTCCGATGTTTCGGAGGTTACTGAGGATAAACCTAAACGAGAAGAGATTTTCGCCGTTGTTATGGTTAGCTTCTATAAATCAAACGGAAGTTCAAATTCTCAATTTCGGTTTTAGATTTTGGAATTTTGCCAACTAGTTTTGGTTGATTTTGATGAGTTTGCTTTGAATCTGTTTTAGAGATTTGATATTTAGAGACTGTGTTTTGTGGCCTAATGAATGAATGAATCCTCCTTAGTGAGAGACTGAATAATGCAAGTAGTTTTGGTTGTTTTTTATGAGTTCATTTAGGTTAATTTAGAGTTTGATTATGATGAGAGACTGTGTTCTTGTGGGATATCACTCTCAAGATTTAGAGTTTACCTATTTGTTATTATGAATTTTGCTTCTCTCATTTGCTATATCTTACTGAATTTAGTGTTGTTCTCTTTGGTTGGATAGGTTGGTGGACGCCAATACATAGTGTTTCCAGGGAGATATCTTTACACTCAGAGGCTGAAAGATGCAAATGTCGATGATCAGGTAATATGCACATTCCTTTTAGTCAATGGGTTTTTCCTTGTCAAATTTCTGTGAAATGAAATGAAATGAAATGAACTGATATGTCTGTGAAATGATGGTGCAACCATGGAAGATTGAGTAAACTGTGTGGCTTGTGTAGAAGTTCTATCTTTTCTTTTGTCTATGTTTCTATCTTGCTCTTTTGGTTTCTTTTCTGCAGATTGTTCTTAATAAAGTGTTGCTTGTTGGCACAAAGACACACACTTACATCGGCAAACCAGTTGTGACCAATGCCACTGTACATGCCGTAGTGGAAAATCAGGTAAATCAATAGAAATGCTTCCTTCAATTTCTAATTGGTGGGGTATTGTTGCCTCTAAACTGGAATAACTGGAATGTCTTTTGTTGTTGCAGGGTCTGGATGATAAGGTGGTTGTCTTCAAGTACAAGCCTAAGAAGAAGTACCGAAGAAATATTGGTCACCGGCAGGTACATTGTTAATAAATCTGCTTACTATTTTGCTGAAAGTCATCTTCTTTGAAAATCGAACTATGTAGTGTTACAATCCGAAAAAGCTTCAGAGAACGACATTTACATTGTCATTTTCTGACTTGATTTTGCAGCCAAATACAAGGATTAGAATCACAGGGATCACAGGGTATGAAGGGTATCCAGCGGCGCCCAATGTTGCGGTTTAATTCTGTTGTGAAAGTATAGGATCTGTCTGCTTCTTGAATGTTAAAAGTTTTCTGATCTTCTTCTCTATGTAATTTTGTAAGAACCAGATTATTTCATTTCTGTTGAGATCCCTTTATGATCAACGTGTACCGCTTTTTGCCATTCTTAGATCACAAATTCTAAGTTAGTGTAACGAAACATCAGCATCGCTCATCTATTCATCTAGAATATATTTTATGAGTTATGTGTCGATATGGAATCAACGTCTTACATTTTTGTCTCTGGTTTTTTTTAACTTTAGCAACACCAGAGATAAAAGTGTTTTTTTGTAGTCGCCCGGAAACGGACAGGGCCATCGATAATCTTTATCCGTCCACAAACACCTACTGTATGATAAACGATTTAACGTAAATATAAAACTAAAGAAGAATAGCCAACTCATTTTGGAATCGGCTGATAAGTCATATTCCTCATCTTTGTTGGTTTTCTTCTTATTCTAAAAGCAAACCTACTTTACCCGAGATAGAGTCCTTGTTTCCACTAAATGTTGGTGGTGCATCCAATGCATTGATCCTAGCAGTTTGAGCGTGGCGTTTAGATGGACGTATGACTACAGGGTAATCATGATGAGATAACTGGCGAATCCTAGGACAAGACGTGACATGGTAACCTGTTCCTCCACAACGATTGTTGGGATAAGGTTGAAGAATAAGAAGTAGCTTAAAGTCCAAGCTAAGTATATTTGAGAGATATTCAAATATACATATTTGAGTATAGGAGTTATCTAAATAAGTTATATTTCCTAATTGGTTTTGGAAAAGTTTCTTTGAGATTTTATATATATAGAGCTACCAGGGTGTGGTAAGCCTTATGAGTTTTAGAGATTGATATTGAGAGATTGTGAGAGAACTTAAAGTTTTGAGTTATTTTCTTTAAGTGAATAAGAGAGTTATTCTTATAAGGCAATCTTGTTCTTAAAATCTTTCTTGCTAAAACTAGATTTGGTATCAGAGCATCTAGGTTTAATATATTTGAATCATGAGTGAGATAACCGCTGCAAGCATGAAGGTGAAGGAGAACACACCATCATCCATCCAGTGTCCTATGCTAACACCAATCAATTATACGGTATGGGCAATGAGGATGGATGTTGCGTTGCATGTTCACAAAGTATGGGAAGCAATTGATCCTGGAACTACGGAACCAGAAAAGAACGACCTTGCCAGAGCTCTACTCTTCCAATCCATCCCTGAGTCGATGATCTTACAAGTTGGTGAGCAAGCTACCGCTAAAGGTGTATGGGATTCCATCAAAGCAAGGAATCTAGGTGCTGATCGTGTTAAAGAAGCGAAGTTGCAGACTCTCATGGCTGAATTTGACAGGCTGAAGATGAAGGAAACCGATACTGTTGACAATTTTGTTGGTAAGCTTTCAGAGATCTCCACAAAAGCAGCTTCGCTAGGAGAAAACATTGAAGAAACGAAGGTTGTGAAGAAGTTTCTGAAAAGCTTGCCGCGAAAGAAGTTTATTCATATCATCGCAGCACTTGAGCAGGTCCTTGATCTAAAAACAACAACTTTTGAAGATATTGTTGGCAGATTAAAGACCTATGAGGAACGAATTCATGATGAAGAAGAGACACAAGATGACCAAAACAAGCTTATGTATGCCAACTCAAAATCTCAGTCCTATGATTTCGGTTATGATCGTGGCAGAGGTGGTGGTAGAGGCTCATACCGTGGAAGAGGCAGAGGCAGAGGACGTTCGGGTTTTCAACAAAGGGACAAATCAAAAATCACTTGCTACAGGTGTGACAAGATCGGACATTATGCATCGACCTGTCCTGATCGTTTACTGAAATTAATCAAAGCACAAGAGACTTTGGAGAAGGAAGAAGATAACACTCATGAGGCTGAATCTCTAATGATGCATGCAGTAGTGTATCTTAATGAGAAGAAGATACAACCAAAAGAGCTTGAAGACTGCTCAAATGAGACTTGGTATTTAGACAATGGTGTAACCATATGACAGGAAACTATGCTTTGTTCTGCAACATCAATCCAATGGTGACAGGAAGAGTTCGATTTGGTGATGATACAACCATTGCTATCAAAGGGAAGGGTTCGATTCTGTTTATTACCAAAGGAGGAGGACGTAAGCTGTTAACATATGTCTACTATATACCAAATCTCAGGAGCAATATTATTAGCTTGGGTCAAGCTACTGAAGCAGGCTGCGATATTAGGATGAAAGATGGTCATCTCACCTTGCACGATCATGAAGGAAATCTGATAGTAAGAGCCAATCGTTTGAGAAACAGGTTGTACAAAGTCAAATTGGAAGTTGATAGTACACGGTGTCTGCAGCTTTTGGCTTCAAGTGATTCTAATCTGTGGCACTCTCGCTTGGGACATGTGAGTCTCGAAACTATCAAAACTATGGTGGTAAAACAGTTAGTGACTGGGATATCGAGTGTACCAAAGGAGAAGGAGACTTGCGCGTCTTGCTTGCTTGGTAAACAAACAAGGCAAACCTTTCCAAAAGCAACATCCTATCGAGCATCACAAGCACTAGAACTAATTCACGGGGATCTATGTGGTCCAATCTCACCATCTACGCCTGCACACAAGAAGTATATCTTTGTTTTAATCGATGATTACTCAAGGTATATGTGGACCATTCTCTTAAAGGAGAAAAGTGAAGCATTCGAGAAGTTTAAGGCGTTTAAAGCTTTGGTAGAACAGGAGTCTAACCTATTGATCAAGACGTTTAAAACCGACAGGGGGGGAGAATTCATTTCTCACGAATTTCTCACTTTCTGCAAACAAGAAGGCATCAATAGGCATTTTACGGCACCATATACACCGCAGCAAAACGGTGTTGTTGAGCGACGTAATAGGACACTGTTGGAGATGACTAGAAGTCTCTTGAAGCATATGAACATGCCAAATTACCTGTGGGGAGAAGCAGTGAGGCATGCAACCTATGTCATCAATCGCGTAGGAACGAGAAGCTTGGATTTTCAGACACCATATGAATGTTTCAAGAAAAAGAAGCCGAATGTGGGACATTTGAGGGTGTTCGGTTGTGTAGCCTATGCTAAAGTCAAAACTCCGCATCTGAAAAAGCTTGACGATAGGTCGAGAAAGCTTGTGTACCTTGGGACAGAACCTGGCTCAAAGGCGTATCGTTTACTTGATCCGACCAACCGAAAGGTCACTGTTAGTAGAGACGTTGTTTTTGATGAAGATAAGAGCTGGAGATGGAGTGATCATGTGGAAAATTCTGAAGAATCAGGAACCTTTTCAATTAGCTTTGGGAAGTTTGGTAACAATGGAGTTAAAGAAGTGGTTGTTACGGAAGAAACAGAGGAAAACAAAGGTGATGAAGGAAATAATGATATCTCTGAGGAAGAAGAAGTTACGGATGAGTCTGAAACTGAACCTGCAGAGGAACAGCCTCAATCTGTGCAGCAGAGCTCTATCACACAGCCGCAATCACAGCCTCAAGAACTCGTTTTAAGACAGTCCGGAAGACAAGTCAAACGACCTAGCTACCTGAGTGACTATGTCTTATTGGCTGATATAGAAGGAGAGAATCTGCTATTGGCAGCTAATGAAGAACCAAGAAATTTCAGAGAAGCAAGCGAGTTCAAGGTTTGGAGAGATGCTTGCGAGGAAGAGATCAGGTCGATAACAAAGAACAACACTTGGAGCTTAGTTGATTTACCTTTCGGAGTGAAGCCAATCGGTTTGAAATGGGTGTTTAAACTGAAACGAAATGCAGATAACAGCATAAATAAACACAAGGCGAGGCTTGTTGCCAAATGATATGTGCAGAGACATGGAATAGACTTTGACGAGGCTTTTGCACCAGTTGCTCGAATTGAAACAATACGCTTCATTATTGCTTTGGCTGCTTCAAGTGCTTGGGAGATACACCATTTAGACGTGAAGACTGCATTTCTTCATGGAGATTTGATCGAAGATGTGTATGTTGCTCAGCCAGAAGGTTTTGTTGTTAAGGACAATGAAGAGAAGGTCTACAAGTTACATAAGGTACTCTACGGACTTAAGCAAGCCCCTCGAGCATAGAACTTGAAGTTAAACCGCATTCTTGGTGATTTGAACTTTGTAAGATGCACTAAAGAACCATCTCTTTACAGAAAGCAAGGTAAAGAAAGTCTTCTCATTGTAGCAGTCTATGTAGATGACTTGCTTGTCACTGGTTCTAGTCTTGAGTTAATACTTGAGTTTAAGAGAGAGATGGCTGGAAAATTTGAAATGAGCGACTTGGGCAAACTCACATATTATCTCGGCATTGAAGTTCATCAAGGAAAAGATGGGATAGAGTTAAGACAAGAAAAGTATGCAAAGAAGATTTTGGAGGAAGCAGGGATGTGTGATTGTAACTCTGTTCTCGTTCCAATGGAACCTGGTCTAGAGCTCTCTAAGTCACAAGACCCACTGTATATTGATGAAAGGCTCTATCGGAAACAAATTGGCTGTTTAAGGTACCTACTTCATACCAGGCCCGATCTTTCATACTCTGTTGGTGTTTTGAGCCAGTATCTTCAAGAGCCTAGAGAGTCGCATGGTGCTGCTCTGAAGCATGTTCTGCGGTATCTTCGAGGAACACTTGATCATGGGCTCTGTTTTAGGCAAGAGGAACAATCGGGTTTGATAGGCTATAGCGACAGTAGTCATAGTGTGGATATTGACGACTGAAGAAGCACAGCTGGTCATGTTTTTTACTTCAATGGATGTCCAATTACATGGTGTTCTCGTAAACAAAAAGTAGTAGCTTTATCTTCATGTGAGGCTGAGTTTATGGCAGCGATAGAGGCTGCTAAACAAGCCATTTGGCTTCAGGAACTCTTTGCTGAAATTGTTGGAAAAGTTTGTGAGAAAGTGATGATACGGGTTGATAATAAGTCGGCTATAGCACTCACGAGGAACCCAGTTTTCCATGGTCGCAGCAAGCACATTCACCGACGGTACCATTTCATTCGTGAGTGTGTCGACAACGGTCAGGTCGAAGTATTGCACGTTCCTGGAGCTGAACAAAAGGCTGATATCTTAACCAAAGCACTTGACAAGATAAGTCTACTTTCCTAATACTTTAGACTGAAATTAGGAAAGTTTCTTCTTCTGATGTTAAGTCGGTCTCGAAGAGGCGATCTCGGAAGTCGGCCGCTCGACCTTGTTGGGCTTGTCAACCTCATCGGGCCTCCATTCACAGGCCCGTCTTGAACCTCCGGTTTAAATTGTCGGTTGGCCTTTGGTTCAGGTTGGTATGTCGGGAGTGCCATATTCCGCACCAATAAATAGAGGGGGTACCCCTCTATTTATACCATAGCTTAGATTACAAAATAAGTCTACTTTCCTAATACTTTAGACTGAAATTAGGAAAGTTTCTTCTTCTGATGTTAAGTCGGTCTCGAAGAGGCGATCTCGGAAGTCGGCCGCTCGACCTTGTTGGGCTTGTCAACCTCATCGGGCCTCCATTCACAGGCCCGTCTTGAACCTCCGGTTTAAATTGTCGGTTGGCCTTTGGTTCAGGTTGGTATGTCGGGAGTGCCATATTCCGCACCAACAATTAGTCCCCCCCCAGTTCGGTATATTCGAATGTTCAAACTATAGGAAGGATAATATTTGACCTAAACTCTAAGAAAACCATATTTATTTAATTGGATCTTCGCACCGTTACGATGCCTAATATAAAACCGACACATGTCTCGCACGTCGCTTCAACCAGATCGGAAGCTTAAACATCGAGTAGGTTATGATTATTTTCCCTAGGGTTGCCACCCATTCTGCCTTTATAAATACTCGACTTCCATCTTGATTTTTCACTTTCCGCCGAACAAAAAAGGTATTTGCTCTGTTCTCTCTCCTCTCTGTTAATTTATTTTATCGCCTTTTTTCTTGGTTTTTCCGGGCGAGTTGTTTTCGACCTATTCGTCCACACTCTCCGGCGATTTGTAATGGCCAGTTCATCAACTCATGCTTCCTCCTTTGGTACTGAAAGCGGTTAATTAGGCCGAAATTCAAGATGCAAAGTTCCTAGATTGGGCAACACAGGTCAGGTCGCCAGATCCTCCAGGTCGGACAGCGATGCTCAATTTCCTCAGATCCATAGTTCGGACGAGCTGAATCGTGATGGTGATGAGAATGTTGTGGCTTCTTCCGAGTTTCCATAATTAACCCCGTCCGTTGTCCCAACGTTACCTCGGCATACACCCTCTTCCGGTGATCCGCGCGATGAAGAGTCTCAATTCGCGCTTCCGGGGGTAATGATAGAGGATATTTCCCCATTGTGTGACCATCGAGGTGGGAATTGTGGCGATAAGACTTTAAGCAATGCCACATCGGTCAACTCAATGCTGAATTCTTGTGGTCTAGGTAGTTATGGTGTTTCTATCGTAATTCCTCGGGACGATCAACGCCCTTGGAATCCGCCGAGAGGGTACATTTGCCTTTCTGTTACTATCTTAAGCGATGTCGCCTCTGGTTCCTGCTTACACGTCTACTAACATTATATGCTCATAGACGTCAGGTGGCAATCTGCCAACTTACACTTGGCAGCACCTGTAATTTTGTTGCGGCTCTCACTATTTCTGTTGAGGTTGAAGTTCAAGTCGGGGTCCAATGCTTTGAACAGTTGACGAATTTCAAATCGTCCAAGGTTAATGGGACCTGGTTGGTTAACATGAAACCGGTTCACAACTTCCTGTCTGGCCAGAGAGTCAGCAATTTTAAAGAATGGGCTGCACATTATTTCCATGTCCACGTTGATCACTATTCATTTGAATATCCAGTGAGTGGGAAGCGGAGAGTGTGGAATGATTCACCCGGTAGAAATCCATTTCTTTGTTTGCTTCAGGTCAGACATGTATTTTCTGACCTGATTTAACCTTTCTTTTTTGCAGCTCTACCCCTATCAGTGACGAGATTGGCATCTGGATAATGTCGAGTTAAAGATGAATTATTTGCATGATCCAATCGCAGGTGGGCATTTATAACTCGTATACAAGTTGAGGATGCCATGAGCAAGGCTAGGACCAACTTTCCAAGTTTTGCAAGCACGTTGGGGCAATCGTCAAGGACTACTGGACCCTCCGTCATTGATGCCAGTCAGCTTCAGACTAAGAATCCAAATCCCGTGACCAAGGTCAGGACCAAACCTGAAGTTGACTAGATCAGGGGAGAGTTTGTCGAAATTGAGACTCTTGATGATGACCAGGATGCGGTCAATCCGCCATCTGCCAATCCAGGGAAGGCCGCCACCAGGCCCGGCCCACCCATAAAGCAGCCAAAAGCATTTGCTTTAGGCCACACAATATAGGAAGTTTTTTAGGACTACATCTGTAAAAGATTATGTAGGTCAGCTGTCAATTTGTCTTGCAATTAAGATACATGTCTTTGGTTCGACCCTTCTACCCTGCAGTTTTTTAATTACGTTTTTCCCCTTTTATTGTTTTATTTTTTCCGTTTGATTACGTTTTTATAATACATACAGAACAAAAAAAAATGAGAGAGAGGCGATTTTCTTG
The DNA here is from genome assembly GCF_030686135.1 of Camelina sativa. Classification (NCBI taxonomy): domain Eukaryota; kingdom Viridiplantae; phylum Streptophyta; class Magnoliopsida; order Brassicales; family Brassicaceae; genus Camelina; species Camelina sativa. The sequence goes on along the minus strand of NC_141896.1, from coordinate 28,168,299 downwards.
TTCGCATCGCTTCATATTTTCGTCGTACCCCTTCTCTTCTGTGAGCGGTTGTTGCCGGTTATCGGCCGTTTTTTCAGGGATAGATAACGGTAAAACGGTTATACCTAACATAACTGTCCTTCCCCGAAATCTATATAAACCCTGTGATGTTCTCTGTACCCATCAGGTTGATCAGAGTGAAAATAATCCTTTTCCTTTGTTCATTTTGATTATGGCGGACAAGATCCGACGACAAATGCAAGAGACTGATCTAGGAATCGAGGATGCAAAATTCAGCCTCCATGTTGACTTGTGTGAAGAAGCGATCCAAGAGACTCGCTTTAGTCTAATCGTGAAGCCGCTCAATCTTCGTAAGCAAAATCTCCGTGCTTTGCTTACCACTTTGCCCAGACTCTGGGGCGTTGCTGACGATGTTACGGGACGAATCCTTGAGAATAAGAAAGTTCAGTTCTTATTCCAATCGGCAGAATCGATGACGGCGATTGTAAGGCGAGGACCTTGGTCCTTTAATGATTGGATGTGTGTGACCCAAGTATTGAACCCGGTGCACACTGATAATGATCTCAAAACAATTCCATTTTGGGTCCAGATTCGCGGAATTCCAGTCCACTTCCTTACTCTCCGAATGGTCACGTTCATTGGGGAATCATTCGGCCACTTCTTGGAAATAGACTTTGGTGGTGACAGAGCAGTTATGGTGGATTATGTTCGGGTCCATCTACTGTGGAACATCGAGACTCCACTCCGTTTCCAACGTCAATTCCAGTTTGGTGATAGGACCTGTATTCTGAAACTCCGTTACGAAAAACTTCGTAACTTTTGCTCTGTGTGTCGTATGATGACCCATGATGTCTCCGACTGTCCTTCTGGCAATAACCTTCCTCCACCCCCACCAGAGGAGGATGATGATGATCCCGACTACAACCCAGAAGGTGATAACAAACAATATCCTGAGGCACCGGAACCGATTCGCCAAATAGGACCGACGTCAACTGCAACAGAGAGTAACCCCACTGCTTCAAAGAAGAGGAAAACAGAGGCCTCGACCTCGACTGAAAGTACTGAATTTCCTCTGCTTTACTGTGATATGCGCCAGACTCGTGCCATGGAGGATACTCAACAATGCTATACGAAGCGAAACATCCGCCAGTCTGAAGTTCTAGAGGTTCGTAATTGGTTTCTTATTCCAATGGAAGCAACTGAGCAGGCAACAGGGAGAGAGACTCCGACCAACCCAAATACCAACGGTGAAGGTACGGTGGGCCATAAGCCACAAGAGCCGCCATGAATACATCCTTTTGGAACTGCCGAGGCTTGAAAGGGTCCTTGGTAGTTCAACGCCTAAAAGGGATGAAGGCAACTTATTCCCCGAACATACTCTTTCTAGTTGAAACGAAGAATCCCGATGATGTTATCCGTGATGTGGCTGCTCAGTTAGATTATGATTATGTAAAGTGTGTATCTCCGTTGGGTACTGGGGTGGTCTAGCTTTACTTTGGAAAAAGACAGTATCTGTATGCTTTTATGATGTTGATGAGAGAATCATCGATTGCAAACTCAATAATAAAGAAGTTTCCTTTTACTTCTCTTGTGTTTATGGTCATCCAATTCGTAAACAAAGACATATTCTCTGGGAAAGATTACAACGAATTGCTGTTAATAGGCAAGGTCCATGGTTAATGTGTGGTGATTTTAATGAAATCTTACACAAGAATGAGAAACAAGGAGGAAGAGTAAGAGAGAATTGGAGCTTAGCAGACTTTAGGAACATGGTTAATATGTGTAAAGTTTCTGATCTTCCGTTCCAAGGCAATAACATGACTTGGGCGGGGAAGAGACGGACGCATACAATACAGTGTCGGCTTGACCGAGTCATGGCAAATGACCAGTGGAAAGCTACTTATCCAGGTTCTGAAGTTGTCTACCTTGAAATGGTAGAATCTTATCATCGTCCAGCAATCATTAAAGTACGACGAACAACTGAGACAGGTATCAAACCTTTTCAGTTTGATACACGACTGTGTACAAACTCTGATATTGAAAGTTTGGTTGAACAGAGTTGGAATGGTATAGATACTCAACAGCTTTCGTTATATGAGAAAATCAAGCACTGCAGAAGAGATTTATCCGCCTGGAAAAGGAATAATGGTACAAACTCGGCTACTAGAATCAAAGAGTTGGTTAAAGAGATTGATGCTGCACATACTGACTGCTCTGTCTCCCTTGATCAAATCCATGAGCTACGTCGTTCGTGAGCTAATGCATATAGAGATGAAGAAAATTTTTGGCATTTGAAGAGTAGGAACTTATGGTTGAATCATGGGGATCACAATACCCGATTCTTCCATGCAGCAACAAAAAATAGAATTGCACGCAATCGCTTAACTTCAATCCAAGACTCACATGGTACCTTGATCTTTGGGAATAAGGATATAGCTGCAGAAGCCATAGACTACTTCAGTGAACTGTTTTCATGTAGTAATGATAATGATATCTCCACTTCCCTGCGTAATATTCAGCCTGTTGTCACAGAAGAGATGAATGCAGTCTTAGTAGCAGAGATCACATCGGAGGAAATAAAAACGACATTATTTTCTATTGGTGGAACCAGAGCTCCCGGGCCTGACGGCTTCAATGCTACATTTTACCAACACTATTGGAACATTGTAGGCCCGACAATCATTCATGAGGTTCAACAGTTTTTTCTCACTGGCGATATGCAGGTAGATTGGAATCACACCAACCTATGCCTCATACCAATGATTTTGGAGCCATGAACGATGAAAGACTTCCGCCCAATTAGTCTATGCAATGTTACCTATAAGATTATATCTAAAATCTTAAATAAGAGATTAAGGAATGTCTTATCTGGTGTAGTCTCCGAGAGCCAAGCAGCTTTTATCCCGGGACGATATATCACTGATAATGTTATGATCGCTCATGAAGTGCTCCACTCGTTGAATATCCGTAAACGTTGTGCCAACTCCTACATGGCAGTGAAAACAGATATCAGTAAGGCATATGATCAGATCGAATGGAGATTTCTCGAAGAAGTGTTGATTAAAAAAGGTTTTGCTCACTAGTGGGTTAAATGGATAATGGCATGTGTATGCTCTGTTTCATTCTCTGTTTTGATTAATGGAAGCCCCTATGGTTCTTTTAAGCCAAGTCGAGGATTACGCCAAGGAGACCCGTTATCTCCATTATTGTTCATCCTATGTGCTGATGTACTAAGCTCATTAATGACACAGGCTACACGAACATGAAAAATCCAAGGAATCCAAATAAGCAATGGAGGATCACGAGTTTCTCATTTGTTATTTGCTGATGACTCCTTATTCTTCATTAAGGCGGATCACCGCAACAGTGTCAATCTGCTCAAAATTTTTGACGAATATGGGAAAGCTTCTGGGCAGATAATCAACTTTGATAAGTCCTCGATCACATTTGGAAGCAGAGTCTACCATCATACAAGGGAAAGGATTAAACAAATATTGCATATACCAAATATTGGTGGAGGTGGAAAATACCTGGGATTACCAGAGCAATTTGGAAGGAAGAAGAAACAAATGCTGCAATATATACACACTCAGGTCCAGAACCGGACTGATGGCTGGCAAAATAAATTTCGATCTCCAGCGGGTAAAGAGGTTCTAATTAAGGCTGTGGCATATTCTATGCCGGTCTACTCGATGAATTTTTTCCAGCTTCCAGCTGAACTGTGCTCAGAACTAGACAGATTAATAGCAAATTTTTGGTGGGGTTCTACACGACATAAGCGAAAGCTCTCATGGATAGCCTGGAAAAAACTAACTACCTCAAAAGACACAGGTGGACTTGGCTTCCGTGACTTCAAAATTTTTAACCAAGCACTTCTTGCTAACCATGTTTGGACAATCATGAAGAGACCAGATAGTTTGATCTACCATCTACTAAAAGCAAGATATTTCAAAGATGGTAATTTTCTCTCCGCAACAAAGGGACACAAACCATCTTATGATTGGAATTCCCTGTGGTTTGGACGTGATCTGTTGGTTACCGGTGTCCAGTTTCAAATAGGAGATGGGAAGAACACTAAGTTGGGAGTTGATCCTTGGCTTCCAAGAATACCTCCTAGACTGCCTAGATTGGTTAATGAGAATGATATGGAAAAGAGTGTTAGGCTCTTAATTCATGAATCCTTGTCACAGTGGGATGATAGTGCTTTACAGAGGATTGTTGATCCTAGGGATCATCACTTGATACATAAAATTTATCTACCTCATACCCCAACAGAAGATGACCATCTCTGGTGTGGCACAAAAGATGGACAGTACAATGTTAAATCAGGATACTGGCAAGCGTTATCTCTGGCAACGGACGACAACACACCAAAAGCTCCGTTGGCTACTGTAACATCCGTGAACCAAAAACCCGGTTTAGAGGATTGCATCGGTCGATGCAAGAGGTGCATCGGTCGATGCAAGGGTAATTCTCTGCGTTTTGACTTAAGTCAAACGCTGCGTTTTGGTCAAAAGAGAAAAGAAAACCCTTAGGGTCGATGCTTTTGGTCTCATTTTCGTGGTGTGGCCGTTTTTGGAGAGAAGAAAAAGAGAGAAAATATTTTTGAGAGTTCTTGGTGATTTGTTGGAGATTTGGGGCGTTCCTGTAGAGATCTGTAGCTGGGATCGTTGTAGGAGCTTCCTGGGAGCGTGTTCTTGATTGTTTAAGGTTTAGTTTCTCCTGTGGCAAAGGTAAGTGCATAACCATGGCTTATCTAAGCTAGAGATCTCTCTGATTTGCTTGTTATGTGTTGTTAGGCTGGTTAGATTGTTATTTGAGACGTTGGGAAGCTTTCTTGTGGCTTGGGATCGAGTTTCGTGGTTGCAGGAACAAAGATCCGGCGAGAAGCTTCGGAGGAAAACGATGCTTGGCATTGCATCGGTCGATACACTTTATGCGTCGGTCGATGCAGATGCGAGGACGGTGCGTAAAATCTAGGGTTTTCGTGTTATGTCAAGCATGCGTCGGTCAATGCATATCTTGCATCGGTCGATGCAAGTTAACCTTGCATCGGTCGACGCAGATCTTGCGTCGGTCGACGCAACCTCCACCTGGTGTCGGTCGATGCATGTTGGTATCGGTCGATGCAGAGTCCTGGTTTGTTATTGTTGATTGTTGAATGTTGTTTGATGGTTAGAGATGTCTCTATTGCTTGTGTGTATAGCCCAGTAGATGGGAGGATTGCCTTACTGAGTGTTTATAAAATACTCATGCATTGCAATATGTGTTTGTGGTGCAGGTAAAGGCAAAGTGTGATCGTGGAATCAAGGCAATGAAGAGGAGGATGTTCTAGGGACTCGGTTTTGTGTTGTCTGGCATTGCTAGGTTGCTAGAGTTGGGTCATTAGAACATTGCTAGGTTGCTGGTTCTATGATTCCTGTTGTTTTGGATATTGATTATGTTGATGTTATGATTATTGGTTATTATTGGATTATTATTTGGATATTGATTGGTATTGCTTATTCCGCTGTTGGTTGTGATTGTGGTTAGGTGGCTAGTGGATATGGGACCACTAGTTGTAGTTTGTTTATTATATTATTAAAAAGGTCGGTCGTTTCAGCTACTAACCCTGAGATGGCTAAAGGAATATGGAAAATGGATATACCACCAAAACTCAAGCACTTCCTATGGCGTATAGCTTCCAAAGCACTGGGTGTAGCAGATAACTTAAGAAGAAGGAATATATTAGTCAATCCTTTTTGCTCTTGGTGCTGTATTGAACAGGAAACAAGTGAGCATATCCTGTTTTCATGTCCTCATGTCATTCCAATTTGGCGGGCAGCAGGTATACCAACGCATGTTATTGGTAACAAAAATCTATCGCTGGAACATAAACTTCAGTATCTGCTCCACCTCCATGGAGACGCCAATATCCCAAAGATTAACCAAATCCTTCCTTTTTGGTTAATGTGGCACATCTGGAAAAGCCGAAATGCCTTAGTATTTAACAAGAAATCAACTGATCAAGAGGTTACAGTAGGAAACGCGAAGCTTGACTCAGAGGAATGGTTGAATAATAAAACTGCTTCAGCTCAACTGGCTCATACAAGGCAACAAATCCAACCACGATGCCAAAAATGGAAGCCACCTGACTATTGGTGGGTAAAATGCAACTATGATGCCTCTCATCATGAAGGAGATCGGGCCTCTGGTATAGGTTGGATAATCCGGAATTCCTCAGGAATCTTTTTAGAAGGAGGAATGAGTAAATTTCCAGGACGCGCTACAGTAGAGGAAGCTGAATGCACAACACTATTATGGGCAATCCAATCAGCGTGGACACTGGGATTTCGAAATGTGGAGTTCATTGGTGATAATCATAACGTAGTTCAATTCATTACAGGTAATGCAAGTACTCTGAGATTTCAACACTATCTCAAGATGATGAGGCAATGGTGCTCTGTTTTTGACTCCATCAAATTTACTTTTAACCGCCGAGAGCATAATGTATGCGCAAATCTTTTAGCAAAACCGGCGACAGTTAATAGTAATCCATATATGTTGTATTCATCTTGTCCATCTTTTTTGTCTACTGCTGTAAACAATGATCTTATTTTCGGAACTTAATAAAGCTATTGGATGGAAAAAAAAAGATTACGTTTTTATTTTCCTTTTTTTTTTGGTAAGAGACTAAGAGTTGCCATAAAGATTTTAATTAATTTTGTTTAATTTCTGTTTTTAACAATAAAATCTCCAAATATTAGATTCTACTAGATAGATAAATATTCAACTTCTTCAAATAAAACTAAAACTAAAAAATTTTACACAAAAACATCAAATCATTATATTATTATAATAATACTATATTGGGTAACTGGGCAAGTTTTTGTTTTTTCTCCTCCTTAACTTTAATCATTATTTTTTTTTTGTCAACCATTAGGCCACAACTGGCCGGTCCACTAGCCAAATTCCTACATTCGTAGGAGCCGGGACTCGATCCCGGGTGTGATGGTGCCTTCTACAAATGGACTTACCTCCTCCCACTGTACTAAGGTCACTTCACCTTAGTACAAATTGAAATAATATTATATTATTAACTGTTTTGGAATATTATCAAATTGAAGGTTATGAATTAAAAATAATAATTGTATTTAAAAATAATAGTTAGAAAAGTTGTTTTCTAGATTTTTCTTTACATTGTTAAAGTATTCAATAACTTTTATTTTTTTTTTAATTATATTTTAGTGTTTATTGAAAAAAAAAAAATTTATTAGATTTTACATAGAAAATATGCTTTAGACCACCAAAATTCAAGGACCGGCCCTGGCCGCCACAGTGGTTGCAGAACAATCTGCACCCCGTCGGATAGATCAGGAAAAGAAAAAGGAGAAAAAAGAGAGAAGGAAGAGGAAGAAAGATAAGGGCAAAGGTATAAGCGATGGTTCCGGCAAAGACTCTCAAACCAAAGCAAGTCGTAAATGCTCGGCTGAAGAAGCTGGATTTGAGTCCCCATATCAGTTTCGAGTTGTAAGGAAGGACAACCTGTAACATCCGCGAACCGAAATCTCGGTTTAGGGGTTGCATCGGTCGATGCAAGGTTGGTTTTCTGCGGACGAGTTTAAGTTAAACGCTGCGCTTTGGGTTAGGAAAACCCTTAACTTGAGTTTTTGTCTCATTAGGCGAGTTTAGCCGTTTTTTAATTAATGAAGAGAGAAAAAGAGTTCTAAGTGTTCTTGGTGAAATCTTGGGAGTTTGTGGTTGTTCCTGTAGAGATCTGTAGCTGAGATCGTTGTAGGAGCTTCCTGAAAGTATTTTCTTGCTTGTTTGAGGTTCAGAATCGTCTTAGCAAAGGTAAGTGCATGACCATGGCTTATCTAAGCTTGAGATCTCTCTGATGTGCTTGTTGTGTGTTGTTAGGCTTGTAGATTGTTATTTGGGATGATAGGAAGCTTTCTTGTGGCTTGGGATCAAGTTTTTATGGTTGTAGGAACGAAGATCCGGCGAAAAGCTTCGGGGAAAACAATGCTCGGCATGTGCATCGGCCGATGCACTTTGTGCGTCGGTCGATGCAAGTGCGAGGACGGCGCGTAAAACCTAGGGTTTTCGTGCTATGTCGAGCATGCATCAGTCAATGCAATGGGAGTATCGGTTAATGCAAGTGAACCTTGCATCGGTCGATGCATATCATGTGTCCGTCGATGCAACCCCAACTGGTGTCGGTCGATGCAGAGTCCTGGTTTGTTATTATTGATTCTTGATTGTTCGTCTATGGTTAGAGATGTCTCTATTGCTTGTGTGTATAGCCCAGTAGATGGGATGATTGCCTTACTGAGTGTTTATAAAATACTCATGCATTGCAATTTGTGTTTGTGGTGCAGGTAAAGGCAATGTGTGATCGTGGAATCAAGGCAATGAAGAGGAGGATGTTCTAGGGACTCGATTGGTTGTTGTCTGGCATTGCAAGTTGCTAGAGTTGGATCATTAGAAATATTGCTAGGTTGCTGGATCTATGTTTTCTGTTGGTTGAATTTTGGATATTGTTTATGTGATAGCTAATGGATATTTATTGGATATTGGTATTTGTTATTCTGCTGTTGGTTGTGATTGTGGTTAGGTGGCTAGTGGGTATGGGATCACTAGTTGTAGTTTATTTATTATTATTATTATTATTATTATTATTATTATTATTATTATTATTATTATTATTATTATTATTATTATTATTATTATTATTATTATTATTATTATTATTATTATTATTATTATTATTATTATTATTATTATTATTATTATTATTATTATTATTATTATTATTATTATTATTATTATTATTATTATTATTATTATTATTATTATTATTATTATTATTATTATTTATTATTATTATTTTTTTTTTAAATGGGTGAGGTCGTTTCTGTTTGGTATCAGAGCCCTTACGGTTCTAGGTTTGGGTTCACTAGGCTTTGTGATGTAGATGTTTGGGATTTGCATGCCTTGGTTGAATATGTGAGTTAGTCAATTGTGTGTGGCATGGAGTTCTAGAACATCCTCTTCGAGCCTACTGTGTGATTCCACGGTGATCAGTTTATGTTTTTATGTTATATTAAGATTGCTTGTTAGCCTCTGTTCTTGGAAGTGCACTGGTTAAAGGTGTTTGAGTTGTTGGTCGTGGACGGGGACGTGGTTGTGGTCATGTTCGGGCGGGTCGCGAGGCCAGCGAGTGTTTGGTCCAGAGTTCCACGAGGACGTACGTCAGAGGGTCGCAAGCGTATCAGGAGGGACCAGAGAGGGTTACCCGGTGAGAATGCCGAGGGTGCTGGGAACCCAGGTGTGGGGTTACAGCAGGTGGAGCCCAGGTTCGAGATGATCGCTTGGTGGATCTGTTGGCGTGCTCTTGGAGCGGTTACCGAGAGGGGTACCAGTGGAGGCTCCAGTTGTGCCGCATGTGGCGGGATGCAGCCGAGGGCTGGGGATGTTGAGGACTTTCCATCTTATGTTAGGAGGATCGAGCAGTTGTAGATGACCGGTGCGAGCCTAGAGAGGCGGATATGTGGACATATGTAGTTGGAGCATATATTTCTCTGTTTGGTGGGTAATCCAGTTGGATATTAGAAGTTGAGTGGCCAGGTGTAACATTGCAATGTTATACTCGGACCACAGGAAATACTTTTGGTCGGAAGATGTTTATAGTCTTTAAGGATTGTTGCTATTGAGGGGATGGTGGTTTCCCTGAATACCGATAGCTAGAGGGGCTGGGGGCTCCGAGAGTGGTAGAGGGGATGATGTTTCCCTGAGGTGATGAGTAGTTCTCCCGCTACCGAGATCTTGAGGATTGTGGTCCAAGAGTGAGATGGTATAACTCGAAGACGCTGGTCTGAGAGTGAGATCGGTATGGCCCAAAGGTTGCGACCTAAGGGTGGAGGAGTTTCGAGCAAGCTATGGCTAGGACGTGCATATAAACATAACGACGGAATGTAGACCTTGAGAGTTGATGGTGGTTTAATCTTGGATTTTAGTTGTGTGGTCGTTGTGCTTACTGGTGTTGCTGGAGATCTAGCGGGTGCTGTGAGTGTGGTGACAGGTTTTGCTGAGACCGAGATGACCGTATTGCGGATTTACTGACAATGTTGTTGGAGAAGAGTTAGTAAGATGATTAGTTCTTATGAAATCTTGATGTGGAATAGGTTAAGAAATTATGTGATTGTAATTATGGAAAGTGTCATTGAAAAGGAAGAATAAAAAGATCCAAAAAAGGAAAGTTTCCATAAATAGAAAGTTCTATGAATAGTTGGGACTTGTCTATTTTTGGAAAGGGGATGTGAAATGCCGGAGAGGTGAAATGTTTAATAGATGACCTGAAGAATGGTCACAGATGAGATGATCAGTTCTCAAGGATTTTTTATTGGTGATATTCAGGTGGCGGCGAGGTGATGTTGGCATACTTGATTATTAGTTTAGTAGAGCTGAGGAAGTAACCAGAGGATTTGTTGAGAAGGGGATTCTTTCGACCCATCACTTTATCGTGGAGAGCGCCAGTGTTGTTTGTTAAGAAGAAGGACGGAAGTCTCCGCTTTTGTATAGATTAATGGGGTTTTAACCGGGTCACTATGAAGAACAAGTACCCTCTCCCTATGATCGATGAGTTTTTGGATCAGTTGAGGGGTGCTACTTGGTTCTCCAAGGTAGATCTGGCGTTGGGTTATCATCAGATACTGTAGATGAGGCAGATGTGAGGAAGACGGCTTTCAGGACGAGGTATGGGCATTGTGAGTTTGTGCTGATGCCTTTCGGGTTGGCTAACGCGACAGCAGCGTTAATGAGATTGATGAACAACGTGTTTCAGGAGTTCCTGAACGTGTCAGTCATCATTTTTATCGACGATATCCTGGTTTATTCTAAGAGTCCTGAGGAGCATGCAGTGCATTTGAGGGCAGTTCTGGAGAAGCTGCGGGAGCAGAAGTTGTTTGCTAAGTTGAGCAAGTGCAGTTTTTGGCAGGGTGAGATGTGTTTTCTGGGTCACATTGTTTCTGCAGAGGGAGTTTCTGTAGATCCGGAGAAGATTCAGGCTATCAGGGATTGGCCTAGACCGCAGAATGCCACAGAGATCAGGAGTTTCCTTGGTTTGGCAGGTTACTACAGGAGGTTTGTACAGAGTTTTGCAAGTAGGGCACGCCCTATGACTAAGTTGACAGGGAAGGATGTTCCTTTTGTTTGGTCACATGAGTGTGAGGAGGGCTTTGCAAGCATTGAGGAGATGTTGACTACTACACCAGTATTGGCTTTGCCTAAGCAGGGAGAACCCTATGTGGTTTATACTGATGCATCCCCTGTTTTAAAAATCCCCGCCTAGCACCGATTACGCCCCGTAAAATCGCTAGGCCCACCCTCTCCACCTCGATTAATAACTAATCCCCGCCTAGCATCAATTATCTGATTATACCGTCTAATCCGATTACTTCCCGCTTAATTTTGTATATACCAATGATTTTTGGAGCCAAATACAAATCAAATATATATTTTTTTTGTTATTTAGACATTTAAATTAAGAGTTTATGATGTTTTACAATAACTAATGTATAAACTTTTAATTAAAATCATAAAAATGTTTTAAAAAATAACGTTTTCATGTGTTTACGTAATTTTAAAGACCATCTTATAGTTTTATATATTATTTGATATTTTTCTTTTCACATAAATAGAATTATACATATATTTAGTACTATATATTTTTATTTTATTATTAATTTAATAAACTAACCCTAAAACTCGTCCCCGATTAATCCTTGTTTAATCTCTGATTTTCTCGCTAGGCGCTAGGCCCACCCCAACCGCCCCACTAGCGCCTAGCGATTTCTAAAACAGGGGATGCATCTAGAGTTGGTTTGGGGTGTGTGTTGATGCAGCATGGGAAGGTGATTGCCTAAGCTTCGCGGTAGTTGCGGACGCATGAGAGAAACTATCCTACTCATGATTTGGAGATGGCTGCTGTAGTTTTTGCCCCGAAGATTTGGAGATCTTATCTTTATGTTGCAAAGGTACAGGTGTTTACAGATCATAAGAGCCTAAAGTATATATTCACTCAGCCTGAGCTGAATTTGAGACAGAGACGGTGGATGGAGCTTGTGGCAGATTATGATTTGGAAATAGCTTATCACCCAGGTAAGGCTAACACGGTTGCAGATGCTCTGAGTCGGAAGAGGGTAGCTTCGACTCAGGAGAAAGAGATGGAGTCTCTGGTAGGAGAGATCAGTGCGTTGAGGTTGTGTGTTGTTTCTCAGGAACCATTGGGTTTGGAGGCGGTTGATAGAGCAGATCTTCTGAGTAGGGTGCGGTTGGCTCAGGAGATGGATTTGGGGCTGGTGAATGCCTCAAAGGATGTTTATTCAGAGTATCAGGTCTCAGATAATGGAACTATCTTGGTGCACGGTCGGGTTTGTGTGCCCAAGGATGAGGAGTTGAGGCAGGAGATCCTAAGAGAGGCTCATGCGAGCAAGTTTTCTATTCATCCAGTAGCGACTAAGATGTACCGTGATCTCAAGAGGTACTATCACTGGGTCGGGATGAAGAAGGATATAGCTAGTTGGGTCGCAAGGTACGATGTGTGTCAGCTAGTGAAGGCAGAGCATCAGGTTCCAGGCGGGTTACTGAAGAGTCTACCCATTCCTGAGTAGAAGTGGGATACGATCACGATGGATTTTGTGGTAGGATTGCTAGTGTCTCAGACTTTTGATGCTATTTGGGTCATTGTGGACCGGTTGACTAAGTCAGCACATTTTCTGGCCATTAAAAAGATTGATGGAGCAGCAGTCTTTGCTAAGAAGTATGTGAGGGAGATAGTCAAACTGCATGGGGTGCCAGCGAGCATTGTGTCTGACAGGGATTCTAAGTTCACTTCAGTGTTCTGGAAGGCATTTCAGGCAGAGATGGGCACTAAGGTGCATATGAGTACAACTTATCATCCCCAAACCGATCGACAGTCAGAGAGGACGATCTAAACGCTGGAGGATTTGCTGAGGATGTGTGTGTTGGATTGGGGTGGCCATTGGGTAGATCACCTGAACCTAGTAGAGTTTGCTTACAACAACAATTATCAAGTGAGTATTAAGATGGCTCTTTATGAGGCTTTGTATGGGAGACCATGCCGTACACCGTTATGCTGGACTCAAGTGAGGGAAAGGAGCATGTTCGGGGTGGATTTTGTTCAGGAGACCTCATAGAAGATTCGGGTGCTTAAGCTGAACATGAAAGAAGCTTAGGATCGGCAGAGGAGTTATGCTGATGAGAGGAGGAGAGAACTTGAGTTTCAGGTAGGAGACAGAGTGTACCTCAAGATGGCCATGTTGCAGGGTCCGAATAGGTCATTGACAGAGACTAAGTTGAGTCTGAGGTTTATGGGTCCGTTCAGAGTGGTTGAGCGGGTGGGACCGGTAACATATAGGCTGGAGTTGCTTGAGGTTATGCGTGCGTTCCATAAGGTTTTCTATATTTCTATGTTGCAGAAGTGTCTCCGTGAGGATGATTAGTTGTTGGCTAAGATTCATGAAGATCTTCAGCCTAACATGACTTTGGAGGCGAGACCAGTGAGGGTTCTCAGGAGGAGGATCAAGGAACTTCGGAAGAAGAAGATTCCTTTGATGAGAGTCCTTTGGGACTGTGACGGTGTTGAGGAGCAAACTTGGGAGCCTGAGGCGAGGATGAAGGCAAGATTTAAGAAGTCGTATGAGAAGCAAGCCGCGACTTGAGCTTGTCTAGCCTCGTCCCATCTGTAATCCGTGGCTGGAGCGGGAATGAAGTATTCCAGCCCATCTCTCTTGTTTACTTGGTCGCTTAGGGGTGGTTGGTTGTGCGACTAAGTAACAAGATGAGGTGGGGTTAGGGGTACAAAATTTCTGCGAGGCGGTGGTTTTGAGAGAAATTTTCCTGAAATAGAAGTTTCTAAGTGGAAAGTTCTAAAAATGGAAAGTTTTATATGAGTTAGAATTTGTCCATTTTTAGTGGTTGTGAGCCTTGGATGGGCTTGTGTGGCCTTAGTGGCGGACTTTTGAGTCATTGTGCCGTGTGTGGCGGTCTTTTGAGACATTGTGTGACCTTTGTGGCGGGCTGTTTAGCTAATTGTGTGGCCTTTGTGGCGGGCTGTTTAGCTAATTGTGTGGCTTTTGTGGCAGGCTGTTTAGTCAATGTTGCATGTTTAGGCGGTCCTTCAGGACGAGTGGTCTTTGTGACGGTCCTTTAGGACAAGTGGTCTTTGTGACGGTCCTTCGGGACGAGTGGCCTTGGTGGCGGTCCTGTTTAGGACATTTGTTTGGCTTTGGTGGCAGTCCTGTTTAGGACATTTGTTTCGCCTTGGTGGTGGTCCTATTTAGGACATTTTTTGACCTTCGTGGCGGCCCTTGTGGCATGTATGTGATCCATGCGTGGTCATGAGGTATTCTAGTGAGGGGATATGTGGTTTGTAGGACATTGTGATGTTTTACGTGAGCCATGGGAAGGAAACCTGGATAGGGATAGGACTCAGACGTGTTCAGAATTGTTTGCTTGCGACTCTTGGGGGACTTTGATTCTCCTAGTACTGCCATATTCCAAGACTTTTTGGCTTGGGAGTATGGTTGGTATATCGACTTCGGATGACGATCCGGGGGCGCGCTGTAGGGTGGCAACCCGAGAGACAAATATTGGACTTCCTTATACATTATGGCATGCACGCTTAGGCCTGATGAAGCCAATAAAAACTCAAGGTTGAGACCTATAAGTAAAGGAAAGTCCAAAAGTTGAGAGCAAATAATGCCTTGAGCGTGAGTCTATCACCTAGAGGTGACCTTTCGTAGATTGGTCAAAGGAGTGCAAGCCGTGGAGACGGTTGCACGGGAGTCCTTGGCTGATGGTTGTTCAAGATTCGAGGACGAATCTATGTTGGTGGGGGAGAATTGTAACATCCGCGAACCAAAATCCCAGTTTAGGGGTTGCATCGGTCGATGCACTATGTGCATCGGTTGATGCAAGGTTGGTTTTCTGCGGATGAGTTTAAGTTAAACGATGCATTTTGGGTTAGGAAAACCCTTAACTCGAGTTTTTGTCTCATTAGGCATGTTTAGCCGTTTTTGAGAGAAAGGAAGAGAGAAAAAGAGTTCTAAGTGTTCCTGGTGAAATCTTGGGAGTTTGAGGCTGTTCCTGTAGAGATCTGTAGCTGAGATCGTTATAGGAGCTTCCTGGAAGTGTTTTCTTGCTTGTTTGAGGTTCAGAATCGTCTTGGCAAAGGTAAGTGCATGACCATGGCTTATCTAAGCTGGAGATCTCTCTGATTTGCTTGTTATGTGTTGTTAGGCTTGTAGATTGTTATTTGGGACGTTTGGAAGCTTTCTTGTGGCTTGGGATTAAGTTTTTATGGTTGTAGGAACGAAGATCCTGCAAGAAGCTTCGGGGAAAACAATGCTCGGCATGTGCATCGGTCGATGCAAGTGCGAGGACGGCGCGTAAAACCTAGGTTTGCGTGCTATGTCGAGCATGCGTCAGTTAATGCAATGGGAGTATTGGTCGATGCAAGTGAATCTTGCATCGGTCGATGCATATCATGTGTCGGTCGATGCAACCCCAACTGGTGTCGGTCGATGCAGAGTCATGGTTTGTTATTGTTGATTCTTGATTGTTGGTTGATGGTTAGAGATGTCTTTATTTCTTGTGTGTATAGCCCAGTAGATGGGAGGATTACCTTACTGAGTGTTTATAAAATATTCATGCATTCCAATTTGTGTTTGTGGTGCAGGTAAAAGCAAAGTGTGATCGTGAAATCGAGGCAATGAAGAGGAGGATGTTCTAGGAACTCGATTGGTTGTTGTCTAGCATTGCTAGGTTGTTAGAGTTGGGTCATTAGAAACATTGCTAGGTTGCTGGTTCTATGTTTTCTGTTGGTTGAATTTTGGATATTGTTTATGTGATAGCTATTGGATATTTATTGGATATTGGTATTTGTTATTCTGCTGTTGGTTGTGATTGTGGTTAGGTGGCTAGTGGATATGGAACCACTAGTTGTAGTTTATTTATTATTATTATTATTTTTTATTAAAAAAAAATGGGTTGGGTCGTTTTACAACCGAACTGACCAGTTCGTTTTTGACTACTTTGGGGAAGTTCTTCTTTTCATGAATCGGGCAGCCACTGGTGAACTTTGCCAAAATCTGAAGATCTCCTCAGTTATTCTTCCTGAGCCGAGCGAGTTTGAGTTCGAAAAGCAATATCTTTATTTCGCCCAATCCTTGCTTCAACTATGATTTGTCTGAACATGTCCTTTCTGAACATGTAGACCTCCGCCCGTGCTAACTCCATGGCTTTGATGTACGATAGGTGACTTTAATCGCTATCGACCTTCAAATTTCACTTTCAGAGGATGAAAGAATGCTTCGACCGGCTCCGTATCACGGACGAACTCAAAGAGTCGAAGATTTACGAGTTTGAGGGTGCTATAGTTAAGAAGGATGAAGCCATCGCTCAGTTTGAGCAGGGGATTTCCGACCTGGATTCCCGCGGGAAAGTTCTTGAGGAAGAAAAGTCCAATCTGCAGAGGATTGCCTATATGCATACTGAGGTGATTGTTTCTTTGAGGCGAATTCAATTCCTAGAAGTAACGAACCAGGAATAATCTCTAGTGGCGACTTCACACCTAGAGATGTGAAACCCTTCAATGTGAGCGAGCATACAGATGACTCCGAAATTGTCAAAGCTCACGCATTCGTCAATCAGGTAGATATATGTGTACTCTTTTCAGATTTATATGCTTGTTCGCATTTTAACACTATTGTATTTTCAGATCGGAATTATGCATTAAGAACAATGCCGCGATCTCCAATACTTTCATTTGAAGAAGCAAAGAATTGATAATTGCCTAGCGGAACTGGAAGTGAAAGTCGCTGCGCTAAAGGTAAAGAAAAGGAAGATCAAATGTTGTCTCGATGAAGCTCAACAGAAAGCCAGGGCATTAGAGAACCGTCCCGAGGAATGGGAGAGAGTCGGGCTGCAACTATTGTGGCCTATGCCAAACCGACACAAGATGAATGTGCAGGAGGTTGCCGTTGGGCATGCCCAAGTTTAAATTAACTTAGGCAGACTAGATAAAACTGTTGCATGAATTGAAGTGTCAGTTTTTATTTCTATTCAGAACTTTACAAGTAGCAGGACGTCTCCCGGTTTACACCAAGTAATACTATGTAAAACAATGTGGAGAAGACTCCATAATTAAGTAATTTTTTCCTGAGCAATGCGCGCTTTTGCGAAGGGTGAGATATTGGGCTCGGCTTACCTCCTTTGTTGTAGTTCGAAGGTCGGATTGTGAAATAACACTCTAGATTGTGATGATCAACCTGCGTCACAACGCATTAACTCTTAGTCAAGGGATAAGCCGAACCCAGAGTTTAATTTCGCACCAGGATATCGATAAATTTTTTAAAGTGGAATATGAGTTCGGTTCCGAACTGTCTTTTTTTTTTTAAACGGTTTACGTTTTTGGGTCTCGGTTATTGTGTTGTGGTTATGTTTATACGTTGTTGGAACCTTGTATAGACGCATGCTAGGTTGTTGGATAGAATGATTATGAATGATATTGTATTGACGATATATATTGGAGATGAGTATGATTTTATGTATTCCGATGTGCATTTTATTGTTATTATGGGTGGTTAGTGACGTTGATGGTTTTGGTTTAATTAAGTAGTATGAGATACTTAATTATATATTATATAAAAAAATCGGTTGGGTTGTTTCAGTTTGGTATCAGAGCCCTTACGATTCTTGGGCAGGTTAATGGATGGTTTAGAGTGGTTTAGAAATTTAATTGGTTGATGCATGATGCTGTGTGATGAAATTTATTATTAGTGGTTAGTCAATTTGCATTTGGTATGGAGTCCTAGTATCATCCTCTCCGAGCCTTCAATGAGATTCCACGGTAAGTTGTGTGTTTGAGTATGTGGTTTCAATTGTGTGCTTAGCCTTCTCTCGTGGTAGAGCAAATAGTTAGAGTTAGAGCAGTTGCTGGTCATGGACACGGACGTAGTCGTTGTTGTGATAGAGGCAGAGACCCAGTTGCTAGTGATACCGTGGATCAGAGTGTGACGGTGGACGGCTTCAGCGAGTCGCAGGCATTCCAGGATGGGTCCATGAGTGTGGCCGGTGGTGGTACCAATGGGGCCGTAGGCGTCGGTGGAACTGGTGTTGGTGGTGTCGGTGCCGGGTTGGCCAGTGGTACTAGACTTACATTTGCGGAAGTTCCAGTAGGTACAGCCCCTTGTGGAGGTATTGACCTAGCGGGCTTGTTGGGGCAGCTGTTGGAGCGGTTGCCGGGAGTTGTACAGGCGTAGGCTCCGGAAGTGCTACCTGTGGCGGTGGAGGTGCAGCAGCCGGTGGCTGCAGGAGAAGGAGTCCATTCCCAGTACGTCACCATACTTAGGGAGATGGGAATGATCAATACTGAGCGTTTCCCGGGTGGTATCGACCCTACAGCTACAGATGTGTGGAGGACAAGAGTGAAAGCAACTTCCAGTCTTTCAGATGTCCTCAGGAGTAATGGGTGGACATAGGGTTTGCAACCTAGTAGGCGATGCTCACTTGTGGTGGAGGTTTGTGGCGGCCACGAGGGCGCGGAGTGAGATGACTCTAGTTGACTTCATGGAGGAGTTCAACCGCAAGTATTTTCCTCGAGAGGCGCTAGACTTGATGGAGGTGCAGTCTTGCAGTTGGCGTAGGGGACTCGTTCTGGTGTATGGGGGCCGAGCGATGGAGTCTGAGGAGTCTAAGGTCAGAAAGTTCATGAGGGTGCTTCGTGACGACTTGAAGGTCCATTGTAGGAGTTACGCCACGAGGGCGGAGCTGGTGGAGACCGCAGCTGAAATCGAGGATGAACTGAGGGAGCAGGTCGGGGTGGTTAGTCCAACCGTTCAGACATAGGAGACGCTAGAGCAGAGCATTCCGAGCAAGGGAAACAAGCTGGTGCAAGGACATAAGAGGATGCGAGAGGACACACCAGTGACAAACCAAGGTGGTCAGGGATTCTACGGGTGTGGGAGCATGGATCATAGGTTGGTGACTTGTCCCATGAGGAGTGGGATGAAAGGAAACATTTGAGTGTGCTTCTACTGCAGAGAGGTGGGGCATATCCGGCCTCAGTGTCCAAAGTTTCAACAGATAACGGTGGCAGAAAAGCAGACGAAGGAAGGGCTAAGCACTCATCCTGAAGTTTAGATTCTTTCTTGTTTTTGTTGGTTTTGAAGTATTTTATTTTGGATTTGTAAACGATTGTTGCATTTGAAGACTTAATAAGATGATTAGTTCTTATGGAATCTTTATGTGTAATGGTTTAAATGATTATGCGGTTCTGGAAATGGAAAGTTTTATGAATAATTATAACTTGTCTATTTCGGTAAGAGCATATGTAAACACCCAAGTGGCGGGGATTTTCTATAGTTGGCCTGAAGAGTGGTCATGGTGGTGGTGATATTCCAGTGAGGGAATATGGTGGTTAGTAGGACATTGCGATGTTTACGCAAACCATGAGAGTTAGTTCCAGTCGAGAGATGTTTGTAGGCGTTATGACTTGTTTGCTCATGAGGAGATGATTAGTTCTCCTGGGGAGATGAGTAGTTCTCTGGAGGAGATGATTATCTCTCCTGAGGAGATGAATAGTTCTTCGGAGGGGATGATTAGTTCTCCTGGTGCACAGCGGGCTTGAGGGGTTGCAACCCTGAGAGCGGTATAGGAGATGATTAGTTCTCCTAGAGGATGATTAATTCCTTGGAGGGGATGATTAGTTCCCTTGGTACCGAAATCTCGAGGCT
Organism: Camelina sativa; assembly: GCF_030686135.1. Taxonomy (NCBI): domain Eukaryota; kingdom Viridiplantae; phylum Streptophyta; class Magnoliopsida; order Brassicales; family Brassicaceae; genus Camelina; species Camelina sativa. The sequence goes on along the minus strand of NC_141896.1, from coordinate 28,148,500 downwards.
GACGATCCAAGAGTGAGACTGTATGGCTCGAGGATGACGGTCTAAGAGTGCAGGCAGTGCAGTTCGAAGGTTGCGACATGAGTATGTATGAGTGAGGGGCAAACAATGTCTAGGACGTGGATATGAGCATAGTGACTAGATGTAGATCTCGAAGGTCGGGAGTGATCTTTGGTTTTGGGTTGTGCTGATCTGTGGGGTCAGGTTATGTGGACTGCTGGCTCACGTGGTGGTGGGAACTGTTGCAACAGTTGCACCAGGAACCTTGGGTGACATGCGGGCCGTGGTGGCGGTTTCACAGAAGCCTTTGGTAGATGGACGGTACTGCGGGATTCGAGGATGAATCCTTGTTGGTGGGAGAGAATTGTAACACCCGTGAACCGGATTCTCGATTTAGGGAGTGCATCGATCGAAGCAAGGTTCGGTTTGTGCGGTACGACTAAGTGAAACACTCAATTTGGCTGTGTTCTGGGTTGGAAGCCCTAGGGGCTGTGTATAAATGGGAAACTCGACGAGTTAGTGTGGGTTTTAGCCTTTTATCGTTTCTGGAAGTTGAGAGAAAGAGAGATTTCTGTAAAATCATTTTGTGAGTCTTGTGTGCCTGTTTCTGGAGGGATATGTCTGCAGGAAGGGAGATCTGAACGTGGAGTGACGTTTGGAGGCTTCTAGAAGGCTTGGATTTTGCTGTTCTTCGTCCTTTTCTTTCTAAATCAAGGTGAGTGCGGGACCATTGCTTATTTAAGCAATTGGATGTGTGTTTTTGTGTGTTTGGAGATCGTTTCGGCGATGCTTCGCGCGACTGCATCGATCAATGCAGTTAGAGATTTGATGGAGATGATGGACATTGCATAGGTCGATGTAGTTAGGGATTTGATGGAGACGATGGACATTGCATCGGTCGACACAACTAGGGATTTGGAGGTTGCTTCGACCGATGCACTCCTTGCGTCAGTCGATGTAAGTGGTGTGTATGTCAACGCAATATTGCAGAGTCACAGATGTGTTCAGAATTGTCCGGTTTGCTTGTTTTGTGTATTGTTTGTGTTTGTCTTTTTTCTTGTGTGTATAGCCTAGTAGATGGGAGGATCGCCTCATTGAGTATTTGTGATAATACTCTTGCATCTCCATTGTTGTTTGTGGTGTGCAGGTATGTGACGTGGAATCATGGCGATGAGGAGGATGATCTAGGGTCTCGGTTATTGTGTTGAGGTTATGTTTATATGTTGTTGGAACCTTGTATAGAAGCATGCTAGGTTGTTGGATAAAATTGTTAGGATTGATATTATATTGACGATATATATTGGAGATTAGTATGATTTTATTATTCTGTTTGTGCTTGTTATTGGTATTTTGGGTGGTTAGTGATGTTGATATTGTTGGTTTAATTAAGTAGCAAGTGATGCTTAATTATATATTATAAAAAAACGGGTCGGATTGTTTCAATAGCCATTTTGAAAACTGTATTATATTTTTTATTTTATTTGATATTTTCTATTAATATGGATATAACTATACATATATTTAATAGTAACATTTTTTATTTTTATTATTAATATAATAAAATAACTTTAAAACTTGTCACAGTTAATCCTTGTTAAATTTCTGAATTTTTAAACAAGGCTTCTATGTACGAGGATTTGATTTCACTGTTATTTGATCTATCTAGTTTTCTGCAACGAAAAAAATAATCCTGTATTTTTGTGGCAAAATTAAATAATATAGATTTTTTTGGAATTTCTTTCCAAATATAGTAACTCAGTCACAATGCCGTTGACGGCCGATGATGATAGAAAATTGGAAAAAAATTAATAGTTCATGTTTTTTCGTCAGGTAAAAAATATTTCACTTATTTTTATGGTGAAGAAAAAAGTTCATATTTTTCTGGTAAATATTAAATCTATATACTTATTTAAGAAACCCTTTAAACAAATAACCTTACTCCATGTAAAATATTACACAAAATGCCACTATATTTTAATACAAAATATAATAACAGAATCTTAATATTAATTATTTATAACCTGAAAATGATTATCCAAAAAATAGTAATTATTAATTTATTAGATTACAAGAAATCATTAATAAAATTATTTTGAAATTATTTTATAAAATAATAATAAAATTATTTCGAAATTATGTAATAAAATAATTAAACAGATTCTATTTATTGTTTTAGAAATCTTAGGAAATAATAACAAACTATTTAGAAAACTATAAAACTTAAATTTATTTATAAAACTAAGATTAAATATTTACATATCTAAATCATTTAATAATAATAAATATATATTAAAATTAGGATACAACATTTTTTATATTTTTAAAATATATCTATATACTTATTTAAGCTATGTTGTTAAAAATTTAACCAGTTCAGATGTGACATATTACGAAAATGCTATTATATTTTAATTATTCTAATAACTAACAAAAGAAAATTTTAGATTTGTTTACAAAATAATAAAACTCTATTTATTGTTTCATAAATCTTAGGAAATAATAACAAACTATTTAATTGGCTAAAACTTAATTGTTTATACACAATATTCACTATATAAATAATACTAAGTGTATAATATTGATAATATACATAACCTAATTGTAATTTTCACCTATAAAATTAATATACAACATGTTATACCAGTAACTTCAATTTGTAAATTTGGTATATTAAGATCTCTAAACACGATCACATCAATTTATAATACCAAATCACGGGTCAATACATGTTTTGTTAGATTTTTTTGGCTTTACCGAATGTATAATTAACGAATTTGATATTGCACCAAACCAAAATAGTAGTACCAACTAAGGGTCGAAATCAGAGTATGACCTTAAGTAAATTAAATATATGATTTTATAAAATGTATAGGATTAATAAATTTTCTACTATTATGTTGTAACAAACAAATCCAAATTTACATAAATATTTCCTCACGCTGGTAACATTATTCTACACAATATTAACGTGTATTTATGAGTAGGGTAATAAAACGGGTAATGAGACGGGTAACGAGAAGATCAAAAATTAAATTAATATCCGATACTCGATCATTATTCATGGATAATATAATTATTATACCCTTCACTCGACCCTAAAGCTGCGGGTACCTTTTTCGGGACGGATACAAACCGAAAAACAGGCCTAATACGGTATCGGTAGTAGTTTCCAGGCTACCTATTAGTAGTTTAATATGAATCAAAATTCACTATATAGTACTATATTATATAACATGTAAATGAATGATACAACATAAACATAATATTAACAAATAACAAAATAAAAAAACATTTCTCGCGCTACCAGCGCGGGTTATTATCTAGTAATTTGTGTATTTTTGAGGAATTTCCCCCTTTTTTAAATAAAGTATTTTTTTTTTTTGTTAGCCAGTTTGCTAATGAAATCTGATAAATTTTGCACGCTGGCTTTTATTTTTTGAACTAATACATAGATTGATTTAAATTCCTAAATAATAATCAAAGCAATTAATCATATACCATCAATGGTTATAAATTCTGTTTATATAGGCAAGATTTGTTTTTATCATGCATGTAGACAATACATAAAAGCAGAGATACTATAAAAAGATATTATATAATTATTAGTGACTATATAATTATGTAGACATTGATTATGTCCATTTTTTGTAACAATATATATAGCCCGATACCATTACAACACAATTCATACTAACATCTTCCTAGTAAGCGATTCATTTTTATCTATTTTAATTTCTACTTCACAGTCTTCACAGTTTATAACACCATCATACTGACAACTTATTTCATTTTATGCAAAGGTATATATATAAATAGTTTGGTGAGTAATTGTAAAAAATGTCGGTGAAGGCTAGAGCAACACAGCGAATTCTGATGGAACTCAAGGCCATGAAATCCAAAGACTCTTTGTACAGTATTGGTTAGTAGTTTTTGTTTTCTCTCTTTACATTATATAAATAAATTGTATTCACATTTCTTAATGTAAATAACATGTTTGTAGTCACAATCACACTTATACGTAAACTATTAGAATTTTTCTAGGTGTCAACTATAATAATATTGTTTGTTGGTGATATGTATCAATATAGGTTTAGAAGAAACAAAAGGTACAAAAGAAACAAAAGGTACAGAAGAAACAAATGTATTCAAATGGAAGACAACGATTTACGGACCCGAAGGTACTCCCTATGTTGGTGGCATCTTTCAGATCCGCATTGAGTTTCCTAATGACTATCCTTTTAAACCACCCAAGGTAGGTTATATATTTATAAAAATATTGTATTTTGATAGAGATTAACTTTCGTTTTTTAACTACAAAAGTAAATATGTTTTACGTTTTTTCTTTCTTATATAGTTTACTTTCGAAACACGGATTTACCATCCAAATATCAATTCCAATGGATCGATTTGTCTTGACATTCTTAAAGACAAGTGGACTCCTTCTCTCACCGTTGAAAAGGTTCAAAAACTCTACTCAAATATTTTGTTTTTATATTGTTCACTTTGTGCTTTCTCATTATGTTTCATTGTCTTTCATCATTGAGTATTAATTTTGTTAATATATATACAACAGGTGCTCCTATCCATAACTTCACTATTGGCGGCCCCAAACCCAGATGATCCTCTTGTACCTGAGATTGGGAAGCAGTTTAAGAATGATAGATTCAAATTTGATCAGACAGCCCGAAAATGGACTGAACAACATGCTTATAAATAAGAACTTATATATATATATAGTTGTTTTCGTCATATATCTCCTATTTATTAGCCATCAAAACTGTTTCCTTTGATATATTATTGTGTACTTATCATATATTATAAATAAAAGTCACATTCTTCGTTTAGATTTTTCGTTCTCCTCAAAGTGAATATAAATATTTGAATCGAAACCTTAATACTCATGCAAGAAAACTCGAAGCTTGATTAAAACTTAAATAGTTGTTTTCTTATTTCATATCTTAATTATTGACCATCAACTGATTCCTATAATATTTATCCGTTTCGATTTTTGTGACATTCTCCTTTTAGGTTTTTGTTCTCTACAAAATAGTTGAATCGAATCAGTATAATCGGTTTGATGAGTACATAATTCTTTCCGTCTAATTTTTATGTTTGTTTCACCGAAAAAATACTTGAGAAACAAAAAATGTTATAAGAGTGACTTGAGAAACAGAGTTCCATGAGGAGGTACGTCAGAGGGTCGTAAGCGTATCAGGAGGGACCAGAGAGGGTTAGCCGGTGAGAATGCCGAGGGTGCTGGGAACCCAGGTGTGGGGTTGCAGCAGGTTGAGCCCAGGGTCGAGATGATCGCTTGGTGGATCTGTTGGCGTGCTCTTGGAGCGGTTACCGAGAGGGGTACCAGTGGAGGCTCCAGTTGTGCCGCATGTGGCGGGGTGCAGCCGAGGGCTGGGGATGTTGAGGACTTTCCATCTTATATTAGGAGGATCGAGCAGTTGTAGATGACCGGTGCGAGCCTAGAGAGGCGGATATGTGGACATATATAGTTGGAGCATATATTTCTCTGTTTGGTGGGTAATCCAGTTGGATATTAGAAGTTGAGTGGGCAGGTGTAACATTGCAATGTTATACTCGGACCACAGGAAATACTTTTGGTCGGAAGATGTTTATAGTCTTTAAGGATTGTTGCTATTGAGGGGATGGTGGTTTCCCTGAATACCGATAGCTAGAGGGGCTGGGGGCTCCGAGAGTGGTAGAGGGGATGATGTTTCCCTGAGGTGATGAGTAGTTCTCCTGCTACCGAGATCTTGAGGATTGTGGTCCAAGTGTGAGATGGTATAACTCGAAGACGCTGGTCTAAGAGTGAGATCGGTATGGCCCAAAGGTTGCGACCTATGGGTGGAGGAGTTTGGAGCAAGCTATGCCTAGGACGTGCTTATAAACATAACAACGGAATGTAGACCTTGAGAGTTGATGGTGGTTTAATCTTGGATTTTAGTTGTGTGGTCGATGTGCTTACTGGTGTTGCTGGAGATCTAGCGGGTGCTGTGAGTGTGGTGACAGGTTTTGCTCAGACTGAGATGACCGTATTGCGGATTTACTGACAATGTTGTTGGAGAAGAGTTAATAAGATGATTAGTTCTTATGAAATCTTGATGTGGAATAGGTTAAGAAATTATGTGATTCTAATTATGGAAAGTTTCATTGAAAAGGAAGAATAGAAAGTTCCAAAAAAGGAAAGTTTCCATAAATAGAAAGTTCTATGAATAGTTGGGACTTGTCTATTTTTGGAAACGGGATGTGAAATGCCGGAGAGGTGAAATGTTTAATAGATGACCTGAAGAATGGTCACAGATGAGATGATCAGTTCTCAAGGATTTTTTATTGGTGATATTCAGGTGGCGGCGAGGTGATGTTGGCATACTTGATTATTAGTTTAGTAGAGCTGAGGAAGTAACCAGAGGATTTGTTGAGCAGGGGATTCTTTCGACCTATCACTTTATCGTGGAGAGCGCTAGTGTTGTTTGTTAAGAAGAAGGACGGAAGTCTCCGCTTGTGTATACATTAATGGGGTTTGAACCGGGTCACTATGAAGAACAAGTACCCTCTCCCTATGATCGATGAGTTTTTGGATCAGTTGAGGGGTGCTACTTGGTTCTCCAAGGTAGATCTGGCGTTGGGTTATCATCAGATACTGTAGATGAGGCAGATGTGAGGAAGACGGCTTTCAGGACGAGGTATGGGCATTATGAGTTTGTGCTGATGCCTTTCGGGTTGACTAACGCGACAACAGCGTTAATGAGATTGATGAACAGCGCGTTTCAGGAGTTCCTGGACGTGTCAGTCATCATTTTTATCGATGATATCCTGGTTTATTCTAAGAGTCCTGAGGAGCATGCAGTGCATTTGAGGGCAGTTCTGGAGAAGCTGCGGGAGCAGAAGTTGTTTGCTAAGTTGAGCAAGTGCAGTTTTTGGCAGGGTGAGATGTGTTTTCTGGGTCACATTGTTTCTGCAGAGGGGGTTTCTGTAGATCCGGAGAAGATTCAGGCTATCAGGGATTGGCCTAGACCGCAGAATGCCACAGAGATCAGGAGTTTCCTTGGTTTGGTAGGTTACTACAGGAGGTTTGTACAGAGTTTTGCAAGTAGGGCACGCCCTATGACTAAGTTGACTGTGAAGGATGTTCCTTTTGTTTGATCACAGGAGTGTGAGGAGGGCTTTGCAAGCCTTGAGGAGATGTTGACTACTACACCAGTATTGACTTTGCCTGAGCAGGGAGAACCCTATGTGGTTTATACTGATGCAATCATGCATCTAGAGTTGGTTTGGGGTGTGTGTTGATGCAGCATGGGAAGGTGATTGCCTACGCTTCGCGGTAGTTGCGGACGCATGAGGGAAACTATCCTACTCATGATTTGGAGATGGCTGCTGTAGTTTTTGCCCCGAAGATTTGGAGATCTTATCTTTATGTTGTAAAGGTACAGGTGTTTACAGATCATAAGAGCCTAAAGTATGTATTCACTCAGCCTGAGCTGAATTTGAGACAGAGACGGTGGATGGAGCTTGTGGCAGATTATGATTTGGAAATAGCTTATCACCCCGGTAAGGCTAACACGGTTGCAGATGCTCTGAGTTGGAAGAGGGTAGCTTCGGCTCAGGAGCAAGAGATGGAGTCTCTAGTAGGAGAGATCAGTGCTTTGAGGTTGTGTGCTGTTTCTCAGGAACCATTGGGTTTGGAGGCGGTTGATAGAGCAGATCTTCTGAGTAGGGTGCGGTTGGCTCAGGAGATGGATTTGGGGCTGGTGAATGCCTCAAAGGATGTTGATTCAGAGTATCAGGTCTCAGATAATGGAACTATCTTGGTGCACGGTCGGGTTTGTGTGCCCAAGGATGAGGAGTTGAGGCAGGAGATCCTAAGAGAGGGTCATGCGAGCAAGTTTTCTATTCATCCAGTAGCGACTAAGATGTACCGTGATCTCAAGAGGTACTATCACTGGGTCGGGATGAAGAAGGATATAGCTAGTTGGGTCGCAAAGTACGATGTGTGTCAGCTAGTGAAGGCAGAGCATCAGGTTCCAGGCGGGTTACTGAAGAGTCTACCCATTCCTGAGTAGAAGAGGGATATGATCACGATGGATTTTGTGGTAGGATTGCTAGTGTCTCGGACTTTTGATGCTATTTGGGTCATTGTGGACCGGTAGACTAAGTCAGCATATTTTCTGGCCATTAAAAAGACTGATGGAGCAGCAATCTTTGCTAAGAAGTATGTGAGGGAGATAGTCAAACTGCATGGGGTGCCAGCTAGCATTGTGTCTGACAGGGATTCTAAGTTCACTTCAGTGTTCTGGAAGGCATTTCAGGCAGAGATGGGCACTAAGGTGCATATGAGTACAACTTATCATCCCCAAACCGATGGACAGTCAGAGAGGACGATCTAGACGCTGGAGGATTTGTTGAGGATGTGTGTGTTGGATTGGGGTGGCCATTGGGTAGATCACCTGAACCTAGTAGAGTTTGCTTACAACAACAATTATCAAGCGAGTATTAAGATGGCTCTTTATGAGGCTTTGTATGGGAGACCATGCCGTACACCGTTATGCTGGACTCAAGTGAGGGAAAGGAGCATGTTCGGGGTGGATTTTGTTCAGGAGACCTCAGAGAAGATTTGGGTGCTTAAGCTGAACATGAAAGAAGCTTAGGATCGGCAGAGGAGTTATGCTGATGAGAGGAGGAGAGAACTTGAGTTTCAGGTAGGAGACAGAGTGTACCTCAAGATGGCCATGTTGCAGGGTCCGAATAGGTCATTGACAAAGACTAAGTTGAGTCTGAGGTTTATGGGTCCGTTCAGAGTGGTTGAGCGGGTGGGACCGGTAACATATAGGCTGGAGTTGCCTGAGGTTATGCGTGCGTTCCATAAGGTTTTCTATATTTCTATGTTGCAGAAGTGTCTCCGTGAGGATGATTAGTTGTTGGCTAAGATTCATGAAGATCTTCAGCCTAACATGACTTTGGAGGCGAGACCAGTGAGGGTTCTCAGGAGGAGGATCAAGGAACTTCGGAAGAAGAAGATTCCTTTGATGAGAGTCCTTTGGGACTGTGACGGTGTTGAGGAGCAAACTTGGGAGCCTGAGGCGAGGATGAAGGCAAGATTTAAGAAGTGGTTTGAGAAGCAAGCCGCGACTTGAGCTTGTCTAGCCTCGTCCCATCTGTAATTCGTGGCTGGAGCGGGAATGGAGTATTCCAGCCCATCTCTCTTGTTTACTTGGTCGCTTAGGGCTGGTTGGTTGTGCGACTAAGTAACAAGATGAGGTGGGGTTAGGGGTACAAAATTTCTGCGAGGCGGTGGTTTTGAGAGAAATTTTCCTGAAATAGAAGTTTCTAAGTGGAAAGTTCTAAAAATGGAAAGTTTTATATGAGTTAGAATTTGTCCATTTTTAGTGGTTGTGAGCCTTGGATGGGCTTGTGTGGCCTTAGTGGCGGACTTTTGAGCCAATTGTGTGGCTTTTGTGGCGGGCTGTTTAGTCAATGTTGCATGTTTAGGCGGTCCTTCGGAACGAGTGGTCTTCGTGACGGTCCTTTAGGACAAGTGGTCTTTGTGACGGTCCTTCGGGACGAGTGGCCTTGGTGGCGGTCCTGTTTAGGACATTTGTTTGGCTTTGGTGGCGGTCCTGTTTAGGACATTTGTTTCGCCTTGGTGGCGGTTCTGTTTAGGACATTTTTTTGACCTTCGTGGCGGCCCTTGTGGCATGTATGTGATCCATGCGTGGTCATGAGGTATTCCAGTGAGGGGATATGTGGTTTGTAGGACATTGTGATGTTTTACGTGAGCCATGGGAAGGAAACCTGGATAGGGATAGGACTCAGACGTGTTCAGAATTGTTTGCTTGCGACTCTTGGGGGACTTTGATTCTCCTAGTACTGCCATATTCCAAGACTTTTTGGCTTGGGAGTATGGTTGGTATATCGACTTCGGATGACGATCCGGGGGCGCGCTGTAGGGTGGCAACCCGAGAGACAAATATTAGACTTCCTTATACATTATGGCATGCACGCTTAGGCCTGATGAAGCCAACAAAAACTCAAGGTTGAGACCTATAAGTAAAGGAAAGTCCAAAAGTCGAGAGCAAATAATGCCTTGAGCGTGAGTCTATCACCTAGAGGTGACCTTTCGTAGATTGGTCGGAGGAGTGCAGGCCGTGGAGACGGTTGCACGGGAGTCCTTAGCTGATGGTTGTTCAAGATTCGAGGACGAATCTATGTTGGTGGGGGAGAATTGTAACATCCGCGAACCAAAATCCCAGTTTAGGGGTTGCATCGGTCGATGCAAGGTTGGTTTTCTGCGGATGAGTTTAAGTTAAACGATGCATTTTGGGTTAGGAAAACCCTTAACTCGAGTTTTTGTCTCATTAGGCAAGTTTAGCCGTTTTTGAGAGAAAGGAAGAGAGAAAAAGAGTTCTAAGTGTTCTTGGTGAAATCTTGGGAGTTTGAGGCTGTTCCTGTAGAGATCTGTAGCTGAGATCGTTGTAGGAGCTTCCTGGAAGTGTTTTCTTGCTTGTTTGAGGTTCAGAATCGTCTTGGGAAAGGTAAGTGCATGACCATGGCTTATCTAAGCTGGAGATCTCTCTGATTTGCTTGTTATGTGTTGTTAGACTTGTAGATTGTTATTTGGGACGTCTGAAAGCTTTCTTGTGGCTTGGGATTAAGTTTTTGTGGTTGTAGGAACGAAGATCCTGCAAGAAGCTTCGGGGAAAACAATGCTCGGCATGTGCATCGGTCGATGCAAGTGCGAGGACGGCGCGTAAAACCTAAGTTTGCGTGCTATGTCGAGCATGCGTCAGTTAATGCAATGGGAGTATTGGTCGATGCAAGTGAACCTTGCATCGGTCGATGCATATCATGTGTCGGTCGATGCAACCCCAACTGGTGTCGGTCGATGCAGAGTCCTGGTTTGTTATTGTTGATTCTTGATTGTTGGTTGATGGTTCGAGATGTCTCTATTTCTTGTGTGTATAGCCCAATAGATGGGAAGATTGCCTTACTGAGTGTTTATAAAAAATTCATGCATTCCAATTTGTGTTTGTGGTGCAGGTAAATGCAAAGTGTGATCGTGAAATCAAGGCAATGAAGAGGAGGATGTTCTAGGAACTCGATTGGTTGTTGTCTAGCATTGCTAGGTTGTTAGATTTGGGTCATTAGAAACATTGCTAGGTTGCTGGTTCTATGTTTTCTGTTGGTTGAATTTTGGATATTGTTTATGTGATAGCTATTGGATATTTATTGGATATTGGTATTTGTTATTCTGCTGTTGGTTGTGATTGTGGTTAGGTGGCTAGTGGATATGGAACCACTAGTTGTAGTTTATTTATTATTATTATTTTTTTTTTATTATAAAAAAATGGGTTGGGTCGTTTTACAACCGAACTGACCAGTTCGTTTTTGACTACTTTGGGGAAGTTCTTCTTGTCATGAATCGGGCAGCCACTGGTGAACTTTTCCAAAATCTGAAGATCTCCTCAGTGATTCTTCCTGAGCCGAGCGAGTTTGAGTTCGAAAAGCAATATCTTTATTTCGCCCAATCCTCGCTTCAGCTATGATTTGTCTGAACATGTCCTTTCTGAACATGTAGACCTCCGCCCGTGCTAACTCCATGGCTTTGATGTACGATAGGTGACTTTAATCGCTATCGACCTTCAAATTTCACTTTCAGAGGATGAAAGAATGCTTCGACCGGCTCCGTATCACGGACGAACTCAAAGAGTCGAAGATTTACGAGTTGGAGGGTGCTATAGTTAAGAAGGATGAAGCCATCGCTCAGTTTGAGCAGGGGATTTCTGACCTGGATTCCCGCGGGAAGGTTCTTGAGGAAGAAAAGTCCAATCTGCAGAGGATTGCATATATGCATACTGAGGTGATTGATTCTTTGAGGCGAATTCAATTCCTAGAAGTAACGAACCAGGAATAATCTCTAGTGGCGACTTCACACCTAGAGATGTGAAACCCTTCAATGTGAGCGAGCATACAGATGACTCCGAAATTGTCGAAGCTCACGCATTCGTCAATCAGGTAGATATATGTGTACTCTTTTCAGATTTATATGCTTGTTCGCATTTTAACACTATTGTATTTTCAGATCAGAATTATGCATTAAGAACAATGCCGCGATCTCCAATACTTTCATTTGAAGAAGCAAAAAATTGATAATTGCCTAGCGGAACTGGAAGTGAAAGTCGCTGCGCTAAAGGTAAAGAAAAGGAAGATCAAATGTTGTCTCGATGAAGCTCAACAGAAAGCCAGGGCATTAGAGATCCGTCCCGAGGAATGGGAGATAGCCGGGCTGCAACTATTGTGGCCTATGCCAAACCAACACAAGATGAATGTGCAGGAGGTTGCTGTTGGGCATGCCCAAGTTTAAATTAACTTAGGCAGACTAGATAAAACTGTTGCATGAATTGAAGTGTCAGTTTTTATTTCTATTCAGAACTTTACAAGTAGCAGGACGTCTCCCGGTTTACATCAAGTAATACTATGTAAAACAATGTGGAGAAGACTCCATAATTAAGTAATTTTTTCCCGAGCAATGCGCGCTTTTGCGAAGGGTGAGATATTGGGCTCGGCTTACCTCCTTTGTTGTAGTTCGAAGGTCGGATTGTGAAATAACACTCTAGATTGTGATGATCAACCTGCGTCACAACGTATTAACTCTTAGTCAAGGGATAAGCCGAACCCAAAGTTTAATTTCACACCAGGATATCGATAAATTTTTTAAAGTGGAATATGAGTTCGGTTCCGAACTGTCTTTTTTTTTTTTTTGAAACGGTTTACGTTTTTGGGTCTCGGTTATTGTGTTGTGGTTATGTTTATACGTTGTTGGAACCTTGTATAGACGCATGCTAGGTTGTTGGATAGAATGATTATGAATGATATTGTATTGACGATATATATTGGAGATGAGTATGATTTTATGTATTCCGATGTGCATGTTATTGTTATTATGGGTGGTTAGTGACGTTGATGGTTTTGGTTTAATTAAATAGTATGAGATACTTAATTATATATTATATAAAAAAATCGGTTGGGTTGTTTCAGTTTGGTATCAGAGCCCTTACGATTCTTGGGCAGGTTAATGGATGGTTTAGAGTGGTTTAGAAATTTAATTGGTTGATGCATGATGCTGTGTGATGAAATTTATTATTAGTGGTTAGTCAATTTGCATTTGGTATGAAGTCCTAGTATCATCCTCTCCGAGCCTTCATTGAGATTCCACGGTAAGTTGTGTGTTTGAGTATGTGGTTTCAATTGTGTGCTTAGCCTTCTCTCCTGGTAGAGAAAATAGTTAGAGTTAGAGCAGTTGCTGGTCGTGGACACGGACGTAGTCGTTGTCGTGATAGAGGCAGAGACCCAGTTGCTAGTGATACCGTGGATCAGAGTGTGACGGTGGACGGCTTCAGCGAGTCGCAGGCATTCCAGGATGGGTCCATGAGTGTGGCCGGTGGTGGTACCAATGGGGCCGTAGGCGTCGGTGGAACCGGTGTTGGTGGTGTCGGTGCCGTGTTGGATAGTGGTACTGGACTTACATGTGCGGAAGTTCCAGTAGGTACAGCCCCTTGTGGAGGTATTGACCTAGCGGGCTTGTTGGGGCAGCTGTTGGAGCGGTTGCCGGGAGTTGTACAGGCGTAGGCTCCGGAAGTGCTACATGTGGCGGTGGAGGTGCAGCAGCCGGTGGCTGCAGGAGAAGGAGTCCATTCCCAGTACGTCACCATACTTAGGGAGATGGGCATGATCAATACTGAGCGTTTCCCGGGTGGTATCGACCCTACAGCTACAGATGTGTGGAGGACAAGAGTGAAAGCAACTTTCAGTCTCCCAGATGTCCTCAGGAGTAATGGGTGGACATAGGGGTTTGCAACCTGGTAGGTGATGCTCACTTGTGGTGGAGGTTTGTGGCGGCCACGAGGGCGCGGAGTGAGATGACTCTGGTTGACTTCATGGAGGAGTTCAACCGCAAGTATTTTCCTCGAGAGGCGCTAGACTTGATGGAGGTACAATCTTGCAGTTGGCGTAGGGGACTCGTTCTGGTGTATGGGGGCCGAGCGATGGAGTCTGAGGAGTCTAAGGTCAGAAGGTTCATGAGGGTGCTTCGTGACGACTTGAAGGTCCATTATAGGAGTTACGCCACGAGGGCGGAGCTGGTGGAGACCGCAGCTGAAATCGAGGATGAACTGAGGGAGCAGGTCGGGGTGGTTAGTCCAACCGTTCAGACATAGGAGACGCTAGAGCAGAGCATTCCGAGCAAGGGAAACAAGCCGGTGCAAGGACATAAGAGGAAGCGAGAGGACACACAAGTGACAAACCAAGGTGGTCAGGGATTCTACGAGTGTGGGAGCATGGATCATAGGTTGGTAACCTGTCCCAAGAGGAGTGGGATGAAAGGAAACATTTGAGTGTGTTTCTACTGCAGAGAGGTGGGGCATATCCGGCCTCAGTGTCCAAAGTTTCAGCAGATAACGGTGGCAGAAAAGCTGCCGAAGGAAGGGCCAAGCACTCATCCTGAAGTTTAGATTCTTTCTTGTTTTTGTTGGTTTTGAAGTATTTTATTTTGGATTTGTAAACGATTGTTGCATTTGAAGACTTAATAAGATGATTAGTTCTTATGGAATCTTTATGTGTAATGGTTTAAATGATTATGCGGTTTTGGAAATGGAAAGTTTTATGAATAATTATAACTTATCTATTTCGGTAAGAGCATATGTAAACACCCAAGTGGCGGGGATTTTCTAGAGTTGGCCTGAAGAGTGGTCATGGTGGTGGTGATATTCCAGTGAGGGAATATGATGGTTAGTAGGACATTGCGATGTTTACGCAAACCATGAGAGTTAGTTCCAGTCGAGAGATGCTTGTAGGCGTTATGACTTGTTTGCTCATGAGGAGATGATTAGTTCTCCTGGGGAGATGAGTAGTTCTCTGGAGGAGATGATTATCTCTCCTGAGGAGATGATTAGTTCTTCGGAGGGGATGATTAGTTCTCCTGGTGCACCGCGGGCTTGAGGGGTTGCAACCCTGAGAGCGGTAGAGGAGATGATTAGTTCTCCTAGAGGATGATTAGTTCCTTGGAGGGGATGATTAGTTCCCTTGGTACCGAAACCTCGAGGCCGACGATCCAAGAGTGAGACCGTATGGCTCGAGGATGACGGTCTAAGAGTGCAGGCAGTGCAGTTCGAAGGTTGCAACATGAGTATGTATGAGTGAGGGGCAAACAATGTCTAGGACGTGGATATGAGCATAGTGACTAGATGTAGATCTCGAAGGTCAGGAGTGATCTTTGTTTTTGGGTTGTGCTGATTTGTGGGGTCAGGTTATGTGGACCGCTGGCTCACGTGGTGGTGGGAACGGTTGCAACAGTTGCACCAGGAACCTTGGGTGACGTGCGGGCCGTGGTGGCGGTTTCACAGAAGCCTTTGGTAGATGGACGGTACTGCGGGATTTGAGGATGAATCCTTGTTGGTGGGAGAGAATTGTAACGCCCGTGAACCGGATTCCCGATTTAGGGAGTGCATCGATCAAAGCAAGGTTCGGTTTATGCGGTACGACTAAGTGAAACACTCAATTTGGCTGTGTTCTGGGTTGGAAGCCCTAGGGGCTGTGTATAAATGGGAAACTCGACGAGTTAGTGTGGGTTTTAGCCTTTTATCGTTTCTGGAAGTTGAGAGAAAGATAGATTTCTGTAAAATCATTTTGTGAGTCTTGTGTGCCTGTTTCTAGAGGGATATGTCTGCGGGAAGGGAGATCTGAACGTGGAGTGACGTTTGGAGGCTTCTAGAAGGCTTGGATTTTGCTGTTCTTCGTCCTTTTCTTTCTAAATCAAGGTGAGTGCGGGACCATGGCTTATTTAAGCGATTGGATGTGTGTTTTTGTGTGTTTGGAGATCGTTTCGGCGATGCTTTGCGCAACTGCATTGATCAATGCAGTTAGAGATTTGATGGAGATGATGGACATTGCATAGGTCGATGTAGTTACGGATTTGATGGAGACGATGAACATTGCATCGGTCGACACAACTAGGGATTTGGAGGTTGCTTCGACCGATGCACTCCTTGCGTCAGTCGATGTAAGTGGTGTGTATGTCAGCGCAATATTGCAGAGTCACGGATGTGTTCAGAATTGTCCGGTTTGCTTGTTTTGTGTATTGTTTGTGTTTGTCTTTTTTCTTGTGTGTATAGCCTAGTAGATGGGAGGATCGCCTCATTGAGTATTTGTGATAATACTCTTGCATCTCAATTGTTGTTTGTGGTGTGCAGGTATGTGACGTGGAATCATGGCGATAAGGAGGAGGATGATCTAGGGTCTCGGTTATTGTGTTGAGGTTATGTGTATATTTTGTTGGAACCTTGTATAGAAGCATGCTAGGTTGTTGGATAAAATTGTTAGGATTGATATTATATTGACGATATATATTGGAGATTAGTATGATTTTATTATTCTGTTTGTGCTTGTTATTGGTATTATGGGTGGTTAGTGATGTTGATATTGTTGGTTTAATTAAGTAGCAAGTGATGCTTAATTATATATTATAAAAAAAACGGGTCGGGTTGTTTCAATAGCCATTTTGAAAACTGTATTATATTTTTTATTTTATTTGATATTTTCTATTAATATGGATATAACTATACATATATTTAATAGTAACATTTTTTATTTTTATTATTAATATAATAAAATAACTTTAAAACTTGTCACAGTTAATCCTTGTTAAATTTCTGAATTTTTAAACAAGGCTTCTATGTACGAGGATTTGATTTCACTGTTATTTGATCTATCTAGTTTTCTGGCAACGAAAAAAATAATCCTGTATTTTTGTGGCAAAATTAAATAATATAGATTTTTTTGGAATTTCTTTCCAAATATAGTAACCCAGTCACAATGCCGTTGACGGCCGATGACGATAGAAAATTGGAAAAAAGTAATAGTTTATGTTTTTTTGTCAGCTAAAAAATATTTCACTTATTTTTATAGCGAAGAAAAAAGTTCATATTTTTCTGGTAAATATTAAATCTATATACTTATTTAAGCAACCCTTTAAACAAATAACCTTACTCATGTAAAATATTACACAAAATGCCACTATATTTTAATACAAAATATAATAACAGAATCTTAATATTAATTATTTGTAACCTGAAAATGATTATCCAAAAAATAGTAATTATTAATTTATTAGATTACAAGAAATCATTAATAAAATAATTTCGAAATTATTTTATAAAATAATAATAAAATTATTTCAAAATTATGTAATAAAATAATTAAACAGATTCTATTTATTGTTTTAGAAATCTTAGGAAACAATAACAAACTATTTAGAAAACTGTAAAACTTAAATTTATTTATAAAACTAAGATTAAATAGAGCTAAAATCTCATAACACCCTTTCTATCAAAACAAATTCTCAAAACTCCCTCAATGGTAAAAGGACAATATTACCATTAATGAAGATTGTTTTAGGTTAAATATAATTAAATAAGTAATTGTTCAACGAAAATCACAGTAGCTTAGTGGTTGTGAGCTCCATGCGCACGCGCGCGCGCCCAGGGTTCGAATCCCACTATGCGCAGTACAACTGGTACAACTAGGGTGCAACTGGTACAACTATTATGGTGCAACTGGTACAACTATGCAAGGTGCAACTAGGAGATATATGGTACAACTATTCTTTAAAAATTGTTAGAAGGGTAGTTTCGTCCTTTCGTTAAAAAAAGGGGTAGTGAGATTAAGTGGGGGTAATGCAGAGATGAATTTCTGGTATAGGGACACTAGAGATGAATTCTCGATTAAATATTTACATATCTAAATCATTTAAGAGAATTTGTTACTAATGCCCTTTCTTTGATACCCCTTTTTAATAATACCCCCTTTCATGATCATTTTTAATTATACCCTTCCATTATTTTTTAAAGACATTTTTGTCCTTGTTTTATAATTATACCTTCGCCGTCGACCTACTTCGTCTTCGTCTTCGTCTCTTCTTCTCTCCTTCTCCGGTCGGATCTCTCCTCCGCCGTTATCATTGTTTCTCCCATCGTCTTCGTCTTCGTCTCTTCTTCTCCCATCGTATTGAGCAATTGAATTTTTAGGTCTTATAAAGCAAATCTCTCCTCCGCCGTTATAAATTGAATTTTTTTAGGTCTTAATCACTTGCTCTTTTAGATCTGTTTGTGATAATAAAGTCTTTTTCTCCCATCGTGTAAGCTTGTTTCTGTATTTTTGTTTTGATTTCAATTTCAATTTTGTGTTAGCTATTAGATTGTTGTTTCGATTTCAAATTAGATGTCAGAATTTTTTTAGGTCTTAACACTTGCTCTTTTAGATCTGTTCGTGATAATAATGTCCTTTATTAGATCTTTGGACATCTACTGTTATTCTTTGATATAGTTGTTCGGATCTCTCTTCTTTTAATGTAGTTGTATTGGTTTGTTTTCTCAGGATTTGTTTGGATGTACAAATGATTGAATTGTATTCAGTATGTGGTTTGTGGAAGTTGAACAACAACATTCATTGGGAATTTGAGATGGATAATGAAAGGGGAGCTTCTTTGATTAACATTGATGAGAATACTAGATTTAGTGAGTTGGTAAAAATTCTATTAGAAGATTTTGACATTGATATTCAGGCACAATGTTTAAAGCTTAGTTATTCATTGCCTGCTAAGTCTTCTACTATAGGTAGTATTCCTATCTTTATTAGAAATGATAGGCAGCTTGAAGCTTTTAAACTCAAATATGCACAAAGTGGAGGAGTTCTTCATCTATGTGTTACTGTTGAGGATTTTTGTGAGATTGTAGAGCAGGTAGTTTTAGTAAACTCATTTCTTGTTCTTTCTAATATTGTTTTAGAAAAGTAACTGATTTGAGGAATGTTTCTTTATCAGGGTCAACCTAGCTCTACTCCTTTTATTGAGAATGTTACTGCTGTTACTCAGGTAACTTTCTACTTTAGAATTTTAAATTATTTATTGCTTACAAAACCTTATAAAAATCTTTGAAAACACTTGTAAAACGTTTTAAATACTTTACAAATCCTTTCAGGATCAAACAAGCTCAAATTTGTTAGTTGGGAATGTTATTGATGTTTATACTCATACTCAGGTAATTTACTGCCTTTTCAACCCGTTTTAAAAACTTTTGAAAACAGTTGTAAACCTTATTAAATCCTCTGAAATCACTTGTAAAATCTTTTAAAAAACCATTGATTTGTACTTTCAGGGTCAACCAATACCAAATCCATATGTCGAGAGTGATCCTCCTGCTGCTTCTTCAAGTCAACATACTGGCACTTCTGTTGATTTTACTGCTACTCATTCTCAGGTAACTTACATTTAAACACTTTAAAAAACCTTTTGAAAACGGTTGTAAACCTTATTAAATCCTTTGAAATAACTTGTAAAACCTTTTAAATAACTTGTAAAACCTTTTAAAAACCATTGATTTGTACTTTCAGGGTCAACCAATACCAAATCCATATGTCGAGGGTGTTCCTCGTTTTTATTGTTCTCCTGTTGCTTCTTCAAGTCAATATTCTGGCAATTCTGATGATTTTACTTCTACTCATACTCAGGTAACTTACATTTAATCACTTTAAAAAACCTTTTGAAAACGGTTGTAAACCTTATTAAATCTTTTGAAATAACTTGTAAAACCTTTTAAATAACTTGTAAAACCTTTTAAATAACTTGTAAAACCTTTTAAATAACTTGTAAAACCTTTTAAATAACCATTGATTTGTACTTTCAGGATCAACCAATACCAAATCCATATGTCGAGGGTGTTCCTTGTAACATGACAACCTCTGTTGGGTATCCATCTGGTTCTTCACACTCAACTGGTCTAATCGATGTTGATTCACTGTTTTGTGGAAAGTTATTCAAAGACAAAACAGAAATGAGAAGTCAGATGCGGATGTATGCAGTCAAGCATAGTTTTGAGTTTCATACTTTTAAGTCAGACAACAAGAGGTATGTTCTTAAATGTATTGATGAAAAATGTAGTTGGAGGCTACGTGCAACTAAGGCTAAAGCATCAGATAGCTTTGTTGTTCGAAAGTATATTAGTCAGCACAGTTGTGACTCTGCTTTAAGGAATGTTAGTCATCGCCAAGCATCTGCAAGGACTTTGGCTGGTTTGGTTAGTAACCATTTTGCAGGAGGAAAGCTTCCTCTCAGACCCAAACAGCTCATGGAAATTTTTAGGAATGACCATGGAGTTGGTGTCTCGTACTCAAAAGCATGGAGAGCTCAAGAACATGCATCAGAACTTGCTAGGGGTATACCTGCTGATAGTTATGAGGTTTTACCGAGTTGGTTTCACATGATAGAAAAGAAGAATCCAGGTACTATCACTTACATCAAAGCTGATTCTGATAATAAGTTTAGATATGGTTTTCTGGCTTTTGGTGCATCAATTAGAGGTTTTAAGTTGATGAGAAAAGTTATTTCTATTGATGGCGCCCATTTGAAATCAAAATATAAAGGGACTTTGCTTGCTGCATCAGCTCAGGATGGTAATTTTCAGTTGTATCCTATTGCTTTTGCTGTTGTTGATTCTGAGAATGATGCATCATGGGATTGGTTTTTGCGGTGTTTGAAGACTATTATTCCTGATGAAGAGGATCTAGTTTTTGTGTCTGATCGGGCTTCTTCAATTGCAACTGCGCTATCAGTAAATTATGTACATGCTCATCACGGGATCTGCACTTTCCACTTGCAAAAGAACCTGGAAACACGATTTAGAGCTTCGGCTTCTCTTCTTCCAGTTGTTAATGATGCTTCAAGAGCTTACACTCAGTATGATTTTGATTATTTGTTCACTCATATTTCCAATGGTGATCCGGATCTTGGAGAATATCTTTGGCAAGCTGATATTAGGAAATGGTCACATGCATATTCTCCTTCAAACCGGTACAACATTATGACATCTAATTGTGCCGAGTCCATTAACTCCAGGTTAAAAGAGACTCGTGAGTATCCAATTGTCTGCCTGTTTGATACAATCAGGTCTATTTTGACTAGGTGGTTTAATGAACGACGTGAGGAGAGCTGTCGACATCCATATGCTGTTACTACAAAAGTTGGGAATAAGATGAATGAATCTTATAATAATACTACCCGCTGGCTTGAAGTTAGTCAAGTAAATGAAAATATCTTCGAGGTTAAAGCAACTTTAAAGACATATATGGTGAATTTGGACACAAGGAAATGCACATGCTGTATGTTTGATATTGACAAATTCCCTTGTGCACATGGAATTGCTGTTGCCAAACATGTCAATCTCAATGAAAACATGTTTGTTGATGATTATCATTCCACTGAAAGGTTATAACTCTCTTTTTTAATAAGGTCTTTAAAAGGTTGCTAAAGTAACGGATCCGACAGGTTTTTACAATGTTTTAAAAGATTTTTAAAGGTTTTACAAGTTATTTAAAAGGTTTATAAACAGTTTAAAAAAGGTTTTACAAGGTTTTACAAGGTTTTTCAAAGGTTTATCAAAGTTATATTAGTCTTATCTTCCTCTTTTTTATTTTACAGATGGCGTTTAGCATATTCAGAGAGCATTCACCCAGTAGGTGTTATGGAGTATTGGGAGATTCCAGAGAGTGTTAGTACTTCTATTCGGCCACCTTGTACTCGTATACCTAGTGGCAGGCGAAAGAAAAAGAGAATAGCTAGTTCATGGGAGTATGGAAAGGCTAAGACAAATTCAAAACAATACAAATGCAGTAGGTGCGGTCAGTGTGGACACAACAAATCTAGTTGTGTTGCAGCTATCTAACTCTCTCTCTCTCTTTAATTCAACTTGAATTTGTTCTTTTTAATAAAATATTTTCAGTCTGTGGTGTTGTAAACTCCATTTTCTCAGAATTTTTTTTCAGATTTTACAGTTTTAAATCATTATAAACAACTTGTAATGCCTTTTAAAATAGCAAGTCGTACTGTTTTAAAATCATTTACAAACAACTTGTAAAATCTTTTAAAACATGTTAAAAACCATATATACTCTTGTAAAACCCTACACCGATTAAAAACCATATATATATATCTTTAAAACAACTTGTAAAACCTTTTAAAACAACTTCTAAAACCTTTTAAAACATGTTGAAAACCATATATACTCTTGTAAAACCCTACAACGATTTAAAACCATATATATAAACTCTTGTAAAAAGCAAGTCGCCACACTCTCTCTCTCTTCCCCTTCCCCTTCCTCTTACTCTTCTTCATCTCTCTCTCTCTTCTCTCTCACTGCAAAAACCCTAAATTTCTTCTGATTTCACCATCTTCAGTCTCCTTCACTGCTTCGTAATCAAACACCAAGCAAAACCCTCCAACGATTTTAGATGATTTACCTGTTTTCTCTCTCTCAAAACTCTCTTCTTACTGCTTGCTCCCTTCTCTTTATCCATGCTTTTATCTTTTTCACTAACCTCATCTTCTTCAGAAAGAAGATCAAATTTTGGTGTAGAAGGGCGTGGAGAAGGAGATTTATCCTTCAAAGATGATAACAATTGTGGTTTACAACAGGCTTTTAAAAGGATATTTGAGAACTTATAAAAATACTAGATATATGTACCTTTGGTGTTTTTTCAAAGTAATTACCATCATCACCACCAGTTTTTTGAGTGTTTTCATCATCTGCAGCGTAGCTCCCATCTTGTGTGTTTGACGGACGGACAGAATCTGCAGACTGGCTTTCTACGAAATCTTCTCTAGCAATATCTCCATCAACATTTTGTTTGCCAGCCTGCCACAAAACAAAAGAACATATAACAACATCATTTTTAAGGTTTTACATTCTGTTTCAAAAGGGTTTTAAAAGGTTTAAGTCACTATGGTTGCCCTTTAATCAGTGTTATGCTGTAAATCCGTTAAAAACACTTTTTAAACAGAAAAACTTTTAAAATAGATACTGACCTCTTCATTTATAACCTCTTCATTTCTATTCTGTCCATCTTCATCTTCGTGAGACTGCAAAGGGAAAAGAAAAAAAAAAGAACCTCAGTTTAAAGAGTTTAGTGTCCAATATATGCGAAAAGGTGCGATCTTGTAATCTTACTCCTTTATCCTTATCTTCCCCTGATGTGGTTTTGACAGCTTCTTCAATGGCTTCTAGTCTTTTGTTGAAGTCATCTAACATAAAGAGGATTATGTCAAGTTTTTCTGAATCTGACAAATTTTTCTCCATTTTCTCTTGTTTACCAAAGACTGGCAATTTTTCCCCCATTTTGTCACCCAACTCTCCCAAAGCATAGTAAATATCAACTAATCTTGAAGACCATTCTTCTTTCTTCAACCTATAGCCTTTCATAACCAAGCCAATAACTTCTTCAAAATCATTGTCATCTTTATCAACCAAATGCTTATATTCTTGTGGATCTCCAATTATTGTTTTGACTTCAACCTACAAAAATAATCAAAATCCATCAAAACAAAACTCATCCAATATAGATAACCAATGAATAATCAAAACTACACTTTTAATAGAATTCAAAACTTACACAAGTTGCTTTCTTAATAGCTTCAACAATATCATCAAACTTTGTATATCGACTTGATTGCCAGTTGAGAATCAGTGGATAAAATGTTCTGGAAAAATTACATCTTCTCGCAAATGTATCACCAAAAATTGGAACAGCACTCAAGGACCATATATATAATGCCATGGAAAATCCCTTGACACTATACTGACCTTTTGACCAAGAATCTTTATCGAATTTCTGAATGCATGTGGCGAGAATGTTATACGCTTCCTTGCCCCATGGTTGGGCTGTATAAATCTCGAAATCCGATGCATGCTTAAGCCTAGACAGAGGTATCTTCTCTAATGAATATGGTGTCATCAAAATACCTTCTGTTAATACCACTGCAGCGAGGCATTCCTTTTCCTTGTCATCCAAAGGTTCTTCACCCTCTTCCGGTTCATTAAATAGTCGATATTGAAGTTGAGTTAAAGTGTAATCTCCTCTCACCGCCCAAGAATATGGTTCACTAATTGGATCTTTGCTTGGTTCTCTATGAATAGGTTCGCATTGAATCCCTATGTTTAATAAAACAATGATGTTAGTTTGTTCAAACTTGCCTAATATAAACTGTTTCTAAAACCCTTTTAAATCCCTTTTAAAAGAGTTTTAAAAGGGTTATAAAAACTCTAAAACGGGAAAACCCCTTTTACAATAGTTTTAAAAGGTTTTAAAAAGGTTTTAAAATCCTTTTAAAACCCTTTTACAATAGTTTAAAAGGTTTTAAAAAGATTTTAAAACTTTTAAAACTTTTAAAACGGGAAGAACCCTTTTACAATAGAGTTTTAAAAGTGTTTTAAAAGAGTTTAAAAGAGTTTTAAAAGAGTTTTAAAAGGGTTTTAACGGGCTTTTAACAATTTTAAAGTTTAAAGGGGTTTTAAAAGGTTTTAAAAGGGTTTTAAAAGGGTTTTTAAAAGGGTTTTAAAACCATTGCAAACACTTTATAATTACCTGTTGTAAGGAAGAACTCTCTCAAGGAGAACCGAAGAGGTTGCATGTCCACTGTAAACCATAAGTTTCTCCCTCTTGTCTTCGGCCTTCTCAGCATCAAGTAGTGGAATATTTTCCCAGAAAATCTGATGTCTCTGGCCGAAAGTTCGATGATGTGCCCAAGGAAGGAAGATTGAAGTTTCGTGAAAGATGCTTTTCCTAATGCATGTTTAACTTTGGCAACTAGGCTTAAGTCCAAATGTTGACATATGTTTGCTCCAAAAATTGGTTCTAAACCCATACCATATGTTGGTTCTGGTAGTGCAAGGGGTTCAAAATCACTTGATGCCATCTGTTAAAGAAACACACTTAATTAGACTTTTCAACGGATTAACAAGAGTTTTAAAAGGGTTTTTAAAAATCAACATCACATGTTATCGATCTGAAGTCATCTTATCAACACACTTTATCAACATAATTCAACTACGGCCGATCTAAAAATTGATATCAAATAGTTTAACAGGGACTTTCTAAAATCTAAGAGATAACAAAAATCCAAATTTACAAGTCTTTACTAATTTCAAATCCATATCAAACACAATTATCGATCTGGAATGCATCAGATCTGAATCTGGATCGATATCAAAGAAACTGAAGGGGCTATTAAAAACTGTTTTAAAAGAACATAAATCCAAATTTAAAAGAGTTTACATATTCCAAATTGATATCAAAAAAATCTAAAAGCCCTAAATTTAAAAAAGCGATAGTCCAAATTGATAAACCCAGAAAGAAACAAAGAAAGAATGAACCTGCCTGCGATAGAACCAGAATCAATGTCGGGAATTACGTGTACGAGAGACAAAAGCGCAGAATCGCCGCGAAGAAGGATCGAGAATCGCCGCGAAGAATCGCCGATGAACAAAGGAGAGAAGATCGTCGGTTGAGGAAGGAGAGAAGCACGGCGAAGTGGAGAGAAAATTAGGTTTCCTTCATTAAGGGTAAAAAAGTCTTTTTCACCAAAAAAAGGGGTACCCTTAAAAATGGACCCTTCCCAAGGGCATTTTTAAAAAGTGGAAAGAAAAAAGGGGCATTTTTGCTTTTCCCCCATCATTTAATAATAATATATATATATATATTAAAATTAGGATACAACATTTTTTATATTTTTAAAATATATCTATATACTTATTTAAGCTATGTTGTTAAAAATTTAACCAGTTCGGATGTGATATATTACGAAAATGCTATTATATTTTAATTATTCTAATAACTAACAAAAGAAAATTTTAGATTTGTTTACAAAATAATAAAACTCAATTTATTGTTTCATAAATCTTTGGAAATAATAACAAACTATTTAATTGGCTAAAACTTAATTGTTTATACACAATATTCACTATATAAATAATACTAAGTGTATAATATTGATAATATACATAACCTAATTGTAATTTTCACCTATAAAATTAATATACAACATGTTATACCAGTAACTTCAATTTGTAAATTTGGTATATTAAGATCTCTAAACATGATCACATCAATTTATAATACCAAATCACGGGTCAATACATGTTTTGTTAGATTTTTTTGGCTTTACCGAATATATAATTAATGAATTTGATATTGCACCAAACCAAAATAGTAGTACCAACTAAGGGTCGAAATCAGAGTATGACTTTAAGTAAATTAAATATATGATTTTATAAAATGTATAGGATTAATAAATTTTCTACTATTATTTTGTAACAAACAAATCCAAATTTACATAAATATTTCCTCATGCTGGTAACATTATTCTACAAAATATTAACGTGTATTTATGAGTAGGGTAATAAAACGGGTAATGATACGGGTAACGGGAAGATCAAAAATTAAATTAATATCCGATACTCGATCATTATTCATGGATAATATAATTATTATACCCTTCACTCGACCCTAAAGCTGCGGATACCTTTTTCGGGACGGATACAAACCGAAAAACGGGTCTAATACGGTATCGGTAGTAGTTTCCAGGCTACCTATTAGTAGTTTAATATGAATCAAAATTCACTATATAGTACTATATTATATAACATGTAAATGAATGATACAACATAAACATAATATTAACAAATAACAAAATAAAAAAAAAATTCCGCGCTACCAGCGCGGGTTATTATCTAGTAATTTGTGTATTTTTGAGGAATTTCCCCCTTTTTTAAATAAAGTATTTTTTTTTGTTAGCCAGTTTGCTAATGAAATCTGATAAATTTTGCACGCTGGCTTTTATTATTTGAACTAATACATAGATTGATTTAAATTCCTAAATAATAATCAAAGCAATTAATCATATACCATCAATGGTTATAAATTCTGTTTATATAGGCAAGATTTGTTTTTATCATGCATGTAGACAATACATAAAAGCAGAGATACTATAAAAAGATATTATATAATTATTAGTGACTATATAATTATGTAGACATTGATTATGTCAATTTTTTGTAACAATATATATAGCCCGATACCATTACAACACAATTCATACTAACATCTTCCTAGTAAGCGATTCATTTTTATCTATTTTAATAATTTCTACTTCACAGTCTTCACAGTTTATAACACCATCATACTGACAACTTATTTCATTTTATGCAAAGGTATATATATAAATAGTTTGGTGAGTAATTGTAAAAAATGTCGGTGAAGGCTAGAGCAACACAGCGAATTCTGATGGAACTCAAGGCCATGAAATCCAAAGACTCTTTGTACAGTATTGGTTAGTAGTTTTTGTTTTCTCTCTTTACATTATATAAATAAATTGTATTCACATTTCTTAATGTAAATAACATGTTTGTAATCACAATCACACTTATACGTAAACTATTAGAATTTTTCTAGGTGTCAACTATAATAATATTGTTTGTTGGTGATATGTATCAATATAGGTTTAGAAGAAACAAAAGGTACAAAAGAAACAAAAGGTACAGAAGAAACAAATGTATTCAAATGGAAGACAACGATTTACGGACCCGAAGGTACTCCCTATGTTGGTGGCATCTTTCAGATCCGCATTGAGTTTCCTAATGACTATCCTTTTAAACCACCCAAGGTAGGTTATATATTTATAAAAATATTGTATTTTGATAGAGATTAACTTTCGTTTTTTAACTACAAAAGTAAATATGTTTTACGTTTTTTCTTTCTTATATAGTTTACTTTCGAAACACGGATTTACCATCCAAATATCAATTCCAATGGATCGATTTGTCTTGACATTCTTAAAGACAAGTGGACTCCTTCTCTCACCGTTGAAAAGGTTCAAAAACTCTACTCAAATATTTTGTTTTTATATTGTTCACTTTGTGCTTTCTCATTATGTTTCATTGTCTTTCATCATTAAGTATTAATTTTGTTAATATATATACAACAGGTGCTCCTATCCATAACTTCACTATTGGCGGCCCCAAACCCAGATGATCCTCTTGTACCTGAGATTGGGAAGCAGTTTAAGAATGATAGATTCAAATTTGATCAGACAGCCCGAAAATGGACTGAACAACATGCTTATAAATAAGAACTTATATATATATAGTTGTTTTCGTCATATATCTCCTATTTATTAGCCATCAAAACTGTTTCCTTTGATATATTATTGTGTACTTCTCATATATTATAAATAAAAGTCACATTCTTCGTTTAGATTTTTCGTTCTCCTCAAAGTGAATATAAAATATTTGAATCGAAACCTTAATACTCATGCAAACAAACTCGAAGCTTGATTAAAACTTAAATAGTTGTTTTCTTATTTCATATCTTAATTATTGACCATCAACTGATTCCTATAATATTTATCCGTTTCGATTTTTGTGACATTCTCCTTTTAGGTTTTTGTTCTCTACAAAATAGTTGAATCGAATCAGTATAATCGGTTCGATGAGTACTTAATTCTTTCCGTCTAATTTTTAGGTTTGTTTCACCGAAAAAATACTTGAGAAACAAGAAATGTTATCAGAGATATTTTCTTATATACTATGTGTAAATAAAACATAATTTTGAAGTAGGGAGAACTTTTAGAACCTAGAATTGTAAGACGTATCAAACAATTACAATACGTTTATTTTTTTGTTGGATTTCAAACAATTACTATACGTTTATCAAACAGTTAGAGATTTGATGGAGACGATGGACATTGCATCGGTCAATGCAAAGAGTGCATCGGTCGACACAGCTAGAGATTTGGAGGTTGCATCGATCGACGCAAGGAGTGCGTCGATCGATGCAAGTTGTGCGTATGTCAACGCAAGGTCGCAGAGTCACGGATGTATTCAGAATTGTCTGATTTGCTTGTTTTGTGTATTGTTTGTGTTTGTCTTTTTGCTTGTGTATAGCCTAGTAGATGGAAGGATCACCTTACTGAGTATTTGTGATAATACTCACGCATCTCAATTGTTGTTTGTGGTGTGCTTATATGTGACTGAAATCATGGCGAGGAGGAGGAGAATTATTTAAGGTCTCAGTTATTGTCTTGTGGTTATGTTTATATGTTGTTGGAACCTGGTATAGAAACATGCTAGGTTGTTGGATAAAATTGTTAGAAATGATATTGTATTGATGATATATATTTGAGATTAGTATGATTTTATTATTCCGCTGTGATTGTTATTGGTATTATGGGTGATTAGTGATGTTGATGTTGTTGGTTTATTTAAGTAGTATAGGATGCTTAATTATATATTATATAAAAAATGGATCGGATTGTTTCAATAACTATTTTGAAAACTGTATTATATTTTCTATTTTATTTGATATTTTCTATTAATATGGATATAACTATACATATATGTAATAGTAACATTTATTTTCTTTTATTATTAATATAATAATAAATTTAATACTTGTCACAGTTAATTCTCGTTAATTTCTGAATTTTTAAACAAGGCTTCTATGTACGAGGATTTGATTTCACTGTTATTTGATCTGTCTAGTTTTCTGGCAACGAAAAAATAATCATGTATTTTTGTGGGAAAATTCAATAATATAATAGATTTTTTTGGAATTTTTTTCCAAATATAGTAACCCAGTCACAACACCGTTGACGGTCGTAACGAAGATGATAAAAAATTGGAAAAAAATAATAGTTCATGTTTTTATGTCAGCTAAAAAATGTTTCACTTATTTTTTTGACAACAAGAAAAGTTCAAATTTTTTTGGTAAATCATTTATCCTATAAAGCACAAATCACTTGTCCAGTAATATTATGCCACATCATATATTTTTAAATATATTTTATTAAAAAACCAACTTTCTATTCAGAAAAACTCGAACGATAGTGGGATAATTAATTCTGTATATGTACAAAAAGAAAACTTACAATGGTTTTCGGCATATTGGAATTTTGGCTAAAATAAAAGATATATGAAGCCCACACAAAGAAACCCATCAAACATACTTTGAATAACCCTAACCGAAGCTTTAAAACACGTTTGTCTACTTTTTTTGTATCGTTCACCTTTTCCTCTTCCTCTGCTCTGTTTCACGAGAAGCACAACTGACAAACACAACTGAAAATCATTTCTAATTTCACTCCCACTAACAGATCCAGGTTCATGGTGGTTACAACAATTCACATCTTCTATATAAATGTTTTTCAACTTTCTCTAAACGCAAAAACCACCTGAAAACCTCTTTTATTTTATATTACTGATGTGTCTGTATTTTATAGGTTTTAACCATATATTAAAGGTTTGTTTTGAGTCTTTTATTGAGTCAAAGTTTGCTTTTAGAGTCTTTTTAGTCTTTTGTGAGTCTGTACAGGTTCTAGACTACCTTGAAAGGAAACTGAGTGTTTTGGGGATGAAAACAAGCATCTCGAGCCAATTTGGTGAATATTGATCGGACTAGCAAGCAGATGGAGCAAATACAGAAAAAGCATCCAGGATCGACTGATCCTCATTCGGGATCGACCAGTCTCGTACCCGAAGCAACTTTTCCTTTTTTTTTTTTGTTTTAAACCGACTTTTAGGGTTTTATTTTGATATTTAAGTTAGAGGCTCAGCCTCCAGAGACATAAGCTTTATTTTCTGAGACTATTTTGTATTGAGAGCGGGGGGAGAAGATCTCTAATCCTTATTGACACTTTGGAGAAGATTTTCTAAACCCTATTTTCTTTATTTTGCAATTCAATTATGTTTTCTTCATCCTTGATTTACTGTTCTTTTACTTCTATGTCTGAGTAGTTTTGCTATTGGGCTTCGGGTTTCAAAAGGGGTTTATGATTCTCTAAACATAGGTTGTTAGATTTGGGGGTTGATCTATTTTTTTCTTCATCTATTGTTGTTCTTAATGCTTAAGCTAGATTGATCACCTAGATTACACTACAAGAAAACAGGCCAACGGCAACTGTGTTTATAGTCGCTAAATAGTCATTAAATGAACATATACGACCATTTAGCGACTAATTACTATTGTAGGTAAAAATTTGTCACTAATTCGTATAGTCGTTAAATAGTCGCTAAATAACGACTATTTAACGACGATATAGCGTTGTCGTTAATTTGTCGTTGCGTTGTCGTAACATAGTAACTAAATATTGCGACAATTTGCCGACAGTTTAACGATTATATTAGCATTAGTCATTTATTAGTCGCTAAATTTAGCAACTAATCTGCGACAAAGTTACGACGTATTTCAATGAATAAAACTTGCAATACTTTAGTCTGAAATTAGTCGTTTTATTTTGTGACTATTTACCCTCTATTTAACGACAATTTGCAGACTAAATGACGACTATATAGCGACTACTTTGTTTTAGAAAATAATAAATTTACTGGTTTTTATTGTTTTGTAATCCTGATTTTAATCCTGATTTTAATACTGAATTAGTAAATGAAAAATCTAATGAATACACCTTCCAAAAACATAATCATAATTGTATTAAAACCTTAACATACACAAGTTCAAAATAGAGATCAAACCATACAAACATACACAAGTTCAAAATAGAGATCAAAAAAATGAAAAGTTTATAACACATACAAACTGAATACAAGAACTTAGTTCATGAGTTGAGAAAAAAAATGCAAGGAGAGCAGTCATGGAGTTGATGATGGAAGATTGTCCTCCTCAGCTGATTGAGAGGCTATAAACTCCATGTAGGCTGGATTAGTGTGGCGCATAAACTTTGCCATCATCGTCCACTCTTGCTTTTGCTCAGCCACAAGGAGAGCAGTCCTTTTTTCTCGAGCAGCAGCTTCAGCGGTGAGAGTCGCCTGGAATTCAGCCTGAACTTCAATCTGGCGTTGGGCTTCCTTCAGTTGCTCTTGCAGTGTGAGAAAGGCTTTCGTTTTTGATGGTTGATTGCCCTTGCCCTTGCCAAGAGTATCTTTGAGGTTTCCAACACCATAAGGAGTTCCACGTGAATCCCTCTCAGTGCACTATTTTTAGAAAAAGAAAAACAGTAAGTAAAGAGGTAAAGAGCAAAACAAATGCATGATCGAGTAGAAATGCTACTTTACCTCAAGAAAGATGGCAGTACATTCATCGGTGGTGAGCTCCCGACGGTGTGAAGTACCATCTGAAAGAGTTGAATCTGCCTCGAGCTCAGCCATCTTCTCTTGCAACTTCTGCTGATAAGCTTGATGGATTTTCTCTGCCTTGCCATCAACATAAGAACCATCCGGCTTTGTATGTGTTTTGAAAAAAACTTCACCCATACTGACCTCTCTTCCCAACTCCTCTTCCTGCAATGTTAGAATTAAAGAATTGTTAGTACTAGATAAAATAGAAATGTTGATAAATGAAACTAACAAAATAGAATTGATTTAGTACCAGATCATCTTGGATTGCCCTATATGACTTAGGGCCTGATAAGTGGATGTGAGGACCGAGACCATTACGGTCAGACATACGACACTTGAAATAGGTGGAACTCCTTTGCTGTTGTTCTTCAGTATCCCAATTAGCAACCATCACTTTCCAGAGGTCACCTTCAATCTATGAAGGTTTTATTCGAGCCGTCCTTGCATCACTAACCATGCCCTTCATACGGCAGTTACAAATGGTGTTGAAATGTTCTTGAACGGTCCCTGTTATCAGTGGATCCCAGGTGTGAGTTTCCTACGTAACAAAGAGAGAAGGACTTACGTCAGTGAAAACAAGCAATAAACAAAAGTATAAAACATGTTACATTGTACTATTCTTACCGCAAACTCCATGAAGTATCTCTCTTTTCTATCGGGAGGCACACAAGACCAAGTATAATATGGACCATCGAATTTGTTTGTAAAAATCTTGGTAATCTTATGAACAAGTTTGCCTTTTTTGTCCCGATCAAACCTCCACACACACATGTAAACAAATTGTAGTTAGTTTGATCAGTTAGACAATCAAAGTTCTTAACTAAATCATATAATCGAATGCTAATTGTTTGTCATATTAGAAAGCAAAACATACCAAGTATCAAACAAACTAACTCAGATAATCGAATGCTAATTGTCATATTAGAAAGCAAAACATACCAAAACATATTTAGTATCGGACAAACAAGTCGTGTTTTAATCAAACCATCAAACCAACAAACTACACTATGAGAACTAGAGGTTTGTCTTGATTAAACGAGTCAAATAGAAAGTCTGAATCAAACAAACAAGTCGTGTTTTAATCAAACCATCATATTCCACACAATTCACAAACCATCAAATACCAAGTGGAACACAAATTTTGTTTCAAACAAACCATCAAATTCCACACAATTAACAGGAAGCGAAACATACCAAGTCGTGTTCTTCAGTGGTTTAGGAGATAGAACTGTCGTAAACGTCTCACGGCCAGGCATCGTGAGGAGGGCGGTTAGAGATTGCATCATGTCATCCTGGAGTTGAGGCTCGTAGTTGTTGCCTTGCGAAGATGGTTGACTTCCATGGGAGTGTTGCGTTGATGACAGCATATGATCCTCCGGTGGATAGTTCTGAACTTCAGACGGATCTCGATTGCCGGAGCTCTGGAAAAGGGTCTATGGCGGTGGGAAGTTCTGGAAATGTGTTGGTCGTACTTGTTGGGGTATAAATCGTTCTTCCTCCAATGGCGTGAACGGCGGAGGAATTCGAGCAGTCGGGGTGAAATTGTACTGCGGTGGTAGCGGGTTGGTTTGATTAACGGCTGCAGATGGGTTAGACGGTCTGGCTCTCTGAGAGTTGGTGAGATGAACGGCTGCGGATGGGTTAGATGGTACGGCTCTCTGAGGGTTGGTGAGATTAACGACTGCGGATGGGTTAGATGCGGAAACTCTCTGAGAAAGGTTGGGTGCAACCTTTCTCCTTTTTGTTTTCTTTTCCGCAGGATTCGACATGAGCTGAGGAAGTGAGATTGAGATGAGGAAGTGAGATGAGGATTGATTGTAGAAGAGTGTAGAAGATTGATTTAGGGTTAATGGAAGAAGGAGATGTGGAAATGGGAAGAAGGAGAGATCGAGTGTTTTAGCTTTAGGTTAGGGTTTAGATTGAGGAAGAAGGAGAGATCGAATTGATTAGGGTTATGAAAGCGAATGAGATGCGGAAGTGAGGAAGAAGGAGAGATCGAGTGTTTTAGCTTTAGGTTAGGGTATAGATCGAGGAAGAAGGAGAGATCGAATAGATTAGGGTTAATGGAAGCGAAGGAGATGCGGAAGTGAGGAAGAAGGAGAGATCGAGTGTTTAGGTTTAGGTTTAGGTTTTGTTTTCTTAATGGATCGTGTGTTTTGTTAATGGATCGGATCGAAATATTTTGGCCCAAATTTCTTTTGCCCAAAATGTAAGAGGAGTGTTACACAATATAACCGATACGTTTTGTCAATATACACAAAAGAGAAATTGGTTCAGATGATTAATGTACTCTGATTGTAATCATCAGACCTGGGTTTGAGTAACCCCAATGTTATATAATTTTTTTTTTTTTTTAAACACATAAAATGTTATATTGATTGTATAAAACAATAATCTTAAAGAAATTAACAATGTCTTCCAAATGTTTATTAAAAAGTAAATAAAACCATTAGATTTTATTAAAATACATAATTTATTTTATATATCTTAAAGCGTACCAAAATTGACTTCAGGGTTCTTTGTCGTCTTCTTCATCATCTTCCGAAGACGATAAATTACACATAAATTCATCTTCAGGTTCCGCGTCTGCAACATCGTAGTCAATGTTAATTGGTTCTCTCCTTTCCAAATTGTCTACTATGACATCTTCAATTGTGGTCATCAATACAGCATCATCATTTTCTGTTTGCAAAAGACTCGGTTCTCCATCAATGATTCCCCTCGGATTCACTTTTAGAACATTGAGCCATAAATGCTTCGGTTTCTTTACGTATGGGTACGGAATATAACAAACCTGTGAGGCTTGAGATGCTGTTTTGCAATCAACATGTAAAAGTTACACATATTATATATAAATGTGATAATGATAATAAATAATTATTCGTTTAAATACATACCTAGAATAAATGGTTCGTTTTTATTGTACTTTCTGGTTGAAAGAACGTCTACAACGCCAACATTACTTCTCTGAGTGCCTCTACCAATTACAGGGTCATACCACTTGCACTTAAATAGTGTGATCTTCAACCCAAGCATCCCCTCATACTCAAGTTCTATGATATCAGTTATTGTTTCATAAAAATCTGCAGCGTCAGTTGCATCCGCATAATTATCACCTTTAACAGAGACCCCATAATTACATGTCTTTCGTCCAGCACCGTGGTTCTCTGTATGAAACAAATAACCTCTTGTAAAATACATTGGCCATGTTTTAGCCTTGTTCAAAGGTCTATGCACAATCTCTTGAACCCAAGTAGGAAATGGATTTGAGGCGTTCCAATAACTAACCTGCATATATATATTGTCTTGTTATGTTAAATAATAACAATAAGTACAATATATATATCACGAAAAGTGGTTTAACATACATATTCTTTAACCCAAGAATGATATTCGTCAGCTCTTTTCGCGGAGAGTTCTTTCTCGGTAAGTCCTGGATATTTTGCCGAAATATAATCCTCGAACATACTATATAGAAAGATAAGATCACCAATGTTTATGAGAAAATATAGTGGAATAAGATATCTAAAAATGTAACTAATTTGTGATATGTAACTAATTATATACCTCTCAATTGGCTGAAAATAGTCACAAATCCGTAAAACATATGCGTGTGCGCAATGATAGTCATCACGTGAAAGCCATATTTCATTCATTTCTCCACTTGGACGCCAACTTGAGTAAATATAGAAGGTACTCCAGGGACATGATATTCAAACGCTTCACCTTCATCAAATCTTGTTAATCTGACCAAATAATTAAAAAGTAATTATTATGACTATTAAATTAAATATCACATTAAAAATATTTACTCTTAATTGCTCACCTTGATTTTGTTCGTATGTTCGCAGCAAAGTAGTGTTCAGAGAAATAAGCAATCTCGTCATTGATATATGATTCAACAATTGATCCAGCCGCATATCTTTTGTTCTTTGCTTTTCCTTTCAATTTTTTGAAAAACCTTTCAAAAGGATACATCCACCTATATTGGACAGGACCTCCCAATTCAGCTTCGTAGGGAAAATGTATAGGCAGGTGCTCCATCACATCAAAAAAGGATGGTGGAAATATCTTTTCCAAGTTGCAGAGGGTTAAAACACTGTTCTGTTTTAGAATTTGAAGTCGACTTGTTTGCAAAGTTCTTGAGCATAAGTCCCGGATAAATGCTCTAACCCCTACAATATTATATTTATTCTAACTTCATCACAATTACTCACTTCATATATATATATAGAACTTTAAATAATTAATTAATATACCTGACAACGCAAGGTGGACATTACGATCAAGGAGTTCTGCAAAGATAAATGGAAGTAACCGCTCCATGAAAACATGGCAGTCATGGCTCTTCATGCCTGAAAACTTTCCATTTTCCATATCAACACAGCTAGCTAAGTCTGCTGAATAGCCATCTGAGAATTTTATCGAGTATTTCACACATTCCAATAAGCTTGTTCTGCCGTCGTCTGTCAATGTATAGCGCGGAAAATGTGCTTTACCCCTACTATCAAGATATAAGTGTGGCCGAGAACAGAACTTTGCTATATCCAACCTTGACATGACAGAATCTTTTGATTTACCTTTCACACGCATAAGAGTGTACATGATGTTGTCCAAAAAATTCTTCTCTGTATGCATCACATCAATATTATCTCGGAGATTAAGGTCCTTCCAGTATGGTAGCGACCATAAAATGATTTCCTTGTGCCAGTTATGGTCCTTTCCATATTTATGCATCTTCCTTTCATGACCATTTCCACCGACGTCCTTGGTTCTTGGAGGATTTACACAATTCAACCGCTCAGAATAAACTTGCTCACCGGTCAAGGACTCTGGTGGATACTCTCTTGTAGCATCTTTTCCCTTCAAGAAGTCTTTTTTATTCCTCCTCAGAGGATGATCAAGAGGAAGAAATCTCCGATGACAATCAAACCAACATGTCTTCCTTCCATTCGGTAGATAAAAAGACTTTATATCATCCATGCAAACTGGACAAGACAATTTACCATGTGTTGTCCATCCAGATAACATGCTATACGCAGGAAAGTCGCTTATCGTCCACATCAGCACTGCTTTTAGGTTGAAATTTTGGCCCAAGAACACATCATATGCATCGACTCCGGTAGACCACAACTCTTTTAACTCATCAATAAGAGGTTGGAGAAAGACATCAAGACTAGCTCGCGGATGGTTTGGACCAGAATTCAGAATTGTAAGAAACAAGTACTCAGCATCCATGCACATATCAGGGGGTAGATTATATGGCGTCAATATCACTGGCCATAATGAATGGTGACGAGACATCCCAAATGGATTGAACCCATCAGTACACAATCCCAAATACACGTTACGTGGTTCTTCAGCAAATTGAGGATTTTGTTCTTGAAAACACTTCCACTCCGCTGCATCAGACGGATGACTCATTTCTCCCACCTTTGCTTGAAGCTCGGCATGCCATCGCATTGCTGCTGCAGTCTTTTAGGTTGAAATTTTGGCCCAAGAACACATCATATGCATCGACTCCGGTAGACCACAACTCTTTTAACTCATCAATAAGAGGTTGGAGAAAGACATCAAGACTAGCTCGCGGATG
Source organism: Camelina sativa (assembly GCF_030686135.1). Lineage (NCBI taxonomy): Eukaryota > Viridiplantae > Streptophyta > Magnoliopsida > Brassicales > Brassicaceae > Camelina > Camelina sativa. The sequence goes on along the minus strand of NC_141896.1, from coordinate 28,110,895 downwards.
GTTTGGACCAGAATTCAGAATTGTAAGAAACAAGTACTCAGCATCCATGCACATATCAGGGGGTAGATTATATGGCGTCAATATCACTGGCCATAATGAATGGTGACGAGACATCCCAAATGGATTGAACCCATCAGTACACAATCCCAAATACACGTTACGTGGTTCTTCAGCAAATTGAGGATTTTGTTCTTGAAAACACTTCCACTCCGCTGCATCAGACGGATGAATCATTTCTCCCACCTTTGCTTGAAGCTCGGCATGCCATCGCATTGCTGCTGCAGTCTTTTAGGTTGAAATTTTGGCCCAAGAACACATCATATGCATCGACTCCGGTAGACCACAACTCTTTTAACTCATCAATAAGAGGTTGGAGAAAGACATCAAGACTAGCTCGCGGATGGTTTGGACCAGAATTCAGAATTGTAAGAAACAAGTACTCAGCATCCATGCACATATCAGGGGGTAGATTATATGGCGTCAATATCACTGGCCATAATGAATGGTGACGAGACATCCCAAATGGATTGAACCCATCAGTACACAATCCCAAATACACGTTACGTGGTTCTTCAGCAAATTGAGGATTTTGTTCTTGAAAATACTTCCACTCCGCTGCATCAGACGGATGACTCATTTCTCCCACCTTTGCTTGAAGCTCGGCATGCCATCGCATTGCTGCTGCAGTCTTATGACTCTGATACATTCTCTTCAGTCTATCACCAATAGGTAAGTACCACATACGACTACATGGTACTTTGGTTCTGCGTCGGTCATTCTTAGGCTTCCATCTTGGTGCATCACAAAACAAACATTTTTCTTCCTTTTTGGCATCTTTCCAGAATAACATACAATTGTTTATACAAACATCAATTGTATGATATGGGAGTCCTAAATTGCGCATTAATTTCTCTGTCTCGTAATGAGACCCCGTAGCCTGGTTTCCCTCTGGTAAATAATCACTCAACATTTCACATACTGAATCCACTAACTTTTCACTCATATTATAATCTGCCTTATTTTGCATAACTCTAGCAGCTAAAGATAATTGTGACTGACCTTCACGACAACCATCATATATTGGATTATTTGCACTTTCTAACAAGTCATAGAATTTTTTTGAATGGTTAAGTACTGGTTCTTCTACACTCTGATAACCCCTATCCCATTGATAGTTATTATCATAACCCACATTAGAAGGAAATGCATCATTCACCAAATCCACATATCTATCTTCTACTACATTACCCACTTCCTCACTCCCACTAATAAATGTCGGATCAACAGTACTCGTTCCTATATCCATATTAATTTCTTCGCCATGCTTATACCAAACATAATAATCTGGCATAAACCCATAACTAAAAAGATGATTCCAAATTCTAGTCCCTAGAAAACGCTTCCCGTTTTTGCACCTACTACGAGGGCAAAAAAACTTACCCCCGTTTTCTTGTGCAAAAGACTGGCTATTTGCAAATTGCATGAACTGTTCCATCCCGGCTCTGAACTCTTCTGTAAAATTTCCCGTCACCTCATCGATCCTCTTGTACATCCACTCTCGGAAATTACTATAATTGTAACTTCCTGACATTATTATAAATCTCTATGATCTCGATTTTTTTTATTGTGTTGCTTTGTCACTACAAGAAAATACTGCTATTGCCACGATATTTTTGCAATGATCATATTCATTAAGATTTTGTAACATTTTTTGCTACATTTTTGCAATGATGAATACACGTAACAATTTTATTACAAAATTGTTGCAAAATAGTGACAAAATTGTCCGTTGCATTTTTTTGTTACAAAATAACAACATTATTACGACATACAAAAATGTCTTGCAAATTTTGCAAGAAATATTCAACGGTTATGGGTTGTGGTTATTTTGCAAGAAAAATTTAGTAAAAATATGTGACAAAATATGTGACAAAATATGTGACATATTTGTTACTGTATTTACAACAATTTATAACCTTTTTGCAACATATTTTTCTATAAATTTATCTTAATATATATTATCTTATTTACTCAATTACTAGTTGAAATCTATATATATATGTATAATATTTTGTAAATTTATTAACGTCTGGTATATGTTTTTTTGGTTTAGTTGGGTTATATATAATTTGTATATTATTTGCTCATTTTTAATATAAAATATATGGTATTGGTACAGTAAATTCGGTTCAAGTGGTCAGATTCTGGAATTGAGTTTTCTAAAAAGAAAAAATATATATACGTGACTTTAAGCATGATCATCATTATCTAAGTAAATAACAATATATTAAAACAGATATAACAAAAGAGTTTGATAATTATCTGTTAAGTATAGGACTAGGAACGTGGCTTCCTTCTCTCATATCTTCACAAAGATGAGTTTTTCTTATCAAACTCTAATAAAAAATTAGCTAGAATTTTAGCAAGAATTAATGAGTTTTTCATTTTTCAACACATCTAAATAATTTGGATATTACCCAACTCCCATATTTTACGTTCAATGAAACAAATTTATTAGTTTTAAGTATTTCCAGCCTCTTCCCGTTTGTCACCTATTATATTTTCAATAATACTTGAAAGATTTGGATAAATCCACTATTATTCAGTATCAAAGATTTTATTTTATTCTCTGCTTATATATAGTTAAGGACGTAGTTTACCAAAACACAACACATTAGCAATCACCGCTTCTTCTCCAAAGTAAACACACTTCTCCATTGATCTATTATATTTTTTGTATAAGGATGTGGAAAATGATGAGGCTATCAAACAAAAGTTGGAAGAGCTTTATAAAAAGAATGCAGAAGTAAGAGAGAGCCTCATTAAGCTTGAAGGATTAGAGAAAATGTTTGACATGTTGTTTTCCCGTCAATCCTCTAATGTTGTGAACAAATGAACAACTAAGTTTCATTTACTTGTTTCAGTTATGCTTTTTAGTTATGATTTTTAGGTTTTTATTCTGAACTTAGTTTTTATTTATGGTTGGTTTTTTCTATTATTTTTTATTTTTGCATTTTGAAATATTTTAATATTTTATTACTTAATAAAGTTAGTCATTTCTTTCACTGTTTTTTTCCCTATCATAATATATATTTAAGGGATAGAAGAAAGTTTAAATAAATAATTATAATTTAACAAATCATATGTCGAACAAAAATATAGAAAAATACAGTGATTCATATTAATGTTGCAAAATTAAGTGGAATTAGGCAATGAGATTTATGATCATATATTATTGTAATAATGCAACGAAATAAAAATTAAAGTGGCAATATTTACAATATTTTTAGTTGTGAGCATCATCATAAAATATATGCGACGACCATATATTTAAAAATAATTACTACAAATTTGTAACATTTTTTGCTTTATATTTTCCGTAGCATTTATTTACGACAATATATAATTGCATTAGACCGTCGTAATTATACCACTAATTTGCTGCATAAATATTGTTACATTAATACAACACATATAGCAATATATTACTTCGTCGCAAATTTGTAATAATATTTGCTATATTTTTTCTGTGCCAATAATTTGTAACAAATGGAAGTTGCAAACGTACATCACAATTATACGACAAATTTACGACAAAAATAATGTTGCATTAATACGACAATATAGCAAGGAGTCTATTTATTGCAAATTTTGCAATATATGTGCAACAAATACCAATTTGCAACGCTCATATAGCAACAACAGAAAATGTGTCTCAATTTTATTGCATTTTCAAATTTGCAACAAAATATGAAGTTATTGCAGTAAATTTAAGCGTAGCTATGACACTATTTTCTTGTAGTGTTGTGTTTCTGTGAGTGAGAAAAACGATTGGTGAGCTCAGTTTATATAGACATATTTAGCGACTAAAAAGTGACTATATTACGTAGTCACCAAATATAGGTACACCTACTCCGAATGCTAAAAACGTGTTTTAAACCAACTTTTAGCGACTATTTTGCGACTAAATTTTGCAACCCGCCGAAAATGTTGCAAAATAGTCGCCAAATTTACGACTACACAAGCAACTACCTTTTAGTCGCTAAATTAGCGACTATTTTGCGACAATGTTTTGCGACCCGCCGAAAATGTCGCAAAATAGTCGCCATTTAGCGACTAAAATAGCGACAAAATTATTTAGTCACAAATTAGCGACTAAAAAGTGACTATGTAAGAATAGTCATAAAACAGTCACAAATTAGTGGGTAATTGGTCGCTAAATTTAACGATTACGGATATAGTTGCCGATCGTAGTCGGAAAATCCGTGTTTTCTTGTAGTGTTAAGATCTTAGGTTAAATTCATCGTGGCACTAAAAGTGTTGTTGAATTGCTTGAAAAGAACTTAAGTGAGCAAGGTGGACCTTAGCCAACGGAAGTTGAAGTTGAGGCACCTTGTGAACAAATCAAACTTAAAATTTATTGCTTGCCTGATTTGCTAGATTCAAACGGAATTTTAGGGTCTAGTTAATTCTTGCATAGATAGCTAACGCTGCAGAAGTAGGTTAGTTTTACAATTGCGATTCGAGTTCTAGAAGGGTGTGTAATGCTCTCCCAATCTAATCATCTAAATTTGTGGTTGTAACCCCTAATTGATTCCTTGCGCCCAATATTTCTAAATTGATTTAACAGCAGTTTATTTACTTTCTGATTTTAGTAGTTACTTGAAACACAAACTTCCTCTTTTGCCTTAGCTATATTTGATATTTACTATTTCATAGTTCATTATTTGGTCTCTATGGATTTGATCCTGAAGTGTTACGACGACACCACTAGATCGTGGTTGAGTGCACATTAGGTTTTAATTGACTTTTGATCAATTACCAATGCCCCACCAGATCTGTTCGAAAACCTCTTTCAACTTCACAAAGCTAAATTCCATTGATCTGGGCTATGGAGTCTTTACTGGTGGCTGGAGTCGATTGTCAGGTTTTTGAGACGGATAGTGTGGAGCTAACGGCGATGGTGCAGGCACCGGAAGACTGGCCGGCTTTCTCTAATCTGCTGGAGGATTTCTCATTGCTTCGAAGTTCCTTTCCCTCCTTCTCCCTCTCCAGGATTCCTCGCGATGACAATGTCAGGGCCGATTGCCTCGCTCGATCTTCACGAACCCTACCTTCAGTTTCTACCTTTGTAAACTCGTATCCTCCTGTTTGGGCAACCAATAATGGAGTTCTCTTTTAATTTTAATATAGTTTCGTTGAAAAAAAAAAAAAAAAACAACAACAATTTTCACAGAGGTAAGTTCTTTATCTTTTGTTCATATCCATTACTTTTTCTTCAATGCATATTAATTCTAATTTCTATTGTTTCAACTGCAACATGCCTCTCGATTTTACTCATCTCTCTCATCTAAATTCTTTAAAAAGAGAATGGAAGATTAGAGTTCTAGCCAGGACATGAAATTTTTATCCAAAATATAAACCTGGAGTTATTCTGGGTATTGAAACAATTCTCGTGGACGCAAAGTTTAGTGTGCTTAGTTATATGAATTTCATATTACATTATAGTCTTTTCAAAACACAATCGAATAACCAATAAAAATTTTCATAAGATTTTTTTTTCTGGACAAGGGGATCGAATTCAAGCATAAGTGAAAAACACTATAGTTAGAAAATTCAAAAAGGAATTGCTGGAAGGAAGGTTTTGTGATATTATGAATTTTGAAGTTCGTGATAATCTTGGTGACTACAGGGGAACTGTACATCCTTACAAAAATTTCATGTTTACGACATAGGTGAAGCCGTATGATCAGATCCCAGGTATATCTCACTTCAACTGTTATCCTTTCTCAGAGAATTCAACTCAATCTATTGTGGATGACGTATTTTCGGTATGTTTTTTTTTCCTATTGTACATGTCACTTTACTCTTAAATAGATTACCAAATAGATTATTGTTTTCAAGTGGAGCTCAATCTTTCTCAGTAAAGTTTACCCTTTATGTTTATTTATTTAAGCATTCTGATTTTCATTATGTTATAGTTTGCTTCTATTTCCATTTTTTTCCCATATATTATTGGAGAAACTGTTGGTATGAGTCAGATTACTGAAAAAGATTGTTCCTGACAGAAGTCAAAGCTGTTGGATATTCAGCTAAGAGATCTAAGGTTAGTGAAGTTGCTGGAGAGTTTCACACTTCTTCATGTCTCTCTTTATAAACTTTACAACAGATCGCTTTGTTCATTTTCCATAAATTATTTGATGTCTCTTGCAGTGATACTATCATGGAGTGTACTTTATGGGAGAATCACGCTGAAGATGTATATTCTTATGTTACAAAAAAAGTTGTAGGTTCTGGAGTCTCATGACACCTGATTTGAGCAACAAAGTTGAAGTCTTGATTACCTTGATGGCTTTTTTTGTCTATAGCCTTTTCTTTATCTTTCTTTCAGAACATATAAAACATGGATTTTTATAAAGCAGGTTTGACAATGAGATACAGTACAGAAGTTTTTCTTTTTATGAACAACCGATACGGTACAAAAGTTAAGCATTAGAAAGAAGGCAAATTAGAAAAACAAGAAAGCTAAATGAAGAAGCATTAAAGAAAGTTGCAAGAAGAGCACATAAATAAACTGAAATTTCATGGTCGTGTTGTGAGTCAGGTGATACGACATGGATCTTACGCCAAAGGAAAAGCCTCTCAAGAATGTTAACATGACATGCTCAAGTCTTCTCAACACAACAAAAAGCTCAACATAAGTTATGTGTGGTCAACCGTTCATGTCTTGAAAACTTATATATTCGGATTTTTGTGATTTTCTTTCCAGAGCTTTTTAAACTATAATCATATCACATCTTTCATGAACTTTCTTTCGTTTATTTAGTTTAATATATTGCACAAACAGTAAAAGAGATCTTGCACCGTATATGTAATATCGCACATATGAATTTTAATACAAATACTGAATCCCCGTACGTAATACGGGTAGAATACTAGTATTAAATAATTTGTTATTTTTGAAGAATTTCCCCCTTTTTAAAATAAAGTAATTCTTTTTATTGTTAGCGAGTTTGCTAATGAAATTTGATAAATTTTGCACGCTGGCTTTTATTTTTTGAACTAATACATAGATTAATTTAAATTTCCAAAATAATAATCAAAGCAATTAATCATATACCATCAGTGGTTATAAATTCTGTTTATATAGGCAAGATTTGTTCTTATCATGCATGTAGACAATACATAAAAGCAGAGATACTATAAGAAGATATCCTACTATATTAATTGGGAAGTACAAATATAAAACTACATTCAATTGTCATTAGAAATTTTTAATTAAGCTTAATTAATTAATTAAATAAATATAATTAATTTTTTTTTTTAAAAACACTCACAGATAAAATATAAAAAAATCTAGAAAAATATATTTTCTCTCTCTAATAAATTATGGACGAAATTACTAAATATTTTTTTAAAAAAATAAATAAACAAATCAGAATTTTAAAAACTAAGATTTTATATCCAAATATACAATATAATTTGTTTTTAATAACTAAATTTCGAAAATTTTGTTAAAATTTCAAAATATGATTCTCCTATCATCTTTATTTTATTTTATTTACAAATTGTTTGGAATTTTTATATAATATTTATGATTAATAAAGTACAGAATTTTTTCTGCATTTGTTGTGATTTGAATTTTTAAAAAACGAAAATATATTAATTAATCTATGAAAAATGTATGTTTTAATTTATACATTGGCGGGATGGTAAAACTAAATTTATATAGATGATAAATTAATAATTTTTATTTGCTCACAATTATAATATTAAAATTACTACTTTATATTTCACAAAATAATGAATCAAATACAAGAAACAAACAATATAAAACTGTAATATAAGTTAATAAAAAAATAGACTAATAGATTTACAGAACGATTAAAAATAAATATTATCTCAAAAAAAATATTTTTAAAAATATGTAACAATAAATTTTATTATTATATTAGAAATTTTTTAAAAAATGTTGACCCGTGCTTAAAGCACGGGGTATCTCCTAGTTATATAATTATTAGTGCTTATATAATTATGTAGACATTGATTATGTCAACTGATTTTTTGTAACAATATATATATATAGCCCGATACCCTTTCATTTTATTACAACATAATTCATACTAACATCTTCCTAGTAAGCGATTCATTTTGATCTATTTTAATAATTTCTACTTCACAGTTTATAACACCATCATAGTAACAACTTATTTCATTTTATGCAAAGGTATATATATAATTTGGTGAGTAATTGAAAAAAAATGTCGGTGAAGGATAGAGCAACAAAGCGAATTCAGATGGAACTCAAGGCCATGAAATCCCGAGACTCTTTGTACAGTATTGGTTAGTAGTTTTTGTTTTCTCTCCCTACATTATATAAATAAATTGTATTCACATTTCTTAATGTAAATAACATGTTTGTAATCACAACCACACTTATACGTAAACTATTAGAATTTTTCTAGGTGTCAACTATAATAATATTGTTTGTTGGTGATATGTATCAATATAGGTTTAGAAGAAACAAAAGGTACAAAAGAAACAAAAGGTACAGAAGAAACAAATGTATTCAAATGGAAGACAACGATTTACGGACCCGAAGGTACTTTCTATGTTGGTGAAACAACCCTTCCCGTTTTTTTTTTTTATACCTTAATTTACTAGTGGTCCCATACCCACTAACATCCTAACAACAATCAATAACCGCGGATAACCAAATAAAACAATTCCATTAATCCATTAAAATTCCAACATAAATAATCCAATAACCAATAACACCAAAATCCAAAACAAGGAAATAACCAAAAGCTAACATCCTACAATGTTCCAATGACTTAATCTAGCAACCTAACAACAGCTAGACCACAATCAATCAAGCCTCTAGAACATCCTCCTCTTCATCGCCTTTGATTCCACGATCACACTTTTCCTTTACCTGCACAACACAAACAACAATTGAGATGCGTAAGTATTATCATAAATACTTAGTGAGACCGTCCTCCCATCTACTAGGTTATACACACAAGCATATGAGACCCTCAAGTTATGCAAGCAAACAAAACACAAGCAATACATCAAACCAGGAAAACAAGTCTCGGTTGAGACTAGTGTCGACCGATGCCACCAGAAAGTGTCGACCGATGCTGAACCAAAAGGTGTCGACCGATGCCACAAGGGTGTCGACCGATGCTGTCACCAACAGTGTCGACCGATGCTCGAATGATGTCGATCGATGCCATATCTGCAGACGTGAACAGCGCGAACACGAACGACGAATCCCGATTCCAAACCATCCCGAATCCGTTCCAAACTCACCCAATTACCTCAGAAATCACTGGGAATCACAAAAGCAACGAACCCAAGCAACAAAACAACACAAACAGCAAGAAAACACACAAACAAGAGAGATCTCATGCTTAGATCAACCATGGTCAAGCACTCACCTCAAGAACATGAAGATTGGATTGAGAAACGTGGAAAACAACAGCTCCAGAAGCTCCCCCTTCGTTTCCAGCAACAACTAACCCTCCTACAGCCTCAGATCTCTCCAAAAACTCCAAGAACAAGCCCAGAAAGTCACAAAAAGCGTTTCTCTCTCTTTTCTCTCTTTCTTTCACTAAGCGGCGACCAAATAACTCCCCAAAAACCCTTAAACTCGTCCTTAGACGCTTATAACACGATTTAGGGATTTAATTAAACCAAACCGAACCAATTCGGCAATTAATCAAACCGGCCGAACCCAGAAATTAGTGGTGTCGATCGATGCCACTAGGGTGTCGATCGACACTCCTTTCAAAATCACAAAATCCGGTTCGTGGATGTTACAATTCTCCCCCACCAATATGGATTCGTCCCCGAATCCCGCAATACCGTCCAACTGCCAAGGACCTCCGTGCCACCGTCAGTACGGCCCGCACGTCCCCAGACCGGACTAAACACCATCAGCCAAGGTTTCCCGTGCCACTGTCGCAACAGCCCGCACACCTCCGACTGACCCTCGAGGTCTCCCTCTAGCCAATATACTCGCATCATAACCACTATTTGCTCACAACTCAGTGCTTCCCCCGTCCGTGGTCGCAACCAACGAATCATGCCGGCTCGCTATCAGGCCAACCGCCTTAAGCTACGGCATTCAGGAAGTCACTCACACACACTCCCCCCGCTCTCGGGTCGCAACCCTCGAGACATACCGGCTCACTGCCGAGCCTCGGCTCACAGCTACGGTATCCAGGGAGCCTCACATATCCCGCTCTTGGGTCGTCACCCTCAAGCGCGCTCTCGGATCATCATCCGAAGCAACATACCACTCCCACTCTCTGGCCACAAAGTCCATCGAGCTATCGGTATCACGTGAGTTGGGCCCGCACGGCCTTGAGCAAAACAAACACTGATGCCAACGAGTATCTCCCGGCTAGATCTACCTCAACATTTCCACAAAACTTTCCCTTTTTAGAAACTTTCTATTTATGGAAACCTTCCTTTTGTGGAAACTTTCTATTTATGGAAACTTTCCAAAAATAGAAACCCGAGCTATTTCTCTTTTCCCATGACAACAACAGTCAAAACATAAAAAAAATACTCATCTTATTAATCTCAAAAAAATGTCATAATCGTTACAATCTCAACGAAATTATATCAGAAAAAGCAAAAATACAACAACCAGAGCCATCAACCCGCATCCCGAGCACCACCTCATCTTGGTACTTACTCGCACAACCAACCACCCCTAAGCGACCAAATATCAAGAGAGATGGGCTGGAATACTCCGTACCCGCTCCAGCCACGGACTACAACTCAGACCCGGCTAGACAAGCTCAAGTCGCGGTCTGCTTCTCAAACCACTTCTTAAACCTTGCCTTCATCCTCGCCTCGGGCTCCCAAGTCTGCTCCTCTACTCCGTCACAGTCCCACAGGACTCTCATCAAAGGAATCTTCTTCTTCCGAAGTTCCTTGACTCTCCTCTCGAGCACCCTCACTGGTCTCGCCTCTAAAGTCATGTTAGGCTGAAGATCCTCAGGAATCTTAGCCAACAACTGATCACCCTCGTGAAGACACTTCCTAAGCATCGACACATGAAATACCTTGTGGAACGCACGCATAACCTCAGGCAACTCCAACCGGTATGCCACTGGTCCCACCCGCTCAACCACTCTGAACGGACCCATGTACCTCGGACTCAACTTAGTCTATGTCAATGACCTGTTCGGACCCCGCAACATGGCCATCTTGAGGTACACTCTATCACCAACCTGAAACTCAAGATCCTTTCTCCTCTTATCAGCATAGCTCTTCTGCCGATCCTGAGCCTCCTTCATGTTCAGCCTCAAAACCCGAATCTTCTCCGAGGTCTCCTGAACAAAATCTGCACCAAATATGCTCCTCTCCCCCACCTGAGTCCAACATAATGGGGTACGACACGGCCTCCCATACAGGGCCTCATAAGGAGCCATCCCAATACTAGCCTGGTAGCTGTTGTTATAAGCAAACTCCACCAAGCTCAAGTGATCTGCCCAATGACCACCCCAATCCAGCACACACATCCTCAATAAATCCTCCAAAATCTGGATCGTCCTCTCTGACTGACCGTCAGTCTGAGGATGATAGGCTGTACTCATATGCACCTTCGTGCCCATCTCCGCCTGAAATGCCTTCCAGAACACCGAGGTGCACTTGGAATCTCTATCAGACACAATACTAGCAGGCACACCGTGCAATCTGACTATCTCCCTCACGTACTTCTTGGCCAAAACCGCTGCTCCATCAGTTTTCTTGATAGCCAGAAAATGCGCAGACTTAGTCAAACGGTCCACAATGACCCAAATAGCATCAAACGTCCTCGACACAGGCAAACCTACCACGAAGTCCATCGTGATCAAATCCCACTTCCACTCTGGAATGGGTAAACTCTGTAATAAACCACCAGGAACCTGATGCTCCGCCTTCACCAGCTGGCAAGTATCACACTTCGCCACCCAGTCAGCTACGTCCTTCTTCATCCCGACCCAGTGATAATACCGCTTGAGGTCACGGTACATCTTGGTCGCTCCTGGATGAATATAAAACTTGCTCGAATGAGCCTCTCTCAGTATCTCCTGCCTCAAATCCTCACCCTTGGGCACACAGATCCGACCATGCACAAGGATAGTACCATTAGCAGAAACCTGATACTCTGCACCCGCAGCCTTAGAGGCATTCACCAGTCCCTCATCGCTCTCCTGAGCTAACCTCACTCTACTCAACAAATCCGCTCTATCAGCTGCCTCCAAACCCAAAGGTTCCTGTAAGATAGCACACAAACTCAATGCACTAATCTCACCTACCAACACCTCCATATCCTGCTCTTGAGCCGAAGCCACCCGCTTCCGACTCAAGGCATCTGCAACCAGATTAGCTTTACCAGGATGGTAAGCTATGTCCAAATCATAATCCGCTACTAACTCCATCCAACGCCTCTGCCTCAAATTCAGCTCAGGCTGAGTAAAAATGTACTTCAGACTCTTGTGATCTGTAAATACCTGTACCTTCCCACCATACAGATAGGATCTCCAAATCTTAAGAGCAAAGATCACTGCTGCCATCTCCAAATCATGAGTAGGATAATTAGCTTCATGCTTCCGCAACTGCCGCGAAGCATAAGCTATAACCTTCCCCTGCTGCATAAGTACACAACCCAACCCCACTCTAGAAGCATCTGTATACACAACATAAGGCTCGTCCTGCTCAGGCAGTGCTAACACCGGCGTGGTAGTCAACATCTGCTTGAGACTTGCAAAACTTGCCTCACACTCTGGTGACCACACAAATGGGACATCCTTCCCTGTAAGCTTAGTCATCGGCTGAGCCATACTCGCGAAACCCCGAACAAACCTCCTGTAGTAACCTGTTAACCCCAGGAAACTCCGAATCTCAGTGGCACTCTGCGGCCTCGGCCACTCCCTGATGGACTGAATCTTCTCTGGATCCACTGAAACTCCCTCAGCTGAAACAATATGACCCAAGAACCCCATCTCACGCTGCCAGAAACTGCACTTACTCAGCTTAGCAAACAACTTCTGCTCCCGCAGCTTCTCCAACACTGCTCTCAAATGTATTGCATGCTCCTCAGGACTCTTAGAATATACCAGGATGTCGTCGATGAAAATGATGACTGACACGTCCAGAAACTCCTGGAACACGCTGTTCATCAATCTCATAAACGCAGCTGGCGCATTTGTCAACCCAAACGGCATCACCACAAACTCATAGTGCCCATATCTCGTCCTGAAGGCTGTCTTCCTCACATCTGCCTCATGTATAGGAATCTGATGATAACCTGAAGCCAAGTCGATCTTGGAGAACCAAGTAGCACCCCTCAACTGATCCAACAACTCATCAATCCTCGGGAGAGGGTACTTGTTCTTCACAGTAACTCGGTTCAAACCCCGATAGTTAATACACAACCGAAAACTCCCATCCTTCTTCTTAACAAACAACACCGGAGCTCCCCACGGTAAACAACTAGGACGGATAAAACCCTTGCCCAACAAATCCTCCAGCTGCTTCTTCAGCTCTGCCATCTCTGCTGGAGCCATCCTGTAAGGAGCCTTGGATAACGGCATCGTCCCCGGTTCCAGCTCAATAGTAAAAGGATCCGACCGAGATGGTGGTAATCCCTGCAATGACTGGAACACATCCTCAAAGTCCTCCACAACCGGAATACCGCTAACCATAGACTTCCCCACTGACTATGGCATAGATATAGTAACCAGATAGGCCTCACGGCCCTTCTCGATCATCTTCCCTGCCTGAACGGCTGAGATCACGAGACTCCCCAAAGTCGGTCTAATACCCTGAAAAACCAACTTCCCTCCTGGACGCTCAAACTCCACTCTACCCCGATAGCAATCCAAATGCACCTTATGCCGATGCAACCAATCCATACCAAGAATAACGTCATACAACTCCACTGGACTGATAAGCAAATCCGCTGGCCACGACTCTCCTGCGATCTGAATATCAACTCCTCCAGCTCGTCCAATAACCCTCAGGAACTTGCCTCCAGTAACTCTGACAACTCCTGAATGCTCTCCAAAATCCCCTCTGATCCCCGCACTCCCGGCACACTCCGGAGTAATGAAGCTAAGAGAAGCTCCAGAATCAAACATAACATGGGACTTAAACCCGCCCACCAACAAGGTCCCTACACAAACCTCATGTGTTGAGAACCTAACACTTGACCACAAACAAAAACAAATATAATCTGAACTATTGAATTGACTAAGTTCGAATCTCAAAAGTTATACCTGTGATCGCTCCTGCACTAGTGCCACCGGGCTACTGAGTCGAGTACACCTGAGTCGTCGGCTCAATCCAACCCACCGGCTGCACACCGTTCTGCACACCCTGCTGCACCCCTGGCTGAGCTCTAGCCTGCAACACTGCTACTGCCCTCTGCTGCAACTTGGGACAACGAGGCTTGATATGCCCCGTCTCTCTGCAGTAGTAACACACCTAAGTATCTGTCCGCGGCTCCGTCACCGCCCGCTGCTCTGTCACTGCCTGCTGCTCAACTCTCTGTGGACAGCTAGTCACCTTGTGGTCCCTGCTACCACACCCAAAGCATTTCGCACCCCCGTGCCTCGATCTCTGCATAACATCAAACTTCCTCTTCTGCCCCTGCGCAGGCTTGCCGCCCTAGCTAGGAACAGAAAGCGGCTGAGACAGCTGTGGCTGCACCGAAGAACTGACCACAACCACCTGTGACCTCAAGTCATCCTCTATCCCAGCTGCAACCTCAACCAACTCTGCTCTCGTAGCATAGCTCCTCACTCTGCACCGAGTCCTCAAATCATCCCGCAGAGCCAACAAAAACCTCCGCACCTGAGCCGCCTCTGGCTCCCATGCCCTGCCTGCATACCCCACAAGCCGACTGAACTCTGCATCCAGCTCCCGCACTGTACGGTCCCCCTGAGTCAAACCCAAGAACCGTGCCTCCATACGATCAAGAGCCTCCTGAGGAAAATACTTGGAGTTAAACTCCCCCACAAAATCTCCCCAAGACATACCCCGCTGCACTCTCCGTGCTGTCACCGACCTCCACCACACACGAGCATCTCCTGACAAGTAAAACACTGCCAGATCCACCCTGTACCGGTCGGGACACCTAAGCGAAAGGAAAATATCCTCCATCCACTCTCTCCACTCATCCGCTACACTCGGATCGGTACTTCCTGAGAAATACCCTGCTCCCACATGCCGCAGCTGCTCCATCATCCGCACATACTGAGCATCCACTACCTCGGCCCCCGGCTGTACACCTGCCTGCAAACCCGCCACAGGCTGCACCGCTGGAACCTGCCCACCACCCACTGGCGGCACTACCGGATCCTGCCCACCAACCACTGGCGGCACTACTGGATCCTGCCCACCAACCATTGGCGGCACAACTGCTGGAAGTCGCTGCAAAACCTGAGCTAGCAAGTCCATCAAGACATCCTCCCTGCCTGGAGCACCTCCCGCTGCAACCCCCACACCCGCTGGAACCCCGACCCCGACCACGACCACGCCCACGACCACGACCGCGACCAACAGCACCCTCACCCCTAACCATCTGTATCATCCAAGAACAGAAGGCTAAGCAAACAATAGATCCAATACACAAAAACACAACTTACCGTGGAATCACAAAACAGGCTCGAAGAGGATGTTCTAGGACTTCATGCCACACTCAATTGACCGACTCACACAATCAATCATAGCATGGAATCCTAAACATCAACAGCAAAAGCGCAATGAACCCTAGACCTAGAACCGTAAGGGCTCTGATACCAAAATGAAACAACCCTTCCCATTTTTTTTTTTTTTACACCTTAATTTACTAGTGGTCCCATACCCACTAACATCCTAACAACAATCAATAACCGCGGATAACCAAATAAAACAATTCTATTAATCCATTAAAATTCCAACATAAATAATCCAATAACCAATAACACCAAAATCCAAAACAAGGAAATAACCAAAAGCTAACATCCTACAATGTTCCAATGACTTAATCTAGCAACCTAACAACAGCTAGACCACAATCAATCAAGCCTCTAGAACATCCTCCTCTTCGTCGCCTTTGATTCCACGATCACACTTTTCCTTTACCTGCACATCACAAACAACAATTGAGATGCGTAAGTATTATCATAAATACTTAGTGAGGCCGTCCTCCCATCTACTAGGTTATACACACAAGCATATGAGACCCTCAAGTTATGCAAGCAAACAAAACACAAGCAATACATCAAACCAGGAAAACAAGTCTCGGTTGAGACTAGTGTCGACCGATGCCACCAGAAAGTGTCGACCGATGCTGAACCAAAAGGTGTCGACCAATGCCACAAGGGTGTCGACCGATGCTGTCACCAACAGTGTCGACCGATGCTCGAATGATGTCGATCGATGCCATATCTGCAGACGCGAACTGCGCGAACACAAACGACGAATCCCGATTCCAAACCATCCCGAATCTGTTCCAAACTCACCCAATTACCTCAGAAATCACTGGGAATCACAAAAGCAACGAACCCAAGCAACAAAACAACACAAACAGCAAGAAAACACACAAACAAGAGAGATCTCATGCTTAGATCAACCATGGTCAAGCACTCACCTCAAGAACAGGAATATTGGATTGAGAAACGTGGAAAACAACACCTCCAGATGCTCCCCCTTCGTTTCCAGCAACAACTAACCCTCCTACAGCCTCAGATCTCTCCAAAAACTCCAAGAACAAGCCCAGAAAGTCACAAAAACGTTTCTCTCTCTTTTCTCTCTTTCTTTCACTAAGCGGCGACCAAATAACTCCCCAAAAACCCTTAAACTCGTCCTTAGACGCTTATAACACGATTTAGGGATTTAATTGAACCAAACCGAACCAATTCGGCAATTAATCAAACCGGCCGAACCCAGAAATTAGTGGTGTCGATCGATGCCACTAGGGTGTCGATCGACACTCCTTTCAAAATCACAAAATCCGGTCCGCGGATATTACAGTTGGTGGCATTTTTCAGATCCGCATTGAGTTTCCTAATGACTATCCTTTTAAACCACCCAAGGTAGGTTATATATTTATAAATATATTGTATTTTGATAGAGATTAACTTTCGTTTTTTAACTACAAAAGTAAATATTTTTTTTTTTTTTTTCTTATATAGTTTACTTTCGAAACACGGATTTACCATCCAAATATCAATTCCAATGGATCGATTTGTCTTGACATTCTTAAAGACAAGTGGACTCCTTCTGTCACCGTTGAAAAGGTTCAAAAACTCTACTCAAATATTTTGTTTTTATATTGTTCACTTTGTGCTTTCTCATTATGTTTCATTGTCTTTCATCATTAAGTATTAATTTTGTTAATATATATACAACAGGTGCTCCTATCCATAACTTCACTATTGGCGGCCCCAAACCCAGATGATCCTCTTGTACCTGAGATTGGGAAGCAGTTTAAGAATGATAGATTCAAATTTGATCAGACAGCCCGAAAATGGACTGAACAACATGCTTATAAATAAGAACTTATATATATATAGTTGTTTTCGTCATATATCTCCTATTTATTAGCCATCAAAACTGTTTTCCTTTAATATGTTATTGTGTACTTCTCATATATCATAAATAAAAGTCATATTCTTCGTTTAGATTTTTAGTTCTCCTCAAAGTGAATATAAAATATTTGAATCGAAACAAGAATACTCATGCAAACAAACTCGAAGCTTGATTAAAACTTAAATAGTTGTTTTATTATTTCATATCTTAATTATTAACCATCAACTGATTCCTATCATATTTATCCGTTTCGATTTTTGTGACATTCTCTGTTTAGATTTTTGTTCTCTACAAAATAGTTGAATCGAAAAATGAATACTGGATCATAGCAAAACATTGAATCAGTATAATCGGTTCGATGAGTACTTAATTCTTTCCGTCTAAATTAAGTAATGTTTTATATTTTTGTGTTTGTTTCACAGAAAAAAAAATACTTGAGAAACAAGAAATGTTATAAGAGATAGTTTCTTATATACTATGTGTAAAAAAAACATAATTTCGAAGTAGGGAGAATTGTAAGACGTATCAAACAATTACTATAAGTTTATTTTTTTTGTTAAATCCAAGGAAAAACGATTTGTATCCCATAGGAAATTTCATATAGCACCACAACTCCACAGAATTCAAACCTCGATCTTTGTCCACACAAATCAGAAGTTCTAGTACAGTATCCCCTAATATAAAAGTTCAAAACTTCAGAACACACAAACGTTAGATTTATTGGTTTATGACTTAAACCGATACTAAACCACCAACACTAAACCATAGTCAGCTCTCTGGTCAGATTCCATTGGGAGTAGCAAACTCTTCAGAGCTAACTAACTTGCAACTCGCCAAAAACAACTTCACTGGTTTCTTGCCTGAAAACATTTGCAAAGGTGGGAAGCTTCAGAAACTCTCATTAGATGATAATCACTTCGAAGGTCCTATCCCGAAAAACTTGAGAGATTGCAAGAGCTTTTGGGGTTTATCCAGATCTTAATTTCATTGATATAAGCTAGGAGAAGAGTCGAAAGCTAGGTGCCTTGATCATGTCAAACAACAACATCATAGGTGTTATCCCACCAGAGACTTGGAACATGACACAACTAGTTGAGTTGGATCTGTCTACCAACAACCTCACTGGTGAGCTTCCAGAAGCAATTCAAAATCTCACAAGTTTGTCAAAGCTACTACTTAATGGGAATCAGTTATCTCGAAGAGTTCCTACATTTTTAAATTTCTTGACCAAGCTCAAGTCTCTAGACTTATCTTCAAAGATGTTCAATTCTCAGATCCCACAAACCTTTGACTCTTTTACTAACCTCCATCAGTTGACCCTAAGCATAAACAAATTTGATGGACGCATCCGCATACTAAAAAAGTTGACTCAGTTAACTTATCTTGATCTCAGCTACAACCAGCTCGATGGGGAAATCCCATCACAACTCAGCTACTTGCAGAGCCTCAACAAGCTCGACCTCTCACACAACAATCTCTCAAGTATCATTCCAAGTTTTCAGGTCATGAAACCGCTGACATACATCGATATATCAAACAATCAACTCGAGGGTCTGCTTCCAAACAATCTAGCGTTTCGAAACGCAACCGCAAATTCATTGGAGGGAAACAGAGGCTTATAAATCGTGCCCTATCACTTCCCAAGGGAAGAATGGTTTCCTAGGGAAGAATGGTTTCCTTGTGTTTTATTATTGATGTTGTGTCGTTAGTGTTTTATTATATGATCATCTGTTTTCATTATGGTGCTGATGTTGTAGATCGAGCTTGTTCTTTCATGGATCGGATCAGTCCCCAGTGATCTCGTTTCTTTGTTGGATCTAGACCAATCTTTTGTTTTTGCAATGATTTGATATTTTTTTGTTCAGATCAGTCAGTATTCAACTTTTTGATTGGGTATGATCATGTTGATACTGACAATGCTAACGTTCACACGACATCTTGATTGGTTGCTTTGATTCTCAAACTCACAGATCAGTCAGTAACTAGTTACTAAGCTTGATTAAAACTTATATAGTTGTTTTCTTATTTCATATCCTAATTCTTAACCATCAACTGCCTCCTATCATATTTATCCGTTACGATTTTTATGACATTCTCCGTTAAGATTTTTGGTCTCTATAAAATCTATATATATATAAAGTTACATTTTACTCACTTCTGGTGCTGCCACGTCAGCAACCTCTGATTTAATTTTTAGGGCTTATTCTTAAAAACTTACCCATTAAACAGTTAATAACACTTACCCATTAACACTTAAAAGCCCAGATCAAATCCAAATTTGTTAGAACACTTGAAAGCCCAGATCAAACCCAAATTTGTTAGATGCCCTAACAACAACCGTATCTCCTACTCGCCGTCTTCGTATATGCGACTCTCAGACATTCGTTTCCTGCTTCATTCTATCTTCCTCGCGTTTCACATTCTCGAGTTGCAATGGTTAGAAATGAAATAAATATTATTTCGCACTCCTCGACACCCTTAGCCTGCCCTCTCTTCAATTTCCATTGTAACGGGTCTGTGTTAAACGGAAATTTGTGTTGTTCAAAGCTCTCTCATCTAATGCTTAGCCCACTACTCATTACTTCAATTGAGGTAAGTCGAAGTCTTATATAGAGATGAAGCTAATCCTTCACCAACCACCACCGTCGTCTTCCTTGCCGGTTGTTACCTTATGCTCCGAATCGTGTGGTGTTGTCTTCCTCCTCCGTTGTGATTAGCTGTCTCAGCGGTGGTGGAGTTTCCTCCAATGAATCGTTTGTATCTACTCGCCGGTCTAAGTTGGATTGTGGTTTCACTGTGATTGCGAATTTGGTGAATCGGATCCAGCTGCTTGATATGTCTGTTAAGGCTTATCCGATTCAGCTAAGGATTCCATGAAACAGACGATTTTTCTTCTATGCTTGGACTCCTTCCTTCCGATCAATTTTCCATTTTCGTTACCATCTCCGAGCAGCCTCTCTATCATCTCCTTATCTCTCCCATCATCACCGAGTATATATTTTGAATCTATCTCTCTCTCTGTCTGATGACAATTTTGTTAATTTCTGGAACACTGTGGATTTAGGGATTTTGGTTTCTTTGTGGTTTTATTAGGTATACGTTGTGGAATGCGGAGTATCGTGTATCACTGAGGCAGAATTTTTATTTACCGGTTGATCCTAGAAAGGAGGAGGATCAGTCTTTCGAAGACGATGTTAGATTTGGTTCTAAGAAGGGAGTGGGTGAGGATTTAGGGAATTTGTTGAAGAATTAGAGAGACTGAGTCCTCAGGTGTTTCGAGACTTGTCACCTGAAGCGTTGAGTTATATTCTGCATTTGCAGTCTGAGTTATCTACCATGAAAGAGGTAATTGTCAAAGCTGATTATTTACAACAGAGCTTCCTGGTCTTTATACAAAAGCTTTATTTGTATAGATATGTAGTAACTGCTCTCATGATAAGCTATTATAGATTAGTGAATAGACAAGAGAAAGACTATTTCTGTTAGGTTACTGATAAAGTTTTATTCTTTTTGTTGATGGTTGATCTCTTCTTCGCCACTTCCCATCTGCAATTCCTTCCTCTACTCATCAGTTTATCTGGGTATGTTCTCTAATTCTCTAAAACCATATATTTCGATTTCATTGGTTTGGCTTTGGATCTTTGAAAGGGTTTTTGTGTTATTTGTTTTGAAGTTATCATCATGTTCATCCATTGAACTTTGTCAGCTCCGTTGCTTGACAACTGCTCGAGTCGTTGTTTTTTAGCGGCTCCTTTTGTGGGTTTATGTTATCAGCTGGATTTGTGGTAGTTACAGAGATAAGCTTAGAGATGGGTCATGCATTGTTTAGTTTTGATTCGATTCTTTAGTTTTAACCGGAAATGTTAAGTTCCGATCTGATACATGGTGTTGTTTTAAAATATTGAGTTCTGCTTCTTCTTTTCTTTGTTTTTTTTAAAACGATAATGCCATCTCCTTCTTCTTTCGAAGCACTAATTTATTGTTTACATGTTTGCTTTTGGAATGTATTAATGGATTTTTTGTGTATTGGTGAAAAAGGTGAGACCTTTCTTGGTTTGTTTTGGAGCAAATTGATCACGCCCTTAAAGCGTTGAATAATAACTTAAATTGATACTGATGCTTGCTGGAAAAACATCAACACTGGACTCCATGGGATCGGGAACATGAGGAAAGAAGAATACTTAAGAGTCTGGGCCATGATGCCCCATACATGTGTAACTTAAATGATATTGACAACACATGCGAGAAGTGCTACCACTACAAGCTTATGGTCAAGTTCGTTTACATGATCTAAGAAAGAAAACAGATAATATATAACCATCTCATTGTTATCAAATCTATTTTATTTTCAGTTGTTTTATTTCTCAAAATCATGTATAACCTCCAGTTATATGAATTCCAATATCAATGTTTGTTCTATTAACAGTTTATTACGAACTTACTTTTTAAAATAAGTATAAAAATAACAAGGTCGTAAGCTAGAAAATGGATCAAACTCCTTCAAATGTGTTGTCCAAACAAATTTTTGAGTCCAAATAACTTTTAAAATAAATTAATAAGATAATTAACGGTGTATGACACGCACAACAGTACCTAATTCAAAATAAACCTAATTCAAAATAAATACTTATATTCAATCTATAACAATAAAGTGAGGTTAAATTTATCCCGTAATTTAGAAGATTTTTATATATAACCCGTAAAATAATTAGATCCGTAAAAGTTACAAGATGGTATACCACAGCTTAAATTGTATTATAAATAATTTATTTAATTAGATTTAGCCTGCAATAAGAAAATAATTACATTTTTAAATTGAATTAATAGCCCCAAATAAATAAAAATTCTACATACCAAACAGTATAGTTATTATCAAATATTAGAGTTTTAAAGGAAATTATAAATATATTGTATCTATATGTATATATATATAAATTTAAAATATGTTATTAAGTGTGATAAATTTCTAAATATATAAATTGTTTTAGGAAATTTTAACCAAAAATTGGTAGAGATATATTAGGAAATTGTTTTTTGTCTTTTGTGCAATTTTTAAGGAATTAATTTTGTAAATAAGTATAATTCAATGGTTAGAAAACAAAATGTACTTTGTAAATGTAGATTAGATAATTCAACAAAATTATACAGCATAGTGTTTTATTAACTTCCATTTAAATACTTTTCACTTGGGAAAAAAATTATGGGTTTTTTAGCAGCCAAACTAGAATTCTTAAAATAAACTTCTGGTTAGATTAAGTTAATATAATTACAGTTTCACTTTACCAAATTGTAAAACTTATGGAAAAAGAAATAAATAAATGATTTTAGAAATGTAAAACAGTATTTTCACAATTCTCTTATTAGTTACTTCTAAAGTTTTATACAGATTATTATGAACCAAATTCACAATAAAATTAATTGATTTGACTAATTACTATTTTATAACTTATGTTCCATTTAAATCAAATTCAGTTATTGTACAAGTTGTTGATTTAGTAGTAGTTGTTGTTGTTCCAACAGCTCCAGGTGGAACTGTTGCGGCTGAAAAGAAGGTGTTTGTTATTGTTGTTCTTGCAGTTGTCGAGAAGAAGGAATTGGTATTCTACTACTCCTCAAACATCAATTGCAGTTTATGAAACATTTGTTGAGGCGCTTCTTGCTAAACAAACATAATTTAAAGATCTACACAAAGCATTCCATAAACAAAAGTTAAAAAAAAAAATATGAAACAAAAAAACCAGAAACGACACAAACGAGAACAGCAATCCGCGCGGACACCCACCTATAAATTATAAATACACCAACTCTCACTCCCTCACTCACTTACTATGTATAATTATAACAAACATTGCTCCAACGAAATCATTAGAATATCATGGTCTCTATAACATTGTGTAGTGCCCATGTTTTCATTGATTGTTATAGTAACAACTATATTATGTACTGAAATGATATATATTTAACAAATCAATTAGAAAATTTCTAAAATAAAATAAACAATTAAGATATATATATATAAATCCAACCCTTATCCCAACCGTTAGAAATTGCATTTAAAACCATATCCAAATAACACAATCACTAAACCATTCACAAACAATCCTCCAACAATTAATTAAATGTCAAACCAAAATAAACTTACGACAGATTACAACAACGCATCGGATAATGCAATAAACAATCCGAAAAACATATGAAAAATATTAAAATATGCAGCATTAACGTCTACAGCCACACATCAACTTATACTATACAAACAAAAATGTTCAAATAAGACTAAACATAGACACAACCGATTTTTGTAAACAAACCCAATCTCAGAGAAATTTAAAACCAAACTATTCAATAGATTATACTTAATCCAAAAAAAAGCATTTAAAACTGAAAACACTGATAAATAACAAACAAACCAAACCAACGAGCCCCAAAATAAAAAGAAAAACCAAATTTACATAAAAAATAAGCAATAAACAAAACAATCTTAAATACAACTAACCAATTAATACAGACGGTCAATGAACTAACCAAGGAGCACCAATTATCCACCACTGATGCAAAGCCAAAACAAAACCTTCCCAAAGGCGCCAAAAAAATTAAAGTTTTCTATATTGATACAATGAATGCTTTAAAAAGAAGAACGCTCATCAAAATAAGATCTACAAGCCTACTACTATCTTTTAGATTGAAATATTGATACACACCATTCCATCCAACAACCGGTATACGGCAAAGATGAATAAACACAACTACAAGACATGGGCTATTTCACAAAAGGATAAATACATCCTCAAATCAATAAAATTCAATCTAGACCCAAAACACCACTACATTTAAAGGCTTAAACGGATATTTGGGCCCAATCAATATAAGAATATATATATATATATATATATATATATATATAAGAATATATATATATATATATAAACACTCGAATGTAAGTTAATTAAAAACCTAAAAACCTTAAAAAATATTACTAACTTACCAACTTTGTAACACAATCACAAAAAAGACAAACGGATAACAGGAAAAAAAAAACAATGCAAAAAAACAATTACATTCAGAAATTAACTTATACATCATAATCTACAAATATGCAATTTAAATAACTGAAAAACAAAACCAAATTTTAAAATAAACATAACTAATATAAAATAAAAATGTAAAACTACACAGTAAATTGTACTTAATGCAAGAAAAACAAGCAAGAAAGCCAAAATGACCATTTAAAAGAAAAACAAAACCACAAAAAAAATATAGCAACCAAAATATAAAGAGAGAATAACAAAACACTTTATAAATATCCACCAAAAAAACACATATCACACCCTAATCAAATTCCTGCGCTAAGCACGGGCCAAATATTAGATAATGATAAAATGACAAATAATAATACATTAATCACAATTCACAACTAATAACTACAACAAAACAACAACTTTAAGTACACAATGTTAACTTCTCATAATTATTATTTAAAAAAACATTTAAAAAGCACAGAAGATGATCTCAAATTTTGAAAAGTAAAAAACACACTAAATTGTACTTACTGTCAAAAAAAAAAAAAGGTTACAAACAACATAAGCACCCGAATCAAATACAAAAACAGACATAAAGATGAATTTACATAACTAAAAAATAATATATACAAAAAATCCAAAATACACCTTCATCTAACTTTCGCACGTAGTGCGGGTCAATTGCTAGTAGTTTAATAAAAAAATGAATATTGGATTTTAGCAAAAAAAAATGAATCAGTATAATTGGTTCGATGAGTACTTAATTCTTTCCATCTAAATTAAGTAATGTGGAGTATAGTGTTGTGTTTGTTTCACAGTAAAAATACTTGAAAAACAAGACATGTTATAGTAAGAGATAATTTCTATGTGTAAATAACACATAAATTTGAAGTAACCCGTATCAAACAATTACTATACGTTTTATTTTATTTTTGTTGGATTTCTAAATATACGTAACTTTTGGATAGCTAAAGCCTAAAATCTGTATGGATCTGTGTTCCTACAAAAAGCGTCACTACATTGAACAAATTTATATTTTGGTCAAATGGACAAAAATTCTAATTTTCAAATGTCTTTCCAATAAACATCTTTTACCCCAATAAAATTTATAATAATTTTTTTTCCGTTAGGAATATGTGAGGCACAGAAGTTAGAAGTAAATTTTTCAAAAAATAAAAATCAATTTTGAATATCACTAGAGTTTAATATGAAATATTTTCAAATTAAACGAATAACACCAAAACTAAAAGAAATTAAAGCAGGATGTACACATATCTTTTTTTTTTGTCATCTGGTAAAATAGCCAAAGAAAGAAAGTTACAAAGTCGCAAAGATAAAGAAATTAAAGCAGGATGTACACATATCTTATTTAATAACACTATTTTAATGCATAATTTATATTAAAAATTTAATAATTCGGATTGTTCATAAATTTAAATTTTATTACTTTATTGGATAATATATCTACACACCATTATCATTCCATCCATAATAATTAAAAAAAACTACACAGTTTGAGCTAATAAAATCCGTTATAAAAACTGCAGATTGTTCCAAAAAAGGAAGACTATATGAAACCGTTTACTTCAGAAAGAAAAAAACTTTCGAACACGACTACCTTAGACCTTTCTTTTCTTCTGGGAAACATATGCCAGTGACGAGTTAATGAGCATCACTCAAGTTTTATCATCAGTCACGAGTCTCTTCTGGACCAAATTCATTAGTATCTTCCAAAACACAATGACTTGCAAATTACTCCCAAACCTTGCTTACATTGATCTTAGCATTAACCGTTTCTCTGGAACCATTCCTCCTCAATTCGGAAACATCTCTAAACTCATCTACTTTGACCTCTCCACATACTACTTAACCGGAAAAATCCCACTTGAGCTTGGCAATTTGCGAAACCTCAAAACCCTCTATCTTGATAAAAACAAGTTAAACGGATCGATTCCATTTGAGATCGGTCTCTTAACCTCAGTTCAAGATATCGCCTTGTCTATCAATTCCCTATCTGGACCAATACCCTCTTCCATTGGAAATCTCACCAACTTGATAAACTTGTACCTCGATAGCAATTCTTTTTCGAGTCCACTTCCTTCCGAGATTGGAAACTTACCCAACCTTGTTGAGTTAGAGCTTAATACAAACAACCTGTCTGGACCAATACCCTCTTCCATTGGAAATCTCACCAACTTGGTAAACTTGTACCTCTATACCAATTCTTTCTCGGGTCCACTTCCTTCTGAGATTGGAAACTTACCCAACCTTGTTGAGTTAGAGCTTAATACAAACAACCTGTCTGGACGAATACCCTCTTCCATTGGAAACCTAACCTACTTGGTAAAGCTGTACCTTTATATCAACTCTTTCTCGGGTCCACTTCCTTCTGAGATTGGAAACTTACCCAATCTTGTTGAGTTAGACCTTACTGAAAACAGCTTCTCTGGCCAAATCCCTTCCAGTTTCAGAGAGTTGAAGAAATTAATCCTTCTTAACATGTTTGACAATCAACTTTCCGGCAAAATCCCCCCTGAGATCGGTGACATGACCAGCCTAAATAACCTTGACCTTTCTACAAATAACCTTTACTGGTTCAATTCCTTCTTCATTAGGAAATCTCAAGAACTTGACGGGTCTTTCTCTTCATCAAAATTATCTAACTGGTGTCATACCCCCGGAACTAGGCAACATGGAATTTATAACTAACTTGCAACTCGCCAAAAACAACTTCACTGGTTTCTTGCCTGAAAACATTTGCAAAGGTGGGAAGCTTCAGAAACTCTCATTAGATGATAATCACTTCGAAGGTCCTATCCCGAAAAACTTGAGAGATTGCAAGAGCTTGATCAGAGCAAGATTCATAGGGAACAAATTCATTGGAGATATTTCTGAAGCTTTTGGGGTTTACCCACATCTTGATTTCATTGATCTCAGCCATAACAAATTCCATGGAGAGATTTCAGGCAACTGGGGGAAGAGTCGAAAGCTAAGTGCCTTGATCATGTCAAACAACAACATCACAGGTGTTATCCCACCAGAGATTTGGAACATGACACAACTAGTTGAGCTGGATCTGTCTACCAACAACCTCGCTGGTGAGCTTCAAGAAGGAATTGGAAATCTCACAGGTTTGTCGAAGCTGCTACTTAATGGGAATCAGTTATCTGGGAGAGTTCCTGCAGGTTTAAGTTTCTTAACCAAGCTCGAGTCTCTGGACTTATCTTCGAATAGATTCAACTCTCAGATCTCACAAACCTTTGACTCCTTTACTAACCTCCATCACATGAACCTGAGCAGAAACAAATTTGATGGACACATTCCCAGATTAACAAAGCTTGTTCAGTTAACTTATCTTGATCTCAGCTTTAACCAGCTCGACGGAGAAATCCCATCATAACTCAGCTACTTGCAGAGCCTCGACAAGCTCGACCTCTCACACAACAATCTTTCAGGTATCATTCCAACAAGTTTCAAGGTCATGAAAGCGCTGACATACATCGATATATCAAACAATCAACTCGAGGGTCCACTTCCAGACAATCCATCATTTCGAAACGCAACAGCAGATTCATTGGAGGGAAACAGAGGCTTATGCAGTAATATTCCTACACAAAGGTTGAAATCATGCCCTATTACTTCCCGAGGGAAGAATGGCTTCCTTGTGTTTTGGATCCTAGGAGCACTCGTCATTCTCTCTATATGCGCAGGGATATTTACCTACTACCTTCGGAAACGAAAACAGAAAAATGGAAACAACAACTCAGATGATGAAACTGGAGAGACTTTGTCCATCTTTTGCTATGATGGCAAAATCAAATACCAAGATATCATCCAATCCACACACGAATTTGATCCAAGATACCTGATCGGAATCGGAGGATACGGCAAAGTCTACAAAGCAAACCTCCCAGGTGCAATCGTAGCCGTTAAAAAGCTACACCAGACGATGGACGAAGAGATGTCAAAGCCGGTGGTGAAACAAGAGTTCCTAAACGAGGTAAGAGCATTAACAGAGATCCGTCACCGCAACGTGGTGAAGCTCTTCGGCTTCTGCTCCCACCGCCGCCACACTTTTCTGATCTACGAGTACATGGAAAAGGGAAGTTTAAACAAAATTTTAGCTGACGACGAAGAGGCGAAGCAGCTCAACTGGACCAAAAGGATCAACATCATGAAAGGTGTGGCGTACGCGTTATCGTATATGCACCACGACAGCTCAATTCCGATCGTCCACCGTGATATTAGCAGCGGCAACATCCTTCTCGATAATGATTACGAAGCTAAGATCTCCGATTTCGGCACAGCGAAGCTTCTCAAAATGGATTCCTCCAATTGGTCCGCCGTTGCCGGAACCTACGGCTACGTCGCTCCAGGTAAATCTAAAATCAATGAAATTAAAATCCCTAATTTCGAATTTGAAATTGACATAATTGTTTCTGGAAAACTTCTCAACAGAATTGGCTTACACGATGAAAGCGACGGAGAAATGCGATCTGTATAGCTTCGGAGTTCTGACGCTGGAAGTGGTAAAGGGGAAACATCCGGGAGATTTGGTCTCGACTTTGTCTTCGCTTCCGAGAAAAACTCTGTCGCTAAGAAGCATTTTCGATGAACGATTACCGGAACCAGAGGCAGAGGTTAGAGAGAAGCTCGTGAAGATGGTGGAAGTGGCTTTATCGTGCTTACAAGCAGATCCACAATCTCGGCCAACAGTGTTATCAATTTCCACAGCGTTTTCTTAGAACTCTCCACCATCACTTTCTTTAGACTGAACACTTTTGGTTCCTTTTTTTTTTTATTATTATTATTATTATCTTACGTTTTTTTTTTTTCAAACTATTATCTTGCGTTTATCGATGCATTTAGAACATCTCCAACCCTACTCTATCTATATATACATTTTTCAAGTACATTTAGCAAATAAATCTTAAAATTACCACCTATTTACAAGATTGCCATTGGCATTAATTATTAATTTGTTTTTCATTTAGTTAATTAATATTAAGTTTCTATTTTTGAAAACAAGATTTCTCATCCTAAATAAATTTCCAAAATAATTGGAACCACTCTCTTTAACATTAGTATTAATTAATATTAAGTTTCCAATTTTACAAAACAATATTTTTTCCATACACAAATTTCCTAAACAATCGGTCTAACCAAAAAACGAATTGATTTTCGATCTTAGAGGAAGATCCGTGGCCGAGATTTCTGATCTCAACGCATTGATTTCCCCCTAAAATAAATGTTCAAAATCAAATATAAAATATATCATTCAAAAAAACTAACAATATGATTTTTAAAAGTAACAAACATATTTACCATTTAATTTGATATCTTATTTAAAAAATAATAATAAAATATAAAAGATATTGTTTGCTAACAGATTTATTTTTATTTTGTATTACATATTTAAAAATAATTTTTACTTTCACGGGTTTCATATGATGAGTTTTTGTGGATTAAAAATCTTTGAATATGTTATCTGACCCGCCTAGCATGGCGGGTTTGGAATATAGACCCAACACTAAAACTATTAGTTTATCTCATATATACTATAGATTTGTAATCATAGTTTTAAAAATTAACTTATAAATTATTTAGTATATAAACTACAAAATATTACACATACTATAACACATTTTTAATATTCCAAAAAAAAAATACACATAAAAATATACACTAACATATTATATAGGCATATACCTCTGTTTAATTATAGAGAACAAAACAAATCTAGAATTTTATATTCTATCTAATAACAAATTTAATGTAATTAGGTTATAAACTTTATAAAATGTAAGATGAAAAAAATTCTTAAAAAAATTCTAAATTAATTAGAAAAAAAGTTAATTAATTGAAAATTTGAAAACTAAATAAATTAAAAATATTATTTAAAATACAATAATTTATAACTTAGTTTCGCGGTGTACCGCGGGTGAAATCCTAGTTTTAGAGTTAAATCTCTATTATAGATTAACATTTACTCCAACACTACTCTATATTTTACTCTAAAATAAAGAAAATAATAGGATTGAAGGAAAACAATGTTCTATTTTTGAGTTACTCTATTTTAGAGAAAAAAATAGAGATATACACTGGACATGGTCTTAGTAGTTTAACATTTTCTTTAGATAATGGTTTTCATAACTAGGAGACTGCTACTTTGATTTTACGGGTTAGTTTGAATCGGTTAGTTCGATTATTAGTTAACCGAAACAAAATTAGAAAGATGCCAAATATACCGAAAATAAATTTAGTTCGAATTGATTGGATTTTTGGTTAATTAGTTATTACTGTCAAAACCAAAATTAACCAAATTTCTTTTAGTTCTGATTAAATCAGTCATTTTGTTTAAATTTCGAATTCTCAATTATATTCATGGTATTGGTGAAAACCGATTTATCTTTGATGAAAAACTTTTTTTTTTTTGTATAATCCCCTTATAATAAAACGGAAGTACACAACATTTTTTTGTAGACTATATAATTTTAATAAGTTGATTACAAATAAGTTATAGATTAATTGATATATTAATTGGTTACAAGTTAAATAGTGGGTGCAACCTTAATTTCATTTCCGAAGATTTTATTACTACAGTACGTTATTTCCAAAAATCTTAAAGAAAATAATTCTTTGATATCTTATAACTTATCATATTAATTTTCTTTATTAAATTATTCATCAAATAAAATTATTTGATATCTAACTTAACATATTAATTTGTTAATTATCATTATGCTTCACCTCTCCTTTTTATATATGAGTCTATTTTGTGAAACAAATAAATTATCAGATTATTTTTATAATTAAAAAAAAGTTTTATTTCTGGATATACCATAAGTTGAATTTTAAAAAACAAATATAAATGATTCAATCTATAAAATATTTAAGTTTTAGTAATATTATTCTTTAAAAATAATATCTATTGAATTAAAAATTTTACTGAGTAACGGGTCAAAATTTGAATATTTAAATTCAATTTCATACTTTTGTTGAATTTTATAAATTTATAAAATATAATAAACATTAAATAATGTATACTAATACTACCCCTTTTGATATACCCCTTTTCAAAAATACCCTCTTTTCTGGCCATTTTTATTTTTGCCCTCTTTTAATTTTTAATGACCATTTTACCCTTAGATGAAAATTATTTTATTCAATAAAAAGAAAAACAAAATTTTTCCGCCAAAAAATTTCCGACATATTTTCCCGCCAAAAAATTTTCGAAAAAAATTTCCCGCCAAAAATTTTTTTGTCAAAAAAATTTTGATAAAAAATTTCGACAAAAAATTTTCCCGCAAAAAAAAATTTACAAGGTTTTTAAAAGGCTTTATAAGATTTCTACCTTATAAAGGCCTTATAAACACCTTGTAAAGGCTTTTACAAGATATTTTAAAGAGTTTTAAAAGGTTTTTTAAACAACTTGTAAACGCT
Source organism: Camelina sativa (assembly GCF_030686135.1). Lineage (NCBI taxonomy): Eukaryota > Viridiplantae > Streptophyta > Magnoliopsida > Brassicales > Brassicaceae > Camelina > Camelina sativa. The sequence goes on along the minus strand of NC_141896.1, from coordinate 28,078,853 downwards.
TTTACAAGATTTTTAAAAGGTTTTAAAAGGTTTTTAAAAGGTTCTCAAATAGTTTTTAAAAAGATTTTTAAAAGGTTTTTAAACATCTTGTAAACGCTTTTACAATGTTTTTAAAAACCTTGTAAAAGTTTTTATAAGATTTTTAAAAGCATTTACAAGCTTTTTAAAAGCATTTACAAGCTTTTTAAAAGCATTTACAAGCTTTTTAAAAGCATTTACAAGCTTTTTAAAAGCATTTACAAGGTTTTTAAAAGCGTTTACAATGTGTTTAAAAACCTTTTAAAAGCATTTACAAGCTTTTTAAAAGCATTTACAAGCTTTTTAAAAGCATTTACAAGGTTTTTAAAAGCGTTTACAATGTGTTTAAAAACCTTGTAAACGTTTTTAAACTTTTAAAAACGTTTACAATGTTTTTAAAAGGTATAAATTTTATATTTTTGGCGGGAAAAATTTTCGATTTGGGCGGGAAATTTTTTTTTTGGCGGGAAAAATTATTTTTTTTCGGGAAAAATTTTCGATTTTTGGCGGGAAAAAAAAAATTTTGGCGGGAAACTTTTTTGACGGGAAAATATTTTCGATTTTGATGACTGTACATTCTTGCTGTCACTCAAAAAAGGTAATTTGGTCATTTTGTATATAAAGAGGGGTAGTTTTTAAAATGGTCAACATGAAGGGGTATTTTTAAAAAGGGGTATGGAAAAAGGGGTATTTTTGAGAATGCCCCTTTTTTTAATAATAATAATATTTAGTTCTTTAAAAAGCAATTACCCAAAAATTTTGATCGGTTTGACCTGAAACTGAAACAATCTGACCTATTTTTTTAATAATAATAATATAATTAAATATCTCATAATATTTAATTACAACCCAAACAATAAACCAACATCTACAATTCCAATTAATATAAACCAACCATCAACATGCACAGCGGAAACATATAAACCTAACTAGCATAACCACAACACAACAATTGAGACCCTAGATCATCCTCCTCCTCATGAGGAGATCCTCCCTTCTACGAGCTATACAGACAATCAAATCAAGAGTACAACCAAAAACAAAACATAACCAACCAGCCGTTGAACAGAATATCCAATAACACATTCATCACACAAAATAAGTCATACAATCCAATCGCTCAGATAAGCTCATGGTCACACACTCACCTTATCAAACTGATTATAACAACAAATACAACTAGTTGAGACTCTCCTAACATCTGCAACAGCCCAGCAACGCTCTACAACAAGCCACACAACCAAAAACGACTTTATAGCAAAACTGGACAGAAATATCAGAAAATCTTAAAGACGAAACCGTAAAATAAAAACCAACCGTTAACTATCAAATCCCTCCGGTGAAAAACTACCCCTAGATGTCACAAAGCTTTCCACAAAATCTCGTGCCGATCGGAAATCAGACGAGACCACGATCTCAGTTACAATACCCGATAGTCCTAACTCGCGTCTGAAAAAACGTGTCTCACGAAACTGCCAATAACTCATCGAATTTAAATCCAAATCCATTTCTGTAAAATAATGACGATGAAAGGCTTGGAAATAACTCTACCAAATTTCGTTACCTTTGAGTACGTTTTGATACATCGAAACCGTTTCCTTCCAAACCGTAACAATTCTACTCCTTCTCCTTATCTCTATCACAAAGCTTTGTTGATCTCTTTCTCCTTCTCCTTCACACCAAATCGACAATCCACCAAAAAGGAGAAAGTGGCGTCCAAAACTTATAAACACCTTTTCAAAACCCAACTTTATATAATAAGATGGCAATCTTAAAAAAAAGTTTTCATATAATTTGGTTGCCATAGGTTTCCATGGTCATTAGAATAGTTTGTGTGATTCTCTATAGGACAGATGGACAGTGCAATTCTTTTAAAATTTTATGTCGCTTTTTCATTGTTGACTTTGAAAAGTTAGTCCATACACTCCATACTAAACAATGAATACTAATAATTTGGTATACTAAACTACATTATGAAGTATGGAGAACTTTTTAAGCAGACCAAAAAATGAAGATAGATAGTTCTATTTTATTATAGAGTTACTGTTCACTCCATACTAACATGTGTTTTATTGGTCTTGATTTGGTCTGCAGTTGGTATGCAGTATATCAAACAAGAGTGTGAATAGTAGAAAAATAACATACTGGTCCAAATAGTCCGGTCTGGAGCGTACCAACCAACCATTCACCGTTGTTGTTGATACGATCAGTATCAATGGTGGACCCATTACCCGGGTCAATTATTATTTTTAAAGCTAGTTAAATATAATAGATATAAAAAAAAGACTATTGGTGTAGTGTGGAAAGATTAACCTTGAGTTTGGGGTTTTAAAATATTAAGGAAATACCAACTTCCCAGCTGGAACTTCAGCATTTTATATGCAAAAAGCCTTATTTCAACATTTAAACCCGGTGAGTTGATCCTCCTAACTTCTATATGGGTCTGCCATTGTCAGTACATGAAAGCAGGGTTAAGGTACTTGGTCTGGCCAATATGAATAAAAAAGTATTAAGTAAATTGGAAAAGAGAAAATATGTAGATAAAATTTTGTTAGCAAAAGTAGGTCGATAGAGTTGTTTCTCTCTAAAATATTGTATATAACTTTATAACATGGGTCAAACACTTCTTAAATTAGTTCAAAAAACTATATCACACTAGTAGTCACTACATAGTATATATTCTTGTCATTTAAACAAATTATTATAACGCCCGTAAACCGTGAACCAAAAAGAGATTTTGGAAGTAGGTGTCGAGCGACATCAGAGGAAACGGAATCAAATATTCTAGTCTACCTTTTTTGTTACTCGGTCGCTAATGGTAGTTGGTCACGCAGTAACGAAATGAGGTGATGTTTGGTATAATTGTGGGAGCTTTTGTAAAGAGTAATCTCTATGTCAGTTCTCTCGTTGAAATTATAGGATTCTGGTAAAATTGTTTCTCGTGTATTCAATGTAAGGATTGAGAATTCGAATATGGTCATCTCATATAAACTTGGTTTACATATTGTATTTATTTCCACCAAAAAAGAATCGCTGAACTCTTCAGAATATGATATTTTATTTACTAACATGTGTTGTATATTATTATATTAATATTCTAATATGTGTAATCTTGTCTATATGAGAGATTTTCTTATGCAAAGTAGGACTTTTAAGAAACAAAGTTCTAATGGACACCACGTTTACATTTGATATAAGTCAAATTTGTTTTTTCTTTTGTTTTATCAGCGCCGGTTAAATAATTTTACACTTTGTCAGGTACAAAATAATTTAAAATCTGCTCATGTCAAAACTATAAACTATATAACAAAAATACGAAGGACTCACACTACAAACAAAACATCCAGTCACGTACTCACGTATAAAAAACTTAAAACTGATTGGATCTTACATGTATTTAACTTCTTAATATTGCTCTATAACTAGATGAATATCCGTGCTATACGTAGGTTTATGGCTTATCATATTTTTAAACAATTTTGCTACTAATTTTTTTTTTTTTTTTTTTTTATCATTGAATCGACAAGGCCTGATTCATAGCCAATCTCTACAATACGGGGTAACGCAACTTAGTAGAGTCGAATTCCGGTGGGACCGGTGCTACTAATTTATTTTTTATGTAGAGTTTATATTTTTTTTATAATTATGAAATTTTGAAAAATATTATTTGATGTTGATTGTTTTAATACTTCACATATATTTTCCATTTTGTAATTGAATTATTGGATACATGCATGAATAATTTTGTTTTAAGAAATTTATTCATCCTACAATTCTTGTCTAAAACTTCAAAAGAAAATATAGCTTGATCTAAAGATGCATATTTTGTAACAAAGAGTTTTTTAGTTGAATAAATTTTACATTCATTTTAAAAAAGCTTATCTATTTAGATATATTCATACTTAAGCTTCTCAATTAAATACTATGAAACACTAAGAATTTATTTTATCAAGAATTGTAACTTGGCTAACTCTTTAATAGATATAATTAAGATAAACATCTTCCTTTTATGTTAGCTCTTCAATTTTTTGAATATAACTCTAATTTGGATTTTAATAAAAATTTCATTCAGTTTTCTTTTTAACAACTTCTAAATATTAGAATATAAAACCAACAGTCATGAATTTATTCAACTATCTTCCTCTTTGTCTCTGTATTTTTCTAAACCAACATTATACAGTTTTATTCAACTATCTTAAAAAATTACATTCAATTGGCATTAGAAAATTTTGATTAAGCTTAATTAAGTAATTTAAATAAATATAATTAATTAAAAATAAAAAAACACTCACAGATCAAATATAAAAAATCTAGAAAAATATATTTTCTCTCTCTAATAAATTATGGACGAAATTACTAAATATTTTAAAAAATATATATATATATAAACCAATCAGAATTTTAAAAACTAAGATTTTATATCCAAATATACAATATAATTATTTTTAATAACTAAATTTCGAAAATTTTGTTAAGATTTCAAATTATGATTCTCCTATCATCTTTATTTTATTTTATTTACAAATTTTTGGAATTTTCATATAATACTTATGATTAATAAAGTACAGATTTTTTTTTGCATATGTTGTGATTTGAATTTATAAAAACGAAGATATATTAATCAATCTATAAAAAAATGTATGTTTTAATTTCCACATTGGCGGGTTGGTAAAACTAAATTTATATAGATGATAAATTAATAATTTTTTTTTTTGCTCACAATTATAATATTAAAATTATTACTTTATATTTCACAAAATAATGATGCAAATATAACAAATAAACAATATAAAACTGTAATATACGTCAAAAATAAAATACTATTATATTCCTAAATATTTAGTATTCAAATAGACTAATAGATTTACAGAACAATTAAAAATAAATATTATCTCAAACAAAATAACTTTTTAAGAAATATATAACAATAACTTTTATTATTATATTATAAACTTTTTAAAAAATATTGATCCGTGCTTAAAGCACGGGGTAACTCCTAGTAAATATTTATTTCTTTAAGCACAAACTTAGATGAATTTCTCTATGATATTAACCAATATATCTATCACTGCTACAACTCTTCAAACTATTGACAAAATTATAATACCTAAACCATATGCTCATACATTCATGGTTTACGCCAAGAGGAAGAAGTGGTGCTTTGATTTACTACTAATGCCCTTTTGACTTTTGGTATGCATCTATTTTCTTGAAATATGTTCTAAGCCTCTCTAAATTTCTTATGTAAATATTGAAACTGTTTGTGATAGAAAAAAGAATAAATCTAGTGTTATTCAATTAGGTATTTAAAAAAATACAATAAAATCTGCTGTTATTGGATTTAACATTTGTTGGATGATTTTAAATCAATTCTATTTCCAATGGATTTTGTTTCACTTTGGATTTTAAAGTATTTTACATCCAAAACATGAACAAACACAATCCTAACAATTTTTAAGTATTTCATCTCTCTCACACTTCTAATAGGTAATCTCTCCCGATCGATAACATCTGGTGATTCGTCATCATGATCATCATCGTCGTCATCACCATCATCGTCGTCGTTATTATTTTGACTCTGAAATTTTCGTTATTTTTTTCAGGAATAATGATTTATGCAGTTTAAGTTCGAGATGGGTTCAACTCCGTTTTGCTATTCAATCAACCCATCTCCATCAAAGCTTGATTTCACGAGGACACATGTGTTTAGTCCCGTTTCTAAACAGTTTTACTTAAATTTATCATCCTTTACCGGGAAATCAGCAGGAGGAGGAGGAGGGTTTAGGAGCCGTCGAGGTTTGGCGGCGACGGCGTTAGTTGAGGAGAAGCGAGAGTCAGGGACAGAGAAGAAGAAGAAATCAAGGGTTTTATGGATAAGTTATATTTTTTTTATTTACCTTCAAAACTTAAAATAAAAAATTCTACTAGTAAATGACTTTCAAAACTATCAGTAATGTTTTTCAAATCCACGTTCAATGCATTTCTAAAACCATTGGACTCTGAAATCTATTAATATTTTAAATCCATTAAAAACCTTTGTTGAATAACACCCCCTAACTCTGTTTGCTTTTGTTGCCTCAATTCACATGCCCTTAGAGAGTTCTCTAATATAGTTTTTTTTCTCGCCAAAGGCGACTCAAAAGACGAAACTAGAAGTAACCGTTTCCTTTCCCTTGACATATCCACCGGCCGGCGTCGGTTCCGGCGTCGGCCGTACTCTTGCTTTCCTTCTGTTTGTTTGTAATTAAGTTTTTTATTATTGAATAAAACCAGAGCAGATGATTTCGAAGTTCCAATTTTAAAGTCTCGCTCTTCTTCTCTCCTTCCGTGAGAGTTTTAATCCGACCAGAATCCGGCAATGGCGCAGGAGTAATTGTGTTGGCTTCATTCCGATGGTTTTTTCTCTAATCGCCTTCCGTCGTTTCAGTTATGAAACGTTTCGATTTCTTCACCAAAGTGAATTATTTTTCCCCAAATTGAAGAAGGGATTTCAATCCCGGATTTGGGATCCAGGGGAACGCTATTGTAAGGAATATATGACGATAAGAAATCGATTATGGTGGGATCTCACAAACCTAATTACCGATGGAGAAGAAACCTTACGGTTTGTTCCTTTTCCCTATATTGTTGATTGGGGTTTAAAAGTTTACGGTGAAACTTTCGATCTTGGTCTCTCCAAATCGATTGCTTTCGAAACAGAGATCAATTTATTAAACAAAACGGGAGAACATAATCCTCAGACAAGAAGATCATTGAAGCAACATTCGAGTGTGGGCGGTTATTATCATTGGTTGGAAACGTTCCTTTTGCTGGATAAAAATCACAGATTTATTTATATGCTCTATCTCTGGGAATATTGCTCTAATTCTTTTCTTTGAGAAAAACAAAAGAGTCGGTCACGTATTCTTTAGAGGAGGGTGTAGTGAGTACCAGAAGGTGGATCTGTTGATTTGGCATAATGGGTTCGTTGTTGGGAAAAGATGGGTTGAGGAAAGGTCTTGTTTGACTAGGGTCATCGTTTGTGATGATTTTAGTGATAGTAGTGTGGTTCATATCGCTGAAGCATTTTATCACACTAATTTGTCTCCAATCCAGTCTGATTATTGTAAGTCACCTTGCTTGATGTATTTCCAAAACGGACAGATGATGTTTTTTTTGACAAAGGTGGAACATCTGCGAGTATAAGAGCATGGGCATTGGTTGGGACAAAAATTTGGTCCTTCAAATATATTAATCTTATTTTTAGAGTTTTTTTTATTTTGGTATGAACATTGGTGTCCCTCACAGTTGGTCCTCTGAAAAAAATAATATTATTTTTTATTTTAAAAATTAATTATGTAATTTAAGAAGTAAAATCATATTAAAGTTTTAATTCAAATAAAACATATAACATTAACATTAAAAATATAAGAAAATTACAAAGTTACAAAAACTTGGAAAAAAACAAAACATACAATTAAAACATTAAAAATAAAAACATAAACCATACAAACATCATAAGTTAAAACAAACATTTTATTTCAACTTCTAATAATGAATAACGTAATCAGTTCTTTTACGTAATCATAATTGGTTTATTGAATCACAACTCACAAGCATCTCGGTACAATGCTCTTCTTATACAACAACAACAACAAACACATACATTACCGTGATTTACAAAGTTAAAATCAATGTTTCTTCACTAAACTCTCTATAAATTCGTTAATGCTCCGATCAGAGCTTCCTCCTTCACTCATTGCCTTGACAGCCAAATCTTTCCACTTCTTAGAACTCTCTCTAATATTAACACTACTCTCTCCTTCCATCACTCCTTTCAAACACCTCACCACCTCTTCACTCTTCACAATCCCTTCACAAGCGTCCTCTTTCGCTCTATACCCAACTTTCCAAACATCCTCCACAAACTTAGCATCATTCATCTGATCACTCCACTGAGGCACACCAACCATAGGAACCCCCAACCTCAACCCTTCCAATGTCGAGTTCCAACCACAATGAGTCAAAAAGCAACCTATCGACTCATGAGCTAAAACCTCAAGCTGGTTACACCAAGAAACCAACAACGCTCTGTCTTTAGTCGATTCCACAAACCCTTCCGGCAGTTTTTTGATATGAGCTTCTCTAATCACCCACAAGAAGTTCAAGTTAGATTCTTGTAAAGCAATAGCTATCTCTGTCAGTTGCTTCTCAAACAGAATCCCAAACGAACCAAACGAGATAAACACAACCGACTGAACCGGCTTAGTCTCTAACCACTCCATACATTCCTCTGATTTCTGTTTCAACAAACTCGCACCATAATCTCTATCCTCACTTATCCTATCATCAAGATACGCCGATGGAATCATCGGTCCAATCAACGTCCCCCTCATTGCCTCCCAAGATACGCCGATGGAATCATCGGTCCAATCAACCATCGATACCAAAAAAATAATCCAATACCCTAAATCGAAACAAAAATCAGAAAGATCATATATCTAAAAACACATAGTAAACTATCCAAACAAATTCCCGAAACCCTAAATCGCGAAAGGAACATAAACCCTAAATCGAATCCCACAAAAAATTTCCCAAATCTATCGAGTCCCACAAATAATTGCCTTAATCTATCGAAACCCACAAACAATTTCCCTATTCTATCGAATCCCCCAAACAATTTCTCTTTACCCTAAATAAAAAAAAAAAATCATAAAAACCCTAAATCGAGAATACATCAAAATCGGATTTGAATTTACAACACGTACCTCTTACAATTGGATATTTTGGAAGATGATACACTAAGTGAGGCCTTCGCGTTGCAAAATCTTCACTTTGATGGAGGCGATCCAAAGTTTTTGTTTAATCGCCGTCGCGATACTGAGAGAGTAAAGAGAGAGTGTGCGAAAGATAAAATGAATTGATCCGTCGAGTTTTTTTTCCTTTCACCCTACAAATAAAACAACATCCTATTACAGGATGACACGTGTCCTGAGGGACGCATAAAAATTGTCCCGTTTTTAGGAACGTTTCTTTGTATAATCTATGATTTTGATTTAAATTAATCGTTTTAATTATGTAGGACAGACGAAGGACGGTGCGATGCACATGCTCTAAGCGAATAGAATATATTATATCGAGTCCTAGAAGATATGAGTCAGAGTCATTTTCAACAACAGTTAAAGTCTTTTTATTAGTCAAAGTAATGCAATGTGCATTTTGGAGTTTCATCAAAAGGATAATAGCCAACAACAAGTGTATGAAAGAGGGACATAACAGATTTTATCTGTTAGCCTATAAGTCTAAAAATAGCTTGGTTACTCTCCACTCCTTCATCGAGATTGTTTCAATTTCCTTTATTTGCCTCAATGGTTGTAATGAAAATGTTTCTGCACTTTGTAAACTCTTTATGATATAATATATTTCATTTGTGGAAAAAAAAAGACATGTGGCACTCTATCCACTGTTGATATGTCATTCAAATGGAGAGAATTGGCCATCTTTCATAGTATAGATTACTTTGCAAAAAAAAATATATCTATAATTAATACAGAAAGTGAATATAATTGAAAACACGGAAAGCTCTTAAGGTAATGTTAATACGATTGAAAATTAAATTATTAACATAACTCAAAAATGTTATCAATCATAATTTGTATTTTAAAATTTATGTTTGTATTTTTGTTAAGTTCTAAATTTATGATTGACTTACTATAACTCAACTGGAACTGGTAATAATTGTTGACAAAAACCTAGAGATTGTTGGGTTAATTGGTTCTTAGGACGAGACCATATAACATGCTTAGTTTCGTGTCTAAAGAGATATACGGTTTTGTTCAAGAACTTTTTATTTATTCAAAAGTTATATTGTTAAATCAAAAGATAACGCTCATAAGTTAAGAGGTAGTAAATTGAATTATTATTTAAAAAAAACTCAGTTATATAATTTTTGAATTTGAATAATAAAAATGCTTTATTCTCTTAAATATTTTTATAATAATTAAAAATGCCCAATTTTTTAATAATTATTTAAATTTTTTGTGTTTTGTCAAATTTATTGTCTTTCATTTTTATTTGATATGAAACAGAATTATAAGCATAGATTTAAAAGTGATAAGATTGTAAATATTATGGTCAATGTTTCTAATATGATATGTTACAAAAAGTAACAAACTTTTGATATTATTATTTCTAATTTTATTAAATTTAAATTAAATTTACTTAATAAGACATATTGCAACATCTACAACATTATGTTTTTTGTCAGTTGTTTTATAATATTAATAAATCATAATTCTATAGCAAACTCACTATATCAATTTATACCATATAATTTTTTTGGCAAATTAATTATAAGAACTCAATTATATGATAATACGTGTTTATCATATATCAGAGTCAGTGGGAACGGATAACTCAGATCATATATCATAGTCACACACATACAAAATGATTTAAAAAACATAAAAAATCATAGAGTGAGCCCTAACAAACATTGATCTAGTACTTTGTAATCCCTATACTAGTAAAAGAGAAGTACAACTTCTCCTTTGGACGAAAATGTCCCCAGCGTCATTTACCAGACAACAATTCATTAAGGTTAAATAAGACATTTAAAGCTAATGGGTCGGGTTTTATTTTTAAAATAACCCAAAATTATTAAATCGGATATCTCTATCGGGTCAATTTTGGAGAAATAACCCGAGATTGAAAATGTTGGATCTGGATCAGAAAGTCCGCGTCATTGACAATGTGTTATGGGATATTTTTTTTAAACTGAACAAAATCTCAAAATTTCATGGAGAATTTAAGTTTTCTCCCTCACGACCCTTCACTGTACCAATAACGACATCAGAGAAAGTGATTGCCGGTGGTGACTCACTGGAAACGGTGACAATGTCGAGGGGAAAAAAGAGAAAACGATGTATTGTTTTTGTTTGTAACTTATAAAAAATTGTTCATTGCTGGATGATACATTAGAGTAAACAAAATTACTTCAAAATCGTGACAAGATCAAGTGATGGGTTGATGTTCGATGTTGTGATTTTTGCAGAAATCGGATCTTAAAAGAAGAAGATAATGGCTATTTTATAATTAATTTACATAAAAAAAAAGCAACGGTTCAGCGTCGAACCAATATTTACATAACTAACCTATATTTTAGGGAATACTTTCAATTTGTTACCTTAAAATCATACATTTAAATATTAAATTTTACATATATAAACATATTTAATTCGGTAAGATATTGTGCATCTCATCAGTACAATCTAAACAGTTAATACACATATATTCTCATTGCCTTAATTTCAATTTTTAAAAGAGAAATGCCCTAAAATACCACTCAAATAGTTTTTTTTCCTCAAATACCACACATTCCTTATTTTTCCATCAATACCATTCATTAATAAACACAATGACTCTTTTACCCTTACATTTTATAATCACAAATTGTGTTAAGATTTTATAAACTCCAATTATTTCTTCGACGAGATACGATGGCACCAACTTTTCCGACGAGATTTTCCGGTAACGATTAGCTCCGTCGTTGTGTCCCATCATTTCCGGTGATATCTGTCAACTTTGTCTATTTCCGATATCAGTTTAGTGATCGATCCTGCTTAATTTGGTAGTGGTTCCTCTCGATTCGCAAGTTCAATTTAGTAGTGGTTCCTCTCGATTCATATTGAGATCTAGCCTCAATTGCAAGGTGATCTCTAACCTGATTAGTGACTATGATTGAGTTATACTCTGTTTGTGGGGAGTGGAAACAAAACGATAGAGGAGTATGGGATTTTGAAATTGATTCTAAAAAAGGAGGATCTCTTAGTGAAGTAGATGAGAATATCACATATAAAGTTTTAGCTGAGATGGTAATTGAAGATTTTGGACTTGATTGTTTAGTGAATGATATCAAACTTAGCTATAGGATTTCTTCAAGGATGAATTTGATGGTAGAAGATTCTCCACCAATGTATTTGCGAAATGATCGTCAAGTACAGACGTTTTTCAGGAAGTTTCAAGATGACCCTGAGTTGAATCGTTTATGTGTAACTGTAAGTGAATACACTGTAGTTTTCTTACTGCATCAATATGTCATTCTTATATTTGATGTTTTTTTTTTTGTTTTTTATGTAGCTGCCTATTGGTTATGGGAATGTTGAAAGTAATACTCTGTCAGCTACTTTCAAGAACAACCGATGCATTCAAGGTTTTCAGTTTTCGAATAGTGATATATCTGTTGCATCAGTTCGTTATCTAACAACCAAGGTAAACTTGGCTCTATTTTTTTACTCAAAAAACAATGTCTTACAAATCATAGAATACATATGTGTTTTTTGTAATAGGTGCTTGCTGTGAAGAATAGAGTCATATATATTAGAATCTTTCTTTGTGCATTAAGAAGGATATGGTGAAATGAAGTCTGATATCTATATGTTAGGAAAGTCATCCTAAAGTCTTTTTGAGATATTCCCTAATTGTTACATTTTATATGTAGGATTTCATGAACCAAGTGGAAGTGGCGCCACAGTTTCTGAATCACATACTGATACCTGTTCAACTGCTAAAAAAGTGATTTATGATGGTATTCCTAGAGGTTTTTCACATGACACTCAAGGGACTGATTATATACATGAGGGGAAATATTTCAAAAACAAAGCAGAGTTGAGGATGAAGATGCGGCTGTTTGCACTTGAGTTCAAGTTTGAGTTCAGATCTTTGTGGTCAGACAGAACGAGATTGATATTGGGTTGTGTCGATCCTAGTTGCAACTGGAAGATGCGTGCAACGAAGCTCAAGTCATCTGATTTCTTTGTAGTGATTAAGTATATTGGAGAACACAATTGTGATCCAACGTACAGGAATGCGAACCATAGGCAAGCCACTGCAAAACTGCTTGGTTCTTTTATTTGCAGTCATTTTGCAGAAAAGAAGGTTGGACTCAAGCCAAAACAGATAATTGAGAGAGTTAGATTAGATCATGGTGTTCATATAAAATACAAAAAAGCTTGGAGAGCAAAAGAGGCAACTCAGATTTTGGTTAGAGGAACTCCTGAGGACAGTTACCACAACATAGCAAAATGGTTGTTCATGGCTAAGGAAAGAAATCCAGGATCAGTTGTTTATCGTGAGATGGATTCTGGTACTAAATTCAAATATGTGTTCATTGCATTCGGTCCATCGATAAGAGGTTTTGATTTGCTGAGAAGAGTGATTGCAGTAGATGGTACCTTCTTGAAGGGGAAATTTAAAGGAACTTTATTAGTAGCTACAGCACAAGATGGAGATCATCACCTATACCCGATAGGCTTTGCTATTGTTGATTCAGAAAATGATAAATCTTGGAATTGGTTTTTTAGGTGTCTTCGTACTATCATACTTGATGCCCAAGATTTGGTGTTTGTCTCTGATCATGCATCGTCCATTGCAAAAGCACTTACAGAGTTGTATCCAACATCACATCATGGAATCTGCAAATACCACCTTGGAAACAACATCAAAGTAAGTTTCAAGGGTCAATCATATTTGCCACTTGTTGAATCTGCAGCCATTGCTTATACTCGTGAAGAGTTTGCTAAAATATTCATCCAGATTCAAGATGCAAATCCTAAGTTGGCTGAAAATTTACAAAAGGCCGATTTCAGAAAGTGGGCTCGTTCCTATGCTCCTTCAAATCGTTACAATATTATGACAACAAATGTTGTTGAATCATTTAATTCGATGTTGAAAGAACCACGAGAGTTGCCAGTTCTTTATCTTCTTGAGACAATCAGGTTAACTTTGACTTCGTGGTTTCATGAGAGACGTGAAAAAGCTGCTAAACATGACAAGCTTGTCACGCCGCAAGTAGTGAAGAAGTTGGTATCAAGGTTCTCAGATGCAATGAAACTTGACGTTTTCCAAGTTGATGAAGACAAGTTTGAGGTGAAGGACAACATTAACAAGTTTATTGTTCACTTGAAAAACATGCATTGCAGTTGCTGTGTTTTTGACATCGACAAAATTCTGTGCATTCACGCCATTGCTGCTGCGAAGCGTTCAAATAGGGATGAAAATAAGTTTGTTCATGTTTGCTACTTGACTGGGACATGGGCTAAAGTATATGCTGAAAGCATACACCCGAATGGAGATATAAAAGATTGGATTTTCCCTGATTCTATAGAAGAATTCTTTTGTGCACCTCCATTTAGTAAGCCAAACAGTGGGAGACCACCAAAACAAAGAAAGCGATCTGTTGGAGAATTTGGGGTGCCAGGTTCAAAGTCTCAGAGTCACAAGTGCAGTCGATGTGGCACAGCAGGACACAATAAGAGTACATGCCGAGTTCCCATATGATTATCGGTTAGTGATAACTTTCATACAACAAAGCTATATGGTGAATCTGTGACATTTTTAGGATATGTATTTTAACATTTTTCATTCTTTTTTTTGTAGGTGTTGTAGACTGTAGAGGATGATACAACTAGGATGATGTGTTTCATACTTTACAGTATTCTATTCTTTAATTTCAATTTATATATTTCATTTGATTGGGTAGCCATTCTGTTATGTGAAACATTAAGACAACATACTTTTATACTGTAAAGGAATGTCATCCTGAATTTCAGAAACTCCTGCCTAAATATAATTAAGTATTTAGCATATATAATTTGTCTTACCTTTATGTTGTTATTTATGAAAGCTTTCAGTTTCTTTTAACACACATTCTTGTTTTTGTGTGTTTTTATAGGTTGGGAATGCATTTCTGCATCACTATTTCTTAAATTACATACCTACACTATTAGGGAATGCTATCCTAAATAACAAAATAGCCTTCCTAAAATAAATAGCCTATATATTTCATCATATATATATTAAAGCTTATAACATATTCTCGAATAACAGGCTTTGGCCTACTGGTTACTCTCCCACTTGTAAATTCTTAATGTTGTCGGTTTGAACCTCCTGGATGCGCATTTGAGGAATGCCATCCTTATTTTTTGTAATCTCTTCCTAAATGTTTGACCATATATATTAAAGCTTATTACTAATTTCCGAATAACAGGCTTTGGCCTACTAGTTATTCTCCCACTTGTAAGTTCTCGATGTCGCGGGTTCGAATCTCCTGGATGCGTATTTGAGGAATGCCATCCTTATTTTTAGTAATCCCTTCCTAAATGTCATCCTAAATGTTTGACCATATATATTAAAGCTTATTACTAATTCTCGAATAACAGGCTTTGGCCTATTGGTTACTCTCCCACTTCTAAATTCTCGATGTCATGGGTTTGAACCTCCTGGATGCGCATTTGAGGAAATGCCATCCTTATTTTTAGTAATCCTTTCCTAAATGTTTGACCATATATATTAAAACTTATTACTAATTCCCGAGTAACAGGCTTTGGCCTACTGGTTACTCTCCCACTTGTAAATTTCTCGATGTCGCGGGTTCGAACCTCCTGGATGCGTATGCTTTGGCCTATTGGTTACTCTCCCACTTCTAAATTCTCGATGTCGCGGGTTTGAACCTCCTGGATGCGCATTTGAGGAATGCCATCCTTATTTTTTATTTTTTTGAGGAAAGCCATCCTGATTTTCTATAAACCCTTCCTAAATAACTTTCATTCTTTCCCTAATCTGTACAAATACCATCCAAAATAAAAAAAGTTTCACAAAACACATCATTTACTTAGTATCTTTAACATTTAAATCATAATCCCAAAACACATAATATATGATTCCAATAAATCCATTGTAAATTTATAAATCCAAAGAAAAGTCTACCATCTGAAAACAAAAAATCAACCTCTAAACATCTCAATCTTTTTAAGAATGATATCATGATAGATATCAAAGCATAACTTGGCTCTTATATCTTCTGAAACCTCTTCTTGAAGCTTACTCATCATCTCTTCTACGCCCATTGAGTGGCATTCCACCATTTTAAGGATGAATAATCCACAGTTTGCATCACTCTTAATGCGACGAAAGAACTTCTTAGGGCATAAGACTTTAAATGGAGACAGATCAATTGTTCCTCTGTTTCTTTCAGTGCCTAAGAGATAAGGTATCATCTCTGCAATACACACAAATTGTTATCAGTAATATATCATAAGCATAAGATTCACATCATAATCATATAAGTTCTTACCTGCAATTGGCTTAACATGAGTTTCCACCAAGTCACCTTTACTCTCATGAGTTCGACAATCAAAAACAGTAATCTTCCTGGACTTATTTCCATACCAATGAACTGTTTGTATTTAGAGTTATAGGCAATACCATAAACTCCCTCGAGATCCTGCCACTTCTCAGTAGGAAGACAAAACCGAAGGCAACTTCCCACTCACAATATCAGTGACTTCTTTTGGAAACACATGTTGTGATTTAAAGTTATCCTCCTTGAAACTGAAGTATCCAGCTTTCAATTTTGAAAAGAAGTCTGGCCTCACAAAGGTTGATTTCAGAAGTCTCTTGTTGTGAAAATAAATGGGATCCTTGTTTCTTCTCAACCAAAGTAATCCCAAAGCTGCATCAATATGCTACATTAAAAAAAAAAAAAAAGACTTTTAGTGTATTAGGAGAAATAGACACAATAATATTTGATAATCTGACATTCAGGATAAGATTCATGAATCCACCCAACAGAAAAGAAACTGAAACAAAATTTGTGAGCAGTATCGTTTCTTGCAATTTCTTCTCTGGTCTTCCCAGCAAATGTATCCAATGTGAGGTTAATGGTTCTGTATCCGTTATTACCCTGGAATTATCAAATAACATTCTCTTATACTTGGATAAAAACTTAATTTTTAAAGTTGACAAGAATTGTTAAAACATCACACTAACCCTGTTCTGATATTTGAGCTCTTCCAAGAATTCAATTCTTCAATGTCATTGAAAGATGGAGACAGGAAAGGGTTGAACATTGGATGAATAGCAGATGTGGTAGGGTTTATTGGTGCTTTATATGGAGTAATGGTTGAAAATGATGGAGTTGTGAGCCGATTGCTTCGTCTTGGAACATGCTTCTCACCTTCACCATCATCTTTTTGCTTCTCACCATCACCGTCAACTCTTTGCTTCTTTCTTGGAATAACAATTTTATCTTTCTTATCCAGCTTTCCCTTTTTTTCCTGAAATCAAGATGTAACAAAGAAACGTGTTTATGAATGTCCTCTTTGTACTTTTTACAAAAATCAGCAATGATATATACAAAACAAACAAGAACTAAATTAAATTGACATACCTCAGGTGAACTTAAACATTTAAGATCAAATGATGGTCCCTCGTCTTCTGGATTTTGTTATCTTCTTTTTCATCATCACCATCATTTGGGCTCACTCCTTCTGGTACATGATCTTCTTCTTTATCAAGACCATCATTTAGATTCTCACCTTCATCCGCATGATGACTTTGATTGTCATCACCTTCCTGAAGGTTCACTTCATCATCACCTTCCCGAGGAAGGTTCTCTTCATCATCACCTTCCTGAGGAAGGTTCTCTTCATCATCACCTTCATGAGGAAGGTTCTCCTCATCACCCTACAAGCAAAACACGTTTTAGAACCTTTTTTAGCTTAAGAAGACTTTCCTACAAAATTAAATCACAGGATAAAGTTGTATAATAAATCTTACATCAACAGCTGAATCGAGCTTCTGGGTCATCTCCTTAGTGATGGAATTGAGCTTTTCGGTTAACTCCTCCGTTTGGTTTTCCCTTGGAGTAAAGAACTGGATATGAATTATTTCACTTGTCAATATAATGTGTTAGAATATTTTTAAAAAGTTTTAAGAATCATTTCATTTACCTCAGTAGTTAAAACTTCTGGATTTGGTTCACTTTCATTCTCTCTATCGAAGAACCGAATTTGTTCTTTTCCAAAAAATTCTTCTTTCTTTGAATTGTCCATCAAAACACTGATTCCGTTTTCAAGAATTGTCTTCACTCTTCCTTTGCTCCTTTTGTTCTCATACCTAACTTCAACTTCTTGCAGCAATTGTATCTGAAAAAAAAACATTAGAAGCTTTTAATACATTGATTAAGAATACTTCCCCTATCATTCAAAATACAAGTACCAAACTAACTCTTACCTCCTTAGGAATCTGAGTCTCAGAAGTCAAAGCCACATGCACTGTTTTTTGTTCAGTGGTAGACATGTTAGATGGTCGGATCCCATCACCACACTGCAAATATAAATGTTTTTAGGAAGCTTTAGTGCATAATTAAGAATACTTTCCCTAATATTCAAACTACAAATAAGAAACAGATTCTTACCTCCTTAGGAATCTGAGTCTCAGATGTATATTGTTCAGTGGGAGAATTGTTAGTTGGACGGATCCCATCACCACTCTGCAAGTACAAATCGTTTTTAGGAAGCATTAGTACATAATCAAGACTACTTTCCCTAAAATTTAATTTACAAGTAAGATACCAATTCTTTACCTCTATAGGAATCTGAGAGTCAGGAACCTGAGTCACATGCTCCGTATTTTGTTCAGCGCATGGGGAACTGGGGAATGGAGGGTTTGAAATTGGAGAACTAGGAAATGTAGGCATTCCACTATCTTGGTGTAGATCCTACAACACAAAATGAAAACGGTTAGAAGTTACATTCATAAAAAAAATTTCTTAAAGAGAAAATTTGTTTTACCTGATCGTTTGTATTGGTAGGTTTATATCTTCCCAGACTCTCTTCTATTTTCGATAGCATGCAATTGATATCTTTGAATCCATCTGTAACAATGTTGTACAGCTTGTCTAGTTTCTCCATTAGTGACTCTCCAGAAGAGGATGGCTTTAGTGTCTCCTTGTTACGGAACTGGAAAGATTTCTTAGCAATATCTTCCATCACTGCACCAACATCCAATGCTTTTTTCCCCCAGTCTTCAATTGTCAATTTGTATCCCTTGTTCACTACTTCTGTTAACATACTCAAATCTTGATCAGGAGTGTCTTCCAAGAAGACTGTATCTTCTGCATCATCAGGTATCGATGGTAAGATGTGAATAACCTGAAGCTGCACACAAACAATTTCTGTTTAGTTAGACAGTCCTAAATTACTATTAGTCCTTCTTAAAATTAAAGAGAATATAACTTACATGGTTTGATGCTTCAATGTTCTCCACTTGAGCAATCGATGGATTAACTGTATGTGTGTATTTTTCACACATGTATGTTGTTGGTCGCTGAATTACACTCAATGTACTAAAAGCAGACTTTAACATAGGAACAGACTCAAGGATCCACAAGTGCAATGCCAACAGATATCCATGTATGTAATATTTATTCTTCCTCAGATTTAATTCGACATTCTTCTTTACTGATTTAATCAGAAGATTATATGCATCTTTTCCCCACGGATAATTAGCCAAAACATCCAGATGTTGAGCCCTCTTAAGGTTTTTTGCAGGAAGCCTGTTACCTTTGTACCTCTGAAGGAAGATGCATTCTATAAGGATCAGCATCGCAAGAGAGAACTTTTCATCTGCTTCCTCTGGATCAGTTTCTTGTAGAATATCCAAAAGATCTTCATATGTGTGAGCATCTTCAGTGTTAGCCCTGTTATAACGATTCTGTTGTTGATCTTCATCACCTCCCCATTCAGTGCATTTCAATTCAGTGACCATATGGAATTCTCTTATTGAGAATCTCATAGGTTGTCCTCCAAAATGCATCCATAGCTCATTTTTCTTTGATACCTTTAAACTCCTGCTCAGAAAACAGTGCACCATTTTCCCTGACATCATCAGTCCTCTGTTGATAACCTTCAAAATTGGTCCTAGGAAGGAATTCTTGATCCTCTCATACTCTGCAACCGAGAGGATGCTTTTCACTTTTGTGATGCCATCATTGTTTACAAACTAGTTTATCGTCACGTCTGATCTCGGTTCCTCTCCAATGTTGAAACAAAGTTCAGGAAGTTTGATTTCTATAGGGAAAGAATCACCCATATCCTGCAACATATAAAAGAAAGAGAAGAGACGCATATCGTGTCAGGAAATTGATCCTAAACTATATAGATTCTTTCATGAATTTTAAAAACCTAGCATCGCCATTGTACTCAACAAAACGTGAGAACTATCATCCCCTTTGAACTCGCTCTTGGCCATGACTATCATCCCCAAAATTACCATTCCCATTGTACTCAACAAAACTATCATCCACATTGTAACCCACAATTTAGAATATTTTTTTACTAGAAAATCATAAGAATCTACTAAATTTTTCACCCAAATTGTTTAAGTTTTTGTTTCACACACAATTGTTTCAAATATCACAAACAATCATTTCAAATTACACCCAAATCATAAGAATTTACTAAAATTTGTTTAGGTTTTTGTTTCACACACAATCGTTTCAAATATCACTCACAGTCATTTCAAATTACACCAAAATCATAAGAATCTACGAAAATATAACACACACACACACACACAATCGTTTCAAATTTCACAAAATCAAACCGTAAATCACACAATCGAGAACAATTCATTAAAATGGATCTGAAGCTTACTTATAAATGGCAATAAACTGATGATAAAGTGTCGCGTGGTGAAGATTGATCAAGCAAGAAGATTCGTGGAGACGAGATTCAACAAAAGCACTGACGGCGAGGAAAAACAAAGTTAGATCTCGATATGTATATAGAGGATTTTTTGGTGGTAAGGTGATTTCGATCAAGGTATTCTCGAAACGGCGACTCGAAGGAAGGTATTACCGAAACGGCGAGATATGCCGGCAACGAGAGTCCGATGATTAGTCTTTTCGTCTCAAGAGAGAGGAGACGCAAACGAGGGTTTGAGAAATGTGAGGGTATTTTCGTCATATGTTTTAATTAGAAATGTTAGAAATGGAAATTATTGGGCCTGGTGGTATTTTTGACCCCAAAATTAAAAATGATGGTATCCATGACAATTGCCCTTTTTAAAAAGAACTTTAAAAAATCTGATCTTATTAAACCTAAATTGTGATAAAATTTAGCTGACCCTTCTTAGCCTATAAATAGATAATAGATCATCTAACTAAGTTATTCACATACCCACATAAAGCACTCATTTTTCAAAGCTTTTATGATTTGTTTTTCATGTTGTTTAACTTTCTGATTTGTTTTCTTTAAATCTTTTGAGGTTATTTTGTTTGGAATAGAACTTGACTAGAGAGAACACATCGGCAACGAAGCCATACATTGAGATATATGGTATATTTCTTTATTTCTCTAATTAAAGAGATTTAAAATTGTATCTCTTTATTTCTTTATATCTCTTTGATTTTTTCATCTCAATTTGCAGTAACTGGAATGTCTAGAAAACTTATTAAATGGTTGATTCATTTTTGTTTTTACGTAATTAAGATTGCCTTCGATGTTCTGTTTCTTATATTAGTTTTTTTGGTTCACAGGTGTCAAATAGAACTAATGATTGCAAGTTATAAAGTATCTCAAGTGTGTAGAGTAAAGAACTCAAAATGAGATTGCCAAGATACTAACAGTGAGTTTTCAGCTTCTTATTATCCAATTCTATGTTTTTTGTGACCTTTACATTGACTTTTCAGTTTGATATATTGTTTCTATAATATACTGATCTTTTTTTAACATATATATTTGTCGCCTTCTTGATGCATAAGCTGTTAGTTCAGTGATTAAGTATGTGCTCAAGAATGTTCAACATGTATGTTTCTAATTCGGGTTTGGTGGGTATCTTCAACAAAGATGCATCATCTATTGAGCTGCCACATATGGAGAAATAAATAAACATGGAGAAGAGTCGAGACATATTTAATAGAACACTATAGTAGAAGAGATGCATATGTAAGTAGATTAATAGAGAGCCATGTAAAAGCTCCACTTTTTTATGGGCATTTGTTTAAATTTCTCATGATATATGCAAATATATTAGCTGCATTTATACTGTCTACCTTCGTTTAGATTAATTTTGTAATCCAAAATCCATCGTAGTTTACTTATATTTAATACCTTAACTAGGTAGCAACCCGCACATATTTAAAGAAAATTATTATAAGTAAAATTATTATCCTAGAACCAATATCTTTTTGTGTCAAACATAATATGTAATTAAATATTTGAGGGACGGCGCTTGGGAGGAAACCATATAAAATGCTCTGGTTCTTGGGTTGAGGGGATGTACGGACCTAGACCCAGAACCTCTCGGTAATTCAAAAGAAAAAAAATATGTAATTAAATATTTTTATTTATTTATTCAAAGCTGTGTTTTTCGTGTAAAAAATATGTTTCACCTGTGAAATCTTTGAATGTGTAAGAGATTTTATGGTAGAGAAAATATTAATAAAATATTAACTATTTATTAAAACATGTCTTTTGTATAATTTAAAAATCAAATTCATATATTCTTATGTTTTATTTTGTAATCATAACAATTTTACATGTTTGTAATGTAACCATAACAACATATACTAAATTACTCGGTAGTTTAATTATTTTATTTTATAATATGTTAGTAACAATCAGATTCTAAACTAATTTTTTTGAAGATAATCTAATTTATTGATTTAATATTTTTGATTAGGCTATTTAAATCTTTTGAGTTAGTCAGTTTGTTAACATTTTCTATAAATGACGGATTATTGCCAAAAAACCATTATGAATTAATGAAATTCTAAAATCAACGTATTCGTGTAAGAATACATTTCACTCGTGAAATATGTGAACGTGGTAAATAAAATATTTATAAAATGTTACAATTTATGGCAATATATATTTTTGTGTATTTTGAAAATCAAATTTATATTTATGGTTTATCGAGTAACTATAACAATTTTGTATAATAATCACTTATTTTAAATATATTATATTTTTTTGGGTACTAAGTTTATTTATAATGATAAGGGTTATTGTCTCATTCCTTTTTAACAGCACATATATGAATATACAATTAGAATGTATATTCCTATTCAAAGGAACTGCTTCAAAGAAGCTTAACGTTTACTTGCGTGCAACACCAAAGAAGCGGCCTGCACCTAAGTCTAACGATTCAGGCAGTGAGGGGCCTAACCCGAAGAACCCGGAAGCGGGGAAGGGAGCAGGGGGTGGGCATAAGCCACCAAAACCACAGAATCATAAATGAGGATTTTAAGCTGGAATTGTCAAGGGTTAGGGAATAAAGCAACTATTGGCTATCTCAGGGATTTGTGGGGGAAGCACAAGCCAGAGTTTTTGTTTCTTTCTGAGACAAGGCAATCTTTTTCTGTTTTAGAACCTTTTGTTGGTCATTTTGGTTTTTCTGATTTAAAAACGGTTGAACCCATTGGTTGTAGTGGGGGTCTTGCACTTTTTTATAATAATAATAAAAATAAAATTAATAATGTTTCAATTTTATCTTCTTCAAACAGACTAATTGATGTTGAGTTACTGTACAAAGGGAAATTAATTTATCTTACTTTTGTTTATGGTGATCCGGTTTCCAAGAACCGGGAGCTGGTTTGGGAACGGTTAACACGGATTGGTTTAAACAGGGATTCCCCTTGGTTTTTAATTGGAGATTTTAATGAACTAAAAGGAAATCATGAGAAGAGAGGTGGCAAATTGCGACATGCTTCTTCATTTGTACCTTTTAACACCATGATTCGACATTGCGGTCTCCTAGAATTCCCTTCTCTTGGGGATAATCTTTCGTGGTGCGGATGGCGAGACAAGAAACCAATACGGTGCCGGTTAGATCGGGCCCTCGCCAATGAGGAATGGCATGATATGTTTAAGGATTCTTTTACCGAATACTTAACAATGATTGCATCGGATCACAAACCCATAGTTGCGGTTATTGAAGATAAGGTCCATAGGGGGCGAAGCGGTTTTCGTTTTGATAGACGTTGGCTTGATAAAGAAGGTTTTTATGATGTAATAGCTGACGGGTGGGACACAAATAAATCTGCTTCTCCCACTTTGATAGATAAGATTACCACATGTCGGAGGGCGATCTCTCGTTGGCGAAAGGCACAAGTACCTTATGGGAGAGAGACAATTGAGGATCTAAAAGCTAAATTAGCGGCGGCACAGGAAAATGATGCCACTACGGTGGATGAACTTGCGGAACTCACTTGGAAATTGCGGGAGGCGTACAGGGATGAGGAAGTGTATTGGTATCAGAAAAGTAGAAGCCGGTGGATGAAACTTGGGGATCATAATACCGGGTACTTTCATGCTCAAACGAAGCAACGGAGAGCTCGGAATCGTATTGTGGGTCTCCATGACCAGCAGGGTGTTTGGACGACGGAGGAGAGTGGTGTCCAAAATATTGCGGAATCTTATTTTCAGGAGTTATTTACCTCATCGGATCCATCGGATTTTCAGGACATGTTAGAGGAAGTTCCTTCCTTAATTACCCCCGCGACAAATGATTTTTTGACACGTGAGGTTACTGAACAGGAAGTTAAACAAGCACTTTTTATGATGCATCCGGATAAGGCCCCGGGACCTGATGGCATGACTGCCCTTTTCTACCAGAAAGCATGGTCTACGGTTAAATCTGATCTGGTTTTACTGGTTAATTCTTTCATGAGGAATGGGGAATTTGACAACAGACTGAATATGACTAATATCTGTCTTATCCCAAAAGTGGATAAACCGACGAGGATGACGGAATTAAGGCCCATAAGCCTATGTAATGTTAGTTATAAGATTATATCTAAGGTTCTGTGTCAGCGCCTCCGCGCCATTTTACCATCCCTGATTTCGGAAACACAATCAGCATTTGTTGCGGGCCGCTTAATTTCTGATAATATCTTGATTGCTCAGGAGATGTTCCATGGCCTGCGGACAAACCCGTCTTGCAAGGGCAAGTTTATGGCTATCAAAACGGATATGAGTAAGGCCTATGACCGGGTGGAGTGGTCTTTTGTTGAACATCTGCTCCGACAATTTGGTTTCTGTGATAAATGGATATCATGGATAATGTTTTGTGTTCGGTCGGTCCAGTATAAGGTATTGATTAATGGTCAAGCTTACGGTTCTATTATTCCGTGTAGGGGATTGCGTCAGGGGGACCCGTTGTCCCCCTACCTTTTTATTCTCTGCACGGAGGTACTTATTGCTCATTTCCGTAAGGCAGAACGTATGAAGTTACTTACTGGGATTAAGGTTTCGACTGCCAGTCCCGCCATATCCCATCTTTTATTCGCGGATGACAGCCTGTTTTTCTGTCGAGCTACAAAAGAACAGTGTGAGGTGGTCCTGGAGATTCTTAGGAAGTATGAAAGGGTCTCAGGTCAACAAATAAACTTTCAGAAATCCTCGGTTCAATTTGGACATACGGTGGATACTGATCTACGGGAGGAGTTGAAAGGGGTCTTAGGTATCACAAACCTAGGTGGGATGGGCTCCTACCTAGGTATCCCGGAAAGCTTAGGGGGTGCTAAAACGAAAATTTTTTCGTCTGTACAGGACAAGCTTCAGGCTCGGGCAAGCGGGTGGCCAGCAAGACTTTTGTCCAAGGGCGGTAAAGAGGTAATGATCAAGTCCGTTGCTATGGCTGTTCCTACCTTTGTAATGTCATGCTTCCGGCTGCCAAAGACGGTTACGAGGAAATTGACTAGCGCGATCTCCAATTTTTGGTGGAGCTCGTCTGATCAATCACGCGGGTTACATTGGGTCGCCTGGGATAAACTTTGTCATGGTAAAGATATAGGGGGTCTTGGTTTTCGTTGTTTGGATGATTATAACACCGCCCTGTTGGCAAAACAGCTATGGCGGTTGATCACGGTACCGGATTCACTTTTTGCACGAGTTTTTAAAGGACGTTATTACCGGCACTCCGATCCTTTGGATCCAATAAAATCTTACTCTCCATCCTACGGGTGGCGGAGTATGATTTCTGCTCGCTCTCTGGTTAATAAAGGACTTATTAAACGGGTAGGATCTGGTGATTCCATCTCTGTATGGACTGACCCATGGATACCTGCTCAATCCCCGAGACCAGCACTAAGCACAGGGTTACCTTTTGATCCCTTGCTCAGAGTTACAAAATTTATTAACAGGAATTCCAATTCCTGGGATATGGCTCAACTTACGGCTACTTTTGTACCGGAAGATGTTGCTATAATTTCTGCCTTGCCGTTACGACAATCGGATGCCCCAGATCTCTTGGGCTGGCACTTTACTAAGTCTGGTAAATATTCGGTTAAGTCAGGCTACCATGCCCTTCGCTCCAGTAAAATGATATCTTCTGGGTCGAAGGTCTTTGGACCCGATATAGTGCCACTGCAGGCTTTCGTTTGGAAAATCAAATGCCCACCAAAGCTCCGTCATTTCATGTGGCAAGTGCTTTCTGGTTGTGTTGCGGTTACGGCGAACCTCCGCAAACGTGGTATGAGCTGTGATGCTACGTGTGGTCTGTGTGGTTTTCAAGAGGAGACGATAAATCATACTCTCTTTACTTGTCCACCTGCTCGGCAAGTCTGGGCCTTGTCGCGCTTCCCGACGGGCCCGGGCTCATTTCCTTCGGAATCAGTGTTCACAAACCTGGACTTTCTTTTTTGGCGGTTTAACAAAATTCCGGACTATGAATTTTTCTCTTGGATTCTATGGTATATCTGGAAAGCGCGTAATGATAAACTCTTTGGTAATCTCGACTCTAATCCCCTAGCTATCTTGCGTTTAGCAGAGGATGAGGCAAGAGCCTGGGCATTGGCCCAAATGGATGATATGGTATGCCCCCCGGAGACCCCGGGGGTGCAGGGGCATAATGCCAGTGGAGGTTTAGGATTACCTAGATCTCCATCGAGCTATATGTGTTTTGTAGATGGCTCTTGGAAAGCAACAGATTGTTATGCGGGTAGAGGATGGTTCTGTATTTCGCCCTGGGGTGCGGCCCCTACTAAGGGTGCTGCTAACCATCGCCGTAGTCTATCTCCTCTTCATGCTGAGGTTGAGGCCCTTATTTGGGCTATGCGCTGTATGATTGGAGCGGATAATCAATCAGTGGTTTTCCTCACCGACTGCTCTGATTTAGTGAAGATGGTGTCTTCACCCGCTGAGTGGCCAGCTTTCGCACCATATTTAGAGGACATACAGATGGATAAGGAGGAGTTTACTTTCTTTTCTTTGGTCTACGTCCCACGCTCCCAGAATGGTAACGCGGATAATCTTGCACGGCGTGCTCGTACTTCACCGCAGTTAATTACCTTTGTTAACGATTTTCCTTCACATTGGCTTGTTTGAGCCAATCTTGTATTTGTTGTCAAAAAAAAAAAAAAAAAAATGTATATTCCTATTCGGTTATCAATATTTCTATTTTTAATGAATAATCACACTAAATGTAGAGATTAATTAGTTTACATACTTAGACATATATAAATAAGAGAATTTGTTAAAAATGCCCCTTTTAATATACCCCTTTTCAAAAATACCCTCTTTTCTGGCCAATTTTATTTATGCCCTCTTTTAATTTTTAATGACCATTTTACCCTTAGATGAAAATTATTTTATTCAATAAAAAGAAAAACAAAATTTTCCCGCCAAAAAATTTCCGACATATTTTCCCGCCAAAAATTTTTCAAAAAAATTTTCCCGCCAAAAATTTTTTTGTCAAAAAACTTTTGATAAAAAATTTCGAAAAAAAAAAATTTCCCGCCAAAATTTTTCCCGCCAAAAAAAATTTACAAGGTTTTTAAAAGGTTTTATAAGGTTTCTACTTTATAAAAGCCTTATAAACACCTTGTAAAGGCTTTTACAAGATTTTTTAAAGAGTTTTAAAAGGTTTTTTAAACAACTTGTAAACGCTTTTACAAGATTTTTAAAAGGTTTTTAAAAGGTTTTAAAAGGTTTTTAAAAGGTTTTTAAAAGGTTTTCAAATGGTTTTTAAAAGGATTTTTAAAAGGTTTTTAAACACCTTCTAAACCCTTTTACAATGTTTTTAAAAATCTTGTAAAAGTTTTTATAAAATTTTTAAAAGGTTTTTAAACACCTTTTAAATGCTTTTAAAAAGTTTTTAAAAGCGTTTACAAGGTGTTTAAAAACCTTTTAAAGCATTTACAAGCTTTTTAAAAGCATTTACAAGGTTTTTAAAAGCGTTTACAATGTGTTTAAAAACCTTTTAAAAACTTTGTAAACGCTTTTAAAAGTTTTTTAAAAGCATTTACAAGGTTTTTAAAAGGTATAAATTTCAATATTTTTGGCAGGAAAATTTTTCGATTTTGGCGGGAAATTTTTTTTTTTGGCGGGAAAAAATAATTTTTTCGGGAAAAATTTTCGATTTTAGCGGGAAAAAAAATTTTGGCGGGAAATTTTTTTGGCGGGAAAATATTTTCGATTTTGATGACTGTACATTCTTGCTGTCACTCAAAAAGGGTAATTTGGTCATTTTGTATATAAAGAGGGGTAGTTTTAAAAATGGTCAACATGAAGGGGTATTTTTAAAAAGAGATATGGAAAAAGGGGTATTTTTGAGAATGCCTCTATAAATAATCACACATCATGATATCTTCTAATTTGTTGTCATTTTTATATTTATTTATGAATATATATAAATCTATATTTATTGGGAATTAAGTTTTTTTTAATGAGTTGGAGATAATTCAGGGGTAATATACTTCTTTTTATAATCGATTATAATAACTATTGAAAGCTTGTTATTTAAATTATTATCGTCATAATACTAACATAAAAAATAATATTTTTTATATGATTTTGTTAATAAGTTATATGTTCTTTATTTTTATTAACTTTATATTAATTGATATGTTTTTGTAGCTGTTTTAGAATATTTTACTTATATTAATTTTAAGAAATCAATATAACTTTGACTTGTATATTTGTAAGTAAATTTTAGTAAATTTTTGCCTTAAAATAGTATGTAATTATTTAATTAGTTTTAATATGTGATAGTTAATTTGTGTGAGAAATGATGATATATCTAATTATTATTCATTTAATTGTTTTTTTTTGAAAATATAATGGCATGTTAATGTAATTAAGTAGAAAATTTAAGGATATTTTGCTAAAAGGTGCACCGAGCTCTCTGGCGGCGACACATCAGCTTTTTCAAGAGTGTGGTTCTTTATTAATATATAGAGGATTCTTAAATCCATTAAGTATAAATGTACTTATATTATAATATAATATGACAAAATATTCTTACTATTATAGTAATTTAGACTTAGAAACTAATATATTTAATCAAATATATTCAATATTCAATTATTTACTTTTAAAATCATATATTACAAATTTAATACTCTTCTCAACTATTCCACATATAAAACCACATATTTTTAACTTAAATCATTTTATTCTTTTCATATATATATATATATATATATATATATATATATATATGTTTCCTTCCTTCAAATTCAAATTATAACCAAATAAAATATATATGTGATCTAACACCAATAAGATTTATTGTAATCGGCTGCATTATACTTAATAAAAAAAAGTAACATATTTCAATTCGTTAAGAACTGTCAATACCCGTAAATATTTTCCCGCGCTGTAATGCGGATTCGGTCCTACTGTCTTAATAAAATACAAAATGGATTAGAAAACTTATATATAAACGCGTATAATCTTGTAACAACCAATCAAACCGTTAAAGTGGAGATTACGATTGTTTTCGGTGAAATCATGACCTGCGAATAAAGTTAAGCAGATGCGAATTGAAAAAAACAAAAAGATAATAATTCATAAAGTGTAATAAGGAACACGTGGCAGATCAAATAAATAATTGCTCAAGGATATTTTGGTATATGCGGACAGGTCACGTCGTGTCCTAAAACCTCTTAGCCTTCCTTTCTCCTTTATATAAGTCAATCTTGCGTCGGCTTCGACTCTCAACATATAACAAAGAACTTGCAAAGAAGAAAAAAATGGCGACTCTTAAGGTTTCTGACTCTGTTCCTGCTCCATCTGAAGATGCTGAGCAATTGAGAACTGCTTTTGAAGGTATAGTTTTATGCTTCTTCTTGTTCTCTGTGTTTGTTGCTCTTGTTTATCTTTTTATGTACCTTATCATCAGTATCTGTTGTTTTTGGTTTGGTCGATGATTGTATTATAATTTGTTTAGATGGTTTTTGATGTGGATCGAACTTGGTTTTGGTCCGATCTTATTATGGATGTTGTGTCGGTAGTGTTTTATTATATGATCATCTGTTTTGATGATGGTATTGATGTTGTAGATCGAGCTTGTTCTTTCATGGATCGGATCAGTCCCCAGTGATCTCGTTTCTTTGTTGGATCTAGAATAATCTTTTGTTCTTGTAATGGTTTGATCCTTTTTTTTGTTCTTTTTTTTTTTGTTCTGATCAGTCTGTAATGGACTTTTGGTTGTATGATCATGTTGATACTGACAATGCTAACATTCACACGACATCTTGATTGGTTGTTTTGGTTCTCAAACTCAAATTCACAGATCTGTCTTCTTATTCTAGATCTGAAATGTTGTTATGATGTGCTGATTTGTTTGAAGTCCAAGATCTTGATTGAGATTAATACTTTGATACCTTTTGTTGTTATGGATCTGCAGTTTGTGGCTTTCTTGGATCTGCCATTTGACTTTGATGCTTATATAAAGTGAATCTTATTCGTGTGTTTTCGCAGGATGGGGTACCAACGAGGATTTGATCATATCAATCTTGGGTCACAGAAGTGCTGAACAGAGGAAACAGATCAGGCAATCATACCATGAAACCTACGGCGAAGACCTTCTCAAGACTCTTGACAAGGAACTCTCAAACGACTTCGAGGTTCGATTTCAGACTTTAAAGTATGGACTTTTCAATCTGTGTTAAGTCATTGTATCCTAATTGATTTTGGTCATGGAACAGAGGGCTATCTTGTTGTGGACTCTTGAACCCGCTGAGCGCGACGCCTTATTGACTAATGAAGCCACCAAAAGATGGACTTCAAGCAACCAAGTTCTTATGGAAGTAGCTTGCACAAGGACATCAACGCAGCTGCTTCACGCTAGGCAAGCTTACCATGCTCGCTACAAGAAATCCCTTGAAGAGGACGTCGCTCACCACACTACCGGTGACTTCAGGAAGCTTTTGGTTCCTCTTGTTACCTCATACAGGTACGAAGGGGATGAAGTGAACATGACATTGGCAAAGCAAGAGGCTAAGCTGATCCATGAGAAAATCAAGGACAAGCACTACACCGATGAGGATGTCATTAGAATCTTGTCCACAAGGAGCAAAGCACAGATCAATGCTACTTTCAATCGCTACCAAGATGATCATGGCGAGGAAATCCTCAAGAGCCTTGAGGAAGGAGATGATGACGACAAGTTCCTTTCACTGTTGAGGTCTACTATTCAGTGCTTGACAAGACCAGAGCTTTACTTTGTGGATGTGCTTCGTTCAGCAATCAACAAAACTGGAACCGACGAAGGAGCTCTCACTAGAATTGTGACCACAAGAGCTGAGATTGACTTGAAGGTCATAGGAGAGGAGTACCAGCGCAGGAACAGCATTCCTTTGGAGAAAGCCATCACCAAAGACACTCGTGGTGATTACGAGAAGATGCTTGTCGCACTTCTTGGTGAAGATGATGCTTAATCAATAAATCCTCCACAGAGAAACAAAAGCTGCTGCTGTAGCTTCTGTTTTCTATTCTCTCCCTCTCTCTCTCTCTATTTCTCTTTGATGAGTTTCAAATCTTTTGATTCTGTTCTTCCAAAACCTTGGTTGTTGTTTCTGTTGTGTGTTTTTGAGTTCCCAAATAATGCAAAAGAGAGACAGAGAGAACCAGTGTGGTCTCTTTAAGTTATATATATAATTAAAGATTAAAGAGTAGATGGCCTAAAACACAGACTAACAAGTAATTCTGGTTTGACAAAAGTTGTTGTCACTACAAAAAGGGAGACTAACAACAAAAACATTAAGGGCAGGGCAGTGTTTTCTCTATAGCCCTATATGATCTTGAAACACAAAATAAGGACAACAACAGCTTTTAGTTACTAATTAAGGTCACTTCTTCAAGATGGTCTTGGAGAAAATCTTCTTGCAATAAGGGCTCGACCGTAGTTTCCCGAACCTGTAAACCTTCTCCAACAGTATAGCACGAACAGCTCCCTGCGTTAACCCCAAAAGCCATGTCATCAAGTTCTGTTTTTGAAAGCTTATAAAAGATTCATCTATTTGGACTTACTTTGGTTACAGAGAGTGCGGTTTGGATCACATAGTTCGCATAAGGATCCTGCAGAATATATTCAAAATCTGGACTAGAGAGGAGCTCCCGGACAATCTCAGATCGACTCTCTGGATACTCCCTTAGACACTTCTCAATCACATGGCTACTAAACTTCTGAGTCGCTAGCTCGGCGTAGTGATTTCTAAACTGAACTAGCAACCTCACTGCAGAAAATTTTTGCTCTATTAAGAACTGCACCACATAGTTCCTGCAAAAATTTATTAACCATAAGGAAAGCTTTTCAAACGATACCAAATCATCATAAGAAAAAATCTTTTGAGTCTACGGTGGAAATAATGTTTACCCAAAAGGATCCTGTGAAAGGCGAAGTGCGTTTCTTGATATCTCAGCAACGAGCCTTTCATGTTGCGGTCCAACAGAGTTTGCAACGCAGCATTGAAGAACACAGCATCCGTGGCGATGAACTGCAATCTCAGCACAGTGCTTTGTAGCAGCTTCTAACACAAACTGACACCAAAATCAAATCATTCATCAGAGCTTAAGTAAGAAACAAATGATGAAGATTAATATCTGACAACAATTCAGCACATGACTTTTGTAGCTGCTTCCAACTCAAACCAACACCCAATTTCACAACGTTCATCAAAGCTTAAGTACGAAACAAAAGATGTGACATAAATGATAAATAAAACCTTGTTGTCATTAGGGCCAAGGGACTGAAGGCAGCTTTGAATCACATGGTTGCCATTCAAATCTTTAACAAGAGCAAGAAAGCCTGGTTTGAGACCTGACTTGACCAATGCCATCTGATGTTTTGTTCTCACTGTTTCAATCATCTTCTGTACAACTCTTGTCCTGTTTTTTAATTCATAAACCCATTAGCCACAAATGAGGATTCAAAAACGTATAGCAAATTTTTAAGCTTTGGCCAAAAAGTTTTTTATCTTTTGAAATCAGAAGTATGTAAGCGGATTTATAGGGTTTTGTCCAATGGTCTCAGCTTTATTTATTTTTTCTTCCTATAAAGCTTGCAGTCTTTGGTTTGTCCAAAAACAGCAAAAAGTAAAACCAAAATTCATACTTGTCCACCAAATAGTGCCTTCTTTTAATGATAGCGATGGCTAAACCTTATACCAAACTATGAAGAGATATCAAATATTTCCATAAACAGAAAAGTCTTCATCTTTCTCAAAAAAAAAAAAAAAACAAGAAAGATTTCATCTTAATCCTCAAAAGATGAAATGTCTCCATCTCTATTGAACTTGTTGACTAAAAAATAATGAATCTAGGGGTTTTTAAAATTTTACTAAAGTTGATGGAAAGAGATGAACTTACCCATAAGTGTTGAGGCAGATTTTGATAAGCTCCCTTGGTTTTGATGTCAGCACACTCACAAACAACGTTCTCTGTTCCTCATCACAGGCATCTATAAGCTTCTGGACAATGTAGTTCCCAAAAGGATCCATGGAGAGTTCAACGACATGGTCAATAATCTCAAGGAATATAACATTAGTCTCAAGAAACGTTCCTTGATCAACTAATTTCTGCAGAACTCGACAACCAGTCTGATCTTTGGCCATTAAGATGACAGATCCGTACATATCAACCATGGAGACGAGACTCAGAGGCAAAGGCAAATCAATACTGCTCTTTGGACTCATCCTATCATAAGAGCCTTGACCGATCAGAGTATCCTCTGGATACCTTCTCATCAGAGAAGTATCTTCTGGATAATAAGCTCCAGAACCTTCCATGGCGGCTAGGGTTTGAGAAACCCTAAATTTCTCAAACATCAACGAACCCTTGAAAACACCGTTGTTGCCTCTGAGACAAGGAGAACGCTTTATGGGTTGATGGATATGGTCGAAGAGGAAATCTCTGTGAGTCTTAGAAGCCATCGTCTCTTCATACCCATTTGGGTTTAAGGAATCTTGAAAGCCAAGCAATCTAAGCTCTTCCGGAGGAGAAGCTCCATGAAAGTTGTTGTTTTGCAGACAAACAGAGGAAAAGTTGCGAAACCCATCATGATGAATCTGAGAAGCAGCTCCTCCAGTCAGATCCTCCTGCTCAAAGTCAAACCCAGAAGACCTATGAAGAGTTGTAGCTTTAGACCCAAAATCACCCGGGTCGACCCGGAAAGGTTCTTCTTCAGGTTTGGTCCAAATGCTCATGTCACAAGAGATACCCATTTTGTTAAGCTTTCTGCACAAATCCAGAGCATCACCGCTCTTGTTGTAACACTGATTCTTCAGAAACGGGTTTGTGTCTAGACTCTTTGTAAGAAACCCATCAGAACCAAAATCAGGAGGAAGAGGAAGAGCTCGTCCCAAGTTAAAATCTCCCTGAAAACCTCCAAAGCCCATGAATCTTCTTTCTCCAAACATCAGATCAGAAACAGAGTAAAAGTGTGTAGAAACGAAGAAGAGAGAGAAAAGAGAGAGAGAGAGAGTAAAGCCAAGGAAACAATACGGAGCAGAGAGGTTTTGGTTGGTGATATATATAACAGAAAATGGTTTTGTGGGGAGAGAGAATGTTGTGTGGTGAGTGTACGTACGGAGGGAGAGGCAGAGGCCTTCACGTCCAAGGCTGAGTTTGTCTCTTTTGTCGTCTTTTTCGCCATTAATGTGCAACAGAGAGCCTCAAAACACTACTTTTTGCAGCCTGCCTAAGATTTCTTACAAATTTACAATTTTGTCCCTTTTCTTTTATTTTGATTGTAAATTCCACATCAAAACAATCAACATTCAACATTTACCCAGTTGCTCTCCTTATTCAAATTTACTTAATGAGAGATTCTGATGTTAAAAAATTATTTTTACTTTTTAGTACTTGCAGTTCATCGTTTTGATGAGTTATAATACTTCTAATGTTCTCATTTCTTTCACAATGAAATTGATTTGATCTTACATCAAATTGATCATCAACATCGAAAAGAGCTAAGTCGGAAACAATGAAACTTTTATTTACTCATCTATTTTCGATGTTTTTCAAATTTTTATCTTGTCAAACCAAAACTTTTGATTGTTTGTTGAGATCAGAAGCTCAAAGTTATATATAAAGAGCATATTAGCCTAAAACACAGACTAACACGTCACTGTTCTGGTTTGACCGATGTTGTTGTTAATACTGTGTCCTATCCGATCTTTAAATACAAAATTACTAATCAAAGTCACTTCTTTTTAAGATACTGTGTTTTGCTGCATGATATTAATTCCATTTAAAGCTTTGCAATTTTGTTCCTCTTTTTTTTTTTTTTTTTTTTTGTTATTTTGGTCCCGTTTTTTGTTCTCTTGTTTGTTCCAAATACAACAACTAAATAAATTTCATAAGTTAATCAATAATAAACAGTGTTGCAAATATAACCGAAATACTGTAGACTCTAATCATCTTTTCAACATATATCAATTGTTGTTATTCTCTTTATTTATTTATATCATACACAAAATAACATTTCACTATAAAGTTGGATAATTTCTCTCGATAACATTGCGGCTGTGGTAGACGCATATATCGTTGTTCATTTTGTTGCCGCCGGTACTTGCGTCAAAACGCAGCGACAAACGCAGCGACAAACGCAGCGTCTTGCGAGAAAAAAAAATTTGGACGTTAGTTAAATTCAGCGTCTGCGATTAAAAAGCATCATTATATATGGTAAAACCCAAAAATACCCTTGTTATTTTTGAGAAATCACAAATAAACC
Source organism: Camelina sativa (assembly GCF_030686135.1). Lineage (NCBI taxonomy): Eukaryota > Viridiplantae > Streptophyta > Magnoliopsida > Brassicales > Brassicaceae > Camelina > Camelina sativa. The sequence continues at coordinate 28,043,054 of NC_141896.1, read as the reverse complement.
TAACCCTAAATCTTCATCTTCTTCGCGACAAAGCTTGTTGTTCTTCTCAGTCTCTCTTCACGGCGAAGCTCCTTCTCTGTCTCTCTTCACGGCAAAGCTCGGCGTGAGCTCCTTCTTTACGACAAAGCTCCAATCTGCTCTATCTCTCCAGTCTCCATATCTCTCTCCCAATCTTTGAGTTTCTTCGTCTCTCTCTAATTCCCTCTCCATGTATATTGGTTTTTTTGTTTCACTACATGACTTAATTTGGGATTTGAATTGTTGGGTTAGCATGATACTTAAGGGTTAAGATTCATTGGGTTAGCATGATTTAGTTCACTTTCACCGTTGAGGGTTAAGATTCATTGGGTTAGCATGATAAGGGTTAAGATTCATTGGGTTAGCATAATCTGCTCTATCTCTCTCTTTGACTTTACTTGGGTTTATCTTGTTTCTTACATGAATTTGTTGGAGTGAAGCTGTAATGTGATAACATGAATTCATTTTGGCAATTTGTTTGTCCTTTGTTTAAGTGATTGGAAAAGTGAATTCTTTGTTGACTTTAACACTAGAATTATACAGACTTGCGGTAATGTTTGTCGCAGCCGCTTGCGATAATGAAACGAACAGCACCAATATCGAAAGAAAAGATGAACTTGTATAGAAATGTTTAAGTAATTTATATTAACATTTTTGAAGTACATTTAGGTTTATGCCCTTTAAATTTTACTTATTTAATTTTTATTTTACAACATTAATCCCTAAAACAATTCCATAAATAACATTGCAGAGAAAATCAAATACTAAACTTTCTTAAATTGACCAACATTTGTTACATTTATTGCCATAAAATTTTAACAACATCTATACATTTCGATTTTTCCAAAAACAACTCTACCCATTAAAGTTTTAACCCATTAAATCTCCAAAATTATTTTTATGGATGCTAGAATCTCTCATTTAAATGATATACAACATATTTTCCATAACAAAAGTTTACAATCTCCAAAATTATATATTAACATGAATAAATTTCCTAAACCGAAAATCCAATTATAAAATATCACATTAAATATGTTGATAACCCCCATATAATTTGATTTGTTTTTTGAAGAATTACCAAAAAAATTAAAATTTTATTAATTATCATAAACTATATATATTGACATGGAAAAATTATAAAATATAAAAAATGCTAATTTGGTAAAACAATTAACATAATTAAACTTGATAAAAAAACTTATTTTGAATTTTTTTTTACGCAAAAACTTATTTTGATTTTGGTGAGACAGGTTGTCATTAATCATATATAGGGAGTTAAGTGGAATTGTTTGTTGTTTAAAACACTTTTAAATGTGTACCATGAGATAAATGTATTACTAGACTATACATATACCACATGTGTTCAAACCTTGAAAACACTACAAAAATTCTATACTTTGAATACTTATATCAAATACCTGTAAAATTTTATATTTTTAAAATTAATAAAACAATAATAAAATAATAAATAAATACAATATAAATTTAAAATAAAAAATATTGTCCTGCGGTGTACCATGAGTTAAATCCTAGTAATAAGTGAAAAGAGCAATGAAATAAAAATAACGTTTAAATCAGATTATACTGAAAGTTGAAAATGTGATATGACTCTTATATTTCTCTCTATTATACTGACTTAAAAAAGGAAAAAAATGATGCTCATTTATGTCACTTTTCGACCGTTTGCCATAACTAAAATGCAACTGTTTTGGAATTTTTCCCTTTAACAAAAAAAAAACTGTTTTGGAATTTTCTTTAGCTTGCATTAGGCATAAAATGGAATAAACTTAAAATATTGTAATCCTGATGGATATTTTTCATGTGCAAAATCCTTTTAATCCATTAGAAGGACAATACTTGAACAATACTTGAGTTCACCCATCTTTAGGGATGAACCTATTCACTCACCTCCTTATAAAATAAGGAAATAAAATCTGTATACTTTATTACAAAATTAAAAACTTAAACCGTTTTTTATAAACCCAAACCAATATATAATTTTATTCTAATTGTAAAATCTAAACTCTAACCATCTTATTTGAAAGCCCAAACCGATATATAATTTCGTTTTAATTGTAAAATCTAAACTCTAACCATCACATTTGTAAACTTAAATCGACATATAATTTCGTTCTAATAGTAAAATCTAAACCCTAATCATCTTATTTGTAAACCCAAACCGACATATAATTTCGTTCTAATTGTAAAATCTAAATCCTAACCATCTCATTTGTAAACCCAAACCAAAATAAAATTTTGTTCTAATTGTAAAATCTAAATCCTAACCACCTCATTTGTAAACCCAAACTGAAATGATTTCGTTTTAATTGTAAAATCTAAACCCTAATTCTCATTTATAAACCCAAACCGATATATAATCTCGTTTAATTATAAAATCTAAACCAAGTCAATATTTAACTTTTCTTAAATAGTATACAGAATTTGTTTACTTAATTTGTTTTGCTTTTTAATTTAATTTTAATTTATTTTTAAATAAAATATTAGATAGTTTATTCTGATTGGTTGAGAGAGGAGGAGGTGGGATGAACCTAAGTATTTTTCAAAAAAGAAATCCTTTTCGTCATCTAATTAGCTGTGTCATTATAAAACTTGTTCTAATATCAGGATAAAACTTTCGTTAAATATGAATGAATCGTACCAGTACCACAGTTCTTTACAAAAACAACTAAACCAAGAGGTCCAAGACTAAACCTACCAACAATACCAATGTAGCTTAACCGAGATATATAGACTCACTCAGTCATAGTCATGTTTGGGTTTTTAATTTGATTTTTTAATTGGTGCTTAAAAGTTTAACCAAAAAATAGGTTTTTAGTATGACCCCACTCTTACGGCACTCTTAAGTCAACTAATAGTGAGATTTGTGCATATAGATATACAGTAGATTGAAGAATCAATTAATAATTTTGTTTTTTTTCTAAACTAAAACATCAAGAATTAAAGAACTGAGGAAGTATATCTTAAAGAGGTTAGTAATGTTTGGGTTTCTAATTTGATCAATCAATATATTTAAAGAAAAATTAGTTTTAAAAGAAAATCACAGATAATGCTGAGTATTGGAAAAAAAAATGTTTAAATCATACTGGAGTTGAAAAATTGATTCAACTTTTTTTTGTTTTCTCAAAATGATGACTTTGAAAAGATCTTTGATATACATTTTCAAAAATTTTCTAGCCATAAATGAAAAAGTTCTTCACGATGTTTTGAACTTGTTATAAGTCATAAAATGAATTGAACTTAATAGACTCCATTTCCAAAAGATATTTTTTTCATTTAATTTTTCTATGATCATCTAGTTAAATATATTATTAAATTATTTGGTACTTGGAATTCATCTTCTTGATAAGTCTTAATGTTTCTAAGGTCCTCATTCCATTCATATCATATCAATAATGTAGAGAAAGAGGGAGAATCAGCTTTTAAGTTCTGTTTTGCAAAGAGTTTCATTTTACCATTTTCACAAAAATTAAAAAAAAAAATTTATTTTTATTCTTTATTAATACACACTACAGAATACTTTCTGAAATAGTAGAGATAAAAAAGAGATTTAGTCTTAAAACTGTATTGAAAATATAAAACAACACTCTTTTTGATATAAAATTAAAATCATAAAACAACATTCTTTATGAAATAATTATTTGTAAAACTGAGAAAGTACTAGATTATAAAGAATAATGGCCTAAAGCACATACTAAGACGTAGTGTTCTGGTTTGACAAAAGTTGTTAGTCATGCACTACGAAAGGAGAGATGACAACAAAATACTCCCTCTGTCCCTTATTGATGTTATGGAAAAAAAATATGTTTCTAAAATATTGATTTTCTAGATTAAAAACTAAAATGATCTTTTTACTTTATATTTTATTCCAAGTAGCACAGTATTTAGTGGGTTATGTATTCTCTTTCTACCATAAAATCATTATAAATTAATTTAAAAATAAAAAACTTAACTTTTTTTAATATGTGTGAAACTACTAAAACATCAATATATATGAGAGAGAGGAAGTATATAACAACAACATCAGCTTTTTCTGTTTAATCAAAATCACTTCTTGAAAATGTTTTCAGAGAATATATAAATATCATCTTGCAATAACGACTGGACTGTAGTTTTCCAAATCTTTCATGACTTTCGTTTGCCACAATTAAAATACAACTGTTTTTCTTTATTTTTTTAGCTTGCATTAGGCATAAAATGGCATAGACTTAACATATATCTTATTCCTAATAATTTTTTAGATATTTTTCTTGTGTAAATTCCTTTTAATTGTAACATTCGCGAATCGGAAATTCGGTTTGGATTGTGCATCGGTCGACGTTGGTGATGCATCGGTCGATGCAAGACCGGTTCTGGGCGGTTTGACTTAAGTAAAACGCTGCGGTTTGGGGTTAGGGAAAACCCTTAAGTCGTGTTTTGTCGTCGATAGAAAAGTTTGGCCGCTTTTGAGAGAAAATGTGTTCTTGAGGATTTTGGGAGATTTGAGGCTGTTCCTGTAGAGATCTGTAGCTGGGATCGTTGTAGGAGCTTCCTAGGAGCGTTGTTTTGCTTGTTTAAGATTCAGAATCTTCTTGGAAAAGGTGAGTGTCACCATGGCTTATCTAAGCTTGAGATTTATCTAAGCCTGAGATTTCTCTGATCTGCTTGTTTATGTGTCGGTTGGCTTGTTAGAACGTTATTTGAGGCTTTGTGAAGCTTTCTTGTGGCTTGGGATCGAGTTTGATGGTTTTAGGAACGAAGATCCGGCGAGAAGCTTTGGGGAAAATGATGCTCGGCATGTGCATCGGTCGATGCACTTTGTGCGTCGGTCGATGCAAATGCGAGGACGACGCGATTTGACCTAGGAACATCAGTCGATACCATGTGAAGGCGTCGGTCGATGCAACTAGGGGTTTTTGTGAATTGTCGAACATGCGTCGGTCGATGTAATGTGAGTATCGGTTAATGCAAGTGAACCTTGCATCGGTCGATGCCAAACAAGTGTTGGTCGATGCAACCCCCTGATGGTGTCCGTCGATGCAAGGTTGGCGTCGGTCAAGGCATTGCCTGTTTGTTTGTTGTTTGTTGTTTGATGGTTAGAGTATCTCAATTGCTTGTGTGTATAGTCCAGTAGATGAGAGGATCCCCAAACAGATGGATAGTCAAAGAGGACGATCCAGACGCTGGAGGATTTGCTGAGGATGTGTGTGTTGGATTGGGGTGGCCATAAGGCAGATCACTTGAACCTGGTAGAGTTTGCTTACAACAACAGTTATCAGGCGAATATTGGGATGACTCCTTATGAAGCTTTGTATGAGAGGCCATGTTGTACACCGTTATGCTGGACTCAGGTGGGGGAGAGAAGCATGTATGATGCTAGTTTTGTTCAGGAGACCTCGGAGAAGATTTAGGTCCTCAAGCTGAACATGAAGGAAGCTCGGGATAGGCGGAAGAGTTATGCTGACAAGAGGAGGAGAGATCTTGAGTTTCAGGTAGGAGACAAAGTATACCTCAAGATGGCCATGTTGCGGAGTCCAAACATGTCATTGACAGAGACTAAGTTGAGTTTAAGGTATATGGGTTCGTTCAGAGTGATTGATCAAGTGGGACCGGTGGCATATAGGCTGCAGTTGCCTGAGGTTATGCGTGCGTTCCACAAGGTTTTCCATGTGTCTATGTTGCGAAAGTGTCTCTGTGAGGATGATCAGGTGTTGGCTAAGATTCCTGAGGATCTTCAGCCTAACATGACTTTGGAGGCGAGACCAGTGAGGGTTCTCGAGAGGAGGATCAAGGAACTTCAAAAGAAGAAGATTCCTTTGATGAGAGTCGTTTGGGACTGTGATGGTGTTGAGGAGCAGACTTGGGAGCCAGAGGCAAGGATGAAGGCAAGGTTTAAGAAGTGGTATGAGAAGCAAGCCGCGACTTGAGCTTGTCTAGCCTGGTCCCAGCTGTAGTCCGTGGTTGGAGCGGAAATGGTGTATTCCAGCCCATCTCTCTTGTTTACTTGGTCGCTTAGAGATGGTTGGTTGTACGACTAAGTAACAAGATGAGGTGGTGTTCGGGGTACGAAATTTTCGTGAGGCAGTGGTTTGAGGGAAAGTTTCCTAAATAGAAGTTTCTAAAAGTGAAAAGTTTCCAAAAGGGAGAAGTTCTAAAAATGGAAGTTTTACGGGAGTTATAATTTGTCCATTTTAAGTGATTGTGAGCCTTGGAGGGGCTTATGTGGCCTTTGTGGCGGGCTTTTGAGTCATTGTGCCCATGTGTGGTGGTTTTTTGAGACATTGTGTGGCCTTTGTGGCGGGTTGTTTAGCCAATTGTGTGGCCTATGTGGCGGGTTGTTTAGCCAATGTGCCTGTTTAGGCGGTCCTTCGGGATGTGTGGTCTTTGTCACGTTCCTTCGGGACGTGTGGCCTGTTTAGGCAATCCTTTGGGATGAGTGGTCTTCGTGACGGTCCTTCGGGATGTATGGTCTCGTGACGGTCCTTCGGGACAAATGATCTTCGTGACGGTCTTTCGGGAAAGTGGTCTTCGTGACGGTCCTATTGAGGACATTTGTTTGACCTTTGTGGCGGTCCTGTTTAGGACATTTGTTTGGCCTTGGTGGCGGTCTTGTTTAGGACATTTGTTTGGCCTTGGTGGCGGTCCTGTTTAGAACATTTGTTTAGTCTTTGTCGCGGCCCTTGTGACATGTATATGATCCTTGTGTGGTCATGAGGTATTCCAGTGAGGGGATATGTGGGTGGTAGGACATTGTGTTGTCTTACGCGAGCCACGGGAAGGAAACCTGGTTAGGGATAGGACTGAGACATGTTCAGAATTGTTTGCTAGCGACTCTTGGGGGACTTTAGTTCTTCTAGTACTGCCATATTCTGAGACTTTGTGGCTTGGGAGTATGGTTGGTATGTCGACTTCGGATGACGATATGGGGGCGCACTTTAGGGTGGCAACCCGAGAGATGAATATTGGACTTCCTTGTATATTATGGCATGCGGGCTTTGGCGCGATGAGGAGCCAACATTATGGCATGCAGGTTTCAGCCTGATGAGGAGCCAATAAAAACTCAAAGTTAAGGTCTATGAGTAAAGCAAAGTCCAAAAGTCAAGGGCAAATAATGCATGGAACGTGAGTCTATCGCCTAGAGGTGACCTTCGTAGATCGGTTAGAGGTAGTGCGGGCCATGGAGACGGTTGCACAGGAGTTCTTGACTGATGGTTGTTCGAGATTCGAGGATGAATCTATGTTGGTGGGGGAGAATTATAACATCCACGAACCAGAAACCCGGTTTTGGTTGTGCATCGGTCGATGCTGGTGATGCATCGGTCGATGCAAGGCCGGTTTTGGGCGGTTCAACTTAAGTAAAACGCTGCGTTTTTGGGTTAGGGAAAACTCTTATGTCGTGTTTTGTCGTCATTAGACAAGTTTGGCCGCTTTTGAGAAAAAAGACAGAGAGAAAGGTGTTCTTGAGGATTTTGGGAGATTTGAGGATATTCCTGTTGAGATCTGTAGCTGGGATCGTTGTAGGAGCTTCCTAGGAGCGTTGTTTTGCTTGTTTAAGGTTCAGAATCTTCTTGGCAAAGGTGAGTGCAAGACCATGGCGTATCTAAGCTTGAGATTTCTCTGCTCTGCTTGTTTATGTGTTGTTTGGGTTGTTAGAACGTTATTTGAGGCTTTGTGAAGCTTTCTTGTGGCTTGGGATCTAGTTTGATGGTTTTAGGAACGAAGATCCGGCGAGAAGCTTCGGGGAAAACAATGCTCGGCATGTGCATCGGTCGATGCACTTTGTGCGTCGGTCGATGCAAATGTGAGGACGGCGCGATTTGTTCTAGGAACATCGGTCGATGCCATGTGGAGGCATCGGTCGATGCAACTAGGGTTTTTCATGAATTGTTGAGCATGCGTCGGTCGATGCAATGTGAGTATCGGTTGATGCATCGGTCGATGCAAATCAAGCGTCGGTCAATGCAACCCCCTGATGGTGTCGGTCGATGCAAGGATGGCGTCGGTCGATGCAAGGATGGCGTCGGTCGATGCAGTGCCTGGTTTGTTTGTTGTTTGTTGTTTGATGGTTAGAGTATCTCAATTGCTTGTGTGTATAGCCCAGTAGATGGGAGGATTGCCTCACTGAGTATTTATCAAATACTCATGCATCTCAATTTGTGTTTATGGTGCATGTAAAGGCAAAGTGTGATCGTGGAATCAAGGTAATGAAGAGGAGGATGTTCTAGTAACTCGCTTGGTTGTTGTCTAGCTTCTGTTAGGTTGATAGATCGAGTCGTTTCATTAATTCTGTCAACAAAAAATCCATTATGTAATATCTAATTAGGTGTATCATCATAAAACTTTCATTATATTTGAATGAATGATACAAAGAGTTCTTAAAAAAAAAACTAAAGCAAAGCTAAAGCTACCAGCAATAACCAATATAAGCATAATCGAGATATATTGATTTTAATCTCCTATCCTCCTTTTCCTTAAAACAATTTTTCGAAAACCCCCACTTATTCTCACTACCCTTTCTTTAATGAAAGGACGAAACTACCACTCTAACAATTTTTAAATTAAAATTAAACATCCTAATTGTACCTACCAGTCTCTTAGACCATCTTTACTCCAGAACGGATAAAAGATGCTCAGAAAACAAAAAACAAAAAAATTTATTATATATATTCTTTATTTATTTATTTATTAATATATGTACCACTGAGTAACTGACACATGTCACTTTATTCTGAGAACCCGTTTCTTTTGATTCTTCCCCAAGTACCGATTTCTCTTGTTTTTTCCCCTCTTTCTTACTTTTGTTATTTTTTTAATAAGAGTAATTGCAAAAGTAACCCCCACTAATGATGTTCTTAGTTGTACTAGATATCCCTAATTGCACCCAGTTGCACTCAGTTGTACCTAGTTGCACCCCACATAATGGGATTCGAACCCTGGGTGCACACGCGTGTGCATGGAGCTCACAACCACTGAGCTAGTGTGTTTTTAGTTGAACACTTACTGGTTTAATTATATTTAACCTAAAACAGCCGAAAACAACCTTCATTAAGGATAATATTATCTTTTTTACTATTGAGGGATTTTTGAGAAATTGTTTTGATGAAAAGAGAGATATGATATTTTAGTCCGATTGTATCAGTCATAGTCATGTTTTTGGTTTTTACGTCACTCTTGGGAAGCTAATCTAACTGAATCATTTATGCTATAATATGATTACATCGGCAAACTAATACTAATAAGATTTACAATGTATATTTGATTTTTGTTTTTTTTTTTGTTTTTAACTAAAAAATCATTTATTATCTACTCAAACATAATTTGACCAATGATAAAAATAATATTTAGAATATAAATGATCAAAATCAATCTTAAACTTTTTTTAATCAATTGTGTGGTTGACAAAAAAAATGGTCAAAACCAATAAAAGATAATTAAATTTATACTACAAGTTAAAAACACCATATATATTAGTATGAAACAAGGAGTACAATTTAGTCTAGTCTTTCATCTAATACATTAATCATTTTTTTCTCTGTTTAAGCACATCAGTATTGTATATTTATCTGGTTTCATTATTTTCTTTTGATATCTTTATTTATCTTATCATCCACCATATCAATTTTTTGTTTTTTTATTAATTGTAATTTATTTTAATTTCAACATATTAAATAATTTTTTTTCGTTTGTTATTATTCTGATTTTATACATTTAGTTAAAGAAGTTGGATGATTTTTGAAAATTGCTATTAAAATCAAAGAAATAGTAGTGTGTATAAAAAGTTAAAAGCAATAATAATTTTTAGAAGAAGAAATTAATTAAAATAATGTTTAAATCATATTGGAAGTTGAAAAGGTAATTAAACTCTTACTTTTACCCATAATGATGATTTTGAAAAGATTTTTAATATACATTTTAGTCTTTTTCTAATCATAAATGAAAAACAACTGTTCATGATGTTTTGAGCTTGCTATTAAAATAAAATAAAAACTAGGTTTGATAGATATCATTTCCAATAGATTTTTTCTTATTTAATTTCTCTATACCATCTAATTAAATGTATCATTCAACTTTTTGGAACTTGCAATACATATTCTTGATTAGTCTTAATGTTTTATTTCTAATGTCCCCGTTCCTTCGATCTCATCATGATCATATCAAATAATGTAAGAGTGAAAGAGGGAGAACTATTGTGGTCTCTTAAGTTTAAGTATATTATAAAGAGTTATGGCATAAAGCAAATATACTAACACGTACGAATACGTAATGTACTGGTTTAGCAAAAGTTGTTAGTCAGGTCCCTTTGTTGCCGAACTTGAAATACAAAACTAACAACAACAGTTTTTTTTGTTACTAATCAAAGTCAGTCTTGAAGATGTTTTTGGAGAATATCTTCTTGCAATAAGGACTCGACTGTAGTGTAAGAATTGTGGATGATAATGGAGTAAGTTTTAGAATTGAGAGATTAACAACAAAATATGGAGAATGAAGGATATGATGAACAGTGACGAATTTGGAATTTGAGAGGATGAGAGAGATATATTCTTCTCTTAACATTTTATGTTTACAAAGAGAATCTATCGTAATACAATAGTAAACAAGTCTGAAGCTATTCTATCTTAACACAACACAAATGTATAAAATAGACGATATATAGTATTCAATTTTATCTTCAATATAGAATAAACGATCGTATCTATATTCTACCATGCCATATAGAATACTCCCTCTGTTTCACAAAGAGTGTTATTTTGACACATTTCACACAAATTAAGAAAAGTTTGAATTATACTTATTTACCCCTATTTATTAAGTGATTAATGATCAAAATTCAATGAAAATAGCTTTGGGTTTAAGGGTAAAAAAGAAAATTTAGCATTAAAACACTCATTGAAAATGTAAAATGACATTCTTTGTGAAACAAGAAATTTTCTCCAGAATTACACTCTTTGTGAAACAGAGGGAATAGAAGATAATATTCTATTTTATCAGGCTTGATCAATATGTAGTTTTCCCAAACCTATTATTAACTTTCTCCACCAATCTAGCTCGTGCCCTGTTTCAATCAACTCAAAAGTCCATTTCAAATTCTGTTCTTGGAAGCTCTTTAGTTGTATAAAATATGTATGATATTGGACTTACCTTGGTTACAGAGAGAGCGTTTTGGATCACGTAGCTTCCTGTATGGATCCTGCAGAAGATCTTCAAAGTTTGGAAAAGAGATACGTAGTTAGACGACACTTCTCTGTCACATGGCTACTAAACTTGTGAGTCTCTAGCTTTGACGTAATGCGTTCTAAACTGAACCAGCAACTTCACTGGAGAAACTTCTTGCTTTACTACTACTAGCTAGGCTCTGCATCACATAGTTCCTGGCCATTTCCACAGACCATAAAGAGAGTTACCACTTACCAGTTTCATAATAAGATTTTTGTTGAGTTTACAGTCGAGATTTGAATTACCTGAACTGATCCTGTGAAAGATGAAGTAAGTACTCTCTTGATATCTCAGCGACGAGTCTCGCATGTTGCTGTCCAACAGAGTTTGAAAGGAAACATTGAAGCACACAGCATCCGTGGGGATGAGTTGCAATCTCAGCACAATACTTTGCGGCTGCTTCCAAGACAAACTGACACTAAACTTCACATAAAATTCAGACATATCACATAAAGTTAGTCCTAAGAATCTTAGTTAGTCCTAATGTTTCATTTTTAATGTCCTCGTTCCTTGATCTAATGATCATATCAAATAATGTTAAAAGAGAAAGAGGGAGAACCATTGTGGTCTCTTAAGTACAGTACGTATATGTATAAAGAGTAATGGCATAAAGCAAATATACTAAGACGTACGACTACGTGATGTACTGGTTTAGCAAAAGTTGTTAGTCATGCTCCAAAGAGGGCAGTGTCGCTTTGTTTCCGAACTTGAAATACAAAATAAACAACAACAGTTTTTTTTTTGTTTTTTTTTTTTGTTTTTTGTAACTAATCAAAGTCACTTATTGAAGATGTTTTGGAGAATATCTTCTTACAATAAGGACTCGAATGTAGTGTAAGAATTGTGGAATGATAATGTAAGTTTTAGAATTTGAATTAATGGTGCAATAATGAGTTTGTATAAAAAAATTAAAGTAATAGTAATGAGTTTTGGAAGAATAAATAAACTAAAAATAATGTTTAAATCATACTGGAAATTGAAAAGCTGATTTAAGTCTTATTTTTTTTTTATAATGATGACTTTGAAAAGACTTTTGATATACATTTTCATCATTTTTTCTAGCCATAAATAAAAAAACAACATTTGAATCTTGATCATTATATAAAATATAAAAACAAGCTCGAGTTAATAAACATCATTTTCAATAGATTTCTTACTATTTAAGCTCTCTATATCATTTAATTAAATGTATCACTAATTTTTTTTTTTCAACGTATCACTAAACTTTTTAGAACTTACAGTTCATCTTCGTGATTAGTCTTAATGCTTCTCATGTCCTCGTTCCTTTGATATTGAAATTGATTGGACCCATATAACATATATAGAGAAAGAGGGGAAAACCATTGTCTCTTAAGTTATACGAGTATATCATAAAGAGTAATGGCATAAAGCACATTCTAACACGTACGATGTTCTGGTTTAGCAAAAGTTGTTCCTCATGCACTACAAAAAACAAAAGAAAAAGAGACCGACGACAAACGAAGAGGGCAGTGTCGCTTTGTTTCGGATCTTGAAATACAAAATTAACAACAACAGTTTTTTTTGTTACTAATCAAAGTCACTTCTTGAAAATGTTTTTGGAGAATATCTTCTTGCAATAAGGATTCGACTTTAGTCTCCCAAACCGATTAACTTTCTCCACCAATCTAGCTCGTGCAGGTCCCTGTTTCAATGAACCCCAAAACCCATTTCAAATTCTATTATTGGAAGCTTTCTTTTTTTTTTTTGAAAATCATGTGAATTTCAGTAGATGAATAACTGTAGTGAATACAGACATGTGAAAACAAGCGAACAATCCTTGCCAAAAAATAATAAAAAACAAGGAGAATTCGAATCAGAGTCTCTTAATGAGTAGAGAGCTAGTCATAATCCAGCCAGGTTTGGAGAAGTTGCTTGAACTGCTTCCGGTGTTGCTTTGCTAGGAGGGCATCTCGGATTTGACGGTCTAGCTTCTTGAAGAGAACAAGAGCGTCAGTGGAGATGTTGTTGTGATATCTGTTGTTTCGTTCCTGCCAAATAGAGTAGAGGGTGGCCTGAGCAGCAAGACGACGGAGGTTGAGGGGGGATATGTAGTCTTTGGTATCCAGCCAGACTGAGAAAGCAAGCCAGGTGTGGAAGGAGAACGCTGAATAGCCCAACCGTTGGGTAACTTTGCTCCAAAGAACCTCGCTGATTTCGCAGTGGAGGAAGATGTGATCTCGTGATTCCAAGTGCGTCCCACATAAGCAACAGCGTGGATCGAGTTGCATTCCCCATCTCGCGAGCCTGTCTCTTGTTGGTAACATGTCCAAGTGCATCAACCACATGATGAAGGCATGACGGGGAATATGACCTTTGAACTAGACGTGCTCTGTCCACGGTTGGGGAGACGATCTTTGTCGCAGGGCTTCCCAAGTCTTCTTTGCTGAGAACTGGTCGAGCTCCTCTGATTCAATACACCAAACATGAATATCCGGAGTTGGATCAAGCGGGAGACGGACTGAAGTAAGATGGATTTGGAGTTCTTCTGCTTGAGCCGATCGAGCAGGTCGAAGAGCCCATCCAACATCAGAGCAAGCAGTGGAGACTGGTGCAGTTAACGGTATCCCTCTCTGAGACGGTCCTGTAGGCCCTATAAAGTCGATTAGAGGGCCAAAGGGAGTCCACCAATCAAACCAAAAACTGATATGATCGCCGTTCCCAAGGTGGCTGCGAATGAAGTTGCGGGCAAGGGGTCTGAGATTGAGGATAGTTTTCCAGGTCCAGGATGCTTGTTTTTTTGCGTCAATGGACCAGAATATGTCGTCTTTTACCTTCGTATTCTTCAGCCATTGTGCCCAGAGGGAGTCCGACGCCGAGAACAGTCGCCAGATGAACTTTAGGCATAGCGTTTTGTTCCAGGCTTGCATGTCTCTGAAGCCAAGACCTCCTTCACTTTTAGGACGACAGAGGCTGGACCAGGCAACCTTTGCGGATCCTGATTTGTTAGGATCCCCACTCCAAAGGAAATTAGAGCAAAGACTTTCGATCCTTTTCAGACAACCTTTTGGAAGAAGAAAAGCTGACATCCAGAAGTTTAGGGTTCCGTACGTCACCGAGGCAATAAGCTGCGCTCTACCCGCGTAGGATAATGCTCTAGCAGACCAGGAGGAGAAGCGGCTGGATAGATTGTCTAGAAGAGGCTGATAATTGGCTAGCTGGAGCTTCCGGTGCATTAGAGGGAGGCGTAAGTAGCGGATGGGGAGTGAACCCAACTTGAAACCAAGAGAAGAATTCTGGGAGGTTTCAACCTGGTTCAGACCAGCAAAAAATAGTTCAGTTTTGCTCTTGTTCATGGCCAGACCCGAGAGAGTTGCAAACTCGCAGAGAACCCCATCAATGTTGCTAATAGAGCGAGGGGATCCGTCAAAGAAAACCATAATGTCATCTGCAAAAGCTAGGTGAGAAACAAGGGGAGCACTAGCGTTAGGATGGACTCCAATACAACCACTCACATAGTTAAGAGAGAGCATCTGTGAAAATACTTCCATAACTAGGACAAACAAATAGGGGGAAAGGGGGTCGCCTTGGCGCAAGCCCTTTTCACCCTTGAAGTAACCGCAGGTCTCGCCATTTATGCATAAGGAGAAGCTTGCAGTAGTGACACACTGCGTAATCAATGAGATGAAAGCAGGTGGGAAGTTCATAGCATGGAGAGTATTAAAGAGAAACCCCCAGTGTACTGAGTCAAAAGCTTTCCTCAGATCCACCTTCAACATTCCCCGCGGAGAGATGTTCTTTTGGTTGTATCCCTGAACTAATTCCGTTGCTAGTAGAACGTTTTCCACCAGGAGCCTGCCTTGTATGGAAGCTGACTGATTACTCGAGATTAGTTCAGGGAGGACCTGTTTGAGTCGTTTTGCCAGGATCTTTGAAACTATCTTGTAGACTGTGTTCAGACAGGCTATTGGGCGGAATTCAGTGATCCTTTGAGCATTTGGCGTCTTTGGGATCAAGGTTAGGAGTGTAGCGTTCCACTGCTTTAAAAGCTTACCCGAGAGGAAGAATTCCATGACTGCTTGGACGGCTGAATTGCCCACTGTTGCCCACTGCGCCGTAAAGAACTTAACACAATAACCATCTGGGCCTGGTGCTTTGATTTTAGGGAGAGAGAACACGACCTCCTTTATTTCTGAAGGGGTTACGGGTGCTAGCAGGAGTGTTGCTGCTTCGGGGGAGCATCGCTGAGGGATCAGAGAGGCTATTTCCTGGGCAGAAGTCGTGGAGGAAACTTGCTGCTCACCCAGAAGCTTCGTGTAGTAGCTAATAGCCAAGTCTTTGATTCCCTGAACGGAGTCTACTACTTGGCCAAAGTCGTCAAGTAGAAAGATGATCTCATTCCCGGATTTTCTGACTTGAGCTGCCCGATGGAAGAATCTGGAGTTTTTGTCACCCTCTTCTAGCCAACAGATTCGGGATTTTTGCCTGAGAAAAGATTCTTCAGCAAGAGCCAAGGTACACCATGCTCTATGAGCTTCAGATTCTTGCAGTGCCTGAGAAGGGGACGGGTCAGAGAGCAAACGCTGTTGACATGCAAGAAGGTGGTCATAAGCTTCCTTTACTCTCTTTTCTAAGTTTGAGTAGTTCTCTCTGCTGAAGTCTCGGATAACTGGCTTGAACTCTTTCAGCTTCTTTGAGAGTTTCAACATTTCTGAGCAGTCGAAATTCAGACCTTCCCACCAAACTTTTATAATGCCTGCGAAGTCAGGGTGCCGATTCAGCAAGGAGAGGAATTTGAATGGTATCTTCTTCTTTGGTTTATGGGAATCAAGAAACAGACAGCAGGGACTATGGTCAGAGAACCCTGGTTCCCCGAAGACCGCCAAAGACGAGGGGAAGAGAGAGAGCCAAATATCATTCACCATTATACGATCTAGCTTCTTGGCTACAAACCCCGTATCCTGTTTGTTTGTCCAGGTAAAAGTGTTTCCACTGTACTGCAGGTCACAGAGAGCAGAGAGAGAGAAACAACGAGAGATATCCAACATACCGGGGGGTTGAGCATGCTGGTCCATGTTTGAGTGTTCATGGGGGTATAGAATATGGTTGAAATCCCCAAGCACAGACCAAGGCTTATCTTGTATAAATGGAGAGGATGCGAGAGATTGCAACTCTGCCCAAAGTGGCTTCCTAGCAATGTTACTGACACTGGAGGCATAAACCACAAAGATGACTAGCTCATTAGCAACAAAAGGCAAACGCACAAGACAAGTTATCATTTGGAGTGACTTGCTGATGATAGAAACTTTAACCGATGGGTGCCAAACGACCCAAATTTTTCCTAAATCAGAGAATTCATAATTACCGACAAAAGACCAGCCAGGAAGGGCACTCGAGATTATATTCTGCGCATTCTCTAGACTGACATGGGTTTCTATTAACCCGCTTAAAAGAGGATGATTACTATGCATCCATTTCCTGAAGCTACGCCGCTTTACTGAGTCGTTAAACCCTCTTATATTCCAACAAAAAATATCCATAAAAGAGGATATGGTTTAGAGGTTTGAAGGGCCTCCAGCCCTAGCTTTTCTCAACCGTTGTCTCATCATTCGCTTGGACACCACTTTCAAGAAACAATCCTCATCTGCAGGGTTATCATCTTCTTCAGAGAGGTGCTCTTGACTTGAGAGGGACGCGTTGCATTCATGGTCAGGGTTCTGGTAAGGTGGCTGAGTAAATAAGCTTGTGCGCAAATCTACACAAATTTCACCTTTTTCGAGACCCAAAGAGGGAATTACCAGTGGACCTTGGCGAGAAGGTGGACAGGGATTTGCAAGGAGAGCCTTGTTTGCTCCATTTACCAAGGGGTTTACCTTTGATGGGGCTGGAGGATCACGCTTTGGTAGCCCTCGACTGGAATCCTTAGAGATAGTAGGAGATACAGGGGGCGTGGCGATGGTGGGAGTTGTTTTGTTGGGCTGACCAACAATTGGAAGCTGTTCCGGAATAGGCTTCTTGCCTTGCTGTTTGCTCTGTTGTTGATCCTTTTTCGCACGAGGGCAGAGGGACGTGGGATGCTTAACAGAATTGCAGACAGTGCAGGTAACCGGGGCTTTTGAGCAGCGTGTGATGTTGTGCCCTATCTGCTTGCAGTGGGAGCAAAGAGAAGGGAGCCAAGGACTGGAGACTTTGATACGTTTTGTTTGTCCCGATTCAAATCTGGCATTCACAGCTTCAGGAATGGGTTTCCTGGGGTCAATGACGGTGTAGACTCTAGCAACTTCTATGTTTGTTAGATTTTCAGTGTGAGGATGGAGGCAAATAGGATGACCCACCAACCCTGCGATGTGCTCAAGCCCTTCTCTGTAGAAGAATTCCAGCGGTACACCCTCGAAATCCAACCAAACAGGGACCATGGTGAGTTCAGGTTTCGAAGGGGTGATTTCTGGATACCATTTGGCGACAAACATTGTTTGTCCATCGATTTGCCAAAGGCATTGACTAAGGATACGTCTCCTCACATTCGGACAGGGGACTCTGAAGAGATAGGAGTTACCCTCCATCTTTGAGGCGGTAATGTCTCTTTTTTGTCGACTCCATATACCATTGACAATGGCCTGAACTGCACCTCGTGGTGGAGTTTCGTCATAAAATTGACCAAGAATAAAGCTATCCCAGGCCTTTTTATTCTTCTCTATCACCGAATTTGAGATAGTAACACAGGCTTCACCTGAATCAAGAGTAAAAGGCGTACCTTTCTTCTCCAATTTGAGGGAACTACCGTTGACCAAATTTTTCCATGGGAAGTCGGGTTTGGTTTGCACCGGAGCACTCAGAAGAGTGGTTGGGAGGGGGCTCTCCGTGAGAGGCTGTTGTGGTTTATCAGCCGCTGTAGAAACTGCAGTGGCCGCCACCGGTGGAGTCCGTACAGAATTAGGGTTCGCTGTAGTTGCTACAGGAGATGGTGAGATTTCTGTGAGCAAGGGAGCGGTAGTGTCTGTGTTAGCCAAGCTTTGCAAGTGCTCAGGTAACGTCTTGGCGGGAGGAAAGGAGGAGCTACTGGCTGCGACAGAAGACACAGGCGGGGTTAAGGGCCTCTCCGAGGAGTGACTAGAAGTTGGGGATCCAGTGGGGATTACCCGAGGGGGTTTCTTTTTGGGTTTGATTTTGGCCATGGTGGCCGGAGGGAGCCTATGCCGAGATCGGCGAAGGTGAAGGGAGAAGGAATTGGATCGCGTTTTTTATCGCCTTTGCAGAGAGAAAAAGGGGCGCGTGGGGCGCGTGGGGCGCGTGGGGTAATGTGATTCTTTACCGATGTGACATATTGGAAGCTTTTTGGTTGTATAAAATATGTATGATATTGGATTTACCATGGTTACAGAGAGAGCTTTTTGGATCACATAGTTTTCATATGGATCCTGTAGAAGATCTTCAAATTTTGGAAAAGAGAGGAGCTCGTTGACAATCTCAGCTCGGCTCTCTGGATACTTAATTAGACACTTCTCTATCACATGGCTACTAAACTTCTGAGACGCTAGCCCGACGTAATGCGTTTTATACTGATCCAGCAACTTCACTGGAGACTCTTGTTGCTCTATTAGGCATTGTATGTAGAAGCTGTATTTCGTATATCTTATAAGAGTTCCAGAGAGGCCATAATATACAGAGAGTAGTAGAGGAGCCTCTAGGTTTAGCGTAATTACAAAGGTTTTTCTAATACAGAGATATGGAATATCAAGACATTAATACAAATCCTATCATATCTAACTCGTACTGCCGCCTTCGTCGGGTCCCACGAGTTGTGAACGTCACCTGCCTGAGCAACCATCGTCGTCGTTGTCACCGTCAGTGTCTAATGATGGCTCAAAGAATGCTACAGAAACGACATCGTCTTCCCACAATCAACAAAATAACAACTCTTCCACTTCAAGCCCACATGCCCAGTCCGCTCACAAAATGAAAGCCCATTATCCAACTCTCAACCCAACTCACCTACACAACCGATACTGCCATCCCCGACACCAACACCGTCTCCGACCCCATAACCACCACCGTCACCATCTCCCTCTCCATCTTTATCACCACCATTGTCACCATCACCACCACCCAACGCGGAAGAACCACAACCTCAACCTCAACCTCCGAACCCTATCATCCCTAACAGTCACCCAATGCGTACACGTCGCAAAAACAACATCACCAAACCCAATCGCAAATATAATCTCTCCGCAGCCTTATCCACCCACATACCACCAGAACCCCATACCGTGAACCAAGCTCTAAAAGATAAACGATGGAGAGGAGCCATGTCCAATGAAATTGATGCCTTCGCTCGAGATCCTTCACCTGGAAGTAAGTAGGAAAGAAATGCACAGAAACTTGGTTAGCATTGCACAATCGATAAACAGAGATGAGATTTTTGTGAAGGTTAGGGACACAGAGAACACTGTTTAAGTTTAAAGGTCGAGTAGAGGAGGGAAGGGTTAGTGAACCAGCATGAGAAATGGAGAGTCCGGAGCCATCGCCAATGAGAACTGAGTCTTCCCCCGTGTATGGTTGGTGCATCGCTAGGTTGTTGAGGTCATTGGTCATGTGGTGCGTAGCACCGCTGTCCATGATCCATGGACTGGCCGTAGGGTGAGAAGCGAGAGCGATATTGGCTCGTGGTTGCCAGGAGCGAAATGGAGTTGGGAGGAGACCATTCTGGGGAGTGGACGACAGCTGAGAGTATTGAGGACACCGACGAGCACTGTGGCCAAACACACCACAGATCTGGCACTTCCCTTGATAACTATGAGTTGTGCGACCATCGTATTTGGGTGAGGAGTTGTATTGCTGGTGGTGAGATTGATTGTGGCGATTGTTTGGTCGGTATTAGGAGGCGCGAGGAGGACGAGAGGTGGCAACATTTGCGGTGAGAGGAACATGGCTTGGCACCGTAGCAGAGACAGAGAGGAGTTTAGCTTCCTTGGTCAGTAACTTTTCATGAACAAGAGTGATTGTGGGGGAAACATCACGACCCTCAACTTGATCGACAACAGACTTGTACTCTTCAGGTAAACCTTGAAGAATATAGTCAATCTTCTCTTCATGCTGGACCGGTTGACCAAGTAGGGCGAGTTTGTCGAATCGAGTAGTCAGCCCTTGCATATACTCATCGATGGATTTGTCTCCTTTGGGGAAGTATTTCAGTTGGTGGTGAAATTGCTGAACATGACCTCGGCTTGGTTTGGCATATGTGTCGGCCATGGATCTCCACATCTCAGACGAAGACTTGGTGGTGGAGACAAGCGGTTGAACAGTCGAAGAGAGTGTTCCAAGGATACTGCTGTAGATGAGTTTGTCTTGGCGTCGCCATTTGGTGAAGTATGGGTTTGTTGTGGTTTGACCATCAGTCGTGACAGTTGGAGGAGGACAGGGTGTGCTTCCATCAAGGAAACCAGCTAAGTCGTAGCCATCGAGCAGGGATTGAATTTGAAGGCTCCAAGTAACATAGTTGAGAGAAGTGAGTTTGGAGACATTGCTCATGTTGATGTGGAGCAGCGGTTGAGAGGAATCGACAGTTTCAGCGGCCATGACACAGAGACAAGACAGAGATGATGATAAGACAGAGAGGGACAAAATAGGAGAAAGAGAAGAGAATAGATGGAGGCCGAGAAAAATGAAAAATTTTAGGTATCGGAACCTGCTCTGATACCATGTAGAAGCTGTATGTCGTATATCTTACAAGAGTTACAGAGAGGCCATTATATACAGAGAGTAGTAGAGGAGCCTCTAGGTTTAGCGTATTTACAGAGGTTTCCTAATACAGAGATATGGAATATCAAGACATTAATACAAATCCTATCAAATTTAATCATATCTAATCATATCTCTAACATTGTACCACATAGTTCCTGCCCATTTCCACAAACCATAAAGAGAGAACATACCAATTTCATCATGAGTAGCTTTTTTGAGTCTACAGTAGATTTGAATTTACCCAAACAGTAGATTTGAATTTATCTCAGCGATGAGTCTCTCACGTTGCGGTCCAACAGAGTTTGAAAGGCAACACTGAAGCACACAACATCCGTGGAGATGAGTCGTAATCTCAGCACAATACTTTGTAGCTGCTTCCAACACAAAGTGACACCAAATTTCACAAGAATTCATCAGACATATGTTTTACGTACTCATCAAAGTTTTAAGTAAGAAACAGCAGATGGAGATAAATTAAACCTTGTTGTCGTTAGGGCCCAGAAATTGCAAACAACTCCGAATGACATGGCTTCCATTCAGATCTTTAACTAGGGGGAGGAAGCCCGGTTTGAGACCAGACTTCACTAATGCAATTTGCTGTCTTGTTTTCATAGTTTCAATTAACTTCTGTATAACCCTTGTTCTGTTTCAATTCAAAAACGGATTAGCCAGAGTTGTGACATATATAAACGACTGTTAATTACGTTTACTATATTAGCAACAAAAATAGACTAAAGAGAAGAAAGCGTACGTACCCATAAGTATTGAGACAGATCTTGATGAACTCCACTGGTTTTAAGGTCAACACTCTCACAATCAGTGTTCTAAGGTCTTCATCACAAACTTCTAATATTTTCTGAACGAAGTAGTTTCCAAATGGATCCTTAGAGAGTTCAGTGACATGGTCAATGATTTCAAGAAATATAACGTGGCAATCAAGAAACGCTACTTGATCATCCAATTTCGGCAGAATTCGACTACCAATATGATCCTTGGCCATTAAGTACACAGATCCGTAACTCATAACCATGGACGCAAGACTAGGAGGCAAACCAGTCGTCATCTTTGGCTTATCTTCCTTTAAATATCTTCTCCTTCCGTTAAACAGAGTACTCTCCACTGGATAGGATGCTGTAGAACCTTCCATAGTGGCTAGGGTTTGAGAAACTTTAAAGGAATCTTGAGATCCAAGAAATCTAAGCTCTGCTTGAGAAGAGACTCCATGCAAGTTTTTGTTTTGCGGAAAGCCTTGGCGAGCAGAGGAAGCTTCACTCAGATTCTGGTCGTCGAACCTAGAAAACTCATGAACAGCTCTAGGTCTAAACACAAAATCACCCGGGTCGACCCGGAACTGCTCTTCAGGTCTGCTCCACATACTCATGTCACAAGAGATACCCATTTTGTTAAGCTTTTTACACAAATCCAGTGCCTCACCATTACTTGTGTTGTAACGCTGATTCTTCAGAAATGAGTTTGTCTCAAGACTCCTAAGAAACCCATCAGGAAGATCTGAAGCTCGTCCCAAGTTAATATCTCCATGAAACCTTCCAGAATCCATGAACTCTCTTCAAACATCAAAAAACAGATGAAAGAGTAAAAGCGATTTCACAAACAGAGAAAAGAGTGAGAGAGAGTGTTGTGCATGTTGATTTTTTCACTCAAACATCAATCTGTGGACTTTATAGGCAAGAGAGCCTCAATATTAGAAATTTACAAATTTGTCCCTGATCTTGTCTTTATTTGATTATTTCAATCCGTTTCTGTATTGGTCTTTTTGCACCTCCATTCAGAGTATGTAATGCAGATACCCTTATTTAAAAATAATAAAAAGAAGAGAGAAGAAAAAATGAGAGATAAGTTTCTCAAAAGAGAGACGTTAATGAGAAACCTTTCTGGGAAATAAAGCACATGTGTCATTTACTTATTGGTGTCTTTATTGGAAATAAATAAAAACAAAATTATGTAATAAATACAAATATCATTTATTTATTTATTTGAGATACGTTGATCGTATCTTACCAATAAAGATGCTCTTAGACCTATAGAAATCCTCTTACGTCACTCCTCAGTGCTCATGTGCCAAAAGCTCTATTACGTCACTCCTTGTTGCTCATGTGCCAAAGCTAAAACCCTTATTAAGTATAAACTATAAATAAAAATTTGATTTCTTCTTAAAAATATTTTAAACTATAAAAGTGTTATTTGAAATATATTATTTTATTTCCTTTAAATTAATCTTTCATTCATCACATTAATTATTTAACTTTTGTATTTAATCATTTGTCTATTCATTATATCAATTCATTATATCAGGTCATTTTTTTCCTTTCTAACATATCCCATCATTATTCTTTTCCACATAAATATTATGTTTACATAAAAAAAAATTGGCATGTACAAAAATCTAAAAGTATGATAAATCTTGAAAAGAGAATAAAGTAAAAAGAATGCATGTGTCATATTGGAAGTTGAAAATGTAATTTAACTCTTGATTTATATCTTCCAACCAAAATATTTAATGATATAAAACTCCACATGAATACATTTAACACCTTAAACTATTCTCATTGGTGATCCTTAGTTGTTTCTAAAGAAATTTCTTAGTTAGAGAAATTAATTATTAATGAAACAAAATGTAAGAACTGAAAGAAACTTTTTTAATTTTAGGAGCAAAAGAAACGTTTCTTCTAGGACAGGTGGCGCAATATGAATGGGTTGAATGGTGAAATGAGAATAATGGGGTAATTTTTTGTTGGCCTTTCTCTTTCATTTTCGAGTTCTCTCTTCTATCACTCTCTCTGTCGACAAAATCGCTACGTTCCTTCTTTCTTCTCTTCCAATTGATTCCCACATCTGATTCTCCATGGATTCGCCGTCGATTTGGTTCCGATGAAGCAGACGGCATTTGATTCCAGTGAAGATCGATCTGTCGATTTGGTGTCGGTAGTTGAATCCCTAATATTTGGGGAAGATTCAAGCACTTCGATTGTTATAGGTAAATGCTCTTGCACGTCGAGTAATTGTTGATTGTTTCTTTGAAAAATGACTCAATCCTAATTTATTTATATATTTTGTTTGTATGCCGGTTTTATTTGCGAATAAGAAGAGTTTCATCAATTGTTTGTTTTGTATGTTTCTAAATCATGGATATAGGATTCGTTTTTGTTTAAATTTAATGGGTTTTGAGTCCATATAAGTCTGTTTGGAAGTAAATGAAAAAGTGAGAAATGATGCATATGATCCGATTAGTCAGAGTGTTGAACTCTGTATTTGGTTAGATGGTTGGTTGATTTCGAGAGTTTGTGTTTGTTTTATGAGTGTTATGAGTTGATCTATGTAATAGTCCGAGTGCTTTATGAGTATTATGAGTTTTTGGATATGTATCGGACTTTGTATGGTTGTATTGATTCTTGTTTCTATTCAAACTCTGTAAACCAGCCTCTGTGGTTCATAATCATTCTGTGTACTTCACTCTATCAGATTGAGTTGGTTGTTGGTTATTGTGTCTTTAATGGATGTCTTTACACAGTTGGTATTAAGACTCATTTACTTGTATTTATGCTTTAATGGATGTTTTAACACAATTAGTTTCATTACTAAAACCATTTCTTGTTTCTTGTTTTGTGAGTTTCTTTTAGTTGAGCTCAAGCAAGTCACAGTTAAGGAGACAAGGAAACAACATTTCAACCAACCGACTTGGTGAAACAACTGCTCGTAAATGTTTGCAACATTTGTCAGTGGAGTTATCAATTTCTTTGGCGATGAATATCTAAGAAGACCCACACCAGAGGATCTTCAAAGATTACTATATGTTGCAGAAGAACGTGGATTTCCTGGGATGGTTGGAAGCATCGACTGTATGCATTGGGTTTGGAAGAATTTCCCAACAGCTTGGAAAGGCATGTATACACGAGGATCCGGCAAACCAACAATTGTTTTAGAGGCGGTCGCGTCATATGATCTCTGGATATGGCACGCCTTTTTTGGATCTCTAGGTACTTTTAACGATATTAATGTTCTTGATCGATCTCCCGTCTTTGATGATATACTTTATGGTCAAGCTCAACAAGTTACCTACTATGTTAACGCCAGAGAGTACAATTTGACTTACTATCTGACAGACGGTGTTTATCCGAAATGGCTAACTTTTATTCAATCCATACCACTACCACAAAGTCCAAAAGCATCTTTATTTGCTGAACGCGAAGAAAGCGCCCGAAAAGATATTGAGTGTGCTTTTGGTGTCCTACAAGCTATATTCACCGTAATTAAAAATCCATGTCTTTTATGGATAAAGACAAAGTGGGATTGATTATGAAGGCGTGTATCATACTCCACAATATGATTGTTGAAAATGAACGAGATGGATACACTCAAGCTGACGTTTCTGATTTCCCACAAGGAGATGGTGTGGATCTTTCATATTCTATCAATATGGCTTCAAATATCAGCAATGTGTTGAATGGTCAAACAATAATTCGTGATAGAGAAGTTGAAACAACCCGACTTTTTTTTTTTTTAATAATTAAATACAATATAAACAATTATGCAGCCTATACTACTAAATTAAACCAATCCAAACCACGACTCCTCATTAAACCAATAACAACCATTACACACAGCGGAAACATACCAACCATACAAAACCATTACACCATCAATACATATCCAACAATCCAATAACACACAAACGAGACTCTAGATCATCCTCCTCCTCATCGCCATGATTCCACAACACAAACCTGCACACCACAAACAACAATTGAGATGCGTAAGTATTATAACAAATACTTAGTGAGGCAATCCTCCCATCTACTGGGCTATACACACAAGCAACTGAGAAACCAATGCTTAACAACTGACAACCAAACACAAACAAACTAGGAAAATCACGAAACAAGCAACTTGGTGTCGACCGACACCAAAGAGGTGTCGATCGACACTGGCCAAACATGGTGTCGACCGACACCTAACTGGTGTCGACCGACACCTAACTGGTGTCGATCGACACTCCCTTCACAGACGCGAACTGCACGAATCCGAACGACGAACCTCTATTCCAATCCGCCTACAATCTGTCCCAAACTCTCCCAAAAACCTCAGGAACCTATAATAACCATAACACAACCACCACAAGCAAGAACAACACCACAAAACACAACAAATCAAGCAAACAAAGGATTCTCAGGCTTAGATAAGCCATGGTCATGCACTCACCTTATCAACTGATTATAACAAACAATACAACCAGTTGAGACCCTCCTACGTCTAAAACAGCCCAGAAACGCCCTACAACAAGCCACACAACCAAAAACGACTTATAGCAAAACTAGACAGAAACATCAGAAAAGAACAGTCTCAAAGACGAAACCCTAAAATGAAAACTAACCGTTAACTAACACATCGCTCCGGTGAAAAGCTATCCCTAGACGTCACGAAGCTTCCCACAAAATTTCAGCACGATCAGGAACCAGCCAAGACCACGATCTCAATTACAATCCCCGATGGTTCCAACTCGCGTCTGAGAAAACGTGACTCACGAAACTGCCAATAACTCATCGAGTTTAAATCCAAAACTACTTTTGTAAAAAGGAGAACGACGATGAAAGACTTGGGAATAAACCTACCAAATGTCATTACCTTTGAGAACGATTTGTTATGCTGAAACTGTTTCCTCCCAAACCCTAACGATTCTGCTCTTTCTCCTTTAATCTCCTTCACACCACAATAGGCTCTCTCCTCTCTCTCTATCTCTGCAAACGGCGACCAGACACCCTAAAACCCTTAATTTGTCGCTTCTCCACTTATATACTCGGTTTAGTTAACTAAACCAAACCAAAATCGCGAATTAAAACAAACCCGACGAACCCAGAAATAGTGGTATCAATCGATGCCACAAGGGTGTCGATCAACACTCCTACCAAAACCGCATAATCCGGTTCGCGGATGTTACAGAAGTGCATGACCAATTGAAACATGATTTAGTTGAACATTTATGGACTAAATTTGGAGATTAAATATGTTTCATGTTTAATTAAATATGTTTCTATGTTTGATTTCATGTTGTGTGTTATGTTTTTATTTTTTAATGTTTTGTGTTTTAATTTTAAATGTTGTATGTTATTTTATGTTTTTATTATTAAAATATGTTTCTATGATATATAAAATAATTTTGAATATTTTAAGTTATTAATTATTATTTTACTATATTATTAATAAGAAACACCTTAACTTGGTTTATACCAATAATCAACAAAATTTTCCTTTTCTCTTAACAAAGTTTCTTCTTCCCTTTTTATTATTAAAAATTGCCTTAAGAAACAACTAAGGATCATACTAATGAGGATAGTCTTAGAATACAAAAGAAATGAGACCTTTAATGTTAAGTGGGAAGCTGTGAATAGATATCCGTTGTTTTTCTATTGGTTATACAGATTTTTGTGTTTTTTGATCTCTTCCCAATTATTTATACTCAATTATTTTGTAGTAATTAATTTTTCAAAAAAGATCTTTATACCAAAACTCATCATTTTTTAAGATCTATATATAGATACTAGTCTCGTTTCATTTGGACATAGGAAAAAAACTTCATTTTTCACTATAACTTTTTAATTATCTTCTGATCAACTCTTTTTGTTTATTTAAACCATTTTTTTTGTTAAATGGATCCCAATAATAATCTTTTAAACACCCAAAATTATTCTAGTAATCTGTTCAACTACCCAAATCCCAACAATTATCAATTTCAAAATCAATCTACTATCAACCCCAAAATATACCAAATTACGGGTTTTCACCAAAAATTTTCATGCCGTTAGCTGTTCCAAGCTATCCTCTATATTTGGGATCAATAATGCCATATCCATCTGAAACACCTTCTAAATCTTCTACTCCAATAGGTAATGTTTCAAGCGTTAGAGTAAATGATTTTTTTGGATTTTTTACACAAATGGCTTTTGGTGATATGAACGGTGGTAATAACGCCACTCCTGATACAGAGGATTCAACTCTAACTCGACGGAAAAGCTCCAAATGAACCACATAGCAAAATATGGTGTTATCGAGTGGGTGGATTAAATATGGAACAGACCGTATTGTTGACAAAATCAAAAAATTGAAGCTTATTGGAGTAAAATTGATGACTATTGTAATGAACATTGAAGCTTATTGGGGTAAAACTGATGACTATTGTAATGAACATTGCTCATTTCATCTCCTCCACGATTTAGTTTCATACAAAAATTGTTACAACTACATGAACCAGAAACTAGGAAAATGGATTGGCGCTTATGATAACGCCAAACGTATACAACAAAGCGGATGATCAGACAATGATATATTGTCAAAAGCTCATGAATTATATTCAAGTGCTACAAAAAGCCATTTCAATTTAATGTTAGAATGACACGCTGTTTGTGATCAACCACGTTATGGTAGTTAGGTAGGTGGAAATACTGACTCTAGAAGTAGTGGATTTAAGAGATCCCGTGAGAGTGATGCAAATGATTCCAGTTATGTAAGATCTAATGTTTGTCCAATGGAGAGAGATGCAGCTAAAAAAAAGGGAAAAAGAAAGGTAAGGGGGCAGCTTTGGAAGTGGTCAACGAAGAGTGGAATGAATTCAAACAATTCAAAGAGCAAGAGTTGGAACAATTAGACAAAATAACAATGAGGCAGGAGGAGGCAAACCAATTAATGAAAGAAAGAAGCTAAGAAGATGAAAGTGTTTCTGAAGCTAAGTGAAAAGAGTACCTCGATGATCGAGTAAAGAGCGGTTGCAGATGTTGAGCCATAATCTATTTGAAAATTAACTATTGTTAATTGTCTAGTTGGGTTATGTATTTTTTTCTAGTTTAACAATATATGTTTGTCTGTTTCTGCATTAACATTGTGTGTATGTCTCTTTCTATTTTAATAATGTGTGTTTGTCTTTTTCTGCTTTAATATTGTGTGTATGTTTTTAACTTTTTTAATAATATTTATTTATCTCTTTATGCTTTAATAATGCATACATGTCTCTTTCTGTTCTAATAATATGTTTTTTTCTTTAATATTGTGTGTTGGACTCTTTCTCCAACAATATAATTCATGACTTCTATGTTTTATGAGAGAATCTAATCCATATCCATAAGTAAATGTAATCTTTGTTTGGAGTCCATTGATTTTAACAATCAATATTCCATTTATGTATTAATAACAAAAATCTCAACTTACTAAAAAAATATCAATGGATC
The DNA here is from genome assembly GCF_030686135.1 of Camelina sativa. Lineage (NCBI taxonomy): Eukaryota > Viridiplantae > Streptophyta > Magnoliopsida > Brassicales > Brassicaceae > Camelina > Camelina sativa. The sequence continues at coordinate 28,013,889 of NC_141896.1, read as the reverse complement.
CATCTGAATTTCCTTTTGATATTGAAGCTTACAAAAGGTAGTCGAAATTGTAGAGAAATATATCATGAACAAGTTTAGAGAGCGTCACAACAAAATAGAGGAAGACTATCAGCTCGTAAAGAGAAAATACTTCAAGAGAGATCATGTAGCCACGAACAAAAGACTGATTGACGGTTACTTTGCAGATCAACCTACATATGACGATGCCATGATTTGTCAATGATACCATATGCGAAAAAATGTTTTCCTTTGGATTGTTGAGGACCTATCAAACAATAACACCTACTTCACCCAACAAGTTGATAAAACAACCTGCCCTGTTTTTTTTATATCCTAATATCTAGTGATCCCATACTCACTAACAACCTAGTCCCAAACAATACACTCAACGAATAACATAAACCAATACCATTAATCCAATAAAACAATAGCAATTATCTAACCATGCCAATAACATAAATAAAGTCATCGAACTATGAACCAACAACCTAGACAACCGTTCTATACCACATCGTTCCATTATAGCAACCTAAAAGCAGCATAGAACAACAACCGAGCCTCTAGAACATCCTCCTCATCATCGTCTTGATTTCACGATCACACTTTATCTTTACCTGCACCACAAACAACAATTGAGATGCGTGAGTATTATCACAAATACTCAGTGAGGCGATCTTCCCATCTATTGGGCTATACACAAGCGAACAGACAAACACAATCAATGCACAAAAGCAAGCAAACAAGACCACTCTGAAAACATGCGTCGATCGACACTCCTCATCATCACGCTCGTCACTGAGCCCTTGCGCTGATTGACAAACTCTTTGCATCTATCGATGCAACACCTTTGCGTCAACTGACACACTCCTTCCATCGATCGATGCAACCTCACGTCTCCACCAAATCCCTAGCTGCATCGATCGACACTCTCCTGGCATCAATCGATGCAGTCGCGCATATCATCACCGAACACTATCTCTCTTGACTTCTCTCGGCACCACGACAAACACTCATAAATAAGTACACAAGCAATCAAACACACAAACACACATATAATCACTTAGATAAGTCATGGTCCCGCACTCACCTCTTAAATCAGAAGATTATGAACTAAAACGACAAGAATCACACCACAACATGCTTTCCAGCACGTCCTTAGCCACAAATCTCCACTCTAGGAACAGATCTACCCAGAAATGACTTAGAACTCCTAAGGAACGCTCACAAAAACTTTTCATAGAGAAAGCTCTTCTTCTCAAGTGTTTAGAACGACAAAATTGTTAACCAAAGCTCTAGAGCGTCGACTTCAACCTTATATATGAACTCTAGAGTTTTCCCGCTAAACCGTACTAAACCAAAGAAATTAGAAATAACTCGCACGTAAACCAACTAAGAGCGTCAATCGATGCCCTTCTGTGGCGTCGATCGATGCACGAACCGGGAATCCGGTTCACGGTGTTACGGTTGACGCATGCAATAAAAAACCATACTTACACACTACAAGAAAACAAGAAATTAGCGACTACATGTTACGACTGATAACATAGTCGCCAAATATTGCGAATGATTTGCGATTGTTTTTGCTACTAAATGGCTATTAAAACTATTTGGTCCCAATTTCATTGGTATTTTATGATTGATTAACATAGTCGTAATATAGTCGCCTATTGGCAACTACGTTTGATGACTATAGATTTGGTCACCAAATTTGGCAATGAAATAGCTACTCTTTAGCGTTTGTTCTATTTAATTTGGGCACCAAACAAAAAATCATTGGGCTTGGACTCGATCTTTTTTGAAAATCCTAATAACTTCTCTCCATAAATACTCTCGATATAACTTGAAAACCCTAAACACTCAATATTCTCTCTGTCGCCAGACCCAAAACGCTCTCTATTCTCTCTGTATTTTTGAAACACTCGTGAATGAAAATTTGGGATTTCGGTAGGGGTGTCGATCGAGACAGTTAGTGGAGTCAATCGACACTGTATGCGGTCGGTCAAATCGGTTCGAGTTTCAATTCTCCGGTCTGCATGGTCGGTTAGGGAAGCCCTAGACTCGAGTTTAAAAAGTGAAACTCGACTTCCTTTATCTCTTTAGCCATTTTTGACACTTCTAGGGAGAAAAGAAGAAGAGAAAGTTTCCAGAGAGTGTTCTTGAGGTTTTTGGAGATCTTTTGTTTCTGTGAGTGAGTTTTCTTCCTGGAGAGTGTGGATTCAAGGCTAGGAACGTGGTGGGAAGGTTTCTATGGTGCTAGCTTCATCGTTTAGGCTTAGATCTCTCTATTTTGGCTAAGGTGAGTGCATGACCATGGCTTATCTAAACTAAGATCTCTATTTTCAGTGACTCTGTGTGTTGTGTGATTGTTTTCCTTTGAGCTTTTGGTGATTTTTTATGGCTGCTAAGGCTGGATTCGCTTCTAAGGATACTTGGATCGAATGGGAGATATTTGGAGGCGAGTTTTGGAGCTTCTGATTAAAGAGAATTGATGCTCAGCATGAGTGTCGATCGACACAAGGAGTGTGTCGGTCGACACCAATGCGAGGACGAACGGAGAAATGTATGAGTGTCGATCGACGCCATGTGGAGGTGTCGATCAATGCAAATTAGGGTTTTGGGAAAATATCAAGCATGTGTGGAGTGACACCAGGAGGGTGTTGGTCAGCACAAGGAGGCTGCATCGATCGACATAAGGTGTGTGTCGGTTGACACAACCTTTTCCAGGTGTCATTGTCGATCGACACCAACCTTCGGCAGCGGCTGATGATGTGTTTTCTTTGTGTATAGTCTGGTTTGTCTTATTGTTTGTTGATTGTGGCATGAGGGGATCTTATTGCTTGTGTGTATAGCCTAGTAGATGGGAGGATTGCTTCACTAAGCATTTCTGGTAATACTTACGCCTCTCTTTTGTGTTGTGGCGTAGGTAAAGGTAAAGTATAATCGTGGAATCAGGGCAATGAAGAGGAGGATGTTCTAGAGGCTTGGTTGTTTGTTCTATGCTTCTGTAGGTTGCTAGAATGGAACTTAGTTTTCTAGAATGGATACTAGGTTGCTGGTTCTATGGTTGTTTGATGACATGTTTAAGATGTTGGAATTATGTTATTTGTTTATTCATTGTTGGTTATTGGATTATTAGAATTATTTTATGTTATCCGCTGTTGTTTGATTCGAGTTAGGTTGTTAGTGAGTATGAGATCAATAGATATTAGGATATTAAAAAGAAAAACGGGTCGGGTTGTTTAAATTTTTAAAATCTTATCTCTCTCGATTTTGAAAATTGGAAGTAGTCTTGGGCGTTCGGATTTTCGGTTCGGATCGGATCTTATATTTTGGATTTTGGATTTTTCGGATTGGGGTGTATAGAATCCGACTGTTTTTCGGATTGGATCGGTTCGGATTCGGATCGGTTTTCAATTTTTTTTCAGAATCCAAACTTAAACCGAATCCCTTATATAGAGCTTTCAGAAATTAAAATAAAAAAGTTTGAATAGCTCAGATGGCTAAAGCGTGCGGTCTCTAACCATGAGGTCTGCAGTTCGAGTCCTCATCCTAGTGATTTAAATTTAAATTTATAGAAGGGATCCATTTATAATAATGGGCTCAAATGGAGGCCCAAAATTAATATCAATATCGAAACCCAAATATATATAAATAAACTGTATATTCGGTTTACTGGTTAACTGATCGGATTTTGGTTCAGATCGGTTTAAAATCGAAATCCAAACCACAATTAATATAGAATCCAATCGGTTTTAACAAAGAAACCGAAACCAATCCAAATCGGGTTTTCGGATCGGTTTGTTCGGTTTCGGATTATATGCCCATGGCTAATTGGAAGAAAGAAGAACAAAGGAGGAGTAAGGGCTCCAAAAAACGCCTCAAATAGACTCACTGCTCCCGATGGTTCACAGATGACGAATCGAAGACCCCTTGGTCTTGGTGGTTCACAGACAATGAATCAAAGACCCCCGAGTCCCAGTGGTTCACAGACGACGAATCAAAGATCCATTGGTCTTCCGAGTCAGTATACCTTCACACCAGTGAATCTTCAAGGCACAGCCCCCTAGGCTCAAAAAAGTCTTGTCCCAATCTTCCACCCTCCAACGACTCCTACTTTCAGAGACTATCCACCTCCAACTGATCTTTTACAGACAGCGAGTAGCTATCTTGGAGTATCTCCTATGAGCGGAGCTCATATAGGCGGTCAATCTCCTCAACCTCTCGCCTCTACATCTGATGAAACTCTTTTCTAGAATCAACCTCCTTCCTCGAATCAACATCGAGCCTCGGATCAACCATAAACCTTTGTATCGCATCACAGTTCTCAAGCGAAAAACTCACAAGAGTAAGAAGACGGGAAAGCTAATTCTGAGGAAGACACTTTAAGGGAACCAACTCTCGTAGAGGATGTGCTTGCTGCTATACATGAGCTGCTTGTCTGGCTACGTCGTGAGCTATATACCACTATTATATCTCCCAAATTGGAGCCAGGAACCAATTTTCAAGCATCTCCCCGATTGTAGCCTGAATCTTTAGCTTGTGAATATTAATTTTTGTATGATTTTGTTTTTGTAGTTTTGGTATGAGTTTGAGATATGACTTAGTATGATTATGTGTCTGTAGGTTTGGTAAGGATAAGTCAAAACTTACCCGAAAGATTACAAAAGTTTTTGCAAACAAGTTTAATGGGCCATATTATATTTGAGGTGGTGTGCCTATTCCACGAAGAGAAAGATACTTTCTAAAATTCCCGGTAAACTTTTATCGCCTCTAACCATTAGTTGGTATGAGTTTGAGATTTTGTATGATTTCGGGTCTGTTTTATGATCACTAACAATAATCTCTCCTCTTGTTTTGTAGAAATAACACACATGGCATCCCTAACTGACCGGTATGGTTCAATCAAAATTCTATGTGGCATGTCAACGCCGTATGAAAGACATAGTTTCCAAGGCAGCGAGTAACTGAGAGAAACCGATTTGGATTGACAATACTCTATGGAAATAAATGTGTGATTATTGGGATACAGAAGAAGCCTAAACAAAGACTTCAACCACATCATCAACTCGAATGTCTAACCGTAATGGTTGTGATCCTCACAAGCACGTATCAGGACCAAAGTCTTACTTACAAGTTGAACAAGAGATGGTAAGTTACATCAAGACACAAAAATTCAGATGATACGTTACATCAACACATGTATATATTTCTTCTATCCTCCACCTTTTCATTGTTTAACATTTAAGAAAGTGGAATTGGGAAGACCACCGACTATTGGTGAAGTTTTCATCAGGACTCATACCACGCTTAGGAAGTTCATGAGGCATATATAAAAAACAATGAAGCTAAGTTTGCTGCCCTCGAGACTGACGTGTCTTCCGATGGTACTTCACATCAAGCAGGACTATGTCAAGAGGTGTATGGCAAGCTCTTTCTTCAAGTAAAGTGCTTTCACAAAACTTTAAGGACTAAAACTCTATGTTTGTTTTTTCTTATATTATCATTTTTAAAACTATTTAGTTGATTGGGTTCAATGGTACTCACTGAAGAACTGTTAAGGACTAAGTCTCTTTTTTTTTGTTTATGTAGTCTACTTTCACAAGTGACAGAGGAGAATACTTTGGAGTTGGAAGCCTAGGACAATACATGAACAGTAAGCAAATTTGTACTTTGTGACTGTTTAGTGACTGTTTTTGCAGTCACTAATTCATTGTTTTCTTGTAGTGAATTAGTGTGTCATGCTGCATACTCCCTCGTAAGCATCCCGTTTCGAATAAAATCTTTCTTTGTCCAAGCATGTGCAATAATTATTCATGCACAGTTTTTAGGTTAATTTAAAGTTTTTACTGTCAAAACTGAAAAACAAAATTGTAAAACTTGAGGTTTTTTTTATATAAGTTTTCTTTCAAGAGATAAAAGAAGAATTTATGAGTTGTATAAGAGATTGAATTTTTTTTTTTTTTTCTTTTTGTGATTTATGAACACACGAGCATTGCCTTAGGAAACTAAAAATATATGTTTCCAATATAATTTCTACACATTTCCTACAAACATTTTTCTAATACAAAAATCACTCTCCCACTTGTTTACCCACTTAGCTTTTTGGGGGATAAAATAGTACCTAATTTTCATTTTACATGTCGGAATTGTAATCTACACATTTTCTACCGAATTTCTAATACAGGTTTTCCATATTAACATTTTCTACACATTTGCCTACCAAATTTCTATGAAATATTTTCTTTCCATATTCATTATGCTTTCCTTTGAATTCTCATATGAGAAACCATTCGCATGAAATTTGAAGGCATTTTCTATCAAATTCTTTCGATATTTTTTCATTTCATATTTCTGCCGCGTTCGTACAACATTTTCTATGCCAAAATGGTTTGTAGGATTTTCGTAACACGTCTTCTACGATTGTTTGAGACATTTTTCCTTTGGAAATTTTCTTCCTATTTTATATTTCCTATGCTTATTTATTTTTATCAAAGTCTGAAAGGTTTTTGGTAGGAAAGTTTCCTACCAAATTTTTTCTACGAAAAAACATAGAAAAACATGTTGTACTCTTGTAATATAATGTCTAAAATATCCTTAATTATTTTATCAAGTATATCATTAAACTTCTTAGTACTTGCAAATCTGTAGCTTCTAATGTTCTCATTTCTTTTTTTTTTGTCAATACTAATGTTCTCATTTCTATCATATTGAAATTAAATTGAACTTATATCAAATTGATCACCCACATAGGGAGGAGTTAGGTGGAAGACATTAAAGCTTTTGTTTTCTCATCCATTTTCTATGATTTTCATTTCCAATGGTTTTCTAAATGATCTATTTGTTTAAATTCTTATTAATCATTTTGTTAAGTGAAGCATTAAACTTTTTGGTACTTGTGATTCATGTTCTTGATTAATGTTTCTATGTTTTAGGCCCTGATTGGTAACGACTGTTGGTTGTAGAGAATTTGGCTATAAAAACTTTTACTCTTAAAATTTGATTGTCAACCAACAACTTTTAAAGCTGTAACTGTTATTTTTATTATTGTTATTTATCAATAATAAATATAAATTATGTCCAAATATAATTCATAACAAGTTAATAACAAAAATAAAGTTTATTAATGATAAATTAAATTTTTAAAAATGTATATCAATAAAGTATGTGATTTTGTTTGAAAATTCTGTTTTTCTTTTGTTTTTGGTGATTGATTTTTGATTGTTTTGAATGTTTTTATATTGAGTAGTTATATGACCAGTCAAAAATACATTAAACACTGATCAATGCATTGTTTTGAATGTTACTCTCTTATTAATGATGGATTTCTTAAACTCTTTTACATCATTATTAATGATGATGATGAAAAAATAAATTTTTTTATTGAAATAGATCTTAAAAGAAAAAGAAAAAATGAAAATATGTAAAATATATACATATATATATATATATATATTTTTGGAGAGTTTTAAATATAATGAAAAGTAAAAAAAAAATGCTTTTAAAATTTGTTGATTTTATGGTGTCATTTTGTGGCTTTAAAAACGGAAGAGAAATAAAGAATAAATTATTTAAGTGGCTATTGAAACTTAAAAAAAAAAAAAGTCATAAAAGTCTGATTGATAAATAAAATACTTTTAAAACTTTTAAAGTCTTAAAAGTCTTCACCAATGAGGACCTTAACACCTTTCAACTTAAAACTGATTTGACCTCATATTAAAGTGGTCACCCATATTTGTTTTCTATGAATTTCACATTGTTTAGTCTTTTTTTTTTTTTTTTTTTTTGACAACAAATACAAGATTGGCTCAAACAAGCCAATGTGAAGGAAAATCGTTAACAAAGGTAATTAACTGCGGTGAAGTACGAGCACGCCGTGCAAGATTATCCGCGTTACCATTCTGGGAGCGTGGGACGTAGACCAAAGAAAAGGAAGTAAACTCCTCCTTATCCATCTGTATGTCCTCTAAATATGGTGCGAAAGCTGGCCACTCAGCGGGTGAAGAAACCATCTTCACTAAATCAGAGCAGTCGGTGAGGAAAACCACTGATTGATTATCCGCTCCAATCATACAGCGCATAGCCCAAATAAGGGCCTCAACCTCAGCATGAAGAGGAGATAGACTACGGCGATGGTTAGCAGCACCCTTAGTAGGGGCCGCACCCCAGGGCGAAATACAGAACCATCCTCTACCCGCATAACAATCTGTTGCTTTCCAAGAGCCATCTACAAAACACATATAGCTCGATGGAGATCTAGGTAATCCTAAACCTCCACTGGCATTATGCCCCTGCACCCCCGGGGTCTCCGGGGGGCATACCATATCATCCATTTGGGCCAATGCCCAGGCTCTTGCCTCATCCTCTGCTAAACGCAAGATAGCTAGGGGATTAGAGTCGAGATTACCAAAGAGTTTATCATTACGCGCTTTCCAGATATACCATAGAATCCAAGGGAAAAATTCATAGTCCGGAATTTTGTTAAACCGCCAAAAAAGAAAGTCCAGGTTTGTGAACACTGATTCCAAAGGAAATGAGCCCGGGCCCGTCGGGAAGCGCGACAAGGCCCAGACTTGCCGAGCAGGTGGACAAGTAAAGAGAGTATGATTTATCGTCTCCTCTTGAAAACCACACAGACCACACGTAGCATCACAGCTCATACCACGTTTGTGGAGGTTCGCCGTAACCGCAACACAACCAGAAAGCACTTGCCACATGAAATGACGGAGCTTTGGTGGGCATTTGATTTTCCAAACGAAAGCCTGCAGTGGCACTATATCGGGTCCGAAGACCTTCGACCCAGAAGATATCATTTTACTGGAGCGAAGGGCATGGTAGCCTGACTTAACCGAATATTTACCAGACTTAGTAAAGTGCCAGCCCAAGAGATCTGGGGCATCCGATTGTCGTAACGGCAAGGCAGAAATTATAGCAACATCTTCCGGTACAAAAGTAGCCGTAAGTTGAGCCATATCCCAGGAATTGGAATTCCTGTTAATAAATTTTGTAACTCTGAGCAAGGGATCAAAAGGTAACCCTGAGCTTAGTGCTGGTCTCGGGGATTGAGCAGGTATCCATGGGTCAGTCCATACAGAGATGGAATCACCAGATCCTACCCGTTTAATAAGTCCTTTATTAACCAGAGAGCGAGCAGAAATCATACTCCGCCACCCGTAGGATGGAGAGTAAGATTTTATTGGATCCAAAGGATCGGAGTGCCGGTAATAATGTCCTTTAAAAACTCGTGCAAAAAGTGAATCCGGTACCGTGATCAACCGCCATAGCTGTTTTGCCAACAGGGCGGTGTTATAATCATCCAAACAACGAAAACCAAGACCCCCTATATCTTTACCATGACAAAGTTTATCCCAGGCGACCCAATGTAACCCGCGTGATTGATCAGACGAGCTCCACCAAAAATTGGAGATCGCGCTAGTCAATTTCCTCGTAACCGTCTTTGGCAGCCGGAAGCATGACATTACAAAGGTAGGAACAGCCGTAGCAACGGACTTGATCATTACCTCTTTACCGCCCTTGGACAAAAGTCTTGCTGGCCACCCGCTTGCCCGAGCCTGAAGCTTGTCCTGTACAAACGAAAAAATTTTCGTTTTAGCACCCCCTAAGCTTTCCGGGATACCTAGGTAGGAGCCCATCCCACCTAGGTTTGTGATACCTAAGACCCCTTTCAACTCCTCCCGTAGATCAGTATCCACCGTATGTCCAAATTGAACCGAGGATTTCTGAAAGTTTATTTGTTGACCTGAGACCCTTTCATACTTCCTAAGAATCTCCAGGACCACCTCACACTGTTCTTTTGTAGCTCGACAGAAAAACAGGCTGTCATCCGCGAATAATAGATGGGATATGGCAGGACTGGCAGTCGAAACCTTAATCCCAGTAAGTAACTTCATACGTTCTGCCTTACGGAAATGAGCAATAAGTACCTCCGTCCAGAGAATAAAAAGGTAGGGGGACAACGGGTCCCCCTGACGCAATCCCCTACACGGAATAATAGAACTGTAAGCTTGACCATTAATCAATACCTTATACTGGACCGACCGAACACAAAACATTATCCATGATATCCATTTATCACAGAAACCAAATTGCCGGAGCAGATGTTCAACAAAAGACCACTCCACCCGGTCATAGGCCTTACTCATATCCGTTTTGATAGCCATAAACTTTCCCTTGCAAGACGGGTTTGTCCGCAGGCCATGGAACATCTCCTGAGCAATCAAGATATTATCAGAAATTAAGCGGCCCGCAACAAATGCTGATTGTGTTTCCGAAATCAGGGATGGTAAAATGGCGCGGAGGCGCTGACACAGAACCTTAGATATAATCTTATAACTAACATTACATAGGCTTATGGGCCTTAATTCCGTCATCCTCGTCGGTTTATCCACTTTTGGGATAAGACAGATATTAGTCATATTCAGTCTGTTGTCAAATTCCCCATTCCTCATGAAAGAATTAACCAGTAAAACCAGATCAGATTTAACCGTAGACCATGCTTTCTGGTAGAAAAGGGCAGTCATGCCATCAGGTCCCGGGGCCTTATCCGGATGCATCATAAAAATTGCTTGTTTAACTTCCTGTTCAGTAACCTCACGTGTCAAAAAATCATTTGTCGCGGGGGTAATTAAGGAAGGAACTTCCTCTAACATGTCCTGAAAATCCGATGGATCCGATGAGGTAAATAACTCCTGAAAATAAGATTCCGCAATATTTTGGACACCACTCTCCTCCGTCGTCCAAACACCCTGCTGGTCATGGAGACCCACAATACGATTCCGAGCTCTCCGTTGCTTCGTTTGAGCATGAAAGTACCCGGTATTATGATCCCCAAGTTTCATCCACCGGCTTCTACTTTTCTGATACCAATACACTTCCTCATCCCTGTACGCCTCCCGCAATTTCCAAGTGAGTTCCGCAAGTTCATCCACCGTAGTGGCATCATTTTCCGCAAGTTCCGCAAGAGTTCCACATTGTTTAGTCTTGTTATTCCAAAACCTTGTTTATTATTTTGGCTGTCTGTTTTGAGTTCCAAATAATGCAAAAAGAGAGAAAGAGAGAGAGAGTCTCTTATATATCTACTATATGAAAGAGTAATGGCCTAAAACACAGATTAGCAGGTTAGTCACTTCGAAAGAAGAGACCGACAACAAAAACATTAAAGGGATTGTCTCTTTCTAAAGCCCTATCCGGTCCTGAAATACAAAATAACAACAACCGTTTTTTCTTTTTTTGGGTACTAATCAAAGTCACATCTACAAGATGCTCTTGGAGAATATCTTCTTGCAATAAGGATTCGACTGTAGTTTCCCAAACCTATCAACCTTCTCCACCAATCTAGCTCGAACAGCTCCCTGTTTCAACCAACCCCAAAACCCATGTGAATTTCTGTTTTTGGAAGCTTTTGGGTGTATAAAATATGATATTTTAAATATCTTTGATTTTACCTTGGTTACAGAAAGAGCTGTTTGGATCACATAATTCGCATAAGGATCTTGCAGAAGATATTCAAAGTTTGGAACAGAGAGGAGCTCACGGACGATCTCAGCCCGACTCTCTGGATACATACTTAGACACTTCTCAATCACATGGCTACTAAACTTCTGAGTCGCTAGCTCGGCGTAATGCAGTCTAAACTGAACCAGCAGCTTCACTGCAGAAACTTCTTGCTCTATTAGGCACTGCACCACATAGTTCCTGTCCATTTCCACAAACCATAAAGAGAGTTTTTCAAACTATACAACTTTAACATTAAGAAACTTTTTTGAGTATACAGTCTAGATATGAATTTAACCCGAAAGGATCCTGTGAAAGGTGAAGTGCGTTTCTTGATATCTCAGCGACGAGTCTCTCATGTTGCGGTCCAACAGAGTTTATAAGGCAGCATTGAAGCACACAGCATCCGTGGCGATGAACTGCAATCTCAGCACAGTACTTTGTAGCTGCGTCAAACACAAACTGACACCAGATTTCACAACATTCATCAGGGCTTAAGTAAGAAACAAAATAAAGAAATTAAGATATGTGACAGCAATTTCAGCATATTTAGTAACAGCTTCTAACACAAAAACTGACACCAAAGTTCACATCCATAATCAAAGCTTAAGTAGGAAACAAAAAGATGGTGACTGAAGTAAACCTTGTTGTCATTAGGACCAAGGAACTCCAAGCAACTCTGTATCACATGATTCCCATTCAGATCTGTAACAAGAGCAAGAAAGCCCGGTCTAAGACCTGACTTCACCAATGCAATCTGCTGTTTAGTTTTCACGGTTTCAATCATCTTCTGTACAACCCTTGTCCTGTTTTGATTCATAAACAAGTTAGCCAGAAGTTAGAATTCAAAAACGCATTAACCAGTGGATTTTTAAACCAAAGGTCTCAGCTTTATTTCTTGTAGCTTCCTGAAGTTTGCAAATTTGGTTTGTCCAAAAACGGCAAAAAGTACAAATCAAATGTATTCTTTTATTGATGTGCAGAGATTTCAAATATTTCCATAAACAAAAAAAGATTTCATCTTAATCCTCAAAAGATGAAATATCTCCATCTCTATATTGAACTCGTGGACTTGTTGACTAAATTAATGAATCAATGGTTTTCAAAGTTACCAAAGTTGGTAGAAAGAGAAGCTTACCCGTAAGTGTCAAGGCAGATTCTGATAAGCTCCCTTGGTTTTAAGGTTAACACACTCACAATCAGCGTTCTCTGTTCCTCATCAGACACATCTAACAGCTTCTGGACGATGTAATTCCCAAAAGGATCCAAGGAGAGTTCAACAACATGGTCAATGATTTCATGGAATATACCCTTAGTAGCTTCATGAAACGTTCCTTCTTCGACCAGTTTCTGCAAAACTCGACAACCAATCTGATCTTTGGCCATCAAGTTCACAGATCCGTAACTGTTAATCATGGAGACGAGATTCAGAGGCAAACCACCATTGATCTTAGGCTCATCTTCCTTCAAATACCTTCTCATCTGAGTACTCTCTTCTGGATAAGAAGCTCCAGAACCTTCCATGGCGGCTATGGTTTGATAAAACCTATTTCCTTCAGCCATCAACGAACCTTTGAACTCATCGTTCCCAATCAGACTATCCTTTGTAGAAAAAGGTCCAAGCTTTCTGTAAACTTCCATGGCGGCTGGAGCTCGAAAAACCCTATTTCTTTCAAACATCAACGCATCGTTGCCACAAGAGACGCTTCTGAGACTAGGAGGTGAGATACGCTTAACAATGGGAACATTCTTAAAAGCCATCATCTCTTCGAATCTGTTGGGGTTAAAGGAACCTTGAAAGCCAAGCAATCTAAGCTCTTCCGGAGAAGAAGCTCCATGAAAGTTGTTGTTTTGCAGACGAACAGAGGAAAAGTTTCGAAACCCATCATGATGAATCTGAGAAGCAGCCCCTCCAGTCAGATCCTCCTGCTCAAAGTCAAACCCAGAAGACCCATGAAGAGTTGTAGCGCTAGACCCAAAATCACCCGGGTCGACCCGGAAAGGTTCATCTTCAGGTTTTGTCCAGATGCTCATGTCACAAGAGATACCCATTTTGTTAAGCTTTCTACACAAATCCAGAGCATCACCGCTTTTGCTGTAACACTGATTCTTCAGAAATGGATTTGTATCGAGACTCTGTAAAAACCCACCGGAGCCAAAATCATGAGGAAGTCGATGATCCGAAGCTCGTCCCAAGTTAGAATCTCCCTGAACCTCTCCAAAACCCATGAATCTCTCTCCAAACATCATATCAAAAACAGAGTAAAAGTGTGTAGAAACGAAGAGAGAAGAGACAGTAAAGCCAAGGAAACAATACGGAGCAGAGAGCCAAGAAATGGTTTTGACGTTTTGTGTGTATACGTACGGAGAGAGCCTTCACGTCCAAAGGGCTGTGTTTGTCTCTTTTGTCGTTTTTTGTTTCAGTCACATTTGGCCATTAATGTGGCAACAGAGCCTCAAACACTACTACTGCTTTTTGCAGCCTGCTGCCGAGGATATATTCTCAAATTACACTTCTGTCCCTTTTTATTTTTATTCGGCCACGTGTCTCTGCCGGGCTTAACGGCAACGCTCTTGCGTCACTTATTCACTCTCTCGCTGTCCTACTATATTTGAAAATTATTTTTTTATTAGTTTGAGTTTATTAGATATATTTTTATAAAAATTATATATGATTGATTACGGTAATAAAATATTATTATATAAAAAAATTAAATTAATATTATCATTTTTATTATCAAAATTTATGGTAATTTTCATTATTACTTTCACCGTCTGGTTCTTCATTATACTTTTTTTATTCTTCTTATTCGTCAACTTCTTCACATTCTTCCACTGAAAAACTTTTTTTTAGACTACCACACAACTTGTTGACCCATCAAACTCCAAGAACAAAATTATTTCTTTTCTCATAAAATTTTGTAAAATTCATGAAGAGCAGTATAGTTAACACATGCATCCAATTATTGATAATTTTATCTATATACTTATTTTGTTTTAGATCCACACGTTTAGAATCTTTTCCAACCAAAATCCTTACTTGGTTTATAATATTTTAAAAACATAATAAAATATACTAATAATAATTTATTTAATATGAATCATATGATATATAGAAATATGAGTACACTATAAGAACATATTAAGTATAAATAAATAATATCAATTATGTTATATCATCAAATAATATCAATTGTATCATATTCTTAAATAACCGTAACCGTATATAACCGTAACCGCTTGAACCAAAACTGTATCTAAACGTAACCTATTATAATAAACAGTTATAGTTAAGGCTAAACAATACTTCTAACCATAACCGATGGTTAATAAACCATAACCTTGACAACCGTAACTCTGGTCATGCCTATGTATAGCTAATAAAACATATGTGTTTGTTGTCCATCTTTCTTCTTTAAACTCTAAAACTTGACTCAAACATCAAATCAAAGTCTTGCGATGTCAATCCTTCTTCCTTAGACCCAAAAATAAAAAAATAATGAAAGAATATCAACTCATCTATAAAATCATAAACAAAAATTTGTTTTGTAGCTCATAAGAAATAAAAAGCACAAACGTAGATAAATAAGATAATTTATGTTTTACATCAATATTTATAGTATTTTAAACTTTTAAAAGGTTTCGAAATATAAAATTTGAACCTTTTAAGAAGTTTCAATATTTATAAAATTTTAAACTTTTAAAATTTAAAAATTATAATATTTAAAAACTTTTTAAAAGCTAAAAACTTTTAAAAGTTTCAATATTTATAATATTTAAAATTTTAAGAATTTAAAAAATTATAATATTTTTTTGAAACTTTTTAAAGTTTTAATTTGATCAAATAAAATACCGGATCAAACCGAATAATTTTTATTTGGACGCTTGATAAATCAAGCTTTCCTGCTTATTCGTTGTTAGAAGCATATTAATCTTATTTATACTGGTTCTGAATCATTGTCTAAAACTTTTCTAGTCGATGTGAGATATTGTGCATAGTTATTTTATTTCCATAAATTTAAAATTTGCCTTTTTCTAAAAAATTCTGGAAATTTTAAAAAATGTTAATGAATGACATGTCAAATCCTGATAGGTTGCTTTAAAATAATTCTTAATATAGAAAATTCTGGAAATTTTTAAAAATGTTAATAAGTGACATGTCTTATTACAATTGGATGTTTTAAATCCTAGGTGGACAGCCTTAGAAGCTTATAGCTTCTACTTTTTATTAGTATAGACTATGTTTTGAACCCATGCTACGCGTGGCTTTATTTGATATATTTTGATGAACTTATATATGATTGATGACCTTTGATGAATTATTATTTTATAAAAATTTTAATTAGTATTAAGGAAAAAAAATAATTTCAGATACACAAGTTTGAAAAATATAAAAATCAGTTGTGTTATAAAATCAAATCTGATCAAAAAAATCATGAATCTAACTTGACGTCCCGATGAGACGGATCAAACTGGTGACCTCACATATCCTAAACCATTTTTTTGACCACCAGAAAAACGAAACAATTTTATAATCATGAATTTATCTCGTTTTCATATTTAATTGATTGCTACCACCAATGTTTTCATATTTTTTATTCAATGTTTTTTTATTTTCATATTCTTTCTTGTCATTTTCATTGTCAAATTTTATGGTAATTGTCATCGTTACTTTTACCGTCAGATTCTTCGTTATACTCTTCTTCTTCTTCTTCTTCTTTGTCAACTTCTTCACATTGTTCTACTGAAAAACCTTTTTTTTAGACTACCACACAACTTATTAACCGATAAAACTCCAAAACCAAAATCATTTATTGTCTCATAAAATTTTTACAATTCATAAAGACCAGAATAGTCAACACATGCACCCCATTATTAATAATTACATCCATATACTTATTCGGTTTTAGATCCACACATATTAAACCTTCTCAAACCAAAATTCTTGTACATATTTCTTTTATTTATATATATTTTACTTTTACTTTTTTTTTTTCAAAAACATCTTAATAAATATAGATTACTACTATATTTCCATAAATGTTAATTAGTTACATATCTAATTCATATTGGTTGTTTTAAATCCTATATGGACACCTTTAGGAGTTTATAGCTTCAACTTTTTATTAGTATAGATATAATATTTTAAAATTTGTACATATTTCTTTTATTTATATATATTTTACTTTTACTTTTTTTTTTCAAAAACATCTTAATAATATAGAGTACTACTATATTTCCATAAATGTTAATTAGTTAAATATCAAATTTATATTGGTTGTTTTAAATCCTATATGGACACCTTTAGGAGTTTATAGCTTCAACTTTTTATTAGTATAGATATAATATTTTAAAATTTCTATTGAAGATAAGTAATTGTAATATTTTAAAATATTCTGTGAAGTTTAAATATTTTTAATATTTGAACCTTTTAAAAGTGAAACAACCGCACCCGGATTCCTAATCCTCATACCAGACACACGGGAAACAATCTCATTGGAACCCCATAATTCCGACAAGACAACCGGCGTTAACCGCTTCTTACAAAAAGTTCCACAAATACTAGCTAAAGAAAACTATTTCATACTCTACAGCTACTAATAGTAATCATACAAATGTACTTCAGCTCCACAAGCATTTTACATTTATAGACTCTGATTACTCCTCCAACTGGCAACTTCGTGATTCACCCAAACAAACCACTTAAGCATGTATTCCAAACACCACCTCATCTAGTTACTGAGTCGCACAACCAACCACCCCTAGCGACTGAGTAACAAGAGAGGTGGGCTGGAATACTTTATTCTGTCCAGCCACGGAAAACACTTCTCCGATGAATCCATCAATTCACCGTCTTAGCTTTAACCCGACACTCTTGAGCTCTAAATTGGTTCTACAACCACAATGACCTTGCTCCATAAGCTTACGGAGGTTCCAGCTCAAACCGAGCTTGTTGGTTCAACCAACAACACAACTCAACATAATTCAATCCATACAAAAGATTATGTAATTACTCAAATAAAACACAAACTAACCGTTAGAAATGCAATCCCACCGTTCAATACCGAGCCAGTAGTTTAATGCAGCTCTGTACCAAATTTCGTGGAGATCGAACAAGTTTTGATTTCCCATTCGAGACCTACACGAACTGTTTCTAGGCTTCTAGATCTGCAATTACTAGACCAGAAAGAAACGTCCATAACCTCCTGATTATAACCCCAAATCAAGCTCCGTCAGCAGCTATAGTTTCTAGAATGAGAGACCTTTCCATAGACTCTTAAATCGTGAGCTTATTCCATCTGGTTAGACGGGAATCATCCTCGCAAAACCGGAACTCGGAAACGCACATGTTCCATACTTAGCATAAATTGCACCATTTACCTTTCCAACAATTACTTGTCCAGGAAGTCAGGAGCATAACTCCTTCAATTTAGCTCTGAATAACAATCCGCCAATTGCTATGCACTCTTGGCTTGTTGGAGATCACGCCAATAACATCATCTTTCCAAACCAATGTCGGATCCGACGCCGACGAGCCTCCAAAGTCGGCTCCTCCACACTGCCTTTATCTCCAACCTTCTTCCACTCTCTTACTCTTCTTCAGTACTATTTACTCCGGCCTTGTTCTTCCACCACCAAAGAAGCTTCCCACAGCCATGGTAGGACTAACCAGATCCATCAATGGTTTGCACCATCTCCGAAACGTAACTTCTCTCTCCTCTCATCATGGCTCTCTCTCTCTTCTCTTCCCCTTTCCCTCACTTTTATATAACGACCACATCTCACTGAAAACTGTACCACAACAACCACAAACACTCACGATAACCTAATCGGGTTTGGTTTAATAACAACTTCTAAACCAACCAACAAAACTCACGAACCACCTCCACTACACGACACATGAACATCAGTCACACAAGTCTACGACCCTCAATTCCACGACAAATAAGCTTCCGGTTCTAGACTTTCATTATGCAGAGATTTCTAGTTCATGTGATTTATGCTCCTGATTCAATATTCAACACAACAAACCACAACGACAACACAATCGAGCTAAGCCAGTTACCTTTCTCGGCATCACCGATTTACTCTCCGGTGAAAACGTTACACACGATGGCACAAGCTGTACGCAACGAGGGTCAGTCTCGATCCCCTCTTCATCACACGCCAACACCACCTCGCCCCTCTCTCCTCTCACGACCCATAGTTTAACTCTTTCTCTAACCCCAAAACCGAACTCATCCCTTCTCTTCCTCTTACCACCATCGAGCTTCTCTCTCTCCTTCCATCTTTATGGTGGCGACGACCATCGACCCCACGTGAGGAGAAGAAAAATAGGCGTAGACCGTTTTTTAAAGGGAACGATAGGGTTTCCTTGGTTTAATTCGATTAAACCAAAATTTAGCTAAACCAGTTCTAATTTAATTAATAACTCAACCAACTTAATAAACCAACTAAACTTAAACCGGTTTCACTCCAATTCCCGACATACACACAAATTTTTCCATTTATTTCGGGACACGGGTGTTACAATTCTCCCCCACTAAGAAGGATTCGTCCTCGAATCCAACAGCACAGCTCATTCTGAAACGACCGACCTTTTTTTTTTTTTTAAATAATAATATAATAAATAGAACTACAACTAGTGGTCCCATACCCACTAGCCACCTAACCACAATCACAAACATCAGCGGAAATAACAACACCAACATAATATCCAATAATACTCCAATAAAAACCAATAACCATAATCATCAACAATAATCAATCCAAACAACAAGAAACAAGGAACCAGCAACCTAGCAATGTTTCTAATGACCCAACTCTAGCAACCTAGCAATGCCAGACAACATCCAATCGAGTCCCTAGAACATCCTCCTCTTCATTGCCTTGATTCCACGATCACACTTTGCCTTTACCTGCACCACAAACACAAATTGAGATGCATGAGTATTTGATAAACACTCAGTGAGGCAATCCTCCCATCTACTGGGCTATACACACAAGCAATAAGATCTCTACATGCCACAAACAACAACCAATAAAACAAACCAGGCGATATACAAAGCATGCGACGTCCATCGTAACTGAACAAGGGGTGTCGACCGACACCAGATGGTGTCGATCGATACTGAACATCTGGTGTCGACCGACACCAAACTGGTGTCGACCGACACCAAACTGGTGTCGACCGACACCCTGCCCGACACTCCCGGAAACCCTAGTTTGCATCGACCGACACCCCCACATGGCATCGTTCGACACTCGCGAAAGTCCCGAGCCGTCCTCGCGTTGGTGTCGACCGACACCCCAACTGGCGTCGACCGACACCGATGCCGAGCAGCGATTTTCCCCTCGATCAGAAACTCCGAATCTCGCCTCCAAGCTTCTCCAATCCGCTCCTTGCACTCCCAGAAGCCAAACCCAGCCCAGACAGCAACGAAATAACATAGAGAACTCAAAGAAACAACCACATAAGCACCAAATCACATAAAATCTAGAGATCTTAGCTTAGATAAGCCATGGTCATGCACTCACCTCTTTGCAGGAAGTTTCTGACCAATAAGGACGAATCCCTCACTCCTAGCAAGCTTCTAGCACCTTCCCAGCCTCCAATCTCTCAAGAACAGCCAAG
Organism: Camelina sativa; assembly: GCF_030686135.1. Taxonomy (NCBI): domain Eukaryota; kingdom Viridiplantae; phylum Streptophyta; class Magnoliopsida; order Brassicales; family Brassicaceae; genus Camelina; species Camelina sativa. The sequence goes on along the minus strand of NC_141896.1, from coordinate 27,993,743 downwards.
AAATCTCACAATCTCACTCACAATCTCAAGAACACTTCTTTTCTCTCTGTTTTTGACAAAAGCGGCCAAGAGAGGAGAAAAACTCGAGCTGCCCTCTTAAAAACCCGAGTTAGGGTTTTCCCTAAACCAACTCCCCAAACCGGTCAATTAAAATTGAACCGACCAAACCGGCCACAACTGGTGTCGATCGATGCCTCACTAGAAGGTGTCGATTGACACCCTTACCAAAATACCAAAAATTGGTTTGCGGGTGTTACAATTCTCCCCCACCAAACTAGATTCGTCCTCGAATCTCAAACAACCATCAGTCAAGGACTCCCGTGCAACCGTCTCCACGGCCCGCACTCCTCCGACTGATCTACAGAAGGTCACCTCTAGGCGATAGACTCACGCTCCAGGCGTCATTTGCTCTTGACTTTTTGGACTTTCCTTTACTCATAGGCCTAGACCTTGAGTTTCATCGGCTCATCATCAGACCTAAGTCTGCATGCCAATGTTGGCTCCTCATCAGGCCTAAGCCCGCATGCCATAATATATAAGGAAAAGCCCAAACTCGTCTCTCGGGTTGCCACCCTACAGCGCGCCCCCGGATCGTCATCCGAAGTCGATATACCAACCATACTCCCGAGCCACAAAGTCTCTGAATATAGCAGTACTAGGAGAAACTAAGTCCCCCAAGAGTCGCGAGCAAACGATTCTGAACACGTCTGAGTCCTATCCCTACCCAGGTTTCCTTCCCGTGGCTCGCGTAGAGACATCTCAATGTCCTACCAACCACATATCCCCTCACCGGGATACCTCATGACCACACAAGGATCATACACACGCCACAAGGGCCGCCACAAAGGCCATCAAAATGTCCTAACAAGGACCGCCACCAAGGCCAAAACAAATGTCCTAAAGAGGACCGCCACCAAGGCCACTCGTCCCGAAGGACCGTCACAAAGACCATCTGTCCCGAAGGACCGTCACAAAGACCGTCTGTCCCGAAGGACCGTCACAAAGACCATCTGTCCCGAAGGACCGTCACAAAGACCATCTGTCCCGAAGGACCGTCACAAAGACCATCTGTCCCGAAGGACCGTCACAAAGACCATCTGTCCCGAAGGACCGTCACAAAGACACTCTGGCTAAACAGCCCGCCACAAAGGCCAACAATTGGCTAAAAGCCCGCCACAAAGGCTACACACACTGTCTAAAAAGACCGCCACTCACATGCACCCTGACTCGAAAGTCCGCCACAAAGGCCACAAAGCCCCTCCGAGGCTTCCCACCGCTAAAATGGACAAATTCTAACTTCCGTAAAACTTTCCATATTTAGCACTTTCCAGTTTTGGAAACTTTCCACTTTTGGAAACTTCTCTTCACAACCCCGCCTCACGGAAACTTTGTACCCCAAACACCACCTCATCTTGTTACTGAGTCGCACAACCAACCACCCCAAGCGACCGAGTAACAAGAGAGATGGGCTGGAATACTCCATTCCCGCTCCAGCCACGGATTACAGATGGGACCAGGCTAAACAAGCTCAAGTCGCGGCTTGCTTCTCATACCACTTCTTGAACCTTGCCTTCATCCTTGCCTCAGGCTCCCAAGTCTGCTCCTCAACACCATCACAGTCCCACAGGACTCTCATCAAAGGAATCTTCTTCTTCCGAAGTTCCTTGATCCTCCTCTCGAGAACCCTCACTGGTCTCGCCTCCAAAGTCATGTTAGGCTGAAGATCCTCAGGAATCTTAGCCAACACCTCCTCTCCCTCACGGAGACACTTCCGCAACATAGACACATGGAAAACCTTATGGAATGCACGCATCACCTCAGGTAACTCCAATCTATATGCCACTGGTCCAACCCGCTCAATCACTCTGAATGGACCCATATACCTCGGACTCAACTTAGTCTCTGACAATGACCTGTTCGGACCCCGCAACATGGCCATCTTGAGGTACACTCTGTCTCCTACCTGAAACTCAAGATCTCTCCTCCTCTTATCAGCATAACTCCTCTGCCTATCCTGAGCCTCCTTCATGTTCAGCTTGAGAACCCGAATCTTCTCTGAGGTCTCCTGAACAAAACTAGCACCAAACATGCTCCTCTCCCCCACCTGAGTCCAGCATAATGGTGTACGACATGGTCTCCCATACAAAGCCTCATAAGGAGCCATCTTGATACTCCCCTGGTAACTGTTGTTGTAAGCAAACTCTACCAGGTTCAGGTGATCTGCCCAATGGCCACCCCAATCCAACACACACATCCTCAGCAAATCCTCCAGCGTCTGGATCGTCCTCTCAGACTGTCCATCTGTCTGGGGATGATAAGCTGTACTCATATGCACCTTAGTGCCCATCTCTGCCTGAAATGCCTTCCAGAACACCGAAGTGAACTTAGAATCCCTATCAGACACAATGCTCGCTGGCACCCCATGCAACCTGACAATCTCCCTCACATACTTTTTAGCCAATACCGCTGCTCCATCAGTCTTCTTAATGGCCAGAAAATGTGCTGACTTAGTCAACCGGTCCACAATGACCCAAATAGCATCAAAGGTCCGTGACACTGGCAAACCCACCACAAAATCCATGGTGATCATATCCCACTTCCACTCAGGAATGGGTAAACTCTTCAGTAACCCGCCAGGAACCTGATGCTCAGCCTTCACTAGCTGACACACATCACACCTCGAAACCCAACTAGCCACATCCTTCTTCATCCCGACCCAATGATAGTACCTCTTGAGGTCACGGTACATCTTAGTCGCTCCTGGATGAATGGATAACTTGCTCGCATGAGCCTCTCTCAGAATCTCCTGTCTCAACTCCTCATCCTTGGGCACACACACACGACCGTGCACCAAGATAGTACCATTATCTGAGACCTGATACTCTGAATCCACATCCTTAGAGGCATTCACCAGCCCCAAATCCTTCTCCTGAGCCAACCGCACTCTACTCAGAAGATCTGCTCTATCTACTGCTTCCAAACCCAACGGTTCCTGTGAAACAGCACACAAGCTCAAAGCACTGATCTCCCCTACCAGTGACTCCATCTCCTGCTCCTGAGCTGAAGCTACCCTCTTCCGACTCAGAGCATCTGCAACCGTGTTAGCCTTACCAGGATGATAGGCTATCTCCAAATCATAATCCGCCACAAGCTCCATCCACCGCCTCTGCCTCAAATTCAACTCAGGCTGAGTGAATATATACTTCAGGCTCTTATGATCTGTGTACACCTGCACCTTTGCACCATAAAGATAAGATCTCCAAATCTTCAGGGCAAAAACTACAGCACCCATCTCCAAATCATGAGTAGGATAGTTGCCTTCATGCACCCGCAACTGTCGCGAAGCATAGGCAATCACCTTCCCATGCTGCATCAGAACACAGCCCAAACCAACTCTAGATGCATCTGTATAAACCACATAGGGTTCTCCCTGCTCAGGCAAAGCCAACACTGGCGCAGTAGTCAACATCTCCTTCAGGCTTGCAAAGCCTTCCTCACACTCTTCTGACCAGACAAAAGGAACATCCTTCCCTGTCAACTTAGTCATAGGACGTGCTCTGCTTGCAAACCCCTGCACAAATCTCCTGTAATAACCTGCCAACCCAAGAAAACTTCTGATCTCTGTGGCATTTTGCGGTCTAGGCCAATCTCTGATAGCCTGAATCTTCTCTGGATCTACAGAAACCCCCTCTGCAGAAACAATGTGACCCAGAAAGCCCATCTCACGCTGCCAGAAACTACACTTGCTCAACTTGGCAAACAACTTCTGCTCCCGCAGCTTCTCCATAACCGCCCTCAAATGCACTGCATGCTCTTCAGGACTCTTGGAATAAACCAGGATATCGTCGATGAAAATGATGACAGATACATCCAGAAACTCCTGAAACACACTGTTCATCAATCTCATAAACGCTGCTGGCGCGTTAGTCAATCCAAAAGGCATCACCACAAACTCATAGTGCCCATATCTCGTCCTGAAAGCAGTCTTCCTCACATCTGCCTCATCTATCGGTATCTGATGATAACCCGACGCCAGATCTACCTTGGAGAACCAAGTAGCACCCCTCAACTGATCCAACAACTCATCGATCCTAGGAAGAGGATACTTGTTCTTCACAGTGACCCGGTTCAAACCCCGATAATCAATACACAACCTGAAACTCCCATCCTTCTTCTTCACAAACAACACCGGCGCTCCCCACGGTGATACACTAGGACGGATGAATCCCTTACTCAACAAATCTTCTAGCTGCTTCTTCAGCTCTGCCATCTCTGCTGGAGCCATTCTGTAAGGGGCCTTGGATAACGGTGTTGTCCCCGGTTCCAGTTCAATGGTAAAAGGATCCGACCGAGATGGTGGTAATCCCTGCAAAGACTGAAACACATCCTCAAACTCTTCCACTACTGGAATACCGCTAACCGTAGACTTCCCCACTGACTCTGGCATAGATATAGTAACCAGATAAGCCTCACGGCCCTTCTCGATCATCTTCCCAGCCTGAATGGCTGAGATCACGAGACTCCCCGAAGTCGGTCTAATACCCTGAAAAACCAACTTCCCTCCTGGACGCTCAAACTCCACTCTACCCCGATAGCAATCCAAATGCACCATATGCCGATGCAACCAATCCATCCCGAGAATAACATCATACAGCTCCACTGGACTGATAAGCAAATCTGCTGGCCACGACTCTCCTGCGATCTGAATATCAATTCCTCTAGCTCGACCAATCACTCTCAGGAACTCGCCTCCCGCAACTCTGACAACTCTTGCACGCTCACCAGGATCCCCGCTGATCCCCGCACACTCTGCACACTCTGGAGTAATGAAGCTATGCGAAGCTCCAGAATCAAACATAACGTGGGACTTAAACCCGCCCACCAACAAGGTCCCTACACAAACCTCATGTGTTGAGAACCTAACAATTTATCACAGGAACATAAAATCTGACCCTACAAAAATTCACAAAGATTAAGTACCAGAAATTATACCTGTGATCGCCCCGGCACTGGTTCCACCAGTCTCTACTGTCGAGTAAACACGTGGCGCCTGCTCAATCCGTGCCACCTGCTGACCTCCAGGCTGCACCTGCTGCAAAGCTGCCACTGCTGTCGGCTGTAGCTTGGGACAAAAAGGCCTAATGTGCCCTGTCTCCCTACAGTGATAACATACCCGAGGCCCCGCAGTCGGAACACTCCTCTTGGGACAACTAGCAACCCTGTGATCCTTGCTCCCACACCCGAAGCAACCCGCACCACTCGGCTTCTGCGTAGCCTCCCACTTCCTCTTGGTTCCCTGAGCATGCCTACCGCCCCTGCCAGAACCACCCTGCTGCTGAGCCTTACTAGGCTGAACTGCTGGAGCAACCGGCACTGACTGTGCCCGGATATCCTCCTCAATCTCTGCTGCAGTCTCCACCAACTCTGCACGCGTAGCATAATACCTCCCTCTACAGTGAACTCTCAACTCATCACGTAGAGCTCTCATAAATCTCCTAACCTGAGCCTCCTCAGGCTCCATAGCTCGACCCCCATAACACAGAAGTCGACTGAACTCCAAGTCCAGCTCCCGCACTGACCGTGTCCCCTGAGACAACTGAAGGAACTGCACCTCCAACCGATCCAATCCCTCTCTCGGAAAATACTTGCGGTCGAACTCCAAAACGAAGTCAGCCCAAGTCATCTCCCGCTGCACTCTCCTAGCAGCCACAGATCTCCACCACAACTCAGCATCTCCAGTCAAAAAGTAGACCCCTATGTCCACCCAGAACTCCTCAGGACATCTCAAGGTATGGAAGTTGCGTTCCACCCTCGTCCTCCACGCATCCGCAGCAGTAGGATCCACACCTCCCGGAAACTGCTCGGTACGTAACTTACCCATCTCTGACAACATGCTGAGATAACGAGCATGAACTCCCACATCCGCAGCCACTGGCTGCCGCTCCTCCGCCACCACTGGTGGCACTACCTGAGCCTGAGCCGGCACCACAGGTGGTAACCGCTCCAACAACTGTGCTAGCATAGCCACAACATCAGTACCAAGGACTCCACCCGCTGGGACTCCCACACCCGGGACCCTAGCATCACCGGCCACTGGAGCATCAACACCGCCCCCTCCTGCCACACTCACGGAATCCCCTGGAACATCATGTGACTCGCCAACACCCTCAGCTGTCACGCTCTGGTCTTCGGTCTCACTAACCACTGGGGCTCTGCCCCTACCACGACCACGTCCGCGACCACGTCCGCGTCCACGACCTCGACCAGTCACAGCATCCTCTCTAACCATCTGCACTACCATGAACAGAAGGCTAAGCAAACAATTTCTAATATAACACAGAAACATAAACTCACCGTGGAATCACACACTCGGCTCGAAGAGGATGTTCTAGGACTCCATGCCACACACAATTGACTAACTCACATAATCAATCAAGACATGCAATCCCAAACATCTACAACAGAAACCTAGTGAACCCAAACCTAGAACCGTAAGGGCTCTGATACCAAAATGAAACGACCGACCTTTTTTTTTTTTTTAAATAATAATATAATAAATAGAACTACAACTAGTGGTCCCATACCCACTAGTCACCTAACCACAATCACAAACATCAGCGGAAATAACAACACCAACATAATATCCAATAATACTCCAATAAAAACCAATAACCATAATCATCAACAATAATCAATCCAAACAACAAGAAACAAGGAACCAGCAACCTAGCAATGTTTCTAATGACCCAACTCTAGCAACCTAGCAATGCCAGACAACATCCAATCGAGTCCCTAGAACATCCTCCTCTTCATTGCCTTGATTCCACGATCACACTTTGCCTTTACCTGCACCACAAACACAAATTGAGATGCATGAGTATTTGATAAACACTCAGTGAGGCAATCCTCCCATCTACTGGGCTATACACACAAGCAATAAGATCTCTACATGCCACAAACAACAACCAATAAAACAAACCAGGTGATATACAAAGCATGCGACGTCCATCGTAACTGAACAAGGGGTGTCGACCGACACCAGATGGTGTCGATCGATACTGAACATATGGTGTCGACCGACACCAAACTGGTGTCGACCGACACCCTGCCCGACACTCCCGGAAACCCTAGTTTGCATCGACCGACACCCCCACATGGCATCGTTCGACACTCGCGAAAGTCCCGAGCCGTCCTCGCGTTGGTGTCGACCGACACCCCAACTGGCGTCGACCGACACCGATGCCGAGCAGCGATTTTCCCCTCGATCAGAAACTCCGAATCTCGCCTCCAAGCTTCTCCAATCCGCTCCTTGCACTCCCAGAAGCCAAACCCAGCCCAGACAGCAACGAAATAACATAGAGAACTCAAAGAAACAACCACATAAGCACCAAATCACATAAAATCTAGAGATCTTAGCTTAGATAAGCCATGGTCATGCACTCACCTCTTTGCAGGAAGTTTCTGACCAATAAGGACGAATCCCTCACTCCTAGCAAGCTTCTAGCACCTTCCCAGCCTCCAATCTCTCAAGAACAGCCAAGAAATCTCACAATCTCACTCACAATCTCAAGAACACTTCTTTTCTCTCTGTTTTTGACAAAAGCGGCCAAGAGAGGAGAAAAACTCGAGCTCCCCTCTTAAAAACCCGAGTTAGGGTTTTCCCTAAACCAACTCCCCAAACCGGTCAATTAAAATTGAACCGACCAAACCGGCCACAACTGGTGTCGATCGATGCCTCACTAGAAGGTGTCGATCGACACCCTTACCAAAATACCAAAAATTGGTTTGCGGGTGTTACACATTCCCAGTGAACTTCAACCACCATCGATATAACAATCGATTCAACACGAAAGTTTCTCATAAACCTCTGCACTCGCAACCCTCGGCTGCACTTTGAAAACTAGTGTGCTCTCTGACAACTACTCTAATAGTCTGGTCAACAGATTTACAATACGATCATCTCAGGTCTGGGCTAAAACTTGCTGCCGCACATACAATGTTTACTAGGCCTCCAGCTACACCAATACCACATCGGCCTCACCCTCAGACCTCTCCTGGTTCGTATACAAATTTTTGACCAACTCGACTATGGTTCTCCGACTACACACTCTTCCCTAATGGAACACAGATCCACGACACAACCCAGATAACGAAGATTTCATCAAGATAGCTTAACCTAAGGTAGCCTTCCGCTCAACAATTCTTCACAGCGAATCGTCCATACAAGCGTAATTAAACAAACAAGTACCATACATCCGCATATTCTGATTCACCATGTCGAATGCTTTGCGAACCGTCATCTCAAACCACTTGACTCATCTCTCGTGGGCAAATCTACCAACTCCTCAAATCTCGCACCACCATACTTCGACCAAGGACCTCCGTGAAACCGTCACTACGGCCCACACATTGTCTGACCGAACCGACCACCATCAGCAAAGGACACCTGTGCAACCGTCACCACGGTTCACACATCCTCCAACTGATCATCTGAGGTCTCCCTCTAGTCAATATACTCGCGCCCAAGACATTATTTTCTCTTAACTCATCACTTCCCCCGCTCGCGGGTCGCTACCCACGAGACATGCCGGCTCACTGTCAGGCTCACTACCTTCAGCTACGGTATCCAGGAAGTCACACACACTCCCCCCCCGCTCTCAGGTTGCAACCTTCGAGTCATACCGGCTCACTGCCAGGCCACAGCCTACAGCTACGGTATCCAGGGAGTCTCACACGCTCCCCCCGCTCTCAGGTTCCAACCTTCGAGTCATACCAGCTCACTGCCAGGCCACAGCCTACATCTACGGTATCCAGGGAGTCTCAAAACTCGCTCTCGGGTCGTCACCCTAAAGCGTGCTCTCGGATCATCATCCGAAGCCACCATACCACTCCCACTCTACGGACACAAAGTCTATCGAGCTATTGGTATCACATGAGTCAGGACCACACGTCCCTAAAGCAAACAAGTCTGAATGCCTCAAGCATATCTCCTGACCAGATCTACCTCTCATGGTTTGCGTACAACATCGCAATGTCATACCAACCACCATATTCTTTTCTCGGAATATCAACATGACCAACACCAGGCCATACATACTGTAAACATCCCTCTCTCAAATTGTTTACATGTGTACTTTCCAAAAGTAGACAAGTTCTAACTACTCATAAAACTTTCCATTTCTGGTACCGCATAACCAAAACTAAGAGTAACACGATCACCCTCATGAGTCTCATGTATAACATCACCATGTCATACTCTTGCTCATAGCATAACCACCATCTACAACAGAGCAGCCTCGACAAACTTCTCAAGTCCCCGCAGATAACAACCACATCTCGGTGAACTCTCCAAGCTACCATAGACAAAAACAACATCTCGGAGAACTCTCTAAGTTCCCATAGATGACAGAACTAAAACTCCATGGAGAACCCCCTAGTTCCCGCAACTAACACAATTGAAACATCTCAACGAACTCACTTAGTTCCCGCCAACATGATCCCGTCAAGCACGATTATCCAAAGCTTCCAAGCAGTTCTCCCAACTACCAAACAACTTTGGCGGGTACCCAACCCCCAATCTTGTTGCCTTGTCTGAACTCTCGAATAAAATGGGTCAATCATCGAGAAAAATCTACCACACTCGTGCCTTGACAACTTACAAGGTCTTAACATTACCCGCGTCTTGTTAAACCTCACACTTAGCTTCCAAGGACGCATATATATATTTACTTTGGCAAACAAACTAGTTCCCAAAGATAACAATAACATCCCATATCAAGCTTTTGGCGCATTGCGGTTGTAACCTAGGCAAGTTATTATTGGCCTAGCGGTTCTGCCCCGGAGACTCTGAAGTCCCCCAACAACTTAACACTAGTGTCTTGGTAAGCTCCACTAGTAACCAAGAGTACTCACAAAGCCCACCTTAGCAAACACACACCGTTCATAAGAATGTTAAACGAACTTCAACGCTTGACTTACTTATAGTCCCTTTCTTTCCCCAAGCATACTCAAAAAGTGTCAACTAGTTCTCATAGTTGCAAGTACTTCGAGAAAGTCTCTTGATCCACCACAAGTCTTTGGTGAGAAAACCTCACATCCAATCTCTTGCCCTCTTAGATCTCAACCCAGAAACTGTACTTACACTAATTAATCTAGTTAACCTGTTCACATTCTCCAACTAATCCCTTAGCCAAATATGAATTTCTCAGCCTGGCTACACCGGCTTAGACAATCCGACGATGTAAGATCCACAACTTTACATCTCGGTCCACAAATCTCCCGTGAGGTCTCATTTGTCTTTACCAATTCATTTAAGAAATTTTACTTCCTTTTGTAAAACTCTCAGTCTTAGATTCCAGAAAAACTTGTCCGTAGTAAATTCTAGAATCACTAGACCACCGTCTAGATCTTCTATCAAATCCTCCTTTGAGTTTACGGTTTCCATACCTGGACTCACCTGTCCATTTTGACTATAAAATGTTAGTATTTCGACTAACCTTTCTTACAATATTTTTTTTGATAATGCAAGTTCCTTGAACTTCAAAACATAATCGTCTGAATGTTAGACCTCTATCAAGACATTCACAACATTCTCCACAAAATAATTCTTATCCAAGCATTCTCTTGCCACAAACATTTAAAATCAACTTATTTTTGACCACTCACGGATCAACTATTTCACCAACACTTTGTGTTTTCTTTAGCACTTACCGCGTCTTAAACGATCTAGACAATTCTATTTCCATTCAAGAACCTGTCCTAGAACCGTATACGCTCTGATACCAAAATGAAACAACCGCACCCGGATTCCTAATCCTCATACCAGACACACGGGAAACAATCTCACTGGAACCCCATAATTCCGACAAGACAACCGGCGTTAACCGCTTCTTACAAAAAGTTCCACAAATACTAGCTAAAGCAAACTATTTCATACTCTGCAGCTACTAATAGTAATCATACAAACGTACTTCAGCTCCACAAGCATTTTACATTTATAGACTCTGATTACTCTTCCAACTGGCAACTTCGTGATCCACCCGAACAAACCACTTAAGCATGTATTCCAAACACCATCTCATCTAATTACTGAGTCGCACAACCAACCACCCCTAGCGACCGAGTAACAAGAGAGGTGGGCTGGAATACTTTATTCTGTCCAGCCACGGAAAACACTTCTCCGATGAATCCATCAATTCACCGTCTTAGCTTTAACCCGACACTCTTGAGCTCTAAATTGGTTCTACAACCACAATGACCTTGCTCCATAAGCTTACGGAGGTTCTAGCTCAAACCGAGCTTGTTGGTTCAACCAACAACACAACTCAACATAATTCAATCCATACAAAAGATTATGTAATTACTCAAATAAAACACAAACTAACCGTTAGAAACGCAATCCCACCGTTCAATACCGAGCCAGTAGTTTAATGCAGCTCTGTACCAAATTTCATGGAGATCGAACAAGTTTTGATTTCCCATTCGGGGCCTACACTAACTGTTTCTAGGTTTCTAGATCTGCAATTACTGGACCAGAAAGAAACGTCCATAACCTCCTGATTATAACCCCAAATCAAGCTCCGTCAGCAGCTATAGTTTCTAGAATGAGAGACCTTTCCATAGACTCTTAAATCGTGAGCTTATTCCATCTGGTTAGACGGGAATCATCCTCGCAAAACCGGAACTCGGAAACGCACATGTTCCATACTTAGCATAAATTGCACCATTTACCTTTCCAACAATTACTTGTCCAGGAAGTCACGAGCATAACTCCTTCAATTTAGCTCTGAATAACAATCCGCCAATTTCTATGCACTCTTGGCTTGTTGGAGATCACGCCAATAACATCATCTTTCCAAACCAATGTCGGATCCGGCGCCGACGAGCCTCCAAAGTCGGCTCCTCCACACTGCCTTTATCTCCAACCTTCTTCCACTCTCTTACTCTTCTTCAGTACTATTTACTCCGGCCTTGTTCTTCCACCACCAAAGAAGCTTCCCACAGCCATGGTAGGACTAACCAGATCCATCAATGGTTTGCACCATCTCCGGAACGTAACTTCTCTCTCCTCTCATCATGGCTCTCTCTCTCTTCTCTTCCCCTTTCCCTCACTTTTCTATAACGATCACATCTCACTGAAAACTGTACCACAACAACCACAAACACTCACGATAACCTAATCGGGTTTGGTTTAATAACAACTCTAAACCAACCAACAAAACTCACGAACCACCTCCACTACACGACACATGAACATCAGTCACACAAGTCTACGACCCTCAATTCCTAGTTCATGTGATTTATGCTCCTGATTCAATATTCAACACAACAAACCACAACGACAACACAATCGAGCTAAGCCAGTTACCTTTCTCGGCATCACCGATTTACTCTCCGGTGAAAACGTTACACACGATGGCACAAGCTGTACGCAACGAGGGTCAGTCTCGATCCCCTCTTCATCACACGCCAACACCACCTCGCCCCTCTCTCCTCTCACGACCCATAGTTTAACTCTTTCTCTAACCCCAAAACCGAACTCATCCCTTCTCTTCCTCTTACCACCATCGAGCTTCTCTCTCTCCTTCCATCTTTATGGTGGCGACGACCATCGACCCCACGTGAGGAGAAGAAAAATAGGCGTAGACCGTTTTTTAAAGGGAACGATAGTGTTTCCTTGGTTTAATTCGATTAAACCAAAATTTAGCTAAACCAGTTCTAATTTAATTAATAACTCAACCAATTTAATAAACCAACTAAAATTAAACCGGTTTCACTCCAATTCCCGACATACACACAAATTTTTCCATTTATTTCGGGACACGGGTGTTACAAAAAGATTCAATATTTATAATATTTGAAACCTTTAAATTTTATAAATTATAATTCTCTTAAAACCTTCTAAAAGCTAAGAAATTTTAAAAATTTATAAATTATAATATTTTGAAACCTTTCTAAAGCTAAAACTTTTATAAATTTCAATATTTATAATATTTTAAACTTGTAAAAGGTTTTGAAATATAATATTTGAACCTTTTAAAAAGTTTAAATATTTATAATATTTTAAACTATTAAAATTTAAAAAATTATAATATTTAAAATCTTTTTAAAAGTTAAGAACTTTTAAAAGTTTCAATATCTAATTAATATTTTAAATTTTTTAAATATTATAATATTTTTTGACACTTTTTAAAGTTTTAATTTGATCAAATAAAAATCTGGATCAAACCGAATAAAACTTTTAAACTTGGACGCCTGATAAATCAAGCTTTCCTGCTCATTCGTTGTTGGGTTTTAAAAACCTTTTAAATGTTAAGAAAATTTTAAAATTTTAAAATTAAAATATTTTGAAACCTTTTTAAAGCTAAAACTTTTAGAAGTTTCAATATTTATGATATTTTAAACTTTTAAAAGGTTTGAATATAATATTTGAACCTTTTAAAAAGTTTCAATATTTATGATATTTTAATCTATTAAATTTTTAAAATTATAATATTTAAAAACTTATTAAAAGCTAAGAGCTTTTAAATTTTTCAATATTTATAATATTTAAAATTTTAAAAAATTTAAATCTTATAATATTTTTTTGAAACTTTTTAAAGTTTTAGTTTGATCAAATAAAAAACCGGATCAAACCGAATAAAACTTTTAAACTTGGACGCCTGATAAATCAAGCTTTCCTGTTCATTCGTTGTTGGAAGCATATTAATGTTATTTATACTTGTTTGAACCATTGTCTAAAAATTTTATAGCCAATGTGGGATATTGTACATAGTTTTTTTTTTATTTCCATAAATTTAAAATTTTCCTTTTTCTAAAAAATACTGGAAATTTAGAAAATGTTAATGAATGACATGTCAAATCCTGATAGGTTGTTTTAAATCATTCTTAATATATAAAATTCTGCAAATTTTTAAAAATGTTAATTAGTAACATGTTGAATCTCTATTGGTTGTTTTAAAGCTTAGGTGGACAGCCTTAGAAGCTTATAGCTCCTACTTTTATTTAATATAATTAAGAAGTACAAATATGAAACTAACCTCAAAAAGTATAAAAATTTACATTCAAATGCCATTAGAAATATTTAATAAAGATTAATTATTTAATTTCATAAAGATAATAAATACTTTGACTAAATATAAATAATATATCAAAAAATTTTAATAAAATATATTAAATAATTAATTATGGACGAAAATTATTATTTATTTTTAAAAAATATATGGCCAATCAGAAGTTTAAAAAAAAAATATTTTATATCCAAGTAGATAATATGATTTCTTTTAATAATTAGATTTAGAAGATTTTGTTAAGATTTTAAATTATGGTTCTCCTATCATTTTTCTTTTATTTTATTTACAAATTTTTTTGAATTATCATATAATACTTATGATTAATAAATATGTAAAAACATTTCTGCATATGTTGTGATTTGAATTTTTAAAATCAAAGATGTATTACTCAATCTATGAAGAAAAATGTGTATTTTAATTTTTAACATTGGCGGATTGGTAAAACTAAATTTATGTGGCTGATAAATTCATAAATTTTATTTACTCACAATTACAATATTATTATTACTATTTCAAAATATTTCACAAAATAATGATGCAAATAATATAAACAAGCAATATAAAACTGTATTATACATCAAACAAATTAAAAACAATAATATTTTAAAATAATTAGTATTCAAAAAGATATATATATAAATTTACCGAACAATTACAATATTAAAAATAAATACTATCTCAAACAAAATAATTTTAAAAGAAATATAACAATAAGTTTATTATTATTATATTATTATCGTTACAAAATATATTGACCTGTGTTGTACAGCACGGAATATCTCCTAGTGTAAGGTATAAAAATAATATAAACTAGGTAACAGTCCATACATAGTGCGGGATAAATCGATTTAAAGAAAATTATTATAATTAAAATTATTAGGAAATTTTGCACTTACACCCACTTTCCTCTAAACTATTAACATACACACCCACCTTCTACTATCACTATAGTTTTCTTTTGTAAAATTACCACTCACCCCTCAAACTAAACAAACCAACTATATTCCAATTAACTTACCTATGTGGATTCTAATTATAGAGAGAGAAAACAATACATCTTTTTCTTCCTCAACAATGATTCCTACAATTTATCAACCAACAAAAAAATCCAACTCACCATCCCTCCCAATTATTCAACCAAACAATACATTTTTTTCTTCCTTGTTTTGCTTTTGCTCATCCATTGGAAAAGAAAAGCTTGTTTATGTTTCTCTCTCTTTTCTCTCCCATTCATTTTCTAAAGTTTTCAAAAACCATTCCAACAATGGTTGAAATTCGGAAAAGGTGAAATCTTTATATCTCTTTTTTATCACTTTAGATTATATGAAATTTGATATGGGTTTTCTTGGTTTATTGTGATTTTACGGATTAATTGTGGTCTTGTGAGCTTTTTAATAGTGAATTGGTTTTAGTTTGATTTGGGAAAAAGTTTGAGCTTTGTTGTGTGAGTGTTATCCATTACTTATATTGTATCCATAAATAGTTATCCATTAGAATAAGTTTGACAAATATTATATCTACAAATAGTTATCCATGTGAACACATATTGTATCCACAAATTGCACTATAACCCCAATCGATAATATGTTTCCATATGGACATGTTATCATGGACACCTGAATTGATGGATATTACTTCTATTCTAAATTCATAGGTATTACTTCGATAATATGTTTCCATATGGACACGTTGTCATGGACACCTGAATTGATTGGTATCCACATGTCAATAGATATATGGATTTGATGTTGTCATTGTACCATAATGTATAATCGTTCATCTAAAATATATTAATATAGATCTTAAAATGTAGAAAAAATTAAATCATAACTTATTGTATAAAAATAAATATATAATTTTTGATAATAACTAGTACAATAAAAGAAAAGGAAGAGAGTCTTTGTCCAAAAAAAAAAAAAAAAACTTTCACCCAACTTTGGGAGAGAGGGCAGTTTGGTCATTAAAAAAAGACACATAAGCAAAAAACTTAGGAAAGTATAGAGAGGGATGGTGAGTTGGTGTAAGTGAAAGAAGTTTGATATAAAGTGGGTGTGGGTGCTAATAACCCAAATTATTATCATAAAACTAATATATTTTTGTGTCAAACATAATATGAAACTAAAATTTTTTATTTATTTATTCAAAGCTGCGTTTTTCGTGTAAAAGATATGTTTCACCCGTGAAATCTTTGAATGTGTAAGAGGTTTTATGGTAGAGAAAATATTGATAAAATATTACTATTTATTGCAATATGTATTTTGTGTGGTTTAAAAATCAAATTCATATCTTATGATGTTTTATTTTGTAATCATAACAATTTTGCATGTTTCTTATATAACCATAACAACATATATTAAATTACTCGGTACTTGAATTATTTAATTTTATTATATGTTAGTAACAATCAGATTCTAAACTAATTTTTTTGAAGATAATCTAATTTATTGATTTAATATTTTTTGATTAGGCTATTTAAATCTTTTGAGTTAGTTGGTTTATTATTATTTTCTATAAATGACGGATTATTACCAAAAAACCATTATGAAAAAATTAATGAAATTCCAAAATAAACGTATTCGTGTAAGAACACATTTCACCCGTTAATATGTGAACGTGGAAAAGAAAATATTTATAAAATGTTACTATTTATGGTAATATATATTTTGTGTGTTTTAAAAATAAGATTTATATTTATGGTTTATCGAGTAACTATAACAAATTTGCATAATCTAATAATAACGCAATTTAAATATATTATGATTTTTTGGGTACTAAGTTTATTTATAATGATAAGGTTTATTGTCTCATTCCTTTTTAATAGCTTAGATGAATATACAATTAGAACATATATTCCTATTCGGTTATTAATATTTCCATTTTTAATGAATAATCACACTAAAGTTGAGATTAGGCTATTTAAATCTTTTGAGTTAGTTGGTTTATTATTATTTTCTATAAATGACGGATTATTACCAAAAAACCATTATGAAAAAATTAATGAAATTCCAAAATAAACGTATTCGTGTAAGAACACATTTCACCCGTTAATATGTGAACGTGGAAAAGAAAATATTTATAAAATGTTACAATTTATGGTAATATATATTTTGTGTGTTTTAAAAATCAGATTTATATTTATGTTTTATCGAGTAACTATAACAATTTTGCATAATCTAATAATCACGCAATTTAAATATATTATGATTTTTTTGGGTACTAAGTTTATTTATAATGATAAGGTTTATTGTCTCATTCCTTTTTAATAGCACATAGATGAATATACAGTTAGAACATATATTCCTATTTGGTTATTAATATTTCCATTTTTAATTAATAATCACACTAAATGTTGAGATTAATTAGTTTACATACTTAGATATATATATATATATATATATATATATATATATATATAATCATACATCATGATATCCCCTAATTTGTTGTCATTTTTATATTTATTTATGTATACATAAATCGATATTTATTGGGAATTAAGTTTCTGTTAATGATTTGGAGATAATTCAGGGGTAATATACTTTTTTATAATCAATTATAATAACTATTGAAAGCTTGTTATTTAAATTATTATGGTAATAATACTAACATAAAAAAAGAACATTTCGTTTTATATGATTATGTTAATAAGTTATATGTTTAATAAGTTATATGTTCTTTATTTTTATTAACTTTATATTAATTGATATATTTTTATAGCCTTTTTCGAATATTTAAATTATATTGATTTTAAGAAATCAATATAACTTTGACTTGTATATTTGTAAGTAAATTTTAGTGAAATTTTTCCTTAAAATAGTATGTAATTATTTAATTAGTTTTAATATGTGATTTGTATATTTGTGTGAGAAATGATGATATGTCTAATTATTATTCAGTTAATTTTTTTTTTAATATATTGGCATGTCAATGTAATTAGGTAGAAAATTTAAGGGTATTGTGACAACCCGTCCCGTGGATCCCACTAGCCTCACTGCTAGCCCGCTAGCCTCACTGCTAGCCCGCTAGCCTCACTGCTAGCCGCCCAAACGGACCCCAAGCTGGCCCTGCAGGGCATCGATCCTAACCCCTCACTGGGCAAATGGAACTATTCATCCAAATCCACAGTAGGTTATTGGTGCGCCAGGCGTTACTCGAACCCTGGTCCCCACCCTTTAACAACCTTCCCACAGGACCTGCAGATCAATTGGTGGCAACTTGTCCTGTGGGAAAGTTGTTAAAGGGTGAGGACCAGGGTTCGAGGAACGCCTGGCGCACCAATAACCTACTGTGGATTTGGATGAATAGTTCCATTTGCCCAGTGAGGGGTTAGGATCGATGCCCTGCAGGGCCAGCTTGGAGTCTGTTGGACGGCTAGCGGTGGGCTAGCAGGGTCCACAGACGGTCCGTTGGGGCAGCTAGCGGTGGGCTAGTGGGGTCCCGGGACGGGTTGTCACATGTATTTTGCTAAAAGGTACACGGATCTCTCTGGCGGTGACACATCAGCTTTTTCAAAAGTGTGCTTCTCTATTAATATATAGGGGATATGTTCTTTATTTTTATTAACTTTCTATTAATTGATATGTTTTTATAACCTTTTTCGAATATTTAACTTATATTGATTTTAAAAAATCAATATAACTTTGACTTGTTGTGACAACCTGTCTTGCAGATCCCACTAGCCCCCGCTAGCTGCCCCAACGGACCGTCCGTGGACCCTGCTAGCCTCCCGCTAGCCGTCCCAACGGACCCGAAGCTGGCCCTGCACGGCATCGATCCTAACCCATCACTGTGGATATCCAAATCCACCAGTAGGTTATTGGTGCACCAGACGTTCCTTGAACCCTGGTCCCCATCCTTTAACAACTTTCCCACAGGACAAGCTGTCACCAATTGACCTAGGTTGTCACATAAAAATCGATTTTTATTGTAACAACCCGTCCCGTGGACCCCACTAGCCTCACTGCTAGCCGCCCCAACGGACCATCCGTGGACCCTGCTAGCCCACTGCTAGCCGTCCCAACGGATCCTAAGCTGGTCCTGCAGGGCATCGATTCTAACCCATCACTGTGGATATCCTAATCTACCAGTAGGTTATTGGTGCGCCAGGCGTTCCTCGAACCCTGGTCCTGACCTTTTAACAACCTTCTCACAGGACAAGTTGCCACCAATTAAGCTGCAGGTAGAAAAATATAAAGGCATGTCAATATAATTAGGTAGAAAATTTAAAGGTATTTTGCTAAAAGGTACACAAATCTCTCTGGCGGCGACACATCAACTTTTTCAAGAGTGTGCTTCTCTATTAATATGTGATTTTTATATTTGTGTGAGAGATGATGATATATCTAATTATTATTCAGTTAATTTAAAAAAAAATATATAATGGAATGTCAATGTAATTAGGTAGAAAATTTAAGGTTATTTTGCTAAAAGGTACACAGATCTCTCTGGCGGCGACACATCAGTTTTTTCAAGAGTGTGCTTTTCTATTAATATGTGGTTTTTATATTTGTGTGAGAAATGATGATATATTTAATTATTATTCAGTTATTATTATTATTTTAAAAAAATATAATGGCATGTCAATGTAATTAGGTTGAAAATTTAAGGGTACACAGATCTCTCTGGCGGCGACACATCAGCTTTTTCAAGAGTATACTTCTCTATTAATATATAGGGGATATGTTCTTTATTTTTATTAAATTTATATTAATTGATATGTTTTTATAGTCTTTTTCGAATATTTAACTTATATTGATTTTAAGAAATCAATATAACTTTGACTTGTATATTTGTAAGTAAATTTTAGTGAAATTTATTCTTAAAATTGTATGTAATTATTTAATTAGTTTTAATATGTGATTTTTATATTTGTGTGAGAAATAAGGATATATCTAATTATTATTCAGTTAATTAAAAAAAAAAATATATAATGGCATGTCAATGTAATTAAGTATAAAATTTAAGGGTATTTTGCTAAAAGGTACACAGATCTCTCTGGCAGCGACACATCAGCTTTTTCAAGAGTGTGCTTCTCTATTAATATATAGGGGATCTGATTTTTCTTTGAAAAGAGAATTAAAGTAAAAACAATGCATAAATTGGATTGAAGGTTGAAGAAAAACATGATATCTATAAGAAATATATGATTTAGCTATGTTACGTGTATATTATTCTAAACTAATCCAAATATTTCTAATAGGAGTATTAAATCAAATTTGGATTCGGTTTCAGTTTCATTTATTTCACGTATATAATTTAGATGTACCTGTTTTTCGAAAACGGGATACTCTTTTTGTCCAGTATCCATAAAATTGATAACATCTGAAAGTCTAATCTTATATTGATAAAAATTATCTCAATTCATAATTTTAAAAAATTTAGACAATTAAAATATATATTTACAAACTAATAATTATTAATTTATACTATAAAATAATTATTATTAAATTAATATCACTATAAATTAATAAAATGTTATGGTCCCAACATTATTAATTTATAGAGGTTTTACAGTATATGGTACTTGTACTTACCCCAATTAAAGTTTTACAGAATAACCTATGATACAATGATGATACAAATATTAACAACATATTTCTTTTTATTCAGAATTGTAATAAAATATCATCATTAACAAGTTGTGATTTCCAAGATTTCCGATGATACAATTATGAACAACATATTTCCTTTTATTACAGTTCTGAATGATATGCAAAATAAAATATCATCATTTATTATTATTGTTTTTTCTGTCAACAACTTTAATTGATTAGTTTAAAATAGCCAATGCGAAAGAACATCGTTTACAAATAAACTCAAAAACGGTGTGACCTGTACATTACGAGCCAAATTATCCGCTTTAGTATTATAGCTTGAAGAGAAACTAAAATTAATGGACAATCAAGAAAACTTCTCTTATGATCTCTTCTAGGTAGGTTGAGAAGGCTGGCAACTCGGCTGGATTAATTATTATTGTTATTAACAATAATAAATGTTACAAAATAACCTTTTTGTAGTGATGATAACCGCTAGATATCAAGTAATGTCAGTGTTACTTAGGTTTCTTCGAGGGAAAATATTTTATATATAAAAAGTTACACCTCAAATTTGGATTATTTTAATAAGTTTTAAGATATTTTTTTAACAAATTTCAAAAAAAACCCATATGCTAAATTATTATTAAAGATATCAAAAATGTTATGATGTTCTTACTCACCATATTATTGTTTACAATAAGGGAGAATTTTAAGAATATCCCTTTTCTAATACCACTTTACAAAATTCTCCTATTTCTAAAAATGTATTTAAAATGCCACTAAAAATATGATATTTTATAAAATATACACAAACTATTTTTATATGTGTATTAAATTTTATATGTACTTTATAAATACGTTTTTAAAACATTTTAAAAACATTTTAAAAGCCCCTTCAAACCTTGTAAAACCTTTAAACTTTATAAATATTTGAATAAGCCTCTGTTACATTTGATTGTGAATTCCAATGTGGCAGATAAAGTCATATTTCTGCACGACCCGATCAATAGTTCAAAGTTTGAAGTCTTTATGTTCTTGAAGTCTTCTTCATGGTAAACTAATGAAATTTGTTAAAAGGCTTTCCGACCACTATTACTATTTAACACAGCTATCATATGCATTATAATTTTTTTTTTGAATGAATGTAAAATTTTATTCATCAAAAAAACCCTATTTTTTACATCAAATGTAACTTTTCCGAGTTTTTGAATGTTAATACATGGAAGACAAATTTAAGTTTTGGTAGAGAACCAACAGATTAGGATATCTTTGTAGTCCTGGTGACCTGAATTCAGAAGCAGAAGGAGCTTGTTGCGAATGGTCCTATCTATCCGTTTGCCTAGTCGTTGAGCTGAGATGGGTTGTTCGCCGTGTCTGCGGTTGTTACGCTCATGCCAGATGGAGTGTACCGTTGCTTGGAGGGTGTATCTGAAAAACAGCAGAGAGGTCTTATCAAGGGTGGTGTCGGAGATGAGTGCCGTGAGTGTATCCCATTCCGCTGTTGAGAGGTTGGCAAGAAATCCATTTGTTAGCTTGCTCCAAATCTGGCGTGAGTAAGAACACTGCAAGAAGATGTGATTTCTTGTTTCCAGCGGTATATTACATATGCTTTATAATTTTAAGCAATTGTTTTGATCTACTATTGATGTAAAAGCTTTTATTTCTTTAATAATTCTATCACATTTTTATTTCCCATATATTTTCATAATTTTAACAGTTGTAATTGTTAAACAAATAAAACAAAAAAATTATGTGCAACGCACAGGCTTTTAATACTAGTTTGTAATATTATGATATGTAATTATGTATCACATCCACTGCTTTAGAATGCTTTTGAAGAGTTAGTAGTCCAGTCTTTTTCTTAGATAACAGATTAGCCCCCAAAACAATCAATAAAATCAATCAAGTACCCAACATCTAGTTGGCAACACATAGAGTTAAGAGACAGACCCAAATACTGAGTCATAGTTAGAACTTTGAAGTCATAGTAGAACAGTCCCAATCTTTTTTAAGAACAATTCATATATACCAATAGTTTGAAAGATGTTTGTTCCAAAAAAAAAAAACCCAATAGTTTAAAAGACAGTCGAGATTCATAAATGTGAATAGATTGGTCAAGGAATCCAAATTCGATTCTCAAGTAGTCTCTTCACTTAGCTAACGAGGAAAAAAAAAAGAGAGTATTTAACATTTACACAAAAAACAAAAAAAAAAAACAAACAAACAAACAAAAGAAAACATGAAAAAAGAAAGGAGGAGCAACGGAGCTATATTAATGATTTACATCATTTATTTTATATATCACTACAAAAAAAGATGATTGATTTACATCATTTATTTTATATATTTGTATCATTGTTAAATGATGCAAAAAAAATTTATATCATTCAAATAAATGATTTACATTTTGTTGATGCAAATAATTTGTATGAGATAAATATTTACTTCAATTAATAAAATTGATGTTTGTTTACATCAGTTACAAAAAGTGATATATGACTTACATCATTTTACTAAATTGATATAAAATATTTGAATCATTTTTCAAAAATAATGGAAAATATTTATCTCATTTAAAAATTGATGTTAAATTCAATATTATAATAAATAATATGAAAAATAATTTTGTCTGAGTAATATTTAATTATTTATAACTTTCAATTGTTTTTTAATTTTAATATATATATTTTTTACAGTTAATATTTATGGATAAGTTTAGCTAAATGGTAACTAGAATCTTTAAAATAAATTAACTTGATAAAAAAACAAACTCAATTAGTTACCTAATTTTAAGGCTTAATTTATGGAACTAGTTAAATTAGAAATAAGCAAACTAATTTGGTATTTATAGAAGATATTGTCTCATCACACTTCAAGAAATATCCGATGTGGGATACTAGAACTTTTTTTTTTTTTTTTTTTTTTTTTTTTTTCTTGTTTACAAACGAAAAAAGATATTAAATATAAACAATTATTGGATTTGGAAAACATGTGTTTTAGCTTAGGACTCTCTTTTCCATTTAGAGTCTTTCTTTTATCCCATGAGGGTGGGATATACAGCCGGAAAGAACCTTCCTTTGCCGGAAAAGGGCAACTAGGGGTTGCGAATTCTTGGGGATATCGAAAGATCTGCAAAATCTTTTTCAAACAATGGATTTTGGGCGAATATTCGCGAAATATTTCCATCTATCCTTTGAAAGATTTAGGTCTAGCATCTCCGCCTTTGAGATTTTTAGGGTTTCGGAGCTATAGATTCGAATCGAGAAAGGTTCTTGGGCTCTTCCTACTGCTAATGGACGCATCTTTGAATCTGGCAATGGGGTCGATGTCGCTTGTTGATGAAAATCCGGTGATTCTTACTGAAGAAGGAGATTTTGGTGTAGCTGTAGAGTGTAAACTGAGTCTTCTGGGACGACTTTTAAATCCGGCGGTACAAAAGATGGCTAAGATGATAATGAAGATGCCACGAGTGTGGGGAGTATACGAAAGAGTTAGAGGGATAGCTTTGTCTCAGGATACTTTTCAGTTCATATTTCAACTGGAAAGTGATTTGGAAAGGGTCCTTAAGTATGGTTTCTGGACTTTTGATGAGTGGGGTATGATCGTAGACAGATGGGTGGAGTCGCCACCGGAAAATTTCCTCAAGACCTTTCCGGTTTGGATTAGGTTAAGCAATATCCCTGTTAACTTTCTGACGATCAAGACGATCGAAGCTGTCGCGGGGCGGATTGGTTATGTGAAGGAGATTGCCTTTGATCCGGCGAAATCCCAGTTTAATGCTTTTGTTCGTGTCAAAATTATTTTCAGTGCCGCTAACCCGTTGATCAAAGCTAAATCAGTCCAACTTCCGAAGGGTGGGTTTGCAGTAGTGAATATTGAGTATGAAAGAGTTCGAAAGACCTGCTTTCACTGTTTTCGGCTGACACACGAAAAACAAAAATGTCCTTTCCTTGTAAAAGATGCTCGCGGTTCAAAGCTGGATGTAGAAGGAACACACCGGGGTGTCAACAGAGAGAACCTCTTTCCCAAAGACCTGGCTAATGCCGTTTTACCTCTGGTCAAGCAACCATATGTACCATGTAGTACACAGCAGTCTAACATTGTGGCCCCTGAAGTGCTAGCTGAAATGAAGAAGTATTTGTTGTCTGGAGATCCTTCAATGCTGGCTCAGAGGGAACAAATGCTTCGTTCAACTCTAGATTCCATTGCCTCGGATCCACGTGCGCAGAATGCACTACTTCGTTTAGAGGCTCCTCCTTCCCTTACACAGGATCTTGGTAAGGGGAAAGGTTTGGTTTTTGGGTATCAACACGCTGCACTGGGTGAAGATAATATCTCTCTGGGGAATACGTATGAGTTGACACAAAAACGGGAGGAGGATATGACTATTTCGGCTAGGACATCTCCGCACGGATCTGTTGTGCATACTACTATGGAGAGGGGTCATGTTGATCGTCTCACTTTCCACATGGGTCAAGCTGATGCGGGTACAAGGAACTCGTGGGACACCAATAAGAGGAATCCAAGCAGGAAAGCTTCCTGGAAAAGGAGGTCGAAAGAGGGAAGTGCTACTTCGGGTAGTGATGCTATTAGTACATCTCAGGAAGGTGCGAGACATGATCAGTCTGGTAATCTGAGTAAGAGAAAGGCTCTGGAGGATGGTGAGGTCTCCTCCAAACTTTTAAAAAGGGTTTCTGAGATAGGTCAGGTAGATCAAGAGGGACATTTAGAGCCTACTAAGGGTGGAGAGATTTCTTCTGGTGGGGAAAATTCTGTTGCTGTAAAAACGGGTTTGGTGGTTTTCCAGAAACCACCCAGTTCTCAATGAGTGTACTCAGTTGGAACTGTCAAGGTATGAGGAGCACCTCGACAGTTCGATGTCTGAAGGAAATGTGTAGTGAGCATTATCCGGACTTTTTGTTCCTCCTGGAGACTAAAAACTCCAGTGATCATGTGTTGGGAGTGAAGGATTGGATGGGGTATGATAATATCCACATTGTTGATCCGGTTGGTTTGAGTGGGGGGGCTGGCTCTCTTTTGGAAAGATCAGTATAAGGTGGAGATTTTACATTCGGATTCGCGAATAATTGATACAAAAGTATGCCAAGGTGCCCTGGAGTTTTATATCACGTTTGTCTATGGTGATCCTGCAAGACATCTAAGAGATGAAGTATGGGAACGCATCATTCGCATTGGTATTCAACGGGATGATCCATTGTTACTTACCGGTGATTTTAACGAAATTATGGATAATTCAGAGAAGATGGGAGGTCCAAGAAGGCCGGAGAGCACATTCTATCCCTTCAGGAATATGGCAAGATGCAGTCGAATTAAAGAGGTTCCCAGCAGTGGTAATCAGTTGTCCTGGGGTGGTAGAAGAGATGGTGTGTGGGTCCAATGCCGATTGGATAGAAGTTTTGGAAACAGTGGTTGGTTTAATCTGTTTCCGCGGTCCAAAACAGAGTACTTAGAGCTCATGGGCTCAGATCATAGGCCTATTATCACTAGGTTTATTGGTGAGGAGATCAAGTTTCGTGGGAGATTTATCTTTGATAAGCGGTGGATTCATAAGCCTGAAACATTGGAGATTATTAAAGAACAATGGACAATTGAGGATGCGAGACAAAATAAATTCTTCCTAAATGGGTTGGTCAGATGTCGAAAAGCTTTGTCAAGATGGAAGAAAACTCACCCCACTAACTCTCTCACACAGATTCAACTTTTGCGTCGAGACTTGGAGGAGGAAGCTACAAAACTGGATCCTAATTTTCAAAAGTTGAGACAGATTAAATGGGCGTTGACGGTTGCATATAGGAGGAGGAGATATATTGGAAATCTAAAAGTCGTGAGTCCTGGCTTCAAGCAGGAGATAAGAACACACAGTTTTTCCATGGGTGTGTGACTTATAAGAGATTAAAGAACAGACTCAACTCTCTGATTGACAAAAATGGGTTTGAGTGCTTTGAAGAGGGTTCTAAAGGTAACATAGCGGCTGAGTATTTCACTGATCTCTTCAAGTCCACGAAGCCGTGTGATTTTGAAGACCTTCTATCAGGGATGGAACCACGAGTGAATGATATGATGAATCAGCAGCTCATTTCTCCAGTTACTGCTCAGGAAATAAAATAGGCTGCTTTCAATATCAAGGGTGATAGTGCTCCTGGAGCTGATGGCTGGACTGGGGCTTTCTTCCGTCGCTATTGGTTTGTGGTTGGTCAAGATGTTATACAGGAGATCCAAGGATTCTTTGAGACTGGTATTCTCCTACAAGATTGGAATCACACGCAGATTTGCCTAATTCCAAAAAAGGAGAATGCTAATCAGATGGTGGATATGAGACCGATCAGCCTCTGTTTGGTGCTCTATAAAATCATATCAAAGGTTCTCTGCACAAGATTGAAACGCTTTCTACCGTCTCTGATCTCAGAGACTCAAGGGGCGTTCGTGTCTGGCAGGCTCATTTCGGATAACATACTCATCGCACACGAGATGGTGCATGCTCTACGGACTCATGTCAAGTTCAATTCTGACTATGTTGCTATTAAGACTGATATGTCCAAAGCTTATGACAGAGTTGAATGGGACTTTCTCGAGCAACTTCTCCTACGTATGGGTTTTCATAGTCAGTGGGTGCAATGGATAATGTTGTGTGTGAGGTCGGTTAGCTACTCGGTGCTGATCAACGGGTGTGCCTTTGGTTTCGTTAAACCGGAGAGGGGAATCAGACAAGGGGACCCCCTATCGCCATTCTTGTTTATACTCTGTGCAGAAGCACTTATTCATGTTATGAACCGAAGCAAGGCACAAGGGAGGTTATCTGGTTTCAGTTTTAATGAAGATTGTCCAAGTGTCCAGCATCTCTTATTTGCAGATGACAGTCTGCTGTTTTGTAGAGCAAAAAGGGCAGAGTGTGAGGAGATCCTAAATTGTCTTCATCTGTATGGCAAAGCCTCTGGCCAAAAGATTAATTTTGAGAAATCTGCCGTCACTTTTGGTAGTAAAACGCAAGACCCAGTGAAAGTTTTGGTTAAACTGACTTTAGGGATATCAGCTGAGGGTGGTACAGGTTCTTATCTGGGTTTGCCAGAGTGCTTCAAAGCAAGCTCTCTTAGCCTTTATTGGGGAAAAACTGAAAAAGAGATTGCATGGATGGTATGCTAAATCACTGTCTTTAGGTGGTAAAGAGGTTTTACTTAAGTCTATCGCCATGGCATTACCTGTTTATGCGATGTCATGCTTTAGACTAAGTAAGAATCTTTGTCGGAAGCTCACAAGTGCTATGTGCGAATTTTGGTGGAGTAACTGCCAGGGAAAGAGGAAAATTGCTTGGGTGGCTTGGTCTAACATGTGTAAATCCAAGGGTGAGGGTGGAATGGGTTTTAGAGACTTGGGAGACTTCAATCAGGCTTTGCTCGCTAAACAGGCGTGGGGGATACTCAATTCCCCGGAGTCGCTGGTATCTCGGTTCTTTAAGAGTCGATACTTTCGGAGATCGTCTATTCTGGATTGTGGTTCAGGGTCAAGACCCTCTTATGCATGGCGTAGCATTTTACATGGCCGAAATTTGATGAAGCAGGGATTAATGAAGACAATAGGGAATGGCAGATCCACTTATGTTTGGAAAGAAAAATGGCTTTTTGACAAGCATCCTCGTGCACCCTATCGGTTACACACTTTCTTTGAGGTGAACTTGCAGGTTGCTGACTTACGTGCCTCAGTTGATGGCCAGTGGGATGTGGAAAAGGTTAAGAGTTTATTCCCTCCGGATGACGCTAAACAGATCCTAGCTATGGACGTTGCGGATGCCAAGGAGGATCGTTACATATGGCCTTACACAGCATCGGGAGCTTACTCGGTTAAGAGTGGTTATTGGTTACTCAGAACACTGCCTACTTTGTATAATCCACGTTCAGAGGATGTCATCAACTCGACGGCGCTGAAGGCAAAGGTTTGGTCTGTAAGGACAGTTCCAAAAATTAAAACATTTCTCTGGCGAATGTTATCTGGGGCTCTGGCTGTTTCTGGGAGGCTTGCTTCGCGGGGATTAGTGTTAGATACAAGATGCATGGTGTGTGGTCATATGGAGGAGACTATCTGTCACATGTTGTTTAAGTGTCCTGTCGCTAGACAAGTTTATGCGGTGTCGAATATCCCCTTGCCTCCTACTGGTTTCTCGGATCATGATGTGGTAAAGAATTGGGAGTTTTTGATGGGTTTGATGCAGGAAGGGAGACTGCCAGAGGAGACTAGCCAAACAATCCCCTGGTTGTTATGGGGAATATGGAAATGGCGAAATAACTTTATCTTCCAAGGCAAGCAAATGGATATTCAAGAAGTGGTGAACAAAGCTTTTCAGGAATCCTCACAGTGGATTGCGGCTCAAGCTGTGTTTAAATCTTTGGATAAGTCTTTGGGTGTTAAGCAACCGATGATTGAAATGAAGTGGAGAAGACCAATGGTAGGGGTTGTAAAATGTAACATTGCTGCTTCATGGAGGAATAAGTTATCAATGGTTGGTGGAGCGTGGATTACTAGAGATTGTCAAGGGCAGGTATTACATCATGCAAGGATTGCTTTTCAGGCTTCTGACTCGGGGATGTTAGCAAGTTTGCGATGCTCACTATGGGCATTGGAGGCGTTGCAGATCTTACATATAACTCGGGTGGAAGTGGTGTTGGATAAAGCTGAAGTGGTTGACGCAATTAATAATCCAAGTGCGTGGCCAAGATACGCTTTCATTTTGAGAGACATTCAACTGTCCCTAGCAAATTTTGAATACTGGGAATGTCACCAAGTGGCTGTATCAGCGAACCAGGTGGCGGTGGCGATTGCTAAAAGTGTTACAAAAGAAGGTAGGCTCCAGTCATATCTTTCTCTTGGAGGCCCTTCGTGGTTGCAGGATCAAGTACGGATTGATATGGGTTTTTAGGTGGTCTATGAATTGGTAATGGCAGAGAAGGGTTTGCGGAGAGTCGGGCCAAGATTATGGCTCTATGTGGTGCTGCCTTGTCTCAGGGTTTTTCTTCACTTGGAGAGTCGATTGACTTCTATATCAAGTGTTACTTTCATTGGTTTTTGTCTTTGTTTCTTGTTTTTTGAACTCGTGTTGTGACTTTATTTATTATCAGATGACAAAAAAAAAATATAAACAATTATCAGCAACATATAAAAATAAGTAACTACTCTTTATTTTATTACTTCTCTCTTTGATTAGTAAATGGATTATTCCAATCAAAATAAATCATATAACTTACTTGATGATGATGAATAAAGATTCTTAATAATCCAACGAAAATAAAGATACAGCTTTATTTTTTTTTGGGCAAAACAAAATAAAGATAAAACTAGGTTTGCTTTGTAGCTGATGATCTGCTATAATTGTTGATCGATCAACTTTATCAGTATTTATCTTCTAATTACGTCTATTCTTTTTAAAAAATATATATATATATATGTAATTTTTAAATGATATTAATATAATTTATTTAAACATCAGTTTTAAATGATGAAAATTTTGTATCGTTTTAAAAAATGATTTATACCAAACATAAATAAATACATCAATTATCTAAATGATGTACATTTTTATTTTAAATCGATTTTTCTAAAGTGATACAGTATAATAGAAACTAAATCAATTTTAACTAATAGATGTCAAATTAGATAATTATAGTATCATTTAAATTAATTGATGCTAAGTTGTTATATTTACTTCACTTATCAATAAGTAATTTAAAATTACATCACTTAGTTTTGTGATATACTCCCTCTGTTTCACAATAAGTGTCATTTTGATACTTTTTTCTTGTTACAAAAAGAATGTCATTTTCTGTTTCTAATGCAAATTTTAAGCTTAAATCTCTTTTTTATCCCTATTATTTGAACTTATTAATTAGAAAGAGAAAAAACTTTAGTGTATTTATAAAGGGTAAAACAGAAATCTAAACAATTTTCTTAATTTGTGTGCATTATGTCAAAATGACACTCTTTATGAAACAGAGGGAGTACTTTACAACAGATGAACATACTCTTTTTTTTGTAATATATATAACCAAACCATTTTCAGTTTTTTGGCCAATCAGAAGGCCCCATTCCATTCCCACTCGCAACAAACTCGCATTGCTTTCTTTTTCGCCTTCTTCCTCAAAACCTTATCAATTTCCAGCTGAAAAAAAAAAACCTTATATAATTTCCAACTTAAACCGAATCGAATTTAAACCAAACCGATATCAATTGTTCATCTTCATGAAACAAAATCTTATCTGAGCACGAGCCGATCATTGAATTTGACGCTAACTATTAAAGAGAATTGTATTTCTTATTCGAGAGAGAAACATCTTCTTAATCTTTATGTATTACCCTTTTGAACAAAAGCAAATCTTATGTATTACCCATACCCAGAGTCTCAGTCTCAGACACCCACTGCACCAAACGTGTAACGGTGTAAGACTGCTTTTGCAGAAATGGTCCACAGTCTTTTTCTTATGAAACAGATTAGCCCCCAAAACAATCAATAAAATCAATCAAGTACCCAACAATTAGTTGGCAACAAATACAGAGACAGACCCAAACAATGAGTCATATAGTAAAAAAGTGTGAACTCATAACCAAACAAATCAACTCCACAAAGTCCTAAGAGACCAGATTTAGCTTTCCGGTAACAAACTCAGCAATAGTCCGATCGAATTTTGCCTATCTTGATCATTTCATAACCATCCAAGCACACAAATCCGGAAACATTGAAAAAAAAAACATCCAAAAGTACATTATCTATTAATGATGATAAATAGTTAGAACCTTCTAAGTTTGTAGAGAAATTTTCATCTTGGGCTATATAATTATTATTGGTAGGGTTGGTTTTAGACCAAGGCAATGCTGCTTTCTCCACCCGGTGGTTTGCGAACACCGCCAAAGTAGTCACGAGACTGAGCCTTTGCATCCGCAAATATGTCATTGCCACTTATCTCCTTCAACTTGGCGGTGCTTAGAAGCCTCTCAGCCGTGGCTGAAGATGGAGATGTAACATCCCCTTTGAATACATTGTTTCCCGACAAATCACTAAACTTCCTGTCCGGAATCTTCTTGGCCGTCTTCAATTCCCCATCCTGCAAGAATTAGTGTAACTCAAGTTATTAACAATGAGTAGAGAGAGCCGAGACCTTTTATATAATACTGATGATGAAACTTAGTTAAAAGAACTATTAAGTTTAGAGAGAGTGTTTACGGGTTTGGTATCTGATTCTCCCAAGTCGAAGTTGTCTTTATAAGCCAAAGCACGAACAGTAGGACGTGCTTTGATCTCAGGTGGTGGAGCAAAGATGTTATGACCACTTAGTTCCTTACACTTAGCATCTGAGAATTGCTTATTAAGCTTAGCATCAGACTGAGACTCCAATGTACCACTGAGCTCACGCTGCTTCGCCACTTCTGCCACCGTCGCTGGCTTCTTTGGAGTAACAATCTCTTCTTCCCCAAACGAAATGTGAGTCACAATTGCTGCTGGTGGTTGCTGAAACAATCCAAACACACACAAGTAAAAGTGATTAAAATAAACTACAAAATGTATCCAAATTCTCAAGAAGACAGGCACAAAAAAAAAAAAAAAAAAAAAAAACACACACAAACCTGGAGTCTTCTTGTTTTGCCGTTTGTGGCCGGATTAGCACTTCCTGTCTCGGAATCATCATTTTCTTCATACACAGAGAAAATCCCACTCCCTGTGATCTCCTTCATCTTATAGTTTGAACAAGGCTTCCTACAAAACAAAGATTTTTGAGTATAACACAAACAAAACATTAACAACAAAAAACACTCCCAATATT
Source organism: Camelina sativa (assembly GCF_030686135.1). Lineage (NCBI taxonomy): Eukaryota > Viridiplantae > Streptophyta > Magnoliopsida > Brassicales > Brassicaceae > Camelina > Camelina sativa. The sequence goes on along the minus strand of NC_141896.1, from coordinate 27,961,313 downwards.
AATCTATCTATATACATGTCATAGTAAATTTCAGATCCATACTAAACCAAGTACAATAACCAGTCTAAACCAGAAATAACCAGAGATTTATCGTACAAGTATCAATTCTATCAAATGACAAAATTAGAGAAGCGTGAAGGATACGAAGTAGATCAAAAAGGGAAATTAGAATTGAAAAGTAACCAAAAATGCTTACTAATTAAGGACATTAATTATGGAAATAAAAAAAACTCTCTCCTACCATTAAGAAAAAAAAAACATTCGATAGGAGGGTCCAAATAACGACAGAACAGAATCACTCATCGGTTAACAGATTCTTCGTACTTATTGTTCCGCATTTATTATACATTATCAAATCAAAAACAGTACCGTTTTTGTTTTTTTGTTCGTCGATTAATATTTTCCAATTCGGTAAAACAAAAACAAAAATGATCAGATCTCTCTCACCTCTTGTTCAAGCTCTCAACTTCTTCATCTGTGACTTGTCCTCCAAACACCACTTTGCTGATTCCATCCGACGGCTGTGATTAATTCCCACAATTTCAAATCAAAATCAAATCCGTAGATAACGAAATTAACAAAATTGAGTGAAATTAGTAATAAATAGTTTAATCCAACGGCTGAGATTGTTTTCTCCCAATTTCAATATTTGAAAAAATAAAAAAATATATATCAGAAACGAATCAAAAACATTCAAACTTGTAGATGGCAAAATTAGTAGTAAATTGTAAAAAGAAATCAATCCGATGGCTGAGACCATTCGAAACTAACTGAATTAGGTTTAAGGTACCTGATGCGATCTAGCGGCGGAGCAAGCGGGAGACTCAAACGGTTGATTCTCCGGCCAAGTTAGTAGATCCGCCGTCGACATGTGTGGTTTCCTGACCGGTGTGTTTTTCTCCATCTTTCTTCTTCTCCACCAAGACAAAAACTCCCAAGAAAAAAGAAAGAGAAAGCTTCGATTGCAACAACAATGGTGATCGAGTAAAAAAAAACACAAGGAAGCGTATGTATAGAGAGAGAGAGAGAGAGAGAGGAGAAAAGAGTGGAGTGGTAGCTACTCTTCTTCTATTTCAAAAGCCTTTTTTTAAAAAAAATGGTTTTTTTAAATTACTCTGTTTAATATACACTGTGACACAGAGGATTATTAACTCTTGTCTTTGTAACCTTACTGGTGGAATATTTGAATCAAGTATCGCCTTTGATCTTATTGGATTACTTTTTTATAAATTAAAAATAATTTTTAAAAAATACTTTAAATTATTCTATTGGCCTGTGATGGACCTCTTTTGTGTTTTAAACATGTGTCGCTTTTAGTTGGAGAATTCACCTACTGTAGCCGGTTTTGCTTCTTTTAAATATTTTTGGATTGTTTTGTTTGTTTTCGGGTATCACCAAATTACCCTTAGAGATAAAGATTCGTTGACGGTTATCTTTCTTTAATTAATTTACTTGGATTATGTACAACCTCAATTCCATGCGTAAAGAAACTTCTAAAAATGTTATTTTAATATTTATTATAGGGGATGTTGCAGTTTTAGTACATTTTTGGGAAGTTATTAAGAAATAAGTACGTTTACTATTTAAAATAAAAAAAATGGATGGTGAGAGAGAAAGAGGGTGAGAGAGAAGGGTGTGTATGAGTTTGGTGAGACCGTAAGAGATAGACACAGAGGGTGTGAGTATGTTTGTAGTGGAGAAAAGAGTAGGTAGAAATTACTTTTAGGGGTTTCTATTAGAGTGTATGAGGGAAATGTCTCGAAGACTCAAAATAGTAGAAGTGAGCGTTATTTTGGGCTTGAAATAACGAAGGCCCATGAAATTATAGAAGCCCGTAGCGAGAATGTGAAGTGATGTATTGCCGGAAGGTTCAAGTCAACCTCAACCTATGGGGACGGTGTGCAAGATTTTCGTCATTAAGATGTTTGAAGGATCTCGTTGAAAGGATTCGTGAGATGTACAGAGGTGTTAGCTCAACATGTGCTGTAGGCTTAAGCTATATGTTTGAGGACAGACTAGCTCAGTTGAACGGTTTTGCTACTGCACCAACAGTAATTAGGGGCGATAGAGAGTTCAGGTGTTTCAAATCGCTTAGTCTGGCAGATAAAAGCATAAATCTATTTGTTTGTTTCAGAGAAATGGGTGGACAGATTAGTGGTTTGGTAGTTGAGAATGTTGTGGGTGGTGAGGTTTCAGGGCTACTTCAACCTTCAAATTCAAGTGCTGCTGTACAGACGGTAGTTGAACATGGGCAATCTTCAAAAGGTTTAGCTGAAGTAGGATACTTTGCAGGGCTTATATCAGCCGTGAGTGAGCAAAATCATGGAGTAGCAGAAGAGAGTGTAAGGACTGATTTGAGAGTTCGAAATCAGGATATAGGGAACGTTTCAGGAGTAGGAGATTTAAGTGATGACGTCCTACTTAGACATGTAGAGGAAATTGAGAATGTCATAAGAGGATGTGATGAAGTTCGTTGTTCCCCACTGAGTGATGATATGTTGCTGAAATATGTGGAAGTAGTTGATGATAGCCTGTTGATTGTCGAATCAGGTGTTGGATTAGTTCATGAAAACAGGGATAGTGGAGAGGACAGTAGGGAAGCGACATAATCTGATTATAGCACTTATGGAGGGAGTGAACAGGCGGAGGATGAAGTTGTTTACCATACAGATGGTGGGGAAGACTTGACAATGGTAGTTGGGACATAAACATGTATAAATGAGGATTATGAAGACAACAACGATGATGATCTTGTTGACCAACCGAGAAAGCGGAAAAGGAAGAGAACATTAGGGGTGGGGAGAGGAAATGGAGAAAAAAGAGATGAGATGAGGGAGCTTAGGGAGAGTTTTGAGAAGGGGATAACTATGACATATATTTATGGATATGAGGACCTTGATCCTATGTTTGGGGATGATGAGTTGGACACGAAGGCACAACATGTGGACTTGACTAAAGAGGACGACGATATGTATGTCGGGAGGACATTTGCTAACATGGAGGAATACAGAGTTGCCTTGTCTATATATGCCATCAATCGTGTTTTCCGGTTCAAATTTACAAGGTACGAGAAGGAATGCTTGGTTACTGAATGTTATAATAAAAAAAGTTGTGACTGGGGAGTGTACGCTCACCAAGTAGGTGATACAGAGGAGTATGAGGTGAGAAAGGCAAAGCTGGAACATTCATGTGATGTCCAGACGCGGAGCAAGTTTTCTAAGCACGCCACGTCATGAGTAATAGCAGCATTACTTAGAGCAAAGTATGCAAAGGCATATTGTGTTCCACGAGCGAGGGACTTGCCAGATTGTGTTTTGGATGAGCACAACGTCCGAATAAACTACTCAAAGGCTTGGAGAGCGAAAGAATTGGCAGTTGTGACTGCACACGACACTGAGGAGAACAGATATCTATTGTTGCATGTGTATCTGCATCTCGTTCAACTTGTCAATCCAGGAACAGTTTACAAGTTGGAAACAAAGGAAGATAAGGTTGGTGAAGATAGGTTCAAGTAGGTTTTTTAGCTTTGGGAGCTAGTGTGAAGGGTCTATCATATGTAAGGTGGGTTGTGGTGGTTGACGGAACACACCTCTTTGGAAAGTATTGGGGGTGTCTGCTAACAGCAAGTTGTCAAGACGCAAATTTCCAGATCTTCCCTGTTGCTTTCGGTGTAGTGGACAGTGAGAACGATGATTCATGGACATGGTTTATGACACAGTTGGGTGGAATAGTGAAGGATGGGGCGGATTTGACATTTGTTTCTGATCGCTGTCAGTCCATATTGAAAGCTATTTTGGATGTGTTCCCAGAGGCACATCACGGGGCGTGCTTAGTACACATCAGAAGGAATGTGAAAGCAAAATACTTTTAAAAAAGTGGATTACCTTCACTTGTATGGAGAGCAGGCAACATGTATGGAGAGCAGGCAACATGTATAGAGTGAAGGATTTCGAGGCTGAGTATGATAGAATAAAACGAAGGAACATAGGGTGCTGGAATTTCTTGGAAGAAATAGGGGTTGAGAACTGGAGCAGGGCGCATTTTAAAGGAGAGAGATTTAATTTGATGTCGTCAAATACTGCAGAGTAATTGAACAACGCTCTAACTCCTGCAAGGGGTAGCCCTGTGCTAGCTTTGTTAGAGTTTATAAGGAAAATGCTAGCTAGGTGGTTTGAGGCGAGGAGGAAAAAATAGCAAGAGCGGTTGGTGATATTCCAATAGTAGTTGAAAGGGAGCTATGAAAGCGTTCAAGGGAGGATTAGGTATGACCGTGTTGGCTGTAGGAATGTCGGAATTTGAGGTGATTACAAAGGAAGGGGGTCAGTTCGTTGTATCATTGCAAGACAAAACCTGCACCTGTTTGGAATTTCAAAAAATAAAACTACCCTGCACTCACGCTATGGCTGCAGCTCATGATAGGGGTTTGGAGTACAGGACTCTTGTGGGAGAGATGCACAAGATATCAATATGGTCTCCAACAGTGGAAGCAGCTATACTACCTGTGCAAGATCCAACATAAGTGATGGTCCCTGACGAAATAAGGGCTTTGTGTTTGATCCCACCAAAATCGAAAAGACCTCCTGGTAGGCTACCTAAGCTGCGTATACATTCTGCAGGGGAGTATGAGGTACGCCACATATGCTTACTGTATGTATCAACTAATTCGAAAGATATGAACATGTCTAACCTGAGTAATTGTAGGGTAATAACAAGTCAAAGCAACCAAATAAATGTGGATGGTGTGGCGGGTTTGGGCACAACCGGGTTACATGTTCAAACCCACTTGGTTGAGGAAAGTATTGTCTTTTTGGAGTATTAATGGTTGAGGAAAGTATTGTCTTTTTGGAGTATTAATGGTATATAGCCGTGTGTATGTGGAGTTTGCTGTAGAAAGTACAATTATTTTGGCGTAGACATCATTGTGAAATCAGGAGAGCTCCAGATTTCAGAGTAATGTGTACTTCCGTATGAGTGTTGTAATTTTTTTGTTGGAAATATACGGATCCTGTACTAATATGTGAATCTTTTGTAATCAAACTAAATATGTGAAATATTGTTGTTTTTTTTTTCAATCAAAAGCGATGCTTGTGAGTACTTTCCAGGGGTGTTAGTGTTAAGAAATATAACTTATGTTGTCTGTATAGATAAGAAGACCATCCAGCATTTAGATGTGCTTAAGTTGAGCTGATAACAATGTGCATCTTGTTTTAATATCAGTTCACTAGTTTTGACATTGTGGAAATAATACTCGGGATGATACTCAGATAGAAGTAAAGCTTACAATGCATAGTAGGCTATGTGGTATGAACAGCTAATATTATGGATGGATCTAAGGCATGAAAACGCCTGGATGAATAAATGAAGACCATCCATATATAATACTTGGTGTACATTGATAGACATGAGGACAATCCAGATATAATGTGCATCTTGTTTTAATTTCAGTTCACTAGTTTTCACACTGTCGAAATAAATCTGTGGATGATACTCAGATATAAGTACAACTTATAATGCATAGAACACATTGTAGGCTATGTGCTATGAACAGCTAATATACTGGATGGATTCATAGATCCGCCATCCAAATATAATACATCTGGACAGATTAGTAGATAACCATCCAGATATCAGTCTGGCGATTGGTTTAGAACAATCCAGATTAATATATGATAACAATGTGTATCTTGTTTTTATTTCAGTTCACTAGTTTTTCCAAATATAATATTTGGTGTACACTGATAGAGATGAGGATAGTACCTACCTAATGGCTCTTACTATGTGAACTTCTATGTTAAGTCTCGATCATAAATTAAAATGATGCACCTGATCATAAAAACAAAGAGTCTTGCAAACTTTTATATTTTATGAACCAACATTAAAGTTGTTAAGCTGAAAATACATAATTGAACATAATTTCATCTGTTTTTAAATGCCGAGATACACAAAATAAGGGGATTGGAGGATCAACCACTAGTAATATTACATAATAACCGGAAGCAACTAAAAAAAAAAAATAGCATAACAAAGCATTACAACCCATGAGAAGGAGTTATATATTTCAGACAGATACTTATTGGAAAGGGGCAGCATGCAAACTAAATCAGCTCTGAAACCTTATTCGCCAACCACCAAATGTAGCAATTCAGGCACATAATATCATAGTCATGATACAGCATTCCAAAGTGGCCGAATTCCAAGCAACAGAGAAGAGCACAGTCAGGGTTTGGTATCGTTCGGCAATCGGGATATTTGAAAGTTTTCCCGAATGAGTGACTGTACGGTGTATCAAATTTTAGTAATTCCCGGATCAATCCCTCCCCGCAAGTCTGTACACCATCACACAATAGCGGATGGTGGTTCGATCCAAACAGATGTAGGTAATGGACGGCCATGTCTTCTTTCCCGTTGCAAATTGAGAGCATAGCACAAGCAAGTGTGGCATCTTCGGCTTCAGGAACGTGTTGGCTAAGCAAGTGTGGCATCCTCGTTCCCTTTCTACAGCGGTAACCCTTAACCCTTCGTGGTAGTTTGCTATCTTGTTCCTGGCTTTGAGACATCTCTCGAAGAAGGGAGGGTATCTTCCTGGTCCAGCGAGACGACCAGATGTGTGATAGGATGTATAGATGAAAGGAGGAAAATTACATATTGAGTATATAGACGCCTCCTTTAGGATATCGGCTCTATAGACGAGTTTCTTACCTCTCTGGCCAGACTTCAATATTGGAGCGAGCAACTTGATGGCATCTTTGGCAATCCTTTTTACAATATTGGCGAAAATATCGTCGGGTAGATCTGGCAATGGCAAAGATGGAATATAGTGGGTCATTCAAGATTATTTTCAGTTTGGAGAGTTTTTGGGGATGGGGGACGGTAATGGAAGTTGGTTAACCCTATAATTTTCAGGGTAAATTTCTACACACACTATATACAATAGGGAAATTATTAAAAAATATGCGGGTGACGATAATACAAGTGGGTGAGCAGATATCAATTAATGTGCTGTTCAATGGTGCAACAGTACTGAATAATCCCTGCACAATTAGGCTACTCTGTCAATACTTTTGAAATATTATGTTTTTCTTATATTGTTTTTTCTCGTTATGTTATTGGAACTTAATATCTGTACGGATTAAACCATAATCCTGTAGGAGTGGTGTATCAACACATTAAAGTCCCTCTTATTGATGATCTCACTTCTATTCTCCCCAACCAATTAAAATATTATTGGTTTCTATATATTCAAATATTACAGATTTATTTCTGTCCAGCGTACAATAGTCCCCCCTCTAATGTTTTTTGCTTGTGACTACTTACCATAACACTCTATATCTCGTGCAAATAACACATTAAAATGTTAATTATTTATGATCTCACTTGAATTCCCCCAACCAATTAAAATAGAACTATTATTGCTATCTCTATATATAAATGTGTGTTCGTTTTCTGTAAACTATTACCTCACAACGAAAAACTCGAATTCTACAATTCTCTGCAACACTATGTTTGCTTGACCACCCAAGATGCCGGAACTGCCAGAAGATGTTTTCATAAAAGTCGTTTCCCTTGCTGCACAAGATCGATGGTGGTCTCTTGGTCCTATATTGAGAGCTGGTCATAGAGGAAAAAAGGTTGTCTACAGTAAGGAAGTTCTAAAGACAACTGCTATATATTTCATATGTACTGATCCATCACAAATCAACACATCCAATGCCCCTGATGGTGGCCTCCAAATGGAAGGGCGGTATAGGCGTTTCTTCGTCAGATGCTTTGATGCTGGGAATCCGATTGCCACTTACTATGAAGGACTAAGGGTTGTGGCCGAGGATAGAGATATCCAGCGTGGGATTGATATTCTCAGTCGTATTGTCCCATGCAATGTTGATGCCACCCTTGCATGTGGGGTCCTAAGCATTTGTCAAGGAAATGAGGATATGACCGTCCATTACCTTCAGCTGTTTGATGCACATCATTATCCTCTGCTGTCGCAGGGTGTCAGGCGTACCGGTTAGGATTTCAGTTATAAATTATCTTGTTATAACACGGCGCGGAGTAACTCATACACAGCCTCCCATCTCTATCCTAACAGTCCATTTCTCCTTTCCCCCGCTTGTGCTGTGATGTGTTGTTTGTATTTCGGTCTCCATTCTCTCCGCTATGGAGACTATGACATCGACTGCAAGCATTGTTACCTTTGGTGGTTGTCCCTAAAAATCGCTGAGATCCTTTAGGGTCTGCAGCTTGTTTCAGTATTACCTTCTCAGGTCGTGACTCATCTTTTTGTTTAATATTTTTAAATTATTTTCCCTTTTTAGGCGATTATCTATTTTCATTGATGTATGGCCCCTTAATTTGTCTTTATTTATTTTCCCTGTATTGTAAGCTGTTTTCCACATGTATGATAGACTTGTTGTAATTTGGTATCGTCCATTTAATAGAAATATTATTAACTAATCTCTCTTCCTGTAGTGAGTGTTTATTTTTTGCATTTTTCAACCCTTTAAGATATGTACACAATCTCACCCATATCTTTAGGTAACTTAATATGTTTAGTTTCATGTTTTAACACGTCTTTACGTATAACCAAAAAAGGGACATCAATTTTTAAACCTATCGACGTCCAACTACTAAAAATATCTCTGAACCATGATTAGACTGATTGAGAGTGTTGGAGATTGCTTTAGATATTTTGATAGGCTATGTAAGGCTTTTAAACACTTTATTGATTCACCCTTTTATTACCGTTTCTCACGTTGGGCTCTGTTCCACAAACAGATCCTTGTAATATTTTTTAAATAACATAAATAAATGACAATTAAACCAGCAGTTTGATTCCGTGTCATTAGTCTACTAAAGGGGTCGTTTTGATGCGCTTTCTATGTGGGGTTATTGAACTCCAGAAGTAATAAGTGCCACCCCCACTTGCCGTAACTCTTATTCCAAGATTCCCAAATTGACATGAAAATGGGAATTAGACATATCAAATATTGTTTTATTAAATAAATTTTCACTCATTTACACTTCAAGTAACTCACAAACATGTAGAGAAGCATCAAAAATATAACATTCCTCACAATAATAAGCTTCATCGTGAAAAGCTGAACAGTCTGGAATGCTTAGTACATTTGTTGAAGGAAATTGCCACAACGGACCAAATGTTTCTTGTAGAAATGGATCAAAACAAATCAAATTATCAATAAGTTTTTCACACATATCCTCTAAAACAATAGAGTAAATTTCATGATAACGGATACCAGAAAATCTCTCTAAAATTTCTTCAAAAACAGCTCCAGCTACATCCCCCCTACCGGCACACATTTGAAACATTGCATATGCTATAGTTGCATCTCCATTAGTTGGGACAAGTTGATCTAGCAGTGACAACACTCCAAATACATCTTCGGATCGTGTTATCAGCCTTAGTGACTCAAAATACATAGCATCTTCATTCTCAAAATGCACACAACGAATGAAAAAATTTCTCCAATTACCTTCAAAAATGTTTGTCATCGGGTTAAGACACACAGGTGAGATGTTTGATGTTTGTAATACTTCCCTCGACAAAGTAATATCCCTCCCACGTTTGTTACTCCTAATGAAGGGACCTAGGTAATTGCAATCTTCATCCCCAAGCTTCTACAATATTATAAGGAAAAGATCATCCGGTAAATCTTCTATTGACATTTTCCTCCAATGTTTTTTTATAAAAAAGTTTTACTAATATGGACATCTACTCCTGTTTGGGTCATATCTATAGACAACACTCTTCCCATTAAGTTTTTCATTAAATTATTAATTTATACATCTAACACCACCTCTCTCCCAGCAACTATCATTCCCTTTTAAATATTTTAATATACATTCCATTTTATTCATAGTTTACTCTCTGGATTGTTTTAAAATAATGCGTACAGATGTATATCTGTACATTTTCATAAGTGGTGGAATAAAATTGTATACATGTTACCAAAGTTCACTATTTTTTTAGGAGAATACTTAACTAAACAAACATCTTGCTGGAGAAATGTACAGATTTCTCTCTAGAGTGTTCTAAAATAAACGCCAGATTGATATCTAGAAGGTTAGCTACTAATCTGTACAGGGCCTCGTTGTACATAAATAAGCATGTACGGACCAATATCTATATTGATCCTACTTAAGAAGACATACTACATTGTACAGATAGAATGCATCTCTGGATGGTTATCTATTAATCCGTACAGATGTATATCTGTACACTTCCACAACTGGTGGAATAAAATTATATACATGTTACCAAAGTTCACTATTTTTTGAGGAGACTATTTCACTTAACAAATATCTTGCTGGAGAAATGTACAGATTTCTCTCTGGAGTGTTCTAAAACAAACGCCAGATTGATATCTAGAAGGTCATCTACTAATCTGTACAGGGCCTCGTTGTACAGAAATAAGCCTGTACTGACCAATATATGTACAAATCCTGCTTAAGAAGACATAATACGTTGTACAGAGAGAAAGCTGAACCAAATTAACATTAGATTTTACACAAAATTAGCAGAACCACTGCTAATACCGTACATCAGTCCAAAAGATGTTACAGAAAGTAGCTAGAAATAGATAAGTTGAAAATATGATTATGGCACATAAGTGAGAACATTATTTTTGGTCACCCTAATACATGAGCTAGGCCGCATAATCGTCTTCGCCTTCAACAAATGTGATATAGGAGTCTATTGCGTATGAATGCCTAATATGTACAACATCATCGTCAGTGAGGGCTGCCATGTATGACATATCCATCCCGAATAAATGCATTTCCAGGAATTTAACGGAAACAGGACCACAGTCGCCGTCTCCTTTGTTGTCGTATAACCCACAGGAACGAGAGCAGGTAAAAGGGTCAGTAGTCAGATTTGCAGTCAATTCCGGTTTGTTCCATCTTTTCAACAGCCAAGGGATACATTCTACAACCGGCCGCATCTGGAAACGACCACGTCATCACCAAAAGGTTCAATGAATGGATCAAGGATCTCCATAGTTTGATGCTTCAAATTAATGACCAATCTTACCTAGTGAGTACGTCCCCAGTTCATGGGGACGTAAATAACATCAACATTAGTGAGAAATCCGGACTTCATTAGTTTGCCACTGGACCTGCCTGTGATATAAGCCTTGATGCTTGGCCCCCAGTTGTAATTGTCTTTGTCTTCACAATTGCAAAAGTCCTGATGATGGGTGACTAGTAAGTCCAGAAACCATGTTTCTAGGAAAACAAACCGCTTTGCTGCAAAAGCTTGCGCTCTGCGTCGTAGAATCATAGACGTGAGGACCTGCATATGCTGTAATACAAAACAGTTAAAGTTAACAGAGAATGCCACGAAAAATTGGAAGCAAATAATAAAAACTAATATTATAAAATGGTCACCTCTGTGGTGATCCATTTGTCCTTCGTTGCAATGTCAAGGACGTGGCTGTTGGATAGTTTATGACTAGTGCAAACGGTGTAGGACCTAGGAAGTTTGAAACGTATTAGTATGGATATTTATGAAAGAGTCAACAACAAGGAGGTTTCATTCAAAATGTGAGTATCCAAGAACTTAATGATCCTTAGCCTCTTCTAGCAGTTCCTTCCATCTCTGAAACTCAAATTTGTCACCCCCAGCATGTGGGGTGTAGGCTGGTTTCTTCTTGAGGCTACTAAAGAGAGCCCTGATTCTAGGGTCTACCGTGAATTCTCATCATCCAGGAATCGAGATCGTCTTGGAATTCGCTTTGGTGGAACAGGCTGGCGAGGTTTTGTTGTTTGATGAACGAATTAAGCCGGACTAATTGCGACCATAGCTGAGAGGTTATGGTTATTGGACACATCTTCAGAAGTGCTCCGTCGTTGGAATTGACCGCAACCTGTATTAGATGAGAGCAGTCATATATGCTGTCTTCAACAACTTGGTCCATAAACTTATTAGTCTCATCGGCCTCATCACGAGACTGAGGGTTTGGTTCAGCTTCCTAGACATAGTTAGTAAGAATGTTAGCAAAATGAGCGCACCTTAAAGAAACAAAATAGTACAAAGAACCTACCTCTACTCTCGCATGATCGCCAGTAGTAAATACGTTGGTTGGATTTTGTTTAGTTCCATCCGTGCCCTGTGGAATCAAATATTAAGGTCTCCATGAAATTTGGAATGCGAGAAAAAAGAATTAATTTAAAACTAACTGAGAAGAGTGCTCCCCCATCTGTACACTGATTTCTTTGGCAAGACCATACATTTCCCAACTTTCATCACCAACAAACCGTCTAGAGGAAGGCTGAGGTTCACCAAGTAGAGAAGATGTTCCAGCTTTCTGTCTACCATTGGGAGGTTGTTTGGGTGTTCCCCTACCATCAGGGTTTGTTTCCAATCCCTTACAGTAATTCCCGAGAGGATCATGGACAGAGGCTGGAGATTTGCCCACTAAACCTAGAAGCTCCTTCATGTCAGCGTATATATTCTTGCGTTGACTCTCTAGCTGGGTAACAACCCAATTATTTAAGAGGTTGATATCAGAGTTGGTGACATACTGTTGCGGTGACAATGGCCTACAATTATCACCTAAAGAAGAAGCATGGTTTTGAGGGGGTTTGGCTCCAGTTTTTCTTCTTTCCAAAGGAGGTTTAGAAACTTCCTTTGCTTTGCTAGCAGACCGCGTAAAAGGTTTTCGCCCAACAGGTACATGTTTAATTTTTTGCTTCTTCATGGGAGGATCAAGCGGTGTAACATCTTCAACATCAAAGTCTACATCATCATATTCTCTACTCGGCAGATCCCAAACAGGCTACTGAGTAGGAATGAACTTATGGTTTTGGGATATCAAAGACATAATCATGTCCACCTGAGGATCACTCTCCTCGTCATCCCAAGATATATCGGCTTCGTTAATGTCTCTTGCATGGAATATAGTGTATTGCACAGACAACTAGCAAAAGTTGAAAACGTATGGTTAATAATTGATTTAAAACATTATGAATCTGAAGAATATCAGTATTACAAACTCACCATCGGAGATAATTCAGCATCGTTTACATCAGACTTGCGAGAAGGATAATGTAATATTGAGCCTGAAGACCTTTGCATGAAGTTTCTAAAATCCATTGGTTCCTTCAACTTACAACATATGGTAGGAATATAATTAAGCACTTGCATTTGGAGAGTAAGTGGGAACCCATAGCAGAGAGATGTTTGTTGGGAGAGCCTTCTCTTGAGTTCACCAAAAGGGTCATCCTTCCCAAACACAGGACCAAACCGGGACAAAGTCTCCTTGAAAGACAGGCGACCCCACGGGTAAGATAGGTAGAATTCCGTGTCATCCAACATCTCTACATAATCTTCAGAGACACGACCAGAGTTAGTATTGGTACACACAATGACACCGTCAACAATGACAATCAAAGCAAGACTAATCCTTTTCCAGTGACTGAATCATTTTTTAGGATCAGCCATCATATCCCCTTTCAACACCTCCAACACATCCTTGACTGTTACAATCAATTTATATCCAAAAAGGCTGATCCAGATAGACGAGCAAGATGGATCTTGGTGGTCCTCGACTACATCTCCGGAGGCTATGGCCCACAATTCAAACCAGTGGTTATGTGGAACTCACAGAGTGAGAAGCGGATTGGAAAACCTCCATACGCAAACCACAATTCGTGTTTCTTCTTGGTAACCAATTGAAGAGCAAGCATACCGTGTATAAGTTGGCCGAGTGGGGACACCTAGCGACTGGGAGATCAAAACGTTTGCCAAATTGGGACCCCTTAATCTGATCCTAAGTCCAGTTCCTTTAAGGACTTCAACCAAAACCCCTAAGTGCTCTAGTTTTGAATGAATGTTCAGGCGACATCCCTCAGGTAAGCCATCTATCGGAAACAGACGAGAAGGGAGACTTGGAATAGGATTAGTTGGATCCTCTTTCGACTCTGTTCAGATGAAAAATACTCGGAATTAAAACACGCAGAATATAAACCACAAACGAATCTACTAATAAAACCAAACCAATCGACGAGAATTATTACCCGTTTTAGAGATCTTTTCTGTCTTCGTATGAGTGGGAGATCTGAAAGAGACGGTCTGAGGGGTCTTCTTCATCAGGTTTTGACTTGGGGTAGGATTAGTTGGATCCTCTTTCGACTCTGATCACACAAAAAATACTGGGAATTAACACATGCAGAATATTAACCACAAACGTACTAAATCTACTACTAAAACCAAACGACTCGAATCTACAAATAAAACCACCCCAATCGACGAGAATTATTACCAGTTTTAGAGATCTTCTCTTTCTTCGTATGGGTAGTCTTTTTTGTCGACTTATCCGCTTTCTTCTTCATCTGGTTTCGTACAAGACTGCAACTGTTTCGGAATTCGGTTGTCAACGAGACGGAGAAAGGTATTTCGAAGAGGTATTTGGATCGAATAGGTTTTTCAATTTAACAGTTGACTGATGAAGGCGGAGAGACTTTGGAAAGTCGCAGTTAGGCCTGGGCATTTGGGTGTTCGGGTCGGGGTCAGGTCCGGGTAATTCGGGTTCGGGTTTTTTGGGTTTACTAATATAGGATCCGAACATGTGTTCATATAATTTCGGGTCGGGGTCAGGTTCGGTTCCTATGGGGTTCGGGTTATTTGGGTATTAACTTTAAGAAACCTGTAATGTATCCAAAATATATTCGGTTATGGATAGTACCTACTCGAACATATCCAAAGTACCCACAAAAACCTGAAATGTACCCACAAAACCCAAAAAACCTGAAATTTAATTGTACAAACAGTTGTATAATCTAACAAATTCAATAAGAAACAATGAACTAAATGAAACTGAGCATACCATATCTCGCAAACCAAATGAAATTGAGCATACCATATATACATATGCAATACAGTGATATCTTGTATACATGTGTTTGGGTATAAACAGATACTCATGGGTTATCGGGTTCGGTTTGGGTAATACTCGATACCTGTGGTTATTTAAAAACCGATTGATTATTTATACAGAATCGGTTTGGGTCGGGTTCGGGTATTTTTGGATCGGGTTTGGCTCGATTCCTCGGGTTCGGTTTATTTGCCTAGGCCTAATCGCAGTAATAGGTTTTACTGTTTAATGGCATATCTCGTAATACAATATGTAACGTATGGCAGTACAAACTTTAGTAATTTGCTACAGGACAATGTACAATAAAGTATGACTACGTTTGCTATATTAAATAGTAAATGTACTTATTTCTTAATAACTTTCCAAAAACGTACTAAAATTACAAATACCTCTTTATTATATTATTGTTTGGTTTGGTATCGGTTTATTCAGTTTCGCTATATAATAATTTTGAATTGAAGGTTTAAACTGATTTTTTTAGTGTAGTTTTGGTTTATTTTTATTTCTTCGTAGTGCTTTTGATATATTTCTGTAAAAATTAGTCCAAGTTTGATTCAGTTCAATAAGTTTGATTCAGTTCAATTTTTGTTAAATTTTGAATTTTCCCAAAAAAAAATATAGTATCTAGGAAAATTAGAAAATTTTGGTAAATTGATCGGTCCAACTTATCAAACAGAACCTCATCAGTAATCAATTAAAAACAAAAATCTGATCGGCTTTTGAAACCAAACTCCGATAAGATAGTTCCAGTTAGGTAAATTCGTTGAAACTTAGTTTGTTATAGAGTAAATCTTCTTATATTATTCATATAGAAGTTCTGTTAGGAAAAAGAAATATGTTTATAATAAGAACAATTTAAATATGAGTTTTTTTTTTTAAAACACAAACATATCATTTAGACCTTTTGGGATCTGACCATCGTCCAATTATCACACGATTAGTTGGTGAGCACATAAGGTTTAAAGGCAGATCATTAAAGAGCAGTGGGCTCTGAATAATGATAGTCAGTACAATTCAGTCTAGGGTGGTTTAATGCGGTGCAGGAAGGCCCTAGCGAGATGGAAAAGAGAGCATCCTACTAACTCACTGTCGCAAATTAACCTCCTGCTTAAGGAACTAGAAGAAGAGTCTACAAAGCAGTTCCCCAGTTTTTAACGTTTACGTCAAATTAAATGGGAGCTTACAACTGCGTTTAGGGAGGAAGAGATTTATTGGAGATCTAAGAGCCGAGAAACCTGGCTTCAGGCAGGGGATAAAAACACAGCTTTCTTCCACGGGACTGTGACGTATAGAAGACTCAAAAACAGGCTTAACTCACTCGTTGACAAGAATGGTTTTGAGTGTTTTGAGGAAGGCTCGAAAGGAAACATTGCTGCGGAGTATTTCACGGATCTGTTTAAAACCTCAAATCCTGATAGTTTTGATGAGCTTCTAGAGGGAATGGAGACAAGAGTTACAGAGGAGATGAATCAACGCCTCATGGCCTCAATTACAGCCCAGGAAATTAAGCAGGCTGCCTTCAACATCAAGGGTGATAGCGCCCCAGGAGCTGACGGATGGACAGGTGCTTTCTTTCGAAGGTATTGGTCAGTTGTTGGGCCTGACATTATCACAGAGGTCCAGGAGATTTTTGCCTCTGGTAGTTTGCCTCATGAATGGAATCATACTCAGATTTGCCTGATACCAAAGAAAGAAAATGCGAATAACATGATGGATATGCAGCCAATCAGTCTATGTTCGGTACTGTATCAAATTGTCTCCAAGGTCTTCTGTACACGTTTGAAAAGGTGCTTACCATCTCCGATTTCAGAAACTCAGGGTGCCTTTGTTTCGGGACGTCTCATCTCGGATAACATACTCATTGCACATGAAATTGTCCATGCACTCCGAACACATGCCAAGTTCAACTCAGAGTATATTGCGGTCAAAACAGATATGTCAAAAGCCTATGATAGGGTTGAGTGGAGGTTCCTTGAACAATTGCTTACCAAGATGGGTTTCCATGAGCAGTGGGTTAAATGGATTATGATGTGTGTTACCACGGTGACGTATTTGGTGTTAATCAATGGTAGTGCTTTTGGTTTTGTTAAACCAGAGAGGGGCATCAGACAAGGAGACCCTTTGTCGCCGTTTCTATTCATCCTATGTGCAGAAGCCCTCATTCATATTATGGAGAAACGGAGACTACAAGGGAAGCTCACTGGTTTCAGTTTTAATGAATCCTGCCCTGTGGTCCAACATTTATTATTTGCGGATGACAGTTTGCTTATATGTCGAGCAAAACAAGAAGAATGTGAAGAGCTTCTGCATTGTTTACATCAGTATGGGAAGGCATCCGGTCAGCAAATCAACTTTGCAAAGTCGGCTATTACCTTTGGAAGCAAGACGCCTGACATAGTTAAAACAGTTGTTAAACAAGTTCTTTGGGGATTAATGCTGAAGGCGGAGCAGGGTCTTATTTAGGATTGCCAGAATGCTTTAGCGGTTCTAAACAAGCCCTTCTTGCTTTTATTGGAGATAAGCTCAAAAAACGACTACATGGCTGGTATGCTAAATCTTTATCACTGGGAGGTAAGGAAGTATTGTTAAAGTCAGTGGCTATGGCACTTCCGGTGTATGCAATGTCATATTTCCAGTTAAGCAAGAACCTATGTAGGAAGATCACAAGTGCAATGTGTGAATTTTGGTGGAGCAATTGTCAAGGGCAAAGGAAGATTGCATGGGTTGCTTGGTCTAAGATGTGTAAGTCTAAGTCTGAGGGTGGTATGGGCTTTAAGGACCTGGGGGATTTCAATCAAGCTTTGCTTGCCAAACAGGCTTGGAGAATCCTCAATGACCCAAACTCGCTGTTAGCTCGCTTCTACAAAAGCATATATTTTCGAAAAACATCAGTTCTGACTTGTGGATCGGGCTCGCGGCCATCATATGCATGGAGAAGTCTACTGCATGGTCGCAATTTGTTAAAACAGGGCCTGTTGAAGATAATTGGGGATGGAGTGGATACCTTTGTTTGGAAGGAGAAATGGCTCTTTGAGAAGCACCCGAGAGCTCCATATAGATTACAGTCGTTTTTTAATGTGAATCTGCGAGTGTCAGAGCTGAAGACCCCAAACACTGGGCAGTGGGACGTGGACAAAATCAAGGAACAATTTCCTCCCTCAGATGCTCAACAGATTCTCGATATGACTATTGAGGAGACAAAGAAGGATAGATTTATCTGGCTTTATACGTCATCTGGAGCTTACACAGTCAAAAGCGGATATTGGTTAGCCCGTACATTACCATCTCTATATGTTGTTCGTCCAGAGAGTGCCGTGAAGGTTGAAGGTCTTCAGGCTAAAGTCTGTAACATTAAGACGGTGCCAAAAATCAAAACTTTCTTATGGAGAATGCTGTCTGGGGCTCTAGCGGTCTCTGAGAGATTGGCATCGAGAGGTCTACTGGTGGACTTGAGATGTGCGATATGTGGGTATCCGGAGGAGACAATATGCCACATGTTATTTACTTGCCCTGTAGCAAGACAGGTCTATGCGCTATCAAATGTTCCTTTGCCACAATATGGTTTCTCTGAACATGAGCTGATAAAGAACTGGGAGCATTTGATGGCATTGATACAGGAAGAGAGACTCCTTGAGGAGATATACAGATCAATCCCATGGCTTATGTGGGGCATTTGGAAACGGAGGAATAGTTTTGTCTTCCAAGACAAACAAGGCGATATAAGGGAAGTGGTGGCGAAGGCTTTTCAGGAATCAACTCAATGGATGGTAGCTCAATCAGATTCTCGTCATTAATCCCTGCACTGGGAGGGGCGATCACCAATCATAGAGGTGAATGGCGTAATCCGATGGTAGGAGTTACCAAGTGCAACATTAGTGTATCTTGGCATAATAACTCCACGCTGGCTGGTGGCGCATGGATTGCGAGGAATCATCAAGGTGAAGTGTTGTTTCATGCTAGACAGGCAATACAGGCTTCAGAATCACAGGTGCTATCTTTCTTGAGATGTTCTTTATGGGCAATTGAAGCACTGCAAAATCTACATGTGGAGCGGGATGAAGTGGTTTTGGATAATACTGCGGCTGTTGAAGCTATCAACAACCCACAGGAGTGGCCTCGCTATGGTTTTCTATTACGGGCTATCCAGGATCTATTGTCAACCTTCAATGGCTGGGAATGTCATCGAGTCGCGGGTTCAGCAAATAAAGTGGCAACGGCTATTGCAAACAGTGTCACACGTGATGGACGATTGCAATCGTACTTATCGCTTGGGGGTCCTTCTTAGTTACTTGACCAGGTGCGGAATGAAGCTGATGGTTAAGTGTTTCAATCCAATCACTCATTAGAGAGATAATTAGCTGTGGCTAATCATGCTGGCTGTTGGTCCCCTGTTTCAACTGGTGCACTTGGAGGGTCTTTTTGATCTCAGTAACAAGTGAGACCTGGTGGTTTTCTTTTTCTCTTTCATTTATCTCTTTTAGACCTTCCTATTTCCAGTTCTTAGTTGTAACACAATAATTTTCATTTTCTATCAGATGACAAAAAAAAAAAAAAAACATATCATTTTTTAGATTTAAAATCGAAAGAATTTCTAAAATGGTACTTTTAAAAGCTGTTCAATATAAAAAAAAGCTTAACTTGTTTGTTATGGGTAACTCATCTTGTAATGTTTTCTGTGTGTTCATAGTGTATATTCAAAGTAAATTGATTTTATCCAGTAAATATTTTATTATAAAATAACATGACTCACTAAGAAAGAAAAAAGCATTTTTAGCTGCTAAAACTAAAATAATGATTGGCATGTCTTGTTTCGGAAGGTTCGTACTACACCTTTTTTGTTTGTAATTTTTTTTTTCCAACGTAAGTATGTAAGGCTCGGTTACTCTACTCACGTGGGTATTCATCATGTTCAAAGCTAACTGTTCCAAACCCCTATTTTCAATACAGTTCATTTTGTTACTGACGTATTGTCATAGCTGCAACAGTTTCATCGTGGAGGCTAGAAACGAACATTGGGTAAACAATTCATTTTCTTATTGACGATTGATTTAATATAGTTGAACTTAAACAACGTAGAATTATAAATTGAATTGATTTGGTGGTTGAATTGTAACTCCCTGACCGCCACTTTTCAGTGGGCTTCATGTCCAATCCCAGTCTATGGGTCCACTTTCTTTAATGGACCTCACGTCTTTTCATTAGGCCCGTAAGTCCATCCATATCCGACGGCCGGTTTGCTACGTCCAGGAAGCTTTAAAGACTTGTTACCATCCCTATAAATCACCACATGATCTTTTCCTGTGTTTTGTCTTCACTCGCACAGTTCCGACAGTCACTTCCCGGAAGGTCACCCATCCTGAGACTCCTCCAACTAAAGCACGCTTAACTGTGGAGTTCTCTCAGGACCCTTTACCGAAAAGATAAGTGTACTTTGGTGACATAGGTGGCCAAATTAATTCTTTTAAACCTCACCGCAAGTCTCTGACACCGGGGTGTCACAATTCACCTCCACTAACAGATCGCAACGTCCTCGTTGCGCACCAAGACCGTCACCTCCTGACAGTGTGAGTCCACTCAACTCCACACTCGTCTGGATTCGGCTTTGATACCACTTGTCACACCCCACTCCCAAAATACACCAAAAAAAAGTACCAACTTGCGTAGCTAATGAAAGGACCGACCTTTTTTTTTAAATAATAAATAATAAATAAATTAATATAATAATTAAACTATAACTAGTGGTCCCATACCCACTAGCCACCTAACCACAATCACAATCAACAGCAGAAAACAATACCATTATCCAATAAATATCCAATAAATATAAATAACTAATATTCAAGACATAGCTGATATCCAAATAACCAATCATCAGAAAACATGGAACCAACGACCTAGCAATGTTTCTAATGACTCAACTCTAGCAACCTAGCAATGACAGACAACATCCAATCGAGTCCCTAGAACATCCTCCTCTTCATTGCCTTGATTCCACGATCACACTTTGCCTTTACTTGCACCACAAACACATATTGCAATGCATGAGTATTTTATAAACACTCAGAAAGGCAATCCTCCCATCTACTGGGCTATACACACAAGCAATAGAGTCATCTCTAACCATCAAACAACAGTCAACAAACAACAAACGACAAACCAGGACTCTGCATCGACCGATGCCAAGATGCATCGACCGACACCACATGGGGATGCATCGACCGACACAGAAGCTGCATCGACCGATGCAAGTTACACTTGCATCGACCGACACCCAATCTGCATCGACCGACGCATCCTCGACATAACAAGAAAACCCTAGAGTTTTACGCGCCGTCCTCGCACTTGCATCGACCGACGCAAGATATGCATCGACCGATGCAATGCCGAGCATCGCGTTTTTCCCGAAGCTTCTCGCCGGATCTTCGTTCTTACAATCACAAAACTCAATCCCAAGCCACAAGAAAGCTTCCTAACATCCATAGCAACGATCTAACAAGTCTAACATCACACAACAAGTAGATTAAAGAGTTCTCTAGCTTAGATAAGCCATGGTCCTGCACTTACCTTTGCCAAGATGAATCTGAACCTCAAATAAACACTAGAACACTCCTAGCAAGCTCCTACAACGTTCTAAGCCTCAGATCTCACCAGGAAACGCCACAAATCTCCCAAAATCCTAAAGAACGCTCAAGAACAGTTTTCTCTCTTTTCTTTCTCTCAAAATCGGCTACCCACGACTAATGAGACCAAAGAATGATTTCAGGGTTTTCCTTTCCCCTTTGCCCAAAACGCAGCGTTTAACTTAAGTCAAAACGCAGAAACTTGAACCTGCATCGACCGACGCAATATCTGCATCGACCAATGCAACTCCCAAACCGGGATTTCGGTTCACGGATGTTACAATTCCCCCCCCCCCCCCCACCAATCTAGATTCGTCCTTGAATCTCGAACAACCATCAGCCAAGGACTCACGTGCAACCGGCTCCACGGCCCACACTCCTCCGACCGATCTACAGAAGGTCACCTCTAGGCGATAGACTCACGCTCCAGGCGTCATTTGCTCTCGACTTTTGGACTTTCCTTTACTCATAGGCCTAAACCTTGAGTTTTTATTGGCTCCTCATCAGACCTAAGTCTGCATGCCAAATGTTGGCTCCTCATCAGGCCTAAAGCCCGCATGCCATAATATATAAGGAAAAATCCAAACTCGTCTCTCGGGTTGCCACCCTACAGCGCGCCCTCGGATCGTCATCCGAAGTCGATATACCAACCATATTCCCAAGTCACAAAGTCTCTGAATATGGCAGTACTTGGAGAATCTAAGTCCTCCAAGAGTCGCGAGCAAACAATTCTGAACACGTCTGAGTCCTATCCCTATCTAGGTTTCCTTCCCGTGGCTCGCGTAAAACATCTCAGTGTCCTACCAACCACATATCCCCTCACTGGAATACCTCATGATCACACAAGGATCATATACATGCCATAAGGGACGCCACAAAGGCCAAACAAAATGTCCTAAAGAGGACCGCCACCAAGGCCAAACAAAATGTCCTAAAGAGGACCGCCACCAAGGCCAAACAAATTTCCTAAACAGGACCGCCACCAAGGCCAAACAAATGTTCTAAACAGGACCGCCACCAAGGCCAAACAAATGTCCTAAACAGGACCACCACCAAGGCCACTCGTTCCAAAGGACCATCACAAAGACCATTTGTCCCGAAAGACCGCCTAAACAGGCACTCTGGCTAAACAGCCCGCCACAAAGGCCATGCAGTTGGCTAAACAGCCCGCCACAAAGGCCACACAATGGCTAAACAGCCCGCCACAAAGGCCACACACGGCTAAACAGCCCGCCACAAAGGCCACACAATGTCTAAAAGACCGCCACACACGGGCACACTGACTCGAAAGTCCGCCACTAAGGCCACACAAGCCCCTCCAAGGCTCTCCCCGTTAAAATGGACAAATTCTAACTCCCGTAAAACTTTCCATATTTAGCACTTTCCATCTTTGAAAACTTCCCACTTTTGGAAACCTCTATTTCAGGAAACTTTCCTCCAAAACCCCGCCTCACGGAAACTTTGTACCCCGAGCACCACCTCATCTTGTTACTGAGTCGCACAACCAACCATCCCAAGCGACCGAGTAACAAGAGAGATGGGCTGGAATACTCCATTCCCGCTCCAGCCATGGATTACAAATGGGACCAAGCTAGACAAGTTCAAGTCGCGGCTTGCTTCTCATACCACTTCTTAAACCTTACCTTCATTTTCGCCTTAGGCTCCCAAGTCTGCTCCTCAACACCATCACAGTCCCACAGGACTCTCATCAAAGAAAACTTCTTCTTCCGAAGTTCCTTGATCCTCCTCCCGAGAACCCTCACTGGTCTCGCCTCCAAAGTCATGTTAGGCTGAAGATCTTCAGGAGTCTTAGCCAACACCTGCTCCCCCTCACGGAGACACTTCCGCAACATAGACACATGGAAAAACTTATGGAACGCACGCATAACCTCAGGTAACTCCAGTCTATATGCCACTGGTCCAACTCGCTCAATCACTCTGAACAGACCCATATACCTCGGACTCAACTTAGTCTTAGTCAATGACCTGTTCGGATCCCGCAACATGGCCATCTTGAGGTACACTCTGTCTCCTACCTGAAACTCAAGATCTCTCTTCCACCTATCAGCATAATTCCTCTGTCTATCTTGAGTCTCCTTCATGTTCAGCTTGAGAATCTCAATCTTCTCTGAGGTCTCCTGAACAAAATCTGCCCCGAACATGCTCCTCTCCCCCACCTTAGTCCAACATAATGGTGTACGACATGGCCTCCTATACAAAGCTTCATAAGGAGCCATCTTAATACTCGTCTGATAACTGTTGTTGTAAGCAAACTCTACCAGGTTCAGGTGATCTGCCCAATGGCCACCCCAATCCAACACACACATCCTCAGCAAATCCTCCAGCGTCTGGATCGTCCTCTCAGACTGTCCATCTGTTTGGGGATGATAAGTTGTACTCATATGCACCTTAGTGCCCATCTCTGCATGAAATGCCTTACAGAACACCGAAGTGAACTTAGAATCCCTGTAAGACAAAATGCTCGCTGGCACCCCATGCAATCTGACTATCTCTCTCACATACTTCTTAGCCAAGACCGCTGCTCCATCAGTCTTCTTAATGGCCAGAAAATGTGCTGACTTAGTCAACCGGTCCACAATGACCCAAATAGCATCAAAGGTCTGTGACACTGGCAATCCTACCACAAAGTCCATGGTGATCATATCCCACTTCCACTCAGAAATGGGTAAACTCTTCAGCAAACCGCCAGGAACCTGATGCTCAGCCTTCACTAGCTGACACACATCGCCAGGAACCTGATGCTCGAGACCCAAGTAGCTACATCTTTCTTCATCCCGACCCAGTGATAGTACTTCTTGAGATCACGGTACATCTTAGTCGCTCCTGGATGAATAGAAAACCTGCTCGCATGAGCCTCTCTCAGGATCTCCTGTCTCAACTTTTCGTCCTTGGGCACACAAACTCGACCATGCACCAAGATAATACCATTATCTGAGACCTGATACTCTGAATCGACATCCTTTGAGGTATTCACCAGCCCCAAATTCTTCTCTAGTGCCAACCGCACCCTAGTCAGAAGATATGCTCTACCAACTGCTTCCAAACCCAACGGTTCCTGTCAAACAGCACACAAGCTCAAAGCACTGATCTCTCCTACCAGAGACTTCATCTCCTGCTCCTGTAGTAACCTGCCAAACCAAGGAAACTCCTGATCTCCGTGGCATTCTGCAGTCTAGACCAATCCCTGATATCCCGAATCTTCTCCGGATCTATAGAAACTCCCTCTGCAGAAACAATGTGACCCAGAAAACCCATCTCATGCTGCCAAAAACTGCACTTGCTCAACTTAGCAAACAACTTCTGCTCCCGCAGCTTCTCTAGAACTGCCCTCAAATACACTGCATGCTCTTCAGGACTCTTAGAAAATACTAGAATATCGTCGATGAGGATGATGACAGACACGTCCAGAAACTCCTGAAACACGCTGTTCATCAACCTCATAAACGCTGCTGGTGCATTAGTTAACCCAAAAGGCATCACCACAAACTCATAATGCCAATACCTCGTCCTGAAAGTCGTCTTACTCACATCTGCTTCATCTATCGGTATCTGACGATTACCCGACGCCAGATCTACCTTGGAGAACCAAGTAGCACCTTTCAGCTGATCCAACAACTCATCAATCCTGGGAAGAGGGTGCTTGTTCTTGACAGTGACCTGGTTCACACCCCGTTAGTCAATACACAAGCGGTAACGCCCATCCTCCTTCTTAACAAATAACACCGGTGCTCTCCACGGTGATACACTTGATATGATCCTCCCAAAGAATCGACACCTTTGAGTTGGTAGATAGATACACCTTGATTCTAAAGACAAGGAAGCCTCAAGAATAAGGATGGTGGAATGAATGGTTGCACAAGAGTTGCGGAAAGACTCTTGATATACCGGTTTGATCTTTCAGCCTCACACCAAAAGGATCGGATCTCTCAGCCTCACACCAAGGAGATCAGGGTTTTGACTATTGGAATCACACCAAGTAGTCAGTTTTGATTGTTGGAATCA
Source organism: Camelina sativa (assembly GCF_030686135.1). NCBI lineage: Eukaryota > Viridiplantae > Streptophyta > Magnoliopsida > Brassicales > Brassicaceae > Camelina > Camelina sativa. Next base: position 27,935,779 of record NC_141896.1, on the reverse strand, counting down.
CACCAAGCAATCAGTTTTGTTCACAAAGAACAGAAGAGAATCACTCTCAAAAAGAAAAAGGTTTTGATAAAAAGTTGGATATTTTATTTCAATGATCTTACATGAGTTAATATAGGAAATAAAACTTGGTAACAAAGCCAAGTATTAATTATTTTTGAAACTAAAAGACAATAAAGATAGATAGTTGAATGAAGATTCAACTCTTGGTGTTTCCCTTCCCAAGGTGACTCTAGATGCATGTATCTCCAATTTTCGTCACTCTTCTTTGACCACAAAATAAAGAGATTATTTTGGGCTTTCTTGGACTTGAATTAGGCTCAAAGTGGGCTGTACTTGATAGACATCATCCCCAATAGAATTTCCCATGCTCTCTTTGGCCATAAGCTCTTGAATAAGCCCATTAAGTACATTCCTTAGTTTCTTAGCTCTTTGACTCCTTGATCCAATTTGCTGATGAGAAACAACATGGGCTGTATCATTTCTTCATCTTGGGATTAGTAGAAACACCTCCTGGTTGCCAAACATAATTCTGGAAGCACCTAAACCAATTGACCTAAAACTCTTCATGTGAACAATTAGATTGACCTCCTTTGGCAAATGAAGTGTATCCTTGTATTCCTTGGACCAAATCTTCTGTTTCTGAGCTTGATGGAAACATAAGAGATCCATTGACATCCTCCAAGTGGTTTCGTATCGAAATTGTGGCTGAGTTGATCTGTGGAACTCGATATTTGGCTCAGACGCGAAACTGGGACTGGGATAGATCCACTGACTTGAAATATCCATATCTTTCACGTATGAACTGATTTTAATGTGCTTCCAAATCTCAGTGATTCTAGGATGGATCAAGATTCCAGTAAAGTTCGATTAATAACTTGAATCTTTTTGGCTTGGTCGGAATCCCCCTTTGAATGCTCGTAGGTCCAAATCGCGTAGCCATGAGTTCACCTGATTTGTAAAATGAATAACTCCTTCATTTGAACTCTGATTGAACTGATTCCACTTCGAGATATGCTCTAAATGAGGTAAGAATGTATCCCAAATAGTCGTTTGGCTGGAAGAATTGATCTTCGACTTCGTTGGTGTTGAACAAGACTCAAGGATCTTCATGGATGGTCTCATGATCATATCATACCCCTCCTCTTCAAAAAGTTTCGTCCTCGAAACTGTCAGGCCATGGTTTGGAGAGTGTTGAACTGATTCTGGTGGCTTCTCTTTGAGGGAATATATGACTCCATATTGTTGACCATGAGGCAAAGTTGTAATGCTTTTAGTGAGACCTTTCTTGGTTCCTTCAAAATCCAAAACTTGCTCTACCTTGCTTGACCATAAATGGATCATTGGCTTTTCTCTCCTTGTTGGTGTAACAGCAGAATCATCCACACTTCCAAGGTTGTTGATGATCAGGCCTTCATTCGCTGCTTCCTCAATCTGATCTTTGCTGACCTCTTTGTGCTTTGGTTCCTCGGCTTCTGTTTGCTTACTCAGTGAATTTGTTATTTCCAACAGATTTTTCTGAACCAGCAACTCCTTATGCTCCTTTGGTGATGGTGACAAATCAAATACAACTTTATCTTCCTTAGAAACAAGAGACGTCTTTTCTCGTTGGTAACTTGGCATGACAGTAGACGCTCCATCATATGGTCTAGAAGTCCTCCTTAGAATATGATCTGAACCACGATGGTGATGGTTGGGAACATATCGTTTCCTCAAAATAGACTTCAATTCTGCCCAAGTCTCAATGGGGTGTTCTCCATTTCTTCTCCTTGTTATCACCAATTGATCCCACCAAGTAATAGCATAATCACAAAATCCAGTGGTTGCAACTCGTACCTTCTTCATCTCGCAATAGTTTTGACAACTAAAGATCGACTCAATCTTTTTCTCCCACTCTAGGTATGCATCTGGGTTGTTCCTGCCTTGGAAGGTAGGAATCTTTGACTTCAAACTACCCATGTTATCATCCAGTAGTCCTCTTGCTTCTCTATCACTTCTTGGTCTCATGTGGCTCCCTCTTGATGATTGACTATTGTAATAATCATCAGCCCTTGCTATTGTAGGTTGATCTCTTTCTCTTCTATGATGCAACATTTGTGGTTGTCTCTGTTGTGCCACTGCTAGAACTTCATCCAACCTCTTGTAGATTGCATTCATCTCAACTCCCATCAACCGTCGCATCTCTCCCATAAGTGCTTGAACTTGTTGATCAGTAGACATTTTTTTTTTATTAGAACAGGTTCTTCTTCTTCTTTTTTTTTTTTTTGATCAGAACGGTTTTTTTTTTTTTTTTTTTTCAGAACGGGTTCTTTTTTTTTTTTTTTTTACACTGAATACAAAATTAGACAAATAAAGATGAAGAAGAAAAGATAGAAGATGAAAAGATAGAAGATGAAAAGAAAGAAGATCGAAAAGATAGAAAGAAGATGAAAGGTTAGAAAGAAAATGAAAAGTTAGAAAATGATAGAATGAGAGAATACCAAACTCAAGGGTGTGCTCTGATACCACTTGATATGATCCTCCCAAAGAATCGGCACCTTTGAGTTGGTAGATAGATACACCTTGATTCTAAAGACAAGGAAGCCTCAAGAATAAGGATGGTGGAATGAATGGTTGCACAAGAGTTGCGGAAAGACTCTTGATATACCGGTTTGATCTTTCAGCCTCACACCAAAAGGATCGGATCTCTCAGCCTCGCACCAAGGAGATCAGAGTTTTGACTATTGGAATCACACCAAGTAGTCAGTTTTGATTGTTGGAATCACACCAAGCAATCAGTTTTGTTCACAAAGAACAGAAGAGAATCACTCTCAAAAAGAAAAAGGTTTTGATAAAAAGTTGGATATTTTATTTCAATGATCTTACATGAGTTTATATAGGAAATAAAACTTGGTAACAAAGCCAAGTATTAATTATTCTTGAAACTAAAAGACAATAAAGATAGATAGTTGATTGAAGATTCAACTCTTGGTGTTTCCCTTCCCAAGGTGACTCTAGATGAATGTATCTCCAATTTTCGTCACTCTTCTTTGACCACAAAATAAAGAGATTATTTTGGGCTTTCTTGGACTTGAATTAGGCTCAAAGTGGGCTGGACTTGATAGACATCATCCCCAATAGAATTTCCCATGCTCTCTTTTGCCATAAGCTCTTGAATAAGCCCATTAAGTACATTCCTTAGTATCTTAGCTCTTTGACTCCTTGATCTAATTTGCTGATGAGAAACAACATGGGCTGTATCATTTCTTCATCTTGGGCTTAGTAGAAACACCTCCTGGTTGCCAAACATAATTCTGGAAGCACCTAAACCAATTGGACCTAAAACTCTTCATGTGAACAATTAGATTGACCTCCTTTGGCAAATGAAGTGTATCCTTGTATTCCTTGGACCAAATCTTCTGTTTCTGAGCTTGATGGAAACATAAGAGATCCATTGACATCCTCCAAGTGGTTTCGTATCGAAATTGTGGCTGAGTTGATCTGTGGAACTCGATATTTGGCTCAGACGCGAAAATGAGACTGGGATAGATCCACTGACTTGAAATATCCATATCTTTCACGTATGAACTGATTTTAATGTGCTTCCAAATCTCAGTGATTCTAGGATGGATCAAGATTCCAGGAAAGTTCGATTCATAACTTGAATCTTTCTGGCTTGGTCGGAATCCCCCTTTGAATGCTCGTAGGTCCAAATCGCGTAGCCATGAGTTCACCTGATTTGTAAAATGAATAACTCCTTCATTTGAACTCTGATTGAACTGATTTCAGTTCGAGATATGCTCTAAATGAGGTAAGAATGTATCCCAAATAGTCGTTTGGCTGGAAGAATTGATCTTCGACTTCGTTGGTGTTGAACAAGACTCAAGGATCTTCATGGATGGTCTCATGATCATATCAACACTAGAACGTATGAATCCCTTGCTCCATAAATCCTCTAGCTGCTTCCTCAGCTCAACTAAACAAATACTCAAGTATGCCGACATCAACTCGCCGCCACCTAAATATCAACCCTCTTGTTCGTCCAAGAAACTCTAGTAACTTACCACTTAGGGAAACTTCCGCAAGATAACTTATTTCAGAAATAGCTTTTCCACTTGGCAATTCTCCACAGTAAATCATCAATACGAGCGTAATAAAACAAACAAGTACCATACGTTCGCATATTCTGATTCACCGCGTCAAATACTTTGCAGGCCGCTAACTCAAACCACTTGACTTATTCCCTCCAACAAGCTTACCAAAACCTTGAATCTAGCAACCCTGTCCATCTCCAATGAACTTCATCCAGCATCGTCGCAACGATTAGTTTATCCTGCCATGAAGGCTTCTCGTGAACTTATGTATCTGGCAAACATGTCTTTCCCGGCTCAAACCTGCTGTAACTTCCCTTCTCGGGACTCCAGCACCACCGGCCTCACAATCCTGGCGCACATCCAAACATTCATAACCGCTCTTGTCATAAAACCCTCTCCCAATGGTCAACACATCCAAAACCCGAGATTAAACCACCGTCAATCTCTTGAGGTCTACATTCAATCGTTATGTTTATACTCACGTCCTAGGCATTGCTTGCTCCCAACTCCTCTACCCTTAGGTCGCAACCTTCGAGCCATACCGATCTCACTCTCAGATCAGCGTCTTCGAGTTATACCGTCTCACTCTTGGACCACAATCCTCAAGATCTCGGTATCAGGGGAACTACTCATCCCCTCAGGAGAACATCATCCCCTCTGCCACTCTCAGAGCCCTCAGCCCCTCGAGCTATCGGTATTCAAGGGAATCACCATCCCCTCAGGAGCAACAATCCTAAACGACTATAAACATCTCTCGACACAAAGTACCTCCTATGGTCCGAGTATAACATTGGAATGTTACACCTGCCCACTCAACTTCCAATATCCAACTGGATTAACACCAAACAGAGAAATATCTGCTCCAACTGCATATGTCCACCTATCCGCCTCTTTAGGCCCGATACTCCTTGATAATAATCTCATACCGGTCATCTACAACCGCTCCATCCTCCTAACATAAGAAGGAAAGTCCTCAACATCCGCAGCCCTCGGCTACACCCCGCCACATGCGGTACAACTGGAGCCTGCACTGGTACCCCTCACGGTCACCGCTCCAACAGCACGTCAACAGATCTGCCAAGCTATCATCTCGACCCTGGGCTTCATCCGCTGCAACCCCACACCTGGGTTCCCAGCACATCCGGCACGCTCACCGGCTGAAACCCTCTCTGGTCCCTCCTGATACGCTTGCGATCCTCTGACATACCTCTTCGTGGAACTCTAGACCACACACTCGCTGGCCTCGGGAACTCGTCCGACCACAGCCACAACAACGCCCATGTCCACGACCAGCAACTCAAACACCTTTAACCACTGCACATCCAAGAACAGAGGCTAACAAGCAATCTTAACATAACACCAAAAACACAAAAACACAAACTCACCGTGGAATCACACTGTAGGCTCGAAGAAGATGTTCTAGGAATCCATGCCACACACAATTGACTAACTCACATAATCAATCAAGACATGCAATCCCAAACATCACAACAGAAACCTAGTGAACCCAAACCTAGAACCGTAAGGGCTCTGATACCAAACTGAAAGGACCGACCTTTTTTTTTAAATAATAAATAATAAATAAATTAATATAATAATTAAACTACAACTAGTGGTCTGATACCCACTAGCCACCTAACCATAATCACAATCAACAGCAGAAAACAATACCATTATCCAATAAATATCCAATAAATATAAATAACCAATATTCAAGACATAGCCGATATCCAAATAACCAATAATCAAAAAACATGGAACCAGCAACCTAGCAATGTTTCTAATGACTCAACTCTAGCAACCTAGCAATGCCAGACAACATCCAATCGAGTCCCTAGAACATCCTCCTCTTCATTGCTTTGATTCCACGATCACATTTTGCCTTTACCTGCACCACAAACACATATTGCAATGCATGAGTATTTTATAAACACTCAGTAAGGCAATCCTCCCATCTATTGGGCTATACACACAAGCAATAGAGTCATCTCTAACCATCAAACAACAGTCAACAAACAACAAACGACAAACCAGGACTCTGCATCGACCGATGCCAACATGCATAGACCGACATCACATGGGGATGCATCGACCGACACAGAAGCTGCATCGACCGATGCAAGTTACATTTGCATCGACCGACACCCAATCTGCATCGACCGACGCATGCTCGACATAACACAAAAATCCTAGAGTTTTACGCGCCGTCCTCGCACTTGCATCGACCGACACAAGATATGCATCGACCAATGCAATGCCGAGCATCGCGTTTTCCCCGAAGCTTCTCGCCGGATCTTCGTTCCTACAACCACAAAACTCGATCCCAAGCCACAAAAAAGCTTCCTAACGTCATTAGCAACGATCTAACAAGTCTAACATCACACAACAAGCAGATTAAAGAGTTCTCTAGCTTAGATAAGGTATGGTCCTGAATCTGAACCTCAAACAAACACTAGAACACTCCTAGCAAGCTCCTACAACATTCTAAGCCTCAGATCTCACCAGAAAACGCCACAAATCTCCCAAAATCCTCAAGAACGCTCAAGAACAGTTTTCTCTCTTTTCTTTCTCTCAAAATCGGCTACCCACGACTAATGAGACCAAAGAACGATTTCAGGGTTTTCCTTTCCCCTGTGCCCAAAACGCAGCGTTTAACTTAAGTCAAAACGCAGAAACTTGAACATGCATCGACCGATGCAACATCTGCATCGACCGATGCAACTCCCAAACCGGGATTTCGATTCACGGATGTTACAGCTATCTCATTTCTCTCCTAACCTGAAGAAGGGAAAAGAGAAGGGGGTGAGTAAAACGAGTTTAACCAGTGGGCAGAGTTGATCTCCACTGAGTAAATTCGTTTTACTCACCCCCTTCTCTTTTATGAAATGAACCCAAACCAAATTGTGTTTTTTTCTATATAAAATTCAACGGTAATATTAAAAACATAGAATATGGACAAATTTCCAAATGTCATGTAGGAGTTTCAAATTTCTTGAACTGGCTATGTAGAGACTTCAAAATTAGTTTGGATTTTAGCTTGGAATTCCTATATATTTTTTACAAAACAAAAATTCTGGTTCCATTCATTTTAAATATTAGAGAACCCCATAGTCATAGCGATTATTAGATTATATGTTCTTAAATATTTTAAGGTATATATATTAAGGTCATAATGTTCCATTTCAAATTTTATCAAGGTTTTTTAGTTGTGAACTTGTGATAGTTAGTTAAGCTTTCATGACATCATATTTCCTTTAAATGTCAAATAGAGTCTCAACTGTAGATTTCCATAATTGGTCAGTAGTTAACAAGTCACTTGAAACGTTGAAAGTTAATTTAGTGACCACACGAAACCTCCTAGGTGTATATTAATAAAGGTGAAGTGAAGATATTAAGAAAATAAAGGAAGACAAAAATAATGGAAAAAGATATATTGATTGTTTATGTATCGTAACGTTTATGGTTATTATGAATGCACGTCTAGAAAATAAACTTATATATATTTCTTGTTTTAAAAAATTCCACCTAACCGATTATATCTAGTAAAATTGCTGTACCTATTTTATCTACCTCAATTAATGACTAATTAGGATATATCCCGTACTTAAAGCACGGGTAAATATTTTTAAAAATTTTATAATATAATAATAAAAATTATTGTTTTTTTTTAAATTGTATTGTTTGAGATAGTATTTATTTTTAATTGTTATGTAAATCTTTTAGTCTATTTGAATACTAATAATTTTAGAACATTATAGCATTTTATTTTTGACATATTAGTACAGTTTTATATTGTTTATTTGTTGTATTTGCATCATATTTTTTGAAATATAAATATAATTTTAATATTATAATTGTGAGTAAATAAAAATTATAGATTTATCATCTATATAAATTTAGTTTTACCAACCCGCCAATGTAGAAATTAAAACACACATTTTCATACATTGAGTAATAAATCTTCATTTAAAAAAAATTCAAATCACAACATATGCAGAAAAAAGATATACATTTTATTAATTATAAGTATTATATGAAAGTTCTAAACAATTTGTAAATAAAATAAAGATGATAGGAGAATCATAATTTGAAATCTTAACAAAATCTTCGAATTTAGTTATTAAAAATAATAGTATTGTTTACTTGGATATAAAATCTTAGTTTTTAAAATTTTGATTGGTTTATATATTTTTAAAAAAATTAATTAGTAATTTCGTCTATAATTTATTAGAGAGATAAAATATTTTTTAGATTTTTTTAAATTTTTTAATATTTGATATGTAAGTGTTTTTTTAATTTAATTATATTTAATTAAATTAGTTAATTAAGCTTAATTAATTTTTTCTAATGGCAATTGAATGTAATTTTTTACACATTTGAAGGTTAGTTTCATATTTGTACTTCTCAATTAATATAGTAGGATTCCTATTTAATATTGATTATCTAATTATGTCTGTGTAGTTTAATTATAACCTTTCTAATCTAATTACTTCTAGCTTAAATTTTTGTATACTGATTATTTTTGGAGCTAAATATAAATCTTTTTTTTTGTTATACAGATATTTAAATTAAAAGTTTGTGATGTTTTACAATAACTAATTGTAACATCTACGATCCAAGAGTGTTCTTGGGATGGTGTGTCGATCGACACCAACATCTGCGGCTTAGCCGATTTCAGTTTTAGACTGTCAGTTCGATGTGGTTTGATTAGAAAAATCCTAAGGTCAGATATATAAGGGGAAAACTTGACATTTTAGGGAGTTTTAGCCACTTTCCATCGTTCCAAAGGGTTTAGAAAAGAGAGAAAAGTTTTGTAAGAGTTTTTGAGACTTCTTGGCCATTGTTTGAGATATTCCTGTGGAGTAGAGATCTGATGTGATTCTTCAAAGGAATCGACGATCTAAGGTAGGTAGACTGATAATCCTAGAATTCTTATGGCTCACGAAGCTAGATGATAAGGCGTGTGATGAACTCGAAAATCCTTATACCCCTAACTCTCTTAAAACAAACTAAACAAAGCAAAGCGGTGGAACTTTACATAGAAGCTTCGCAGAGACAGATGACAAGACATGAGACGAATCCCAAAAATTATTTTGCCCTAGACTCTCTTATAACGACTCTTCAATCCTCAGCTAACAAATGGCAACGTCAAGTGCGGCGGAATCACTTGATATACCGAAAACTCTTTGATGTAGCCCACTAAGAAGAACTCTTTTATGTAACCCACCAAGGAGAACTCTTTGATGTAACCCACCAAGGAGAAAGAACAAGTTCCAAAAGGAACAAAGGAGTTTACCACTCTCAAATTAAAGATAAAGATTTGATTGATTGATTGATTGATTGACTGATTTCTCAAATGAGATTACATGTGTTTATATAGAGATAAGAAACTTGGTAACAAAGCCAAGTATTAATTGTTCTTGAAACTAAAAAGACAATAAAGATAGTAAGTTGAATGAAGACCCAACTCTTGGTGCATATTTCCTTCCCAAAGTAAGTTGAACTTCTATTTTCATCACTCCTCTTTGACCACAAAATAAAGTGAATGTTTTTGGCTTTCTTGGGCTTGTATTAGGCTCAAAATGGACTGGACTTGCTGGACATTGTAACAACCCGTCCTGTGGACCCCACTAGCCCCCTGCTACCTTGCCCCCATAGGCCCTAAGCTGGCCCTGCAGGGCATCGATCCTAACCCCTCACCGTGGAAAGGAACTCACATCCAAATTCACCAGTAGGTTATTGGTGCGCCAGCCGTTCCTCGAACCCTAGTCCCCACCCTTTAACAACCTTCCCACATGACAAGCTGTCACCAATTGATCTGCCAGCTTAGAGCCTACGGGGGTAAGCTAGCGGGAGGCTAGTGGGGTCACGGGACGGGTTGTTACAAACATCATCTCCAATTGAATTTCCCATGCTCTCTTGGGCCATAAGCTCTTGAATTGACCCATTAAGTGTTTCATTGATTTTCTCTCTCATTGACTCTTTGGTCCAATTTGCTGATGAGAAACAACATGGGCTGCACCATTTCTTCACCTTTGGGCTTAGTAGTTGCCAAAAATAATTCTGGAAGTACCTAAACCAATTGGATCTAGAGCTCTTTAGGTGAAGAACCAGATTGACCTCCTTTGACAAATGAAGTGTATCATTGTATTCCGTGGGCTAAATCTTCTGTTTCTGAGCTTGTTGGAGACATAAGAAATCCATTAACATCCTCCAAGTGGTTTTGTGTCGAAATAGATGCTGAGTTGATCTGTGTAATACGATCTTTGGCTCAGACGTGAAGCTGGGACTGTGATAGATCCGCTGACTTGAAAATATCCATATCTTTCACATATGAATTGATCTTAATGTGATTCCAAATCTGTGTGGTTGTGGAATGGATCAATATTCCAGAACAGTTTGGTTCATACCTTGAATCCTTCTGACTTGGTCGGACTCCTTCGTTGAATGCTCGTAGGTCTAAATCGCGTAGCCATGATTTCACCTGATTTGTAAAATGAATAACTCCTTCATCCAAACTCTGATTGGACTGATTCCACTTCGAGATATGCTCTAGATGAGGTAAAAATGTATCCCAAGTAGTTGTTTGGCTGGAAGAATTGATCTTCGACTTCGTTTGTGTTGAACAAGCCTCAAGGATCTTCTTGGATGGTCTGATGATCATATCAAGATCTGAGGTTGGGAACATGGTAGAAGCTTGCAAGAGGCTGTTTTCGTGAGTTTATGGTCATAATCTTCTTCGAAAGAGGTGAGTGCATGACCATGGCTTATCTAAGCTTGAGTTCTCTGATTTTCGTGTTTATGTGTTGTGTGGTTGATTCCTGTAACGCCCGTGTCCCAAAGAAAAGTGGAAGAACCGATCAATTTATGTGAAATCATGAAATTGCCCGATTTGGTTTAAGTTCACCCAGTTTAGAGCTGGTTTTGGGAAACCCTAAGTGATGTATTTATAATGATATGGACGCCTTTTCTCTCTATTTGGTCGTGGCTGTTATTCAATACCTGTGTTGAGAGGAAGAAAGAGATAGAGAGAGAGGAGAGAGCCTGTTGTGGTGTGAAGGAGATTAAAGGAGAAGGAGCAGAATCGTTAGGGTTTGGGAAGAAACAGTTTCTATATATCAAATCGTTCTCATAGGTAACGAAATTTAGTAGAGTTATTCCCAAGCCTTTCATCGTCATTCTCTTTTTTACAAAAGTGGATTTGGATTTAAACTCGATGAGTTATTGGCAGTTTCGTGAGACACGTTTTCTCAGACGCGAATTGGGACCATCGGGGATTGTAACTGAGATCGTGGTCTCTTCTGGTTTCTGATCGGCATGATATTTTGTGGAAAGCTTTGTGACGTCTCGGACTAGCTTTTCACCGGAGGGATTTGATAGGTAACGGTTGGTTTTTATTTTAGGGTTTCGTCTTTAAGATTGTTCTTTTATGATGTTTTTGTCCAGTTTGCTTCAAGGTTATTTTTTGTTGTGTTACTTGTTGTAGGACGTTTCTGTACTGTTTCAGATGCAAGGAGAATTTCTCCTGGTTGTATTTGTTGTTAGAATCAGCTTGATAAGGTGAGTGCGTGACCATGAGCTTATCTGAGCGATTGGGTTGTATGACTTGTTTTGTGTGATGATATGTAGGTGTGGTGAATGTGTTATTGGGTGACTTGTGCAATGAATGGTTTGTTATGTTTTATTTGTGGTTGTACTCTCAATTTGCTTGTGTGTATAGCTTGTAGATGGGAGGATCGCCTCACTGGGTATTTCTGGTAATACTCACGCATCTCAATTGTTGTTTGTGGTGCAGGTAATGAATGTGTAGCGTGGAATCATGGCAATAAGGAGGAGGATGATCTAGGGTCTTGGTTTTGTGATGTTGGTTTTTAGTGTTTGTGCTGATGGAACCTTGGATAGAGTTATGTTAGGTTGTTGGATAGAATGGTTAGGAATGTTAGTGCATTGATGATATGTTGGTTCTGTATTGTTGGTATGTTTCCGCTGTACATATTGGTTGTTGTTGGTTTATAGTTGAATTGTGGTTTGGTTGGTTTATTTAAGTAGTATGGGATTCTTAATTATATTTTGTATTTTTTTTTTTTTTTAAACGGTCGGGTTGTTTCAATTCCTTTGTTTGTTGGGTGATTTTCGTGGTTCTTGAGACTTTGTGAGACTCATGTGTGATCTTGGATTAGGCTTAGTGCACTTAGGAAAGAAGATCTGGCTTGGAACTTTGAGGAAGACGATGCTCGACATTAATGCCGGTCGACACTAATGCGAGGACGACGCGAGAAACCTAACGAGCGTCGATCAACACCATGTGGAGGTGTCGGTCGACACGAATTAGGGTTTTTAAGAAATTTCGAGCAGGTGTCGGACGCCACCAAGAGGGTGTCGGTCGATATCAGGTGGCTTGCGTCGATCGACACAAGGAGTGTGTCAGTCGACACCAACCTTTGTCAGATGTCAGTGTCGATCGATGCCAGGAGGGTGTTGGTCGACACCAACCTTCAGTAGCGGCTAAACTTTGTTTGTTGCCTGGTTTGATTATGTTATTTGTTGTTTGTTGATTGGAGATCTCAATTGCTTGTGTGTATAGCCCAGTAGATGGGAGGATTGCCTCACTTGCCTCAATGAGTATTTGTGATAATACTCATGCGTCTCAATTGTTGTTTGTGATTCAGGTAAAGGCAAGGTGTGATCGTGGAATCAAGGCAATGAAGAGGATGATGTTCTAGTGGCTCGATTGGTTGATGTCTAGCTTCGGTTAGGTTGCTAGAGTTGAGTTTTTAGAATGTTTCCTTGGTTTATGTTATTCTTTTAGAATTGCTGGATAGTTTGGTTTATTGTTATTGGATTAGTTGTTATTGGTTTCATTAAAATATTCTGGTTTAACGATGATTTAAATCCCTTGTTATGTTTTATTGGGGTTAGTATGTTAGTGAGTATAGGATCACTAGTTCAATATTGTCTTAAAAACAAAAACAAAAAATAGGTCAGTTTGTTTCACTAATGTACAAACTTTTAATGAAAATCGTAAAATTTTATTTTAAAATTATGTTCTTATGTGTTTACCATAATTTATTATGTTTTTATGTGTTTACCATCATTTTAAAGTCAATACTATAATTTTATATTTTATTTGATATTTTTCTTTTAACATAAATAGAGTTATACATATATTTAGTACTATATATTTTTATTATAATATTAATTTAATAAAATAATCTTAAAACTAGTTTCCGATTAATTTCCGTTTAATCACTGTCTCGTTAGGCGCTAGGCCCATTCCAACTGCCCAACTAGCGTCTAGCGATTTCTAAAACAGGATTTATACTAAATAAATTAGAATTATATTATAGTGAACTAATTTGCTTACTACCAAATTTTTTTTTTGGGTCGCTCTGTTCAGCAAAAAAAAAAAAAGAGAGAAAAAACCCTGCTCAAAGGCACATGTTATCATTCCATACTCCAAAATTAATTATGAAATTATAATGTTACATTGTTTCTTGTCTAGTTGAGAAAAAAAAAATTATGCCACTACAACAATTAACTCAAAACTTATGCATAAAGATCGGCATCTACATTTACACTTTGACGTTGCTTTAGAATCTACAACTCGTTGCTTTAGAATTCACGACCAGCTAAACTCGTTACTTTTGATACTTTCCCATTCTATATTTCTGACCTATCATGCGTACATGCTATTGGTGAATTAAAAAAATAAAAAGTGACAGTAATATTACAATTTCTTTTCTGCTAATATGAATCAATAAGATTTTAACTTTAGCATTTTTTAAAGTGATTAGGCCTTTGAGAGGCAAACGCTCTCACATCTCTCCTAAAACAGAAAACCCTAGCCGCCTGAGTAGATCTGAGGGGGTTGAACTCTCTGTTTGCCGTACGGCGACGTGATTGTTCTTCTCCCTCCCCCCAAGCAGTTTAGTTCCTTTGGTCTTCACGTCAAGCGGCCGCGATAGATTCATCGGAGTTTCAGGAGTGAGCAGGATTTGTTTTGCCGGCAGCGGTGGTGGGTTCTCCCTCATTGGACATAGTCGTGGATCCAGATCTGACGGAGGAGAAGTTCCGTAGTCGAGATCTGGTTTGAAGACGCCGGAGAGTAGCATCGGAGTTTCTTGTGGTTCACTCATCAAGAAGGACTCTGTGGCTATGGCGGAAGTCGGTGAAGGAGAGGTGGTGGTAGTGTTGTTAGTCTCGACGGTTAACGGTAGGTTCTTTTGGATCTTAGATGGCTGTTGCGGGTTCTGGTTGCAGAGGGTTGAAGTGACTCGTCGGCCTCTGTAACTGCCGTGATTTGTGTCCGTCGGACCGGTTTGAACATATCCTGCTCATGGGAGTTCGGAGGCGCCAGATCTGAGAGAAAGGGGATAGATCCGATGTTTTCAGATTGCTAAGTTAGGATATGTCAACGCAGAGCCGGTCTGTCGGAGAGTTGGGCATTCCGGGAGGTTTGTAGTGGGTTGGTGGCTCGTCGGAGAGGGCCCTATGACAGAAACCGGAATCTTCTGTCTTTGGTTTCTGATCCCTCGAGGTCGCCACAAAACCGTGAACCTTGATTCCGCCGGAACTAGTGCTCTGGCTCTTTGCTTCCCGGTCACATCTTTAGATTTTGAGATTCATAGTTAATTCAGCAGGTTCCGAGCCTTTTTCACTTTTCCGCCATGTTTTCCGTTTACTCTGTTTTGTAACTGGATCTTCAATGTTTTGTTTTCCGGCCCAGCCCATTAAGGGATGAATAAAATTTTAAGTTTCTGTTAAAAAAAAAAAAATAAATAAATAAATAAAGTGATTAATAATCAATACAACATATTCAATGGAGACATTAAGAATAATTTAGAATCAGTTTTTTAAAAAAGAATAATTTATAATCCTGGATTTTACTCCCCATAACTTTGGATAGTTTCTCTAGAAAAGCTAATGGTAAATCAAAGATTCATAAATGTCAAGGTTAGACTGAAAAAGAAATGAGTAAAAAAATCAGGTGAGGGATAAAAGAGTTTGAAAGCAAAGAGTTAAGATATGAGCAAACAAGAAACGAACACGTTTGGGTTTAAAGAATGATTAAATAATTTGGTGGGTAAGCTTTTTAAGAAGAACATCAAAATCATAGCTAATTATCAGAATAGAATAGAGTCCACCACAAAGAAATTTTGTTGGGTCAATTTAATTTGTCGGCAACGTAATTAAAGAGAATTTTACTCATGATCTCGCATTCATTCATGTGCAAACATATCATTTGTTGTTACAACTTACAACAAGCTAGTACATAACAAAGGCGTAGTGTCGAAAAGTTTGTGTATTTACTACATACTAGATGATAATCTGCACTGTGCAATGCGGGAAAATATTTATGTAAATTTTGATTTATTAGTTACAAAACAATAGTATTATCTTTATTTGATTTATTCTACGTATTTTATAATCTATAAATTTAATTTACTTAGTTTCATACTCTGGTTTCGACTATCGTCGGTACAATAAACTTAACGACTTACCATTATTAGGTTTTGGGTATAATTGCTTAAATTTTTTAGAATTGGTAGAATCAAGAAAACCCTTATTTACTCATGATCCGATTTACAATTTGTAGCGGTATTGAGTCAACGTAAAAAATGAATTAAAGTGCATGAAAATTATATGAGTGGGAAGTAGAATGGAGTATAACAAAATATCTTTGTTACTAAAACTTATTGAGCTCAGTGCAAAATCATAAAATTTGAATATTTATAAGTATCAAATAAGTTAACCCGTAAAATATATATATATATATATATGTTTTGAATAGTGTGACATGACAATATATTACCTCTCCTATGATAGAGAATTTAGTCGATTTGTTAATAATCTCTTTATATTAATTTTGAGTTAATTTGTGAATGGGCAAAATCTTTTAGAAAATAAGATCATCAATTGTAAAACATTTGCTAAAAAAATTGTAACCCGCACTGTTTAGATAGTGGATCTTTAATAGTTTTATGTGGATAATTATTATTTTTTATTTCGAATGATCAGAATAATTATTTAAGGAAAAATAATATTATGATTGATCATAATTATTCTTTACAATTTTCTAGTAAATAATTTTTTGTAGATGTTTTTGAAAAATTAAGGTTAAAATAATGTGTAAGAAAGATTGGATTTCTTGTTATTCAAATATCATATGTTATAATCTAATATTAATGTTATGAATAATTGTTTTATTGATACTATTGACGAAAATATATATTTTTTTTTTAATTGATTAAAATATCTTTATTATAAAATTGAGATTTTCTGAGTTGATTTATGAATAAATGTATTCTGAATTATGTTTTTGTATAAATTCTATTAATACGGATTAAGTTCAAAATAAAAAGCATTAACTTTTGTAAATTGGAAACACTATACTTTTGATACCTTGTTATGATTTTGATAATTTTTAATCAAAAAAAGGAAAAAATCAGTTGATATCATGATTTAAGCCTCTTCATTTTGAACATTGATTTGGAATGGAAAGAGAAAGAATCCATTTAGGTTGTTTAAGATTTTGATGCACATTGATTAAAAGTTTTTTTTTTTAAAAAGCCTCTTCATTATTTAAAAGTTAAACAATTCTTAATCTATTATATAAGTAATGTGTTGAAAAATAAAAGAAAAACAATTAAAAGAGCAACTATAATGAGTATATATTTTCAGAAGAATATTTCATTCTAGATAGTTAACACATGGAAATGTATAGATAGTTACACGTGCTATATATTTTATAATCTTTTACATTTCATTTACTTAGTTTCATTCTTATTTCAACCTGTTTTGGCTACATGATACAATGTTCAAATCCATGAATCATATAAGTTTGGTAGAATTTTAAAAATAAAACAAAACCTATATTGAAGCGGTCATGTTTAAAATCTTAGTTTAACTCTTTGATTTATTTTTTTAGTTATATATTATATTAAATAAAATAAAATATTTGTGATTTCTTAGATTTTAATAAAATGTTTTTGTGTCGATGTGCAGTTCAAACAAATATTTAATAAATTAGATATAATATTTTCTATTTTGAAAATATAAACAATGTTGTATCTTAGTTTTAAAATATATATGTCATTATTAAATGATTTAGGGATGCATATATTTAATCTTAGTTTTATAAATAAAATTAAGTTTCATAATTTTTCTAAATAGTTTATTATTGTCTTCTAAGATTTCTGAAACAATAAATGAAATCTGTTAAAATAATTTCATTAAATAATTTCAAAAATTTTGGGCTATAAAAAAAATTGTTTTATATTGATTTATTATTGTTCTAAAATATTGTTAAATATTTATAATATATTTATGTGAATCAATCCCCAGAACTTGGTTGAAAGGACCGACCTTTTTTTTTAATAAATAATAAATAATATATATATAAATAAACTACAACTAGTGGTCTCATATCCACTAGCCACCTAACCATATTCACAATCAACAGCGGAATAACATAAATCAATATCCAATAATAAACCAATAATAACCAATAACAATCTGATATTAAAGCAAAGGCAATATCCCAATACCAAACAACAAGAAACATGAAACCAGCAACCTAGCAATGTTTCTAATGACTCAACTCTAGCAACCTAGCAATGCCAGACAACATCCAATCGAGTCCCTAGAACATCCTCCTCTTCATTGCCTTGATTCCACGATCACACTTTGCCTTTACTTGCACCACAAACACAAATTGAGATGCATGAGTATTTGATAAACACTCAGTGAGGCAATCCTCCCATCTACTGGGCTATACACACAAGCAACAAACAAACACACAAACCAGGAAATCAAACATCGTCTCGCTGGAAGGGAGATGTCGACCGACACCAGCCTGGTGTCGACCGACACCAGCCTGGTGTCGACGGACACCAGCCTAGTGTCGACCGACACTGGCTCAATGGTGTCGACCGACACTACCTCACAGTGTCGATCGATGCCCAATTTGCTGGTGTCGACCGACACCAAGTGGTATCGATCGACACTCCCTCTACAACTGCGATCCGCGCGAAGTCGAGAGTCGAATCTCGCTCCCAAATCTCCTCCAAAACGCCCAATACTCAATACCCAAGCCTTATACCTCCTTAGGAACCTGTATCAACCAATCCCAGCAAGAAAAACACACAAACAAGCAACAACAAGCAAGAAAAAGGGAATCAAAGGCTTAGATTAGCCATGGTCATGCACTCACCTTCTAAAATGAAAATGAACCGTTAACTATCAAATCCCTCCGGTGAAAAGCTATTCCTAGGCGTCACAAAGCTTCCCACAAAATTTAAGCACGATCAGATCTCAGATCAAACCGCAATCGATCCCGAAACTCCCGCTGGTCTCAATCCGCGACTGAGAAGAAACGCCCCACGAAACTGCCGATATCTCCTAGAATATTAACCCAAATTCACTTCTGTAAAAAAGAGAGTGTATGAAAATCTCTTAGCTACAACCCTACCAAAACTCAATACCTTTCAAAACGATTTGAGTATACAGATCCTCCTTCTCCCAAACCCTGACGATTCTGTTCCTTTTTGCTTTGAACACCAAAATCAAGTTTACTCTTCCTTCTCCTCTTTCTCTTTGTTTTCAGCGGCTAGGCAACAACAAAACACGACCTAGGTCGTTCTCCCACTTAAATATCACGGTTTAATGGTTTTCCCTAAACCAAACCGGTCCAAATCGATTAAAAACTCAATCTGGTCGAACCAGAAAATCAGTGGTGTCGACCGACACCCCCTTGGTGTCGATCGACACCCTCACCCAAAACACTCAAATTGGTTTGCGGGTGTTACAATTCTCTCCCACCAAACTGTTTTTATAAGATTTTTTTAGTTGAAAAATAAAAACAAAATAATCAGTAAACACTAAAAAAATAACTATATTAATATTTACGTGAATTTGTTTTCTTTTAATAACTATATTAATAAAAAAATCTGTTTTCTGGTTATAACAAATTAATAATAAAATTCTGTTATTATATTTTGTAATTAAATACAGTGGCATTTTGTGTAATATACCACATTGGAATAGGTTTAATTGTTTAGAACATTGCTTAAATAATATAATAGAGATTTAAATGATATAAGGTTTTTTCACGTTTTTGATGATTTCATTGAATAAAGTAAAACTGTAATCTAATTATACTGGAACTAGGATATTTTCTTAATTTACACATGTATTAATTTTATAGAGAGATTTGTATAATTTCATAATGGACATTTTCATAATTTTTCTAAAGCATATATTCAATAATATTCATTTTGTTACAATCAATATTTTTTTCTAAAGCAAGTTAGACATAAAAATAAAAGTAATTATCACATTTAGATCCCGCCACCATTTTTCAATGCAACTCGAGAACAACACCAACAATTTTTATCGTAATAAGATAAATTGGAGATTAGTATCAACCAAACTGTAAATTCAACAAAAGAGAAACCAACACTAGATTTCTATTTCACTATACACTGATAAGACCATATATTTACATATGATTTTTAAAATAATTTTAAATTTACTATTTTAGTGAATTGTGTAAAGATTTACACTAGTCCAACTCAAAAAACCAATAAATGTATTAATTTATAGTTATTATTAGTTTATTACTGAATATAAAATTATAGAAGTTTTAATGTATATATTATTCACAAAAGCTATGTTTAATGATAAAACGTGAAAATAATAAGTAACTTTTAATTTATCATGTATGTTTAGAGTTTAAAAAAAAATGTATGTTTAGAGTTATAACCAAAGTTAAAAGAAATTTCAATCATCTATTAAACAGTAGACTGGTCACAGGTGGACTTGATTGATTCTCAGCTCGTCGATACTTTTAACCTGTTAATCGATTAAAAATACAATCACAGATAAAATTAGATAAACAAAACAACTGTAGCAGAATATTCTTTCAAGTTATCCATGACGACTCGCAAACAGCATAAAACAACTGGAGCAGAATATTCTTTCAAGTTATCCATGACGACTCGCAAACAGCATAAGCTACTCTTTCTTTTTATTTGTGCAAAACCCTTCTTTCAGTTAATAGATCAAATGATTACAAGACTTGGAAGTTTTGTAAACTCAAAGTTTACTACAACATTGCTAAAAATATTAGAAAACTTAACATAAGAATAGAAGGGATAATCTGACCAAAGCACCCTGAGATTCAGGAGCGGATCTACGGTCATGTTGGGTGGGGCACGTGTCCCATGCTAAGTTAATTTTTTTTTCAATTGACCATTCTTTGTTATAGACTCCTAGCTCTTTTGGCTATATTGTGCCCCACGTACCTCAACAAGTGCCAAGTTCGATCCTTCACCTTGTTACTTTGTTTTCTTTTTTGCTTTATTCTTCTTTTTTTCTTTGGTTTGCCATCATCTCCCATATCTTTGTTACATTTTTAGTGTCTTTCCAACATGTTTTTTTATCTTTATTATGATTAGGTGCATTATTGTCTATTTATATTTCTAATTCTATTTTAACCCTTGAAAAAAAAAATCATCATTTTTATAATAGTAAAATTTACATTTGAATTTAAAAAAAGTTGGTACAATTAGTAACTTAGTAAACATTTATTATCTACCTTGTAATTCATTTCATATTTTAGTGTTTAAATTTGTCTGATATATTTAGATATGTGAATTCAAATAATAATTTTTACATATAAATGATAAATTACATGTTTATTATTATTTGTAACTGAGAAATTTTAGAATTACATTTTCTAAATATATGTATCATATGTATATCAGTATAATTTAAACCCAACATAAATAATATTTTTTTTTAAATAATATCTTTTTGGATTTCATAGATTAAATACACTAAAATATAAATTTAATATTTATTAATTAAGATAAAATTATTATTTATTTTATATAAATTTAATATTTCAATTATATATATTTTGTGCCCCACCCAAATTAAGTTTCTGGATCCGCCACTGCTGAGATCTCGAAGACAAGAGTTGTAGAACAACTTGCCACAAGCGAGCCAAAGGTAAGTCAGAACCACATTCACAAACGCATCGTGAAATGGGAGAATAGTCAATGTCGATAGACGTTGTGACGTTGTAGACAGAGTCATAACCTTTAGTCTTGCCAGCACAAAACAATCTACCCCAGGTAGTAAAACGGTTAGGGAGTAGGGAACAAAAATTTTCTCCATAAAAGAGGAGGAAGGTTTCACTAAGCATTTCTCTAGGCTCGTAGGCTGCAAAAAGAAAACCCTAAAAATTATATATTTACTTTCTAAACTAGTTTCTACATTTAACAAATTTTTGATATATATATTGTAACATCCGTGAACCGGAATCCCGGTTTGGGAGTTGCATCGGTCGATGCAGATGGTGCATCGGTCGATGCATGTTCAATTCTGTGCGTTTTGACTTAAGTTAAACGCTGCGTTTTGGGTTAAGGAAAACCCTTAGATACGAGTTTTTGTCTCATTCGTGGTTGTGTGGCCGTTTTTGAGAAAAGAGAAAGAGAGAAAAGTTGTTCCTGAGTGTTCTTGAGAATTCTGGGAGATTGGAGGCGTTCCTGTAGAGATCTCTAGCTTGGATCGTTGTAGGAGCTTCCTAGAGGCTTGTTCTTGTTTGTTTAAGGTTCAGATTCTTCTGTGGCAAAGGTAAGTGCATGACCATGGCTTATCTAAGCTAGAGATCTCTCTGATTTGCTTGTTATGTGTTGTTAGGCTGTTTAGATTGTTATTTGGGACGTTGGGAAGCTTTCTTGTGGCTTGGGATCGAGTTTCGTGGTTGCAGGAACGAAGATCCAGCGAGAAGCTTCGGAGGAAAACGATGCTCGGCATTGCATCGGTCGATGCACTTTGTGCGTCGGTCGATGCAGATGCGAGGACGGCGCGTAAACTCTAGGGTTTTCGTGTTATGTCGAGCATGCGTCGGTTGATGCATATCTTGCATCGGTCGATGCAAGTTAACCTTGCATCGGTCGACGCAGATCTTGCATCGGTCGACGCAACCTCCACCTGGTGTCAGTCGATGCATGTTGGTATCGGTCGATGCAGAGTCCTGGTTTGTTATTGTTGATTGTTGAATGTTGTTTGATGGTTAGAGATGTCTCTATTGCTTGTGTGTATAGCCCAGTAGATGGGAGGATTGCCTTACTGAGTGTTTTTAAAATACTCATGCATTGCAATATGTGTTTGTGGTGCAGGTAAAGGCAAAGTGTGATCGTGGAATCAAGGCAATGAAGAGGAGGATGTTCTAGGGACTCGGTTTTATGTTGTCTGGCATTGCTAGGTTGCTAGAGTTGGGTCATTAGAACATTGTTAGGTTGATGGTTCTATGATTCCTGTTGTTTTGGATATTGATTATGTTGGAATATGGTTATATTTTATTATTGGATTGGTTGGTTATTTCCGCTGTTGAATGTGTTTGTGGTTAGGTGGCTAGTGGGTATGAGACCACTAGTTGTAGATTATTTATTATATTATTATTTTTTATTTATTTTTTTTTTTTTTAAAAAAAAAAAGGTCGGTCGTTTCATTATTGATATCAGAGCCCTTACGGTTCTAGGTTTGGGTTCACTAGGTTTCTGTTGTAGATGTTTGGGATTGCATGTCTTGATTGATTATGTGAGTTAGTCAATTTTGTGTGGCATGGAGTCCTAGAACATCCTCTTCGAGCCGAGTGTGTGATTCCACGGTGAGTTTATGTTTCTGTGTTATAATAGAAATTGTTTGCTTAGCCTTCTGTTCATGGTAGTGCAGATGGTTAGAGAGGATGCTGTGGCTGGTCGAGGTCGTGGACGCGGACGTGGTCGTGGACGCGGACGTGGTCGTGGTAGGGGCAGAGTCCCAGTGGTTAGTGAGACCGAGGACCAGAGTGTGACAGCTGAGGGTGTTGGCGAGTCGCAGGGTGTTCCGAGGGATTCCGTGAGTGTGGCAGGAGGGGGCGGTGTTGATGCTCCAGTGGCCGGTGATGCTCGGGTTCCGGGTGTGGGAGTCCCAGCGGGTGGAGTCCCTGGTACTGACTTTGCGGCTATGCTAGCACAGGTGTTAGAGCGGTTACCACCAGTGGTACTGGCTCAGGCTCAGGTAGTGCCACCAGTGGTGGCAGAGGAGCGGCAGCCAGTGGTTGCGGATGTGGGAGCACATAGACGTTATTTGTCTATGCTCAAGGAGATGAAGGATATGTTCACTGAGAGGTTTTCGGGTGGTACAGATCCTACTGTTGCGGATGCGTGGAGGACGAGTGTGGAACGTAACTTCCATATTCTGGGATGTCCTGAGGAGTTTTGGGTGGACATAGGGGTCTACTATTTGAGTGGTGATGCTGAGTTGTGGTGAGATCAGTGACTGCAAATAGAGTGCAGCGGGAGATGACTTGGGCTGACTTCTTCTTGGAGTTTAACCGCAAGTTTTTTCCTAGAGAGGCATTGGATCGGTTGGAGGTGCAGTTCCTTCAGTTGTCTCAGGGGACACGGTCAGTGTGGGAGCTGGACTTGGAGTTCAGTCGACTTCTTTGTTATGGGGGTCGGGCTTTGGAGTCTGAGGAGACTCAGATCATGAGGTTTTTGAGGGCTCTACGTGATGAGTTGAGAGTTCACTGTAGAGGGCGGAGTTATGCTACGCGTGCAGAGCTGGTTGAGACTACAGCAGAGATTGAGGAGGATATCCGGGTACAGTCAGTGGCGGTAGCTCCAGCAGTTCAGACTAGTAAGGCTCAGCAGCAGGGTGGTTCTAGCAGGGGCGGTAAGCATGCTCAGGGAACCAAGAGGAAGTGGGAGGCTACGCAGAAGCCGAGTGGTGCGGGTTGCTTCGGTTGTGGGAGCAAGGATCACGGGGTTGCTAGTTGTCCCAAGAGGAGTGTTCCGACGACAGGACCTCGGGTATGTTATCATTGTAGGGAGACAGGGCACATCAGGCCTTTTTGTCCCAAGTTGCAGCCGGCAGCAGTGGCAGCATTGCAGCAGGTGCAGCCTGGAGGTCAGCAGGTGGCACAGATTGAGCAGACGCCACGTGCTTACACGACAGCAGAGCCTGGTGGAACCAGTGCCGGGGCGATCATAGGTATAATTTCTGGTACTTAAGCTTTGTGAATTTCTAGTAGGTTCAGATTTTATGTTTTCCTGTGATAAAGTGTTAGGTTCTCAACACATGAGGTTTGTGTAGGGACCTTGTTGGTGGGCGGGTTTAAGTCCCATGTTATGTTTGATTATGGAGCTTCTCATAGCTTCATTACTCCGGAATGTGCAGAGTGTGCGGGGATCAGCGGGGATCCTGGAGAGCGTGCATGAGTTGTCAGGGTTGCGGGAGGTGAGTTCGTGAGAGTGATTGGACGGGATAGAGGAATTGATATTCAGATCGCAGGAGAGTCGTGGCCAGCTGATTTGCTTATCAGTCCAGTGGAGCTATATGATGTTATTCTCGGGATGGATTGGTTGCATCGGCATAGGGTGCATTTGGATTGCTATCGGGGTAGTGTGGAGTTTGAGCGTTCAGGAGGGAAGTTGGGTTTTCAGGGTATTAGACCGACTTTGGGGAGTCTCGTGATCTCAGCCATTCAGGCTGGGAAGATGATCGAGAAGGGCCGTGAGGCTTATCTAGTTACTATATCTATGCCAGAGTCAGTGGGGAAGTCTACGGTTACCGGTATTCCAGTAGTGGAGGAGTTTGAGGATGTGTTTCAGTCTTTGCAGGGATTACCACCATCTCAGTCGGATCCTTTTACCATTGAACTGGAACCGGGGACGACACCGTTATCCAAGGCTCCTTACAGAATGGCTCCAGCAGAGATGGCAGAGCTGAAGAAGCAGCTAGAGGATTTGTTGAGTAAGGGATTCATCCGTCCTAGTGTATCACCGTGTGGAGCGCCGGGGTTGTTTGTGAAGAAGAAGGATGGGAGTTTCAGGTTGTGTATAGATTATCGGGGTTTGAACCGGGTCACTGTGAAGAACAAGTACCCCCTTCCTAGGATCGATGAGTTGTTGGATCAGTAGAGGGGTGCTACTTGGTTCTCTAAGGTAGATCTAGCGTCGGGTTATCATCAGATACCGATAGATTAGGCAGATGTGAGTAAGACTGCTTTCAGGACGAGGTATGGGCACTAGGAGTTTGTGGTTATGCCTTTCGGGTTGACTAACGCGCCAGCAGCGTTTATGAGATTGATGAACAGTGTGTATCAGGAGTTTCTGGATGTGTCTGTCATCATTTTCATCGACGATATCCTGGTTTATTCTAAGAGTCCTGAAGAGCATGTAGTGCATTTGAGGGCAGTTATGGAGAAGCTGCGGGAGCAGAAGTTGTTTGCTAAGTTGAGCAAGTGCAGTTTTTGGCAGCGTGAGATGGGCTTCCTAGGTCACATTGTTTCTGCTGAGGGGGTTTCAGTAGATCCAGAAAAGATTCAGGCTATCAGGGATTGGCCTAGACCGCAAAATGCCACAGAGATCAGGAGTTTTCTTGGATTGGCAGGTTACTACAGGAGATTTATGCAGGGGTTAGCAAACAGAGCACGTCCTATGACTAAGTTGACAGGGAAGGATGTTCCTTTTATCTGGTCAGAAGAGTGTGAGGAAGGCTTTGCAAGCCTGAAGGAGATGTTGACTACTGCGCCAGTGTTGGCTTTGCCTGAGCAGGGAGAATCCTATGTGGTTTATACAGATGCATCTAGAGTTGGTTTGGGGTGTGTTCTGATGCAGCATGGGAAGGTGATTGCCTATGCTTCGCGGCAGTTGAGGGTGCATGAAGGCAACTATCCTACTCATGATTTGGAGATGGGTACTATAGTTTTTGCCCTGAAGATTTGGAGATCTTATCTTTATGGTGCAAAGGTACAGGTGTTCACAGATCATAAGAGCCTGAAGTATATATTCACTCAGCCTGAGTTGAATTTGAGACAGAGGCGGTGGATGGAGCTTGTGGCGGATTATGATTTGGAGATAGCCTATCATCCTGGTAAGGCTAACACGGTTGCAGATGCTCTGAGTCGGAAGAGGATTGCTTTGGCTCAGGAGCAGGAGATGGAGTCTCTGGTAGGGGAGATCAGTGCTTTGAGCTTATGTGTTGTTTCACAGGAACCGTTGGGCTTGGAAGCAGTAGATAGAGCAGATCTTCTGAGTAGGGTGCGGTTGGCTCAGGAGAAGGATTTGGGGCTGGTGAATGCCTCTAAGGATGTGGATTCAGAGTATCAGGTCTCAGATAATGGTACTATCTTGGTGCACGGTCGGGTTTGTGTTCCCAAGGATGAGGAGTTGAGGCAGGAGATTCTGAGAGAGGCTCATGCGAGCAAGTTGTCCATTCATCCAGGAACGACTAAGATGTACCGTGAACTCAAGAGGTACTATCATTGGGTCGGGATGAAGAAAGACGTGGCTAGTTGGGTTTCGAGGTGTGATGTGTGTCAGCTAGTGAAGGCTGAGCATCAGGTTCCTGGCGGTTTACTGAAGAGTTTACCCATTCCTGAGTGGAAGTGGGATATGATCACCATGGATTTTGTGGTAGGATTGCCAGTGTCACGGACCTTTGATGCTATTTGGGTCATTGTGGACCGGTTGACTAAGTCAGTACATCTTCTGGCCATTAAGAAGACTGATGGAGCAGCGGTCTTGGCAAAGAAGTATGTGAGAGAGATAGTCAGATTGCATGGGGTGCCAGCGAGCATTGTGTCTGACAGGGATTCTAAGTTCACTTCGGTATTCTGGAAGGCATTTCAGGCAGAGATGGGCACTAAGGTGCATATGAGTACAGCTTATCATCCCCAGACAGATGGACAGTCTGAGAGGACGATCCAGACGCTGGAGGATTTGCTGAGGACGTGTGTGTTAGATTGGGGTGGCCATTGGGCAGATCACCTGAACTTGGTAGAGTTTGCTTACAACAACAGTTATCAGGCGAGTATTAAGATGGCTCCTTATGAGGCTTTGTATGGGAGACCATGTCGTACACCATTATGCTGAACTCAGGTGGGGGAGAGGAGCATGTTTGGTGCTAGTTTTGTTCAGGAGACCTTAGAGAAGATTCGGGTTCTCAAGCTGAACATGAAGGAGGCTCAGGATAGGCAGAGGAGTTATGCTGATAAGAGGAGGAGAGATCTTGAGTTTCAGGTAGGAGACAGAGTGTACCTCAAGATGGCCATGTTGCGGGGTCCGAACAGGTCATTGTCAGAGACTAAGTTGAGTCCGATGTATATGGGTCCATTCAGTGTGATTGAGCGGGTTGGACCAGTAGCATATAGATTGGAGTTACCTGAGGTGATGCGTGCATTCCATAAGGTTTTCCATGTGTCTATGTTGCGGAAGTGTCTACGTGAGGGTGAGCAGGTGTTGGCTACGATTCCTGAGGATCTTCAGCCTAACATGACTTTGGAGGCGAGACCAGTGAGGGTTCTTGAGAGGAGGATCAAGGAACTTTGGAAGAAGAAGATTCCTTTGATGAGAGTCCTGTGGGACTGTGATGGTGTTGAGGAGCAGACTTGGGAGCCTGAGGCAAATATGAAGGCAAAGTTCAAGAAGTGGTATGAGAAGCAAGCCGCGACTTGAGCTTGTTTAGCCTGGTCCCATCTGTAATCCGTGGCTGGAGCGGGAGTGGAGTATTCCAGCCCATCTCTCTTATTACTCGGTCGCTTGGGGTGGTTGGTTGTGCAACTCAGTAACAAGATGAGGTGGTGTTCGGGATACAAAGTTTCCATGAGGCGGGGTTTTGGAGGAAAGTTTCCTGAAATAGAAGTTTCCAAAAGTGGAAAGTTTCCAAAAATGGAAAGTGCTAAATATGGAAAGTTTTACGGGAGTTGGAATTTGTCCATTTTAGCGGTAGAGAGCCTTGGAGGGGCTTGTGTGTGGCCTTAGTGGCGGACTTTTGAGTCAGTGTGCCATGTGTGGCAGTCTTTTTAGACATTGTGTGGTCTTTGTGACGGACTTTTTAGCCAGAGTGTCTTTGTGACGGTCCTCTTTAGGACATTTGTTTGGCCTTGGTGGCGGTTCTCTTTAGGACATTTGTTTGGCCTTGGTGGCGGTCCTCTTTAGGATATTTGTTTGGCTTTTGTGGCGGGCTGTTTAGCCAGAGTGTCTTTGTGACGGTCCTTTGGGACAGATGGTCTTTGTAACGGTCCTTTGGGACAGATGGTCTTTGTGACGGTCCTTCGGGACAGATGGTCTTTGTGACGGGCTTTTTAGCCAGAGTGTCTTTGTGACGGTCCTCTTTAGGACATTTGTTTGGCCTTGCTGGCGGTCCTCTTTAGGACATTTGTTTGGCCTTGGTGGCGGTCCTCTTTAGGACATTTGTTTGGCCTTGGTAGCGGTCCTCTTTAGGACATTTGTCTGGCCTTTGTGGCGGCCCTTGTGGCATGTATATGATCCTTGTGTGGTCATGTGGTATTCCAGTGAGGGGATATGTGGTTGGTAGGACATTGAGATGTTTTACGCGAGCCACGGGAAAGAAACCTGGATAGGGATAGGACTCAAACGTGTTCAGAATCGTTTGCTCGCGACTCTTGGGGGACTTAGGTTCTCCTAGTACTACCATATTCAGAGACTTTGTGACTTGGGAATATGGTTGGTATTATGATAACCCGTCCCGCGGACCCCACTAGCCCACCGCTAGCTGCCCCAACGGACCGTCCGTGGACCCCACTAGCCCACCGCCAGCCGGCCCAACAGACTCCAAGCTGGCCCTGCAGGGCATCGATCCTAACCCATCACTGTGGATATCCCAATCCACCAGTAGGTTATTGGTGCGCCAGGCGTTCCTCGAACCCTGGTCCCCAACCTTTAACAACCTTCCCACTGGACAAACTGTCACCAATTGACCTGCAGATCAATTGGTGGATACTTATCCTGTGGGAAGGTTGTTAAAGGGTGGGGACCAGGGTTCGAGGAACGCCTGGTGCACCAAACCTACTGGTGGATTGGGATATCCACAGTGATGGGTTAGGATCGATGCCCTGCAGGGCCAGCTTGGGGTCTGTTGGGCCAGCTAGCGGTGGGCTAGTGGGGTCCACGGACGGTCCGTTGGGGCGGCTAGCGGTGGGCTAGTAGGGTCCGCGGGACGGGTTGTCACAGGTATATCGACTTCGGATGACGATCCGGGGGCGCGCTGTAGGGTGGCAACCCGAGAGACGAGTTGGATTTTCCTTATATATTATGGCATGCGGGTCTAGGCCCGATGAGGAGCCAACATTATGGCATGCAGACTTGGGTCTGATGAGGACCCAATAAAAACTCAAGGTTTAGGCCTATGAGTAAAGGAAAGTCCAAAAGTCGAGAGCAAATGACGCCTGGAGCGTGAGTCTATCGCCTAGAGGTGACCTTCTGTGGATCAGTCGGAGGAGTGCGGGCCGTGGAGACGGTTGCACGGGAGTCCTTGGCTGATGGTTGTTCGAGATTCGAGGACGAATCTAGTTTGGTGGGGGAGAATTGTAACATCCATGAACCGGAATCCCTGTTTGGGAGTTGCATCGGTCGATGCAGATGGTGCATCAGTCGATGCATGTTCAATTCTGTGCGTTTTAACTTAAGTCAAATGCTGCGTTTTGGGTTAAGGAAAACCCTTAGATGCGAGTTTTTGTCTCATTCGTGGTTGTGTGGCCGTTTTTGAGAAAAGAGAAAGAGAGAAAAGTTGTTCCTGAGTGTTCTTGAGAATTCTGGGAGATTGGAGGCGTTCCTGTAGAGATCTGTAGCTGGGATCGCTGTAGGAGCTTCCTAGAGGCTTGTTCTTGTTTGTTTAAGGTTCAGATTCTTCTGTGGCAAAGGTAAGTGCATGACTATGGCTTATCTAAGCTAGAGATCTCTCTGATTTGCTTGTTATGTGTTGTTAGGCTGGTTAGATTGTTATTTGGGATGTTGGGAAGCTTTCTTGTGGCTTGGGATCGAGTTTCGTGGTTGCAGGAATGAAGATCTGGCGAGAAGCTTCGGAGGAAAATGATGCTCGGCATTGCATCGGTCGATGCACTTTGTGCGTCGGTCGATGCAGATGCGAGGACGGCGCGTAAACTCTAGGGTTTTCGTGTTATGTCGAGCATGCGTCGGTCGATGCAAGTTAACCTTGCATCGGTCGACGCAGATCTTGCGTCGGTCGACGCAACCTCTACCTGGTGTTGGTCGCTGCATGTTGGTATCAGTCAATGCAGAGTCCTGGTTTGTTATTGTTGATTGTTGAATGTTGTTTGATGGTTAGAGATGTCTCTATTGCTTGTGTGTATAGCCCAGTAGATGGGAGGATTGCCTTAATGAGTGTTTTTAAAATACTCATGCATTGCAATATGTGTTTGTGGTGCAGGTAAAGGCAAAGTGTGATCGTGGAATCAAGGCAATGAAGAGGAGGATGTTCTAGGGACTCGGTTTTATGTTGTCTGGCATTGCTAGGTTGCTAAAGTTGGGTCATTAGAACATTGCTAGGTTGCTGGTTCTATGATTCCTGTTGTTTTGGATATTGATTATGTTGGAATATGGTTATATTTTATTATTAGATTATTATTAAATATTGGTTGGTTATTTCCGCTGTTGAATGTGTTTGTGTTTAGGTGGCTAGTGGGTATGAGGTCACTAGTTGTAGATTATTTATTATATTATTATTTATTATTTATTATTTTTTTAAAAAAAAAAGATCAGTCGTTTCATATATATATATATAGCTGGTATGATTAATATTTTTTTTTGTTAAAATTAATTTTATTGAATAATTTTAAAACCGTCATATCAGACGGATTCTAATCTAGTAAACTAGAAATCCTGAGTAAAGAGATCTGATTCCTTAGATATTTTTTGATGGGTGAGGTTTGCGAAATGAGAAGTAACATATTTATTTGAGTAAATGGTGCTTAGATGGAATATTATGAATCTAATAACACTTCAAGAGAATCTTATTTTATAAGGGTAAATGTGCTCATGCATGTTATGCAACAATATTTGTTGACAATCATGGAATAAACCAAAATAACCAAAACGGAACTGATTTACAGCTTTTTAATTTAATATAGTCTCAGTTTCTGTAAATTGATAAAATGTAAACTGACCAAAAAAAACTAAACCAAACAGTTAGATATTGTTTTTATATAGTTTCAGTTTTCATAAAAAAAAACCAAAAAAAAAAACAACGAAACCGTATATCAAAGTACCCATCCATAAAAAAATAACATGTTATAGGAAATCTATACAATGAAAGTTGCTCAACTCTCTCCATATGAGTGACATGTCAGCAGTAGAGAGAGAGCCATTGCCTACCCAAATTAAAAGCACCTAAACTAAAAGCAAACATATTTAAAATTAAAGAGGAATTTGAAACATCTTCCATGTTTTTTATTCTTTTTCATAACACAAACAATTTTACTATTTATATAAGAAATTTAGAGAGGCTTAGAATATGTTGATATATTCTTTAAGTAAGTAGATGCATCACGAAAAGATAAAAATGTAACGAGAATAAAACCAAAGATTTGCTTCGTCCTCTTAGGGTAAACCATGAAGATATGAACATATGTTTTAGGCGTTAGAATTTTCTCAATAATTTGAAAGGTTGCAGCAGTGACTGAGAATTTAGTTAATATTGTAGAGAAATTCATGAAAGTGTGTCATTAAAAAAAAAATTGTATTTATGAAAAAGATTGGAGTTTTGTTCACTATAGAATGAAATATAGTTAAATCAATGATATAATGTTGGTTAAGGAAAATACAAAGAGAAAAGAAGAAAATTAAATTAAATTAAATTCTAGAGTTATATTCTAGAAATTGAATAGCTAGCAGGAAGGGAAGTTGTGTATCTTAATTATAACCATTAAAGAGTTAACCAAGTTGCATGAAATTTTTTTTTGATAAAAGAGAATTTGAGAATCTCATAGTATTTTGTTGAGAAGTTTAAATACAAATATATCTAAATACTTAATTTTTAGACAAGAATTGTAGGATGTTTAAATGTTTTTATCTACCAATCAAATGTGCAAATGATATGATTATTTTACTTCGTAAAAAAAATATGCTAATAGTTTTCGGCTACAAAAATCACTTTAGAATAAGATTTAACTTTAAACAAAATTTAGTATTCTATGCCTCCACACAAAAAAAAAATCTTAGTTTTGTTTGTTAATATATAATTTTAATCTTTTAAATATGAAAATATAAGAAGCAAAGAAAGTATTGCAATAAATATATATATTTTATTATATAAAGTTGGGTTTTGAAAGTTAGCCATTAACAAGATTTTGACATGTGTCAAGTTATCAATATGAGATTTTGACATGTGTCAAGTTAATATTCAATAAGAGGAATTTTTTTGATTACAACAAAAACAAAATAATTTGTTTAATAAAATAATAATAATATTAAAGGATAATTATAAAAAATTAGAGAATTTTAAAAATACAAAGTTTTTTAAATAATTATAAGGAGATTATATATATATATATATATATTCATAAAATTCAAAATTATAATATAATTTACTTATTTTTAATTTTAAGGTATTAATTCTACAAAAAAATAGAAAAAGAAATTAAGAAAAATATACAGTTAATTATTAATTCTAAATTTTGTAAATACTCACTTCTATATAAAAATAGATTTTTTCATATTTAAATAATTTATTCATGAACATTGCTTCCAATTTTGTTTAATTGGGAAATATTTTTTAATGGGAATGTAAATTTTTCTTATTTTTAAAAACCAAATTTTTCTGCTACTTTCTCTTTTTTTTTTTCAGTTAGGAATATGTAAGAATAATATGTTGACCCAAAAAAGGATTAATATATGCGTCTTCTTTTCCTAATACTGAAATTTTAAAAATATTGTAGTATTTTTAGATTATTTTATTTATTTTATATTTTAATCTTTGAATTATTTGAGATTCATATATTACCGTGCTTATAATTTTTTATTGTTTTTTTTAATTATGTCAAATTAATTATCTTCTAATTTATCAACTTTGATTGGTTGGTCATAAATCCTACTTTTTTTTGGAAACATAATTGTTACCGTTATTCATTCAATCCCAAAGGGAGATAACGAGTAGAAGCTCATCAACCTAATAGATGAATAAAATAGGCTAATCAAATACAAGTTTACAACAAACATAGATAGATATATTGGAAAAACATAAATCATTGTTGGTAGATCCATAAGAGCTTAAAGACTGTAACACCTACGTTTGCGGAAAGGTTTAAAAGAATGGATTTGGCCACATATGTCACCAAAATGCACTTATTTTTTTAGTCAAGAGTCCTGAGAGAACTTCATGATGGGTGATCTTCCTGGAAGTGATTGTCGGAACTGTGAGAGTGAGGACAAAACGCAGGCAAAGATCATTTGTTGATTTGTAGGATCAATAAACAAGTTTTTAAAGCCTGTCAGACGTAATAAACCGACCATCGAATATGGATTGGTCCACGGGCCGGGAATAGATGTAAGGCCCACTCAGGAAGGTGGGTCCATGGACTGAGAGTGGACATGGGCTCAATAAGCAAGGTGGCGGTTGAGGCGTTACAGAGACAGAGGCTACATCATGGTGTGTCAAAGACATTTCTACCAATACAATGGGAAATTTAATATTAGTAACTATCAAAAGATTTTGTGACATTAGAAAAAGGTTTTTCATTTCATTGGTTGTCGGAGCAAGCCATTTTAAGATAGCAAAAAGGCGTGAACATGTTCTCTCCACACCGGAGGAGGGCAGATCCAAGGTTCTCTCTATGGTGGAGAAGGTTATCTCCCCAAGGTTATCTCCCCAAGGGAGGAAGGTGGAGGAGGTTGGACGCAAGATTATCTCCCCAAGGGAGGAAGGCAGAGCCAAGGTTCTCTTCATGGTGGAGAAGGTTGGACGCAAGGTTCTTTCCATAAGGGATAAAGGCGGAGCCGAGGTTTTCTCCATGGTTGTCATACATTATTGTAATGATACATCATTGATTAGTATATTATGCAATATATATTTTTTTCAAAATGTTTTTGAGCCATCAATTTTAGTAATTAAAAAACTATGCAGAAGTGAAAGTAAAATAGTTGGCTTAATGTATTCATATAGACATTTTCTAGGTGGTGATAAAGAATATATTTGTAACATAGAGTATATATAGGTGTAAAAATATACTTTCTAATAACATACATAAAAGATTTCTAAATGGATATAAATCAGTGTACTATTATAAAAATAAAATTTATAAATAACATATTACAAATTTTAATATATTTTTATTAAATTTAATTTAATTTATAAAACTTTAAACCCACACATTGGACGGGTTCTCATCTAGTATAGATATAAACAAACCCGCATGTAGTGCAGGTACTCATCTAGTAATGGATATTTTTTATAATGAAAATATAAAAATCGTCTAAAACAATCGAATCGCATCTTTATTGGGCCGGAGAAGTAGGTTGAGGCTTCTAAATGTTGAACAGATTAACAGTGTGTGGCTGTTCGCCTGTGGCCCATGAAAGGTGGAAGTTCTTGGAAGATGCAGTGCAGGTTGAGGCTTCTAAAAGATGAAGATTTTATATCTTTATGGTCTTAAATAAATGGTTGGATCGGAAACAGCAGAAGCTAACAGGAAACACAACCAATGGAACATATTATAGCAATACCAAATATTAAACAACATACAAACTAATCATGAATTTTACATTACAACAACAAAAAACATTTATGATCGAGAAAATTGCACTCATCGCATAAATTCACTTATGATAGCATATCTTGTGAACTAGGTTTCCTATATTAAATTTTCTTTTTCCAAAAAGTTCCGGACAAACCAACATCAGTTGTATCTAGGACAGAGAACCACTGGACCGTCCGGTACAAAAAAACCTAGTTTCTAAACGACAAAAATTTAATATTTCCAGAGAATTTAACATGGTGTATATATTCTCTTCTCTAAGTTCTCTTAAACTAGAAAAAGCAAGAGTAAAATGAGTGAAGGGGAGTGGAAAACACAAGTGGGGTTGTTGTTGAAGTTCAGTAGACAGAGCAATAAGGCAGACAAAAATAATGGCCCAATTGTGGCATAACTCTTTTAAGTTTTAATCATGGGAAACCAGCTCTAACTTTGATGCAACTTACTTTTATATTTTTCTTTCTTTCAGGTTTTTACGCAAATAATCTTCTTACGCTACTACGTTAGTTTTCTCTTTTGACAACTTATTACATTTGTAAAAATCGAAGCCGATTAAGGTAATTTGGTTTATGTTTCTCGTATATAAGATATTCATATATTATATATAAAACAAGTAGAACTAAACTAACTCTAATGTAGATTTTCTAGTTTTAATATTTAATAATGAGAAAATGTACTAATATAATACTTATTAAGTTGAAACAAGTAAGTTTTGAGTGTTCTGTTTGTTAAAAATGCATAAACCTCAGTGTGCCCTAAGCCAAAATTGAAACAAAGTTAAACTAATTGTATAAGCTGGCATTTACCATTGATGTAAAATTAAAAACCAGATAAGTCGAGATGTTATACTTATATGCTACGTGATACGCATATATAGTGAAGACAATGCCCACAAAAAGTGATAGAAGACCATGATAGGGTGGTTTTTGCATTGGTCAAAAGGACTAAGGGAGTCACACATAAGTAGAAATGACGTAAATTCTAGATGGGACGTATGATGTTACGGAAGCTGGATCAACTAACTCGAAGTGTGCTAAGATTTAGCAGATGATGGACAAACAAAGTCTACCAAGGAAATCACAACGCGCGTGTATGGTTAGCCTCAAGCTACGAGATCACATGGCTTCATACGCTAAGAAGCAAGCCTAGGACAAGTAAGCAAAAAAAGATTTGGGTCCAAAGAAACCCAAAAGAAAAAAGTATGTCCCACGAGCCAAAATCAGTCAAACGTTAGTACAACAGATACAATTAAGACTGTTTTGAGTGAGATTTAGTAAATTGAAAGCAGTAAAGAAAAATCACAATTGGTGAGGTTTAAGTAAGGTTCTTATGGTTTTTTCTTTGTTTTTTTTTTACTATATAGTCTAGCTATGTATCCAATTAAGTATGTTGTTAGCTAGAGAACATTGATGTTACATTGTTACTCTTCACCCATCACTACGGTATCAACTATTTTTTTCTATCTCTCGCAGTAGTCGCCGTCGCAAAACTTAAGACAAACAAAAAACATTTTACGTCTTCGCATTTGCTGTGGCCCCAATCAATAGGCAAGGTCTCCACTAGATTAAGGTAAAGGTTCGAGACATTTTTTTTTTTCACACTCTTGGTTTTTTTGTTATACGTACGTACTTAAGCTTTTGGCGATAGGTCTCAAGTTCTTTATCCCATTATTTCATTCAATAAACATCAAATTAATCTTACATGTACGATATAAAGAGTTAAATTACGCGTTATGTACATGTAGATGAGAAGATCTTTTCTGTGCATGTAAACCTGTTTTGGAGATGTCGTATCGAATTGAAATGAAATGAAATGAAATATATACTCATAATTACTAGAAATAATTAATATTCTCTGGCGTGGGCCATTTCAAATGATTCCAAATAAGAAAGAGCCACAAATCACCTCAAACGCTTATGATTATATCTTCATCGTGCCCTCAATATCTACCCAACTTGATCCCCCGACCAATTCTCATCATTGTTTTCTAAATGCATACACATATGTATCTATATTATTGAGTCTAAAATCTAAACAATGCATTCTGAGATGATAACTTCCTAAATAGAAGGTTTAATATGTGTATTAATCAAACTTAACGTTTCATGACCGTCTTCCCTGGTCAATAATGACTTTTTACCCCCTTTTCATTTTTCTTTACATTTATTTCTTTAGAAAAATTTCAGCAACTTGTAAACAAAAGATATATTCAAAGTTCAAATACTTTTTAGTTTCATGTTTATAGAAAATGACTCAATGTCCATTGACCTTTATCAAAGAAAACAAAACGTGACCATTGTTCTCTAACATGTAAGTTTAGTAACCACTTTCTATTTCCACTGTTTCTTTTCGAAATATTCTCATTTTCTTAATAACTAATTACAAAAGGGTTTAAGCAGGATACCTAAACTTCTACGTACATACATCATTTACCAGCACCCTTGTTTTCGAAAGGCAATCAGTTTTTACGAACATCTTCTTCATGAATCATGAGAGATTAGTACAAAATATATGCAGTGAACTTTTGTTCCTTTGAATTAACCAACCAGTGCTTTACATTTGAATCAGAATATCCGGTTTCCCATAGCCAAAAGAATTGAGTTTCTAACATAATTATGTTCAAGAAAAAAAAACCAAGAACTATACGTTTAGAAATCTGGATATTGTGTACGTTTGAATGGAAAATACTTAACAAAGAGGTGATATATCTCATCTCAGCCACAAAACCTCAAAGACGATCGACGATCGACGAGTATCTGAGATTACAATTGTTATATAGTATTATAATACTAGTGGACCATTCATATGTTGGTCCTAATTACTTAGTTCTATATAATTTAAAAATGTATAACGTTGGTCCAAATTGCAACAAAAAGAAAAAGGCAAAATTTGCAATAGAAAGGGACAAACAACCTAACGTTACACGAGTTGATACACTATTTTTTTAACCTAAACATACTTTTACGTAGGATTGACTTTTGGTATGTTATAAAAATGGGTGCTAAAGTGAATCTATTATGTTAATATTTTGTTACACGTCTAGAAAATATAAATTTAATATTAGACCAAAATTTTGGTTACTAAATGTTGTAAAATTCAAACTTTCTAGGGAAAGAGAAATATGTTAAGTTGACTTATTTTTGGTATTTCATTGATTAGAACACCCTTTTTTTTTTGTGAACTTACTTTTGGCATTTCATTGATAAAAAACTCTTATCTTAAACTTTATTAATGAATTCCGGAAATTTTATAGAAATGTTACACAATACAATTTTCTATTAGTGATTTTATTAATCTTATAATTCTATACTATTTGTCTATCTCAGAATATTCTGATTTACATAGTTAAAAGAATATTAGTTTTATTTTCACCAAAGCAAATATTAGTAGTTCTTAATCCAATGATTGAAGAACAGTTTGCCGAAAACTTATGACTCAAATCATTCACATTATACCTCAATATAATCAATCTGATATAACGCTTTTAATTCCATTCTAAAGACCTCTTGAAAATATTCACCAATGTTTATGGAAAAAGCAATCACAATTAGAAACATTATAATTTACATGCAGATCAATCTTTCATGAATATTATATGATTTACGTAAATTCAATTTTTCAATATCCGAAACTATACCACACCATCTGTATATATTAGATTTAGATTTTATTTTAACTACTGTTATATATATATATATCAAAAATCCTGATACATGATCAGGATTCAGGCGAAATCAATATTGAACACCTATGTAACTATTGTAACAGTAATGTGAGACACTACTTTCAACGTTGAAATAAATCACATGAAGAAATAAATTAAGATGACTTGATGATTGATGATTATTGAATTATCACGAAAACACCTTGTAGTATTTTGTTTACTTTAACTAGGTTGAAAAGAAAAGGACAAAATACTAAGACCTAGTTTTTCTATTTCGTACAGACAAGGATGGAGAGCAGTTAATAAAAGTTGCCGGAACATTAATTAGACTACAAAAACCTATAATATATATAGAGGGGAAAGATATGCCAAAGTTACGATGGAACAAAACACATCACACGTGTGAACTGTCGTTATAGACCAACGAACCAAATCCGAATTAGATTCTCTTCAAGACCTAAGAACCAAATTTTGTAACGTATAAAACTTAGACATTATAGATACTTACATTATTTTTTAGATACAGTACTTACAACATGTGTAGAATCATATACCCCATTATGGGTCATCGTAACGTGTTAGACAGAGTATAATCACTAGAAATAAGAATAAATATTCTGATGGAATATATCATTCATAAGAAAAAATAATTCAATCTCAGTGACTACAATCTGATTTTAAGATACTAGAATTAAACATTATAAGATATGGTTTTATAATTATGAAAAATAATAATGTATATATGAAATTTAATTAATTATTGGAATCTGTAGGGCAAACCCAAGGATCAACTGTTGTTGTTGTTGTTGTTGTAGTAGTAGTAGTACCTGAAGAGCCTTTGGTCGGAGCTGAAGAAGAAGATGAGACATTGTTATGGATCTCTGGTCTCTTTTCCGACCGACGGTCAAACTCCGAGAACTGCCTCATCATTAGCTGATGGTTATGATCATCAACCGTTGGATGGTGATTTTGCTGTAATGATCCGAGATTCATTGAGTCAAGCTCGTGGAGAGGAGAAAGTGTTGTTTGATGGTTATGATGATGATGTTGATGAGACAAAAGAGACTGAAATGTAGAAACTTGGTGAGTCTGACTCTGAGGGAGAGGTAGATCTGGGAAGGTCATGGAAGTAGTGGAGTGATGATTGTTGAGTATAGAAGAAGATGAAGGATTCAAAGGTTGATGATGAGGTTTTTGAGGGATTGGACGAAAAGGGTTGTACGTAAGAGGATCTGAGGGAGATCGGAAAATATCGAAACGGCGAGTAGTGGAGGAGACAGGGTGGGAGAAAGGAGAGGCAGGGACGCCGGTGAATTCTTGAACCATAGCCCGGAAGTTAGAAGTGTCGGTGGTGAGAACGGTGGTGGGAGCTCTTCTTGAAGCTCTTGTTCGTTTTCTAGGGTTTCGGGAAGAAGAGGGAGGAGGAGGGGGAGGCGGTGGTGGTGGAGGAGGGAGGAGATGGGTTTGTTTGAGGATGTCATCGGAGATGAGATTGTTTACAAAGTTTAGATAAGTAGCGGAAGAGGAGGAGGAAGAGCCGTAGAAGGCAGAGGAAGAAGGCGGTGGTTGAAAAGGAGGAAGGAAGAAAGAGGAGTGATCTGGTGGAGCACCAGTTGATGAAGACTCGTGGTCGTCGCTTGAAGATTGCAAACTTCCACTATTACAAGAATCCATATGGACATGGAAGAAAGAAACAAGAACATAAAAGAGAAGAAGATGAGAGGTGGATCTAGGGTTTTGAGAAATGATGCGTATTGGAGAGGAGAAAGAGAAAGAAGAAGAGATAGCAAAAAGGGTTTCTACTTAAAGAGGTTGAAGGGAGAGGTATGGTGTCGCCATTGATGGAGAGAGGCGGTGGCTGGCAAAGAGTCAAACTCAATCTGAAAGCGAAAACGAAAGAGAAGAGAGAGAAATATATCTTTCTTTATCTAGTGGGGATGTGATGAATGTGAAAGGATAGATAGTGTTGGATTTTTACAACAAAATATATATACACACAAAATAAGCAACTAATTATATATATATACTAGATTTATACCATGGGTCTATAATTTTTATTATTACTAATAATTTATATTGTATTTGCTTGTTAAATTGTGGTTGTTTTGTAAATAAAGGAATAACTAAAATTTTCAGCCACTTAAGGAATAATTAAAATTTTCAGCCATTCAAACGGCTAAAATGTTAATATTAATTTTTAACGTGGTATGTGTGACTATTTTTTTGTTAAATTTAGTTTGTTTTATTTAGTGTTTGAGATTCTATTTGGTTTTTTAGTTATTAGAACAAAAAAATAAAGGATCTAAATACATAATAAGTAATTTAAGAAGACCTAGTAATTGAGTGACAGCATTCCTTGACCAATTCTATAAACAGCCAATCAGGCATATCCTCCCCTCTATGCCTTGCGGTAATTATTCCTCTGGCATTACGACCTTTACTGATGAGAAAGAAGGCCATATGGAGTAAAGAGAAGCGTTATTTACACAGAGGAATGGAAAAAATTAAGCTGTGATTAAGTCACATTTTCATAATGATTTACTTATTTTACAAAATCTTAGTTAAAGTAAGTTGATTTGATATGTCAAATATTCTAATATTAGTAGTATTGACAAATAATAAAATAAGGATTTAACCCGTGTTTATGCACAAATTTAATTATATTTTATTAATTTCAACATGTCTTCTTTATAACCCGTCATACTATATAATAACACTAGGTATCAACCCGCATTATGTGCGGGATAAATCGATTTTAAAAAAATAATATGAGTAAAATTATTATTTGAGATTTAAGATACCTTTGTGTAAAACAAAATATGTAAATAATTTGTTTTTTAATTCGAATTTGTATTTATTTTCTGTAATATATGTTTCACCCGTGAAATATTTGAACTTAGAAAAGAATATTAAAATGGTGTCGAAAGTTTTGATGTTTTTTGTGGTTCTAAAAATCAAATTCATGTTTCACATTATTATCAACATCACAATGCTATTAAATAGATCAAACAAAATTTTGTAGACTAATCAATTTAATTTAAACTAAGCCTAAGTTTAAAAAATGCAATGAGAAAAATGTATAAAAGTAGTAAATAAATGAATAATTTTTTATTGTTTGTGAAATGTAATTTACTTCTAATAATTAAATATGTTATGTGAATACATTTCTGAATTTTAATTGTTGATTAAATCTTTAATTTTTTAAAACTAATTAAAAAACATTACCTTATATATGTCATTGATTGACATATTTATGTAAAATAGTAATAAAATATAAGGGCATTTATTAAAAATGACACAAAAGCTATGTGAGTGCGATACATAAGCTTTTTGTGTGAGAGTGTTTTCTATTAATATATAGGGAATTGTATAATATTTTAAACTTTTTATAAGCTTTTATTTATAATATTTCAAAGTTTTTATTAAGTTTATTTATATATCAAAAATATGATTTTATAAAATAAGAATCAAAGTTTTTATATATATTAACATTTTTATCCACATTAAAAATCGAAGCTAACATGTTTTGAAAAACAAAATAGGAATTAAATTGTTGTTTTCTTTGTTTGCAAAGAATTTAGAGATAGAATATCTTCAAAAAACTATAGAAGGTGTTATTAATATAGTATAGCTTCTGTTTCCATAAAAAAATTGATTGCAGTTTGTTACATTTCTAGTAGGAATGAAATGTAAAATATTTAGGAAATAAAATATGATGTAATTGTTAGTTTAGAAAATTTTCTAGGGGTTAAGACTGTAAATAATTTTTTAAATAACTACAACTAAAAGGGCATAACACAAAATGTACTTCAAAAATGTTAATATAGATACTTCGGAGTTAGACGTTGGTCCAATTGTATTCTTCCTTCACCATTATTTTCGTGAAAAGATCATCCAGAAGGACTTAATTTACATAATACATATTTTGAGATTATGAAGGGTTTTTATAATCTGGTTTTCTTTTCTTTTAAATTAGGACGTGCGTAAGTGAATTATAAAGAAGAAGATATACTAAATTTTATTGCTATTAAAAAAATTATTGCTAATATTATGAGTTTTAAACTGTAATAAATATATATATATATATATATATATAGATTTTATTTTATTACAAGAAGTAAAAATAATTTCGGAAAACATTTTTTTTAGCATTTTTTTTTTAATTTCTAAGTAAACACTAACTCTTCGAAACTCCCTCATTCCAACCAGTTAGGTTTTAAATATGTCATTCATCACATATCAGCGTCAATGACGATAAGTTCACCCAAAAAAATCTAAAATCTTAAGAGAAATGCTAGTAAACTTTTTAAAAGAAAAAAAAAATCTGGTTGTAGTATGGATATATTTTAAGGATCGTAGTCATTTCTAGATTGACTCATTTGGATCTTGTTGTACTTATACTATTTTGTGACAATTGATTTTGTTTTTATTCATAAAATTTTCGCCTAACACCGGTTATTCCTCATTTTGTCGCTGAGCCATCCTATCCAGTTTGATTAATAATTAATTCAATTAAAAAAAAATTAGTCCTTTAGTTACTTTCCGTCTAATCCGATTACTTTCAGTCTAATCTTGCATATTCCGACCAGTTTTAGATTACTTGTATAAAACCATGTTTTTTGTTTGTAATCAACATTTAAATTGAATGTTTGTGATGTTCAAAATTTTAATAAAAACTGAAAATACGTTTTTAAGTGTTTAGTGCAATTTTGAAAACAATATTAGAGTTTTAGAGTTTTTATGTTAAGAGATCACCCCTAGCCTAGCAACTTTTTTGATTCAGTTTTGTATTCTCAATTAGGAAGAGGTTGGGCTGTAAATCTTGGGTTCGGACATCAATGGGCTTTGGGTAGATTCATTTGCTGGATAGACGTCATTAAATCATTCTTTATAGGCCCATCACCTTTACCAATTCATTTTGGACGTTCATCCAAAAATAAAATAACTCCATCAAATGATTATGGATTTTTTTTTTCATCCAAATGATTATGGATATACTTTAAATTTTATCATGAAAACTTTACACTCCATGTTTTTTTATCTTCGTACTATATTTTATCGATTGTTGTAACATCCGCAAACCAATTTTTGGTAATTTGGTAAGGGTGTCGATCGACACCTTCTAGTGAGGCATCGATTGACACCAGCTGTGGCCGGTTTGGTCGGTTCAATTTTAATTGTCCGGTTTGCGTGGTTGGTTTTGGGAATCCCTAAATCAAGTTGTAAAAGGGGGAAAACGACCTAGGATCGTGTTTTTGTGTTATTTGGCCGCTTTTAGAGAAAAAAAAAGAGAGAAAAGTGTTCTTGAGCTTTTGGAAAGAGATTGAGAGATTCCTTGCTGTTCTTGGGAGATCTAAGGCTGGGAAGGTGTTAGAAGCTTGCTAGGAGTGAGGGAATTCGTTCTTGTTGGTCAGAATCTTCTTGAAAGAGGTGAGTGCATGAACATGGCTTATCTAAGCTAAGATCTCTAGATTTTATGTGATTTGGTGCTTATGTGGTTGTTTCTTTGAGTTCTCTATGGTATTTCGTCGCTGTTTTGGCTGGGTTTGGTCTCTGGGAGTGCAAGGAGTCGGAAGTGGGTAGCTTCGGCTCAGGAGCATGAGATGGAGTCTCTGGTAGGGGAGATCAGTGCTTTGAGCTTATGTGCTGTTTCACAGGAACCGTTGGGTTTGGAAGCAGTAGATAGAGCAGATCTTCTGAGTAGGGTGCGGTTGGCTCAGGAGAAGGATTTGGGGCTGGTGAATGCCTCTAAGGATGTGGATTCAGAGTATCAGGTCTCAGATAATGGTACTATCTTGGTGCACGGTCGGGTTTGTGTGCCCAAGGATGAGGAGTTGAGACATGAGATTCTGAGAGAGGCTCATGCGAGCAAGTTATCCATTCATCCAGGAGCGACTAAGATGTACCGTGAGCTCAAGAGGTACTATCATTGGGTCGGGATGAAGAAGGATGTGGCTAGTTGGGTTTCGAGGTGTGATGTGTGTCAGCTAGTGAAGGCTGAGCATCAGGTTCCTGGCGGGTTACTGAAGAGTTTACCCATTCCTGAGTGGAAGTGGGATATGATCACCATGGATTTCGTGGTAGGATTGCCCGTGTCTCGGACCTTTGGTGCTATTTGGGTCATTGTGGACCGGTTGACTAAGTCTGCATATTTTCTGGCCATTAAGAAGACTGATGGAGCAGCGGTCTTGGCTAAGAAGTATGTGAGAGAGATAGTCAGATTGCATGGGGTGCCAGCGAGCATTGTGTATGATAGAGATTCTAAGTTCACTTCGGTGTTCTGGAAAGCATTTCAGGCGGGATGGGCACTAAGGTGCATATGAGTACAACTTATCATCCCCAGACAGATGGACAGTCTGAGAGAACGATCCAGACGCTGGAGGATTTGCTGAGGATGTGTGTGTTGGATTGGGGTGGCCATTGGGCAGATCACCTGAACCTGGTAGAGTTTGCTTACAACAACAGTTA
The DNA here is from genome assembly GCF_030686135.1 of Camelina sativa. Taxonomy (NCBI): domain Eukaryota; kingdom Viridiplantae; phylum Streptophyta; class Magnoliopsida; order Brassicales; family Brassicaceae; genus Camelina; species Camelina sativa. The sequence goes on along the minus strand of NC_141896.1, from coordinate 27,891,012 downwards.
TCAGGCGAGTATTAAGATGACTCCTTATGAGGCTTTGTATAGGAGGCCATGTCGTACACCATTATGCTGGACTCAGGTGGGGGAGAGGAGCATGTTTGGTGCTAGTTTTGTTCAGGAGACCTCAGAGAAGATTCGGGTTCTCAAGCTGAACATGAAGGAGGCTCAGGATAGACAGGGGAGTTATGCTGATAGGAGGAGGAGAGATCTTGAGTTTCAGGTAGGAGACAGAGTGTACCTCAAGATGGCCATGTTTCGGGGTCCGAACAGGTCATTGTCAGAGACTAAGTTGAGTCCGAGGTATATGGGTCCATTCAGAGTGATTGAGCGGGTTGGACTAGTGGCATATAGACTGAAGTTACCTGAGGTGATGCGTGCATTCCATAAGGTTTTCCATGTGTCTATGTTGCGGAAATGTCTCCGTGAGGGTGAGCAGGTGTTGGCTAAGATTCCTGAGGATCTTCAGCCTAACATGACAGTGGAGGCGAGACCAGTGAGGGTTCTCGAGAGGAGGATCAAGGAACTTCGGAAGAAGAAGATTCCTTTGATGAGAGTCCTGTGGGACTGTGATGGTGTTGAGGAGCAGACTTGGGAGCCTGAGGCAAAGATGAAGGCAAGGTTCAAGAAGTGGTATGAGAAGCAAGCCACGACTTGAGCTTGTTTAGCCTGGTCCCATCTGTAATCCGTGGCTGAAGCGGGAATGGAGTATTCCAGCCCATCTCTCCTGTTACTCGGTCGCTTGGGGTGGTTGGTTGTGCGACTCAGTAACAAGATGAGGTGGTGTTGGGGTACAAAGTTTTCGTGAGGCGGGGTTGTGTAGGAAAGTTTCCTGGAGGAGAAGTTTCCAAAAGTGGAAAGTTTCCAAAAACGGAAAGTGCTAAATATGGAAAGTTTTATGGGAGTTAGAATTTGTCCATTTTAGCGGTGGAGAGCCTTAAAGGGAGCTTGTGTGTGGCCTTAGTGGCAGACTTTTGAGTCAGTGTGCCCGTGTGTGGCGGTCTTTTTAGACAATGTGTGGTCTTTGTGACGGGCTTTTTAGCCAGAGTGTCTTTGTGACGGTCCTCTTTAGGACATTTCTGTGGCCTTGGTGGCGGTCCTTTTTAGGACATTTGTTTGGCCTTTGTGGCGGGCTGTTTAGCCAGAGTGTCTTTGTGACGGTCCTTCGGGACAGATGGCCTTTGTGGCGGGCTGTTTAGCCAGAGTGTCTTTGTGATGGTCCTTCGGGACATATGGTCTTTGTGACGGTCCTTCGGGACAGATGGCCTTTATGGCGAGCTGTTTAGCCAGAGTGCCTTGGTGGCGGTCCTCTTTAGGACATTTGTTTGGCCTTGGTGGCGGTCCTCTTTAGGACATTTGTTTGGCCTTGGTGGCGGTCCTCTTTAGGAAATTTTGTTTGGCCTTTGTGGCGGCCCTTGTGGCGTGTATATGATCCTTGTGTGGTCATGAGGTATTCCAGTGAGGGAATATGTGGTTGGTAGGACATTGAGATGTTTCTACGCGAACCACGGGAAGGAAACCTGGATAGGGATAGGACTCAGACGTGTTCAGAATTGTTTGCTCGCGACTCTTGGGGGACTTAGGTTCTGCTAGTACTGCCATATTCAGAGCTTTTGTGGCTCGAGAGTATGGTTGGTATATCGACTTAGGATGACGATCCGGGGGTGTGCTGTAGGGTGGCAACCCGAGAGACGAGTTTGGACTTTTCCTTATATATTATGGCATGCGGGCTTCGGCCTGATGAGGAGCCAACATTTGGCATGCAGACTTAGGTCTGATGAGGAGCCAATAAAAACTCAAGGTTTAGGCCTATGAGTAAAGGAAATTCCAAAAAGTCAAGAGCAAATGACGCCTGGAGCGTGAGTCTATCGCCTAGAGGTGACCTTCTGTAGATCGGTCGGAGGAGTGCGGGCCGTGGAGACGGTTGCATGGGAGTCCTTTGCTGATGGGTGTTCGAGATTCGAGGACGAATCTAGTTTGGTGGGGGAGAATTATAACACCCGCAAACCAATTTTTGGTAATTTGGTAAGGGTGTCGATCGACACCTTCTAGTGAGGCATCGATCGACACCAGCTGTGGCCGGTTTGGTCGGTTCAATTTTAATTGTCCGGTTTGCGTGGTTGGTTTAGGGAATCCCTAAATCGAGTTGTAAAAGGGGGAAAACGACCTAGGGTCGTGTTTTTGTGTTATTTGGCCGCTTTTAGAGAAAAAGAAAGAGAGAAAAGTGTTCTTGAGCTTTTGGGAAGAGATTGAGAGATTCCTTACTGTTCTTGGGAGATCTAAGGCTGGGAAGGTGTTAGAAGCTTGCTAGGAGTGAGGGAATTCGTTCTTGTTGGTCAGAATCTTCTTGAAAGAGGTGAGTGCATGACCATGGCTTATCTAAGCTAAGATCTCTAGATTTTATGTGATTTGGTGCTTATGTGGTTGTTTCTTTGAGTTCTCTATGGTATTTCGTCGCTGTTTTGGCTGGGTTTGGCCTCTTGGAGTGCAAGGAGCGGATTGGAGGCGAGATTCGGAGTTTTTGATCGAAGGAAATCGCTGCTTGGCAACGGTGTCGGTCAACACCAGTTGGGGTGTCGGTCGACACTAACGCGAGGACGGCTCGAGACTTTGGCGAGTGTCGATCGATGCCATGTGGAGGTGTCGGTCGACACAAACTAGGGTTTTCGGGAGTGTTGGGCAGGGTGTCGGTCGACACCAGTATGGTGTCGGTCGACACCAGATTGTCAGTGTCGATCGACACCATCTGGTGTCAGTCAACACCCTTCTTTCAGCTACGATGGATTGCTGTGTTCTTTGTATAATGCCTGGTTTGTTTTATTGATTGTTGTTTGTGGCATGTAGAGATCTTATTTCTTGTGTGTGTAGCCCAGTAGATGGGAGGATTGCCTCACTAAGTGTTTATCAAATACTCATGTATCTCAATTTGTGTTTGTGGTGCAGGTAAAGGCAAAATGTGATCGTGAAATCAAGGCAATGAAGAGGAGGATGTTCTAGGGACTCGATTGGATGTTGTCTGGTATTGCTAGGTTGCTAGAGTTGGGTCATTAGAAACATTGCTAGGTTGCTGGTTCCTTGTTTCTTGTTGTTTGGTATTGGGATATTGCCTTTGCTATAATATTGGTTTGTTATTGGTTATTACTGGTTTATTATTGGATATTGATTATGTTATTCCGCTGTTGAATGTGTTGGTGGTTAGGTGGCTAGAGGGTATGGGACCACTAGCTGTAGTTTATTTTATTATATTATATTTATTATTTATTATTAAAAAAAAAGGTCGGTCGTTTCAGTTGTTCCAATAATTAATATGTAAATGAGTTTACATGAAGAGAAATATCAAACGATGACTTTAAAAAAATATATATCTGAAATGCTAGTTTAGTTCATTAACCAAAATGTATTAACCAAAACCATATAATAAACTATGTTGCATGGAAAATTTTTTTGAGATACGTTTCCTATTTCTGAAACGTTTCGGAAACAAAAATTCACATAAACACGAAAAAACTCACAAAAACACGTTTCTATTTTCGTTTTGGAAACACAACAAAACCGGTTTTTTAGTTTAGAACTTAATAAATAAATGAATTCATTATATGAATTCATTATATATAGAAATATTATATAAATGAATTTGTAAATATATGAATTCATTATATATAGAAATATTAAAATTATGTCTTGGATTTTTGTTGTTTCAAATATTCCTTTGGATATGGTTTTTCTGTTGTTTGGTGTTTTATTTTTTATATATGTGTATATATACATACGTTTCCATTTCCTAACTTTAGAAAAAAATTGTTTCTGAAATATTTAATTTCTGCTTATCCATTTCCATTTCGATGCAATCTAAATCACTAAATACATTAAATACTGGTTTATAATTTAAAAACTAGTTTATAGACTTACAGTAGTATTATACCAGTTTGGAAATGACTTAAACCAAAGAAAAAATAATGAAGATACTAATTTATAGATTTACAATAGTATTTACCAGTTTGCAAATGTATATATATATTTACAAAGCAAGAAATTTTTTTATCGGAGGTTCGTTTCCGGCTTTGGAATTGGAATTGGAATTAGAAGCTTTTGCTTTCGAAATCTTGCTTTGTGGTACGTCCAAATATTCACTTTGAATAATTATGATTCCGTTTTGGAAGCGTACACTTCCATTTTTTAAATTTGTCACAAAAACATGAAACTATGATAGTTTTCCTATAAAAAAACTCAAACTAATTTTGCAGTATATATTTTTGCATACTAATATAAATGACATGTTAAGAAAAATGACATTTCTGGAAATGATTACTTAAATTACACTAATTTTGAGATACTTAAGGTTGTGATGATATTCTTATTGACAACGTAAAATTTGAAACGAATTTTTTTAATTGAATTAAAGATAATTAGAATGAAGAAAGTAATCTAAATTTTTTGACTTTAAATTATTTGATTTTATGTGCTGTAACTAAAAATTGACTTTTTGATTTATATTTTTAGTTGACAGTTAAGATCTATATTAGATTTGTATAGTTCAATATAATTTTACTATGGTATAATGTTATATATGTCATTATTTATGTATATAAATGTATATTTTCAACACATATCTGTTTTCTAATTTTTTTTTTTCTTTTACTTTTTTGTACATTTTGTTTTTGCGCTCGGATTCTATGCATATAGCATTTAATAGCTTAAAATATATTAAAAGAAAAACTGGGATAATTAAATGAAATAAATAAATTTATTACTTATTAAAATAACAGAAACAGTTATTTTTTATACAAAAGTTTTTGTTCGTATAAAGATATGATTAGGTAATTTAGACCATCATTAGTGCAGTAACCCACCATAGTTACTCTCACATTAATTAATTATATAAATAATCATAAATTAAGTTAAGTAAATCTAAGACAACTTAAGCAAAATCACTCTATTACTAGAGAATCTCAAAAAAGTTACTCAAGCATTTAAATAATAATTTTTTAATTTGTATTTATTAATTATCAAACTTTAATTATTTAAAAATGATAAAACAATTATTTAAATTTTTATATTACATAAAATAGAAAACAATTTTTTACAAACTTTAGAATATTAAACATATTTTACAAAATTCGGAATAGTAAACATATTTTATCAAAATGAAAATATTAAACATATTAAACAGAATTTGGAATAAGATTTATTGTGCGGTTGCACCAAATTTTTGCCAGATATGCTCAATCAAGTCTTTTTGCAAAAGATCATGCATTTCTGTATCATGAACATCATTTCGAATGTCCATCATATTATGTAGATTTGTTAGCGTATCTGTAGAATATGATAAATCGACATGAGAACTTCCGCTTCCTTCTCCGTGATGGAATTCCGTTGGATCGTAGAAATTGTAGTCATGTCGTTCGTCTTCCACTATCATGTTATGCAGGATGATAGATGCTCTCATTATTTTTTCTATTTTTCTTTTATCCCAAAAAAGTGCGGTATTCTTCACGATTGCAAATCGAGCTTGCAAGACTCCAAATGCACGCTCAACATCTTTACGACATCCTTCTTGCCATTGAGCAAAGATTTTTGCTTTTCGACCACGTGGAAGTGTAATAGATTGGATGAAAGTTGCCCATTTGGGATAATACCGTCTGTGAGGTAGTACGCCATTTTGTATTGCCGTCCATTGATAACGTATCTTACTCTCGGAGCTCGGCCCTGTAGGATATCATCAAACACCGGGAAGCTGTCCAAGACATTGATATCATTTAACGAACCCGGTGGTCCAAAAAATGCGTGCCAAATCCATAAATCTTATGATGCCACAGCCTCTAGTACGATTGATGATTTACCAGATCCACGTGTATATTGTCCTTTCCATGCAGTGGGACAATTCTTCCACTCCCAATGCATGCAATCTATGCTCCCTATCATTCCGGGGAAACTGCGATGTTCTCCAATATTCAGTAATCGTTGGAGGTCTTCCGCTGTAGGTCTTCTGAGATACTCGTCGCCAAACAGATTTATAACCCCCTCAACAAAATGTAGAAGGCATTTGTGGGAGGTTGTTTCAGTGAGTCTTAAATATTCATCCGCCGCATCTACCAAATATCCGTAAGCCATCAAATGAATAGCTGACGTACATTTTTGAAGTGCAGAAAGACCAAGCCTTCCAGTAGCATCTCGCCTTTGTGTGAAGTATGGGACTCAATTCTCAATAGCGGTAACAATACGAAGGAACAATGGTTTGTTCATTCTAAAGCGACGACGGAACATAGCGTTAGTGTAAGTCAGATTATCACTAAAATAATCATTCCACAATCGAGTGTAGCCTTCTTCGCGGTCTCTCTCAATGTGCACTCTTCAGATTATTAGAGCTGGAGGCTGTCTAGCAGTCTCATCTTGCTGTTCCTCTCTTTAGCCGCTTGTTCTTGATCCTTCATTGCTATTATCTTATCCAACTTAACCACAGACCCATCCTCTACATCAATACTAACAACCGGTTGCTTCCCTTTTTTCTTAGCAGCTTTAACCCCCGGAGGTCTCTTCTCGGATCCATCCTTGCACTCTCCGGGTGAGGATGCTCCTGCTCAATCTGAAGCGAGTTTAGTCCGCTTATGGCTACACTCCTCCGTGATCTATTTCTGATCATGCTTCAGTTCCCTCCAGCAATGTCCTAGCAGAAATGGCTTGCCCTTGTCGTTCTTGTAAAGCTCATACGCCATGCTCAATACATCATCTTCTGATTCTCCACTCTTTCTTCTTGAACTCGCTTGTGTGTAACAGCCCACAAACTTATTGACTCCATGGTTTATCTTGCTCCACCTAGCCTTACATTGTGTAGGCCCTCTTGCATTTGAAACAGATGACCCATAGTTAGCTTTGTAGTAGGCAGCAACCCTCTTCCAGAAACTTTGAAGCCGCTGCTCATTACTTACAACTGGATCCTTGCTTGTGTTTAACCAAGCGCTTATGAGGTTAACATCCTCCTCTGCAGTCCACCGCTTTATTCTTCCAGTCCCTTCGTCTTCTTCATCCTCATCAACCTCAACCTCGACACAATCATCATCTTCAGATGCCGGCCTAAAGTGAAACGGCTGAGAAGAGAATCCAGGACCAAAGTTTACAGGCTGAGAAGAGAGGGTTTGGGTAAAGTTGACAGGCTGAGAAGAGAGGGTTTGGGTAAAGTGGAGAGGCTGAGAAGAGAATGTATTTGGAAGAATCGGATTATCTGGGGAGTTAGAGTCTTTTTGAGAATTCATAAGATCAACAAAATATGTCTGTGGATTACGATTAAGGTTTCTAGGATCCATTGCTTGTGTTAGTGAAAGCTGATTTAAAACGAAAAGGGTTTGTATAGAAAAAGATAATGGTTTATGTTAGTGCTTAACATGGATGGTTTATATTGAGCTCAAGTGGGTTTGGGTTTTCAAATTTAAGTTTTTATCTAAACTACAACAACCACAAATTTATTACATTAAAACAACCTACAAACCCTACACCATCAAACAATAAGTTTGATGTTGAAGCATTCATCAAACCCAACCACTCGACTAGTATCTCTCTAATCAAGTACTATCCGTATTTATCACAACCAACAAACAAAAAGCAATCATCAATGACTGACTCGACTATTACCTAATCTAACACCAAATAAATTACAAACTCATACTCAAACACTTGATCAAACTCATACTCAAACTCATCACTTATTACATTTATAAGACCAAACATAAGCAAACATAACACTTGTGTTTCATGAAAAAACTACTAATTCATCCCAACACACAACCGCAAACAATAACTATCAACAACATATGAAAGCTGTCGTACCATACCTTTTCAAATAAGAGAATCCAATAGCTGTGTCCGCTTCATGAATACCACTCCAAATGATCTCCATTTGACCTTGCACAAACATGTAAAAATAGTCAATATAAATCACATAAAACAGAAACAAAAACATTCTACTCTTAATAAGAACAACAGACTAATCTCATTAAAAAAAGAGAGATGCGCAGACCTGATACAACAATAGAAGTAAACCATGTGCGAAGTGAACCCATCGTGGAGGAGGAGAATCCAACTGAGGTGAATATATCTAAGACAGATAAAGAAAAGAGTCTTCAAAATCAAATCCAATAGAGGAAATGTTTACAAACAAGAAAACAACCAAATACTTAAAGAGACTAAAGAACAAGACATCAATGAATCATGACTCACATAGCCTAGCAGGGAAGATGTGACTAGAAACATAAACCCCATCAGCGTTATCTGCAAGACAAAAACACAAAGTCAGAAGTCGTTAACTCGAGCATATTGATCATACCACATAACCTAAAATGGACAAAGAAGGAATTACTTATACCATGTTTGGTCTGGATATGGTTCAAAGGCAGTAACAGAGAAATAAACATGAAAAGGCAAGCAGAGTAAAAACATAAGTCAGGAGATAACCTCAATAAGTAAAACTAAAAGGAGACTTTTTTAGATACTAAGCGAAATAGCATCAAAGAGATACACTTACGGCATCCATAGAGGGAAGACTTTGACAAATCCAGTCCAAAAAGGTTGAAGCACGTATTTGGCGAGATAAGAGTGATCAACTCCACTGTATTTGTACCTATGAAGAGCTGCTACACCATGAGTGTAACAACCCGTCCCGTGGATCCCGCTAGCCTCACTGCTAGCCCACTAGCCTCACTGCTAGCCGCCCAAACGGACCCCAAGCTGGCCCTGCAGGGCATCGATCCTAACATGCAATAAATCGGGAAATGAAAAGACCAACCTTCTCTTTGCGAACCAGTGGTCCTCGCCGTTTGATGTACGCCACCAGAAGAGACCTCCCCCGTCCTTGTACCACCAAACGGAACCTCCGCCGTCGTTGTCTCGCCAAATGAAACCTCCACCATCGATTTGACTTCAACACCCAACCGTCACATCACCATAAGACACCGATCTGGAAGCCAAACGCCTCCGGGTGACCATCAACGAACTAGTTTAAGCCAGAAAATTCAATGGATTCGACGTGAATCCATTGATTTTTCCGATTACATACGAATCGCCATTTTTTTGCCGGAGTTTTTGAGAGAAAAGAGAAAGAGACTTTCGAGAAGAAAGGAAAAGAAAATGAGTAAAAAATAAAAATAACGCTTTTATATTTATCAAATACCCATTCAGTGTTGTTCAAAATCCTTCCCATAATATCGATTCTTTGATATTGGACCCATTTATGGGTTGTTTATTATTATTTTGAGGTCCAAATAAGAGAGTAACTTTGTGAGTACTCCCCACTAATCATGCTCTTAACAAATTATATGTTCTGTACCAAATCTAAATTAAATAATTAGACACAATCGACGAAAGCTCGGATGTGGGAGGAGGAGGGGACCGTTTTCGAGACTGACACGTGTATATTCTTTCTAAGTGATCTCCACAGACACAACTTTGGCACCTCTGATTAGTTCCACTAATCTCCATAAATTACTTGTGATTATTAATATTTTATAACAAGGGATTAAGAATCCCAACCACACTTGAGTTCATTGGAATCAACTCCAAACCATTTTAAAAGAAGATGTATTATACACATGACACATGAATTTATTGGCTGGTGATTCAACTATCACTAGTTAATTATGCAACTTATGTTTTATGTCCATAGCTTCGAGGTCGTGGAGCTTACTAGATATTGATATGTCCAATTTCTACTTTCTAGATTAAATGTAAACTATTCGGCGTGTTAGTACCAATATCATGAACTATATTCAAAATATATATTATAGACGAGTATTAAACACAATATAACCATATGATATTTTGGAAACAAACAACATCTAAATACGTAGTTTGGATGTTGCATGTCGATGTCGCATTTGAATGCTGAATCTTGATGCATCATCTAAATATATAATCGACGAGAGTTAAGCATCACAAAACATATCTATGTTAAATTTGTAACAAGAATTTTGATAAATCTTTCAATAAAATCTTAAGTACTATAACTTTACTTACATTAACTCGTGGCGTCATGCATATGATAAGTGCACTACCAAGTTAGTTATGAAAGATTAAAAACAGAACAAAATATGCAGTCATATGTATAATGATTCCTGAGAACCTAGCTAATGTTTAATGTATAGGCATCCTCTTAGCATTTAGAATGTGAGGCCAAGAAACAACACGAAATAATCTCGAAATGGCGAATAGATTTGGGAAAGATCATGAAAATGTGAATAAATCTACTTTACTTTTCCAATATAAATATTGTTAGATTTCGATCCTTTGATTAGTGTAGGTACTTTAATAAGATGCTGGTAACTTGGATACATGTTTCTCGAATAAATGATTTGTGAAATTAGTGCATAGCCTTAGGAATTAGAATCAACTTTTTTGTACATGTGATTAATTGATGGACCACCAATATAATATAACAAAGCAGACTTAGGACCATCATCCAATCAAAATCAACTAAACAGTAAGTACATATCAACAACAATATCTGTATTTATGTGTGTATTTGCAAATACTCAATAACATGTGCAATCCTAGAGAACCTATATATGTTATATATAGTGTAAAGGCAGATTTTGGTAGGGTTTAGAGAGGGAATGGACCTAAGTGAACACATGAAATGACTTGGAAAGGTAAAGATAGTGAAGAAAATAGTGGTAAGAGTGGGAAAGAGTTATATATGAGTGTGTAGGTACCCCCGTGAACTTCTTCTAAAACTCGTGCCAAAAGTCTATATCTTCAATCAATAATTGGAGTTTATGGCACATAGTTTATTTCAAGTAAAGAAATCAATGATGTGGGTTTCAAAGTGGTTGCAATTTCTTCTTCTTCTTCTTCTTTTTTGGTGTTATCTTTACACATGTGATAAAAGTATCTTAACCTTTTGTTATGCATAAATTCCTCTCTCTTTTTTTTTCTTGGCTCTATGCATTATAAAACCTCTTGGGTTGTACCCTTCTTTTAGTTTGTTTATCCACTAACTTTAGGAAGTGGATTTCGCCTCCTCATCAATCACATTTTTTTAGTTAAATTTTGATCTCTCACATAAAATTGGGGTTTTATAAAAAAAATTACGACTTGATGATAACAGAATTTGATAAAACTTATATATATCCGTAGAAATATTATCACGAAAATAGATGAATGACGATAAATGAAACAACGAAATGTAAGTAGATTCACTTTGAGAAAATTAAGTGGGGTTCTCACATTAGCTAGAGAGAGGGAAACAGATTGAGTGCGAAAAGTGACAAGGAGAGAATTACTACACTAAAAAGTGGTCAATCATATTGAACTGTATAAGAAATATTATAGAAAAATACAGATGAGCTCACATGGTCTCTACTCTACTTGTAATATTCTTACATTCAAATGGGAACACCCCCAAATCCCAACTGTTCAAATTTCGATAGCTTCACTATCTTTTGTTTTTGTTATCATCATTCCAACTTGTCAAATTTTCTTGAGACCTCCATACATTAAATCGATCTTGCCTTGTACTTTCATGGCTTTACTTAGGGATTTTCATCACACATTGGCTTTACCTAATTCAATAGTTTAGATAATTAGAGATCGAGTTATATATATATGGCTTATAACTCTTTATTAGTTTTCTCTATTAAATTCCCCTTGTTGATGCATGCCACCTGAAGCAAAGGATACCATTTGATCTCACTATAATAAGGGTAATCGTAATTCTAGTGATAAATATATATTTATATATATATATATATATAAAGAGAGGTAATTCAAGTTTAAAAAGTTAGTGACATGGATGCTTGCAAGCTAAGGCTTGGGCAAGTCCAACCTTTTTTGACAAAGACCCTATTTTTCACGGCCTGCAAAAATCATTTTTAAAAAGTATGTGTCAGTTTTTATATCAAAAAGCAATTTAGATACAATGCAATTTGTTTTATCTTATTCATTTGCTATGTTGGATGAAATAAAATATTTCTTAAGAAAGCTGCGTTCCTTTAGGTTCCAAAGTGTACCTCCACATGATAGTGTATTTTGGTAGGGTACATTTTCATCAATTTTCAGTAGGACTATTTTAGTGTTGTCAAGTCTAAATTCGAATAAAATGTTAGTTCATGTATAGATGATTTACTTTATGAGGAATTACCATTTAATTGTTGACAAAGAAGGAAGAATCACCATTGAATTAGTGTGGATCACCAATTCTTTCTTTTTAATGATAATAAATTTTCTAACGTACATTCACGATACTAAAACTAGAAAGTAACAATAGTAGAAATCATTAGAATACATTTACTTTGGTTATTCGTTATCTATTTAAAGTAATAAATAAGCTATATACGTCATTTAAAATTAGATCTAGTTAAGAAAAATATATCACGAATATTTTGCTTTTCGAATAGATAATAATGTATAGAACAATTATGGAAAACATTTTTTTTACATTGGGGGCTTCTTGTCAATGTGATGGAGAGAAGCATCGTGTAGTTTTACGTCATTTTTTTGTTTTCTTGTTTATTTCAAATATATTGTTGATGATGGTTTTGTATTGTGATTTTTCATGTAGTTGCTACAGAATATGCATTAGATACCACAAAAACAAAACATAATTAAGAAAATACCACAATTGTACAGTGTTTGTCAGAGAGTACTCTCTCTCTCTCTCTTCAAATACAATTACATTTATACCTATTTCATATATTACATATTTTTTTTTAAATATCATATCATTTTTTTTTCACAAAATCAACAAATTTTATCTCTCCTCATGCACTCTCATTCTCTTTCAGCTTTCTCTATTACTTTTTCTCTCTCTTCTCTTCCCTCATGCTCTCACATCCACTCAGCTTTCTCTCTCTCTTCTCCTCCCTCATACTTTCTCACTCTCTCACTCTCTTTTTTTTTTTGACGATCAAATCCCATATATTAAGTTATCGAAGATGACTCTCTTCAAGAGAGAGCCAATTAGGTACCGACGAGCTTACATGGGAAAAACAGAAACCTCGTGCTCTTGCACATTTTGCAAGTTTATCGGCACAGATATTATCCTCTCGGGGAATATATCTAATACTTAAATTAGCAAATCTATCTCTAAAATGAATAAAATCCTTCAATTCTGATGGAAAGGTCGGTCAATCCTCGATATTAGACGTCATCCTTAGGAGGTCTGAACAATCCGTAGCAAAAAGAGCTTTATCCAAGTCCAACGCTAATAAGCACTCCATAGCCCAAATAAGGGTATCTAACTCTGCATGTAATGGGGATAAGCTTCTGCACGATCCTTTTAGCCCCAGGTGCAGGATTTTATCACTGATAGAAGCAATCCAGCCATGCCCACTCCTATCCACCTCTGTATGCCAAGATCCATCTATAAAGCATACAAGAGATTCTTGAGGAATTGGGATCGAAGGTATGCATGCTTCTACTACCGCTGGTGCTAAGTCTCAGTTATTTGCTCTTCTCCAAACTTCTTCTTCTTGGATAGCTTTCTCCAGTGTATCTTGCGGAGATTCAGAGATATTTTCAAACACTTTTTTATTTCTTGCCTTCCAAATGTACCACATCATCCACGGGAAGGTTCTCAAGTTTTGATCAGTTGCACCAGAGTCTCTACCACGCCCATATAGAAAATCGAGGTTGCTATATAGGGAAGATGAAGGAAACACCATAGGATGGGAAGGGATTGTCGATAAAGCCCATACTTGACGTGCTGGGGGGGCATTCAAATAGCATATGGTTTATAGTTTCCTCCTTCGCTCCACATCTAGGACAATTTTTATCTCTACTAATATGGCGATAATGCAGGCGTTGACATGTTGTCAAGCACCCAGTCACACATTGCCAAACGAAATGCTTAAGCTTCCGTGATGTTTTTAACTTCCATGCTTGTGCCTTAAGTGTCGTAACACTAGGTCCCTGAGAAGGGAGGTTGCAAGCAGGGCAAGAGATAGCTCTCGCGGCTTCGTATCCAGATTTAACGGTATAATTTCAACACTTTGTCAGAGTCCAAGAATAGCCGTCCCTCGAGGCATTCAAGCTCGGTTTAATCCCCAAAATAAGGGTAATTTCTTTCGGGGGGAAGAGTTCCCGAAGACTTTCAATTTTCCACTTTTTTGTGTTAAAATCTATCAAGGTGTTAACACAAATCAAGGGATTTCTCTCATTAGTTAAACTTTGGGGTGGCCGTGCTGGCGTATCTGGGATCCATGGTTCAGTCCAGATGCACGTATTAAAACCCGAGCTTATGGTCTTACGAATTCCGTACGAAAGAACATGCTTTGCTGCCAACATGCTCCTCCAGCCATACGAAGGTCGATTTGATACTTGTATCTCTAATGGACTACAGTATCGAAAGTATCTCCCTTTTAGAACTCGGCTAAGAAGGGAATCTGGATATCTCAGCAATCTCCATAGTTGTTTGCCAAAAGGGCAAGATTAAATTCTTCTAGTGTTCTAAAGCCTAGCCCACCTTCCGAAAGTTGAGTACACATTTGCTCTCATGATATCCAGTGTAGTCCTTTACTGTCTGCTTTTTTGCTCCACCAGAAATTGGCTATCGCGCTAGTTAGTTTTGAGCATATAGCTTTTGGTAAGAGAAAACACGACATTGCATATGTCGGAATTGCTTGTGACACTGATTTGATCAGGATTTCCTTGCCTCTCTTGGATAAAAATTTTGAAGTCCGTAAGTTTACCTTCTTATGGAGTCTATCCCTCACGAATGCAAAAACTTGTGCCTTTGACCCATGAATCTTCTCAGGGAGACCCAAATATGTACCCATGCCTCCTTCTTGTGATATCCCAACAATAGATTTGATCTCTTGACGTATATGGGACGGGACCTCGGTTCCAAACATGATGGAAGATTTGGAGAAGTTAATCTCTTGTCCAGACGCCTCGCCATAAAAGCGGATTATATCGATAATTTCCTTGCATTGCTGAGGATCGGCTCTGCAGAAGAATAAACTGTCGTCTGCGAAAAGTAAGTGGGAAACATGTGGGCTTGCGTTTGAAATACGTAAACCCTGGATCTTTCCCTCACTTTCTGCGTTCCTAATTTGAGCAATTAAGGCCTCACTACAAAGTATAAATAGGTATGGAGAGATTGGGTCCCCCTGACGAATCCCACGTGTTGGCCTAATTCGTCCCTTGGGATCTCCATTGATCAAAATACGGTAGGAGACGGAAGTAATGCATTGCATTATCCAACCCACCCATTTTTGATCAAATCCCATTTTTTCCATCAAAGCTCTTAAGAAATTCCATTCTACCCTATCATAAGCTTTACTCATGTCCGTTTTTACTGCCATAAATTTTTTCCGGTTGGCCTGATTAGAACGGAGGGCATGGAAGTTTTCTTGAGCAATGAGGATATTATCTCTGATTAATCTTCCTGACACAAAGGCAGATTGGGTCTCGGATATAAGTTCCGGCAAAAACTTCTTGAGACGTAAGTTCAGAATTTTTTAGATCACCTTATAGCTCACATTACACAAGCTAATAGGGCGAAATCTTGACATTTCACGAGGTCGTTCTCCTTTCGGGATTAAACATATATTTGTCTCATTTAGCTTGCCATAAAAAATTCCTGAGCTAAAGAAGTTCTTCACCATCTTAGTGAGATCGCCTTTTATGGTTTCCCAAATATTTTGGAAGAACAAAGCAGTCATCCCATCCGGTCCTAGAGCCTTTCCCGGATTCAGGGAGAACAAAGCTCGTTTGACCTCCTCTTCTGAGATTTCTTTTGTGAGATGCTCATTCATGGCAGGTGTGACCAATGTAGGTACATCCTTTACGGCCAATGTAGGGTCGCTCGCATTCGAGGAAGAAAAGAGATTGTCAAAATACTCCACCGCTACTTTTTCTATCCCTTCTTCTGTATCAACCCAAACTCCAAGTTGATTGAGGATACCAGTGATCTTGTTCCTTGCCCTTCTTTATTTTGTAGAAGCATGGAAGAATTTTGTATTTTTATCTCCTTATGCAAGCCAAAGTTCTCTGCTTTTTTGGTGCCAGTATGCTTCCTCTTCCCTATAGGCCTCACAGAGCTGCCATTTTAGGTTGAGGACTCTCTCTCACTCTCTTTCTCTCTCTTCTTTCACAATTGACTTTACAAACACATCAAACAACATCAATTCTTTCTTTTCGTGCCTATTTCTTCTTTTCGGTTTTTCTTCTCCAAATTGCATAAGATATCTCACTATATGTCTTTGGATTTCAATTTACATTGTCGTGTTTTTTTTTATTTAATTCATGGTATTTTGTTTTGTAACACGCTATTTTATTAAATTACACATGACATGTTGTACTTTTGTCTTTTGTTTAACGGCATTTTTTATTTTTCCCTTCTCTAGAAAATAGTAATTACCAAACTTTTCTGATAATATGGTATTTACTTAATTTTCTTCTAAAATTGTGACATTCACTAATATTACCCTAGTTGCTATGTACTCTCGGTTTTAAAATTAATAATGATAGACGGTTAAAAAGAGAATGATGGAAATAATATAGCAAACTTACACTTTTTTTTTTTGTTTTCTTTGTTAAGAAAGTTCCTATAAACTTACATTTCTTCATAAAGAGTAAAATCATGAAAACATACATAAAATGAAAAAAAAAAAAAAAAAAAAAAAAAAAAAAAAGAACAAAAAAACATCGATCATACAACAATTTTTGTTGCAGGTGAAAGCTAACTAATTTATTGTAGTCAGGAAACTGGATATCTTCCTCCTAGTGACATTTGTTTCCATTCCACGAGTCGTCTCAAAAATTCTCCTACCTATTCAGAACATTATTTAAAAGAAAAAAAGTTGTTATTCCTCAAGAACAAAATAAGAGAATAAGATAAATTAAAACTCATAGAACAAATAACTAATATATATATACCTCGGAAGGTTCTTGTAGAGAATACGTAGCACTCGTTTCCTTAGGAACTTTGGAAACAAGTATACCAAAGCCATCTCCTCTCTTTCTCAGTACCTGAACCCAACAAATATTTTAATAACTTATCTGTAAAATTAATCAGGAAAATATTTTAAATAGTGTTGAAGATGGTAAATATATATTACCTGAAAAGCATCCTCGTCCGTACGATCATCGCCGATGTAGATAGGCAAAACATTCCTAGAGTTGGCAAATCCTAAAGATTCGAGCAAGAACTCGAGAGCTTTGCCTTTATCCCATTTGATGGTTGGTCGAATCTCTAAAACTTTTCTTCCTTGGGTTAACCTCAGTTTCGGATACTCGCTCAATATCGACGTCACGTGTTCCGCTACTAATCCCCAGTCCTTTTGATCGACACAACGGTAATGTACGGATACGCAGAACTTGTTGTTCTCGACGCTTGCTCCTTCTACGTCTCTCATTTTCTCAACTAGACACTTTGAGACCTGTTCAAACAGAGTTTGTATATATTTTTTCTTAGTTAGAGACCAACTATGTCGTTATATTAAGTAGCTTGAATTTGACGCATATACAAAATAGAAAAACTAGGAAAAAGGTAGTAGACCTGGTCAATCATAGGCAAGAACTCATTCGCCGCTTGGAAAAGAACACCTTTGTTGTTCTGTATAGTTCCAAAAAACATCAAGCCCTTGTTAGTCTCTTTATCAATCTACATATATGTTACATATAATATACGAGTGTTTATGATAAAGTACCTTGTTATGTTTGGTTTTCTTGGAAGGTCCTTTGATGTCCATTCCATGGCTACCGGCATAGTAAAGTCCAGGAAGTTTCACAAATCTACGGACCTACCAAATATAGAAACGAAGAAACACGTGAGTTATTTTTTTTTTTTATATAACCAAAGGATCCAAAACTGACCAAAACTAGACTAATCAAAACATGTTAACTTTTTTCTTATAGTACTAGTTTGAGAAACAAATTTTAAAGCGTACCTTATCACGGCATCTTCCTGTGACGATCGCGGTCGGGAAATATTTAGCCACGCCTTTTACCGCATCTCTCATCTGAGATTCAAAAGTTGTTAAGAAATGGTAAAAACTTTAAAAGCAGAGGAATAAGAAGTAAAAAGAGAGGCAAACCTCGTCAGACATGTAAGCTCGTTCCGGGTCTTCTACAATGGGAGATAATGTACCGTCATAATCAAGAAACATGACAATTTGTTTCCCTTTCGAAGTTTCAGCGATTTCTTCAAACATGCTTAAAGCTGACGGGTGTTGAGCCATCCAAGAAGAGTGTTCATCCTCCTTGGACTCCGGTAGGGAAGATATGTTCCCTGGTCGGGTCCTGGTAGGGGAAGAAGCCCTCATGGCTTCGATCCAAGTATTGATCCTGGTTTGACTTGGGTCGGCCTCAAGTTTTTGCACAAGTTTCTTACGGGGAATGCTGATGTAACGGCCACCGCCGGGAGAAAAGAGAGATTGGTTTGGAACTCTAACCGCTACACCGATGCTGGCTTTTGCATCGGAGATTAAGGCATTATGGTTAGTCATTAGGGGCTTAGGGAGAAAAAACGACAGAGAAGAAGTTAAGAAACAGAGGAGAGGGCGTTTGGTGTGACAAAGACGAGTTGTCAATGTCTTAATAAAACATGTAATGAGAATAGACTTAATGTGTGGTCAATTTATAAACTTCCTCTCAAAGAGTGAAAGAGCTTCCTTCTTGTACTTCTCCTGCCACATCATTCCTATGCTAGTTATTATTATTTTATTCCTTAGGAAAGAAAAATTTTTATATCCCTATTTTTTTCTTTGTCGCATATTCCTAGTTTTTAAGTTGATGTTGATACCAATTTGATAAAATAGGAGCCAATACCTAATTATTTTTGGAATTTATTTCACGACTAGAAAATTAGGAGGATTTTGGTCCACAAGTTTGGATCATTTTGCAAACAACATATAGTATTTAAATTCAAATTCGACAGCACTAAAAACATCGTTTTAGCATATAATATCTCAAAATGTTACATATAATATCAATATTATTAATCACGTGTATATAGCTAAATACAGAGAAATTTTATGAAATTAAATTTCAAGGTAATGAGAACAAATTATGGGTGTCCCTCCTAAACCGGTAGTTTTTGTGTTATTTAGTTTTTGTTGTTTGTGTAATATATTAATGTGTTGTGTTGAGGTTTCGACGTAAATGGAGGTGTTATATATAATAATAAATGAGTGTTTACTAAAGTGGTAGCTTTTGGTGCAAGTTGCGTTCTCTTTGTATTCTCTTCTTTTCTTCGCTAAAGTATTTTTAAAAAAATTGTTATGGTTAGAAGAACTTAAAGAGAATCATACTTTAAAAAACCCGAGCTTGGTCCGATATAGTGCATAAACAATTACTAACCAAATACAATACACATGAAAGTGGAGGTTTTCAATTTCTAGATCTCTGTATTTATCGTTAATTAAAGAAATCTCATTATACGTATGCCACAACGTTGGTAGTTCTAAGTCGAATCTTAAGCTTGGATAGTAAGTCGAAAATTAGATTTAGAATCACAAAGATACATACATGCCAAAACATTTCTCCTGTACATATGTTGGCAGGCTACGTCTTCTCTAGTTAGCCATATATCCATTATCCATACATTGTTGCGTTCATAATTTATAACAATTAGGTCGGTTGATCTGGTTATTCAGAAATAAGTTTTTGATCAACCGTTTATACCATGTTAAAAATATCAAAGAAGCGAAGATGTGAGTAATATATATGCTATATTCTTCACAAACTTTTATACAATGTTAAGAGATACAGCAACCTTTTTATAAACGAGCTCGAGGAGATCACAAAGATATATTGAGAAAGTACGGAGGAAATATCAATGTTGAAAGATTGATTTGTTGTTAGAACAGTGAGATATGAATTGTAACATCCCAACAAGAACAAAAATATACTACCGTAACGTATTAAGTGTAACTAAAAGCTCAAAAGAAGTATTTTCTCTAGCGTTGAAGTAAAAAAGTACTCTAGCTAAAGCGTTCAGTTCCAACGAAACGAAACTGTTGGAATCATCTACGCCTATGATTGCATAGATTATAACGTCTCTTGGAACTGTATTAGTGCTGTCATATCGTTATACAACTGTTTTTATACAGTATTGTTCTGCGGCGATCTATATGCACTAAATCAAATTTTCTCTTTTGGTATTCACGAAGAGCACTACAAGTTATAAACAGCTTATACTTTATTTAATTTTCTTTAGTTTGTGGACCATCTAGTTATTGGTTTATAACTCTCTCTTTTTTTGTCATTATTTATAACTTTTTGTATGAGAAAATAAAGAGGAAACTAAGTGTAAATGAGTCAGCACGTTTTGGCTTACTATGAAATATCACGAAAACTATTCAAGAAAATTAAGATTTCCGTCCACGAAAAGGACATACGAATGCGACATGATAATTCGTTTATAAATCACATTTTAAAAATATATAATAACATTTTTATTTATTTCTCTTTCGGCCAACATTAGTTTTTCTTTCTGAGAAAGCACACGGTTACAGTTTGTCGTCAACGAAATTTTTTAGGATATTAACTTATACAGCGCACAGCGGTAAATGAAACGAAGCTTCCTCACATTTATATTTTAAATGCAATACATTTCTTGTTTGCTTATTTTTAATAAAGTTTTCTTGGAAGCTTCGACTTGCTTTTCAATTATCATTGAAATAGTAAAATGTATGTTGAATGTAAAAACATTGACATATAAGGTAAAAGAAGAATAACAAAAAGGTGTCACGCGGCACGCGTGAGAGTGTGAAACAACAAAAATACACATAGTCAAACTATGATGCTTGCGTGTACATTATACATTTGTATGTAAACTTTGGTATATGCTGAGAGATAGATCAAGTCTTTAGTCTATACGCATATGATATCGAAATCCGGGTTCTATTTACATTTTTGTCAAAAGCGTGAAAAAGGCGTTAGGCAAAGATTTTATATAAAGTAACTATTTCGATATTAAGAGGCATTGTTGCCATATGTATTTGTATATACATATGTACATGTGCACAAATGTAGTTTCCTAGTAACTTCATAATAGAAGACTTTTGAGTTTTGACGTCGGTCACGGTACACGAATTTTATTTTCTCTTTTTGGTCGCATTAGTTTCGTAAACGGTCATAATATTCTTAGTACTTACGGTCTAAGATTCTTTTCTTAGACAAAGGAATAATGTTCGTACAATAATCATGGGAAAAGCTGTCGTCTAAATACAAAGAATGGGAAGAAATGCCTCCGAGAAAGTATATATATTTGTTACGTCATATCGTATTGCATGCATGGAGCCACGTTAGCATCGCCTTGATTTGAATTTGTATGACAAATGAACTGATTCTAACTATGTACATATACCTAAACTATTTGGAAAACTAAATAGGAATCAACCTAAAATAGAGACTTTATTGGAAAAAAAAAGATGCCAAATGAGACGGTATATAATTGGCCTTCTTCGGCTACTTGTCGTAAAGCAATTTCTAAACTGTAGAATCCACGTGCGTTTAATTTACTATATAGTACTGTAATATAAGGTTTTTTTTTGTATTTATTGTGTCTTGAGTATGACCATTGGCCATTAATAGTTTCTTTTACGTGTAGAATCATTAATTGACTTCTCTATAGGAAGTGATGCTCGACGGTCTTGAGTTTGCTATTTGTAGTAGGTAACGAAGGAGCACAAGTGTCGTTTTGTGAGACGTGCTCGTCTCGGGTTACGTACCTAAACCTCTCTAGTCTCTTTCGCGACTTTCTTTCTCCAAACACTTTTGCTCACACATCCCTAACTTTTAAACGAATGGGAAAATTATTCTAGTTAAAGACCGTTTAAGGTCGTTTAATATGTAAGAGAAAATGATTCATTGCAAATTTCATTTTTTTTTCTTTTTTCTTTTGAGAGAGTTAAAACAAATAGTAAAATTATTGTGATGCTTCTTAACGATGGACCAATTTGCATGGACAATCCAAAAGGACCAAAACTCCAGCCGTATAACATTATCTGCCTATGCATGATGAATCACAGCTTCTATGTTAACTATGCGAGGTTGTTCACGGGCTCAAGATAATTTCCATCATCTTAATTAGTGTCACAACGCGTTAAAGACAATAGACTTGGTTATCTCGGTTATGTTGGGTTGAATTGGTAACCATGTACCGTTTTGGTATGTAATGTACCACTTTGACAATTTCTATCAAAAACGTTACCAAATACATTATTTTTAGCTTTTTTATACAGCTTTCATGTATCATTATTTCTTATGGTTTATATTATTATTTTTTTTTTTTTGGTGTAACGTTTGTATTATTTTGTGACAGATTACTATTTTAACTTACAGTTATTTTTATAGTTTTGAGTGCGTTATCAGTTGAACACGTTATCGATTATTCTTCCACGTTTTGTCATCTAATGTAGTTATTCTTTTTTAAAAAATTTCCCATTAGCAATGTCTTTTTAATTTATCTTTCCTCCTTAATATACTTAATATAATATATATAAAGTTGGGTTTTGAAAAATAGCCATTAAAAAGATTTTGACACGTGTCAAGTTATTAATTTGAGATCTTGACATGTGTAAAAGTTAATATTTAATAGCATAAATTTGAGATAATGACAAAAAACAAAAAAAAAAATTGTTTAAACAATATTAATAATGTAAAAAGATAATTATCAAAAATTACAAAATTAAACAGTTTTTTAAAAATAATTATAAAGAGATCATATATTTCATCAAATTCAAAATTATAACATTATTTACTTATTTTAATTTTAAGTTATTAATTCAAAAAAATAGAAAAGAGACTAAGAAAAATGTACAGTTAATTATTAATTCTAAAAAATGTAAATACTCACTTCTACATAAACATAAATCATCTCACATTTTTCATCTAACAAAATAATTTATTCAAAAACACTGCTTTAAACTTTGTTCTATTGGTAAAAAAGTTTTAATGGGAAGGTAAATTTTCTTTATTTTTTTAAACCAAAACTTTCTCCTACTTTCTCCTTTTTTCAGTTTGGAATAGGTAAGAGATTAATATGTTGACCCAAACAAAAATGTAAGATTAATATATATGTCTTCTTTTTCTAATATTGTATTTTAAATTTTATTGTAGTGTTTTTAGATTATTTTATTTAATTTATATTTTCATCTCTGATTTGAGATTCATATATTACCTTGCTTATAATTTTCTATTATTTCTTTAATTATATCAAATTAATTTTCTTCTAATTTTTCAACAGTGATTGGTTGGTCATAGATCTTTTTTTATGCAAACATAATTGTTACGATTCATTCAATCCCAAAGGAAGATAAAGAGTAGAACTCCATCAACCTAATGGTTGGATAAAATAGGCTAATCAAACACAAGCTTACTACAAATATAGATT
Source organism: Camelina sativa (assembly GCF_030686135.1). Lineage (NCBI taxonomy): Eukaryota > Viridiplantae > Streptophyta > Magnoliopsida > Brassicales > Brassicaceae > Camelina > Camelina sativa. The sequence goes on along the minus strand of NC_141896.1, from coordinate 27,867,692 downwards.
GATAGATAGGAAAAGCATAAACTGTTTTTGATAGATTCATAGGAGCTCGGAGATAGAGGCTACATCACAATGTGTCAAAGACACTTCCACAAATACTGATGTGTCTGCATTTTATAGAGTTTTAACCATAGTTTTTAGGATTGTTTTGAGTCTTTTCCTAGGTCCAAGTGTGCTTTTAGAGTCCTTTTAGTCTTTTGTGAGTCTTTACAGGTCCTAGGTGACTTTGGAAGGAATCTGAGCGTTTTGGGGATGAAAACATGCATCTGGAGCCAATTGGTTGAAGACTGATCGAGCTAGAAGGCAGATGGAATGAGAGCAGAAATACGTTCCGGATCGACTGATCCTTTCGAGATCGACCAATCCAGTCCCCGACGCAAGTTTTCCTTTTTTGTTTTAAACCGACTTTTAGGGTTTTATTTTGATATTTAAGTTAGAGGCACGGCCTCCAGAGACATAAGCTTTATTTTTCTGAGACTATTTTGTATTGAGAGCAAAGGGAGAAGATCTATAATCCTTCTTGACACTTTGGAGAAAATTTCTAAACCCTATTTTCTATTCTTTTGCAATTCAATTATGTTTTCTTCATTATTGATTTGCTCTTTCTGCTTTTCCATGTCTGAGTAGTTTCACTGTTGGGTTTAGGGTTTTAGAAGGGTTTCTATGATTAATTGATGCTAGATTTGTTAGATTAGGGATTGATCTTATTGTTCTTCATCTATAGTTGTTCTTAATGCTTAAGCTAGATTGATCACCAAGATTAAGATCTTAGGTTTAATTCATCGGGGCACCAAAAGTGTTGTTGAGTTGCTTGAAAAGAACATAGGTGAGCAAGGTGATCCTTAGCCAACGACAGTTGACGTTGAGGCACCTTGTGAACATAATCAAACTTGAACTTATTGCTTGCTAGGATTGTTTATATTCAAACGATGGTTTAGAGTTTTATCAATTCCTTGCATAGATAGCTAATGCTGCGACAGTAGGTTAGTTTTACATTCGAGATTTGAGTTCAAGAACGGTGTTTAATGCTATCCCAATTTATCATCTAATTTCGTGGTCATGTCCCCTAACTGATTCCCTGCGCCCAATATTTCCTTTTTGATTTAGAAACAACTTATTTACTTTTCCGTTTCTAGATAGTTACTTGATTCAAAAACTTTTCCATTGTCTTAGCTATATTTGATCTTGATAATTTCTTAGTGCAATTGTTTGGTCTCTGTGGATTCGATCCTGAAGTGTTACAACCATACCACTAGATCGTGGTGGAGTACACATTAGGTTTTAATTGACCTGTTGATCAATTTGGCACCGTTGTCGGGGACCAAAACGATTGCCTTTGACATTTTAGAATTGAGTATAGTCTAAGATTTATTTTTGTTTTTACTAAATATTTTTATTTTCTCCTTTTGTAGATTAAAAAAAAAATGAAAACTGTTTTTGGGGCCATGGATTACGATGACTGGTCACAGGAAGAGGAGACCACATTTGATGAAAACATTCTAGATGAGCCTTATCTGGAGCCATCGTTCGATGAGAGTATTCTTACACCGGATCAAAAAGTTAAGTTGGATGAGCTTTACATGGAGCATCCAACAACGACAAGGAGGAACTTAGCAGCAATGATCCGGTTGAATCTCATCTCACATCGAGCAGTACTTGAAGGGAGGGAGCCCACTTTCACAGAGATTAGGGAAGCCCATGCTTGCGAAAAGGTAATATATTGGGTTCCACCAAGCCAAATAGAAGGTACATGCATTTCCACCTTTGCAATTCATGATTTTGAGGATATTCACATGCCATGCATTGAAGATGTGACTTCTAGTTTGGATACTCCATTGCTCATTGATGAATGCTATGATTTGATATGTGAGTCTCAACGTCTAGACATCTTAAGAGCAGAAAAACTTGCTAGGGATTATCATGAAATATGTTTTGATTTTGAGTATCATTGTGCTTTGAATGTTCATGATCTCGAGTTTGAGTTTTCAATGCCTGATGTATCTAGCTCTCTTCTTGAAGAATCTTACCTAGGGTGTGTTCTTGATATTGATACAATTTTGCATAAAACAAAGGACCCTGAGGTGGATTATATGAATGAGGATATTGTGTTCTATGAAATTAATGGGGATGAAGTTAATTATTTTCTGAAAACCTCGTTTGAACCTGAAATTGACTTTATTTTTCCATTAAATGCATTTAACCCTCATGAGCATCCAACCATCAAGGAATATTTCAAAGTATATGCTACATTTGTAGTAAACTTCCTAGATGTGAATTTTATTGTTTTGCCATGGATAATTGTGTGTTACTTGACACATATTGTTTATTGCATTAACAAGAGAAGGACTAAAGGTCCATTGGCTCAGCCTTTTGATACACATGATTAACATTTTGTGTTGAGTGGTCAAGCTATAGACCTTAAACAAGCGCTTATGGGAGGCAACCCATGGGGTTTGTGCTGGCTTACCCTTTTATTTTTATTTATCTTAGGATTTTGGTTTTGTTTTTAGGATTTATTACGGTGAAATCACGTCTGCTGTTAAGTGTTTTCAGGAACAGGTTCCAAACGCAGAAGATGCGAATATTTTTGTTCCAGGCGCTTCGGATCGATCGATCTTCCTTAAAGATCGACCGATCCCGGTGGTTTCTGCGGGTGTCTCTAAGTTCAATAATGTTGCAGATCGGTCGATACCACCCTGAGACCGGTCAGTCCCCACCCTTGCCAACACCACTCCACCACCAGATGCGAGATCACCGGTTTTTGTTTCTTTTCCTTTCTTTTTCTTTTTCATTTTTCTTATTTTCTTTGTCGGATTCATTCTTTTCTTGGCTTTGCTTTCACACCGGGACGGTGTGAAGTAAGTCCGGGGGAGGGCTGTCTCCAAGTTACTAATGTCGTTTTCTGTGGTTGTTTCTTTTGATTTTTTTTTTGTTTGAGTCAGTTTGTCGTGTCTAAAAAAAACGAAAAAAAATTGGGAAACTATGATCATTTCTAGGAATCTTTTGCTTTGAACTAACACTCTTATGATTAATTTTGTACCTCTGATTTGGAATGAAGCTTGGAATGAACATGAGCAGTCTCAACACGCCCCAAAAGACACTCGCCAAGGAGAACACTAAGTTGAACCAGAAGTTGTCTCTAGCTTTAACAGGACTTAACCGGATTTAATTTCTTACCTTGGGGCTTGGCATACATCAGACAAGACTCCTCCCTTCAAGCCTTACAAGACATGCATCTCCTCACAAAGTATGCTTCCCCTCTCTCTTCCCTTCAGTACTCAGTAAAAAAAAGGATATAGGTAATAAAAGAAGTGAACCGAGGGTTGTGCGTAAACCCGTGCATCTTTCGGAACTCATGGAAACCTGTCCACAAGAAAAGAGCAAAGGATTGATAAAAAAAAAAAAAATGATACCCTAAAAAATTAGGGAGAAATCAATCCTTTGGAAGTGAGAAAAGAGAGAGGAAAGGGAGCATAAGAGGAGGTCTTGGGCGATAAGAGGTTGAAGGAGTCAACAGTTCAATGATCGATACTCCCATGGTAAGACCACACCTTTTTACTAATCTGATGTAAAGAGACAACGATGGGGAGACTGAAAGTTCTCTAAGGCCGTGGAGTTCAGAGTAGGGAGTGTTGATCCTAATCATGGGCAGAGTACAGAAAGTAGTTCTCGATTTGATGTGATGAATAGTGTGAAGAAGAGATCCCTAAGAAAATGTGAGTTTCCACTTTCAAACCTTTTCTCTGTTCTTGAGTTTTTGTCTGTTCTTGCTTGAGGACAAGCAAAGATTCAAGTCCGGGGGAATTGATGTGTCTGCATTTTATAGGGTTTTAACCATAGTTTTTAGGATTGTTTTGAGTCTTTTCCTAGGTCCAAGTGTGCTTTTAGAGTCCTTTTAGTCTTTTGTGAGTCTTTACAGGTCCTAGGTGACTTTGGAAGGAATCTGAGCGTTTTGGGGATGAAAACATGCATCTGGAGCCAATTGGTTGAAGACTGATCGAGCTAGAAGGCAGATGGAATGAGAGCAGAAATACGTTCCGGATCGACTGATCCTTTCGAGATCGACCAATCCAGTCCCCGACGCAAGTTTTCCTTTTTTGTTTTAAACCGACTTTTAGGGTTTTATTTTGATATTTAAGTTAGAGGCACGGCCTCCAGAGATATAAGCTTTATTTTTCTGAGACTATTTTGTATTGAGAGCAAAGGGAGAAGATCTCTAATCCTTCTTGACACTTTGGAGAAGATTTCTAAACCCTATTTTCTATTCTTTTGCAATTCAATTATGTTTTCTTCATTATTGATTTGCTCTTTCTGCTTTTCCATGTCTTAGTAGTTTCACTGTTGGGTTTAGGGTTTCAGAAGGGTTTCTATGATTAATTGATGCTAGATTTGTTAGATTAGGGATTGATCTTATTGTTCTTCATCTATAGTTGTTCTTAATGCTTAAGCTAGATTGATCACCAAGATTAAGATCTTAGGTTTAATTCATCGGGGCACCAAAAGTGTTGTTGAGTTGCTTGAAAAGAACATAGGTGAGCAAGGTGATCCTTAGCCAACGACAGTTGACGTTGAGGCACCTTGTGAACATAATCAAACTTGAACTTATTGCTTGCTAGGATTGTTTATATTCAAACGACGGTTTAGAGTTTTATCAATTCCTTGCATAGATAGCTAATGTTGCGACAATAGGTTAGTTTTACATTCGAGATTTGAGTTCAAGAACGGTGTTTAATGCTATCCCAATTTATCATCTAATTTCGTGGTCATGTCCCCTAACTGATTCCCTGCGCCCAATATTTCCTTTTTGATTTAGAAACAACTTATTTACTTTTCCGTTTCTAGATAGTTACTTGATTCAAAAACTTTTCCATTGTCTTAGCTATATTTGATCTTGATAATTTCTTAGTGCAATTGTTTGGTCTCTGTGGATTCGATCCTGAAGTGTTACAAAGATACCACTAGATCGTGGTGGAGTACACATTAGGTTTTAATTGACCTGTTGATCAAATACATTAAGAAATATAACATTAGTTACTATCAAAAGATTTTATGACGTTGGAAAAGGGCTTTTAGTTTTATTGATTGCCGGAGCATGCCACTTTGAGAGAGCTAAAAGACGTAAACATGTTCTCTCCACACATGAATAAGGCAGAGCCAAGGTTCTCTTCCTGGTGGAAGAGGTTGGACGCCTGCAAGGTTATCTCCCCAAGGGAGGAAGGCGGAGCCACGGTTCCCTTCATGGTGGAGGAGGTTGGACACAAGGTTCTTTCCATGAGGGAGGAAGGCGGAGCCGAGGTTCTCTCTATGGATGGTCATACACTATTGTGTGATACATCATTGATTAGTATACTATGTAATATACTTTTTATTTGAGAAGTTTCTTGAACCGATAATTTTAGTGATTAAAGAAACTATGCAAAAGTGAAAATAAATAGACGTATAATAGTCGGCTTAATGTGTTTATATAGATATTTTCCTATGTGGTGGTAAAGAATATATTTGTAACATATAATATACTTAGATGTAAAAAAATACACATAATGGTTGGATAAAATTGGCTAATCATACACAAGCTTACAACAAACATAGATAGATAGATTAGAAAACTATAAACTGTTTTAGATAGATCCATAGGAGCTCGGAGACAGAGGCTATGTACATCATGATGTGTCAAAGACACTTTCATGAATATATTGGGAAATTTAACATTAGTTACTATCAAAAGATTTTGTGACATTGGAAAAAGGATTTTAGTTTCATTAGTTGCCGGAGCATGCCACATTGAGATAGCTAAAAGACGTAAACATGTTCTCTCCACACATGAGGAGGGAAACGCCAAGATTCTCTTGATGGTGGAGGAGGTCGGACGCATGTAAGGCTATCTTCCCAAAAGAGGAAGGCGGAGCCAAGGTTCTCTTCATGGTGGAGGAGGTTGGATACATGATTCTCTCCATAAGGGAAGAAGGCGGAGCCGAGGTTCTCTCCATGGTTGGTCATACACTATTGTGATGATACATCATTGATTAGTATATTATGTAATATATTCTTTATTTGAAAAGTTTCTTGAACCAATAATTTTAGTTATTAAAAAACTATGCAAAAGTTAAAATAAAGAGATATATAATAGTTGACGTAATGTGTTTATATAGATATTTTCCTAGGTAGTGATAAAGAATATATATGTAACATACAATATATTTAGGTGTAAAAAAATATACTTTTTAATGGTAACAGAAATCAAAAATTTTTAAATGGATATAAATCAGTGTATTATAGTAAAAAAATATTTTTTATAAATAACGTACAACAAATTTTAATATATTTTTGTTAAATTTAATCTTATTTACAAAAGTTTAAAACCGGCACATCGAGTGAGTCTTTATAATATAAGTTATACATTAGTGAATTGTGAGATTTTGTTGGCCTGTGATGTGATGTTACATATCGTGCTAGTTTATGATTGGGCCCACGAAATTATGTTCCAGAAGTGCTAAGCCCACTTTTCTTGAACATCCAAATTCGCACCTTTCATGTTATGCTTCGCATATCCACCAATTTGTTTTTCTCATTTCATCATCCTCTTTCCTACAATATAATTACCTAATACTCTTTTATATATATTGTCTATTTTCAAAAATATCACTTTTCTATATATAAAATGACAAAATTTTAAGACCTAAACTCTAAATACTAAATTCTATCATCTGAAAATTATACCCTAAATGTAAAATAGAGACCCAAACCTAATCAAAAAATTGTAAAAATTAATTTTTAACATATTGTAATTGTATAAATTTTTTTTAACATATTGTAATTGTGTAAAGAAAACAAAAATGAAAATGTTCAAAAAATAATATTTTTGAAAAAAAGTATCTTAAAGGGATATTTCTAACAAAATCTCTAATTAAAAACATTCAATAAGTTCAAACCAATGCCATTGTAGGTAAAAAGCTCATTTCTGCGATTGCCACAACCGATGATATATATATAGTATTATTATGCAAAATATGGTTCTTCTAATATCGAGCATTGCCCTCGGACCATAAGTAATTCATCATCCTTTGGTGAAGGAGGCAGATGAACATAGAATTTTGGTAAAGTCGAAAAAATATAACATTACTAGATTTTAACCCGCGGTACACCGCGAGACAATATTTTTACAACAATTTTTTTTTTTTTTTAAAAAATTGTATTGGTTTGTTAATTTTATTTAGTGTTTAAGATTGTATAATTGTATTTTAGTTGTTAATTATAAAATTTGATCAATTGTATACCGCAGACACGCGACAATTATTTAGTTTTATTTATACTAATGTTAACGTTTGTACCGTATCACATTTCTTATGGTTATAAAAATAGAAATGTTTACTGCTTTTTAGATTTAACCCGTGAAAGAATGATTCTTACATTATTAAATTTTTAAATTTTTAGTGTTTTTAAATTTAATCCATAAGTTTAAAGTTATTAGGATTTAATCCGTGAAAGAGTTATATCCATAAAAATTATTATGCAGTATACCGCATAGTAATTTATATTATAAATGCTCCAATTTATTAGATTTAAACCGTGAAACAATTATTTTTGCATTTTTAATCATCATATTAATAAGCATTAAAGTTTTAATTGTTCATATGAAAAAATATAGTTATTACTGAATATTAGAGTTTTTAAAAGAAGAAAATATTGTATAGATATTTTTGGCATATGTTATTAAGTGTAATAAATTTCTTAATATAAAAATTATTTTAGGAAATTATAAACCAAATTTGTAGAGACATTTTAGGAATCTAATTGATTCTGTTTGTATGTGCAATTTTTTAAGGATTAACTTTGTAAGTAAGTATAACTTAATGGATACCAAATGTATTAAAATTTATAATGTGAGAAATCTGAGGAATCAACTCCTAAGTACCTCAAATCAAGTAATATAGATGACTAAATCTATATTCTACAATCAAAATATGTAAAGCAAAAATTTCTATAGAAAGTCTATACAAACAAAATCTCTAAAGATAGTTTTGGTGATTTTATGGGATTAAAACTTTAATGGGTATAGCTGTTTTTGGAAAAATCGGAATGTATAGATATTGTTAAGATTTTATGGCAATAAATGTAACAAATGTTGGTTGATTTAAGAAAGTTTAATATTTAAGTTTTTTTGCAATATTATTTATGGAATTTTTTTAGGGGTTAATGTTGTAAATAAAAATTTTAATAAACAAAACTTAAAAGGCATAACACAAAATGTTACTTAAAAAATGTTAATATAGATTTCAAAATTCAAATAAATCGTGACCAAACAACGCTGTTGAATGGACGTAGTAGAAATGACTCTGCGTTTTAGTATATGCGACGGTAATTAGGTATCCGAAGTAGATGGATTTGATATGTAATTTATACTTAGTCAATAGTGTAAAGCATTTTTTAAGTTATACCGCATTCTTGATTTATCCATAATGACACGAAAGTTAAGGTTCCAATTAACACAAAATTTTGCGAAATATCAATATGTGAAGCTTTAGATCTTATTTATCTAGTTTTTAATGCAAAACTAGCATACTTTATTTGATCGATAGAAAATTTGTCGGTTATAAAGTGGAGGTTGAGATCTTAGGCCAGATAGGGACAGTATTTGATATGCTCTAAGATCTTTTCATTATTTTAATTTCTTTTCGAAGCAGATTTTTGTGGCTCTTGAAATTAGAAAACCTTTGACGATCACCAAATTCCATAGCTTTTTTTTTTTTTTTTTTTTTTTTTTGTGTGTGGCATAAATGTATTTAATTAAGATCAACAAAAGCCTTTTCGTTTGTCTTTGTCGCTTTTAAGTGTTTCATAATATTAATATACTTGATTATGATCTACCGTATACCGCAGAAAGTTTTTTATATCTTTTTTTGTTAATGTACTATTTAAATACTAATTTTGTTAATTTTAGTGATTTAATATATAATTTACGGTATACCCCACAACATTTTTTGTTTAATATATAATCTTAGTTAAATCAGTTTGATTCGATGTTGTTAAAATAGTAAAATAAGAATTTAACGCGTATTGAAGTATCATATCAGTGATATTTTATTTTTTTAATATTATTTATTCAATCATGTCGTGTCTTAAAACCCGTCATGTAATATAACTCGTTTATATTATTTTGAAAATTTAATATATTTAAATATTCATAATTTTAAACTTTTTATTAAGTTTAGATATATCAGTTAGAAATTATAAACTTCGAATTTTTTTATAATTTACTATATATGGTAAATTTACTATCTATGTATATTAGACACACACTTTTTATATTAATTGAGTAATATCTGTTTGTTTGAAAAAATTCAAATCACAATATATGCAGAAAAAGATTTATTATTAACTTTATGTATTATATGATGATTCACTACATTTAACTTTAATAGAAGAATAAAAAAAAAAATTAGTCTAGAAAAAATTGTAGAACATTATATATATATATATATATATATATATATATGTGTATATTTAAAATATTTTAGGTTATAAGGATAGTAGAAAAAGTTAACTAAACTTGTTTGGATATGAATATAAGCATTTAATGACATTCAATAGTAAATGTTTCCAAAAACATATTTTGAGCAAAAAATGCTACAATTATACTAGTATAGATATGTTACTGAAAAACTCTCTAATTACATATTTTACAAAATTAGAGAAATATATTTTTTTTTTGTCAACCATTGGGCCACAACTGGCCGGTCCATTAGCCAAATTCCTACATTCGTAGGAGCCGGGACATGATCCCGGGTGTGATGGTGCCTCTACAAATGGACTTACCTCTTGCCACTGCACTAAGGTCACTTCACATTAGAGAAATATTTATTGTAGAGGAATTTCAAAAATTTGGTGTGGACGGTTGATTATGAGCCAGTCGTGTATATAGAAAAAATGGTAGATTTAATTACTGAAAAAATAATACAACATTTTTTTAGGAAGTTTCTTTAGTCAAGTGGTTACAGCACCACCTCTGCGGCCGATCCCACCAGAGTTCGACTTCACTAAGTCGCGTTATCCCGCCTAATAGGGCTTGGCTATGAATCGGGCCTTGTCGATTCAATGATGAAAAAAAAAGAATAATAATAATACAACTTTTAAAAATGGATTATTTCTATATTACCTATGTTTATCGTATTAATTTTTAATATAAAACAAAAAATTATGGTAAATTTTTTTGTTTTGTAATGTTTAATGGATATCTATATATATAAAGTTAATTTTTCTCTCTTTTCCTACCTCCACATCAGCATCCACCTAAACAATGCTATATATTTTTTTGCATTAAAAATTATTATGTTAAATATTTATTCATTGCATATTTATTACTTATAATTAATAAAAGTAAAAATAAATAAAAACGAATTAATTAAAATAGTAAAAATAATAATATAAATTTATTTTAGTAAAGAATTAAAATTATAACTATAAAAAATGAATTAAGCAACATAAAATGGAAATTTTAAAATAGTATAAACAATACTATGAATTTGTTTTAGTAATAATGTTAATATTCAAATTTTAACTAAAAAATGATCATATTCCAAAATTTAGAATGGGTTAATGAGTTTTAGAATGAAGAAAGATTTTAATGCATGGTGGAGTAAAAAAAATACAATTTATGTAATTGTATTTATAAAATTCTAAACATAATAATAAAATTAATTTGAAATATTAGTTTCTAAGAAACATATATTACAAAGATTTATTATTAAATTTTACTTAAAGAAAAATAAAAAATTAATTGCTCTACTTGACTTAAAAGTTTTGATCAAAAATGAAGACATTGTAAGGATTACACTTTTTCTGGAAAAACTATGAAAAGACTATTAAAAAAATAATTTATCAAAAAAAGTCACAAAATATAGAAAAGTGATATGTAAGCCGTTACAAAAAGTGACATGTGATTTGTGTAGCATATCTGCTGTAATTCTATAAAATGATAAAAAAAGTAAAATATAAAGCAAGCTTGAGATTTCAGTAATTTTAATGCTTTTAACCCAAAACATTGGCGGAAACAACATATTTAAGTGCTCTATATTTTTTCATAAGACGAAGATGAGGTTGCATCACAAAATTAACATATGAGGTTTTAGAAAAATATGTAACTTAGATTAGTGAACGGATATTCATTGTCGGGTTCAGCCGTTTCACCATCTAAGCATTCTTGACTTGGTCGGAAATTTTATTATGGCAGATGATGCACTTGGACAACCCTATTGTAGCGACATAGCACTAAAAATGTTTATAAAACTTTGTACATTTGTATTTAATGTGGGATATAGATATGTTTAAACGATCTCTATAATTAGGCGAATGATCGTCATTTGACGTTAGAACTTTTAAAAATGTGTTTCATGTGATATGAATATGGATGAACTCTTCTAGAAATAAAATGTCAGAAAATTGACGACTCTTCCAATGAGGTTCTTAAGTCATTTTTTGTTACCACATGATATATTGTTGATTTACCAAAAAAAAAAAAATATTATTGCAAAAATATATATTATATATAGATTAGTAAAATAAGTATGGCGTTTATATAGATTTACCTTTTAAACTTCAAATGATTATATATATAATCAATAATTTTTATTGATAAAAAATTTAAACTTAAATTCTGCACAAATAGATATAATAAAGCAATATTATCGTCAACAATATATATGTTGTATATCATTAGTAAAGTAAGTTTAGTGTTTATATAGATTTATACTCAAAAGTTTGAATGATTATATTTGAGCTCAAAAATATATACTGATAGAAAATATTATAAATTAAAATTCCATCCTTGCGGTGATACAAATTCTAGTATATATATATATATATATATATATATATATATATATATATGATTTTGTTGTTGTATTTAGTGTTATATGAAAGCTAAATTAAACTTGATTATATAATGTATTTATTAAAATAAACTTCTAAAACAGAGCTCTTGTTAAAAATACAAAAAGAGAGCGACGACGATGGCGACATATCTAGGATTTTAACCTGATATTGAGAGAACCTTTCACGGTTGTTGTTAAGGGTGTTCGGGATTATCTTTGGGTTCTACTCGGCTATGATCTCGGTAATTCCAGATTCTCCTTGCTGGAGATCTATTTTGGGTTTCGATTGGGTGATTGGAGGGAGATCTGGCAGTTTGGGATTGTTCGGAGATTGCAAGAGAGAGGTGATTCGGTCTGGGACCTCCATTTATGGGATCTCTCTGGATTTGGTAATAGAAATGGAAAGATTTCTGTTGTTTCCTTTGAGGGTTGGCGTCGGATCTTTGAGGCAGTATACTCCTCGGGATATCCTCTGGCCTCCAGTTTCGATAAAAAGGAGAGGAAGGGATTTGGATATCTCTACAAGATCGATCTCTCGATACTATGGAGATATGGTTATGGTTCGGAAATCTGGGATCCTCTGAGGGAATGGAGTCATGAATGGGAGATTTGTTCGAACCCTCTGGAGATCGAAGACAACGATTCTCTCACTTTGCGATACGTTTGGTCGGCACAATCTGTTAGTACTGATAATCATGGTTTTATGATTTGGGACGAAGGTATGATGTATTGGCGATACAGATCAGGTCTGATTGATTCTTGGTTTTATTCTCTGGAAGATTTAGCAATAATATCGGATTTTTGCTTGGTTATTGCGAATCAATTAGCAACGATAGATGATATCAATTACCATTCTTTGGTTGATCTGCTGGGATATCTAGAACGATGGTTTTGGAAAGCTGGTTCTTTAAAAAGGTTTGCTCCGCAGTGTTCAGACCTCATCACAATCATTTGGTTCTCAAGTCTTTTGCTTTTGTCTGCTTTCTCTTCTTGTTTCCTTGGAGTGTTTGGGTTGTTCTTGTGAGGAGAATCATGTCTCAGAGTGACTTGTTGGGAAAGAGTGTCTCGGTTAAGAGTGATGAATGGATGATGCCTAAATGGAGAATCAAGATTCTGTACTTTGATAACTCGGCTCTGATTGCGGGGTACTCAAAGACAGTTGTAGGTTGCTGTATGAATCCTAGGATGCGGGACATGAAATCCCTTCTGTTCATACTCCCCAGGATCTGGCATTTGGAAGGGAAGGTTGTGGGTGCTGATTTAGGAATGGGAAAGTTTTAGTTCGACTTTGATAACGAAGATGACATCACGGAGGTCCTTCATATGGCACCATTCCATTTCGATCGCTGGATGGTGTCCATGGTGCGTTGGAGCCCAACGGTTGATCCAGCTTATCCCTCGGATATAACCTTCTAGATTAGGGTGTTGGGAGTTCTCTTTCAATTCTGGGCTGAGCCAACCTTCCGCAGCATTGGTTCAGAGCTTGGTCGAGTTAAGGCGGTTGATATTGATGGCGGAAGGGTTCGAGTCACAGTCAATGGTTTTAAACACCTGTGTTTGAAACAGTGATCGAATTCTACAATGGTGAGGAGACCATTGTTACATTGCGTTTCGAGAGGCTCCATGGTTTCTGCAAAAAATGCTTTAGCCTTTGTCATGATGTGGATCACTATCCGCTGTGGGCAACCTCGCGGATCAACCCTGGCCTTCACATTCCTATGGAGGAAGAACCAACTCGCCCTGTACAGAGTTACAAATGAGCTGTTACCAATGATATGAACAAAGGTAAAGGTAAGGAAGGAGATTACAGAGGAAAGAGCAAGGAAGTAGTGGCTCACAACAATACAAGCCAAAGGGAAACATGAATCTGGGCTCAAGATCCGGTCTGATGGGGAGGCTGGTGAACCATCTACCAAGTCACGTCGGTTTACTAATTATGCATAGTTCAATGACCATAGACATCTGCTGCGGCTTATGCGGCTGCTGCGACTGCTGCTGCTATTGCGGTGACTGCTGCTGCCTCTGCTTCAGGAACAACACTAGTTGAAGAGTTGGAACAGGGACAAATACCGGTTACCGAGTAGCCAGGGACAACTCAGGTTATGGCGTTCCACCACCAAAAAGGGTCCGCAGGCCTCTGTTTCAAGATTCTGGTCTGACCATTTGAAACACATTTTATTTTGTGGGTGAGATGATGAATGTATGAAATGATGAGATATGAAATGAATGGATGGCAGGGTGTTTCAATTCCCCTTATGCAATTGTAGTACAAGAGGTGTCAATCCAATCTGAGAGTTTGCAAGCAATCAGGATGTGCATATATGTCTAAGTCAAGCCAAGTATGAAGGATGTTTGTCATTAACAATCCTATTGATGAAGTGTAAAATGCAGAATGTAAAAGCTGCTAGAACTAGATGCTAAATGTAAATGGAACAGAATGATTATGACAATTATGAAGCTAGAACAGAAATAGAAACTATGGTAATGCAATTATTGAACTAAAGCAAGGGAAGTAATTAACAGGACACTAAGTGAATGCAACAAAAATGCAACTAGAATGAGACAAGAGATAAGACAGGACAACTACAAAGCATAAACAAGAAATCTGGGGATGAACTCGAGCAAGCACTCGACCGAGTGAAGATCGAGTGTAGGGTCGAGCTGGACAAACGCGAGAAAACAGAGTAACACAAGAAAAACAGAGCAATATGAAAGCGAATCAAACAACGATCAAACAACAGGATTTAAGCTAAGAAATCAATAAACAAGGAAGGCCTTGAGGAGGGATTCATGGGCTGGACTAATGATTGAGATCATCTAACTTGGTCAACAAATCTCAAACAACTTGAGCTAATCTCTGACAATATTTTCTAAGACATGTTTAATCCACTCTCATTGCAAAAAACAATCAAGCTCATATATATCTAGACTTGTTCTCACAAAGTAAAGAATCTACAAAAGCAGGCATTAAGCAATATGTCAAATACCAAACAAGACCTCTAATCTCTTAGCAAGCCTAATGGTAAACTCTAGATCTAGCCTTATCTATGCTCCTTAGACATTGGTGTGATGCTAAGAGGCTTGAAATCAAACCCTACCCTCTCAGTTATAGGATCAGCATTAAGAACATCTAGCCTAGAAGAGATTCTAAACAATCAAGCTTGACCAAATCAAACAAACCTCAAACACAAGCCAGCCTACCCATCCTCAAGATCCTAAGCAGCTAATCACAAGAACACATGATGAACATCAAAGTCATAAACCCAGAAAATTTCGAAACTTGCATCAATAGATAGATGAAACAGAGATCTAAAATATTGAAGAAGGAATCAAACACGAATTCTTAATATTTTGAGAGTTATGGAACCAACAAAATCCAAGAATCTAGTATTTTCTCCTTCAAGGAGGTAAAAGATCTAAAAATAAAAGTGCAAAATGAATAATTCCCAAAAAGGGTAAAAACGAGGGTTTTGAGTATCTAAAAAGCTGGAATCCTTGGTGGCTGCAGGGTACAAGCCCTTATATAGAAAAAGTAGTGGAAGCCCTAAAAATGCTAAAAGACAAAATAGCTAGGCGGCTCGGCCAACTCGACCTGGTGCTCGGTCGAGTGACCGGTCGAGTTGGCTTCTCTTGTGCATTTTCCACTCGGTCGAGTCCATCTCCGCACACGGTCGAGTGTCTGGTCGAGTGGGCGGTCAAGTTGGACTTCGGACCTTGTTTCTTCAGCCTTAACTCTCTTGCTTTCTCCTCTTGTTTGCTTCACTTCTCTTCAGCATTGCTTCCATGCTCCTTAAGCTCCAAAATCACCTGTTTATGCATGAAAAGATGCAAATGCAATGCAACTATACTCTAATGCAAGAACAGTCCTAAACCTATGCAATAATGGTCAAAATGGATAGCAAAAGATGCAAAAGATGTGAATATACTAAGAGAAAACAGAGTAAAATATATGAACATCAACACCCCCAAACTTAGTCTTTGCTTGCCCTCAAGCAAATAAACAAGACATAAGAAGGTAGGTGAGGTTTGAAAGTGGGATCTTAGCTCCTAAAGCTTGCAAATAGACCATCTAGAATCAATGTCCAAGTTACTAGTACTATGATGCAAGTTGAATGAGCTGTAATTAAAGATTTTAGACAAGCATATCACAACCTTTACTGATTTGAGCCTTAGATATCCACATGCATTCAAATCAACCATTTCCTTAACATTCATTAATCAAGAACATGAATCAATTCTATGCAATGCTTAAACTCATTTGGCTTGGAGATAAAGGTTTTGAGACAATGGTGGTCTCTCTTTAGAGTGGGGCTTATCAAATTCAAGATTCTCTCATAAAAAATAGATTGAGCTTTAGAAGAATGCTAAAGGTAAGAACACTTAGACACATACAAGAACAAAACCTTGTCTACCCAAAGGCACCCAAAGTGTTTATCCTATCAATCTAAACCCAACTGATCCTAGTGCTACCCTTTTAACTTCTTCTCTTCTCTTTCACCCTTTTTCTCTTTTGGTTTTCAAGTCTTAGGTGAGGTTTCTTATTTGGTCTATCTAGTGGGATGGGGGATTCTTACTTATTGCTATGGTTCTCTTTTCTTCTTATTCTTAAGACATGCAAGCATTTTGCTAGACTCTTCTTTTCTTTCTTTTCTTTAACTAGAACCATCTTCAACAAAATTTTACTTCCCATCCTTTCACTAGACTTTGTTCAAACACATTCTCCTCTTAAAGACTCTACCCTTTTTCTTTCTCTTTTTCCTCTTTTCTTTTTATATCAGCCAAGTCCCAAACCCAACAAGTGAACCACCTAGTCCTATCTAGTTTGAAAAATGCAAACTAGAACTACACAAGGCTTTACTCTTGTCAGTTCAAACCTAACACTTTCTACCAAGCTCAATCACAAAAATAGGCCTCACACACACAAGAATAAACATGGCTTGAAAGAAGGGATGGTTAAGGGGTAGGAAAATTGATTTTAATGGTTTAATCAGCTACTTGGATCAACAAGAGTGGTAAAAAGGAGAAAGATGATCCAAATATGTATATGGTATCCATAAGTTTAAAGCAATGCACACATTGATAATTGTAAGTCAATATTAGGTTCTTATAAAATAGGAAATGGCATCAAATCACAACATGCTTCAATTTAGACCAAATGCAATGCAGGAATTTAAGGCTTGGTTCAATCTTTTGCTTCTAACCACTCAACTAGCATCAAAGTACTATTAACTTGGGCATTGATCCTAGTCTAGTGAATAAAACAAGCTAACAAGGAAAAACTCATCATAGATCCCTAATGCAAATATTTAACAGTCCTACATGCTAAACAAGATCCTAATATGCAATGCAAACTACATGAACACTCTTTTTTTTTTTTTTAAAGATTTTTGCAAAACTTTTTCAAATTTTTAGGGTTTTTCTATGCCTTAGATGCTATGCAAATACTAACATGATGATGCTAAAAATTTGAAATAAGAAAACAAAACACAATGTCAAATGCTATCTCAAACCCTCCCCCAAACTTAAATCACACAGTCCTCTGTGTGAAAGAAATTTGATTGAGGATTCAAGACCAAAAACAAAACACAATATGAAATGCAATGGTATTTACAAGTGAAGGTGATAGTGGTACCTCAAGGGTTGTGGAAGAAACTGTCCACATCCTCTTGCATGCTGTCAAAAGTGTAAGTGGGGGCTTGTTGGTGACTTGGAGAAGGTGATTGGGGCAGCTTGACGATGGCAACCGACTGGGACTCGGTCGAGTACGTGCTCGAGTGGGGGGGGGGGGTCGAGCTGGACTGCGAGTCTTCTTTTCTTCTTCTATCTAGACTCCCTTGCTTTCCTGACAACGAAAACACCAAAACAAAAATCAAAATACCAAAAACTCCTAAGAAACAAAGACAAAGATACCTTAGGGACTTCCTCCCTAGTGAGCTTGTTTAGAGTCACTAAGCTTGAATTCTTCTAGCTTTTCAAGCTTGAGGAGCATCCTTGAGAAGCATTGTGCACTTCTCATGTGTCTCTTTCTCTCCCAAATATCTCTTAACGCTCTGACCATTAACTGTAAACTCAATACCATCTTTGTTGAGAAGTGTGACAGCTCCAAATGGTAAAATCTCCTTTATTTCAAAAGGACCTCCCCATCTACTTTTCAACTTCCTAGGGAATAGTTTGAGTCTTGAATTGTAAAGCAAGGCTTGGTCTCCAGCTTTTAGGTCCTTGATGAGAATCTTCTTATCATGGAAGGCTTTAGTTCTTTCCTTGTAGATTTTGGAGTTTTCTTAAGCTTCCAATCTGATCTCCTCAAGCTCATGCAAATCAAGGCTTCTCTTAGCTTGTGCTGTCTCTAGATCCAAGTTTAAAAGCTTGATTGCCCATAGAGCTTTGTACTCAACTTCAACTGGGAGGTGGCAAGACTTTCCATAGACAAGCTGGAATGGGGTTCTTCCTATAGGTGTTTTGAAAGCTGTTCTATAGGCCCAAAGTGTTTCATCAAGCTTGATAGACCAATCCTTTCTTGTTGTTCCTACTATTCTTGACAGAATGGCCTTGATCTGTTTGTTTGATACTTCAACTTGCCCACTTGTTTGAGGGTGATAGGCTGTAGACACCTTGTACTTAACTCCATACTTCCTTAGCATTCCTTCAAAGATCTTGTTGATGAAGTGTGTTCCTCCATCACTTATCACAGCCCTTGGGATTCCATACCTTGGGAAGATTATGGTCTTGAAGAGTTTAAGAACCACTTTGTGATCATTAGTGGGGCTAGCTATGGCTTCCACCCACTTGGAGACATAGTCTACTGCTACTAGTATGTAGACATTCCCATTTGAAGGAGGATTAAAAGGTCCCATGAAATCAATTCCCCACACATCAAATATCTCAACCTCAAGAATTGGATTTTGGGGCATCTCATTCCTTCTTGTGACATTCCCCATCCTTTGGCAAGCATCACACTTTGTGATGAACTTGTGAGTGTCCTTGAATAATGTAGGCCACCATGAACCAGCTTGTAAGACTTTCTGGGCTGTCTTGAAGGTTGCAAAATGGCCTCCATAAGTAGAACCATGGCAATGTCCTAACACTCCTTCAACTTCATTCTCTGCTATGCACCTTTTAAACAGTCCATCTGATCTCTTCTTGTATAAGTAAGGTTCATCCCAATAGTATCCATTGATGTCCTTGAGGAGCTTCTTCTTCTTATAGGGGTCCATGTCTGTTGGGATTTCTTAACACACCTTGTAATTGACTATATCAGCATACCAAGGCAGATCCTCACTTTCGAGTGCCATCCACTCCTCCATCTGGTCCTGCTCGACCGCGAGGCCAAACCCACTCGATCGAGTGTCTACTCGAGTGGTCGGTCGAGTTGGAGGCCGAGTTGTTCCAATTAGCATCAGTTTCTCCTCATGCATTGAATCATCGATTGGAATCTCCTCCTCTATCCTCATCCTGGACAAATGATCAGCTACTCCATTCTCTATCCCCTTTTTGTCCACTATTTCCATGTCAAACTCTTGGAGAAGCAAAATCCATCTCAACAACCTTGGTTTTGTGTCTTTCTTTGAGTAGATGTGCCTTAAAGCAGCATGATCAGTGTACACAATTACCTTGGACCCTACTAAGTAGCTTCTGAATTTTTCAAAGGCAAATACCACTGCTAGGAGCTCTTTCTCTGTTGTTGAATATTTTCCTTGAGTTTCATCCAAGGTTCTACTTGCATAGTGAATCACATGCAGCTTCTTATATTTTTTCTGTCCTAGGACTGCTCCTACTGCAAAGTCTGAAGCATCACACATAATCTCAATTGGAAAATCCCAGTTTGGAGCTTGGACTATTGGAGCTGAAATCAAAGCAGCCTTGATCTCCTTGAAAGCTTTCAAGCAATCTTCATCAAAGTTGAACTCAGTCTCCTTACAAAGCAACCTTGTCAATGGCCTAGCTATCTTTGAGAAGTCCTTGATGAATCTTCAATAAAACCCAACATGACCAAGAAAGCTTCTTATGTCCTTGACTGTTTTTGGTGGTTGAAGTTGAACCATGACTTCAATCTTTGCCTTATCAACCTCAATACCCTTTTCTGAAATCTTGTGTCCAAGAACTATCCCTTCTTCAACCATGAAGTGACATTTCTCCCAGTTCAAAACTAGATTTGTCTCCTCACATCTCTTTAAAACCCTGCATAGATTAGCAAGACAAGAAGAAAAGAAATCTCCATAGACAGAGAAGTCATCCATAAAAACTTCAACAACATCCTCAATGAGATCAGAGAAGATAGACATCATGCATCTTTGAAAAGTTGCTGGAGCATTACATAATCCAAATGTCATCCTTCTATAGGCAAAGGTACCATATGGACATGTGAATGTTGTCTTCTCTTGATCATTAGGATGAATAGGAATTTGGAAAAATCCAGAGTATCCATCCAAGAAACAGTAGTGAGTGTGATTAGCTAATCTTTCCAACATTTGATCAATGAAAGGAAGAGGAAAATGTTCTTCCCTAGTAGCTGAATTAAGCTTTCTATAATCAATGCACATTCTATGTCCTGTAATGGTTCTAGTGGGAATTAACTCATCATGATCATTCTTTACTACAGTAATTATTCCTTTTACAATGAACTGGTGAAACCCAAGTACTATCAGAAATAGGATAGATTACACCAGCATCAAGCAACTTAAGAATCTCCTTTTTAACTACTTCTTTTAGGTTGGGGTTTAACCTTCTTTGGGGTTCAAAGCTTGAGTACGATTCATTTTCAAGATGGATCCTATGCATGAGAGGCTAGGTGAAAGTCCTTGAATGTCATCCAAAGTATAACCAATAGCTTTTATATACTTTCTTAGCTCAACAACTAGCAAATCAAGTTCTTTCTTACTCAACTTAGCATTTACTATCACAGGATAAGTAGAGTTCTCACCTAGAAAAACGTACCTTAGCCCAGATGGGAAAGGTTTTAACTTTACTTTTGGTGCTTTTAGTTCAGACCAGTCATCTGTGGGGGACTCGGCATTGCACTCGCTCGAGTGGTTTTGGTGCTCGGTCGAGTGTATGCTCGAGTGGGTGGTCGAGTTATCCGTATTTGCTATTTGAACTGACCAGACTTCCTCTCTTAGTGCAGGTAACCCCTCAAAAACCTCTGGATGGTCTGATTCTCTACAGGAGTCCAATATCTCCTCATAAGCCTTGGTTTCTTTATGAATGAATCCTTCCTCCCCACTTTTGGTCAAAGCAGTTCTAAGGTGATCTTGTTCTGCTAGTTCTTCCATCAATTCCCTTGATAATTTGTCCATCTCTTCAACCCAAAAGGCTTGCCCTCCAATGGTTGGTTTCTTCATAGCCTCTACGATGTCAAATGTCATTTTGAGGTCCTCTCCCAAGTTGAGATCAATCTTCCCTTGTCTCACATCAATTATTGCTCCTGCTGTAGCTAGGAAAGGTCTCCCTAATATCAAAGGATCTTTTGGTTCTTCATCCATTTCCAAGACTACAAAGTCTGTTGGGACTTCCACTGCTCCAACTCTAACTGGTAGATCTTCCAAAACACCATGTGGTAGTCTTATTGATCTATCAGCTAGGATCAGGGAAATATTGCATGACTTATACCTTGTAAACCCTAGGCGCTTAGCAACTGATAGAGGCATTAGGCTTACTGAGGCTCCCAAATCACAAAGGCATCTGTTGAAGGTTAAAGGGCCTATAGAGCAAGGCAAAGTGAAGAAACCAGGATCTCTTAGCTTTTGAGGATTCACTTGTTTTTGGATTATGGCACTACACTCATGGCTAAGAATCACCATCCCCTGAACTTCTTTGATCCTTTCCATCACAACATCTTTCAAGAATTTTTGGTAAGGAGGGATCATCACAAAGGCATCTATTAGAGGCATCCTAAGCTCAATCTCTCTAACTTGTTTGTCAAGCAATGCCTTGTATTTTTCAACCATCTGCTTCTTAAATCTTCCTGGCAAAGGTAGTGCAGGCTTGTAAGGAGGAGGGATGAACCAGACTTCTTTTTCTTTGGAAGTAACTGGCTTGATTTTCTCCTGAAAAGCTGCTCGATCGGGTACTCGATCACACACTCGGTCGAGTGTGTGGTTGAGTGGTGGGTTGAGTTCAACGGTGTTTTCATTTTGAGTCTCTTCTTGTTGAAAACCCTCCCCATCTTGAATACCACTGTCCTTAGTGTCTGGTAATGCTCCATGTCTTGTTGGTAGAACCTTTCCACTGCGTAGGTTGATAGCATGAGCAGATTCTATAGAGTGCATAATAGCCTTGCCTTTGTTGTTGTCTTGCATTGGAGCATAAGCTAGTTGATTTTCCATAGTCACAATCCTGGAAGTCAGTGTGTCAAACTTGGCATGGAGTTCACTGTAAATATATGTTATCCTCCTGTTCAACTCAGCAAATCTGTTTGCTGCCTCAATCTTTCCATTGGTTTGCCCAATCAACAACTGTTGCAGCATGGCTCTTAAGTCTTGTTCATGGCATTGGTTAGTCTGAAACCCTGGTGGGGGACACAATTGGGGCTGGAACACTTATTGCTGTTGTTTGGGGACATAGTTGTCCTGTTGTTGAGGCTGTGGAGGTGGATAGACTTGATCTTGTGGATTGGCCACATTGGTGCTTCTATAGGAGAGGTTGTTGTTCTTGAATCCTCCTCCTTGGTTGTAGCCTTTGAATCCACCCTGGTTTTGCATATAACACAGCTCAGCAAATTCCCTCTCCCCCTCTTGAACTTGAACCTCTTCTTCACCAATGAAGTGAATAGACTTTTGTTGGCTAAGGAGGATTTTATCAAGCTTCTCATTGACCATCTTCAAATCCTTCTTGTACTTGTCCTCTTGGTCAGTGGAGGTTGACCTTATGGTTCTGTCATAGTCCTCATTGTAATTGCCATCTGACTGAGCGAGATTTTCAACCAATTCCCATCCTTCTTCCACATTCTTGTTGAGGAAGTTGCCATTTGAAGCTGTATCAAGAAGCATTCTGATCTTGGGAAGCACTCCTCTATACAAAGTACTTAGGAGGGACTCATTGCTAAAGCCATGGTGAGGACACTGAGTCTGAAATCCTTTAAACCTCTCCCAAGCTTCACAAAAGCTCTCATTGTTTCTTTGAGCAAACCCAGAAATTTCATTCCTCAATCTAGCAGTCCTTGCATTGGAGAAGAATTTTGCCAAGAAAGCCTTCTTGCAAGCATCCCATGTGGTTATTGCTCCAGTAGGAAGAGTCTTCTCCCAGAGGTGAGCCTTGTCTCCAAGTGAAAATGGGAATAGCCTAAGCTTGAAGCCATCCTCACTCACTCGATTAATCTTTGTGAGACCACATATTCTATCAAATTCATCAAGGTGGTCTAGGGGATCCTCCATTGGCAACCCATGGAACTTGTTGGCTTGAATCATGGAGATCAGTTCACTTTTGATCTCATAATTGTTGTTTGCTACTGTGGGAGGCACAATACCAGCTCTCTGGTTGTGTATGTTTGGTGCATCTCCAGCACCAATGTTCCTTGGTCTTGGAACTGGATCTTGTTGCTCCATTATGACTTGATCCTCTTTCTGTTCTTGAACTACTCTTTTTTGCTTATGTCTCAAACCCTTTTTTAGCCTGTCGATGTTGTCAAGAGGCCTTTGAAGATTTTCTTTGCCTTTTGACCTTGTGTGCATCAACAAACTGGAGTTCAGACTCGAACATGTACACGGTCGAGCGCAGGCTCGAGTGGGTGGTCGAGTCGACTAGGAAGTGATGTCTATATGTATCCGGCTTCTGACTCGATCAAGTGCTCGATCACTACTCGGTCGAGTGGTGGTCGAGTGAGTGGTCGAGCTGGTACCTGAAACTCAAGACAGCCAAGCAAAAGAAGATTCGAGTTCAGTAACTTCACAAGTGGATAAACGAACTTAATCTTAGACTAATCAAGATCCTAAATGTCACAAAAACACTCTCAAATGGGCAACGGCGCCAAACTAAAACACATTTTATTTTGTGGGTGAGATGATGAATGTATGGAATGATGAGATATGAAATGAATGGATGGCAGGGTGTTTCAATTCCCCTTATGCAATTGTAGTACAAGAGGTGTCAATCCAATCTGAGAGTTTGCAAGCAATCAGGATGTGCATATATGTCTAAGTCAAGCCAAGTATGAAGGATGTTTGTCACTAACAATCCTATTGATGAAGTGTAAAATGCAGAATGTAAAAGCTGCTAGAACTAGATGCTAAATGTAAATGGAACAGAATGATTATGACAATTATGAAGCTAGAACAGAAATAGAAACTATGGTAATGCAAGTATTGAACTAAAGCAAGACAAGTAATGAACATGACACTAAGTGAATGCAATAGAAATGCAACTAGAATGAGACAAGAGATAAGACAGGACAACTACAAAGCATAAACAAGAAATCTGGGGATGAACTCGAGCAAGCACTCGACCGAGTGAAGATCGAGTGCAGGGTCGAGCTGGACAAACGCGAGAAAACAGAGCAACACAAGAAAAACAGAGCAATATGAAAGCGAATCAAACAACAGGATTTAAGCTAAGAAATCAATAAACAAGGAAGGCCTTGAGGAGGGATTCATGGGCTGGACTAATGATTGAGGTCATCTAACTTGGTCAACAAATTTCAAACAACTTGAGCTAATCTCTAGACAATATTTTCTAAGACATGTTTAATCCACTCTCATGGCAAAAAACAATCAAGCTCATATATATCTAGACTTGTTCTCACAAAGTGAAGAATCTACACAAGCAGGCATTAAGCAATATGTCAAATACCAAACAAGACCTCTAATCTCTTAGCAAGCCTAATGGTAAACTCTAGATCTAGCCTTATATATGCTCCTTAGACATTGGTGTGATGCTAAGAGGCTTGAAATCAAACCCTACCCTCTCAGTTATAGGATCAGCATTAAGAACATCTAGCCTAGAAGAGATTCTAAACAATCAAGCTTAACCAAATCAAACAAACCTCAAACACAAGCCAGCCTACCCATCCTCAAGATCCTAAGCAACTACTCACAAGAACACATGATGAACATCAAAGTCATAAACCCAGAAAATTCTGAAACTTGTATCAATAGATAGATGAAACAGAGATCTAAAATATTGAAGAAGGAATCAAACACGAATTCTTAATATCTTGAGAGTTATGGAACCAACAAAATCCAAGAATCTAGTGTTTTCTCCTTCAAGGAGGTACAAGATCTAAAAATAAAAGTGCAAAAGGAATAATTCCCAAAAAGGGTAAAAACTAGGTTTTTGAGTATCTAAAAAGCTGGAATCCTTGGTGACTGCAGGGTACAAGCCCTTATATAGAAAAAGTAGTGGAAGCCCTAAAAATGCTAAAAGACAAAATAGCTAGGCGGCTCGGCCAACTCGACCTGGTGCTCGGTCGAGTGACCGGTCGAGTTGGCTTCTCTCGTGCATCTTCCACTCGGTCGAGTCCATCTCCGTACACGGTCGAGTGTCTGGTCGAGTGGGCAGTCGAGTTGGACTTCGGACCTTGTTTCTTCAGCCTTAACTCTCTTGCTTTCTCCTCTTGTTTGCTTCACTTCTCTTCAGCATTGCTTCCATGCTCCTTAAGCTCCAAAATCACCTGTTTATGCATGAAAAGATGCAAATGCAATGCAACTATACTCTAATGCAAGAACAGTCCTAAACCTATGCAATAATGGTCAAAATGGATAGCAAAAGATGCAAAAGATGTGAATATACTAAGAGAAAACAGAGTAAAATATCATGGAAGGCTTTAGTTCTTTCCTTGTAGATTTTGGAGTTTTCTTAAGCTTCCAATCTGATCTCCTCAAGCTCATGCAAATCAAGGCTTCTCTTAGCTTGTGCTGTCTCTAGATCCAAGTTTAAAAGCTTGATTGCCCATAGAGCTTTGTACTCAACTTCAACTGGGAGGTGGCAAGACTTTCCATAGACAAGCTGGAATGGGGTTCTTCCTATAGGTGTTTTGAAAGCTGTTCTATAGGCCCAAAGTGTTTCATCAAGCTTGCTAGACCAATCCTTTCTTGTTGTTCCTACTATTCTTGACAGAATGGCCTTGATCTGTTTGTTTGATACTTCAACTTGCCCACTTGTTTGAGGGTGATAGGCTGTAGACACCTTGTACTTAACTCCATACTTCCTTAGCATTCCTTCAAAGATCTTGTTGATGAAGTGTGTTCCTCCATCACTTATCACAGCCCTTGGGATTCCATACCTTGGGAAGATTATGGTCTTGAAGAGTTTAAGAACCACTTTGTGATCATTAGTGGGGCTAGCTATGGCTTCCACCCACTTGGAGACATAGTCTACTGCTACTAGTATGTAGACATTCCCATTTGAAGGAGGATTAAAAGGTCCCATGAAATCAATTCCCCACACATCAAATATCTCAACCTCAAGAATTGGATTTTGGGGCATCTCATTCCTTCTTGTGACATTCCCCATCCTTTGGCAAGCATCACACTTTGTGATGAACTTGTGAGTGTCCTTGAATAATGTAGGCCACCATGAACCAGCTTGTAAGACTTTCTGGGCTGTCTTGAAGGTTGCAAAATGGCCTCCATAAGTAGAACCATGGCAATGTCCTAACACTCCTTCAACTTCATTCTCTGCTATGCACCTTTTAAACAGTCCATCTGATCTCTTCTTGTATAAGTAAGGTTCATCCCAATAGTATCCATTGATGTCCTTGAGGAGCTTCTTCTTCTTATAGGGGTCCATGTCTGTTGGGATTTCTTAACACACCTTGTAATTGACTATATCAGCATACCAAGGCAGATCCTCACTTTCGAGTGCCATCCACTCCTCCATCTGGTCCTGCTCGACCGCGAGGCCAAACCCACTCGATCGAGTGTCTACTCGAGTGGTCGGTCGAGTTGGAGGCCGAGTTGTTCCAATTAGCATCAGTTTCTCCTCATGCATTGAATCATCGATTGGAATCTCCTCCTCTATCCTCATCCTGGACAAATGATCAGCTACTCCATTCTCTATCCCCTTTTTGTCCACTATTTCCATGTCAAACTCTTGGAGAAGCAAAATCCATCTCAACAACCTTGGTTTTGTGTCTTTCTTTGAGTAGATGTGCCTTAAAGCAGCATGATCAGTGTACACAATTACCTTGGACCCTACTAAGTAGCTTCTGAATTTTTCAAAGGCAAATACCACTGCTAGGAGCTCTTTCTCTGTTGTTGAATATTTTCCTTGAGTTTCATCCAAGGTTCTACTTGCATAGTGAATCACATGCAGCTTCTTATATTTTTTCTGTCCTAGGACTGCTCCTACTGCAAAGTCTGAAGCATCACACATAATCTCAATTGGAAAATCCCAGTTTGGAGCTTGGACTATTGGAGCTGAAATCAAAGCAGCCTTGATCTCCTTGAAAGCTTTCAAGCAATCTTCATCAAAGTTGAACTCAGTCTCCTTACAAAGCAACCTTGTCAATGGCCTAGCTATCTTTGAGAAGTCCTTGATGAATCTTCAATAAAACCCAACATGACCAAGAAAGCTTCTTATGTCCTTGACTGTTTTTGGTGGTTGAAGTTGAACCATGACTTCAATCTTTGCCTTATCAACCTCAATACCCTTTTCTGAAATCTTGTGTCCAAGAACTATCCCTTCTTCAACCATGAAGTGACATTTCTCCCAGTTCAAAACTAGATTTGTCTCCTCACATCTCTTTAAAACCCTGCATAGATTAGCAAGACAAGAAGAAAAGAAATCTCCATAGACAGAGAAGTCATCCATAAAAACTTCAACAACATCCTCAATGAGATCAGAGAAGATAGACATCATGCATCTTTGAAAAGTTGCTGGAGCATTACATAATCCAAATGTCATCCTTCTATAGGCAAAGGTACCATATGGACATGTGAATGTTGTCTTCTCTTGATCATTAGGATGAATAGGAATTTGGAAAAATCCAGAGTATCCATCCAAGAAACAGTAGTGAGTGTGATTAGCTAATCTTTCCAACATTTGATCAATGAAAGGAAGAGGAAAATGTTCTTCCCTAGTAGCTGAATTAAGCTTTCTATAATCAATGCACATTCTATGTCCTGTAATGGTTCTAGTGGGAATTAACTCATCATGATCATTCTTTACTACAGTAATTATTCCTTTTACAATGAACTGGTGAAACCCAAGTACTATCAGAAATAGGATAGATTACACCAGCATCAAGCAACTTAAGAATCTCCTTTTTAACTACTTCTTTTAGGTTGGGGTTTAACCTTCTTTGGGGTTCAAAGCTTGAGTACGATTCATTTTCAAGATGGATCCTATGCATGAGAGGCTAGGTGAAAGTCCTTGAATGTCATCCAAAGTATAACCAATAGCTTTTATATACTTTCTTAGCTCAACAACTAGCAAATCAAGTTCTTTCTTACTCAACTTAGCATTTACTATCACAGGATAAGTAGAGTTCTCACCTAGAAAAACGTACCTTAGCCCAGATGGGAAAGGTTTTAACTTTACTTTTGGTGCTTTTAGTTCAGACCAGTCATCTGTGGGGGACTCGGCATTGCACTCGCTCGAGTGGTTTTGGTGCTCGGTCGAGTGTATGCTCGAGTGGGTGGTCGAGTTATCCGTATTTGCTATTTGAACTGACCAGACTTCCTCTCTTAGTGCAGGTAACCCCTCAAAAACCTCTGGATGGTCTGATTCTCTACAGGAGTCCAATATCTCCTCATAAGCCTTGGTTTCTTTATGAATGAATCCTTCCTCCCCACTTTTGGTCAAAGCAGTTCTAAGGTGATCTTGTTCTGCTAGTTCTTCCATCAATTCCCTTGATAATTTGTCCATCTCTTCAACCCAAAAGGCTTGCCCTCCAATGGTTGGTTTCTTCATAGCCTCTACGATGTCAAATGTCATTTTGAGGTCCTCTCCCAAGTTGAGATCAATCTTCCCTTGTCTCACATCAATTATTGCTCCTGCTGTAGCTAGGAAAGGTCTCCCTAATATCAAAGGATCTTTTGGTTCTTCATCCATTTCCAAGACTACAAAGTCTGTTGGGACTTCCACTGCTCCAACTCTAACTGGTAGATCTTCCAAAACACCATGTGGTAGTCTTATTGATCTATCAGCTAGGATCAGGGAAATATTGCATGACTTATACCTTGTAAACCCTAGGCGCTTAGCAACTGATAGAGGCATTAGGCTTACTGAGGCTCCCAAATCACAAAGGCATCTGTTGAAGGTTAAAGGGCCTATAGAGCAAGGCAAAGTGAAGAAACCAGGATCTCTTAGCTTTTGAGGATTCACTTGTTTTTGGATTATGGCACTACACTCATGGCTAAGAATCACCATCCCCTGAACTTCTTTGATCCTTTCCATCACAACATCTTTCAAGAATTTTTGGTAAGGAGGGATCATCACAAAGGCATCTATTAGAGGCATCCTAAGCTCAATCTCTCTAACTTGTTTGTCAAGCAATGCCTTGTATTTTTCAACCATCTGCTTCTTAAATCTTCCTGGCAAAGGTAGTGCAGGCTTGTAAGGAGGAGGGATGAACCAGACTTCTTTTTCTTTGGAAGTAACTGGCTTGATTTTCTCCTGAAAAGCTGCTCGATCGGGTACTCGATCACACACTCGGTCGAGTGTGTGGTTGAGTGGTGGGTTGAGTTCAACGGTGTTTTCATTTTGAGTCTCTTCTTGTTGAAAACCCTCCCCATCTTGAATACCACTGTCCTTAGTGTCTGGTAATGCTCCATGTCTTGTTGGTAGAACCTTTCCACTGCGTAGGTTGATAGCATGAGCAGATTCTATAGAGTGCATAATAGCCTTGCCTTTGTTGTTGTCTTGCATTGGAGCATAAGCTAGTTGATTTTCCATAGTCACAATCCTGGAAGTCAGTGTGTCAAACTTGGCATGGAGTTCACTGTAAATATATGTTATCCTCCTGTTCAACTCAGCAAATCTGTTTGCTGCCTCAATCTTTCCATTGGTTTGCCCAATCAACAACTGTTGCAGCATGGCTCTTAAGTCTTGTTCATGGCATTGGTTAGTCTGAAACCCTGGTGGGGGACACAATTGGGGCTGGAACACTTATTGCTGTTGTTTGGGGACATAGTTGTCCTGTTGTTGAGGCTGTGGAGGTGGATAGACTTGATCTTGTGGATTGGCCACATTGGTGCTTCTATAGGAGAGGTTGTTGTTCTTGAATCCTCCTCCTTGGTTGTAGCCTTTGAATCCACCCTGGTTTTGCATATAACACAGCTCAGCAAATTCCCTCTCCCCCTCTTGAACTTGAACCTCTTCTTCACCAATGAAGTGAATAGACTTTTGTTGGCTAAGGAGGATTTTATCAAGCTTCTCATTGACCATCTTCAAATCCTTCTTGTACTTGTCCTCTTGGTCAGTGGAGGTTGACCTTATGGTTCTGTCATAGTCCTCATTGTAATTGCCATCTGACTGAGCGAGATTTTCAACCAATTCCCATCCTTCTTCCACATTCTTGTTGAGGAAGTTGCCATTTGAAGCTGTATCAAGAAGCATTCTGATCTTGGGAAGCACTCCTCTATACAAAGTACTTAGGAGGGACTCATTGCTAAAGCCATGGTGAGGACACTGAGTCTGAAATCCTTTAAACCTCTCCCAAGCTTCACAAAAGCTCTCATTGTTTCTTTGAGCAAACCCAGAAATTTCATTCCTCAATCTAGCAGTCCTTGCATTGGAGAAGAATTTTGCCAAGAAAGCCTTCTTGCAAGCATCCCATGTGGTTATTGCTCCAGTAGGAAGAGTCTTCTCCCAGAGGTGAGCCTTGTCTCCAAGTGAAAATGGGAATAGCCTAAGCTTGAAGCCATCCTCACTCACTCGATTAATCTTTGTGAGACCACATATTCTATCAAATTCATCAAGGTGGTCTAGGGGATCCTCCATTGGCAACCCATGGAACTTGTTGGCTTGAATCATGGAGATCAGTTCACTTTTGATCTCATAATTGTTGTTTGCTACTGTGGGAGGCACAATACCAGCTCTCTGGTTGTGTATGTTTGGTGCATCTCCAGCACCAATGTTCCTTGGTCTTGGAACTGGATCTTGTTGCTCCATTATGACTTGATCCTCTTTCTGTTCTTGAACTACTCTTTTTTGCTTATGTCTCAAACCCTTTTTTAGCCTGTCGATGTTGTCAAGAGGCCTTTGAAGATTTTCTTTGCCTTTTGACCTTGTGTGCATCAACAAACTGGAGTTCAGACTCGAACATGTACACGGTCGAGCGCAGGCTCGAGTGGGTGGTCGAGTCGACTAGGAAGTGATGTCTATATGTATCCGGCTTCTGACTCGATCAAGTGCTCGATCACTACTCGGTCGAGTGGTGGTCGAGTGAGTGGTCGAGCTGGTACCTGAAACTCAAGACAGCCAAGCAAAAGAAGATTCGAGTTCAGTAACTTCACAAGTGGATAAACGAACTTAATCTTAGACTAATCAAGATCCTAAATGTCACAAAAACACTCTCAAATGGGCAACGGCGCCAAACTAAAACACATTTTATTTTGTGGGTGAGATGATGAATGTATGGAATGATGAGATATGAAATGAATGGATGGCAGGGTGTTTCAATTCCCCTTATGCAATTGTAGTACAAGAGGTGTCAATCCAATCTGAGAGTTTGCAAGCAATCAGGATGTGCATATATGTCTAAGTCAAGCCAAGTATGAAGGATGTTTGTCACTAACAATCCTATTGATGAAGTGTAAAATGCAGAATGTAAAAGCTGCTAGAACTAGATGCTAAATGTAAATGGAACAGAATGATTATGACAATTATGAAGCTAGAACAGAAATAGAAACTATGGTAATGCAAGTATTGAACTAAAGCAAGACAAGTAATGAACATGACACTAAGTGAATGCAATAGAAATGCAACTAGAATGAGACAAGAGATAAGACAGGACAACTACAAAGCATAAACAAGAAATCTGGGGATGAACTCGAGCAAGCACTCGACCGAGTGAAGATCGAGTGCAGGGTCGAGCTGGACAAACGCGAGAAAACAGAGCAACACAAGAAAAACAGAGCAATATGAAAGCGAATCAAACAACAGGATTTAAGCTAAGAAATCAATAAACAAGGAAGGCCTTGAGGAGGGATTCATGGGCTGGACTAATGATTGAGGTCATCTAACTTGGTCAACAAATTTCAAACAACTTGAGCTAATCTCTAGACAATATTTTCTAAGACATGTTTAATCCACTCTCATGGCAAAAAACAATCAAGCTCATATATATCTAGACTTGTTCTCACAAAGTGAAGAATCTACACAAGCAGGCATTAAGCAATATGTCAAATACCAAACAAGACCTCTAATCTCTTAGCAAGCCTAATGGTAAACTCTAGATCTAGCCTTATATATGCTCCTTAGACATTGGTGTGATGCTAAGAGGCTTGAAATCAAACCCTACCCTCTCAGTTATAGGATCAGCATTAAGAACATCTAGCCTAGAAGAGATTCTAAACAATCAAGCTTAACCAAATCAAACAAACCTCAAACACAAGCCAGCCTACCCATCCTCAAGATCCTAAGCAACTACTCACAAGAACACATGATGAACATCAAAGTCATAAACCCAGAAAATTCTGAAACTTGTATCAATAGATAGATGAAACAGAGATCTAAAATATTGAAGAAGGAATCAAACACGAATTCTTAATATCTTGAGAGTTATGGAACCAACAAAATCCAAGAATCTAGTGTTTTCTCCTTCAAGGAGGTACAAGATCTAAAAATAAAAGTGCAAAAGGAATAATTCCCAAAAAGGGTAAAAACTAGGTTTTTGAGTATCTAAAAAGCTGGAATCCTTGGTGACTGCAGGGTACAAGCCCTTATATAGAAAAAGTAGTGGAAGCCCTAAAAATGCTAAAAGACAAAATAGCTAGGCGGCTCGGCCAACTCGACCTGGTGCTCGGTCGAGTGACCGGTCGAGTTGGCTTCTCTCGTGCATCTTCCACTCGGTCGAGTCCATCTCCGTACACGGTCGAGTGTCTGGTCGAGTGGGCAGTCGAGTTGGACTTCGGACCTTGTTTCTTCAGCCTTAACTCTCTTGCTTTCTCCTCTTGTTTGCTTCACTTCTCTTCAGCATTGCTTCCATGCTCCTTAAGCTCCAAAATCACCTGTTTATGCATGAAAAGATGCAAATGCAATGCAACTATACTCTAATGCAAGAACAGTCCTAAACCTATGCAATAATGGTCAAAATGGATAGCAAAAGATGCAAAAGATGTGAATATACTAAGAGAAAACAGAGTAAAATATCATGGAAGGCTTTAGTTCTTTCCTTGTAGATTTTGGAGTTTTCTTAAGCTTCCAATCTGATCTCCTCAAGCTCATGCAAATCAAGGCTTCTCTTAGCTTGTGCTGTCTCTAGATCCAAGTTTAAAAGCTTGATTGCCCATAGAGCTTTGTACTCAACTTCAACTGGGAGGTGGCAAGACTTTCCATAGACAAGCTGGAATGGGGTTCTTCCTATAGGTGTTTTGAAAGTTGTTCTATAGGCCCAAAGTGTTTCATCAAGCTTGCTAGACCAATCCTTTCTTGTTGTTCCTACTATTCTTGACAGAATGGCCTTGATCTGTTTGTTTGATACTTCAACTTGCCCACTTGTTTGAGGGTGATAGGCTGTAGACACCTTGTACTTAACTCCATACTTCCTTAGCATTCCTTCAAAGATCTTGTTGATGAAGTGTGTTCCTCCATCACTTATCACAGCCCTTGGGATTCCATACCTTGGGAAGATTATGGTCTTGAAGAGTTTAAGAACCACTTTGTGATCATTAGTGGGGCTAGCTATGGCTTCCACCCACTTGGAGACATAGTCTACTGCTACTAGTATGTAGACATTCCCATTTGAAGGAGGATTAAAAGGTCCCATGAAATCAATTCCCCACACATCAAATATCTCAACCTCAAGAATTGGATTTTGGGGCATCTCATTCCTTCTTGTGACATTCCCCATCCTTTGGCAAGCATCACACTTTGTGATGAACTTGTGAGTGTCCTTGAATAATGTAGGCCACCATGAACCAGCTTGTAAGACTTTCTGGGCTGTCTTGAAGGTTGCAAAATGGCCTCCATAAGTAGAACCATGGCAATGTCCTAACACTCCTTCAACTTCATTCTCTGCTATGCACCTTTTAAACAGTCCATCTGATCTCTTCTTGTATAAGTAAGGTTCATCCCAATAGTATCCATTGATGTCCTTGAGGAGCTTCTTCTTCTTATAGGGGTCCATGTCTGTTGGGATTTCTTAACACACCTTGTAATTGACTATATCAGCATACCAAGGCAGATCCTCACTTTCGAGTGCCATCCACTCCTCCATCTGGTCCTGCTCGACCGCGAGGCCAAACCCACTCGATCGAGTGTCTACTCGAGTGGTCGGTCGAGTTGGAGGCCGAGTTGTTCCAATTAGCATCAGTTTCTCCTCATGCATTGAATCATCGATTGGAATCTCCTCCTCTATCCTCATCCTGGACAAATGATCAGCTACTCCATTCTCTATCCCCTTTTTGTCCACTATTTCCATGTCAAACTCTTGGAGAAGCAAAATCCATCTCAACAACCTTGGTTTTGTGTCTTTCTTTGAGTAGATGTGCCTTAAAGCAGCATGATCAGTGTACACAATTACCTTGGACCCTACTAAGTAGCTTCTGAATTTTTCAAAGGCAAATACCACTGCTAGGAGCTCTTTCTCTGTTGTTGAATATTTTCCTTGAGTTTCATCCAAGGTTCTACTTGCATAGTGAATCACATGCAGCTTCTTATATTTTTTCTGTCCTAGGACTGCTCCTACTGCAAAGTCTGAAGCATCACACATAATCTCAATTGGAAAATCCCAGTTTGGAGCTTGGACTATTGGAGCTGAAATCAAAGCAGCCTTGATCTCCTTGAAAGCTTTCAAGCAATCTTCATCAAAGTTGAACTCAGTCTCCTTACAAAGCAACCTTGTCAATGGCCTAGCTATCTTTGAGAAGTCCTTGATGAATCTTCAATAAAACCCAACATGACCAAGAAAGCTTCTTATGTCCTTGACTGTTTTTGGTGGTTGAAGTTGAACCATGACTTCAATCTTTGCCTTATCAACCTCAATACCCTTTTCTGAAATCTTGTGTCCAAGAACTATCCCTTCTTCAACCATGAAGTGACATTTCTCCCAGTTCAAAACTAGATTTGTCTCCTCACATCTCTTTAAAACCCTGCATAGATTAGCAAGACAAGAAGAAAAGAAATCTCCATAGACAGAGAAGTCATCCATAAAAACTTCAACAACATCCTCAATGAGATCAGAGAAGATAGACATCATGCATCTTTGAAAAGTTGCTGGAGCATTACATAATCCAAATGTCATCCTTCTATAGGCAAAGGTACCATATGGACATTTGAATGTTGTCTTCTCTTGATCATTAGGATGAATAGGAATTTGGAAAAATCCAGAGTATCCATCCAAGAAACAGTAGTGAGTGTGATTAGCTAATCTTTCCAACATTTGATCAATGAAAGGAAGAGGAAAATGTTCTTCCCTAGTAGCTGAATTAAGCTTTCTATAATCAATGCACATTCTATGTCCTGTAATGGTTCTAGTGGGAATTAACTCATCATGATCATTCTTTACTACAGTAATTATTCCTTTTACAATGAACTGGTGAAACCCAAGTACTATCAGAAATAGGATAGATTACACCAGCATCAAGCAACTTAAGAATCTCCTTTTTAACTACTTCTTTTAGGTTGGGGTTTAACCTTCTTTGGGGTTCAAAGCTTGAGTACGATTCATTTTCAAGATGGATCCTATGCATGAGAGGCTAGGTGAAAGTCCTTGAATGTCATCCAAAGTATAACCAATAGCTTTTATATACTTTCTTAGCTCAACAACTAGCAAATCAAGTTCTTTCTTACTCAACTTAGCATTTACTATCACAGGATAAGTAGAGTTCTCACCTAGAAAAACGTACCTTAGCCCAGATGGGAAAGGTTTTAACTTTACTTTTGGTGCTTTTAGTTCAGACCAGTCATCTGTGGGGGACTCGGCATTGCACTCGCTCGAGTGGTTTTGGTGCTCGGTCGAGTGTATGCTCGAGTGGGTGGTCGAGTTATCCGTATTTGCTATTTGAACTGACCAGACTTCCTCTCTTAGTGCAGGTAACCCCTCAAAAACCTCTGGATGGTCTGATTCTCTACAGGAGTCCAATATCTCCTCATAAGCCTTGGTTTCTTTATGAATGAATCCTTCCTCCCCACTTTTGGTCAAAGCAGTTCTAAGATGATCTTGTTCTGCTAGTTCTTCCATCAATTCCCTTGATAATTTGTCCATCTCTTCAACCCAAAAGGCTTGCCCTCCAATGGTTGGTTTTTTCATAGCCTCTACGATGTCAAATGTCATTTTGAGGTCCTCTCCCAAGTTGAGATCAATCTTCCCTTGTCTCACATCAATTATTGCTCATGCTGTAGCTAGGAAAGGTCTCCCTAATATCAAAGGATCTTTTGGTTCTTCATCCATTTCCAAGACTACAAAGTCTGTTGGGACTTCCACTGCTCCAACTCTAACTGGTAGATCTTCCAAAACACCATGTGGTAGTCTTATTGATCTATCAGCTAGGATCAGGGAAATATTGCATGACTTATACCTTGTAAACCCTAGGCGCTTAGCAACTGATAGAGGCATTAGGCTTACTGAGGCTCCTAAATCACAAAGGCATCTGTTGAAGGTTAAAGTGCCTATAGAGCAAGGCAAAGTGAAGAAACCAGGATCTCTTAGCTTTTGAGGATTCACTTGCTTTTGGATTATGGCACTACACTCATGGCTAAGAATCACCATCCCCTGAACTTCTTTGATCCTTTCCATCACAACATCTTTCAAGAATTTTTGGTAAGGAGGGATCATCACAAAGGCATCTATTAGAGGCATCCTAAGCTCAATCTCTCTAACTTGTTTGTCAAGCAATGCCTTGTATTTTTCAACCATCTGCTTCTTAAATCTTCCTGGCAAAGGTAGTGCAGGCTTGTAAGGAGGAGGGATGAACCAGACTTCTTTTTCTTTGGAAGTAACTGGCTTGATTTTCTCCTGAAAAGCTGCTCGATCGGGTACTCGATCACACACTCGGTCGAGTGTGTGGTTGAGTGGTGGGTCGAGTTCAACGGTGTTTTCATTTTGAGTCTCTTCTTGTTGAAAACCCTCCCCATCTTGAATACCACTGTCCTTAGTGTCTGGTAATGCTCCATGTCTTGTTGGTAGAACCTTTCCACTGCGTAGGTTGATAGCATGAGCAGATTCTATAGAGTGCATAATAGCCTTGCCTTTGTTGTTGTCTTGCATTGGAGCATAAGCTAGTTGATTTTCCATAGTCACAATCCTGGAAGTCAGTGTGTCAAACTTGGCATGGAGTTCACTATAAATATATGTTATCCTCCTGTTCAACTCAGCAAATCTGTTTGCTGCCTCAATCTTTCCATTGGTTTGCCCAATCAACAACTGTTGCAGCATGGCTCTTAAGTCTTGTTCATGGCATTGGTTAGTCTGAAACCCTGGTGGGGGACACAATTGGGGCTGGAACACTTATTGCTGTTGTTTGGGGACATAGTTGTCCTGTTGTTGAGGCTGTGGAGGTGGATAGACTTGATCTTGTGGATTGGCCACATTGGTGCTTCTATAGGAGAGGTTGTTGTTCTTGAATCCTCCTCCTTGGTTGTAGCCTTTGAATCCACCCTGGTTTTGCATATAACACAGCTCAGCAAATTCCCTCTCCCCCTCTTGAACTTGAACCTCTTCTTCACCAATGAAGTGAATAGACTTTTGTTGGCTAAGGAGGATTTTATCAAGCTTCTCATTGACCATCTTCAAATCCTTCTTGTACTTGTCCTCTTGGTCAGTGGAGGTTGACCTTATGGTTCTGTCATAGTCCTCATTGTAATTGCCATCTGACTGAGCGAGATTTTCAACCAATTCCCATCCTTCTTCCACATTCTTGTTGAGGAAGTTGCCATTTGAAGCTGTATCAAGAAGCATTCTGATCTTGGGAAGCACTCCTCTATACAAAGTACTTAGGAGGGACTCATTGCTAAAGCCATGGTGAGGACACTGAGTCTGAAATCCTTTAAACCTCTCCCAAGCTTCACAAAAGCTCTCATTGTTTCTTTGAGCAAACCCAGAAATTTCATTCCTCAATCTAGCAGTCCTTGCATTGGAGAAGAATTTTGCCAAGAAAGCCTTCTTGCAAGCATCCCATGTGGTTATTGCTCCAGTAGGAAGAGTCTTCTCCCAGAGGTGAGCCTTGTCTCCAAGTGAAAATGGGAATAGCCTAAGCTTGAAGCCATCCTCACTCACTCGATTAATCTTTGTGAGACCACATATTCTATCAAATTCATCAAGGTGGTCTAGGGGATCCTCCATTGGCAACCCATGGAACTTGTTGGCTTGAATCATGGAGATCAGTTCACTTTTGATCTCATAATTGTTGTTTGCTACTGTGGGAGGCACAATACCAGCTCTCTGGTTGTGTATGTTTGGTGCATCTCCAGCACCAATGTTCCTTGGTCTTGGAACTGGATCTTGTTGCTCCATTATGACTTGATCCTCTTTCTGTTCTTGAACTACTCTTCTTTGCTTATGTCTCAAACCCTTTTTTAGCCTGTCGATGTTGTCAAGAGGCCTTTGAAGATTTTCTTTGCCTTTTGACCTTGTGTGCATCAACAAACTGGAGTTCAGACTCGAACAGGTACACGGTCGAGCGCAGGCTCGAGTGGGTGGTCGAGTCGACTAGGAAGTGATGTCTATATGTATCCGGCTTCTGACTCGATCAAGTGCTCGATCACTACTCGGTCGAGTGGTGGTCGAGTGAGTGGTCGAGCTGGTACCTGAAACTCAAGACAGCCAAGCAAAAGAAGATTCGAGTTCAGTAACTTCACAAGTGGATAAACGAACTTAATCTTAGACTAATCAAGATCCTAAATGTCACAAAAACACTCTCAAATGGGCAACGGCGCCAAACTAAAACACATTTTATTTTGTGGGTGAGATGATGAATGTATGGAATGATGAGATATGAAATGAATGGATGGCAGGGTGTTTCAATTCCCCTTATGCAATTGTAGTACAAGAGGTGTCAATCCAATCTGAGAGTTTGCAAGCAATCAGGATGTGCATATATGTCTAAGTCAAGCCAAGTATGAAGGATGTTTGTCACTAACAATCCTATTGATGAAGTGTAAAATGCAGAATGTAAAAGCTGCTAGAACTAGATGCTAAATGTAAATGGAACAGAATGATTATGACAATTATGAAGCTAGAACAGAAATAGAAACTATGGTAATGCAAGTATTGAACTAAAGCAAGACAAGTAATGAACATGACACTAAGTGAATGCAATAGAAATGCAACTAGAATGAGACAAGAGATAAGACAGGACAACTACAAAGCATAAACAAGAAATCTGGGGATGAACTCGAGCAAGCACTCGACCGAGTGAAGATCGAGTGCAGGGTCGAGCTGGACAAACGCGAGAAAACAGAGCAACACAAAAAAAACAGAGCAATATGAAAGCGAATCAAACAACGATCAAACAACAGGATTTAAGCTAAGAAATCAATAAACAAGGAAGGCCTTGAGGAGGGATTCATGGGCTGGACTAATGATTGAGGTCATCTAACTTGGTCAACAAATTTCAAACAACTTGAGCTAATCTCTAGACAATATTTTCTAAGACATGTTTAATCCACTCTCATGGCAAAAAACAATCAAGCTCATATATATCTAGACTTGTTCTCACAAAGTGAAGAATCTACACAAGCAGGCATTAAGCAATATGTCAAATACCAAACAAGACCTCTAATCTCTTAGCAAGCCTAATGGTAAACTCTAGATCTAGCCTTATATATGCTCCTTAGACATTGGTGTGATGCTAAGAGGCTTGAAATCAAACCCTACCCTCTCAGTTATAGGATCAGCATTAAGAACATCTAGCCTAGAAGAGATTCTAAACAATCAAGCTTAACCAAATCAAACAAACCTCAAACACAAGCCAGCCTACCCATCCTCAAGATCCTAAGCAACTACTCACAAGAACACATGATGAACATCAAAGTCATAAACCCAGAAAATTCTGAAACTTGTATCAATAGATAGATGAAACAGAGATCTAAAATATTGAAGAAGGAATCAAACACGAATTCTTAATATCTTGAGAGTTATGGAACCAACAAAATCCAAGAATCTAGTGTTTTCTCCTTCAAGGAGGTACAAGATCTAAAAATAAAAGTGCAAAAGGAATAATTCCCAAAAAGGGTAAAAACTAGGTTTTTGAGTATCTAAAAAGCTGGAATCCTTGGTGACTGCAGGGTACAAGCCCTTATATAGAAAAAGTAGTGGAAGCCCTAAAAATGCTAAAAGACAAAATAGCTAGGCGGCTCGGCCAACTCGACCTGGTGCTCGGTCGAGTGACCGGTCGAGTTGGCTTCTCTCGTGCATCTTCCACTCGGTCGAGTCCATCTCCGTACACGGTCGAGTGTCTGGTCGAGTGGGCAGTCGAGTTGGACTTCGGACCTTGTTTCTTCAGCCTTAACTCTCTTGCTTTCTCCTCTTGTTTGCTTCACTTCTCTTCAGCATTGCTTCCATGCTCCTTAAGCTCCAAAATCACCTGTTTATGCATGAAAAGATGCAAATGCAATGCAACTATACTCTAATGCAAGAACAGTCCTAAACCTATGCAATAATGGTCAAAATGGATAGCAAAAGATGCAAAAGATGTGAATATACTAAGAGAAAACAGAGTAAAATATATGAACATCACCATTCAGTCTGATCAGCGAGAAGCGGTCGACTCAGGTACGAATGTGGCTCCGACTGATCCAGTCTCAACTGTTCCGATGATGGTTTGTCAGGTGTAAGATCAGCTTCTCCGGATGTTATGCAAACTGATCCAGCAGGAAGGAACCTTGGTGATGCTTTGGCGGATACGATATGCCCGCCATGGGTTCAGGAAGATCCGAGTGGGACAAGGAGCGGTTCTGAGGTGTCTAATGATCAATCGATGATTCAGGTTGGGTCTGGGAATCCAGGTTCGGAGCTTTTCCATCCAGATCATAGTCATGATGATGGTATAGAAGAACCTTTAGCTGATCTTGCTTTGGATACTGGTTCGGTTTTGACAACCATTGAGATGGAGGTTACTGATACAGGGGAAGCCTCTATGGATATGAATGCTGATGGTGGGGATGAGTCCACCGTTGTCCCAGCAATGGATAAGACTCGCAAGGCTAAGCCTTGGCTCTCAAAGGTAATGCTTCAAAGAAATTGAATGTGTATCTGTGCACAACTCCAAGGAAACGCCCTGCTCCTAAAGCTACTGAATCAGCTGGAGAGGGTGCAAACCCAAGGAACCTGGAATAGGAGAAGGGAGCAGCTGGTGGGTCCAAGCCACCTAAACCAATGAAGGATAAATGAAGATTTTAAGTTGGAATTGTCAAGGGCTTGGAAACAAAGCAACTATTGGATATCTCAGGGATTTATGGGGGAAGCGTCGGCCGAACTTTCTTTTTTTATCTGAAACTACTAGACAGTATTTTTCTATTTTGGAACCTTTTGTTGGTCATTTTGGTTACTCCTTTTTAAAAACGGTTGAACATGTTAGTTGTAGTGGCGGATTAGCCTTATTTTATAATAATAATTATGATGTTTCTATTTAATTTGAGTCCAATAGATTGATTGATGTGGAACTTACTTATAAAGGACAGATTATTTATTTTACCTTTGTTTATGGTGATCCGGTCCCAAAGAACCAAGACTTGGTTTGGGAAAGCTTAACGCGGATAAGCTTATCTCGCAATTCCCCTTGGTTTCTTATTGGTGACATTAATGAATTAAAAGGTAATCATGAAAAGCGTGGAGGGAAACTCCGTCATGCATCCTCCTTTGTAGGTTTCAATACAATGATTA
Organism: Camelina sativa; assembly: GCF_030686135.1. Classification (NCBI taxonomy): domain Eukaryota; kingdom Viridiplantae; phylum Streptophyta; class Magnoliopsida; order Brassicales; family Brassicaceae; genus Camelina; species Camelina sativa. Next base: position 27,825,911 of record NC_141896.1, on the reverse strand, counting down.
GGCATTGTGCTTTATTGGAGTTTCCTGTGGTTGGGGATAGCCTATCTAGGCGTGGGTGGCGAGACAAGAAGCCAATTCGTTGTCTTCTTGATCGCGCTCTAGCCAATGAGAAGCTCAATGATCTTTTTAGTAATTCTTTCACGGAGTATCTTACGATGATAGCATCGGACCATAAACCGGTTTTAGCCTCTCTTGAGGATAAAATCCGACGTGGTAGGAGTTGTTTTCGTTTCGATAGAAGGTGGCTGGATAAAGAGGGTTTATTTGACACCATCTCAGCAGGTTGGGATTCTGGGGTAGCGGCGTCCACTAGCAATTTCATGGATAAGATTATTAATTGTTGCCACGCAATCTCTCAATGGCGAAAAGCACAGGTTCCATATGGTCGAGAGACGATTGAGGATTTGAAGACCCATTTATCGGCAGCCCAAGAGGATGATACTGCTTCAGTTGAGGTTATTTTGGAACTAACTTGGAAACTACGTGAGGCTTACCGAGACGAAGAGATATACTGGTATCAGAAAAGTAGAAGCCGTTGGATGCGATTTGGGGATCAAAATACTAGTTATTTTCACGCTCAAACAAAGCAACGAAGGGCGAAGAATCACATCGTGGGACTCCATGATGAAACAGACCAATGGGTTACAGAGGAAACTAGAGTTCAGCGCATAGCTGCCTCTTATTTCCAAGGGTTATTCACATCCACGGATCCCACAGATTTTGAGGAACCACTGGGCGAAATTTGTATGTCCATTACGACTGATATGAATGATTCTTTGACATGATCAGTCACAAAATTAGAAATTAAATAGGCTATGTTTATGATACATCCTGATAAAGCCACTGGGCCGGATGGTATGACGGCGCTTTTCTACCAGCGGGCATGGGATACAGTTAAAGCGGATCTGAGATTGATGGTAAATTCCTTCTTTCAAGATGGGGTTTTTGACAAAAGGTTATATATGACTAATATTTGTCTTATTCCTAAAGTGGATAAGCCGACCCGGATGACTGAGTGGACGCCTATCAGCCTTTGTAACGTGGGATATAAGATTATCTCAAAGATTCTATGTCAGCGGTTGCATGCCTTCTTGTCGGCACTGATCTCCGAGACGCAATCGGCTTTTGTGGAGGGACGATTGATTACGGATAACATTTTGATTGCTCAAGAGATGTTTCATGGCCTCTACACCAATCCTTCTTGTGAGGACAAGTTTATGGCCATTAAAACGGACATGAGTAAGGCCTATGATCGGATTGAATGGCCATTCATTGAACATTTGTTACAGAAATTTGGTTTCTGCGAGAAATGGATTAGTTGGGTCATGTGGTGCGTGAAGTCTGTTCAGTATAAAGTTTTATTAAACGGCCAACCCCATGGTTCCATTCTCCCTTCTAGGGGACTCCAACAGGGGGATCCCCTGTCGCCATATCTCTTTATTCTTTGTACAGAGGTTCTTATTGCCAATCTCCATAAAGCGGAACGGTCTAAGCTTATTACAGGTATTCGGGTGTCCACAGCTTGTCCCGCGATTTCTCACATATTGTTCGCGGATGATAGTTTATTCTTCTGTCGGGCCAGAAAGGAGCAGTGTGAGGCTGTTTTAGGGATTCTTCGGCAGTATGAACGAGTTTCTGGTCAGCGAATAAATTTTTAGAAGTCATCGGTTCAATTCGGGCACAAGGTAGAAGTGAACTTGCTTGAGGAACTACAAGGCATTTTGGGAATCACCATTGTGGGTGGTATGAGCTCCTACCTAGGAATTCCGGAAAGTCTTGGTGGTTCAAAGACAAAAAAAATTATTTTGTTCAAGATCGTTTACAAAAACGATGCGGTGGCTGGCCTGCCAGGTTATTGTCCAAGGGAGGGAAGGAGGTCATGATCAAATCAGTAGCGACTGTCGTTCCTACTTTTGTCATGTCATGTTTCCGACTTCTGAAAATGGTCACACGGAAACTTACTAGTGTGATTTCTAATTTTTGGTGGAGCTCATCAGGGGAATCACGAGGGTTACATTGGGTCACTTGGGACAAGTTGTGTACTGATAAGATAGAGGGTGGTTTGGGGTTTCGGTGTTTGGATGACTTTAACACTGCGTTGTTGGCTAAACAACTCTGGCAGTTGATTACAGTTCCAGACTCCTTATTTGCTAAGGTCTTTAAAGGTCGTTACTATAGGCATTCCAATCTGTTGGATCTGATTAAATCCTACACACCATCTTATGGATGGCGTAGTATGGTGTCTGCTCGCTCTGTGGTAAACAAAGGACTGATTAAACTAGTAGGATCTGGTGATTCCATTTTAGTATGGTCTGATCCCTGGATTTCTGCTCAACTCCCGAGACTAGCATTGCGTTCGGGATCGCCTATCGATCCTACGCTTCGAGTTGAAACTTTCATTGACAGGAACTCGCATTCCTGGGACTTTGCGTTACTTTCGGCTTCTTTCGAGCCGGAAGATGTTGCTCTTATTTCTGTTTTACCTCTTGGTAATTTACATTCATCGGACAGGCTGGATTGGCACTTGACAAACACCGGCATGTACACAGTTAAATCTGGGTATAAAGCTTTGAGACAGAGTCCAGTGGATTCTCCAGTTACTTCTGGTCCAAATATTATACCCCTACAAGCTTTTGTTTGGCAACTTTGGTGTCCACCGAAAATTCGACATTTTTTGTGGCAAGCACTTCCGGGTTGCGTAGCAACCACAGCTAATCTACGGCAACATGGTATGGGTTGCGATAGTGAGTGTGCCCTTTGTGGTGGGTCTGAGGAGACAATAAATCATGCCTTATTCATATGTCCCCCGGCCAGACAGGTTTGGGCGCTATCCCATTTCCCAGTTTCTTCGGGTCTTTTCCCCTCAGAATATATTTATGCAAACATGGACTCATTATTTTGGAGGTTTCAGCAGATCCCTTCGGTTGATGTCTTTCCGTGGATCCTTTGGTATATTTGGAAGGCTAGAAATGATAAAAATTTTAGCAACTTGGACTCCAACACGCTTGCGATTTTACGGCTAGCGGAGGAGGAAGCTAAACTCTGGTTTTCGGCATAGGGTGATCCCCCTGGGATATCTCCGCAGAATGGTCCCCGACCGCCTTTAAGTTCTCCGGTTACTGCTAGTATGATGGTTAGGAGTCATGTAACTGGCTATAGATGTTTTGTGGATGGATCGTGGAAAGAGACGGACCAACATTCTAGCAGAGGATGCTATTGCATTTCTCCTGAGGGGGAATCTCCCACTATAGGTGCATTTAACCTTCGCCGTAGTCTATCACCACTCCATGCAGAAGTGGAAGCTTTAATTTGGTCAATGAGATGTATGATTGGAGCGGATAATGAGAATGTTGTTTTTCTCACCGACTGTTCTAACTTGGTGAAGATAGTGTCTTCGCCTTCCGAGTGGCCCGTATTTAAGACGTATTTGGACGAGATTGGAGCGGATAAGGAAGAATTCCTTTCTTTTTCTTTAGTCTTGATTCCTCGTTCACAGAATGGTATTGCAGACAAGCTGGCGTGCCGTGCTAGAGTAGAGTCGCATCAAATTACCTATGTAAACGAGTTTCCTACGAATTGGCTCATTTAAGCTAATGTTGTACGCTGTTGTCAAGAAAAAAAAACAGAGCTCTTGCTAATGAATAATCGAATTGAGCTAAGCAAAAAATCGTATATTTTATTGAATATTGCACCGAGTACTGTAGCTTATCTCCTGGTGGCCAGACCTATCCTATATTACTGGATTATTTCCAAGCACACGATCTTCATGACTAACAAAGTTAACCGTCCAAAAGATCTTGATAATCTTGTCTGAAGAGTTTTATGTTCAAAATATGAAATTATATTATTATTAATAAGTTATGGTACATATGGTAAGCTTATAGAATTTTATGTAAGCTAAAGTATGGTTCACAAATATGTAATAGTTTTCTAAAGTATACACCATAATGCATACAAAGAGACTGATTAGTTTACCTTAGCATGTGACTGCAGATTGTTAATTTAAAACGTTGGATGAAGATACAATTTTTTTACACATTTCTTTTTATATAAAATTTTGTCATCAAAAATAAACTTCAAATTATTTTTGACTTTAACAAATGTAAGGTTAATAAGATGTCAAGATCCAAAAAAAGAAAGAAAAGATATGACACACTGTAATAAAATTTTAGAATTTTTACAGTGTGACAAGGAAAAATTAGGCTTTAGAGACTTTACCAAAACAAAAAAGAGAGAATATTTTCATTGTTCTCAATTTAGACCAAATCAAACGTTGTTCTCATTATATAACGAAGTGTAAGTTTGTGACCAATGTTTTTGTAACGAAGTATAAGTTTGTGACCAATGTTTTCATTGATTGTTTTATTAATGAAATAGAGTATATCCAAATCTTACTTATTGTTCTTGTGCATGATATATCTATATTAACTTTTTTGAAGTACATTTTGTGTTATGCCCTTTTAGTTTTATTTATTTAAAATTTTATTTACAATATTAACTCCTAAAATATTTTTAAAATAGCATTACTTCAGATTTTTTTCCTAAATATTTTACATTACATTCCAACAAAAAAAATTACAGCAATATCAATATGGAAAATTGGAAACAGAAACTATGACATATTTAACCACACATTCTATTGTGTTTTGAAGATATTCTATCTCTGAATCATTTGCAAAAAAAAAAAAAATATAACAATTTGTTTTCCATTTTGTTTTCCAATATGTGTGAGCTTTGATTCTTAACGTAAGAAGAACTTCGATTTACATTAATTTAAATATTATAATTAATATATATATATATAAACTTAATAAAATTTTAAAATATTACTAATATGTAAAATTAAAAAAGTTTAAAATACTATATAATATGGTTATATATTAGATGAGTTATAAAGAGGACATGTTAGAATCAGTAAAATATCATTTGTGCTAACACGGGTTAAATCCTCATTTTATTATTTTCCAATACTATTAATATTAGAATATTTGACATATAAAATCAAGTTAATTTAACTAAGATTGTATAAAATAATTAAATCATTAGGAACAATGTGACTTAATCATAGCATATAATTGACTTAAAATGTATTTAGATCCCTTTTTTCCCTTTTTATTATTTTAATTTAAAATAAAAATAGAAACTCAAACACTAAACAAATGGTCATAAAGTACAAGGTTAAAAAATTAATCTAAACATTTAGCTGTATAAACTGCCGAAAATTTTAGTTATTCCTCTATTTACAAAATATTTAATATTTAACAAACAAATACATTATAAAATAAAAATAATAATAAAAATTATATGCACGCGGTATACCGCGGGTTAAAATCTAGTATGCAAAAAGCAAACCATACTGGACAAGAATCTTTTGTTCATATTGTAACAGTATTTTTATTTTTTTTGGTAAGTGAGGGGAGACACGGTGATGTGATCGTGGGAACGAAGCCTAGCCAAGACCACCGAGACGCATGAAGCGGCCCCGAGATGCTGGTTCAGGGAGCATCAGCCACGGACAAAACGCCAACTTCAAACGCGGCCGAAGCTTCAAAGGAACTCACCGGAGTCACAGCGAGCCTAAGGAGCCCCGACCAAGACGCCCAAGATGACTTAGAGACGCCAACCCTGACCAAAACTCGAGGCCAAGACGCATTAGAGGAAGCCAAGGCGCAAGCCAACGATGCGGCCAACACACTGTCAACCCCCGGGAGTCACCACATGGTCAAGGAGTTCAACAAAGACGCCATAGCCACGGAACAACTCCACGTCCAATCCGTCGCCCCTCGAACAACGTCCCAAGAAGAACTCGAAGACTCGGTCCGAATGGTCTTCACTCTTACCCAAGAGTGAAGACACCAAAGTCACCAAAGCAAGGAAGTGTACTCTTTTCACTACTCCTGGTTTTTTCCAATGGGTTTACTGGGGAGGTTTTAACGAGGCATGGAGCTTGGTGCACAACGCCTAAAGGCTAAGTTGCTTCACGCGCAAGGCCAATGCGGTTATCTCTCTTCCCTCTTATATTTGGTTTAAATTTGAACAATCGGAATATTCCTCTCTTTATCCTTATGCTTTTGAATGTTGAGAGCTTTGCTTTGAAAGTCAATTGAGGTGACGTGTTCCATTTACAATGGAACCACGTCTAAGGACGAATGTGCGGATCTTAATGAATCCGCGTGTCCCGAAGCCCTCACTTGACCTAGTGTATTTAAACTCTATCTTAGCATTTGTTGCTCCTTAGACTTGAATGAAAATAAAACTTTTCTCAAGAGAGATTCTTGACTTGTCTCCATCCTCTCATTAGTCCAATCCGGGATTGCCTAACTGAGAGAACCCTAGCAAGACTCTAACCGGGTTCGATCTTGTTAGTGACCGTATCAAGAGAAGAATCAGCCCTCTTGTGTCGTCTTTCAATCCACTCTCGTTTTCCCTCGTCTCGCTTCCATCGATTCCCCTTCGCAACCTCGAGTTCTCTTCCACAAGTTCTTGAGTTTATCCATCGAACCATCTAAACTCGTCTCCACCATCACTTCCATCGCAACCATCCATCTGCTTGTTTCCGCAGCCGTTCCGTCCGATCGACCAGTTCGTGGCTTCTCGTTCGTATTCCTAAACGGCTCGTTTGATTCGCTTCAAACTCTGTTTCCCTCGTTTGTTTCTCACATAGATATGAAGCCAAGAGCCTTTGGCAAGGAAAGTTCCACCGTTCGTAAGTTGACCGAGAGCTCAAGCCGCGTCCGTACCGCATCTGCGTCTCTGGGTCACATCAGCTTGGTATCAGAGCTTCAAAGTTACTACGAGGTTGTTTCTTTCCAGAACTTTCTCATTTCATTTAAAGTTTGTTTCTTTGGTTATTTAGTGGCAAAGCTCGCATCTTTTTGTTCCTTAGGATCCGTTTGTTCTTTTGGTTCAAATTGGTGTATGCTTGCGCATGTTGACTGCTTGTTTAGGTTGTTAGTTTTCGTTATTGTTCATCCTGTTCATATCTCTGTTCATCTGTGTTCTTGTGAGTCCACTTTTAGATCGTTAAAGCTAGTCTTGCGTTTTATTTTTGTGTTTTGGGTCTTAGTCATAAAGCAGATTTTTTCTTGTAGCACTTTTACTTTTGCTTTTCGATTTAGTCATAGGTTTGAATTAATCTTAGCTGTCAGCAACGTTCCTTTTGTTGATGACTCATATATTTGTCTTGTGTGTAGTCCTAGAACGAGTGATACTCACGCTTTTTGGTTGTGCTTCTTGTTTTACAAGGTTTAAATTCGAATCAACCGCAAAGTCTCGCCACGTCACATTTGGCCAATCCGTACGATGGCCAACCAATTACCACCAGCACCACCGGAGATCAGGATCACTCTCGCCGCGCTACAAACCGGCATCGAACGACTTGCTGAACGTTTAACACGCATTGAGCTGTTAAACCCTCCCCGTGAAGACCCTCAACCAGCGAGACGCCAACGACAAGACACGGAGAGCGATCAGTCCGAGGAGGATTACGAACCAAGGCCTAAACGATGCCACCACCGAGACGACCAGTATGATGATGCTCCGAGGCATTACGAACCAGCCCACAAGATGACCGCACCCACGTTCGCGGGCAAATCCGACCCCGAAGCTTACCTCGACTGGGAGAGCCACATGGAGCACTTGTATTTGTGTCATGCCTATCCGGATTTGCGCAAGGTTCAATATGCCGTGGCTCAGTTCGCTGAACACGCCCTCACTTGGTGGGATCGCCTCGAGGCCAAGCAGCATCGCAACCGAGAACGGCCTATCACCAATTTGGAAGTTCTCAAGGTCGAGATGCGTCGACGCTTCGTGCCACCGTCCTATCACCGAGAACAACAAAAGAAGTTCCAGCGACTCACACAAGGCAACCAATCGGTTGAAGAATATTATGAGGAGTTCGAGCACCTGCGCAATCGGTTGCAAGTCGACGAATCTGAAGAGTCTCTCATGGCTCAATTCTTGGACAGTTTGCAAGAGTCTATTGCACACAAGGTTGAACGCCAACCGTACCAAGTGTTCGAGGAGTTGTTGCACCTCGTGATGCAGATAGAGAGCCAGATCAAGAAGAAGAGTGCCTCCGCGCCTCGTGTTTGCACTCAAGGAGCTTCGACCTGGACTCCTAATACATCTCCTTCAAACCGATTACCAGAGAAGCCGAAGGGGAACAGCGCTAACTCACGATTCAAAACCAGGGAGCCATCCACCATCGAGCGACAAGATCTGCGGCGCGATATCAATGACGTCTAGAGCCGCGATATAGTCTGCTTCAAGTGTCAAGGGAGAGGACACTACGCGCGCGAATGTCCGAACGCCCGTACATTGATCCTTACCGAAGCCGGTGAGATCGAATCTGAAGATGAGGCGACCAAGGAGAAAGCTAAAGGCGAAGCTGAACTGGAAGTAACCGTAGCTGAGCCAGAGGTTGGGGAACTTTTGATGATCAGACGCATCCTCAACACCAACGCGGCGGCCGACGAGAGCACCAACCAGCGCGCTAACATCTTCCAGACTAGGTGCACTGTAAGTGGTAAAGTGTGTGGCTTGATTATAGACGGAGGATCTTGCACCAATGTTGCAAGTTCTAGTCTTGTCAAGAAATTGTCTCTAGATACAACAAACCACCCTCATCCTTATCGCTTGAAATTGTTGAATGATAAGACTGTGATCCATGTTAAGGAACAGGTCACAGTCCCGTTTAGTGTCGGACCATACAAGGACCAAGTCCTATGTGATGTGATTCCTATGCAGGCTGGCCATCTCCTATTGGGGCGTCTTTGGCAGTCTGACAAGAGGACCACTCACTGTGGCCACACCAACCAATATTCCTTTGTCCATAATAATATGCACATTTGCTTGAAACCCTTGAGTCCTACGCAAGTCTATGAAATGCAATCAACACTATCTAAGGATTCGGGCTGTAAAACAAACCTCTTAATTCGACCCTATATTGCTAGAACGTCCCTTAAGGACTCAAACCAAGTCTTACAAACAAGTTTTCAAAATGTTTGGGTTGAAGGGTTTAAAGGCACTATGGGAGCAATGTCGGAGTTGGTCCGCAAAGTTGTTGGACGTATCAAGGGCATTTCGAGAGTTGTGTTGGACAGACTATCGGTGATGACGCACGCCACGACATGCAACAAGAATCATGGCGATACGCGGCGAGTTTGTTCTCTGAGTCTAGCTATTGAGTTAAGTCACGCTTAAGACCTGAGTGGTTCCAAATGAGGAGAGGAGGCCAAACTAGTCCGCGCAAAAACGGTGAAGCCGGCAAAGTTTTGAGGACAAAACCTCTTCAAGGGGGAGGGAATAATGTGATCGTGGGAACGGAGCCTAGCCAAGACCATCGAGACGCACGAAGCGGCCCCGAGACGCCAGATCAGGGAGCACCGGCCACGGACAAAATGCCAACTTCAAACGCGGCCGAAGCTTCAAAGGAACTCACCGGAGTCACAGCAAGCCTAAGGAGCCCCGACCAAGACGCCCAAGATGACTTAGAGACGCCAACCCTGACCAAAACTCGAGGCCAAAACGCATTAAAGGAAGCCAAGGCACAAGCTAACGATGCGGCCAACACACCGTCAACCCCCAGGAGTCACCACACGGTCAAGGAGTTCAACAAAGACGCCATAGCCATGGAACAACTCCACGTCTGATCCGTTGCCCCTCGAACAACATCCCAAGAAGAACTCGAAGACTCGGTTCGAATGGTCTTCACTCTTACCCAAGAGTGAAGACACCAAAGTTGCCAAAGCAAGGAAGTGTACTCTTTTTCCTACTCCGGATTTTTCCCAATGGGTTTACCGGAGAGGTTTTAACAAGGCATGGAGCTTGGTGCGCAACGCCTAAAGGCTAAGTTGCTTCACGCGCAAGGCCAAGGCGGTTATCTCTCTTCCCTCTTATTTTTGGTTTAAATTTGAACAATGGGAATATTCCTCTCTTTATCCTTATGCTTTTGAACGTTGAGAGCTTTGCTTTGAAAGTCAATTGAGGTGATGTGTTCCATTTACAAGGGAAACACGTCTAAGGATGATTGTGCGGATCTTAATGAATCCGCGTGTCCCAAAGCCCTCACTTGACCTAGTGTATTTAAACTCTCTCTTAGCATTTGTTCCTCCTTAGACTTGAATGAAAATAAACTTTTCTCAAGAGAGATTCTTGACTTGTCTCCATCCTCTCATTAGTCCAATCCGGGATTACCTAAGTGAGAGAACCCTAGCAAGACTCGAACCGGGTTTGATCTTGTTAGTGACCGTATCAAGAGAAGAACCAGCCCTCTTGTGTCGTCTTTCGATCCACTCTCGTTTTCCCTCGTCTTGCTTCCATCGATTCCCCTTCGCAACCTCGAGTTCTCTTCCACAAGTTCTCGAGTTTATCCATCGAACCATCTCAACTCGTCTCCACCATCGCTTCCATCGCAACCGTCCGTTTGCTCGTTTCCGCAGCCGTCCTGTCTGATCGACCAGTTCGTGGCTTCTCGTCCGTATTCCTAAACAGCTCGTTTGAATCGCTGCAAACTCCGTTTCCCTCGTTTGTTTCTCACATAGATCCAAAACCAAGAGCCTTTGTCGAGGAAAGTTCCACCGTTTGTAAGTTGACCGAGAGCTCAAGCCGCGTCCGTACCGCATCCGCGTCTCCGTGTCACATCACACGGTCTCCCACTTTTATTCAAAATAGAAAAGAAAACTACGAACGAACACGACGCGGGACAGCAGTCCCATTCACATTCACTAAAAGAATATAATTTAGAGTTTTAGGAAAAGACTCTAAACTATGAAAACCCAAAGGTAAGGAAAAATATAGTTTGCCAACCCATCGGCAAGACGGTAGCCTCCCTATACACATGCAAAACTGGATTATCCAGTCCCTTGAAATGAAGTCATAGCACAACCGTACTAGGAAGGACAGCGTATGTGAATCACTAATCCCTGTCCGTAAAAACCCACCACTATCTCTGAATCTATTTCCACCTCCACACACGTCACCCGTCTCTCCCAAGCCATGTACAGACCATAATACACTCCCCATAGCTCAGCAAGAGGCGCTGAACATATACCAATATTCAGAACAAAACTGACACACCAATTACCCGAACCATCTCGCAGCACCCCCCCCCCCCCCGGCAGTCGTAGGCCTCGGATTACCACGGGAGGCTCCATCTGTATTGAGCTTTACCCAACCTGCTGATGGTAACTTCCATGAGATGAGAGTCTCAATACGTTCCACTACCCCTGATTTACCTCTGTGTCGTGAAAATGCAGTTAAGACATCCCTGGCCTGATCTTTCACAAACTACAGTCTATCTCTGCACTTCCAGTTCTCCCCAAACACATTCCCGCATCTCCACTTCCATCTCCACCGAGCTGATTAAGCAAACAAAGTTGGCCATTCAGTATTTCCCATGACCTCCTTACTCTGCAGATTAACAAAAAGCCATTCCAGTATTGAAAGAGAAAAGAAACCAGCCCTATATCTTGTGGGACCAACTTTTGCCATATCCCCGACATCGCAGGACAGTCACGTAAAATATGAAGAATAGTCTCCTCCCCCCTTTACACACCGAACAAAGACTCGTATCAGAGAGATATCTTATGTACCGCTCTGCATTTGTCATAATAGCTTGATTACCTACCAGTCATAGGAAAGTTCTTATCCTTTCTGGCGCGACTACCTTCCGTATGCGTTCAAAAAAGGTCCCACAAATCTGTGTAGGTGAACCATTCTGAGTTAAGAGAGCATAGGCCGACTTCACTGAAAAATTGCCCTCACATCTACTCCAACATAACATGTCACTAGCCCCCGTCACAGTATCCACAACAACGGATGCAAGGTGTAATTTGATAAAATCAAGGATATAGGGAAGAACTCGGGTGAGATCCCAGCCTGCAGTCTCCCTCCACATCTCCTTGGTAGTCACCTTCTCATAAATTAACATGTGTACATTTATTCTAGAGAAAAATTAATTAGGAATAATTCTATTTTGATTTAGCAAAATGTGTATATATATTAATGTTATGACAAATTAAATTAAACTGAATATCAGGTTTATGAAAATTGACCCAACAAAAATTATTTAAATTGAAAACAAATGGAACCTTGCTGCAAACAAATGAAATAATATTAAGAAAACCGATCAAAAACCTAATTTAGCAATTGAACCAAAATGAATGAAATGAACAGGAATTTACTAAAACTAGAAATATACATATATATATATATATATACTAACAGTAAAGTAACCCCCTCTTAAACATTTGTTTAAATATGATATAAATTTTTAAAAATTTAAGTTAATTGTAAAGTAAAACAGTGACTATTTTATATAAGAGTTATATAGACACTCTATATATATTATGACATGAAAAAGAAAAAGAAAAAAAAAAACAAATCATACATTTATAAATTTTATAATAGCTTAAAAGAGTCAAAATTAAATAATTAATTTCATACGAGCTATCAAATAGATTTTACACCAGATTGAAGAAGAAAGTCCGAAACCAGTCACAAGGCGTGTGACCAATGTGAAGCTGTCCTTGGGAGCGGTCACAGCTCACGTGACCGGAGTAAAGTATTCACCATATATTAGTCATAGCCTCCTAAAGCCTTTATCCTGCACTTAACATTATAAAAAAACAAATTTAGCCCTAACAATCCTAATTGATCCCAAAACCTACAAATACAAGTGTAAACCTAGGTTTTTGATGTGTTTTCTTGCGCCCCAAAAAGAGAGACCTATACACCTAAAGGAGAGACCTATACAACAGAGATTCAAAGCATAAACAGAATGTAAAGCAAGCAATCCAGATGGTGCTCGATCAAGCACTTGACCAAGCTCAGTAAGAGTGTGGTCGAGTGGCTAGGTCGAGTGACTTAAAACGTAAAACATAGACTAAATAACAACCCATAATGCAAAATAAACAAGACCGAGAACAACTATGATGCAATAAACAGACAATCAATAAACAAAGTAGGTCCTATAGATGGATTCATTGGCTAGTCTTAAGCTATGACTATCTAAACTGATCAACAAACTTCAAGCAGTATAAGTTATCCTTAGACAATGACCTCTTATACTTACTAATCCACTCTCATGACAATAGTAATCCATTCTCACTAGCTAAGACATGAATAAACAAGCATTAAAGATCCAAATAATTATTTGTCAAAAACCACCCTAGACAACTAATCTCTTAGGCTAGGCACAATAATCTCCAGTATTAGTCTATTCTAGCAACATAAACATTTGTTGAATGAAAGGAAACCTGAGATCTATCCTTAACTTCTCAGAACAAATATAGCATAGAGAACACCTAATCTAGAAAGGATTTATAAACAAACAAGCTTGATCAGTCTAGATAATCATAACCCTAAACCAGCCTAAACCATCTCTAAGATCCTAGCTCACTACTCAGATCTATAAATCATGATGATGAACACAAAACCAGAAAAGGTTAAAAAAGCATGATTAGATAGATAAAAGAGAGATCTACAACTAAATACAAAGAAGCAAGATCAAAATCCAAACAGATCAAAATTTATAAGGTTTACAAGACTCTGAAAATTTGGGTAAAGATAAGAAAAAGTGGATAATGATGCAATAATGTAAAAGTTTCCCAAAGGGGATAAAACTAGGTTTTTCCCAAACTCTCTAGGACCACTAGGATATTTCTGACTTGTGGGCTGCCATAGGGTACAAGGGGTATATATAGTGAGGGAAGGAAACCCTGATTAGCTAGCAGACAAAATAGAAGGTCGACTGGGTAAATGCTCGACCATGTGCTCGGTCGAGTGGCTTCTTCTTCTGATCTTCACTTGGCCGAGTCTTTCTCCCAACACAGTCGAGTGTGATGGTCACGTGGCCTCGAGACTTTGGTTTTCTTCCATTCCAACCTTGATCTGCTCCATTGGATGTATCCTCTTCTTCCTCAGCTCACTTCCAAGCTCCAAAGGATCAAATTCACCTGTTTATGCATGTAGACATTCAAATGCAATGCAGATTCTACTCTATGCACAAACAGAGGCTAAAGTACACAAAAATGACAAAATTATTTAGTAAACTATGCAAAAGAGATGAATAAACTATGCTTAAACAGGGTAAAATATATGTACATCACCCACGACAAAATATATGTAATAATATTTTGAATAAAAATATATCACATAGCAATAAATGATGAGGTATTTGTTGGGACCAGAACTCCCTCCGGGTTTCTAGTTCTCGTCAAAGGCCAGGAATGTTGACTTTGGGTCCCCTTCTAGGGCGCATGTCACTAGCGGTTTGGGGGGGAGGGTCAATGAGCTCGGCGTCGAGGTGGCTCAGTTCGGGACCATTGAGCTCAAAAAGTGAATGGAGAGCTTGGAGCCGGAGTGAGCAAGGGCGAGAAGTCCGGGACTATGCAGAGAGATTCTCAGACAAGGAGAAGATTTGGTCAATATGAAGATGCATCGATCGAAACAGATAAATTTATGGAGAGCCCACTTAAATATGGAGTTCTCTCAGGACATTTGACGAAAAGATGCATTTTGGTGATATAGGTGGTCAAATTAATTCTTTTAAACCTCTCCGCAAACCAAGATATCACAAGTCTTGAGAGAACTCTACAGTTAATCGTGCTTATGCTGGAGTAGTTTGAGGATGGGTGACCTTCCGGAAAGTGATTGTCGTAACTATGCGAGTGAGTACAAAACACATAGAAATATCATGTCATAATTTGTAGGATCAGTAAACTAGTATTTACAGCTTCCCAGACGTAGCAACCTAGCCGTTAGATTGGGTGGGCCCACAACCAAAAGTGGACTTGGAGCCCACTAAGAGAGTTGAGCCCATGGACGGGAAGTGGACATGGGACCCGCAAAGAGAGTTGATGGAGGGCTCACACTGTCAGGGGTGACGGTCTTGGTGCGCTACGAAAACGTTGCGATCTGTTAGTGGGGATGAATTGTGATACTCTAGTTTGTAGAGAGGTTTAAAATAATTGATTTGGCCACTTATGTCACGTAAGTGTTTTTATATTTTCGGTCAAAAGTCATGAGAGTACAAAATACTATGAAAGATCACGTAGTGATTGTCCGAAAAATGCGAGTAAGTAAAAAACACAGGAAAAGATCATGTACTGATTTATAGAATTGGTAAACAAGTATTTAAAGCCTCACGAATATATTAAACCAGCCGTCAGATATGATTGGATCAACGGTTGAGAGTGGATGTGAAGCCTACGAAGAAAGGTTCTCCCATATGTCGGAAGTGGATATAGAGCCCGTTAAAAGACTTGACGGTCGGGGCATTAAATAACTTTATGGATCTTTATTCTCTTGGTCCAAATTGAAAGAATCATATAACTTGGTCAAAATTATATTTAGACATGTAGAATTTTATTATCTTCAAAAAAATTTCTTATATCATGGATCAATTTTGGGCCTAGCCTGCTACTATCAAATAATCAAGCAATTTATGTATGATCCAATTCAAAAGGTCTCTTAAATTCTTCAAAGTTGAATATGAGCCGACGTCGTTTACTCCAACAGTGAAAGACGGCAAAGACAAACCCGATTACGCAGACCGTACGCGCTACTCCGTCCGACGGGGGAAGGAAGGAGAAGAAGACGGACTCAAAGAACCAAAACCCAAACTTCTCATCAGTCACTCTCTCCGAGATCTGCATCGTCGGAAGAATTTCGCTTCCGACGACGTTTCTCTCCTCTGACTTCGCTCCGGCCTTCATAATCCGGTGCTGAATTTTGAATCCGGGGAACTGAATCTGAGAGAGTCTCGTCCCCCACGAGGTGTTAATATGGCCGGGATCTTGAATAAATTGCGGAATCTAGATGCATATCCTAAGATCAATGAGGATTTTTACAGCCGGACATTGTCCGGCGGCGTAATCACTCTCCTCTCCTCCGTCGTTATGTTCCTTCTCTTCTTCTCCGAGCTCCGTACGTCTGAGAGCTCTTAAGATGTCTCTTTCCGATTTTTGTATATATGATTTGCATGATGTATGTATTGAATTTTGATTTTGGTTTGTTTTAGGTTTATATCTTCATACCGTCACGGAGACGAAGCTTATAGTGGATACTTCAAGGGGAGAGACGTTACGAATTAACGTAATGTGATTTTTGATGTTTTTCTTTTTCTTCTAGTGTCTAGTAGATCTCTCTCATAAGTTTCATTTATGATGCAGTTTGATATTACTTTTCCTGCTCTAGCATGTTCGATTCTTAGTGTTGATGCCATGGATATTAGTGGAGAGCTTCATCTTGACGTGGTATGTTTTGAAATTGTTAT
Organism: Camelina sativa; assembly: GCF_030686135.1. Taxonomy (NCBI): domain Eukaryota; kingdom Viridiplantae; phylum Streptophyta; class Magnoliopsida; order Brassicales; family Brassicaceae; genus Camelina; species Camelina sativa. The sequence continues at coordinate 27,809,632 of NC_141896.1, read as the reverse complement.
TTGTATTAGTTCAGTGACTCTTCTTAGTTTTTATGCTTTGAAACATGTTGTAAGGTTGTCAATTGTGTGAATTGGCAGAAACATGATATTATAAAGAGAAGGTTAGATTCTAATGGAAACACTATCGAGGCAAGACAGGACGGAATAGGCGCTACTAAGGTTTGTTCTCTGTCTCTTTCTGGACTGGATAATGTGTGATTTCGTAAATGGAAGACTGAAACTGTTTTTGTATACTTGTCATTATATTCTCTGGGATTTTTATAGTCATCCGGCTAGGATAGAGTTGCAGGAAAATGGCAATTTTACTATATAAAGGCAAGAACTGAAAGTGGTTTGTTTTTGGGCCCTTGTAAAGTCTCATACTTTTTTGTGCTTGTGCAGATTGAAAAGCCACTGCAGAAACATGGTGGCAGGCTGGAACATAACGAGACTTACTGTGGTTCTTGCTATGGGGCTGAAGCGGTAATTGTGTTATCTTTCTCTGTCTTTCTGCTTAGTGCATTTGGATCATGGTTTCTCCAGTCCATATTAGGATTACCCTTGATTGTTTAGTACTAGAATGGATTAAACAGAAAAGAGATGTCATAGTGGATCTTGTTTTCTGTACAATATATAGACTTATTATGTCAGCAGGATAGGTGATGGTGCTTTTTCAATCTGGCTCTTTTTTGCTTTCATGTGACCTATGTTGTTTATCCTTACAGGAAGAGCATGACTGTTGCAATACATGTGAAGATGTTCGTGAAGCATACCGAAAGAAAGGTTGGGGAGTTACAAATCCAGATTTGATTGACCAGGTGAACCTTTTGAATTCTTTACATCTGTGTTTCATTGTGGTAGTAGCAAGCTTAGTTCATTTGTTTCTTTCTTTCTTTGTCTTCTTTCGTCTTTCCCTGTTAGACTCTCAAAAGCTTGTGTGTGGTTGGTTTATTTGTTATGCACTTGTAACTTGTAAGGCTCTAAACACGTTTCAATTGAATGTTTCTGATTCAGTGTAAACGAGAAGGTTTTCTACAAAGAGTAAAGGATGAAGAAGGTGAAGGGTGTAATATCTATGGGTTCTTGGAGGTAAATAAGGTGGCTGGGAACTTCCACTTTGCTCCTGGGAAAAGCTTTCATCAGTCGGGTGTGCACGTTCATGATCTTCTTGCTTTTCAGAAAGACAGTTTTAACGTAAGAAAAACGACTTATCCTATTGGCGCCAATTCATTGTTATGCTTCTAATTATATATAATTCAATATGTTGTGTCTCCCTGCAGATAAGTCACAAGATCAATAGACTGACTTATGGGGACTACTTTCCTGGCGTCGTAAACCCTCTTGACAAGTAATGACCATTCTGGTCTATTCCATTCACATTCTATTTATTTTTTCATGCTCTCTCTAAGGTACTTGAAATTGCAGAGTCCAGTGGAGTCAAGACACACCTAATGCTATGTACCAATACTTTATCAAGGTTTGTTCCCAAGACAAGCATGATATGCTAGTTACATTTATCATTAAAATTCCGTGTTTACTCCATTCTGTTTCGTCTGCTTTTATTAGGTTGTACCAACAGTATACACAGATATCAGAGGACACACAATTCAATCAAATCAGGTGGAGCGAGGCTTTTAATTGTTTGACCTTATGCTCTATTTATTTTGAGTATCGTATGATCTGAACTTGAGGTAAAATGTGCAGTTCTCGGTGACTGAACATGTAAAGAGCTCAGAAGCAGGTCAACTGCAATCTTTGCCAGGAGTTTTCTTCTTCTATGATCTATCACCAATCAAGGTGAGTGTGTTGTGTTCCAACTCCAATTCTATAAAAAGTAAATATATTCATATTCCTCCTAATAGAAATGTGGTGTTTCGGCAGGTAACATTTGCAGAGGAACATATATCGTTCTTGCACTTCTTGACGAATGTTTGTGCCATAGTCGGAGGTATGATAACCTATCTCTCTCTATAACATACACCATAGGTCCATTAGTCCATAACATAAGTTGTTGGTTGAATCAAAAATCTGAAACGAAACATGTAAAAATGCACAGGTGTTTTCACGGTATCTGGTATAATAGACGCGTTTATATACCATGGTCAAAAAGCTATCAAGAAGAAAATGGAAATCGGTAAATTTAGCTGATCTTTTTACATTTAGTTTTTTGGGGTTTAGCTGATCTCTCTCTCTCTTTTTTCGTTTTGCGGATAATACGATTCATACATACCCCTCAAACGCGTCAAATGTAATATGATATCATTTATTTAATTCTTTTTGTTAAACTGACGACTATGCCCATAAATATATATTGGTATACGTTACGCTCTATAAATGTCTCTAGGCCTGGGTTGTATCAATCCAGCTGTTTGACAGCCCCATGCGTGCGTTACAATTATCGTCTTTTGACTTTTTGTCTTTTGGGTTTCAATCTAAAGTTAAGTCCTCGAGTCAGTCTTTGAATTTAGTGTATGGATTCAATGAATGGAGAAAAAATAGAAAGCAAAACAGTCTCAACATAATAAACGCTGCGAGTATCAGATATCATATTTTTAGTGTTGATGCGAATGTTTTCATTGCAATTTATGATTTATTTCAATTGGTAGACGACGGTTAGTGTATACTCCCTCCGTATTTCAGTTGGTAGAAGTTTTTTGTTTCAATAATATAGGATGTTTTTAAGAATTTATGCAATTTAAGATTACTTTAGTATTTTATATTATGCAGTATTGTTTCTGATTTGCTGAACTTGTTAAAAGTAAATACTTCTTAATACATTGTTTCATCCTTTGGTCTTGGCCTGGAGTTTCTCAATTTGGACACTCTTTTACCATCTTACCATCGGAGTCTTTCCTCTCCATTGAAAGTATATTTGCTCGTTAAAAAATAAAAACTAACTTTTTCTCAATTCAACCATTTTTGGAAAAATAATATTCCTACAAGTGGATAAATCATGAAGTTTTCTTTTAAAAGTCTTTTCTTTTTCTTTTAAAAGTCTATTCTGAAGGAAAAAGCATGGGAATGTAACAATATTAAGCTAGACTTTATATTTTGGAATTGGTACATCATTTTGATACCACCTAAAGTTTCACTAAGAAGGGTCCTTTTCTTCCACTCTTGTGTTCCTCTTTTGACTTCTTCGAAATTTGACTAAAATTAACAATATTAAGCTAGAAATGTAGCAATTTAAATTTCAAATTTTCACTCTATATGGTTCTCCATTAGTCTAGTTTACTTTCTAATCATTTTTAAGCTGAGCACAATGGTCCTACTGCAGAACGGAACTTAAGGATCATGATATGTTACCAACTTGGAATATGTATTCATAATAACCTTTCTCACTTTTCTAAGTACTCCCTGTACGGTATATGTGTATATCTTTATGTGAAGCGATGTTAAATGAGACAATAGTAAAAAAATAACTGGGACCTAACCAAATTCATTTCAATTAAGAAAACGAAGCTTGAGGTGTCCATAATCTACATGGTACGGCATGAACAAAAAAAAGCTTGAGCAGTCTTATAATTTACACACTTGCATTACATTCATACAAAATGCCAAATTACAAATTTTAAGCACAGCTACGAACCCCTAATTTTAAACAGAAAATACAACACATGTAGTTATAATGAACAAAAATGAATAGAATCCTAATATTTTACGATAAAATTGAAGCCCAATCGATCTCGTAAGAGGGACACTTTCCAAGCATGAAATTTTCATTCCACGACATCTCTGCCTCTTCGCACATCTCCGGCACCATAACATCTGACGTCGGCGAACCCGAACCGTCACTTTCACCCGACCCGGAATGTTGCTGTGGTGCAGCCGGCTGCTCAGCCGAAGAAGCTGTGGCTTTAGCTCTTTTCCTTGATGACCTCTCCGTTTTGCCCGGTTGATTTTTGGGCTCAGCTAATATGGCTTCAAGCTTAGCGTCTACGGCAGCTTGAATAGGACCATATTCGCCCGAGTCAGACGGAGATGAGCCGGTTTGGTATCGGAGAGCTGGAAAGTTAAGCCGAGCCGAGTCGCCACGAAGCTTGAACGCGGCACGATCATAAGCCAACGCGGCTTCTTCAGCCGTGTCGAATGTTCCGAGCCAGAGTCGGGTTCGGTTCCTGGGTAAACGGATCTCTGCGACCCATTTTCCCCAATGCCTTTGCCTCACTCCACGATAGAGCTTGGCAGGCTTTGAAACCAAACCCGAACCTGAAACCGGACCCGGTTGGGTCATAGAAACCGGTTGACTCGGGTCGATGAAGTTGAGCATGCAGGTGTTGTCTTGGTGAAGGTAAGTGATATTGTTTTGGTAATGGAACTGAGATTGGTAGTTTTGTTCTAGAGAATCGGGTTGTTGGAGATCCAACCCGAATGAAGATGGATAGGTCATGGAACCGGCATAAAGATCCGGGTAAGGGGTTGTGAAAGATGCATGAGGGTTATAGTAGGAGGAAGAAGAATATGGGTCGTTTGGTGCAGACACAAACGCAGCGTTTGAAGATCCAAACGCAGAATCTGAGGCAGACGTGGAAGCACTTTTGTAAAAAGGTTGAAGTGCTTCCATAAGCTCGCCGCCGCTGCCGCCGAAGAAATCCGCCATTGGAGTTTCCTGAAATATAGAAAAAAAAATATACTACAAAGAAAAATGATTATATAAAAAATTAGATTAAAAAACCTTTGTCTTTTTAGAAAAAAAAATCAAAGACTGGTTTTTTTTCTTTTTCTAAATAAATAAATTTTGATCAACGAGGTTTGAAATAAGCAACCTCCATAGATCAAAACTAAAAGAAATATATGAACAAAAAATAAATAATAAGAGGATCAAATCTTGAGGGGAACTAAAAAATGCCCATGAAGTTTGATCAACTCTATAAAGAATGAAAAAATAAAAAGAATATTAAGAGAAGTTCATAATAATTTTTTAGAAAACAAAGATGGATCTCGTTTTCTTAAAAACACCTGAACTGTTTTTTCTTTTACAAAAATTTGTCGTTTAGATGAGTTTTGGCAAAATATAAACTCATAAAGCAACACTTCATAAGAAAATCGTGATTTCTGATTTATGAAAGACGAAAACAAGACCAGGGAAGAGTTTTTTTTTTTGAAGATGAAACGAAGCAAAGAAAACAAGAAGATGAGAAATAAACCCTAAGTTTCACTCAAAAGTTAACCTCTCAATCTTTTTTTTTTTTTTTTTTTTTCTCTCACTCTTTCTCACACTCACTCTTCTCTCTCTCTCTCTCTTTTGGAAGATGCTCTCAAGCTCACCTTGGTGATACCCAACCAACTCTCAGCGTTTATATAGAGCCTCCTCCAGTGAAAAATATATTAAAATATTTCATATATCAATCCTAAAATAATGTATTTGACTCACGCTATATTAGAAACATATAATCAAATATATATTTACATGAGAAAAATTCAAGAATAATGTAGCTTTAGATGGTAAACAACACAATTTTCAATTGACGCATAAAATTTTAATATATATTAAATAAGTATTTTGATTCTTAATTTTTATTAACTGAACCAAATTAGTATCGTCCGTAGAAGTTAAAGTTTTAATGCATCCATAGAAAATTTGGCATATTTTAATAACCTTTCTAAAACATTTTTACCTATTTAAAATTGAAATATTTAAATAATTTGAAATAAATAAAACTGAAGAATCATAAAATTCTTAAATATTGATATGTTTAAAAGGACAGTTATGATAAAGTTTTTGAGTTCCACAATTAAGTTGTGACTAGCTATATTGAAGAATCCGTGATATTAACGTGACTAAGTTTTGTAATCTTTTGATGATAATTAATATAGTATGCTAAAAGTTTTAATATTCTCACCGAACTTGGAGTCTTGAGATTGAAGATTCCATGCAGAACAGAAGCGGAAGCACATAGCCAATAAAACGAGGTCGCATCTCTTTAGTGCGGCCACTTGGCCTCATCATTCTCTTCTATTTGGCATCTATTCTCATTTATCTGCCACTTTTGCAGTAAAGTACTACCTTGTGGGATAGATTAGTACTTCTTCTATAAGACTGTTTTTGTGCAAGAATTTTCGGATTAGTAAAATATATACAACTCTTTTCACATACTTAATTCGTGGAGGTTCTTAATTTAGTATACTCTCTCTTTTAGATTTACTTAAATTTGGTTTGTGAGTGAGATGCGATTGATATAGTATTGTTGATTTGTTTCTAGTGGTTCATTTTGGAAGTCTTAATTAGCCTTAAAGATAACGCGCGTTTCAAAGAAAAGGTTGGGAATGATACAGTATATACACCTAACTAAACATTTTGCATTTTGTATGGATGTAATGTAATTAATGAGCTAGATGAAAGAGTAGTTATTAACTTATTGTTGTATTTTTATTTGGCTTCATCGTTAGTAATACAGTATTACTAATACTACTTTGTTTTTCGATCTTTCAATATACCACTAAACTTTTAAAATTTTTTTTTTTTCTTCTTCCAATTCCATAATTTTTTTTTTGGTAGACTCCAACCGTCAACAAATACCGTTGGAACAACAACGGTGATAATTAAGTGATCATTTAAGTTAATAATGGAAGTAATACTAAATCATTTAAGTTAATACTAAATCATTTAAGTTAATAATGATTTAAGTGATAATTAAGTTGAGGAGTCACGTGGGAATGAAAGCATCACGTGATCTCAGGCGCAATTTGCTGCAAGTGGGAAAACTGTACTTTTTACGTTGGCGTCGTCTCGAAATGAAGAAGACTCACGCGTCTGCCCCGGCGCGTGTTTGTTTTATTTTTCCCATTCTCTCACATTTTTTTTGCCTGTCATCTGAATTTTATTGTGAAACCAAAAAAGAATACAAGTTAAAATTAAATAAGTTGGCTAACTAACTAATTTTTCCAGAAATATAGCCTAAAAGAGGAAAGCAAAGCCTTTCCCAGTGACATAGCCTAAAAGAGGGAAACAAATTAAGCTCTTAACTAAATACATAGAAACTAACTAAAAAAAAAGACAAAATTCTAAAAAGAAACAAAATTCTAAAAAGAAACAAACGTTATAGAAACTAAAACAGGAAAAATGTCATTAAAATCTCTAAGTCTACATTTTCATTGATTTAAAGCCTGAATTCTGCTTTTGGAGGAAAAAAACACCAATTCTTTGTTGACTTCTAAATAAATCGCAAACTCTCGTTGACTTAGCCTTTTGAGACACAACGTTAAGTGGTCAAACGGAGAAATTAAACGGGGTTAATTATCCGTTAACGATATCCGTTAATAGCAAAACGACACTGTTTATAACATCCTAAAACCCCCCAAATTAAGAAATCGATTCTCAATTTCCCCAATTCACAAACTCTAATCGATCTCAATTTATCTTTTCTTGTTCAATTTCTCTTTTCTTCTTCGATTTCTCTCTTCTTCTTCGAGTTGACGAGATGAGTTCTAGCTCAGAGACATCGGTGGTAGCTTCGTTCGACCGTGGAGTGCAATTGAAGTTTGTTTGTGGAGCCGGTGTAACGATCTTTACATCGAGAACTGAAGAGAACATTGGTCGACCATTCTTCCAGTGTATAACAAAAAGAAATCTAGAATCTTCTCGTCATCGAAGATATCATGTTTGATTAGGGTTAGATTGATTAGGGTTTGTGAATTGGGAAAATTGAAAATCGATTTCTCAATTTGGGATTTTTAGGGTGTTATAAACAGCGTCGTTTTGCTATTAACGGATCTCGTTAACGGATAATTAACTCCGTTTAATTTCTCCGTTTGATCACTTAAAGTTGTGCCTCAAAAGGCTAAGTCAACGAGAGTTTGCGATTTATTTAGAAGTCAACAAATAATTGGTGTTTTTTCCTCCAAAAGCAGAGTTCGGGCTTTAAATCAACAAAAATGTAGACTTGGGGATTTTAATGACATTTTTCCCAAACTAAAACCCTATAAGTTTATAATTAAACAAAGGCACGAGAAACTCCCACAAATTTTTTCTATAGAACCTATAAATGCCAGACACACCAATAAGTCCAATCTTGTTATAAAGTGCATGTTGAGAAGAAAACGTGAAACTAGATTTTGTTAAAGTATTTTGCTCAAATTTTATAACAATACTAGATTTTAAATCGTGGTACACCGCGAGACAATACATTTAAACTAAAATATAAAAATTACAAGCTGCATTTGTTTGTTAATTTTTCTTTGTTTTATTTAGTGTTTAAAATTGTATAAGTGTATTTTGATAGTTAATATTAGGATTTAACCCGTAATATACAAAGAAATAATTACATAATCGTAATTTAATCAAGATATGTATATTAATGAATAATTTTGCAGCACCAAAATAATGATATTTCAAATTTATATTAATACTAATTCAAACTCATGAAGCTATAACCCGTGAATTTGAAAGATAGAGCAAAAATAAAATAAGAGGTATTGAACCTAGAGAAGAATAAACAAAAAGAGTGGGAGAGACATTTATAAAGCATAAAAACTTTAAAAAGTCAGCTACTGTAGACTGTTTTCCATCAGCAAAAGAACATAGAGGTCCCAACATTATCATTCAGTTGTGGCATGGCCGCATGGGAGGCACAGGGACTGCCCCAGATTCGGTGATCCCTCCATGACATCTCTACATATTTCATCACAGTTGTATATGTGCAGCTGCCAAATGAGCATAGCAAATAAGTGCATTTTTTTATGTCGTTGGTGATGCTAACTTGAGAATAGTATTTATAGGCGAGAAATTAAGTTGAATATGTCCCCACCTTTTCAAGCAACAGATTGAACGCATTAGCAACTAATTAAGGATTTCATATTCGCATAATATATATATGGGAATATGCCAAGTTTATATTATGAGATTAATTTTGATTAATTTTGAGCCATTAATTTGTTTCTTTATACGATTTTGTATATAGAAATTCGGAACAAAATTATATTTTAGAATTGAATGTGGTGATTAATTAGGAAGATAGAAAATCGAATGTAGCTGATTTATAAGCTCCTCATAAATTTTTATTTTGAAATCGATTATTATAAAGATTTTATAGAGATTTATTAAGAGGATGAAAATGGAAAATTTTATTTCAGATTTAATAGGGAGGTAAATTAGGAAATCTTTGTTTTTGTTAATGGAAAACAGCTGAATCAATATTTTGTTTTATAATTTTATTTTTAAAAATATCTCAACTCCAAAACTTCTTTGTTAAAACTGCTGTGAAAATGTTAATATAGATTTACATAATATTATGTATATGAAGGGATTGAAATTCTTTCTCTTTATATAAAGCATCTAATGCATGCATACCACAAGCTTAACATGTCCATCATTATCCTTAGTTTGATATCGAAAATATTATATAAAAACCAAAACCTGTTTCGAGTAACTATAATCAAATTAAATTGTACAAAAATAAAATATAAATCTGTTTTGTTCTTGAGAATAATCGCTGTCCTAAATTTTTGAATAGAAAGTCTTTTGTAGTTTAAATTGCTACACAAAATCTAGGAACCCTTTCTAGTATAAATTGGTTTTTATACATATAATGATATTTGTTGACTGAGAGGGGCAAAAATAATTTAAAGCGGAAAAAACAAGCAATGATAAGATAAAGACGACCAAATGGCAATAAATTAAATTAATTGGTTAAGTATTTTATATAAAAACGTAGAGATTGCTGGTCCGAATGGTACTTGAGAAAAAGTCATGTAAAAATGCATTGGCGTCTGATTCAGAAAAATGTATAGTATGACAACCCGTCCTGTGGATCCCACTAGCCCTCCGCTAGCTGCCCCAACGGACCGTCCGTAGACCCTGCTACCCCCCGCTAGCCAGCCCAACGGACCCCAAGCTGGTCCTACAGGGCATCGATCCTAACCCCTCACTGTGGATATCCAAATCCATTAGTAGGTTATTGGTGCGCCAGACATTCCTCGAACCCTTGTCCCCACCCTTTAACAACCTTCCCACAGGACAAGCTGTCACCAATTGACCTGCAGATCAATTGGTGACAGCTTGTCCTGTAGGAAGGTTGTTAAAGGGTGGGGACCAGGGTTCGAGGAACGCCAGGGTTCGAGGAACGCCTGGCGCACCAATAACCTACTGGTGGATTGAGATATCCACAGTGATGGGTTAGAATCGATGCCCTGTAGGGCCAGCTTGGGGTCTGTTGGGCCGGCTAGTGGGGAGCTAGCGGGGTCCACAGACGGTCCGTTGGGGCAGCTAGCTGGAGGCTAGTGGGGTCCACGGGATGGGTTGTCACATATAGACCTAGAACTTGTTAGTTATTATAAAGAGAAGAAAAAAAGTAGTAGTAGAAGAAGAAATAAACATGATTCTTGGTGTAACATCCGCGAACCAAAACTCTGCATTTTGGGGATGGGTGTCGATCGACACCAAGAGTAGTGTCGATCGACACCATTAATTTCTGGTTCGACCAGTTCGATTTAATTATTGATTTGGATCGGTTTGGTTTAGGGAAAACCATTGAACCGTGATATTTAAGTGTTTTGTCGACAGAAAAGGATTTTGGAAGGTTGTATTGTCTCCGTTTAGAGTTTTTGAGAGAAAAGAGTTGTTCTTGAGATTTTGGGAGAGATTGGTGAGATTCTTGGCTGTTCTTGAGAGATCTGAAGCTAGGAAGGTGCTAGAAGCTTGCTAGGAAGGTTGGATTTGTTGCTGTTGGTCAGAAACTTCCTGCAAAGAGGTGAGTGCATGACCATGGCTGATCTAAGCCTGAGATTTCATTTGTCTTGCTTGTTTGGTGTTGTTTGTGGTGTTTTCTTGCTTGTTATGGTTGCTATAGGGTTCCTACGGATTCATATGGCTTTGGGATTGAGTATTGGACGGATTGGAGGTGATGGGAAGTGGAATTCGACTCTCAGCTTTGAGCGGTTCGCGAATGCAGAGTCAATATTGATCGACACCAAGTGGGTGTCAGTCGACACCAGTTAGCAGCATCGATCGACACTAGTTAGCAGCATCGGTCGACACTGTGGGGTAGTGTCGGTCGACACCAAGAGCCAGTGTCGGTCGACACTTGGCTGGTGTCGGTCGACACCTCCCTTCCAGCGAGACTATGTTTGCTTCCTGGTTTGTTTGCTTTGTTTGTTGATTGTTTTGGACATTGATATCTCAGTTGCTTGTGTGTATAGTCCAGTAGATGAGAGGATTATCTCACTGAGTGTTTATAAAATACTCATGCATCTTAATTTGTGTTTGTAGTGCAGGTAAAGACAAAGTGTGATCGTAGAATCAAGGCAATGAAGAGGAGGATGTTCTAGGGACTCGATTAATTGTTGTCTGGCATTGCTAGGTTGCTAGAGTTGGGTCATTAGAACATTGCTAGGTTGCTGGTTCTATGTTTTCTGTTGTTTGGTTTTTGGATATTTGCTATGCTTTAAATATTGGTTATTTAATTATTGGATATTTATTGGTTAATGATATTGATATTTTCTACTGTTTGGTTTAATTATGGCTAGGTGGCTAATAGTATCGGACCACTAGTTGTAAAGTATTTATTATTATTATTATTATTATTATTATTATTATTATTATAAAAAGAAAAAAAACGGGTTGGGTCGTTTTACTTGACCGTAGTAGTCTGGTAGACGGGGAGGCCCCAACACCAATTTCTATTATTGTACTGATCAGAGGACTTATTCTTCATTATTTACTAATTAATGGAGATACGCTTATAACTAACGTCTATTCATTGCTAATTGCAATTAGTATAACAATTTACGCTTATTTGACTTTCAATATTCGAGAGGCAAATCCATCAGTTTCCTTTAATATGAGTATAGCGTTTGATAAGAATATGACAGTAGTACTATAATTTAAAGAAATACGTCTGTAATTAAATAGTAGTATTTAGAATTTTAATGTCGACACTTCTGTCTGTCATCTTCTTTACTCTTTACTCTTTGTCTTTTTTTTCTTGGGCTGGGTGGTAAATTGTAGAAGACCAAAAACGCGTTATTTTGGTATTCAATTTACAAGCCAACTGTATTCACACGACACAAATTTTACCACTCACATTAGTAATGAGCATGAAGATATTCTGTTCATGAACCATGTGGTTTCTTATGAATTTTACGGGGTTTTTTCTACAAAACAAGTAAACACACAATTAACTTTCACTCAAAATTATTACCAACAAGCTCACTAACAATCAAATCCAATAAAATCATGATCATTTTACTTGATTAGTAATTTTTTTAGTAGTTGTATGATTGTATCGTATTGTTTAAGTTGCTCATTATCTTTTGATCGAGGCATCTCTTCAAAACATTTTATGCATCTTTACGTTGTTTTGAGGTTTTATTTTGTTTTTTTAATCAAATAGAATTACTTATATATAAAACCAATCTTCTTACTTGCCCACTTAAGAGCTTATTAACTTAATACTCGAGTTTTTTCTAAATTTAAAAATTGTGTTGGTCTTATAAAACATGTATACTTAGAAATCGTGTCCGTCTAAGTTTAAACTTTTAACCATATGTTAGGAGGTGCAGATACTCGTTCACCGTCTAGCGAACATCCGCCACTACTTCATCATTTTTTACAAGTTTTATTGGTAAATCATTTTCTTTACAATATTAGTTGAGTTCTTACAATTTTTATCCAAAATTAAAATTTAAAAGATAGGAAACAGAAAAAAATAATTCTTTCTTTTAGAGGAAATGTAACAAATTCTAAGTCAGCTCAATGAACTAGCAATGTTTCATGTTTATATAAACTCCCTCCATTTTACAGAATATGTCATTTTAATATGTTTCACATAAATTAAAGAAACTTTAAATTAGACATGTATATCCTTATTTTATTAAGTAATTAATGATTCAAATTATGAAAACAACATAACATTTTTCGTATAACAAAGAAACACTTAAAATATATATATATATATATATATATATATATTTTTTTTTTTGTGAAACAGAGAGTAGTATATACTATGGAAAAGAGTATATATACTGTGGAAAAGACGTTAACCTAATAATTATTCTCCTAAAATATCTACTATATAAAAATATGATCGTAATATATACGCTGAATTTTTTACTCCATCAACTTTGTTTTTATTTATTTATTTTTATTTTATTAGTTTTGTTGACATTTATTTTATATTTTGGTTAAGATTTTAAATCTATATATTCAATTCAAAATCAATTCATAAATGCATTTATGAAATTCGAGTCGAGTTTGTAAGAAATAAGAATAACAATTAGAAGAAGAAAAAAATCAATTCAGTGGGTTTGCATTTATGAAATTCGAGTCGAGTTTGTAGGAAATAAGAATAAGTTTGGTACGTTGAACCTTATACAACTGCACAGATTTCTACGTTAGAAAATGCATGACAGCACGAGATGTTTAGTCGAGGAACTAATTAAACATTACAATACGGTATTATTTATTTGCGTCAACGTTATCATAGCTATATAAACTACTACTTATATATTCAAAATACTTCAAAGCTAACTTTCTCGAGAATACATGCAGAGAAGATATAACTATTAGGTCAACAAAATTACGTGAGTGTGGTGGTCACATGACAATTTGGTGTATAATAAAACAAGATTCCCCATTACTTAAATAAAATCACACGTTGCCCCAAATCAATCATTATGTGGATTTATTCGTAATTTTTTTTTTCTTTTTGTTAATTTTTTTTATTTTAATCCGTGTGCTCATATTTGCGACTCGGCCTTACGGTAGAGCAAACGACATTATTTGGTGTATGTTCGTTTTCGCAAAACTAAGGGCATCTCCATTGTCAGAATTTAGCATGAAAAAAATAACTCTTTCTTTTAGAATCAACTCTTATTTAGTGCTCCAAAGAACCGACTCTTGTTAGTCACGTGTCACGAATAGGTTAGGTGTAGATTTTAATATTAAAAAAAAGAAAATATTTTTTCTTCGTCTCTGTTCTCTCTCTCTCTCTCTCTCACATTTCTTCGATCGTCGATTGATTCATACTCATCCTCTGTTTTTGATTTGGAAACAGATTGATTCAATTGTAAATTCGAATTGAGGATTTGATTGATTGGATCATCTCCTTTCATAACTTTCGAAATCCTTTGAATTGAGAACCTCGAAGGTTTGTAAAAACTCTTCCCACTTTGCTTGTGATTTTTCCTGGTTCTGTGATTTCACCTTTTGATTTGTGATGATTGGTATTTGTAGATCTTCCTGAGAATGTTGAATGCATGATGGGTTGTGAAGCTTTTCAGATATTAGATGGAATTAAGAGACACTTGGTTGGGTTGTCTGAAGACCTTTCCATTATAATTCATGTGTTAGTATCTCTACTCACAACATTTCTCCATGCTGAATGAGTCTCTAGTTCTCTAACATTATAGTTTTTAATCTCCATATATTCCCCATTAAGATTAGACTCGTTTTATCATTCTCTGTGTTTTTTCTTTATTGTGTTGCTTTCAAACTTAGATATTTGTAGACCTCTGAAAACATATTATATCTCTGATGGCGAGGTATAACAAGCTCTACTAAATCATTCTTTCTAATGTTGTGTTGTTATCTGCAGATATGTCTTATTGCAAATGCTTCTCCAGATACCGTAGATGAAGTTCTTGCCTTTATTCCATCGCTGAAGGTGAGGCCTTTAGAGCTACCAGAGTCTCATGTGTGTGTTGTTGTTCTTTGAAATCTGAATGGACTTGGGGAAATTTTATCCAATGCAGGCTAAAAAATAGGTGATCAATCAACCCCTAGAAGATGCATTGGTGGAGTTATCCAAACTGAAGAAACCAGAATGATGAGCAGACGAATGCAGTTAACTGTTCAATGCTAGGAGTTGTTTCCAGCTAAAATTAAATGGTATTGACGTCTTTGACTTACCATGATTATGACGAAGGAACTGGAATGCTGCAGGTGGACTTGGTGTGGAGGCATTGTTTCCCTGTGTACTGGAATGGAGATAATCTGTGTACTGGTGGCCATTGGTTCTTGAATACTTTATCACTTCGTGTCTAGTTGCTGTAATGACATTGCAATGACTCTTCAAGGCAACAAGAGAGCAAAACAAGTCAGAGGCATGGTTCTAAACCTATGAATCTATGATCAATGCTTTTGGTGATAGCTCAATGTCTATGTATCCAAATCTTTATCCAATTCTTGTATTCTATACAACATCAAACACTTTCACCAAATCTTTAACATAAAATTTGGATCACAACATTTAAACAAGTTAAGTTCCAATATTTATATTTTGAAAATAAAATCTTTTGATCAATAAGAAGTTAAATTAAAATAAAATAAAACCACTTACACTTTTACCATTGGAGGAGGATAATTGTAATTAACCTTATAAAGGTTTTTATTTTTTTGTTTAAAGTATAAAATTTATTGTTAAAAAATTATACGTGGCTAAAAATAACAACCTTCCATTGGAGATGACCTAAGAAGTTAAATTTTTTAAGTGGAGTTTTAGATGTAAACTTTTTTTTTTTTTTTTTTTTCTAACTCACAAAACTTTTATTGATGCATGTAATCACACTACAAGTCTGAAATTAAAAAGCTGGGAACATGATTGTAAAGAATCAAAGGAACATTCGTCGGAAGAGAAAATTTTGCCAAAGTATATGCGTATCTATTGCTTTCTTTCGATATCCAACTGAATTTTACCAAATCAAAGCTCTTGATCCAAAACTGAACATCCCTCAATGTTACGAATCGAGCCTTGATTAATCTCAGACTTCGATCAATCTCTGCAGAACATATGCGGAATCACTCGACAAGAATGAAATAATCGTAACGATGAAAGAAACTAAGAACATGAGACACAATAACCAGCACAAATCCGAGATTACAACAATGGCGGATTTCGCTATTCGTCTCTCACTCATGATACAAAACTTTGAGCAAAAATTAAAGAATGAAGAAGATGATAATAAGAAACGATTTGTTTTATGTTATAACAGCAAAGCCTCTACTGCAGATAGAGTCTCTGACTTTAGCTTCTTATTTTCGGTTTATTCAGTAATCCCATACTGGAGATAACTGTTTGCTTTTCAATTCTTTATAACCTAATCAAACTAACTGAACCACTGAAATTGAAATCAGAACCAATAACCACAACACTCCACTTTGATTCTATTTATCTTTTCCTTTCATGGACCTACACTTACATGGATTTAACTTTCAGCTATGACGAACTTATCGCCTCAGTCAAGCAACTTTAGAAACTCTAAAGTTGTTTCGAACTTCTGCATTGGTATGCCTTTAGTAAGCAAATCCGCAGGATTTTCATAAGTGTCGATCTTGAGCACTTCCACATTACCTTCCTCTACCACATCTCTGATAAATTTGAACTTGATTGCCACATGTTTAGTCCTACCATGAAAGGTATAATTCCTGGACAAGTTGATAGCAGATTTTGAATCACACCACACTAAAAATTTGTCTTGCTCAAAATACATCTCCTTCAGCAGTCCATGAATCCACAAGGCTTCTTTTACTGCTTCAGTTAGAGCAACAAACTCTGCTTCAGTTGAAGACAGTGTGGCAATACTCTGGAGACACGATCTCCAACTCATTGTGTTTTCTCCTTGATAACTCTCTAATTTACATGTTTTAAGCATCCTTTTTTGTCCATATTTAGCATTATTTATATCCTTACCTTAGCATTTTTAGGCCATTAACTGTAGGAATTCGCATTTAGGCCATTTAGGGTGTTGCATTCTTGCATTTGCATACTTTGGATGAAACAGGTGCTTTAGAGCCTAAAATGGGGAGAAACAAGGACAAATCCGAGCATGTACCCGAAGGAGCTATTGAGCAGGAAGAACAGTCCGAACCCCTACCCGATCGAGGAGGATCCAAGAGAAGGAAGAACAACCTGAAGACCTACCCGAGGAGTAACCCGACCTCATCCTTGTGCACCCCATCGAGCAGACCCTCGGGCAGGACTGGGAAGCTAGGTCAAAGGGGTTTCCATATATAAATCCCCCCTCTTCTTCCTCTCGCCCTAGCACGCCGCAGACCCTCAAACCAGAGAGCGAGAGCTTCTGAGAGAGATCTTGAGCGACTGAAACTCTTTTTCCATTTTGTTAGGATTTATTTTACTTCTTTTTGCTATTCTTTTAGATTTTTACTCTGTACTCTTCACTTCTATTTTTATATTTCAATACAATGCAATTTTCGTTTATCTATGCTTTTGTGTTTTATGCAATGAAATCTGAGTAGTGAAATAAAGTTTCTAGGGATGGAATAGACAAATAGGTGTTCTTGATCGGTTAGGATGTCTTAGCTTGGTTGTTTATGTTTTATAAATTCCTTTCTAGATTGGTGTTCTTAATGAAATCAACAGACCGAGAGGTTGAGATTAGATCTAGGGTGTTTTACCATCGAGAGATGTAGATGAAATGCTTAAATCAATCAATGCTAGAGATTTACTCACTTAGCCTAAGAGATTAGATGTGTAAGGAGTTTATTGACAATAATGAATCGGTTTGTATTGCCTGCTTGGTCATGTTTCTCCAACGAGAGTTGGGTAGGAAAGTGATCAAGGTTGATTGTTTCTATCACGAGAGTGTTTTAACAAGATTTTAGAGATTCATTGTCTAAGGAATATTTGCTTGAGGCATGTAGGACATCCATACTGGTCAGGAACACTTAGGAGTCGATTACCCCATCCTTAGGAGCTTTTGCATCTTGATTGTTTACATTTTTATACATCACTCGACCCTATTTCCGAACTGGTACTCGATCACCAGCTTCGTGTACACCCTCGAGTTGTTCATACTTTCTTTGTTTACTCGATCACCCCACCTGATCCTGTACTCGAATGCTTGCATCGAGTGCTTATGTCGTGTGGTTCTTGTTTATTTGATTTCTTTTATTTATGTTAGGATTGTTAGATCAAAAACATTTCTTGCTTGGCTTGGCTTGCATATTCTAATCATATATCATCTGCTAGCATAACAACCATTTGGATTGATAACCTTTTGTACTACAACTGCATAGGGAATTGATACCCTGGGTGAAAATCCTGTTATCAATTTGGCGTTGTTGCCATTTGGTTGAATTTAATTTGCTACTTTTAAGATTTCAGCACTTGCTAGATCAAGTTCTATTATACAATTTGGGTCGGTACTGACTTTTTTACCTTTGTATTTGTTTGTTTTGCATTTCAGGAACAACCCGAGCACCCACCCGACCCGTCACTCGATCACCTGGATGGGGTTGACCTTCGTGTACTCACTCGGTCACCTGCTTGTGCATGCAAACACGATCCAAGGGTAGCCAACACTTGAGTCCTTTCATCGATAACATCGACAGACCAAGGTTACTCTGACAACAACAAGTCTAGCAATCACAACCAACACCAATTGAGGAGACAATGAACAATCAGAATAGTCCACGAGCTCCTCAAGAGAGGACCAACATAGGAGCAAGAGATGCTCCATCTACTCACACTCAAAGACATGGCATTGTGCCACCTGCTGTTCAGAACAACAACTTTGAGATAAAGAGTAGTCTCATCCAGATGATACAAAGCAACAAGTTTCATGGATTTCCAATGGAGGACCCATTGGACCATCTGGATGAGTTTGATAGGCTCTGTAGCCTAACCAAGATTAATGGAGTTAGTGAAGATGGATTCAAACTCCGGCTGTTCCCATTTTCTTTGGGAGACAAGGCACATATCTGGGAGAAATCACCACTTGGGAAGCATGCAAGAAGGCGTTTCTAGCCAAATTCTTCTCCAACTCCAGAACCGCAAGGCTGCGAAATGACATCTCCAGCTTTGTTCAGAAGAACAATGAGACGTTCAGTGAAGCTTGGGAACGTTTCTAGGGATACACAAGCAGATGCCCTCATCATGGATTCAGCAATGCATCATTGCTGAGTACACTATACCGAGGAGTGGTCCCTAAGATACGGATGTTGCTGGACACCGCAAGCAATGGTAACTTCCTCAACAAAGATGTTGATGAAGGTTGGGATCTAGTGGAAAACTTGGCTCAATCTGATGGGCATTACAATGAGGAATATGATCGCACTGTGCGATCTACAGGAGAGGAAGATGCCAAGTACAAGAGAGACATGAATGCCCTCAATGACAAGCTCGATAGGCTCCTCAACCAGCAGCAGCATGTCCATGCAATCTCAGAGGAAGAGCAGTTTCTGCAACAAGATGGGGAGAATGCTCAGCTAGAGGATGTGAACTACATCAACAACCAAGGAGATTACAACAAAGGGTATAACAACTACAAACCGAACCCAAATCTGTCATACCGTAACCCGAATGTTGCAAATCCTCAAGACCAAATCTACCCATCAGCAGTTCAAGGGAACCAGGTCCAGCAAAAGCCTTTTGTCCAATACAATCAAGGTTATGCTCCTAAGCAGCAATATTCTAGCAATTACAACCAACCAATTGCACCACCTGGATTCCAACAACAGCAAGGATCGCAGAACCAATCCCAAGAAGCTGACCTACGCGGCCTAATTCAGCAGATGATACAAAACCAAGCATCGGCTGCTATGGAGAATGCAAAAGGGTTCGCGGAGATGAGCAACAAAATCGATTCTGGATATAATGACTTGAATGCCAAGTATGATTCCCTCAACACTAAGCTGAGGTACCTAGAGGGCCACCACAACAACCAACCACCTCAAAAAATCAATCAGCTTCCAGGTAAAGCTGTTCAGAACCTAAAGGTTGCCACTGCCCAAGCCATTTTCCTTGATGATGATTATGAGGACTACCTCACTGAGAACAGCAATGTTCAAGATGGAGAGAATATGGATCATTATGGAATGAATGAGTCCCATTACTACATATCCAAGTATGAACCCGAGCCTTCACCCGAGGAGACTGATCAAGTTGATGATCGAGCACTGGTTTGAGAATCACAAACCAAAGAACTACCCGAGGCAGAACCCGATGACACACCCGATGATGGTGATCGGATGATACATCGAGTAGACGTTCAAATGACAGATCAACCTCAACTGCCTGTAGCAGAGGAAGGGGGATTAGAGGAAAGGTTCAATGCTGCTCTTGACATCCAATTAGAGGCGCTTGCAGAGCGTATGGCCAAGCGAAAAGCTCCACCTCCTAAGCTCTTGCCACCACACGAACTTCGAGAGAAAATCATCAAGGAGACAGCTCAGCTGGAGACTGAGGTTAAGGATACTATCAAGGAAATTGGAAATGCAATATTGAGGAGTGGAGTGTGCCTAGATCCTGAACTGCGAATCGAGGAGAAATTGGAGGATCCCGACTCTTTTACTTTGCCATGTTCGATAGGACTTCAAATTTTTTGACAAATGCTTGTGTGATTTTGGAGCTTCAGTCAGCATCATGCCACTGTCAGTTGCCAACAAGATGAGTTTCAGCAGTTTTAAACCGAGTAGTCTGTATTTGGTTCTAACTGATAGAACAATCAGACATCCCATTGGTATCTTGGAAAACTTGCTTCTCAAGGATGGAAGAGTGGAAGTTCCTACTGATTTCATGATCCTTGATATGGATAAGGAACCAGACGATCCACTGATCCTAGGAAGACCATTCTTGGAAATAGTAGGAGCAGTGATTGATGTGAAACAAGGCAAGATCAGAATTGAGCATGGGGAGCATTTCAAAATGGAATTTGGCATCAAGAAAGGAATTAAAAGGCCAACCATTGATGGTCAAGTCTTTTCCACCAAGACAAAGCAAAGAAGAGTCAAGCATCTCAAAGAAGTTAACACTACATTTGTTGTGGAACCTGGACAAGACCTGGAAAATCCATTGAATCAGCCTACTACAATGGAGAAGGTTCCAAAACCTCTCCCTCCTAAAACCCATGCTTGAAGAGCATGAAGAGTTAAGCTTAGTGACTTAAAACATGCTCACTTAGGAGGAAGTCCCAAAGCTATCATTTATTTTCTCTTAATTTTATTTATTTATTTTGTCTTATTTTCGACTTTTGCATATTTACATTTGTTTATAAAAAAAAAGGGAAAAAGGAAATTTTGGAGAACCCGAGGCTCTACCCGAATCCGTACCCGACGCACCTTGATGTGATCGCAGGACGCGACCTCAGCCAAGAAGACCAAGACACGCCGGACGCGACCGAGACGCCTGACCAAGACGCATCGGACGCGACCAGGGCAACCTCTTCAAACGTGGCCAAGGCTCCAACGATCCTTCGCGGAGCCACCACACGTTCCAAGAGCTCAGCAAAGGCGGCCAAACAACGGCTCAACCTATTTGTCCGAACCTACGTCCAACACCAGCCACCCAACGAAGACTCCGAGGGCTCAGTCCGCTTAGTCTTCACTCTTACCCAAGAGTGAAGACGGTCAAGTCGTTAAGCGAGGAAGTGTACTCTTTTTCCTCACTCCGGGTTTGTCCCAATGGGTTTACCGGAGGAGGTTTTAACGAGGCATGGAGCTAAACGCAAAACGCCTAAAGGCTAAGTTGCTTCATGCGCAAAGCCAAGGCGGTTATCTCTCTTTCCCTCTTATTTTTGGTTTAATTTTGAACTTGAGAATATTCTCTTTTGATCCTATGTTTGTGAACGTTGGAGAGTGTTTGTGGCTAAGCGTGTTAGTCAAAAGGTGGCGATGTGTTCTCTTTGTAAAGGGGACACGTCAAAAGGACGATGTGCGGATCAAGATGAATCCGCGTGTCCTTAAGCTCCTATCTAGACCTAGCTATTTAAACTCTCTTTAAGCCCTTGTTCCTCCTTAGACTTGTATGAAAATAAAACTTTTCCTCAAGAGAGATTCTTGAAACTTGTCTCACTCTTCTCTTTCTTCAATCCGGGATTGAACCTTGAGAAAACCCTAACAAGACACGAACCGGGTTCGCCCTTGTTAGCGACCGTATCAAGAGGAGAGCCAAACCTCTTGTGTCGTCAATCGATCCATCCGTACTTCCCCTCATCTCGTTTCCATCTGTCCTCTTTCATCTTTCTCGAGTCCCCTCGAACCATCTCAAATCATTCCCGCTATCGTTTCCCTCGAAGACGTCCACCCGCTCGTCCCGCATCCGTACTGTCTGATTGAACCGTTCGTGGCTTCCCGGAGTATCTCCCGAATGGCTCGTTTGAATTCCTTCAAACTCCGTTTCCATCGTTTGATTCTCCCCTAGATCCAAAGCCAAGAACCTCGGCCGTGAACAGTTTCACCGATTGAAAGTTGGCCGAGAGCTTAAGCCGCGTCCGTACCGCGAACGTAAACGACCGCGTCCGGCGGTCACATCAGCTTGGTATCAGAGCTTCAAAGCTCCTACGAGGTTGTTTCTTTCCAGAACTCTCTGTTCCTTTTAAAGTTTCAATCTTTAAGTTTAAAGCTTGCATCTTTTAGCTCCATAAGACTCGCTTGTTCCTTTGGTTTAATTTGGTGCATGCTTAAGATTGTTTTTCGTCCGCCTAGGTTATTAGAATTTGCATTTGTTCTTCGTGTTCATATCTCTGTTCCTTTGTGTTCTTGTGAGTTCACTTTTAGATCCATAAAGCTAGTTTCGCGATTAGTTTTTGTGTTTCCGCTCTTAGGCATAAAGCAATTCTTGTCGTGTAGCACTTTTACTTTTGCTTTTGCTTTATTTTTTAGTCATAGGATTGCATGTGTCATAGCTGTCCTCAATCATTGTTAGAGGAACGAATCTTTGTGTGGTCCTCTTGAGCGTGTGAGACTCACGTGTGGTTTTCTTTTTGCGAGGTTTAATTTCAAACCTATACCGCGTAGCCACGCCACGTCACCAACAACCAGTCCATACGATGGCCGAAGAAACTCCACCAGCACCGCCAGAGATTGGTGTCACCCTCGCCGCATTACGAACCGGCCTAGAGCAACTAGCTGATCGCCTCACGAGGATTGAACTTATGAACCCTCCTCGCGAAGACCCGTTACCCGCGAGGCGACCACGACGCGAGCCGGCGAGTGATCAGTCCGATGAGGACTTTGAACCGAGGCCTAGACAACGACACCGCTATGAGGATCAAGACGACGAAGGTCCGAGACGTTATGAACCGCACCACAAGATGGTCCCACCAACGTTCGCAGGCAAGTCAGACCCCGAGGCCTATCTTGAATGGGAGAGTCGCATGGACCACTTATACTCATGCCACGCCTATCCGGAGCTACGAAAGGTCCAATATGCGGTGGCGCAATTCACCGATCACGCCCTTACCTGGTGGGATCGACTGGAAGCTGAACAACGACGCAACCGCGACCGACCTATCACTGTTTGGGAGGTCTTGAAAGCCGAGATGCGAAGGCGCTACGTGCCTCCCTACTACCACCGCGAGCTCCAGAAGAAGTTTCGGCGACTAACGCAAGGCGCACGGAACGTGGAGGAGTATTACGAAGAATTTGAGCACTTGCGCAACCGGTTGCAAGTCGATGACTCCGAAGAGTCACTCATGGCTCAGTTCTTGGATGGATTGCAAGAGCGCATTGCGCGCAAGGTCGAGCGCCAACCCTATCAAACCTTTGAAGAGTTGTTGCATCTCTCGGTGCAAATTGAGACTCAAATCAAGAAGAAGAGCGCCTCTGCGCCTCGTGGCCGAACTCAAGGAGCTACCAATTGGACTCCTAGCGCGTCGCCATCAAACCGATTGCCGGAAAAACCAGAGGCGACCAGCGCGGACTCAAGGTTCAAACCTAGGGAGCCGGCCACCAGTGAGCGCCAAGATCCGCGACGCAACACCACCGACGTCCGGAGCCGCGACATTATATGCTTCAAGTGTCAAGGGAGAGGCCATTACGCACGTGATTGTCCGAACGCACGGACAATGATACTGACCGAGGCTGGCGAGATCGAGACCGACGATGAGGCCGAGGAAGAAATGGTGCGAGGAGAAACCGAGCTGGAAGAAGCTGTTGCGGAACCCGAGGACGGAGAACTGCTCATGATACGCTGCATCCTGAACGCCGGTGTAGCCACGGATGACGCCAACCAACGTGACAACATCTTCCACACGAGATGCACTGTAAGTGGTCGCGTTTGTGGCTTGATCATAGACGGAGGTTCTTGCACTAATGTGGCAAGTTCCAGTCTTGTCAAGAAACTTTCTCTTGAAACCACAAACCACCCTCGCCCTTATCGCTTGAGATGGTTAAATGATAAGACCGTGATCCAAGTAAAGGAACAAGTCACGGTCCCATTCAGTATCGGTCCGTATAAGGATCAAGTTCTTTGTGATGTGGTGCCTATGCAGGCTAGCCACCTCTTATTGGGGCACCCATGGCAGTTTGATAAGCGTACCACACACTGCGGCCATACTAACCAATACTTTTTCGTTCATGACAACAAACGTATTTGCTTGAGACCCTTGAGCCCCACGCAAGTACATGAAATGCAAGACAAGTTGTCTAAAGACTCGAACGATAAAAAGAATTTCTTGATTCAATATGGTGATGTTAGAAAGTCCCTTAAGGACTCAGCCCAAGTGATTTTGATGTTGTTTCGAGATGCATTGCTTTCAGGTCTTGATGGTTCACTAGAAGCCTTACCGGAGGTCATACGCTGCGTCCTCAAGCGATTCGCCGATGTGTTCCCCGAAGAACTCCCCGAAGGTCTACCACCAATCAGAGGCATCGAACATCAGATCGATCTAGTTCCAGGAGCGCAGCTTCCCAACCGGCCGGCCTACCGTGACAACCCCGAAGAGGCGAAGGAGCTTGAGCGACAAGTCAAAGAGCTCATGGCGCAAGGTTACGTCCGAGAGAGTTTGAGTCCGTGTGCCGTACCAGTGCTACTAGTCCCGAAGAAAGACGGATCATGGAGGATGTGCGTTGACTGTCGAGCCGTCAACAACATCACCATCAAATACCGCCACCCCATTCCACGCCTCGATGACATGCTAGACGAGCTTAGCGGCGCCAGTGTCTTCTCAAAGATCGATCTGAAGAGCGGCTACCATCAAGTCCGGATGAAGGAGGTTGACGAGTGGAAAACGGCCTTCAAGACAAAACAGGGTTTGTACGAATGGCTGGTAATGCCATTCGGTCTTTCTAACGCCCCTTCTACCTTTATGCGTCTTATGAACCATGTTTTGAGGTCGTTTATCAATATATTCGTAGTGGTTTATTTTGATGATATATTGGTATATAGCTCTAGTTTGACTGATCATGTGAAACACTTAGAGGCTGTCTTGTTTACCCTCCGCGAAGAGCAACTCTACGCAAACTTGAAAAAGTGCGTGTTTGCTGCTGATGAATTGGTCTTTTTAGGCTTTGTTGTGAGTTCGCAGGGCCTCAAGGTCGATGGAGAGAAGATACGCGCAATAGAGGAGTGGCCCACGCCCACGAGCATCACTCAAGTCCGGTCGTTCCACGGCCTAGCCAGTTTTTACCGGAGCTTCGTGCGAGATTTCAGTACGATCGTCGCGCCTCTCACCTCCGTGATCAAGAAGAACAGCGAGTTTCAATGGGGAGAGGCACAAAACAAGGCGTTCACCGAGCTCAAGAAACGCCTCACGCAAGCACCCTTGCTTACATTGCCCGACTTCAACAAAACTTTTGAGGTTGAGTGCGATGCGTCGGGAGTTGGAGTCGGAGCTGTCCTGACTCAAGGAGGCAAACCGGTGGCGTACTTTAGTGAGAAGCTTAGTGGAGCTACGCTTAATTACCCTACGTATGACAAGGAGTTATACGCCCTTGTTCGTGCCATGGAGGTTTGGCAACATTATCTACTGGCGAGAGAGTTTGTGATTCACACTGATCACAAAACTCTCAAGCATCTCCGCGGCCAGACCAACCTCAAGAGACGTCATGCGAAATGGTTGGAGTTCATTGAGTCGTTTCCATACGTCATTAAGTACAAGAAGGGCAAGGAGAACGTAGTCGCCGACGCCTTGTCAAGACGGCATGCACTAATCACCACAATGGACGCGCGCGTATTGGGTTTTGAAAGCATCAAGGATGCTTATGCTGGAGATGCTGAGTTTGGAGATTGCTTCCAGAACCATGGGAAAGGAATCTACACCGAGTTCTACATTCACGAGGGTTTCCTGTTCAGAGGTCGAAGGCTGTGTATACCAAATGGTTCTATCCGGGAGTTGCTAGTTCGTGAAGCCCATAGTGGAGGTTTAGCGGGTCATTTTGGCATCACCAAGACCTTGGCCGTGCTCAAGAAGCATTTTTACTAGCCAAAGATGCGAAGTATGGTAGAAAAGCACGTCGGCCGTTGCATAGCTTGTCGCACCTCCAAGTCGACAACTCACCCGCATGGCCTCTACATGCCTTTGCCCGTGTCCACCGCACCATGGATCGATCTCTCCATGGATTTCATCCTCGGCCTACCCCTCTTGGCGCATAAAGATAGTATCATGGTGGTTGTTAATAGGTTCTCGAAGATGGCTCACTTCATTCCATGCAATAAGAACAATGATGCTGTGCAATTGGCGAACTTGTTCTTTAGTCAGGTCGTAAGGCTTCATGGCGTTCCGCGCACCATCATATCCGATCGGGATCCCAAGTTCCTTGGTCATTTCTGGCGAACTATTTGGCGCAAGCTCGGGACGAAGTTACTGTACTCCACCGCGGCTCACCCTCAGACCGACGGCCAAACGGAGGTCGTCAACAGATCAATAGGCGCCTTACTCCGCACAGCTATCGCCAGCAACAAAGGCTCCTGGCTCGAGTGCATTCCGATCATCGAGTTTGCATACAACCAAGCGGTGCATTCAACTACGAAAAGGTCGCCATTCGAGGTCGCATACGGATTCAAGCCTTTGACGCCCCTGGATCTCCTCCCTATACCACCGAATGAAGTCGAGAATCAGGACGGAGTCGCACGAGCAGAAATGGTCAAGGTTTTGCACGAGGAGGTCCGAGCCAACATAGAGCGAAGAAACGAGCAGTATGCACGCTTCCTCAACCGAGGACGAAAACCGATGCTGTTCAAACCTGGTGATTGGGTCTGGTTACACTTCAGGCCGGAGAGGTTCCAGCAGAAACACAAGGACAAGCTCAGCCCGCGAGGAGATGGCCCATTCCGAGTCATCGAGAAGATCAACGATAACGCCTACCGACTTGAGCTTCCAGGTGAGTTTGGTACATCCACCTCATTCAATGTCACTGACCTCGTTCCGTTTG
Source organism: Camelina sativa (assembly GCF_030686135.1). NCBI lineage: Eukaryota > Viridiplantae > Streptophyta > Magnoliopsida > Brassicales > Brassicaceae > Camelina > Camelina sativa. The sequence continues at coordinate 27,782,607 of NC_141896.1, read as the reverse complement.
ATGTAGGTGAAGACGAAGATGTTTTGGGGACAAAACCTTTTCAAGGGGGAGGGAATGATGTGATCGCAGGACGCGACCTCAGCCAAGAAGACCAAGACACGCCGGACGCGACCGAGACGCCTGACCAAGACGCATCAGACGCGACCAGGGCAACCTCTACAAACGTGGCCAAGGCTCCAACGATCCTTCGCGGAGCCACCACACGTTCCAAGAGCTCAGCAAAGGCGGCCAAACAACGGCTCAACCTATTTGTCCGAACCTACGTCCAACACCAGCCACCCAACGAAGACTCCGAGGGCTCAGTCCGCTTAGTCTTCACTCTTACCCAAGAGTGAAGACGGTCAAGTCGTTAAGCGAGGAAGTGTACTCTTTTTCCTCACTCCGGGTTTGTCCCAATGGGTTTACCGGAGGAGGTTTTAACGAGGCATGGAGCTAAACGCAAAACGCCTAAAGGCTAAGTTGCTTCATGCGCAAAGCCAAGGCGGTTATCTCTCTTTCCCTCTTATTTTTGGTTTAATTTTGAACTTGAGAATATTCTCTTTTGATCCTATGTTTGTGAACGTTGGAGAGTGTTTGTGGCTAAGCGTGTTAGTCAAAAGGTGGCGATGTGTTCTCTTTGTAAAGGGGACACGTCAAAAGGACGATGTGCGGATCAAGATGAATCCGCGTGTCCTTAAGCTCCTATCTAGACCTAGCTATTTAAACTCTCTTTAAGCCCTTGTTCCTCCTTAGACTTGTATGAAAATAAAACTTTTCCTCAAGAGAGATTCTTGAAACTTGTCTCACTCTTCTCTTTCTTCAATCCGGGATTGAACCTTGAGAAAACCCTAACAAGACACGAACCGGGTTCGCCCTTGTTAGCGACCGTATCAAGAGGAGAGCCAAACCTCTTGTGTCGTCAATCGATCCATCCGTACTTCCCCTCATCTCGTTTCCATCTGTCCTCTTTCATCTTTCTCGAGTCCCCTCGAACCATCTCAAATTATTCCCGCTATCGTTTCCCTCGAAGACGTCCACCCGCTCGTCCCGCATCCGTACTGTCTGATTGAACCGTTCGTGGCTTCCCGGAGTATCTCCCGAATGGCTCGTTTGAATTCCTTCAAACTCCGTTTCCATCGTTTGATTCTCCCCTAGATCCAAAGCCAAGAACCTCGGCCGTGAACAGTTTCACCGATTGAAAGTTGGCCGAGAGCTTAAGCCGCGTCCGTACCGCGAACGTAGACGACCGCGTCCGACGGTCACATCACACCTGGTCGTGTTCCTACTCGGGTGGCGAGTAGAGTCCAAATTCCACAAACCCAAGCCCACTCTCAGCGAAGCCCAAGTGACTAACCCTCTTCTATTTAAAGGGACTAGAACCCTTCTCCCTCAGCAGCACAAATCGATAAGTCTCTCAACCCTACAAGCTTTTTGCCTTCCTACTTTCTATTTTTCTCTCAAGGGAATCGAGGCTCTTTAATCTCTTGGAAAGTAACCCTATTAATCTCTAAGTTTAGCTTCTTCTCTTTTCAAGGATTCAACAATGGCTCCGAAGATGAAGACTTACCAAAAGAAGGGGAGCAGATCGACCTCCACCGCTGCTATAACCGCAGGTGATACCGTCAAACCTTGCGAATCACAGGGAAGAAGATACGTTCCGCATTCCCAACCGTTGGATGGACGTTTCGCATCTCCAACCCGATGCTCAACCCGATCCGTCACCAGATCTGGTGCTCGAGCAACCGATCGTGCAGACCCCCGAGTTCGCTCACCAAGCCTGGTGGCGAGTGCTGTTCGCCGATCTCCTCGACGTAGGGACTTGTCTACGTCAGAGAGAACCGTTACCGATCCTATGGAGGTCGATTCTGATGCTGATGGAGGATAACCGGAGGAAATCCAAACATCACGATTGAGGGGCAGAGCTGCGGTTGCGAGGGGGAAGATACCAGCTTCTGAAAAGGCTGAGAGGGCAGCTGAAGAAGAAGATCAAGACATGGAGGAGGAGAGCTGTGATCGAGAGGAGGAGCAGAGAGAACGCACACGCCTTGTTTCGCCGAGGCTGAAGCAGAAAGAGGTGGAGACTCCGACCAAGCTCTTCAAGGTCCTCCGCAAGATGAACTTCGTTGGTACCCGCTACCCTCACCAAGAAACGATGAAGCAGTTGGGCATCGCTAGAGATGTCGAGTTCCTGTTTGACATGTGCCACCTGGGCCAGATTATGCAAGCCAACCTCGAGGCTTATGATGAGGAGACGGTTCACTTCCTATCCATGCTGCGGTTACACTATTTTAAAGATCACCCGACCCTACTACCCGATGGGGGGGATCAGGTTCATTACTTTCTCCGTGCGTAACAAGGAGTACCGGCTTACCTTCAAGGAGATGGAGAAGCTGTATGCATTCAAGGCTGGGAGTGGAGAGAACATGGAGGTGAGCAAGGAGGAGATGAAGTCCCTATGGCTGACAATAGGCGACAAGCTCCCTTACAAGTCTACAAGCTCCAAGTCTGCTCAAATAAGGAGCCCTGTTTTGAGGTATTTTCACAAGTCCCTAGCTTGCACCCTTTTTACTAGAAAGGAGACTGGGAATATGAATGACCATGAGCTCCAGCTGTTAGACATTGCCTTGTGTGGAGTGTTAGACAATGCTAGGGATAGTACACTGCTAGTTGGAGATACTGCGGACACTAGTATGGTCTTTGTGCTGCTCAATCACTTCCTTTAACTAAAGTCATGGGCAATGAAAACTGAGAGAAGAGAGGGGGATGGAGAGATCTCCATAGGAGCATTGGTCACACCAAGTTTGGTGGCCTGTGATGTGCCTTTAAAGGGAGTGGTGCATGACCCGAGATTGCTAGACATCGAGTATCTGACACTGGCCAGATTATTGGCCTATGAGAGGCCAAATGACATGTTGCTCTTCAAGTTTGTCCATCCAGCTGCTAGAGCCACCCAGATGATCCTGCCCAACGTCGTGTGCACCAAAATCCGGCTAGGGGATAACATAGACTTCACACCACCTTTGGAGGAGCTGTACGACCTGGAGGGAGAGTCCAAGGAAAAAGAGAAGGAACCGACTGGGCAAGGACAGGGAGACAGCTCGGAAGACTATGATTTTGAGGAGTATGTTTGCTCTCAAAAGCAACCTGTTGGGGTGAGGGAAGCTCACAAGAGGATCATATGGCTGAAGAGGATGAACAAGTACCTGGCTAGGAAAGTGAGGGACCTTACCGGCTCAGTGAAGGTGATGGGACGTCAGATAAGGGAGCTGCAAGACAAGGCAAGCTGTTCCTCAGCTTCCACTTCGGCTTATGCACCCACATGGATGGGGAGGAGCGGACCACTAGGAGGAATTCGAGGACTAGCACCTCCAGAGCCTCACAGAGAATCATCCTACGAGCCCCAAGCAGAGGAGGATGCCACCAAACCCGACAGATAGCGGAGAAGCCACTCAGACGCCTATCCGACGCCTAACCCGATGGGGTACACGATGCCTTATCCGATGGCCCCATCGAGCACACATGTGGATGAACACTCAGGTCCATTCCCTCCGACGTATCAGATGCTTTATCCGATGCCATATTCGATGCACCCTGCGAGCGGCTATACGGGTGATCATTCCGGACCTCTCCCACCATACCCATCGTACTACCCGATGCCTTACCCGATGAGCTACGCGATGCCATACCCGATCAACCCCTCGGATGTTGGTCCGAGCAAGTCGTCAATGCACATAACCGAGCTCTCTGATGAGCGAATCCTGGTGCCTGCTGAAGCCGGTGACGAGCATGGAGGCTGCTACAACCTCCTTCTTCACCAACCCATGAGGTACCACTTTCATCCAAACTTTGTAAATAACATTGCATTTAGTGTTATTTCTTTTTGTGTGATTCTTGGATTCTTTTGCAGACTTTTATTTACACAAAGACTGTATAATTTAAGTTTGGGGGAGGGTCCTAGAATGTATATAACATTGTGTTTTATTTTCTTATTTTCTTATTTCAAAATTTTGCATGCTAGTTTTATTCATTTGAGTCTGCATCTATTTGCATTGAAAAAAACCCAAAAAAATTGAAAAATCAAAAAAAAAAAAAAAAAAGAGTGTTCATGTAGTTGCATTTACATATTAGGATTGAGTCTAGTTTGCTTCATATAGGATTGTTGTATATGCATCTTAGGGGACAATGAGTAAAACCACCTTGTTTAAAGTCAAACCTTAGGATTAAAGTTATAGCCCTTAATCACAGTTCATTGTTGCTAGATCAATCTTTGGAAAAAAATGAAAAATCTTTGTTTAAAACCTTGTGTCTTTTGAATGCTTCCTCCACTTGTTTGAACATTGAATCATCTCTATATTATTGGAATTGACTTGAACTTAAATTGTCTTGCTTATGGAATTTGAATATCTGCTCATGGTAATTCTAAACTCGGATTAGCACTCTATTTTTGCCAATCTTTTTGTTTAACCCGATTTGTTTTTCCCTACCCATGAACCCAAACCTTTCTTTCAAACCTTGTTGTGAATTGTTGAGTAAGGCCTTTTCATTGTGCTATAGGTTGTGAAACCTTGAGAGTATTGAGAACGACAAAGAACTGGCTCTTGATTTAGCTAAGTTAGAATCATTTGGACTAGCTAATAGAATCGGTTTTGAAAGATAGGTGGTTAGCATGTTTATTTGGGATTGGGTTGAGATTAAAAAAAAAAAAAAAAGTCCCTAAGGTTCAAATCAAGTAGCTCTAAGTCTCTTAGTAAAAAAAAAAGAGAAAAATATCTTGCTATAGTCTCCTAGAAAAAGAAAAAAAATATATATATATAGAAATATTATTAGGAATTTAGCAAAGAAAGAAAAAGAAAAAAAAAAGAGAGAGAGCTAGATGTTTAAAGTTTAGACCTTAGAGATTATAAAAAAAAAAAGAAGAGTTAAAATCAAGGTTGTGGGTAGTTTTATTCTAGGGAGTTTGATAAAAAAAAAAGAGATGAATGAGAAAAGGGTAGATTATGAAGAGTTAAGCTTTGTATGCCCTAATTGTTCTCAATCTTAGATAGTTTTCACAACTGTCTAGCATTCCTTCTTTTGAGAGAAAACCACCCAAAGATATCGTTTGAAACCACCTTACCAAAAAAAGTCTTACCCTTGAAACCGATTGAGCTTGATTCACCTTCCATTTGCAAGAATTCGCCAAATGCTTGGTCATGTTTGTATTGCCTGCTTGGTCATGTTTCTCCAACGAGAGTTGGGTAGGGAAGTCATCAAGGTTGATTGTTTCTATCACGAGAGTGTTTTAACAAGATTTTAGAGATTCATTGTCAAAGGAATATTTGCTTGAGGCATGTAGGACATCCATACTGGTCAGGAACACTTAGGAGTCGATTACCCCATCCTTAGGAGCTTTCGCATCTTGATTGTTTATATTTTTATACATCACTCGACCCTATACCCGAACTGGTACTCGATCACCAGCTTCATGTACACCCTCGAGTTGTTCATACTTTCTTTGTTTACTTGATCACCCCACCCGATCCTGTACTCGAATGCTTGCATCGAGTGCTTAGGTCGTGTGGTTCTTGTTTATTTGATTTCTTTTATTTATTTTAGGATTATTAGATCAAAACCATTTCTTGCTTGGCTTGACTTGCATAGTTCTGATCATATCTCATCTGCTAGCATAACAACTATTTGGATTGATAACCCTTTGTACTACAACTGCATAGCGAATTGATACCCTGGGTGAAAATCCTGTTATCACTCCTACAGTGAAAACATAATCTGATGTGACCTTCTTCTATCAAGATCTCATGCATAATCAGAATCGTTGTAACCCTGAGCATCAAACTCCTTTGACTTAGTGTAAACCACTGTTAAATCCTTAGTACCCTTTAGATACCTTAGCAACCATTTTACAGCTGTCCAATGAAACTTCCCTAGTCTACTCATAAACCGACTCAGTAATCCAACTGCCTGAGCCACATCAAACATGGTTCTCACCATAGCATACGTATTACTACCAATTGCACTAGAGTAAGGAACCTTACTTTACTTGTATCAACGCACTCATCGTCATTCTGAACTAATGGCAACTTGAAGTGTGCAGCTAATTGTAATGCCCCAACCACCACCTCTTAGTGGGCCCTATGTCCAATCCCAGTCCATGGGCCCACCTTTCTTAATGGGCCTCACGTCCTCTCACTAAGCCTGTGAGCCCATTAATATCCGACGGCCGGTTTGCTACGTCCAAGAGATTTTAAAGACTTGTTACCGTCCCTACAAACCACCACATGATCTTTCCCTATGTTTTGTCCTCACTCGCACAGTTCTGACAGTCACTTCGCGGAAGGTCACCTATCATGAGACTACTCCAGCATAAGCACGCTTAACTGTGGAGTTTTCTCAGGACCCTTGACAAAAAAGATAAGTGCACTTTGGTGACATAGGTGGCCAAATCAATTCTTTTAAACCTCTCCGCAAGTATCTGAAACCGGGGTGTCACAATTAACCGCCACTAACAGATCGCAACGTCCTTGTTGCGCACCAAGACCGTCACCCCCGACAGTGTGAGCCCACTCGACTCCACACTTGTCTAGGTTCGGCTCTGATACCAATTCTAACGCCCCGACCGCCACCTCTTATTGGGCCCTATGTCCAATCCCAGTCCATGGGCCCACATTCCTTAAATGGGCCTCACGTCCTCTCACTAAGCCCGTGAGCCCATCAATATCCGACGCCCGGTTTGCTACGTCCGGGAGATTTTAAAGACTTATTACCGTCCCTACAAACCACCACATGATCTTTCTCTGTGTTTTGTCCTCACTCGCACAGTTCCAACAGTCACTTCCCGGAAGGTCACCCATCCTGAGACTACTCCAGCATAAGCACGCTTAACTGTGGAGTTCTCTCATGACCTTTGACCGAAAAGATAAGTGCACTTTGGTGACATAGGTGGCCAAATCAATTCTTTTAAACCTCTCTGCAAGCCTCTGAAACCGGGGTGTCACACTAATGGTGTATTCACTGCTTCAGCTTCGAACATATTAAACCTGTGGAGAACCTTCTCTATATACTTTGACTGAGATAACTGCAGTGTACCCTTTGCTATATCCGTGATTATGTCAATTCCCAAAATACTGCTACCTGGTCCCATATATTTCATTTCGAACCTTTGGCTAAAGACCTCCTTGAGCTTCTTAATTTCTGCCATGTCCTTAGCTGCTAGCAACATATCATCGACATATATCAGAAGATAAACATATTCTTCTTTACATACTTCTTTAATGTAGACACATGAGTCATGCCCACTCCTTGTAAAATTATGCTCCGAAATAAATTCATTGAACTTCTTGTTCCACTGTCGTGGTGACTGTTTCAAACCATACAATGACTTCTTAAGAAGACACACTTGATCTTTACTTTCATTAACCTCATAACCCTCAGGCTGTTCCATGTACAACGATTTGTTCAAATCACCATGTAAAAAAGCCGCCTTGACATCCATTTGCTCCAACTCTAAATCACTCAAAAAAACAACTGACGTCAAGATCCTTATGGAAATATGCTTAACCACAGGAGCAAACACTTCATCATAATCGATCCCCTTCTTTTGAGAGAATCCTCTTGCTACCAGACGCGCCTTGTACCTTTCTGGTTCTACTCATGGAATCCCAGACTTCTTCTTATAAACCCATCTACAGCTGATCACCTTCTGATCCTTGGGACGATAAACTGTATCCCACGTATGATTCTTCTTCAGAGAATCCATTTCATCATTTATTCCTGAGTTTCATCTAACCCAGTCTTGACTTTCTCTTGCCTCATGATAACACTGTGGTTCTTCACATTCAACTTCCTCATCTGCCATGAGAGCAAATGCAAACTGAGAATAATCAGAAAATTTGGTCGGAGGTTTTATCTCCATTCTAACTCGATCTCTTGCCAGTTGGTAACTTCTCAGGTTACTCCCATTTACAGGTGAAGCCTCTTCTGGTTCAAAGTATTATGAGTCAGAATCACTTGAATCCACCTTCGTTAGAACTTTCTCCAGCCTGTATAGCACATTTTCCCAGCTCATACAAAACCTTTTCCACCCTAACAAATTCTTCTGCATCCAAATGCTGCTTGGATTGGAGATCTTTGTACACCACTTCTTCATTAAAGACAACATTCCTACTAATCACTTCATTTAGTAACCATATCTTGAATCCTTTTGTTTCTTGAGGATAACCTAAGAACACACCCTTCAATGCTCTGGGTTTTATCTTACCCTGATCCTGATGAACATAGGCTACAAAGCCAAACCTACGCATATGCTTGTAACCAGGTCTCTTGTTCAACCAAAGCTCTTCAGGAACATTATGATCCACCGCTGAAGCTGGTGACCTATTTATCATATGCGCTGCAGTAGCAGCTGCTTTAGCCCATAACTTCTTTTCTAAGCCAGATTCATTCAACAAACACCTAACTTTCTCCATGAGTGTTTTGTTCATCCTTTCGGCTACACCATTCTACTGAGGCGTGTAAATGCAGCTTCTATGTCGTTCAATACCTTGATCCTTACAATACTTATCAAACTTAACATTGCAAAAATCCAAACCATTATCTGTCCTCAAAATTTTAATCTTCTTGTCAACCTGGTTCTCGACTTGTTCCTTCCATTCACAGAACTTCTGAAACGTCTCATCCTTCGTCTTGAGAAACATGATCCAGACCTTGCGTGTCTTATCATCAATGACTGATAAGAAGTACTACTTACCCGACAAAGATGGTGTCACATTCGGTGATCTCCACAGATTAGCATGTAAGTATCCCAAAACGTCTTCAGTGTTGTGCTTTCCCACATTGAAACTATGTTTCTTTGACTTTCCCATTACACAATGCTCGCAGAAAGCTAGTTCCGGGACAATATGTTGTTTCCAAACTACAGCTTTAAGCTCAATATTACCTAATGGAGGCTGAATTATTTGATATGTTATGTGTGTCGACAACCTGTAAGCAGACTTCATTTTATGTATTCCATTCTTTGTATAGTGCCAACCCAAGAAATCTCCCTCTGCACCACTACTAATTTTCAGATTCAATATTGTAGCCATATCATCTTCATGAATTATTTTCTTGACTAAATCTTCGTTCCAAACAGACTTATCTTCATTTAGTAGTTGTTCTCTCTGCGTAAGTTCTACATTAAGCGTTTTAGATTATGGAGTCCTGGGAGGGTGCAATGGTAACCATGGATCTACCTATACGTTTTTTATAGTACCCTCCCCAATCACAAAACAGAGTCTTTTTATAAAGAAATCCCTACCATGCAATATAGATTTCCAAGTATACGAAGACTTGGCTTTGTCAGTAGCATTCAGTATATTTGTGTCCCCAAAGTATCTAGCTTTTAAAACCCTTGCTACTAGACTATGAGGGTTTTGCAGGAGCCTCCTAGTATGTTTACTTAGAAGGGCTGTATTCAAATGTTTTAGATCCCCGAAACCTGTTCCACGTTCTTTCTTAGGTAAGCTCATTTTGTTCCACGCAAACAAATGCATTCATTTTGTTTTCATCATCTGATCCCCACCAATATCTAGCTAAGATTCCATTTATATCTTCACATATATCTTTTGGCAATCTAAACAGGTTTATAAAATATATTAGCATATCAATGTCATTAGATTTCATAAGTACCTCCTTTCCTACAGGAGAGAGGAACCGTTTATTCCAACTATGATTGTTATTTCTGACCTTCTCCACTATAAACTGAAACATTTCAGCTTTCTTTTTGTTAAACTATTCTGGCAGCCCTAGATGCATACCCCCACCATCATTGTAAATACCTATCTTGTTGAGTATCCTTCTTTTTATATCATGACGAACTCTACTCCCAAATGTAATGGATGACTTAAGAAGGTTAATGGCTTTTCTAGAGGCTTGTTCATACTTGGTGAAAATATTCTTCAACACACTGTAAAACTTTTCATTGGCTAGAGTAAAGAACAAAGAGTCATCCAAAAAAAGCAGATGAGTAATTGCAGGTCCACCATTGCTTATTTTGATTCCTTGTAGTTTCCATGAGTCGGTAGCCTGATTAACCATTTGAGAGAGAACTTTGGCACATGATATAAATATATATGATGATAATGGATCTCCTTGCCTTATACCTCTTTCTGGCTGAATCATACTATGAGGAGTTCCATTAATCAATATTGGGTATCTGACAGAAGAGACACATGCCATAATCCATCAAATCCATTTCTAATCAAAACCCATACATCTTATAATCTCTTCTAAAAAATTCCACTCAAGATGGTCATAAGCTTTTCTGATATTTGTTTTGACTGTAATATAAGACTTTGATTGGCGTTTGCGTACCTTTAAAGCATGATGAACTTCATGCGCCAATATAATATTATCAGTGATCATCCTCCTCGGAATAAAGGCCGCTTAATTATCTGAGACGACTTGGTTAAGATGTGACTTCATTCTATTTACCAAAATATTTGAGATGATCTTATACCTCATATTACATATAGCAATAGGGCAAAAATCAGCCATGGTGATCTTTGGTAGTAAGAAGATATTGGTATAATTGTGTAGGCAGTTCATGTTCTCCTCATGGAAAAAAAACTTTCATTGATGACATCCTTGATGTCACTCCAAAATTGATGGTAAAAAAATCCTTGAAAAACCATCTGGTCCTAGGGCAGGAATACAAAACACTGTATTTCTGATTTCTTTTTCAGATACCTCTCTTGTAAGGTCAATATTCATTTCTGAAGTAACTATCCTCTGAACGTTCTGAAAGAAATCTCAAAGATCCACCTCTGAAGAAGCTTAGGATATAGATTTTTGTAATTTGATGATTTTACATGTGTTTTTGAATAAAGAAAAATATGACTGGAAAACACCATGCCGAGCAGAATTCTTCATTGAGACTCGCAAGAAATCTGATTTAAATTTTGTAACTGAGGAGACTAAAAGGTGTGCGGTTAATTATTTTTTAATAATATACTTTATTAGTGTATTGAGAAACATATATGGTTAGCTAGCTCTGTAGTTACCTATATTATGAATTAAATGTGAGATTGTATTTTGTATGGATTTACTTGTTGTTTGATTGTACATGTTCTTGATATATTAATTGTATTTACTAGGATGAGCTAATAATTTTGTTGACCTAAAATCCATCAATGCAAGACACAAGCAACATGCCAGCTAGTTTGGATGATGAACATTCTCGAGTGTTTGGTCCAGAGCATTATGGTAGAGTACGATATGTTGGTTGTGAACCTACGCCCTCAAAGTTTTTCAAACGCTCTACTGCAGAAAGAAGTGACGCTGAGAATGCTGAAGTTGTTCAAATGAGAACAAAGATGGCATCATTAGAGAATAATGTTAAAAATCTGACAGAAATCTTACAACAGCTGCTAAGTACAACAACTAGCGATCAGATAAATATTATGATATTTCTTTGCCTTACAGATTATGTGGTACTAATACTTTGTAGTTGTTTGAACTCTAATGTCTTTATTAATATTTTAGGCATCTATATGGGCAGCTTATTCGAATATACTAAACTCGTCATCTTCTCAAGTAAATATAACTTTCTAAGTTTTAAATTTATCTAGAACTCATGTTTATAGATGAATAATATATTGGTTTTTTTGTGATATACGTTTCTTTTTAGGGATGAAGTCAATGAAAACCAGAGTAACAACGGTCTGAATAGTAATGGTCTGAACGTCAATGGTTCTGAACATCAATGACCCCCAACGTCAATCATCTCAATGGAAATAGTTGAATGTTAACGGCCAAAACTTCAACGGTCCAAACATCAATGGTCCAAACATCAATGGACTCGAACGTCAATCGTCTAAATGGTAACAGTTGAATGTTAACGGCCGAAACGTCAATTTTCTGAACATCAATGGTCCTGAACGTCAATCGTATGAATGACAACAGTTGAATGTTAACGGCCGAAACGTCAATTTTCTGAACATCAATGGTCCTGAACGTCAATCGTATGAATGACAACAGTTGAATGTTAACGGCCGAAACGTCAATCATCGGAACAACAATGGATTAAAAGGAAATGATCATGGAGATAGTTGATCTATCTTTGTTATAAGCTAGCATATCTTCATCTTTTCTACTTTTATTAGTTCAAATATCTCGTACGATTTCTGTTTTATAAGTGTAGACAATGTGTTTTATTGGATTAATCTTGGAATTTACTACAATATAATGATTTGCAATTCATATACTAATCTGTATCTTATATATATTTTAATTATGTATACAATTTAATTAAAACAAAATTTTAATATCATTTACAAATGATATAAAACATTTCTGGTTGATCTAAAAAAATTGACGCAAGAACAATACATCAATGTCGTTTATACATGTGATCATCACTTAACTGAACGATACAAAAATTAACATTGGTTCATGATAAATGAAATTATTCTTCCAATCACTTATAAAACTGACACTAGTTTTAGTGTCACTTATTTATAATTGATACATTTATTACATCACTTAGAAAAACTGATAAAAATATTCAGTATCAATTACCATAACCAAAACAAATATATATATCAGTTATATTAATTGATATAAAATTTAATTTCATTTTATTCAAGTGACACAATTAAACACCAATTCCATCAATTGATGAGAATAGTTACATCAATTGTTTAAACTAACCCAAAGTATTAGAGTCATCATTGTCAGAGTCATTTAAATAACCAATGTAATTTCGTTTGCATCAATCAAAAACTGATGTAATCAAGTAAAATAAATGATACAATGAACCTCGTTTCTTGTAGTGTATTAAACAATAAAACTAGTGGTTTAAATAATTTAGTTACATAGAAACCTTACAAAATTATATATTTTATAATAAAAAAGTTATATTTTATTTTAGAAATATGATAAAACATCCTATAAATAGGTGAACTTCAAATTCAATCATAAAATTAAATTATATTACATGTCAATATCATTATATTTCATGACCATGATCATCTTTCACTAGTAAAAACGTTGCATATAGTTACGAATAATTGCTACAAATCGATTTATAACAAACATTGGTTACATGAAGTTACAAATTAGCCACAAATTTTTATATAGTTTAATTAGTGGCAAATTTGTGAGTTTCTGTAGAAACAAAATTACAAATAGATACACCTATGATTTGAAGCTAATTTATTACAAACTAGGAGACAAAATTTTTTGTAGCACTTGAATAATCGTAACAAATTGTAGCTTAATATTATTTTAAAAATGGAAAATGTTTATCTACAAGCCGGTTGTAACAAAAATCACCAATTTCTTCGGTTTTAGTTTGTAGCTGTTAATATCTACAAAATAATTGTAGCAATAGAGCGACAAAGTTAACTGTAGCTAATAGTAGTGGACATAGTGACGAACAGTGTTGTGAATAATAGTGGGCATACGATTTTGTTTTTTTTGCGACAGAGTATAGTGGAGAAATTGTAGTGTACTGCCTTATCGTTTAATAGGGCCATCACCATTCATTTCCAACTCGCACCGATCATTTGCAAGTTGGTTTGCTTTATCTATTATATATGTGTTGCTTCACTTCTTCTTAGAAATCACAAATGCATTATCTCTTTAATTTATACTCTCAAACACTTTCTATCTTATATATTCTTTCATTTTATTTCTTTTCCTCCACATAAACTCTCGTTTCCAAATTTTCTAGGTTGAATTTTTCAAATATCAATAATTTTTTTTTTCTGTTCTTGTTGTGATGTCTACTTCAAATAATAATATTGAAGTTGAACGAGGATGGATGTATAGGCGTATGGATCCATATCAGCCGAAAGTATCTGCAGAATATGAAGTTGGGTTAGAGGGATTCTTGAATTTTGCTTCTCAGTGCTTATATGAGGGGGGAAGAATTTGGTGTCCATGCTCACAGTGTAACAATAGGGAGCTTCTTCGTCCGAACATTGTTCACAAACATTTATATACGAAAGATTCAACCCAACTACTATGTTTGGACAGGACATGGAGAAAAGATCCAGCCTCAATACCAATATGAAGCCGGCTATGAAAATTTTGATTACAATACATATCAAACAGTGGAGACGAAATGGAATTCTAATGCCTACATGGGAGACATGTTTGAGTCACAAACAAGGTATTTAATTTTTAATAAGTTAATTATTTTGTCTTTAAAAAAGAGTTTGTATATTATGTTAATAAACAAAACTAATTACATGTTAGATAACTAACAGAAAATGAGGTGTTCAAATTAGATTTTGATTCCTTCCCAATTATTATGCAAATTGTATTTAGTAAAAATAAATGATCATACAAAAAAAATATCTTGAATTTTAGGTAGGTAGGTCTTAAAAATTGAGGATAGGTATGTATCCTTTGGTCTATATATATATATATATATAAGGTAAATGAAATTTAAAAGTTAAAAAATAGTTGTATGTTTATATATATATTTAACAACCAAGTAATAATAGAATTATTTGTTTTATTTATATTAGTGGTGGCCATGTTACCGAAGGTGGTGAACACTCTGGTGAACATGTTGGACATGATAATGCTTGGGAACTATCAATATACTTTCACTACCACAACCCACTAGGTTCGAATCCGCGGTACACCGCAGGTCAAATATTTTAGAATTTTTAGAATTTTGATCTTTTAGGTTTATTACTAAGTAAATTTTAGTTTACTGTTATTTATTATATTTAAAATAAAAAATTCAAATTATTAAGTTTTAAAAGCTATAATTACTAATTTGTACATAATCAGTTTGTTTCATATTATAGAGTGTGGTGTACTAACACCAGATAGTAATACCCGTTATTCATAGTTGACCCGTTTATAAACCTACTTTATTAATGTAATAGTAGATCCATATTTATGTAGTCTATCCGATTTACAAATATATACAGTATAAACAAATGGTCATCATTTATCCGATATATATAGTCACAATATTTTGGAGGTCTCGTGTCTCCACCTACACAAAATCAAAGTACTAACTACATAGTAACTACATAATCAAGGTGCCAAATTTCCAAATTCAAACAATCGAATTAATTATTTGGTTAACCTAATTTTGGAAATATACTTTGAATAATTATATTTTAATTAATATTGATTAATCGGTTTAAGGAATATGCTTTAGAGTTTAGATTAATCGATTTAAGAAAATTTATAAACTCATTATTTTTAAAGAAAAATAATATAGCTTAACCCGTAGTATATAGTTTTAGATATTGAGAATAGTTCCAATACTGTATCATAGTCCAATGGTTCAAGGGTTGTTTTTTTATAGTAGTAGAATAGTAGGTGTTGAGTTCGAACACAACTGTCGCACATTTAACTTAAATCTTTGTTTTGTTTTATATATGGTAAAATGACAATATTACCCTCATATTCTTCCTCAATCGATCTCTGTAAAACCGAAATCTGAGTCCTGATTTTCATATGTTCTTCTAATTATCTCTATTTTCCATACAAAATATGTTAGATCCAAAACTTAATTATTGATTTCTATGTTAAGAATAAAGATATGGTTTTTTGTAAAGATTTTGAGTTTTAAAATGTCATGATATATAAATAATAACTCCATCGAACACATCATGACTGATTTAATAATTCAAATTAATGATCTGTTTTATTGTTTACCTACTGAAGAAGAAATTATCCAAAGAGAATCAATGGAGATGATGAAAGAAAGAAAAATTGATAACCGGCTTAAAGATCCAACACAAGCACGCGGATCTACTCTAAACGGGTTAGATTTTTTAATTAAAATTCTTAATCTCAACTTTACCCTTTTTAATTTCAATTAACATTCTCCTTAATGTTCTGTTGAGTGGAAATTGCTGTAAATAAAGCCAACATTTCAGACATTTTTAAAAATGTACTCCCTTTTAATTATAAGAAGATACGACACATTACAACCATCATCATCATCGATATAATACTTAATTAGTAGTATCAAGCTTGAAATAATGACTAGAACATGACCTAACCATATTCAACTTAAACCGTATGACTAATTAATGTCATGAATGAGGTAGTTCACCAGAGAGAACTTGATCTTCAAAGTTTTTAACTTAGTATGGTCCCAAATTAAAAGAATCTAATTCAACAAATTTCATAAACTAGACACAATACAAGTAACCTGTGACACATTCTATTCTAACCTCTCCTTAATTTCTACTTTACATGATATGTAATTAGGCTTTTTCTAAGATGTCGTGAGAGAAAATTTTTATTTTTGTATGTATTAGACCATATGCATCAGCATACCCACATGGCGTCTCACCTAATAAAACATTTAAATTTAAATGGAAATGAAAATAATATGAGAGGAACGTATCTACACACGCGACGTTTTTTCATCAGTCCTTGAAGACACGTGGCGCGGGCTTATTGCTTCGTGGAATAAGGGTGAGGGTGAACCAAAAAAAATTGTTGGGTCGCGATATTTTTCCTCTCCATCTCTCTTTCTTTACGCTCTCTCTCTCTCGAAGGCGATTTGATTCTTCCTGGTGATTTCTCTGAAAATTGGGTGAAGCAAAGGCTAATCTGCCGTCAATCGGTTGCAATAGGAAGAGGTTTGTGTTCTTCCCTGGTTTCCTTCGTTTCCTTTGATGATTTTCTTTTTTTGATGTATTATCTTTTTCTGTTTAAGGCGATTGTTTATGTGATTCAAAAGTTTTGTTTCTGATATTTGATTCGATTGTTGTCTATCTCTATGTATATGTTCTCTTTGATTTTAATTTCGAATTAGGGTTTCTTAATATGTTTAGGTTTTGGATTTAGGGTTTCGATTTAGGGATTCGTTTTAGTTTTTAGGGGTTTTGCTTTAGGGATTCGATTTAGATTTTAGGGGTTTTGATTTAGGGATTCGATTTAGTTTTTAGGGGTTTTGATTTAGGGATTCGATTTAGTTTCTCCCTGATTTTAGTTTATGATTTAATAAATATCTTAAAATTGTTTCTAATTCTTCGAAATATATTTGGGGATGCAGATTGATTGTTTTATGTCGTATTGCGCTTATTTGTTGTGAAACTTGATTGTTTTATGTTAAACCGAGTTTAACATTGCACTTGTTTGTTTGTTATGAGTTTCCTTAGCCACACGTAAAGGAAGCCTCACATAAAGATAAATCACAGAACAAGTAGCAAACAATCTCCCTGTCAAAGGTAAATAATCGATTCTATTAGCATCAAAAATGTTGTGGTATCATTTTTTGATTTGGTTGAGTAGTTCATATGTTTTGTATCTTTAGATTCGTCAAGTGTATCTTTAGACTAGTTCATATGATTTGGTAGACTAGTTCATATGTTTTGTATCTTTAGATTGGTAGACTAGTTCATATGTTTTGCTACTTATATAAAGCTGCGAGTATATGTAATGTTGCATTTGCATTAATATATGTAACTAAAGCTAGTTATATAAAGCTGCGAGTATATATATTGTTGCATTTGCATTAATATATGTAACTGACAGTATAACTAAGTTTGTGTAGCTAAATGTTTCAAAAATGTAGTTGGTGTACTTGATGTTTGTTGTCATAAATTGTGATTAGACTTAGGTAGTTGAAGCTTTGGTCATAAATTGTGATTAGACAAAGCTTTGGTCATAAAGTAGGTAGTTGAAACCATACTTTCTTGGTTCCTTGTTTCTTCTTTTAAAAACGAAACCATACTTCCCTCTTTTCCTAATCATCTCAAACTCTTTCCTTGTTTCTTCCTTGTTTCTGTTTCTTGTTTCCGTTTCTTGGTTCCTTGTTTCTTCCTTGTTTCTGTCTCTCGTTTCTGTTTCTTGGTTCCTTGTTTTTTCTTTTAAACACGAGACCATACTTCCCTCTTTTCATAATCATCTCAAACTCTTTCCTTGTTTCTTCCTTGTTTCTGTTTCTTGTTTCCGTTTCTTGTTTCTCAAACTCTTTCCTTGTTTCTTCCCTCTATGAGTTATTACAATACATTCAGCCAGTCCAATAGTTATTTAGATCTTCTCAACAGTCAAGGAGAGCCCCTTAACCAAGAAAAATCTTCTTCCGAAATACCTCCATGGAGCTCTCAAGATTCCCCGGATGTACCTCTTTCTCAAGAGGCACCTGCGAGGAAGGAAAGGAAGAAGTGGAATCCGGCTGACGATGAAATTCTGATCAGTGCTTGGCTGAATACTTCGAAGGACCCGATCATTGCTAATCAACAGAAGGGAGGAAGCTTTTGGCAAAGGGTTGAAAAATACTATAGAGAGTCTCCTCATGCGAGAGCCAAGGGTGAACAGGGGCTGAACATAAACTGTAAACAGAGGTGGTTCAAGATCAATGAGTTCACTAACAAATTCTGTGGGGCATATGCAGCTGCAGAGAGACAAAACAGTAGTGGACAGTCTGAGAACGATGTATTGAAGGTCGCTCACGAGATATACTTCGCCGACTATAATACCAAGTTTACAATGGAGCATTGCTGGTGTTTGTTAAGGTTTGAGCAGAAATTCCTTAACCAAAACGCGATCAACACCCCCTCACCTTCATCCAGAACAAAGAGGAAACCAGTTGAATCAGCTTCACAATCCGATGCAACCAATACTGAACAAGACTCGGAGATACGGCCCCAAGGTATCAAGGCTGCCAAGGCGGATAGGAAGAAAGGTCAGGGAAAGGCTCTTGCTGAGTACACGAGCATGTGGGAAGTCAAGAGGGTGGATATGGCTGAAAAGGAGAAGCTACAGAAGCTTGCCATACTAGATACAATTCTTGCCAAAGTGGAGCCACTTAGTGCAGCTGATCAGCTTATAAAGGATAAGATAGTGGCACAATATTTTACAGATTGATGTATTCACTTAAGAAGCAACTTTGTATTTCTAAATGTAGTAGAACAAGTTTGAATTTCTGTTTCAGTATTAAATTATGTGTTCTCTTCGTTATCTATCAATTTATGTGTTCTCTTTGTCAACCTTCGTTGAGTATGAAAATAGAGTTTGTTTCGTGTATGAGTATTATTAGTTTAATGTTATAACTGTTCTTGAATAATGTTATCTGTTAATGTTATACAACTGTTCTTGAATAATGTAACTCTAATATGTCTGTTCTTGGTGCTTTCCAGGTAAAGTATCCGATGGGCCAAGACTACAGCTACTCTCAGCCTGATTCCTCAGATGAGTATGATAGATATTCGCAGGACACTGAGGAGAGGGAAGTAGAAGCTTTGATTCGGATGGATGAGGCTGAGAGTAACTTACTCAACACTCAAGCGACTCTATACCCTCCCCAACCTGAGGTTGAATTCGGATTCCCCAAGGTATGTTACTGTGGTGGTCAGCCTATTCTATCCTCAAACAAGAACAGAAGGTAAGTGGTTTAACATTGCCATATTATTAAGTGATTTCCAATGTATTAACTTGAGGTTGAATTGATTTACGATGTTGTATATGTTAATGCAGGTTCTTCACATGTGGGAATGTTGATGATGGCGATATCCATATCCACAAGTGGTGGGTGCAGCAGTCATGGAGGAGATAAGTGAGATGAACAGACAATGTGAACTGCTGACGGAGAAGGTAGATAGCATCACATTCGCGTGTGACTACGACTCACACATCCGTAATGAAACTGAGCAGAAAATAGCCCAGTTAGAGAAGATAGTGTTTGAGCAAGGGAAGAGCAGAAATAAGTTTAGAAATTGTTTTGAAATGATGGTTTTGGTAATTGTTATTGTCATTGCTTTACTGGTAAGTGTGGTTATGTCTAAATACAACTGGTTCTGAACTTGTAAGCTTGTATGTCTATGATTATGAACTTGTTTCTTTAAGGTCAATGCCTATGAACTTGTAAAGTTTTGTAAACATTGTTACGGGTTTTGGTAATTGACATTGTCACACTCACAAGCAAAATAGTCATTTGTTTGGATGTGTCACGGGCTATTGTTTGACATTGTCATTCATCAATACTCACAAGCAAAATAGTCATTTGTTTGGATGTGTCACGGGCTATTGTTTGACATTGTCATTCATCAATACTCACAAGCAAAATAGTCATTTGTTTGGATGTGTCACATGGTAGTAAATTAAAATCCACACGGGTAACACATACCTTCTCACTTCCTTTGTCTATATATACTTCCTTTGTCGATGATGCAAAACAATATCTTCTCATCTCATTTACTCTTTTTCTATGCTCCATCTTACCTCAATATCAAAACGAGTTCTCGATCTTTTTTCTTGAAAAATGTCATCTTCTTCAAACCATTACCACTACCAAAGAGATGGTGTTGATGATTTTGATGCTTATTTTGATGCTTATTTTGATAATTTTCTCGAAAATTCTAATATCATTCAAGAACCAGTCGAGCAAAAGAAACGGATTTTTATTCAGAGAAACCGAGAGGAAGGCCACAATAATCTTTGGAATGATTATTTCAGTGATACTCCAACATACCCGGCCAATTTATTCCGGCGACGGTTTCGCATGCACAAGCCATTGTTCATGCGTATTGTGCAACGCCTCTCAACCGAAGTCGAGTATTTCCGACAATCCCAGGATGCAGCCGGACGGCCTAGTCTATCACCTATACAAAAATGTACTGCAGCCATTCGTCAATTGGCATATGGTGTTGGGTCCGACTCAGTAGATGAGTATGTACGAATTGGTGCTTCAACGGCTCGGAAATGTTTGCACGAGTTTACCGCCGGAATAATCTTGTTGTTTGGCGATGAATACCTAAGACGTCCCACACAAGACGACCTAGAGAGACTACTCTATCAAAATCAACAACGTGGATTTCCGGGGATGGTTGGGAGCATTGACTGCATGCATTGGGAGTGGAAGAATTGTCCAACAGCTTGGAAAGGTATGTATTCACGATCAACCGGAAAACCTACAATCGTGTTAGAGGCGGTAGCTTCGTATGACCTCTGGATATGGCATGCTTTTTTTGGAGCTCCAGGTACTATGAACGATCTTAATGTTCTGGATCGATCAAATGTTTTTGATGACATTCTTAACGGTAACGCTCCGGAGGTCAACTACTTTGTCAACGGAAGGGAGTACAATTTGGCGTACTATCTCACCGATGGTATTTATCCCAAATGGGCCACATTTATACAATCTATCCGGCTTCCACAAGGTAGGAAAAATTCTCTTTTCTCTAAAAAACAAGAAGCTGTGCGAAAAGATGTTGAGCGTGCCTTTGGAGTCTTGCAAGCTAGATTCGCAGTTATTAAAAATCCATCTCGTTTATGGGATAAATACAAAATAGCAAATGTTATGAGAGCATGCATAATACTCCATAATATGATTGTCGAGGATGAACGAGAAACATACAGTTGGCGAAACATTGTTTTTGAATTTCAGGACGGAGAAGATGTGGATCAAACATATACCGTCGGTGCCGCCAGTTTGGGTTCAAATATGAGCAGTACGATTACTCGTCGAACACATATGCGGGATAAACAAGTTCATGACCAGTTAAAAAAAGATTTGATTGAGCATATTTGGACAAACTTTGGACATCTTCCACATAATGAAGATTAATCACAAAAATTCTATGCAGAGAATAAAATGTTTGTTTTAACTTATGATGTTTGTATGGTTTATGTTTTTATTTTTAATGTTTTAATAGTATGTTATGTTTTTTCCCAAGTTTTTGTAACTTTGTAATTTTCTTATATTTTTAATATTAATGTTATATGTTTTATTTGAATTAAAATTTTAATATGATTTTACTTCTTAATTTACATAATTAATTTTTAAAATAAAAAATAATATTATTTTTTTCAGGGGACCAATTGTGAGGGACACCAATGCTCATACCAAAATTAAGAAACTCTGAAAATAAGAATAAAATATTTGAGGGACAAATTTTTGTCCCAACCAATGCCCATGGTCTTAGTTGGTTCTTTGTTACGTCAAATCATATGCAAAGGGTCTTTCTTAGAGATCTCATTTATTCAAAAAACTATCATATATAATACATTCATAGTTGATAGGTGCCAATCCGCTTGGTCCTTTCGAACCAGTCCTTTCGAACCAGTTCAGAGTTTTAAAAACACAAGATATAAAAATGTTTTAATAGCTAGTTTAAACTACCTCTTTTCTAATATTTATTTTTGCTTTTATATGGAAGAGTGCTATTGAGTCCCAAAACGATAAAGAGAACACCAAGAGATAACACCAAAGCAACAACAAGAATTATCTAAAACAACTAAAACCCAAAACACAAAACACCAAGTCACCCATGCTCCTCCACCGCCAATTCCTTGTATCATGGATTAGGCCTCCTAACTCGTACGGGCCACTTGTCACAGTTGATCCCATCAATACCCTCTCCTTTAACACTAGTCTTGTCCTCACTCTCTCAGGTGGCATCTTCATTAGCGAGACCCTTCCGTTTAATCAACATCTTGGCATGTGACTTACCCCAAAGTTGTACTTGTCGACAACGAAGCGCTCTCTCTGATTGTAAGTGTAAGTAGCCATTCTCCCGTCGTGGCGGTAGCTCTTCTTGCATCGATACCGTCGTGCCAACGTGCAGATTCAAAAGAGAAACGTGAAAAAGATGGTGAATGTGCGACCAAGGTGGAAACTTGAGCCAGTACGCCACAACTCCAACTTGCTCTTCAACCTGAAACAGATCAAATTATGTGCGAGCTTTTGAGATGTGCGGCGAAAGATAGAACGCTGTCGGTAAGGTTGGAAATGGAGGTAGACCCAACTACTGCACTCTAATTGAATTCCCTCTGCTTGGCATCCACTAGCTGCTTGGACCTATTGTTAGCCTTATGGAGTTGGTGTTTCAGCTCCACCAATAACTCATCACGAGACGCATGCTGCTCATCGACTCTCGCAAGAGTCTATGAATCCACTTCATATGATGAAATTATCGGCGGGGCGCGACCATATAAAGCTTGGAACAGAGTCGAGGAGTGATAGGTTGTGTTATACCAAAATTCAGCCTACGGTAAAAGACAGCTCCATTGTATAGGTCGGTACTGAACAAAGCACCGCAAGATCTGTTCAATGCAACAGTTTATGACCTCAGTTTGTCCATCCAACTGAGGGTGATATATCAACATGAATAGCTTCATTACGGCCAACTTCCAATGTTACTGCGAAAACAAGGTCACAAATATGAGGTCTCGGTTTTGGATTATTGACTGTGGCATGCCATGCAACTTCACCACTACTTCCACAAACTTTTCAGCTAGCGTCTTAGCCGTTTATGGATGTGATAGTGGAATTAGGTGAGCTGACTTGGTCAGCCTGTCGACAACCACCATAATAGCCGTATGAACATTCAAACGTGGCAGCCCATCAACAAAGTCCATTGATGAATCCTCCCACACCTTTTCCTTAATTGGTACTGGAGTAATCCCGCCGGAGCGAGACTTGGCTCGCTGACATACTTCACACTTTGCCACATATTACTTCACAACGCGGTGCAAAGTTGGCCAGTAAAACTGTCGAGCGATGCGTTTGCAAGTTTGCAATACCCCATAATGGTCACTCAGAGGTGTGTCATGATGCTCACGAAGGATTTGTAGCACCAACAGAGAATTAGGAAAAATCAACACCATGTTTTTGTAGCATAACAATCCGTCCCGCCAAGAGTATGATTTGCCAGGTCTCAAACTTGCCAAGCGCCCCACCCATTGCATATACTCGTCTGTATTAGCTAACTCACGTATGTCATCTGACAAAGAAGTGTGATGTACAAAGACAATATTTAGTACTAGACTTTCAGATTACTCGTGATAGCGCATCAACCGCCACATTTGATTTCCCCGGTTTATATGTGATCTCATAGTCATAACCGACCAAGTTAGCCATCAACTTCTGCTGCTCTGGTGACAATATTTGCTGCTCTAAGATGTACGCAGGTTACGCTAGTACGTTTGTATGTAGAAACGACGCCCAATCAAGTAAGACTGCCACATGCATATAGCAACCACGATAGTGAGAATTTCACGAGCATACATTGACCGAGACTTCTTTGTGATTCCTAACGACATACTCATACAAGCAATTGGCTGCTCCTCTTGCGCCAATACTGCCCCAATACCATCACTCGACACGTGTGTTTAAATAACAAAGGACTTGGAAAGATCCAGTAAGGCCAATGTCGGTGTCGTCACTACAAGAAAACAGGTGATTTACGACTACGTTTGGCGACTAAAAGCGTAGTCGCCAAATTAAGCGACTATTTGCCTACTATCTTACGACTATTTTACAACTGCGTAACATTAGTCGTAACTTAGACGTTATTTGCCGACCAAATACAATAGTCGGTATTGTAGTCATTGAATGACGACCATTATACGACTAAGTGGGAAGAACTTAATTTTGTTGTATCAAAGCAGCTAATTTGGCGACTACGTAGCAACTATTTCTAATAGTCGGTAATTTGGCTACTAAGTAGTGACTAATATTTTGGCATTCTTCACATATATAGAAACTATACATACATGCATCATGTTGTGGCATTCTCATATTAATCTCATTTTCAAAGGCACAAACAAAATATATGTAAGTAATATCAATTTTTTTATGCTTGCTTTACCATATCTATACTTATTATTAATTATTAATTGTTAATTGTTTTAGACTTGAGCTTTTGTTTTCCATTAGTACATTTGTGAATTGGTTGCAAAGTGAAAAATTACCTATGAAAGGTGAAGCTCAAGAAAATGTATATGAATCAGTAGGTCTGATCTTTTAAAATTAGTATCTTCATTTATGCTAAGTCATAAAATGTAATTTTAATTTAAAAATAGAAAATGTAATTTTTGTTATAGTAAGTATATATGTAAATAATGTTTGTAAATTTAAAGTGATCAATATATTATTAGTGTATATATAAGTAGCAGATTTCAAATAATATGTAAACTAAACTAAATTATATGTTTCTCTAAAATTAAATATGGCTACAGATTCGCGACTAATAAGTGACTAACTACATAATATTGGGTTTAAACATGTTTATTACGTGTTGGACCAGGTTTTGGACTACAGGCGAAGCCCAATTTGTTAAAATAAAATCACATACCAACTCATAAGCGACTAATAAGCGACTAATTTTAAAACATTTAGGGACTAAACAAGCCCGGGAATCCATTTACGCGGTCCAGCCCATAAACAAACGACCTAACCCTAATGCTCAAACCCTAATCTCTCATTTCTGATTTCTCACCGTTCTTCGCCGTTTCTCACAATCTCTCATCTCTCAATCTCTCATCGACGCAATCGCCGATCTCTCAGTCTTCTACGATGAAGGTTAAGAAGTCTGGACGAAAGAGGAATGTCCCCAACGCTGCTCTCAGACCCGGTGGCTCGAACCCTAGGTCGAAGGTTCAAAAAGTCAATCCTCTACCGCCGCAGTACAACTTCACGCCGGCGGCTCACAATCCAATGCCTCAGACGCCTCAAGAACAAGTCTGCGTTTCCCCCCAACTATCGACGTCAGCCGGACCGCAGGTGAGAAACTATCCACCGCCACAGATCCTGTTTGAGAATTCCGTGAATCGAAGCCGAGAAGACCAACCGGCTAGGTCATTACCAGAAGTCCAAAATAATCCACCGGTTCAATCGAATCCTTTGCATGCTTCTGGGAGATCTCCAGGTCAGAACTCTCACGCTCATAGCCAAAGCCATCCGTCTTCTCAAGGTAACAACCAAAGCCATCCGTCCTCTCAAGGTAACAACTTCGAGGAGCCAGATCCAGTATTGCCGGAACTCCGGGAGGACACGTTGAGGGCTCTTAACGCCATACTTATGGTGCCGGACCGCGACAAATTTACCACCGTGCTCTCTCCGGAACCGAAGCCTAACACGACTTGGTGAGTAAACATGTTTTAATTCTGTGTTGTCATACATGTGTTAGGGTGATATGTGATAGTTTTGTGAACTTGTCTGACTTGATTCTTATGTTTTGAGGTTTACTCGTGATGCAAAATCAGCACTGGTTCGGAAGATTACTAGAGTTTTTACAAACAAATTTGATGGTCCATTCTACAATTGGTCATGTGTGCCTCCGGATAGACGAGAAAGATACTTCCTTGAGTTTGCGGTATAGTTTTATGTTCTGAGTTTCATTCATAGATAGGTTTTGATTAAGTTGTTGTTCACTAATGTAATTTTATTTTCCTTTTTTCATAGAAAACACACACTTGGGATCCTTTAATAACAGGAACAGTGCAACAGTATTTCTATGACATATGCCAACGACGGATGAAAAACATGGTTAGCGACGTTAGGACTAGTCGAGTGCAACCTAAATGGATCGAGGGTGACCTGTGGAAAGTAATGGTTGCTCAGTGGGAGACTGAAGAAGCACAAGAAAGGAGTCGAATCTATTCCAAAGCTCGCATGTCAGACCGTAATGGTCTCGGTCCTCACATGCACTTATCTGGGCCAACATCTTATCAACAAGTCAAACAAGGCTTGGTGAGTAACTTTGTTTTTTTTCTTACACCTTTGCAACTTAAACTTATATCTTAACCCTTTTCTTTGTTTTTGTAACATTCCAGGAAGAAAAACTTGGGAGACCAGTGAGTCTCGGTGAGGTTTTCAAAGAAACTCATACAAAGCCAGATGGTACATATGTGGATCGCAAGGCTGAGAAGATCTTTACAACTTATGAGAAAAACTTACAAGCTAAGCTATCTGAGATTGAGTCAAATCCTTCACAAGTTCATGAGCTCACAGCAGAAGATTATACTGCCATCTTTCTTCAGGTAAAGTTACATTTCTCACAATCTATATTTAAAGAATCTTTAACTTTCATATTCTCTATTTACAGTTTCACCTTTTTTTTTTCTCAGTCCACCGAGAAGGATTCACCAGGTAATATTTTTGGGCTCGGTAGCCTCAAGGATCATCTTCAGGGTCTTCTCAATGGCAGCAGCTATCATCAACAAGGACAGTCATCATCGTTTGTAGCATTGCAAGAGCAAATGAAGGAAGCTCAAAGGATCATTGAAGAACAAGTTGCTTATGCGACAAAACGTGATGCTGAGTTTGCTGCTCGTGAAGCAGAACATTCCAAAGTTGTGGCTGAGCAACAGAAGAAGATAGATCGCTTGGAAAAGTTCATGCAGAAACTTGATCCGGCCTTTCTCGAGTTCCATGAGTCTGAATCAAGTGATGCACCCATCGACCCTCCTACATAAAGTGCATCTCCTCCTTAGGTTAATTCTTAGGCTACTTATCTCTCTCTATTTCTTACTCTAATGAACTTGACAATTTGGGATGATGTGTTCTTCCTTATCACTTAAGAGAATCATAGTGTTAGGTTCTCTCTTTTGGTTGTGACAAAAATATGGTTCTCTCTTTTTGTAATGGCTTTTGTGGTGTACTAATTACAATTATGGTTAACTTTTGGTAATTAAAAATGCAAATTTTAAGGCTTTCTTTGATTATAAATTTGAGTTATAAGCAAAACAAAAAAAAAAGATTCTGGTTTTTAATCCCTATAGTCTTCAAATAGTCATTAAATCTAGATTAACATAGTCGCAACACAGTCGTCAAATAGTCGTCTCGTAGTAGCCAAGTAGTCGCTACATTTGACGACTATATCACAACTATTCTCAAACTAATCTCCTTCACATCGCATTAATCGTTAAACTGTCAGCAAATAGTCGTAAATGTTTACTGACTACTTTACGACTATCTGTACACAACGACTGTTCACATTTTAATTAATCGTAACTTAGTCACAAAACAGTCGTAAACGTTTACGACTACATTACGACTACTTTTACGACTACGTGGATTAGTCGTAACGTAGTCGCTATTTACCGACTAAATTACGACTGAATTTCCTACCGACTAACGTTTTACGACAACAGTGTTTAGTCGTAAAATAGTCGTAATTTATGAAATAGCGACTACGAAACGACTACAAATGCAGTCGTAAATGGCCTGTTTTCTTGTAGTGCGTAGTCATTGCAAACATAGTTGTACCTAATTAGTTGTGGTAAGGTTATAGACAAAAACATGCTATGATTACAATCAGATCAAGATATAGTAAACTACACATCTCGAAATCAATTTATGAAGTTTACAATCACGTAACGAATTGCAAACATTGATAAATGCATCTAGTTCTAACTTCTTAAGAAGCCAATTCAGCCTACCCCAACCAAAGCAACATCGCATTTACCAAGAGAAAACTTCTTCATAGCTTGGAACCGGTGTTCTTCCATTATCACTCTTGATCAACTTATCTACCTCTCCAAATACCGTCGATGCTGCTTCACCTAGCCTCTTCTATGCTATTTGAATTAATAAGTCTTGTATAAACACTCCTATTGCATCCCTAACTCTTATGATTAGTTATATGCATTGCTTTGTGACAGATTTTGACCCTAGAAACACTAACAAAATTGTTTACTGCTTCCAAGCAATGTTTTGTTGGTTTTAGCAAGTTTTGGAAAAAATGATAATAAGTCTTGTCTAAACAATCCTAATGCATATCTAAAACTTATGTTTAGTCACATGCATTGAATTGTGACACAATTTGACCCTAGAAATGCTAACAAAGTTGTTTCCTGCTTCTAAGCATTGTGGTTTTAGCCAGTTTTGGGACAAAATGGTAATAAGTCTTGTCTAAACAATCCTAATGCATTTTATAATTATTCATATGCATTGGATTGTGACACATTTTGACATTAAAACCACTAGCAAAGTTATTTACTGCTTCTAAAAACATTATCCCTCTCCTATCACTCTCTCTTCCTTATTTATACAAAGATGTGTGAAGTTGCTTAAGTTTTTGTTGAGATGTCATTTTTTTAGATTGCAGGAGATGAGTAAGCCTTTGTTAATTTATGTTCTTTTCTTGTTGTTTAGTCCTGAAGTCTTCGTTTCTTGGTTTTGAAGTCTTTTGTCAACAATCTTGAACTGTTGCATAATTGGTTTTTTGTCTTTAATTTTCTTAGTTTTGAAGTCTTGGTCTTGAAGTCTTTTGTCGACAATCTTGAAGTATTGCATAATTGGGTTTTTGTCTTCATGTTGTCTTTAAAATGGAGTCTTGATGGAGTCGATGGGAGAGGTAACATCTCTCTTTTCTTTCTTTACTATATAATGCATAATTAGTAGTATCGAGCTTGAATTAATGACTAGAACATGACCTAACTACATTCAACTTAAACCGTATGACTAATTAATCCCAAGAATGAGGTAGTTCATGAGAGAGAACTTGATCTTCAGAGTTTTTAACTGAGTCTAACACCAACTTAAAAGAATCTAATTCAACTTTGTTCAAAAAAAAAAAAAAAAAAGAATCTAATTCAACAAATTTTGTAAACCAGGCACAATAAAATTAACCCGCAACACATTCTATTCAGGAAAATCACATTTTAAACCTTCAAAGTGTCATTGGGTAACACTTAAAACCTTGAGATTTTTTCACTAACACTATAAACCTTTAAAATGATTTCGCTAACACTTTAAACCTTAAAACTAACTTTCCTGTTTACACCGCCATGAAAGATGACAGAACAGTAATATCTGTCAACGTGAAATAGTTAAACTATGCTGGTTTGGTTTAAATACTTGTTTAATTAATTTAATTTAATTTAATTATTTATTACGATTGACAAAAAAAAATTAAAATACATCAAAGAAAAAAAAATGAAGAATCAGAGGTAAGATTAAAACATTTGACAAATGTAAAATTGAAGATGACGACTTATTTAGAAGATTCATTGGTTTCCAACGAGAAGTCAATTGATTTGAATCAGAATCCAGTGGAGATGCAATTATTAAAAGGATTAATAATGTGAAGAGTAACGTCGTAAAATTTTTGTCTACAACGAAGATGAACAAATTTTTTTTTTTAATCTTTTTATTTATTTATAAAAACTAAAACTAATTAAAATTTAATTTAACCAACATAGTTTAACTATTTCACGTTGACGGATATTATTATTCCGCTATTATTATGGCGGTACAAAAATGAAAGTTAGTTTTAAGGTTTAAAGTGTTAGTAAAATCATTTTAAAGGTTCAAAGTGTTAGTAAAATCATTTTAAAGGTTTATAGTGTTAGTGAAATTTTCTTGAGGTTTAAAGTGCTACCCAGTGACACTCTGAAGGTTTAAAACGTGATTTTCCCCATTCTATTCTAACCTCTCCTTAATTTATATTGTGCATGATATGTAATTAGGCTTTTTTAAGATGTCGTGAGAGAGATTTTTCATTTTTTGTATGTATTAAATTTTTTCTTTGTTACGTCCAATGGTATGAACACTATCTGCAACGAACATACGCACATTGTCTGCAATGGTCAGATCAAGTCCTTCCACGTAAGTACCAATCAACGCCTTTTGTGTCGACCCTTCAATTTTGTTCTGAAGACGCTCAAACTCTTGCTAGTACTCGTGTAAGATACCTGTTTGTTGGATCTTTGAAAGCGTTTCATCGAAATCCTCCCCTTCTACAACTTCTCTTCGAAAACTTGCCAAGTGATGATGATAGCATCATCCCGCAGTGCCTTGGATGTAGCCTGCCACCATTCGTTTGCCTCCTCCTCAAGGTGATATGACGCAAACCTGAATTTCTGATCCCTGGAGCAGGGCGGATCTATGTAGTGATGGGGTGGGGCATGTGCTCCATGCTACTTGTTAAAAATTATCTAATACACTTGGTTGGTTTAGTTACACAGCTTAATTGTTACCTAGGTGCCCCATGCGTCTTCTTTGGTGAGGAGTTCGATTCCTGACTTTCATCTTTTTTTGTTGCCTTTTTTTCCTACAACCAAAGTTCTTTTTGTAATGTTTACTTATAGGTTAATATTATTTTCTACTCTAAATTATACTTACATTTAAATTTAAAAAGTATTGTAAAACTAGTTAATTAGTATAATATATATGTATATTTTTTAATTTATCTAATATATATATATAGTTGAAATCTATTTAAATAAAAGATTTTGTACAAAAATTAATCATATGAATTCAAAAATAATACATAATATAACTCTTGCATGTAATATCTAAACATTTCTACAATTCTATATATTAGTTTTTAATATTTTAAATGTAGATTTGAACTCTTCATAGTTGGACCTTCAATTTGATATACTATTTATCTATATTTTATAAAATTTACCGTGATTACGAAAGGTAATATTGTGTATTATTTCTGATTTCTTGATTTATTTTACGTTTTTTAGAGTTAGAGAATAAAAGTTGCAAGAAAATGATGATTTAAAAGGTTAATATACTGCACAAAATCCTTATATAATTAATATTTAGATATAATTTTCATTTAAATATATCTAGTGTGCAATTGAATATATTTTTTAACCAAATAAAATAAATTTTAAATATACAAAATATAGAAAGTTAAATTTCTTTAATATTTTATAATAGAAATTTCATATATTAGTTATTAAATAATTTGTGCCCCACATCAAATTTCTTTCTGGATCCGCCCCTGTCCTGGAGTATGGTTGTAATCGAAGTATTGTTTCACTTTACTCAACCAAGCCATTGGATCGCCTCCTTTGAACTTTGGAAACTCAAATTTTACCGTCCTCCCCGCTGCGAGCGGATTGGCGGTGTCACCACAAAACATTGCCTGTAATTGCTGCTCCTGATTTGTATTCCTCGTGGTCGAACGTAGAGTGCTACCGTCACTATCACGACTGGCGGTTACTAATGCGGTTAACCTGCCAATAGCCGCCTCCATCGTCTTAAATCTACTGAGAATCCTAGGTTCATCTGATGAACCTCTTCCTTCAACTCCATCACGTTAGCGTCCAAGTCTTCAATCCTCTCCTTATTAGTGCATACCATGTTTGATACCACACAAGACATGGTCCAGATCAAAGGTGATATTGATGGTGGACGTAGGTTGCTAATGACACCACAATATGGTCTGAATCAATAGCGATATAGTTCTGATACCAAATTTGATAGTTTAAACTACCTCTTTCTTAATATTTATTTTTGCTTTTATATGGAAAAGAGCTATTGTGTCCCAAAAAGATAAAGAGAGCACTAAGAGACAATACCAAAGCAGAGAATTATCTAAAACAACTTAAAAACCAAAACATAAAACACCAAATCATCCATATTTCTCTACCGCTTAACCCTTATATCGTGGATTAGGCTTTGTAACTCGTACAGGCCGCTTCTCATCGTTGAGCCTATCAATAATAGTGTTCCGTACATGAACGACTTAAAAATGCAGTGTCCGCATTTATGTCCACCTGCACTCCTCCTGGGATGGGGGTTGACTTTCTTATTCTCACTTAATTACATTGATTCTAATGTCTCCCCTATCATTTGATTTTTTGCGTCTATTCTAACTTTAAAAGATTTGCGTTCTTTAATTCTTAATTTACAATTAAGGTCTTTGTATAATCATGAGACTAATTACGTTTTTGGTTCTCGTTCATGAGTTGGTTGGAGGCTTGCAGCTGTCGTGACATTAATTTGACTCTCTTTGATATAAAGAGGTTGAAACGATTCAGCATTTTTGATATCTTATCATGGAGTATAAGATTAAAAAAAAAGTGAGTTATAATTAATCAGTCTACCAAATAAATAGCTTTGAGTGATTAAAGTTATCGTATGGATTACCTTCATAGTAACATAACTCCATCTTCATTACGTAAAGTGTGTTTTACCCTTTATGAACAAAATTCATTAATGTAACAATAATTTTGTTAGATTTTACAAGAAAAAATGAGACTGTATAAAATGTGACATTTAATTTTAAAGTAGAAGTAAACGAATTAATAATTTGAATTTACAAAAAAAAAGAAATCAAGGGTGTGAAAATAATACCCACATGCATCATTAGTTTTGGGATAAACCATTAGTATATCAATATATGTATTCCAAAAAACAAAAACCATTTATCACTGTATTAACAATAAAAATAAGAAATAATCATGGGGAAAGAAGGATATTTGGGTAAATAAAGCTGAATACACATGCATGTACAGATGTAATAATTCACAAGTTATGGAGGATGCTTAAAAGTTGAAATAGGTAGATCCGAACATATGGACGTATTCATTACAAAAGTGGACCATGTCTTCAAAGTTATAAAAATTTGAAAATAAAATAAAATAGAAGATTACTTTTTTTTCTTTCTCTTTATCTATAAAAGCATTACTTTATATATAAAAATTTTAGTTTCCAAATTTAGTAATTCATGTGATTTGTGACATATTTTAACTTTATCAATTACTAGATGAGGACCCACCTGATATGCGGATTTAAATTTTTATAAATTAAATTAAATTTAATAAAAAAATATTAAAATTTGTTGTATGTTATTTATAAATTTTATTTTTGTTATAATACACTGATTTATATCTATTTACAAATCTTTTATGTATGTTACTATTAAAAGTGTATTTTTTTACACCTAAATATACTCTATGTTACAAATATATTCTTTATCATCACCTAGAAAATGTCTATATGAACACATTAATCCAACTATTTTACTTTCACTTCTGCATAGTTTTTTAATTACTAAAATTGTTGGCTCAAAAAATATTTTGAATAAAATATATTACATAATATACTAATTAATGATGTATCATCACAATAATGTATGACCACCATGGAGAAAACCCCGGTTCCGCCCTCATCCGTTATGGAGAGAACCTTGAGTCCAACCTCCTCCACCATGGAGAGAACCTTGGCTTCCCCTTCCTACCTTGGAGAGATAACCTTGCGTCCAACCTCCTCCACCTTCTTCTCTTGCGGAGATAACCTTGTGTCCAACATTCTCCACCATAGACAGAACATCGGCTCTGCCCTCCTCCTGTGTGGAGAGAAAATGTTCACGTCTTTTTGCTATCTCAAAATGGCTTGTTCCGACAACCAATAAAAGTAAAAACCTTTTTCTAATGTCACAAAATCTTTTGATAGTAACTAATGATAAATTTCCCAATGTATTCGTGGAACTGTCTTTGACACACCATGATGTAGCCTCTGTCTCTGTAACGCCTCAACCGCCACCTTGCTTAGTGAGCCCATGTCCAATCTCAGTCCATGGGCTCACCAACCTAAGTGTGCCCTACATCTATTCTTGGCTCTGGATCCACCCATATTCGATGGCCGGTTTGTTACGTCTTGGAGGCTTTAAAAACTTACCGACCCTACAAATTAACAAATGATCTTTTCATGTATTTTATCCTTACTCGCACAGTTCCGATAATCACTTCCAGGAAGGTCACCCATCATAAAGTTCTCTCAGCACCCTTGACCGAAAAAATAAGTGTATTTTGGTAACATATATGGACAAATCAATTCTTTTAAACCTTTCCACAAACCAAGGTGTCACAGTCTTTGAGCTTCTATGGATCTATCAACAATGATTTATGTTTTTCCAATCTATCTATCTATGTTTGTTGTAAGCTTGTGTTTGATTAGCCTATTTTATACATTTATTAGGTTGATGAGCTTCTACTTGTTATCTCCCTTTGGGATTGAATGAATAATGGTAACAATTATGTTTGCAAAAAAAAAGAAAGATTTATGACCAACCAATCAATGTTGAGAAATTATAAAAAAAAAAAAAATTGGCATAATTAAAGAAACAATAGAAAAATATAAGCACGATAATATATGAATCTCAAATAATTCAAAGATGAAAATATAAATTAGATAAAACAATCTAAAAGTACTAAAATAAATTTTAAAATACAATATTAGGAAAAGAAGACGTATATGTATATATTACTTTTTTTTGGGTCAACATATTAATATTACCTATTCCCAACTGAAAAAAGAGAAAATTTTGGTTTAAAAAAATAAGAAAAAATTACATTCCCATTAAAAAAAAATTTCCAATTAAACAAAGTTGAAAGTAGTGTTTTTGAATAAATTATTTAAATATGAGATGATCTATGTTTATATAGATGTGAATATTTACAAAATTTAGAATTATTTACAAAACTTAGAATTAATAATTAACTGTATATTTTACTTAATCCCTTTTTCTAATTTTTGTTATAGAATTAATAACTTAAAATTAAAAATAAGTAAATAATATCATAATTTTGAATTTTATGAAATATATATATATATAATCTCCTTATAATTTTTAAAAAAAACTTTGTATTTTTTTATAAATTCTGTAATTTTTGATAATTATCTTTTTACATTATTAATATTTTTAAAAACAAAATATTTTATTTTTGTTGTAATCAAATTCCTCTTATTAAATATTAATTTTTACACATGTCAAAATCTCAGATTGATAACTTGACACATGTTAAAATCTTGTTAATGACTAACTTTGAAAATCCAACTTTATATAATAAGATAGATTTTGTCATGTCTAATACAAATTTGTTTTTAACAAATTTTTAAATTAAAAAGATAACTAAAACAAAATTTAAAATTTAAAACATTTCAAAAATATAAAATATAATTATAATATGTATATAAAAAGATAATAATAATTCTAATTGTAAGTTACTAATTTTACAAGAAAAAATATTGTAAATATTTACCTCTATATAAACTAATAAATGATCTAGTAAAAAAATAGTTTCTTGAAATACACCACCATTAGTTTAACTTCGTTTTATTATAAAGCTTTCTCTTTTGTAAATAAATTAACTGCTTATGAGATTATCTCATTTTTATGATGTTGTTTTTATAATATAAATTAAAGGTTACACGATAATTCTATAAATTATCTTGTATGTTTTTTTTTTCTTTTTTGTTACAATTTAATCTAGTAGATCTTTAAAAACAATAAAACTTATATAAAGTAGATAAATACCGGCGGTTATACGATTATCGCCAAACCTCAACGGCCAACACATTCTTGTTTCTTTTTTATCCATACTCAACACTTGATTAGATTTCTGATTTCTGAACGCCGTTGTTCAACAAACAAACATTCTTTTTTTTTCCCGATGTTGTGCAAGTTTGGTTGGTAGCTTCTTCGGTTCTTCTTTCTCAAATCGCTTTGTAATGATCCCATGCATTATACGGTACATCTCACATAATATTTAACATAGAGGTCTGATGAGCAAACTGCATATTGCTCTTGGCATCTTCAATTGAAACATAAATACAATTCATAATATCTCTAAGCATCTATTTTATTAATTGGTACACAAGCAGACTTCAAGGAAAGAGTCTTTAGACATAATAATATATCCTTTTAAGAGTTTGGGGAAAAAAAAAACAATGGCAAACTAGAAGGATCACATACATACACTGATTGATTTATACACTTACATAACATATATTACAACAAAAAAGACCCATCACGATACTCAGATAAACAAAATTATGTTTTGTTTTTCACATATAAACTTTAAGGCAGATTGTTACCACATTTTAGATGTGCCCTACACGGCTACACCTGTTCTCAGAAAAAAGAGTCCGTATAGTGATTATCCTTTTTCCTCTTAAACTCCATCAAGCTTCCATAAGTGCGGTCTGCAACCCCAACATATAGTGCCTCTGTGTCGGGGCTGAACGAGATCCCTGCTATTTCTCCAAACAGATCAATCTCTTGAGACTGTAGAAACCCGGACTCCATGTCAAAGATGTGAACGAAGTCTGCAGGCTCGGCCATGGCCAGAAACCGCCCTCCTGGTGTGAACTTCAGTCCTCTGATGGCTCCCATATTTCCTTTCAAGACAGCGAATGATTCTGATGGATTCCGAATGTCCCAGAGACGGCATGTCGTGTCTTGGTTTCCAGTTGCCAAGATTAGACCATTCGGGTGCCATGCAGATGCAAACGAGTAGTCTTTGTGGCCTTTGAGGCTTGAAATAACCTGCACCATGACCCCAAGTCCAGTTACAACACTTGAATGTAGATGAGAAGAAAAAAGAGGACAATGATAAGCTTTGAAGAAGTTCAACAGCTCAACTCTTAGCTATAGGTCTATACTGTTTCTAGCCTAGGACTGAATGTAGCAGCATTGAGCTTATTGTGAGCTAATAGAGAGCAGTTAGCAGATTATCCTGGCAGAATGTTTTGGGTGTGGATGTTCTAGGTTTTGGTTGGGGCATTTGGTTCAGAGTTGAGACTCTTACATCAACCAAACTCCCTGGTTTGGTGAATCGAATAACAAAAGTATTTTGTTTTAGCTTTTTGTTCTTATCATAAAGCCGTAGGATACTTACTTTTCCAGAATGGGAATCAGAGATCAAACATTCTGTACTGTCCCCGAGTACAGCAAGTAGCTTTCCATCTGGGCTAGCTGAGGTATTCTGCAAGAATAGTAGAGTGTTTCTAGTTAGAGAAATTTGGAAGCTAGAAAATTTAGCTGTTGGTGGAGAATAGCCTGGAACTCACATTGACAGACCAATCGAAAGCAAATTCACTGACACGTGTAAAGCTCTGAGCATCAAACACCCGAATTTTACAGTCATTATTTGCGGTTATAAGCCTTAGTGAGCCACTGCAGTAAAAAGAGAAGACAAGAAACTTCAGGTCGAGTTCAGGATGATACATAAAGCCTCTAGAAATCGCTAATAACTCTCTGGCCCTTTCATACCTTGGACTTCGGTATATATCGACTGTGTTTGTGATGGCATACTCTTCCGTTGATAATCTTGTGCAAAAAGCAACCCCAGGCTGATTTACACACTGGAGGAAGAGAAGAGCAATGCAAGTTAAAGGATATGGATTTGAGGATTATATTATCTACTCGACGAAAAGCAAAGACTATTCGAAGGAAATGTGAACCTTGCAGAGAAGCTCCCCATCAAACCCTCCTAACAGGATCAGATTTTCTTTGACTGTCATGCTGCTAACTTGCACCCTAGAGAGTGGCTCGGAAAACAATCCAGGTAGTTTCTATGAAAAGAATTTTAAAAAATCAAACTAGGAACTAAGATCAATCTGAAAAAACTATTTTTGCTATTTTCCTAGATTCCACACAGCTCTCACCTGAGTGGGGGTAACTGATCTGGCGACATTAACTACTTCTTTCCCTCTCTGGAGTAGAGATGACCAGTGCATGAGTGAATAATTTTGCATAAGATATACATCATGCTTTGATGTCGCCCATACCAAATTCCGAAGCTGTAAAAGGAAGAATATGAAAGGATCAACCAGTGCTATGTAAGCAGAAAACATGAAAACAAGCAGAAAACATGAAAACAAGATTTGCTTGTATATGAATATGAGGTAAGTTAAGTACCAGCCTTGATTACAAATTGACTTTCTGACTTTCTTTTTAATGGACTAGCGTTAGAAACTAAAATGAACAATGGTTTTTTACACAAAAAGAATACATCTATAACCAGATTGAGTCAAACGTCAACCCATATACATGATATGCATTTTTATGAAATGCGGCATGCAGGAACAGAAAAGTTAGTGAATGAAATGAGTAAAGCACCCAAAACTCCTTAAGTTTAACAAATTATATTCATGCAAAGTCGTATGATGTGGTTAAGAAACAAAACTCTATCTGGACACATGGTTACAGGGACTTCTTAAATGCGCAAACATTCTCTTATCATACCCATACCGTTATGCTGCCGGCTGCTCAGACATTACTCCCAACTGCATCAGAAATTGAAATTAGAGGAAAATAACCCTAAATGCCACAAATTATTGAGCAATATGTTTATAAACCATATTCAGATTAAAACAAACACACTGCGGATCTGCAACACAAGATGTGTAAAGTAGAGTGCAGCAATGATCGAGTATATGATTGTTCCAACCCTCACTTTATTTTATACTTGTACATTACAAAAATTTAAGCATGAGAACGTGCTTTAACACTTTAAAGTCCACCATACGAACCCGGCTCTAGTTTCACTATGTAGTTTTTGTTCTATATTGGCTAATAAAGTCACCCTGATGCAGCTCTAATATGATAAAACTTAACTTTAAAAGACTTTTCAAGACTTTTAGTATAGAAAAAGTAGAAATAAAACTATACAAGCATCCGTCGAGAGCTCTGCACAAAAACGGATTAAAGTGAATAGAAAACCTGAGTGCAAGCCTTCCATTTCTAAACAGTAAAGTTAAAAAAAAAAATCAAAGATAAAATGAAAAGAGGATAGTATCACCACGGATGCTGATAGTCATGAACTGTACTCAGACACCAATTTAGTCAACCTGAAGCACATTCTTAGACAAAAGTTATCTGCCCATAGATTATTATAACTCAGATAAACAATGCTACAACTTAAGAAAACCATTTTGCAACTTAAAGATGTACGGATGAGATGCAAAAAAACCTATGCCTTAATTACCTAAACGAAAACTGAACAAAAGGTTAATCCAATAATGATGCAAATGATATGCCTATGAACCTTTAAATTTGAAGAAAGATTCGTCTTTTATACATAGAGGGCCAACAAAATGCTGGTTATGAATCAGAAGATACAAAATCTCTACCTGAAAATGCACAATAGTAGATGCGACAAGCCTTGTATTGAATTGGAAATCGTAAAAGTTCTTTCCTTTTTCAACTTGCCGATGTTCCTGTCAATTGTAACATTTTCACACAGAATAAACTTGATGTATTCTATTCACTAATGAAGAAATCACATGAAGTAAAGTCAGTTCTATGTGTTGTTACACTAACCTTATCGAGCTTTTCCCGAGAACGCGGGGTTAAGATATTGACAAAGTTCTCATACTCTTTCAACCTAGTCTTACGAAACTCGTCTCTAGTGTACTTAAACCCTTCCCACTGAATCCCTTGAACGTCTTTCCCATTTCTTGCCTCTTGAGCTGATGTATCTGTCTCTGTCTTAGTCTGTCACATAAGAAAGTCTTAAGCTTTATCATTCTCTACCACAAAGACCAATAATTATACATCACAAAAGAAGTGCTTACGGTTTCAAAATCATCCTCAAAATCAGAATCAGACAACTCAGAATCAACAACCCTTGTTGTTTTTCCTATGGACTTGTCATCACTGTTGAATTGTTCCATTGACCTATCTACAAGTATAAACACTAGTTCTATCATTTAGATAAGCTTAAATCAACCATGCCCAAAACTTGAGAACACAAGAAGAGAAGTAAGGTGCAAGGAAAACGAGAAATTCTTACATCAGAAGGTGGATCGGCGATGAAGAAAGATCTTATTTAGATCATTCTCAGACAAGGTTCAGGTATTTTCGAGAAAGATGAAGACTTTAGAAGCTGAGAGAGAGAGAGAGAGAGAGAGAGAGCAACTGATTTTGGTAAAGAAAGGTCGAGAAGAAGCAGAGAAGGACCTGGAAAGGAAATTATCAAAGGCAATCAATTTGGGCCCCTATTTGCAAATGTATAAACTAGCAAAGAAAGGGAAAAACTGTTGGGCTTACGGTTTGGCCGACCATCTTGCTTGTAATTAATAGCGTTTTGCATTGTACAGTCTGTACTACTCACTCGGTTCTAATTTAGTTGTCATTCTAGCATTTAATTTTTGTTTCATATTAGTTATCATTTTAGATTTTCAATGCAGATGTTTAATGAATATTCCAATCTTATCTATGCTGTTTTAAAGTTTCAATCAATGAAAAAATTATAAAATATATTAATGAAAGACAAAACATAAAATTTAATAGTTTCCTTAATTTGTGTGTAAAAACCTTAAACGATAGTTAAACTAGAACGGAGGGAGTACTATTTTTGCAATTTAAATCTGTTTTGGAAAGTTTGGGCATTCAATATCATGCATTAAATCAATCTCTATTTATTTTTATGGTCATATACTCCATTTGTCCCTGATAAATTGATGTTTCAACACTATCACACATATTAAGAAAAGTTTAAATTTTATTTGTAAATTAATTTATAATTACTTAGTAGATAGAGAAACCATAAACTAATAGACTAATAGACAAATGACATGTGTCAAAAAAGCATAAAGTAGTATAATTGTTTTAGTTTTTACTCTACAACATCAATTTTTGAGGGACGAAAATAAATCCTAAAACATCAATCTATCAGGGACAGAGGAAAATATTTGATAATAATCGATGCCCTTATTTTTGTTGGCCTCCGTATGTTTTTCCGCCACATCCCATTTTGCATATAGGCCTAAGAACAAATTACATAAAATCAGGATAATAAATGCAATATAAATGATATCCTTAATTGCAATATAAATGACATCCTTATTTGTAGCTCAAAGGCAAATTATTAGAAGACATGATTTAACTTACCTTAAAAACCACCGCTTTGTATACACCTTCCTTTACTATCAATGTCTTCCTTATTACTACTATTAAGACTCATGTTTAATGTGAACAAAATCATCCATTTAAAAAACGGCTCAATTAAATTAGACATCGATCTTCTACTTGGTCACCAAGGATTACATTAACTACTACCTTTTATCACAATACTCTAACACCAGTATATATAATTCTACTTGCTATCATGTCACCTCACATCTTACCACAACAAAATCGCATAGATCTTACAACAAAACCTTCTTCGTGTATATAATGGCAGCTCTTTAATCAATCTTCTACTTGGCTCAATTAGTTAGATTTTTTTTTTCTTTTTTTCTATGTAGGTGGAATATGAAATGAAGAACAAAACTG
Organism: Camelina sativa; assembly: GCF_030686135.1. NCBI lineage: Eukaryota > Viridiplantae > Streptophyta > Magnoliopsida > Brassicales > Brassicaceae > Camelina > Camelina sativa. The sequence goes on along the minus strand of NC_141896.1, from coordinate 27,741,127 downwards.
GAATGAAGGTCAAAGTCTGTTTCTTTGTCTTTTTCTCAACTTCATTTCTTTTTTGTTTCTTCTTAAAATTTTGCAAGTCCAGTTAAATCCAGCAAGTAAAATATGATCCAATAGTAGAGGAAACAATGGCCCAAACAAAGTCATTCCAACAATAACTTAAAAAGGTATTATTCTAATATAATAACGTTTTTAATCCTTTTTCTGGGTCAAAAAAATATATACATAGTTTTAAACTTAAAAATTATACTTATGTTTTAAGTAAAAATTGATTACTAGATGGACAGAAATTAGGTACAAAATTTTGTATATTATTAGATTAATATATACATAAAATAACATAATATCAATCATTTATACACATATTATTAATTCTCATTCATGGTGAAAGATATATAAATTTTGAATATAATTAGACAAAAACTAAGACACAAATTATATTTTAATAGTATATAGATTATATTTATAAAAAAAATCAAAATTTGTCACGCGGTGTACCTCGGATCCTGATCTAGTCTACTCTTAACTTTTTAGAGATTGTTACAAAATCAAACAATTGAAATATATTATAATTTGTGTTAAAATATAAATTCCATGCTATTTCACAACTATGAATTTTAATTTTAGTTATATTTTATAAAATATATTATTGTTAATATTTGTAAATGGCTCTTAAATAAATGAAGTTCTGTATTTGTTTTTTGAACAATGCCTTCAGATCTCAAAGTAGTCTTTTCTCATGGATAAATGCATGGTAGCATAGGCAAAAACTGGAATTAATTTTAAGAAAGTTAATCACTACATAAATACAGAAGTCCCAATGTCCCATAAAAAACCATGACTGTTGTGTATAAGAAGATGTTCCAAAACATTTATCTATATATACATTTTTTAAGTACATTTTGTGTTCTACCCTTTGAAACAATCCGACCCGTTTTTTCAATAAATATAATATATAATTAAGCATCACATACTACTTAATTAAACCATCCTAAACCACAACTCATCATTAAACCAGCAATAACTATCATGCACAGCGGAAACATATCAATAATACAATACAAAGATATTTTCAATACAATAACATTCATAACCATTCTATCCAACAACCTAACATAACTCTAACCAATGTTCCAACATAAACAATATATCCAACAACACACAAACGAGACCCTAGATCATCCTCCTCCTGATCACCATGATCCCACGTCACATACCTGCACACTACAAACAACAACTGAGATGTGTAAGTAGTATCACAAATACTTAGTGAGGCAATCCTCCCATCTACTAGGCTATACACACAAGCAACTGAGAAACCAATGTTTAACAATTAACAACCAAACACAAACAAACCAGGAAAGCAAACATTAGCCGCTGCTGAACAGATTGGTGTCGACCGACACTACCTAAGTGTCGATCGACACTCCACCTTTGGTGTCGACCGACACCTACTTGGTGTCGATCGACACCGACTCTGCAACGCGTTCTACACGAAGCCAAAAGTTGAAGATCCGCTTCCCAAATCCTCCAAATCGTCTGAAACTCATCCAAAACTCCTGGAAACTCATGGAAACCAATATCCAACCACAAAAACACAAGAATACAACACAAACAACCACATAACAAGCAAAACAATCTCAGGCTTAGATCAGCCATGGTCATGCACTCACCTCTTTTACAGAAAGTTCTGACCCAACAACGACGAATCCAACCCTTAGAAGCCTTCTCCTTTGTTCCTAGTACAAGATCTTCACTCCATAATAACATATATCTCAATCTAAGCCAAAAATCTCCCAGAATCCTCCAAACTCTCAACAACACTTTTCTCCCTCTAACTCTCTCTAAACAGCGACAAAACACTTCCCCAAAACTGATAACAGGATTTTCACCCAGGGTATCAATTCCCTATGCAGTTGTAGTACAAAGGGTTATCAATCCAAATGGTTGTTATGCTAGCAGATAAGATATGATCAGAACAACGCAAGTCAAGCCAAGCAATAGTGGGGGTTTTCTAACAACCTAAAGTAAGCAAAAGTAAATAAAAGAACAAGAACCACACGACCTAAGTACTCGATGCAAGCATTCGGGTACAGGATCGGGTGGGAAGATCGGATTAAAAAGACAAGGATGAACAACTCAAAGGTATACACGAAGCTGGTGATCGTGTACCAGTTCGGGTAAGGGGTCGAGTTATAGATAAAAACTAAACAATCAAGATGCGAAAGCTCCTAAGGATGGGGTAATCGACTCATAAGTGCTCCTGATTAAATTGGGATGTCCTACATGCCTCAAGCAAATATTCCCTAGACAATGAATCTCTAAACCTTGCTACAACACTCTCGTGATAGAAACAATCAACCTTAGTCACTCCCCTACCCAACTCTCGTTGGAGAAACATGACTAAGCAGACATTAAAATCCGATTCATTATTGTCAATAAACTCCTTACACATCTAATCTCTTAGGCTAAGTGAGTAAATCTCTAGCATTGATTGATTCAAGCATTTCAACAACATCTCTCGATGGCAAAACACCCTAGATCTAATCTCAACCTCTCGGTCTGAAAATAGCATTAAGAACACCAATCTAAAAACGAATTTCTATAAAATAAACATTCAAGCTAAGACATCCTAACCGATCAAGAACACTTATTTATCTATTCCATCCTTAGAAACCTTGATTCACTACTCAGATCTCATGGTAAAAGGCATAAAAACACAAATGAATGAAAATTGCATTGTATTGAAAATAAGATAAAAGTAATAGAATACAGAATCGAAACTGAAAAGAATAGCAAAATAAATAAAATCGAATCCTAACAAAGTGGAAAAAGTGTTAGAATCGCTTTCTCTCTCTCTCAGAAGTTCTCGCTCTCTGTGTTTGAGTGTCTGCGGTGAAGTGGAAACCCATTTAACCTAGCTGCTCAGTTCTGCCCGAGGGTCTGCTCGAGGCAGTGCACGAGGTTCAAGTCGGGTAGTTCCTCGGGTAGGGCTTCGGGTTGTAATTCCTGTTCTTAGATCTTCATTGATCGGGTTGAGGTTCAGATTGTTCTTCTTGCACGATCACTCCTTCGGGTACATGCTTGGGTTTTACCTCATTCTTCAATATTTTGGGATCCAAAATGCACAAATCCAACAATGCAGCACTCTAAATGGCTTAAATACAAATTCCTACGGTTAAGGACCTAAAAATGCTAATGTTAGCATATATATAATGCAAAATAAGGACAAAAAAGGGTGTCTAAAACATTTAAATTAGAGAGTTATCAAAAATCCTTTTCGTCGACTTCCTCTTTAAATATATCGGTTAAGATCTTCAATTGAACCAAACCGAGCCAAAACGACAATTCAAATCACCCTGGTCAAACCAAAATTGATGGTGTCGATCGACACCCACTCCCCAAATCTCCAATTTGGTTCACAGATGTTACAATTCTCCCCCACCAATAAAAGATTCGTCCTCGAATCTGCAAAACACCGCTACTCGACCACAAAACTCATCCAACCATCGTCGCAACGGTTCACACCACCCAACCATCCGGTCTACCGCAACCAAGACACCACTCGTCCAAACAACCCTGACCCCACTGGTCCACACAAATCAGACCCCACCGGTCAAATCAGACCAGAATCTACCAGTCAACTCAAACCAGATTATCCGAACCATCACAACTCTGCCCCCCCCCGGGCCAGCATAAACCTGACCCTCCCGGTTAACCAACAGAAACCCCGAGATTGAATCCCCATCAACCCCAAGATCCGTATCCGATCACAATAGAAAATCTGAGATTGAACCCCCATCAATCTCCTAAATCCACATATAGTCACTAAACTTATCCCCATTTCCTTGACACTTTTGCCTCCAACTCATCCGCTCTAAGGTCGCAACCTTCAAGCCATACTGATCACACTCTCAGACCCTCCGTCGTCGAGCCATACCGTCTCGGTACCAGCAGAACCCCTATCTCTTCTGCCACTCTCAGGACCGCAGCCCCTCGAGCTATCGGTATCTAGGGAACCCCCCGTCCCCTCAGGAGAACCCCATCTCCTCATGAGTTGTTCAGGACCCCCCGCCCTTATAGCAAACGGTCATAATGCCTATAAGCTTTTCACCAACCGGGACCACCCCCCGTAATCCGCGTAGAACATCTCAATGTCCTACCAACACCATACTCTCTCCTAGAATATCACCACTGCCATGGCCATCACTACAAACATCCCCAAACACTTTGGTGTTCACACACACCCTTTCCAAAAATAGACAAGTTCTAACTATTCATAGAACTTTCTATTTGTTTGCAAATGCACTTTCCATAAATAGGTAAGCTTTAACTATTCATAAAACTTCCTATTTTTAGAACCCTCATATTCTCTTAACACCGTGACACCACCAATCAAAACAAAGTCCTTGAGAACTGATCATCTCAACTGTGACAACTCTCCAGGTCAACCTCTAAAAATTCCCACCACTCCGGCATTTCACATCCCCTTTTTCAAAAATAGACAAGTCCTAACTATTCATAGAACTTTCAATTTTTAGAAACTTCCAATTTATGGCAACTTTCCATTTATAGAACTCTCGAGTTATTTCCTTTTCCACAAGATCCACAATTCACAAAAACTAAAGAACTCCCTTTTTATTAAAACCTCAAATGCAATAATCGTTTACAACTCCAAACGAAAATACATAACTGAAATATAAAGAATCAGAAGCTAAACTAAACTCCAGGTTGTGCACCTGGTCCTCCCTTCGGCTGTGCCACAACCTCCATCATCTGCCTCCACTTAGAACAGAAATGCCCCTCCTCCCCATAATGATAACATGATCGACGATATTTCTGTGGATCACATTTCTTGGGACAGTCCGCCAACCTATGATCCCTGCTTCCACATCTGAAGCACCCTCACCCACCTTGCCGCATACCTAACGTGTCTTCTGGCTTCCTCTTTTGTCTCTGCGCTGGCTTACTGCCTTTGACGGGAACAATCTTCTCCGGTTTCTCCTCTATCCGAAATGTTGGGTTAACCACCACGACCTGCTCCCTCAGGTCCTCCTCGATCTCAGCTGTAGTCTCCACTAGCTCTGCCCTCGTAGCGTAACTCCTCCCTCTGCAGTGGAACCTCAAGTCCTCACGAAGCGCCCTCTAAACCTCCTGATCCAAGCCTCCTCGGACTCCATCGCTCGACCCCCATAAGACAGAAGTCGATTGAACTCTAAGTTCAGCTCTCGCACTGACCGAGTCCCCTGAGATAACTGAAGGAACTTCACCTCCAACCGGTCTAACACCTCCCTAGGAAAATACTTGTGGTTTAATTCCTTCACGAAGTCAGCCTAAGTTATCTCACTCTGCACTCTCCTCGCAGCCACTGACCTCCACCACAACTGAGCATCACCAATCAGGTTGTGGACCCCTATATCCACCCAAAACTCAGTAGGACATCTGTGAGACAGGAAGTTACGTTCCACTCTTGTCCTCCACGCATCCGCGACAAAAGGATCCGTACCACCCGAAAACCGCTCAATATCAATGTCACGCATCTCCCTTAGCATAGACACATAACAACCATGAGCTCTCACATCCGCAGCCACTGGCTGCCGCTCCTCCGCCACCACTAGTGGCACTACCTGAGCCTGAGCCAAACCCACTCCCGGTATCCGCTCCAACAGTTGTGTTAACAAGCCCGCCAGATCAACACCTCCTACAGGGGCTCCACCTCGTGGGACTCCCACACCCAGAACCCTAGCATCACCGGCCACTCGAGCACTAACACCGCCCACACCGACCCCCTTGGCGCCTACGGTCCTATCAGTACCACCACCAGCCAGATTCGTAGACCCCTCTTGGAAGTCCTGGGAGTCGCCAACACCCTCAGCTGTCGAACTCTGCTCAACAAACCCACTAAATGCTGGAACTGTGCCCCTACCACGACCACGACCGCGTCCCCGACCATGTCTGCATCCACAACCAACAACAGCTCCACCTTTAACCATCTACACTACCCAGAACAGAAGGCTAAACACACAATTTAAAACCGCACACAAAGCACACATCTTACCGTGGAATCTCATTGAATACTCGAAGAGGATGATACTAGGACTCCATACCACAAACAAATTGACTAACTACTCATAGAAATTTCCATCACACAACAACATGCATCCAATAACAGGAAAATAGTTCAACCAATTAAATTCTCTAACCGCTCTAAACCATCCATTAACCCGTCCTAGAACCGTAAAGGCTCTGATACCAAACTGAAACAACCCGACCCATTTTTTTAATAATAAATATAATATTTAATTAAGCATCCTATACTACTTAATTAAACTATCCCAAACCACAACTATCCCAAATATGAAGTCCTATCGAACATGGCAAAGTAAAAGAGCTGGGATCCTCCAATTTCTCCTTGATTCATAGTTGAGGATCTAAGCACACTCCACTCCTCAATATTGCATTCCCAATTTATTTTACAGCTTCCTTAACCTCAATCTCCAGCTGAGCTGTCTCCTTGATGATTTCCTCTCGAAGTTCGTGTGGTGGCAAGAGCTTAGGAGGTGGAGCTTTTCGCTTGGCCATACGCTCTGCAAGCGCCTCTAATTGGATGTCAAGAGCAGCTCTGAACCTTTCATCTAATTCCCCTTCCTCTGCTGCAAGCAGTTGAGGTTGATCTGTCATCTGAACATCTACCCGATGTGTCATCTGATCACCATCATTGGGTGTGTCATCGGGTTCTGTCTCAGGTGGTTCTTCGGTTTGTTATTCTCGAACCAGTGCTCGATCATCAACTCGATCAGTCTCCTCGGGTGAAGGCTCGAGTTCATACTCAGATATGTAGTATTGGGACTCATTCATCCCATAATGACCCATATCCTCCTCATCTTGAACATCACTGTCCTCCGTGAGGTAGTCCTCATAATCATCATCAAGGAAGATGGCTTGGGCAGTGGCATAATCCTTTGCGTTCTGAATAGCTTTACCCGGAAGCTAGTTGATTTTTGGAGGTGGTTGGTTGTTGTGGTGGCCCTCCAGGTACCTCAGCTTAGTGTTGAGGGAATCATACTTGGCATTCAAGTCATTATATCCAGAAACGATCTTGTTGCTCATTTCCGCGAACCATTTTGCATTGTCCATAGCAGCCGGTGCTTGGTTTTGTATCATCTGCTGAATTAGGCCGCGTAGGTCAGCTTCTTGGGATTGGTTCTGTGGGCCTTGTTGTTGTTGGAATCCAGATGGTGCAATTGGTTGGTGGTAGTTACCGGAATACTGCTGCTTAGGAGCATAGCCTTGATTGTATTAGACAAAAGGCTTTTGCTGGACCTGGTTCCCTTGATTTGCTGATGGGTAGATTTGGTCTTGAGGATTGGCAACATTTGGGTTATGGTAGGACAGATTCGGATTTGGTTTGTAGATGTTGTACCCTTTGTTGTAACATCCTTGGTTGTTGATGTAGTTCACATCCTCTAGCTGAGCATTCTCCCCATCTTGTTGCAGAAACTGCTCTTCCTCTGAGATTGCATGGACATGCTGCTGCTGCTGGAGGAGCTTATCTAGCTTGTCATTGAGGGCTTTCATGTCCCTCTTGTACTTGGCCTCTTCCTCTCCAGTAGATCGCACAGTGCGATCATATTTCTCACTGTAATGCCCATCAGATTGAGCCAAGTTCTCCACTAGATCCCAACCTTCATCGACATCCTTGTGTAGGAAGTTACCATTGCTTGCGGTGTCCAGCAACATCCTGATCTTAGGGACTACACCTCAGTACAAAGTACTTAGCAATGATGCATTGCTGAATCCATGATGAGGGCATCTGCTTGTGTATCCCTTCAAATGTTCCTAAGCTTCACTGAACGTCTCATTGTTCTTCTGAACAAAGCTGGAGATCTCATTTCGCAGACTTGCGGTTCTAGAGTTGGAGAAGAATTTGGCTAGAAATGCCTTCTTGCATGCTTCCCAGGTGGTGATGGACTCCTTGGGGAGTGATTTCTCAAAGATGTGTGCCTTGTCTCCCAAGGAAAATGGGAAAAGCCGGAGTTTGAATTCATCTTCACTAACTCCATTGATCTTGGTTAGGCTACAAAGCCTATCAAACTCATCCAGATGGTCCAATGGGTCCTCCATTGGCAATCCATGAAACTTGTTGCTTTGTATCATCTAGATGAGACTACTCTTTATCTCAAAGTTGTTGTTCTGAACAGCAGGTGGCACAATGCCATGTCTTTGAATGTGAGTAGATGGAGCATCTCCTGCTCCTATGTTGGTCCTCGCTTGAGGAGCTGGTGGACCATTCTGATTATTCATTGTCTCCTCAATTGGTGGTGGTTGTGGTTGACGGACTTGTTGTTGACGGAGTAACCTTGGTCTCTCGATGTTGTCGATGAAAGGACTCAAGTGTTGGCTACCCTTGGATCGTGTTTGCATGCACAATCAGTGAACCGAGTGAGTACACGAAGGTCAACCCGATCCAGGTGATCGAGTGACTGGTCGGGTGGATGCTCGGGTTGTTCCTGAAATGCAAAACAAACAAACACGAAAGTAAACAAGTCAGTACCGAACCAAAGTGTATAATAGAACTTGATCTAGCATGTGCTGAAATCTTAAACATAGCAAATAAAATTCAACTAAATGGCAACGACGCCAAATTGATAACAGGATTTTCACCCAGAGTATCAATTCCCTATGCAGTTGTAATACAAAGGGTTATCAATCCAAATGGGTGTTATGCTAGCAGATGAGATATGATCAGAACTATGCAAGTCAAGCCAAGCAATAAATGGGTTTGATCTAACAGTCCTAAAATAATTAAAAGAAATTAAATAAACAAGAACCACACGACCTAAGTACTCGATGCAAGCATTCGAGTACGGGATCAGGTGGGGTGATCGAGTAAAGAAAAAGAGTATGAACAACTCGAAGGTGTACACGAAGCTGGTGATCGAGTACCAGTTCGGGTAAGGGATCGAGTTTTGAATAAAAATGTAAACAATCAAGATGCAAAAGCTCCTAAGGATGGGGTAATCGACTCCTAAGTGTTCCTGACCATTATGGATGTCATACATGCCTCAAGCAAATATTCCCTAGACATTGAATCTCTAAAATCTTGTTAAAACACTCTCGTGATAGAAACAATCAACCTTGATCACTCCCCTACCCAACTCTCGTTGGAGAAACATGACCAAGCAGGCAATACAAACCGATTCATTATTGTCAATAAACTCCTTACACATCTAATTTCTTAGGCTAAGTGAGTAAATCTCTAGCATTGATTGATTCAAGCATTTCATCTACATCTCTCGATGGTTAAACATCCTAGATCTAATCTCAACCTCTCGGTCTATTGATAGCATTAAAAACACCAATCTAGAAGGGAATTTATAAAACATAAACAACCAAGCTAAGACATCCTAACTGATCAAGAACGCATAATTGTCTATCCCATCCCTAGAAACTTTGTTTCACTACTCAGATCTCATTGCAGAAAACATAAAAGCATAGATAAACAAAAATTGCATTGTATTGAAATATAAAATAGAAGTGAAGAGTACAGAGTAGAAATCTAAAAGGATAGCAAAGAAAACGTAAAATAAATCCTAACAAAGTAGAAAAATGTTTGAGTCGCTCAAGATCTCTCTCAGAAGCTCTCGCTATCTGTGTTTGAGTGTCTGCGGCGTGATAGGGTGAGAGGAAGAAGAGGGGGGTTTATATATAGAAACCCCTTTAACCTAGCTTCCCAGTTCTGCCCGAGGGTCTGCTTGATGAGGTGCACGAGGATGAAGTCAGGTTACTCTTCGGGTAGGTCTTCGGGTTGATCTTCCTTCTCTTGAATCCTCCTCGATCGGGTTGGGGTTCGGACTGTTCTTCCTGCTCAATAGCTCCTTCGGGTTCATGCTCGGATTTGACCTTGCTTCTCCCCATTTTAGGCTCTAAAGCACCTGTTTTCATCCAAAATATGCAAATGAGACCCTATATCATCGTCCTCCTGATCGCCATGATCCCATGTCACATACATGCACACCACAAACAATAATTGAGATGCGTAATTATTATCACAAATACTTAGTGAGGCAATCCTCCCATCTACTAGGCTATACACACAAACAACTGAGAAACCGATGTTTAACAATTAACAATCAAACACAAACAAACCAGGAAAGCAAACATCAGCCGCTGCTGAACAGATTGGTATTGACAGACACTACCTAAGTGTCGATCAACTCTCCACCTTTGGTGTCGACCGACACCTACTTGGTGTAGGTCGACACCGACTCTGCAACGTGTTCTGCACAAAGCCAAAAGTCAAAGATCCGCTTCCCAATTCCTCCAAATCGTCTGAAACTCATCTAAAACTCCTGGAAACTCATGGAAACCAATATCCAACCACAAAGACACAAGAATACAACACAAACAGCCACAAAACAAGCATAACAAAGGATTCTCAGGCTTAGATCAGCCATGGTCATGCACTCACCTCTTTTACAGAAAGTTCTGATCCAACAACAACGAATCCAACCCTTAGAAGCCTTCTCCTTTGTTCCTAGCACAATATCTTCACTCCACAATAACAGATCTCTCAATCCAAGCCAAGAATCTCTCAAAAACCTCCAAACTCTCTCTAAATGGCGACAAAACATTCCTGAAAACCCTTTTCGTCGACTTCCTCTTTAAATACATCGGTTAGGAACTTCAATTGAACCAAACCGAGCCAAAACGACAATTCAAATCACCCTGGTCGAACCAAAATTGATGGTGTCGATCGACACTCCTCTTGGTGTCGATCGACATCTACTCCCAAAATCCCCAATTTGGTTCGGGGATGTTACACCCTTGAAATTCAACTTATTTACATAATTGATCCCTAAAAAATTGCACAAAAAAACAATAAGTAAAATATGGAATCGAATTCGATTATCTTCACAATATTCAAAAATAAAAAAAAATCAATTATTTTTCTAAAATATCTCTACTAAATTGATTTCTATTTCCTAAACTAATTTCTGTTTATACTTCCACAATCTTTACAATTAGCAGTATATTCCTAAAATATCTATAAACTATATTTTCTGTCTTCCTTTAAAATTAAAATATCTCAAGTTTTTTCTTAAATAACAAACAATCTAATATTCTACATAATTGATTTCAAATTTCTTAACTAAAAGTTATAATTTTATATTTTTTCTATACTTAAAGCAAATATAATTCCAAATGAAAATTATAATTTTTATATATTTAAAGCAAATAGAATAACAAATATCCCAATATTATTATACAAAACTAAAAAATTATAATTTTATATTTTATCCAACATACTTTTTTTTTAGTTATAGAAAAACCTGGAAAAAAAAACATAATAGCGGGTTAAAATCTATATAAAATAATTAAGTAATTACTCAAAAGTTTATTGTCATAATGGGCCTTGACCTACACATTCTAATATTATACACTCTATCAATATTAAAATATTGGACATATCTAATTAAGTTGATTAAATTATGATTATAAAAAAAACAAGTTATCATACGGTATACCGCGGGTTAAATCCTAAAATTTAAAATCAAAATACAATTATACAATTTTAACTCTAATAGGACTATAATCAGAGCCGACCAGGACTACAAGCAGAGCAAGCAAGTTCTTGCGGCTGTCAAATAATATGTAGTCGTTAATCGACATTTTCTGAAAATTTATCTTGGTTTAATGGTGAAAGTACATAGTTTTTAATGCTTGTACCTGATTCCTAACACCTCTTTTTTTTTTGTCGTCTGAATTATATTCAAAAGAGGAATAAGAAACGAAGTTACAAGTAAAGAAAGACTGAAAAAGAGCAAACCCAGTTATAACAAAGATTAGACCCCAAAACCCGAAAAAGCATTAGCCAGATCGTTTCGCTGCCTCAATCCTATTATGCAACCATGCAGGGCCCCCTCTCGACATGTAGGACTGTAGCCGTCCCTTTTTCGACACACTGCAGGCAATGTCCCGAGCTAGAGAGTTAGCTTGTGTTGAAGATAGGAAAAACTTCACCTCCCTCATCTCCTGTATTGCTTGTTTAATCCTGATAATCGTGGATCGGTATTTCGGCCACTTAGATGGTTTCTCCAATGCCAGCAGCGCCGCACTGCAATTAGACCATATCTCACACGACTCAATATGAAGAACACTTAGCCGCTGCAAGCACCATAAGATGCCAAACAGTTCTGCAGATATTTGGTTCACCATTGGGAGGAAAGCGTCACGCGCGTGGAAAAGTACATTTCCCACATGGTTTCGCAAAATCCAAGCACCACCACAATAGGAGGACTCATTTATCCAAGAGTTATGGACATTACATTTTAAACGTCCCACATCCAGTCTGATCCAATGCATTCCCCTATTTTCCATCATCTTCAATCCCCCAAAAGCTTCTTGATGCACTAATTCATTTTGCTTGAGCCATTCCTCTGCCTCCTCAATGGCAGCAGCCACAATTATATGTACCTTATTTGTTCTATCTGCAAAAACAGTAGCATTTCGCGTTTTCCAAATACCCCAAAGGATCCAAGGTATCGCTACCCTTATATGTTTGGGTAAAGAAGCTCTATCCATCAGCTTTAGCACATAATCAACATTCTCCGAGTCTGAGCCTGTAAACCCTTGAACCAGTAGTGGTAAGGATGTGACTTGCCAGACCCTAGAGGCCATCAAGCATCCAAATAGTATGTATGTTATAGTTTCCTCCTCCCTGTTGCAAATCCGACACAACAGATTCATATTCAAGCCATGTTTTCCAAGACAAGCTGATACTGCAAGAGCCCCAGAGAGAGCACGCCATAAAAGCATCCGTATTTTGGGTGCAGTAGCCACACTCCATACCTTCTCTTTAATCTTGTTATTGGTTCGATCACTATCTGGTGGGCTCTCCCAATATGAGCTTCACGATTCGCTAACCAATTACCACTCTTTACCGAGTACTTACCATCCTTCGTGTATGACCAAACCCAGAGATCATGTAACAGCGGTATTGGTGGGAAAGACCTAATAATAATAACATCCCCAGTTGGAAAAAAACTCATTTAAGAGTTGAAGATTCCAGTCGCCATCGGGTGTTATGAGCGAGGAGACTTTGAGGTTTAAGTCTATCGTCCTCTCTCTATTATACGGTCTTCTTGGGGTATTATCAAACACCCCCTTATCTATCCAGATAGACGTGGTTTGCCCATTTCCCACAGATTTCATGAGTCCCTTCTCCAACAACTCTCTACCAAATAAAATACTCCTCCATGCATATGACGGTCTATGGCCGATCTTTGCTTCCATAAATGAGGTATTTGCAAAGTATTTAGCTTGATTCCTAACACCTCTATTTTTTTGTTATTCAACAATTCTTTTTTAAAAAAATAGTTATAAAAAGTTAGGCAACATTTGTTTTATTTGGGCTTGCGGCCCGTAAGTGTTCAGCGCCAGCTTTAAGAAAACACTAATAATAAAGAGAAATACCCTAGACTAGCACTAATTTTTCCAAAGTTAGGACACAAGTTCAAATATTCCAAAACTAGCATTATTATGATTTTTTCTTAAATAATAAAATTAAGAGTTATTATTTTGTTACTTACAATTTTGAAAGCTTAAATAAAGCTTCCAATGATGCTTGACGTGAAGCTTCCGATCTTCTTCTTCTTCTTCATGTAACAGTTTTGATCTTAGATTTTGAGATTTCTGACGTGATTCTTATGGCTTTTAATTGAAAAATTAGACAAATTTGCAGTCAAACTGATCTGATGATTATTGGAAGAAGATGAAGAAGAAGAAGCATAATGAAGATGGAAGAAGAAGCAAAGGAGGACGAAAATGGAAGAAGAAGAAAAAAAGAAGAATGAAGATGGAAGAGTTTTGAGGAGAACAAAGATTGGTCGGAGAAGCCACGTCGTTACCGTGTAACGGAGACGCGAGGTCCTCGTTACTCCGTTCTCAGTCAGAACCTTCTTTGAGATTGCAAAAGAAATTCTTCTACGATATGTACGTTTGATTAAGAGTGGTGGTCTCAGAGCTAAACCAATGTTTGGGTATTGAAATTGTTGGGAACTGTTGGGTAATGAATAAAATCTGATTATGAGTGGTGGCTTGAATTGTTGGGTATTGGAATCCGAACTGTGAATGAAATGGAAAATTATGGGTTTATTGAAGCTGAAATGTGTATTTTAGTGCTACTCTCTCCTATGTGGACACCAAAGTTGTTGCATACCAAGTGTTTGATATAATGTCATTGATAACAAAGCAGTTGGTAAAGAGTACGAAAGTTTGTCATCGTCTTTGATGTCGATGTCTTCGAATTCTTCGGCTTGTACTTCGTCGATGATGGAGTTGGCTAGTAGTGTTGATGATGCGGAGTACAGCGCGAGAGGATCTTCTGGTTATGATCATCGTCATTTTTGGGGTTTCTGAATATTTAGAAAAATCTTCCTAAATTGCAAGAATGTCTTCCTAGACATCGTGAAATCCTTCCTAAATCTAAAGAAATGAGTTTTTGGATCTTTTAATTTATGTTTTGCCATAATGTATCACATATTACTCTATTTGGTGAGTGATATTTGATTTTATTTTGTGCACATCATGATATTTTATCTATATATGAAAGATTAAAAATTTGATTTTGTTTCTTCCTAAATATTTTATGAAGGCTATCATGATGTTTAAGGTTTTCTTCCTAAATATTATTGAATCCTTCCTAAAATTTAAATAAATGTGTTTTTTGGTGTTTTGCCTCAATATGTGAAAGATTACTCTATTAGTGAGAGGTAATGATATCACTTAACAATATCCAGACTTTTTATGAAGGTCATCCTTAAGTTCTAAATTTTTTATGAAGATCATCCTAAAGTGTAATGACGCTTTTCTGAATTTCGTAACATCTTTCCTAAATTTCGTGGAAAGTGTTGTTGGATGCTGGTTTTTCAAGTTGCAAGAAATCAGAACGGATTCTAAAAAATACATAGAACTTAAACAAGAAGGAAAAACAGAATAAAGATCCTTGTTAATAGCACTTAAAACAAATCTACTGCTATGAACATAAGAGATACTACATAACAATAAGTTAGAGGATTACACTACTAAAATTAAACCTAAGCCTGGTGATGAGATTTTCAAAGTCTCCAGCATGGTGGTGACTCCAATTTCCTGCTTCCGTTAACATGCATTGGGATGAAAGTCACCTTGAAGTTTAAGAAAGTTTTCTTTAGTGTCTTCATGAAATCCTAACTTTTTATGAAAGTCACCTTGAAATTTAAGAAAGCTTTCCTGAATTTTGCGGAATCCTTCCTAAATTTTCATAAACCTTTGACTCTGAAAATTCCGGCAACCACTTCAACGCTACAGCTTCAATCATCACATGAACAACAAAATTACCGAAACTATCAGTCACATTACTTGTATACTTAATCCCAAATCTGCCTTTCCTCACTAAAATCTTTTTGATAATCGCCTTCGTCAATTTTCTCCTAATCTCAGGCGTCTTAAATATCATTTCCCTCTCACTCTCTCTGTCGTTATCACCATCAGAGGGAGAAAATTACGAATCAAAGGAAGAGAGGAAGCAACATCTGCATCAAAAGCAGATTGAGCGTAGATTGAATCAGGAAACTGTGGAGTTCTTCATGTTAAAAGAGACAGCCTGTTATGGAGATCCAATTATCCGATGAGAGAAGCTTCTCAAAATCAGATTTATCTTCCAATTCGATCACATGCGACAGCTCGGAACTGCAGATGTCAGCAGACATGAATGCTTCAACTGATCGCCGGCGATTTTATCGAAGCTCCGATCTCATGTAAGCACTCAACAACGAGACGGCGGAGATATGTGGAGAAGAGATACGTGGTTTTCACTTGGGCTAAGAAAGGGCGTAGAAATTGATAATGAATTAATAATTTTATTATTTAATATTTAATTAGAGTATGTGTGCTAGTTTTGGAAAATATGAGAGTGTGTGCTAAGCTTGGAAGAAAACTACCATCTGTCCACTTAGTTTTCTGTTTATGATTTTTACTTTGGTAATAGAACGAAAAGAGTATATATGTTAATACTATTACTAGCTAGTAATGTCTTATTAAAAATTATATATGTTATTATTTTTTATCAATTTCTTTTGTTTATTATTCTCGATCCTAATCTTTTATTTCTTGATATATTAGATTAACTTTCAAATTTTGAAATTCACCAACGATTTTTTCAAAATCTATACAATTTCAAACCAAATAAAAGATAGAACAAAATCTAGTGTAACTAATAGATAAAACCAAATCAATAACAATCTTTCACTTTACCAAACTAAAACTAAAAAAAAAACCACAATATATAAATTATAATCGATCATGAGTGAACACACTTTCACCTTTTATATATAAGCCTAAGGACATTTCATGCTCCTAAAGAAACCCTAATAGAAAACAAGATAAACACTAGCCAAAAGAATAACAAAAGAGAAAAAATGAAGCCATCGTTTGTTCTCCTATCTATTGCCTTATTATTACTATCATCATCACTAGCGGATGCATCCGACTCTGGATCGCCGTCACAGTCACCGTTGATGTCTCCAACACCAGAACCATCAAACTCCATCGACTGTTCCAGCGTCATATACAGCATGGTGGATTGTCTCTCATTCTTAACCGTTGGATCAACTGATCCAAGCCCTACCCAAACGTGTTGTGGTGGGATCAAAACGGTTCTTGAATATAGTCCTAAGTGTCTTTGCTCTGCGTTAGAGAGTAGTCGTGACATGGGATTCGTACTAGATGATAACAAAGCTCTTGCCCTGCCAAAAATTTGCAACGTCCCCATTGATCCTCATTGTGGTATAATTTTTTATTTCTTTTTTATTTCGTAGCAGCATAATAATTGTTATTATTATTTTATTGTAAATTGATGTGAATGACTGAAAAATGTTAATTGTCGTTTTTGCTATATTGATTTTGTAGATGTATCTACTCTCTCTGCATCAACACCAAGTAAGTTTCAAGTCTCATCATATATATATTATGTTTTTGTACCTAAGTTTTATACTCTTGAAATGTTATATATTTTACTAACGTATTCGATGTTTTATTCAGTTTCTTCGCCGGTAGAGCCGCCTACGACTTCACCACCGTCTTCCACAAAGTCGCCGGCCATAATCCGTTCACCACCGCCTGTTAGCCACTCATCACCGCCTGTTGGCCACTCATCACCGCCGGTTAGCCACTCATCACCGGCACGGGAAGTCTCATCATCGACAATGACCGCTTCATCGCCTGCAGCAACTTCACCATCACCTTCACCATCAGTATCTAGTACCGGGATCTTATCAGTATCCAAACTAGTCCTAGCTGTTGTTATTGTTTCTTCTTTTGGTTTATCTTAGCTTAGATTATGTTTTTGCTTTATTTATTTAAATAAGTTTAATCAACTTCTTTTAATTATTTAATTTTTATTATGGATTCGGGACAAATAATTTGTGATGATTGTTATGGATTTAATTAAATAGCAATGAAGATTAATTATTTGTTGTTTTAGTTTGATCGAGTTAAGTTTCTGATTATCTAATGAAATGTTCATATTTTTTGGTTTGGTTTATTTTGGGTCGATCCCATTTCATATAGATCCATAAAAACTCACTTCCATTGGACTCTTCCATTTGTAGCCAACTGCTAAAAAATGGGGAAGATAAAGATCCATAATGATTTTTATTGAATCAAATTTTGGAAAATAATAAAGTCGAAGCTCTGAAAATCAAATTTCGAGTTTATACTAATGACAAATTGTTGAGTTCTATACGTATAAATACACAATTCTGTTTTTCTTTTTCTTTTTGAAAAGTCTTTTGTAAGCATTTAAAACAGAAAATGAGTTGTCTCTTTGTATTTACATCATACCACTGTTTTTAGGCCGATCGAGCATAAACATATCAGTATTTTGTTTCATTGGATCTGAAAATATCTATCTAGTTTTCAGCAAACTTTATCTTCTTCGATCTAAAAATAAATCTGTTAAAGATTTATCAATTATTTTGCATTATTTTCTCAATTATTATTTTAGCAACTAATCCTAACTTAATATCTTTATTCATGTATTTGATTATTATTGATGAAATTTTAACAACCGGAATCAAATAAAGAAAGGACAGAAGATCCCAACAGAAAATATTATCTAAATTATAATTTATTTTTGTCGAACACTAAAAAATAATGATTCTCTTAATTTAAACTTCAAACAAGTTTTGTACAGTGCGCAAATAAGTTTAAGAAATCATATAATTTTAAAAATTACGAGGGCTGTCAGAATATATATTTATATATTAGGATTTTGCACAGCAAATCTAAAATCTGTTAATATTAAAACATGCATGTTTATATTGACCACATAAATACTATACATATATCTTATAATCACTTTGTAAAACCTTATAAATTCATTATATAATATTAGATAAAACTGCATAAATATTTGGATCTATTATAACAGATCCAAGCGAGTTAATATAAATGTAAAGATAAATGACACAGACTTTAACGTGGTTCACCAATGTTGTACCCACGATCTGTCATCTCGGGCAATAGGCGAAGGGCCTAGGCCGGACGCGTCTAATGGGCCAGGAATATGCTACTGGTCAGCCCATCGGGCCCGGAGAAAGGAGGAGAGTGCGGAGACGCTTCGTGTTGGTCAGCTCGCAGCTCGAGCTCGGTCAAAGATTCTTGCATTCAAGAGGATTAATTAGGGTGCGCAAATCGTGTCCTATTAATTGTGCATTAATTGGGTAATAAATTGGTCGGTATAAATATGTAAGGGGGTGTCACCTGTAAAGGATGAAACAAATTTTCCAAAACGAGCAATACAATACAAATTCTCAAAACACTCTCAATTCAGTTCGGAACCCCTAACGGCGATAAGCTCCTCCGTATTCAAAATCACTTCGGAAAGAGAGAATTGATCTCGGTTCTCACATTTGGCGCTAGAAGGAGGGGGGTTATCGCCTGACTCTTATTAGTTCTGACTTCATATACAAATCCACTACACACAACCACCGCTATGGCAACCGACTCTCCCAATCAGGCATCCCTAGAGGTGATCCAGAAGCTCTTGCAGGACTTGTCTGAGAAATCCGATCCTCAGCAAGCCGCCTCCGCTGCTCTTACCGAACGTTTTGATAGCTTGGAGGGTCAGGTCTCCACCCGTTTGGAGGAAGTCACGACGTCTGTAGCTGACCTCTCAGCCTCCCACCGCGCGTACGCTGATCGGGTTGATCTCCTGTCCTCCGACCAAAACCCACGTCGACGTGCTTTGGATTTTTCCGGTGTTACTCCACCTTCCACCTCGCAGATGGCAGCAACGAATGTCACTCCGGGAGATTCTTTCCCACCTCAAATCAATACGCAAGCAGCGCCACCGCTGGTTGGCGATGGCCACACTCCGGTTCAGCCCGGTGTCGCCAGATCTTCCGAGGTCCCAGTCCGTCTTCCTCTCCCTGTGGATGGAAACACTTTGACTCCAGGGTATGTTACCAATCCCGAGCTCTTCCGCATGCAGAGCGAAATCCAGGACATGCGGTCCGTGATGCACAGTGCAACTACTTCAGCTCCGGATATCTTTCGAGTGATCGAGGAGTCGAGGCGAACTTCTTTTTCCGATCAAATAGCCCGAGTCCGCATCAAAGATACTGGCAAAATTAAGTTCTCGAGCTACGAAGGAAAAGAGGATCCGACCAATCATCTCAAGACCTTCTTGCTGACAGCCAGCCGGGTAGACCTCGAGCCTCACGAAGCAGACGCTGGGTACTGCAAGCTGTTCGCAGAAACGTTTTGTGGACCGGTACTACTTTGGTTCGCATCTTTAGCAGCCGGCTCCATAAATAACTTCACCGAGCTGTCAACCTCGTTCGTCAAGCAGTATTCTAGCTTAATTGAAACCGCGGTGACAGATGCTCAGCTTTGGAACTTAAGCCAAAAGCCCGGAGAGTCTCTTCGGTCTTACATAACAAAGTTCAAGGAGATCTAGGTCTAGATTCCCGGACTCTCGGACTCCACAGCTCTGGCTGCGCTTAAGAACGGCCTCTAGCACGAATCTCGCTTCCGAGAAGAGCTGTCCGTAAATTGGTTCCCAACCATTCAGGACGCGTTACACCGGGTATCGAACTGGATAGTCGCAGAGGAAGACAAAATTGCCGCTGCGCAGAAACAAAACGCTCCGCCTGCAGGAAAACCACGGTTCAAAGCGCCCGTCAAAAAGACTCCGCTTACGACTCCGAAGTCCGGGGCGAGCACGTTCGCAGTCACTCAATCTCCTAAAGAGAATTCTCCAAAGAGTTCACCGTCCAAACCTCCGTTTTCACCGCGCTCCAAAGGTGGTGTACTCCCAAGTAACAAGTGGGTCCGAGATGAGGACACGTACTGCGAGCTCCATAAAACCAACAGTCATTCCACTCGTGACTGCAAGAAGCTGTTGCACCTCCTTGCAGATAAATATGTGGCGGGAGAAATGCCACATGTAACGATCGAGGAGTTGGAGCAGAAAGCAACTCCACATATACAGCATGGTGGATTGTCTCTCATTCTTAACCGTTGGATCAACTGATCCAAGCCCTACCCAAACGTGTTGTGGTGGGATCAAAACGGTTCTTGAGTATAGTCCTAAGTGTCTTTGCTCTGCGTTAGAGAGTAGTCGTGACATGGGATTCGTACTAGATGATAACAAAGCTCTTGCCCTGCCAAAAATTTGCAACGTCCCCATTGATCCTCATTGTGGTATAATTTTTATTTCTTTTTTATTTCGTAGCAGCATAATAATTGTTATTATTATTTTATTGTAAATTGATGTGAATGACTGAAAAATGTTAATTGTCGTTTTTGCTATATTGATTTTGTAGATGTATCTACTCTCTCTGCATCAACACCAAGTAAGTTTCAAGTCTCATCATATATATATTATGTTTTTGTACCTAAGTTTTATACTCTTGAAATGTTATATATTTTACTAACGTATTCGATGTTTTATTCAGTTTCTTCGCCGGTAGAGCCGCCTACGACTTCACCACCGTCTTCCACAAAGTCGCCGGCCATAATCCGTTCACCACCGCCTGTTAGCCACTCATCACCGCCTGTTGGCCACTCATCACCGCCGGTTAGCCACTCATCACCGGCACGGGAAGTCTCATCATCGACAATGACCGCTTCATCGCCTGCAGCAACTTCACCATCACCTTCACCATCAGTATCTAGTACCGGGATCTTATCAGTATCCAAACTAGTCCTAGCTGTTGTTATTGTTTCTTCTTTTGGTTTATCTTAGCTTAGATTATGTTTTTGCTTTATTTATTTAAATAAGTTTAATCAACTTCTTTTAATTATTTAATTTTTATTATGGATTCGGGACAAATAATTTGTGATGATTGTTATGGATTTAATTAAATAGCAATGAAGATTAATTATTTGTTGTTTTAGTTTGATCGAGTTAAGTTTCTGATTATCTAATGAAATGTTCATATTTTTTGGTTTGGTTTATTTTGGGTCGATCCCATTTCATATAGATCCATAAAAACTCACTTCCATTGGACTCTTCCATTTGTAGCCAACTGCTAAAAAATGGGGAAGATAAAGATCCATAATGATTTTTATTGAATCAAATTTTGGAAAATAATAAAGTCGAAGCTCTGAAAATCAAATTTCGAGTTTATACTAATGACAAATTGTTGAGTTCTATACGTATAAATACACAATTCTGTTTTTCTTTTTCTTTTTGAAAAGTCTTTTGTAAGCATTTAAAACAGAAAATGAGTTGTCTCTTTGTATTTACATCATACCACTGTTTTTAGGCCGATCGAGCATAAACATATCAGTATTTTGTTTCATTGGATCTGAAAATATCTATCTAGTTTTCAGCAAACTTTATCTTCTTCGATCTAAAAATAAATCTGTTAAAGATTTATCAATTATTTTGCATTATTTTCTCAATTATTATTTTAGCAACTAATCCTAACTTAATATCTTTATTCATGTATTTGATTATTCTTGATGAAATTTTAACAACCGAAATCAAATAAAGAAAGGACAGAAGATCCCAACAGAAAATATTATCTAAATTATAATTTATTTTTGTCGAACACTAAAAAATAATGATTCTCTTAATTTAAACTTCAAACAAGTTTTGTACAGTGCGCAAGTAAGTTTAAGAAATCATATAATTTTAAAAATTACGAGGGCTGTCAGAATATATATTTATATATTAGGATTTTGCACAGCAAATCTAAAATCTGTTAATATTAAAACATGCATGTTTATATTGACCACATAAATACTTTACATATATCTTATAATCACTTTGTAAAACCTTATAAATTCATTATATAATATTAGATAAAACTGCATAAATATTTGGATCTATTATAACAGATCCAAGCGAGTTAATATAAATGTAAAGATAAATGACACAGACTTTAACGTGGTTCACTAATGTTGTACCCACGATCTGTCATCTCGGGCAATAGGCGAAGGGCCTAGGCCGGGCGCGTCTAATGGGCCAGGAATATGCTACTGGTCAGCCCATCAGGCCCGGAGAAAGGAGGAGAGTGCGGAGACGCTTCGTGTTGGTCAGCTCGCAGCTCGAGCTCGGTCAAAGATTCTTGCATTGAAGAGGATTAATTAGGGTGCGCAAATCGTGTCCTATTAATTGTGCATTAATTGGGTAATAAATTGGTCGGTATAAATATGTAAGGGGGGTGTCACTTGTAAAGGATGAAACAAATTTTCCAAAACGAGCAATACAATACAAATTCTCAAAACACTCTCAATTCAGTTCGGAACCCCTAACGGCGATAAGCTCCTCCGTATTCAAAATCACTTTGGAAAGAGAGAATTGATCTCGGTTCTCACATTTGGCGCTAGAAGGAGGGGGGTTATCGCCTTACTCTTATTAGTTCTGACTTCATATACAAATCCACTACACACAACCACCGCTATGGCAACCGACTCTCCCAATCAGGCATCCCTAGAGGTGATCCAGAAGCTCTTGCAGGACTTGTCTGAGAAATCCGATCGTCAGCAAGCCGCCTCCGCCGCTCTTACCGAACGTTTTGATAGCTTGGAGGGTCAGGTCTCCACCCGTTTGGAGGAAGTCACGACGTCTGTAGCTGACCTCTCAGCCTCCCACCGCGCGTACGCTGATCGGGTTGATCTCTTGTCCTCCGACCAAAACCCACGTCGACGTGCTTTGGATTTTTCCGGTGTTACTCCACCTTCCACCTCGCAGATGGCAGCAACGAATGTCACTCTGGGAGATTCTTTCCCACCTCAAATCAATACGCAAGCAGCGCCACCGCTGGTTGGCGATGGCCACACTCCGGTTCAGCCCGGTGTCGCCAGATCTTCCGAGGTCCCAGTCCGTCTTCCTCTCCCTGTGGATGGAAACACTTTGACTCCAGGATATGTTACCAATCCCGAGCTCTTCCGCATGCAGAGCGAAATCCAGGACATGCGGTCCGTGATGCACAGTGCAACTACTTCAGCTCCGGATATCTTTCGAGTGATCGAGGAGTCGAGGCGAACTCCTTTTTCTGATCAAATAGCCCGAGTCCGCATCAAAGATACTGGCAAAATTAAGTTCTCGAGCTACGAAGGAAAAGAGGATCCGACCAATCATCTCAAGACCTTCTTGCTGACAGCCAGCCGGGTAGACCTCGAGCCTCACGAAGCAGACGCTGGGTAGTGCAAGCTGTTCGCAGAAACGTTTTGTGGACCGGTACTACTTTGGTTCGCATCTTTAGCAGCCGGCTCCATAAATAACTTCACAGAGCTGTCAACCTCGTTCGTCAAGCAGTATTCTAGCTTAATTGAAACCGCGGTGACAGATGCTCAGCTTTGGAACTTAAGCCAAAAGCCCGGAGAGTCTCTTCGGTCTTACATAACAAAGTTCAAGGAGATCTAGGTCTAGATTCCCGGACTCTCGGACTCCACAGCTCTGGCTGCGCTTAAGAACGGCCTCTAGCACGAATCTCGCTTCCGAGAAGAGCTGTCCGTAAATTGGTTCCCAACCATTCAGGACGCGTTACACCGGGTATCGAACTGGATAGTCGCAGAGGAAGACAAAATTGCCGCTGCGCAGAAACAAAACGCTCCGCCTGCAGGAAAACCACGGTTCAAAGCGCCCGTCAAAAAGACTCCGCTTACGACTCCGAAGTCTGGGGCGAGCACGTTCGCAGTCACTCAATCTCCTAAAGAGAATTCTCCAAAGAGTTCACCGTCCAAACCTTCGTTTTCACCGCGCTCCAAGGGTGGTGTACTCCCAAGTAACAAGTGGGTCCGAGATGAGGACACGTACTGCGAGCTCCATAAAACCAACAGTCATTCCACTCGTGAATGCAATAAGCTGATGCACCTCCTTGCAGATAAATATGTGGCGGGAGAAATGCCACATGTAACGATCGAGGAGTTGGAGCAGAAAGCGACTCCCAAGGTGGACGAAGATGCTCCACCTCCGAAAAAAACCGAAGCAATCTGACGGCAATGCAGCCCCCAAGAAAAGAATAGACGTGATAATGGGGGGATCGCGACTCTTTCGAAACTCCATCACTGCAATCAAAGACCATCAGCGGAAGCTCACCAGCCCCCAGCCGAAGCGAGCTAAGGTTGCAGCAAGCGATCTACCTGAAGTCTCTTTCTCCGAGAAGGAAACTGAGGGAGCTGGACACTCCACACGATGACGCACTCGTCATATCACTTGACGTGGCAAACCACGAAGTCTGCCGGATCCTAATTGACACTAGGAGTTTGGTAGACTTGATTTTCCTCGAGACGCTCGCTAGAATGGGTATCAGGAAAGAACACATCGTGGGACCGCCCTCACCTTTGGTCTCGTTCACAAGCGAGACGTCGATGTCGTTGGGCACGATCACGCTACCGGTGTCCACTCAAGGAGTGGTTAAAATGGTGGAATTTACGGTTTTTGACCAACCTGCGGCCTATAACATTATTCTGGGAACTCCCTGGCTCTACCAGATGAAGGCAGTAGCCTCGACGTACCATCAGTGCGTTAAATTTCCGACCCTGCAAGGAGTCCGGGAGATTCTAGGAAGCCAAAGGACGGCTAGGAGCTGCTATCTCGCAAGTCACAAGCTCCTGGTTCAATAGCAACCACAGCTCGAGGTCCCGAAGAATCCAGTTCGGAAGCAGTTAGAAGGTGATCTCACTGAGTCCATTTTCATCAATGATAAGTTTCCGGATCAAGAAATCAAGATCGGAGTGGGATTAGATAGCGAGCTCCGCGCTAGTCTGATAACCTTCCTAAGAGAAAATATGGCCACCATCGTGTGGTCCGTAGACGAGATGCCCGGTATCAGTCCAGAAGTTATCTCCCACGAGCTGAATGTGGACCTGTCGTTCCGATCTGTAAAGCAGAAGCGAAGGAAGCTGGGTCCCGAGCGAGCTGAAATCGTTAACAAAGAGGTGGAACGCTTACTGAAGGTGGGACAGATACGCGAAGTGAAGTATCCTGAATGGCTCGCAAACACAGTGGTAGTCAAAAAGAAGAATGAAAAATCACGAGTTTGCATTGATTTCACCGACCTGAACAAGGCATGCCCCAAGGATAGCTTTCCACTTCCGCATATCGACAGGCTAGTTGAGTCCACTTCGGGTCACGAGCTGATGTCTTTCATGGATGCCTTCTCCGGCTACAACCAAATCCTTATGAACCCGGATGACCAGGAGAAGACTGCATTCATTACGGACCGCGGGATTTATTGTTACAAGGTGATGCCTTTTGGGTTAAAGAATGCGGGAGCAACTTAACAGAGGCTGGTAAACCGTATGTTCGAGCACCAGCTCGGAAAGACCATGGAAGTCTACATCGATGACATGCTGGTAAAGTCAATGGAAGCTAGCTCGCATCTCGCGGATCTGAAAGTTTTCTTCGACATCCTGAATCAGTTCGGGATGAAGCTTAACCCTACGAAATGCACCTTTGCAGTCCCGTCAGGGGAGTTTCTGGGGTATATAGTAACAGAAAGAGGAATTGAAGCGAATCCGAGGCAGATTAACGCTTTCTTGTCTATGAGTTCTCCTAGGACTTTACGCGAAGTGCAACGCCTCAATGGACGGATCGCAGCCCTCAACCGCTTCATCTCTCGATCAACGGACAAATGCCTCCCGTTCTACCAGTTGTTGAGAAAAGGGGGGAAGAACTTCTTATGGGACGCAAAGTGCGAAGAGGCTTTCTCTCAGCTCAAAGCTTACCTATCTGAACCGCCGGTCTTGGCTAAGCCCGAGTTCGGTGAGCCGCTCTTTCTTTACGTAGCCGTCTCGGACAGTGCAGTCAGCGGAGTCTTGGTTCGGGAGGAAAGGGGGGGAGCAGCGACCAATTTTCTATGTCAGTAAGTCATTTACTGGGGCAGAGTCCAGGTACCCTATGATGGAGAAATTGGCCCTAGCAGTAGTCACTTCGGCAAGAAAGCTGCGGCCTTACTTCCAGTCCCATACAATCATAATCCTGACGACGCAACCACTTCAGACAGTATTACATAGTCCAAGCCAGTCCGGGAGACTAGCTAAATGGTCTGTCAAGTTGAGTGAATACGACATCGAGTTCCGGACTCGAACCTGTGCTAAGGCGCAAGTGCTGGCCGATTTTTTGATCGAACTCCCACTAGCCTCTTCGGTTAGCGACAATGTTGAAGTCCCATGGACGTTGTATGTTGATGGCGCTTCTTCATCGGGAGCAGGAATTGGGGTCTGCCTCACTTCTCCTACTGGCAAAGTAATCGAGCAGTCATTTCGCTTGGCTTTCAGCGCGTCAAACAACGAAGCCGAGTATGAATCCTTCCTTGCTGGTTTACGCCTCGCAGTAGGGATTGGTGTCCGATGACTCCGAGCTTTTTGCGATTCGCAGCTGGTCACCAACCAGTTCTTGGGGGAGTACGAGACAAAGGATGGCTGTATGGAGGCTTATTTGCCACAGCTCGAGAGTTAGTCGCTAAGTTCGAGGATTTTGAAATCACTAAGATCCCACGAAGTGAAAACTCCGCTGCGGACGCTTTAGCATCCCTGGCGTCCACTTCGGATCCCGCGATGACAAGGATTATCCCCGTCGAAGTCATCTAATTTCCGAGCATCCAACTAGAGAGCTCAAACGTAGTCACCCGGGCAATGAAAAAACAGTTGGCTCTTTGCCACCAGAGGACTCAGTCCCCGATATGCATACTCCGATGGAAATTCACCCACCTTTAGCCGAGCAAGACGCGAGTCAAAGTTCGGAATCTTCCAGCTCACCAGTTGACAATCAAGCTGTTATCCCACATGCTACTTCGAGCGGCGCGAACTCTAACAGCTGGGGGGTAGGTGACTGGCGGAGCCCGATCTGGGCTTACTTGGAAAAAGGGGAACTCCCATCCGACAAATGGGCAGCCAGGAAACTCAAGATTGTCAGTGCGCGGTATTGCGTTCACAATGGAATACTTCTACGCCGAAGTGTAGCTGGTCCTTATCTAACATGCGTGGCTGGTAATGAGCCCGCGATGCTAATGCGAGCTGTTCACAACGGTCCCAATGGGAATCACTCCGGAGGTCGGACTCTGGCTTTCAAAATCAAAAGGCAAGGTTACTTCTGGCCTACCATGGTCACGGACTGCGAAAAATATTCTCGAGCTTGTGAGAAGTGTCAAAAGCACGCCCCATCAATTCATCAACCTACCGAGCTCCTGTCTTCGGTGTCCGCACCTTACCCATTCATGAGGTGGTCTATGGATATCATTGGTCCATTACATCGAGGACCAGGAGGAGTTCAGTACGTGCTCGCTCTTACTGACTATTTCTCCAAGTGGGTAGAAGCGGCAGCCTATGCGAAAGTAACGAGTGACGAAGTGGAACAGTTCGTGCTTAAAAGCATAATCTATCGCTACATCGTCCATTGTGAAATCATCACGGATAATGGTCTATAGTTCATCTCCTCGAAGTTCGAAGAGTTCTGCGCGAAGTGGAAAATTCGACTCAATAAATCAACTCCTCGTTACCCGCAAGGTAATGGGCAAGCCGAGGCGATGAATAAGGTCATACTTGCCAACTTGAAGAAACGGCTTGATGCTCGTAAGGGGCGCTGGCCGGACGAATTGCAGGGCGTCCTCTGGGCGATCCGAACAACACCTCGTCGGGCCACTAATGAGACACCTTTTTCCCTGGTTTACGGAGTTGATGCCGTAGTCCCAGCCGATATAGAAGTGCTCGGAGTCCGTACCTCGCTAAACCCACTCCGAGCTGAGGAGAATGAGGAATTCCTACAGGATACTCTCGATACAATCAATGAGCGTCAGGACCAGGCCTTGGTTCGGATCCAGAATTACCAGAACGCAGTAGCTCGGTACTATAACTCTAAAATCCGAAGCAGGCCCTTGGCAGTTGGCGACTTAGTCCTCCGAAAAGTCTACGAGAACACCAAGGAGCTCAATGCAGGAAAGCTGGGAATTAACTGGGAAGGACCGTACAGAATTACCCGCGAAGTACGAAATGGAGTCTATCAGCTCGAGGATTCAGAGGGAAAACCAGTCCCGAGGTCCTAGAATTCTTTACACTTGAAACTCTTTTACAGTTAATCTTTTTTTTTGTATCAAACTACGTTTAAAGCTTGATCCCGATAAGGGTACGTAGGCAGCCCACTTCGGGTCCAGCTATCCATATTAATAAAATTAAAGTTTTCTTAAACTTTTTTATTAATCATGGTTCTAAAAAAAAAAAAAAAAAAAAAAAAAAAAGCCGAAGTCTGACTTCGTATATATCATTTAAAGCCGAGGTTCAACTTCGCAAGCCTAAACTGAAGATCTCACTTCGTATTTAGCTTTGCTTATTAAAGTCGAAGCTTAGTTTCGCAAAATTCTAATCTAAACCGAGGTATTCACTTCGTACTCAGCCATACTAATGTTAGGGTGTCGTTTTTGCGAACCCTTAAAACCGAAGTCCTCACTTCGTGTTCATTTTTGCTCGTATCATCTTTTCGAACAAAGATAGTGGAAATAAAGTATGCATTTAGGATGGCAAAAACAAATTTTTTTTAAAAAAAACGGAGTGGTCACCACGACCAAAGCACTCTGAGGCAAGTCTAAAAATAAATACGACAAACATGGGGGCAACCCGTGCCAAAACAACCTTGAAATAAAAACTATTGAGTAGGGAGAGCGGGATCTGACGCCTCTTCGGATAGGGCCAAGCCCATCTCTGCGAGCTCCCCTTCCGACCTGGTGTTCGCCAGAAAATCGTCCATTCCCTGCTTTGACATTTGCCCGAGATTAGTGCCGGACTTGTCGATTGTGACGCTTAGCGGGTGCTAGCTGCACAAGAGATCGGGCGTATCCGCCAAAAGGTCTGAGAATACTGAGAGGTCGAGGTCACGGGGAGTTACCTTCGAAACCTTTTCGTCTGCCTCCTCCTCGTCAGCTTTTAGGAGTCCGAGCTCGGCTTCCATGTCTTGGATCTCTCCCCTGGAGATCTCCTCGATCAGCATCCGGTTAGCCCTAATCTCAGCAGCTCGGATCTGGATTGGAGCTAGCTTCTCCCTCTCTTCGAAGGTGACCCTCACCTCCTCGACCAAAGGACGGAGAGTCCGCCTCATTTCCTGCCTCTCCTCCCTTCGCACCCTCTCAATCTCGCAGCTGTTGCCAGCTTGGGGTAGCTGATTGCAGAGCTCGATCTTGTGCAACCTGTTTTTGGCTGCCTTCGCGTCCTCCGCCGCTTCGAAGTAAAGGTCCCCCGCCTTCTTCAGTTTGCCTCGGAGGTCCTTGTTAGCAACCCCAAGGTCGAGCACCTCTATTTCAGCCTTCTTCATCCGAGCTCGGATTTGTTCGGCTTTTGCTACGGTGCTAGCATTCTCAGCCTCCAGCCTGGCGTACTCTTTTACCTGAGCTTCCAGGTCAGCGATCCTCTCTTGAAGAAGGTTCACCTCAAAAGATGAAGGGGAGGCGAACAGTTGATCCTCGTAGGAAGCCACCGAGGAGTTAAACTCGATCATTAGCTAGGAAAGTCAGCTCGTTAAAAACAGATAAAATGATGGAAGGAAACAAAAATAAAGACCAAAGTATATTTACCTCGCCGATTTTGTCCGCAAAGCCGAAGAAGTTCGCACGGTTGACCTCGGTCATATAAGCAAACGCTGGAATCCGAACTCCGGGCCGAATGTAGCTCCTCATTAGATCAGCTGGGGACGCAGGAGGGGCTGAAAGATTTTTGAGCAAGTCATTTTAGTCATCAACTATCGAACAGTCAAAGGTATAAAATTAAGAGCATCTCGGGGAAGTTTTACCTCGGGCGAAAGGACGTTGTTCCTTCAGAGGGTTTCTTCCAGAGGAGTCCCCGGACTCTTTAGGCGGTGGGGCCTCTGTAGATCTCCTCTCCGAGGAGAGACCCCTATCTCTCGAACTAGATTTACTTCGCTCGTCCCCTAATGAGCCAGTCCGGGCTCGGCTCCTCTCACGCGAAGAGGAGGAAGTCTTGGGTTCCTTCCTCTTTTTCGATGAGTCAGCTTGCTGAGAAGTGACCTCAGCAGAGGTCTTCTTCATCACTGGGGGGGTCGCGACCTCCCGTGGCTCGTCGGCAGAGTCAGCGATGACAATCACGGGAGGTGCCAGCGGACCAGCAGGAGCCCTCGTAGATTCCATACCGAGCTCGGAAGAGCCAGTTGGAAGTGCGGAAGCCCCGCTCACCTCGGGAACGAAGGAGCTGGAGGAATTCTTGTTAGGGATGCGAGCTTTGCCTTCGGCAAGGGCCGCTGCCATCTGCTTCTTCGCCTCTTTTTCGGCAATTCGGCACGCCCTTTCTTCCCTGTAGTTCATTTCCGAAATGCTCACAGGGACAGAGCAAACGAGAGAACGTCTTCCGAGCCTTGCCGTGGACGCCCTGATCCTTTCGCAGGAGAAAGAATCCCAAGCGATCTGACCTTGGCTGCAGAATCTTGAGAAGAACTCTGCGAATGTGGGGCAAAGCAGTCCGCGCTCGAAGTGATCTAAAAAAAAAAAAAAAAAATTAAAAGTGAGGCGGAAAGACTAAACTACATTCAACGCGGACCTAGTAAGGAACACCAGTCCACTTCAATACGTATGAGCTCGTGCGGTGGCTGAAAGTGAACTCGTTGACCGGGAAGAAAAAGTAGGACTTCCGCCATTTCTCGTCCTTCTCGGGCAGGTCATCAAAGACCTTCAGTCCGGAAAGCGGGCTCACGTAGAGTGTACCCTTGGTACGACCTGTCTTCACTGTGTACACCTGGAGGAAGTCCGCCAGCGACAGCTGGTAGTCAAACTCCTCCCCCAGAGTTTGAAGGCACATAACAGTCCGAACAAAGTTCGGGCACATTTGGGGAAGAGTGAAGCCCAGTTCGAACATCATCTTCACGATGAGTTCAGGAAGGGGAAACGACAAACCACACGCGGAGAAGAATATCTCGAACGCACAGCAGTACCCCGGAGGAGGGTTCTCCGGGGACTCGTGAGCCTCCTGGAACCTGATTTCGACCTCCGGCGGAATCCCGGTGGACCCCCTAACCTCAGCTAGGTTCTCTGCTGAGAGGTTTGACGGCTGATGAGGGCCATAAACTCCCGGAATCAAGGGTTTCGCAGCTTTACCCGACGAAGATTTCGGAGGAGACATACTTTTCGAGTAGTATTTGCGGGAAGAGGAGGAAGGTGGAAGAACTTTCCGACGAAAGCAAAGAAACTAATCGAAGAAGAGAGAAATCGCAAAGCAAAACAAAAAGAAAACTGGGAATTAAAAGTGGAAGGGAGAAGTCGGGTGAGTTTACCTTTATACACGGAACCAGGGAGCAATGATTGCCTGGGGAAGTGAAAGGTCTCGCACCGTTTTCTCTTTCTCTTATAGCTAACACGCCACCTAGTGGGCCCCGGGGCTTGTTCGGGAAGGCAAATCTCATCATCACCACGATCAAATCATGGAGATACGGGGAATATTCAGTTTCCCGAAATTGATCGCTTGAAGGACAAAAGTCCCCCGAACTGCTCAGCTTGGGAGACTTGGAGGGCAACTGTTGTACCCACGATCTGTCATCTTGGGCAATAGGCGAAGGGCTTAGGCCGGGCGCGTCTAATGGGCCAGGAATGTGCTACTGGTCGGCCCATCGGGCCCGGAGAAAGGAGGAGAGTGCGGAGACGCTTCGTGTTGGTCAGCTTGCAGCTCGAGCTCGGTCAAAGATTCTTGCATTCAAGAGGATTAATTAGGGTGCGCAAATCGTGTCCTATTAATTGTGCATTAATTGGGTAATAAATTGGTCGGTATAAATATGTAAGGGGGGTGTCACTTGTAAAGGATGGAACAAATTTTCCAAAACGAGCAATACAATACAAATTCTCAAAACACTCTCAATTCAGTTCGGAACCCCTAACGACGATAAGCTCCTCCGTATTCAAAATCACTTCGGAAAGAGAGAATTGATCTCGGTTCTCACAACCAACACTTGATGTTGGCTAATCCCCACATGCAGAAATAAAACTTTATTACTGGAGAAAGTATTATTTCAGAAATACATGAAAGTTAGAGTTAAGAATAGTATTTATAGAGAAACAACCCTAATTAACCTAAACTAATTGTACTTAAAGTTATGGACTCAATCTAATTCAAGATATATCAATTGGATCAAATCTCTGAATAGTAATTACCATTCAAAGTACCTTATAAAATTTTATAAACTCTTCAGATTTAATGAGTTATTTTTTGTAATGAGTTACTAGGTAACAACCCGCACTATGTGCGGGATAAATCGATTTAAAGAAATTATTATCCTAGAATCAATATCTGTTTGTGTTAAACAAATATGTAACTTAAGTTTTTTTATTTATTTATTCAAAGCTGCATTTTTTCGTGTAAAAAATATGTTTTATCCGTAAAATCTTTGAATGTGTAAGAGATTTTATGGTAGAGAAAATATTGATAAAATGTTACTATTTGTTGCAAAATGTATTTTGTGTGGTTTAAAAATCAAATTCATATCTTCTTATGTTTTATTTTGTAATCATAACAATTTTGCATGTTTCTTATGTAACCATAACAACATATACTAAATTACTCGGTTGTTTAATTATTCAATTTTATTATATGTTAGTAACAATCGGATTCTAAACTAAATTTTCTGAAGATAATCTAATTTATTGATTTAATATTTTTGATTATGTTTAAATCTTTTGAGTTAGTCGATTTGTTAATATTTTATATAAATGATGGATTATTACCAAAAAAGCCATTATGAAAAAATTAATGAAATTCCAAAATCAACGTATTCGTGTAAGAATACATTTTACCTGTGAAATATGTGAACGTGGTAAAGAAAATATTTATAAAATGTTACAATTTATGGCAATATATATTTTTGTGTGTTTTAAAAATTAAATTTTATATTTATAGTTTGTCGAGTAACTATAACAATTTTGGATAATCTAATAATCACTCATTTTAAATATATTATAATTTTTTTTGGGTACTAAGTTTATTTATAATGATAAGGGTTATTGTCTCATTCATTTTTAATAGCACATAAATGAATATACAATTATAATGTATATTCCTATTCAGTTATCAATATTTCTGTTTTTAATAAATAATCACACTAAATGCTGAGATTAATTAGTTTACATACTTAGATATATATAAATAATCACACATCATGATATCTCCTGATTTGTTATCATTTTTATATTTATTTATGAATATATATAAATCTATATTTATTGGGAATTAAGTTTCTTCTAATGAGTTAGAGATATTTCAGGGTTAATATACTTCTTTTTATAATCCATTTTAATAACTATTGAACGCTTGTTATTTAAATTATTATGGTAATAATACTAACATAAAAAAAATAACATTTCGTTTCATATGATTATGTTAATAAGTTATATGTTTAATAAGTTATATGTTCTTTATTTTTATTAACTTTATATTAATTGATATGTTTTTATAGCCTTTTTAGAATATTTTACTTATATTGATTTTAAGAAATAAATATTTATATTAATTTTAAGAAATTAATATAATTTTGACGTGTATATTTTTAAGTAAATTTTAGTGAAATTTTTCTTTTTACTATTAAATTTGTGTGAGCAATGATGACATATCTAATTATTATTCAGTTAATTGTTTTTAAAATAAATACAATGGCATAGAGCTGTAATTAATTAGAAAATGGAAGGGTATTTTGCTAAAAAGTGTCCTGAGCTCTCTGGCGGCGACACATCAGTTTTTTCTCAAATGTGCTTTTCTATTAATATATAGGAGATTTTTAAAAATGAACTGTTGAAGTTGACATTTTAAAAAAGGAACATACCAAAAAGGACATCTCTAAAATTTTCTTTATATATATATATATTAAAATGTTAAATTAATCACAAAAATTAGAGTTACATAAATAATAAGTGGAAAATGTGTTTCATTTGAAACTTGAGTTGGGTAAAATTCAGTCGGATCCAACTTGAATTGCTATCGTTCCATAAAGACACTGTGTTCAAACAAACAGGGAACCAGTGCTTTATCAGTTCGTGTTTTAATTTGTTTTGGATGAAATTGATGAAAGCAATGTCATTTTATAAGATAGGATAAAACCCGCATAAGATTCTGCACAAACAAGACATGCCCGTTTAAAATTTACTTTCTTTTTAGGGAGATTTACTCAGATGTTATACATTTTAGGTAATATTACCAGAATCTACATATGAATTTATTATGCGTGTATATTTGAGCAGGCACAGAATTAGTGATTTTTCGCATTTCCCTAACAACACTTTTTGTGATATCGAGAGACGTTTTAATATTTATTAGGAATCTGACAGAACGAAATACCCAAGAAAGAAACAAGAATACATTTTCATATTATTGAGAAGACCCTAAACGATAACTCAGCCGTCATAAACTATAACTCAGCCATAACTCCAATTATAAGACTAAATAACCGACCAAACCGGACCGAACCGAAAAACTATTTTTTCCCCTTTTGGTATATCTGTATTGGTATTTTCGGGTAATATTGGTTATATTCGGCTTGCTATCGGTTATATTAGGTTAATCTACCTAATTACAATATATTTTGTGTTATTTATGGTTATATATTCATCTAATCGACCCATAACCGGAAATAACCGAAAAGTAAATTCAAAAATTTTAAAATTTTTCAAATGGTTATCGTATTAGTATATCCAAATTACCACCTTAAACCAAACACAATATAACCAAAATCAAACTGTTAAATTAAAACCCATATTGTTGCTCATCTGAACCCTACATCTCAAACCCTAACCCTAACCCTAAATGTCATGTTTTGAATGTTTTACACATTTTGATCAGAATGTGTAAAAATCACTCTTTGTCTATAATTATTACTTTTTATTGCTTATAATGATTGTAATATTCATTTTCCATTCTAAATTTTAATTTTGAGTTATAATAATTTTAATTTACAAATATTTCATAAGTCAGTCGTTTATGTCGATAACTCAGCAATATCAGTCAATTGTTAGAGAAATACTTTTATTAAAAAAAAAAGTTTCAAAAATTCAAATTCAAATTTTGAATTCCTTTTAAATAATAAATCGCTAAAAAATATAGAATTTATTACGCGTGTGGTTCTTAACAAGAAACATAATTATTATTTGCATCTCTCCAACAACACTTTTTGTATTCTCGAGAAGGTATATAATAAATTAATATGGCCGTTGCATAACTCAGTCGTAACACCATTAATATGACTGTTGTATAAATCAGCTGTAACACCATAACTCAGCCGTGTTAAATACATAACTCAGCCGTCATGTAAATTATTGTTAAACGACGTCGTACGATTTGTTGTTTTAGTATAAATGATGGGATTGTAGTGATTTAGTAATCGAGTCAATATGATGGCACAGAGAATCTCTGCGATGGAAACTTCAGGGCTGATGAGAAAACGGCTTCTGAAGCATTAACTGAGGTAGATCTCTAGACCATCTGAAATCTCAAAGCATTATCTTAATATTATGTTTGTGGTAATGTAGGAGCTGAATCGTAAGGAAATAAAGATGAAAATGAGGTACGGCAAAATCCAGAGGCGCGACAAGGGTGTTCCAGTCAGGTGTTGTGGTGCGGTGGTTTTCGTTGCCACTTCTAATGATCCTAGCACGAGAGGAGAACTTTATTTCAGCTGTCCGTATGAAATCACAGATGTAAAGATTTCTGTACTCTTTTTTTTGTGCTCTGCTTCTTGATTTTTTATACAAATTGGGATGTAATATGAGTTATGTACTATTTGTAAGGGTCCTGGTCAAGGCTGCGGTTTCAGGAGGTGGTGAACCGATGCATTGCGCAAAGAGTTTGCCAATATTCAGGAGGAGAAGAATGAGATGAAGCAGGACTTGGATGCAGCCAAGAAGCGCATTGAGACTCAAGAAGAAATGATCTTGAATATGGAAAAGAAATATGACGCGCTAGAGAAGAAGTTTGAGAGCTTGAACAAGTATCTGTGAACTTTCTATGTAGTGGTGTTTTATCAATCTCTTTTAATAACTCAGCCATAACTTTAATATAACTCAGCCAACTCTCAAATTAGAATGACTAAATAACCGACCAAACCGAACCGAACCGAACCTGAAACTAATTTATTCCATTATTTTTGGTTATATTCGGCTTCTTTTCTGTTATATTAGGTTAATCTACCTAATTACAATATATTTTGGGTTATTTATGGTTATATATTAATCTAACCGACCCATAACCGGAAATAACCAAAAAGTAATTTCAAAACATTTTAAAATTTCAAATGGTTATCATATTAGTATATCCAAATTACCACCTTAAACCAAACACAGTATAACCAAAACCAAACTGTTAAATTAAAACCCATAATGTTGGAAACCCTAAGCCAAAACCCTAAATGTCATGTTTTGAATGTTTTACACATTTTGATCAGAATGTGTAAAAATCACTCTTTGTCTATAATTATTACTTTTTATAAGTTTAATGATTGTAATATTCATTTTTCCATTCTAAATTTTAATTTTGAGATATAATAATTTTAATTTACAAATATTAATATTTCATAAGTTAGTCGTTTATGTCGATAACTCAGCCATATTATTTCTTTTATTCGAAATTCGAATTCAAATTTTTAAATTAATTTGAATTATATATTGTGAGAAAAGCTGACTTTATGTATTTATTATGTGTGGATCTGAGCAGGCACAAAATTAGGGATTGTTCGCGATTCCCCAACAATACTTTTTGTGATATCGAGAGACGTTTTAATTAGATAATTTATTAGGAATCTGACAGAACGAAAGACCCATGAAAAAAAAGAAGAATACGTTTTCATATCTCATAACTCAGTCGTACGAAGTACATAATTCAACTTTACATATCTAACTACAATTCCTACTAAAAGAAATCAAAATGTTTTACATATTATAGTGCAATTCCTACCAAAAGAAACAAAACGAAGGACATAATGCATTATTTAAACTGACCCATAAAATCAGGTGCCTCATCATAGATTTATACTGCCATTTTAACCCGTATAGCCTGGATATTTTGATCAGAGATGTCATCGAAAGACAAACCAAGCGCTAGACATTCTACAAACTTTAGAGCGTACACGCCACAGTCACCAACCTGTACGTTTTGAGGGACCTTCGAGGCACTCCTCCTCATGGAAACTGAAATGACTGAAACTAGGTGTACGATATTTGTGAGGAACTGAATCGTTCATGTGACAACCTATCCCACGGACCCCACTAGCCCACCGCTAGCTGCCCCAATGGACCGTTCGTGGACCCTGCTAGCCCACTGCTAGCCACCCTAACGGACCCCAAGCTGGCCCTGCAGGGCATCAATCCTAACCCATCACTGTGGATATCCCAATCCATTAGTAGGTTATTGGTGCACCAGACGTTCCTCGAACCTTGGTCCTCATCCTTTAACAACCTTCCCACAGGACAAGTTGCCACCACATGTCAATTGGTGGCAACTTGTCCTGTGGGAAGGTTGTTAAAGGGTGGGGACCAGGGTCCGAGGAACGCCTGGCGCACCAATAACCTACTGATGGATTTTTATGTCCACAGTGAGGGGTTAGGATCGATGCCCTGCAGGGCCAGCTTGGGGTCTGTTGGGACGGCTAGCAGTGAGGCTAGTGGGCTAGCAGTGAGGCTAGTGGAGTCCACGGGACGGGTTGTTACAGTTCATCATTGCTGGAATCATCCGCGTAAACGCCCTACAAGCATTCAGAATTTTAACATCACTTTCTTTGGTTGCTTATCCACGTGCAGCGCCACCCAGTGATCGCCTCCAGTTTGTAGAGTAATATACAAGTGATATACATCTTCTATCCACTTCAAATTAGTCGGTTGATCTTGTGGAATCAAACCATTAACTAACTCTTCATAACTGTTGCCTTTGAATTTAAACATTTTGGGTTTTATCTCGAACTGAGTATAGTCACGAACCATCGTACTGGTGAACCACGGGTCTATAAACGCAATGTGTTTGTTGTGGAATGGGAGGGGATCTCGTTTGTACCTAACCCTGAGGAGTCTTATATACGCGCCCATGTGCTGTAAAACAAAAAACTGAGTAGTAAACAACAACTCAGCCATAATGTAAGATAACTCAGCCGTAAACAATAACAACTCAGCCATTATGTATTATAACTCAGCCGTAAACATAATAACTCAGACATCAAGTATTATAACTCAGCCGTAAACAATAATAACTCAGACATCAAGTTAAACTTACTTCATCAGTCAGCCACCCAAAGTGATCTTCCTTCACTTGCCAGTTCTTTCTTTCGGTGATGAGAACCCTATAGAATTCAATATCGAGTGTTGCCTCTCCTAATGGTTGATTCCTAACAAACAAATAAACACAGGTTAATATAATGTTAACAAAATCTGTGATTAACAAGGGTCTAAAGGGTCATACTCGGCTGTCTTTGGGTACCCCAAAAGTTTTTTCAACTTCACCAGATCTACCGGTGCCAGAGGATCATATATTCCACCTCCAGGTACACAGTTCTTCCTCATGCACGTCAGTCCGTTGTCTCCAATATAAGGAAAAATCCTTGCTTGTGGAGCTTGTTGTGTATTCAATGCACTTCCATCCGGGGACAGCTTAACACTATCCAGCCTTAAAGCTTTAATTCTATCAAGCCTAATCTTTTCCTCCTCATCATCCACAGATTCAGGTTCAAGGGTTTCGTTTTCAGCCATAAACTGGTCTCTCATATCACATACACTGCTGTCAGCAGCGTCGGCACCAGCGCTTGCACCAGCTTCGGCTTCTCCCTCATTCAAAACAGGTGCTACAAATTGCAACGGCCTCACGACAATAGGCTTAGTAGTCTTTCTAACTCTTTTCTTTTGCGGATTATCTCCAACCTCTTCGGCTTTTACCTTCTTTTCCGCCAAATCTTTGGCCTTCTTTGCCACCAACTCTTTATCCTTCTTTGCCGCCGCCAACTCTTTGACCTTCTTTGCCGCCAACTCTTTTGCCTTCTTTGCCTCTATTTCTTTAGCCTTCTTTGCCTCTATTTCTTTGTCCTTCTTTGCATCTAATTCTTTGGCATTTTTCCTTGTGTAAGGTCGTTGTTTTGGTTTCGTAGCAGTTGGTTTCGTAGCAGCTGGAGACTTATCAATGAAATCAAGAGGACCATCTTTATCAAACTCTTTATTCAGATTCTTACTGATCCCAGCCAAACCACTGCCATATACATGTATGACATAGCGAAGACAATTAAAGATAATGATAACTCAACCTAAACATTCTGGAAAATCAGCCATAAAACTAACATAATTCAGACATTATTGGAAGACTGTTGACAGAGTAGTTTTGTTGCATTTTTCCTGGAACTTCTGGTGGACCTTTTGGTGTCTGTAGTTTTGCCCGAAGGTCCGGTGGTACCAGGTCCTTTATTTTGAAATTTGAACACGCATCAAAAGTGTTTTGCCCAGTTTGCCCAACACTCATGGAAAGCATGTGCTCTTTCATCTGTTTGAGTTCACTCTCAAAAGATCCAAACCTTTCATTCTTTCAATTCTATTGTATCTCCAATCTTCTTCTCCAGATTCACAGACATATTTGCAATGTTTTTATCAAAGGTGTCAAACCTTGAGGTTAAATTAGACACCAACTCAACGAGAGTTCCAACCAACACATCTTCTCCAGCGTCTTCCTCCTCACTAGCACACTGAAACAAATACACAAACCGTCGTAAACAAGCTAACGAAAGATTACATATAATATAAACTCACTATACACTAGATCACTTACCTTTATTCCTTTTTTCTTCTTCTTCCTCTTCTGTGCAGCTCTTTCACCATATTCACCACTCTGACTGTTGGAAACTTCCACCTTCTGGACTTTCTGCTTCTTTGCGGGAGGAGATTCAGACTCAACAGCTGTTTTAGCTTTTAGCTTTTTCTTCTTATCACTCCCCTTAACATCCCAAAAACCTTTAACAAACTTATCCTCATGTATGTCTTCGATAAGGCGATCAAGTGTTGGGTCGTCTTCTTGATCTGACGATGTATGAAATAGCTCGCTTACATCATCCTTCATAACCATTTTAGTCACACGTAGCTGTGACATAAGAGATTATGAAACCCATCAGTAAGTTTTAACTCAGCCATCACTAAATCATAACTCAGCCATCACAAAATAATAACTCAGCCATCACTAAATAATAACTCAGCCATCACTAAACAATAACTCAGCCATTACAAAATAATAACTCAGCCATCACTAAATAATAACTCAGCCATCACTAAACAATAACTCAGCCATTACAAAATAATAACTCAGCCATCACTAAATAATAACTCAGCCATTACTAAATCATAACTCAGCCATTACTAAACAATCACTCAACCACTAATAAACCTTACCTCACCAAGCGCTTTGATCTCTTCAGCAATTACAGATTCCATCGTTGAACGTGTACGGTTTCCACCCCATTGAAGCAACGATATGCCACCATTTTCAGTTTTTGCATTCCCAAATCGTTCTCCAAAGCATTTGACTAACTCATACGCCCAAGCCTATAACACAGGTGTAAAACCACTAAGGGTGTACGACTTTCCCGTAGGCTTCAACATTTTTATAGAATCAGCAAGAGCTTCAAATGCTGACCGACCCCACAGATAAGTCTTCATGGTTTCATCATCAAAAACTCTTTTCGCACTTTCAAATGGTATTCTAGAGTTATGATGCATGGCATAAAGTCCAATGGCTTGAAAACACAACAGCCCCAACCATTTACGGGGATTAGGGAACCATCCCCGACACACTTTTAATCCTGCCCTGAGTTCATCTAGCATTGGACCTTCCCCACCAGGCACTTTCAAAAGTCTGAAGAACTCTTTGTGTTCCTCTTTAAGTCCAAACCTTTCTGTAGGCATTGGGTCTATGTTTAACCCCGTGACATGAGAAAATTCATTCAGGCCAAACATGATAGGTTGACCACCGACGATAAACCAAAGCTCCTTCTTATGTATTCTTAACTGGTTACATAATAGGAAATGTACAACCTTACCAGACCACACGAATTCACCATCAACTAGCGTAGGAATTATTCCAATGGGTAATTTCTTCGTTTCATTCCATGCATCCTGTCCTATTGATTCTCTAATCTCAGGGAAATCTGCCATCTTGAAATTGTTATTAATTTGTTTACCATCTAGAATAGACTTCTTTTCTGGGTAAAGTTTTGGGGGGGGGGGGGGGGGGGGGTAGTAATCCCTTGCTTGTTCTTCAAGCCATCTGATAAATATAATTCAGCAGTAAAGCATAAAATAAATCAGCCATAACATATGACAAACTCAGACGCAAAACATATAATAACTCAGCCACAAATACATAACTCAACCGTAAAGCATAAAAATAACTCAGTCACTAATACAAAACTCAGTCGTAAAGCATAAAATAACTCAGCCGCAACATAAAACAAACAGTAAATCAGCCATCGAATCAAATAGATCTAACAAATCAGCCGTCATATGTAAATTAACGACGGCGAAAATCAGCCGTAAAGCATAAAATAACTCAACCGCAACATAAAACAAACAGTAAATCAGCCATCGAATCGAATAGATCTAACAAATCAGCCATCATATGTAAACGAAGACAATCAGCCGTAAACCATCGATAAAAACCCACATTCAGCCGGAAAACTCGAAAATAAAGGTTTAACACATACCGGAACTTGTAAACGAAGACGTCTGTAGACTAAAAGTCGAAAACGAACACGACGAAGAGAGATAGAGCGACGACAAAGAAAGAAAGTGCGACGACGAAAAGAGAGAGAGCGAGCAAAGACGGCGAGAGATGACGGCGAGAGAGTGGACAAAGATAGAGTATCGCCAGCGGAACTAGGGTTCGGCGATGAGAGACGACGAGAGAGAGTTTTTTTTTCGCAGTTTGTGAACAGTGGAAACTGTTCACTTTCCCTCTCATTAGATATAAACAAAAAACTGTCAATTCTGGGAAAAAAAACTGACTAGTGACGTGGAAAAAAAAAATGATATGTATTTTAATTTGCTGATGTGTTTTTTTTTATTTACTCAAAATCGAAAAACTAAATTCAAAGGGTAAATTGTAATTACACCCAGGACACTAAACATTTGAGCAATTTTTAGAAGATTGTTAGATATGAGCAATAAACCAACTTTTGGATAACATTTGAGTAATTCTTTCTTCTTTTAAATACATAACACAGATTTGTTGATTAAATTTTTAAGAGGGTAAGAAAACCTAGATCTGATTTTTTTTTTATCTCTAAGGAGAGATAAGAGAAAGAAAATTTCAAACAAATTCAACTCAACATATCAACATATTCATTATTCTTTTAAAGAAATATCAACATACTTATAGTAATGATCTATAGACGTAAACTAAAAAAAATTGTATGTTGTTATGACTTATGAGCATTTGTACGTTGTTATGAGTTGCAATGTTCTGTTTCTTTATGAACTGTTTCTTTGATTTAATAAAATTTTAAACGGAAGTGAAGTGAACTTAGTGCAGTGGCAGGAGGTAAGTTCATTTATAGAAGACACCATCACACCCGGAATCAAGTTCCGGCTCCTACGAATGTAGGAATTTGGCTAATGGGCCGGCCAGTTGTGGTCCAATGGTTGACAAAAAAAAAACTAAACGGAAACAAAAACTAAAAGAATTGATTTAGCATCAATTTTGATAATTTAATTTTCAAATAATTTTTCTGTTCAAAATATATATCGGATCATCTCACTGCTCTCGAATCTTGTTACCATATATCCCCTATATATTAGCAAATAACCCTATTAATTAATCCTAATTACATCTATTCCATTACAGACTTAAATAAAATTTATTAAATAAATTAAACTATTTGTAGTCATTTAATTTGAACTATATTATACTTTTTTTAGAACAACAAATTAATTTATTTTAAAAACTTAATACTTATTCATGT
This sequence comes from Camelina sativa, assembly GCF_030686135.1. Lineage (NCBI taxonomy): Eukaryota > Viridiplantae > Streptophyta > Magnoliopsida > Brassicales > Brassicaceae > Camelina > Camelina sativa. Next base: position 27,697,689 of record NC_141896.1, on the reverse strand, counting down.
TTTATTAAAATAAATATCATACAAATTTTTTCACCGTATTAAAAATATTATTTACTTTCAAATATTCACGGGTGAAACATATTTTTATATAAAATAAACGTAAATTTGAAGAAAAACAAAAAAAAATATTTACATATTTTAATTTATACAAACAAATATCAAATCCTAAATAATAATTTTATTTAAATTGATTTATCCGCATCTGCGGGTTGTTACCTAGTTACTAATTAGGGTAAAACACATCACTCTTACACTCAAGTCGTAATCACACTTTCATTAGAGGATAGTTAATGATTATGGATCCTTTCTTATTCTCATATAAACAAAGTCAAATTGTTATTCTGATCCAGAAAATCACAAAGGATCGTGAAACTAAGCCGCCAGAATAAATTGTTATTACTACTAGAATGATTAAGAATACATATAGTATTTTGTAGGTTTGAAGTAATGAAGTTTGTTTTAAAAGTTTCAAACAAAGTAAAATAAATAAATTAAAATGAGTGGTTTATTCAAAGTTAGCAAAAATGAGGAAAGATTGCGAAAGGTGATGATAAGGTTGCCATACAATACAACCCATACCTAACTCTCAACTATATCTCAACCCCCATTCTTTCATATTAAAACCGAAATTTTATAAATTTAGTTTTGGTAATTATAGAAAAAATTATAATTAAGCCATGCATTACTATTTTTCATTTGTCAACGAGCCATTACTAATCATCTTTTTTTTTATAAAAAAAAAAAAATATCAAACAACACGAAGAAACGGGTTTTTTTTTTTTTTTTTTCTAATCTGGCGGTTTCAGTTTTTGTTTACATAAACAAGCAGTGTAATTGGATTTTATTGATATTTTTAACTTAATTCCTATAAATAGGAAACTTTACACTGGAAAAAAAAATTCAAACACTTTTCATCAGTAGATTATTAAAACATAATGTAAACTACAGTTTAAAGATTTATAGGATCAAGACAGGGAGTAGTGATGATGTCTTGGTGAAATAAACGATTTTCTAAAGATGCATGTTTGTAACACGATGCTTCTTTGAATTATGTTCGTAAAAATAAAGTAGAATCATTTTGAGACATTAATTGAACTAAGACTATATAGTCTGTATGCGATGCGATGTGGTAAATGTTATTATTCTTGGCTTAACAATATGGCCATGAAAAATATTAAGAGATGGTCTCATGAGTATTGAACGTATGATATGAGGTAGGTAGACGAAGGAGGATTGGTAAAAAAGCTATAAAAATATTTACATGATCCTAACTTGATCTTTTTTTGTTACAACAGTAGTCTAGATCTTGGTCCAAAATACGTTCTAAGTAATGGGAAACTCGAAAATAGAAAGAAAAAAAAACATTTGAAACAAGTAACTCCAAATCAAGAGCAACAGGAAAGGTTGGTCGCCTAAACCACCCAATCCCTGCGTCAACGACTCAACTAAAATACAGTTCCTATTGGCTTTAAGCTAGTATTATATTGCACATTCCTAAGACAACAATAAATTATTTTTCTTTAAAAACGAGAATAGACCGACCAAATGTATGAAATAATAAATCTCATGCAATGTGCAATCCCTCTGCCATGGCCTCATGTGACGTATTTGAAGTTCATTTATCACGGAGACACGGACGGTAGAAATTTACTGTCATCTTCGTAGCTTACCTAATACAATCCCCATTTAAAAAATAGATTTCTTTCATTGCTCAACAAATTTATAACTATTCTATTATTATTCGGCATATATCCCTGTTTTGCTATTATTAAAATAGATTAGGATAGTACCCGCGCTACGCCGCGGGATTGTTTTTTGTTTTGTTTTGTTTTAATTTTAATTATTTATAAAATATTTTTTGTAGTAAAAAATCATTATTAATATAGTTTTTGACAATGTTCATTACTAATATTTTTGATTTTAGGTTTTTGTTATTATTTTTTTGTTGGTTTTTTTTAATGGTAATGAAATTGTAGACAAAAATCATTTTTTTTTTCTTGTATCACAATGCATTGGAACACCATTATAATTGTTAATTATTTTGATCTTTTAAATAATTTTGGCTGATGATATTAAATTTAATGATAACAACTTTGATAAAATTATTTGTCTGATTCTTAAACCACAAATGATGAAACAAAACCACAAATTGTATCATCAACATCATTTGTTGTTAGTTGTTGTGTCATCATTCTGAAAAAAAAACAATTACAAGATAAAATTAATCAATAAATAGAAAACATAATGAATCAGATAATCGGTTGATCAAAAAAAAAATGAATCAGATAATTAAAAATGCAGACTGTACATGTATCCTCCATGGTGGCGCCACTATGGCTACTGTCGAGAAAAACCTTACACAAGGAAATTAAGATTTGTTTATGTTCTCATGCTGCAAGCAGATGAAGGAGAAAACATGGTGAATAAGAAGAGGCTTTACCATATAAAGCTTACCATTATGAGACGAGTGTAAAACACTATCGCCAAAGCTAAAACAGCGTAAAACTAAAGCTAAGTTATCTACGGCCTAGGACAAGGACTACAAGCAACCGAGCATCACAATCTGGAGAAGCTAAAACCTACTATGGCACAGATTCTTGAGGGGTGTCAGATATGAACGTTATACCTAGCTAGCCCCCTACATTCTTGATCTAAAGAACATAGAAACAACACTAACAGCTGCAATGCAACAAGCTAAAGTTTTCCTAATGTTCATCATTTTATCCACTTGTCGATTTCTTTCGTAGTAGCTTTCACAAGCTTCTTGGTACTAACAACAAGTTCATCAATAAGAGAATCAACTTCACTCATGTCAACAAATCAACAAGTCCAAAATCATCATCTCAAATCCTAAATCACTAAAACTCAAAAAAAAAAAAAAAGAAGTAATTCTTTTTTAACTCACAAAGATGGCTTCCCAATGTTACAATAAGAACGAGAGTGATCATAAGCAGCTCCTCTTCCCACACTATCGCCAAAACCTACACCAATTCCACAACCAACTCCAAATCGTATACCAAATTGTAACCCAGGAACTCCTGGTCCGAATTTGACACATGTTTCCATCACATCAAATCTCTCTATCTCTAAAACAGCTTCGAGCAATTCGTAACTATATGCGATCAAAATTAGAAATAAATAACACAAAAACCCTTTCAATATCCAAACCCAAACCAACGAAATTGAAATGATACTATGGATTGAAACTCAAACCCTTTTAAGATTGGAATCTTTGGGGAACTCAAACCAACTACAGAACACCACCGTGTGACGAGATCGCAGGACGAAGACATCGAGATACAACTTAGTGAGTCACCAAATCTTGTGCTTAGCTGTATTAATTGTTTTAATTTAATTGGGTATTAATTTTAAATGATGTGTCAGTCTCTGCTTCAATACAAAAGTTGAGGTGTCATCAACTGGAGAGAAACATTTTATTGTTATTGTATTGATGTCTCCATCAAATAATAAGTACTAGAATCAGAGAGAGGTATCATCCGTTGCTTTGTTTGGATACAATGTAGTAAACCTTTTTTTTCGTTAACTATGTTATATGTAGTAAACTTTTACATAACAAAATATGAAATAAGCTCAATTAACATTTTTAAATATACTTTTTAATAGTCTTAAAGATGTATCCACAAAAGTAAAATATGATCTTAAACTAAAGTTAGTTAAAGAGAATATAATACTACAGACAATAAAGAATAATATCATATATTAAAAAGTTTCCAACTGAACTAAATGTATCTTACATAAAACACTAAGAATGGTACATTAATTTAATTATAATCTAATAAAACTATGCAATAGATGCTGTAAAAAAAACACACACAAAAAATCTATGCACTAGAATTTGGCAATTCAAAAGCTAGTTAGATTCAAGAAAATGGTCTAAACAAAGGATGGTCTTACATTCTTTAAAATGAGTTCAACTCAAGAAATTTTGATTCTTAGTTTTTTTCTTTTATATATATATATATATTTTTTATAATTGACTTCTTTATTTTCTTATGTTTGATAAACAAAAAATAACTTTATTCGAAAAGTTCAAATAAAACTTTTGTTGAATAAAAAAGAATAAAAATGAGAACCATAAGAGCGGAAAAAACAAGAGTGGAAGATGGAAAAAAAAAAGAGAAGAGAGGGTAGCTGAGGAACAACAACTACGGCGCCTCCTAACAAAAAGGGATCGAAACAAAAAAAAACAATGGAGAAGGTGTGGAGTGTGGCGGAGGCAGAGACCACGTGCACTCTCTTCTCTTCTTCTTCTTCTTCGTTTTCATCTTCCTCTCTTCATCTGCCATTATTAACTCTCTTGACCCCACCTTCCTTCTCCTCTTCTAACTCCAACCTACCCTCTCTCCCATTCTCTTCCCTCCTTCTCTTTAAACCCTTCTCTCTCTCTCTCTCTCTCTCTCTCTTTCTCTCTCATTCTCTCTCTCTCTCTCTCTCTCTCTCTCTTTTGGTTATTGTTTAGGTAAAGGCCCCAAAATTGTGGCGTTCTGTCTGAGATGGTCTTTTGACTCTTCTCTACCCATACAAAGGTTTGAAAGTTTTCTTCTTTTGCTTGATTTCGTTATCTGGGTGTTTTAAAGTTTTGATTTTTATTGTGATTTTGGACTTGTTTTTTTTTTTGTTTTGTTTTTTTTTTTTTTTTTTTTTTTCGTGATTTCAACTTCTTATTGGAGTTGGGTTTGTTGAGCTTCGACTTCAGTTGTGGGGTTTTAATCATTACTTAATCTCCTCTTAGATCTCTCAGATTTCTAAAGGGACTCATTATTGGATAATGATGCTCGCTTTCTTACTTGCAAGATCTTTTGCTTATGATTGTCTTTTGCTTTTCCTTTACTTTTTCATCATATGAATTACGCATTGCTGTCATATTCTTTATCCAGCTTGATTCCACCACCCTTGCATCTTCATTTGAACTCCGAATTATACTTGTTTTTATAGTTCTGTTGTTATGTTTATTCAAGTCAATTTTGGTAGATAGCATCTTTTTGTTACTTTGGAAGTACAATTCTGAGACAATATTGCTACCCATTTATTTCTGAAGTGATTTAGTATGTGTTTATGGCTGTTTTTTGCAGATATATCAGAAGCTTAAAAGACAGTAACAATGGCTGGCTCGGTTAACGGGTACCAGAGTGCTGTAGGACCTGGTATTAATTATGAGACGGTGTCTCAAGTCGATGAGTTCTGTAAAGCACTTGGAGGGAAAAGGCCGATCCATAGTATTTTGATCGCTAACAATGGGATGGCAGCTGTGAAGTTTATACGTAGTGTCAGAACATGGGCTTACGAAACATTTGGCACTGAAAAAGCCATATTATTGGTGGGGATGGCAACCCCTGAAGACATGCGGATCAACGCAGAGCATATCAGAATTGCTGATCAATTTGTGGAGGTTCCGGGAGGAACCAACAATAACAATTATGCTAACGTTCAGCTTATTGTAGAGGTAATATCAACTTTTCGGTACTACTAATATCTGAATTATCCTGTTGCACTGTACAGAACACACGAATTGTCGATTTCGATTCCTCATGAGAAGCTCAACTCCAGCAAGAGAGTTGTGGTATTTTCTTTTCTTCATTCATCTTTGTTCTAAAACCCTGTGTGCAGATGGCTGAAGTAACACGCGTGGATGCAGTTTGGCCTGGTTGGGGTCATGCATCTGAGAACCCTGAATTACCTGATGCCCTAGATGCCAAGGGAATTATATTTCTTGGTCCCCCAGCAGCTTCAATGGGAGCGCTAGGAGATAAGATTGGTTCTTCGTTAATTGCACAAGCTGCTGATGTACCCACTCTGCCATGGAGTGGTTCCCATGTTAGTAAATTTACTCCTGTTAAGCTTAGCTTGTTTATCGGAGTTATGTTGTTATTTTCTAAACACTGAATTCTTATGTTTTCAGGTTAAAATACCTCCTAATAGCAACTTGGTAACCATCCCCGAGGAGATCTATCGGCAAGCATGTGTCTACACAACTGAAGAAGCGATTGCTAGCTGTCAAGTTGTCGGTTACCCAGCGATGATCAAAGCTTCATGGGGTGGTGGCGGAAAAGGCATTAGGAAGGTCAGCTTGTGTAGATATGCATTTGGGCTGTCAGTCTCCTCTTTTCATTGTAAACTAAACCGATTCCTATATTAGTGTTCTTATTCTGGTTTGTTTTCTTAGGTTCATAATGCTGATGAAGTTAGGGCTCTGTTCAAGCAAGTTCAGGGTGAGGTCCCGGGGTCACCAATATTTATAATGAAGGTTGCGTCACAGGTATTTGCTACTTAACTATATCTCTTGAGCTAGGCATAGCTGAGTTCTTATATTGTTACTTTACTAGAGAATTTGACTCTGTAATGCGTTGCATTTCTTTACATGTCATTTTTCTAATCTTTTTTTGTATAGAGCCGGCATTTAGAGGTCCAGCTGCTCTGTGACAAGTATGGAAATGTTTCAGCTCTGCATAGCCGCGATTGTAGTGTCCAGAGAAGACATCAAAAGGTTTGTTAGTGGTTGATTCTGGATTTTTAATTTTCTGGTTATATAGAAGATCCTTCTGTCTAATTTATTCATAGTTATATACATCAATTTTTATTCTCCAATTGAGTAAGAGTCCCTTTTGGCAATGACAAAGTATTGCATGAGCTCTTACTTTACCGTTTGTATTATAGATCATCGAGGAGGGTCCAATAACTGTGGCTCCTCCAGAAACTGTCAAAAAACTTGAGCAGGCAGCTAGAAGGTTGGCTAAGAGTGTTAACTATGTTGGAGCTGCTACTGTTGAGTATCTCTACAGTATGGACACTGGGGAGTACTACTTCTTAGAGCTTAACCCTCGCTTACAGGTTGCTTACGCACTACAGTTTTTTGTGTTGGAATCTATTGATAGGTTCGGGCTTGAAAATTGAATAATTTCTTTGACTTGATGTTTGAGCTCAGGTTGAGCACCCTGTAACTGAGTGGATTGCTGAGATAAATCTTCCTGCTGCCCAAGTTGCTGTGGGGATGGGAATTCCTCTCTGGCAAATCCCTGGTATATAGTCTGCATCCTTATTTTCCAGAGGCAGAGGTTTCTCTTTTACTCCATTCACATGTGTAATGTATTGTCTATTTCGCTTTGATTTCTTAGAGATAAGACGGTTCTATGGTATAGAACATGGTGGAGGTTATGATTCTTGGAGAAAAACATCTGTCGTAGCCTTCCCTTTTGATTTTGATAAAGCTGAATCTATAAGGCCAAAAGGTCATTGTGTGGCTGTACGTGTGACAAGCGAGGATCCTGATGACGGGTTCAAACCAACCAGCGGTAGAGTACAGGTAATGGGATATCGCTGGAATTCAAAGTTGATCTTCATTCATTGAGTACTGTGTTAACACTTGACACTTGTATGGACTTGCAACAGGAATTGAGTTTTAAGAGCAAGCCAAATGTATGGGCGTACTTCTCTGTAAAGGTAGGTATATCTATAGATGCTTGGCTGTATAACATGTTTAGCTATGCTTTAAATTTCAACAACTACTTTTTACAGTCCGGTGGAGGCATCCACGAGTTCTCAGATTCTCAGTTTGGTGAGTTGAATGAAATATATGTATTTGGGCTGCTAGGTCAGTTCTTTTCTTGAGTTATACAAATTGAAACTTCCTTTAATCTTCTATCCAGGACATGTTTTCGCATTTGGGGAATCCAGAGCTCTGGCAATAGCGAATATGGTTCTTGGGCTAAAAGAAATTCAAATCCGTGGAGAAATTAGGACTAATGTTGACTACACCATCGACCTTTTACATGTACCTTTCCTTCTTCTTGCATACCAAGCTTACACTCTGTGTTTGCAATATCCTGACAAGATCATTTCAATTGTTAACCAGGCTGCTGATTACCGGGAAAACAAAATTCACACTGGTTGGTTGGACAGTAGGATTGCTATGCGGGTCAGAGCTGAAAGGCCTCCATGGTATCTCTCTGTTGTTGGCGGGGCTCTCTATGTAAGAACCTCTTTCTCAGAGACTTAATTGTCTTGAAAAGTTTCTATCTGGTGACGAGATGTTTTATTTGTCCAGAAAGCATCAGCGACCAGTGCTGCTGTGGTTTCTGATTACGTTGGCTATCTGGAGAAGGGGCAAATTCCTCCAAAGGTACTCCAATATCAGCGCTTTCTTCTATCTATCTCGTTATGTTCTTGTAGCTTACTTTTTCTCTTTTAACCTGCAGCATATATCTCTTGTGCATTCTCAAGTGTCTCTGAATATTGAAGGAAGTAAATATACGGTATGCTTCTACTGTCAAAATTTTACGTCTCTGCTCTCTTCTTCTGCTCGTGCATATTACTTTTGCACGGAAGATGTTGTAACTGAGGCTTACTAACCTGAACATAACTGTTTCCAGATTGATGTAGTCCGGGGTGGATCAGGAACCTACAGGCTAAGAATGAACAACTCAGAAGTTGTAGCAGAAATACACACTCTACGTGATGGAGGTCTGTTGATGCAGGCAAGTATTTGTCCTTTGTTGTATACTACAAGACAGGGACATACATGTGTCACACATCAAAACTGGTTGAGAATCTCACATCCTTTTCTGGTTTTCATTGTCATTGCAGTTGGATGGTAAAAGCCATGTGATATATGCAGAGGAGGAAGCTGCAGGAACTCGTCTTCTTATTGACGGAAGAACTTGTTTACTACAGGTTTCTACTGAATTTTTTATCTTTAGTTTTCCATATTACTTCACGTTTGTCTGAAGTCATTTTTAGCTTTAAGTTGTCTGTCAATTTTGGCTTATCAGAATGATCACGATCCTTCGAAGTTGATGGCTGAGACACCATGCAAGTTGCTGAGGTATTTGGTTTCAGACAACAGCAATATTGACGCTGATACGCCTTATGCCGAAGTTGAGGTCATGAAGATGTGCATGCCACTTCTTTCACCTGCTTCAGGAGTTATCCATTTCAAAATGTCTGAAGGACAAGCCATGCAGGTGAAAAACCACTCCATTGCTAAACAAATATTGGTTTCCTACAGCTTTGTTCACATTGTTTAACACTTCCATTATCTTCACAGGCTGGTGAACTTATAGCAAAGCTTGATCTCGATGATCCTTCTGCTGTAAGAAAGGCTGAACCCTTCCATGGAAGTTTTCCAAGATTAGGGCTTCCAACCGCAATTTCCGGCAAAGTTCATCAGAGATGTGCTGCAACTTTAAATGCTGCTCGCATGATTCTTGCTGGCTATGAGCATAAAGTAGATGAGGTAATCACTATTTTTTTTTTTTTTTTCTTATTTGATTAACTTTTTAATTAGATTATTTGAGTCTCAGATTGATCATATGTTGCAGGTTGTTCAAGATTTACTTAATTGCCTTGATAGCCCTGAACTGCCATTTCTTCAGTGGCAAGAGTGCTTTGCAGTTCTGGCGACACGACTACCTAAAGATCTCAGGAACATGGTAACCACTTGTAAACTATTCATAATCTGTGTTCGTTTTCTATGATCTTGTTTTGAGTTTCAAGTCTTTTAATACTTTCTTTTATAATTCTTTATCAGCTAGAATCAAAGTATAGGGAATTTGAGAGTATCTCCAGAAACTCCCTGACTGCCGATTTCCCTGCCAAACCTTTAAAAGGCATTCTTGAGGTGATTGCCTATTCTTTCTATCATTCCCAATACTATCCTGTCTTTTACTCTCTGAAATTTTCGGTTTACTTCTTGCAACAGGCACATTTATGTTCTTGTGATGATAAAGAGAGAGGTGCCCTAGAGAGGCTCATTGAACCATTGATGAGCCTTGCAAAATCTTATGAAGGTGGAAGAGAAAGTCATGCCCGTGTTATTGTTCATTCCCTCTTTGAAGAATATCTATCAGTTGAAGAATTATTCAATGATAACATGCTGGTAATATATGGTTCAATAACTAAGAAACGGATTTTTGGTTACTAGCTACCTCTGACGTGTATTAATAACCATTTTATTTTTCTTGAATAGGCTGATGTTATAGAACGCATGCGTCAGCAATATAAGAAAGATCTGTTGAAGATTGTTGATATAGTGCTCTCACACCAGGTCTGTGATCATCCTTCTCAGACCAGGCTTCTCATTTCTTCATCACTATGTCACTGAATTGAAATGCTCATCTATTCTTCTTTTCAGGGCATAAAAAACAAAAACAAACTCGTTCTTCGGCTCATGGAGCAACTTGTTTACCCTAATCCTGCTGCGTATAGGGATAAACTTATCCGATTCTCAACACTTAACCATACTAACTACTCTGAGGTCCGTTTGCTTCCTTTATGTTTTATAATATTTATGTTTACATTCGTCAACTGATGATCAGTTTGTGTGTGTAGCTGGCACTCAAGGCGAGTCAATTGCTTGAACAGACCAAGCTAAGTGAACTTCGTTCAAACATTGCGAGAAGCCTGTCAGAGTTAGAAATGTTTACTGAGGATGGAGAAAATATGGATACTCCCAAGAGGAAAAGTGCCATTAATGAGAGGATGGAAGATCTTGTGAGCGCATCTTTAGCTGTTGAAGATGCTCTCGTGGGACTATTTGACCACAGCGATCACACACTTCAAAGACGAGTTGTTGAGACTTATATTCGCAGATTATATCAGGTTATAGTCCATTCCTTCGTACCATTATTATTCTTTTTTTTCGGCTTCATTTATAAGACAACTTTGACGTCATTTTAACTCGACTCTTTCCATCAGCCCTATGTCGTTAAAGAAAGCGTGAGGATGCAGTGGCACCATTCTGGTCTTATTGCTTCCTGGGAGTTCCTAGAGGAGCATATGGAAAGAAAAAACTTTGGCTTAGACGATCAAGAGACATCCGAAAAAGGAATTCTTGAGAAACGTAGTAAGAGAAAATGGGGGGCTATGGTTATAATCAAATCGCTACAGTTTCTGCCAAGTATAATAAGTGCAGCATTGAGAGAAACAAACGACAACGACTATGAAACTGCCGGAGCTCCTTTATCTGGCAATATGATGCACATTGCTATTGTGGGCATCAACAATCAGATGAGTCTGCTTCAGGACAGGTACTTGAAAGTCGCCACTGCAGCTTAGGTGCCGTGATGTCTACCTAATATTGTTTCATTTTTGGTTTGTTTGTCTCAGTGGGGACGAGGACCAAGCTCAGGAAAGAGTAAACAAGCTGGCCAAAATTCTTAAAGAGGAAGAAGTGAGTTCGAGCCTCTGTTCTGCCGGTGTTGGTGTAATCAGCTGTATAATTCAGCGAGATGAAGGCCGAACACCCATGAGACATTCTTTCCATTGGTCAATGGATAAACAGTATTATGTAGAAGAGCCATTGCTGCGACATCTTGAACCTCCTCTGTCCATATATCTTGAGTTGGTATGATCGTGATTCATGACGATGAAATGTAAATTCGAGTTTTAGAGCTTCTCACAATTTTTTTTAATGATTGTTTACTTTTTGTCTGTTTCAGGATAAGCTGAAAGGATACTCAGATATACAATATACGCCTTCACGAGATCGTCAGTGGCATCTGTATGCTGTTACAGACAAGCCAGTGCCAGTTAAGAGGATGTTCCTGAGATCTCTTGTTCGACAGGCTACAATGAATGACGGCTTTATGTTGCAGCAAGGGCAGGATAAGCAACATAGCCAAACACTATTCTCCATGCCATATACCTCTAAATGTGTTTTGAGGTCTTTGATGGATGCCATGGAGGAACTGGAACTGAATGCCCATAATGCTTCCATGAAACCGGACCACGCACATATGTTCCTTTGCATACTACGTGAGCAGCAGATAGATGATCTTGTGCCTTACCCCAGGTAGCTATGGCTGTTCCTTGACATGTTACCGTTTGTAATATGTCAGACCTTATGGTAATTATAATCAATGTGTTTCTCACAGGAGAGTTGAAGTGAATGCGGAAGATGAAGAAACTACAGTCGAGATGATCTTAGAAGAAGCAGCACGAGATATACATAGATCTATTGGAGTGAGAATGTATAGGTTGGGCGTGTGCGAATGGGAAGTGCGGTTGTGGTTGGTGTCCTCTGGACTGGCAAGTGGTGCTTGGAGGGTTGTGGTTGCAAACGTGACAGGCCGTACATGCACTGTACATGTAAGTTCAGTTTACAAGTATTTGGTTGTACAAATAACGCAAAGAGTAAGAGTACACATCTCAATGACTTAACCTGCTGTAATTCGAGTTTTCAGATATACCGAGAAGTTGAAACTACTGGGAGAAACAGTTTAGTGTACCACTCAATAACCAAGAAGGGACCTCTGCATGAAACCCCAATCAATGATCAATATAAGCCACTGGGATATCTCGACAGACAACGTCTAGCGGCAAGGAGGAGTAACACTACTTATTGCTATGACTTCCCGTTGGTTTGTTACTGAACTCAGAAGATTCACACATACGTTTACTCTTCTGGCTACTTCCAATCCCCTTACGTTATATCTTTCCTTTTCAGGCATTTGGGACAGCCTTGGAACTGTTGTGGGCATCACAATACCCAGGAGTTAAGAAACCATATAAGGATACTCTGATCAATGTTAAAGAGCTTGTATTCTCAAACCCAGAAGGTTCTTCGGGTATATCTCTTAATCAGGTTGAAAGACCACCGGGTCTCAATGACTTTGGAATGGTGGCTTGGTGCCTAGATATGTCGACTCCCGAGTTTCCTATGGGACGAAAACTTCTGGTAATCGCAAATGATGTCACCTTCAAAGCTGGTTCGTTTGGTCCTAGAGAGGATGCATTTTTCCTTGCTGTTACTGAACTCGCTTGTGCCAAGAAGCTTCCCTTGATTTACTTGGCAGCAAATTCTGGTGCGCGACTTGGGGTTGCTGAAGAAGTCAAAGCCTGCTTCAAAGTTGGATGGTCAGATGAAATTTCCCCTGAGAATGGTTTTCAGTATATATACCTAAGCCCTGAAGACTACGAACGGATTGGATCATCTGTCATTGCCCACGAAATGAAGCTCACCAGTGGGGAAACAAGGTGGGTAATTGATACGATCGTTGGTAAAGAAGATGGTATTGGTGTAGAGAACTTAACAGGAAGTGGGGCAATAGCGGGTGCTTACTCAAGGGCGTACAATGAAACTTTTACTTTGACCTTTGTTAGTGGAAGAACGGTTGGAATTGGTGCTTATCTTGCCCGCCTGGGTATGCGATGCATACAGAGACTTGACCAGCCGATCATCTTGACCGGCTTTTCTACGCTCAACAAGTTGCTTGGGCGTGAGGTCTATAGCTCTCACATGCAACTTGGTGGCCCTAAAATTATGGGCACTAATGGTGTTGTTCATCTTACAGTCTCAGATGATCTTGAAGGCGTATCCGCAATTCTCAACTGGCTGAGCTACATTCCTGCTTACGTGGGTGGTCCTCTTCCTGTTCTTGCCCCTGTAGATTCACCAGAGAGAACTGTGGAGTACGTCCCAGAGAATTCTTGTGACCCACGAGCCGCTATAGCTGGGATTAACGACAATACCGGTAAATGGCTTGGCGGTATCTTTGATAAAAATAGCTTTATTGAGACTCTTGAAGGCTGGGCAAGGACGGTAGTGACTGGTAGAGCTAAGCTCGGGGGAATACCCGTTGGAGTTGTTGCAGTTGAGACACAGACAGTAATGCAGATCATCCCAGCAGATCCTGGACAGCTTGACTCTCATGAAAGAGTGGTTCCCCAAGCAGGGCAGGTCTGGTTTCCTGATTCTGCAGCCAAGACAGCTCAAGCGCTCATGGATTTCAACCGGGAAGAGCTTCCCTTATTTATCCTTGCGAACTGGAGAGGATTTTCAGGTGGGCAGAGAGATCTTTTCGAAGGAATACTTCAGGCTGGTTCAACTATAGTAGAAAATCTGAGAACATATCGGCAGCCAGTGTTTGTGTACATCCCAATGATGGGAGAGCTGCGTGGTGGAGCGTGGGTTGTTGTTGACAGCCAAATAAATTCGGATTATGTTGAAATGTATGCTGATGAAACTGCTCGTGGAAATGTGCTTGAGCCAGAAGGGACGATAGAGATCAAATTTAGAACGAAAGAGCTGTTAGAGTGCATGGGAAGGTTGGACCAGAAGCTAATCAGTCTCAAAGCAAAACTGCAAGATGCCAAGCAAAGCGAGGCTTATGCGAACATCGAGCTTCTCCAGCAACAGATTAAAGCCCGAGAGAAACAGCTTTTACCAGTTTATATCCAAATTGCCACCAAATTTGCGGAACTTCATGACACTTCCATGAGAATGGCTGCGAAAGGAGTGATCAAAAGTGTTGTTGAATGGAGCGGCTCGCGGTCCTTTTTCTATAAAAAACTCAATAGGAGAATTGCTGAGAGCTCTCTTGTGAAAAACGTACGGGAAGCGTCTGGAGACAACTTACCATATAAATCTGCAATGGGTTTAATTCAGGATTGGTTCTGCAATTCAGATATTGCCAAGGGGAAAGAAGATGCTTGGACAGATGACCAAGCGTTTTTTACATGGAAGGACGATGTTAGTAACTACGAATTGAGGCTGAGCGAGTTGAGAGCGCAGAAACTGCTGAATCAACTTGCAGAGATTGGGAATTCGTCGGATCTGCAAGCTCTACCTCAGGGTCTTGCTAATCTTCTAAACAAGGTATGAAATGAAAACTTAGAGACAAAACTTGGTTTCTTTTCTGTATGGCTCTGTTTTTGGTGGCCTAAGTGAATATGTGTGATGCAGGTGGATCCTTCAAAAAGAGAAGAGCTGGTGGATGCGCTACGAAAAGTGTTGGGTTAATATCAAAGAGGTTTAGCTTCTGTTCCAAGAAAGATGGACATTTAGAGTTGCGGTTGAAGTTATTATATTTGCTGTAAATGTTGTTGTAGCATTTGTCATTCCCGTATAAGCGAATTACGCAATAATTCATTCAACATGTCACTATTGTTCCTAAATATATATATATATATATATATATATATATATATATATATTGTTAAGAGTCAGAAATCTGTCACTGAACCAAAGCCAGTTTAACACCTGCTTCATACACTCAACCCAAAGATATAGTCCAAATAAAACTTAACTGTGACAGCAATCAAAATTTCATTCTTAAAATGTAGATTCTTTTTGTTTAAGATCTTCCTATTATGACGATAATTTATAAGTGTTGACCAAACAGCTTGTGGCTTTAAAGCCCAAATTTAATAATAAAGTCCAGTAATAACGGGGACAGTTTCTTAGTACTTTTTACTGATCTTGGGACTGTTTGGCTTGGTCACCAAGTTTTGTGAAAATGGAGATGAGAGCTTTGGTTTCTTCGTGTTCTACCGGTAATGGAGGTTCTGATCCGATCAGCCTCACGAATGGTTCTCCATGGATCACAACAGTTGGTGGTGGTGCAAGTACCATGGACAGAGAGTTTCCATTGACTGTGAAGCTGGGAAGTAGTATGAGAGCCTTCAAAGGAGTAAGCACAACAACAGTTTTGTCTCGGACCAAACAACAGTTTCCTCTGGTATGCTTAGCAAGAAACAATGCGAACAGCACTGATCCGACCTCGTTCTGGGAGAATGGTTTGCTTTCTTTCTTTTCTTAAGAAGTTAAGTTACGATTGCGTTTTTGCTATTATTCCCTGTATATATAATTCCCTATGAGTTTGGCGGTCATCTCTACGAAAATGCTCTTTCTAAGTAATCTTGGTAGTGGATCATCAGGTCAGATGATAGCACCAATGGGTTTCTGGTTCTCATTACAATTCTTTGTAAAGTTGATTCATGTATGTCTGTGCTTATGGATGTTTTCCAGATATATCTGAAGCTCAAAGGACAGTTTTACCGGCTGAATCTATTAACGGGGATAAGAGTGCTGTAGAACCAGGTAGAAATGATGTGACGGTGTCTGAAGTGGATGAGTTCTGTAAAGCACTTGGAGGGAAAAGGCCAATCCATAGTATATTGGTTGCTACCAATGGAATGGCAGCTGTGAAGTTTATACGCAGTATCAGAACATGGGCTTACCAAACCTTTGGCTCAGAAAAATCCATATCGTTGGTGGCCATGGCAACTACTGAAGACATGCGGATCAATGCTGAGCATATCAGAATCGCTGATCAGTTTGTTGAGGTTCCGGGAGGAACTAACAATAACAATTATGCTAATGTTCAGCTTATTGTAGAGGTGAATGAAACTTTTGCAAACTAGTAATTAATGCTTAGCTGTGTGTCTTTGGTGATTCATCTTTGTCTAAAATACCAAGTGCAGATGGCTGAGGCAACTCGTGTGGATGCAGTTTGGCCTGGTTGGGGTCATGCATCTGAAAACCCTGAATTACCTGATGCCTTGAGGGCAAAAGGAATCATATTTCTTGGTCCTCCTGCTACATCAATGGTGGCATTAGGAGATAAGATTGGTTCGTCGTTGATTGCACAAGCTGCTGATGTACCTACTCTGCCATGGAGTGGTTCCCATGTAAGTAAAAAAAATCAAATATTACTTCGAAGACCCGAACATCTTTATTACCAGAGAGAGTTGTTGACAAAATGAATGAATTCTTATATGTTTTTCAGGTTAAAATACCTCCAGGGAGCAGCTTGGTAACGATCCCAGAGGAAATCTACAAGAAAGCTTGTGTCTACACAACTGAAGAAGCAATTGCTAGTTGTCAAGTTGTTGGTTACCCGGCAATGATCAAAGCGTCGTGGGGTGGTGGCGGTAAAGGCATTAGGAAGGTCAGCTTGTGCCTTTTGTTTGTTGACTAATTAAGCCGATCATACTATATAAGTATGGTTTTTGTATTTTATTTCTTAGGTTCATAATGATGATGAGGTTAGGGCACTATTCAAACAAGTTCAAGGTGAGGTCCCTGGCTCGCCGATATTCATAATGAAGGTTGCTTCAGAGGTACGGCTACTTAACAATATATAGCAGACGACTAGACTAACACACAGCAAAATAATAAGCATGTCTGTTGATAATAATATTTAATTTGTGTATAGAGTCGGCATTTAGAGGTCCAGCTGCTGTGTGACCAATATGGAAACGTATCAGCTTTGCATAGCCGTGATTGTAGCGTCCAGAGAAGACACCAAAAGGTTTGTTACTTATCATTATCTTTTCTCTCTTTTATTACTCAACAATCAAGAACAAGAACAAGTAAATTTAAAGTTTGCTATATATGTATGTAGAGTAGAGTCTCTAAAGTACTCTCTCCCTAAAAGCCAAAGGCTTCCCAAAACTAACAAATGCTCAAAGACCCTTCTTGATCTAATCTCATCTCCTTCTTATGATATGTCCTGAAGCTCATGTACAAAATTTTGGCATTCCTTCTTGACCCTTGTCCACATAGAATCTGCTAATTGACCATGTCTGAACTTAAAGACCACTAATTCTTGCGAAAATGTTATATATTTTGCTTCTCAGTGATCCTTGTTCCAGTGAGTTTATCTTATTCATTTCCAAGCTTTAGGTTACTTCCTCTCACTATGTCGTCATCTTTTTAGTAGCAATTCATCAAACACTTGGTGTGGTGTGCAATTTGTTGTTATTGACCGTTACTATGTTAGGTGTACCTTCCGGTAGACGATTATTTACGCTACCTTCATCCTTTGTTACCAACCAAAACAAAAAAAAAAAAAAAAAAAAAAAAAGGCTTTCAAATTTAAAGCATTTCTCTCAATTTACCCAACCAAAAGCTCTGTATTGAGTGAGTGAGTGAGAAATCCAGCAAACCATTCGGAGACGATGATGATCGAAGTAGGATTTTTCCCAAAATAAACTAAGTCGAGTTGCTCACACACAACCCAACTCTCAGGTATCGAGTGGGAATTTTATTTTTAAAACTTGAGAGGTCGTTTCATTTTCCAATTTTCTCCATCCACAAATTGCAACATCAAGACGCAACCAAAAATTTGTATACTTTATAATCCAACTGAGTTATGGAATATTAATTAACCTAACAGTACTATTATATATGGTTTTTGTTGTATCATTAGATCATAGAGGAAGGTCCAATCACCGTGGCTCCCCAAGAAACCGTCAAGAAACTTGAGCAAGCAGCTAGAAGGTTGGCTAAGAGTGTTAACTATGTTGGAGCTGCTACTGTTGAGTATCTCTATAGTATGGACACTGGGGAGTACTACTTCTTAGAGCTTAACCCTCGTTTACAGGTTTCTTTCATACTTACTTCTTAGAGCTTAACCCTCGTTTACAGGTTTCTTTCATACTTACTTCTTAGAGCTTAACCCTCGCATTCAGAAAATTTTCAAGACTTTTGATTGTTTGTGGTCAGGTTGAGCACCCTGTAACTGAGTGGATTGCTGAGATAAATCTTCCTGCTGCACAAGTTGCTGTTGGGATGGGAATTCCTCTCTGGCAAATCCCTGGTATCCCGAGGCAACGCTTTCTTAATTCTAGTCTGTCTATATGCATATTGTAATTATGGTACTACTACTGTCTTTTGTTTTTTTTTCTTTTTGTTAGAGATAAGACGCTTCTATGGTATAAAACATAGTGGAGGCTATGATTCTTGGAGACAAACCTCTGTTGCAGCCTTCCCTTTTGATTTTGATGAAGCTGACTCTATAAGGCCTAAAGGTCATTGTGTGGCTGTACGCGTGACAAGCGAGGATCCTGATGACGGGTTCAAGCCCACCAGCGGTAAAATACAGGTAGTATTCATAGCTGTGACTGTGAGTGCAAATTTTTAAGTCTATTCTCTAGGGATAATAATTGAATTTGCAACAGGAATTGAGTTTTAAGAGCAAGCCAAATGTGTGGGCCTACTTTTCTGTCAAGGTAGTTATAACCCTATAGCTGCTCTGCTAATAATACATATGTTTCGCTATGCCTTCAATTTTACGACTCTTTTTTTTTTTTTTTTTTTTTTTTTTTTTTTTTTTTTTAACAGTCTGGTGGAGGCATCCACGAGTTCTCAGATTCCCAGTTTGGTAAGTTAAGTGCAATATTTGGGCTGCTGGGACACTTCTTTTCTTGAGTTTAACAATTTATAGTAACCTTTTTAACCTTCTATACAGGACATGTTTTTGCATTTGGGGAATCCAGAGCCATGGCAATAGCAAATATGGTTCTTGGGCTGAAAGAAATTCAAATTCGTGGAGAAATTAGGACTAACGTTGACTACACGATCGACCTTCTACATGTATGCTTCCTTCTTCCTACACACAAGAGTTACACTCTGTGTTTGTAATGTACCATGATAAGACCATTTCGATCCTTAATCAGGCTTCTGATTACCGGGAGAACAAAATACACACTGGTTGGTTGGACAGTAGGATTGCTATGCGGGTTAGAGCAGAGAGGCCTCCGTGGTATCTCTCTGTTGTCGGCGGGGCTCTCCATGTAAGAACCTCTTTCTCAGAGATCTATGTATTGAAAAATTTTCTATCCAGTGAAGCATTTCACTATTTGTCCAGAAAGCATCAACCACCAGTGCTGCTGTGGTTTCAGATTACGTTGGTTATCTAGAAAAGGGGCAAATTCCCCCAAAGGTACTCCAATATCATTGCTCTCTTTTGTCTTTCCCGTAATGATCTAGTTGTTTACTTTTATCTCTCTTAACTTGCAGCACATATCTCTTGTGCATTCTCAAGTGTCACTGAATATTGAAGGCACTAAATATACGGTATGTGCCTGTTATTAAAATTTTACTTCTCTGCTTTTCTTCTTTTCATCTGCCATATTACTTTTGCGCTGAAGATGTTGTTACCGAAGCTAACCAACCTGAACTGTTTGTAGATTGATGTAGTTAGGGGTGGATCAGGATCCTACAGGCTAAGAATGAATAACTCAGAAGTTGTATCAGAAATACACACTCTACGTGATGGAGGTCTGTTGATGCAGGCAAGTTTTCTGCCTTTGTTCTATACTACAAGACAGTGACATACATATTTCACACATAGTAACCTGCCTTTTGAGAATCTCACTTCCTTTTCTGGTTTTCACTGTCATTACAGTTGGATGGTAAAAGCCATGTGATATATGCAGAGGAAGAAGCTGCAGGAACTCGTCTTCTCATTGACGGAAGAACTTGTTTACTACAGGTTTGCACTAAATTTGTTTTTTTTTTTTGTTTTACTATGTATACTTCACGTTTGTCTGAAGTCATTTTTAACTTAAAGTTGTCTGTCAATTTTGGCTTATTCAGAATGATCACGATCCTTCGAAGTTGATGGCTGAAACACCGTGCAAGTTGCTGAGGTATTTGGTTTCAGACGACAGCAATATTGACGCTGATACGCCTTATGCCGAAGTTGAGGTCATGAAGATGTGCATGCCACTTCTTTCACCTGCTTCAGGAGTTATCCATTTCAAAATGTCTGAAGGACAAGCCATGCAGGTGAAAAAACTATCCATTGCTAAACAAATACTGTATTGTTTTCCTACAGTTTTGTCGACATTGATTAACCCATCCATTATTTTCTTCACAGCCTGGTGAACTTATAGCCACACTTGATCTTGATGATCCTTCTTCTGTAAGAAAGGCTGAACCCTTCCATGGAAGTTTCCCAAAATTAGGGTTTCCAACCGCAGTTTCTGGCAAAGTTCATCAGAGATGTGGTGCAACTTTACATGCTGCTCGCATGATTCTTGCTGGATATGGCCATAAAGTAGATGAGGTAAATGCTATTTGTTTTTCCTATTTGAATCCAACTTTCCTATTAGATCATTTGACTCTGAGATTGCTCATATCTTTTTCAGGTTGTTCAAGACTTACTTAATTGCCTTGACAGCCCTGAACTGCCATTTCTTCAGTGGCAAGAGTGCTTTGCTGTTCTAGCAACACGACTACCTAAAGATCTCAGGAACATGGTATACAATTGTGTAAACTATTCATAATTCGTTTTAGTTTCCTGTGATCTTGTTTTGAGTTTCAAGTCTCTTACTGCTTTTCTTATATAATTCTTTATCAGCTGGAATCAAAGTACAAGGAATTTGAGATTGTCTCCAAAAACCCCCTAACCAGAGATTTCCCTGCGAAAATCTTAAAAGGCACTCTTGAGGTGGGTACCTACTGTTCTGTTTCTAACATTTGTGACCTACTGTTCTGTAATTTATTCTCTGAAATGTTTTCTTTTCGGTCCACTTTTTGCAACAGGCTCATTTATTATCTTGTGATGAGAAAGAGAGAGGTTCCCTTGAACGGCTCATTGAACCATTGATGAGCCTGGTGAAGTCTTATGAAGGTGGTAGAGAAAGTCATGCCCGTGTGATTGTTCATTCTCTCTTTGAAGAATATCTATCAGTTGAAGAATTATTCAACGAAAACATGCTGGTAATATATGGTTCAATTGTTGTCAAACGGCTTCGTGGTTATCAGTTATGTGTGAGGAGTCTTGATAAGCATTTTATTTTCTTAAAAAGGCTGATGTTATAGAAAGCATGCGTCAACTAAACAAGAAAGATCTATCAAAGATTGTCGATATCGTACTTTCACACCAGGTTGGTACTTATTCTTTCACACACCAGGTTTCTCTTGTCGCATTACTATATGTTATTAAACTGGCATACTCATTTTCTTTTGTCAGGGAATAAAAAGCAAAAACAAACTTGTTCTTCAACTCATGGAGCAGCTTGTTTTCCCTAATCCTACAGCATACAGAGATAAACTTCTCCGATTCTCAACACTTAACCATACTAATTACTCTGAGGTACATGTGGTTTCCTTTATGTTTTATGCTATTGTTGTTGATATTTTCCAGCTGATGATCAGTTTGTGTGTGTAGTTGGCACTCAAGGCGAGTCAATTGCTTGAACAGACAAAACTTAGTGAACTTCGTTCAAACATTGCTAGAAGCCTGTCAGAGTTAGAAATGTTTATGGAGGATGGAGAAAATATGGATACCCCCAAGAGAAAAAGTGTCATTAGTGAAAGGATGGAGGATCTTGTGAGCGCATCTTTAGCTGTTGAAGATGCTCTCGTGGGACTATTTGACCACAGCAATCACACACTCCAAAGACGGGTTGTTGAGACTTATATTCGCAGATTATACCAGGTTATAGTTCATTCTTTCGCACCATTATTATTCAAAATTCCTTTTAGACTGCAATTTTATTAGAGATAGACAATCTTGACGTCATTTTAACTCGACTTTTTTCATCAGCCCTATGTCATTAAAGAAAGCGTGAGGATGCAGTGGCACCGTTCTGGTCTTATTGCTTCCTGGGAGTTCCTAGAGGAGGAGCATATGGATATAAAAAACATTGGCTTAGACGAGACATCTGAAGAAGTGTTTCTTGAGAAACGTCGCAAGAAAAAATGGGGGGCTATGGTTATAATCAAATCGCTACAGTTTCTGCCAAGTATAATAAGTGCAGCATTGAGAGAAATAAACCACAACGACTATGAAACTGCCGGAGCTTCTTTATCTGGCAATATGATGCACATTGCTATTGTGGGCATCAACAATCAGATGAGTCTGCTTCAGGACAGGTATTGAAAGTCGCCACAGCATGGTTGTTTAAACCAGCTTAGGTGCCGTAATGTCTACCTAATAAGGTTTCATTTTTGGTTTGTTTTGTCTCAGTGGGGACGAGGACCAAGCTCAGGAAAGAGTAAACAAGTTGGCCAAAATTCTTAATGACGAGGAAGTGAGTTTGAGCCTCTGTTCTGCTGGTGTTGATGCAATCAGCTGTATAATTCAGCGAGATGAAGGACGACCACCCATGAGACATTCTTTCCATTGGTCCATGGATAAACAGTATTATGTAGAAGAGCCGTTGCTGCGACATCTTGAACCTCCTCTATCCATATACCTTGAGTTGGTATGTCCATGATGATGAAATGTATATTTACAGCATCTTGCATTTATTTAAATGATTGTTTATTGTTTGTCTAATGCAGGATAAGCTAAAAGGGTACTCAAATTTACAGTATACACCTTCAAGAGACCGTCAGTGGCATATGTATACTGTTACAGACAAGCCAGTGCCAATCAAAAGGATGTTCCTTAGGTCTCTGGTTCGAGAAGCTACAATGAATGATGGGTTTATCTCACAGCAAGGGCAGGACTACCAACTTAGCCAAACACTGCTCTCCATGGCGTTTACGTCGAAATGCATTCTGAGGTCTTTGATGAATGCCATGGAGGAACTGGAACTGAATGCACATAATGCTGTCAGTGCCATGAAACCAGACCATGCACATATGTTCTTATGCATACTAAGTGAGCAGCAGATAGATGATCTTGTGCCTTACCCCAGGTTGACATGGCTGTGTCTCTTAGAAGTTAAAGTTTATGATATGTCAGAACTTTAACGATTATCAATTTTTTGTCACAGGAGAATTGAAGTGAATGCGGAAGATGAAGAAACTAGAGTTGAGATGATCTTAGAAGAAGCAACACGAGAGATACATAGGTCTGTTGGAGTAAAAATGCACAGGTTGGGTGTTTGCGAGTGGGAAGTGCGACTGTGGCTGGGGTCCTCGGGACTAGCAAATGGCGCTTGGAGGGTCGTGGTTGCAAATGTGACAGGCCGTACATGCACTATCAATGTAATTTCAGCTTATAAATTTTTTGCTGTGCAAACCTTACAGAGAGTACACATATCCAGAACTTGACAATCTGTGATTTAACGTTTCAGATATACCGAGAAGTGCAAGCTACTGGGAGTAACAGTTTAATCTACCACTCAATAAGTAAGAAGGGACCTTTGCATGAAACCCCAATCAACGGTCAATATAAACCACTGAATCATCTGGACAGGAAACGTCTAGCCGCAAGGAGGAGTAACACTACGTATTGCTATGACTTCCCCTTGGTTAGTAACCGAACTCGGAAGATTCTCACATAGATTTACTCTTTGCTGTTTTCTACCCACCTTACGTAATTTTTTTTTGTATCTTTAGTCATTTGAGACAGCATTGGAGATGTTGTGGGCATCACAACACCCGGGAGTCAGGAAACCATGCAAGAATACTCTCATCAACGTCAAAGAGCTTGTATTCTCCAATCCAGAAGGTTCTTCGGATACATGTCTTATTCCGGTTGAAAGACCAGCGGGTCTTAACGACTTTGGAATGGTGGCCTGGAGCTTAGAGATATCTACTCCTGAATTTCCTATGGGACGGAAACTTGTCGTAGTAGCCAATGATGTCACATTCAAAGCTGGTTCTTTTGGTCCTAGAGAGGATGCATTTTTCCTTGCTGTGACTGAACTGGCTTGTTCCCAGAAGCTTCCATTGATTTACTTGGCAGCAAATTCTGGCGCCCGACTCGGTGTAGCTGAAGAAGTTAAAGCCTGCTTCAAAGTTGGGTGGTCGGATGAAGTTTCCCCCGAGAATGGTTTTCAGTATATATACCTGAGCTCTGAAGACCATTCAAGGATTGGATCATCTGTCATTGCGCACGAAATGAAGCTCCCTAGTGGCGAAACAAGGTGGGTGATTGATACGATTGTTGGTAAAGAAGATGGTATCGGAGTTGAAAATCTAACAGGCAGTGGGGCAATAGCGGGTGCTTACTCAAGGGCGTACAATGAAACTTTTACTTTGACCTTTGTTAGTGGAAGATCGGTAGGAATCGGTGCTTATCTTGCCCGCCTGGGCATGAGATGCATACAGAGAGTAGACCAGCCGATCATCTTGACCGGCTTTTCTACGCTCAACAAGCTGCTTGGGCGTGAAGTCTATAGCTCTCACATGCAACTTGGTGGCCCTAAAATCATGGGCACTAATGGTGTTGTTCATCTTACAGTCTCAGATGATCTTGAAGGCGTATCAGCAATTCTCAACTGGCTGAGCTACATTCCTGCTTACGTGGGTGGTCCTCTTCCTGTTCTTGCCCCTGTAGATTCACCAGAGAGAAGTGTGGAGTACGTCCCAGAGAATTCTTGTGACCCACGAGCCGCTATAGCTGGGATCAACGACAGTAGTGGTAAATGGCTTGGTGGCATCTTTGATAAAAATAGCTTTGTTGAGACTCTTGAAGGCTGGGCAAGGACAGTAGTGACTGGGAGAGCAAAGCTGGGGGGTATACCCGTGGGAGTGGTTGCCGTCGAGACACAAACTGTAATGCAGATAATCCCGGCAGATCCAGGGCAGCTAGAGTCTCATGAGAGAGTGGTTCCACAAGCAGGGCAAGTCTGGTTTCCTGATTCAGCAGCCAAGACATCTCAAGCGCTCATGGATTTCAACCGGGAACAGCTTCCATTGTTTATCCTAGCAAACTGGAGAGGTTTTTCTGGTGGGCAGAGAGATCTTTTTGAAGGAATACTTCAGGCTGGTTCAAATATAGTAGAAAATCTGAGAACATATGGACAGCCAGTGTTCGTGTACATCCCAATGATGGGAGAACTGCGAGGTGGAGCGTGGGTGGTTGTTGATAGCCAGATAAATTCAGATTATGTTGAAATGTATGCTGATGAAACCGCTCGTGGAAATGTGCTTGAGCCTCAAGGAATGATAGAGATAAAATTTAGAAGAAAAGAGCTGTTAGAGTGCATGGGAAGGTTGGACCAGAAGCTAATCAATCTGAAAGCAAAGATCCAAGATGCCAAGCAAAACGAGGCGGCGTATGCAAACATCAAGCTTCTCCAGCAACAGATTAAAACCCGAGAGAAGCAGCTTTTACCTGTTTATATCCAAATCGCCACCAAATTTGCGCAACTTCATGACACTTCCATGAGAATGGCTGCAAAAGGAGTGATCAAAAGTGTTGTAGAATGGAGCGGCTCGCGAAGCTTCTTCTATAAAAAGCTATATCGGAGAATTGCAGAGAGCTCTCTTGTGAAGAAGATAAGAAAAGCGTCTGGAGACAAGTTATCATATAAATCTGCAATGGGTTTAATTCAGGAATGGTTCTGCAAATCCGAGATTGCAAAGGGGAAAGACGAAGCTTGGACAGACGACCAACTGTTCTTTACATGGAAGGACAATGCTAGTAACTACGAGCATAAGCTGTGTGAGTTGAGAGCGCAGAAACTGCTGAATCAACTTGCAGAGATTGGGAATTCGTTGGATTTGCAGGCTTTACCTCAGGGACTTGCTAATCTTCTAAACAAGGTATGAAATGAAACACTGAGGTTTTTGCTTCTTGTATGAGTTATTTATTTTTTTGAGTGAGAGTGAATATGTGTGATGCAGGTGGAGCTTTCAAGAAGGGAACAACTGGTGGATGCGATTCGAAAAGTGTTGGGATGATGATATCTATATAAATAGGTTTAGCTTCGGTTCCATTAAAGATGGTGTTTTTGGAGTTGCTCGTGTCCTACGGTGACACAAGTTATTTGATTGAAACTAGATTTTAAACGATCTTCTTCCTCACATTTGTTAGCCTACATAATTTAGCTGCGCAATAGTTTATTCAACACTCAAGGGAGAAAATATATATAAGTATTTTATAAACTCCCTAAGATGACTTGCAAAATATATCTTGGTGGTTTAGTCAAAAATAGAATAAACAATTGTAAGTTTAGGAGAAGGTAGAAGGAGGCTTTCTTCACAAGAGAGGCTTCATCCAAATTTAACCAACTCTCATCTTGATTCGCCTTCTCCCACCATCGAGCTCTAGTACTACCTTTTCATGAATGCCACTGAGTCTATCAGTTCTTCTCAAAGATATGTGACAATACAATACTTTCATGCCAAAAGCACTTGGCAATATAAATAAATTGTGAAAGTGCAATCAAGATGAAAACATTGACTAAAGAAGGGGGCGGGGGTTTTATTGATAAAAGAGTAAATAATGGGTTCAATATCATAAACAAATTTAAATATGGAGTACGGAATCTATAATATCAGTCAATTCCTCTTCCCAAAACCCTAAACTCCACCTTCCGTTTCAGATCACACGAACCGACACTTGCAAATCCATATTGTCTCTGCTCGAGTCCTACGACGTTTCTTCTTGACTTTGTAAGCTTTTTTCCTCAATTCTAATCTTACTTTCTTATGTAAAGTTTCAATTTTTATTCGTTTTCCAGCTTCCAATGATACTGGGATCTTGAATCTGTGGACTTTGCTGTTTAGAATGTTTTAGGTTTTGATAGATGAATTGAGTTAATAATGAAGTTTGGTTACCTGGGCTGTACTTTGTTTCTGCAGATTCATGGTGGTGGTGGTTTAGCTCATGATTTTGGATGTTTTAAGAAGTATTAGAACTTCTTCTTCTTCTTCTACTACTACTACTACTGGAGGTCGTATTATTCTTCAAAGCTTTGGTTTTTATTCGGTTAGTACAAGTAAAATGCGAGATATCAAAGTCAAATCTGATTCAAGGGAGCTGATAACATCATCTGATGAAGAAGAAGAAGCAGCAGCTCAGATTATTGAATCAGTTTCCATTAGAGAAAAGGAGATTTCTTCGTCGTCCTTGAGTGTTAAATCCACGCCTGAGATTGAGAAAAAGTACGTTCATCGGGTTTACGACGCGATTGCTCCACATTTCAGCTCTACGAGGTTTGCCAAGTGGCCTAAAGTTGCTGCCTTTCTTGAATCTCTGCCTTGTGGATCTGTGATTCTTGATGCGGGTTGCGGGAACGGCAAGTATTTGGGGTTGAACCCCAGCTGTTTCTTCATAGGATGTGACATAAGTCATCCGTTGATTAAAATCTGTTCGGATAAAGGGCAAGAGGTTCTGGTTGCAGATGCTGTTAATCTTCCTTATAGAGAGGACTTTGGTGATGCTGCCATCTCTATAGCGGTTTTGCATCACTTAAGTACAGAGAGTAGGAGGAAGAAAGCGATTGAAGAACTGGTTCGGGTGGTTAAGCCAGGTGGATTCGTTCTCATTACGGTTTGGGCTGCAGAACAGGAGGACACGTCGTTGCTCACCAAATGGACACCCTTGTCTGCTAAGTATGTTGAGGAATGGGTCGGCCCAGGTAGTCCAATGAATAGCCCTCGTGTGAGGAACAACCCCTTCTTTAGTCTTGAGAGCATTCCAGAGACTGAGGTGAGTACCAAGGAGCAAAAGGCTGACAACTCCCCGTTCATCGGTCTTGAGAGCATTCCAGAGAGCGAGGAGAGCACGAGAGAGCTAAAAGAAACCAAAGCCAGCATAGTAGAGCAAAAGGAAGAGTCATTGGAGGCTCTGAAGAAGAGCCAACAAGAGTACTTTGTTCCATGGCATCTACCCTACCACCGTGCTGAAGTGAGTGGTGCATCTGCATCTGCACTTGCAACTGGGCTTGCAAAGAAAGACGACAGAAAAGGAGCTGTTGTGTACAACAGATACTACCACGTCTTCAGTGAAGGCGAACTTGAAAGGTGTGTCACTTGCTCTCTATCGATTATCGTTAGTCTTGTTTGTTAACATGTGGTAATAATCTTTTCACAGGTTGGCATCTCGAGTAGGCAATGCAATGATAGTTGATAGATTTTACGATAAGTCCAATTGGTGTATTGTTCTTCAGAAAGCAGCTCTAAACCAAGATTGATCATCTAGTGGACTCAGACTTGTCTGGTTTCAAACTCAGATACACTTTTCCAAATCTTTCTGAAATTGGAACTCCATCGAAAGTTATCATTGCATTTTTCATGGTTGTAGTTGAGATTCTGTGGCAGCTCTTTTTCCCTGCAGTTTGTTGGCTTTAAGGGGTTTTGTATTATGTGTAACACAAATGAAAGAAAAGGAATTCTCTACATGATAAACAAAATGTCAGAAATTCGATTTGTACAATACAAATGTTACTAGTGATTCATTCACTAAGAATGACTCATACCTAATTGGAACCACCCAAACGCCTCATTCGCAAACAAGCCCCTACAATGATCACCAATCTTGATATCCAATAGCCTTCTCCAAAAGACTTGTTGATTGGTGATCATTGTAGGGGCTTGTTTGCGAATGAGGCGTTTGGGTGGTTCCAATTAGAGTCTTAAAGGGGAAAAGGGCCATTTTATACCCGTATAATTTCCAAAGTGCCAATTTCTACCTGTACAAACTTAGGGTGCTAATTTATACATGTACTCAAATAAAATTCAAATTTCATACCCAAATAATTAAAATAGTGCGGATTTCAAAATCTAAGTTAACATATGTTGACTCATATGCCACATAGTTAATGAGGTGGCAGCGACTTCACTAAAACGGTGTCGTTTTGATTTTAAATTTAAAAAAAATAGTTTGCATCATCCAAGATTCAAACTAACGACGTTTACCTTTCTTACATATGTCATTTTCACTTGATCCACAATCATATTAGAAACATGTATAAACGTTTATGTTTATAAACCTAAAAATATATGGAGCTTGTCATCTCACCTTGACTCATGATGTTAAGATTTTCTCGATCTGTTCTGTAAATCAATCTTTTGCCCATTGATTCTTATCGATGCCAAGTGCATATTTATGGACGTTTGTCGAGGATTTTGGGGCTCAGAGAATCTCAGATCATCACATTCTTCATGAAGTTGTTCAAGGTAAGGAATAAAAGATTCTCAGATCTCAAGACTAGAAGAAGCTCAATTCCAATAATTCAAAAAAGAAACGAAAAACTAACATAAATCTTCAATGGATTTTACTGAAATCAAAACAAAAACGATTGTAGAGATTTAGAAACCCTAATCTAAACAAACCTGATTGGAGAAGATGAAGAGAATAAATTGAGAAAAACCAAATATTTAGAGTTTATAAATAAAAACGTTTCAATTGGTAGCAAATAGCCAAATACGATTTCAGATCAGTTGGTATTGCATATGTAGTAAATTGCTTAGGTATTTGGTTCGAGTCCCCGTTGTGACAATTTTTAACGACACCGTTTTATTAGAGTCGCTGCCACCTCATTACCTATGTAGCATATGAG
This sequence comes from Camelina sativa, assembly GCF_030686135.1. NCBI lineage: Eukaryota > Viridiplantae > Streptophyta > Magnoliopsida > Brassicales > Brassicaceae > Camelina > Camelina sativa. The sequence goes on along the minus strand of NC_141896.1, from coordinate 27,667,971 downwards.
TCAGCATCTGTTAATTTTAAATTTTGAAATCCGCACCATTTTAATTATTTGGGTATGAAATTTGAATTTGATTTGAGGACATGTATAAATTAGCACTGTAAGTTTGTACAGATAGAAATTGGCACTTTGGAAATTGTATGGATATAAAATGGCCATCGCTCGAGTAAACGTCTCAAAACTCCCTAAAAAAATTTGACAAATCTCTTATCTCCCTCTCTATTCTTCATACCCTCACTTTTTTTAATAAGAGATGGTGAGACGATTTTAGCCTTCTAATTTCATTGATTTAGATTAAAATTTTTAAATAAAAAAACATATCCAGCTCTCGTTTTCGACCCGATAAACCCACTCGAAACCCACCTGGTTACTCACGTCTCAATCCAGCCGCCGGCGATTCTTCCATCGTCGGAGCTCCTACCGCTGTCGTTCTTCACCAAATCAAGTTGAATCAAGTTGTTCTTCAAAATGCAGGTGCGTTACTTCACTTTAGAGTTGCTTTTGGTTGAATTTGTTTTTGATTTGTAAATATAGAAATTCAATTGGATTTAGATCGAAGAAAGCTTAGCACATTGGGTGTTTTACAAAGGTTTATGGGTCGATTGAGCTATCTATTAGATAAGAAAGGGATTTGGCTTTCGATTTCAGTGAATTAACTCGATTAGAACTCGTGTACCATTCGATTCGATTTTGATAGGAGAGAGAAGGTGGTGAAACTGGTAATACTGATATTTTTAGTAAAACTAGTAAAACTAGTAGTAGTACTAATTATGATTTTTTTATATTGGTTGGTTTGGCAGGATACAATATGCGAGAACGTCAGCCTACATTTTAAATATGAAGGACGCATGTATAGTATAATGTTTAAGAGAAATATAACATTGTTGATGTTAAAAGCAAGGATACAGAGGAAGCTTGGGTTTGTTGAAAGTAACGTTCAGTTGCAGCTGAGCTACAAGCCACTACTGGTAGAAACATTGGAGCATTGTGAGCTTAATGATGATGAGGATGTTAATGTTTATCTAGACTCCGTTAATTATGAGAAGCGAAGATGTATGTTGTTTGTGAATGTCATCCCTTCTGAGCCTCAGCCTGAGCAAGTTCCCATAGTGCCCATAGTGCCCACAGTGCCCACAGTGCCCATAGGGGACCAAAGTTCTGTTGGTATGAACTATGAAAACCAACATTGCGAAGGATGGTGAAATCGGACCTAACGCCATTGTTGTCTACGTAGGCAAAGAAAAGGCTGTAGAGGGTGATTCTAATAAAGAGGGTGAAGCTGAATCACGTGATGAAGGTGATGAATATACTGAGCCACGCCCTATTGTAGAACCGTGTAAGTATATTGAACCATGGGATGACGGTTTGGATCTGACTAAACTTCAAGAATTTCCAAACAAGAAGGCATTGCAAGATGTGGTGGATAGAGCTTCATTCGCTAACTGTTTTAGTTTTGAAATAGTAAAGTCGGACAAGGTGCGTTATGTGGTCAAATGTCCTAAAGAAGGATGTAACTGGGGTTTACGAGGTGGTAGGATTCGAGGTACAGATATTTTCTCGATTAGAAGGCACAACAAGATGCATACATGCTCTCGGGCTAGTCAAAGTTCAAGCAATAGTAAGAGGCAAGGCACTCCACAATTAGTTGCTTCTCTTTTACATGGTGATTATCTAGGGCAAATGGAAACTCCACCTCCGAAAATTATCATGGATCTTGTCAAGACAAAATTAGGTGTTGATATATCATATTCCACGGCGTTGAGAGGGAAAAATCAAGCTGTTACTGATTTGAAAGGTAGCCCAGAAGAAAGCTACAAGATGCTGCGATGTTATCTGCACATGTTAGAGAAGGTTAATCATGGTACAAGATCATATGTGCATTGCGATGAGAATAATAAATTCATGTACTTGTTCATAGCTTTGGGAGCTAGCATTGAAGGATTTAAAGTCATGAGGAAAGTTATAACTATGGATGCAACTTTTCTAAAGAACGGATATAAGGGTGTTCTTGTTTTTGCGTCGGCTCAAGATCCTAACCGTCACCATTATCCCTTGGCGTTTGGTGTTCTTGATGGTGAGAATGATGCAAGTTGGAATTGGTTTTTGGAGATGTTGAAAACCGTTGTTGGGGATTCTTCTGAAATAGTATTTATGACTGACAGAAATACAAGTCTCATAAAAGCTATAGCTAATGTGTATCCTCTGGCTCATCATGGTTTTTGTATATGGCATTTATCGCAAAATATGAAAGGTTATGCTCGTAACGTGAACAAAGACGTTGTTGCATGGAGATTCATGGAGTGTAGTAGGTTTTACACAGTGGCTGAGTTCAACATTGCTTACGCATCTTTTACGACAAGATATCCTTCTGCTGCCAAGTATCTTGAAGAATCTACCCAGAAAGAAAGATGGGCACGATGTGTTTTTCCAGGAGATAGATACAACCTAGACACAAGCAACTGTGTTGAATCGTTGAACAGTGTATTCAAAGATGCAAGGAGGTACTCCTTGATACCCATGCTTGATGCAATACTTAAAAAATTCTCTGAATGGTTTAATGAACATCGAAAAGATGCTGTGTCTGGATCAGTCGCAAATAAATTGGTGCCTTTAGTGGAGAAATACTTACATGATTTATGGGCAACTGCTGAGAAACTAAAGGTGATAGAGCTAAATGGTTTCGAGCTTGAATACAATGTCATTGACAGTGACGGAAAGCCTTATTTGGTGAAGTTGCGATTGAGAAGTTGCGATTGAGAAGTTTTTCGATATACAAAAGTATCCTTGTGTGCATGCATTGGCGTCTTTCATTACATACCAAAAATATGGAGGTAAGGATTTCGAGTTACATGAGTTGTGTTCTAAGTATTATTGGACGGAGCTGTGGGTAATTGCATATTGCAGGACAATTTATTTAGTACCTGATAAGTCTCGATGGGATGTCCTAGATGACGTCCAAGATATGGAGATCATACCTCCGAATCGGAAAATAAGAGGGGGAAGAAAGAAAACAAAAAGGTATGCATCTGCTGGGGAAAAGCGACCAAAAACTCAACCTAGGACGCAGAATAAAAGGCGCCGGAGACAAGGACTCCAATGGTTGTTATTTGGAGATAATGTTCATGTTTGATTCACCTCTTCATGTATCAATTGTGTTTGGTTTGATACTTAATGTAAAACTTGGTTTGAAACTTAATTTGAAGTCTATTAATATTTTCTTCTTTCAAAATATGTGTATATGAGAGAGTAGAACTGGCAGAACTGGCAGAACTGGCAGAACTAAGATAAAACTGGTAAAAATAATAAAATTGGTACTACCTAAAATCAATACATATTGTATAATACATATTGTATAGTATAAATGTTCTACATAGGTTTCTACTATAAATGAATAATTTTCGAAAATATACCAATTTTAATTTATTTATTGAAGAATCTCAACAAGTGTTTCCTTACACTTTTAATGTCACTTTGTAAATAATTACCAAGTAAGCATGAAAAAAGTTATAGAATTATAAGTTTTAACTTATGAAGTTGCAAAAAGCTTGTAATTGTATGTTAGTTAAGTTTAATCAACTGTAAAACTAAAAAAAGTAATGCTAAGGTTTAGTAAAACTAATTAAACTGAGAAACCTCTAAAGTACAACTATTTGCAAGTTTAGTGCAACCACATTACTCGGTAAAACTGTGTGTGAACACACAGTGTGAACGCACACATCTTTTACACGTGGCCAGAATTGCGTTTTTTCTTTCTTTTTAGACGATAGCATTGCGTTTTTCTTTCTTTCTTTCTTATTTTATCTTCACTCCAGCTCATTCTCAGCCATTCATTCATTTTCTTCTTCGAAACCTAAAGTACACCGAGTCCTCCTTCTCTCATCTTCAAAGTCGAAGATCCTAGTTCTATTTCTCTCCTTCTCAAACTATGGAACAATTTGAGGCCGACCCATACTATGCTGATCAGAAGAAGGCGAGGAAGTTACAAGCATGGCGAGAAGCCATAGCCGATGGTGATTTTGGCATGCCTCGAGTTTGCCCATGTGGCAAACGAATCGTCAATGAGATCTCTCCAACAGAAACAGAGAAAAAGAGATGGTTTACTTGCGTTAAGTATAAGGTAAATTAAATTTAATCAAATACAATTGAGATACCTGATTTTGTTAACTGTTCGTTGATATAATTTTCAGGATGATGGATTGCACAGGCGGAAAAATTGGGCTGATGCAATTGAAGAAGAAACCCAAACCTTAAGGAAAGATGTTGATAACCATTGGGAGAGATTGAAGGAATTTGAACCCCATCATACTAAGATCTATAATTTGCAGATGGAGCTTAAGGAGAAGAGTGACGAGATTGCCAAACTAAAGGAGGAGTTGGCGTTGCTTACCACTCGAGTCGATCTCCTGGATAGGTTGTGTTTCGATTGATATTATCTGAGTCGATCTCATTCTACGTTGGTTTAAAACTTGTTGAATCAGATTCTGTTTCTTATCTTTTCCTTGAATTCTCTTGTTGAATCAGTTTCTTATCTTTCATGTGACTTCTCTTGTTTAATCATGATGTTCTATGTGACTTCTAGGATTATGCCTCCTTCTTGAATTGAATCATGTTCTATATTTTTCTTATATGAATTCTCTAGTTTTTGTTTAGTTTTACGTAGTTTTACCAAAAATACGAACGGAAAATCCAAGAAAATAACGTAGTTTTACATAGTTTAACTAGTAATACCAGTACCAATCGCAAATCCAACAAAATAACGAAGTTTTACATAGTTTTACTAGTACTACGATGACAAATCAAAGAAAATAACATAGTTTTACTACTTCTTAGACCTTTTCCTCTTCGTCCCTCTCCCTCCTTCTTGCGAAGTACTCGGTTGCTCATCAGCTACAGGCGCCTAACATGAAACCAAATTTTGTTAACACCTTCTAGTATTATCAAGTATTACTATAGTATTATGAAGTATTACCTTTGGTTTCTCTTGCTCTTTCACATATACTTCCAACGGTTCGATCCTTTTTTCAAGCCCATCAATCTTCGCCGAAATGTTATCGAACTGGGTTTTCATATCCTTCTTCATGGTCCTTAGAAGATCCACCAACTCAATAGTATCTTCTCTCGGTTGTTCATTGGCGACTATTTCCTCATTCGCATCGTTTTGTCCTGAACGAGTAGCCACATCGGCTGTGTACATCTCCTCCAAAAGTACAGGTAGTCCTCTACGAAGGCGCCACATCCAATTGGCAACAACGACATCATGGGTATCCTCTTCCTCAGCTTCTTCCATGATTAAATCGAGAAGAGGAATTTCTTCATCATTATGAGGGATCACACTAGCAATTGCCTGTGTAAACGACCTACTTTAGATACATTACAAACCAATTTATTCAAATGATTAATAATGGCAATTGATAGGATAACTAACCGTTGTTGTACCAAGTGTATCACCAATATTCTTTAGAGGAAAACCTTTCTGACCGGTCCTCTTAAATTTCCTCCTGCACATCCTAGGACAACTTGCATCCGCCTCAGGAATTTGGTCAACGTAAGTGTTCGCCAAAATTGGAACTGCCTCAAATAGTAAAAACTACACAACACAAGGAAAAAAAACTAAAATCAGCTTCACTTATAAGAAATATCAACAATGAGAAAACTTCAAATTTTAAACTAACTAACCTCCAATGGAATACAGAAACCTGGAACAGGCCATAACGCATTCTCTTTAACCACGACCCCATTAAAATGACTCATTGTATGGGAAATCTCTTCTAGCATGTTCTCGAATGATAATCTCCCCCAAGGAAAAGACACACAAAAACCTAGATCATTCACTGCGCTTACAACAAAATCATCGATACCCATTGCATCTCTCCCCGAGTCTTTTGTATAGCCTGCAATGATGCTTCCTAAAAAGTAGAGAACCGCCATCTTCAACCTATCACGAGTACGATCTGGTTGCATTATCAATAGGTGTCTCCTCACATCTTCAAGTGTAATCTTTTTTTTTTTGTAAAAAATATTTCCTTTGAAACACGGTACCGCCGGCTTCCTTGTAATCAAGTGGATAGCACCGACAATCTAATCCAGACATCAAAGCATGTTCTCTCAGACCATACCGGATTGGAACACCATTCACAACAAACCATGCTTCCTTCTTTTTTTCGATTTTAGCCGTTCGAAGTAAGAGCATCCACATTCCCATAAGCTTGTGGTTTGGTTCCCTTGGCATGTGAAAAATGTGCTTGAATTGTGGATGATTCTCAAACCAATCCCTCTCAGAACTAGTCAGTGGATGCTCTAATTTATCCAGCGTTTTCAAAGTTTCAAAAATATGACACCTAGTCGATAGCTTGATTTTCTTGTTGTACTGGCTAGGCTCGAAGTGCATTCCTAAAGGTTTCATCGCTTCTGTTTCCTCCGATTCCTGCAACAATATCAGTTTTATATGAGTTATACCAATTATACAACAACTAGTTCTACCAGTTCTACTAGTTCTACACCACCTAGTTGTACCAGTTCTACTAGTTCTACACCCAAAAGTTGCACCAGTTCTACTAGTTCTACACCCAATAGTTGCACAAGTTCTACTAGTTCTACACCAATAGTTGCACCAGTTCTACTTGATCAATTTCAAATTCCAATGAGTTTTCAAATTCCGAACGAATGACACAGACTTGTTGTACTTACACTTGCATCGTTGTCCTCCTCGTGCTCCATCTCACTTTCGCTTGTACTCCTTCTCGAGTTACCTGCCGAGTTCGAACTTCCCTCCTTATCTTCTTCTTATTCTCCTTCATCGTCTTTTTCTTCCGATTCTTCTCCTTCATCGTTTTCTTCTTCCCCTTCATCGTCTTTTTCTTCCCCTTCTTCACAATCTTCTCCTTCATTGTTTTCTTCTTCTTCATCGTTTTCTTCTTCCTCTTCATCGTCTTTTTCTTCCCCTTCTTCACAATCTTCTCCTTCATTGTTTTCTTCTTCCACTTCATCTTTTTCTTCTTCCCTTTCATCGTTTCCTTCTTCCCCTTCATCGTTTCCTTCTTCTTCTCCATCGCTTGATTCCACAGAAGTAGATCTCTCGTTATCTCCTCCTTCTTCATCATCTTCTTCTCCATTACTTGATTTTGGAGTAGCGGATTTTGCTTTCTCTACTTCGTTTGCATTTTCTCTTCCGACCATCGGATTGGGTTCCTCCGAAACTCGACTTTCACTTTCTTCCGCCACCGTACTCAAAGCTCTCTCTCCTCCTACTGTCGCCGGACTCAAACCCGACACACCTACTTCCGGCGAATCGGATTTTGCTTTCGAACCACCATCTCCTTCTGAGATCTTCTTCTCTTTCAAACGCTCACTCCTCCTCACACGACCCCCCCCCCCTTGTTTTCGCCATCTTCTTACTCGATTTTTACTTGATTGAATGAAAACGAGAAAACCCTAGTTCTACAGTTTCACCCAAATCGCTTCGAATTTCCCGAAGAAATAGAAGAGTGACGAGAAAGAGCAGTTTTAATTTACAGTTTTTTTTAAAAAAAACCGATTCAGTTTTTTTGGGTTTTAGATCCGATTCAGTTTTTTGGGTGGATACTACCCATATATTTTTTGTAAATATCTAAGTTTTCTATAGACAAGAATGTAAAACAACACATTCTCGATTTAAAAAAAAAAACAAAAACAAATGCCAAAAAAGAAAGGAACTTTTGAGATTGTCAGAAATGTTTTAGGGAGTTCTGAGACGAAAACTCATTTTCCCAGTCTTAAAAGGCCGAGTGTTGTGAGTTGTATTTTAGAAAAGGCCCTCAAATTTGAATAAATATTACAATAGTGCCATTAATTCATCGTCTTCCTCAGAATCATATTTTTTCTCCGGCTAAAACCCTTTCTTCAACCTATCTTATGTGAAAGCTGTCGTCTTTCGGAGAACATGGTATCCGTTTTATTCCAATCTTCTTGTTCTTGTTCACTTTCTAGCTTTACCTCTGTAAAATTCGGAGCTCGTCTCGTTTCTCCTCTCTGTTTCGCCGGAACTCATGTACAAGTGACTTCCGGCGGTGGTCTTCGAATCGGACAAGGTAAAGGCTTTTCACAAAAAAAAAAAATCAAATATTTGTAAGTTATTCATGTTAAAGCCTTAGAAATTTCGAAACTTTGTTGTCTTACTTGCTTCTACATGGCCCATATACTGTTCTTGATTTTAGACTAATTCTTGCTTTTATTATTGTTCACAATTAATCTCAAAGATTCTGTTTAGCTTAGAGACCAAACTCTTATTTCCATAAGATTTGACTGGTCTGTGATTGTTAGTAATATTGTGAAATCTCAGGATGTTTACTGAACTTGAAGGGTGAAAGACCTCAGAGATTTGTTGTCTCAGCTGTTGTGGATGATAAAAATGTTGTAGCTAAAGAGGAGAAGAAAGAAGGTGGAACGGATAAGGTTGTAGATAACCAGAGAATGACCAAAGTTTGTGATAAGCTCATTGAGGTTTTCATGGTTGATAAGCCTACACCTTCTGACTGGAGAAGACTGTTAGCTTTTAGCAAAGAATGGGATAGTATCCGGCCACATTTCTACAAACGGTGTCAGGAACGAGCGGATTCCGAGGATAACCCTGAGATGAAGCATAAGGTTCATCGGCTTGCAAGAAAGCTCAAGGAGGTGAAAAACTTTGAAGCTATTGGAATTATGTTTCCCTTCCCTTTTCTTTTGTATTTTCAAATTCGGGTGATCTTATCTATGCTGTTTAATTGTGACATTGGTCTTAATCAGGTTGATGAAGATATTCAAAGGCATGATGAGCTTCTGAATGTTATCAAGAGGACACCACCAGCTGAAATTGGTGAACTTGTTGCAAGACGACGTAAGGATTTCACAAACGAGTTTTTTGATCATTTGCATACTGTTGCTGAATCCTACTATGACAATCCGGATGAGCAAGATGGTAATTTTTTGTGCCTCTTGTGAGTTAATGCCTAACCCCAATGGAACAAAACAATATACTGATATTTGTTCAATGGTAACTTTTTTTGGTAAGCTCTTGCCTCGCTGGGGAAGTTGTCTATTGCGGCTGTACAAGCCTATGACACTTCAACAGAAAGCATTGACGCACTAAACGCTGCGGAATTGAAGCTCCAGGACATAATCAACTCCCCTTCTCTTGATGCTGCTTGCAGAAAGATTGATAGTTTGGCTGAGAAGAATCAGCTTGATTCTGCGTTGGTTCTTATGATCACAAAAGCATGGTCTGCTGCTAAGGAATCCAACATGATGAAAGAGGAGGTACTAAACTCCTTCTACATTCAGTAGTAGCAGAGAATTGGAATTAGTAACCACTAACCATATGGCGTTTCTCTTGGATGAGCATATTTTCTTTGCATCATCACATTGAAATCATACAAGTCGTAGAATTTCTTTCACCCATTTGGTGTTGGTCCTTGACAGGTAAAAGACATACTGTATCATTTGTACGTAACAGCAAGAGGGAATCTGCAGAGGCTTATGCCCAAAGAGGTGAGAATACTTAAGTATCTACTATCCATAGAGGATCCTCAGGAACAATTGAGCGCTCTACAAGACGCTTTTACCCCTGGGGAGGAGCTTGAAGGGACTGATGTAGACTACTTATACACGTAAGCACGAGAAGACTCGGTTTAGCTTTATATACATTTATGGAACCTCAGGCTGAGTAAAAAATGGAAACTGTGTAGGACGCCGGAGCATTTGCAGAGTTTAATAAAGACGGTGTTGGAGGCGTATCATTTCAGCAAAGAAGGGAGTTTAGTGAAGGAAGCCAAAGACCTTATGCATCCTGAGCTCATTGCCAAAATGGAAGTACTCAAGAAGCTTGTTGAAAAGAAGTATTTATGATTCAAAGATTTTACAGATCATAATTTCTCTTTTTGTTACCATGTATGTGTTGTATATGGTGTATGACATTCTTCAGGTTTCACACATAGTTTTGATACCACCATAAGACTAAACTGTAGAATCTTGCATTTCTATGAATAGAATATGTGAGACACTTAAACATGATGCACAAGATATATACTTCCCGGAGTACGTAGTTTGATTCTTCTTGAATATATCACATGCTTCCTGTTCATACATTGTAATTTTGTGTATGAAAGCTATTCCTCAGCTTCTTCCTCCCGGTTAAGAGTTGTGTTATAAGTATCCATCTTAATTAGAGAGAGTTGTGGTATTTTCTCATAACTAAGCTCCTCTAACCTTTTGGCCTTTTGAAATCATAGTCGAAAGCTGTGTAGGCTCCGCTTAATTACAGTTGAAAATTTGAAATTATGGGTTCTCGAGCATTTCATACTCTTCCTGGCTATCAAAAAGCACTAGACTTCGGAGTGAATTAAGTAAAATTCAAATTTTTAACATGTGAGAACTGATTACTGAAGATTACAAAACCAAAACCCTAGGCCAAAAGATTATTTTCTTTCTATTTTCTTTTTTCTTTTTTAAATGCCAAAAAATACCAACAAGTTACTTTCAAGATCAAATAAACAAGATTTTCAAGACTAAATTACAACTAAACATATAGATCAGAAATTGGAGGCTAGAAACTCAACCCTAAATTGAAAACTATGCAAACTTATGCAGATTGGAGGCTATATATAAATCAAATGACACAAAAATTAAAATCCTAGGGCTCCATTTATTTCTTTAACTTTCTTGGTCGATTACTAAACTATTAGAGACCTGATTTTTAGAGTATAAAAACAATGCAAATTAATGCACTTAGGTTTTTGTCTTCTCTTTTGAAAAGAAAAAAAAAAAGTTTGTCGTCTCTCCGCAGCCTTATTAATTGTTGTTATTAAAATTATAAATGAAGATAATGAACAAAAGCGCCCGTGGCCTAATGGATAAGGCGTTTGACTTCTAATCAAACGATTGTGGGTTCGAGTCCCACCGGGCGTGTTTACTGTTTTTGTCCAACTTAGTTTACAGTTTCTTCTTCTTCGTTTTTTTTTATGGACCTTTAAATATCCCTCTTTAGTGGTTGAATTATTTCCTAGACCATTAAAACAAACTAAATGACCATTTGGATTTGGACATCATAAACAATTATGACCTGATGATAATACGGAAAAAACTCAACTATGATTTGGACATCATAAACAATTTGCCCTATCATTTTTTTAGCTCAATTTTTTTACTGTTACGTTATTTTAAATCTATATTCTTTTGTTAGATATGCGACTCAAAGATTGACTAAAAGAATATTAAACAATCTAAATAAAAAGATTTTGCATGTGACTTGGCAGTTTTTTTTAAATTGTGACATTTTAACAAGTAAAACTTCTTTTCGAAGGATTTTTTTTTTGCTTTCTAAAATGTTACTAATATTTTTCTAAGAATTGGATGTTAAACAATGAAGACACTAATAATGGGAAACTAGGATATATCCCGTGCTTAAAGCACGGGTCAACATTTTTTTAAAAAATTATAATATAATAATTAAAATTATTGTTTTTTTAAGTTATTTTGTTTGAGATAATATTTATTTAAAATTGTTATGTAAATCTATTAGTCTATTTGAATACTAATTATTTTAGAATACTATAGTATTTTATTTTTGATGTATTATTACAGTTTTATATTGTTTGTTGTTATATTTGCATCATTATTATGTGAAATATAAAATAGTAATTTTAATATTATAATTGTGAGTAAATAAAAATTATTAATTTATTATTTATATAAATTTAGTTTTACCAACCTGCCAATGTGGAAATTAAAACACACATTTCATACAATGAATAATATATCTTCGTTTTAAAAAAATCAAATCACAACATATGCAGAAAAATATGCATTTTAAATTATAAGTATTATATGAAAATTCCAAACAATTTGTAAATAAAATAAAATAAAGATGATAGGAGAATCATAATTTCAAAACTTAACAAAATCTTCGAATTTAGTTATTAAAAATAATTGTATTGTATACTTGGATATAAATTCTTAGTTTTTAAAATTCTGATTGGTTTATATATTTTTTTTAAAAAATAATTAGTAATTTCGTCCATAATTTATTAGAGAGAGAAAATTATTTTTTAGATTTTTTAATATTTGATCCGTAAGTGTTTTTTATTTTTAATTAATTATATTTATTTAAATTAGTTAATTAAACTTAATTATTTTTTTCTAATGGCAATTGAATGTAATTTTTTACACATTTTAAGGTTAGTTTTATATTTGTACTTCTCAATTAATATAGTTGGATTCAAAGAATGCTTTTCTAAAAATTACTTTATACACCAATCATAATTCTTTTTTGTTAATTTGCGTTTTTTACAAAAGGAAAAAAAAACACTGTTCACGATATTCAAGATTAGACTTTACTCATGATTTGTTTAACTACCAACTGTGCAGCGTTTTTCAAATAACGCACTAACAAAAGAATTTCTTTTAATATTTAATATATATTTAATAAAAGAGAGCTAAATAATCAACACATCTTTTAATAAATGACTTTTTAATTTAAAGTAATAAAAACTCATATTGAGTATACATTATTATTTTTATAAATCATAAAATAATTTATTCTAGATTGAAATAAAATAAATTTTACCTGATCAACTCAAAAAAATTTTGGTTTTTAAAGTTTATATGTAATAGATGAAAATGTGATTTCATAAAAATTTGAATCAATAATAATCAATTTAAATTTATAAGATATTTGCTTATATTTTTATCTATCTTATTATATAAAGTTGGGTTTTGAAAGTTAGTCATTAACAAGATTTTGACACATGTTAAGTTATCAATATGAGATTTTGAAATACGTAAAAATTAATATTTAATAGGAGGAATTTTATTATAAAAAAATAAAATATATTGTTTTAAAAAATATAAATAATGTAAAAGATAATTATCAAAAGTTACAGAATTTATAAAAAATACAAAGTTTTTTTTAAAATAATTATAAAGAGATTATATATATACTAGATAAGGACCCGTCGATGTGCGGGTTTAAAGTTTTGTAAATAAAATAAAATTTAATAAAAATATATTAAAATTTATTTTACATTAATTATAACTTTTTTTTTTGCTATAAGACATTGATTTATATCTATATACAAATCTTTTATGTATGTTACCATTAAAAGTGTATTTTTTACACCTAGATATATTGTATGTTATAAATATATTAATTACCACTACCTAGAAAATGTCTATATGAGCAAATTAAGCCAACTGTTATATGTCTTTTTACTTTCACTTTTGCATAGTTTCTTTAATCACTAAAATTGTTGGCTCAAAACACTTTTTGAATAAAAAATAAACTACATCACAATAGAGTATGTCTAACCATGGAGAGAACATCTGTTCTACTCTCCTCCCTTATGGAGAGAACCTTGCGTCTAACATCCTCCACCATGGAGAACCTTCACTCCGTCTTCCTTCCTTGGGGAGATAACTTTGCATCCAACCTCTCCCACCTTCCTACCTTGGGTATATAACCTTGCGTCCAACCTCCTCCAAAATAAAGGGAACCTCGGCTCTGCCCTCCTCTAGTGTGGAGAAAATATGTTCACGTCAGCTATCTCAAAGTGACTTGCTCTGGCAACCAATGAAACTAAAGACCATTTTCCAACGTCACAAAATCTTTTGGTAGTAACTAATGTTAAATTTCCCAATGTATTCATGGAAGTTTTTTTGACACACCATAATTTAGTCTCTGTCTCCAAGCTCCTATGGATTTATCAACAACGATTTATGTTTTTCCAATCAATCTATGTTTGTTGTAGGCTTGTGTTTGATAAGCATATTTTATCCAATCATTAGGCTGATGACCTTCTCCTCTTTATCTTCTTTTGAGATTGAACGAATGGTAACAATTATGTTTGCACAAAAAAAAGGTGTATGACCAACCAATGAAGGTTGAGAAATTAGAAGAAAATTAATTTGACATAATTAATGAAATAATAGAAAATTATAAGCATGGTAATATATGAATCTCAAATAATTCAAATATGAAAATATGAATTAAGGAAAACAATCTAAAACTATTACAATAAATTTTAAAATACTATATTAGAAAAAGAAGATGCATATCTTAATCTTCCTTTTTTTTGGGTCAATATTAATCTTACCAATTCCAAACTGAAAAAGTAGAAAGTAGGAGTATATTTTGGTTTTGAAAAATAAGAAAAATTTGTCTTCCCATTAAAAAGTTTGACCAATAGAACAAAGTTGAAAGTAATATTTTTAGATAAATTACTTTGTTAGATGAATAATATGAGACGATCTATGTTTATATAGAAGTGAGTATACATTTTTTATAATTAATAATTTACTGTATATTTTTCTTAATCCCTTTTATATTTTATGAATAAATTTATTCCAATGAGCTCATTGTTTTTTTAAAAACATTTCTTGCTTCCCACTTTCTTTTAAGACGTACTATCGTTCGACGATAAGAACGCTTTCTGTTTAGTTGATCTTGCATTTGTGTATTCATCTTTTTTTTCATGCTACTTGTCTTGCAAATTAATAGAAATAATAATAACACCGAGAGATTGCGTAGTATGCATTATAAAATTGAGAAACAAAAAAAATTCAATGAAACGACGACAAAAATACGTTGTAATATATAGGAATCTTTTTATATAATTGCTTCGATTAGACAACAAACAAATTGCCTTCGAAGACTTGTTCAAGAAAAAAGATGTGTACAAAAGGTTTAGAAAAAAAAAAATACCAAGAAAACAATGCTAGTAGAAATTATTTTGTTTGGTGAAACATATGTCATCATCTATTTGCTTATATAGAGGGGTGTATTTACAATCTTTTTTCCTTCTAGGATTAACAAAATTTTTTTAAATATAATAAGATTAAGTTATCTTATGCATTGTTTTACCAAACTTGAAAACTGTGATTTATGATCGTTAAAATTGACATGTGTCACGATCTAATGAGTTACTAACTTTGATATGTGATTTCTGATCGTTAAAATTGACACGTGTCACAATCTGATGAGTTACTAACTTGAATATTTAATCGTTAAAAGTGACAAGTGTCACGATCTGGTGAGTTTTTAACTTTGATCTTTGATCGTTAAAACTAACACGTGTCACGATCTGGTGAGTTACTAAGTTTAAGAACCAAGCTTTATATAATAAGATTTATCTTATAATTATATTTTAAATAAAATTAGGTGTTATTTTATCTATTTAATTTTATATAAAACCTTTTTAGGTTAGGTTTTGAATTTTTATATATATTTTTTAATTTTAATAATGAATTGATATGTGTCAACATTTGAATGATATAATTGACACGTGTCAAGATCTTGTTAATTAGTAATTTTGTCATCAAGGTTTATATAATAAGATATATATATATATATATATATATATATATATTTCATAAAATTCGAAATTATAATATTATTTACGTATTTTTAACTTTAAGTTATTAATTCCACAAAAAACTATAAAAATGGATTAAGGAAAATATACAGTTAATTATTAAAACTGAATTTTGTAAATACTCACTTCTACATAATGAGAAGGTAAACTATTCTCATTTTTTTAAAACTAAATTTTCTCTTACTTTCTCCTTTTTCAGTTGGGAATAGGTAGGATTAATATGTTAATCGAAAAAAAGATTAAGATATGCGTCTTCTTTTCCTAATACTACATTTTATTTATTATAGTAATTTAGATTGTTATATTTAATTTCTATTTTCATCTTTGAATTATTTGAAATTCATATACTACCGTGCTTATTATTTTCTTTAATTATGCTAAACTAATTTTTTTTCTAATTTCTGAACCTTGATTGGTTGGTCATAAATTCTTCTTCTTTTTTTTGCAAATATAATTGTTACCATTATTCATTTAATTCCAAAGGGAGATAACGAGTATAAGCTCATCAACCTAATGAACGGATAAAATAGGCTAATCAAAACATAAGCTTACAACAAACATAGATAAATAATAGATTGGAAAAACATAAATCGTTGTTGATAGATCCATATAAGCTCAAAGACTGTGACACCCTGGTTTGTGGAAAGGTTTAAAAAGAATTGATTTGGCCACATATATCGCCAAAATGCACTTATTTTTCGGTCAAGGGTCATGAGAGAATTTCATGATGGGTGACCTTCCTGGAAGTGATTGTCGGAACTGTGCGAGTGAGGACAAAACACAGGAACAGATCATTTGTTGATTTGTAGGGTCGTTAACAAGTTTTTAAGCCTCACAGACGTAACAAACCGGCCATCGGATATGGATGAATCCACAGACCGGGAATATATGTAGGGCCCACATAGGAAGGTGGGCCCATAGACTGATAGTGGACATGGGCTCATTAAGCAAGGTGGCGGTTGAGGCGTTACAGAGACAGAGGCTACATCATGGTGTGTCAAAGACACTTTCACGAATACATTGGGAAATTTAACATTAGTTTTGTGACGTTAGAAAAATGTTTTTACTTTAATTGGTTGTCCCAACAAGGCATTTTGAGATAGCAAAAAGACGTGAACATTTTCTTTCCACACAGGAGGAGGGCAGAGCCGAGGCTCTGCTCTATGATGGAGAAGGTTGGACACAAGGTTATCTCCCCAAGAGAGGAAGGTGGAGGAGGTTGGACGCAAGGTTATCTCCATGGTGGAAGAGGTTGGACGCAAGGTTCTCTCCATAAGGGATGAGAGCGGAGCCGAGGTTTTATCCATGGTGCGCATACAATATTGTGATGATACATCATTGATTAGTATATTATGTAATATATTTATTATTGAAAATGTTTTTTGAGCAAACAATTTTAGTAATTAAAATACTATGCAGAAGTAAAGTAATATAGTTGGTTTAATGTATTCATATAGACATTTTCTAGGTGGCGATAAAAAATATATTTGTAACATAAAGTATATTTAGGTGTAAAAATACATTTTTAATAGTAACATACATTAAAAATTTGTAGATGGATATAAATAAGTGTATTATAACAAAATTAAATTTTATAAATAACATATAACAAATTTTAATATATTTCTGTTAAATTTAATTTAATTTATAAAACTTTAAACCCGCACATTGGGCGGGTTCTGATCTAGTAACATATATATATATATATATATATATATATATATATATATATATATTTGCCAACCATTAGGTCACAACAGGCCGAGCGATTAGCCAAATCCCTACATTTGTAGGGAGCGAGACTCGATCCGTGGTGTGATGGTATTTTGTTATTTCATAGGTATTTAAAGGTTCATAAATATATAAAATATTTATTTATTAGTATAAAAAAATTAAAATATATAATTATATTTAGATTATTTTATTTTTATTTTGAAAATCAGAATAGAATCATTCATAAGCTTCACATCAGTATATGAGTAACCTTAAAATCTTAACTATTTGGAAATGAAAAAATTAGTATAAAAGTTCCAGTTGGATGGCAATTTAATTTATATCACATGTACGCCTTTAGCTTCTAGCTCGAATTAGCTAGCTAGTGTAGTAGACGAAACTAGGTAATATGAGCCTTAACTATAGTACTATCACGTTAATATAGTATTTGACATATGATTTGATTATTACCCGTGTTTTTTTTTCAGTGGCTTTTCATTATATTGTGTTTAGATGTTAAGGTTTGTTTAGTATATTAAACTGGTTTCCTCTCTGGTTACTTAAATATTACTGTTTGTTGTCAGTCATCACATCAGTATCGTTTGCTAAGTCATCGTCAAACCATTTTCTTCAGTTCCTCCACTTCAATTTTTGACAAAAGAAAAAGAATATGACTGTTCAAATCAAAAGAAAAGTATGACTTTAAATAAGAAACAGCAAAGATTAACCGCGGATTTAAGGTGTAACAATCCGTCCTGTACACCCCACTAGCCTCACTACTAGCCGCCCCAACGGACTCTAAGCTGGCCCTACAGGGCATCGATCCTAACCCATCACTGTGGATATCCAAATCCACCAGTAGGTTATTGGTGCGCCAAACGTTCCTCGAATCCTGATCCTCACCTTTTAACAACCTTCCCACATGACAAGTTGCTACCAATTAATATGTCTAATGGGATGGATAGCAGTGGGCTAGCAGGGTCCACGGACGGTCCGTCGGGGCAGCTAGCGGTGGGCTAGTGGGGTCCGCGGGACAGGTTGTCACATAAGGTCAGAATGGTAACCGCGGCTTTAGTAGTGCGGGACAAAAAAATTGTTAGTGCGGTACGATTCAACTGCGGTATGTGCGGGACAAATTATTTGCGGGATAAGTGCGGTTATTACACAATAAGCAGTACAACACAATGTTTGATTGGTGAAAAAATATTTGCGGTACATTTTATTAAAAATAAATTTTGTATAATCTAATAAATCTTTAACAATTGTAATTTGATCCATTAAAGAAAATTTAAAAAATTATGTACATTATGTATTATATGATATATGTTAGTAAAACATATATTAATAATTAGTATAATTGTAAATTGTTTTATTGGTTTGTGTTAATCAGGAAAATTATATCTTATATGGATTTGTATACTTATCTATTATAATAATATGTGTATGAATAAATTAGTAAATATTTTGTAATTGTTATTAAATTAAACTTTTATTACAATACAATAATATACTCCATGTATTAAGAATATTTATTTATAAATAAAATACATAACCTATTATTTTAATAAATTTTTAAACTCAAAGAATATAGATTAATAAACATTAAACCACATGACCACTTGTATAATTAATAAACAATTAAAAATATTAAAAACATATTTTTAATGGGTTGAAATTTTACTAAAGAGTGATTAAAATTTTATTAGCTATAAGTATAAATGTAACTTATATATAGCAAATTCAGTTAACTAACAAAAACAAAAATTATGTCCAGTCGTCATCGTAGTTTTCAAAACCGCTGGATAATTCATTGATGTTCTATAGAATAGCGGTCTAGTGTACTTTCCATCTAAAAATCCGCAAATGCTTTTCTTTTTTTCTGAAAACCGCAAAATGTGAATTGTTTTGTTGATTGGTGGCAAAAAGTGGTTTTCACTTTTTTCTTCTCAATACCGCTTTCTGTGTGTCTCCGATCAAGGCCTTAGTAGTGCGGGACAACAAATTTGCTAGTGCGGTATGGTTCAACTGTGGTACGTGCGGTACAAATGTATTTGCCGGACAAGTGCGGTTATTCCAAAATTAGCGGTATTAAAATAATGTTTGATTGGTGAAAAAATAATTTTGGTTCACAGTATATATATGTATAGATTTTGTTAATAAAAAATATAAATAATTAAAATAATTGTAAATTATTATCTTCTTTGTGTTAATAAAAAATTATTTTGAATCTTAAATATCCAAATTTATTTAAACTAAATGTTTAACTTCTTATATAATTATTTTATGCACAACTAAAAATCTTATTTGTAAATTATTAATTTTTTGTACCTATTTACATATGTAAATTAATGATTATTTATTTTGTTATACATAATTTATTAAAGAGAAGGGAAAAAGGTAATGGAATTTTTTTGCTTTTGCATATCTATATTAAAAATTATTTAAAAAACAATGTACTACTTTTTGCATGAAAACTGCTGGATAATAACACAAAAGCGGTCAAGGGATAAACTTTTGGACAAAACCGCACCCCATTATTATTATTAACTTTTAAAAAATAAACGCAGACTAATAGCTTTTTATCTGATTGGTAACTTAACTGCGATTTTGATAAAAATGTATTGAAAACTGCTTTTGAAAGGCTACCATTCATAGCCTCAGGTTGGCCTACATCAAAGTTGTGATATGAAACAGAAAGGAAAACTATTGTGTTAGCTTTGTTATTTAGAAGTTAGTACTTGGAAAATAAAATGCAAATATTATCACTTGTTAAAATCTCTGTTATATTCTAAAGTAGCAGTTAAAAGTTCAAACTATATGTTTATGCAATGAAATAGGCGGACAAGATAACATCAGAATTAAACATTAATAGCGTCTTTTTGGTCACACATGCCATTAAATTTATATTCATCAAGGAAGATTAGGAGAATACATACGTATTAATAAGGCTGGGCAAAGTACCCTACCCCAAAAATCTAACCCGAATCTGAACCCAAACTTAAAAATATTTGAATGGATGCTTTTGTTTAATGTATTGGATATCCGAACCCGATCGAATATATCTGAACATCTGATCTCCACCTGAAACCATCAAAACATATATATCCCTAACACTCCAGGAATCCGATCGAGTCTTTCATGTCATTTGTATCCCTTGATTCTTTACTTCCCGTTTTTTGCAATACTAACCAAAATTTGGGTTTTTATTTTCATATATGTCAATTTTCATATGTTAGTTTAGAACTTTCATTATATAACTGTATTTTTCATATCCCTTGATTATATGATTTTAACTTCAACATCAGAACCATTTGATATTTCATAAACTCAAGAACTTTCGGCTTATGATAGGGGGTGTATTCAATCTAATATTTCAAATGATTTGAGTTTTTATGAGATTTTAAATGATTTTGATGATTTTAGGGGAGTTGATATGATTTATTGTAAAATTCTTTCAAATCTCACCTAAAACCATGAAATTTGGATTTCTGTATTTTTAACTAAACAAATCCCCTCAAATCCCTAAAAATTATTAAAATCCAAATCCACAGTCTATTTTGAATAACAGTGGATTTTAAAGTAATTTTTTATCATCAGTTCGATAACAGTGCATTTTAAAGTAAATTTTCAAATCAACAGTTCAATAACAGAGAATTTTAATAGATTTTTAAAAATCTATGATTGAATAACATAGGATTTGTAAATTTTACACAAATCACTTAAAATGTCAAGTTGAATACACCCAAGTGTTTTTGTATTTGGATTGTCTCTTTTTATGAATTCAATTTGGTTTGATAACTTTGATTTTCTTTTTCTTATTGATGATTACAATTAGTTTGTTTAGTTTGGTACTTCGGCTACAACCATTTTTTTATTAAGTCGGATTGATTTCATGTTTTTTAAGTTGGTTCAGATAAAAAATACCAAACCCGACTTGAATTCAAAATATATTTTAAGATTACGGGTATACTCAAACATACCCAAACCCGACCCAAAATATAAATATATCTGAATGGTTCCTATTTTTCTAAACCCAAAAAATCGAGAATCCAAAATATCCAACCCAAACCCAAATATTAATCTATACTAGGGATTGGACCCGCACATACGTGCGGGGTTAATTTTAAAAAAACTAAGTTTACAATTAGGTTTGGACTATGCGGAGTTACATTTGTAATTATGAATGTTAAAATGTTATTAACATTCATAATCCAACTTTGTACCAATTTATTTTCAGTTTGGTTTAGAAAAGAAGATGATTAGATTTAAGTACATTAAAAAATAGTAAGAGAAAGATAGTATATATGTTTATATCTGTATCGGAAACCCGTCTCATCCCATATATGATATGTCCTATTTTTTTATCTTATAACCGTAGTTTTAATAATATTTTATCAATTTGAAATTGTATATTTTAGTCCAACAAATAAGAAAGTAAGGTAAAAGATTTGCATCCACATAACATTTTATTTGTAAATATAATTATTTGGTATAACACTTATAACATAAACTTATTTTGGTTTACTTTCATAAAATTTCTAAACGTTTGAAATAATAACCGCTTCACCATAAATTTTGGATTCACATGAAATTTAATTTATCGTAATTTTATAATCCCATCTTGATATATCTATTTCTTGTTCCTTTTCTATGAAAAATAGTTTATATAATGTTTTTATTTTATTTTAAATTACATGTTTTCATCTCGTATTCGATCTTCCTTATACATTAGATTTATAATGAGTGTGATATATAAGCGAGTATACAGATACTATCATCCATAACAGATTGGATACACTATATTTGAAAGTATTTATCACAAATACATATATATATATATATATATATATATATATATATATAAATTTCGAATTCTGAAAATAAGAAAAAGAACTTAATTTTTCTTCTACCCTAAAGAAATCAAAGTAAAAAAAAGAGAGCTTGTTAGCCTACAAAAAAATCAGTTATACACATAAAAATATGTTGAAACCCCATAAGCCCCCAAATATATCAACCTGCAATGACAACAACATTAGAGTGTAAATTGTCCTTCTGTTCACATCAAAAGTTTATGTAGGATTATTACCATACTCCTTTATAACCATTTTACAATCACCAAAGCCCAACAATAAATAATAACAATGTTGTTAAGTGATGGATCCATTTGACTGAACATTCAAAGAAATAGAGGTGACACGGATAAAAAAACTTATACCGGATTTAGAACAGTCTATCCGAGAGTAGCAAAGAGGATAATCATGAGTCATGACTTTAGAATTATCAACAACATAAGTTCCACAGAACTAAATATAGATGTATATTAACATATATTAGAAAGATAACAAAATTGATGATAAATGTTTTAATATAATTATAGAGTTTTCATTTTTGTATAGCTATATATATTTAAATTTTTTTATATATATTTTACAAAATATTCAATTAATTTCAACTAATTAGCATCTCTCATCAATTTAAGTTATCATTATAAATGAGATTTAATGTCATGTTTTAATTTGTAATCGTGTTTTGAAAAAAATTGTATAAATCTCTAACTATTTTTTTTTGGCAACAATTATTAGAATATTTGTATAAAGATTGAGATCTCTTATACTTAATCATTAATATAGTTTCCTAAAATATTTGAATTTATTATTTATCCTGAATATAATTTCATAAAATATAGAAATGTATCATTTATAGTTAATATAGCTTCCTAAAATACTGGAATAATTTGACTCGAATTTAACACACGACTAACTGGTTTTAGAAAACTATAAATGTTTAATACTTAGGGCCTGACTGGTTCAAACGCTGCGGTTGCGGTTGCGGTTGTGGGAGATTGCGAAAGCGGGCGATTGCGGTTTCAAGCGTTATTAAGCGTTTTGAACGACTGGTTTAGCGGTTTAAAATTGATGCGTTTGCGGGAGGTTTACGACTGGTTGACCAGCGGGTGCAATAGCGGTTGGAACATAATAAATGTGATATATAATTATATAAATGTTTTAAAATATCAAAAACTTTATTAAACTTGATTTATAATTAAAATTCATTAAAAATACTAAAATAATTATTAAAAAAAAATTCATAATGAAATACTTATTACTTTATGCATTTAGCTTTTTACCAAAATTTTAATCAAGTAATTTGATAAATGACTAAACATATGTTTTAGATCGTAGATCTTCTTTCTTAAATCTCACACACTCAATAAGTTCTGTGGGGCAGTATTTGCATCGGTAGTAATGATCAAACGAGAGTTGAGAAGAGTCACTCGTGATTTGTTTTTATTTTTCACAAATAATCTTATTTTCTCAAATTTCTGATGAAACGTTATATTTATTTAGATTTTTTTGAACTTATGTGCGATGTGCCATTAAATTTACATCAAGTTTTCCGGGTTATTGTTAATTAAAATATTATTTTCTTCCAATTGTTTATTTTTTTAATATTTTCAATCGTAACCGTACTTCATTTTCTCCCATCCTTAATGAATAAAATAGTTAGGTAAAAAATATATAAAAAATATATTTCATTATCATTGATTTGTTTCAAGTTTTTTCTCAAAAAAAAAAAAAATTTGAAACGCAAACGCCCGCAACCGCAAACGCTTGCGGGAACCAGCTTTTGAAATTCAACGGTTGGGAGCGATTGGGAGCGACTGGGAGCGATTGGAAACGATTTGTGTGATTGGCCCCAAACGCTAGCAACCGTCCGCAAACGCAAACGCAGCGTTTGCGGGAGCTAGCGGGAGAACCAGTCAAGCTCTTAATCTAGAAAACTAATTGGAAAACTTAATATTTTTGAAATTAATTATTTATGGGTTATTACCATATCCAAAATTAGATTTGAAATCTAAGTATCCATCGTTTAACCAATTATGAAAATAATTAATCATTTATTTCTTTTAAAACTGTTACCATTAGTTTAGGAAAGTTTTTTTTTTTAATTGTGTAGCTAAATGGGTCTGTTTGGCAACATGATTATATGTTATGTTTTTGTTTTTTTTTTAAGCCTAAGTGTACTCCCCAATTAATAGTATAGATACTTGAAGTTTTACAAATATATATCTGGTGTGATGGTGCATTGTGCATTAAAGACTTACCATTGATCACTGCACTAAGATCACTTCAGAGTTTTATTAGTTTTTATGAACGCAAAATTGTACATTTGTTTTTGTGAATCTCATAAGTAGATTAAGTTCTAAAGTCGAATCTATGTATCTACCAAACTTTTCCAAAATTCTCGTCTTTTATGGTCGGAAAGTTGTGTCGTTCTTATCTTTCCAATGTTTTTTGCACATATATATGATGATGGAAAAAGAGAGTGTATGATGGTCGAAAAGAGAAAAGGGGTAATAAGATGGGATACCACTAAATATGAGTAACCATTCATGATAAACGCGGCTAAGTTATATTGTATTTTCTGTCTCACTCTTTCAAAATCCCAATTTGGTGGCCAAGTGTATTCGATCATTTTTCTATTTTGGTTACAACCCTAATCGTAGCCACAAAGACTTTAACGTGACTAGTAACTGTCCGAAAGCATGTCCTCCCCCACATACAGCAGAGTGATTTGGCTCTAACAAATTAGAAGACAGCTTTCAAACAAGATGTGTACATAGGTTTTGGAAGTATCTAAATTGTTATAGGTCTTTTGTATAACTTACTCTCTCTGTCACAAAAAGTGTCACTATAGAGACTATCATTAACCCAAAGCTAAGTAGCTAACTCTTCTTTAGACTAAGTTTTTTAATTTATCATTAACTAACTCTTCTTTAGACTAAGTTTTTTAATTTATCCATAACCCAAAGCTATTTGTTCAATCTAAATCAATAATCAATTATTAAACAAAGCATACAAGTATATAATTCAAAGTTTTTACTTTTAAGAAAGCTTTTAATTTTTAAAAGAAGACTTAAGTAACTTTGTAGGTCATCCCCGCCTATCAAAATGTGTACAGAAATTACAATGGAAAAATATGCAAAATCAATCCCAACCAAGATAAATATATATATTTACTCTAATTTACAAGATAGAACACAGAGAAAAAAAATGCCTCCGGAGAGAAGGAAATTCAACTATAAAGAAAGAAAGCTGTTGGCTGGAGTATTTTCCTCGTGTGTGTGTTTTTTTTTTTTTCATTCAATTCGAACAAGAGAAGCAGGCATCTCATACTGCAACGCAAATGCTTCAACTCGGTTTCTAAGCTCAGATATGTCTTTGTTGGTGCATAAACTTTTCACAAACTCCTTGTGTGACTTCACATGCTCTCTCTGCAACGCACTCGCTATTTGAGCTGCCTTTATCAGAAAATCCGCTATTGTCTCGAAATCAGACTCTATACAGCCTCTTGTTGTCATCGCAGGTGTCCCTATTGACAAAAAAGAAAAGAGGTTCGATATGAATATTAATGTGACAGACAGCTCACTAAAAAAATTTCAAAGTGCCAACCAATCGATCTGTGCTTACCTATTCTTACACCTCCAGGAGATATTGTACCATTATCCCCAAATATAGCTGTCTTGTTCAAGGTTATATGGCACATCTCGCACACTTTCTCGTAGACTTTCCCTGCAAAATAGACATAAACATAATCAGACAAAAACAATAACTTTGGATCGATGGGTGGTAAGGTTGAGTGAAATAGGTACCTGTTAAGCCCAAAGGAGTGAGATCCCACAGCAACAAATGATTGTCAGTGCCACCAGTAACCAGTCTGCATTTTCTTCTAAGCAGAGCTGCTGCTAAAGCTTGAGCGTTTTTCTTCATCTGTTGTATGTAAGCTTTATAGTCTGGAGTGGCCACTTGTTTCAAGGCAATGGCAAGAGCTGCGATATGGTTGTTGTGAGGACCTCCTTGTAGCGATGGAAAAACAGCAAAGTTGATCTTTTCCTCTAAATCATAGTGCGTGGAAGTGTCACAATGACTAGAGTGATGGCTCTGCTTTCTTATCTTTGGGCCTCTCCTGTAGAAGATGATACCTCCTCTAGGACCACGTAGACCTTTGTGGGTAGTGGAGGTAACTATGTCACAGTGATCAAATGGATTGGAGCATTCCTGAGATTATAAGAAGAAAAAAGTAGCAAACCAAATTCAGAAACAAAAACACCTTGAGCAGAATCATAACAAAAGTCGACATATCAGAATAGTTTAGAAGCAATTCGTTACATATATTAACCGACACACCAATATCAAGTAATCATATACGTGACAACGTGCCTATTTGTTCTCATTTTCTTAAAAGTAAACCTTACTGTCCACAAAGTATAAGAAGCATCTAACTACTAATCATTTAAAAGTCACCACAGAAAAGGACTTTTGCCTAGAAAGTAGTAAAACCAGCTAATGGTTGAATAGAACATCCATAACACAAACACAGAATATGAATGAATACATAGCCTAATCGAAAATTTATAATACTAAATGTCAGTTTTACCTAAGTGCTAGACATGCAATCTAAACCATGGAGAAATAAAGAGAGAATCAACACAAGAATACAAAGTGGTAGTAGTTGATGGATTCCAAACCTTAGTCGCCACAAGACCGCTTATATGAGCCATATCACACATCAAAACAGCTCCACACTTGTCTGCAATTTGTCTAACCCTAGCGAACTCCCAGTCCCTAGGATATGAACTCCCTCCACAAATAAGAATCTTGGGGCGGTAATCAAGCGCCTTATCTTCAAGCTTATCATAATCAATATACCCAGTTTGAGGATTGACTTTATAAGGAAAGCTCTCAAAGAAGATGGACGTAGCCGAAATCTTCTTCCCACCTGGGGTACAATAACCATGACTCATATGACCTCCAGAAGGAGAATCAAGCCCCATAATCCGCTCACCGGGCAACAAAAGTCCGGTATACACGGCAAAATTAGCAGAGGTACAAGAATACGGCTGTACATTAACACCCCATTTATCAGATTCAAGACCAAACGCAGTAAGAGCTCGTTCAATACACAGATTCTCAATCTGATCAATATATTGATTCCCAGTGTAGTACCTCGCACCAGGCATGCCTTCAGAGTATTTATTCGTCAAATGACTTCCCAAGGCCTCCATAACAGCTCTACACACAAAATTCTCGGAAGCAATCAACTCAATCCCTTTCACTTGTCGTTGCTTCTCTTTCTCTATAAGCTCGTGTATATCAGGATCAGCCAAATGAAGAGGTTGATCACCCCAAGCTCGTACAGCAGCACGTCTCGATTCCAGATCTGTATCACCACCACCAACCGAACTCCTCTTCGGATGCTTCGCTTGAGTTAACAAAAGTGGACAATCTCGTTGCCTTTTGAGACACATGTGGTGACCTAAGATTCTGAAATGCTCGTCTTCTTTCTGATCTCCTCCATCTTTCTTCGGCTCTTCCACGGTGATCTTCTCAACCTTCTGCTCGAGTAATTGCAACGGAATCGGAGAAAAGGTCGTTGGTAATGATCGGAAACTTGGATCGACTTGTAGATTAATCGAATCGTCAGCAATCGGAGCTCTTGGAGTCGGTGTTGGAGTCATTGATGCGTGGGAACAACCAAAACCTAGTGAAAAATTAGATTGAGAACGACTCAAATCCATACAAATTGAAGAAGATGATGATTGATTATTTTTATTTTTTTTTTCTTTAGCCCAATTTAGGGTTTTTTTAAAGACCTAGTCGTCTTTTTCTTTTTCTTTTTCCTTTGGGTCTGTGGATTCGAGAAGATGAGAGAGAAAGGAACAAATAAATGAGTCATATGAACGCGGAGATGAATGAGTTTTGGGGGAGCTGACCGGGTACCGCTAAAAGAGAGCTCTGTATCTGGACGCTTTCTGTGGTATGATTAATTTATACGGTGGATTTTGTTAACCGGTACAATTAGGAACATGTCAATTTTAATAGAGATTGACGGGGAAAAAGGGTGTTTCCCTAATCTAGCCACAAAACTTAGATAGATTCATTTTGACCGATTTAAAGTTTTTTTTTTTTTTTTTTTCAAGATTAAAAGTTTTTTTAGGTTCTAATAAATAAACTACAAGCACAAATATCTCTTAATATTATGCAAGTTGAAACTTTTGATCTGATACCAAGTGTATTCTACATAAATTTTGCTTAATAAAAAAGTAGAGTATTATTTCGATTTTTTCATAACATATCAACATATCGGTAATATTTTTTTTATGTTTACCATATATCTATTAGTCTTAATTTATTCATTCAATTTGTTATTTTGTTTTTATTTTTATGCAATTCTTAATAATCTTAACAAGGATTTGTATATGAAAAAATTATGGGAGATTTGCTACGATAACCTACAATTTATTACAAACAACTAAAATAACCTATCAAGATTTTAAAATTTTTGTATAGCATATTTTTACCATATTACCCTTGCATATATTACTCATTTTTCTTCTTAACTACATAATTATTGTAAAAATCACACATACAATACTAAATATTCAGAAAATTATTTAAAAACAAAATTTTAAAAAGGAAATAATTGAAAAACGAAAATTAATAAAGGAAATCATTTAATAAGGAAATCAAATAAAAAAGGAAATATTTTTTAAAAGAAAAATCTTCAAAAAATTTTGGTAATTTTTTTGTAGACTTCAAAAATATAATTTAACAGACTTATAGGTCTGCATAGTTCTATAAACTTTGTTTAAGTCTTCGCATTTTTGGTATATTTTAAAAATATATTTGTCAGACTTATAATTACTCTGCGAAGAATCATAGACTTTAGTAAAATCTTCAGATTTTTGGTAGACTTCAAAAATATATTAAGCCGACTTATAAATAGTCTGCAGAGATTCATATACTTCGATAAAGTCTTCGCATTTTTGGTAGACTTTAAAAATATATTAAGCAGACTTATAGCTAGTCTACGGAGTAATCTAGACTTTAGTTAAGTCTTCGCATTTTCAGTAGACTTCAAAAATATATTAAGTAAACTTATAGCTAATCTGCGTAGTAAATCTAGACTTTTGTTAAGTCTTCGTATTTTCGGTAGACTTCAAAAATATATTAAGTAGACTTATAGCTAATCTGCGAAGTAAATCTAGACTTTTGTTAAGTCTTCGTATTTTCGGTAGACTTCAAAAATATATTAAGTAGACTTATAGCAAATCTGCGGAGTAAATCTAGACTTTTGTTAAGTCTTCGTATTTTCGGTAGACTTCAATAATATATTAAGCAGACTTATAGCTAATCTGCAAAGTTCTATAGACTTTTGGTAAAATCTTCGTATTTTTGGTAGACTTTAAAATTATATTAAGCAGACTTATAGATAGTCTGCAGAGTAATCTAGACTTTAATTAAGTCTTGGTATTTTCAGTAGACTTCAAAAATATATTAAGTAAACTTATAGCTAATCTGCAGAGTAAATCTAGACTTTTGTTAAGTCTTCGTATTTTCGGTAGACTTCAAAAATATATTAAGTAGACTTATAGCTAATCTGCAAAGTAAATCTAGACTTTTGTTAAGTCTTCGTATTTTCGGTAGACTTCAAAAATATATTAAGTAGACTTATAGCTAATCTGCGGAGTAAATCTAGACTTTTGTTAAGTCTTCGTATTTTCGATAGACTTCAATAGTATATTAAGCAGACTTATAGCTAATCGGCGAAGTTCTATAGATTTTTGGTTAAATCTTCGTATTTTAGGTAGACTTCAAAATTATATTAAGCAGACTTATAGATAGTCTGCGGAGTTCTATAGACTTTAGTTAAGTCTTCAAAATATATTAAGCAGACTTATAGTTAGTCTGCGGAGTTATCTAGACTTTTGTTAAGTCTTTGTATATTTGGTAGACTTCAAACATATATTAAGCAGATTTATAGTTAGTCCACAGAGATTCATAGACTTCGGTAAAGTCTTCGCATTTTTGATAGACGTTAACAATATATTAAACAGACACATAACTAATCTGCATAGTTTTATAGACTTTAGTTAAGTCTGGGGTATTGTAGCAGAACTCTAATATTAATTTTAGCAGACTTGTTTGGTATTGGTTTCATAAAAATTTCTTAATAGCCATTGTATCCACCTCTCTTTTACCTTTCACTGGTATTTTTAAAAATTATTAATGAAACGCAATTAAAATATATTAATAGTAGTTTCAATCTAAATAAGAACAGAGAATTCTAGAAACACAATCGAAGGATAGGGGTTCAAAATTAACAATAATTCAACCCAGAAATTCAATAAACTCGAACAATTAAAACTAATCAAAAAGAAAAAGCCGTAAGAGATCTTATATTGTGGAGAATGAAAAAGTCGATTCAAGGTTAATTCTATTATATTAGGTTTTAAACAATTAATATATTTTCATAAATATTTAGATATTGGAATTTAATTTTAATAATTTTATGAACCATATATATTTGTCATTTGAAAAGAAAAAGGCAAAGGACATTTTTGGTATTATGAAAATTATTACACAAAAAATAAGTTAGTCTGACAATAAAAATAAAAAGAGGTTAGCTTGGCTAATCATTAAAAAAAAGTGGGTTACCATGGGTAATTCTCTCAAAAAGTTTTTTTTCAAGATGATCATTTTTATTTTTTATTTTATTTTGCAGATGAACTTTTGATCTAAAGTTTATCTTACTTAAATCTTGCTTAATAAAATGTAGACTATTATTTCGTCTTATTAGTATCATACTAATTACATATTGGTAATATTTTCTCATTTTCTCCATATATTGTATGTACTTTCTGTTGATCTCATTCTACTCATTCAATTCGTTTGTTTCATTTTTTTGTATACAATTCTAAAATATCTTAACAAGAATTTGTATACGAAAAACCTTAATTAAAATATTATTCTATGTGTACATATATTTTAAATCAAAACTTAAGCAATATCAACTTGTCCAGTAATAAACTTTTGATAAGTGATGTTGAACAGTTGAAGATAGTGAAATCTTAAATGAAAATTGTCAGAAAAGTAAATAATCAAGAAATAAATTGAAAAACCAATGTTTTGAAACCCGAACCAGTTACTAAACCGAGAAGGCCATCAGGTCACCGGTTCACTGGGTCAACCCAGTTCGACCGCAGGTCAATAATATTTATAGATATTTAATTATATATATATATATATATTATACATCTTATAAATATTAATATATGTAACAAATTTATAATTCTAAATTTTACTTTACTCGTTTAATTTAATTACATAGAATATAGAACTAATTATCATATTTAAAATTGTTAATTCTTAGTTTGTTTGTTTATATTTGACAGCATATTATTTGTGTATATATATTATACTTATACATATGTCTAGGACTTAGTGTACTTCGTGGAATGATCTGACCAAAGAATAATAGTATAAAATTCTTTGTTATCTCTCCTATTAATTGTCTAACCCCAACAAAAAAATAGAAAAACAAAAACACTCTCTCACGCGTCTCTTCCCTTTCCTCTTCTTCCTGACTTCAACTCAAACCCAGCCAGCGTATTGTTCAAATTTTGCAGAAAAAGTGAAAAACTAACAGATCGGTTCAAATTAAATTGCCAAAAGTGTTTGATAAGGGAAACCCAAAACCCGGCGGTTCGGTTAATTAAGCCGGGTCGCCGGTTTTTACCGAGTTTATCCGGGTTTTCCCGGTTTGTTAACATCCCGGTTTTAGAGCAAAACCCAGACCGGCAGACTGAGCGGGTTGCGGGTTAACCGGTTCGACCGGCCGGTCCGGTCCGGTTCTGAAAACACTGTGAAAAACCCCTTGGAATTTTTTAAATGAAATATTCTTAGGCCCTGATTGGTAACGGCTGTTACTTTTGGCTGTAAAGACTTTGACTTTAAAATTTTAGCTATAGAGAATTTGGCTGTAGATGCTTTGACTGTAGAAACTTTAACTGTTAAAATCTGATTGTTTAGCAACAACTTTTAAAGATGTAGCTGTTATTTTTATTATTATTATAAATATTAATAATAAATATATATTATGTCAAAAATTAATTTATATAACATTTTAATGACAAAATAAATTTTATTAATGATAAATTAAAATTTTAAAAAATATAAATCAATCAAATATGAAATTTTGTTTGAAAACTAATTAAAAACAAACAACTATAAGAATAAGAAATAAATAATTGAAGTTGTAGACATCAATTTATTAACTTATTAAATTTTAAATAATGCAAAAAAAAAAACTAGTCAATGCATTGTTTGAATGTTATTCTCTTATTAATGATGAATTTCATAAACTCTTTTATAGTATTATTAGTGCTGATGATGAAAAAATAAAATTTATTATTGAAATGGGTCTTAAAAAAAAGAAAAAAATGAGAATAATTAATTTATAAAAACAAAATATATAAAAACTAGTCAAAAATCTAGTCACAAAAATCTAAAATAATTCATTAATTTATAAAAACTAGTCAAAAATCTATTAACCACTAATCAATGTATTGTTTGAATGTTATTCTCTTATTAATGATGAATTTCATAAACTCTTTTATAGTATTATTAGTGATGATGATGAAAAATAAAATTTATTAT
Source organism: Camelina sativa (assembly GCF_030686135.1). Taxonomy (NCBI): domain Eukaryota; kingdom Viridiplantae; phylum Streptophyta; class Magnoliopsida; order Brassicales; family Brassicaceae; genus Camelina; species Camelina sativa. The sequence continues at coordinate 27,635,381 of NC_141896.1, read as the reverse complement.
TGAAATGGGTCTTAAAAAAAAGAGAAAAAAATGAGAAATTTATAAAAAATAAAGTATATAAAATATTTATATATACTTTTGAAGAGCTTTTAAATATAAAAGGGTGAAAAAAAGAATGCTTTAAAAATTGTTTTGTTTTAAAGCATGAATTTGACGCTTTAAAAAAGAAAGGAAAACAAGGAAGAGAAAAAAAAAAGTGACTTTTAAAACTTTAAAAAAATTAAAAGCCAAAAAAGCCTGATTGGTAAAAAAATGACTGTCATGACTTTAAAAAATTTTAAAGTCTTAAAAGTAGCCTACCAATCAGGGCCTTAATTTGTGTTTTGTTTATGTATAATGTAACATATATCTATACTATTAAAAGGAAAGCATTATTTACAAGGCAAAATGAATCCTGAAATATATGACATAAAATGACCCTGAATAAATTAAAAAGCATACAATACAAGAGGAATATTAAAGTAAATTTGATAATAAAAATGCACGGATCCTATATGCCTTGGATTAATTCTGTTCGGATCATGTATTAACTGTTCAGGGCTGTTTTTCATACTCCCGTATCCAAACAGAATCGAAACAAGCATCTGCAATAAAATTCAAAAAAGGTAAGTAGTTTTGCGTAAACAATTTAAGGAAACAATAATTTTGATATTTATGTATATGTTTAATTTGGGCAATTAATTTCGAAATTGTATATATGTAAACTTATTTAATTTGATTTTATATTTTGAGATATATCCGGAAACAAGAAATTATGATGTTACCTAATATACAAAATCATCTAAATGTTTATAGAAATAATTTAAATCGGTATCTATAAATCGAGCAATTAAATACAAAATTGTATATATGTATAAAAATATAATTTGGTTATATATTGTGAGATATCTGTAAACAATATTTATGATTTTATATTATGATTTCAAACATATGTATCACATATATACAGTATGTTTAAATCTTGGATACTGAATTAAGATATACATACGTTTGAAACTACTTATAACTTATCATTTTATCAATGCATAAATGTGCGGATCCGAAAACATGTTACAACTAAAGTAAAACAACAGTATTTTAAATATGTTTTTTTTTCTTCAGCTTATCTAGCATAAGCATGTACAAAACAAGAGATAAAAGAATGTTAACTGACACAACATGTATGTGTGATTCTATTAACTGAATGTTTCAAAGAAATTATTTTTCTTCATCAAATACTTTATTTTGTTTTGAGTCAAACTATTACGTGTTTGTGTGCTAAATATGTAGGAACATGATTTTGAGGAAATGAGAAAAGAATAATGAGACGGAAACGGGATGGAAGGAGGAATAAGATGAGATTAAAAATTTTCAAAAATCAAAATCCAGGATCATGTTAGAATTAAAATAAATTAATGCTTCCAATATATTATGTAACATATTTTTCAATTTATCTAACACAAAAATGTCAAAAAAATATTCAAAAGAAAAAGAAAAAACATTAAACTATGTTCTATAATAGATAAAAAAAAAATCAACCATAGTTATGAGACATATACAGGACATGATGGATTTTATGTCCTAAATTAGACATACCATCTTTCTGTTACTATTTTTTAATATAATTGTTTTTACTGATAACAAAAACAAATTTGATCATTTTTTGTCTAAACCGAATTAAAAATAAATCAAATACTAAACTGATACAAAAAAGTTTGGATTATGAATGTTAATAACATTTATTAAAAATATGTTTACAAACATAATCCGCATGTACGTAATAAATTATAAATGTGTTAGTAAATTTAGTTTTTAAAATCAACCCCGCACGTATGTGCGGGTCCGAATCTAGTTGAACATAAAAACTGTACAGCTAATTTATGTTTATGTATGTGATAATTAATTATAGGGATTCTTGCTCAAAATGCCATTTTAGTTATGGCATTATCGAATATGTTTTTTTTTTTGACAACAAATGAAATAGATTAGCTCAGGAGAGCCAATTGGGAATCAAATTGTTTACAAAAGTAATAGCATGCGGTTGAGCACGAACTTGTCGTGCCAAACGATCCGCAAGTACATTATCCTTCCTAGAAATCAAGGTCAAAGAGAAGCTCGAGAACTCTGCCATGTCCACCTTGATGTCATCAAGATACGTTGAGAAGGCTGGCAAGTCGGAAGAAGAATACACCATCTTCACCAAATCTGAACAGTCTGAATAGAAAGCCACTTCCAAAAAATCATGGCCTATCATACATCGCATAGCCCAAACAAAAGTTTCGACTTCAGCATGGAGAGGGGATAAACTACGTCGGAAATTAGAAGTGCCCATAAGCTGAGAGGACCGCTGAGACAGTCGACAGACCCATCCCGCACCATCAAACCTATATGTATCCTTCCACGACCCATCAACAAAACAACGGAAACCCGTGAAGACTGAAGGGAGCGTAGCCCTCCCCATCCCCGGCCCAGGAACAGGGCGTGGACACACAGAGAAAATCTCGTCCTCCTCACCCTGAGCCGCTGACCAGGCCTGTGCTTCGCTTGCCGCTAACCGTGCCACTTCATCCGGCCATTCATCTTCATTCTCAAAAACCTTTTTGCATTCCGAGCTTTCCAAATGTACCATACAATCCAAGGGAAAGCGGAGACCTGAGATCCTTATCGAATATGTCTTTTTTTGCTAAAATCTTATGGATTTACCATTTTTGAATATTTAAAAATTTCATATTTATGATTTTTTTGGTGCTAAAATATATACTTTATAATAAATACTACATTTTAAGAACAAATGGAACCGATTGAACCCAAAATAACGTATTAATCATATATTTTTGTAGCCTAAAGTAGCAAATCTATAAAATCTTAGACAAGATGACAAAATTAATAAATGTCATAAAGAAAAATACAAATGTATCCAATCCTAATAATACAAGTAGTAGCTCACAATATTATTACTTTCAGTTCCTTCCTTTTACTCTAATTCTCTTCTCTGTCCAATTATTTTTTTAAAATATTTTCTTTCTTCTCAAATCATCCCAATCACTCACTCACTAATTAGTCAGTCTTAGAGGGGGTATTGAATTTGACATTCTAAAGGATTTTAGAGTATTCTTAAAATCCTTTGTTATTCAATTGAGGATTTTTAAAAATCTTCTGAAATCCTATGTTATTCAACTTAAGATTTATGTAAAATCCTTTAAAATAATACAAAATCTCTTGTTATTCAATTAGTAATTTTTAAAACCTACTTCAAATCTCTTGTTATTCAATATATCCCAACTTTTTAAAAACTTCCTACTTTGTATGATTTTAAGAGACTTTCTTTTATTTTTTAGTTGAAAAGTATGACAATCAAAATCATACCTATAGAGGTGGAATTTTGAAAGATTTCAGAGAAAAAAAAAGACTGAAGATCCAAAAACCCCCGCCAATCATCAGCCACATTCTCCACCGGTCTCAGCCTGAGCCGTCGAGTTTTCTGGGTTTGCTGCAGCATCACCAGAGGCAGAGTAAATACTGCTTGGCTCTGAGAAACTGGAATCTTCTGACTTCAGAAACTGCAGAAACCACTTCAGTGTTGCAAGACGAACTTCATATGATTGATCAGATAAACAACGAAGGAGCCTTTCGTTAAGGTGAGGACAATCTGAAGCTTCAGGAACTTTCTGCAATCGTGTAGATTTGGTCTTTGAATAATCTGGAAAACTTCCGCTGCTTCATTAGATAGTTGAAATATGCAACCAAAATAAGATACAACTGCTTGTTCTCTACGCTCAACGATTGAAGGGTCATAATAGGAGAAACCATAAGAAGCATATGTATCCAGGCAATATGTAGACAGATCCAGATGTAATTTGTAGATGTCCTTTAGATTTTTGCTTTCAGAGCTTGTCCTTTCAATAATTTGCATATGATCAAGCACTCTCAAAAACGATGTACAGAGGATCAAGCCCATCCATGTGCATTTTGAAAGGACATTGATCAGTTTTCCAATAATATGATCCTTCTTAGAGTCATCAGTGAGGCCTTTACGATTTGTATCTAGGAGATTACCAAGTTGCAACAAAATTCCATGAAGATAATTAATGGAACCACCTTCGGCCACATTAGAAGGCAATTTGGAGCAGAACACTTTGGAGTTTCTCATTGGAAACAAGACCTACTAGAGCACGTGATGCCAAAACACGAACACGAAGATTGCTTTGAGTAGAGCATTTCATTATAAAGGGCATGAAAACAAACGGGTCCAGGTTATTTCTAGTTTCACTTGCAATGGGTGAAGGTTTAAACCTAGATAAAATAATAAGAATGGGCTATAAACTCGGATGGACAAAATTTGGTATTGTGTTGTAAAATATTTTAAAATCATTCAAAGTTTAATAGTCAAATCTCATCTAATATATTAAAGGAGAAGTCGAGAGAGCTCACAACCAATCTCACAAAAATTGACCTCCTTTGCCCTTAATGAAAAATACCCTTATAAATATTTCAAACAAGCTTTTACTCTCTATTTAGGTTGCTGAAACGCACCATATTCATCCTCAGACTTAAGATTACTAATTTGCGATTAATAAGATTCAAAACTGGACAATTATACCCTTTTCTAAGTTTTAATTTTTTTAAATAAATTAAAAAACGAAAATTAAAAAAAAAAAACGAAATTTGTTTACAGAATCGAAAATCTAATATATTTACGCAATATCTCTCTTTAAAAAAATAGAAGATAAATATTACAATATATTACGAATATTTGTTTAAAGAAAATTTTTATTTTTTAAAATATTAAAATGGTAAAGATAATTATGACGATTTTCCTTCTAAGCTATATATATAGACGCTCAGCCAAAACAGTAGAAATCGGATTCAATAAGCTGAACATATAGTTTTGAGAGTATAATTTTTCTTTTGTATTATTTTGGTTCTAATGAATCAACTTTACTATTGTATGATTTTGATTTTTTTTTTTTCATGTTGATGTACTATCCATATGCTTTGGTGCTTTGCATAATTAAATTTTATGCTGCTATAATTTTTAATTATTATGTTGAATCATATCAAAAATTTTACTCATTTTGTTCTGTTTGATTGTGTTTTAGGTGTACTTGCCATGGACCATGGATGTTTTTTTTGTATATCAAAAACAAGATTGGACGAACAAGTTGATGAAGCAAGCAAAAATAATCAATTCGGTAAATTATTATTAATAATTGTGTGTTTTTTTAAGTGGTGATTGTTATTCAATTTTATTCTCTTGGCTAAACATGATCATATTTTTATTCGATGATTTTTTATTCTACAAGCAAATGAGCAAATACAACTTTTCACAATTTTATATGATTCATCAGATTCTAATTTTTATGCTTTTTTTGTAGTGGTTGTTTGGAAAGCAAGATCAAGCAATCATAGACTTTGTATGTGGTTTCTCCATCTGTTTAAACATATATATTGTATTATTTTCTATATTTTTTTTTGTAGTTTAGTAATTTGAAAAACTTTTATATGTAACCTAATACATATTTTTTTTTTGTTTCAGTTGAATTTATGGATGATCATTGATCATAATTGTGGATCTACAAAACTGAACATAATAAAATTCATATATTAATTTTTGCTAATCTGAATCTTTAATTTTTTAAAATAATATTGTTGCTAATGTTTTTTTTGTAATGATTATAGTTGCAGAAAATTATGATGGATTCTGTTTATAACAAATATATGGTAATTTTCTAAGAACTTGGATTTCGTTCTGTTTACAAATACATTTAAACTAGAATTCTATTTATATGTAACCTATTATATAATTTTTTTTTTGTTTCAGTTGAATTCATGGATGATCATTGATCATAATTGTGGATCTACAAAATTGAATATAATGAAATTCAGGTATTAATTTTTGATAACCCGAATCCTTAATTTTTTAAAATAATATTATTGCTAATATTTTTTGTAATGATTATAGTTGGACAAAAACTATGGTGGATTCTATTCATAAAAAAATATGGTAATTTCTTAAAAAAATTGATTTCTTTCCATTTACAAATAGATTAAATATTTCTTCATAAATATTTGTGATTAATATTTATTATTCCTCTTAAAAATAGAAAGAAGAAGGAAGAAATATTAATTGGATTCAGGACTTTATATCTTCAGGTTTTTCAAGAAAGAAAGAGATTAAGGAAGATTAGGAAAAGCTTTTTTAACAATTTACAATTATTATTTATTTGAAATTGCTTTAGATGGATAAATAATCTATATTACAAATTGTAAATTTCGCATTTAGTTTAATAAAAAAAATCTAAAATCTAAATTTTATATCTTATTTAAAATTTAAAAGTAATAGAAAATAAATACTAGAATATATTGCAAATATTTCTCTGAGAATATTCCTGTTTTTAAAATTATTAAATTTCTAAAGATCTTTTGTTTCACTTATAAAATTATTTTTCATTTAAACACGAAAAATACAGTGTTTCCTGTTAAAGTTTTAGTTAATGTTTGTGTCCTTCGATTGGTTATGTTATATGTGTGTCGGAGCACCATTTTGGTTAATGGTTTTTTTATTCGACTATACATACAAGGGCATACAATTACAAGTTAACCAATTGAAGCAAACTACTCTGCAAGTTTTGTATGAACAAAAAAAAGTTAGAAGAATTAGTAATTTTAGAAATATCACCATTTATGTAAATATTTGCTAACGTCTGTATATTTTTATTATTTTACATTTGTAATTTGGAAAATAAAAATTGAAAGTTGACAAATTTTAACAAAATATTATTTAAGATAGAACCTATATAAAGTAACATTTATTACGTATATGTATATAAATATATATTTATAGAAATATCACCATTTATGTAAATATTTGCTAACGCCTGTATATTTTTATTATTTTACATTCGTAATTTAGAAAATAAAACTTGAAAGTTGACAAATTTTAACAAAATATTATTTAATATAGAACCTATTTAAAGTAACATTTATTACGTATATGTATATAAATATATATTTATATATATATATATATAAAGTACATTCATTACAATATCACCAAGCAATCAAAATTTCAATGCGTAACTGATTTAACGAGGAACAAACAAGTTCCAAATTAAATGGGATTTTTAATACGTAAGGTTGAAGTTGATAAAAGAAACACAAATCAAGCTAAGTTGCAGTTTTGACCCAAAATAAAAATAAAATCAAGCTAAGTTGCGGTCATATTATAAATATGTTGGAATGTGGTGGATACGGATTACAAATTTCGTTCCGATATATATCGGAAAAAAGGCATAGTCACATGTGCACAGCAAATTAATGTATTATACTAAAGTAAAAGAAAATAAATACTGTACAAAATGTTGCAAATATTTCTTTGAGAATATTTCTGTTTTTAAAATTATTAAATTTCTACAGACCTTTTATTTTTTACTCTAATTTTTTTTAAACAAAAATTAAAAAATAGAAATCAAATATTCAATAATAAAATCTTTTGTAAATATTTGTTTCAAGAATTTATATTTTCTAAAATGTTAAACTTCTATAGATAACTATAACGGTTTGATTTGGATTGAAGGAACTGAAAATCTCGTGAGGATATACCACAAACATCCATTTAATTTGAAGATATGACACATTTTTGTGATCTCGACAAAATCTCATAGGGTTGCTGTAAATCTCTGGAAAAACCATGTTATTCCGGCTGAATATTCTATCACCAAAAGGAATAACAAAGATTCTAAATAAGACAAAAGTTCATGACAATTAATATGTATATGAGTAATTTTAACAAATTATTTTCTTTCACTTTTAAAAATAAAATGTTTAAAAAAACGAATTATTATTTTTTAAACTAAAATTAGAAAATCTTAGAAATAAAATAATCTTATCCCATTTTAAATTATTAAAAAATGGAAAATAAATGGAGGGTTTTCAAAAATACCCCTTTTTCTATGTCACTTTTAAAAATTACCATTTGATGGTGTCCATTTTCAAAAATACCCCATTTTAGTATATAAAATGACAAAATTATAAACCCTAAACTCCAAATACTAAACCCTATCCCTTAAAAACTATACCCTAAATGTGTAAATTGGGAACCCAAACCAAAAAAAAACAAATTCTATAAATTAATTTAACATAGGGAAATTGTGTAAAAGATGACAAAAGTGAAAATATTCAAAAAGTGACTTTTTGAAAATGGTATGCCAAAAAGGGCATTTCTAACAAATTCTCAAAATGAATACTATTTTTGAAGATTAAATTATAGCTTCTCTTTTAGTTAATTCTTTTCTATTTACATTTTTGTTGGAATCCTTTTTAGCCCTATAATTAATTTACTTTTTATTTTGTTAAGTTGAACTATTATTTAAAAATATATTTGCCTACACAAATTTATAAAAGAATTGAATTAGTGTTATATTTGACCACAAAAAGTTTAGCCAATAATTGTTTTTAAAATGTTTTTGCCCGCACAAGTCAAATTGTTATTTTGTTAATTGAATGTAATTTATTTTTTCGCAAACAAAACTATAAAGAAGTGTTTAACTTTACTGTTGTAGGTCTAATGTTGACACATGTTCAGATAAAAAATATATGTTTAACTGAAATAGAACTGATGTTGCGATCGAATAGGACGTCTCTTACGGCCGTTGAGAAAATTCCTAAACCAGATAATAGTATGATGAACACATGTGTAAATAGGCTTATCGCAGATAAGAGAATATATAAGCCTCATAAACAACAAGAATTGTACAATGAGTTGTTACCTATGCTAACTGAGGAGCAAAGACGTGTTTATGAAGAAATCATTCACTCTGTGAATCACGACAAAGGTGGTATGTTTGTTGTTCATGGATTTGGTGGTAGTAGGAAAACTTTCTTGTGGACAATTCTTGGTGCTGATATAAGGTCTAAAGGTAATATTGTTCTGAATGTTGCTTCAAGTGGTATAGCTGCTTTACTTTTGGAAGGTGGTAGAACGGCTCATTCAATATTTGGTATTCCAATCAATCTTAATGAATATTCTGTGTGTACGATCGATGCCGAATCTGATCTTGCTGACTTAATTAGAGAAGCAAAGCTCATAATATGGGACAAGGCTCCAATGATGAACAAGCTTTGTTACGAAACTTTGGATAGGAGTTTGCGAGATATCATGAGGTGTGTGACATATTCTACATGTTATTACAGAAAGAGGAAGAGTAGCGACAGTTTTAGCATCTATCAACTCATCTGTTCTTTGGAATAGTTGTAAGGTTCTTAAACTTACCGAAAATTTGAGACTTGGCAAGGCACATAATAGTATGGATGCGGGTGCTCTCGCCACTTTTTCAAAGTGGCTTTTTGATATTGGGGATGACAAAATCAACGAAACAAATAGTAGAGATGTGGAGATAGAAATTCCGGATGATTTATTAATGAATACAAGTGGAAATTCTATTCAAGCAATAGTTACAAAAATCTAAGGTGAAATTTTTTGCAAGCAGAACTGATCCAAAGTTCTTTAGGGAAAGAGCTATTCTAAGTCCAAGAAATGGTGATGTTGATAAGATAAATCAATTTATGCTTAGCAAGCTACCAGGTATACAAAATAAATAGGATATGGAATATGGATATTGAAGTAATAATTTTTAAAAATACTAATATTAAATACATATTGATGTAGTATTTTTCTATCAATTAAATTATCAATCTACAATTTGCATTAATCAACTCACTAAGAATATACAAAGATGCTTAATCTATTCTTAAACAGGAAAATGTTCTTTTGTAACAATCATAACTAACAAACTGATTCAAAGAAAGAAAACAAGACAATTCAAACAATGCAAACTCAAAGAAACATAACACAACTAGCAACAAACTTTAAATCAAGATTAAACAAGTGAACCTTAGGCAAGGTAATTGACTTGGGAGATAGCTAACCAATCCTAGATGTCTAAGCAACAATCAAGAACAATCCTATGGCTAAGAACACTTATGCAAATCAATTCATTTCCATGATAGAGATTCCTATGCTAATCAAGTGATAATCAACTATTTCCAAAGGCAATCACAAGGCAAGCATGCATTAAGAACAAGTCTAAATACAACTAAGCACCATAATCATTAATTTCCATTGGCTAGGAATACAAAGCTCTTGATTAATTTGGTTCGGGAATTTCATCAAACACCTTATGGGCATGAAAATCCTAATGTCTAGATTCAAGCATGATCAAGGCTATCTAGCATTATTAACACTAATCAAGATAGGAAACACATAAATAAAGCCTTAGACATCAAAGATCAATCATCTATCTCCTTAATCTACCTAGCCCAAAGTTTTAAGGATCTACTCACTCATCATCATGATCACACAAAGGAAAGAGTTTGATCTTTGTGAAATCATAATAAGAGATTTAAAGGAGAAATTGCTATTAAAAACTTAGAAGTACTCAATCATTCAACAAACCAAGAGTAGATAAGCTTAAGAACCCTAAGTGGCTGCTAAACAGAATATAAGATAAAGGATAAAAGGGAGCCGGGTCAATCCAGTTCAAACCGGTTTAAACCCGGATCAAAACTAAAACAAGTGCGGAGCCTGGCGGCTCCGCGCGGGCAGGGTTTGGCCGATGGAAGGTGGCCGATGGCTTCACGCAGGCAAGGTTTGGCCGATGGGGGTGGCCAATGGGAGGTGGCCGATGGCTTCACGCGGGCATGGTTTGGCCATGGGAGGTGGCCGCTGGCTTCACGTGGAAAAGGTTTGGCCGCGGGAGGTGGCTGCTGATTGTGGCGATCAAGTGCGTCTCCTGTTCCATCAGCTTTTGTTTGGCTATTGGTCTTGACCGCTTTCTTCACGCGGGCAAGGTTTGGCTGATGGGAGGTGGCCGATGGCTTCACGCAGGCATGGTTTGGCCGCGGGAGGTGGCCGCTGGCTTCACGCGGAAAAGGTTTGGCAGCGGGAGGTGGCCGCTGATGGTGGCGATCAAGTGCGTCTCCTTCGGCTTTTGTATTGCTGCTGGTCTTGACCGCTTGCTTCATGCGGGCAAGGTTTGGCTGATAGGAGGTGGCCGATGGCTTCACGCAGGCATGGTTTGGCCGCGGGAGGTGGCAGCTGGCTTCACGCGGGCAAGGTTTGGCCGATGGGGGTGGCCGATGGGAGGTAGCCGATGGCTTCACGCGGGCATGGTTTGGCCGCGAGAGGTGGCCGCTGGCTTCACGTGGAAAAGGTTTGGCCGCGAGAGGTGGCCGCTGATGGTGGCGATCAAGTGCGTCTCCTGTTCCATCAGCTTTTGTTTGGCTGCTGGTCTTGACCGCTTGCTTCACGCGGGCAAGGTTTGGCTGATGGGAGGTGGCCGATGGCTTCACGCTGGCATGGTTTGGCCGCGGGAGGTGGCCACTGGCTTCACGCGGAAAAGGTTTGGCCGCAGGAGGGCCGCTGATGGTGGCGATCAAGTGCGTCTCCTTCGGCTTTTGTTTGGCTGCTGGTCTTGACCGCTTGCTTCATACAGGCAAGGTTTGGCTGATGGGAGGTGGCCGATGGCTTCACGCAGGCATGGTTTTGCCGCGGGAGGTGGCCGCTGGCTTCACGTGGAAAAGGTTTGGCCGCGGGAGGTGGCCGCTGATGGTGGCGATCAAGTGCGTCTCCTGTTCCATCAGCTTTTGTTTGGCTGCTGGTCTTGACCGCTTGCTTCACGCGGGCAAGGTTTGGCTGATGGGAGGTGGCCGATGGCTTCACGCAGGCATGGTTTGGCCGCGGAAGGTGGCCGCTGGCTTCACGCGGAAAAGGTTTGGCCGCGGGAGGGCCGCTGATGGTGGCGATCAAGTGCGTCTCCTTCGGCTTTTGTTTGGCTGCTGGTCTTGACTGCTTGCTTCATACAGGCAAGGTTTGGCTGATGGGAGGTGGCCGATGGCTTCACGCAGGCATGGTTTTGCCGCGGGAGGTGGCCGCTGGCTTCACGCGGAAAAGGTTTGGCTGCGGGAGGTGGCTGCTGATGGTGGAGATCAAGTGCGTCTCCTTCGGCTTTTGTTTGGCTGATGGTCTTGACCGCTTGCTTCATGCGGGCAAAGTTTGGCTGATGGGAGGTGGTTGATGGCTTCACGCAGGCATGGTTTGGCCGCGGGAGGTGGCCGCTGGCTTCACGCGGGCAAGGTTTGGCCGATGGGGGGTGGCTGATGGGAGGTGGCCGATGGCTTCACGCGGGCATGGTTTGGCCGCGGGAGGTGGCCGCTGGCTTCACGTGGAAAAGGTTTGGCCGCGGGAGGTGGCCGCTGATGGTGGCGATCAAGTGCGTCTCATGTTCCATCAGCTTTTGTTTGGCTGCTGGTCTTGACCGCTTGCTTCACGCGGGCAAGGTTTGGCTGATGGGAGGTGGCCGATGGCTTCACGCAAGCATGGTTTGGCCGCGGGAGGTGGCCGCTGGCTTCACGCGGAAAAGGTTTGGCCGCGGGAGGGCCGCTGATGGTGGCGATCAAGTGCGTCTCCTTCGGCTTTTGTTTGGCTGCTGGTCTTGACCGCTTGCTTCATGCGGGCAAGGTTTGGCTGATGGGAGGTGGCCGATGGCTTCACGCAGGCATGGTTTGGCCGCGGGAGGTGGCCGCTGGCTTCACGCGGAAAAGGTTTGGCCGCGGGAGGTGGCCGCTGATGGTGGCGATCAAGTGCGTCTCCTGTTCCATCGGCTTGTGTTTGGCTGCTGGTCTTGACCGCTTGCTTCACTCGGCCACCGTTTGGCCGATGGTCTTGGCCGCTGATGGTGGTGATCAAGTGCCTCTTCTCCAGTTCACTCTTCTTTGCTTCTTTGCATCAAAACAAGTCCAAATGCTCCAAATGTGATGATATTACTCTAAGAACCTGAGAGGTAGCACACTATATGCATATGCTCCTAAAACAACCTAGAATGACAAGATTATGCAACAAAACTAACCAAAAACAAAGCTTAAAACCCAACAAAAAACAAGATATCACATATCTAAAATTCCTTCTTTATTTTTTTATTTACTGGTGAGGAGAGACGATATCTTAACTTTGATAGTATTGAAACGTCAGATAAAAGTGCTCATGATAATATGATCTACACTTAGGATTTCCTAAACAATATACAAGTTTCTGGATTGTCAAGCCATGCTTTAACGTTGAAAATAGGAGCACATGTCATGTTGCTAAGGAATATAGACCCTAAGGGAGGTTTGAGTAACGGTACGAGGTTAATTATTACTCAGATGACCAATCATATAATCGAAGCAAGAGTCGTGACAGGAAAAAAGGTTGGTGATAAAGTACTTATCTCTAGGATGTATGTTAGTCCACCTGATGCAAAGTTTCCCTTTCGTATGAGGTGACGAAAGTTTTCTGTTACTGTGGAGTTTGCAATTACTATAAACAAAAGTCAAGGTCAGACGTAGAACATGTTGGATTGTTTCTACCGAAACCGGTTTTCACACATGGACAGATTTATGTTGCCTTCTCTCGAGTCACAACCAGAAAATGCTTAAAGGTATTAATTACAGATAAATATGGGAAATGCCAGAATAAAACACTTAATGTTGTTTTCGAAGAGGTATTTGAGACTGTATAATTATGGTTTGTAGTTGGATAATTGTTTTGGATATTTAGACTTGAATTATATTTCTTCTCTTAAATAAAGTAATTTTTAATATCTTTAATACTACCTCTATTTAATAGTCAGATATAGACTTTCACATTGGAAAAAACCATTTCCTAATTTTGACTTATTTTATATTATAAAATAAAAGATAAATACATTGTAGATGGTCTAAGAACATTTTATTAAAAAAATTCACATGATTATATTTTATTTGGTTTCACCAATGTTGTTTATAAACATATAATTATTAGCTGTGTCATAAAATGTATATATAATTTTACATCAGATTTATTAACTACAAACTTTATCTTTAATCTGTAATTATATATATAATAATAAATATTAAAAAATATTTAATAGTCAAACAAAAGGTGAGACACTAAAACGATTAAGAGGCAACATTTAATCGTGACTGTTTGTATTTTTACAAATCTGGAATCCCCTTTTCGTTTTCGATAACAGAGAAGAAACAGGAAAAACCCTAATTGGAGAAAATCATGAGATTCGATTAGCGCCAAGGTCAAGGTCTAATTGATCTTCTTCCCGAAAGAACTAATTGGCGTATACACGCCAAGGTCTTACATTCTTGGAGTATCAGCGAGTTCTTTACAAAAAGAGTACTGCTTCTTGTGGATGTAGAGGTTAGTAACGTTAATTGAACATCATTCTTACTTAAAGTTCATTTTTTAACAATTCTTATATATACGACTTCCTACACAATTGTTATTAAACTGTGAAGAGTAACACAATCAAAACTACTTTTTTACCAAATACACTCGCTAAACACCAGAAATATATCGACGATGTTGAATGGTATGATATTAGAAATTTTAAAGTAATCAATCCAACCATGAATGAGAGGAATACTCATCATCCTTATCAAGTTAAATTCACGGACGATACCACTATGACGCTGGTCCAACAATTGAGTCCAAAGAATTACTTTTGATTCGAGTATTTGGATGATATATATCATGGAAAAATAAATCATCCCATCTCTTTCGGTAAGTGTTTCGTTAATTAATTTAATATTGATATGGTACAATATGTGAGTATAGTTAATTGTAACTTTGTGTTCGGGAATCTAGAATATTTATAGGATTTGTTGTAACTTTGCGTATTGGTCCCTCCCTTAGAAAAGTATGAATTAAACTTTTACCAAATATAGATTTGCAACACTTTGGAAAGCTAAATTCTGTTTTTTTCCCAAATTAGTTGTCTGTGAGTGTATAGTAGATGTGGAAGATAAAAGAAGACCTGAGAGTGCCAATAATAGTAATGATGTTCTCACGTTGTTGAATGGCAGGTAAAAGACATTTACTCTACCTTTAGGACAGTTACGTTTTAAAGTTGTCTCTATTAAGATTTTTTATTAATTTGATAAACATGTAGGAATGAAACTGTGAAATGTCGTGTCAAAAACAACTACACTTCTGAATTCATGTCTAAATGGCAATCAAACGGGTGCCATCTCATATACAAATCCAAACCTTTTTTTTGTATAATGCGGTTTGTGAAACTCGGAGAATATGAAGGCGTGTAACATAAAATAGTTCTGATATAATCATCATAAGATAACCAATATATTAATTTTAAACTGCAAATGCTTATAAAACCACAGTTCGAAGGACTGGAGAATCACCAGGCTATGTAAGATTTGATTATGTAAAAATAACTTTATACACTTTATATATGATTATGTATGATGTTAAAATAATTTTGTTTCATACACTTTATATATTTACAAGTCTGAGTTTGCTGGACGTTATTACATAAACCATGTGATGGAGCATCAAAGTGAGAGCCCAGGGACTCAGTCATAAAGAATGGACTCAGAAATAAAGATACAGTGGCTTAATTAACTTTTTGTATATGCAAACTTTAGTATAATTTTGAATGTTTATAGTACCAAATACAATGGTCTAAATAGAAGTACATTTATGGGTTGCTTAAAATATTATTTTAATAGTCTAAACGAAATTACATATTATATTATCCCAAATTATTATATCCAGGTAATTAAAATTGACCGTAACAATTGTATTTGGCTCATTTAAAATTTTGTTACGGTCAATTTGGGCTTAAACTTTGAAAATAGCCTTTAAAATTTCAATTAAACTTTAAAAATAGACTTTAAAATTTCAATTTATATTTTGCATATGTAGAGTAATACTATAAACATTTTATTAACTATTCATTTTATTATTTTAAAAAGTGAAAATAATAATATTTAATATGAAACTTTTAAAAAAATATATATTTGAACATACGAACTACTATAAAAATTAAAAAAAATTAAACAGGTTTTTAAAATAGAATAAAAATTTGATTCAACATTATGAAGAATTAAATTAGTTTTTCTTTTCTATTCAGTTCTTGCCCGCACAAGCGTGCGGGTAACTCTCCTAGTAGAATTATATTTCATTTTTTTTTCATAAAATAGAAAAACACTGTTAAAGGAAAAACACTTGGAAGTAAGCAAAAATCCACTTACAGAAAAAAAAAGACGACGCATTAAAGTAGAAAACGTTAACGTCCAAAAACAAAAGATAAGATAAATTTTTTAAAAAATACCACGAAACATCCAAAAGCCCAGTGGGCTATAAAGGCCCATGCTCGTTTTAGACAATACCAAAAAACCTGATCTAAGAGCAAAGCTCCTTTAGAAAAATCGACAAAGGAATATCGTTTTTTTTTTTTTTCTTCTTACTCTCGTAATTAAAAAGAAATCTAAGAACTTGTGATCGATAGCTTCTTCATCCATGGATTTCCTTGACAATCTCTTCTTCTTCCTCGTACGTCCGCTTCTGGCCATCTCATTCGTCGTCTGCTTCATCGCTCTTTGTACTCTCTCTCTCTCTCCTAAAACTTTCAAGTAGTTGACCTTTAGGGCTTTGAGAAGATGAAGTATTTGAATTTTGACTTTTTTGTCTTTTCTATTTTGCAGGGTGGTTTCTGGCATGGAAGCTTGTACTGAGCCATGTTCCTTTGGTTCAAGAGATCTTTGGCTTGAGGAAGAAAACTATTAAACCCAAACCTGAATCACGCGGTCGAATCTCCAAATTCTACAAAAGTATCAGTTCTCAGAATCCTGTTCCCATATGGTATTATAAAATTAGACTTCACTCTTCAATTTTTATTGAATCCTTAAGATATGTGAATTCCTCTTATTTTAAACTAATTTTTTTCTTAGAGATTGTGAATTTCCGGAACTTCCAAAACAAAATGACCAAGTAAGGGATTCAATGCCTACAATACAACAATCCGAGGGAAGATTCAAGTTAAAAAAAAAAGCTTCTTAGACGTTTTAAGAGATGATTGATGTTGACTCTTTTTGATGGGATGTGTGCAATGTAATGTGCATTTTGTATAGTGGAGTATTTCAAGCACAAAAATCTTACTTGGATACAAGTCTTCATATGATTCTAAATTGTTGCGAGAGAGAAGATACTTTGAACAAATGATGTTTTCACCAACATACTACAACAAAGAAATCAAAGCTATGAATCCAAACCATGGCCAACCAAGTTGTATAACATAATCTCAGCAGCCAAAGAACTTTCCCATTCTGACATAAGCTGCGTTTTTCTTATCCCCTTGATAGGTGAATAAAAAATGGACTGACACTGAAAATTATACCCAACATCAAGACTCAAGCAGAAGGTGTTATCTCCTCAGGAGCAGCTGAAGGAGTCTTCTTGTTGGCGGGGTCCTAAAGAAACTTTAACCTTTGCTGGTCTCAGAACACGATCTCCTAGAAGAAATCCCCGGTTCAGCTCCTCGGTTATTACCCCTGCTTTAACCGTCTCAGATTCTTCTCGTGATATAGCCTCGTGCAACTACAACAATAAAGAGTTATTGATAAGTCACTCAAAATCCCAAAACAACAAACATTATACGCTCATCTGAAAACAACACCCTTTTAAGTATCCAGCCGCTTTATCACTCACTGGCAACCAAAGATCACATAACTATGAGTTGTGTAAACAACCCAATTAATTTCTTCATTATCATCACTCGCTAGTACAAAAGAATCATGTAGCCAAGATGTGAATACAAAGCCTTGTACTTCATTTGGCAGGCTCAATCACTAACTCTGTTACCAATTTCCAGTAGGTTCTAATAGAACCGTTCTATGGCTACCTCCTACAGTAGATAAGAGCCTTCCTAGTGATGCAACAAAGAGCTGCTTCTTCGTTTTAATTGCGAAGTTACTGAACTGATTCATCTGTGCTAGTGAGTAATATAGCCTTGTGCAACAACAGCAACAAAGAGTAGTATTTTAACCACTCAAGACCACCCAAATACAACAAAAAATATTCCTCTTATCATCACTTACTAGCACCGAAGAATCATGTAACGAAATAGCTAACGTAAACCCTTGTACTAAAACACAATGACTGACTCCTGTTACCAATTCCAAGTAGGTTTCTATGATGATAAGAGCACACTATTAGTGATGCAACATTATTCTATTCAAAAAAAGCTTTCAACTTACCAAAGGATCAAAGGGCTTCCCAACAGTTGCAATAGCAGCAACACGAAGATGTCTCAAAACCTCAACGAACTGCCTATAGATCCCCTGATAACTCGTATCGATCTTCTTCTCCTTATCGGTATCAACTTGAACCTGAAGCTTAGCTTTCTCGAAACTATCAATAATTGGTAAAAGACTCTTCATAATCTGAACTTTGGCATTAGACTCTGTACTAAGCCTATCCTTATCAAGCTTCTTCCTTGTATTCTCAAAATCAGCAGTTAATCGGATTTTCATCTCTTTCTCTGAAGCTATCTTCATTGACAATGACAAAACCTTGTGATCCATTTTGTTCTTCTCCTTCTCGATTTTACAAAGCATGGTTTCGATTTCTGAGACTGAGGTTTCGTCTCCATTAAAGAGAGCTTCTTTATAAACCCCAATTAGGGTTTTCACATCTGTTGGGTACTTTGAATTCGCTTCTTCACTGTTACTACTAGTCTACGAATCATAAAGATAACAGATTCCCAAATGAGAAGAAAGCTAATGAATTTCAAAAATCAAAGAAGAACTAAAATGGAGAAGAAGAAGAACTTACAGAAGAAGAAGCTTGGTGTTGGTGAGCAGAGACAGATGCTACGTAGCTGCTTCGATTGTTTGGATACAAGATTGGGAATCTTCGATTGGGTTTCGAATTCATTGGAGATGGTGAAGGTTTGCCATGGAAATGAAGGTTTCGTAGGGGAAGTGTTCTCCTTAAAGAAGAAGAAGAAGCAGATAAGGTGAAGCAAGGAGAAATTGAAGGATCAATTACGAAAGAAATCGCCATTATCGGATTGTTGAGATGTGAGCTCTGCACCGGTCAAGACAAAGGTTCACTTCATACAATTCTTTTTTTTTCTTTCTTCCTTACCAAAATTAATAGATACAAATACATACCTATATTAACATTTTTTAAATACATTTTATTTTATGTCCTTTAAATTTTACTTATTTTATTTTTTATAACATTAACTTCTACAACAATTCTATAAATAACATTGTAGAGAAACTCAAATACTAAACTTTCTTAAATTAACCAACATTTGTTACATTTATTGCCATAAAATCTTAACAACATCTATACATTCCAATTTTTCCAAAAACAACTCTACCTATTAAAGTTTTAACCCATTAAATCTTAAAACTATTTTATTGGATGCTGGAATCTCTCAAATTAAAATGATATACAACAGATTTTTCATAATAAAAGTTTACAATATCCATAATTATATTAACATTAATAAATTTCCTAAACCAAAAATCCAATTATAAAATGTCACAATAAATATGTTGAAAACCCCCATATAATTTGGTTTATTTTTTATTTTCTGAGGAATTAGTAAAAAAATTAAAATTCTATTAATTATCATAAACTATATATATTGACATGGAAAAATTATAAACTATAAAAATATGCTAATTTGGTAAAACAATTAACATAATTAAACTTGATAAAAAAAACTTATTTTGATTATCTTTTATTACGCAAAAACTTATTTTGATTTTGGTGAGACGGGTTGGCATTAATCCCATATAGGGAGTTAAGTGGAATTGTTTTTTTTAAACACTTTTAGATGTGTACCAGGTGAAAAATGTATTACTAAACTATACATACACCACACGGGTTAAAACCTTGAAAACACTACAAAAATCCTATACTTTGAATACTTATAACAAATACCTGTAAAATTTTATATTTTTAAAAATTAATAAAACAATAATAAAATAACAAATAAATACAATATAATTTTAAAATTAAAAATATTGTCCCGCGGTGTACCGCAGGTTAAATCCTAGTATATATTACAAATAAGTGTCATTTGTAAACTCTACTCTTCCCAACATTTAAGATTTGGTTGAAAAAAAAAATTACTCCTCACCGATTTTTTTTTTGTTTTTTCAACAAAAAAACCAGCTCATACGAGCCAATTAGGTGAAAAATAATTTACATACAAAACATGCTGTGGAAATATACGCACCTGACATGCTAAAGAATCCGCAGTGACATTAGCATTTCTGGAAATAAGAGATCATGAAGCTTGAACAAGACAATCCGCCTTTAAGTTTAATGCACGTGGAATCTGAGTAATGGAGAAGAGTGTGAACGACTCCTTGAGCACACTGAAATCCTCCAATTAGTTGGAAAAAGCTGGCCAATCTTCAGGGGTATCGACCATCGCAATGAGCTCAACATAATCCGTCTTGAAGCGCTGAAAAACTAGTCCTCCATAAAGAATAATTTTCATGGCCCACATCAAAGCGTCTAACTCATAGTGAAGAGGAGATAAACTCTGTCGAAGACACTTAACTTCTAACAATATGGTATGCTCCGTGTCATTACAATACCACAATCCCAGTCCTAAGTGAACAATTGTTGCTTTCCAAGAACCATCAATCTGACAACGAGGCAAAAGATCATGACCAGCCAAGGATGGGGATGGGTCCGACGATACCTCCGCGATGGAAGAGGCCTCCTCCCAAGCTGATTTATCACTTAATAACCTGGTTAAAAATATCATTTGGATCGACAAAATTGGCTACTAAGAACCCTGAATAACAAAATTCAAAACGAAATTTCTCTCTCTTTCTCTCAAAATCATGAACAATGTTTCTGGATCTTCGAGCTGTTTGACAAATGTCCGCAAAAGAGGAAGAGTTGTTTGTGTACCTAAGAGATGTTGGTGTCGAGAAACAATTGTGGCCAAAAATTTGAAATCCGAGCATAATCCCTATAGAAGATACTTTTGTTGTGGGTATGCAGTTGTTTACAAGGTAATAAGAAGTTGAAGTTAGTTTTTGGCTTATGAATGTTGATAAGGTAGTTTTCTATAACCAAATCAATTGTCTATGCTCTAGCTTATGAATGACAATCACATTTTCAAGTGGGTCGATGAGGCTTTATTGGATGAGGTAGAGACAATGAAAGAGTTCTTTTTCAGAGACAATGAAGGTTGAGAAGAAGATGCAAATGGAGGTTGAGAAGAAGATGGAAATGGAGCTTGAGAAAGTACTATTTGAGAGGATTGAAGATGTTAAAGCTGAATTCAAATCCCGGATAAATAGGATGATAATTGTTTTAGTATTAGGTTGTATGATGATAATTGCTCTAGTGAAGCTAATATGATGAGATTCCATTGTTGTTTTCTATGCTTGGTTAATGTGAATGGATCAGTTTTATGAGACAAAATATTTTAAAAGAAGAGAATATGTTCTTAAAAAGGTTCAAAAGAGACCATTCATGTTCGAAAGAGACCATAGATACATCCGAAACCGAGTTAATAAGATTCAAAAGAGAGACCATACATAGACCATACTAAGACAAAACAACATTCATGTTCTCAAACTGGTTTTATACGACAAAAAAAAAAATGCAGGGCAATCCTACTTGTGCTTCTTCTCCATCCCACATTACTTCTCTTGGGTCAGACAACCTTGAGAAGATTTGACTTGAGTCCTATCCTACAATGTTAATCAAATATTAGAATCAACCCTTGAAACAAAGAACCAGCCATCACATTAGAAAGAATAAATAACCTGTGTTGTATTCTTCTGATGGTACCTACAGTTATGATCAGCTGCACTACAAATCCCACAATGCATGATTCTTTTCTTTTGTTTTGGTTGCTTCTTGGTAGGTGACTCATTAACACATTTTCTTCCTCTTCTTGTCTACCTTTTTATTTTTCGGCTTTGGTGGTGGATACACACTTTCACCTCCAGTGGAAGGTCAACAGCGTGGACCTCTTTGTGGAACAATCTCGTCCGTGTAATTCTCCTTCCACTTAAAAGTTCGAAACCATTCACACACGTAGTCTTCAGCTTCCAATGTCTTCTTGAGTATCAGTCCATAAGCATGTTCGCAGGGGATCCACATATCTGAAACTTCATGCAGGTACAAGTTCTGGTATTCAAATAGACTATGTGTTTGTCATATCCCAGGTAAACTTCATACGCTCCATTTTTGCTGGGATATACAAAGCAATCAGAAGCTGCCTTATGCTTTTCAGCCAAGAAACGTTTCACATATGGAGTGCATATCCCTAACGCATACACGAAAACATATTAAACCTTCAGAAAATACATATAAATGAAACATAAAAGAAGTGCAGTGTTACTAACCTTCGTGTGAATAAAAAAAAAAAACAGACCGTTTAGCAATCTGAACCATGGCAAGCCTTATTACAGCCTCCAACATAGCCACAAATGGTTTCTCTCTTGCGTTGTTGATTGTATTATTGAAGGACTCCACAGAGTTCTTTTCAACATCCTCATAGTAGCTGACAGTCTTGTGGAACGCCCTACACCAAGTCTTTGGTTTAGTCTTCATGACATCTTCATATACTTTACTATCATATGCAAGGATCCTCTCAAATCTCCCTTCATAATGTTTACTATTGTAGCTCCAAGCTAGATCCCAGAGGAGTTTCTTCAATTGCTTCTTATTCGGATGATTCTTCTTTAGGTTACCATAAATGTGCCTAACACATTTTTGATGCTCTATCTTTGGTAACTCTAACTCAACAGCCTTAGAGGGGGGTATTGAACCTAACATTTTAAAAGATTTTAATGTATTCTTAAAATCCTCTGTTATTCAATTGAGAATTTTTAAAAGTCTTATGAAATCCTATGTTATTCAACTAAGATTTTTATAAAATCCTTTAAAATAATTCAGAATCTCTTGTTATTCAATCAATACTTTATAAAACCAACTTAAAATCTCTTGTTATTCAAAATATCACAACTTTTTCTAAGAATGCTAATTTGAATGATTTTAAGAGACTTTTCTTTGCTTTTTAGTTAAAAAATACTCCTCTCAAAATCATACCCTTTGAGGTAGAATTTTAAAGGATTTCATCAAAAAAACAAAACAAATAAACACAATTGTAAAACCACCACCATCTTGGTAAACTTTCTCCGCAGGTCAACTCCGGCAACTCTCCGCGGACCATCTCTGTTTGCTCCTCATTTGCTTCTCTCTCTCTCTCTCTCTCTCTCTCTCTCTCTCTCTCTCTCTCTCTCTCTCTCTCTACTATGTTTTGGTTATTGTCTATAAAGAACCATTGAAATATAGGATCACATGGATTTTTTCTTACTTACAACACACACACACAAAATCAGTGCTCCACTTCGTTGTTGACTTGTTCTTTCTTCTCCTCATGTGTCCTTCACCTTCTTCTTCCTTTTGCTTATCTTCTTCGCTTAGCTTCTTCCTCTGTTCTTCATCTCACTTAACCTTCTTTTTATTTCTTGCTTTATTAATAGACCACCATTAAATGTGTTAAAATGCAATGTTCATGCTTCATGGATTAATGAAGTGGGTATGTGTGGTGGTTCTTGGATTTTACGAAATCACAATGGCGATGCAGTTTTTCACGCAAGGGAAGTCTTCTAATCGAATAGCTGCAGAGTTAAGGTGTTTTCTTTGGGCTTTACAAAGTTTGCAAGATTTACACTTGGAGAATATTGAGTTATGGTCTTATTGTGCTGCGGCAATTGAGGCAGTAACGTATCCTCTAAATTGGCCTCGTTATCAGTCTTAACTTGCGAGGATTCATGGTTTACTTCCGGGTTTTCATAAAGTGGTTTTCAAGCTTACGTCACCAAAATCAAATTCAATTGCAAGAGATATTGCTAAAAGTGTTACACGGGATGGACGATTTAGATCCTATCTTGCCATCAGAGGTCCAGGGGGGTTGCATACACGTATAGAAGAGGAAAAACATGGCTGATGTGCTCTCTGGAAATGTTATAGCTATATCGTTGAGTTGTGTTGTTGCTCTCGAGTATAGAGTTTTCTTTTTTTGGTGTTATAAAATATATTAAAATCATTCAAAGTTTACTATAAAATCTCATAGAATCTAATAGAATCTCATAGAATAACATTTTATTTTCCTTTTTTTTTTAATAGAATAACTCTAAAACACACACAAATCTCCTAAAATTTTTCAGAATTCTAAAATTTTAAAATTCTACCAAATCCTAAGAATATCAAGTTTAATACCCCCCTCTTAATCAACATCTGAAACAAGGATAGCATGATTAAAAACGGATCCAATCTTTATCAAAACATAAAACATATCCAAAACACATACCTTTTGCCGATCAGACACCATATTGTAACCATCTCCATCACCTAACTCCAAGTCGACCTTCAGCCTATTCACAAACCATGACCAATTATATGTGTTCTCAACTTGAACAATACACCAAGATATTGGGTAGATAGTGATGTCACTATATTTTACCATATTTATGGCCTTGTTTAGTTCATGTTTTGTATCATATAGAAGTCATTCCTTAGGTTTTATAGCCATTTATGTCCAAATATGCACTTAAGATGTTTAAAAGCATGCATTGCATACATTTGTGCATTTGGAGTATTATTAGGTGTTATGGAGCTCTAAAAGAGTAAGGAAGGACTTGCTGTTATTTCTGGAGCTAAACAAGAGGATTGGAAGTATCAGGAAGGGAAAAGAAGGCACTCGACCATACCACTCGAGCAGGCACACGGTCGAATACATGGTCGGGTTCATAACGAGCTCCTCAAAGATCGATCCGAATGTAGATTTTCCGTTGCGATTCAGCTTCAGCGTCCTTCATAAGAGTTGTAGGACATTGAGTTAAATTTCCACTGCCGGTGATTTCAAGGCAATCGGAGCTGTCATTCAAGAGTTGTACCTGTTTTACTTAACCGATATCATTCTAGATCGAAGACTAGAGTTACTTGATGGACCTACCACTCGACCATGCACTCGACCGAGCACATGGTCGAGCACTTGCAGCCGACCTTCTATTTTGTCTTCTAGCTAAGTAGGGCTACCCCTTCCTCCTATAAAAGGACAATGCACCCTGTGGCCGCCAGAGAGACCCTGTCGACACCTCATAACCTAGTTTTTGCCATTTTTAGCTATTTTTACATTATTGCATCATCTCTTATATTTTCTCTAGATTTTCATAGATTTGTAACCTTCATAACTTTGAATCTATTGAGTATTTTCTTTCACTTCTTTGTATTAAATTGTTCATCTCATCATTATCTATCCATCCATGTCTATATCATCATTTTCTGGGTTTGTGTTCTTCATGATGCTTTTTAGATTTGATTAGTGGCTTAGGATCTTAGAGATGGGATAGGTTGGTAAAGAGTTATGTTTATCTAGATTGTTTAAGCTTGATTGTTTATAGATCCCTTCTAGATTAGATGTGCTCTATGATGTTCTTATACTGAGAGGGTAAGGATAGATCTTAAGCTTCTTAGCATCACACCAATGTCTAAGTTGTTAGATAAGGCTAATACTAGAGATTATTATGAAGCATGCTAAGAGATTAGAAGTTTAATATTATTTTTGACATTGATGATCTGAGTTTATTGCCTGTTTAGTATGGTTTCACCAATGAGAGTTGGGTTAGGATGTTACTAAACTTGATTGCTATTGTCATGAGAATGGATTAGCAAGTATTAGAAGATCATTGTCTAGGGATAGCTTTTATGAAGTTTGTTAAACAATCTGGGTAAGCTTAGCTTGTTACCAACCAATTAACCCCATCTCTAGGACCTATTTGCTCATTGTTTATTACTGCTTTCTCTGTTTAATCGTTTTTCATCGTTTATTTTGCATCTCTGCTCGTTATTTTGCTTTTATTCTTATGTTATGCATCACTCGGCCAAGTGCTCGACCCCCCACTCGACCATGCACTCGACCGAGTGCTAGGTCGAGCTCCTGTTTACTTACTTGTTTATGCATTGTTCTGTTTCATTTCAGTTTGCTCTTAGTTGCATTTGTTAGTAGTTTTCTATTGCTTAGCATAGTTTATTGCACTTGTTCTACTGTTTAATTATGCATTAGTACTGTCTTAAGTTGCTTTAATCTTCTGCATTTACATTTCTTTCATTAGGTTGTTAGAAACAAATCAACTTGATATTTGGCTTAACTTGAATGCATTGATCACATCTTGACTGCTTACATATCACACTCTTTATGGATTGACATCCTTTAAGCTACAACATCATAAGGGTATTGAAACACCTTGCATTCCATCACATCATTTATGCTTATGTCTTTGTTTGCATGTTCTCATACATTCATTGCATAATTAGAGAACCTAGATAAAATCCTTGTTTCAATCGGCGCCGTTGCCATTAGGGTGTTTATATGTTCCAGTCGAGATTTCAATGTTTCAAGATTAAGTTATGTTACATTTTATTCTGTTACTCACCTCTTTGTTTTTCTGGTGTTCTGTTTTGATTCTCAGGTGCCACTCGCAAAGGCACTTGGCCGAGTACCTCAAAGCAAACCGTCGAGTGCGTGTTCGAGCACCTGGTCGAGCACCTGCTCAGAGTCTCAAAAACACAGAAGAAGAGGTGACAATGGAACTCCCACATGAACAGACTGAACCTCAAAGGAGAAGGAAGATTGGTGATAGTGATACTCCCACTACTCATACCCAGAGATATGGGATAGTGCCTCCTCCTATCCACAACACAACCTTCACAATCAAGACTAGTCTGATCTCAATGGTTAAAAGCAGCAGATTTCATGGCATGCCTACTGAGGACCCACTTGCACACCTTGATGAGTTTGATAGGTTCTGTAGCCTTACCAATGTAAATGGAGTTAGTGAGGATGCCTTGAAGCTAAGATTGTTTCCTTTTTCTCTAGGAGATAAAGCCCATCAGTGGGAGAAGACTCTACCTCCTGGAAAAATCACCTCTTGGATTGATTGTAAGAAGGTATTCCTTGCAAAGTTCTTCACTAGCTCAAGAACGTCACATTGGAGGAATGAAATTTCAAGATTTCTCCAAAAGAACAATGAGACCTTTTGTGAGGCATGGGAGAGGTTCAAAGGCTATCAAACACAATGCCAACATCATGGATTCAGCAGTGAATATTTGTTGTGTACTTTGTATAGAGGTGTTCTTCCCAAGATCAGGATGCTCCTAGACACAGCCTCCAATGGAAGCTTCATGAATAGAGATGTGGATGAGGGTTGGGACTTAGTAGAGAACCTTGCTCAGTCCAATGGAAATTACAATGAGGAATATGATAAAAGCTTAAGGAGAGGTGTTGATTATGAGGAAGGGCATAGACATGAATTGCAAGCTTTGAATGAGAAGCTTGAGAAGCTAGATAAGATCCTTTCAATCCAGCAGAAGCAAGTACATGTTGTTTGTGAAGCTGAGCAGTTTATGGTCCCAGTCTATCCTCCACAACAACCCCAACAAGATCATGTTCTAGATCAAGAGATGAAGAGTATGATTCAGCAAGCCCTACAAGTCCAAGCTAATGGAGATATGGAAGCAAGTAAGAAGATCACAGAGATGAAAATCAAGATGGACTCCATATATGGTGCCCTTAATATCAAGATTGAAGCTTTAACTTGCAGAATGCTTCACCTAGAGAGCAAGAGTGAATCTTCTTCTTCTAGTCAACTCAATGAGACATCAATTGAAAATATAAAGGAGTTGGCCACTGCCCAAGCTATCTCTCTCAAAGAACTACCTTCAACGCTCACTGAGGACAGTGACAACCAAGTTGGGGAGGATTTTCTTCAACCAGAGGTGCAGAATGAGAAGAGAACTGCGTTTGAGACACCACTCGGCCATACACTCGACCGTACACTCGACCATGCACACGGTCGAGTGCCTGGTTGAGTCATTGCTCAAGAATCTAGCAAGCCGTTTCAGTTCATTCCTCCTCCCTTTCAGCCACCTTTTCCATTTCCAGGACGGTTTAAAGCGCAAATGCTGAAAAGGTACAAGGCTTCTATTGATAAGAAAGCAATGATGGTCTTGAGTCATGAACCTTTGTTAGAAGATGTTGAAATGAAGGATAAGCCACAAGTTAAAGAGCTTGAGCAGAAGAAGAAAATTATTGATGGGCATATCTTCATGATTGAAGAGAAAGGTCATGAAACTGAGTCCGAAATCTTTGAGGGTGTGAATGGGGTAGAAACAGAGATTTTAGGTCACTCGGCATTCAACTCGACCTACCACTCGACCTGCCACTCGAACGAGCACCTTAAGTCACTCGACCGAGTGGTACCAAGTCACCCAGAATGTCCAGACTTCATCCCCAAGCTTCACCAACAACAAGAGCCAAGAAATCCCTCCTCTGATGGTTTGTCTGAGCTTCAAACTATCAACATTCTACATGATTCAGTGAGGGAATTCACAACTAAGGATGAGGAGATAAGTGGAGAAATCAAGCAGCTCCATGGTAAAGTCAAAATTTCCTCTCCAAAGAAAGCAAGGGAAGGTCTAAGTATTATTAGCAGACACAGCTCTTTTAGCATTGACCCAGGAATA
Organism: Camelina sativa; assembly: GCF_030686135.1. NCBI lineage: Eukaryota > Viridiplantae > Streptophyta > Magnoliopsida > Brassicales > Brassicaceae > Camelina > Camelina sativa. The sequence goes on along the minus strand of NC_141896.1, from coordinate 27,606,991 downwards.
AGAGGAGCAATGCAATCTTTAAGAACTGAGGGAACTTCATCACCTCTATATGAACCTTCCAAAGCATAAAAAGTATGCAAAGTCAAACTTTGAGACTATAAACAAGCTCACTTGGGAGGAAGTCCCAAAGGTATCCATGTACATATTGGTTTAAGTTTCTTGTTATTTTGATCTTGTTTTCTTTTGTGTTATGGTTGATCAGGTAGCATGAAGGTACTTTAGGCACTTGGTGATATTCCAACAAATGAATCCCACCCTCAGCCCATCCCAAGTAATACTCCAACTCTATCTTTGTATATACCAATGCATTTCTTGTTTTGTGCTGTTTCTTGATTCTTAAATCCTCTTTCAAATTTCTCTTACACAAGGGATAGTGTAATTTAAGTTTAGGGAGGGTTTGAGATGACATTTGATGTTGTGTTCTGTTTTCTTATTTCAATTTTTTAGCATAATCATGTTAATAGTTGCATTGCATCTAAGGCATAGAAAAACCATAAAAACAAAAAAAAGAGTGTTCATGTAGTTTGCATTGCATATTAGGATCTTGTTTAGCATGTTTCATTTAGGACTGTTTAATATTTGCATTAGGGATCTATGATGAATTTTGCCTTGTTAGCTTGTTTAGATTCACTAAACTAGGATCAATGCCCAAGTTAATAGTACTTTGATGCTAGTTGAGTAGCTAGAAGCATAAGCCAAGCCTTGAATTTCTAAATTGCATTATGGTCTAAATTGAAGCATGTTGTGATTTGATGCCATTTCCTACTTATAAGAACCTAATATTGATTTTTAATTATCAGTTTGTGCATTGCTTTAAACTCATGGATACCATATACATATTTGGATCATCTTTCCCTTTTTACCACTCTTGTTGATCCAAGTAGCTGATTTCACCATTAAAATCGGTTTCCTCTACCCTTAACCAACCCTTCTTTCAAGCCATGTTTATTCTTGAGTGTGTAAGGCCTTTTTGGGATTGAGCTTGGTAGAAAGTGTTAGGTTTGAGCTGGCAAGAATATTGTCTTATGTAGTTCTAGTTTGCAATTTTCAAACTAGATAGGACTAGGTGGTTTAATTGTTGGGTTTGGGACTTGGTTGTTTTGAAAAAATAAAAGAAAAGAGAAAAAGAGAAAGAAAAGGTTATAGTCTTTAGGAGGGGAATGTGTTTAAGGAAATGTAAACTCTAGTGAAAGAATGGGAAGTATGAGATTGTTAAAGATGGTTCTAATCAAAGAAAATAAAGAAAGAAAAGAAGAGTCTAGAAAATTCTTTTATTTCTAAAGAAATGAGAAGAAAATGGAACCATAGCAATAAGAAAGAAATCCCCATTCCACTAGTTGATTCAAATAAGAAACCTCTCCTAAGGCTTAAAAACAAAAGAGAAAAGGGTATTTGAGAAGAGATGAAGATAAAGGGTAGAACTAGGACAATTTGAGATTAGAAGGTTAGGATCAAACACTTTGGGTACCTTTGGGTAGACAAGGTTTTGTTCTTGTATGTGCCTAAGTGTTCTTACCTTTAGCATTCTTCTAAAGCTCAATCCATTTTTTATGAGAGAACCTTGTTATTGATAAACCTCACTCTAAAGAGAGACCATCATTATCTCTAAACCTTTTACTACCAAGCAAAATGAGTTTAAGAATTGCATAAATTGATTCATGTTCTTGAATAACAAATGTTAAAGGAAATGGTTGATTTGAATGCATGTTGATGTCTAAGGCTTGAATCAGTTAAAGTTGTGATAGGCTTGTCTAAAACCTTTAAGTACAGCTCATTAACCTTGCATCATAGTACTAGTAACTTGGACATTGGTTCTAGCTAGTTTATTAAAAAGCTTTAGGCTTTGAGATCCCATTTTCAAACCTCACTTTCCTCTCTTGTCTTGTTTGTTTGCTTGAGGGCAAGCAAAGACTAAGTTTGGGGGTGTTGATGTCACATGTTTTACATCATATAGAAGTCATTCCTTAGGTTTTATAGCCATTTATGTCCAAATATGCACTTATGATGTTTAGAAGCATGCATTGTATACATTTGTGCATTTGGAGTATTATTAGGTGTTATGGAGCTCTAAAAGGGTAAGGAAGGACTTTCTGTTATTTCTGGAGCTAAACAAGAGGATTGGAAGTATCAGGAAGGGAAAAGAAGGCACTCGACCATACCACTCGAACATGCACACGGTCGAGTACATGGTCGGGTTCATGACGAGCTCCTCAAAGATTGATCCGAATGTAGATTTTCCGTTGCGATTCAGCTTCAGCGTCCTTCATTAGAGTTGTAGGACATTGAGTTAAATTTCAAATGCCGGTGATGTCAAGGCAATCGGAGCTGTCGTTCAAAGGTTGTACCTGTTTTACTGAACCGATATCATTCCAGATCGAAGACTAGAGTTACTTGACGGACCAACCACTCGACCATGCACTCGACTGAGCACATGGTCGAGCACTTGCAGCCGACCTTCTATTTTGTCTTCTAGCTAAGTAGGGCTACCCCTTCCTCCTATAAAAGGACAAGCCACCATGTGGCCGCCAGAGAGACCCTGTAGACACCTCATAACCTAGTTTTTGCCATTTTTAGCTATTTTTACATTATTGCATAATCTCTTATCTTTTCTCTAGATTTTCATATATTTGTAACCTTCATAACTTTGAATCTATTGAGTATTTTCTTTCACTTCTTTGTATTAAATTGTTCATCTCATCATTATCTATCCATCCATGTCTATATCATCATTTTCTGGGTTTGTGTTCTTCATGATGATTTTTAGATTTGATTAGTGGCTTAGGATCTTAGAGATGGGATAGGTTGGTAAAGAGTTATGATTATCTAGATTGTTTAAACTTGATTGTTTATAGATCCCTTCCAGATTAGATGTGCTCTATGCTGTTCTTATACTGAGAGGGTAAGGATAGATCTTAAGCTTCTTAGCATCACACCAATGTCTAAGTTGTTAGATAAAGCTAATACTAGAGATTATCATGAAGCATGCTAAGAGATTAGATGTTTAATATGATTTTTGACATTGATGATCTGAGTTTATTGCCTGTTTAGTATGGTTTCACCAATGAGAGTTGGGTTAGGATGTTACTAAACTTGATTGCTATTGTCATGAGAATGGATTAGCAAGTATTAGAAGATCATTGTTTATTACTGCTTTCTCTGTTAAATTGTTTTTCATCGTTTATTTCGCATCTCTGCTCTTTATTTTGCTTTTGTTCTTCTGTTATGCATCACTCGGCCAAGTGCTTCGGTATCCGGAGCTGGTCAACGGGTTGACTTCCTGGCCTGACCCGAAACACTCTTTAAATGCAAAACCACCAGCTAACAATGCAAACGAACTCTTAACTTAACCAACCTGCAAAAGAGAGAGGAATGAACAATTAATAATTACTCAGTCAGGGAAAGCCTCAGGCTCCCGAAGTCTCCACACCCAAACACGCTTAGACAATCATCAAGTCTAAACCTAAGCCAAGCAGCAATCACTTTGTCCTAAAACCTGTGACACACAATCATATGCACACATCACACAAATGGAACTACGTCCCATAACCACCCTAAAGACGGGTCGGATACAACGTGTCAACACACGCTATCCTCATTGCATTATCAGACCCCTCATGCTTTCGCACTTCTTCATGCACCATGCTTACGGAACCTTCATGCCTCTTGCACTTCGTCCTAGCATCAATCACTCGTTCTAATGCTTACGGACCCCAAGCGCCTCTTGCACTTGTTCCTAGCACTGCACACACGTCGGCTCGTCAGCCATCCTGATCTACCCGCATTCCGCGCCCGTAGACCACCACACAACTACAAGGAATTCACCTTGTAGGACTCTCTGCAGCTCACCGCATCTATGTGCCCTTGGCACATATCTCCTCACATACAAGCACTTATTTTACCACAACAACATGCATTCACGCAACCACATCAATATCAATTAACACACATTCATTTTCTAATCTCATATTTATACTAGTTCTTATATAATATAATAAATATATATTTATATATGTATAAATAAGATATACACTCATCCAAATATACGTTACTTATATACTATGTAACATATATGTATACTCAGCTTAACCTTAAACTAAGTAACTATCCAAACACATCTGAATATGTAGAAGACACTAACTAGTTCTCACCTTAGCCACATGAATCGAATCCTCAGTTTAGAACTAACACCAACAATAGAAATCCGCTTCAACAACATTCTTAGCCTGCAACGGATTATAATAGCCGATCAAATACCATATCCATAACAATAATCCATTAGTTCATCCCAAAGCAAAGTCTCCTTACTAATGCTTATGGTATTTCCTTTATTTAAATTAATTAGATCAAAATCTAATAATTTAAGTCACCATAGATGATAAAGAATTGAGTTTGATTTAATAACCAATTACATAAATCAAACCAACTAATTGTGCAAACCACCATCCATTACACGTAACATCAACGCCACAAAAGTCCACCAATATCCTTAACAATTAAGATCCGGTTCTATACTTTAATTACGATCCTTGGTTTAATCGGTTAAACTTCTTGGTTCAATAATGAACAAAACCCAACAACAACAGCATGAGACAAGGTGCAGCCGATTACCTTTTCTCGACAATTACTCTCGACAGATCTGATCGGCAGCTCTACTTCGACACAACCATTAAAGCTTACATCGTTTAGGTCCTCATGGCTCAACCATGAAACAACAACAACAACAACAAATCAAGGATTAGATCTACAACAACTTAAGAAACTTCCAGCCCAAGTTACAAAACAAATCTAAGGTTTCCTTACCTATACGGCCTCGACGATGACTACGGCCGCTCCGGTGACAGCTGCTGACATCTTCGTTAACCACAGTGGCTAACTAACCAATGGTAGTGACCAACAGTGGTGACTGACGGTGGTGAATGTCTTAGTAACGCTTCTTCTCCACGAGACTCACGACAACCAAACAATGATGGACTTGACGATAACTCCATCACGGGGCAACAACTACAACACCGACTCAATACTGATATCTGATGAGATTTGCTTTGCTCGAGCTTCCTTTCTTTGATCTAAAATGGAGACGGCGTATGTTCGTAGCCACATACACGAGCACTTACACCAAATCATAAACCCTTGACTTTTGTGTATAATTCACATGAATCATTAATGGACTGTAACTTAGAAACAAAATTTTGGCCCAACTACCAATTATGGATTTTGGGATGTTACAATTCTCCCCCACTTAGAATAAATTTGTCTTCGAATTTGCGAATCAGTTTCTCCTCCACTTAGTTTCTGTCCCAATTTGGAGTGTCCTTCTGTTTGATCTTTAATGTTTTACATTATCCAATCCAACTTGGAGTGTCCACCTCCTATATGCTCGGTTCGATTTTTTTTTAAATCATCTTTAACACACATAAAGATTCTCTGTAGAAATCCATAATGTGAATTATTATGTGGTTTCCTCCCACACTGCTTTTTTCCACTTCCTCTGCAGCAATTCCCTTGTGTGCTCTCCAAACACTTAAATAACCTCGACATGCAAAACCACATCTTTAAATTTGTGGCACCATCTAGAAAAACGTCACTCAACAATATTAACTTCGATTTTTCATCAAATCTTTTAAAACTAGTATCTCAAACCTTCGTCCACTCGAACATCACGTCATTCCATGAGAGTCAAGTAATTGGTTTAACCATACTGGCAAACACTTTAACAACTCCCAGTTGCTATATACGACTCCAAGAAAAATTACTGTCCTCGGTAACATTTTCCATTAACGTTAACTACTCCAAGTCAACTTATCACTTCATCTTCTAAGCCTACAACCCCTCAGGACTGCCTCCCGGGTCGGAACCAGTTTGACATAACCTTGGGCTCTCATACCAAAATTGTAATATCCGAATTTGGTATCCGGAGCTGGTCAACGGGTTGACTTCCTGGCCCGACCCGAAACACTCTTTAAATGTAAAAGCACCAGCTAACAATGCTAACGAAATCTTAACTTAACCAACCTGCAAAAGAGAGAGGAATGAGCAATTGATAATTAATCAGTCAGGAAAAGCCTCAGGCTCCCGAAGTCTCCACACCCAAACACGCTTAGACAATCACCAAGTCTAAACCTAAGCCAAGCAGCAATCACTTTGTCCTAAAACCTGTGACACACAAACATATGCACACATCACACAAATGGAACTACGTCCCATAACCACCCTAAAGACGGGTCGGATACAACGTGTCAACACACGCTATCCTCAGTGCATTATCAGATCCCTCATGCTTTCGCACTTCTTCATGCACCATGCTTACGGAACCTCCATGCCTCTTGCACTTCGTCCTAGCATCAATCACTCGTGCTAATGCTTACGGACCCCAAGCACCTCTTGCACTTTTTCCTAGCACTGCACACACGTCAGCTCGTCAGCCATCCTGATCTACCCGCATTCCGCGTCCGTAGACCACCACAAAACTACAAGAAATTCACCTTGTAGGATTCTCTGCGGCTCACCGCATCTACGTGCCCTTGGCACCTATCTCCTCACATACAAGCACTTATTTTACCACAACAACATGCATTCACGCAACCACATCAATATCAATTAACACACATTCATTTTCTAATCTCATATTTATACTAGTTCTTATATATTATAATAAATATATATATTTATATACGTATAAATAAGATATACACTCATCCAAATATACGTTACTTATATACTATGTAACATATAGGTATATTCAGTTTAATCTTAAACTAAGTAGCTATCCAAACACATCTGAATATGTAGAAGACACTAACTAGTCCTCACCTTAGCCACGTGAATCGAATCCTCTTTTTAGAACTAACACCAACAATAGAAATCCGCTTCAACAACATTCTTAGCCTCCAACGGATTATAATAGCCGATCAAATACCATATCCATAACAATAATCCATTAGTTCATCCCAAAGCAAAGTCTCCTTACTAATGCTTATGGTATTTCCTTTATTTAAATTAATTAGATCAAAATCTAGTAATTTAATTCACCATAGATGATAAAGAATTGAGTTTGATTTAATAACCAATTACATAAATCAAACCAACTAATTGTGCAAACCACCATCCATTACACGTAACATCAACGCCACAAAAGTCCGCCAATATCCTTAATAATTAAGATCCGGTTCTATACTTTAATTATGTTCCTTGGTTTAGTCGGTTAAACTTCTTGGTTCAATAATGAACAAAACCCAACAACAACAGCATGAGACAAGGTGCAGCCGATTACCTTTTCTCGACAATTACTCTCGACAGATCTGATCGGCAGCTCTACTTCGACACAACCATTAAAGCTTACATCGTTTAGGTCCTCATGGCTCAACCATGAAACAACAACAACAACAACAACAACAACAACAACAACAACAACAACAACAACAGCAAATCAAAGATTAGATCTACAACAATTCAGAAACTTCCAGCCCAAGTTACAAAACAAATCTAGGGTTTCCTTACCCATACGGCCTCGACGATGACTACGGCTGCTCCGGTGACAGCGACTGACATCTTCGTTAAGCACAGTGGCTAACTAATCAATGGTAGTGACCAACGGTGGTCACTGACGGTGGTGAATGTCTTAGTAACGCTTCTTCTCCACGAGACTCACGACAACCAAACAGTGATGGACTTGACGATAACTCCATCACGGGGCAACAACTACAACACCGACTCAATACTGATATCTGATGAGATTTGCTTTGCTCGAGCTTACTTTCTTTGATCTAAATTTGGAGACGGCGTATGTTCGTAGCCACATACACGAGCACTTACACCAAATCATAAACCCTTGTCTTTTGTGTATAATTCACATGGATCATTAATGGCTGTACTGATTAATGGAACGTAACTTAGAAACAAAACTTTGGCCCAACTACCAATTATGGATTTTGGGATGTTACAGCTCGACCCCCCACTCGGCCATGCACTCGACCGAGTGCTAGGTCGAGCTCCTGTTTACTTGTTTATGCATTGTTCTGTTTCATTTCAGTTTGCTCTTAGTTGTATTTGTTAGTAGTTTTCTAATGCTTAGCATAGTTTATTGCACTTGTTCTACTGTTTAATTATGCATTAGTACTGTCTTAAGTTGCTTTAATCTTACATTTCTTTCATTAGGTTGTTAGAAACATATCAACTTGATATTTGGCTTAACTTGAATGCATTGATCACATCTTGACTGCTTACATATCACACTCTTTATGGATTGACATCCTTTATGCTACAACATCATAAGGGTATTGAAACACCTTGCATTCCATCACATTATCTCTGCTCATGTCTTTGTTTGCATGTTCTCATACATTCATTGCATAATTAGAGAACCTAGAAAAAGTTCTTTTTTCAGATAGCATTGTTTGCATCTCTTCCTATAGCAACCAACAATTGTCCCTTAATCTTTGCTTTTAAGAAACAACCATCAACTCCTATTAGTGGTCTGCATGATTTTTTCCATGTTCTTCTAAGAACATCAAGCAGACATAAAATCAATTAAACACATCCTGACCAGCATCGTTCTTCACCGTATCAATCTCTACAACATAACATTGATTTGCTTCCAATATCTCAGCCCCATAGTCTCGAAGCCGTTCAAATTGAGTGTCATATTCAAGCTCTATCCATCCCAATGTATTTTTCCTAGCAGCTTGACATTGACCCCTAGTAGCTGATATCTTCCACTTCTCCATTATAGTCTGCTCCATCTTTAAAGGCATGTAATATTTTGGTTCTTCTCTTATCTTATCAAGAAACAACCTAGCTATCACTGGGACCTTAAACATATCACACTCTCCATTAGGTACACAAATATGCTTGTTCGTGTACAGCGTAATCCTCCACATCAACTCATTTTGAAGAGATGCAACATACACTTTCCAAATACATTTCCCCTTAGCACCAATACACTTAAAACTGATTCTATCTCTATCATACATGTATTGCTTCAGATTACAACCTGTTACCGGTGCGTAGTCGGTCATACATTCCTTAAATGTGATTCAATTGTAGAAGCTTTGCCCTTTGCACATTGAACCATCACCACGAACGATGGGTGTCCCCCTTCTCGCAATACCACCATGAACACGTTCTTCAGCCTCATCGTCACTTTCTGGGTACACGTTATGATGAATCGATTCCTCGGCATTCGTAAAATCTGTCGCCATCTTGTCGATATAAAATTCATCTCGATCCTCAGCTTGTGCGTCGAAATATACTCCAAGAGGCAGATTAGGAACGAGAATTAACACCATTGCAAGCGCCAAGAGAGAAAAAATGAGAAGAAGAAAGAAGAAACGATTACATTTCTAGGGTTCGTCGAGAGAGAAAGGGAAAAAAAGATTTGGGGATTTTTTGATTTTTAGGTTTAGTTAGGTTTAGTTATGTAATCAGGTTGTAATCATGTTGTAATCCATTTTAATATGGTTTAATTTGGTTAATAAGGTTTGTCCGTTGGTTAATCAAAACAGTAAACCATGTAAACCAAGACGATGGGAAATTAGATGAGAAATTTAAATTTGATGGGGAAATAGCTATAGAAGTATGGATTTGGGGGGGGGGGGGGGGAGAATAGGTGGAGAATATAAGTGTGAGAGAGATCTAGTAGGAGGTCAAAGATCCATGGGGAACTAGTACGATAAGATAGTTCCCGGGGAGAAGGGGGGAGAATAGGACGTCTGTCCCTATTCTTCCCAACATTTAAGATTTGGTTGGAAAAAAAAATTACTCCTCATCGATCTATTTTAAAAATACATTTTTTTTTGTCGACCAAACATTGAATTAAAAGAAGACTTCACGATTGATTGCCCAAACCGGAGAGTAAGACTTTACAAATGAAGTTTCAGAAATAAGAGATCGTGAAGCTCGAGCAAGACAATCCGCCTTCAATTTTGATGCACATGGAATCTGAGTAATGGAGAAGAGTGGGAACGACTCCTTGAGCTCACTGAAATATTCCAATTAGTTGGAAAAAGCCAGCCTATCTTCAGGGGTATAGACCATCGCAATGAGCTCAACACAATTCGTCTCAAAGCGATGACAAACTAGTACTCTAGAAAGAATACTTTTCATGGCCCACATCAAGGCGTCTAACTCTGAGTGAAGAGGGGATAAACTCTGTCGAAGACACTTTACTCCTAACAATATGGTATGCTCCGTGTCATTACAATACCACCATCCCAGTCCTGAGTGAAGAACCATCAATCTGACAACGAAGCAAAAGATCATGACCAGCCAAGGATGGGGATGGGTTCGACGAGACCTCACGATGGAAGAGGCCTCCTCCCAAGCTGATTTATCACTTAATAACCTGGTTAAAAATATCATTTGGATCGACCACTATTCCTTGGAAAACTATTTTGTTGCGTGCTTTCCAAATATGAATATACTCATAAAAAAAAAAAAAAAATTGTTCCAAGAGAAAACATAATAAAAAAAATGGAAAATACATGCTCCATAGCAATTAACAAATATGATAGGTTAAACTTTGAAACATCGACTGGCGTCCAGCCCCGACTCAAAGGCATGGCGAGAAGGGTGAAGAACTAGGGGACCACAAAATTTTGGGGTCCATAATTTTTTTTTTCTTAAGAATTATGATCAATTTTTTTTTAAAACCATAAGAGAGAAATTTTTCTTTGTTCCACAGTCCATAAAAGACTTGTTAATGGTTAAAATTGTTTTATTTTTCATTTTTTTCATCTAAAGGGGTCCATAATTGATAAAACATTGACCGTTTTTATATGGTATACAATGTATTGTTGTAAAAAAAATAAAGCCCATTTTTGTGTTTCACCGAGGGCTTTTGATAAGTATGAGATGGGGCTCCTGGCGTCTTAGAAAACAAGATGATTCAAAAATCAGTAAAAAAGAAGCAAAAAAAAAATGATAGACAACCTGTTGCAAGGGCCATGATAAGTGGATAGACAAAAAAAAAGGCAAAAAAGGGATAGGCAAATTGTTCCAACTTCCAAGGACCATAATAAGTGGATACATAAATATGGGAATACGCGCACCATACAAACTAGTAAATGTAAAAGGTTGAACCTCGAAACATTAACTAACATCATGAAAAAGAAATCTGATTTAAATAGCAGTAGAAAATAAGAAAAAATAAAAGAGATAGGAAAATTGTTCTAAGGAATAGGATTGTAAGATGATGAAACTCTGTGACTGGAAATATTGTATTCATAGAGTATATATAGAGTGTTACATGATAAGGACATATGAGTCCTAACTATACGAGATATACACAAATCATAGAGAATCCTATATCTTCGCTAACTATACGAAATATCCGACTGTGTGAAGGTAAGGTACTGGAGAGCACCCGCTAAGCTTCGATACAATGTCGGATTGGAGATAAGTGGACCATCAGCTTTATCAAGTTTGGGTTTGGTGTCGACTGGTGTCAGACAAGAATTACAATCAGTCATGCCCGCTCGATGAAGGATGTCCACAGCATAGTTCTGCTGATGGAGAAACACACCGGCCTTTGTGCGAACAATGGAGATGCCCAGAAAATGGTGAAGAGGACCAAGATCAGTCATCGCAAACTCCGAGTGCAAAGAGGCGATGATCGATGATAGGAGCGAAGAGGAGGATGCAGTCAAGGCAATATCATCAACATACAGCAGCAAGTAGGCAATGTCCGTACCACGAGTCATGACAAAGAGTGAAGTATCCGAAATACTTTGGCAAAACCCGACGCGACGAGCGTAAGTAGAAAAACGCTCATACCAAGCACGGAGAGCTTGTTTTAAACCATAGAGAGACCGCTTCAAGAGGCAGACATGATCAAGTTTACTCGCATCACGAAACCCCGGTGGTTGATGTATGTAGACGGTCTCCTTGAGATCACCGTGGAGGAACGCATTCTTGACATCAAGTTGATGTAGAGGCCAGTCTTTTGCAGTTGCAACATTGAGAACAACACGAATAGTGGCCGTTTTTACTACTGGACTGAACATTTTGTCGCAGTCAACACCAGGTTGTTGTGACTTCCCATTAGCTACCAAGCGTGCCTTATAGCGGACCAACTTGCCTGCGGAATTAAATTTATGCATGTACAACCACATACAACGAATCACGTTAGCAAACTTGGGCCGTGGTATAAGTACCAACGTTCCTGTTCCTTCCACTGCTTTTCAGTATCAGAGGACGGAGCAGAGGAGCCATCGAAGTGACCGAGGACACCAAAACTGCTGCAGTGAGTTTCGAAGAGCTCACGCTAGACATCATAGTTCAACTTTTTGAGATCAAGTTGAATCGGTATGTAAGCCCGGATCTGAGGGATCCCATACGGCTTATCATTTGTGGGAGACGCGGTGACAGTCGCGGTAGCCAGCGATCCCGACATGTTTCTGAGAACAGAGGAATGAAAGCAAAAGAAGGAAAAATAAAGAAGAAAATGAAAGAAAACGAAAGAAGACGGAGAAGAAGGATCGAGAGTTTATTGATCAAACTCTTATACCATGTAAGATGATGAAACTCTGTGAATGGAGATATTGTATTCATAGCGTATATATAGAGTGTTACATGATAAGGACAGATATGAGTCCTAACTATACGAGATATACACAAATCATAGAGAATCCTCTATCTTCGCTAACAAGGATAAGTGTGGATAATTAACCAAAAAAAGGATAAGTGTGGATATATAAAAAAAAAATGGAGATGATACATGCACCATAAAAATTGACAATGTTGAAGGTTGAACCTCAAAACATTGGTTGGCATCATAGAAAAGAATTATGATCCAAAAATTAATAAAAACGCACTAAAATTTAAAATAAAAGAACAAGAATACAAGACAGTTTGTAGTAGAAAAAAAAAACGTTAATTTATTTGCAGTTGACTTTTTTAGGCTTATCATAAAACCGCTTGGAGCCTAAAACAAGTGAAGAAATCGGAAAAGTTAAAGAATATGGATATTGGAGTCATTAAGAAGAACCCAGCCAAATAAGTAAAGTTTATACTGCTTGAGTCTTGAAAGTTTGGGGGAAACAAGTGGTGTCTAGATACTTTCTACAGATCGTAGTGAGTCTTCAAAGTGTGTCCAAGTGAAATGAATAAGACAGTTTGAAATTGAATGCTCCTTAGGTCCAAATAAGACAAGTTAGCCTCAAAGTGGCTTGGATCCAGTTGATTATGTGCGTTTAAGATGAGAATAGGTCGCATTGTAGAATCTAGTTGATGGAGAATGTGTCTTTTGGACCACAAGTGGTTTTCCATAGATCCATTTATGGAAAGCTGCCAATTTGGTGGTGTAAACCCCGCATGATGGAACAAAAGGGCAACTAACAAACCAACTTCAAACATGAGTGATTTCAATTAGTTGGTTTGGTGATGATTAACGAATATCAAGTCTATTGGCCAATCAAATCCTCCATGGAGCAACTTGTAGGCTAGTAATGTGACTAATGAAGGCCTTTTTGAACATCTTTCAATAGCCCGACAATATGTGAATGTTTCTCGATAATTTACATAAAAATTTCTATGATGTTGGTGGAATTTAAATCCCATACTAAATTTACGAATAAGATTCTCCAAAATGCTTACTTATTGACGGTTTCATAAAAGCTCTTACGAATAACCTCTTGATTTACTCTAATGATAAGATTATCACATATATGTATCTCTTGGGATTACACTTATTATATATATAACCAATTTTTGCTACACATGAGAACATGAGTTTTATTTGACATGACTCATGATCATAGTGATGGTTAGATAATCAGAGTCGGCTCTGAGCACAAGTGATGGAAGTTTATGTTTGCGACCTTGAATTTCTTATGTATGTAATAGGCCATTTTTTGGCAATGATGTTTATATAGTTTAGTAGTAAAGGACATCACATGTTATAGGAAGGTAATCAAGGAGTTTGAATCTCTTAACCGTGATATGCCTTAACCGCCTTTCAATTCTCCAAGACTGGCTAGGTTTACAACTTGTACGACATGAAGAAGTTCGCCTTGAAACACTGCCTGCTGCACCAATTTTGATCTCGTTGAAGACCTTTTGGTCCCAAACTTCTTTTCCCATTTTTTTTCCTATAAAGTTACCAACTATTAGCTAATCAATTTTGAAAAGAAAAAAAAAATCTAGAACCATAACCTGAAAGAAATATAAAATAAAATGATTCATTTTTCTTTTCCCATTTACGAGCAAAATCATAAATTCAAACTAAATCAACGTATGAACAATATTGAAGTTTTTATAAAATAATTTGAACGAAAACCAAACCCAAATCGTATCGACCATACCTAAAATTGTTTGCAACAAAAGAAAGAAAACACATACTAGGACTTGGAGATTCATATTGTACCCGGGCTAGTGTCGGGTTAGATAATCTAGAGTACAAAAGAAAACTCAAAATTAGTATACAAACCGTGAGTTTGTACATATTTTTGGTTGATTTAAACTTATAAATTTTAAGATGCAATTCGTGCATATATAAATGAATCCACGTTACGTGTTCATATTTCTGTTTTGGTCAAACACATGTTCGTTTCTTCCGCCCCCTTCCCCCACAAATATTATAGAATAACTAAACTTAAGCAGAGCCGTGCAGCAGTAATAAGAAAAGAAACAACCGCTTGTGGCATCCAATTTTGAAAAAAAAATATAAGCATATAATTTAATAAAGTCATATAGTTTATCCTTAATAAAAATATATAACTATGGAAATATGGATTCATAAATTTTTCTTACAAGTTACAACGTTATAAACAAACTATGGATTTCTACAATCTAATTTTAAACATAGACTTATTATATTAATTAATTAAAAAGAACTAGTTATATGACATACTCTCACTTAGTTAAACAATTAGGATTACAAATTCATTTTTGATAGCTTTCTATTTCGTCGTTAAGGCTTTCTCATCTTTTGATTCTATGGTAACATAGTGACAAATTTTCTTTCAACTTCTTTTTACCAAATTAAAACTAGTTTTTATTTGCTATCTCTATTTATTCTACTTTTTTTTTATATGACTGAAGTTATCAAATTATATTATGTTAATGTTTAAGAACTAATATTTCGTTTCAGTTTCTCTTTATTTTTATTTTTTTGTTATATCACAATGTGGTTAATTTTTACAAACGTTTTTATTTTGTATAATTTAAACGGAGGTATTTTATTTTTGTTCGCTTTTTATAACAATTGACCTTTGCACGGCTCTGAACTTAAGTTGGACAATTCAGAAGACTTCTTACATTTTTAAAGTCGAATACATTTATTTTATCACATATACATGTTAACAAAAACTTGTTGACACTGAAAATATATGAAGTCTTCTGAATTGGTCCAACTTAATTTTTAGTTAATTTATTTTGTGGAGCTTGTAAGGTTAGGGTAAGCTTAATTTAAAGGCAAAAGCTTGTATAACATACCAAACAAATTTGAAAACTCGGTTTGAACTAGGAATCATATACATAAAAGTAGAGTTCCGATCTCTCCTTATTGGCTGTTGGATATTTAATAGGTTTTGAAATTTAATGCCTCCCTTAAATTGCTTAACGAATCATACTCAATCGTAACTCACCAGTCTCTCTTAAATTGGTAAACGGAATTTAATGTCTCTCTTATATTGCCTTATCACTTCCCATATATACGAAATAGTCTCTCTTAAATTGGTAAACGGAATTTAATGTCCCTCTTATATTGCCTTATCACTTCCCATATATACGAAATTTGGCTGATTGGTATTTTATACGTTTTGAAATTTAATGTCCCTCTTATATTGCTCCACATTTATTCCCATACAAACGACTTAAATTGCTAAACGAAATTTAGGCAATCGTAACTCATCATTACCCATATAAACGAAATTGATTGATATTTAATAGGTTTTGAAATTTAATGTCCCTCTTATATTGCTCCACATTTAATCCCATACAAACGAAATGTAACTCATCACTTCCCATATATACGAAATTAAGACTACGTTATAAAATCGTAACTCATCACTTTCCATATCTACAAAATTAAGACAAAATCCTATATCCAAAAAACAAGTCAAACACCTATATTCAAAAAAAAATCTCCTCCACGATCCTCTTAATTACACCACGTCTTCCTCTTAATTGTCTCCCTTAAAATCCAAACTCGGCTCATTCTATATATAAACCAAATTACCATATTCGATTCTAACCACCATTACCAATTACCAATTATGAGTATAATTCCATTGAAGGACTTACAGCCAGGACGTGATCCTCAAATGGTGTGTGGCCGGGTTCTACGCAAATGGCAAGCTAAAGCTTTCCATCAAAATGGCAAAATAATCAGCCTATATTTCCTCCTACTTGATGAACAGGTATACAACTTCCATATGTTTATATACATCTTTTCAGCTTCTTTATTTTAATTAGTAACAAAGATATATATAATGCAGTCTACCTTAATACATTGCATGTGGAAAGTGTGGGTTAAAGCTTCTGGAATCAGGATCTTCCCTAATTTGCAAACGTTGTTCTGGTGAGCCTATTGGCGTGGTCAAGTATCGGGTTACATTGTTCTTTGCAATGTAAAACTTGAAATACAGTTCTAAAACTTGAAAGAGAGAAAAAAGAAGCGTGATCTTACCCAGCTCACTACGCATTGTGGTCTGAGCAAGCTGTACAACAGCATATAGAGGACTCTCACCGCCAAAGATTCCAGCGAGAAGCATACAGGTACTGTAATGTGCCTCGCCGTGGGTGTCAGGTAACCAAGTATGTAGAAGTTAATTTAGGATCCACAATCTGCCAAAAAAATCCAAAATCGATAAGAAGAAAAACTAGAAAACCTTAAAAATTCTGCAACATATGTGATCACTAACATTACTCGAAATCATTTTAATACAAACCAAAACATATGTGATCACTAACATTAGAAAAAATAAAAAAACAAACCTGTTTAACGGAAACAGGGAATGTGATTTTTCCTCCGCCAATTGCATCTCTTACTAATTTCCTCTAAATTTTCTCCATGGCTCTTCACACATTCTTCAATCTCCCTCAAATTCCTCTTTGATTCTTCGAATTTCCCTGAAATTTCAATACCTTGAAACCCTAATTTTTTGAATTATTGACTACAGTTCGATCCCGAAGATGAGCAATCAAAGCAGTTCCGGCTGGGGTTTGACTTCGTCTGTGACTTCAACTTCGACTTCGACTCAGTTTTGGATTGGTTAGGCTAATACAGTTCAGTCGGAGTCTGCTCCTTACTTGCCGCTGCCGTCATTACCTATATTTTGCGGTGCCGTTTAGCTTGTGGAGTTCTTATCAAGGAGATAACAGAAATAGAGGTCAGAAATAGGGATTAGGGTAATTAAGGTGAAGAATCAAATCAGAGGAAGGAAGGAGAAGAGAGAGTGACGAAGAAGAAGAGACAGATTCGATGATAATTCGAACAAACTAGAGAACTAGATTAAACAGAGCAGTCTAATTTTAATTGGGCTTCAAAAATACATAAAAGGCCCAATCACTCGATTAAGCCCAATTTGGTGAAAAGATAAGTCGACGGCTCTTCTCCTTCGATACGACTCCGGTGAGAAGTGATGCGACCAGGTTCCGTCTGCTTAAGCTCCTCATTTCTGATTCTTTAAAGCATTCTTAACAACATGTCGACGACATTGTTAAGAGCAATTCAGCTAAACCAGTTCTCACTTCTTGGAACTGCCTTGATTAGGAGTAACAACGTCTCCGTGAGGTGTTGTGGAAGACAAACAGCAACGACCCATGAAGCTAAACAGACTTCTCCGTCGAGGGTTGCACCCAAAAAACATAAAAGCAACAAGCTTGATGAGATTCTGAGAGACTACGAAGCTGTAATTGGGATAGAGACTCATGTAATTGGAAGCTGTAAATATTTCTATTTTACTTATACAGATTAAATATATATATATATATATATATATTTTTAACAAAATGTCAATATTAATTATTGTATTCGATTTAGTATTTCTATTTTACTTATACAGATTGAATATATATATATATATATATATATATATATATTTTTAACAAAATGTCAATATTAATTATTGTATTCGATTTAATATTTCTATTTTACTTATACAGATTGAATATATATTTAAAATAAAATTAATGCCAATATTAATTATTGGATTCGAATGGTCTATCATCATTTTCAAAACAAAGTAATTTATTGGATTTAATAAGTTATAAAGTATTGATTTACAGTGGTTTAATTGGATTGTTATAGCATTTTACATATTATTATGTCAAATATTGGCAAATCAGGTGGGAAAAACCCAACACCATGTTTTATTATATGATTAGATAGAGAAGGAAAATAAAGAACTCCCATACGTAATTTAAAACATTCATGAAAACATAAACCAAAGGATTATTACTCCATTATACCCCGTGCCCAATATGCTTCTTTATATGTCCCATAAACAATACCTTCATAAGTTCGCAAATCTTCACCACATGTGTCCTCTAACTATATTTAGAAGGATTCTCAAATAAAACAATTTCCCCATGTGTCGAAGAACAACCTCTAACCTTCCTACTTGGGAACCTCTTTTCCTTGCCTGAAACCTTTTCTCTTTTTTATTCCAAGTAAAATAACTTGGAATCTCAGCATACATGAGTGTCCTACTCAAAGAACTCGACCTATTCAAATTCATCCATGCCAAGTAATATTTTGTATTTGAAATATTATGTCTACGTGTTGAGTTAATAATAATAAAAAACAATATGTCAGTTCAAAATTGGAGGACAACTCTTGAAATACCTTTCTAAAATCCCAAAACAAATATAATAATTAAATAATAATTAATTCACTTTAAAAAATATTAAAACCCGATTAACGCAAATATAACTTCAATCTAATAATTCAACATTAATTCTTCCCGCATAATTATGTTTTTCCATAAAAAAAAGGTTATATTAAAATATTATATAATAGTGTAGTCAGTTAAACTTATAGTCACATTTATATAATATATATAAATATGAAATTATATTACTTAAATTTTACCTTCATACTTCGCTCCATCATTCCGTTATCTCAAAACTATATATTACATAATCAGACGAAATTACATTACACCACAACCCGTGACCAGCACCTAGTGGACTAAATACGTAAGATCCCACTTGGACAATAAATGGACGTGTCTACCCAAATTAACTATCTTTTTTTGGTTACAAGAGTTGAATCACTTGATAATGATCAACTTTTCTTGAATAAAGAGATTGAATCAAGTAGCAGAAACAAATTTGGTTTCACATGTATTGTGATTCAAGTCTTGCACATGTAAATCCAAATGATAGCAATCAGTTGAGAAATATATCTAGAGTTTTGGCTTCAATCAGAGATCGCAATCGGAAACAATAGAAATAAGATTCCATAATTGATCGAAATGGAATAATAGAACATAAGTAGCAACGTCCTAAGAAAATCGTCAGAACAAACCATACAACATAGTAAAAATCAAGACAAATACGGAGTGACCAATGACCAGTGAGTGTTCCTTAACATGTAGAAGAAAACCTTGGCCGCTGTCCTCTTACCTTATTCAAGACTCACACTGTGAACCAGACACAGACACAGACACAGACACAGACACAGACACAGACACAGACACAGACACAGACACAGACACAGACACAGACACAGACACAGTTTAAAAAACCACCGAGTAAAGAAACACATCATCACTCTTCCTCGGACTCAGACTCAGCGTTCTGGAGCCACTCAATGAACGGAGTAACATTCTTCAACACTGGGGAGCCTTTAATTCCTTTATTGTACCATTCAACAATCACATCCTCTTCCAAAAGGTCTTCATCATAAAGCCCTTTAATAACAAGAGCAACTTCTTTGGCAGCCTCTGCGCTCGCCTTCATGCAGAAAGATTCTATTCCATTAAGCAAAACCATCTGCTGAGGAGCTCCTGCATCTTCTTGTATCATCATCAAGGCCACGAGATATTTCTTCTTCTTGATCACTTCTTTAGCAAATCCCTTGCCTGCGCCTCCAAAGAGGGCAGAGAATAAGGCGTCCATCTTCTCCTGAGGGGTTGCGGAGTTTGAAGCTAGGGCTGTTTTGAGTTGTGTAGGAGATGAACCACTGCTCAGAAGCTCTTTTATCTCACTCACAAGCTTTTCATGAGCATTATCAGGAATCTTGCTATTGCCATTCTCATGCAGCACTTCTGGTGCCTTCTTCACCTCAACAGCTGGCTTTTTTTCTTCAATTGTGGACAGCATCACCATATCAGCTGTTACAGCGCTGAGCTGTTCTTTCATTCGTTTCTCAGCAGCCTCCCTGGAAGTATATGTTTGCCACTGGACATCATCATCATCTTCTTCACTGTCTGCTTGCTCATTCTCATCAGACTGGCTTCGAGGTGGGGAATGATCTTTCTTCTTCAAAACTTTGTCTTTCGAAGTACCTGTGGTTGCTGCTTTCTTCTTACTAGCAGCCTCCTTCTTGATTTTCCTCAGCTCCTCATCAGCTGCTTCACCTTCTTTCAGCCTTTCTTTCTCAGCTCTCCTCATTGACTTCTTATCCTTAGACGACTTCTTTTGCTCTGGAGGATTCTTAAGAATGAAGGACGTGAGCTTGTCCCTCATATCGACATCCGAGATAAACCCGCAAGCCGCACATTTCAGCTGGAGCATCTGCGTCTTTGTGATGAGTATCTCAGTTTCAGGATTCCCACATCCATAACACTGAACATATTTTTTGATGAAGTTCTCCAGAAGTCCCGCAAGCTTGGAAGTGTCATGGGCCCCATTGACCAGAGAGGTT
This sequence comes from Camelina sativa, assembly GCF_030686135.1. Taxonomy (NCBI): domain Eukaryota; kingdom Viridiplantae; phylum Streptophyta; class Magnoliopsida; order Brassicales; family Brassicaceae; genus Camelina; species Camelina sativa. The sequence continues at coordinate 27,586,182 of NC_141896.1, read as the reverse complement.
CCAGTCTTCTCATCAAATTTGGACTGCGCACCAAGCTCACAACCAAAGTACTTAGTGGTATAAGCAGGAGGTCTCCCCAAGGCCTTAGCAATGTCAACCATATTGACCACATTAGTCTTGATACCGTTGCCCCTACCTTCAATCTTGGTCATCATCCTCGGCATCTTGTACCGGTAGAAGGCATCATCGCGGTTGGAAGCACCAATGTTTTGCAAAGCCATCTTGATTTGACAAACAACACGTAAAACCGACGAGGAATGTCAGAAGAGACAGTGATAATCACTCGGTTGCACAAACTGAAAACCGGAACAGCTTGTGTTATTCTTGACAGGCTCAAAAGATCCAAGACGCAAACCACAGACTTTACGAGTCGACTTTTTCCTAGATATAGGACAGTACTCCCCTAAAAGCCGGATAGATGATTGAAAGAGAGAAGCCTGTTCAGACATAAAAGATTCTTCACACTCCACTTTTGACAAACTGATGATCCCAGCAGCTTAAACTGCCCAAACTTCCCTGAAAATATCATAAACACAACAAAGAGGTGAGTGAGCCACACATATACACAGAATCCATTAAAGAGCCCAAATTTCAAAGTTATTGATTCATTCTCCTCTTAAACGAAAACAAAGACTTGACCTTTTCCAATTCAATCAAAATACTTAGATTCACCAATTCAACATGAATAACCCTAAATCTTGAAAAAATATCAAGAACCCATGACAGGAAACAAAGGAAAGTTCCAAGATTTACTAATATGAAAACCTAATCTAGCATCAACGAATCAGATTCAAAACCATCTCTTTCCGAATAAAAAAAAAACAAATCAGATCAGAGGAACAGATGCACGGCAATCAATATTCACCTATTGGAAAAAGAAGAGAGATAAAAGGGAGAATCTTGAAGATGGAAAAAAAAAAGAAAAAAAAAAAAGGAAGAATCTTGACCTTGTAAGATGACGAAACGGAGGATGATCTCTGAAGAGGTTGAGAGAGCTTGAAGAAAGAAACGTGTTTGTTGCGCCGATGAGATTGAATAATGAGAGAACCAACGAAGCAAAGAGATGCTTTTGTTGTAATATATATATATGTATATATATATATATATTTATTTATATAGAAAGGGTAAGGGAGGCTGAGAGACAAGTAGACGCGTGAGTTTGTGGTAAGTTTGTGGTTCATCCTTTTAGGGCAAACTCATCGTTTCGGATCCAATAATTTATTTATTTATTATTTGTTATGAATATCCCCTCTTTAATAAAAGGAAAGTACACAACTTCAACTTGGTAGACCATATAATATTAATGTAGGTTATAACTAAGATTAATTATTTGATAAGTTATATGGATTAATTATTTGATAGATTATATAGATTTAGGATTATAATCCTCTTAAAAAGATATTCCAAAGAATAAAATAAAATCTCAAATAATAATGAACTAACTATATATAGACAAAAAAAATTTCAGAATGTAATAGAAATTAATCACTCCTCCGTACATTACAAATCATTTCCGATTATACTAAAAAAAAAAGTCTTACCTAACTTTATCAAAAAATTATAACTGGGTAACAGGTAAAAATTTGAATATTTAAATTCATTTCATATATTTTTTTGTTGAATTGTATAGTTTTATATACTATAATAAACTTTTTAAATAATTTAATTTGGAATCTTTAAAAATAGTTTAATTTGATATTTTTAAGAATATCATAAATATATGATAGATCAAAAAGTTAAAAATTATAAAAACTCTAATTTGATTTGTTATAGCACAGATCAATAATATGAAAAAATTTCAAGAAATATGATTTCTTGCTAGAGCATGGGCTAAAATTTCAAAAATATGATTTCTTAGATTAAATTTAACTTTGAAATAATGTTGTTTGGTAGGCTTTCTCAGTCATGATGATTTTGACAAACATACGTTACATATTTGGTCCTAAAATTAATATGTGTTAAGTCATAGAATTAACAATCAAAATATAATATATAATTTTAAACAGTAAACAAATCAGATAAAATTAACAAACAAAAATTGATTTTTTTATTACACAACTTAATCCGCGTTATACCACGGGTTAAAATCTAGATATACTAGAATATATCATACATAATAGATGTTATTTTCATAAGTCATATTCAGTATAAGATTTCATGCCATAGTATTCCATAAAAAAAACCTTATAAAACAAATAAAATAATCATATACACAACGTTTTAAATAAAAATTACCAAATAAACAAAAAGAAGGAATTTTAACCTGTGCTCTCTAGCACGGGTCATATTCTAGTATTGTATTATGTGGATGCCCATTACCGGTCCATTAGTAAACATGATATACAACCTAAAACCCTAATATTGTATCACTATATATATGTTATATCCTATAGTAGAGATTAATAACACAAGAGAATAATTCCCTAAACCTCTTGTTATAACACGTTATCAGCACGCTCTAAAAAAAAAAAAAAATTGTATGTGTCTCTTGTCTCTTCTGCACTTACAAGTGGTTCTTGTTAAAATAAAGTACAAGAACAAGTGCAAATTATGTTGATGATGAAAATATTATCTGATCTCCGGTAGAAACAATCAATGATGAAATATTACTCCTGAAAGATGGAGGTTACAGATTTGACATCTGATGAAAGAGAGTTATCTCAAGATGCTTACATCATCTTACATAAAAAAAATGGTCTTGTAGTATCATACTAAGAAGAAGAGTTGAAAGAGAAAGTTTTACAAGGAGATTATGAATAACTCCTATGTATAAGATGATTGTTTGGAAGATTGTATGTAAAAGAAGATTTGGGCTTAAAGTTCAAATAGATCTTCTATATGAAAGAGGTTTAAATGACTTGAAGTTCAATGACCCAGTAGAATATATGATGATCATATGAGTTTGTACCTGAAAGTGTTGTTTATAACAGTTTAGAAAAGATGATATATATGATCATAATGCATAACCAAAAGATGATGCTTTCAGGGGGAGAAATATGATCATAAGCGTGGTTGTACTCTTTTTCCCTTATCATGGTTTTTATCCCATTGGGTTTTTCCATGAAAGGTTTTTAACGAGACAACAAAAGAAAACGCAAAAGATAAATGTCGTGAGAGGAATATTATGATTCTAATGGTGAAAGACTATCATCTTCAATTTTTTTGACATACATTGATGAGATCATAAGAGACCAATAGCCTGCAGAAGAATGGTGATGTACGGTGATATACATGTCCTATAAATTTGTTCAAGTGAAGATTTGGCGAACCATTTACCAAGGCGTTTCCAACCACTACTTTCAAGAAGTTACTTCATCATATTGGATCGGTCATCTCGAAGATTTCAAGTGATGTACTCAAGAGGGGGAGTAAAAGCGCGCTGCACTCTTTTTCCCTTAACTATGGTTTTTCCGATTGGGTTTCCTAGTAAGGTTTTTAACGAGGCAACATCTCACATGCGCATTTGGGACTACATTTTTATAATGGTTATCCAAGGGGGAGTGTTATGAATATATTGTATTATGTGGATGCCCATTACCGGCCCATTAGTAAACTTGATATACAACCTAAAACCCTAATGTTGTATCACTATATATATGTTATATCCTATAGTAGAGATTAATAACACAAGAGAATAATTCCCTAAACCTCTTGTTATAACATTATTTTTTTTTTAACGGCAAATTAATATATTAGATATCATAACGAGTTTATACAATACATAAGCAAATCAAATATAACCGTTATCGCAAATATAGGAAATTGAACACAATTTCGATGAAAAAGTGGATATGATCCTGCTTTCCAAACGGAAGCCTTACGGGCAAACAAATAACATCTGTTACATCCCCCTCTCATACACTTGAAAATGGCTATCATCTTCTTGATGAAACTCCAAAATGCCTTTGGCATAACCTTGATTAATAAACATAACTTCAATGTTGTTAGACTTGATTCTGAAACTTGTCTTCTCCTTGATATCATAAGCAGATTCACCTTATTTATCCATAATCTAATGTGATTTTCATCTTTGGTTATCACCCTTATATAACTCCAATACCCTCGCCACACATACTTTAACAATGCCTTTACATAAGCCTCGTTACAACAAATAATAACATCATTCAAACCCATCAGCGGCAAGAAGAGAGCACCAACCTCACTTGAAATTGTAGACTGCTTCCGAACAGAGGGATAATAACCCATAACCGTCAAGTAGATTATTAAGCGGTCATTGTTAAAGTGATCTGTCCATAACTTCACTCCATCATCTCCAATTTCGAAATTTGATATTCCCGGATCCCAGATCTGGTTTTAAGAGATCTGATTCTAAATAGAGACAATAGAAATCTGGAAGCCGCTTAGGATAATTCTTAGCGGGATGACGTCGGCACTGCTCCGATGGTATCATCGGATTGTGGTCGGAAGATATATCACTCTATAAGAGAGGAGGATAATTAACCATTGAAAACTCCACATCGATCTATGAAACGATGTAAAAAACAAAGAACTAGAACGAAAATAAGGGGAGACTAAGCCGACCGGCGTTGGAGAAGCCAACGCCGGCCGGATTCAAAGAAAATTATGAAAGACGGTTGATTGAAGAAAATGTTGCCTGTTGATCGCCCTTGGCGATAGAGAGAGCCGTTTTTATATTTATTTATTTTTATTTATTATTTATATAAATAACTAGGATTTAACCCGTGGTACACCACAAAATAATTATTTAATTTTATTTATAATGATGTTTGATTTCAACGGTATTTAATTTAACCCGTGGTACACCACAAAATAAATTATATATTTTTAACTTTTAGTATTTTTATATTTAAACGGTGATACAATTATTTTTAAAGTATTATAATTTTATCAGGATAAAACACTAAAATTATGAAATATAACTGTTTGTATAATGTATAATTAATCAGAATAATATTTTGTATATATTTTAAATAATACTATTATTGTTTTGTTTAATATGTAATTATTTAATATAACTGATTGTTTATTTTTCAGTGTATACAGTTTAATGATTGATTTTTTATTATTTTTTTAATTTTGGGACACATATATAGAAAACAAATTTGCTATTGATAGGGAATTTAAGTAGAATTAATTAGTTTCAATAAAAAAATTGATTTTGTCATTTTACAATATTTTACTTATTGCTTTTAGTGCAATTTTATAGGGAATAAAATTTTAAATAAACAAAATTAAAAAGGTAGAACCCAAAATCTATACTAATAAAAAGTAAAAGCTATAAGCTCCTAAGACTGTCCACCTAAGCTTTAAAACATCCAATCAGAATTCGACATGTCACTGATTAACATTTTTAAAATTCCCAGAATTATCTATATTAAGATATTTTTTAAACGACCAATTAGGATTTGACATGCCATTGATTAACATTTTTAAAATTTTCTGAATTTTTTTAAAAAAGGAAAATTTTAAATATAAGGAAATAAAAAAACTATGTACAATATCCCATATCGGATAGAAATTTTTTAGACAATGGTTCAGAACTATTATAAATAAGATTAATATGCTTCCAACAACGAATGAGCAGAAAAGCTTGATTTATCAGGCATCCAAGTTTAAAAGTTTTATTCGGTTTGATCCAGTTTTTTATCTGATCAAACTAAAACTTCAAAAAGTTTCAAAAAAAATCTTAATATATTTAAATTTTTAAAAGTGTAAATATTATAAATATTGAAACTTTTAAAAGTTCTTAGCTTTTAAAAAGTTTTTAAATTTATAATTTTTAAATTTAAACAGTTTCAAAATATTATAAATATTGAAACTTCTTAAAAGGTTCAAATATTATATTTCGAAACCTTTTAAAACTTTAAAATATTATAAATATTGAAACTTCTAAAAGTCTTAGCTTTTAAAAGGTTTCAAAATATTATAGTTTTTAAATTTTAAAAATTTCTTAACATTTAAAAAGTTTTTAAAAAATTATAATTTAATAATTTTAAAATTTTAAAATATTATATATATTGAAACTTGAAAATTTTAAAAGGTTCAAATATTAAAAATATTTAAACTTCATAGAATGTTTTAAAACATTACAATTACTTAACTTCCATAGAAATTTTAAGGCATTATAGCTTCAGATATTGTACATAATATTTAAAATAAAAGTTGAAGCTTCTAAGGCTGTCCACCTAGGATTTAAAACATCCAATCGGAATTCGACATCTCACAAAATTAACATTTTTTAAATTTCCAGAATTTTCTATATTAAGATATTTTTAAAACGACCAATCTCGATAAGACAACTCAATATTTAACATTTTTGAAATTATGTTAAATTTCTAATAAGAAGTTTTTGAAATTATAGCCGAAGTTTTTATAACGGTTATTTATAACTATAAGAAGTTTAAGTATTATTAATATTTAACTCTCAAAAACTTAAAACATGTTTTTATGTATGACTTTATAGATGATTGATATTGTTTATGTAAAATTATCTTTTGGGTCAAAGGAAGAAGGATTGAGATCGCTAAATCTTGATTTGATGTTGTTTGAGTTAATTTTTGAAGTTTAAAGAAGAATGATCGATGACAAGCACAAATGTTTTATTAGCTATACATGTGTTCATATTACTTTTTCTACAAGTAATTTGCAATTTTGTAATATCAAGGATTTTGTTTTGAAAAGTTTTAATATGTGTGGATCTAAAACCGAGTAAGTATACAGGTGAAAGTATCAATTATTGGGTGCATGTAGTTGTAACATCCGCGAACCAATTTTTGTAATTTTGGTGTGGGTGTCGATCGACACCCTTGTTAGCATCGATCGACACCATGTTTTTCCGGTTTGGTCGGGTTTGATTTAATTGCTGATTGGTTCGGTTTGGTTCAATTAAAACCCTAATCGTTTTGTTAAGTGTCGGGGACGAACTGAGGGTTTCAGAAAGTCTCTTTTGTCGCCGTTTGTGTTTTTGGAGAGAAAGAAAGAGAGAAAAGGGAGAAAACGTTTCGGTGACTTTCTGGGTTTGTTCTTGGGGTTTTTGGAGAGATCTGAGGCTTCAGGAGGGTTAGCTGTTGCTGGAAACGAAGGGGGAGCTTCTGGAGGTGTTGTTTTCCACGTTTCTCAATCCAATCTTCCTGTTCTTGAGGTGAGTGCTTGACCATGGTTGATCTAAGCATGAGATCTCTCTTGTTTGTGTGTTTTTCTTTGCTGTTTGTGTTGTTTTGTTGCTTGGGTTCGTTGTTCTTGTGATTCCCAGTGATTTCTGAGGTAATTGGGTGAGTTTGAGACGGATTCGAGATGATTGGGAAGGAGAGTTCGATGTTCGGTTTCGCGCAGATCGTGTCTGCAGAGGAGGCATCGATCGACACTAGGAAGCATCGGTCGACACCATTTGGAGTGGCATCGGTCGACACTGTTCAGCATCGGTCGACACCATTGTTTGTAGCATCGATCGACACCGTGAGGCATCGGTCGACACTGGTCTCAGTCGAGACTTGATTTCCTGGTTTGATGTATTGTTGTGTGTTGTTTGTTTTGCTTAAACTTGAGGGTCTCATATGCTTGTGTGTATAACCCAGTAGATGGGAGGACGGCCTCACTAAGTATTTATGATAATACTTACGCATCTCAATTGTTGTTTGTGGTGTGCAGGTATGTGACGTGGAATCATGGCGATGAGGAGGAGGATGATCTAGGGTCTCGTTTGTGTGTTGTTAGTCTTTGTTATATTTTTTAGGATGGAACCTTGGATAGAGATATGTTAGGTTGCTGGATAGAATGGATAGAAATGTTATTGTATTGGCTTTGTAATATTGATATGTTTCCGCTGTGCATGTAATTGGTTGTTGGTTTATTATTGGTTGGTTACTGTGTGTGGGTTGGTTTGTTTAATTAAGTAGTATGGGATACTTAATTATATATTGTATTTAATTAATAAAAAGAAAAAAAAACGGGTCGGGTTGTTTCAGTAGTGACTAAGCTGGTCCGTAAAATTGCACAAATTTTTACGAGATAAGAGGCAATGATTTTGGTATTAGAGTTTGATGGGTAAACATGTTGTGTGGCAGTCTAAAAAAAGGTTTTAAATGTTTATTCAACGGAAAAATATGAGGAAGCTGATGAGGAAGAGGAAGAAGATGAGTATAATGAAGAACTGGACAGTAAAAATAACGATGACATTTATCATAAAAATTTGATAATAAAAATGATGAGAAAGAATATGAAGAGTAAGATAACAATGAAAATTAAATCACTAAGTCATAGATGGTGGTGGTCAATTAAATATAAGAAAACAAGATTAATTCATGATTATAAAAATATTTTGTTTGTCTGATGGTCAAAGAAAAGATTTAGGATATGCTAGGTCACCAGTTCAATCTGCTTCGCCTGGACGTCCAATTAATTTCATGATTCTTTTGATCAGATTTGAATTTTTAACCCAAGTGACTTTTATATTTTTAAAAGTAAAATTTTTACCAATCAATTGTAATTTAAAAATTTATATAACCTAATATTTCATAACTTTATCACTCATATATAATTTTTACAAAAATATATTAAATAAACCCATGTATAGCATGGATTCAAAACTTAATGTAATTAAAAATGTATATATAGATTTCTTTATTTTATCACATTTCTATAAAAGAAAATTTCAGAACACAGAGTAAAGAAGAGTCTAGAAAGACGAACATATTTATTAAATAGTCATGTCCACCGATTGTTATTTTATTATTTGACAGAATTTTTTAGAAAAAAATTGGACCAAGATTATATAATAGTAGTGAAATTTCAATATTAAATGAGACTCATTCTTTTTTTTTTTTTTTTAAATAACAATTACGTCTCTATTCACTACAGTCATTAAACGGCTGATTAAAAAATGGCTTTGACGCTAACCAGTTTGGGTGGGTCTAATGCCTAAAAAAACAGAAATTAAACAATAATTAATTAATAAAATTAATTATTTTATTAAATTAAGAAAAATAAGAAATATATGGTATTAATTAAATTTATAGTTTGGTTCCTGTTATTGAAAACCTACAATATAAAATAAAAAACTACAATTACATAAAAATATATTTTCATGTGTTTACTACAGTTTTGAAAATAATATTATAGTTTTGTATTATTATTTTTTCAAAGTTAATTATCTTCACTAAAATTTTGAATTTAGGTTGTTGTAAAACATCACAAACTCTTAGTCTAAATGTTTAATAACTGAAGAAAAAAATTGTTTTATAATTGTAATCTAAAAGTACTCAGATTAGCTAGGAAATAATCGAATTAAGTAGAGAGTAATCATATGACGGATTTTTGTAAAGGATTAGTCATTACTTGAGGCAGACATGACTGGACATAGCGATTAAGTGAGAAGTAACTAGACCACATGACATATGGTAAAGATCAATTCTATATTCTTCTTCCGAGATCGAACGCTTCCAATTCTCCCACGTCAAAGCCATAAATATTAGGTTACACTCTTCCATCTTCCCTCCTCTTTGAATCTCTCCGCCAAATGTCACTTCCTTATTAGATCCTTCTACAAAAAGTTTTTTTTTCTCTTTTTTTTTTTGTTTTGGTACGGTCTCTCATTGTTGTTGTCGCTAGCTTCCGATTTGTGAGGGTGTTACATGTAGAAGATGCTTTTCGATCATGCAAACCAAAGAAAAAATCCCTTTACTGTTCCAACTTGCAATTGCTGATCAACAATCTAGATTTTACATATGTTGAAACGACTCGATTTATTTTTTTTTTGTTTTTAATATAATAAGTAACTAGTTATTTTATACTCATTAACATCCTAAATCCTAAACCATACAACAACGGAAATAAATAACATCATTAAACCAGAAATACCTCAATTAATCTAATATCAACTAATCTAATATCCATAATCCAAAACAATCCAACAAATCCAAAAGAATAACATAAACCAAAGAACCAACAATCTTAGTTAATATTCTAAAAACTCAACTCTAACAACCTAACAAAAGCCAGACATCAACCAGTCGAGCCACTAGAGCATTTTCCTCTTCATTTTCTTGATTTCACAATCACACATCTTTATCTGCATCACAAATAAACATTGAGATGCATGAGTATTATCACAAATACTTAGTGAGGCAAGCCTCCATCTACTGGGCTATACACACAAGCAATTGAGAATCCAATGTCAGACAAACAACACACACCACAATCAAACCAGGAAACAAGTACCAGCCACTGCTGAAGATTGGTGTGGACCGACACCCTCCTAGTGTCAATCGACACTGATACCTAGCGAAGGTTGTCGACCGACACCCTCCTGGTGTTGATCGACACTGGCAACCTGGTGTCGACCGAAACCTACCCGACATCCATCAAAAACCCTAGTTGTGTCGACCAACACCTCTTAGAGCCCTCGCGCCGTCCTTGCATTGGTTAGACCGACACCTACGATCTTAAGTGCATATCTCCGTCTCATAACGCCTCCAATGCGACCAAAGCTCACCCAGAAGCCACAAAGGGCCATGGGAACCACGAAACAACCACAAGCAAGCAAGAAAATCAATCAATCACACATAAAACACATAAACAAAGAATTCCCAAGCTTAGATCAACAATGGTCATGCGCTCACCTCTTAAACAAGAAGTTCTGACCAAAAACCGACGAAACAACATGATAACTCTCTAATTTACATGTTTTAGCATCCTTTTTTGTCCATATTTTGCATTGTTATATCCTTATCTTAGCATTTTTAGGTCATTAACTGTAGGATTTCACTTTTTTAATGGGGAGAAACAAGGACAAATCCGAGCATGTACCCGAAGGAGCCATCAAGCTGGAAGAACAGTCCGAATCCCAACACGATCGAGGAGGATCCAAGAGCAGGAAAAACAACCCGAAGATCTACCCGAGGAGTAACCCGACCTTATCCTCGTGTACCCCATTGAGTGGACCCTCGCGCAGGACTGGGAAGCTAGGTCAAAGGGGTTTCCATATATAAACCCCTCCTCTTCTTCCTCGCAAACGAGCACGCCGCAGACCCTCAAACCAGAGAGCGAGAGCTTCTGAGAGAGAACTGAACGACTCAAAACACTTTTCTTTAGATTTCTACTTTGTACTCTTTATCTTCTACTCTATCTTTTAATACAATGCAATTTTCGTTCATATATGCTTTTATGTTTCTTGCAATGATTTCCGAGTAGTGTAGTAAAGTTTCTAGGGATGGGATAGATGATTTTGTGTTCTTGATCGGTTAGGATGTCTTAGTTTGATTGTTTTTGATTTATAAATTCCTTTCTAGATTGGTGTTCTTAATGCTGTCAACAAACCGAGAGGGTGAGATTAGATCTAGGGTGTTTTACCACCGAGAGGTGTAGATGAAATGCTTGAATCAACCAATGCTAGAGGTTTACTCACTTAGCCTAAGAGATTAGATGAGTAAGGGGTTTACTGACAATAATGAATCGGTTCTTATTGCCTGCTTGGTCATGTTTCTCCAACGAGAGTTGGGTAGGGGAGTGATCAAGGTTGATTGTTTCTATCACGAGAGTGTTTTAACAAGATTTTAGAGATTCATTGTCTAGGGAATATTTGCTTGAGGCATGTAAGACATATGTACTGGTCAAGAATACTTACGATTCGATTACCCCATCCTTAGAAGCTTTTGTATCTTAATTGCTTGCATTTTCATTCATCACTCGATCCCTTACCCGAACAGGTACACGATCACCTGCTTCGTGTAACCCATCGAGTTGTTCATACTTCATTTGTTAACTCGATCACCCCACCTGATCCTGTACTCGAATGCTTGCATCGAGTGCTTAGGTCGTGTGGTTTCTTTGTTTATATTCTTTTCTTTCATTATTTTAGGATTGTTAGACAAAGCCCCCAATATTGCTTGGCTTGACTTGCATTGTTCTGATTGCATCCTTCCTGCTAGCATAAACAACTATTTGGATTGATAACCCTTTGTACTACAACTGCATAGGAAATTGATACCCTGGGTGAAAATCCGCTTATCACAACCTCCTAACTCGCCTCTTGCCTCAGATCTCCACTCCCACAGACAGATCTCACAGGAACATGCACAAAAAGTCCAAGGAAAAGGATTTTAGAACTCTCAAGAACTTGTAGGAATCGTTAAATGACTAAGGGAGGTGACATAGCAGGGGTGTCGATCGACACCCATACCAAATTCCCAATCTTTGGTTCGCAGATGTTACAATTCTCCCCCACCTACATAGATTCATCCTCAAGTCTTGAACAACCATCAGCCAAGGACTCCCTTGCAACCGTCTCCACGGCCTGCACCTCCTCCGAGCAATCTACGAAGGTTACCTCCAGGAGATAGACTTACGTTGCAGCCATTATTTGCTCTCGACTTTTGGACTTTCCTTACTCATAGGTCTCAATCTTGAATTTTTGTTGGCTTTTCATCAGGCCTTAGCCTGCATGCCATAGTATTGGCTCCTCATCGAGCCTAAGCCCGCATGCCATAAAATATAAGGAAAATCCAATATTTGTTTCTTGGGTTACCACCCTACAGCGCGCCACCAGATCGTCATCCGAAGTCGATATATCAATCATAGTCTTAAGCCACAAAGTCTTAGAATATGACAGTACTAGGAGAACAAAAGTTCCCCAAAGAGTCATTCAGGACCAACCGTTCTGAACACGTCTGAGTCTTATCTCCTTACCAGGTCTCCCTCCCATGCCTCACTTAAAACATCACAATGTCCTACCAACCACATATTACTTCACTAGAATATCTCATGACCACACAAGGATCATCGAAATGCGACAAGGGCCGCCACTAAGGCCGACAAATGTCCTAAACAGGACCGCCACAAAGACAAAAAAAAATTCTAAATAGACCGCCACCAAGGCCAAACAAATGTCCTAAAGAGGACCGCCACGAAGGAACATCACGAAGACCACACATCCCGATGGACCATCAGAAAGACCAAACATCCCAAAGGACCACCTAAACAGGCAACACATTCCGAAGGACCGTCACAAAGACCATACATCCCGAAAGACCGTCTAAACATGCCACACATCCTAAAGGACCGTCTAAACATGCAACATTGGCTAAACAGCCCGCCACAAAGGCCACACAATTGGCTAAATAGTCGGCCACAAAGGCCACAAATTGGCTAAAGAGCCCGCCACAAAGGCCACACAGTGTCTCAAAAGACCGCCACACGGGCCACACGATGACTCAAAAGTCTGTCATGAAGGCTACACGAGCCCCACCTATTGATCTAGGACTTGATATCAAGGCTGGCCGTACGAGTGTCCGTACAAGCGTCCGTACAAGCGTCCGTACAAGCGTCCGTACAGTCGAGGCCTTCTTACCGTTAGGCCACAATGGCTATGAGATCGAGTTGTGTAGTAGCAGCCTGGTAACAAGAAGCCCTTGAGTGAGAAGGATCTAGAAGAGATAAAATATCTCACATAGAGGAAGAATCACGTGTGGCGTTGGTTGGTGAAGCATAGCGAGTCAACCAAAGGAAGGGAAGGTCGCTTTCACTATGCACCAACTCGAGACAAGCCATATTATGTCCCTTTCAGTCTTTATTCTAGGACTAACGGCTATATGCCCTTTGTATCTCTATATTAAGTTGTATAACAAACATGAGAAGAAATCTAATTCAAGTATTCTATTCTTCATTCTCTTTTCTTATTATTCTCTCAATTCTACCTTAGTATTTTCCGCAATTCTAACACCACCAAAGCTCACAACCACTAAAAATGGACAAATTCTAACTCAAATAAAACTTTTTGTTTTTAGAACTTTCCACTTTTGCAACTTTCCTCTTTCTATAACAACTTCACTCCAAACACTTATCCTGAAAACCACCTCATCTTAGTACTTAGTCGCACAACCAACCACCCCTAAGCGACCAAGTATCAAGAGAAATGGGCTGGAATACTCCTTTCAGCTTCAGTCACAGACTTCTCCTCACCAACAACCACCACGACAATTGGGACCAAGGCTAGGCAAGCTCAAGCCTCGGCCTGCTTCTTGAACCACTTCTTGAACCTTTCTTCAATCCTTGCCTCTCGCTCCGAAGTCTGCTCCTCAACACCATCACAGTCCCACAGGACTCTCCTCAAAGGAACCTTCTTCCTCCAAAGTTCCTTGACTCTCCTCTCGAGCACCCTCACTAGCCTCACCTCCAAAGTCATGTTGGGCTGAAGATCCTCTGGAATCTTAGACAACAACTGATCATCCTCGTGAAGACACTTCCGCAACATTGGTACATGGAAAATTTTGTGGAACACACGCATAAGACAACTCCAGCCAATATGCAACCGGTCCCACCCGCTCAACCACTCTGAACGGACCCATGTACCTCAGACTCAGCTTAGTCTCTCTGTCAATGATCTGTTTGGACCCTGCAACATGGCCATCTTGAGGTACACTCTGTCTCCAGCCTCAAACTCAAGATCCTTCCTCCTCCTATCAGCATAACTCCTCTGCCGATCATGAGCCTTCATCATGTTTAGCTTCAGAACCCTAATCTTTTCCGAGGTCTCCTTAACAAAATAAGCACTATATATGTTCCTCTCTCCCACCTGAGTCCAGCATAATAGTGTCCGACATGGCCTCCCATACAACGTGGTAACCCTCCTGGTGTCGATCGACACTGACACCTAGCGAAGGTTGGTGTCGACTGACACTGACACCTGGCGAAGGTTGGTGTCGACCAAAACTGGCCCAAGACTTGCAACCTAGTGTAAACCGACACCCTCTTGGTCTCGACCGACACCCTCTGAAACGACCGACTCTTTTTTTTTTTTTTTTTAATAAATAAATAATAAATATTATATAATAAATAACTACAACTAGTGGTCCCATACCCACTAGCCACCTAACCACAATCACAATCAACAGCGGAATAAATAATAATAACCAATATCCATAACATCAACAATATCCAATAACCAAATAACATAAATCATAGAACCAGCAACCTAGCAATGTTCTAATGACCCAACTCTAGCAACCTAGCGATGCCAGACAACATAAAACCGAGTCCCTAGAACATCCTCCTCTTCATTGCCTGGATTCCACGATCACACTTTGCCTTTACCTGCACCACAAACACATATTGCAATGCATGAGTATTTTATAAACACTCACTAAGGCAATCCTCCCATCTACTGGGCTATACACACAAGCAATAGAGTATCAATAACCAACACACAACAATCAATAAACGACCATAACAAACCAGGACTTAGCATCGACCGACACCACACATGCATCGACCGATGCCAAATGGGGAAGCATCGATCGACACAGAAGCTGCATCGACCGATGCAAGTGTAACTTGCATCGACCGATACCCAGTCTGCATCGACCGACGCATGCTCGACGCAACACGAAAACCCTAGAGTTTTACGCGCCGTCCTCGCACTTGCATCGACCGATGCATGATATGCATCGATCGACGCAACATCGAGCACCGTGATTTCCCCAAGCTTCTCGCCGGATTTCGTTCCTACAACCACAGAAACTCATTCCCAAGCCACAAGAAAGCTTCCTAACGCCCATACCAACAATCTAACCAGTCTAACAACACCAAACAAGCAAGTTAAAGGTTCCTCTAGCTTAGATAAGCCATGGTCATGCACTTGCCTGTGCCAAGACGAATCTGAACAACAAGCAAGCAAGAACACGCTTCTAGGAAGCTCCTACAACAATCCCAGCTACAGATCTCACCAAGAAACGCCTCAAATCTCCAGAAAACTCCAAGAACTTTCAAGGACTCTTTCTCCCTTCTCTTTTCTCTCAAAAACGGCCACACACGTCTAATGAGACAAAGACACGACCCTAAGGGTTTTCCCCTTTCTCCTCTGACCAAAACGCAGCGTTTGACTTAAGTCAAAACGCAGAGAATTGCACATGCATCGACCGATGCACCTCTTGCATCGACCTATGCAATCCCCTAAACCGGGATTTTAGTTCACGGATGTTACACCCTCCTGGCCTCGACTGACACCCTCCTAGTCTCGACCGAGACCCTCCTGGTGTCGACTGACACTAATGCCGAGCATCATTTTCTTGCGATCTCCAGCGCAGATCTCTGTCTCCAAACGCCTCCAATGCGGCCAAAGCTAACCCAGAAGCCACCAGGGCCATGGTGATACGAGCTTAAATAGGGGGTGAGTTAATAGCTGGTCTAAGGACCTCTCTAACTAACTCGGATAGGATGGAGATGAATAATGGAACGAAGTTCGCCACACAAAATTGCGGATTGACTTTGTGATAAGAACACAAATCAAAATCTAAGTTAATCGCACACAAAGATTAAGATTCAACTTGTTTTCTAAAGGAATCACACACAATAGAAAAGACAAGTAAAATAAAAGCCTAAGCTTCAAAAGTAAGAAACTCTCTCTTTATTTTTTCCAAAAATCTATATCTTTACAATGAAGGAAAACATGAGCTTATATAAGCTCAATTTACAAATCAACTAGATTAAGACACGTGCTAGAGCACGGGTTGAAATTCATTTTATTTATATTGTAATTTTTATATAAAATAAAATTTATGTGATTGTTTTTTAAAAAAATTTGGCTAAAACATTATGCAATAAAATCACATGCTAAATATGAAGGCTTGAAAAAAGACACCTATTTTGTAAGTTTTATATTGTTAATGTTTCTAGATAAGTACCGTGTTATAACACTGGTTAAATTTTATTTTGTAATCTATCTTTTAACCCACTATTTAACTTGTAACCAATTAATCTATCAATTTCGTAATCTATCTTTGGTTAAACGTTGTGGTCTATCGCTAAAATCTGTAGAAAATAAATTTGTAATAATGTGTTTAAAAATCTTTGAAAACAACGTGATATAGGACTAAAATCTTCCGAAAATACAGTTTGGAATATCCATGAATTTATTTGTTACCATTAATATATCAATTATCAATTTGGAATATCCCTAATATTTAGGTGTAACCAATTAATATTAATATATGGATTAATCTATAACCTATCTATAACCTATTTGTAACAATTTGTAACCATTTATTAAAAATATAAAGTCTACAAAAACTATGTTGTGTACTTCCCTTTTATTAAAAAGCGGATAACCTAAATACAAAATAAATCAAATTAATTACATAAATTAATCAAGAATAAATTTGAGAGATTTTAATCATCATTGATGGAGATTAGTTCTTTGTATCTAGACACTTTCTTTAAACATCTTTATAATTTGATCTTGATTTGTCTTGAACCAATTCTTTACGAGTCATGGATATTTATAGGATTGCATCACACTGGAACCACAAAAACACCATACATAAAACACAGAAACAGAGAATTCTCATGCTCAAATCTGCCATGGTCATAAGCTCTCTCCTCTTCAACAGGAATTTCTGACTAAAACCTGGCGAAACAGCCTCCTAATAATCTTCAAACACACCTCTTGCCACAGATCTCCACTCCCAAGGACAGTCTCACGAGAACAGACACAAAAACTCCAAGGAAAATGATTTTAGAACTCTCATAAACTTTTAGAAATCTTTGAATGACTAAGGGAGGCGACAATTAGGCTATTCCCCCACAAAACGTCGACCTCTCCCTTATATATGATCCCTAAAAACGAAACAGTTCAAACCGAGAATTCTAAAAATTGAACGGAACCATCTGCTGACTTATTGTGCGATCGACACCTCTCTTGGTGTCGATCAACATCCATACCAAATTATCAATTTTTGGTTAACGGTTGTTAAATACATATCCTTACAAATTAGGAAAACAAGTTTTAGTCACCATACCATGTGAGTTATATTTAGTTGTTGCTGCCAAAAAAAATATTTAGTTGTTGCTGCCTATACCTCTATAACGAATTTCCAATTTTGGTAATGACTTTGACAACACTTGATAATTTAGATCCCTTGCGTTCATTGACGTTTCACAAGTTTCTATGACTAGCACACTGGGTTTTGAATCTTTTGATCATAGTCTTGTGAAGAGGCAGATTGACTTACACTGTTGTCAAACTAATATTAGTCTTTTTAAAATAGTTTAATTTAATAGAAATAAAAATGCTAATTTCATCTATTTGATTAATAGAAATAAAAATGCTAATTTCATCTATTTGACATCGTTCTTCGGAAATATCATTGTCATATCTTACAAGGTACTCTGTTATAACTTATATATATCATTGTCATGCATTATAAGGTACTCTCTTTATATTATAACTGTCTCACTCAATAGTTAGATCTGGTGCAGTTGTGATTTTTTTTTAGCAATGTTATTATGCATCATCATCGTAAACTCTATTTATTCAATCATTTCGTCCTAAAACCATAGAACAAAATGATTTATGTTTTTATACTACATAATCTTAAAACTAAATGATATGTATTCATACATATATCTCACATTTTCTTGTTAGTTCATATTTTATTAAATTAATTTGGATTAAAAAGGATAAATATTGAATTTTAGGTGAACATGGTGCAAATTCACCTCTTGCACCATGTCATCAACGACTCATATATATCATTGTCATATATTATAAGGTACTTTGTTATAACTCATATATCACTACATATATTATAAGGTATACCCCTACTATTAATTGAAAAGTCGTTTATAAAAGAAACATTAGTTTTTTATGTAATTACATCATAATGTCTTTGGAGATAAGGCAAAATACTTCATTAAGAAAAGGGATAAAATCGTCAATTAAGCATTTATAATTCGAATAAATACGCGGGTTACCAGGTCGGATCTAAGATTTTTTAATTTTAACAATACTTTCCGTCCTCTTTAAAAATGTTGTGTTCCGTCTACTATTCAAAAATATACTAATGATCTATTGGTCAAGGACATGGATGACATGTTCGATCCCTCAGATTGTTTATTATTTTTTTCTAATTTTTATTTGGTTTTTATTGATTTATTCTTTGGGACGGTTGCAAAATTGGACCTTTAACTTGAGTCAATTGTAAGACTAGACTCCTCTTTTTCTCTCTCCAACATTTTCTACTTTCTCCCTATTAAATCCTCTGCCATTCAATGTATTCACAGAAATGCTTCTTTCGAAAATGTTAATTACATCCATATCCCCATCTTCTTATCTTATTTACGGTTGTACCACCGCCATCAATTTTCCAACCATCATGAACAACTAAATTTGAAGCTCTTAATGCTTCAACAACCCGATTTTTGAGCTTAAATAACACCCAATGCTATGAGAACTTCATTTTCTTCCATATCCTCTCCATTTTAATCGAAAAAATTGAAAGTTCGTTAATCTTGTTATATCTCGTGAACAAGGAAAATTGGCGCTGTGTTTCTTCAATGGTGACTAAATACGACGTCCTCGGTGCTTGACATTGCGAAAGAACCACCGATAAGGTTATTTTCCGGTAGATTTCATGATTTTCTTTATTTTTTGTCGAAATTAGACGTCATTTGTTAGTCCAACCGTCATAATATCATGTAAAGTCTACTATGTGGTCAGTTTTGCAATTTAAAATTTTTCGACTTTCGAGCCCGTAGACCAATGTTTTTAAACCCGACCCGAAAAGCAACCCGGACAACCTTCTGGGTCACCGGGTCATCGGGTCGACCCGGTCTGACCGTGGGTCACTAATTTACTGAATTTTAATATATATCATATACATATATATATGTTCATCCTTTGGTTTTATGATATCCAAACAAAAATTTGTCATATTTATCAGTTATTGATTAGTATATATTTTTGAGCAATAATTATATAATTCTATTTCTTATCATTTTAAATCTAAACAAGGACAACAAGATATAATAGAAGAACATCAAAATATTAATAAAAAAATTATTTCTTATCTTCCACATAAATTAATATTTAAAAAAAATTCTGACTGAACTATAAAAGAAGGAAGCCACACCCACATACACTCAAATTTGTCCCACATCGAAAGAGAATGGAAGACACAGTACATGATTTCGTATTATATATGCTCGGTTAAGTTATTTATATGTGCTGAACTTGACCCGGACCGCCGGTTCAACCGCCGGTTTGCGGGATTTAGCCGAGTTTTTTCCGATTTTATCTGGGTTTGTTAGTATCCGGTTTTAAAGTGATATCCGGACCGGGATAGCTTCCGGTTCACGGTTAAACCGGTTCGACCGGCCGGTCCGGTCCGGGTTTCAAAACATTGCCGTAGACTTAAATTCCAGTCTCCTTAATTTTATTTGAAAACAAAAAAATATAGTGTAGACTGCATTAAAATATTTCCAACCGATACCTCGTTTGCAGTCTACTAAGGTGTATTTTTGCAATTGACCAAATTCTTGACTTTTTAGTGATGACTGCAGGACTAAGTCTTCTTACGATAATAAACGAGTAGACTTCTATAGTGACTATTTTTGGAGTTGACCAAAATATTTAAGCATTGACCGTAATATTATTATATTAAAATAATTAGTTGACTGCAAAAGAAGTCTACTAATTAAAAAATTAAAATGTTGGTCAACCCCAAAAATGACCACGACAGACTGCAAACGAAGTCATCATTAATGTAGACTTTGTACGTAGTCTACTTGGCGAAAGTCAAACTTGGTCAATTACAAAACTAACCACGACGAAGTTTACTTTATCTTATTGATGGATAGATGAAGTCTATTTGTTAGACAGAAGTCTACTGTAAAGTCAATGGTTTGCTCAATTGCAAAAATAAGCAGAGTAGACTATAACTGAAGTTAACCCGTTGAACTTTCCATTGAAGTCTACCTAGTTTTATCTATATAATTGCAAAACTGACCAAAAAATTAACAAAGGAAGACCACAAAAGAAATCAACTGGTTCTGGTAGACTTCTTTCGCTGTCTGCTTTGTTAAATTGTAATTGCAAAAATAGACCACAAGAAATAGACTTCATTTGAAGTTATCTTTGTGTAGTCTTGTTATATGTATACCCGTTGACGTCAACATGAAGTCAGCAGAATTTGAAAACCAAATTATTGCAAATTGGTGAATAATTTTTTAGATTTTCTTGTTGTATTCTTTGATATATGTTATTTACTTGCATCTGTATGTTTTTGACATGAATCCATATTATACATATGGAGAAAGCAAGTTTTTGGTTTTCATAGGCAGTTAGATCATTAAGGTAGACTAATTTAGGAAGTCAAAGTGTTGGAGTTATCTGTGAAGTCTGTATAAATGAAATAGTGTTTAATTGAAATTTTTCAATATTTCTTATTGATTTTGTAGTTCATTTGTTTTGTATTGGTTATGTACTTGCCTCAGTATATTTTTTTCATGATAATATATTATACTTTTGGATCAATCTTGTTTTTGGTTTTGTTAGGCATCTAGGTTATTGATTTTAGACTTCTACGGATAGTCTGTTCTGTAATGAGTATTTGACTTGCTGCTTACTCTTTCAGGTAAATGGCGCAAATACCTGTTGTTTTCGGAGTATGGGTGACGAGAAATGGGTCTTGGCATTTTAATATGGATCGACGCAAAGGTGGGATAATGTTTTTTTTGCGACACGGTTGTACATACGCTGAGCTTCTTGAAATGGCTGTAGAAGATTATCTCATTGACAAAGAAACAGAGATGGTTCAGTTATCATATCCTTAAACCGAGGTGATGCTTCAGCAATTGCCCCAAGATACCCCTCCTGTCTATGTCACAAATGATAGATCAGTTCAGAACTTGATAGATTTTAGTAGTAGGAATGTTGTTCGCCTTTGCGTCTCTACGCGATGCATGGATGGACAGCCGGTTAAGGAATGTGTTAATGATATAAACAACTCTCGTTCTATCGACAATGGGGAGCCAACAGATGAATTTGATTACGATGTAGATCCAGGTGCCGATGAATGTGTAGAAGAATGTCAAGAAGCTCTTCATGATACTACATATGAGAAGCCGAAAGATGTTGATGACATGGATTTCGACTACAGTGAGTACGGGAAATTTGAAGATGAAGATGATGATGAAGATGGAGATCACCTGGATGTAGATGCTGAAGAAGGGAAACTGTTTGTTGGTGGTATTCATGGACAGTTAAATAATCCTTGGATAGACCAACTGAAAGTAGGTCAATGCTTTCCATGCAAACATGATGTCATAACAGAGGTGCGTTTGACCGCTATTATGTTAAAATTCTCTTTCAAAATTAAGAAGTCCACAAAGTCTCGGTTGGTGGCAATATGCTCTGTGCTAGGATGCACGTGGAGGATCGTGGCCACTGTGAAGAATGATCCAACCACTTTTTGGGTCACCAAATATCTGAACGTGCATACATGTTCTATTGTGGACCGCGTAGCTCACCATAGGCGTTGCACCTCCAAATATATTGGGATGCTTTTTGTAGACCGGGTAGGAATAGTAGATGGTGTTATCCCACAACATATCGAATACTCAATGAGGGCAATGTTCGGCATGACATTGGATTACACAACTTCGTCCAGGGCTTTACAATATGCCTTGGAATATGTGAGAGGAAACGCCGAATCTGGATATGCGAAATTGCTTTATTGTCTTAGAAAAATAGAGCAGTCAAACCCGGGAAGTGTTGTTGACCTTGTTGTTGATGACGAGCATAGGTTTAAGTACCTTTTCCTATCTTTCGATGCTTCAATCCATGGTTTCAATTACGTGAGGCGAGTTATTGTGGTTGATGGGACCCATCTCACCGAAAAGTATGAAGGTGTATTGCTAGTCGCTTGCGCACAGGATGGTAATTTTCAGATATTTCCGTTGGCTTTTGGAACTGTCGACTCGGAGTGTGATGCTTCATGGGATTGGTTTTTCACCAAATTAAGTGAGTGTATCTCGGATGAATATCCACTGGTAGTAGTTTCGGATAGGTGTAGTTCAATAGCTAAAGCATGTCGCAATGTTATGCCATGGGCAACACGAGGGATATGTTACTACCATCTTCAACAAAACATAATTTCTAATTTCCATGGGAAGCAACTGATGTACTTGGTGAAAGGGGCAGCATATGCGCATATGCATGATGATTACAACCGCTACATGGCTTCCCTTACTAACGTAAATCCAGCCCTTGCAGCGTACTTGAATGAGGCAGATCCAGCTTTATGGTCTTGGGTTTGCTGTCCAGGAGATAGATACAACATCAAGACCATCAACATTGCGGAATCTATCAACTTCATGCTAAAGAAAGCCAAAGATTATCCCATCACATATCTCATTGAGTTTATTACGAAAAAGTTAGGTAGGTGGTATTGGAAAAGACGAGAGGATGCACTTAGTCTGACAACCACTTTTAGCCGGGGTGTTGAGTTCTTATTGGCCGTAAGAGAGCATTACGCAGATATGATGACGGTAGAACGCATTGATGGTTGGCGTTTCTAGGTTAGGGGTGGGCAACGTGACTGTTTGGTTGACTTGGAAGCAAAATCTTGTTCATGCGGGGTGTTTGATGTTGAGAAAATACCATGTTCACATGCAAATAAGGCTGCCAAGTCAAGCGGATGGCATATGTCTATCGTAGTCAAAGCTTACTATAGAAAATATTATGTCTATGCGTCGTACGCGGCTAACATCATGCCCAATATCGAGCACGATCCAATTGGGCCAGATATACGATGTATACCTCCCATACCGAAGCGGAAGCCTGGTAGGCAAAAGAAGTCTCGTTGGCTAACATGGCTAGAACTGTCACGTAAAAAGGGGAGCAAGCCGAGGAAGTCTCATAAGCAATATGCTTGTTCAAAATGCAGACAGTCTGAACATACTCGACCTCATTGTGTAAGTAACAATCCCACTTGATACATTTTTAACGTTTTGTATATGATCGTCGGTTACACTAACAATTATTTTTTCAGGTTGCTGAAGATGACGAGTAGAAGTTAACTTCATCATGAAGTCATCTAGAATTTTTGTAGCAATAATTTGTCTCTGTAATATTTTTAGGGATTATCCCACATGTTCAAGTCGACATTATTAAAGACTAGTATACTTAACTATCATTTACTCGTAAGACCATTTTATAATACTCCTCTTCTTAACCAAGCACCAACAGCTAGAGAATGATGAGTCAAGTTTCCGATACAAATTCGCAAATACAAATTAGTGGTCAATTCTGCAACTACTGCAGTAGATCGACGATAATTGTGAAATCATGGAAATATGCAAATCTGGGAAGAAATTTCTTCAGATGCACTGTTCATGGGTTTTCTCATTGGTCAGACGCAGAACCATCATGTGGTTGGCAAAGGCGGAGCTTATTGGATGCAAGGGATGAGATCCGTCGGCAGAGAGAAGAAACCAAGGTACTTAAAGAATCTATAAGAGAAATGAAAGAACAAGCTGTTAACGGTTTGGTGAACTCTGGGGTGGTTAACACATATGAGGAAGACAAGAAAGAAGTTTGAATGTGATTTACTGGCAGCCAATGAAAGGGAAAAAATGCTTCAACAATTCTTGGTTTTGTCTTGGGTAGGGTTCATTGTTGTCATTGCCATGTGTCTTGGGATGTGTATGAAGTAGGTTACAGAAGAAGTCTCTTGGTTAACTTCAATCATATGTCTACTAAGCTTTCGTTGTACGCTACTTTTGTTTACTAAGCTTTCGCTGTACGCTACTTGTCTTTTTAAAATTATTTTTTTTTCTTGGCCATCTACACTCTTTCACTCTGTTTTAAGCTTACCGTTTGAAGTTATAAATATGAAACGAAAACATGACCAAAAAATGCCAATATCCCACATATAACTAGTTCTTATCAACAAGAACAATCATCCTTACACATTAGAGTTTTAAAGGAGGGTCATACAAAAAATATCAAGATCCCGCCCATCATCAGAGTTTAATCACTAGGATCCCACCCACAAAATATAAAGATCCCCCAACAGAAACAAAACATCATCCTACATCATCATACATCATCCTAATGAGTCATACATAATACAAAACAAGAGTTTAAGTCTTTCAAACAAAGTTTATAATTAGTCCCGGATTGGGGGAGGATCATAGAGCCCAAAGTCATCCATGTAGTTCTCCTCATTTGGTCCTCGGCATTCAATCTCGTGAAATAAGTCACAAGCCATTTCTTCCTTATCCATGTGATGTTTGCGTCGCATAAAGTAGTAGGAAAGGTTATCCCCAGAGTATGACATTCTATGTACTTCTAAGTATACACACCACAGTCACCTGGCTTCCTGTTCGGAGGCACTCCCTTTATAACCCGCTCATGAGTGAACTTCTCGTACGACCACATTTTCTTGTGGTCAGGGCTGGCTAACTCCCGCAGCACGTAGGGAACCAACACGACAATAGGCTCGATGGCAGATGCAAGCTCTTCGTCGCTGGTGACGCTCGGGATGCTATCCCAGACGATGATGTGTCTCATGGAATCAATATCTGATGTTCATATATTTTACCATGTTTTCCCTTAGTTTATTCACATCTTTTGCATCTTTTTCTATCCATTCTCACCACTATTGTGTAGCTTTAGGACTAATCATGCATTATAGTGTAGTTGCATTGCATTTGCATCTTTTCATGCATAAACAGGTGATTTTGGAGCTTAAGGAGCATGGAAGCAATGGAGAAGAGATGTGAAGCAATCATGAAGAGGAAACAAGGGAGTTAAGGCTGAAGAACAAGGAATCCAGAGTCCAGCTCGACCAAGCACTCGACCGAGTGGGAGATGGACTCGACCGTGTGAAGTTGCACAAGAGAAGCCAGCTCGACCCCCAGCTCGACAGAGCACTGGTCGAGTTGACCGATGCGTGGACCACTTTGACTTTTCCCATTTTTAGGGCTTCCACCTTCCCCACTATATAAGGACTTGTACTGCAGCCACCTGAACCAAGTTTTAATCTAGATTTTTAGTCAGCTTTTCAGATATTTTAAAACCTAGTTTTTGCCTTTTGAGGAATTTGATTCCTTTTGCTTTTTATTTTATTTTTTGGATCTTGTACTTAGAAAAGAAGAATTTCCTCATACTTGTTGGTTGAATAACTTTCTAAGTATTGAGAATCTGAGTTTGATTTCTTCTTTAAAGTTGTAGATCTTAATCTTATCTATCTAATCATGCAAGTTTTAATGATTTCTGGGTTTATGATTTGTTTGATCATGTCTTGTTGTGAGTAGTCTTCTTAGGATCTTGAGGATGGGTTAGGATAGATTGATCTTGTGGTATATCTGATTTGATCAAGCTTGATTGTTGTAGATCTCTTCTAGGCTAGATGTTCTTAATGCTGATTCTATATCTGAGAGGGTAGGATCTGATCTCAAGCTTTTTAGCATCACACCAATGTTTAAGAAGCATAGATAAGGCTAGATCTAGAGCTTACCATTAGGCTTGCTAAGAGATTAGAGGTCTTGTTTGGTTTGAGATGTATTGCTTAATGCCTGCTTGTGTAGATTCTTTTCATTGTGAGAGCAAGTCTAGGATTGCATAGGTTTGATTGTCTCTTGACCATGAGAGTGGGAGAGACTTGTCTTAGATTAATATGTCTAGAGGTTAGCTCATAGCATTGCTTGAGATTTGTTGATCAAGTTAGATTACCACAATGGTTAGTTTATCCCATGAATCCATCCTCAGGAACCTTCTTTGTTTATTGAGTTTAAAGTCTTAATCTTGTTATTTGCCTGCTGTTTGATCTGTGTTATCTTTACTCTGTTTTTATTGCATTGCTCTGTTTTTCCCGGATTTGTCTAGCTCGACCACTCACTCGACCTACACTCGGTCGAGTGCTGCTCGAGTTCATCCCCAGAACTCTTGTTTATGATCTGTGTTTGTCTTGTTTCATTTCTGTTTAATTTCCATTGCATTCACTTAGCATCTAGTTTATTACTTGTCTTGCATTAGTTCATATCTAGTGTTTACAGTTTCTGTTTCTGTTCTTAGTTCATAATCATTCTGTTCTACTTGCATCTAGTTCTTAGCTCTTGTAGTTTATTTTCTGCATTTTATCATTATCATCATAGGATTGTTAGTGACAAACATCCTTTCATATTTGTCTTAACTTAGATTCATATGCATATCTTGATTGTTCACAAGCACTCAGACTGGATTGACACCCCTTATACTGCAACTGCATAAGGGGAATTGAAACACCCATCATTCCATATCATACCATTGCACACACTCATTCACTTTCATCACACCACACACAAAATACCATGTTTCAATTTGGCGCCGTTGCCTGTTTGAGTTAGTTTTTGTGACATTTAGGATCCATATTAGTCTAAGATTAAGTTCTTTTATACATTTGTGAAGTTTCTGCACTTGAATCTTGTGTTTGGGGTTGAAGTTCCATTTCAGGTACCACTCGACCAGTCACTCGACCACCACTCGACCGAGTAGTGCTCGAGCACTTGATCGAGCCAGACCCCGGATCTCTGTAAGCCTCTTTTTCCAGTTGCCCTACCTTCCTACTTGAGCCTGTGCTCAGTCGCTTGCTCGGGAAAAATCGATTGCGTTCGTTGATGCACACAAGGTCCAAAGGAAAGGACAATCTTCTAAGGCATAGTGACAGCATCAACAAGTTGAACAAGGGTTTGGGATCCAAGAAGAAGAGAGTTGTTCAGCAACAACAAGAGGTTCCAGTAGCTATGGATCAGCAAGATCAGGTTCGGAGACCAAGACATATTGGTGCTGGGGATGCACCCAACACACACAACCAAAGAGCTGGCATTGTACCACCAACTGTAGCTAACAACAACTTTGAAATAAAGAGTGGATTAATCTCCATGATCCAGGCCAACAAATTTCATGGATTGCCAATGGAGGACCCACTTGATCATTTGGATGAGTTTGACAGAATCTGCAGCCTTACAAGGATCAATGGAGTAAGTGAAGATGGTTTCAAGCTGAGGTTGTTCCCTTTCTCTCTTGGGGACAAGGCTCATTTGTGGGAGAAGACTCTGCCCACTGGTGCTATCACTACTTGGGACCAATGTAAGAAGGCTTTCTTAGCCAAGTTCTTCTCCAATGCTAGGACAGCAAGGCTGAGGAATGAGATCTCTGAATTTGCTCAAAGGAACAATGAGAGCTTTTGTGAAGCTTGGGAAAGATTCAAGGGCTACCAGACTCAATGCCCTCATCATGGTTTCAGTATGGAGTCATTGTTGAGCACATTGTATAGAGGAGTGCTTCCCAAGTTCAGAATGCTTCTTGACACAGCCTCCAATGGAAACTTCCTCAACAAGCATGTGGATGAAGGCTGGGAGTTAGTAGAGAATCTTGCTCAGTCAGATGGCAATTATAATGAAGATTATGATAGGACCATAAGGAGTTCCTCAACTGATCAAGAGGACAAGTACAAGAAGGATCTGAAGATGGTCAATGAGAAACTTGACAAGATACTCCTTAGCCAGTCCAAATCTATTCACTTCATTGGTGAAGAAGAAGCTCCAGTTCAAGAGGGGGAGAATGAGTTTGCTGAGCTTTGCTATATGCAAAACCAAGGTGGATTCAAGGGCTACAATTAAGGTGGTTTCAAGAACAACAACCTATCTTATAGGAGCACCAATGTGGCTAATCCACAAGATCAAGTTTACCCTCCTCAACAGCCTCAACAGCCTCAAGGGTTCCAAAACTATATCCCCAAACAACAGCAGCAGGTGTTCCAGCCCCAGTTGTGTCCCCCACCAGGGTTTCAGACTAACCAAGGCCAAGAACAAGACCTTAGAGCTATGATTCAGCAGCTGTTGATTGGTCAAACACAAGGGAAGATTGAGGAAGCCAAGCAGTTTGCTGAGCTAAACCAAAGGCTTACATCCCAGTATAATGACCTGAACATGAAGTTTGAAGGTCTTAACTCTAGATTGAAGTACATGGAGAGTAACATAGCATCTACTTCAGCTCCAAAACCCAACCAACTCCCTGGAAAAGCTGTTCAAAATCCAAGGGAGTTCACAGCCAAAGCCATCCTACTTCAAGAGGAAGAAGTCACTGAGGACAGTGAACTCCAAGTTTGGGGGAATTCATCAGTTACTGAAGCCCCAAGTGACATCTGTGCAAAGCAACAGGAGCTCGCAGGAGAATTCGACCAGCAGCTCGACCACACACTCGATCGAGTGCATGCTCGAGTGGTCGACCGAGCTGAAGACTCCGAAGCTGTCAAGCCTGCTAAGTACATTCCTCCTGCTTACAAGCCTCCACTACCATTTCCTGGGCGTTTCAAAGCACAGAAGATTAGGGAATTGAAGGAAATCATTGAGAAAAAGGAGATGTTGGCTAGGCAACAAGAGGAAGAGAGGGTTTTGAAAGAAGAAGCTTTGGTTGAGAAGGAGGAACAAGTGTCAGCCATTCAAGAGATCATCATAGCTTACCAAGAAGAGGAGAGAGGACATGCCTTGGAACAGTATGAGCCATATCCTCTCTACAAAATTTTTTTGCTTGATATGTCTAGTAAGAGGGCTGAAGCTCAAGATGAGAAGGATCTTGAGAACCTTGGAGGAGTGATCATTCCATTAAAGGTTAAGGATCCTGGACCTTTTTATCTGCCCTGCACTATCAGCTACCTTCACTACAATCAGTGCCTTTGTGATTTGGGAGCTTCAACAAGTGTGATGCCATACTCCATAGCTCAAAAGCTAGGGAGAACTGATTTCAAATCTACCAATGTCCATGTGCTTCTAGCTGATGGGACAAATAGAGAGGTAGTTGGGAGGTTGGAGAATGTCCCACTCAAGATAGGGAAAGCAAGGATTCACACTGACTTTATGGTGATATAGATGGGCAAGGAGCCTGAAGATCCAATCTTGTTAGGGAGGCCATTCTTAGCTACTGTTGGAGCAGTTATTGATGTGAAGGAGGGTCTTGTGACCTTGAACATAGCTGAAGATGTGGTTATGAAGTTCAATATCCACAATCCAACAAACCTTCCTACCATTGATGACCAGCCTTTCACTATCAAAGACAAAGGAGGTCAAGGAAGTTTAGGTGATAAGGCAACCCCAAAGGCTGAGTTCCCACTTCAAGAGGATTCTGTTGAGAAGCTTAAGAGGTCAGTTCAGGAACTGACTAGTATGGTTGAGGACCTCCAAGTCAAACTGAATAAGAGGTCTTTGAGGAGAACAAGGCCAAGGCTCAAATTTAAGAAGAAATATGGTTTGTGTGCTAAGGGTGAGGTGATCAAGGATCAACTTCACAGTGACCAAGAGGTTCCAGGGAGGATTTCATCACCTCCTTGGTACTTGAACCAAAGTTAAGATGGAAACCAAAGTCAAGCTTAGTGACTATAAACAAGCTCACTAGGGAGGAAGTCCCTAAGGTATCCCTTGTACATATGGTTTAATTTCTTAGTAGTTTTGATGTGTTTTGTTTTATGTTTTTGTTGGACAGGCTTTTTAATAAGAATATAGTTGAGTAAGGAGAAATGTGGACATGGAGAAGAAGGCTCGCAGGCCCACTCGACCACAAAACAAGAGGTACTCGGCCGAGCTGGACACTAATTGAGGCCCATTCGACTCCCATTCTTCTAGAATGATCGAGTGGAGGGAAGAACAAGGAGAAAAATTTTGAAATTTCAAAATTGGTCAAGGAGCTCGACCACGTGCTGGTCGAGTGTGGGGTCGAGTGGCAGCCAAAAAGCAAGTCAAAGATTCCCAATTCAAATTTGAAATGTAAGGACGCTCCACCCTTGTTTTCTTGTCCCCTTAGCTTCTTTAAATAGCCCTTGCACGATCCTATGCCTCTCACATTCTCTCATTTGCTCAAAACACTTAAATTCAAGCTCTAAATCTCTCTCAAAGTTCATCTCTTGCTCTAGTTTTGTTCTTTCAAGTTTTTGGGTCACTAACCTATTAACTTTGAGCTTTGAGTCTATTTCCCTTCAGTTTCTTTTTGAAAATGTCTTCTAAGATTACCAAGAAGTCTCACAAAACCGCTGCAAGCTCCATGGAACGTCGTGATGCTGACCTTGAATCAAGAGGAGAAACTGGGAGAGTCACTCGACGGGCCACTCGATCGACCACTCGACCGAGTGCTGGGTCGAGCAGTCGGTCGAGCCAGATGCCGTTTCCAAGGAGAGAATCTGTTGAGGAAGATCCTGAAAGGACTGAGAGTGAGGAGGAAAGAGAGCCTACTCTCAATGAGTTTATGAGGAAACACAAGGCCAAAGGGAAGAGGCCAGCTGTTGAAGTTGAGGAAGTGAGTGAAGATGAAAGTGAGGAGATGTATGAAGAAGAAGGAGAATTGAGGGATGATGGAGAAGCTGAGTCTTGTGGGCTGACAAAGAGGCAGATTTATGATGCTTTCATGAGGATGGAGTTCCTGGGAACTAGGTATCCACACAAGGAGACTATGGAGAAGCTTGCTATTGATGAAGATGTGAAATGTCTTTTTGAAAAGAGCAGCCTTACCAAGTTCATGGGACTTTGCATGGAAGGGTATAGAGAGGAAAGCTGTGAGTTCCTAGCCACTGTCAAGCTGCACCAATACTTGAGGAAAGATGCTGAAGTAGGAGCTGGTTACATCTCCTTCACCATCAAAGGGAAGAAGCATGAGCTTTCATTGAAGAAGCTGGCTGATGTGTTTGGTTTTGAGGTTGGGAGCCATAGGAGCATGATGGTTCCAAGAGAAGAATTGTTTGCTGTATGGGAGACCATTGGGGATAACAAGTATTACTCATCCTCCAGCTCCAAGAGCTCAAGGATTAGGAGCCCAGTCTTGAGGTATTACCATAAGGCTCTTGCCAATACTTTCTTTGCAAGAAAGGAGACTGGAAACATCAATGAGGGAGAGCTGAAGATGATTGACTTGGCTCTCAATGGAGTTCTTCTCCAAGCAAGAAATGGAACCATCATCCTTGGTAGCACTGTGGAGACTGATCTTGCTATGGTGTTGATAGACCACATGATTTATTTGAGGAGTTGGGTAGGCAAGCTTGAGACCAAGGGTTCAAGAGGAGCACTTACCATTGGAGGCATCATCACTCCAATCCTTCAAGCTGCTAACATCCAACTTAGAGGAGAAAGGGTCTTACCAAGATGGATAGATTCAAGCTACCTTACCTCCACTCTCATCCTAGCCAAGGAGAAGCATCAAGGGAACCACATATTCAACTTTGAGCTTCCAACACTTGGGAAAAAGCAAATCATTTTGCCTAACCAAGAGCTCACCACCATTCAAGAAGGAGCCAACATTGATTTTTGGCCAGCTGAGGAGCATTGGTTTGATGGAGTGATTCAGCCTAGAGTTGAGGAAGCTGGGAATGCACAAGTAGCTGATGGAGAGCAACAGTTCTACTTTGAAGACTATGAGCCAAACCCAAGAGATAGTAGAGGAGTGAGGGAGAATGCAAAGAGGTTGACTCTCTTGCAAAGATGGAACAAGTGGAATGGGAAGAGGTTTGATAAGCTCAAGAAGAAGGTGACCAACATGGCTAAGTCCATCAAAGGCTTGAAGAAGGAGATTGCTGAGCTGAAAAGTGGAAACTCATCTCCTATCCAACATTCAAGCCCCTTGAGGAGAAGCAGCTCAACTAGAGCACTTTCAAGGATTGGGGAACCTGTGGAACCAGCTAGGGCTTCAATGTATGAGCCAAATCAGAGGAAAAGGAGCTCAAGTACCCGCGAACATCAGTTTTCGAGGCACTCGACCTGGTCACTCGAGCACCCACTCGACCGAGCACCTCCGATGCACTCGGCCGAGCACCTTCCCAGACCACCTTATGGCTTCCCACCTCCAGCTGCTTATCCAGGTTATCCACATTACCCACCCTTCCCACCCCAATTCTTTATGGATCCCACACTATACCAGCAGTACCAGCAGTACCAAGCTCAACATATGGAGACACGCAACCCAGCTCGACCCCCCCACTCGGACATGCACTCGACCGAGTCCCGGTCGATCTCTGTAGTCGAGCTGCCCCAAAGTCCT
This sequence comes from Camelina sativa, assembly GCF_030686135.1. NCBI lineage: Eukaryota > Viridiplantae > Streptophyta > Magnoliopsida > Brassicales > Brassicaceae > Camelina > Camelina sativa. The sequence continues at coordinate 27,553,370 of NC_141896.1, read as the reverse complement.
TCTCCAAGCCACCAGCCTGACCCCAACTACTCCTATGATAGCATGCAGATGGATGTGGACAACTTCTTCCATAATCCCTAAGGTACCATCATCACCTTATCATTGTTTATACCATTGCATTTCATGTTGTGTTTTGTGTTGTGTTTTAATCTTGAATCTTCTCACAACTTTTTCACACAAGGGACTGTGTGATTTAAGTTTGGGGGAGGGTTCTAGATAGCATTTGATGTTGTGTTTTGTGTTCTTATTTCAAATTTTTATCATCATCATGTTAGCACTTGCATTAGCATCTAAGGCATAGAAAAACCATAAAAATTTGACAAATTTTGAAAAAATCTTCATAAAAAAAGAGTGTTCATGTAGTTTGCATTGCATATTAGGATATTGTTTAGCATGTTTCATGTAGAATTGTCTAATATTTGCATTAGGGATCTATGATGAGTATTTCCTTGTTGGCTTGCTTTATTCACTAGACTAGGATCAATGCCCAAGTTATTAGTACTTTGATGCTAGTTGAGTGGTTAGAAGCATAAGACTGAACCAAGCCTTGAATTCCTGCATTGCATTTGGTCTAAATTGAAGCATGTTGTGATTTGATTCCATTTCCTATCTATAAGAACCTAATATTGACTTTTAATTATCATTGTATGCATTGCTTTAAACTCATGGATACTACATACATATTTGGATCATCTTTCTCCTTTTTACCACTCCTGTTGATCCAAGTAGCTGATTTCACTTTTAAATCAGTTTCCCTACCCCTAAACCAAAACCTTCTTTCAAGCCATGTTTATTCTTGTGTGTGTGAGGCCTTTTTGGGATTGAGCTTGGTAGAAAGTGTTAGGTTTGAACTGACAAGAGTAAGACCTTGTGTAGTTCTAGTTTGCATTTTTCAAACTAGATAGGACTAGGTGGTTCACTTGTTGGGTTTGGGACTTGGCTGTAGTAAAAAGAAAAGAAAGAAAAGAGAAAGAAAAAGGGTAGAGTTTTTAGGAGAGGATTGTGTTTAAGTGAAAGCTAATGTCTAGTGAAAGGATGGGAAGTAAGAAAATGTTATCTAAGATGGTTCTAGTCAAAAGAAAAAGAAAAGAAAGCAAAGAGCAGTTTAGCAAAAAGCTTAAATGTCTTAAGAATAAGAAGAAAAGAGAACCATAGCAATCAATAAGAATCCCCCATCCCACTAGAAAGATCAAGTAAGAAACCTCTCCTAAGACTTGAAAACCAAAAGAGAAAAAGGTTAAAGAGAAAAGAAGAAGTCAAAGGGTAGCACTAGGATCATTTGGGTTTAGATTGTTAGGATAAACACTTTGGGTGCCTTTGGGTAGACAAGGTTTTATTCTTGTATGAGTTTAGGTGTTCTTACCTTTAGCATTCTTCTAAAGCTCAATCCATTTTTAATGAGAGAACCTTGATATTGACAAGCCCCACTCTGAAAAGAGACCATCATTGTCTCTAAAACCCTTTATTACCAAGCCAAATGAGTTTAAGCATTGCATAGAATTGATTCATGTTCTTGATTAATGAATGTTAAAGGAAATGGTTGATTTGAATGCATGTGAATATCTAAGGCTCAAATCAGTAAAGGTTGTGATGTGCTTGTCTAAAGTTTTTAAGTATAGCTCTTCACCTTGCATCCTAGTACTAGTAACTTGGACATTGATTCTAGATGGTCTATTTGCAAGCTTTAGGAACTGAGATCCCACTTTTAAACCTCACTTACCTTCTTATGTCTTGTTTATTTGCTTGAGGGCAAGCAAAGACTAAGTTTGGGGGTGTTGATGTTCATATATTTTACCATGTTTTCCCTTAGTTTATTCACATCTTTTGCATCTTTTTCTATCCATTCTCACCACTATTGTGTAGCTTTAGGACTAATCATGCATTATAGTGTAGTTGCATTGCATTTGCATCTTTTCATGCATAAACAGGTGATTTTGGAGCTTAAGGAGCATGGAAGCAATGGAGAAGAGATGTGAAGCAATCATGAAGAGGAAACAAGGGAGTTAAGGCTGAAGAACAAGGAATCCAGAGTCCAGCTCGACCAAGCACTCGACCGAGTGGGAGATGGACTCGACCGTGTGAAGTTGCACAAGAGAAGCCAGCTCGACCCCCAGCTCGACAGAGCACTGGTCGAGTTGACCGATGCGTGGACCACTTTGACTTTTCCCATTTTTAGGGCTTCCACCTTCCCCACTATATAAGGACTTGTACTGCAGCCACCTGAACCAAGTTTTAATCTAGATTTTTAGTCAGCTTTTCAGATATTTTAAAACCTAGTTTTTGCCTTTTGAGGAATTTGATTCCTTTTGCTTTTTATTTTCTTTTTTGGATCTTGTACTTAGAAAAGAAGAATTTCCTCATACTTGTTGGTTGAATAACTTTCTAAGTATTGAGAATCTGAGTTTGATTTCTTCTTTAAAGTTGTAGATCTTAATCTTATCTATCTAATCATGCAAGTTTAATGATTTATGGGTTTATGATTTGTTTGATCATGTCTTGTTGTGAGTAGTCTTCTTAGGATCTTGAGGATGGGTTAGGATAGATTGATCTTGTGGTATATCTGATTTGATCAAGCTTGATTGTTGTAGATCTCTTCTAGGCTAGATGTTCTTAATGCTGATTCTATATCTGAGAGGGTAGGATCTGATCTCAAGCTTTTTAGCATCACACCAATGTTTAAGAAGCATAGATAAGGCTAGATCTAGAGCTTACCATTAGGCTTGCTAAGAGATTAGAGGTCTTGTTTGGTTTGACATGTATTGCTTAATGCCTGCTTCTGTAGATTCTTTTCATTGTGAGAGCAAGTCTAGGATTGCATAGGTTTGATTGTCTCTTGACCATGAGAGTGGGAGAGACTTGTCTTAGATTAATATGTCTAGAGGTTAGCTCATAGCATTGCTTGAGATTTGTTGATCAAGTTAGATTACCACAATGGTTAGTTTATCCCATGAATCCATCCTCAGGAACCTTCTTTGTTTATTGAGTTTAAAGTCTTAATCTTGTTATTTGCCTGCTGTTTGATCTGTGTTATCTTTACTCTGTTTTTATTGCATTGCTCTGTTTTTCCCGGATTTGTCTAGCTCGACCACTCACTCGACCTACACTCGGTCGAGTGCTGCTCGAGTTCATCCCCAGAACTCTTGTTTATGATCTGTGTTTGTCTTGTTTCATTTCTGTTTAATTTCCATTGCATTCACTTAGCATCTAGTTCATTACTTGTCTTGCATTAGTTCATATCTAGTGTTTACAGTTTCTGTTTCTGTTCTTAGTTCATAATCATTCTGTTCTACTTGCATCTAGTTCTTAGCTCTTGTAGTTTATTTTCTGCATTTTATCATTATCATCATAGGATTGTTAGTGACAAACATCCTTTCATATTTGTCTTAACTTAGATTCATATGCATATCTTGATTGTTCACAAGCACTCAGACTGGATTGACACCCCTTATACTGCAACTGCATAAGGGGAATTGAAACACCCATCATTCCATATCATACCATTGCACACACTCATTCACTTTCATCACACCACACACAAAATACCATGTTTCAATATCCACAAAGCTACCCAATGCGTCGACTTCACGTTTAACGGTGCGTATAAGTCGTCCACTTCTCGACCCCATTGCTTGTTAGTCTGAGCATACGGTGGATACTCCCCTGCGTGGTAGCTGAAGGCACCGGCCGACAACAGATTCCCAGATCCATTAGCATGTGCCTCAGAATTGACAAAGTCCATGTACTTCGTTGTCCACAGATGAGTGAACATAGGGTCTAGGAAAGCCACTCTAATCGTTTTAAACCTCTCAAGATGATATGCGTGTCGATGTCTCAATAGATTTAACCCCGCATCCATGTGCTGGATAACCACATGGATTTAAAACGAAGTTGTATAATTTGAAGTCCGAAGTTTTCTAGTATACTTGAAGTAGAAGTTTTCTAGTAGACTTACCGAATCTCGTAGCCACACTGCTTTTGTCTGCAGTTCATACCACCAAAGTCAAGTTCGAGATTTCTGTGGGACCTTGTTCTTGTACGTCCTGCGGGTGATGAATGGTTTGGATACATATAAGTTACTAGAGTTTTGAAAAATAGAATTTTTGAAACATACCATAAAAGTTAGAAGACTTACGGATCTTTTTTTAAGAAATCAAGCAAAACCTTCTTCAACTCCTTGTCTTCTTTATCAAAAGGATTGTACGCTGACGTGGCTGACTTATCACCCATGATAGTCTTGGCTGTGTTATCACCAGCAAACGGATAACGTTGACTTGATGCCAACCTCTTAACCCTTTTGGCCTTTCCATGTGCCGCAATCCTAGCCGCTTCTTTCCTTGGTTCTTTTTTCTTGGCTCTAGCAGTCAAGACGGCAGCAACAGTGGACTTGGATTACCTGGCAACGGTTCCCCAATTAATTTGGCAAAATTAGGCATAGATTCGTACACCCATATCTGCAGAGGTTCGACAAATCCGTCTATGGTGTAACTCTGCTTATCTAAGTCCTTCTCCTTAACAAACTGAATCAGGTTCTTGAAAGCAACTCTTCCCCAGGGATAATCAAGAAATGCATCTAAATCCATGACTAGCCTAGCCATATTTAGACGGGTGGGCGTTGATGGTTTCCTAGCTTCTATAAACCCAGCGTAGATGGCTAAATAACCCAACCTAACACGATCTATTCTATCTCAATCGTGTGCGTTCTTACATGCTGCGACCAGTTGCTCAATACTCGGACCGCGGCAGCAAAGACGATGCGGCGACGATGAAGCTGAAATGGCTGGGTTGAAGAATACAGAGTTCGTCGAGATCTTGTATAAATAAGTTAAACCAAGTAAGTAAACTGACAATCCGAAAGAAAGAGATTTAGGTTTAACATGAACAAAAAAAATGGAAAATCAACCGTTAGTGATAAGCGATAGAGATAAGCGGCAGAGATAAGCGGAAGAGAAGAGTTTTCTAGATCCTTATGAGGAAGAATTAGATATAACTATCCTTTGTTATCTCAGTTTTTAAGTTGAATAAAATTACAATAATTATAATAATCCCGGTTTTATAAAATCAAAACTGTTTTATTAGAAATAGTACCCGAAAATTATAAAGAAATTATAAAGAAACCGATTAAAATGGATCCCGCTTATCGGTAAATTAAACATATAAATATTACCACCAACTAACGTCAAATCAATTTATACCTTGTAATGATTATGTTGACGACTTCCCTGGCAGATTTCTCCACGGGAAACTGAACCGTCTGCAAATCCATCAAATCAAATTAATTTTTGTACTATTATGCTGAAGACTTATCAAGTAGACTTCTTTCTGGGGAAACTAAAAAGTACGTTAGACTGCAAATCTATCAAATCTAATTAATTTTTGTACTATTATGCTAACGACTTATCAAGTAGACTTCTTTCTGGGGAAACTAAAACGTACTTTAAACTGCAAATCTATCTAATCTAACTAATTTTTGTACTATTATGCTGAAGACTTATCAAGTGGACTTCTTTCGGGGGAAACTAAAACGTACTTTAAACTGCAAATCTATCTAATCAACCAAATTAATACAGGGACAAAAGTTGCGTGTGAATATAGAATTCTACACTTATAAGTATAAAGTGATATGATATAGAATCTTTCTAAGAATTACACAAACGTGAATAATATGATGAAGTGAACTGATATAGAGAAAGTTTCAATTACCCAACCGTGATCAGTCTCCAATTAAGCGTGGATACAAGTACTGAAAGACTTTCAATCACCAATTCTCCGTTGTGAAGATGAACTACGTACTATTTTTTTAAAAGAGAAAAGAAATGATAACTTTTTTGGTTGCAGTTTTAAAATAATCAAAAGGCCCCAAGCGGGTTTATATATACAAACAGCATGCTTGTTCTCAGTGTCAACAGGTTGGCCACAACCGTACAACATGTCTAGCTAATACGTAGTGCATGGGTGACAATAGACGTGTTATCTTTTCTTGGCGTGAGGATAATACTCTTTTTTCCTAAGTGCCAACATAGCTTTTTGTAACATGTTTATGATGGCCCTTTTTAATTTCTAAGCCCACATTTTTGTTTAACTATAATTGTTGGAGAAATTGTTCCCGGCTGCCCTAGATGGGCCTATTACTCGTGTGGGCTTTTTAGAAATCTTAAGCAAACGGTTTTCTGTTTGAATAAGAAGCTTTTTAAAGCGAAATATATCTGTTTGTGGGCTTTATATGGTCCATTAGAGAGGACATAATGCGATGCTTGGATAGTGTTGACATGTTCACTTATCGTAGATAACTATTGTTATGTACGTACATATATTGCGGAGTACTAAATTTTATATTTTGTTGACAAAACATAACCATATATTATCCATAATCAGCGTAACATTGGGTTCACTCAAAAGTACAAACACACCGGGGAAAAAAAAGTTAATAAATTGCATAGATCTGTGCCGGTTCTTTAAATAAATATGCTAAACTCCCTGAGTTCTCCCTTTCGCCCATCTAGTTCCTTTATTCTCAAGGTACTGCATTCTCCCCTACGTGCTCCATTATATGTTCTATATAGTAACGTCCAGCGATTTCAGATCTGCGGTAAATATAGAAAGTGTATTAACGTATTTGACAGTAGCAACAAATACAATTAGATATTTTAGTAGGAAAACAAAGAGCTTACATCTCCTTGTGATGTTCCATTCCCTCGAAATCTGGTTTTATATAGAACAGCAAAGAGGCGGTTGTGTTGACGAGGCAAGGAGCACCTTCAGAACATTTACAAAATTAGTTGTATATGGTTTCACAAGGCTGGTTTCCTTATCTGATCTATCAAATCGAACATACCTTCGTAGCTTCCAACCTTCCAGAACCGCAAAATACAAAAGACGGGTTCGGATGTAAAAGTAAGATGACACCCGAGTGCTTCCCAAGCATTTATGAAGCGAGCAGCATAATCATCTAGGGCACGACACTTGAGGGTTTCATTCCTACGATTTTCTCATGTTAATATTGAACGGGCATACGAAAAAAACTTTAAATGTAAATGTATTGAAAATGTAGCACAAATCTCCTTTTCCTCCCATTCAGTAGGGTGAGGACAACTTCATTGGCCGCATTTGCCCCCTCGAGCAATCTTCTGTCTTCCACCCCAACTACACACCCACAGACATCTGATTCGGGGTAGACAAATACTTTAAATGTTACGACCTATGTATTTTGATATGAAATTGTCTACTAACCTATTTATTTAGTATGAGGCCTAAAAACTAGTGATAATCACAAATATATCAATTAGCAAACGTTGTTTCAAACGATTTGTGTAATTGAAAATTGAAGATAAGCGTACCGAATGATATGGGATGGGTAATTCTCCCTCGAGATATATCACCCAAATCTTCGAAACGGAAGTAGTGTTTTTGATTCACCGGTGAGAGCAGGCCCGTGTAGGTTGAATTGAATTGTACCCTTTTATACTTAAAATTGAAACCACTATATTTAATATATAATATAGGGAAATTAACAATGTGTTTGTATCTATTAGTAGTCGTATTTAATGCAATGACATGTTGCAATTTTTAATGCAATGGCCAACATATAAGTCAATTTGAATCGATATGACTTGCAGGGTTGTAGATGTCAAATATCAGTTATGTAATTTTACTTATATACGTACACGAGTACCAAAGAACCAACAAAGCTTGTTGAATACTTTTGGCGTGGCTAATAAACAGAATTAAATCATTACATTTTTATATAAATATATTCCTATACAATCATTACATTTTACTGTTAAATACCATCGAGTTAATTACCTGTTATTGTAAAAATAAAATTACCACTGTTCTCGCTATATATAGATGTGTGTACGTAAGACGATGTTTTATTCCCTACACACAGCAAATACCATCCACAGCCCATATCGTCTCCAACAAAAAAAAAAAAAAAAAAAAAAACAATGAACACCCCTCCGAACGAGATATTCCTGGCCATCAAGCTGCCAAACCCTACAAGCCTCCTTGTTAATTTTATACCCGTATTTGTCACTCCTATCCCCTCCTTGGTCGAGGCGCTGAACACTGTCGACCTCCAAACTGTTCAACTTTGTCCGTTCATCACGTGGCCACAGTTCATCACTATGGAGTCTAAGTTCAGGCCCTACTTTGAGCTTATCCTCTACAGGGGCCACATCATAGCGAACTATCTTGAGGGTGTCAGGCTAGCTTCAAACTCCCCCACCTTTGCTGAAGGTATGGCAAAGCTATTGCACCAACGGATCCTTATGCGAATTTCGCTTATGTGCTGTTCGCAATGTTTACCGGCCAAGTGATGGAGGCCGAGGCGTTTGGCAATATTTTCTGGTTCATGGTCCCTCACATGAACACCGCCGTTGAAGTCGCTGGCCTGGTTATGTTCCATGTTGCGAACCTCCATCTCCGTGGTCCCCTTTTTGAAGTGAGATCGTCGCCTTCTCTCCTCCACCACCGTAGGTGTACTTGCAGTAGCTACCTCACCGGGTGTAAGTCCTGTTTTTTCTACTGGTATGCACAGGAGTTGCGCTCGTTCTTTTAAGATCCTCTTTTCATGTTTTTATTTTTTTGCGGCTTAACCTTAGTGACGACGTTTTGAACTAGGTTAATGTACAAATATTATGTACTTGATGGTTGTTTTTTTCTTTTTGGAACCTCGAACCGTTATCCGGTGTATGCCGGAGTTTATTTTATAATCAACGTATGTATTCTATTTAGTATTATCCCGCCATCGTACACGGTGCCACACCTATGTATTTGTGTACGTACAACGTAACAGGGCATCGTACATAAATACATAGTTGTACACGGTTCCAAACCAGTTCTATTGTGTGTGACGTGTACGTACACATGGACTAGTCCCGTTCATATCGTTCTGTTTTATTTAATAACATACCCTACAAATTATCGATGTACGTACCACCGCTCATATAAGTTCACATGTACGTACCAGACGTATACAACAACACATTAAAAAAAAAAAAAACTTTAAAGAGCAGCCATTGGAGATTATAGAACTAAAGGATTTCACATATAGATTTCGCCAATCACCAAAGTCCGCAATTAGTACACAAGATGTCGTAATCTCGAAAGTTTATAGAGAAGAAACCGGATTGGATACAACAAATGACGGCACAGTCCGGGTTAGGGATGAGGTGAGTAGATGGATAGAGGAATGTATCCTTGTACGTGTTTTGAAGTGCCACCTGGTATGTAAACAACAGGCAAAACAGAGACTTGCCTACAAATCTGACGCCATGCGATTTGAGAGGAAAGTGATGTGCATCAAATAAGTGAAGAAAATGAACCGCCATCTGTTCGCTTCCATATAACATAGAAAAGATACCACATGCTAGTGTTGCCTCAGCGTCTGCGGGAACGTTACGAGATAGAACAGAAATGCCTCGCTTGATGTCTCTCTCCTCCGCAACAATCCGGAGGCCCTCGTAGTAGATTGCAACTTCGTTTCCAGCTTTGAAGCATTTTTTGAATATACGCCTATGAATCCCTTTATCTTGAGGGCCACCATTTGGGTCGTCTAATGTTTGGATCAATAACGGATGCCAACAGATGTTGTAGATGTTTGCATCCTTTAGAACATAGGGGTCAAGCACCGTCTTCAGTCCTCGCCGACCCGACTTTAAAATTGGAGCAAGGTGCAACAACCCATCTACTGCGAGAAGCCTAAAGATTTCGAGTAAAATATCATCAGGGAGATATGGGAGCTTATTGTGTGCTTTCGCCATTTTTTCTTTTTTTTTGAGATTTTGTTATCGGAGCTATTATATATGCTTCAACAATAAAGGAGGTAGGTTGTGAAATTTGTATATATACTGTACAATATAATTACTCTGCGTGTCCTTTTAGCACAATGCATAATGAAGAATAAGTTACACAGAGTAATTAGTTGGGAAAAGGTGTACATAATGCTTACGCAACATCATACTGGTTCACATGATAAAGGTTTTTCTCTCGTCGTCTCGGTAACCAAAAATATATACTGTACTCGTTGGGCAAAATTTATAATTATTACTTGCTTAAAAAGTGATCAGTAAACACTATGATGAGATAATAGTCATTTGAAAATATAAGTAAGAATGACTTTCCACAAAAGAAGATGTCAAATCCCTGCACGTACTTTTCGCATTTAATGCTATAGCTATTGGCTGTTCCGGACGTCAAATTGGAAAGTTGTGTAGTTCGTATATAATTTGACTCAAATCCGGTTTGTAGAAAAAGACACGTTTCCGTACTAGCATATTTTACAAATAAATTTACACGAGTTCTCTAACTTTATAAATCAAATATGTGGCTGTTCAAGTGCAGATCAAGGGCGAAAAGCACCAAGTCCTGTCATCACTTTATAAGTTACCATTCAAGATAGATATTATTTTTAACTGCAGTTATTTGTCTTTTTTGTGGTTAATGCATGAGAAATACATGCATAAATTGTATACCTTTTTATTATGCTCTTCACCCTTAATCTAGACCTGAACATCTAAATATTTGCTCTACCTTTACTCTGTTTGTAAATCTGAAACCGCTAATAACCGAATATTATTTAAAACAAGCCCGAGTAAACCATCTCTTAAAGTGTTTATCACAATTATGGTACAGAGTTTCGAATTGAGGGAAACATAATTTTGGTCTATCGATGCTTGTTAATATTTATGAGTTTAATGGTTAAGGTGTGGGCTTAGTGATATCCTCTTTCGTTTTGGTCGAGATCTCGTTATTAATTTATGATTCCCGGTTATTTGTTAGTCTTGTAAATAGACAAACTATACATATGTACGTATACTACATTGGGAAGGTACGTACATTTAGGGTCTTATTAAACGGACACCATGGAAAGTTGAAAGGCCGCGCTGTTTCGAGATTTCGCTCTCCGTAAATATTTAAATTGCTCTCAACCTTCGTCAATTCCTAACACAGTTTAAAGTAAGAGATATCCAAAATCTGAGATCACCATGAGCTTCAGAACCGATCGTATTGCTGAACTGGACCGCGAGAGAAGGAATTGGTGTTGGTGTATCCACGCCAAGGTGTTGAACGCTTGGTCGATTCACGAATGCTTTATAAAACGAGTTCTCCTCCTTGTGGACGAAGAGGTTAGTTGAACAAGTCTTTCTTATTTCGCTAAATCCAACAGTTTTTGATGTATAACAATTTATATGTTATGAAGGGTTCCACAATCGAAGTGGCGTTTCTACAGGGTGAATACCCAAATATCCCGCCAAACCTTGAAATCGGTTCCTGGTACGATATTCGGGAGTTTAAATTAATCAATCCAACTCTCAAGGAGAGGAATACTCATCACCCATACCAAATCAAGTTTACGCATGAGTCAACCATGGATGTGATCCAACCTTTGAATCACAAAAATTACTTCCGCTTCGAGGATATCAATGATATAACTCGTGGCAGAGTTACTCATCCCGTTTCTTTCGGTATGTTTTATCTATAATTTCTTTAATATGTATATATTAATGTCTGTGGAATTATGAACTTGCGATGGTTGCTGAGATTCATTTAGTGGTCGTTTGGTCAGTTGAGGACGTTACTTTTAAGTGTATCATCTGCAAAAGTACAAAATAAACGTTACATCCCCATTTTTTATTTTCCCCCCGTTAGATGTTTGTGGGTGCATCGTAAATGTGGACGTCATAAGAAGATGTTACGATGGCAGGTGTATTGAAGTTGTCTTCACTCTCCTGAATGGCAGGTTAAGGACCTATTATGCTATAGACATAGTAATATACATATATATATTTGAACTTCATAGGTTTAAATTTGAAAGCAACTGTGCGTTAATGCAGGAATGAAAGTGTCAAATGTCCTCTCTGATTGGGAATTAAAGGGATGTCATGTTCTCCACAAATCCGAGCCAGTGTTTTGTGTCTTCCGGTTCTTTAAGGTTGGGAGTTATGAAGGTACGTCATATGAAATTGATATTATGATAGAAGCAAGTACATGTAATTTGTCTATCAACTCAATTACGTAAATGTGTGTAGGCGTACCATGTCTTGTACACACCGAAGCGTCTTCTAAATTCTTCATTCGAGCAGATTTCGAAGGACTTCGACATCACAAGGAGATGTAAGTTGATATTATATTAATACTTGGTATGAAAGCGTATGTGTTCTTATCTGTTCACAGTCTCACATGTACATTTAATTTTTTAAACTTATAGAAGTGAGTTTGCTGCACAACACCACATTAACAATGTGATGGGACATGATGGGACAACAATTGAAACAATTGCCCAGGAAGGAGAAAGCTCCGGAACCCATACAGAATCTGCACAGATGTTCGTCAGACTGTCCGCGGAATGAGGAAAAACTGACGAGAAATAGAAATCAAAATGTTGTTTTCTATTTCAAATATTGGTTTATTTTCGTGAGAATATGTACAATGGTTTTATTGTTAAAACGTACTCTATCCTTTTTATTTTATATTCTAATAATTATTGAAATTGAGATAGAAAATAATATGTAGAATTTTGAATATTAAAATTGTTATTATTAGTAGCTATTTCACAAAAATATTAGAAAATGTTCATTTGTTTTTGGACATTAAATAAAGTAAAAGAAATGACCGAATGCTTGTACTATCTCCTAATAATAAGTAGAATCTTTAATGTTGTATTGTCTTATCAGAAGGATAATTTATTCGCCACACCATAGTTGATGTACGTTGGGAGTCATAATATATTGTGGTAGTCGTCTACGTACAGAAGCTTAAATAATCGTACAATCAATACAAGTGAATAGCAACCCTTTGGATTGATCTAGTTGAGAGGAAGTGATGATAATTACGTAACTAGATACACATCAAATAAACATAATGATGAGAAAACTATCATATCTAATCAACAATAAATACGACTCTCTTCGAAGTTGTCACATCAGAGAACCTACAAATGTCATAGTCTAGGCTTAGGGTTAGCTGATGGTTGAGTTACAGCCGATATTTAACGAATTCGAATATAATGAATTTGAAATCCGATTATACGAAACTGACACGTGGTTCGCACTACTTATTTGTTTTAGTAATTCTAATCGAGTAGGCGTGCATGAGAGCTCATAAACCTAAAATGGGTTCCTTCGTAATTAAGTAGTTAACAATAGGGTAATTTAAAACGACGTCATATAGAAACTAATATAAATTTCCAGGATTTTCGCCAAACTCCCCAACCACCTCTCACATCGTAGGTTTTATTAGTGGGCAGGCGGCAGTTTCCGTCTATTTGGTTCTGCACATACTGCACATATTGCTATTAACTCCCAAAAATGGCGACTTCTAGCCGTAAGAAAACTGATCTGCCAGACGAGATCTTGATAAAAATAGCCAAGCATCTCGTAGTTGATGGGTTATGGCGAGCAGGCCCAATATTAAAGGCTGGTCGGCGAGGAGTGGATACGGTGCTTGCCCGAGAAGTTCTGAAGGTTGCCAGCATCTACCAAATCTGTGAACATCCTTCTTCATTCCAAACGACAAGGAAGCCAAATGGTGAACTCCAGGAAGAAGGGATTCACAGGCGTATTTTCGAAAAATGCTTGGACGCAGGGAACAAAATAGCAATCTACAACAAGGGGCTACGGATCGTTGCCGAGGAGCGAGACATTGAGCGTGGTATCGCACTACTAAAAAACAACGTTCCCGAAGATGCCGAGTCCACTCTCGCATGTGGAATTTTCTCTATGTTATATGGGGACGAGCAGATGGCGGTTCGTTTTCTTCACCAATTTGATGCACATCACTATCCACTCCAATCAGAGGGAGTACAGTGGATCGGGGAAGATCTGTTCCAACGGTTGAGTATGTTTAAGACGGCGCGTAAAAATACGTACAAAGATTCTTTTGTATATCCCTCCAGTTCGTTGATCCCTTTCCCGGACTGTGCCATGAGTAGTTGTTTGAGATGGGGCAGGTTATCGACCGACACACGTTATTATGACATCATCTGTGTAAATTGCGGAGTGTGGTGGGTGGCCAAATCTATATGTGAAATCCTCTAGGTGTATCATCGGTTCCCTTCTGTGTTGCGTTTCACCTCGCCACGTATGTTTCATTAGATAATTAAATTACTATGTAATGAAGATGTTAATTAACGTGTATGCCAATATCTGTCGTTTTGGTCGTTTTGCTCCTTTTGTTCCGAAAATGTGTACTAGATGTCGTATTGCTCCTTATATTCCGAAAAAAGGTCTAAAATGGCAATTCCCTAGCTTCGAACCATCCATATAGACGACGTGTACTTAGTTTAACTGGGCAAACACACAAAACTATCAACAGTGCCGGCCCAACCAATTTTGCCCATTAACAAACAGTAGGAAAAAAAAAGTGACTACTACAACTTTACAAGGGCTCGAACTCGTGACACTGAAGGACAGTCAAGGCCAATCCTACCACTGTACCACCGCACCTTTTTTGATATTGATTCCCCTAAAATCGCTAATATAATCTGTAGCATAAAGCCCTTGATTTACGGGCTTTATTAAAGGACCGACACAGTATCAAGCTTACGACGCCGTTCGTATCTAGTGGAAAACGACACAACTTGGAAAAGTTCATGTTGTTTTAGAATACAAAAAACGACACAAAACAGAATGTTCTATAAAAGCTAACCGAATATAATCGATATCTTATAAAATTCAGGGAAATTAGGGTTCATTGAACTGATTTGGGGGAAACAGAGAGAGCCGCTGCCATAGATGTTGGATTAGATTTAGAGAGTTGGATATTCGGTTAATAGTTTAACGTTCCTCTTTTCTTTATTTTCCCTCCTTCAATTACGTTATCAGTTTCGTTCTTAATGTCTGCTTTGGCAAACACGAGTCCAGTCGAGTATGACGATGCGGAGTATGGGATCCCGGCTGTTTGTTACTGTGGTGAAAGGCCAAACCTAAAACCTTCTTTTACAAGGACAAACCCAGGGAGTCTCCACTACACTTGTAGAAATAGAGAGGTAAGTAACGTACAGTTTCCCCGAGGTTGATTAAAGATCAGATTTATTTGCATAACTTGAGGTTTTTGTTTTAACAAACATTATAAGCAAAAAAAATGCAGGATGGGGACTATCACATTTTTAAATGGTGGGATGAAGATATGATGGAGGAACTAAAAACAGTGAAGGAAGATCTTCTAAAGTTAACTAGTTTGAATCAAATGCGTGAAGCGCTTCAGGGACAAAAAGAGGAGATTGCTAACATCTTAAATATGCACAAGGGAAATCAGATGGAGTTGGAAAGGATGAAGGCGTTGATTGCGTACAAGAGTGATGGATTAACTATGGAATTAAAACTGACCAATGTGTTTGTTGCGACTTTGGTTATACTAGCAACAATGACCTATTTTTTAAAGTAGTTTGGTCGTTTTATTAGTAGTACTTTGGGTTGTGGTTTAATTGTTTAACATCAAGTTATAAACGTTTTATTTGGTTTACTCCCATTTTTTTATCGTCTAAAAAAAGACTGTTTGAAACCTTGTCGTGTTATTATTATCGACCAAACCCTTGAAATTAAACATAAACATAAACATTTGTACACGTTTGTACACATACGTCTAACATTAAAGGTTGGCACTATCAGGTAGATGCTTACCAAATAAAAATATATAATTAACCATGCGTAATACACACAAACATTTTACATCAAATTATTCCTATCCACGTAAGATAGATTGTTGGGATGTAGGTAATGAAGATAATATAAAGAGTCCAGCAACGTGGTTTAGAAGTTTGGAATGTAAGCAACATTGACAAATGGAAACATAGGCTACGAATCGTCGTCACTCCGCTCGCGCTGGTCGAAGTATTCCAACCGGAGTTTGAAATCTCTAACCTCAGGGAAGGGTGGTTCAAATATCACTTTAGAGACACCCGGTTGACTAACCACTTCCATCCCTCCTGCGGTGTGGAAAAATAAGGAAAAAGGGTAACCAAAATTAGTTTTATGCAGTAATCTTATACTTAAAAGGTGATTGAATTGTTTTAAATACGTTTGGCTAATCAGTACCTCCATCCTTAAACTTGGGCCTCCAGAATCGCAAGACTACAACTGGTTTGCCTCCGCATAGCCAAATATTGCGGACGAAATCATCGACCATCTCATCATAAGCCACACATTGCAAGTGATGACCCCTACACACAGAGACACCTTACGTTAATAGCTCGGTATATCTTTAAAGTGTGTGAAAGCTAATAATCGCGAAAACGACTCACTCAAGATTCGTCAATGAAAACCGTATCAACCGGGTTCTCTCGGCAAAACGTGGAGCAGTTGGATCGTCCACCAATATTCTTCGTTCGACGTGAGTAACTTGCCCCATCGTGTCTATGGTGTCATGTCATTAGAATTATGGTACTGGATATGATATTAAAAACCGGAACAACACAATGCAACGTTACCTAAGCAGCAGTTCTGGGTCCAACGAGGCCATCGTTCGTAAATTTGGTCGAAGGGGACGTAATCGATGTAGTGATTGGTCGACAAGCAACGAATGTTGTCCACAACCGTGTCAGCAGTGAATTTGATCCGGTAGTTGGAAGCCACGACCTTCACAGCGGATGTGTCGTCAGTGACGACGAAATTAGAGAAGGTTTTCCACAAACTCTCCTCAATCCCCGCACAGAACTGGGGCAACAGGTCCTCGCTGATTGTTGCCTGCATCTTATCTCCCTACGGTGGGGGAAAAAAGTTCAATCATGATGTACATGTATCATTTAATATTAAGTGCATATAATATGATGATGAGACGAGTCACTTATGAAAACATCCGAAACAACCATTTCAAAGGTGACGATGTTCGCTTCTCTCTTTCTCCACTTGCGGATGATCTTAACAGAAACCTTCCAATCAGACCGCCACGTCTAGAGATCGGATAGCCTGTCGAAATGCACCATGACTTTGTTGCACTTATGTTTACTTTGTGATGTGATATTTTGGTTTTTGAGAGACGAATACATAGTTCACTGGGTGTGTATTTGTCTTCTTATATAAGCAGCGAACAAACACAAATGGATTATCAATATTATGGCTTTTCAAACGTCGTGACTGCATTCCATACAGATTCATCGCATTTAGATATTTAACATGTGTAACTGCCGGTTAAGCGAAGACGAGACATCGCATGCACTACTTAATTATGACCCTATAGTCGACGTTATATATTGGCAGAAAATATATTGGTTCATTTAACAAACCAATTCAATGTAAAACTTTATAAAACATCAAGGAATAGTGAATGATGGTTTAACCAGACGAATAAAGGCTGATATATAGTGTAAATGAACCAATAACGTTGAAGAACTGTATAATTTGAATAAAAATATTTAAAGAAAAGCTCAGCCATTGCACTGTTTATAAAAAAAAAAATTATTTTAAAATAGTTTAGTAGTAGAGGCAAAATCTTCGTTCTTAGTAATAGACGGAAAACTGAGGCCTCAGCTGTGACGGCGCATTCGGATGTCCGATAGGGTTGTTTTACATCCCGATTTTTTGAATTAAGGTGTTTAGATCTGGGATAAGTACTACAAAACGACACTCCATAGAAGTCGGCGACGGAACATTTAAGGAAGAAGAGATTACAGAGGTCGGGTGAAATCAGAGAAAGGCGACTAGTTTCGATCCCTCTTTCATCACCGGTGTTGAATCAGAAGGTAAGTGTTTCTCTTGGCTTCTTACTTTAAATTGGAAGAGAGATTGTACCCCCCAAATTCTATATTAGGTTGGAAGAGTATATAGCAAATACATTTAAGAATCGCTTTGAGTAGCCCAGGATGTGAAATCGATGAATAGTAGTGTATCTGTGGCGGGCAGAGGATAAATAACCGTAATCGTCAACAGAATTAAACTTAGGGTTAATTGGTATTAGGGTTAATTGTTTTAGTGTACGTACATATTAATATGTACGTTACTTCATGGTGATAGGATGGATCCCGAGGCTGTAGAGATCGTTCCTCAATTGAGCTTGGATCTACCGAGGAGGTTATTTGCTCTTGACCATTACCCTCTCAAAACCAAGATAAATGCGTATTCAAAACCGGAATATCTTTCTACAATATCGAGGGTGCTGAGTGGATAAAAGAAATGGAAAACTTGTTAGAGTCTCCATTTGGGCAGCTTTTTCGTTCTCCGGTAAACTAGTTCATGGATTTGTTTGCCGTCAATTGGTGACCAAAAAGCGGCATGAGATGTGGATTGTGTTTGGTGGCAATCCAATCAAGTTTGGATTACAGGAATTTGCAGAGTTGACAGGTCTCGAATGTGGAAATTATCCAAAAAAGAGAGATGTGGAAAGAGCTACAAAAACGGATAAAGGATGTATGACTGTTTGGGAAGTTCTATTCGGGGAAAACATAGAACCAACGATCTCCGAGTTGGTCAAAAGGTTGGAGACTGAGGAAATGGAAACGTGGCAGAAACTAGCTTTAGCGCTGATAATAATAGTTGATGGAGTTCTAACATGCGCCACGCAACCAGTAAAACCAGATCCGAAGACAGTGGAGATGACCAAGAATATTGATTTTTTTTTCAAATATCCATGGGGAAGGTTGTCATTTGAACGGACCTGGAGACTATTACAGGATTTAAATGTCCAGCAGACGTAGACAGCTTAGTAAAAAATTTCAAGCAACAATTAGTTGCTGTTCATGGATTTCCTCTAGCACTCCAGCTGCTGGCTTTCCAATCTGTCCCAGCAATTGCAAGATTAGTACCATCTGACGTTCAAGATCAGGCGTTTAATCAAAGATCGATCCACAATCTGGCTAAACTGCGGCCAATCAAGACAGCAGACATCTTCGCATGCGATGCTGCTAAAGAGGTATGTACTTGGTTGATATAATACGTTAACAACCTGAATCTATCAGTTTCGTCAAATGTATATATATTTGTAATCATATTATAGGTGGTTATTAGACGGATGGTTGATAGTGGGGAGCATTGTGATAGTGGAGAATTGGAGTGGCGTGACGAAGAGGAAGACCATCAAGTTGACAACATTGAAAATCTTATTAAAGCTGGCCACAAATGGGATGAGGCAATATGGATGGGAGGTGATGATAGGTGTCCAAAACAGACACGTCCCGAAGAGAAAGGTATTAAAAACATTTATACATTACAAAGGGCTTCACTATAAAGATAAATTTTTTTTTAAATTAATGGTTAATTGGTGATATAGTTACAGTTGACTGTCGGAAGAGGAAAAGAGCAGACACCGCAACAATTGACAATAAGAAAGAGAAGAGCACGAGAACTGATGGGCGACCGGGGGGTACGCCCATTGTTGATGAACGTTTGGACGATGACCAATTTGAAAGGTATGCGGCGGAACTAAGCCGGTTCTACAGGAAACAAGAAGCACTGATGAAGGAAAATCAGGCAAACATGGAGATTTTCGTACGTACAGAGATCCGCAAGGAGATAAGAGCTGCACTATTGGACGTTAAAAGAAACGAACATGGGGAACCTTCTTACGCTTCGCATACAGTTTCAGAGAAGAAGTATTCAAAAAAAAGAAGAGGGAAAACTATAAAGTTTCGAAGAATGAGTTCAGTAATGGTTATGAAAAAAAAGGGAGAGAAGGTCAGAAACAGGGGATGCGCTGACACTGCTAAGGTTGATATGACAAATAGCTTAAGGGTTGTAATTTTTTCACTACTTACATATATTAAATTATGTTGCTATCGTGGTGTGCACAGGGTGATCGGAATACTGATGGTTCGAAGGATGCCATAGATGGTCAACACTCTGTCAGTGGTGATTCTTTAGTTGGAGGCCAGGTAATGGACAACAAGATCCTCTTTAGAATGCGACTCAATCAACGTAATGGGGGTGTTTTTGCTTATGCACCTATCATATACGCTTTATATATTTGACCGTAGGATACAACCCGTACTCATATTAATGAGTGGGTAACCGATAATAACGACGGTGGCATGAACGAACCATCCCCGAACAATGGAGTTAATGAGTGTCGCCAAGATTATGACGCGGGGGACATTGCTGTCGAGCTATCACCAACTAAAACCGTATCCGATGTAAGTATTTGACACGGAATGGAGATTACAACACTATATTCGTAATAAAGCATTGTCCACCTTTAATTGAACAGATATTGCTGCAGCTGAATACTAAAATGGAACCTGATCTGCATTGTAACAAAATGGTAGGTCAGGAAGTAACCATAAAAGGGATAACCATCTGTGGGTATCATATATATTCGGTTATTTGTTTTTCTCCTCTAATCTACACGTGTGAAAAATTGAGCTTGTACCAAGTTCCTACTACGAACACGCGTCTTAAAAGTTTCATTGTTTTGAATAGGAGGATGGGAAAGAACTGCATCAAGAAGGCGGGAAAGTCGAGTGGTTTAACAGTAACGGAGGGGACATAAGACGTCAGGAAGGCGAGTCAGATGAGGGTTGTAACAAAACCGAAATACCTGTAGAAAATGAAACTGCAGTTGACGGTCAACAAGAGGCAAGTGTCTAACTTTGATGATTTCGAGTATTTGTGACATTAGTGTACGTAAGTATGAATCTATGTACGTACATCTTATTAGGCCGAAGTCGAAGCACTACAAAAGGAAAGCGATGGCGAGGAGGGCTGTAACAAAACTGATGGACATGTACAAATAGAAACAACAGTTAACCTCCAATAGTGCAAAATTATTTTTTAATAGGGATGAGAACCCGCGCGTTGCGCGGGCTTGCATGCTAATCAGTTATAATTTTATTTTTATGTAGACTCAGAGGTATATTTCATTAATTAAAAATCTACATATATACTATTCTATAAAATTATTATAATTAACATTTTATTTTTTGAATCTAGTGTTTTTGCACTCTTATCACATGAGCTTAGTTGGCACTGATTGTGAAACCCCGGCTTGAAATTATAAATTAGGGGTTAAAAAATATATTTGAAATTAAATGTTCCCATGAAAGTGATATTTACATTAATTTTTTTTCTTTTTACTAGATAATTATATATGATAGTATTTTGTCTGATTTAGCCTTTGGTTTAAATGTGCCATCTGTCAGGCAATTATCGAAAATTTATTTCTTTCCATTTGATGAGCCTATTTGTTTTTTTAGTATTTGATATTTTTGCTTATTATGTTTTTTTTTTTTGGTTTAGTTCTGTAATTATTTACTTGTTCTTCCTTTTTTTTTTCTCTGTGAACGGATTAGCTTTGCTCTGTTTCTCTATTTTTTGTTCTTTCTTCATCCATTAATCCTCTGTTTCCAGCTTCAGCTTTCTCTTTTGTTGTACCAACTTGGATTGCAATTTATGATGTAGTGTGGATACTAAGTGAGTTTCCTATTTCCTGGCTGGGAGATGTTTTTTTTTTTTTTGATTAAGTTTGTTTTTTTTTAATTTTTAATTGTTATATTGTTTGATGGTAATAGTTTCTCCCCCAATTTGATTTATAGGATGAAGAAGGGAAGTAAAGATTTGGGTTGTTTGTCAAATATTTTTGTTTTTAGTGCCAAAATATACATACAACTTATTTGTGTGGTTGGATTACAAATCTTACTATACAATTACAATTTTTTTTTTCCTTTATATCTTCTAAACACAGTCAATTTAAGTAACAAACTAACAATGACGGTTAAAGACCATTATTTTTAATTTGTGAAATTGACTAAAAAGTCAATCACGTGAGAGAGAGAACTAAACTTTACCCTCTTCTTTATTTGGAAGCAACACCACATTCTTCTCGCCCGATACTCGCCGGCTCCGATTTGCTTCTTGTAAACACCGGCCGCTGTAGAAATGTTAGTTCTACTTCATCTCAATAACCAGATGAAACAATTATATGGATCATATGAGAACCGACTGGAAGACAGACATGAATAAATGAAACTCTATAAACATAAATGAAACTCATTGTGTATCAAAATGCTTCTATATATAGAATAAGAACTCAAAAAAGAACTCAATGTTCGAAAGAACTTCTATCTTCCTAGGTTTAGACAAAACAAACAGCAAATGTTAAGACTAAGCAGACATGACAAAACTCAATGTGTCGAGAAGAGCTTCTATCAAGCACTTGATCCCAAACTTGATGAGCTCTACATGAAAGCTTATCCATATATATATTTGGCAATTTATAACTCTTTCGGCTCAGACTCTCACAATTTGGCTTAAAACCATTAAATAGATGGGTCCTAAGTGTCATGAAACAGCCTCCTAATCTGATCCACGCTGGCCGGTATCAATGTCACCGGACATCGCTTGTACTGTGTGATTACCACAAAAGACAGATATAAGCTTATACCGAGGTTGGGTTTTGGGAATATAGAGAAATGATTCGGAGAACTTACCTTTGTAACATACTTAAATACACATGAGTAGCAGAAAACAAATCCAGAGACCGTGACAACTGATGGATTTGCACGTTTTTGCAAGCACAACGCGCAGAGGGATCTGTTGGGAGGTAGAGGAATTCCTTCTTGGCCATCTGTTAGAAAAATAACCAAAAAGCACTTAGTTGATTGAGTGAAAGAAGTCTACATTAGTTTCAGTAATGCCTACGAACTGACTGATTACTGTTGGGGCTGGAGGAGGTGGAGGGTACACTGTTGGAGCTGATAATCTCTCTTCAGCTGATTGATACCACCATTCCATCATCTAAAAAAACAAAACACACGAATATGAATGAAAATGTTCAACTATTTTATAGATGCGATGAAAAATATACCGAGAGACAAAGACACCAAAAATATAGCAATTAGCTTTATGGCTTAACGCTGTGGCTGTAGCATACAAAATCCAACTTATGTAATCTATGCTTAGGACTATTTCCAAAGGATTCTTCTTCAGAATGTGCTGGAAGCTTTCAGACAGTATAATAAGAGAAGAACCATATACTGAAAATATTTGTGGATACTTACTTTAAAGATAAAAACTGCTGCAATCAGACCGGTTTGGGCGTAGTCAAGCACTGCATATGAGCAGCTAAGAAGTGCCCCTTGCACTGTCTAATTCAATATTCAAAACAATACTATCAGACCTTGGATCACTAAAGTGAGCAGTATTAAGAATCAGCCTATCTCATTCACTAAGTTACAGGAAGTTTAAGAAAACAGAAATCATACTTTTAACCAAGGAGGACCACAAAGCCTCTCACGCTCACGAAGCCTCTAAAAGGAGGGTAATGAAGGCATATCGATTATGGAACTTAGCTTCAACAAATCGAATTAAGCTTAGAAACAGTAAACATTGAGACGGTTTGAACAAAACCGTTCAACAATTCGACTTAATATTGGAAACAGTTAACATTGAAAGGGTTTAAACTAAACGGACCTGGAAGATCAGAATTGGTATTGGCTAGAGAAACCAACTCCTCATGAGTACGGAACCTGAAAAACTCTTTTGGGAAAATACCAAAAGACTCGTCAAGCTTTTCGAAAACAGTAGTGGATATGAGACGGATTGAGAAAGGAGAATCAGTGAGCTTGAAACGTGAGTTGCTTCTGGTGACTTCAAAGTCTGACATGATATATACATGCCCATCACACAGCGAGTTCTCAAATTTGGAAAGGAGGCTAACATTGATCGACCCTTGAATGACACAACTCTAGAGAAAAAACAGAGAAATTAGATAACGCTATCGTAATCAAATGAGAGGTAAATCAAGTAGAGATTGAAGAAACCTTTTCGTCAATGAGAAGGAAGTCAATTCCCATTAGTTGCCCTCCTTTTTTGACGTTTCGGGCCGGCCAGTGACGAAGCATCCTCCCTACAATCTGTTGGTGTAGGCTACCGGCCTTGAGAGTTGCGAATGACCCAACACTGGAATCCATAATAGATAATAGAATTTTCAGATAGTGAAGAAATTGTAAGATGAATGAAATTGGAGAAGAGGGCATTATATAGGATTTGAAGTAACCCAAATTGAATGGTAAGTAGTGGGACTAATATTGAAAGAGAAAACATTGAAGGACTGATTAGGGGGTTTCAAACGTAAACGAAACAATAGCTTTAGAACGGAGGAAACATGAAAAGGCGTGGCGCTTGAGGTCCAACAGCGGCGGCCGGTGGAGAAGACAATCGTGCAGAAAGGGTTAGATTTGTAGATAAACGGATCATTAGATTAGGGGCCTGAGATTTTAATTAAACAGGGCTTCGGAAAACAGAAGAAGGATATAGTGAAGAAATTGGACTATCAAGGAGACTATAGGATACGTAAATGGGCTTAATTAATTCGTTAAGGCCTTATTTAAACAATTGGGATGCTGACGTGGCTGCACCATGAAAGAGGAAAGTGTACTTTATATATATAGATTTCGAATATTTGCCATATTTATAGTGTCTACTTAGATGGTCCAGTGTACGTCACAACTAATCTATGTACGTGCATCTTATTAGGCCGGAGACCAAGCAATACCCAACGAACGCGATTTTCGAAGAGGGCTGTAAAGAGACTAGAGGTCAACCAGATCAAAGTCCCGGGGAGGAATGTATTCCCGGTGAGTCAGACAATTTAGTGCCGCAGTCGGTTATTATTGTGGATGAAACAGGACGCGCAGAAGAAGTGATAATGGAGATACGTGCGAGTCAACCATCCGAAGCCATAGTGATAAAAGCAGGGTCGGTTTCATACGACCCTATGGAAGATGTTGCTGATGGGAAATTCGCCAAATTCACCGAGATGATAAAACAAGATAATGTGTAAGTGTAGTATATATTACTCCGATGACATATTGATATGCTCATTCATTGATATAGGATATTCATAATTACAAAATTTCGCAGGATACACACCTTTTTCGGATTCCGCAAGGCAGATATTCTATTCTTCTCTACTCTTATATCGTCCCAAAATTGGGTCCATAGTCAGGTACATATTTTAAACTTTAACTACACGATTTTGGGGTGTTCATGGTTTCTTGTTGGATTTAAATCCGACCGGTTTGCGTTTAACTGCATCTGCAACACATGGAGATGATTGCCCTAACGCTGTGGCACAAAAACGGAGAAGAAATGATAGAACAAAGGACCGTAATTTTGGACTCCGTTCTCTTTTACGAGTTGACAAGAAGGTTCCAAGCATTCAACAGGAGCACGGCGAAACGGAATTTCAGATGGGACAAAGTACTCATTGACATCGTCAATGGGGAAAGGATGCACCACGAACCAAGGTTGAAGTGGGTTACAGATGTCGACGTTATATATGCTCCAATGAACTGGAAATCTAAGCATTGGGTAGGAGTGGGCATAAATCTTATAAAGAGACATGTTTCCATTTACGATCCTTTGATGACCTCCTCCAGAGAAACTCTTGCAATGTCCCGGATCAAGCCGGTGTGTGAGATGATACCGTACCTACTTCAGAGGGTTATCGATGTCAATTACCCTCTCGATCCATTTACCGCTGAAAGGGTTAGCCAAGTAGGACAAAACTTGAGGACGGGAGATTGTGGACCTTTTACTATGAAGTTTTTAGAACTGTTGAGCATGGGCAAACCAATGACTGATTGCTTGAAGATCACCGACAACAATATTGACAATTTCCAAAAGAAGTTCGCGATGGACGTCTACGAAGCTGCTATTGGTCCGATAAATTAAGTAGCGAATAAACATTCTTCCTGGTTGTACTTATTACTTTCACGCAGGTGGTCCATATGATCCGTAACAGTCTGTTAGGATGATTATGGTTCGCTGAATTTGAATACAATTTAATCACATCACGCTCATCATATCATAGGATTGCCAGTAGGGACAAGTTAGTGTGCTCAAAATGGATAGAAACTAAGCACCAACCATGGACCTAAAAATCAAGTCTATAACGTTAGAAAATCTATTGTACGTACACTGATGAATATACGTACGTGTGTACACAGACCATAAATATACGTATGTGTGTACACAGACCATAATAAGGCCGTTACTTAGTTGATGGTACGTACACATATGAATATACATACGTGTGTACATAGACCATAATAAGGCCGTTACTTAGTTGATGGTACGTACACATATGAATATACGTACGTGTGTACACAGACCATAATAAGGCCGTTACTTAGTTGATGGTATGTACACATATGAATATACGTACGTGTGTACACAGACCATAATAAGGCCGTTACTTAGCTGATGGTACGTACACATCTGATAAAGGCCTAACATATACTAATACTGGTTAGAAAGACGTCATAATGATACATATCTAGACCCTCCAATATACAAAAAACACTACACCTGAAGAGGGTTTACAATCAACCGATAGGAGCTATGTGAGTGACCAGACCTCAGAAAATCTAAGAACGACATCCTCAAATCCCACATGTTACCAAAAAAATGACCAAACACGCATCTTCTATTAGCAACACGCGTAAAACCAATCTTCAATTTTGCAAAATCATACTGCTCCGGTAATATACATGGAACCTCTTCAACTTTTTGATCCCGAGTTGAACTCAGCTTCCGGATAATTTACTGTCTCCGACGTAGCATCTAGTTGGAGAAAGCAGTCTCGGTCTGGGACCTCATCAAACACATCTGCAGCAAGTTTCATCCTAATAGAAGGCATGGCCGCATCACATAGGCCTGTGTAATTTACTCCAAGAGCTATACACTCTAAGCACTTCAACGTGTACACACCACAGTCACCTTGTTGATAGTTCTGTGGGAGTGTTTTCACCCGGTAGTAACTAAATGCCGCCGCCCCGATATGCTCATCTTTGTACCTCCGGTTATATGCTTGTATCAAGCGTGGGATCATTTTTGCGAACGGTTTGCACTTCTTTTGTAGACTCTCGTCGGTTCTACCGCTGTTTATGCTATCGTAAACTCTTAGCCTCCGCTGGACTAAGTCAGCTTCGATGGCTACCCAATGGTTGTTATCGAGGTTGTATGGGAAGAGCAGGGTGTCTACATCGTCAACCCACACCTTGTTTGTCATTCCGTATTTTGGCAGCCTTCCCACGTACGTCTCAAAATAACCTTCTCCAAAAACCCATTGATTAGAGGCTTCCATTTTAGGGAATTCGAATGCCCACATACTAACAAACAAAGGATCGAGAAAAGCAATACGATCTGTTTTATATGGGGATGGCGTTTGCGTCCCCCTAATACGGAACATATGCATACATGTAACCATGTGCTGCAACACGAGTGACATCTATCAGGCATTAGTATACCATAGTTAACTGCGTCAAATGTTATGCTACGAAGCTTACCGCATCCCATAACCAGCCGAATGTTGTAGTTGGCCACAATTGTTTAGGGGTCAGGAGGCGAAAATAAAATTCGGCATTTCCAGTGCAAGGTACTTTAGCCCTGAATACCAAAATTAACAAATCAGTTATAGATCGTAGTCCTCAAATCCGAATATAGACACTAATTATATACAACTCTAAATGAAGACTTACAAATCATCAGTTAGGAAGGACATCAGCTTTGCAATTTTCTCAGGACTTGCCTCACTAAAAGGATCGTACACTGCGGGAGATAGGACTACAATGTGGCTTTCACGTCGGGTCATTAATGCAGCTCGCATTGATTCGTCATTAGGGTTTAACCCTATGTTGGTGCCCACTGGATCTACTAATAGAAGATCAAGCTCTCTTGATGGAGGAAACACCTTTTGTAACAAATATGCAAAATACCTGGCTTTCTCCTTATCTTTCACTGTATGAGACGATGCAGGACTGCTGGTCCCCTTGGTTAAATCCACAACAGATTCGCACTTTCGATCCAACGAGCCAGGGTTACCACCACTTACCGGATGGATAACATTAATAGGAACGGGTTGAGCACCTGCTCCATCAACT
This sequence comes from Camelina sativa, assembly GCF_030686135.1. Taxonomy (NCBI): domain Eukaryota; kingdom Viridiplantae; phylum Streptophyta; class Magnoliopsida; order Brassicales; family Brassicaceae; genus Camelina; species Camelina sativa. Next base: position 27,525,562 of record NC_141896.1, on the reverse strand, counting down.
TTGTCATTATACTTTGCTCTTTTATTCCTCTGTCTCCCAACTCTGTACTCTTTTGACACGCTGTACACTGTCTACCATCTGCTTTGGAATTCGCTCTACACTGTCCTCTGGTTCGATTTTAATACTCCCAGACCACATGACCTTATCCTTAATGGCTAACGGATTCCTAACACAACTAGCAACTTTATAACCATCCTTGTCCGAATGCTTTATCTGATATAGTCATGACTTGAAACAAAAGACATGTATTTGACGTTATATACAAGACATTTGAAATATAATATGACGCTGTTAAACTAGAGACAAAGTATACAAATTGCTAAATTGTGTGTACGAAAAAAATCATATATCAAAATAATTACAAAGTAATTACAAAATTATACAACTTCACAAAACTGAAATTGATATTGTTTCCTCGAATAGATAAATACAAAGACTTCATACTGAACAATAGATATATAATAACAATTTTATCAATACGCTACGCAGATCATACCTCCTCTATTTTTTGTTCGTCATTTCTTAATGTAAGAGGTCCTTGCGTATGCGCTCCTCCATCCGTTGTGTTGATAACAACTTTCTTCAATAGTTGAACGTCACTCTCAAAGTTACCCATCCTACTCTCCATACCTTGAAGTTTGAACACAACTTCTGCTATTGCTCTAGAAAACGATATCTGAATATTATCCATTTTCGCCCTAGTGTTTCAACCATAGTAAATAACCTTCCACTACCATCTTCACCCTGCACACCTGAATGCTTATCTCCAGACGCCTTCTCTGCTGAACATTTGTCCCCAACACTTTCTTTCTGCTCCTTCGCATTATTGGGGACATTACGGATGCTGGTTGGGGCTGTTTCAAGGAAATCATCATCACTTACCCCTGCAACATGTTGCCTCCTCTCCCTCTTCTTCGTATGTTCCCCCTTCCTTTTTTTTACACAATCCCATTCTCTTTCATCCACTTCGCCATTGATCACGTCTAACAGCAGATTATCCAGTTTCTTCTTCAAACCTTCTCCTACACCATACACACAATACTGTCCTGGCCAATCTGGATATATGAACTCCAAAGGTTTAGGTACTAAATGTTTCACCTGAAGCTGCATTTCAGATACCATAACTTTTAAGAATCTATCACAAAGAAAAAATGCAGACAAATAATGTATACGTAAATTGAAGGCATACCTCCCCATTATTAAGGAGTTTGCTCCCGGATATGAAGGCTTCGATATCCTTCCTTGGCCTCCCTCCTCTCCACCTTAACAGAGGCAAATCTACACCTTCTCTTACATTCCCGTAGCTAGCCCCCAGCACCTTCACGCTCTCAAATGCCCATATCAGCAATACATGGACACATCCATGGAGGGTATAAGCATTGTTAGGTAACCCAAGGACTTTGATGGAATCAACTAAACTCTTGAATCCAACCCTACCCCATTGAAAACTCTCAAATGCTTCTTCATTCAACGCCCTTTTAGCGTATTCCAGAGGAATCCGACTGTTCCTTGATAAACCAAGCACTCCAACATGAACAAGATACAACCGAGCTATCTGCGTCTTCATTTCATCAGACCACCCACGGCAGCTTCTCAAACCCTCAACTAGCTCCTCCCAGTTGGGTCCATTAAAAGCTTTCACCTTTAAAGCCACCCATAAAGGTGTATGATCGACTTCAAACTCTGTTTCATCAATCTTCTCACAATTCAAACCACTAATTTCTTCATATTCATATAGAGAGAACCTCAGCGGCTTTCCTCCAACCAAAAACCATACCTCCAAAGGAATGTTTATTGCCAATTGATTGGACAATAGATAATGGATGGTCTTCCCACAAAACAGGTAGTCAGATTCGGCTAGATCCAATAGAACTCCCAGCTGCGAATTCTTTCTTATTTTGTCATACACCTCATCACCAACAAAGCCATTCAAATCACCAAGATTGGACAAACTACAATCGTGGTGCATGCTTCTCATCGGCAGTGGAAAATTACCAACCCCATACAACCTACTTGGATACCTCTTGCTTGACCCCATATCTATGACAGAAGCTTTAGTTTAGTTATTAATTCAATATCACAAAACATTTGTTGCTTAGATTAGCAACGAAGCAACATGAAGTCACACAAATATCTTCCCAAAAACAGAGCTCAACAACATACAGAAAACTAACATACAATATACAAGGCCTACTATGTAATACTCGGGTATAAGAAAACAGTAAGCAATAGAGACTAAACCACGATATAGAAATTTACCTCTGAGCAAATCGCTTTATTTCCCTCCTCCTCTACTTCAAACCACCTCGCCGTCAACTCGCCGTCAGTGGTCCTCCAGCCAAACGTCCTCCACACAGATTCTTTTCACGCCGCAAGCTATCTAAAAATAGCTGATCTCAACCCAACAATCGTAAGACAAACAACACAAAGATTCAAGGGATCGACTTAGGTTTATGATATTTTTATTTTCCCCTTTTAAGATCTTCGTTTTAAAAGAGAATGGCATAAATCGTAATAAAACACACAACTCATATATAGAAGTAATTTGCAAACTTTTATGTGTTATTCTAGTAAGGCAGAAATCTCAACGTGTTAGTCTAGTAATAAACCTACTTTTATGCAATATTCTAGGTAATTTCCCTAAAACAAATTGATTTTATATGTCAGATATTATAATATTTATAGTGTTGGCAAATAATAAAATGAGAATTTAACCCGTGTTAGCACATATTTAATAATATTTTCTTAATTTCAACAAGTACTTTTTACAACCACATTATATAGTATTTTAAATTTATTTTAATTTTACATATTCATAATATGTTAAGTTTTATTAAATTTATATATATATTAATTATAATATTTAAATAATTAGGAATCGAAGTTCTTCTTACATTAAGAATCAAAACTCAAAGGTTTGGAAAATAAAATGGAAAATATATCATAGTTTATGTCTCTATATAATATTGATTGCTGTTTTTTATATTTAGTTGGAATAAAAAGTAAAATATTTAGGAAACAAAATCTGAAATGATGTTATTTATGGAAAGTTTTTAAGGATTAAATTTGTAAATAAGTTTTTAAATACATATAACTTCAAGGGTGAAATACCAAATGTATTAAAAAAATGTTAATATAGATTTAGGAAACAAAATCTGTCATAGTACTATTTTTGGAAATTTTTGAGGAATTAATGTTGTAAATAAAAATTTAAATAAAAATTTAAATAAGTAAAACTAAAAGGACATAACACAAAATATACTTCAAAAATGTTAATATAGATAATATTTGCAAATTATTACGAGTAAGTGAATATGTACCAAACAATTTTGCCCGTGTTCATCTCTCCGTTCAAGTAAGCTCAGATCCCCGATTGTTTTCTTTATGATCTGAATCGATTTGTGTAAGATACTCCTCTGGTTGGTAATGTGGTTTTCAATGTTTTTTTAAAAAAAATTGTGACAGATACGAAATCCAATTGTACAATGCTATTCTCGGAGAGGACAAACATTTGCTCATTCCTATTTTGATTTCAACATCAGGTTAGCCTTTTCTTGCTATGATTTTTTTAAAAAATTCATCTTCTATTTCTATTTCTATCAGATGCTGAATTCCTACAAACGAGAAATTGAATGGTTTGTTTTATACGCTGATTACTGTTACTGTGAATTTGCATCTGTTCATGTTAGTGACATGTTGGGAACAATAAGCCTTTTTCTCACAACTCTCTAAAAAGCAGAGCTTCTTATATGTTACTCTAAAAGCAGAGTTTCTTAAGTGTTAGCGGGGGACTAAATCTACTTATGGTTTCCAAATTTTCAGAATAAGCTACAAGTTTAGGTGCAATGGAATGAGCTAGAAGTTCAATGTCCAAGTAAATTGTTGAAGGTAAATTCATCTTCTTGTGCTATTATTCTATATTTTATGTTTATATGCATTATTAGAAGAGTGTATGATATATTCTTGATTTTGTTTGGTTTTTCAGGTGCTACCCAGAATTCAATCAAAGTGGAATTGTAAATCTTCCAAAAGTAATTACCTTTTACTTCGTATGATTGTTTTTTTCCGTTGTGAAATCTTAATTCTTATGTTGTGTGACAATGAATTTTAGGTTTTTTTTTAATTCTCTTTCAAGTATTATTTTGGGTCTAAACTGTATCGTATGTTGTTTTTTTTTTGTTTCAGCTGTTTGCGTCTCAAAGGAAGAGAATATGAAGAAGAATGCACCTTCAATGATAGTGATTGGAGGTGTTGGGATACAATCCAAGTCCCACATCTGATGTTTGAAGGGACTATCATTAATATATAAAGGGTTAGGATCAATCTACTAATTGCCAATTGGTTTTTAGTTAGAAGCCCAAGATAAGCCCAAAATTAACATGGTATCAGAGCCCAAGGTTAAAATTCTGGTGGACCTGGAAAATTGGATACGGACATGCCTCTTGTTAACCCGAGTAATGGGGGCCTAAGAAGGGATTTATTATCGGTCCAAAGTGGAATCGGTTCGAGATGGAGTTATCATCTCGAGGAAAGTTTGAAAGGACTATCATTAATATATAAAGGGTTATGATCAATTTATTAATTGCATATTGCTTTTTAGTTAGAAGTCCAAGATAAGCTCAAAATTAACAGGAGGTTGCATGGCTGGGATTTCAGTTGCTCGCACTCTTCAACCTGTTTCTTTTCAGGTATGTCTGCAATCTTCAAGCTTACACTATTTTGTAGGTGGATAGTCAAACCTTCGGCCAGCAAAGGGGAAATTCACAAATTTTGTAATCAGCAAGATCCACCCATGAACCATTTCCAAGATATTCTTTGTTTTGATTCGTAAAATTGGCTTAAAGGAACGATCTAAACAATAATCGGATGAGGTCGATGGTGGGGTAGAGTCTTAAGGAGGAGAAGGTGAGATTGTAGTTCACGGAGAGGCCAAAGCTAAGCCTGTAGACAATATGGTGATGTAGAACTAGAACTTGATTCTGGTGTAAATGAGGGTGAGAGGGAGTTAAGTTCGCATAAGGTTAAGTGTTGTTGAGCCACAAAAAAAAAAAAAAAAAAAAAAAATTAAGCAAGAGATGGTGATATTGATAACAAAGACGAACATGTGGGGGAGAATAGCCATATACTGGTTACAGTATAGAGTAAATTAAAAAGGTGAAAAGCATTATAAGAGTGCTTTGGATTTTATATTACAGAAAATTGTATCTAATGAAAAGAAAGATAAGAGCGATGAGTAAATTCTCGCAGGACTTCACTTTGTAAAATAATCAGAGATAGCTTTTGCATTTATAATTGGTTTTATAATTTGAAAAGAAAGATAAGCTCTTTAAATTGTGGAAGTGAGTTCTTTAAACATGTGTATTTGTCGTCCATCTTTCTTTTTTAAACCCCAAAACTTGACTCAATCAAGGTATTGCAATGTCAATTCTTCTTCCTTAGACCCAAAAATAAAAAATTAATGAATAATATCAACTCATCTATAAAATCATACACACATGTTTAATGAAAGAATATCAACTCATCTAAAAAATTAATGAAAGAATATTAATTCTTCTACAGCTCAATTGGTGACAGCTTTCCTGTGGGAAGGTTGTTAAAGGGTAGGGACCAGGTTCGAAGAACGTCTGGCGCACCAATAACCTACTGGTGGATTTAGATGAATAGTTCATTTCCACGGTGAGGGGTTAGGAACGATGTCCTGCATAGATTATAATATTTTTTTGAAACTTTTTAAAGTTTTAATTTTGATCAAATAAAAAACCGGATCAAACCGGATAAAACTTTTAAACTTGGACGCCTGATAAATCAAGCTTTCCTGCTCATTCGTTGTTGGAAGCGTATTAATTTTATTTATACTGGTTCTGAATCATTGTCTAAAGTTTTTCTAGCCGATGTGGGATATTGTGCATAGTACTTTTATTTCCATAAATTTAAAATTTTCCTTTTTCTTAAAAATTCTGGAAATTTAAAAAATGTTAATGAATGACATGTCAAATCATGATACATGTTGTTTAAAATAATTCTTAATATAGAAAATTCTGGAAATTGTATAAAATGTTAATAAACGATATGTCAAATCCTGATAGGTTGTTTAAAATCCTATGTAAACGGCTTGAGGAGCTTATAACTCCTACTTTTATTTAGTATAGATATAAAAAAATTTAATAATATATAAAACTACTATATTTTCAAAAATGTTAATAAGTGAGATGTCTAATCCCTATTGGTTGTTTTAAATACTATGTGGACACCTTAAGCAAAAATGTTATTTTGTGACATATCTAATCCCTAGTGGTTGTTTTAAGAGAATTTGTTAAAAATGCCCTTTTGATATACCCCTTTTCAAAAATACCCTCTTTTCTGGCCATTTTTATTTATGCCCTCTTTTAATTTTTAATGACCATTTTACCCTTAGATGAAAATTATTTTATTCAATAAAAAGAAAAACAAAATTTTCCCGCCAAAAAATTTCTGACATATTTTCCCGCCAAAAATTTTTCAAAAAAATTTTTGATAAAAAATTTCGAAAAAAAAAATTTTCCCGCCAAAATTTTTCCCGCCAAAAAAAATTTACAAAGTTTTTAAAAGGTTTTATAAGGTTTCTACCTTATAAAAGCCTTATAAACACCTTGTAAAGGCTTTTACAAGATTTTTTAAAGAGTTTTAAAAGGTTTTTTAAACAACTTGTAAACGCTTTTACAAGATTTTTACAAGGTTTTTAAAAGGTTTTAAAAGATTTTTAAAAGGTTTTTAAAAGGTTTTCAAATGGTTTTTAAAAGGATTTTTAAAAGGTTTTTAAACACCTTCTAAACCCTTTTACAATGTTTTTAAAAACCTTGTAAACCTTTTACAAGCGTTTACAAGGTGTTTAAAAACCTTTTAAAGCATTTACAAGCTTTTTAAAAGCATTTACAAGGTTTTTAAAAGCGTTTACAATGTGTTTAAAAACCTTTTAAAAACCTTGTAAACGCTTTTAAAAGTTTTTTTAAAGCATTTACAAGGTTTTTAAAAGGTATAAATTTCAATATTTTTGGCGGGAAAATTTTTCGATTTTGGTGGGAAATTTTTTTTTTTTTGCGGGAAAAAATAATTTTTTCGGGAAAAATTTTCGATTTTGGCGGGAAAAAAAATTTTGGCGGGAAATTTTTTTGGCGGGAAAATATTTTCGATTTTGATGACTGTACATTCTTGCTGTCACTCAAAAAGGGTAATTTGGTCATTTTGTATATAAAGAGGGGTAGTTTTAAAAATGGTCAACATGAAGGGGTATTTTTAAAAAGAGATATGGAAAAAGGGGCATTTTTGAGAATGCCCCTTGTTTTAAATCCTATGTGGACAGATTAAGAAGCTTATAGCTCATACTTTTATTAGTATAGACTAGGTTTTGAATCCATGCTACGCGTGGGTTTATTTTATATATTTTGATGAAAATTATATATACTCACTCCGTTTCAAAATATAAGAAATGACCACTTTAAAACAGTTCAACCAATCATAAATAAAACAGCAGAATAAAAAATATTAAACTAATCTAAAAGTAGCATAGAAACTTGAAAACATCTTATATTATTAAACAAAAAATCTTCTCTAAAACATCTTATATTATGAAACGGAAGGAGTATGTGATTGATGACAGTAATGAAATATTATCTTATAAAAAAATTAAATTAGTATTAAGTAAAAAATTAAATTTCAGATACACAATTTTTTAAAATATAAAAATGAGTTGTGTTATAAAATCAAATCAGATTAAAAAATTCATGAATTTTATTAACCAATGTTTTCATGTTTTTTATTCAATGTTTTCTTATTATTCATATTCTTTCATGTCGTTTTCATTGTCAAATTTTATGGTAATTGTCATCGTTACTTTTACCGTCCGGTTTTTCGTTATACTCTTTTTCTTCTTTTTACTCGTCAACTTCTTCACATTTTTCCACTGAAAAACCTTTTTTAGACTACCACTGTAGTGACCCTCACCAAGGGGTAAAATTTCAAAATAAAACTCAAGGCAAAAGACTATATAAGGAAGCCAGCAAGGAGATTAGAAGAATTGCTGAAAAGAAGTCCAAGAAATTTTCATCAGATCAAAAAATGTCCGAGAGTTGTCGAGACGCCCGAGATGTTTGAGACGCACCATCCGAGTCGTCCGAAGGACCGAGAGTTGTCCGAAGCTGTCCGAGAATTGCCGAGAGACGACCAACGATCGATCGAGAGCCGCTAATCGACCCAACAAGTAATTCGGGAAACAAGACATTCTTGTTTTACCAAGAATTAATCAAGAAAGAGATTCCAAAAATTGAAGATTAAATAAATCTAAGTGGAGCTTAGTGGAGAATATTTAAATCAAAGTGGAGCTTAGTGGGAATTATTTAAATCAAGTGGAGAAAGTGGAGTTAGTGGAAGATTAAACAATTCAAAGTGGAGTTAGGGGAAGATTAAAGAAATCAAGGAAGAGTTAGTGGAATCAAGGTGGCTAGGTCGATTTCCTCACAAGTGTTAAGACATGCACTAATAGCACTAAGGAAGAGAGAGTGCTCCACATGCATTGGCTCCCCAAACCGCCCAAAGCACTCACACTCCACTATAAATAGGAGCCTTAGGGTCCTTAGGAGTCATTTTCGTTTGCCTTCTTCCCTTAGAGGAAGTTAGAGAGAAAGAGTTAAAGAGAGAAAGATAGGGAAAGAGCGAGAGAGAGAGTTATTCCCTTAGAGTTTCTCTTCCGCGAGTTGTTAGCCGAGTCCCGCTGTAGGAGCTGGTCGCATCTAGTCCCTGCTAGAAGTATGATTAGATCTTGTTCTTCTCAGCCAAGCCAGGTGAGTTTCGAGGCATGTGATATGGCACATGATAGGTGGGATTTTAGGTTGTCTTCGCTTAGGATTTATGGGTGAAATCTAAGCATTTTCGTTGGGTTGTTGGGTAGATTCGTTTCTTTCTTTCTAGATTGAGTTCTACGAAGTTAAGTCTCGTTTTCTTTACTTGTTTGCATGTTGGTGTGAGGTTGTGTCTAGCACTTAGTTTCTAGATATTTCTCTAGTTACTAAGGCTTGCATGTTGCTTGTTTGTGATTGCATGTTTGCTTGTGTGCATTGCATGTTAGTGTAGTTGTTGCATGTTTGCTTGTGTGCATTGCATGCTATTATTGTTGCATGTTTGCTTGTGTGCATTGCATGTTGTTGTTTGTAGCTTGCATGTAGCTTGTGTGCTTTGCAGGTTTGTTTGGTTGTGTGTTGAGGTTGTGCAGGTGAAGACTTCCCCAAAGACCATAATCGGTGCGGATTACAAAGATTCGGAGAGACGGGATTGCAGCCTATGGCCGAGTACTACACGACAGTGTAGTCGAGATCGCCTGTTGAGAGGAACTCGCATGTAATGTTCTATGCTTGCGTGCCTTTGTGACTGTTAGTATAGGTGTTCACGGGTATGGGGGAAGTGATGAAGTGATGAAGTGGTGGAGTGAAGGAGAGAAGGGCCCTTGGACTTGAAGACGAAGAACAGTTGTTAGCTTCTGCATGCGTATACTTTGATAGTATACTTGGAGATTGCTTGACTAACTTGCATATTTTATTGCTTGTTTTTCTTGCATTTGGTTTGCATGTTGCATTTGAGTGCTGCATGTAGTTAGTTAGCTTGCATGTTGTGTGTTGCTTGCTGGGGTTAGGGTTGGGTTTGGTTTCTTGTTAGGTTTCCGAACTCACTGAGTGTTAGCACTCAAGACTCCATATTTGTTTTGCAGGTAACCTTAGTGGGAAAAGCCTTAGAGGGGAGCGCAGGACGTTAGGCCAGCCGGTGTAGAGTTGCGTTGCCTTTGCAAGTTGTTGTTTCTTTTTGTAAAATTAAATTATCATGTTTTGGCTCTAGGCCTGGTACCAAAAACGTTGTTAATGTTTTATGAACGTATTTTCGTTAAGTAATTAAAGTTGAAAGTTATTTTTATTTAAGTTGTGTGGTTTCGTTTGGTTCCAGCCTTGTCCGGACCAACACAACGCACCAGGCCGCAAGGGTTGCAAAGCCTGAGTAGTCTCAGTTGCGGGTGGAATTGTGCTAGGGAGGACCGGTCGGAAAGTCTGCAGCTTTCGTCCCTCGACTGGACCACCTCGGTACAGTTCCCATAGTGGCGTTCTGTGGCTGTCCGTTGGCCTATGTGGTCATAGGACGGTTCGGGCGCGTTACAACCACACAACTTGTAACCCATCAAACTCCACGACCAAAATCATTTTTTCTCATAAAATTTGTTCAATTCATGAAGACCAGCATACATGCACCCAATTATTGATAATTTCATCCATATTATTCGGTTTTAGATCCACACATATTGAAACTTCTCAAACTAAAATTTTTACTTGCAGAAAAAGTAATATGAACACATGTATATTTAAAAAAATATTTGTGCTTTTCGTCGATCCTTCTTCTTTAAACACAAATAACATCAAATCGAGGTCTTGCGACATCAATCATTCTTTCTTAGACTTGAAAGTAATTTTTTTACTGCAAAAATATCAAATCATCTGTAAAGTTATACCCAAAAAAACATGTTTTACAGCTCATAAAAGATATAAAGCACAAATGGAGATAAGTAATATATTTTCAAGATATTAAAAAATTTAATATATATTATTTAATAAATTTTCAACTTTAAAATTTTTAATAAAGATTAAATATTTAAAATATTTTAAACTTTAGATGTAGTTTAAATATTTGTAACATTTTTTTTAGAGTTTAAATAGTTAAAATATTTTAAACTTTTTATGGAGGTATTTATAATATTTTTAAACCTTTATAAAAGTTAAGAACTTTCAATCTTTATAATATTTAAACTTTTAAATTTTTAAATATTATAATATTTTTTTTGAAACTTTTTAAAGTTTTAATTTGTTCAAATAAAAAACTGGATCAAACCGAATAAAACTTTTAAACTTGGACGCCTGATAAATCAAGCTTTCCTGCTCATTCGGTGTTGGAAACATATTAATCTTATTTCTACCGGTTCTGAACCATTGTCTAAAAAATTTCTAGCCGATGTGGGACATTGTATATAGTTATTTTATTTCCATAAATTTAAAATTCCAGAAATTTGGAAAATGTTAATGAATGATATGTCAAATCGTGATTGGTTGTTTAAAATCATTTTTTGGAAATCTAAAAAAATGTTAATTTGTGATATGGCAAATCCCAATTGGATGTTTTAAATCCTATGTGGACGGCCTTAAAAGCTTATAGCTCCTACTTTTATTTAGTATTGATTAAGATATAAATTAAAATAATTAGATAATTTTGTTAGTGTAAAATATGACATCATTTATTTGCTTATATAGATGGGTATATTTACAATAAAAGTAAACTTTTATTCTTCGTTTAGGATTAACAAAAATTTTAAAATATAATAAGATTACACTTATCTTATTCTTCATTTTACCAAGCTTGAAAACTGTGATTTCTGATCGTTAAAATTGACACATGTCACAATCTGATGAGTTACTAATTTTGATATTTAATCGTTAAAATTGACACATGTCACGATCTGGTGAGTTTTTAACTTTGATCTTTGATCGTTAAAACTAACACATGTCACGATCTGGTTTGATATTTAATCATTAAAATTGACATTTGTCACGATCTGGCGAATATTTAACTTTGATCCCTGATCGTTAAAACTGACACGTATCACGATCTGGTTTGATATTTAATCGTTAAAATTAACACATATGTGAATTTTTAATTTTGATCTCTGATCGTTAAAAGTGACACATGTCACGATCTGGTGAATTACTGACTTTGAGAACCAAGGTTTATATAATAAGATATTTATAAAATATAAATAAAAATACTTTTAGCTCGGATGTTAAAAAACAATTTTAGCTTCTGATTTTATAAACGAAAAACTCAAAACATTATAACATATTTATACTAATTTCTAAATATATTTTTACATTCAATAATGATTACATATATTAATTTGACCTTAAAATAAATATTTTTTAGTTTAAATTTAAAGTTTTCAAATTAATTTAGGGTTATAATAATTTTGCATCCCGTCTAAGTACCCATTTTTCTAATAAAGCTGTTGATAATAATTTCACATCCCATCCGAGTACCCTAATAATATTAACCATTGATATTTGTTTGCCATATTTATTTTTGATATTAGGTTGATTATGCCCGGGAATGGGATGTGTATCCTTGAAATTTGAGATACCCTTTCTCCGACCCGGAAGGGAGATTTTCAAAAATAGCACTCATTTAAGTTTTTAGTTCAAAACTAGCACATATTCTTAAATGTTCCAAAATTAGCACAAAATTATATATACAAAATCAAATGTTTTTTTTCACAAAATAGCTTCTCCTTTCTCTTCATACGCTTCGTCTCCGTCGGAATCATCCACATATCAACTCCGGCGTTTCACCTCCACGCCAAATCAATCTGATGAGTCTCCAATAAGAATATTATTGCGAGTCTCTAATTCCAGGTAGAGTCGAAGTACTGAAGTAGCGATGGATCTCGCGACGATGAACACTGGAATCGATGAGAGTAAGGAGAACATGTGGGATCGACGGCGTAGGTCCAGTGAAAGGCTGACGGAAGTGGTGGTGGTGGTGAGAGCAGAGAATAGCATGATGATTCAATTGAAGAAGATTATGGCTTATCTCATTCTCAATGCTACAAATCCGATTCACCACCGAAGAAACTCGGTTGAGATGGATTGATAAACTCGGTTCATGATTAGGAATACGTATATACTCTTATCATTGACAGATTTCATTTGCTTGTAAATTTTTATGAACATTTGCTAAAACTGTGTGCGTCATATTGGGAGGTTCATCATGAGGATCTGCAACAGTTGTTGCAGCAATACAGTGTATGATATTCAGGAATGACTCTTTGCGATTCAGGAAGGTCTTCATGAAAATAATGTATTGTGCTCCTACAGCCTGCACCTAGGCTTCTATCATAGTATTCACGACGTGCACAAAAACAAATCATTACTCCACATTGATGAGAAAATTTGTGATACATTGAGGCAAACATAAAAATGAAAAGATTTTAAACACATTTTTTAGATTCTAGACATTCAAGAAAGATTACATAATATTCATAAACGTGAATTCACACCAACCATGTTTTGAACATATGAGCTTAGGGATTATGTTAAATTACATTGTCTTACATTTAGGCAAAACATAAGATAGGTAGCCTAAGTATAATTTAGGAAGAACTATTTGAAATTTAGGAAGGAGTCATTGACGTTTAGGAAAGTCTTCCTATAATATCATGCTGGATATTCATATTTGCTACATTTATTATAAAACACCAATATGTACACAATATCAAATCATAATATATCACTAATGGAGTAATATGTGATACAATAAGGTAAAACACATATGAAGATATTTAAAAACACATTTTTAAAAATTTAGGAAGAATTTCATAGTTTTTAGGAAGACATTCTTGAATTTTAGAAAGACATTCTCGAATTTTAGGAAGGCTTTCCATAATGACATGTACTCAAACTTCATCATCATCTTCATCAGCAACTCTCTGCTCTCTTTTCTTCCCCTCTATCTCAAGACATTACACAAATCAAAAAACACAACAAAGATCAAGTATCAATCAATCTCAAGAACATCAACAAGTTTCTAATGTAAAGAAAATTTCCCTCCTAAGTGTTCTAATTATATAGCATAAACATCACCTTATCAAGATATATCGAAAATAATGTATTTGTAGTTACATCTGTATCAAATCCTTCTACTCCTTTGACAAAGCAACACCTCCTAAAAACATGGCTTCAACTCTGCATTGCACAACCCAAGAAATCAATGAAATCAATCTAAACACACATTAACATGAAAACAGATTCATAAATTGATTTGCCAAAGCTTTTTTACCTTTCCCGTAAGAGGAATGAAATCATCCACAATGACCCATCTCAGCAAAAACATCAATGACAACACGTCTAAAAAACTTCTCACTGTTACAAAGGACACCATACATATCAAACAGAACCACCGATACTTTCCCCCAATCATCCGCTGTAATTTTAGCTGGAAGACTCTCCTCCGCCACACTTACTATCGTCGACGACGGAGCACTGTTTAGCTTAATTAAACTCTGATCTTTGATCGAAATCCGGTGAATAAAGATGCTTTTGATGTGGATTTTATTGTATTGGAATCAATTGATCGATTTGGCAATTAATTGAAAAGATCTGAGATCCAAAATGAATATCTCAGTTCAGAATCTTCACCGCAAGCTTTGTCGGAACTTTGAAATCCAAAATTCGTGAGTTTAATTTTAGGAAAAAATGAATTTTTTTATTGAAATTAAATAATAATCTCACTATATAAATGCTAGTTTTGAAAAATTTGAACATGTGTGCTAATATTGGAAGAAAAACTTAAAAGAGTGCTATTATAGAGTATTTCTCATAAAACAATTACTCGACCTTTAAATACGGGTACTCGATAAAACAGATACTAAATATAGATAAAAGAGAATATATGCAACATATAGTTCCAAAAATGTAAATTTACAACTTCAAAACTATAAAAAATTATGACTATATGTTGAAAAGCCATTCTACATCACTCTAATATATATTTATAATATATTGGTAATATTATAAATAATAAAAGCAGATATTGACGGGTGGAGTAATAAATCCAATAACGGATCGGCTATTGGGTATTAAAAAAATGAATACTCGATACTCGACCTTTGTCCACGAATAATAGAATTATAGTACTGTTTATCCGACCCTAAGATCACACATCTTTTTCGAGACGAGACAAATACGGGTAATATGTCTTAGCGCCTACCTTATAAAACTAAAAACTATAACCCTGAATCAATTTAAAAATTTTAAGTTTATATGAAAAAAATATTATGCCCCATAAAAGTATCCTGTTATAACTCATATGACGTTCACTATGGACACCTTGCAAAATGTTTTCACCTTTGTATCTCACTATAGGGAATTAGTGTTTCCAATTCTACAAAAATCAAAGAGTATAAAAATCAAGTATGTGCTTGAATTTAAACTTAAGCATAAGACTAAGAGCATTGAAAACTTTGAGATATAAAGAGACAGATGTTTTTTATGTACTACCTGCACATGTTTGTTGTCAAAAGAGGATTTGTTAAAAATGAGAAGTAGAGGAGGTGGTGGAAGTGAAGGAGATGATGTAGTATAAACATGAATTCACGTCTTTGCATTGAAGAGTAAGACATTTAGCTTGAGCAACTCAAAATTTATCATTTTGTTATATATAAATAGAAACTTGTTTCAGTTTATTTGGACACCAAAAAAACCTTTTTATTACAATTTTTCTAACTATTTTCCCACAAAATTTTTGATAATAGGATTTTCACTTCAGGGTATCAATTCCCTAAGCTGTTGCAATACAAAGGGTTATCAATCCAAATAGTTGTTCTTAACAGATAGAATGCACTTAAAGCAATGCAAGTCAAGCCAATTAGTGAATTGGTTTTATCTAACAGCCTACAATGAACATAAATAAAAAGAATAAAACAAAGAACTAATCGACCGAAGTACGCGATGCAAGAAATCGAGTATCAGATCGAGTAGGTGGTCGGGTGAAAAGAAAACAAGAACAAAATGATGAACTACTCGAGGCACCACACGATGCTGATGGTTGAGTACCAGGTCGGGTAGGTGGTCGAGTTAATTGTAAAATTTGAAACAATAAAAATACGAAAGCTCCTAAGGATGGGGTAATCGGTTCATAAGTATTTCTAATCAACCTAGAATGTTTTACATACCTCAAGAAATCTATTCCCTAGACAATGAATCTCTAATCCTTGCTAATCTACTCTCATGACAGAAACAATCAACCCTAATCACTTCCTTACCCAACTCTCGTTGGAAACATGACTAAGCAAGCATTAAAATCCAATTCACTCTTGTCAATACTTACTCATCTAATCTCTTAGGCTAAGTGAGTAACTTTCTGGCATTAGTTGATTCATGCATTTCATCGAACACCTCTCGGTGTGGAAATGCCTAGAATCTAATCTCAACATCTCAGCTTGAAACTAGCACTAAGAACACTAATTCAAAAGAGAATTTTCATAAAAGCAATCTAGCTAAAACATCCTAATCGATTAGAATACATACTAGCCTATCCCATCCCTAGAAACTTTGATTCACTACTCAGATCTCATCGCAAACAACATAAAAACAGAGATGAATAAGAATTGCATTGAAACTAATGAGTATAATCAAAAACAGTAGAGAACAGAAAGTAGAATTACAAACTGGAAAAGAAAAATGGTAAGTATAAAAATCTCTCTAAGAAAGTATGAAAATCGGATAGGAATCGCCTTTGGTGGCTTTCGCTCTCTCTGTCGTGAGTGGCGTTCTCTGGCTCGAAAATTAGGAAATGATTTATATATGGAAACCTTCTGACCTAGCCGAAACAGTTGTCATCAAAAGTCCTACACGAGGCTAGGGTCGAGCACCTCCTCGGGTTGGGCTTCGGGTGGTTCCTTTTGAGCTTAGATCCACTTGTTCGGGTTGTTCTTCTTGCACGATAACACCATCGGGTACATACTTGGGTTACTCCTCATTTTTGCTCTTTTAAGGCTCCACAACACTTGTTTTCATCTAAAATGCAACAATGCAATAATGCAACACCGTAAACAACCTAAATGCAAATATCTAAGGCTAAAGACCTAAAAATACTAAGGTTAGACTCTAGACAATACAAAATTTGGCTTAAAAAAGCCTAAAAAGGTGTAAAATAGAGAGACATCACTTTTGCTTAAACTTTTTAAACAGTTTTTTTTTTTTGGGAAAATAGATTCCAACAATAACTCTCTAATACGTAAAGTTATCTTAATTAGTCTCTTAATTATCCAAAGTCTTAACAATTTGGTAATTGTTATTTATATATATATATATATATATATATATATATATATATATATATATTCTTTATCTTATAATTCACAAGTCACCTGACCAATATATATCTGCCACATGGATTTTATTTTCAATTTAAAAATACAGCAGAATGAAAAGAAAATCGAACACTGTAACCCCCTAAATAATCGGATAATTGAAGTAAATTCATGTTTTCCGAATAATAAATAAGCAGTTTATATGTTTCTCTCTCCGATTAAAATGCTTCTTCAATCTCCAAGATCTCTCCACGATCTCCATCTTCCATGATCTCAACTTCTTCTAATAACTTCCTTAAGATTCAATATAAAAACTAATGCACTAGCAAGTTTGTTCTCATAACCACTCGACAAAATGCTCATCAACAAAATGCTCATCAACAAAATGATTGATTTATTTTTTAATGTCCTACCTCTACAACTCAGCCATGGGACCATGGCCACCTTCGGTTGGAAACAATGTAAGTTGTCATCACATATTGGCCACCTCACGTCTCTCTCTCTTTTCTTGGGTCAATAGTCTAACTCTCTTTGTTTTCATTTTTCAGTGATAGAAATCTGTTACAAACCAATAGTTGACGGGACCAAAAGTGAACAAGTAGATCAAACACGTACTAGCCGTGAATAGCTACAAGCCGTTGGCCGGAAACAACACTACTGGACTTAGATCTGAAAGATTTGATCATCGAGAGGACGCAAAGCTTTCATGTGAGGAGTTCACTATGGTCAAAACAGAGTCACGTTTAAGAATGGAAACAAGATATTCATACTAACATCACAACGACATTTTCATAGAAATGAGAAACTCTTGAGTATCAATTTAATTATTAACTATTTTTTTGTGATCTTCCATTCTTCCCTCAAATTATGATTATTTAATGGCTTTATTTGTTAGAGATCAACATTTTGAGGTAAAAAATATGTAACTATATCTATATCAAATTGTAGTAAACGGATTACAAAATCCAAAATATTAAATTTATTTTAACAGTATTTTTTTGTTTTTTTGAGTGTGATTTAACAGTATTGATTTAATATTATGTTAAGAATATTATTATTTTTCTTTTAAAAGAATAATTATTAAATAAACAAATTATATCCGTGCATAGCATAGCATGAAGCTAAATACTAATATATATATATATATATATATATTACTTACTAATAAAAGGAGTTGTTTGAAGCTCCTCAACCTATCCACATTAGCAAAAACCTACTACTCTAAAATTTTGCCACATCAGCAATTTCAATTGATTAGTTTTTTTATTTCACACAAAATCGTGTGATACAGCTTCTTTAATTATTGGGAAACACACATAACCGAAATTAAATTCCCATATGATAATGTTAATGGATCCTTATACAATTTCCAATTAAAAGGCCCATCTTGCATCTTTTGTCTAAACCATCTACTAACTTTAAAAGCTACTAAGCCCAAAAAGATAAAATCCTACTTCTTTGCCATCAAACCCCATCATCCTCCACTCACCAACGATTCAGTTTTCCAAAGAAACAACAACGTCAGTCGATTATGTTGACATAAGCTTGAAGATAGCTTGAGGTGCAAGCTATACTAATCCTACCGAGTTATGGAATTAGGATTAATTCTATTTAAGAGTTATCTAAATATGTTAGTTTATCGGTTTAGAATAGGAAAGTTATCAACTCTAGGGTTAAGAAATTGTTATAAATACCAAGAGAGCGTTTTATGAAGAGATGCGCATCTTAGGGTATTATTCTTGAGAAATGCACACAAGATGTGTGGCGTTGCCCCATCAATAAGATAGAGATCTTTTGATGGTATTATTGAAGTTCTATTCTAGTTAATGAAATCTGGACTTGGTCCCGGGGATGTAGGTTATCCGAACTCCGTTAACAAAGCTTGTGTCTTGTTTACTATTATGCTATTACATACACGCACTCGAACGTTCTCATACTTTAACATATAGATTTAGCCACATATATGTCTTTATTTGGTATCAGAGCCAGACTAATCCAGGTTCGATAAAGATCTATTCTTGACGTCCTTTTTGGGTGTGTGATCCTGGAGGATTTGTGGCTGTGAAGAGTTAAAAGGTTGGTGACGAGAGCCGTGAGATATTATAATTACGAAGAAGACACAAAGAACTTGTTAGAAATAAGAGAAGTCGCTGCAGAGTTATGGTCTAATGAATATCTCAGATTATCGTAAAGACGGAATAGATGTTGAGTTCGCAGGAATTTTTGAGCCTTATCGTGTTCCTCTTCACAAGATGAAAAGAAGTCATTGATGAAGAAGAAGTTTAGTATAATGGACAGGGTTTGGGGCTCATGACCCAATCTCTATTGTAATAAAACAGGCCCATGAAAGCCTTACTTTGATGAGAATGTGTTCAATTAAGAGAGACATTGAGAGTTCTCTTCATTGTGCAAAGAAAGCTTGAGGAACGGAGCCGAGGAGAGAGTGAGCACAAAAAGCTGAATGAAGATGGCACAATTCGAAATCATCTTGTTAATCCTTGGTCTCCCAATTCGCAAAATTCACTTAAATGGTCTGTTGTTGTTGATGATGAAGATTTAGTGGTTGTTGTGTGATCGTCGTAAATGGTATCAATATGGAAGAGAAATTCACAGCTAGCAATCAAGTGAGTTAAAGCGATTTCATTTTTAGGTGTCTAGGATTTGGAATCGTGATGAGCTTGAGATGTTCTGCGACCACTAGAGAGGAGCCATGTCGGAGATTCCGCAGAAAATTGCAGGGAGTGAAAGGAGTCGGTGGACGTGAATCATATTGAGGAAGCATAGATGAAAAAGGATCGAAAAGGGTATGGTCTTAAATTGTGGTTTATAAAAAAAAGTTTAAAAAGTCTGATTTTGACGGAAACGCGAGAAGAAACCAGTGGTAATAAAAGTTGGGTTAAGGAGTTCGTGAAATCCAGAGTAATGTGTGATTCTGGAAATAAAAGGAGCCATCAAGAGTTTTTCTTCTCCATTGGAGGTTGTCAAGAGATAAGAGGAGAATTTCATAGTGGAGAAACTCATCAATTGAAGTCAAATCCGAATGTCAGCTGAAAAGAGTTGATAAATCGTCAAGTCTCAAGCTCAATATCAAAATCGAGAAGCCATGATTTCGGTATGTAGTTGAAAGGTGAAGTTATCTACTCTTTCTTAACAGGTCCGTCGAGAAGAAGTTTTTGTGATGTTTTGATTTGAGAGATTTGGTCGAGACTTCCCTTGTTGGTTGAGTTGTTTTAGAAATAACGAAAGGAAGATTTTATGTTCATTTGTTGGAGTTCATAAATCGATTAGTTTGGGCTGTTCTTCAAGGCTAAGTCAGCTCATGATTGATATGGAGTATCGTGGGTTGCTGATGTGATTTTTTGAATATGTGTGTCATGGCTTGAATATTTGTCTTCTTGAGACACACAATCAACAAGGGGGAGAAGAATGTTAATAATGTTGAAAGAATGAACATCATAGGAAGGGCTTCGTAAAAAAAAAAAATAAATAAAAAAAAATAAATAAATAAATAAAAAAAAAAGGAAAACTAGAGCTTGTTCATGTTCTTCGTCTTGTTAAAAGCAAAGGGAGTTTTTTTGTTCTTGATGCAGCTAGCAATGGTTTGTGCCATGAGAAAGACTGATGAATTAAATTCAAAGATGAGCATGTGCACGTGGAATATGGTTCTTAAGGATGATTCTCTATGAAGAAGAGATGAGCAGATCTCTCTATGGATGATGAAGAGCGAATCAAATGGGTTAATACAATCATCTTCAAGGAAGAAAAATGGAGAAACCTATGGAAATTAAAAGAGAAGAAAGACGTTTGTTGTCGATCTCATTGAAAGCCGAAATCTGAAGTTAGTAATGGAGATGCTCACAAAATCGGAGGCATAAGCAATTAGTGATAATCACTACCTAAAAGGTCAATGAAGAAGGCTTTGTGGTTTGATGATGTTCATGTCACCTCATGAGGGAGAGTGTTAACTCAAAGAGATGCTTCGTGGTGGATAGAAACTATGCTGAAAGAAATCCATAAAAGAGTGTAAAGTCAAATGAAACGGGTTGATACTTTGTCTTTGATTTCCTTTGGTTCCAGATCTCGGATTTTAGTATTAAAAGGCGTTCTGAAAACTTGAGAGCGAGATCTTTCCAATGATATAAAGATCATCATCTGATTCCTTGTGGTTTAGTGAGAACTTGCTTTCAAAGTTGGACTGCTTGCAGGTTGCATCATTCCGGATCTGTTCTGGGAAAGTGGTCGTAACTTTCAAACCGTAAATGAAAATCGTGATCTGTTTTTTCCTGTGTCTTCATATGACTGTTGTTGATATTCCCACAAAATTTCATAATTTTCTGGGTTGGTTTGCTACTCCATTGTGCTCTGCATCAAAACAGAGGAAAAACTACATAATTTTTAGTTGTCTCAAAACAAGAAGTTGTGAAGAAATATATTGAAAGTTAGATTGGAGAGCATAATTTCAGAAGAGATGATCATCTTTTCAGCTTGTAAACAGGTATGTGTGATTAACAAATGTCATAAAGAAGATTGTATGGTTGAAGAGATTAAAAGAGATGATAGAGGAAAAATATAGCTGATGGAAAAAAGGGACAAGTGAGATATGATCTGCATTATCAAGGTTGAAGTATCTGAAAGTTTTTTGGATGAAAAGGAAAAGAGGTTCTTCTTCAAGGTAATTTGGAAGGAGATATCAAGCTAATTGGAAAAGAAAATCCTATGTAAAGATTTACTCTAGATGAGAAGCTGATTGGGATCAATCTAAGATGAGTCCACTGTAGTCACAAAGACTAGAAAGACTAAGGTGAAGTCTCTATCAATTATGTCTCTGTGGAATGAACATGATGCTTGTGGGTATTAAAGATGGTTCAGAAGTTGAATCTTGTTTGATATAAGCATGGGAGAATGAAGGTGATGAAGATAGTTCAACGACATAAAAAAGGGGGATCAATCAAACATGAAATAAAATGAGTTTTCAGAGATATAAGAGAATGTGTGGAGAATGGGTAAGTGGAAGTCGAGCATGTTTCCGGAAGTGAGGAAAAGGTAAATATCTTACTAGAATGAAGAAACAAGTTTAAAGAAATGAGAGATCTCATTGGCATGAGAAATTTGGAAGAAAAGGTTTTCAAGCTTAGGAGGGAGAATGTTGGCATAAGCTTGAAGATCGCTTGAGGTGCAAGCTATACTAATCCTACCGAGTTATGGAATTAGGATTAATTCTATTTAGGAGTTATCTAAATATGTTAGTTTACCGGTTTAGAATAGGAAAGTTGTCAACTCTAGGGTTGAGAAATTGTTATAAATACCAAGAGAGTGTTTTTTGAAAAGGTGCGCGTCTTAGGGTATTTTTGAGAGATGCACACAAGGTGTGTAGCGTTGCCCCATCAATAAGATAGAGATCTTTTGATGGTATTGGTGAAGTTCTATTCTAGTTAATGAAATCTGGACTTGATCCCGGGGATGTAGGTTATCCAAACCCTGATAACAAAGCTTGTGTCTTGTTTACTACTATGCTCTTACATACACGCACTCGAACGTTCTCATACTTTAACATATAGATTTAGCCACATATATGTCTTTAGATTAAGCTTTTCAAAGCCACAATTATGAAACCTCAAAGCTTTTCCACTTCGTCTTCTTCAAACCCTAATTTATTGGCCACTACCTCCAAGTCATTAACAATCTCAAAAAATCAAACCTATATAATCACTCTCCTTGCCCGACCGACCATACATACATCTCAAAAACTCCACAGAGCCACTAAAATCTAAACCTGTCAAAAAAAAAAAGAAGTGCCCTCCCCAGCCATTCACCTTCTTGATTTTTGATACCATTGATGGAGATCCACACGTTCATTTCGTAACACAAAAAAAAGACAGAAATGTTGGTTTTGACTAACATATCTGCAGTTGTTCAGGAATGCAGGTTGTTCGTTCTTTACTCGTAAAACTGATAACTTTTTCTCCAAAGTAACCAATTTTTAAATCAAGACTACTAAAGGTAGAGCACGTTTGGTCATTTGTTACTATTACTGATTCACAGTAATTTCAGGTTGCAGATGTGGATATGAGTTTTATTACACATGTCACATGTGGAGCTGAGTGAAAGAATAAGTAAGCAACATGTTCGTGTCTGAAGAAAACAGATGAAAACAACCTAGGAGGTGATTGTTTCTTTGTTGCTTGAAATGTTTCGTGAACAGTTGAAGACTGATGTGTTATTAGCTTATTACAAATATAGTGCTTATGATATTATAGTCGTCACTATAATCATATCTACATGTCCGAGATTGCCCGAGATTCCCCTCCTATTTCTCATTTGTTGTTTGCGGATGATAGTTTGTTTTTCTGCAAAGCGGATGAAGAACAATGTTCAACGGTTATGGATGTCATAGGCAACTATGGTAAAGCATCCGGCCAGGAGGTAAACTTAGATAAATCATCGATTATGTTTGGTAAAAAGGTGCCTACAGAGGTCAAGGACAAGGTAAAATCTGTCATTGGAATTTCCAATGAAGGGGTAATGGGCTCCTATTTGGGAATTCCTGAGAGCCTTGGTGGTTCAAGAGTACAAGTCTTCGATTACGTTCGTGATAGGTTGAACGACCGGGTTAATGGTTGGACGGCAAAAATTTTATCTAAGGGAGGAAAGGAAGTTTTATTAAAGTCGGTGGCCTTGGCCCTTCCTACGCATGTTATGTCCTGCTTCAAACTTCCTCAAGGATTAACATCCAAATTGACGAGTGCTATTTCCAATTTTTGGTGGAGTTCTGATGGAAAAGATCGGGGGTTCCACTGGGTGGCTTGGGATAAAATGTGTAAAGATAAATCTGAGGGAGGATTGGGATTTCAGGATTTGGAGATTTTTAATGATGCGTTATTGGCCAAACAGTATTGGCGTTTAATACAGTTTCCGAATTCTTTGTTTGCTCAAGTTTTTAGGAGTTGATATTTCAGGAACAAGCATCAGTTAATGGCAAAAAAACCTTATTCTCCCTCCTTTGGGTGGAGAAGCATTTTCTCAACAAAAAGTTTAGTGGAAAAAGGAGCCCGATGGACGATTGGCTCAGGGTTCAATATATCGGTTTGGCGTGATCCGTGGATCCCTGATCAACACTCTCGACCTGCACATGGTAGGGGACAGCATCTGCACCCAAATTTAATGGTAAACCATTTGATTAGTCCTCGGACTAAAGAATGGCATTTACCTATACTTCAGGAATATATGGATCCAGAGGATATTCAAACTATTCATAGTTTGCCAATAGCAAATCTTTTAGACCAAATCGATTGGTATGGCATTATACACGATCGGGTCGGTATTCGGTTAAGTCAGGTTATAAGGTAGCTCAAGATATGAAGGCTGAAATTGAGGTTGGTCCCAATGTTAATTCCCTGAAGGCTAAGGCTTGGGACCTCCCGATACCACCTAAAATCAAACACTTTTCTGGCAGATCGCCTCGGGTTCCCTTCCGGTGACGGTGCGATTAGCCTCTCGGGGAGTTAATTGTGACACGATATGCAAGAGATGTGACTTGGAGGAAGAGTCTATTAATCATACCTTATTTGAGTGTCCTCATTCACGTCAGGTTTGGGAGAGGATTTTTGATGGACCTGACATGGATAAGTTCCCAGTTGGTTCAATCTATTCAAATTTAGATTTTATATATGGCAAAAGTTTGGCTCATATGGCTTTAGGCACTACTCATAGCTCGATCCCATTGTTGGTCTGGTTTTTATGGAAGGATAGGAATAACAAAGTTTTTCAAGGACTACAATCAGAGCCAATGGATATTATTAATCAGCCTTTACGTGAACAATTGTGGTGGAAGGAATCACAATTAACTGCAAGGGTTGATTCCGTTTCGACGGATTCTCTGATTACGCTGGAGTCGTTAATTCATTGTCAGGTGGATGGCTCGTGGAAATCCACAGAACCTCATTAAGGGTTAGGCTGGTGGTGTGGTGATAGTGAGAATCAGACGTTGGTAATGGGTGCCAAATGTCAACGTCGCAGTGCATCCCCACTTCATTCAGAGTTAGAAGCATTATTATGGGCGATGGAGTGTATCCGTTCCAGAGGGATTGATTGCTAGAGATTCGAGACGAATTCTGCAGAGTTGTTAGCAATGGTGCAAGTTCCGGAGGAGTGGCCGGCCTTCTCAACGCTTCTGAAGGAGTTTCAGGTGCTTAGTGCTTCAATACCTCCTTTCACCCTTATCAAGATCCCAAGGACGTCCAATGTGAAGGCTGATTACTTAGCTCGTTCTTCCAGAGATTTAGTTTCGGAATCGTTATTTGTAAACAATTTTCCTCCAATTTGGACAACCAATTGAGGAATTTTATTTTAATTATTTAATGTGAGGTTGAAAAAAAAAAAATCATATCTACATGATTATAGCATGTTTCATATAATAACTGAATCAACTGATTAGTAAGACATACATGAACTCATTTTCCCCCGTATTCAAGTATATCTTCTCAACTTCGTATATATTTTCCAAATAAAAAAACTAAATTGTAAACCGAACAAAATCGTGATGACAAAGTCTACACAAAACCTTTTATGTAGTTGTGTTTAGATCTAAATATTGATTCTCAGAATAGAAAAACATAAATACAAGAAAGACTGATAAGTGTTGACAAAAAAAAAGAAAAAAAAAAAAAGAAAGAAAGACTGATAAGTATTAAGTACTAAGTAATGCATAGAAGATGTACTTTTTTATATAAAAAAAAAAAGAGAGAGAGAACATGAGAAAGATAAGCTCTCTTTATTTAATAACAGATGATATTCAAACATTTTTACTTTCAAATTTCAAATGACTGTTTTGTAATTATGATACAATGTCATTAGGCGAAGTTATTCTTCTCATTCTGCCCTATAATATATTATAGAATAGAATAATTATTTAATGTTTTTACTGTAACAACCTGCATATAGTGCGGTATAAAATAATTATTTAATGTTTTTACTGTAATTTTTATTTACAAAATCTGTTATATTTATGGATAATTGAAATATTTAAAAATTGATTGTGTAGTATATGTCTATAAAAAATTGTATAATAATTAAAATTTAACCCGTAAGAATTATTATAATATCAATCTTATATTATTATATCATATGAACAAAGGATTCTTAGAATTCATTTTAAAGATTTTATGAAAATATAATTAAATGATATAATTAAGTTAGAAAGATAATATAAAAATTTAATTTTGAGTGTAACTGTATTTTTGGAAAAATACAATGGTAAATAAATGGAAATATTTTTAAAAGCTAATCTATATATACAAAGTACACTTTTACTCATTCCTGGTGTTGCCACCTCATCATATCTATTTGTTTAATGAGCCCATATTTCTTGAGACAGGCCATTTTCGTATGTATTGTTTTCTTCTGTTTTTGAAAGCCCATTTACAAAATTCCTGTTACGGCCCAATCCAATATTACTCCCTCTTTAATTTGTTTGCTACAGAAAACCCTTCTCCCGAGTGTCGACTTCACCGTCCCCCCTTGTGTGATCTCAACCGCCACGGCTCTTCAGCGTTCCTCACGTTCATCTCTTTCTCTTTGTTTTCCTCAGTAACCGTAAATTCAGTCCATTACTTTGCCTTGAATTGGTTGTTGTTGAAATTCCATATAATGCTATCTTCTCCAATTTCATTTCTCTTACAATTCATTCTCTGTCTGAAATTGCTTCTTACTAATATGGATTATTCTGTTGTTACATTCGAAAATCTGAAAACCGGTCGGCTACACCAACAGATCGTCGGGAGGATGCTTCGTCACTGGCCTGCCCGCAACTTTAAAAAAGGAGGCCAACTAATGGGAGTGGACTTCTTACTCATCGACGAGCAGGTTTCTCCCATCCCAAATTGATTTCTCAATCACTTGACGTAGACATTTTTATCTAATTCCTGGTTTTCCTGTAGAGTTTTGTCATCCAACCCATCTTTCAAAATTTGAGAACTCCTGCGTGATGGGGCAATATATATTTTGTCAGACTTTGAAGTCACCAGAAGCAACTCCCGTTTCAAGCTTACCGATTCCCCCTTCTCAATTCGTTTCACATCGACCACTGTTTTTGATCAGCTCGACGAGTCTTTCGAAAATTTCCCAAAAGAGCTTTTCAGGTTCCGCACACATGAGGACTTGGTTTCTCTTGCCAACACCAATACAGAGCTTCCAGGTGTGGCCAAGTTTAAACTCTTCCATTATTTCCCGATTCCAATATTAAGTTGCTCGCTTGAAGTTAGCTTCCATAATCGTTTGGTCAAGAGTTCCCTCCTGTTACAGTTTCTTTTAATATGTCCCGTTTCCAATACTAAGTTCATCGCTTGAAGTTTAGTTCCATTATCGAATTGTCATTTGTTCCTAATTTTTACAGTTTTAAAAAAGTACGTATGTTGTAGATAATATTAAGGGTGGGTGTCTACAATGTTTCAATATTTTAATCAAATTTAAATTTCTACCCTAATGGTTTCGTCTTTATTTCTGTTGTTTCCTCGCACATTAGATGTCATGGGCCAAGTATGTTCAAGCAAGGCATATAGAAATGGAATGACACAAACCTTGGAGAGGATGTTAGTGCTCCTATCTCTTGAAAGGTTTGACCCTCACCAACTTACAACTCTTTTCTGCAGTGCTCCATATGGTTCTTACATTAACCCTCTTTATTGCTTGACCACATGTACTCTGTTTCAAAAGCGGGGAGAAAGTGCGACTAAGTGCTTTCGACGATCATGCAACTTCACTGGAGAAGCTTTTTAGCGAAAAAGATGCTGGCCCTTGGATATTGTTGGCTACTAAAATAAACCCAAAGTTATTTGGAGGTATGTAATTTTTTTCTCCCCCCCCCCCCCCCCCCCCCCATTTATTCAGACTCCTTCCTTTATGCCATCATAAACTCCCATGACAACTAACCAAAAGTTACCTTCCAGCTGAACTTTACCTTAACGTCACGTCTGGGACCAAATTTTTTAAAGACGGAGACGTGACAACAACTGCACAGTTTTCTCAAAGGTAGTGATATTCTTTCTCCAAATCATTTTTAAATACTGTTTCACACTAATTTCCTAATGTCCCTTAACTATATTTTCGTACATAACCAAGCAGGCTAAAGGCCAAACAAAAAGAAGACACCAACTCTATTGCACCATTCCATGGTCCAAGATTGAACATGTATCCATTGATGCTCTTAACCAGTTTGTTGCTACTGGTCATGCACAGGTCAGTTTACTAAATTCAAAAGGTTATTTTATCGGCCATATATAAACATTAATGTTATCTGAAACTAATTTCCCTTCATTTCCCTTTCCATCGACACATTAACTACTTTCCCTTTCCTATTAATTACTTAACTCTATTTAATATCTTCTCGCATCATCTAGGCTGAAGGTGAACTAAACTCAGAATGTGGTGCTCCAATTCCCAAAACCGTCTCTGACATTGTTGGGAAGAATTTCACATTCCAACTTAAGCTGACTAACTTCAACTTCACTCCTCACCATCAGTCCTTTACGGTGTCACGTATTTATGAAACAATTGTGGTTCTTCCTGGTCCGACCTTCGTTGAGGTAAACTTTACACCACATCCAAATCACACTTTCTAGGATTTATCTCATTGCTTTCTAAACTATTTCATACGTACAGACGCAGGCAGCAGGTTGGAAAATGGTGGATTTAGGTGCTAAAAGGGCTACCACATCTCCAACTCGGCTAGACCAGACAAGCACCCCCTCTGCAGTAGATATTACAACAGAGGAAGAAAATCATTCTGGAGATTTACAAGTCGAAACCTCATCTTCGGCAGCAAGGAACAAAAAACAGAAGAAATAGTAATGCAATTAGCCTACTTAGTTATATTTAAATTTTCCAATTGCTTTACCTAAAGAACTTGCCTCCATTTCACTACTTTTCTCCCCTCTATTTCTGAATGGAATTTCTTTGCGTTACTATATGGTTGTTATTATCAGAATCTTTTTCGACTTTCAACTGTAAAATTAATTTCCAACTCTACTTTTGAAATAACCATAAGTCCTTCTCGATGTATGCTATCATTTAACATTACTTTTTAACGAATTAATAGGAAAATACGTTACTGATGAGAACTTGAAATTCAGTAACTGATGAGAAGTTGAAATTCTACGACAACCAAATTCAATTGTACGATTGTCAATAAGAGGATTTAAATTAATTGGAGAGTGTAGTTACAACAAACTTTTTTTCTCAGAACATATTAACAATTAAAAACCAAACTATATTAGTGCAAAGAAGAACGAGGGGAATTTAAAAACAGTTACAAATGCATCAACCCAATAGTAAATATCTTTCGACAGTCACCTATAATGCCTCGCTATTGCCTCAACCCTCAGCTGTCCCTTTGAAAGATGAGCTTCCACAAGCAGCTGAAGGTGTCGTCAGAGTTTTCATGCACTGCACACAATGTTCTGTTGTGAATGACAAGTTTCTTGCCGTACGACTTTTATAAAAACCTGAATGCAGATGATCACACTTACTTTACTTAAGTATCTTTGTGATTCTCATTAAGAAGTACACCAATTGCCGCCTTAGGTATCAACAGAAATCCAACAGCTTCTACATAGACTCTTTCTATTTTGGTTGAGAAGTACCAAACACTTAGTGCCCAAGTTTATTTGCTACGCAATATGATTCATACAGAACAGTAATTGTACAAATGGAAATATGATTCAGCTACAATTTAAAACCGCAGATGGGCCATACGCCATTAAATTAATTCTGTAACAACCCCTCTACTGCCTAATCTACTCACTAATTTAGCCGTTACATACTAATTACTGGCCAGAAAGACATTCAACAATCACAATTAGCGAATTTTTAAAAGCTACTCTGTTCAAAACTCTTTTCTCTAGAATATTAGCAACCAATTGTTAACATTATATCCCCATCCCGTTTTCCCACATTATCAAGGAGTCTAGACTATCTCAAAACCTCAAACGCATTGCAACCATGAAACCTCGAGGAAGTGATCAAGGCAACAGTAAAAAAAAGCAAAAAACAGTTGAAGGAGAGAAAGTTTGAAGGCAGACACAGCCTACTCCATTGAAGAACTACCATACGATAAAACCACATACCATACATAAAATATCAAACTAAAAAAACCACAAAAATAAAAACAACATCATGAAACTTCCGCGAGTAGCGTGGATCAACTGCTAGTGACAAATAAAAGAAAGAGTGTCCTAAGCTCTGTAATGCTGACACCTCAGCTTTTTTACCAAAATGTTCCTCTATTAATATATAGAGGATTTTTGTTCAAACCAATATTCAGAATTATAAGTCAATTTTCAAGTATTCTTAATTAGAGTGTATTTAGATGGAGGAAGTCATAAATGCATAAACATATATATTTAAATTTTTATGAATGTATTTAATTTCTAAAATTAAAAAGATGAGAACAAAAGAATATTCCATGAGAGTTCAGAACATTCATTTATATAAATTATGGTATTTACATGTAACATTTTATTCAAATAATATATTTTGTTAGAAATATGTAATTTCCCAATATATATTAGTTCACCTTTTTTAGTCTATTTTTGTCTTTTTTTTAAAGAATTTTAAATCTTAAATAATTAAGAAACATAACATTATACAACTCTTCCCCGCGTAGCGGAGGTAATATATAGTATATATAGTAAGGTAGGGTGTTGAATTTTGATTAACAAACTATTGTATAGAATAAAAAATGAATGAAAGTTGAATTAATAAGTGGAAGAGAGAGAAAAAAAAGATGATTTGAAGTGTAAAGAGTAAAAATAAAATATTGAATAAAAAACCAATGTATCCCATTCAAAATAGTGTAGGCTAGGCTAACCCTATTGTATTATTGGGCTATTAACATATCTCATCCCACTTAACAATTTTGTTTTTCGGTGACGATCCAAAATGATGAACCAACAAAGAAGAAGAGGAATATCAAGTGAGCAACGACAAGACAAGAATCAAGTTCAAGAGTGAGTAAAGAATATTCAGTGAGGGGATGGGGATCAACTTACCCTCTTAAATATAAAACATTTTCTAAAGCTATACAACCATGATCCTAACACACAGACTTATATCTACACTAGAAATCACCTAACATGTCTTACTTGAGGATGGGATTACACACAAGATCTCACATCCCCAAGCCACCTCATCCACGTCAGATACACCGAGAAGCTTAGCTGTTCTAGTGTTTTTTTTTTTTTTTTTTTTTTTTTTTTTTTTTTTTTTTTTTTTTTTATGTTCTAGAGTTTTATTCCAGTGATCCGCTGTGCGCACAAAACCATTTATCTTCCTCAGTGTTTCCGTAGTTGGGCCTGGTCTAAATCATTATTTCCCACGCACCCCCTCCCGGTCTTATTGACCGAAGAACACATCTCCTTCGTTAGCTGCCGCGTAGCTCTTTTTTTATTTATTGTTCCACATCCTGCGTGTCTCTTACAATCGATCTATGTCAAGTTTCTGTCAATTTTTCTTGCAGAGATTGTATTCAGATATGGCTTTATGCCTTTATCCATCAATGTGGTTTCAAAGACAATATGTTTTAAGTTATGGCTTATAGGCTATTTATTTACCCAATTGCTTCAATTTTTTTCAATTTAGGAGTGACAATTTATATAAAAAAAATATCCCTCCGATATGCCCTAGCATCGTTACCTCGCTTCTCCTCGACGAATTTCCCCTTTCAACTGCTCCAGACACGTCCATGACTCACACATAACTTATGTCCAACTTTAAGGACGTCGGTCTATCCAACTTTAAGGACGTCGAGTTCTACCTTTGAAAACAAACCTAGGGTTTATCCAAACCAACCGCATAAACTAGAGAAACATAAATCAAACCGATCAATCCGACTACTTAAGGTGTCGACTCCCACACCGAATATTTACTTTTCGGTTCATGGGTGTTACACATACATATAAGTTTTTTTTTTTTTTTTTTGGAATATTTACCAAGTTCATTATAATATCTTCGTCTGATCTGTCTTCGCTAACTTTACACCCCAATTTCTTTTGTTTTGGGCCCAACAGCTCGTGCATTGTTTTTTGTTTTAGTTGGTTCACCATCAACATAGACTTCATAGAATAAAACTGAATAATTTAATCGGCGCACGAAGGTGTCAATGAACAGTGTTGACAGCTAATGTGGTTAGTATTTCAGACTTCTCAGTTCCTAATAGTGGATTCAGTATTCAGGATTAGAATCTTTTTTTATTAAATGAACTAAATATGAAAATCATATAATAAATACTGTGAGTTGAGAACAGCAACGCTGTGATGGGTCTTTTGCTTCGGCGGTGACAAGTCATAGGTAAGACTCCTTACACGACCTAAGACTTATTGTCCAAACAGTAAGTGGTCTTTGTTTCTTGGACACTTGTTGTTGTCCTTTCTAAAGCTCGTTACGCTCTTCTCTACCATTATCCGAAAAGTCTATTAGTCCCAATCGTGTGTGTGGACTATGGAGGATACTACGATAAAGTGACAATCACGAGTAACGTACTTTTCACGTGCTAAGCACATGAAGTGCGGTCGGGTGAGTTGTGTACATCCTCCATATATGTATATATCTATTAGCAATTTTATTTTAATTATCTAAGATCGTATTTGTTTTACTAATCTTCTTCGCTTTCTTCTTTTGTTTTTTTCCTACTTTATAGATCTGTCATTTGATTCACTTTGTTTCTCATGTGGGTCTCTCTTTACCAGACATCGATGATAAAACTAAGTTTAATTTATAGCAGTAATCTCCTTCTATAATCGCTGTGGTTCCATTGCTACATGTCACTGTTTCGTTGTAAGAGCATCTGCATCGCCGTATTTTCAGTCCGTCCGTCATATTTTAATTTCTTAATTTAAATTGAAATTAACCAAATATTGAAGAAACGTATCTGCAAAACGGACGTTTTTCGCCAGTCCTTCTTAACACGTGGCGGCCTCTTATTTGTTTGTGTCGTTTGGGTTGGGTGAGACCAAAACAATCTTGTTCTCGAGTTATTTTCTTTTCTCTTTGTTTCTCTTTCTTTACTCTTTCTCTCTCTCGACGGCGATTTGATTCTGTCCGCCGATCTGCTTGAAAATTGGGTGAAACAAAGGCAAATCTGCCGTCAGTCCTCTTCTAGCCGGTTGCAATAGAAAGAGGTTTGTGTACGAACTATGTTTCCGATGATAGATTGATGTATTTTTTTGTTTTGGTTTGAAGGCAATTTTTATATGATTCGATAGATTTGGGACTGAGTTTTGACTCGTGTGTTGACTATCTGTGAAGCTGTATATGTTCTCTCTGATTTTAATTTCAATTTAGGGTTTCTTAATATGTTTTGGATTTTGATTTAGGGTTTGGATTTAGGGATTCGATTTAGTTTTTAGGGGTTCGATTAAGGGTTTCAATTTAGTTTATAGGGTTTCATTTTAGGGTTTCGTTTTAGTTTCTCTCTGATTTTAGTTTCTGATTTTATGATTATCTTAAATTTGGTTCTAATTCGACGAATTTTTTTGGGGATGCAGATTTCAAAGGTTAAAGTGCGTGGCTTTGGTCGTATTTCGAATGGGATAGCAAGCGATAGTCATTCCCTACATGGTAAGGTAACCAAATTCTTTAGGTTAGTTGTTGTGAAACCCTATTCCTGTTGTTGTTGGGAAACCGTATTCGTTTATGTTAAACCGAGTTTAACATTGCACTTGTTTGTTGTATATGAGTTTCCTCAGCGTGAAAGCCTCACATAACGAGAAATCTCAGAAGAAGTAGCAACATTCAGCCAGTGAAAGGTAAATAATCGATTCCATTAGCATCCAAAATGTCAATTTCTTGTTGTTTGTTGATTTGGTAGTGGTCTCATTAATTGATTTGGTAGAGTAGTTAATATGATTTGTATCTTTAGATTCGTCAAGTGTTGATGTCTAGGTAGTAAATAAGAGGATGTAGTTTATGATCTCTGTTTTAACTAAAAAATTAATGGTGATGCAATAGTTGATGTAACTATCTATTTATATATCTTGCATTTGCTTTAATTTATGTAACTATAGCTATTTATATAAAGGTGAGAGTATAACTAAGTTTGTATAACTAGTTGAAGCTTTAGTTGTACTTGATATTTAGTTGTCATAAATTGTGATTAGACTTAGGTAGTTGAAGCTTTTGTCATTATGAATGGTACCAATAACATATCCGATTTCTCTATCTACTAAAGCTTTGGTCATTATATCTCTCTTCAAGCTTTAGTCATTATATCTCTCTTCAATCTTTCACTACAAGAAAACATGAAATTAACGACTGCACTATTTGTCACTATTTAGTCGCTAAATGGTGGTTTACGACCAAATAACGACTAAAACTTGTTGTCATAAATCGTTAGTCAGTAAGAAAAATTAGTCATAAATTAGTCGCTAATTAGCGACTATGTTACGACTAATGTTCGCAGTCGTAAGCGTAGTCGTAATGTAGTCGTTAAATTTAGCGACTACGTTACGACTAATTTTACGATTACGAACATTAGTCGTAACATAGTCGCCAAATTTAATGACTAATTACCGACTATAGTTGTATTTAAGTATTTATACATTATTGTATTTATATAGTATTTATACATTATTGTATTTATACAGTATTTATACAAATTATAAATATATATTATTAATTGTTTTAAATATATTTAAATTATGAATAATGTTTTTTGGAATACTATATTTATTATTATAAATCATGATTATAAAAAAAAACTGTATTACAAAATAAAATTAAAAATCATAATTAAAAATAAGAATACTTCATCCTCCTAAAAAAAAACATAATTAGAAAAAAAAAGATGAACAACTACATAATAAATGGTTTGTAGCACATTCTCAATTGCTTGATATTCCATCATTGAAGCCTAAGTAGTTCCCACTAATGTTCCCAAAGTAACTCATTTCTTCAAGTACCTTCAGAACAAACAAACAAAAAAGGTATCATGGGGACACATTTCCCAGTATCAATATAACAGAATTTCAAAATCTATACTAGAAATGAGAAACCATCGGGACAAGCAATTCACTATAACTAACATGTCCTCTAGCTTAAAAACGTGAGTGTGAGTATGGTGACTCTAGTTAAAGAGTGCAGAGAAAACAAGTGTCTATAGATCGGGTTTACCAAATAACTCTTGACAAATTCAACAAAAAGCCTCACAAAAACAGAGGCTGCTAAACAAATGACTCTCTGACAGAATTAATAAAAGTCTCACAGCAATAAGTAGCAAAGTAAATATATTGTACCGTAATAGCAAAGGATAAGAAAATGTCTTAACAAATGAAAATTTACCTTCCACTCTGAAATAAAGTTGTACATCATGAGCTCTGTCTAAGAGTGTGCTTGAGCATGGTGACCATGAGCATCCTTGCAACGAACAGACAAAGAACATGACCTCGCAGGTCCTACAACAAGATTCAGATTTTAGCTCGGACCCAAATTAATGCAGCTCAAATCTATGATTCTACTCACCTATCACAGAACACAAATCAATCAATAGAGCTATAAACCTAACTATATATGATGAATAGAAAATGGAGAAGAATAAGAAGAAGAATTTGCACCTGCGCAAGCAAGTAATCAACTTTAACTCATTTGAACCCTAAAATATCTCTGAAAATTGGAAGGTAAGGAAAAAAATAACAGAGAGCACCTTTACGGTGGCGCAACCGAAGCCGCCAAATTCAGAGCGCTCAGCATCGTATTGACGAGCTTCGCTCTCAGTGTCATCAAGGGGTTCTGATCTGTAAACAAAGCGAAAAGGAGTTCAATTATTCACATTCCTGTAACCTATACCTGATACTAGCAAGTGATGAACACAGAACAAGATAAGTCATACAAATCAAAGCTTGAGATAGCCTCACATTCTCAATTTGCTCAACCTCGTGAAAATTATCGAATCCAAATACAATTGTAACTGAAATTTCAAGTGTCTATATCGAAATTGAGACTCTAATAGCAATGTGAAACCCCTAGGAATCTAGAGCAAATTTCTAAAAGGGAATCGAAAGCAAAGAGATAATTACGATAGGGAAATCGAGAGGGTTGCGACAAGTGCGCTTCTCTTCTCTTCCTTAGTTTACATCGCGGTCAGCATCGTATTGACGAGCTTCGCTCTTGGATCTGAGATACACAAAAATGCTCTGGTACCAAATCTAAAAACTTGAGAGGATGAAAACAACGACAAGATGAAGATCGAATAGAATGAAGCAACGGGAGGAGGAGAGAAAGGAGAAAGAAGAGAAAGTTAATCGGCTAAAGAGACAAAGGAGAAAGAAGAGAAGGGGAGAAAGTTAATCCCTCGGTGAAGGAGACGAAAGAGAAAGAAGAGTAGGAAAAAACCTTGTCCGTTGGATTAAATTAATCAACGGTTGATAGTGTAATCCCTGTGTTTACATATCATCCAATAAAAAGCTTTCAATATTTAAAGAGTAATTTGTTGGATCAAAACTTTATACTTATATGTATTTTGGAATTCTGGGTCCATAATTCAAGAAATGAGATTTGAAATTTATGATTTGGGAATTGGGGTTTTGAAATTTAGAAGAATATTAGATTTGATTTAGATTTAAAAATAATTTGTTTTAGGTTTTAAAATGACTAAGTTTAATAAATTTTGTAAGTATATAGTTTTTGGAAAGATTGATTTATATGTAAATACTAAATAGTTTTACATATTGGTTTTATAGATATTCAGTGGTTATATTTTGGCCTTTTGGGTGAATGATTTATGATTTAATTTCTATATATGAATTATAAAGGTTTTAAATATAAGGTTAAGGGTTTTGGAGCTTTAGTTTTGGGTTTGGGTTTAAGTTTTGATAAAAATATAGGATTTGGAAAACTATAGATATTAAAGCTTTGCTTTATGATATATATATATATATATATAATGGTTATGGTTTGGTTTTATATATATAAATATATACATATATATAATGGCTATGGTTTGGTTTTATAGTTTATGAATTAATTTTTATAAGATTAAGAATTTAAACTTCAAGATTTAGATTTGATGATCTAGGTTTTGAAGTTTGGTTAAAGGTTTGGGGGTATAAAGTTTAGGGTTAAGATTTTAGATTTGGGGTTAAGTTTTGGAAAATTTAGATTTTCTTTTAAGCATTAAAACTTTGTTTTATGTATATATAAGAATGGTTATGTTTTAGTTTTATGGTTTACAAAATAATTTCTAAGATTAAGAATTGAATGTTCATGATTTAAGCTTTAAGTTTATGATTTAGGTTTTGGAGTTTGGTTCAGGGTTTGGAGTTAAATTTTGAAAATTTTGATTTTCTTAAGTAGCGACTGATATACGACTTATTGGCAACCTTTACCATGAGTCGCATCTAAGTCGCTAAATTAGCGACTATTTAACAACTAAATGTTCCGTTATGCAATATAGTCATGAAATAGTCGTTAAATTACGACTAAATTACCGACTACTGTAAGTAGTCGCAAAATAACGACTATTATACGACTAAATTTTTGTAGTCGTAAATTTGTCGCCAAATAGTCGCTAAATAGTCGCTAAAAATAGCGACTATATATGTAGTCGCCATTTGTAGTCGGAAAAACCATGTTTTCTTGTAGTGTTTGTTCATCATATTCTATCTCTCTTCATTCTTTCTCATCTTAAACGCTTCTTCCTCTTTGGTACACTCTTTTCCGCATCATCTTAAACTCTTCTTCCTCTTTGGTACACTCTTCCTATGAGTTCTTACAATACATTCAGTCAGTCCTCTTCTAGTTATGTAGATCTTCTCAACAGTCAAGGCGATACTCTTAACCTAGATGGTGCTTACGAAGTACCTCCTTACTCGTCTCAAGAATCTCATCAGGATGTACCTCTTTCTCAAGAGACACATGTCAGGAAGGATAGGAAGAAATGGAATCCGGCTGATGATGAAGCTCTTAGCAGTGCGTGGCTGAACACTTCAAAGGACCCTATTATTGGAAATCAACAAAAGGGAGGAAGCTTTTGGCAAAGAGTTAACAAATACTATGCAGACACTCCTCATGCTATAGGCAATGGTGAACAGGGGATGAACATAAACTGTAAGCAGAGGTGGTTTAGGGTCAATGAGTGCACTAACAAGTTCTGCGGTGCTTACGCAGCTGCGGAAAGACTAAACAGTAATGGACACTCTGAGAATGATGTGCTGAAGATGGCCCACGACATCTATTTCGCTGAACATAACACGAAGTTTACAATGGAGCATTGCTGGTGTTTGTTAAGGTTTGAGCAGAAATGGCTGAACCTTAACACTATTAACAACCCTTCAACAAACGTCAGAACAAAGAGGAAACCAGTTGCTGCAGCTTCACAATCTGAGGCAGCTTCACAATCCGAGGCAGCTTCACAATCCGAGTCAGCTTCATAGTCCAAGTCAACCCATAATGAACAAGACTTTGAGATTTGGCCTCAAGGTATCAAGGCTGCAAAGGCCAAGAGGAAAAATGCTCAGGGGAAGGCTCTCGCTGAGTACAAGAGCATGTTGGAAGTAAAGAGGGTGGATATGGCTGAAAAAGAAAAGCTACAGAAGCTTGGCATATTAGACACACTTCTTGCCAAACCAGAGCCACTTAGTGAAGCTGATCAACTTATCAAGGATAAGATAGTGGCTCAGTATTTCTAAGCTGATCAACTTGTTGTTGCAACTTTGTATGATTTTAGTAGTATCTAAGTTCGAATTGTTTCTGTTTTAGTATCTAACTTTGTATGATTTTCGTTTTATGATTGTATGTTTTAGTTTCACCAACTCGGCTTAAGATGCTACTTTGTATGATTAATCTAGAATAGATTGTGTTTCTAATTGTGTGAATTTGTTCTCTATGTCTATATGTTTCAAATAAATCAGATGGGCCAAGACTACAGCTACTCTCAGCCTGATTCCTCAGATCAATATGATCAATACTCAAACGACACTGAGCAAAGGGAAATAGAAGCTTTGATTCAGATGGATGAGGCTGAGAGTAGTTTCATGAATGCTCAGGCGAGAGTTTACCCTCCTCAACCTGAGGTTGAGTTTGGATTCCCGAAGGTTTGCTACTGTGGTGGTCAGCCCCTCTTATCTACAAGTTACAATAGACGGTATGTGGGACTCCCTCTAATCTTCATATTGGTTTGTTTAAACTGTTTATGAATTGAAATGGCTAATTATATATGTTAATGCAGGTTCTTCACATGTGGGAATATTGATGATGGAGAGATGCATATTCACAAGTGGTGGGATGAAGCTGTCATGGAGAAGATGAGAGAGATGGGCAGACAATGTGAAGTGTTGTCTCAGAAGGTAGATAACTTAGCATTATCGAGTGACTACGGATCACACATGAGTGGTGAAACATAGCAGAAAATATCACGGATCGAGAAGGAAGTGTTTGAGCTAGGGAAGATCCGAAATAGGTTTATAATTGGTTTTGAATTGATAGCTTCGGTAGCAATAGTAGGTATGGTATTGGTAGCTTTTGTTTTTGGCTAGGTCTCACGGATCAATGTGAGTTATTGGCGTATTGTAAGTTTTTTGGCATATTGGTATCACGGATCAATGTGAGTTATTGGCGTATTGTGAATGTGTCATGGATCTTTACGTATTTGGCATCACGGGTAAATGTAAAAGTAATCAATTTGGCTTTTTTGAAGTATCACGGATATTTCTTCTTTGCGTATATATATGCTTCTTTCTAACACAATACCAAACAAACCAAAGAAGATCACCACTTCTCTTTTCTTTTTAACTCAAATTTCTTACTCAATAACAAAACTACATCTTACACTTCTCTTTTTTTCTACACTTCTCCTTTTTCTAAATGGCATCTTCATCATACCATTATCACTACCAAAGAGATGGTATGGATGATGATTTTGATGCATATTTTGATAATTATGCAGATTCTAATATCATTCAAGAACCAATAGAGCCAAAGAAACGGATATTTATCCCAAGAAACCGAGAAGAAGGCCACAATAATCTTTGGAATGATTATTTTAGTGATACTCCAACATACCCGGACTATTTATTCCGGCGACGGTTTCGCATGCATAGGCCATTGTTCATGCGTATTGTGCAACGTCTCTCTACAGAAGTCGAGTATTTCCGTCAATACCAGGATGCAACCGGTCGGGCTAGTCTGTCACCTATACAAAAATGTACTGCAGCAATTCGCCAATTGGCATATGGTACTTCGTCCGACACAGTTGACGAGTATGTACGAATTGGTGGATCAACAGCTCGGAAATGTTTGCACGATTTTACCGCCGCGATAATCCAGTTGTTTGGCGATGAATACTTAAGACGTACCAGACCCGACGACCTAGAAAGACTATTCTATGAAAATGAAAAATGTGGATTTCCCGGGATGGTTGGGAGCATTGACTGTATGCATTGGGGGTGGAAGAATTGTCCAAAGGCTTGGAAAGGGATGTATTCACGATCAACCGGAAAACCAATAATCGTGTTATAGGCAGTAGCTTCTTACGACCTCTGGATATTGCATGCTTTTTTTGGAGCTCGAGGTACTATGAACGATCTTAATATTCTAGATCGTTCAAATGTTTTTGATGACATTCTCAACGGTAAAGCTCCGGAGGTCAACTACTTTGTCAATGGAAGGGAGTACAATTTGGCATACTATCTCACCGATGGTATTTATCCTAAATGGGCAACTTTTATACAATCTATCTGGCTACCACAAGGTATGAAAAATTCTCTCTTCTCTAAAAAAAAAGAAGCTGTGCGGAAAGATGTTGAGCGTGCCTTTGGAGTCTTGCAAGCTAGATTCGCCGTTATTAAAAATCCATCTCGTTTATGGGATAAATACAAAATAGCAAATGTTATGAGAGCATGCATAATACTCCATAATATGATTGTCGAGGATGAAAGAGGAACATACAGTTACCGAAACATTGTTTCTGAATTTCAACACGGAGAAGATGTGGATCAAACATATACCGTCGGTACCGCCAGTTTGGGTTCCAATATGAGCACTACGATTACTCGTCTTACAGAAATTCGGGATAAAAAAGTCCATGAACGGTTAAAAAAAGATTTGATTGAGCATATTTGGACTAACTTTGGACATCTTCCAGATAATGAAGATTAATTAAAAAATTTCTATGAATTTAATAAAATGTATGTTTTTATCTTTGATGTTTGTATGGTTTATGTTTTTTATCTTTCATGTTTTAATTGTATAATTTGTTTTTTTCAAGTTTTTGTAACTTTGTAATTTTCTTATGTTTCTAATGTCAATGTTATATGTTTTATTTAAATTAAAACTTTAATATGTTTTTACTTATTTATTTAAATAATTAATTTTTTAATTAAAAATAATATTATTTTTCCAGGGGACCAATTGTGAAGGACACCAATGCTCTTACCAAACTTAAGAAACTCTCAAAATAAGAATAAAATATTTGAAGGACCAATATTTGTCCTTGACCGATGCACATGGTCTGAGATTATTTGTTTTGTTAGTTACGTCAGATTAGTGGTATGTTAGGTAGTATTTAATGTAGTGCAGAGTCCATTTAAGACTAGGCAACAGAGATCCAGTGAGTATTAAAAGTTGGTTACAATATAGACTATAGATTAAATATAGGTTGGTTGTCAAAAAAGTTTATAGATTAATTGGTCAATATCCACTTAAGAATATCCCAAAAAATCTTTTGGAAGAGAATATTCCAATAATTTATACAATTTCTAAAATAAAGTATTTAAATAAAATATTTAGTATTCCATGTATTGTTACAAAATATATACTGTTAGACATAACAAGAAATAAAATCTTGGCAATTTATCACACTTAATCGTGATTTCCGAGATTTTATTGTGCAGTTAAAAATAAAATGTTACCTAAAAACTTTCACAAAACATGTTCAAAAATTAAAATTAAAACAAAAAACAAACATAACCACAATCATATTAAAAATAAAATCTTAACTAAACACTTTCACCAAATAGGTTCAAAAATTAAAATTAAAACAAAAAACAAACATAATCATATCTCATACATAAAATTACAAAATTAACAATATAAAACTTAAAAAATAGATGTTTTCTTTCAAACCATCGTATTTAGCATATGATTTTATTGCATAATGTTTTATTCAAAAAAAACTTTTAAAAATAATCATATAAATTATATTTTATTCTAAAATTATAATATAAATAAAAGAAATTTCAACTCGTGCTCTACCAAGGCTACTAATCTAGTTTGCTTATTTATAAGTGATGACCATATCCATATACTTCGTTTTATTTTCTGTTGGAATATCATATTATACTACAATTAATAAATATGTACGTCTCTTAAAAATGGATGAAGACGAGAAAAGAAAAAAAAAACACTGATGAGATGTTAGATTTAACGTAAGAAACAAAATCTCATAATTGTGCTTCTTTTTCCCACTTCATATTATGCATTTGTTGATCATCTTTTTTTTTTTTTGATCAAACTGAGCTTTTTATCATCTTAGTTCCAAATATTTTCCAAAAAATAAAAAGGGGTGTAAGCTATTTATATACATGAGGTCTGGTGATTGTGAATCTGAGATTTTTTTACAGTTAAAAATAAAGCAACTTTAAAATGTAATCGAATCACACTACTATTTATGAAAAATTATAATTTGATTGTCTCGTAGTCGTACGTAATAGGTTATCGTCTCTCACTAGAAGATGGTTTGCATTTATGGTTTGGATCAATTACTTAGAAACATTCTACTCAAAAATTAATCCTCTACAACCCAATTGCGCTTATGGTTTGGATCAGATTACCATTAAATCTAAATTATAAATAGTGCATGTAATAAAAAGGCTATGATAAACAACTGTTTCGTCGAGATCCAAATAATGTAACAGTGATTATAAAATGAAAAAGTAGACTGAAGTGTATAGGAAGAAGAAGGGGACAAAGACAGTAGACATTAGTACATGATTCATTAACTTTTTTTACATCTAATTTGGACCTTCTCGGGAAATGATAAAACTACAAGTTTTGGAGCCATTATTAAATTAACTAAATGTTATTGCAGTGTCGTGTCCAGACTAATCGGGGTTTAAGCCGAGATTGAAATAAGGTTTTAAACAAAAAAAATTAAATAAAATAAATGTAAAATAATTTTAAAATAATATAAATTATTAAAAATATAACAATATAATAGTCTTCTTTACATTTCACTAAACTTTTTCATCAAATACTCATAATTTAGGTTCTAAAAATTTAAGAAAAAAAAACAATATATCAAATCATCACAATTATAATTCATAAACAAAATTACTATAAAAATGAATTAGTATATTAATGAAGATTTAGAAGCACTGAAGCAGGTTTTAACTGTTTTAAAGAAAAAGAAGTAAATAAATAAAAGAATCCTAAACTAGATTGTCATTTTTAAGAGGAATACATCTTTTTATGTTAAAGAGTCAAAGCAAAAAAATAGAACCAATGTTATTCATGAAATAAAGCTGTCTCTCTAAACTATTGTGATACACCATATTTTTTAGATTTGGAAGCCTTCAAAATCATTTATATTTTGGGGCTTGAGGCAAATGCCTTTTTTTTAACCCACAGGCACGGCTCTGTGTTATTGATATAAATAACCATTTAATATGTTTTTGCAGGCTCAATAAATGTAGATGATGGGTTTTTCTATCCACGCGAATGGTAAGTGCGACTCAAAAGAACCAACTACTACAACTAGACCAGCAAAATTTTATCAGTGTGAGTCTGTGAGACCTATAAATTATAAAGACATCAATGGTCAGATCTATAAATTATATATATATATATTATATAATAAATATAATCTATTTATAAACCATAAGACCATTCTCATTGCACATCCGTGGAGATGTCTTTTATTTGTTTAGTAATATAATCAAAAAAAAAGTTTTAATCCTAATATTTGTGAGACACAGATTTCTGCGGAGATCATTTTAGATTCACAGAGACCCATACGTGTTATTGTTTTATTGGTTAAGTATTGTTTTTTTTTTTTAATTTTTTCTTCGTTTTCTTCTCACTCTCTTTCGACAAAATCAAAACGATGAAACACAAAATCAAAACAAACGATCGAAGTTTTGATCGGTTTCCAGAAACAATAGATCTCGCCTCTTCGTCTTCTTTTTCCTGAGACGTTATCGAGATCGGTCGATGGGCGCTTGGAGAAAGAGATCTCGCCTCATCGTCTTCTTCTTCGATTCGATCCAAGTCATGGCAACGATATCGTCAACTCTACTTGATGTGATCGCAGGACGCGACCTCAGCCAAGAAGACCAAGACACGCCGGACGCGACCGAGACGCCTGACCAAGACGCATCGGACGCGACCAGGGCAACCTCTTCAAACGTGGCCAAGGCTCCAACGATCCTTCCCGGAGCCACCACACGTTCCAAGAGCTCAGCAAAGGCGGCCAAACAGCGGCTCAACCTATTTGTCCGAACCTACGTCCGACACCAGCCACCCAACGAAGACTCCGAGGGCTCAGTCCGCTTAGTCTTCACTCTTACCCAAGAGTGAAGACGGTCAAGTCGTTAAGCGAGGAAGTGTACTCTTTTTCCTCACTTCGGGTTTGTCCCAATGGATTTTACCGGAGGAGGTTTTAACGAGGCATGGAGCTAAACGCAAAACGCCTAAAGGCTAAGTTGCTTCACGCGCAAGGCCAAGGCGGTTATCTCTCTTT
Organism: Camelina sativa; assembly: GCF_030686135.1. Taxonomy (NCBI): domain Eukaryota; kingdom Viridiplantae; phylum Streptophyta; class Magnoliopsida; order Brassicales; family Brassicaceae; genus Camelina; species Camelina sativa. The sequence continues at coordinate 27,480,920 of NC_141896.1, read as the reverse complement.
CCCTCTTATTTTTGGTTTAATTTTGAACTTGAGAATATTCTCTTTTGATCCTATGTTTGTGAACGTTGGAGAGTGTTTGTGGCTAAGCGTGTTAGTCAAAAGGTGGCGATGTGTTCTCTTTGTAAAGGGGACACGTCAAAAGGACGATGTGCGGATCAAGATGAATCCGCGTGTCCTTAAGCTCCTATCTAGACCTAGCTATTTAAACTCTCTTTAAGCCCTTGTTCCTCCTTAGACTTGTATGAAAATAAAACTTTTCCTCAAGAGAGATTCTTGAAACTTGTCTCACTCTTCTCTTTCTTCAATCCGGGATTGAACCTTGAGAAAACCCTAACAAGACGCGAACCGGGTTCGCCCTTGTTAGCGACCGTATCAAGAGGAGAGCCAAACCTCTTGTGTCGTCAATCGATCCATCCGTATTTTCCATCATCACGTTTCCATCTGTCCTCTTTCATCTTTCTCGAGTCCCCTCGAACCATCTCAAATCGTTCCCGCTATCGTTTCCCTCGAAAACGTCCACCCGCTCGTCCCGCATCCGTACTGTCCGATTGAACCGTTCGTGGCTTCCCGGAGTATCTCTCGAACGGCTCGTTTGAATCCCTTCAAACTCCGTTTCCATCGTTTGATTCTCCCCTAGATCCAAAGCCAAGAACCTCGGTCGTGAACAGCTTCACCGATTGAAAGTTGGTCGAGAGCTCAAGCCGCGTCCGTACCGCGATCGTAGACGACCGCGTCCGGCGGTCACATCAGCTTGGTATCAGAGCTTCAAAGCTCCTACGAGGTTGTTTCTTTCCAGAACTCTCTGTTCCTTTTAAAGTTTCAATCTTTAAGTTTAAAGCTTGCATCTTTTAGCTCCATAGGACTCGCTTGTTCTTTTGGTTTAATTTGGTGCATGCTTAGAATTGTCTTTCGTCCGCCTAGGTTGTTAGAATTCGCATTTGTTCTTCGTGTTCATATCTCTGTTCCTTTGTGTTCTTGTGAGCTTACTTTTAGATCCATAAAGCTAGTTTCGCGATTAGTTTTTGTGTTTCCGGTCTTAGGCATAAAGCAATTCTTGTCGCGTAGCACTTTTACTTTTGCTTTTGCTTTATTTGTTTTAGTCATAGGATTGCATGTGTCATAGCTGTCCTCAATCATTGTTAGAGGAACGAATCTTTGTGTGGTCCTCTTGAGCGTGTGAGACTCACGTGTGGTTTTCTTTTTTATTTTGCGAGGTTTAAATTCAAACCTATACCGCGGAGCCACGCCACGTCACCAACAACCAGTCCGTACGATGGCCGAAGAAATTCCACCAGCGCCACCAGAGATTGGTGTCACCCTCGTTGCATTACGAACCGGCCTAGAGCAACTAGCTGATCGCCTCACGAGTATTGAACTTATGAACCCTCCTCGCGAAGATCCGTTACCCGCGAGGCGACCACGACGCGAGCCGGCGAGTGACCAGTCCAATGAGGACTTTGAACCGAGGCCTAGACGACGACACCGCTATGACGATCAAGACGACGAAGGTCCGAGACGTTATGAGCCGCACCACAAGATGGTCCCACCAACGTTCGCAGGCAAGTCAGACCCCGAGGCCTATCTTGAATGGGAAAGTCGCATGGACCACTTATACTCGTGCCATGCCTATCCGGAGCTACGAAAGGTCCAATATGCGGTGGCACAGTTCACCGATCACGCCCTTACCTGGTGGGATCGACTGGAAGCAGAACAACGACGCAACCGCGACCGACCTATCACTGTTTGGGAGGTCTTGAAAACAGAGATGCGAAGACGCTACGTGCCTCCCTACTACCACCGCGAGCTCCAGAAGAAGTTTCGGCGACTAACGCAAGGCGCACGGAACGTGGAGGAGTATTACGAAGAATTTGAACACTTGCGCAACCGGTTGCAAGTCGATGACTCCGAAGAATCACTTATGGCTCAGTTCTTGGACGGATTGCAAGAGCGCATTGCGCGCAAGGTCGAGCGCCAACCCTATCAAACCTTTGAAGAGTTGTTGCATCTCTCGGTGCAAATTGAGACTCAAATCAAGAAGAAGAGCGCCTCTGTTCCTCGTGGCCGAACCCAAGGGGCTGCCAATTGGACTCCTAACGCGTCGCCATCAAACCGAATGCCGGAAAAACCAAAGGCGACCAGCGCGGACTCAAGGTTCAAACCTAGGGAGCCGGCCACCAATGAGCGCCAAGATCCGCGACGCAACACCACCGACGTCCGGAGCCGCGACATTGTATGTTTCAAGTGTCAAGGGAGAGGCCATTACGCTCGTGATTGTCCGAACGCACGGACGATGATACTGACCGAGGCTGGCGAGATCGAGTCCGACGATGAGGCCACGGAAGAAATGGTGCAAGGAGAAAGCGAGCTGGAAGAAGCTGTTGCGGAACCCGAGGTCGGAGAGCTGCTCATGATACGCCGCATCCTGAACGCCGGTGTAGCCACAGATGACGCCAACCAACGTGACAACATCTTCCACACGAGATGCACTGTAAGTGGTCGCGTTTGTGGCTTGATCATAGACGGAGGTTCTTGCACTAATGTGGCAAGTTCCAGTCTTGTCAAGAAACTTTCTCTTGAAACCACAAACCACCCTCGCCCTTATCGCTTGAGATGGTTAAATGATAAGACCGTGATCCAAGTAAAGGAACAAGTCACGGTCCCATTCAGTATCGGTCCGTATAAGGATCAAGTTCTTTGTGATGTGGTGCCTATGCAAGCTAGCCACCTCTTATTGGGGCGCCCATGGCAGTTTGATAAGCGCACCACACACTGCGGCCATACTAACCAATACTTTTTCGTTCATGACAACAAACGTATTTGCTTGAGACCCTTGAGCCCTACGCAAGTACATGAAATGCAAGACAAGTTGTCTAAAGACTCGAACGATAAAAAGAATTTCTTGATTCAATATGGTGACGTTAGAAAGTCCCTTAAGGACTCAGCCCAAGTGATTTTGATGTTGTTTCGAGATGCATTGCTTTCAGGTCTTGATGGTTCACTAGAAGCCTTACCGGAGGTCATACGCGGCATCCTCAAGCGATTCGCCGATGTGTTCCCCGAAGAACTCCCCGAAGGTCTACCACCGATCAGAGGCATCGAACATCAGATCGACCTAGTCCCAGGAGCGCAGCTTCCCAACCGGCCGGCCTACCGTGTCAACCCCGAAGAGGCGAAGGAGCTTGAGCGACAAGTCAAAGAGCTCATGGCGCAAGGTTACGTCCGAGAGAGTTTGAGTCCGTGTGCTGTACCAGTGCTACTAGTCCCGAAGAAAGACGGATCATGGAGGATGTGCGTTGACTGTCGAGCCGTCAACAACATCACTATCAAATACCGCCACCCCATTCCACGCCTTGATGACATGCTAGACGAGTTTAGCGGCGCCAGTGTCTTCTCAAAGATCGATCTGAAGAGCGGCTACCACCAAGTTCGGATGAAGGAGGGTGACGAGTGGAAAACGGCCTTCAAGACAAAACAGGGTTTGTACGAATGGCTGGTAATGCCATTCGGTCTTTCTAACGCCCCCTCTACCTTTATGCGTCCTATGAACCATGTTTTGAGATCGTTTATCAATAAGTTCAGGGTGGTTTATTTTGATGATATATTGGTATATAGCTCTAGTTTGACTGATCATGTAAAACACCTAGAGGCTGTCTTGATTACCCTCCGCGAAGAGCAACTCTACGCAAACTTGAAAAAGTGCGTGTTTGCTGCTGATGAATTGGTCTTTTTAGGCTTTGTTGTGAGTTCGCAGGGCCTCAAGGTGGATGGAGAGAAGATACGCGCAATAGAGGAGTGGCCCACGCCCACGAGCATCACTCAAGTCCGGTCGTTCCACGGCCTAGCCAGTTTTTACCGGAGGTTTGTGCGAGATTTCAGTACGATCGCCGCGCCTCTCACCTCCGTTATCAAAAAGAACAGCGAGTTTCGATGGGGAGAGGAACAAGACAAGGCGTTCACCGAGCTCAAGAAACGCCTCACGCAAGCACCCTTGCTTACATTGCCCGACTTCAACAAAACTTTTGAGGTTGAGTGCGATGCGTCAGGAGTTGGAGTCGGAGCTGTCCTGACTCAAGGAGGCAAACCGGTGGCGTACTTTAGTGAGAAGCTTAGTGGAGCTACGCTTAATTACCCTACGTATGACAAGGAGTTATACGCCCTCGTTCGTGCCATGGAGGTTTGGCAACATTATCTATTGGCGAGAGAGTTTGTGATTCACACTGATCACGAAACTCTCAAGCATCTCCGCGGCCAGACCAACCTCAAGAGACGTCATGCGAAATGGTTGGAGTTCATTGAGTCGTTTCCATACGTCATTAAGTACAAGAAGGGCAAGGAGAACGTAGTCGCCGACGCCTTGTCAAGACGGCATGCACTAATCACCACAATGGACGCGCGCGTATTGGGTGTTGAAAGCATCAAAGATGCTTATGCTGGAGATGCTGAGTTTGGAGATTGCTTCCAGAACCATGGGAAAGGAATCTACACCGAGTTCTACATTCATGAGGGTTTCCTGTTCAGAGGTCGAAGGCTGTGTATACCAAATGGCTCTATCCGGGAGTTGCTAGTTCGTGAAGCCCATAGTGGAGGTTTAGCGGGTCATTTTGGCATCACCAAGACCTTGGCCGTGCTCAAGGAGCATTTTTACTGGCCAAAGATGCGAAGTATGGTAGAAAAGCACGTCGGCCGTTGCATAGCTTGTCGCACCTCCAAGTCGACAACTCACCCACATGGCCTCTACATGCCTTTGCCCGTGTCCACCGCACCATGGATCGATCTCTCCATGGATTTCATCCTCGGCCTACCCCTCTTAGCGCATAAAGATAGTATCATGGTGGTTGTTGATAGGTTCTCGAAGATGGCTCACTTCATTTCGTGCAATAAGAACAATGATGCTGTGCAATTGGCGAACTTATTCTTTAGTCAGGTCGTAAGGCTTCATGGCGTTCCGCGCACCATCATATCCGATCGGGATCCCAAGTTCCTTGATCACTTCTGGCGAACTATTTGGCGCAAGCTCAGAACGAAGTTACTGTACTCCACCGCGGCTCACCCTCAGACCGACGGCCAAACGGAGGTCGTCAACAGATCAATAGGCGCCTTACTCCGCACAGCTATCGCCAGCAACAAAGGCTCCTGGCTCGAGTGCATTCCGATCATCGAGTTTGCATACAACCAAGCGGTGCATTCAACTACGAAAAGGTCGCCATTCGAGGTCGCATACGGATTCAAGCCTTTGACGCCCCTGGATCTCCTCCCTATACCACCGAATGAAGCCGAAAATCAAGACGGAGTCGCACGAGCAGAAATGGTCAAGGCTTTGCACGAGAAGGTCCGAGCCAACATAGAGCGAAGGAACGAGCAGTATGCACGCTTCCTCAACCGAGGACGTAAACCGATGCTGTTCAAACCTGGTGATTGGGTCTGGTTACACTTCAGGCCGGAGAGGTTCCAGCAGAAACGCAAGGACAAGCTCAGCCCGCGAGGAGATGGTCCATTCCGAGTCATCGAGAAGATCAACGATAACGCCTACCGACTTGAGCTTCCAGGTGAGTTTGGTACATCCACCTCATTCAATGTCACTGACCTCGTTCCGTTTGATGTAGGTGAAGACGAAGATGTTTTGGGGACAAAACCTTTTCAAGGGGGAGGGAATGATGTGATCGCAGGACGCGACCTCAGCCAAGAAGACCAAGACACGTCGGACGCGACCGAGACGCCTGACCAAGACGCATCGGACGTGACCAGGGCAACCTCTTCAAACGTGGCCAAGGCTCCAACGATCCTTCCCGGAGCCACCACACGTTCCAAGAGCTCAGCAAAGGCGGCCAAACAGCGGCTCAACCTATTTGTCCGAACCTACGTCCGACACCAGCCACCCAACGAAGACTCCGAGGGCTCAGTCCGCTTAGTCTTCACTCTTACCCAAGAGTGAAGATGGTCAAGTCGTTAAGCGAGGAAGTGTACTCTTTTTCCTCACTCCGGGTTTGTCCCAATGGGTTTTACCGGAGGAGGTTTTAACGAGGCATAGAGCTAAACGCAAAACGCCTAAAGGCTAAGTTGCTTCACGCGCAAGGCCAAGGCGGTTATCTCTCTTTCCCTCTTATTTTTGGTTTAATTTTGAACTTGAGAATATTCTCTTTTGATCCTATGTTTGTGAACGTTGGAGAGTGTTTGTGGCTAAGCGTGTTAGTCAAAAGGTGGCGATGTGTTCTCTTTGTAAAGGGGACACGTCAAAAGGACGATGTGCGGATCAAGATGAATCCGTGTGTCCTTAAGCTCCTATCTAGACCTAGCTATTTAAACTCTCTTTAAGCCCTTGTTCCTCCTTAGACTTGTATGAAAATAAAACTTATCCTCAAGAAAGATTATTGAAACTTGTCTCACTCTTCTCTTTCTTCAATCCAGGATTGAACCTTGAGAAAACCCTAACAAGACGCGAACCGGGTTCGCCCTTGTTAGCGACCGTATCAAGAGGAGAGCCAAACCTCTTGTGTCGTCAATCGATCCATCCGTATTTTCCATCATCACGTTTCCATCTGTCCTCTTTCATCTTTCTAGAGTCCCCTCGAACCATCTCAAATCGTTCCCGCTATTGTTACCCTCGAAAACATCCACCCGCTCGTCCCGCATCCGTACTGTCCGATTGAACCGTTCGTGGCTTCCCGGAGTATCTCTCGAACGGCTCGTTTGAATCCCTTCAAACTCCGTTTCCATCGTTTGATTTTCCCCTAGATCCGAAGCCAAGAACCTCGGTCGTGAACAGCTTCACCGATTGAAAGTTGGTCGAGAGCTCAAGCCGCGTCCGTACCGCGATCGTAGACGACCGCGTCCGGCGGTCACATCACTACTACTCTTAAATCCTTGTAGATCAGTTTCTTCACCTCCTCTAAGAATCCCAAAACTCTCGGGATTTTCATACGCTAGATCCAGCCGATACGGATGGCGTAATCTCGAACCCTTTTCCAACGGAATGCTATCATCGTGAAGCAGAGCCGGCGGAGTTACGGTGGCGGCTGCATCGGTGGAAGGAGTGATGACGGAGGAGATGAAGCTGATTCAATCGGCGTCACCTACTTGGAAATCCGCCGTGGATAACAATTTGTTGATTTTTGTTCTCGGTTCACCGCTTCTTGTTATTGGATTGTCCGCTTCTGGGATCGCCGCCGCGTTTTTGCTCGGTACTCTTACTTGGCGGGCTTATGGCTCTGCTGGTTTCCTCTTAGTCGATGCTTACTTTGTCATAGTAAGTGCAATTGTTATATAACTTGATCCGTAATTTGATCCCCTGACTCTGTTAAACATAGAAATCAAAATCACATTCTTTGTTTATCTGCTTGAATGATTTTAAAGCTTATAATTTACTAATCTAATGTTGAATTTGATATTGAGCTTTGATATTACAGAGCTAGTTTGTCTGATCATGTTCAACTTTGAGAAACTTTTTCTTTACTATACATATACAAATTTGCTTGAAGTTTTAGATTTTTAACATCAGAGCTGAAAATAATCTATATTATGAAAGATGGCCAACTCTCTCCATCTGAGTGACACATCAGCAGTGAAGAGAGTGCCACTTGTCTATCCTCATTAAAAGCAAAAAGACCTATTCATGTAGTTTGTTCTTTTTTATATTACAAAAACAGTTTTAATATTTACATAAAAAAATTAGAGAGGCTTATAACATTTCCCAAAAAAGTAGATGCATCACCAAAAGACAAAAAAAGTATCGGGATTGAATCAAGAGCCACTTCTTCCTCTCAGCGTAAACCATGAATCTATAGATATATGGTTTAGGAGTCATAATTTTGTCAATAGTTTGAAGAGTTGCAGCAGTGATAGACATATTTGTTAATATTGTAGAGAAATTCATGAAAGTTTGTCCCTAAATTTTTTTTTTTGAAGAAGAAGATTGAAGTTTTGTTCACTATCAAATGGAAGATAATTGAATAAAATTGTAGAATGTTGGTTTAGCAGAATACAGAGACAAAGAGGAAGGAGTTTTCATATTCTAATATTTAGAAGTTGTCAAAAATAAAATTAAATGAAATTCTTATAAATAAATAAAAAATTCTAGAGTTATATTCAAGAAATTGAAGAGCTAACATGAAAGGAAGATGTCTATCTTGATCAATCTTGATAAATTAAAATGTTAGTAGTTCATAGTATATAACTGAGAAGCTAAAAAACTCTTTGTTACAAAATATGCATCTTTAGATTAAGCTTTCATTTGGAATATTTTTTTTTAGAAGTTTTAGACAAGAATTGTAAAATGGTTAAGCTTTCAAAATAAAGTTGTCTATGCATGTATCTAATAATTCAATTGCAAAATGAAAAAAGCTATTTGAAGTAAAAAAAAATATCAAAATCAAATTATATTTTTCAAGATTTCCACAATTAAAAAATAGATAAACTCTACATAACAAAATCAAATTAGTAGCAAAATTGTTTAAAAAGCGGTAAGCTATAAGCCCGCGCATAGCGTGGGTATTCATCTAGTAGCACTAAATTTGCGATTGACTCTGGTTTAGATGATTTACAATGTCACAGGGAACAACGGCAACAAAGGTTAAAATGTCGGAAAAGGAAGCACAAGACGTGGCCGAGAAGAGAAAAGGTAGAAGAGGACCCTGCAGTGTTATGGTTAAAGTGCTGCTGGTTGTGTCTGTGCTTTTCTTTCAATATATCTAGTGGGAGGACCAGCTTTTTCTCAGCTTTTCCGGCTTGGTTTTGTTTCTAGTTTTTGTACCAAAGTGTCTGACACTGTCTCTAGCGAGTTAGGAAAAGCGTATGGAAAAACAACGTGAGTAATGCTATTGTTATCCGCCTTATCATCTCTTCTGTAATGGTTTGTGTCTGTTTCCTGTTTTAAGTATGTCAAAGACTTGTCTTGACATAACATGAAACCAATTGAAAACTGAATTGATCTGCATTCATTTTCTCCTCTTACTAACTGCTGCAATTTTGGAGGTATTTAGCCACAACATTCAAGATTGTACCAAGAGGAACCGAGGGAGCTTTGAGTATTGAAGGAACACTGGCTGGAATTTTAGCATCATTTTTTCTTGCCTCTGTTGGCTGTTTCCTGGGTCAGGTAATAGAGGTTATCAAATCTATTGTTGAGAAATGAAGGCATCTATGTTATTTGCTCCAAAAATATATTCCCTTTTCACTTCTTCTTCATGTTGATAAAGGTCATTCCTAGTTGATTAGTGAAAAATGGTTATTGTTCCGTTAAATCTTTCTAAGTTTGTATAGAGTGGAATTCATATAGATGGAAGCCTGTTTATAGTGAAAGCAAAGACTCATGTAGTATATTGCTCAGTGAAACTTTTCTGGCACAAACGTTTACAGGTGCTTATCTTGGTTTGACTGGAAAAAGGATCTCCACACCATCAGATGCACTATTCGTTGGTCTTGGGACACATTATGTACCATCTGAAAAGGTAACTTCATTAAAGGAAGACATTATGTAGGTTACTTCTACGATCAGGTGTTGTATTTTAAGATTCTTCTTGTTTACATTACAATGTTTTGTCTCTGTGATAATAACAGGTTCTCGAATACCTCTTGTTGTAGAAAAGAGTTTACTTGTTTTTTGAGTATGGCGCTAGAGGTCAGCTTTACAAGGAGCTTCTAAAATGCAAGTACTTCAGCGAACGTCGAGCAGCAAAGAAGGTAACATTAAAAAGAAGGTAACATTACAAAACTTTTTTAAACTAGAATCCGATTGATTGTTGACATTGATTTCTTGTTTGATTTGTAGTATTGTAGAATGGTAGTAAGCTGTTTGATTTCCGATTGATTGTTGACATTGATTTCTTGTTTTAAGTCTTGTTTGTAGAATAAAAATATATTGCTTTATTAATGGTTATGTTTTAAGTTTTGCTTGAGGTCTTGCTTTGTTGTTGACATTGATAGCTTCTTTTGTCACACTTAAACACAAATTGGTAGGTAGTTGTAAAAGTTAAACACTTATTGTGAATCAGTCTCAATGCTTGGTAGTTAAGAACTTACAAAATGCTTGGTAGTTAAGCACTTACTAAATGCTTGGTAGTTGTCACACTTAAACACAAAACACATTTTTAAACCTAACCTTAAAGCTTTACAATAAACCCAACTACCAAACTCTTCCTTCTCCTTCAATGTTTAAATGGTCTCGGAGATTTTCTATTTTCTATGGTTCTCTATCCCTCAACCCAATTCTTCTTCTCTCCATCTTTCATAGACTTTAGGGTATGGATTCTCTAAACTTTATAGACCTCTTGACTAGCCAACAAGGGGTGAATAATCTAGAATCTCTTCCATCTTTTTCTCCTCCTATCCAAACAAGCTCATCACCTATTCAAATAAGCTCATCACCTATTCATATAAGCTCATCACCTATCCCTCAGTTTAGTACACAATTTAGTGATGTCAAAGAGGTAAATGAAAACTCAAGGGAAGCTAGAATCCGATGAACTGCCTAGGAAGATATTGTCTTGATCAGTGGTTGATTAAACACCAGCAAAGATGGACAATGGGCAAAAGGGTGGTTCCTTTTGGGAGTGAATTGCTATCTACTATGGAGCGAGTGAAGCAGTAGCGGGTAAACCAAAGAGAGGAGCCAGTCAATGTAAGCAGAGGTGGAAAAAAAATGAGAGTGTCAACAAGTTTGTAGGATGCAACAACCAAGCTTCGAGTCGGTGAACCAGTGGGCAGTCAGAAGATGAGGTTCTCCAAATGGCAAACGAGTTGTACGTCAATGATCAGAAAGTGAAGTTCTCTCTAGAGCATGCTTGGAGGGAGCTTCGCCATGAGCAGAAGTGGTGTTCTTATAATACTTTGAGAGGACCTGAAAACTCTAAAAGAACAAAGCTTGATGTGAGTGGCACATATTCCTCCAGTTAAAATACAACATCTCTTCTTGAGGAAGAAGCTAATCAACGCCCTCCAGGTGTTAAGGCATCCAAAAGGAAAGCAAAGAAAAGTGGTCGTGGTACAGAAACTGAGGTTAATTCTCTACAAAAGTTAGAGAAGGCATGGGAGATCAGAGAGAAAGAAATAGTTGCAAGAGAAAGAATTTCCAAGCAATAACTTCTAGAGAGTTTAGTCGGCAGAACTGATCTGTCGGAGCCTGAAATCAACATGAGAAAGAAGCTAATTGATGAGATGTTAGGATAGTGGTTGTGTTTAGCTAAATTTTGTGTTTTGTGTTTTGTGTTTTGTTAAAGTTTGTGTTTTGTGTTTTGTTAAAGTTTGTGTTTTGTATTTTTTGTATGTATCTTTTTTAATCATTGTTTGTGTTTAGTGAATGTTTGTGTTTAGTTGATGAATTGACGTAATCAATGATATCTCATGCTTTAAAAGTTGTTGAGTCAAAAACAAGACAAGCACATTTGTAGTGAATTGTATTGTGTCGAAAATCTTATACAACGTACGACACATTTTTTATTTGTATTGTCTGGCTGTTTATTTTCTTGGTTAGGTTCTGTTTACTTGTACTGCATGGCTCTGGTTATTGAGGATTCTCTTTTTATGTTTTGCAGGTAACCTGAAGATAAATGGTTCTGTTCTTATAACTACAACTAAGTGGTTATGCTCTTGTTTTCTTTTCTTGATGTTTGTTTGTTGATATGTTCTTATCTCATGTGTTGTTTGCTTATCCTCGGCAGGTTTACATTCCAATGATACCCGTGAACCTTGTGATCTCACGTCGGCACAAGAGAACGAAAGTCTCTGGTTCTCTGGTCTGTGATTCTGCTCTACCCGTGAACCTTCTGATCTCACGTCGGCACAAGAGACCAAAAGTCTCTGGTCTGTTGTACATGTCATCCCGTGAGAACTCGTTTGTGTTTGTGTCTGTCGTAAATGTCATCCCGTGAGAACTTGTTTCCTTCCTGTGAACACGTTTGTGTTTTTCTTTCCCCACTTGTTGTTCAATAAACTTGTATATATAGCAAACGAGAATCAGCTACTCTTGAATGTAAAAACTCTCATATTCAGTCTGCTTTATTCTCAAGTTTCAAATATTTTCTCATCCCAACTCTCTCTTAAAAAATCTCTCATTTCTTATTATCATTAAAAACTATTCTACTCCCAATTAAGTTGCAAACAATCTCTCTTCCAAATTCTTTCTCAAACAGCTACAATCTTTTTTATCATCAAACAGTTACATTATTTTTTATCATCAATTAAATTTTTCTAAGAACATGTCATCTCCAGATTTAGATGATGAATTTGATGAATTTTTTGATGAGCACTTTGATAATCTATTTCAAGATTGCCTAGATGATTATGGCAGTGATCAACAGCCAACTTCTTCAAGGCGGCCAAGAGCTTTTATTGATAGAGGACGCGAGGAAGGGCATATTCGTTTATGGAATGATTATTTCAGCGAAAATGCTACTTACTCTCAAGCTAGTTTCCATCGTCGTTTTCGAATGAACAAGTCATTGTTCATACATATTCTTGATGCACTATCCAATGAAGTACCATATTTCCAACAAAGAAGAGATGCTACGGGAAGGTTGGGTCTGTCTGTATTACAAAAATGTACATCAGCCATTCGTATTTTGGCATATGGTTGTGCAGCTGATGCGGTTGATGAATACCTCCGCCTCGCAAATAACACCGCAATGCTATGATTGGAAAATTTTGTGGAGGGAATTATATATTTGTTTCAAGATACGTACCTAATAAGACCTACATTAGAGGATATCCAACGATTACTCAATCAAGGAGAGGCCCGGGGATTTCCCGGGATGATCGGAAGCATTGATTGTATGCATTGGGAATGGAATAATTGTCCAACAGCTTGGAAATGACAGTATTCTCGTGGATCTAGAAAACCTACAATCATTTTAGAGGTTGTGGCGTCGCAAGATCTCTGGATTTAGCATGCATTTTTTGGTCCTCCAGTTACTTTAAATGATATCAATGTTCTTGATCGTTCACCAGTTTTTGATGACATCTTAGAAGGTCGAGCTCCGAGAGTAGATTAGTTTGTCAATGGACGACATTACAATATGGCTTACTACCTCACTGATGGTATATATCTGAAATGGGCAACATTCATCCAATCAATTTCAATTCCACAAGACCCGAAAGCATCATTATTTGCTCAATGTCAAAAAGCTGCCCGAAAAGATGTCGAACGTGCTTTTGGAGTCTTGCAAGCTCGTTTTGCGATTGTTAAAAATCCTGCACTTTTTTTGGATAAGGCAAAAATAGGAAAGATAATGCGAACATGTATCATATTGCACAATATAATAGAAGAAGATGAACAAGATGGATACAGTCTGTACAATGTAGCAGAATTCCATCAAGGAGAAGGAAGCGGGATTTCACATGTCGATTTAACATATTCTACAGATAGGATTAACAATCTCGGCAATGTGATGGGTGCTTGGAATCAAGTTCGTGATACAACACAACATCGACGGCTGAAAGCTGATTTGGTTGAACATATCTGGCAAAAATTTGGCACAACTCAATATTAGACCGATGCTAATTATGTTATTCATAATGTTTTCATATATTTCTGTCATTCTATGTTTTTTTAGTACTGTATTCAGTTTTAAGTTTGTTTTTTTTAGGATTGTAATATATGTTTTAATGATTTTTTAATGTAATATATTTGTTTTTTAAATAAATGTATTCTACTATACCTACAGTTTCTAGTTTTATTTTCCTAATATTACATATATTATATAACCAACATTTATAACATTATAAAATATACTTTAAACATATTTTTAATAAAAATAATAAAACACCCAAAGATGATTAATAGGAAGACAAAAAATAAAAACAAGGATAACAAAATCTAAACTTAGATTAATATTATTTTTAAGATTATTAGAAAATAGAAACACTCATTTGAGAATGTGCATACTCTAAGAGTATCAACATGAACTCGATGATGATGTTTTGTTAACCTGGCGGTCTATTTAAGTGTTGTCCCATTTCCTCGTGCAAAGATTGAAACTGGTGCTTACATCTGGTGGTAGGGTGTCAGTTGTGACAATATTATACTACTATATATATACTGATAAGTTACTATAATTTAGTAAACATAGATTTGCTCTTTGCTCTTGTTTTACCAAATTAAGTCATCAATTAAACTAATAATAAATTACTTTAAAAACAAACTATTACTCTTTTAAGTAAAAATAATTAACAACATATAAAAGTTGAATACTACATAAAGCTATCGTGTTGCATCTCTTTTTTTTAAAGTTCATTCATAAAAGAAAACATAGAAACATTTAAGAAATTTTGTTAATACTACATAAAAATCGGTTAAAAGGTGTACTGTAATATGAATAAACTTATAGTGTAGTAAGAATGTTATCTGTAACATACCTGTCATACAGAAATGTAATAATCTTACCACTGTTTGTCTGTTTCAAAAATAGCATTGCTCTCAATTATTTCATTTCTTACCTACACGCCAAAACTCCATTATTTTTTTAAAAAACAGATATTCCTTAATAAATAATACTTTTTAAAAAACATAGCGAGGAAATATAATTTGACCAGATTGAGAAGAAGCCAATTTTGTGGAAAGAAATCTGAAAGTGATTGTGAATGTGTAACCCAAAAATAATGATAAAGCCACTCTATCTCCTTATTTTAACCATGCATCAAAGCTTTCTAATCTCTCTCTCTCTCTCTCTCTCTCTCTCTCTCTCTCTCTCTCACATGAGAAACTAAGTTCTTTTGTGTAATCAAGAAGTTTCATCTCTCTTCTCTCTCAGGAGTAATCAAGAAAGAAGATCTATTGGATCAAGATGATGGAGACGAGACAAAACAGCGTTCAGTTCCAAAGACCCACTTTCTTACCAATGTTATGTTCAAGACCTTCCATCAAGAACGTGACTGTCCCGTCTAAATTACATCAAGAAGACCATCAAACCGATCCGTTGTCTCCCAAAATCAGCTGCATTGGTCAGGTCAAACGAAGCAACAAGATCGTCGGCTATCCCACCACCAGCTCCTCCTCCTCCATCACCCCCGCCAGTCACCACCGTTACTTCAAGCTTAAACGTCTCTTCTCCGGCAAGAATCTCACTTTCTCCGCTCCCACTACCACCAGCACCAAGACTAGTCGAGGAAGAATCAGAAAAGAGGAGTTTGATAACAAAAAGATTGCTGTTATCGACGTTGCACAATTGGACCCTCCGTTGCCGGTGGTTAAGAAGAAGCTCGACGGTGGTGCCGGAGATAAAGCGGAGGAGAATCTGTGGAAGAGGAGATCTGGTGGTGGTGGTTGTCAACTACGGAGTTTGCAGATTCAACCCAATGGAGCTCATCAGCTGAAAGTAACAACTGTTTGAGTTTGGATCAATCAAAACTTTTATTTGTTATTGTAATTTTAGTTATTTATATAGTTTGTACAAATATATAACTCATACTTTATTTCACTTCTTTCTTCTTCTTCGAAATGATTCATTAAATCATAACTTTGGATGTCTTTCGATTAAATCAAAAGTATCATATATTATGAAAACTATTGTGTTATATATATAGTATCGTCATTTCATTTTTCATATATGATTTGTTCATGAAGTTATTGCATCATTTTCAGAAAATTTTATGTATTTTTAAAAATAAATTCATTTGAGTCTTTCCTTGTCCATACAAAATTTATTTTTAAATCGTAGATAAAAAAGTACATGGTATTCAAATTAAACCGTCAAAGTCAATTGATTTCATTACAAAACCTATAAAAACCAAGATCTAATGGTATTTGTTGGACATATAAAATTTAGAATTTTAATACATATAAAATGGCTCGGGCTCTGAACGGCGATTTTAGGGTTTCAAGTGGGGAAGGGCAAGATGCGACTATGGAGGAGATTGGGGAGAAAGATAGGCTTCCAGGAGAGCCACCGGATGCACCGGGCTCATGGGTTCGAAAGGTGACAGGAGGCAGTGTGGGAGGTAGGTTGGTACCACAGGAGGTAGTGGAGGATAGTTTCATGGACGACTGACTCTCGTTGGAGTTCCTGAATGGAGAGGACGGAGAGCATGTGGTGATGATTGGGAGGAAAGTTTTGGATGCTATGAATGGTCTGTGGAAGTATTGCATGATAGTGAAGGAGTTAGGGCGGCATGTTCCAATAGCGGCATTGAGTCGACGGTTAAGGGAGTTGTGGAAACCTAGTGGCTCAATATTCGTTATGGATCTTCCGAGGCAATTCTTTATGATTCGCTTTGGTGTGGAGGAGGAGTATTTAGCTGTGTTGACCGGGGGACCGTGGAGGATGTTTGGAAGGTATTTGTCAGCACAGGCTTGGACGCCCGAGTTTGATCTATTGAGAGATGAGATATCTACGACGCCGGTCTGGGTTCGTTTAACAAACATACCGCTGAATTTTTACCATCAAAGGATCTTGTTTGAGATTACTCGTGGCTTGGGAAACCCGATTAGGGTGGATGGCAACACATCAAACTTTGAGAGGGCACGATTTGCAAGGGTTTGTGTTGAGGTTGATCTGAAGCGCCCATTGAAGGGCACGATCATGATCAATGGCGAGCGATATTATGTGACATATGAGGGACTGAATACCATCTGTTCGGGGTGTGGGATGTATAGTCACTTGGTCCATTCGTCTCCTTTACAAGCTCAGTCTAGGGATATTGTTGCCTCGGTACCGGTGATGGCGAAGAGTCCGGTAAGAACGGAGGTACAACAAGGAGTGGATGGTTTTACTATGGTCAGGCATCGGGGGAGGAAGTCGGACACGAGAAGACAAACTAGAACGGCGGTGCCTAGCGCAAAAACGGGATGGCAGTTACGGGAATCTCGGATGATAAATCAATCTTCGAATATTTCTGTATCAAATAGTTTTGGAAGGTTGGCGGAAGATTTGGCAAATCCACCGAGGAAAGTGGCGAGTATCATGCATGGGGCAGATAAGGAAAACATATCAGTTTCTAATCAAACGGGAGAGGGCATGGTTGACGTGCCAGTGAAGGAAATGGTGTTTAATGCAGGCCTGGTAATGAATATGTCTGGGCCTAAAAGTGGGCCTAAAAGTGGTAACGCAGGGACATGTGCGGGAGTGGGGAAAAGGCCAGAGAAAATGGTTTCAAGGCCCAAGCAATCGAAAATGACTAGGCCCGTTAAGGGATTGGTCTTCGGTCCGACAAAGGATGAAGCAAGTTTGCCGGTGATGGGAAAAAGGTTGAGGATCGCGAGTGAAAATGTCGGGAGATCAGAAGGAGGATTCGTGTCGGTTCCATCGGAGTTGAGGGCGGGAGGGCATGAGGAGAATACAAGTGACTCTCTGGGAGCGAAGGACACGGCGATGCCTATTCAGGTGGATGTTGCGACGGAGACTAGTTTGGTCTCAGGAACTGGGTTAGCGGTGGTTGCGATGAGCCCTGGTACTCAATAACGAGTCGCCCCGGTTGTTCTATTCGTATTGTGTGTTCCGATGATGAATATTTTGATATGGAATTGCCGGGGAGCAAATAAACCTAATTTTTGAAGATCGATACGATATCTGCTGATGAGATTTCCAACGGATATCTTGGCTGTGTTCGAGACTCATGCGGGAGGAGAACGAGCAGGCCAAATTTGTCGAGGTTTGGGGTTCGAGAATGTATTCTGTGTGGATGCTAATGGACAGAGTGGTGGTCTATGGCTGTTGTGGAGATCGGGGATCGGGGAGGTCACGATTGTTGATTCATCGGATCAATATATCCATGCTTTGGTGGTCAGTGGGACAGAGTCGATGAATTTGATCGCGGTGTATGCAGCACCCACCGTGATTCGACGATTTGGGTTGTGGGATAAATTAAGGGCGGTGGTCAGCTCAGTTTCTGGCCAGCTTTTGATGGGAGGTGATTTCAACACCATTGTTCGCCTGGACGAACGAACAGGGGGAAATGGTATGCTTTCCCCGGATTCACTTGCGTTTGGTGTATGGATACATGATTTGTCTTTAATAGACATGGGGTTTAGGGGAAACCAGTTTACATGGAGGAGAGGTAGAGCAGGGAATACCTTTGTAGCAAAACGCCTTGATCGAGTGTTGTGTTGTCCTCAAGCGCGTTTACTGTGGCAGGATGCGGTGGTTTCTCATCTTCCATATCTAGCATCAGACCATTCTCCACTATATGTGCAGTTGAGTCCAGTGCTAGTGATGAATGCTAGGAGAAGACCGTTTCATTTTGAAGCGGCTTGGCTACAACATCCTGGTTTTAAAGACTTGGTGGCAGCCTCGTGGGATCGGACTGTCACTACTCGGGAGGCTTTAACGCAGTTACAACGAGTTTTACGGCAATGGAATAAGGAGATTTTTGGATATATTAATATGAGGAAGGACAAATTAATGAGAGAGATTAAGGAGATCCAAGAGAGCATTGCTGTAAACCAGACAGATGCACTTCTGAGGAGTGAGGAGATTCTATGGAAGGAGTTTGATGTTGTTTTAGAACAAGAAGAAACACTATGGTTTCAAAAGTCCAGAGAGAAGTGGGTTGTGCATGGAGATCGTAATACACAGTTCTTTCACACGTCGACCGTTATTTGTCGGAGGAGGAATAGAATTGTTATGTTGAAGGATGATACCGGAGGTTGGATTTCTGAGGGGCAGGAGCTAGAGAAGTTTGCTGTGGATTACTATACGAGGCTGTACTCGCTGGCTGATGTTGAGTTGGGAGGGGAGAAGCTTGCTTGTGAGGGTTTCTTACCCTTGTCTCCAGTGGAGCAGGAGGGCTTAGAGAGACCGTTTAGTGCTGGGGAAGTGGAGTTAGCATTATTATGCTAAGAGGCGAGAGTCGAGAAAGTTATCAAATCCAATTTCATTGGTATGAAAGTTGAGGAAGAAATCCAAAATAATTTTGAGAGAGGCTATCCAAAACCGAAGAAATCGAAAAGGAGATAAATCCTAAAGCGTGGAAGGATAAAGGAGTCGGAGGAACCGGAGAAGCAAAGTATTGTGGAGAAAATACAACTCATATGATGAGCATATCAAGATGATTGAGTGAATTAAGCTGTAAATTGGAGGAGAAGCATTGAATCAAAGAAGTTAAGTGGTGGACAACTCATGGTGCAACAAGGCAAAAGCCTTAATATTTGAGAAACATAAAGGTTGTGAGGAGTTAAGTAAATGCTGGAGATGGAGAAGCTTTCCAAAAACATCAGCCACGGTGGAATAAGTGTGAAGTGAGATTTTGGAGACGAAATTACCAAGGAAAGGGAGATTCCGATAAAGATATCAACGTGATGGTTAAGGAGTAACGACATCATAAGGAGAGGAGGAGAAGGCGTGAGAATTCCATGACGAATTCTTATAAGGGGGGGAGAATGTAATGACCCTCACTGTGAAAACCCGTCCCGCGGACCCCACTAGCCCACCGCTAGCTGCCCCAACGGACCATCCGTGGACCCCACTAGCCCACCGCTAGCTGCCCCAACGGACCGTCCGTGGACCCTGCTAGCCCACCGCTAGCCGTCCAACAGACTCCAAGCTGGCCCTGCAGGGCCAGCTTGGGGTCCGTTGGGGCGGCTAGCGGTGGGCTAGTGGGGTCCGCGGGACGGGTTGTTACACTCACCAAGGGTAAAAATCCCAAAATAAAAATTCAAGGAAATGACTCGGGAAAGACTTAAAAAGAAAGAAGATGAAAAACAAAGAAGAACGACCAGAAGAAGTCCAAGAAAATATTCACGAGTCGAAGAATGGCCGAGCCAAGATTGGAGTGACCGGAGGTGAGATTAAGGCCTTAAGATCGATTAAAAATGAGCAATTCATGCGGAAACGGCATCCGCGGGAAAGCCAAGTAAATACCGAGAAAGAAAACCGAGACGTCCAAGAGATGTTCGGGTAATATCCGGGAAGAGATCGAGTTTGACGAAGAAAATCGAGAAGTCTGGGGATGGTCGAGAAAATTGACCGAGAAGCCGAGAAAAGTAGTCCGGGGAATACCGGGAATCCGAGAGACCAAGAAAAGATGTCCAAGAACTATCGAGAAAACCGATACTATCCGGGTAATGCCGAGAGGAGCATCCGGGAGAGACCGAAGAATGCCGAGAGATGGGTTTTTGTCGAGAAACGTCGACTGAGAGACAGGTTCTACCGAGAAACGTTGGACGAGAGACGAGGAGTGCCGAGAAACCTCGACCGAGAGTCGAGTTGGGCCGAAGAAAAATGGGAAATTTTATTTTCTCAAAATCTGACCAATCAGATTACATGCAATTGCATGCACTAATAAAATAATTTACATGCACTAATAGAGTGGAGTTAGTGGGATTAATGGCGATTAACGATTGGGGGGTGTTAATCACGCCCAACATGCAAGGCATGAGGAAGCCACTTGTCAAGAAGCACTAAGGGAAAAGAGGGAGAGCTCGAGCCTATAAATAGAGAGGGAATGCTCTTCATTTGCTCATTTCCGCAAATTTTCTCTCATCTCACCTGGTCACTCAAAAGCTCTTCTTTTCCAAGAGATCGAGAGAGAGAGAGAGACCGAAAGAGTGTGTCGAGAGATATTGAGAAAAGAAGGAAACGCTGTCGAGAAACCATCGACGAAGAAGCGGTGATAGTGTCGAAGAGGACCGAGAGAGAGAGAATACTTGCGATCGAGGGAGATCAAGAGGAGACGCTACTCGTGATTGAAGTTATCGAGAAAGAAGCGGTTAGCGGTCAAATAAAAGAGAAGCAAGACGCGGTTTGCGGTAAAGTGAAGCCGAGAAGCGAAGTTGGTTGCGGAACAAAGCGGTCGAAGAAGCGGGAAGCTGTCGATGCGAAGACTGTCTGATCGAGTGGTGCGGTGAAGTCCGGTAGTCATCAACGCGTGAAAGAGGTGAGTTCTGCGGTAATGCATGTAGGATCGATGCATGTAAAAATCGGTTTAAATTGGATGCATGCGTAAGATGGTAGGATTCATTTTAGTGAAATGTTTAAAGGCACATCTAACATGAATCACCTTGCAAACGAATTCGGATGCATTTTAAGTAAATTTTGGACATGCTTAAAATGTTGAGATGGTTGCATGCATGATTGAATCTAGTTTTTACTTGAATTTATTCTTGTTTAAAAACCGGTTTCATGCACGAGTAAATGATTAAGTATTTTGCAAGGTATTGCATAATTTTAATCGAGGTTAAAACATGCTTAAATGAATCTTGGAGATTCAGATCGAATTGGTTGCATGTAAATTTGGACTTAGGGATTTAAATGGTTAAATCATAAACGGTTGCATGCATATTAAGACTTGTTGCATTGATATTGCTTAAGTTGCTTAATTGGGTTGCATGCATGTAGAAAAATCTTAAGTTGCTTGAAATATGTTTCTTGCTTCTTGTTGATTAATGCATGTTGTATTCTTGCTTGATTTCTTGCTTTTGTGCTTGATTTATCAATGCTTGAATTGTTGTGGTGTGTTCGTATTTTAGCTTAGCCTCTTGAATATGTTTCTCGAGTCTTGGCTAGTGTAGTGTCGATCTTCTGTTCCAATTGCGGATGTCACGCTTGAGTTCCCGACGACTACTCGCACGGGACACTGTCACGGCTAGCTAGCTACTAGCGTGACCGCTACATGACGATGTAGCTTATTTGTGGGTACATGTTGGTGACCTTTGTGGTCTCAGCATGGGAAGTGTTGGAACGGAACAGATTATCGAAGGGTCCTAGGTGTAAAGAGTCTAGAGTATTCAAGCGTCCCTTGTTTATGTCTAGTCGTCTTTGCATGTTGCGTGTTGTCTAAGAGTCTGGGGTATTTCAAGTATCATTGTCTTATTCTAGACGTCTTAGCAAGTCGTGTAGGAGATAAGAGTCTAAGACGTTCAAGTAGTTCCTTGTTCCCTTAGGTCGTCTTTCTCATGGATTAATAAGTTTAGATCGTTCGAATTAAGTCGTAGTGATCTAACCTCTCTTGCGCGTTTGTTATTTGGTTGCTTCCGCTATCGCTTTGGTTGCGTTGCTTTGATAACTTGCTAGTTTGCTTTACTTGCTTGTTTTCTTCGCTTGCTGGGGTAGTCGGGTTGGGGAAGTAGAATCCTGTTTAGGATAAAGGGGTACCTAGACTCACTGAGTAATCTTGAATTACTCATGATATTATTTTGGTCTTGCAGGGAAGCCTAAGTGAGTTTAGAGCTGGAGTATACTTTAGGGTGCCGGATAGGGTTTTCTTGTGTTCTTTGTAAAACCCTATAAATTTTATAAATGGTTATGTATTAATTTTCCGACTATCTTTATATATATTGCTTTAATGATTTATTTTTGATGAATTAATTTATTAAAGTGATATATATACGGTTTTCAGGAAAACATGGCAAGTTGCAAATGATACTCGGCCTTATCCAGGCTAACACAACGCACCAGGCTACGAGGGTTGCAAAGCCTAAGTAACCTCGGTCGCGGGTGGAGTTGTGCCAGGGAGGACCGGTCGGGAAGTCTGCAGTTTCCGTCCCTCGACCGGATCACCTCGGTGCAATTCTGCAAGTAGCGTCCCGTGGCTGTCTGATGGCCTTCGTGGTCATAGAACGGTTCGGGGGCGTTACAGGAGAAGTCCAAGATTTTCTTCTCTGATAACGTCTCAAGGGAATTGAGGTCCTTGATTAGCATTGAAAGTGGAATTTCTTCAACGCGAGATCTCGGTAAGTACTTGGGAATGCCTATCCTACAGAAGCGAATTAATAAAAATACGTTTGGAGATGTAGTAAAGCGGGTTTCATCTTGTTTGGCTGGCTGGAGGGGTAGGATGTTGAGCTTTGCAGGAAGACTCACTCTCACGAAGGCAGTCCTGCCATCCATCCCCATCCATACAATGAGCACTATCAAACTGCTTGTTAGTACTTTGGAGAGGTTGGATCGGATATCTAGAGATTTCCTGTGAGGCTCGAATGCGGAGAAGAAGAAAATGCATTTGATTGGATGGGATCAAGTGTGTCTCCCCAAATGTGAGGGTGGTTTGGGGATTAAGAAACCAAATACTATGAACACGGCACTAGTTGCAAAGGTGGGATGGAGTGTCTTACAAGATGACAAAAGTTTATGGGCACGCGTGGTGAGGGCGAAATATAAGGTTGGTAATGTACATGATCTGTCTTGGCTGCAGAAGAGGGGCCACTGGTCGTCTACTTGGAGAAGTATATGTGTTGGATTGGGGGATGTGGTTAAGGGGCTTCGTTGGGTGGTTGGAGATGGGACGCAGGTTAAGTTCTGGACAGATATGTTGTTTAAGGATAGACCTCTTGTGGAAATGGTTTCAGGAGAGCTCCCAGTTGGGTATGATATGGTGAGAGTATGCGATATGTGGCGTGATGGAGTAGGGTGGATACAGGCAAATCTTGTGCCCTATGTTCCTGAAAATCTGAATTTAGAACGTGCTGCGGTGGTTGTAACATCCGCGAACCAGAATTTGGGATTTTGGAAGGAGTGTCGATCGACACCCTAGTGGCATCGATCGACACCACTAATTTCTGGGTTCGACCGGTTTGATTTAATTGCCGAATTGGTTCGGTTTGGTTTGATTTAAATCCCTAAATCGCATTTAGGGTGTTAAGGGACGAATTAAGGTTTTTGGGAGTCTCATTGTTGTCGCCGTTTTGTGTTTTTGGAGAGAAAGAAAGAGAGAAAAGAGAGAAAACGTTTTTGTGACTTTCTGGGCTTGTACTTGGAGATTTTGGAGAGATCTGAAGCTATAGGAGGGTTAGCTGTTGCTGGATACGAAGGAGGAGCCTTTGGAGGTGTTGTTTTCCACGTTTCTCAGTCCTTTCTTCCTGTTCTTGAGGTAAAGGAAAAGTGTGATCGTGGAATCAAAAGGCGATGAGGAGGAGGATGTTCTAGAGGCTTGAATTGATTGTGGTCTAGCTATTGTTAGGTTGCTAGATTAAGTCAATGGAACATTGTAGGTTGTTAGCTTTTGGTTATTTTTACTTTTTGGATTATGTTGCTATTGAGAATTGGTTTATTGTTGTTGGAATTCTTTGGTTTATTGGAATTGGTTTTATTTGGTTATTCCGCGGTTATTGATTGTTGTTAGGATGTTAGTGGGTATGGGACCACTAGTAAATTAAAGTATAAAAAAAAAAAAAAAAACGGGAAGGGTTGTTTCAATTTGGTATCAGAGCCCTTACGGTTCTAGGTCTAGGGTTCATTGTGCTTTTGCTGTTGATGTTTAGGATTACATGCTATAATTGATTGTGTGGTTGGCAATTGTGTGTGGCATGAAGTCCTAGAACATCCTCTTCGAGCCTGATTGTGATTCCACGGTGAGTTGTGTTTCTTGTGTATTAGAATTATTGTTTGCTTAGCCTTCTGTTCTTGGATGATACAGATGGTTAGGGGTGAGGATGCTGTTGGTCGCGGTCGTGGTCGTGGGCGTGGTCGTGGTCGGGGTCGGGGACGAGGTCAGGTTTCTGAGGCCAGTGTGAGTGTGACCCAGAGCATGGCCAGTGAGGAGGTGGCGGAGTCACAGGTTCATCCTAGTGTGTCTGGAGACCAGGCTGGTTTGGGTGACGGCAGGGCGGATAGGCCCGGTGTCGGTCACGGTGTTGCCCCGGGTGTGGGGGTTGCAGCGGGAGGTGCTCCAGGCAGGGAGGATGTCTTGATGGACTTGCTAGCTCAGGTAGCTCAGGCTTTGCAGCGACTTCCAGCAGTTGTGCCGCCAGTGGTTGGTGGGCAGGATCCGGTAGTGCCGCCCGTGGGTGGTGGACAGGTTCCAGTGGTGCAGCCTGCAGCGGGTTTGCAGGCAGGTGTGCAGCCGGGGGCCGAGGTAGTGGATGCTCAGTATGTTCGGATGATGGAGCAGCTGCGGCATGTGGGAGCAGGGTATTTCTCAGGAAGTACCGATCCGAGTGTAGCGGATGAGTGGAGAGAGCGGATGGAGGATATTTTCCTTTCGCTTAGGTGTCCCGACCGGTACAGGGTGGATCTGGCAGTGTTTTACTTGTCAGGAGATGCTCGTGTGTGGTGGAGGTCGGTGACAGCACGGAGGGTGCAGAGGGGTATGTCTTGGGGAGATTTTGTGGGGGAGTTTAACTCCAAGTATTTTCCTCAAGAGGCACTTGATCGTATGGAGGCACGGTTCTTGGGTCTGACTCAGGGGAACCGTATAGTGCGGGAGCTGGATGCAGAGTTCAGTCGGCTTGTAGGGTATGCAGGCAGGGCATGGGAGCCAGAGGCGGCTCAGGTGCGGAGGTTTTTGTTGGCTCTGCGGGATGATTTGAGGACTCGGTGTAGAGTGAGGAGTTATGCTACGAGAGCGGAGTTGGTTGAGGTTGCAGCTGGGATAGAGGATGATTTGAGGTCACAGGTGGTTGTGGTCGGTTCTTC
Source organism: Camelina sativa (assembly GCF_030686135.1). Classification (NCBI taxonomy): domain Eukaryota; kingdom Viridiplantae; phylum Streptophyta; class Magnoliopsida; order Brassicales; family Brassicaceae; genus Camelina; species Camelina sativa. The sequence goes on along the minus strand of NC_141896.1, from coordinate 27,455,649 downwards.
AGTGCAGCCACAGCAGTCTCAGCAGTCTCAGCCGTCTTCTGTTCCTAGCAAGGGCGGCAAGCCTGCGCAAGGGCAGAAGCGGAAGTTTGATGCTATGCAGAGGTCGAGGCACGGGGGTGCGAGATGCTTTGGGTGTGGTGGTAGGGACCACAAGGTGACTAGCTGTCCACAGAGAGGTGAGCAGCGGGCAGTGACAGAGCAGCGGGCGGTGACGGAGCCGCGGACCGATACTCGAGTGTGTTACTACTGCAGAGAGACGGGGCATATCAAGCCTCGTTGTCCCAAGTTGCAGCAGAGGGCAGTAGCAGTGTTGCAGGCTGGAGCTCAGCCAGGGGTGCAGCAGGGTGTGCAGCACGGTGTGCAGCCGGTGGGTTGGATTGAGCCGACGACTCAGGTGTACTCGACCCAGGAGCCCGGTGGCACTAGTGCAGGAGCGATCACAGGTATAACTTCTGAGATTCGAACTTAGTCAATTCAATAGTTCAGATTATATTTGTTTTTGCTTGTGGTCAAGTGTTAGGTTCTCAACACATGAGATTTGTGTAGGGACCTTGTTGGTGGGCGGGTTTAAGTCCCATGTTATGTTTGATTCTGGAGCTTCTCATAGCTTCATTACTCCGGAGTGTGCCGTGAGTGCGGGGATCAGAGGGGATTCTGGAGAGCGTTCAGGAGTTGTCAGAGTTGCTGGAGGCAAGTTTCTGAGGGTTGTTGGACGAGCTGGAGGAGTTGATATTCAGATCGCAGGAGAGTCGTGGCCAGCGGATTTGCTTATCAGTCCAGTGGAGTTGTATGACGTCATTCTTGGTATGGATTGGTTGCATCGGTATAAGGTGCATTTGGATTGCTATCGGGGTAGAGTGGAGTTTGAGCGTCCAGGAGGGAAGTTGGTTTTTCAGGGTATTAGACCGACTTCGGGGAGTCTCGTGATCTCAGCCGTTCAGGCAGGGAAGATGATCGAGAAGGGCCGCGAGGCCTATTTGGTTACTATATCTATGCCAGAGTCAGTGGGGAAGTCTACGGTTAGCGGTATTCCGGTTGTGGAGGACTTTGAGGATGTGTTCCAGTCATTGCAGGGATTACCACCATCTCGGTCGGATCCTTTTACTATTGAGCTGGAACCGGGGACGATGCCGTTATCCAAGGCTCCTTACAGGATGGCTCCAGCAGAGATGGCAGAGCTGAAGAAGCAGCTGGAGGATTTGCTGGGCAAGGGTTTTATCCGTCCTAGTTGTTCACCGTGGGGAGCTCCGGTGTTGTTTGTTAAGAAGAAGGATGGGAGTTTTCGGTTGTGTATTGACTACCGAGGTTTGAACCGAGTTACTGTGAAGAACAAGTACCCTCTCCCGAGGATTGATGAGTTGTTGGATCAGTTGAGGGGTGCTACTTGGTTCTCCAAGATCGACTTGGCTTCAGGTTATCATCAGATCCCTATTCATGAGGCAGATGTGAGGAAGACAGCCTTCAGGACGAGATATGGGCACTATGAGTTTGTGGTGATGCCGTTTGGGTTGACAAACGCGCCAGCTGCGTTTATGAGATTGATGAACAGCGTGTTCCAGGAGTTTCTGGACGTGTCAGTCATCATTTTCATCGACGACATCCTGGTATATTCTAAGAGTCCTGAGGAGCATGCAGTACATCTGAGAGCAGTGTTGGAGAAGCTGCGGGAGCAGAAGTTGTTTGCTAAGCTGAGTAAGTGCAGTTTCTGGCAGCGTGAGATGGGGTTCTTGGGTCATATTGTTTCAGCTGAGGGAGTTTCAGTGGATCCAGAGAAGATTCAGTCCATCAGGGAGTGGCCGAGGCCGCAGAGTGCCACTGAGATTCGGAGTTTCCTGGGGTTAGCAGGTTACTACAGGAGGTTTGTTCGGGGTTTTGCGAGTATGGCTCAGCCGATGACTAAGCTTACAGGGAAGGATGTCCCGTTTGTGTGGTCACCAGAGTGTGAGGCAAGTTTTGCAAGTCTCAAGCAGATGTTGACTACCACGCCGGTGTTAGCATTGCCTGAGCAGGACGAGCCTTATGTTGTGTATACAGATGCTTCTAGAGTGGGGTTGGGTTGTGTACTTATGCAGCAGGGGAAGGTTATAGCTTATGCTTCGCGGCAGTTGCGGAAGCATGAAGCTAATTACCCTACTCATGATTTGGAGATGGCAGCGGTGATCTTTGCTCTTAAGATTTGGAGATCCTATCTGTATGGTGGGAAGGTACAGGTATTTACAGATCACAAGAGTCTGAAGTATATTTTTACTCAGCCTGAGCTGAATTTGAGGCAGAGGCGTTGGATGGAGTTAGTAGCAGATTATGATTTGGACATAGCTTACCATCCTGGTAAAGCCAATCTGGTTGCAGATGCCTTGAGTCGGAAGCGGGTGGCTTCGGCTCAGGAGCAGGATATGGAGGTGTTGGTAGGTGAGATTAGTGCGTTGAGTTTGTGTGCTATCTCACAAGAACCTTTGGGTTTGGAGGCAGTTGATAGAGCAGATTTGTTGAGCAGAGTGAGGTTAGCTCAGGAGAGTGATGAGGGGCTGGTGAATGCCTCTAAGGCTGCGGGTGCAGAGTATCAGGTTTCTGCTAATGGTACTATCCTTGTGCATGGTCGGATCTGTGTGCCCAAGGGTGAGGATTTGAGGCAGGAGATACTGAGAGAGGCTCATTCGAGCAAGTTCTCTATTCATCCAGGGGCGACCAAGATGTACCGTGATCTCAAGCGGTATTATCACTGGGTCGGGATGAAGAAGGACGTAGCAGACTGGGTGGCGAAGTGTGATACTTGCCAGCTGGTGAAGGCGGAGCATCAGGTTCCTGGTGGTTTGTTACAGAGTTTACCCATTCCAGAGTGGAAGTGGGATTTGATCACGATGGACTTCGTGGTAGGTTTACCTGTGTCGAGGACGTTTGATGCTATTTGGGTCATTGTGGACCGTTTGACTAAGTCTGCACATTTTCTGGCCATCAAGAAAACTGATGGAGCAGCGGTTTTGGCCAAGAAGTATGTGAGGGAGATAGTCAGATTGCATGGTGTACCTGCTAGTATTGTGTCTGATAGAGATTCCAAGTTCACTTCGGTGTTCTGGAGGGCGTTTCAGGCAGAGATGGGCACGAAAGTGCATATGAGTACAGCCTACCATCCTCAGACGGACGGTCAGTCAGAGAGGACGATCCAGATTTTGGAGGATTTATTGAGGATGTGTGTGCTGGATTGGGGTGGTCATTGGGCAGATCACTTGAGTTTGGTGGAGTTTGCTTATAACAACAGCTACCAGGCTAGTATTGGGATGGCTCCTTATGAGGCCCTGTATGGGAGGCCGTGTCGTACACCTTTATGTTGGACTCAGGTGGGGGAGAGGAGCATATTTGGTGCAGATTTTGTTCAGGAGACCTCGGAGAAGATTCGGGTTCTGAGGCTGAACATGAAGGAGGCTCAGGATCGGCAGAAGAGCTATGCTGATAAGAGGAGAAAGGATCTTGAGTTTCAGGTTGGTGATAGAGTGTACCTCAAGATGGCCATGTTGCGGGGTCCGAACAGGTCTTTGACAGAGACTAAGTTGAGTCTGAGGTACATGGGTCCGTTCAGAGTGGTTGAGCGGGTGGGACCAGTGGCATATAGGCTGGAGTTGCCTGAGGTTATGCGCGCGTTCCACAAGGTATTTCATGTGTCGATGCTGAGGAAGTGTCTTCACGAGGGTGATCAGTTGTTGGCTAAGATTCCTGAGGATCTTCAGCCTAACATGACTTTGGAGGCGAGACCAGTGAGGGTGCTCGAGAGGAGAGTCAAGGAACTTCGGAAGAAGAAGATTCCTTTGATGAGAGTCCTGTGGGACTGTGACGGAGTAGAGGAGCAGACTTTGGAGCCCGAGGCGAGGATGAAGGCAAGGTTTAAGAAGTGGTTTGAGAAGCAGACCGCTTGAGCTTGTCTAGCCGGGTCCGAGTTGTAGTCCGTGGCTGGAGCGGGTACGGAGTATTCCAGCCCATCTCTCTTGATATTTGGTCGCTTAGGGGTGGTTGGTTGTGCGACTAAGTATCAAGATGAGGTGGTGCTCGGGATGCGGGTTGTTGGCTCCGGTTGTTGTATTTTTGGTTTTTCTGATGTAATTTCGTTGAGTTTGTAACGATTATGACATTTTGAGATTAATAAGATGAGTATTTTTCTTTATGTTTGACTGTTGTTGTCATGGGAAAAGAGAAATAGCTCGGGTTTCTATTTTTGGAAAGTTTCCATAAATAGAAAGTTTCCACAAAAGGAAGGTTTCCATAAATAGGAAGTTTCTAAAATGGGAATGTTTTGTGGAAAAGTGAGGTAGATCTAGCCGGGAGATACTCGTTGGCATCAGTGTTTGTTTTTGCTCTAGGCCGTGTGGGCCCAACTCACGTGATACCGATAGCTCGATGGACTTTGTGGCCAGAGAGTGGGAGTGGTATGTTGCTTCGGATGACGATCCGAGAGCGCGCTTGAGGGTGACGACCCAAGAGCGGGATATGTGAGGCTCCCTGGATACCGTAGCTGTGAGCCGAGGCTCGGCAGTGAGCCGGTATGTCTCGAGGGTTGCGACCCGAGAGCGGGGGGAGTGTGTGTGGGTGACTTCCTGGATGCCGTAGCTTAAGGCGGTTGGGCCTGATAGCGAGCCGGCATGATTCGTTGGTTGCGACCACGGACGGGGGAAGCACTGAGTTGTGAGCAGATAGTGTTATGATGCGAGTATATTGGCTAGAGGGAGACCTCGAGGGTCAGTCGGAGGTGTGCGGGCTGTTGCGACAGTGGCACGGGAAACCTTGGCTGACGGTGTTTAGTCCGGTCTGGGGACGTGCGGGCCGTGCAGACGGTGGCACGGAGGTCCTTGGCAGATGGACGGTATTGCGGGATTCGGGGACGAATCCGTATTGGTGGGGGAGAATTGTAACATCCGCGAACCAGAATTTGGGATTTTGGAAGGAGTGTCGATCGACACCCTAGTGGCATCGATCCACACCACTAATTTCTGGGTTCGACCGGTTTGATTTAATTGCCGAATTGGTTCGGTTTGGTTTGATTTAAATCCCTAAATCGCATTTAGGGTGTTAAGGGACGAATTAAGGGTTTTGGGAGTCTCATTGTTGTCGCCGTTTTGTGTTTTTGGAGAGAAAGAAAGAGAGAAAAGAGAGAAAACGTTTTTGTGACTTTCTGGGCTTGTTCTTGGAGATTTTGGAGAGATCTGAAGCTATAGGAGGGTTAGCTGTTGCTGGAAACGAAGGAGGAGCCTTTGGAGGTGTTGTTTTCCACGTTTCTCAGTCCTTTCTTCCTGTTCTTGAGGTAAAGGAAAAGTGTGATCGTGGAATCAAAAGGCGATGAGGAGGAGGATGTTCTAGAGGCTTGAATTGATTGTGGTCTAGCTATTGTTAGGTTGCTAGATTAAGTCAATGGAACATTGTAGGTTGTTAGCTTTTGGTTATTTTTCCTTTTTGGATTATGTTGCTATTGAGAATTGGTTTATTGTTGTTGGAATTCTTTGGTTTATTGGAATTGGTTTTATTTGGTTATTCCGCGGTTATTGATTGTTGTTAGGATGTTAGTGGGTATGGGACCACTAGTAAATTAAAGTATAAAAAAAAAAAAAAAAAACGGGAAGGGTTGTTTCAGTGGTGGTGGACAAGGTTACAGGAGCGAAGGATCGGTTATCCTGGGGAGAATCTCCATATGGTAAATTCTCTGTTCAGTCTGCCTATAGTTTGTTAACAAGGGTGGAGATGCCGACTCAGAATATGAGGTATTTTTACTCGCTGGTTTGGAGGATACGGGTACCAGAACGAGTGCGTGTTTTCGTCTGGATGGTTGTTAGACAGATTATAATGACTAACACAGAAAGGCTTCATCGTCATATAAGTGACACCGCGTTATGTTCAGTCTGCAAAGGGGGCTTGGAGACTATTCTTCATGTCCTCCAGGACTGTCCGGCCATGTCAGGTGTATGGTTACGGTTAGTTCCTGCACGGAGACAGAGAGTTTTCTTTAAGCAGTCTCTCCTGGAATGGCTCGCTGGGAACTTGGGTGGAGATACGAATTGGACGACACTTTTTGCTATGACTGTCTGGTGGGCGTGGAAATGGTGGTGTGGAAATATCTTTGGTGAGAATAGGGTCTGGCGGGATCGTGTACAGTTCCTTAAGGCTGCTGCAAAAGTCGTTGTTGATGCATATGGGGTCAGTTCAAAGTTGCGGGTGGATAGAGGTGAGAGAGTGATCAGATGGTTATGTCCTTCGAGTGGATGGTATAAGGTTAACACGGATGGGGCGTCACGTGGGAACCCAGGACCGGCTACAGCGGGAGGAGTGATCCGTAATGAGGCGGGTGAGTGGTGTAGTGGCTTTGTTTTGAACATTGGTCGTTGTTCTGCTACTTTGGCAGAGTTATGGGGTGTGTATTACGGACTCTATGTTGCTTGGGAGAAGAAGATAGCGAGGTTAGAGGTGAAGGTAGACTCAGAACAGGTAGTGGGTTTTCTAAAGACAGGGATTAGTGAGACGCATCCTCTGTCATTCCTAGTACGTCTATGTTTATAGGGAGGCAAATCGTTTAGCAGACGGTTTGGGTTACTTTACCGTTAGGTTTCCATGTTTTTAATTGTCTTCCTGTGTGTCTTGAACCCTTATTGAGGGAAGATTTATCGAGCTCTGCTTTGGTTCGTTTGTAATTTTTTGAATAAATTGATCGGGAGACTTTCTCCCGGTTTCTTACAAAAAAAAAAAGTGAAGTATATTTTGAAATTGTCTAAAATCTTACCGTGTATTTATGAAATGTGTCATTGATTGAAAAACAAAAAATCAGCTCATTAAGGGTGAACTCGGATTAACATTATTTTATTTATCCATGTATCCAAACAAGTCTCAATTAATTCTCTACAATCCTTACAACCAAACAAAATGATTTTTTTATTTGAATTATTATATAATGTATATAGATTATAAAATTTTAGTATTTTTTTCTGCATATGCTGTGATTTTAAATTTTATTTTTATAATTCATGTTACCAAACAAGTATATTTGAATTAAATGTATTCAGACCTTAGTTAATTCCCGACAATCTTTGCAACAAACCACAATTATTTCATTACCTTATATTCATATTTAAAATATTCATATTTAAATGATTTTTAACCAAATTTTGAGATTTTAGCGATTTCTTTATTTGATATTGCAATTTTAATGTATAATTTCAAATTTACTAAATTTGTTCTTCCTAATTTTTTTTATTTTATCAACTTAATAATAAATTTACATTTATGAAAGAGATAATTACGATTCATTTAACCAAAGAAGATTTGATGGAGTAATTTATGGAGAAAAAGTTCAAAATTTTTATCACAATTTTTTATTTTATAATGATTTCCTTATATAATAGTACGATTTTAAGGCAATAGAAATTATCTTAAATTTTAAATTTCCTAAATTTTCTCTACCTAATTTAAACAGATATATTAGGAAAATAATAAGTCAACCAATAAATGTAATTCTTATTATAGGAATATCCTCTAGTACAATTTGATCGAAAATTTATGTTTCTGCGACTATATTAAGACCATTTTCAACATCTTTCAAGTCATACTTTAGTTTCGTCCAATCTTTTCCTTTCCTCATTTATGTTCTTTTTTTTTTCTTTAGCTTACCATAACTAACATGCACTGTGTTTTTGTGTAGGATCAAGTAAAGCATAAATCGAATTCTGAAATCATAAGCATAAATCAAAAACTGAAATCAAGCACGAGGTGATTTTTCATCTTAATTATATTCTTCTGATATATATATATATATATATATATATATATATATTTTATTTACTACATAGATTTTTTTGAATTTCTAAATTTGTAATTAAATTATTGTTGTTGTTGTGGAACGTTTCAGTGTTTTAATATGTATCACTAATATGTATCAAATGTAAGAGACCATTCATACCAATAAGGTCATATTCAATTTCGTCCAAATTTATTGTTCTATTTTCTTATTTATGTTTTTTTTTTCAGTTTAACATAGCTAACACACACAATATATTTGTGTAGAATAAAACAAAGCATAATTGAATACTGAAACCAAAAGCAGTAATTGAGTTTTCACCTAAATTTATTATTACTCCCTCTGTTCCACAAAGAGAATCATTTAAGAGAAAAAAATTTGTTACACAAAAAGTGTCATTCTACATTTTCAATGTGCATTTTAATGCTATATTTTCCTTTTTACCCCTAAACCCACAGCTCTTTTTATTAAATTTAAACCTTTAATCACTTCTTAAATAAGGGCAAACATATATAATTCAAACTTTTCTTAATTTGTATGAAATGTGTCAGAATGACACTCTTTGTGAAACAGAGGGAGTATAATTTATCTATTTTTCATAGATATAAGAAAAAATACATATTGATTCTTAATTATTAATCATAACTGTCGCATACTATCATATTTAGATATTCTATTTTAGTTTTTTTCTTAACTTGAGATATTTTCTCCTAAAATATCTTTATTAGTTTCCTTTGTTAACTTTGTGATCATAAATATTAATTATTTTATTATATTAAGTTGTAATCAAACATTTTAAAGAAGTGATATCAATAGGATGTATTTATTTTTTGTTATCTTTGAATAATTATTAAACATGAATTTTATTTTTATTAATTTTAATAATAAACGAGTTTCCAAAAATATTTTTTATTAATTTTAATAATAAACGAGTTTTCAAAAATAATTTTAATTATAAACGAATTTTAAATAATTTATATAATTTATATATTCACATTAACAATTTTGATATATTAATATTTTGAGATGTAGATAACTAACATTTTAATTTTAATTATTTTGATCTTTGAGAGTTTGTTAATATTTCTCTAATATCTTTGATTATGTGATATGACATGAAGTGAACTCAAAGGTAATGTGGGACAATCTTGAAACGACCCGACCCGACCTGTTTTTTTATAAAAATAATAAATAATAATAATAAAAATAACAACAATAAATACTCTACAACCAATGGTCTCATACCTACTAGCTAGCCACCTAAGGGCAAGTCCAATGGTGGACTTTAAATTTGAGACTCTTATGTACTGTTTATGATTTTTTAACAATATATATTGTACTGTTTACAAAATAAGAATAAGAGTTGCTTCTTAAGTATACTAAATAAGAGTTGCCTCTTGTTTTTTTATTTAATTTTGATTTATTTCTGATCTTATTTATCATAAGAGTCCTCCCTAAATCCTCTTAAATCCCTCCAATGGAGATGCCCTAACCACAACCACACAACAGCGAATAACCGAAACAATAACAATATCAAATAAATATCCAATAACAAATAACCAATATTAAAACATAGCAAATATCCAATAACCAAACAATAGGAAACATATAACCAGCAACTTAACAATGTTCTAATGACCCAACTTTAGCAACCTAGCAATATCAGACAACAACTAATCGAGTCCCTAGAACATCCTCCTCTTCATTGTCTTGATTCCATGATCACACTTTGCTTTTACCTGCACCACAAACACAAATTGAGATGCATGAGTATTTTATAAAACACTCAGTGAGGCAATCCTCCCATCTACTGGGCTATAAACACAAGCAACTGAGATATCAATGTCTAAAACAATCAACAAACAAAGCAAACAAACCAGGAAGCAAACATAGTCTCGCTGGAAAGGAGGTGTCGAGCGACTCTTGAGCAACCCGCCTGGAACCTGATGCTCAGCCTTCACTAGCCGACACACATCACACCTCGCGACCCAACTAGCTACATCCTTTTTCATCCCGAAATAGTGATAGTACCTCTTGAGATCACGATACAACTTAGTCGCTCCTGGATGAATAGAAAACATGCTCGCATGAGCCTCTCTCAGGATCTCCTGCCTCAACTCCTCATCCTTGGGCACACAAATCCGCCCGTGTACCAAAATAGTACCATTAGCTGAGACCTGATACTCTGAATCAACATCCTTATAGGCATTCACCAGCCCCAAATCCTTCTCCTGAGCCAACCACACCCTGCTCAAAAAATCTACTCTATCAACCGCCTCCAAACCCAACGGCTCCTGAGAAACAGCACACAACTACAAAGCACCGATCTCTCCTACCAGAGACTCCATCTCCTACTCCTGAGCCAAAGCTACCCTCTTCCGACTCACAGCATCTGCAACCAAGTTAGCGTTACCAGGGTGATAGGCTATCTCCAAATCATAATCTGCCACAAGTTGCATCCACCGCCTCTTCCTCAAGTTCAGCTCAGGCTGAGTGAATATATACTTCAGGCTCTAATGATCTGTAAACACCTATAATTTTACACCATAAAGATAAGATCTCCAAATCTTCAGGGCAAAAACTACAGTAGCCATCTCCAAATCAAGAGTAGGATAGTTGTCCTCATGCTTCCGCAACTGCCACGAAGCGTAGGCAATCACTTGAATCGATTTTTATGTGACAACCCATCCATGAACCCCACTAGCCTCACAGCTAGTTGTCCCCATAGGCTTGCCCTGCAGGGCATCGATCCTAGCGGGGGGCTAGTAGGGTCCGCGGGACGGGTTGTTACGTAAAAATCGATTTTTTTGTAACAACCCATCCCGTGGACTCCACTAGCGGGGAGGTCAATTGGTGGCAACTTGTCCTGTGGGAAGGTTGTTAAAGGGTGGGGACCAGGGTTCGAGGAATGCCTGGTGCACCAATAACCTACTGTGGATTTGGATGAAGAGTTCCATTTGCCCAGTGAGGGGTTAGGGTCGATGCCCTGCAGGGCCAGCTTTGGGCCTATGGGGGCAAGCTAGCTGGGGGCTAGTGAGGTCCACGGGATGGGTTGTTACATAAAAATCGAGGACAAGCTGTCACCAATTGACCTGCTGATCAGCTGATCAATTGGTGGCAACTTGTCCTAAGGGAAGGTTGTTAAAGGGTGGGGACCAGGGTTCGAGAAACGCCTGGTGCACCAATAACCTACTGTGGATTTGGATGAATAAATCCATTTGCCCAGTGAGGGGTTAGGATCGATGCCCTGCAGGGCCAGCTTTGGGCCTGTGGGGGCAAGCTAGTGGGGGGCTAGTGGGGTCCACGGGACGGGTTGTTACACTTGTCCTGCAGGGCATCGATCCTAACCCATCATTGTGGATATACAAATCTACCCAGTAGCTTATTGGTGCGTCAGGCGTTCCTCAAACCCTGGTCCCCACGCTTTAACAACCTTCCCACAGGACAAGTTGTCACCAATTGATAACTGAAACGACCCGACCCATTTTTTTTCTTAAATAAAAAATAATAAATATATTAATACAATATAATAATAAACAACTAAGCTAGTGGTCCCATACCCACTAGCCACCTAACCACAATCACACCAAACAACGGAAATAATAAAACTAATAAATAACCAATAAACCAATATTAAATAAACCGTAATAATTCCAAAATCATAAACTAAAGATCCAATCAATATAAATCAGAGAATCAGCAATCCTAAACAACATACTATGACTCAACTCTAGCAACCTAACAAAAGCCAGTCAACAAGCAAACGAGCCACTAGAACATTCTCCTCTTCATTGCCATGATCCCACGGTCACACTTTGCCTCTACCTGCACCACAAACACAATGAGATGCGTGAGTATTACCAGAAATACTCAGTGAGGCGATCCTCCCATCTACGAGCTATACATACAAGCAAATCAAGAGTACAACTACAAATAAAATATAACAAACCAACCATTTAAACAGAACAACCAATAACACTTTCACCATACCTACACATTATCACACAAAACAAGTCATACAACACAATCGCTTAGATAAGCTCATGGTCATGCAGTCACCTTAACAAGTGATTCACGAAAATAACTACAACCAAATGAGAGACTCTCCAATATCCAAGAACAACCAAAAACGCTCTTACAACCAATCACAACAACAAACAAACATTGAAAACAAAATGCCAGAACAAAACAGAAACGAACAACCTCACAAGTAAAACCACGAAATCAAAACGAACAGTTAACTTTCTAATCCCTCCGGTGAAAAGCAATGACTATACGTCCAGAAGCTTCCCACAAAATTTCAGCACGATCAGACCTCGGATGAAACCGTAATCGATCCCGAAACACCCGCTGGTCTCAATCCGCGAATGAGAAGAAACGCCCCACGAAACTACCAATATATCCTAGAATATTAACCCAAATTCACTTCTGTAAAAAGTCGAGTGTACGAAAATCCCTTAGCAACAACCCTCCCAAAAATCAATAACTTTCGAAACGATTTGACCCGTCGAATCTTCCTTCTCCCAAACCCTAACAGTTCTGTTTCTCTCTGAAAAAGCTTGATCTCCTTCACTTCCTCCTTTACACCAAAAAAATCAAGGGTTCTCACACTTTCTCTCCCTCTCTCTGATAATGTCGACAAAAGCAAGAAAAAGAGAGGAGGCGTAACTTTTATGAATAAAATTAAGGGTTTTTGGTTTAATTTTATTAAACCAGGATTTAATTAAACCAAAAATCAATTAAAACTCACTCCTTTGGTTTACTCAACACATCCCAAACTCTATTCCCGGAACACGGATGTTACAATTCTCCCCCACCAACATAGATTTGTCCTCGAATCTCAAACAACCGTCAGCCAAGAACTCATGTGCAACCATCTCCACGGCCCGCATTCCTCCGACTGATCTACGGAAGGTTACCTCTAGGCGATAGACTCACGCTACAGGCATTATTTGCTCTCGACTTTTGGACTTTCCTTTACTCACAGGCCTAAAACTTGAGTTTTTATTGGCTCCTCATCAGGCTGAAGCCTGCATGCCATAATATTGGCTCCTCATCGGGCCTAAGCCCGCATGCCATAATATAAAAGGAAGTCCAATATTCGTCTCTCGAGTTGCCACCCTACAGCGTACCCCTGGATCGTCATCCAAAGTCGATATACCAACCATACTCCCAAGCCACATAGTCTCAGAATATGACAGTACTAGGAGAACCTAAATCCCCCAAGAGTCGCAAGCAAACAATTTTGAACACGTCTGAGTCCTATCCCTATCCAGGTTTCCTTCCTGTAGCTCGCGGAAAAGATCACAATGTCCTACCAACCACATATTCCCTCACTGGAATACACCATGACTACACAAGGATCGTAAACATGCCACAAGTAGGCCTGGGCATTCGGGTACCCGTTCGGGTTCGGTTCGGGTATTTCGGGTTTTCGGGTTTTCGGGTTTAGAGGTATAGGACCCGTTCGGGTATTTCTAGACTTCGGATTCGGATCGGGTTCGGTTTGGGTATTTCGGGTTCAGATTTGGATTACCCGAAGTTCACAAAACTCAAAATTTTAGTATCTAATTTAGTCTAAATTATTCAATAATACGCAATATATCTAATACGCAATAACAGTTTAAATACTTCAAATTGTCAAAAATATCTAAAAATCTGAATATTTTGAACACTAATATTATTAAAATTATAAATATTACTAATATACTACTACTATATATTAATATTGTTGGTATATTCGGATACCCGTTCGGATTTTGGTTTGGATCGGGTTCGGATTCGGGTTTTCGGATTTAGAGATTTAGAACCCATTCGGGTATTTTACAATTTCGGATACGGATTCGGATCGGATTTTTTGGATCAGGTTCGGATCGGATATTCGGATCCGGGTATTTTGCCCAGGCCTAGCCACAAGGGCCGCCTCAAAGGCCAATAAATGTCCTAAACATGACCGCCACCAAGGCCAAACAAATGTCCTAAACAGGACTGCCACCAAGGCCAAACAAATGACCTAAAGAGGACCGTCATAAAGACTAAACAATTGTCCTCAATACGACCGCCACCAAGGCCACTCGTCTCGAAGGACCGTCACAAAGACCACTTGTCCTGAAGGACCACCACTAAGGCCACTCGTCCCGAAGGACCATCACAAAAACCACTTATCCCGAAGGACCGCCACTAAGGCCACTCGTCCTGAAGGACCGTCACAAAAACCATACATCCCGAAGGATCGCCTCAACATGCAACACTGGCTAAACAGCCCGCCACAAAGGCGACGCAATTGGCTAGACAGCCCGCCACAAAGACCAAACAATTGGCTAAACAACCCGCTACAAAGGCCACACAATTGGCTAAACAGTCCGTCACAAAGGCCACACAATTGGCTAAACAGCCCTCCACAAAGGTCACACAATGTCTCAAAAGACCGCCACACACAGGCACAATGACTCAAAAGTCCGCCATGAAGGCCACACGAGCCCCCCCCCCCCCCAGGGCTCAACACCGCTAAAAATGGACAAATTCTAACTCCCACAAAACTTTCCCTTTTTAGACTTTCCACTTTTGGAAACTTTCCATTTTTAGAAACTTCTATTTCTGGGAACTTTCCTTCAAACCACCACAGTCCCAAAGGACTCTCATCAAAGGACTCTCATCAAAGGAATCTTCTTCTTCTGAAGTTCCTTGATCTTCCTCCCGAGAACCCCCACTGGTCTCGCCTCCAAAGTCATGTTAGGCTGAAGATCCTTAGGAATCTTAGCCAACAACCGATCATCCTCGCGGAGACACTTCTGCAACATCGACACATGGAAACCTTGTGGAACGCACGCATAACCTCAGGCAACTCCAGCCTATATGCTACCGGTCCCACCCGCTCAAACACTCTGAACAGACCCATATACCTCGGACTCCACTTAGTCTCTATCAATGACCTGTTCAGACCCGACAACATGGCCATCTTGATGTACACTCTGTCTCCTACCTGAAACTCAAGATATCGTTTCCTCTTGTCGGCATAACTTCTCTGCCGATCCAGAGCTTCTTTCATGTTCAGCTTTAGAACCCGAATCTTCTCTGAGGTCTCCTGAACAAAACTAGCACCATACATACTCCTCTCCTCCACTTGAGTCCAGCATAACAGTTTACGACATGGCCTCCCATACAAAGCCTGATAAGGAGCCATCTTAATACTCGCCTGATAACTGTTGTTGTAAGCAAACTCTCCCAGGTTCAGGTGATCTGCCCAAAGGCCACCACAATCCATCACCTACATCCTCAGCAAATCCTCCAGCGTCAGGATCGTCCTTTTTGACTGCCCATATGTCTGGAGATGATAAGCTGTACTCATATGCACCTTAGTCTGCATCTCTACCTGAAATGCCCTCAGAACACCGAAGTGAACTTAGAATCCTTATCAAATACAATGCTCGCTGGCACCCCATACAATCTGACTATCTTCTTGACATATTTCTTAGCCAAGACCGTAATCTGACCGTCCTGTTGATCCCACTAGCCCACCGCTAGCTTGCCTCCATAGGCCCGAAGCTGGCCCTGCAGGGCATCGATCCTAACCCCTCACTGTGGATATTCATCCAAATCCACTAATTATCTGCAGATCAATTGGTGACAGCTTGTCCTGTGGGAAGGTTGTTAAAGGGTGGGGACCAGGGTTTAAAAAACGCCTGGCGCACCAATAACCTACTGGTGGATTGGGATATCCATAGTGTTGGGTTAGGCTCGATGCCCTGCAGGGCCAGTTTGGGGTCCGTTGGGGCGGCTAGCAGTGAGGCTAGTGGGGTCCACAGAATGGACTGTTACAATGTTTTACAATGACCACACAAGAAAAAGATAGATTTCTTACTATCTTAAGGAGTGTAAAGCTTCCAGATGGATATTCTTCAAATATTTCTGCTTGTAGTGAGCTGAATCAACGAAAAATGGTGGGTTTAAAGAGTCATGATTACCACATCTTAATGGGTCAGTTGTTGTCTATCGCTATACGTAATGTTTTACCACAATTTGTTGTAACAGAGTTATGTCGCTTCTTTCAAGAAATAAGTTCAAAGGTATTAAATATTATTGAACTGGATAAGTTGCAGGAGCATATTGCACTTACGTTGTGCCATTTAGAGATGATTTTTCCTCCATCATTATTCACCATAATGGTACATTTGACCATCCATCTGACAGAAGAAGTGAAACTAGGAGGTCCGGTTCAATTTTGATGGATGTATCTAGTTGAGAGGTAACTTAGATTCTATTTAAAAAGAAATATATCATTAAACAAGCTTCTCTTGCTTCAAGACTGAAATAATTTTGTTATATTTTCTCTGTAGGGCCTTTAGGCGTTTTAAGTATTATGTCAGAAATCGAGCTCAACCTGAAGTGTCCATTTGTAAGCAGTATATTCCTGATGAGTGTCTTACGTTTTGCTCTATTGTTCGTACCGGGGATTGCACAACACTAAGTAAATAAAGATTTTTGGGGAAAGAGTGAAGCTGGTTCTTTTATTAACGATAAAATCGTGAGGTCGTCACTAACAAGAATCAAGATTGAGCTCGTCAGTTCACAGGAGAACTAACAAGCCAATAATGACGAGCTCAGAAGCTAGAAGGAATTATACAGAAGACAATAACGGTTTTTACGCAAAGTATTGCTCTCTGTCTCTTGTCCTCGGGTGAGGATAGTGATCCTAATAAGTGATGCTTCCTTTTATAGGCGACTGTTGACCGAGGGTTTTCTAGGGTTTCCATCGTGAATTCCCGAGAGTGCCCCTTTACGAATTATTAATGACTTGCATCCAATTTCGTCGGGCCGAAATCTTAATTAGCTTGTTTTGTTGGGCCGAGTGGCATATTGGGCGTAGCCCATGTCCAACAATAGTCCCCCCCTTAGTCCGGAGAGCGTCATTTTTTCTGTGATCAGCGGACGTGCTTGAATTCTGTTAATATGCCTGCTCGGCACAGATCGTCTCGGGCTGCTTGTGAGATTGCTGATGATCGGTGATCGGCGAGACTCCACAGTTGGAGATCGGCACGGCGCTGATGATGTGGAATCGGACAGGGGTCGCCGTGATAACTTGACTTTGAGCGGGTTCGATCGATCTTGCTGGGCGTCATCGAGGATCACCGCACGAGAGAGTGATCTAGGTGAGATCGACAGATTTAATGATTCCAGGGGGATCGAAGATCGGCCGATTGAGATAGGTTTTGAGAGAAACCGAGATGAGTTGAGCGGCGGTAATGAGTTGAGCAGTAGTAATGAGCTCGGCGGTGAGCTCGGCGAGATGAGCGGAGGTAATGGGCTCGGCGGTGAGCTTGGAGAGATGAGCGAAGGTAATGAGCTCGGCGGTGAGCTCGGCGGTGAGCTCGGCAAGATGAGCGGAGGTAATGAGCTCGGCGGTGAGCTCGGCGAGAGTGAGATTTAGGTCTCGGCGATGAGCTCGGCGAGATGAGTGAAGGTAATGAGCTCGGCGGTGAGCTCGGCGAGAGTGAGATTTAGGTCAGCGAGATTGAGAATGAGGTCGCCACCAAGATTGAGGTCGGCGAGCGAGATAGTGAGATTGAGGTCGCCACCGAGAGTGAGATTGAGGTCGGCGAGATTGAGATTGAGATCGGCGAGATTGAGATTGAGGTCAGCGAGTGAGTTTTGAGATTGCCACCGAGAGTGAGTTTGAGATCGCCACCGAGAGTAAGATTGAGGTCGGCGAGATTGAGATTGAGGTCGGCAAGTAAGTTTGAGGTTGCCACCAAGAGTGAGTTTGAGGTTGGCGAATGAGATCGGTGGATGAGATCGGCATATGAGATTGTCGGATGAGATCGGCGAATTGAGTTTGGATCTCACGCGATCGAGAATGATTCCGAGGTTGGTTCTACGTGCAAGGAAGGAGATCGGCAAGAAAATGTTGATCTTGCGAGTGAGGAGAGATCAGCGAACGAAGATCGGCAATTGTGCGCTAGATAGAAATTGTCAGATCAACGAGATGAGATTGGTGTTCATGTTGTGCGCTTGCGTCCCACGTCTTCTCATGGGAGCGACAAGGAGAGATTTGATCGTCAATTTGAGGATGGCACTTAAGAGAGTGCGGGAAAAGGTTGTGAGATCAGCGCCAAGCTGGAGAGTGGAGATCGACATCAAACTTGAGAATGCAGGTCGGCATCAGGTAGAAGAGTGAATGTCGCCATCGAAATTTGAGGTCTCCACCGAGAATGAGTGGAGGTCTCCACCGAGAATAAGAGAGTAGGTCTCCACTGAAGACAAGAGTAGAGTCGCCACCATGAATGGAAGTGTAAAATGAGATGGAAGGAAAGCGCAAGAGCGACGAACGTGAGTGCGACGAGCGTGAGGGTGGCAATCGCAAGAGCATGAGTGAGCAGCGAGCGTCGAGCGTGAGGGCGCTGAGCATCGAGTGTTAAGAGCGCAGAGCGCAGAGCGTGGGAGCGTCGAGCGTGAGAGCGTCGAGCGTGAGGGCGTCTAACGTGAGAGCGGCGAGCATGAAGGCAGCAAGCTTGAGTGCGGCAAGCGTGAGGTAGGCGAGCGCGAGGGCGTTGAGCGCAAGGTCTTCAAACTTTAGGGCGTTTAGGGTGAGAGCATTCGTTGAGCGCGAGAGTATTGAGCACGAGAGAGTCGTCGAGCGTGAGCGTTGAGAGAAGGCATTGAACGCAAGGGTGTTGATTGCAAGGGCGTCAAACGCGAGGGCGTTGAGCGAGAGAGCGTCATCGAGCATGAGAGCGTCGTCGAGCGTGAGCGTTGAGCGAAGGTGTTGAACGCAAGGGAGTTGAGTGCGAGAGCATCGAATGCGAGGGCGTTGAGCGAGAGAGAGTCTTCGAGCGTGAGAGCGTCGTCGAGCGTGAGCGTTGAGCGAAGGTGTTGAACGCAAGGGAGTTGAGTGCGAGAGCATCGAACGCGAGGGCGTTGAGCGAGAGAGAGTCTTCGAGCGTGAGAGCGTCAGCAAGCATGAAGGCATCAAACGTGAGGGCGTTGAACGAGAGCGCGTCGTCGAGTGTTAGAGCGTCGTCGAGCATGATAGCGTCGTCGAGCATGAGGGCGTCAAACGCGAGTGCGTTGAGCGAGAGCGTTGAGCGCGATGACGTTGCCGTGAGGGAGCGAGCTTATGTTTCATATGCAACTCGGTTTTATGATCTACCAAAGTAAAGTGGTAGGCGAGACAGACTCGCTGTACCTTTAGGTGCGGCTTTTCTGTCCGGCTTATCCTGTGGGTGTTTGGGGTTGGCAAGAACTTGCAAGCCGGAGCTTGGCTTATTAGTTCAGACGCTCTTAAGCTAGTGCGAGACTTGCTCGGCTTTTTGCTTGGTTTCGAGATGTATTCTACGGGGCGAGACGTCTCTCGGCTTACCCTTTTAAGTGTTTCGAATACCAAATTTTAGGTTGGTAGTTGAGATGAGCTCGTCGTACCTTTTAGGTGCGGCCCTGGTGTCCGGCTTACCCTGTGGGTGCCACGAGGTCGGTAAGAGTGTGCAAGTAAGAACTTGGCTTATTCAAACTTGACCGCCTGCTAGCTGAATGCGAGACTGGGCTCGGCTTTTTTTTGTGCGGATTATTTCACCGCTGCATCCATGTGGAACGCGTTTTAAATCGTACACCTGGCCAGGGTGACGATGTAGAAGCTGGACACTCGTTAAGACGGACTCGTTCGAGAGAGCTTATTTGACTAAGTGTACTCTTGCGAGTGTAACTTTTTTGTTGTTGCAAATATCTTATTTTGAAGAATAGATGAGCTCGGTATGTCGAGCGTTCTTTTTTTTTTTTTTTTTTTTTTTTTTTAGCTAATGATATTATGATGTTTAACTCACCGTTGATCTTTGATGCTGAGCTGCGAGTTGGTCGTCGATTTCGAGGTGAACCCGACTCCTACGTGGGTTGTTTGTCGTTAGATTGATGATCGGCTTGCAGGTAGCAGAGACAAGTTTCGAAATTTAGCGCCAGTGACGAGTTCGATAGTAGAGATGAGCTTGGTAGGTCGATAACATAGATAAGTTTGAAAGGTCAATTGTTTGCCAGGTCGCCAAGTATGAATGTTAGGAAGATCAGAGCTACTGAAGTCGTTTCTCGCGATATTGGAGATATCACAGGGTAGCATAGTGGTTTGGGCGAGGTCGCCGTTGAGAAGGATCAAGAAATGATGGGTTTGCACGCAACTGGTAGTGTCGCCGCTATTGAAAGAGACTTGTTGAGAGGTCGGCAAGCTGGGTTTAGTTGCCGCGAGCTTGGCTAGACTTCCCGCGAAGTCGTCCATGCTGGTGTTAGACGAGCTGGAGGGCGGCGTGACCGAGACTTCGCAGATTTGGGTCCTGTTAATCTACGTGAAGGCGGCGAGGGGGAGGGAGGCGCTAACAAGGGTGTCGCCATCACATGTAGTCGGATCGGAGGCGATGCACATATGGTCGGTAAATCATTTGTTGAGGTCGGCGAATCGCCTATTCTCGATCGATACATGTCCGGTACATGGTTGTGTGGCGATGACAAAAATGCAGATCGGCTGGCGATTGAGGTCGACACCTCTAGGGTTGGAGGGCGGTGCGAGTTGGAGTCTCGCACGATCAGGATTGAGATCGGTCCTTTCAGCAAGGAGGGGGGATTGACTGGTGAAGGTTAGCGTTTGTGTGTCAGAGTTGGCAAAATCGGAACTATGGGTGAGGGGGTCGGCCAATGGAGGTTGGCGGGACGTTGTACGGTGCCCTAGATGTCATCCTTGTGTGGGCGGCATATCTCCAATCTATGTCGGCACTTGTTTAACCATTTGGGTGAACTCCGAGGTCAGCTCATAATTGGAGGTGGCGAGGTTGGCTATATATTGGAGGTATATTGGGCGATATGAACGAGAGAGGTTAGAGGTTCGACCCCTCTCTTTATTCCTTTTACTTTTATGTTTCTGCTTCTCTCTTTTTTTTGTTTAGTCTCAAAAGAACAAAATCTAGCCGTCGCTCCTTGCTTCTTTGCTGATAGACGGTCGGTAGGAGATTCCGTTGACCGTCAATCGAGATGACCTGATGGTGGTCAGCGGTCGTCCTGGTTCAGGCCGCGCGCGCATAGACTTTGAGGTCGGCATCATAAGAAACAAATTTGAGGTCGGCATAGGGCGACGAGGGCGGAGAGAACTCTACAGCGGGGGTCAGCGCGGCCTGCACGCAGATCTTCCTGGAACGAGATCGAGAGATTGAGGTTGGCGAGGATGGCCAATGAGATGGAAGAGATTGAGGTTTCCTTCCATCTCATTTTCCACCCTCACGCTCGTCGCACTCAATTTCCACTTCACGCTCGTCGCCATCATGAGGTCGGCGCCAATTTTGGCTCAGGCGGTGACCGCTCTCGAGGTTGGTCTCGAGGTTCGATGGGTGGAGATGGCTCATAGGAGCGAGAGTAGAGATCGGTATAATGAGTGTGATTCTCGCTTTGTTGAGAGCGAGATAAAGGTCGGCTTTGGGACCAGGAGGTGAGATAGGCAAAGGGATGGTGAGGTCGAGAGTGAAAGCATGAACGCTGGTTTTGGTCATCGCGAGATCGGCACCTCTTGTGAGATTGGTATCTCTTACGAGGCCGCCCGTGGTGATGCTTTGATTTCTCGGAGGTCGCCTCTTCGTATGAGATCGGAATTTCTCATCTTGATGAGCGGCGTGATGGTTTGAGTTGGAGTGGATTCGATCGAAAGCGATTCAGATCAGGTCAGTAGATCTGATGCTTTTCGTATTGGACCTAGTCTCGGAGGTTGTAGAGCGGCCAGATCTGCTGAGATTGGCATTGTGACCGAGAGGAGAGATCCGGGTGAGAACGGCGGTTTTAGAGTTTAACCGTGAGATCGGTAGTGGCGACGCGTGGCAATTTGGAGGTCGGCACCTTGGTCCCGAGGTCGTCCCTCGTGATGTTAGCATTGGAGGTTAGGAGAATGACGACGATTTCGATAAGGAAGCACTGGTTTTGAGCGGGTTCGCGCTGCGTTGGCAAGCTCAGCAGTTATCAAAGTTCTCAGCTGGCTGGAGGTCGGCGAGATTGAGAGAGATCAGCGGAGGGATGCCCACGAGGTCGGCGCTGGCTGCCTTGAGGTCGGCGCTGACTGCCTCGAGGTCAGCACTTCCCACGAGATCGACGCTGATTCTGGTGGAGATGTTAATCTCATGATGGGAGGTCGGCACGATCGCGAGTCTCTAGGCCGCATTACTGATTCTTATGAGATCGGTACGTTTGAGGAGAATTGTCGGATGTCTCCTGTTATGAGCGGGACGGAGCTCGGCGGCTCCCTGCTGAGAGCGCCCGGATCTGATGGGAATAACCTCAAAGTGCGGCGTGACGATCTTGAGAAAGGACCTCGTCATATGCGCAATGCCGGACTCGAGGTAGGAGGTCGCGAGGTTGGTTCAAGCGGAATAGAAGAGCTTGCTGATCGCCAATTTGAGATCGATTTTTCGGATATGGGTGGAGTGTGCTCTCAACTCTGGGATCAGCATTGTAGCGAGGTTGAACGATGTGACCGGATTCAGATTCGAGTGTGGTTCAGCGAATGAGGATGCGGGTCGGCGAGCTGGAATTGATGCGAACAGGAATTTGCGTGATGGGACTGAGATCGGCGAAGACGGAATCGAGGTCGGCGGGCAGCTCGGCCGAGAGTTTGCCGATTCTGATGATAGCGATGCCGACCTCATGATGGAAGGACGCAGCGAGGCACGACATGGGAGAGCAGCCGAGATCGGCGTTGGATGGCGGCGTGATCTCTTTGTTTCTGAGGGCGGCGCCATTGAGGAGGATAACATCAAGGTCGGCGAAGAGATGACCGAAGGCGTGTTTATTATGGAATTGAGAGAGACCGCAAACGAGAGAGGTCGACAAGATGGAGATGAGGTTGGTGGTCGGCCATGTAGTGCTCCGGGGGTCGGCTCGTTTTCTACCAGGTGGAGTGACCGAGAATCTGCCGATCTGGATTCGGCTAGATTTGAGACCGATCGAGGGGATGTGGAGCTGAGCGTTGATGTCGAGTTTGGTTGTCGCGAACTTGGCGACACCTCTCATGAGGTCGGAACTTCTCACGGTGATGCTTTCGACGGTATCAATAGATATTTGGGAAGAGTGGAGATTTTGGTTTCACCATCGAGGGTTTGACCGACGATCGTGATTTTGACGACATTCTTGAGGTTGGTGAAAAGTGGTGGTAAGCTTTTTATGTTGTAGTGAGTGTGTCAAGTCGCTCGGTTGTTCGCCTGTCCTGGCTAACGAGTATGTCCATGATAGTCTCGTTATGGATCGTCGAGGTTGTTTCTGTGTCCAGCAAGCAAGGGAGCTGGGAGGGCGGCACCATCAGTGAAAACTAGAGCCACGGTTTGGAGATGTTGGGCATGTGTGGCAACAAGAGGTTCTGATGGCGTATCGGGCGCTGGTGTAGAGGTTGTGCTCGGCAGGGAGCCTTCGGTTGTGCTCGGCAGGGAGCTCGGCAGGGGGAAAATTCGTGTTCTCGTTCGCCCCCATCGCTGCTCCGTTGCTTCGTTGAGGTCTTCGCTGGGGTTCGTCATGAGTCTTGAAACTTTGAGGAAGTGAGGACCGTCGGTCTTGATTCGTCAAAAGAAGCGCTCTACTCTCGCCCCACGGTGGGCGCCAATTGTTCGTACCGGGGATTGCACAACACTAAGTAAATAAAGATTTTTGGGGAAAGAGTGAAGCTGGTTCTTTTATTAACGATAAAATCGTGAGGTCGTCACTAACAAGAATCAAGATTGAGCTCGTCAGTTCACAGGAGAACTAACAAGCCAATAATGACGAGCTCAGAAGCTAGAAGGAATTATACAGAAGACAATAACGGTTTTTACGCAAAGTATTGCTCTCTGTCTCTTGTCCTCGGGTGAGGATAGTGATCCTAATAAGTGATGCTTCCTTTTATAGGCGACTGTTGACCGAGGGTTTTCTAGGGTTTCCATCGTGAATTCCCGAGAGTGCCCCTTTACGAATTATTAATGACTTGCATCCAATTTCGTCGGGCCGAAATCTTAATTAGCTTGTTTTGTTGGGCCGAGTGACATATTGGGCGTAGCCCATGTCCAACAATAGTCCCCCCCTTAGCTTGGGGTCCGTTGGGGCGGCTAGCAGTGAGGCTAGTGTGGTCCACAGAATGGGCTGTTACAATGTTTTACAATGACCACACAAGAAAAAGATAGATTTCTTACTATCTTAAGGAGTGTAAAGCTTCCAGATGGATATTCTTCAAATATTTCTGCTTGTAGTGAGCTGAATCAACGAAAAATGGTGGGTTTAAAGAGTCATGATTACCACATCTTAATGGGTCAGTTGTTGTCTATCGCTATACGTAATGTTTTACCACAATTTGTTGTAACAGAGTTATGTCGCTTCTTTCAAGAAATAAGTTCAAAGGTATTAAATATTATTGAACTGGATAAGTTGCAGGAGCATATTGCACTTACGTTGTGCCATTTAGAGATGATTTTTCCTCCATCATTATTCACCATAATGGTACATTTGACCATCCATCTGACAGAAGAAGTGAAACTAGGAGGTCCGGTTCAATTTTGATGGATGTATCTAGTTGAGAGGTAACTTAGATTCTATTTAAAAAGAAATATATCATTAAACAAGCTTCTCTTGCTTCAAGACTGAAATAATTTTGTTATATTTTCTCTGTAGGGCCTTTAGGCGTTTTAAGTATTATGTCAGAAATCGAGCTCAACCTGAAGTGTCCATTTGTAAGCAGTATATTCCTGATGAGTGTCTTACGTTTTGCTCTATGTATCTTGATGGAGTAGAAACACGATTTAATCGTATTGGTAGAGTGGATGATCACCCTATGGCTGAGCATGACTTAGGTCCTGAATCACAAATTCAACATGTTTTTCCTTTACTTGGGAGACATGTTGGTGCTTCTAGAATGGATACACTTAGTCCTATAGAACGACAACAAGCTCACCGATATATCTTAGTCAATAGTTATTTCTTAGATTACTATTGCAAGTAAGTTTTCTACTCTCATCTGAAAATATTTTCGTGATTATGGTTAATTATCATAGTGATTTTTCGTTTTGTTTTGAAAATTATAGGATATTTAAGAGTGAATTAAGAAGATCACAATTACAACGTCGAAGAAGAGGAAATGTGATAGATATAGATCGACATGTGCATCTCCATTTTGGTCAATGGCTTTAGCAAAAAGTAGAAAAGTATGACCTTGTTGGTATTTCTGCTGATATTCGTTGCCTTGCACTTGGTCCATCTAGTAAGATTTTAAAGTTCTCAGCATATAACATCAATGGCTTCAAGTTTAGAACTATAGAAAGGGAGCAATACCTAAGAACTCAGAATAGTGGAATTTTTGTCTCAGCTGAAACCATTAGTTATGCTAGTTCACTTGATCTTAATCCTAGAGCCGGAGATGTTTCGTACTATGGGAAATTAACTGAAATTCTAGAATTGAACTACTATGACTCATTTAGAGTTATATTATTCAAATGTAAATGGGTTGATACTCGTGATGCTAGAGGGTATAAGAAGGATGATGTTGGTCACACTATGGTAAATTTCTCTCGTTTAATTCACACTAGAAATGGTGAAGAAGATGAGCCTTATGTCCAGGCTTCTCAGGCAAGATTGGTTTACTATGTGGAAGATCCACAAGAAAAAAGAATGGAGTGTTGTTGTACACGTCCAACCAAGAGACTTGTATGATATAGATGATCCTACTATTTCAGATGAAATTTCTCCTGAAGTTATCATTGAAGAATGGAAAAACGATCTGTATCCCTCTCGGAAGTTTCATATAGCACCATAACTACACAGAATTCAAACCTCGATCTCTGGCCACGCAAATCAGAAGTTCTAGTCCAGTTTCCACATAATTTGGAAGTTAAAAACCTCAGAACACACGAACGATGAATTTATTGGTTTATGACTTAAACCAATACTAAACCACTTAAAACCAACACTAAACCAAAATTTAAAACCTGACCACTTAAAACCAATACTAAACCAAAATTAAAGCCTGAACCATCTCCATTTCCTCTTTCTTCATCTCTGGATCACAAAACAAAGAGATACGTCTCCGCTGCTGGCGTTTTGAACGAGAAGCTTATAGGAGGAGGAGCGAGGAACGGTGATGTATTTGCGGCGGCTCTGCCGTAGAATCTGAGGATGAGAAGAGCTGTTAGTGAACATGATGTTGAATCACCGGCAAAGACCGTCAGAATTGAAATTGGCGTGAAGAGAAGTATCGATTATGAAATTGAAATTCTCCGTTTCGTTATCGAGAGAAGAAATTGAAGAATTTTTCCCATTGTTTTGTGGAGAAAAAACCCTCTGAGAACACGTTATTTGAAAAAGAATTGCGGATATATGAAGTTGGATTTAAGTCAATCTCAATTTTGGTCCACTTTTTTTCTGTAAAACTCAATGAGAATCTGCAGACCCGGATTAGTGTTGTTGTAAGTGAAAACGACTGCAGCAGAGGATTTCCTGCATTGATCCTGGGGGAAAGCATGACATCGTTCGCAGAAGAGACAAAATTAGTGATGTAGAGTCTCATTGTTGTCTCATTTTGGTGAATCATTATCATTGTTTAGCTTATAACAAAGAATTTGCAGGTTGAGAAGATGGTGCATTATCATTTAAATAATTGCAGAGAACAAAAAAAGCAGTATAAAACATAGAAAAATAGTTACAGAGATTGAGCAAACCGAGTCATACAAAGAGAACAATAAACAGACTTGTTGTCTCTTCTAATCTCATTCATCCTTGACTAAAAGTGCCTTGAGACAATTTTACTTGAGAGACAATGCCTTGAAAAGGCTTTCCTTACTATCAGATTCATCGTGTGGTGGTGAGTGGTGACTGAGATGATTTACAACGTGGTTGGGATGATTCGACTTCATCATCATGAATATCGCCATCAACAGACCAATCGATTAGATTTATTGGTTCTCAAAATCTTGGGTTCTTCAATTATGAGATTTAGAGATTTCGATCTTAAATTTGGGTTGTACTGAGGTTAAATCCGGTTTTTTAGTTCTAACGTGGTTAACAATTGTCTGGGTAGTAGTAAACCGAACATAAACCGTGTTTATTTGTCTTTAGGTTATGAATTTTGATTTTATGTGTTATGAGGTTTCAAATTTCTGATTTGTGTGGACCGAGATCGAGGTTTAAATTTTGTATAGTTGTGGTGCTATATGAAACTTACGAGGGGGCTACAGATCGTTTTTCCTTGAAGAATCTCAGCCTCCTGTTCAAAGTTCAATGATTATATCTGATAATATTTCTAATATTAGATTAGTGAGGCAAATAGAAGATCTTGAAAATATAAGAGGTATCAGGTATGTGGATTACATTATAGTAACTCTATGTGTTGTCTTCTTTATTATGGTCTTTTGTTGATTCATATCTTTTTCCAGTGGCATATCCTCAGGTGGGTCACTTCTTGTTTTACTTTTGACAACTTTGGTTTTCTTACTATATTTTCGAGGCTTACCAAAATCAAATGTTTCAGAATACTAATGATGATGATGAATATTACTTCTAGTTGAAATATTTGCATGAATCATGAGAAAATTGATAACATTGAGAGTTAGTGATTCATATAGATAGTATATTACATGATTCGACATCTACAACTGGGTTCAAGAGATCAAAGGATGGACAACTCGATTTGAATCGGTTGAATTCAAATGGACTCCACGGGAAGCAAATCTCATTGCTGACAAACTGGCTAAAGCACAATGATTTCAAATATCAGATTATCGGTTTCATTTAACTATTCCAACATGTATCCGTTCAACTATCAATCTTGTACGAATATCTTCCAATCAATAAACGAAGTCAAGTGCTAAAAAAAAAAAATCTACGATTAATCTTCGTAAATCTCCGATTTCTGAGCTAGGCACTAAGCCCATGTCGGACGCCTAATTAGCAGTTTAACGATTTTTAAAAATTACAAAATTAGAAAATAATCAAATTATTAAAATTATGAGATTTTTGTTTCTCTTACAATGTTTTAGTCATAATTATGATCTTAAATATTTTAAATTAATTTTGGTATAATTCATTTACACTATTAATATGTATATATAAACTTCAAAAATGTATATGATTCGGAAATTTCTCAAAAAGAAGTTTTGATTCCAAACAAGTTGTTTCTTTGTACCCCCACTTACAATTCGATGCAACTTAGTTCTACCAACTAATTATTAAAAAAAAAAGATAATAAAAACAAAAGGTTAGAGATTAGTCAAGAGAAAAAGGGTTAGTCGAGCGATTTAACTTGGGTTACGAGAGTACAAATGCTTTTTCACCAGAAATTAAGATTTCAATATATTAGCTAATTGATTTAAATAATAGCTCTGGACTTTCGGCAAAAACCGAGAAACCTGAACCGAAAGAACTGAGTTTTTTGGTTTTCGGCGCCGAATTTGAGAAACTGTGTAAACCGATCGGCAAAAATATTTAAGGATTCCGGTTATCATCTCGGTTCGGTTTGGCAAGCCATAACCGAACGGTTCTTTGGTTCTCTTCCAATCATCATCTATCGTCGAAGATTTGCCATGGTTAAGCTGAAAAAGTAAGGATGAGTTTAAGATCTGCCATCGATGAGCTGAAGAAAGACGATGGACTAGAGCAAAATAAATAAACAAAACGCTAGGGTTTTTTTGGACTTATAGAATAAAAGATATGTTTAGGCCAGGCCCAAATATTTTTACAGCCCATGTGATATATGTAATAAAATAAGAAAATCCTACTTCTTTTTCTACACTTTCACTCTTGCCTCTCCCAGCCGTTTCTTCTTCAACCTCTCAAAAATCTGAAAATTAGATCTCTTTTCTTATTCGATTCTCAATTCTTTACAGTATGAAAAGTTCAACTTTCTCAATTCTTCTATTTCATTTCGTTCAATTCTTCCACCTAATCCCCCAATCGTATTAAAGCAATAAAATCCTACTATTTTATGTTTGAAGCTCGAATTTGCTCACTATTGACATATCTGATCTGACCTTTAATCCTTTTCATGGGTTTCATCGTTTTTACATGGTTGTAACTCTTCGTAACCCAAAAGAAGGGTTTTTGATTGGATTTTACAAGTTTCATGGAGGATACTTAGTTGTAGTTTACATTCGGTTAACCAAACTAACCGGAAAAAAATTCAGTTCGGTTTAATTCAGAATAGATTTTAAAGCAAATAACTGAACCGAATAAACCGATTACCGAATAAACCGAACCAAATTTTTATTCGATTTAATTCGGCATAATTTTTAGATAACCAAAATTTTGAAAAACCGAATAAACCAATCCAATTAAACCGGATAAACTGAATGCGTAGGGCTAGATTTAATGTATCTATTTATTGTAAATTTAAAAATAAATTCATTTTGTCTTTTTTTTTTTGTGAACTGATATTATTAATAAACTTAGTTCCAACCAAGGTAAAATACAAAGTAGAATACTATGCCCAAAAGAGGGGAGACTTAAGTCAGTGTACTAAAAGAATGTTCCCAGAGTCAAAGACCGGAGGCCAGAAACTAGGTACTAACAAGAGAACTAAAGAAACTATACATAACCGAGCATTTGATAACAAAATTCATTTTGTCTAAACATTTGTATTGTATTTGTTATTTAAAAAATCATACGGGAATTGATTAGGGAGGTTGAATATGGGCCGACATGTACGGCTCTTCGGGCTCACGTTTGGAAACTCGAAGTTCCCCTGAAGGTTCCACATTTTTTTGGCAGATTGCGTCCGGTACTCTCCCTGTGACGGAACGGATTGCTCAGAGGGGTGTCAGATGCGATATTACGTGTAATCGGTGGAATCTATTAATCATGCTCTCTCTGAGTGTCCTCGTTCGCGCAGGATATGGGATTTTTCACCGGTTTCGGTAATCCCTGATGGTTTCCCATTTGGCTCCGTGTATTCGAACCTAGACTTTATTTTTTTGCGGGCATCAACCCAATCGGGGGTTTCAGATATATGTTATCGTCTACCATGGATTTTATGGTCAATTTGGAAGGACATGAATAAAAAAAGTTTTTCAGGGAACATAGGCATAGCCAATGGATATTATGATTCAGGCGGTTAATGACAAATTACTGTGGGAGGAGGCTAAGTCCTTCTCTGCGTGATATCTGGATTCTTCGCCAACTTTGAAAGTCAGGGACCCTTTCCCCGTTGCCAGGTTGATGGTTCCTGGAAAAATTCAGACCCGCTTATGGGTCTTAGTTGGTGGTTTTGTAATAGTGAAGATAAGACGCTACTTTAGGGAGCTCGGAGTCATACTCGCAGCCCTTCACCCCTACACTCAGAGTTACAAGCCTTGATTTGGGCAATAGAATCCCTCCTGGCGGTTGGCGCTGACTGTCAAAGTTTTGAGATAGATTGCTCAGAGTTAGTCGATGGTGCAGTCACCGGAAGATTGGCCCGCCTTCTCGAATCTGTTGGACGATTTCACTTAACTCATATCATCCTTTTACTCCTTTAATCTTACCAGAATCCCGCGTGAATCAAATGTGAGGACAGATTGTCTAGTTCGTTCTTCGAGATCTTTAGTTTCTGAATTTTCTTTTGTAAACTCTTATCTTCGGGTTTGGACAACCAACCTCGGAGTTATCTTTTAATTTAATGTTTGGTTGAAAAAAAAAAAAAAAAAACTCTACAAATGTTTTCATTTTAGCAAAACCTAAACGAAAACGGAGTCCCACAACAACAACATTTTTTTTTGTATAATAATAATAATTTGACACAATTTTTATTTTTCTAAAAATTTTGACTTGGACGGAGGTAAATCCTGTTGGTAGAGAGCACTAACGACGATCATCGAGCGATGGATTTGGCTGAACTATGGGCTATTTTCGGACCCGGGTTCTCCGGCGCAGTCTTCGGAACCGGATGGTGGTTTTGGGTTGACGCCGTCGTGTGCAGTTCCATTCAAGTTCCCTTCGTCCATTACCTTCCCGGTAAAAATTTACATCCATCGAACTATTCTCCCGTGATTTTAGGGTTTTCAGAAAATCTGATTTGGGGGTTTCGCTCTCGTCGCAGGCATATTCGCATCTCTCGGAGCTTTGATGTTCAATTGCGTCAGAAAAGAAGACATTGATTACTCTCCTTATGACGAAGGCGAGTGGAGGTTCGTTTTCTATTCTTCCTTGATTTTGAAAAATTCAGTTCTTTAACAACCAATACAAAGACTTGACAACTGTGGAAACTAGAAGATAGGTTAAGCTTTTAGCTAAGATTTGCGGCTGATGTAGCTTGAGAAGCAGTTTATGTGATGGTATCATCGCAGTTGTTTCTTTCTGATTAAGTTTTTTTTAGAAAAGATAAGACATAAGAGCTTGGTTAGTCTGTAATTCTAATCTCTGTGGAAGCTGGAAGATAGTTGATATATCTGTGTGTTATTATCCGAAATCAAGTTCTCGCTGAGATTTGTGGCTGATGCATATAGTCTCTTAGTATTCTTGATTTGTGTTTTATGTTTTTCGATTCTTGGCTTTAGATTGAAGCTATGGCTTTTCATAGCGTGTATGTCGTAGCATTTGTTTTTCTCTAGCTGCTTGCGTTGGCTTCACTCACTGGTCCAGTCTTTAAATCAAGATAAGACTTAAGAGCTTGTTTACTAAGAGTTTCTTATCTGTATCCCTGTGCAAACTAGAAGATAGTTGAAATATCTAATGTGCTTATAACACTCAGTCAAGTTTTCACGGAGACTTGCGGCTTGTTTCAACCATTTTTTATCTCTGTTTTTATGTATTTGGATTCTTGGCTACAGATTGAAGCTATGGCTTTTCATAGCATATGTCGTAGCATTTGTTTCTCTAGCTGCTTCTGTTGGCTTTGTGATTCAGTTCTTAAATCAAGATAAGACTTGAGAGCTTGGTTGACTCGTGTTTCTAATCTGTACTCCTGTGGAAACTAGAAGATAGTTGAGATATCTTGTGTGTATATAACCCTCGTATCTGAAAAGTCAAGTTTTAGCTGAGACTTGCGGTTAGTTTCAACCATTTGTGATTTTTTTTTTTATGTATATGGATTCTTGGCTACAGATTGAAGCTATGGCTTTTCATAGCGTATGTCGTAGCGTTTGTTTCCTTAGCTGCATCTGTTGGCTTGCTGATTCAAGATTCGGTCGTCATTACTGGGCCTTCGACTTGGACTGGTGTGGCTGGTGTTTTTCAATGCGTGTTTGTATTGATAAGGTAAAGGCATTCTATACTTTTATGTTTCTCTAATGCTTTCGACTAGTTGTGCATATCTTAAATCACTACCAAACGCTGATTTTTGATTGGGAAAATGTGACGGAGAAGATTATACTAGATGAATTATTGAAAATCCATACAAACTTGTATTAAAGGAGCATGAGATTTAGTGATTCATACAATCTTATTGGGACAATCCATAATATAAGTAATAGGCTGCCTTTTTTTTATTGCATCTGAGGCAAACTAGCTTATGGGAATCATCTTTCATAGTCAGAGTAGATTTTGACTGAGAACAATAAATTTAAAATAAAATTATTGGTTCATTTTCATTGAGATTAGTTTATAGTAGCTAGAGATAGCACAAGATTGTATGGCACAGTCAATCCTGGAAAATGGGATTTGTATTTGCAATGAGACAGTAATGCATACTAACCTTTTTGTTTTCTTGTACTGTAAATCTTATCTGTATATCCTTGGTCACTGACCACAATTCTTTTGACAGTGGGCTAATGTATTGGACGTCACATTCAGAGTAAGTAGACGCACAGGCACATACTTCATCTGCGACTCAAATACATTCTGTGACAACATAAGTTCCTATCTTTTTTTCTCTACTCTGTAAATTCCTGTGTCTTGTCTGGTCAGCTTGACCTGTGTGCTAGATTCCTCTGTTGCATCAGTGTGTGTTTGTGTTAAACTTTGTCACTGTTATTGAATATCCACCTTTAGTACAAGAATATAAGTTGGACTCCGAATCAATCAGTTGAGTGTTAAACATTTCTGAGCATGTTCTTTATTTGGTTCATCTAGAAAAGAAACACGAAAACCTGTGATTGGTAAGAATCAAATGGATAAAATTTGAGAGATACGAGAGAATATGCTATAAAGGATATAGAGATGATAGAAAAGAAGACGAGAGAAGAAAGAGACATCAGTTTGATGGGGCTTCTTAGAGGTAAAACAAGAACAGAATATACACGAGTTCTTGCCGATAGTAACAATGTCAATATGAGTACATTTTCGTTCGTTAAAGATCCTAAGATAAATGGGAGTAGAAAAGAGTTTTTTTTTTAATCACAATATATTTGGCCCTCGAGGCGGTTTTCTAAGTAATATTGCTCTGCGAAGCTTGAATTTGGTTGCAAATGTTCACACCTAAGCTTGGTCAAATTTACATAGATCCTCTTTAAACTAGACGAAGCCGCCTATAGTTTCGTCTGCATAGCCCAATATTAAATTTTTTTGCCTATAGCCTTTTGCGCTTTACTTAAAGCATTTCTAACCATATATATAGGCACGTCGAAGAAGATTGGTCATCTGAAAACTGAACGATCACTGATATAGCTTCGATCATATTTTAGTTGAGGGAGTTTAAGAGTATTCTTTAAGATTCAATGTCGAATCTTCTTCCAACGGGGAGTCTTGATGCAGAACATCGAATGGGTGATGGGTGTATTTTTTGGTTGACTCAAATTTGTTGCGTCTTAAGCTTTGTGTTAATAAAAAACCCTTTGGGATAGAGCAGTAACAGAACCATAGTGTAAGAGCCAATTCTCTTGCTCATTTAACATTAGAGACAAAAGAAGATGGGAAGAAGAGAAACATGTGTGAGAGCTGAGCCATTCTTTTCAGACCAAAGAAAGATCTACAAAGTCTGAAGAGGGCAGGACACTCATATGGCAACTCAAAGCCTCATCAGCTTATTTGCACTATTTGCAAACCATCAAAACAACCAAACAAAAACCCTCCCTGCCTTTCTCATCTTCCATTGCCAAAGTAGTAGCTAAGCTTTTCTCAAGAACAAAAAGACCACCAACAGAAGAAGAATAATAATAAAAAAAAAGAAATTAGAAACTATCTTCCAAACACCAGTACTTTCTTCAGTTTAGTAAAGTTGGGTTCATGAGTTTTAAGCTACATCCTCTCTTGCCTCTTGTATCATGGACAGTCTCTGCGGAAGCGACGGCCTTAGCTTCTTGTACTGTTTGACCAAAAGAAAGAACATAAACAATTATTCCTCTTTTAGGTTGCAATATTCTGAGAGAGACAGCGGGACTGTTTAGTCTTGTTAAATGTTTTTACCTGTTCAACAAAGGCTTCTATCTCCTCCACTGTGAGTGCTTCATCTTCGCCACTGTTTTCATCCCAGCCGAGCGATCTAAGGAACTCTGCTTCTTTCTCATCTGGAGTGTCTGCTGCTTCAAATCCACTCGTATGAGAGGCTACCTGGACTCTTTCAGTCACTTCGAGGCCACTTGTTGCCTGTGGACTTGAAGGGTCACTAGCTACAAGTTCCTTTGAGCTGTTGACTTTTCCCTCAACAGAAGAAGAAATGCTGGTTGAAGAGTTAACAGGATCAGTGGAGATGCTTGTTGAAACAGTTTTCTGCTTCAGAGCACTGTAAAATGCACTTCTGCTCTGAGTTTGAGCAGCAGAAGATTTCTTTTCAATAGTTTGGCTAGATATCATGGAGAAGGCACTAGCTCCCTTGAGCTCCTTCGGGCTGTTTGTACTTCTGACAGGAGGAGATTGTGTTGATTGGGCATTGGACATCAGCTGGCTAGAGGCGGCTCGACTGTTTGTATTAGCACTAGGAGTTCCAGATTCTTTAACAGCACTGACACCGTTTTCCCTAGCCGGTTTGAGAACCAACAGCTTCTTCTCAGATTTGATTTGACCACTGGGGTTAGACTGTAAATTCCCAAGCAGTACAGAGGGCTGTTGTTGGGCATTTCTCGAGGGAGCAAGACAAGTTTCACCAGCCCGAATCACTTGCTTTGTCTTGGATTTATCAGAAGAATTCAGACTCTGACAAATCAAATAAAGCAGATATCCGATTATAGCACTAGATGAATGAGGAATAATAAGATTGACTAAGGTATGTACTTACCGAGCACTTTGGTGCTGAAGGCACAACCGGTATCAATTGCCTTGACTGCTTGATTGCCAAGTCCTCAAGTCTTTGTGTCTTCACAGATCCCTGAAAACAATGGTTTATAATCTTAGACAACCAGAGAGGCAAGTGTACAATAAAGTTACACAAAGATGCTGCAAAATCATACCTGGGGAGGGGTGTGAGTTCTTGCTGGAGCCTGCACCAATGCTTCAGCCATGTTCAGACCAGTCGGTCCAGATAAAGCTCTCGTGCTAACAGCATTAGCTTTTGGAGACGTTAATGACCCAGCACAAACCTTTTCAATGACATTGGGAACCTCTGCCAGAGCCGACGTCCAACCTTCCCCACCAATCAAAGCTGAGTTACCAACTGGCAAGTTTTGAACAGCTGAACTTAAACCAGGAGATGAGACTCGTACAACATCTTGCCCACCTTGCTTCTCCTCAGCACCAAGCGAAGGAAAATCCTTATCAAACCCAGTTCTCTGAAAGCTATTCCCAATACTAGATCCAGAAAGTATTCCATTACCGTTATAACTATTACTACTGCCACCATTTTTCAAACCCACAGTTAATCCTCGAGATAAGTGATCGCCCTGTTTCCTTGTCACCATTGAATGTGATCGTCTCAATGGATCCGGATCCCTACCAGTCAGGATAGTTCTAATAGGAATAGCAGTGTCAAGGTCCCAAGGATCTACATAGCTTACCCTATCCTTCTCCCTGCTGCGGTCCTTATCCCTTTGACTCCTATTAAAGTTGAAACTACTATATGCATGCTTTGCAGACCCATTACTAGAGCCTCTCCTTGAATTAGTAGAAGAAGATCGATCCAGAAAAGGAGAATGAATTGAATCAATGTCACTTTTGCTCCTAGAATTCCTATTCCTGATATTATGTTGTAAAGATGCAGAATCTACACAAGAAAAAAACAAGATACGAAAAAACAGTTAAAATCACGTGATAGCGACTAAGGAGGTTAGGATCAACACGGGAAAACCAAAATATAACAAACTATCAATGAGATGCTCCATGACTCGAACCTACCTGAATGAGAAGAAGATGATACAAGGAGGTGGTTTGAACTCCCACCACCAGAAGCATGCCCTGAACTTCTCAACCATTCCGGAGCTAAAGACTGTTCACCTTTGTCCATTAGAAAAGCTGTACCTCATCAGATAAAAGAGAGAACATACACTTCCTCTGACCTTCACCCCTCAACTACAATAGAGAAAGCTCCTCTTACAAAATTCAGCAAAGTTCTAACGTATCCTAGCTTTCTCTAGCATCTAAAAAATCCTAGCACGGCAAAGGGCAGGAGAGGAATCCAAATGCAATCCCTAGGCTCCTCCTTAAAACTCTAATGCACAAATCCAAATAGCTTGTTTCTCCAAGATGACAACACCTTCTACACTTCCATTAGAAGACAATTTAGCTACAAACTAGGGAACACTCATCCTTGCAAAAAAACCAAGGGACAAACCCTACAGAGCTCCGTCCAAATGCCACAGCCACAATTCAAGTGATATGAAACCCTAACACCTAGGCTTACAATCTCAAAATCTAATCACCAGTGCCAGTATTAATCAGCCCAAATCTCTACCTAGGGTTCAACAAGACCATCAAACTCCGCTCTCAAACCAACATCAGAACACACCAAAACCCCCCCCCCACAAGGGTATGTAAGGAAGAGATAGATAGAGATACAGAACACACCAAAACCCTAACCTAGAAAGAGATTGTTCGCCTCGTAGATTCAATCGCTCAATCGAAAGAAATGGCCTTTTTTTTTTTTGATAACCCACAACGAGAGAAGACGACAAGCTTCCTAAAGCGCGATAGAAGAAGAAGGATGGATTAAGATGGAAACTTGCAGAGAAAATATTCCGAATCAGAAAGGGAAATGATGAAATTAGGGTTTTTGCGAGTGGTCGAAGAAGAAGAAGAAGAAGAAGAAGAAGAAGAAGAAGGGAGGCGAGAAAAAAAATTGTAAAATTGGTTCTTCTCTTCTGTGTGTGTAAAATTTTTGGGAACGAAACGTATGAAGAAACAAAGAGCCTTTTTTTCCTCTCCTTAGAACACAATACTCAAACAAAAAAACATTTTAATTTTCATTTCATTTTACATATTAGAATCTGTTTTCTTTGTTTAATCTAATTTGAATATTTAGTTAAAATTTCGGTACGTAAGAAGTACAATTTAGGCCCAACCAATGATCCTAGATGGGCCCATAAATGCGCGTGATGTCCGGAAGTTGTATCGCCGCCGAGCGCGTGCTGCAATGATTGCGTCTCTAGAACCCTCCTTCTTTTTCTATAAATACCATTCCTTCTCTTCTCTCATTATCATTTTATCGAGTTTTGGTGCTCTCATCGTTCAGGTATTCTCCCTTCTTATTATCTCGTCGTTATTCTGCTTGTTAGTGTTTCGCACTTTTCGTTATCAATTCCCCTCGATCCGTATCTCCCGACCTTTCCGCCGACAGTCACCATCGACGAGCTACGTCTTTTGAGTTTGATGGTTTGGTTAGGGCTGCTCGTCGCAAGGCCCGGTCTCGGGTTTCTTCCGATTTGTCGTCGACGGGTTCTGACATGGATCAGTTTGAAGAGATCCAACGTCGTCTTTTTTATGAGACGGCCGTTTCCAGCTCATCGGGACTCCCCTGTAAGATCTCTTCTTTGATTAACGAGCCTTTAACTAACGATCCGTCTTTCCCTGAGATGGATGATGTTCCTCTGCCCACCGAGAATATTTTCTCCCATATACGCCGATCGAAACTTGACATTGGCGAGGCAATTGAAACGGTTCGCATTGGGAAATTAAACGTCGAACCTAATATTTTGATCCCAACTCCAGTTCAGCGTCCCTGGGATGCCCCTCATGGTTTCATATGTCTCTCGGAGATATATTTTACCGAATGTGGACTTATTTTCCCGCTTCCTTCCTTCTTGATGACGTATTTTGCTCGTCGTAAGGCAGCCGTTTCTCAATTTGCCCCGGCAACCTTTCGAAACGCCATGGGTCTCTCAATCATGGCCGAGGCTGCGCGGGTCAAGCTCACTTGTGATCATTTGGAGGAGTTGACATGTCTGAACTCGTCGAATCGGAATAAAACTCCTGGGATCTACTACTTGGCTTCAACAAAGAAGACGATCCTCGTTGAAGGTGCCAAAGGAAAAACGTATAATTGGAAAGGCTCGTATTTCTTTCTGGAAGTTGTCCCGGGGGTTATTGAGGATCCATCAATTCTTTGGTTTTCTGGGTGGAACCCTTCACCCGGTAGCCGACCGTTTTTTGCTTAAATATTTCTGTCCTTTGCCGGCCTTTGGTTTTTCTTAACCCTTTTGTTTCGTTTATTATTTTTGTAGTCGTTATTCCAAGGTGGCTGCTTCCATACCCTCCTTCTTTCCAAGCTGAGATTGACGCGATCAAGCTCTTTAGTCCTTACGTTTGGCCATGTACTGAAGCGAAGAGAGATCGTCCGAGAAAAGCACTAGCTCATCCGAAGAAGAAAGGTAGTCTTTGTATATTTTTGCTATCTTTAGGTTTCGCACTTTTGATCCAACGTTTTTCTGTTGCCCCTTGTTTTAGCCGGAACGATGGGCAAATTGAATATGAACGTTCCTAACGCATCTGCTCGTTACCGCCGAGTGTCGGAGCCATCCTCTCTTCCTCGTTCGACTCCTCAATCAGATGCTCGTCTTGCTGTTAATCCTTCAGGCGATGGCTTGACTAAGAAGGTCCCTTCTCAATCTCATCGGTCGTCCGATGCTTTGTC
The DNA here is from genome assembly GCF_030686135.1 of Camelina sativa. Taxonomy (NCBI): domain Eukaryota; kingdom Viridiplantae; phylum Streptophyta; class Magnoliopsida; order Brassicales; family Brassicaceae; genus Camelina; species Camelina sativa. Next base: position 27,417,022 of record NC_141896.1, on the reverse strand, counting down.
GAAACAACCTTCAAGACCCCTTCCTTTAAACCGCCACATCGGTTCTGCCTAGACACTTCCGAGGAGGAAGGTGGACGAGACTTCTGGTCGTAACACCGAGGTTACGAAGAGTTCTCAGAAGAGGAAGGAGGGCGCTGATCAAGAACGATCTGACCCGCCGAAGAAGTCCAAGACGTCTAATTTTGGCTGGAGTGTTTCCCACACTTCCGAAGCTCGTCCTTTCCCGGACGACTCTCAGTCTTGCGCCGAGCTTTTTCGGAAGATTCACTTCGGCCCTGGTTGCATACTTCCCGTTGAGACGATGAAGGAAGTTGATGCGATTGCTGACGTTGCTCAGGCCTCCTTTGAGGTTCGCCTTTTTAACTCAGCATCTTCTTTTTTTTTTTTTTGTTGTTCTCACTCCCCCCACCACTTTTTTTTTTTTTGAAATAGCTTATTGCACGAACAAATCGTTTGGCCTCACGCTATGAGCGCCGCGTCCGAGATTTGGAGGACAATCATTCAGGAGCGTCAAACTTTTCTGATAGGATTGAACGCCTCAAAGCCCAGCTAGGGGAAGTGGTTCGATCCAACCAGAGGCTTAGCAACGAGGTGTCGAAGCTGGAAAATCATCAGTGCTGACTAATCTCAGAGAGGAATGGCCTTATGACAAAGCTTGAGGCGTCGGACGCTGCGTGTAGCAGGTTGAAGCTTACTCTTAACTCGGAGACGAAGAGGCTTAGAGATCGGCGTGAAGATTTCAAATTTTTCGAGAGAATGCACGCTTTTCACAAGATGGCCGTTCGTGTGCAGAGGCTATTGACCAAACACAAGGGGTATGCTGACGCGGTTGAGGCGTCGAGGGAGAAATTCCTTAAGTACAACCAAGCTGTTGGGAATGTCCAAATGCTCGAGACGCTCGTCCGAGGGTCAGATTTCTCTACTCCAGGAGGGGGTCAACGAGAGGGTCGTCGCCGTGATGAATCAGCTGAAGGACGAAGTTGAAGGTTTTGATCTGCCGGACATTACCGATGCTAACTTCAGCGTTTCCATGGTCTTTGCCGAGCCGCTTCCCCCGGTTCCGACATGGGTCGCTTTGCCTGTTAGCAAGGATACTGAGGGTCATGATGACGAAGGGGGAGGAGATGGGTCTGAGAGTGGAGAGATGGAAGGCGATGGGGTCGCTGTTTCTCTTGTTTTTGAGATAAAAGAGAGAAAACTGAATTCTTGAGATTGTGGGTGAGTTTGGGAGATTTGTTGGTTTTTCTTGGGAGATTTAAAGCTAGGAATGAGCTAGAAGCTTGCTAGGAGGGTTGGATTCGTTTCTGTTGGTCAGAATCTTCCTGCAAAGAGGTGAGTGCATGACCATGGCTTATCTAAGCTAAGATCTCTAGTTTTTCTGTGATTTGGTGCTTATGTGGTTGTTTCTTTGAGTTCTTTGTGGTTATTCGTGGCTGCAATGGCTGGGTTTTGGCTTCTAGGGATGCATGGAGCGGATTGAAAAAGATTAGAGGTGAGATTCGGAGTTTCTGATCGAAGAAAATCGATGCTCGGCATCGGTGTCGATCGACACCAGTTGGGGTGTCGGTCGACACCAACGCGAGGACGGCTCGATAACTTTGGCGATTGTCGATCGACACCATGTGGAGGTGTCGGTCGACACAAACTAGGGTTTCGGGAATGTCGAGCATGGTGGCAGTCGACACCAGATTGTCAGTATCGGTCGACACCCTTCTTCAGTTTCGACGGATGATGCGATGCTTTGTATATTGCCTGGTTCATTTATTTGTTTGTTGTTTGTGGCATGTAAAGATCTTATTTTTTATGTGTATAGCCCATTAGATGGGAAAATTGCCTTACTGAGTATTTATAAAACACTCATGCATCTCAATTTGTGTTTGTGGTGCAGGTAAAAGCAAAGTGTGATCGTGGAATCAAGGCAATGAAGAGGAGGATGTTCTAGGGACTCGATTGGATGTTGTCTGACATTGCTAGGTTGCTAGAGTCGGGTCATTAGAACATTGCTAGGTTGCTGATTTTATGTTTTCTGATGATTGGTTATTGGATTATTGTTATACTTTGATATTGGTTATTCATTATTGGATATTTGTTGGTTAATGATATTGTTTTTGTTATCCGCTGTTGTGTGTTTGTGCTTAGGTGGATAGGGGGTATGGGACCAATAGTTGTAGAGTATTTATTATTATTATTATTATTATTATTATTATTATTATTATTATTATTATTATTATTATTATTATTATTATTATTATTATTATTATTATTATTATTATTATTATTATTATTATTATTATTATTAATATTATTATTATTATTATTCTATATTTAAAAAAAAAAAATGGATCGGGTTGTTTTAGTTTGGTATCAGAGCCCTTATGGTTCTAGGTTTGGGTTCACTAGGCTTTGTGTTGTAGATGTTTGGGATTTTCATGTCTTGATTGATTATGTGAGTTAGTCAATTGTGTGTGGCATGGAGTCCTAGAACATCCTCTTCGAGCCTACAGTATGATTCCACGGTGAGTTATATTTTTGTGTTCTATATAATTGCTTGCTTAGTCTTCTATTCATGGTAGTGCAGATGGCTAGAGGTGATGCTGTTGCTGGTCGTGGACACGGTCGTAGTCGTGGTCGTGGACACGGTCGTAGTCGTGATCATGGTAGGGGCAGAGGTCCATCAGTTAGTGATACTGTGGACAAGAGTGTGATAGCTGAGAGTGTTGGCGAGTCGCAGGGTGTCCAGGAGGATTCCATGAGTGTGGCCGGAGGGGGCGGTTTTGGTGCTCGAGTGGCCGATGATGCTAGGGTGGCGGAGGAGTGGCAACCAGTGGCTGTGGATGCGGGAGCACATGGTCGTTATGTGTCTATGTTGAGGGAGATGCGTGGTATTGATGTTGTGCGGTTCTCGGGTGGTACAGATCCTACTGCTGCAGATGCGTGGAGGACGAGTGTGGAACGTAACTTTCAGACTCTAAGATGTCCTGAGAAGTTTTGGGTGGACATAGGGGTCCACCACTTGATTGGTGATGCTCAGGTGTGGTGGAGATCAGTGGCTGCTATGAGAGTGCAGAGGGAGTTGACTTGTACTGACTTCGTGGAGGAGTTCAACCGCAAGTACTTTCCGAGAGAGGCATTAGACCGGTTAGAGGTCCAGTTCCTTCAGTTATCTCAGGGGACATGGTCAGTGTGGGAGCTGGACTTAGAATTCAGTCGACTTCTGTCTTATGAGGATCGTGCTATGGAGTCTGAGGAGGCCCAGATCAGGAGGTTTATAAGGGCTCTTCGTGATGACTTGAGGATCCATTGTAGGGGACGGAGTTATGCTACGCGTGCAGAGCTGGTTGAGACTGCAGCAAAGATTGAGGAGGATATTCGGGCACAAACAGTGACGGTTAGTCCAGCGGTGCAGCCTAGGAAGGCTAATCATCAGGGAGGTTCTAGCAAGGGCGGCAAGCCTGCGCAGGGAACCAAGAGGAAGTGGGAGGCTACGCAGAGACCGAGTCTGGGCACATCAAGCCCAAGTGTCACAAGTTGCAGCAGATGGCAGTGGCAGCGGTGCAGCATGTAGTGCAGCCTGGAGTGCAGCAGGTAGCACAGATTGAGCAGGCGCCACGGGTGTACATGACGGTCGAGACTAGTGGAACCAGTGCCGGGGCGATCACAGGGACTTTGTTGGTGGGCGGGTTTAAGTCTCATGTTATGTTTGATTATGGAGCTTCTCATAGCTTCATTACTCCGGAGTGTGCAGAGAGTGATGATATCAAAGGAGATCCCGGGGAGCGTTCAGGAGTTGTTAGAGTTGCGGGAGGCAAGTTTCTGAGAGTCATTGGACGAGCTAGGGGAGTTGATATTCAGATCGCAGGAGAGTCCTGGCCAGCAGATTTGCTTATCAGTCTAGTGGAGTTGTATGATGTTATCCTTGGGATGGACTGGTTGCATCGACATATGGTACATCTTGATTGCCATCGGGGTAGAGTGGAGTTTGAGGGTCTAGGAGGGAAGTTGGTTTTTCTGGATATTTGACCGACTTCGGGGAGTCTCGTGATCTCGGCCATGCAGGCGGGGAAGATGATCGAGAAGGGCCGTGAGGCTTATTTGGTTACTATATCAATGCCATAGTCAGTGGGGCAGGCTACGGTTAGCGGTATTCAGGTTGTGGAGGAGTTTGAAGATGTGTTTCAGTCATTGCAGGGATTACCACCATCTCGGTGTGATCCTTTCACGATTGAACTGGAACTAGGGACGACGCCGTTATCCAAGGCTCCTTATAAGATGGCTCCAGCAGAGATGGAAGAGCTGAAGAAGCAGTTAGAGAATGTGTTGAGCAAGGGATTCATCCGTCCTAATGTATCACCGTGGAGAGTGCCGGTGTTATTTGTGAAGAAGAAGGATGGAAGTTTCCGCTTGTGCATTGATTAACGGGGTTTGAACCGGGTCACTGTGAAGAACAAGTACCCTTTTCCCAGGATCGATGAGTTACTTGGTTCTCCAAGATAGATCTGGCGTCGGGTTATTATCAGATTCCGATAGATGAGGCAGATGTGAGGAAGACTGCTTCCAGGACGAGGTATGGGCATTATGAGTTCGTGGTGATGCCTTTTGGGTTGACTAACGTGCCAGCAGCGTTTATGAGATTGATGAACAGTGTGTTTCTGGAGTTTCTGGACGTGTCTATCATCATTTTCATCGACAATATCCTGGTATTTTCTAAGAGTCCTTAGGAGCATGCAGTGCATTTGAGGGCAGTTCTGGAGAAGCTGCGGGAGCAGAAGTTGTTTGCTAAGTTGAGCAAGGCAGTTTTTGGCAGCGTGAGATGGGTTTTCTGGGTCATATTGTTTCTGAGGGTGTTTTCGTAGATCCAAAGAAGATTAAGGCTATCAGAGATATGCTTATACCGCAAAATGCCACAGAGATTAGGAGTTTCCTTGGTTTGGCAGGTTACTACAGGAGATATGTGCAGGGCTTTGCGAGCAAGGCATGCCCGATGACTAAGTTGACAGGGAAGGATGTTCCTTTTGTTTGGTCACATGAGTGCGAGGAGGGATTTGCAAGCCTAAAGGAGATGTTGACTACTACGCCAGTGTTGGCTTTGCCTGAGCAGGGAGAATCCTATGTGGTTTATACAGATGCATCAAGAGTTGGTTTGGGGTGTGTGTTGATGCAGCATGGGAAGGTGATTGCCTATGCTTCGTGGCAGTTGCGGAAGCATGAGGACAACTATCCTACTCATGATTTGGAAATGGCTACTGTAGTTTTTGCCCTGAAGATTTGGAGATCTTATCTTTATGGAGCAAAAGTACAGGTGTTTACAGATCATAAAAGCCTGAAGTATATATTCACTCAACCCGAGCTGAACTTGAGGTAGAGGCGGTGGATGGAGCTTGTGGCAGATTATGATTTGTAGATAGCTTATCACCTTGGTAAGGCTAACTTGGTTGCAGATGTTCTGAGTCGAAAGAGGGTAGCTTCGGCTCAGGAGCAGGAGATGGAGTCTCTGCTAGGAGAGATCAGTGCATTGAGGTTGTGTGCGGTTTCTCAGGAGCCATTGGGTTTGGAGGCGGCTGATAGAGCAGACCTTCTGAGCAGGGTGCGGTTGGCTCATGAGAAGGATCCGGGGCTGGTGAATACCTCTAAGGATGTGGATTCAGAGTATCAGGTCTCAGCTAATGGTACAATTTTGGTGCACGGACGGAGTTGTGTGCCCAAGGATGAGGAGTTGAGGCAGGAGATCTTGAGAAAGGCTCATGCGAGCATGTTTTCTATTCATCCAGGAGCGACTAAGATGTACCGTGATCTCAAGAGGTACTTTCACTGGGTCGGGATGAAGAAGGATGCAGCTAGTTGGGTCGCGAGGTGCGATGTGTGTCAGCTAGTGAAGGCTAAGCATCAGGTTCCAGGCGGGTTACTGAAGAGTTTGCCCATTCCAGAGTGGAAGTAGGATATGATCACGATGGACTTAGTGGTAGGTTTGCTAGTGTCTCGGACATTTGATGCTATTTGGGTCATTGTGGGTCGGTTGATAAGTCAGCCGTTTTCTACCCATGAAGAAGACTGATGGAGCAGCAGTCTTGGCTGAGAAATATGTGAAGGAGATAGTCAGGTTGCATGGGGTGCCAGCGAGTATTGTGTCTGATAGGGATTCTAAGTTCACTTCAGTGTTCTGGAAGGCATTTCAGGCAGAGATGGGCACTAAGGTGCATATAAGTATAACTTATCATCCCCAGACAGATGGACAGTCAGAGAGGACGATCCAAACGCTGGAGGATTTGCTGAGGATGTGTGTGTTAGATTGGGGTGGCCATTGGGCAGATCAATTTAATCTAGTAGAGTTTGCTTACAACAAAAGTTATCAGGCAAGCATTAAGATGGCTCCTTATGAGGCTTTGTATGGGAGGTCGTGTCGTATACCGTTATGCTGGACTCAGGTGGGGGAGAGGAGTATGTATGGTGCTAGGTTTGTTTATGAGACCTCAGAGAAGATTCGGGTTCTCAAGCTGAACATGAAGGAAGCTGAGGATAGGCAGAGGAGCTATGCCGATAAGAGGAGGAGAGATCTTGAGTTTCAGGTAGCAGACAGAGTGTACCTCAAGATGGCCATGTTGAAGGGTCCGAACAGGTCATTGACAGAGACTAAGTTGAGTCCGAGGTATATAGGTCCGTTCAGAGTGAATGAGCAGGTAGGACCGGTAGCATATAGGCTGGAGTTGCCTGAGGTTATGCGTGCGTTCCACAAGGTTTTCCATGTGTCTATGTTGCGGAAGTGTCTCCGTGAGGATGATCGGTATTTGGCTAAGATTCCTGAAGATCTTCAACCTAACATGACCTTGGAGGCGAGACTAGTGAAGGTTCTCGGGAGGAGGATAAAGGAACTTTGGAAGAAAAAGATTCTTTTGATTTGGGACTGTGATGGTGTTGAGGAGCAGACTTGGGAACCAGAGGCGAGGATGAAGGCAAGGTTTAAGAAGTGGTATGAGAAGCAAGCCGGGACTTGAGCTTGTCTAGCCTGGTCCCATCTGTAATTCGTGGCTGGAGCGGGAATGGAGTATTCCAGCCCATCTCTCTTGTTTACTTGGTCGCTTAGGGATGGTTGGTTGTGCGACTAAGTAACAAGATGAGGTGGTGTGCAGTGTACAAAATTTCCGTGAGGCAGTGGTTTGAGAGAAAGTTTCCTAAAATGGAAGTTTCTAAAAGTGGAAAGTTTCCAAAAGTGGAAAGTTCTAAAAATGGAAAGTTTTATGTGAGTTAGAATTTTTCCATTTTTAGTGGTTGTGAGCCTTGGAGGGGCTTGTGTGGCCTTAGTGGCGGACTTTTGAGTCATTATGCCCATGTAAGGCGGTCTTTTGAGACATTGTGTGGCTTTTGTGGCGGGCTGTTTAGCCAATTGTGTGGCCTTTGTGACGGGCTGTTTAGCCAATTATGTGGCCTTTGTGGCAGGCTGTTTAGCCAATTGTGTGGCTTTTATGGCGGGCTGTTTAGCCAATGGGCCTGTTTAGGCAGTCCTTTGGGATGTGTGGTCTTTGTGAGAGTCTTTCGGGACGTGTGGCCTGTTTACGCAATCCGTCGGGATGAGTGGTCTTCGTGACGGTCCTTTGGGACAAGTGGTCTTCGTGACGGTCCTTCGGGACAAGTGGTCTTCGTGACGGTCCTTCGGGAGTGGTCTTCATGACGGTCATGTTGAGGAAATTTGTTTGTCCTTTGTGGCGGTCCTGTTTAGGACGTTTGTTTGGCCTTGGTGGCAGTCCTGTTTAGGACATTTGTTTGGCCTTTGTGGCGGCCCTTGTGGCATGTACATGATCCTTGTGTGGCCATGAGGTATTCAAGTGAGGAGATATGTGGTTGGTAGGACATTGTGTTGTCTTACGCGAGCCACGGGAAGGAAACCTAGTTAGGGATTGGACTCAGACGTGTTCAAAATTGTTTGCTCGCGACTCTTGGGAGACTTTAGTTCTCCTAGTACTGCCATATTCTGAGACTTTGTGGCTTGAGAGTATGGTTGGTATATCGACTTCAGATGACAATCTGGGGGCATGCTGTAGGGTGGCAACCCTAGAGATGAATACTGGACTTCCTTTTATATTATGGCATGCGGGCTTAGGGCCGATGAGGAGCCAGCATTATGGCATGCAGGCTTAGGCCTGATGAGGAGCCAATAAAAACTCAATGTTAAGACATATGAGTAAAGAAAAGTCCAAAAGTCGAGAGTAAATAATGCCTCGAACGTAAGTCTATCGCCTAGAGGTGACCTTCGTAGATCGGTCGGAGGAGTGCGGACCATGGAGACGGTTGCACAGGAGTCCTTGGCTGATGGTTGTTCGAGATTCAAAGACGCATCCATGTTGGTGGGGGAGAATTATAACATCCGCGAACCAAAATGTGCATTTTGGGGATGGGTGTCGATCGACACCATTAGTTTCTGGTTCGACCAGTTCGATTTAATTATCGATTTGGATTGGTTTAGTTTAGGGAAAACCATTAAACCGAGTTATTAAAGGAATTGTCGAGCAGAAGGGTTTTGGCAAGTTTGTTTGGTCGCTGTTTCTCTTGTTTTTGAGAGAAAAGAGAGAAAACGGAGTTCTTGAGATTTTGGGTGAGTCTAGGAGATTTGTTGGCTTTTTTTGGGGGATTTGAAGCTAGGAAGGAGCTAGAAGCTTGCTATGAGGATTGGATTCGTTGCTGTTGATCAGAATCTTCCTGCAAAGAGGTGAGTGCATGGCCCATGGCTTATCTAAGCTAAGATCTCTAGTTTTTCTGTAATTTGGTGCTTATGTGGTTGTTTCTTTGAGTTCTTTGTGGTTATTCGAGGCTGCTATGGCTGGGTTTTGGCTTCTGGAGATGACTCAACTTGTTAAGATTTTCTTTCATTATGATTCTCAGGTACCTGAATCTCTTTCTTATTCATGTGTACATCTCTTCTAGAGATTTTTTTATAACTCTTTGCATCCTCGGTGCCATATTAATTTATGCTCCTTTTCTTTTCCGAGGATGCTTATATTATGAACCATAAGTCCATCACACTTCATGCGATCTTTAGCCTTACTAGCAGTTGATCTTATCCTTTTAGGACATTAATATCAATTGGAGCACAGCTAGTATATGTGACTTTATCACTCAAGGTCAAAAAATGCCTTCTAACATATTTGTTAAACTTTGCAAATAAATTATCTTTTCAATTTCTAGCGCACATTTCAAAATACAAGGATCGAGATAATTTCTTCCAATATACTGTTTATTTTCTCCCCCTCATGTTGGAAATAATGACTCACTGAAACAACAGTCTCTGCATCTCGAGCCTCAATTTCTCGAGATATTCAATCTTCAAAAGATATTCATATCCAACATATTTCTAACATTCTTTAAAATCACATCTTAATGACTGTGGTGGAGCAACCAACATGTATAAAACATTTAGATGAAATATATCTGGTTTCTGACACAAACCAATTATAGTGGGGTGTACTCATAATAATTTGTTGGCCTGATGCGAATTTATTGACATATAGAGTCATCTATGTCATTTACTTAGCATGGTATCACCACGATTATCAATTAACCAAATACTCTCGCAAACTCAATGTTGCAAGTTGATAACAAGAATATATGGTGGATGATCAGTCCACAATATCTCTTTTGAATACATACCAGAAAATTGACATTATCTAAATTCATGGGGTCGGTGAAAGCCATATAATCTCGGCTTGCTTTATAAAGCATCACACATAACACTAGGAAACCTCTTTAGGTTCTCTAATGAATCTTTTCAGAAATTTCTGATTATTCTTTCGCATCACTACTGAACCGGAATGGTTTAACCGGTCATGCCAAACAATGAGATTTTCATTAAACCTATGACAACCCGTCCCGCAGACCCCACTAGCCCATTGCTAGCTGCCCCAACGGACCATCCGTGGACCCTGCTAGCCCCCTGCTAGCTGTCCCAACGGACCCCAAGCTGGTCCTGCAGGGCATCGATCCTAACCCTTCACCGTGGACAGGAACTATTCATCCAAATCCACCAGTAGGTTATTGGTGCGCCAAGCGTTCCTTGAACCCTGGTCCGCACCCTTTAACAACCTTCCCACAGACAAGTTGCCACCAATTGATCTGCAGGTCAATTGGTGGCAACTTGTCTGTGGGAAGGTTGTTAAAGGGTGGGGACCAGGGTTCGAGGAACGTCTGGTGAACCAATAACCTACTAGTGAATTTGGATATCCACAGTGATGGGTTAGGATCGATGCCCTGCAGGGCCAGCTTGGAGTCTGTTGGAACGGCTAGCGGGGGGCTAGCAGGGTCCACGGATGATCCGTTGGGGCAGCTAGCGGGAGCTAGTGGGGTCCACCGAACGGGTTGTTACAAAACCTTATGGTTTATCCTAAGCATTTTATCTTCTAGATAATCCATGTAATCTCTAAAATACTTTCATTGTCTTGGGTAATAATACTTATGATTTCAAAGTATTTTCTTTGCCTATTGTCTCATCATAATTACTTTTCAATTCCTCAAGATTTGCTCTTTCATATGAGCGATTAAGGGGGGTGTATTGAAACAATGATTTTGGAGGATTCTATGGAATTTAGGAAATTTGAAATTTTGATAGATTTTAGGGAAGTTGATATGATTTATGGTAAAATTCTTTCAAATCCCACCTAAAACCAAGAGATTTGGATTTCTGTATTTTTAACTAAACAAATCATCTCAAATCCTCCATAATCCATAAAACTTATTAAAATCCAAATTCACAAACAGTTTTGAATAACAATGGATATTAAAGTAGATTTTTAAATCATCAGTTCAATAACAGTGGATTTCAGAAGATTTTTTAAAATCCATGATTGAATAACATAGGATTTGTAACTTTTATATAAATCACCTAAAATGTCAAGTTGAATACATAGGATCATTTATATCTTAGACCTTTTTAACTTTGAGATATGGGAGACTATAACACATTAATATCAAATTGTGTTCCCATAGACAATAATATATATACTCTTCCTGATCTTTCAATACTTTTTCTACTACTTCTTATTATTGTAGTAGAATAGTGGAAATTATCTCACACTAGCTTCTTTCCTCATATATATATATATGTGTACCTCTTGTACTTATAATTAACTTCTAGTGGAGAAACTAGTCGATTTTGACCGCGACTTTATATCATATCCATATTCATGACCACTTTTATAGCAACTTTGTCAACTAGTGTCATTAGCGTTGCTTTCTTTTTCTTTTATAACATAATTCACAAAAATAGAGCAAACCATAGGATGTGATTCTTAGGGGCTGTTATTGGAGAGATGATTTCTAAATCCATATGGAATTGTAAATTTTAGAAATCAAAACAGATGGATTTTGAAATAACATGTTTTATCCTTGGATTTCAATCATTCTATTTTACACTATCAAATCCATTCAAATCCATATAAAACATAATGTGGATTTTGAAATCCAAAAACAAATCATTAAATGAATAACAGGGGATTTTAAAAAGTATTTGTAAATCATAGAACCAATAACACATGATTTTGATAAGTATTTTAAAATCAATGATTGAATAACACATGATTTTTGTTTGGATTTCTAAATCCATCAAAATCATACATCCAATAACCCCCCATAATCAACATCATTAATTTACACAGTCACAAAAAAAAATTATAATATTTTTAATATATATATTACTATATTGTGTCTACATGACAACAATATTTCTATAACTATAATAAAGTATATATTATCTAATATCTTTCCATAAATGATATTATTTTCTGTTATATAATCTTGGTAATAACTGGAAATAAATTGATTTGTACATATTCTCTTATATAGGCTTTTAGTCATTTACTTTATTTAGATTGTTCCAAAGAACTAGTAAATTTTTTTATGATCAAATACTTGGTCTTAAAACACTTCCTAGAAGTGATGCCAATATAATATAATCAGTAATCATTATTTAGTAATTTCTTACTAGACTTTTAATTTATTCACCAAAGAAGGTTGGAGACATGATTTAAAATATTTCATCATGATATTATATCTAAAAGTTAGATTTAAATTTGTGATTAAACAAAGAAAGTAATTCACAAACATTATCAACAATCATATAAATGAATGTTAAATAAGTATTAAGCACCATTTCTTTGGTCCCTAAAGATTTTATTTCAAAATCTAAAAGGTTTTACGAAGAAATATAATTATATAATTATATTTATGTTATAATAATAAATTATATATATATTAGGGAAACGGTTCTAACTACCATGATAGAGCATTAGACGATGGTGATGATAATATAAAAATAAATAAAACTTATCTCTATAGTAATGGGTGATCGGAAATCAGAAACGTCGTTGCAATTGAGATGCATCAGACCATACGTCGGCTATAGATTTTGGTGAGTAATTATTTCTTCAGTTCTCCATATTAAATCTTGTTGCAGTAGTAAACTGTGAACAAATAAACCAAACAACCAAATACTTATATAATTTAGTTTTAGTCTTTATGATCGGCAATTTATCTCTATATATATAAAAGAGAAGTACAAATTCAAAAATTGCTCAAAATTTCCCAGATTGCCATTCAATTATGCATAAAGGAGAATGTTTATTAAAATTGGAAGGGGTAATTTGGTCAAAAATCTAAAATCACCCGTTTAATAAAGGATCCACGTCCTCTACAAAAAAACCCATTTAATCAAAGGTCCGCGCGTTTTACCAAGCCCGACATGTTGGTGGATCGGGTTAGCAAAATCAGATTATCTAACCCAAAATAAATTCAATTTGGTTCAATTAAAATTTGTGATTAAATTTTAAACCTCTTCCTCCTGCAAAACATGAAAGGAATATTCTTATTGTTTATTCGAGTAGTTTAAAACATTCCTAATCAATCATATACTCAATCAATCACGCCCTAAATAATCTCTTCGTAATCTCAAAAATATCCTAAATTGTTACGATCATATATTGAATCTTTCCCGTAAATCAATCATCATTCATTCTAAATTAGCGAACTATCTTTTTCTGTTTAGCGTATCCAAGATTTTTTTGTGAAAACATTAATACTTTTTAACCTAAACCATAAACTACTATTCATCTATAAATATGGTCATCAAACTCACTCTGAAAATCATGAAACACTTACCAGTCCTCCTTTAAAAGTCGCTAAGCACACAAAAAGTATTGGCAATGGCTGCATCCTTTGCATTTCTCCGAGATGATAAGCCTTACCAGAGATCATAACGATCTTTCAGTCTTCAAATATCCTCTAATCTTCCTTAAACTATGATATCTTCATTCCACTTTTAATTTAAAAAATCCTTAAACGGTTGATCGTATCTAAGATATTGAGCTTCCTCTCCAAGTTTTCAATCAACGCTCAAAGTAATAACCTAATTATCTAAGTTCTCTATAAAAATAGAATATCATTAGATATCCTAACTCATCAAGCCATCAACTTACCTCAGAGTAAAAACTTTTTCAATTCTTCTTTTCATAGTAATTAACAATGGCGACTCAGTCTGTGGCATTCCTCAATAACGTGAACCCGTACAAGACGTTGTGGCGTGTGAAAATGAAGGTCCTCCATACCTGAAATACATACACAACAAGATTTGGTGGAACATTCGACATGGTGCTTAGTGATGTGAAGGTAATATACATCTTCTTATAATATTATCTCACATTTTAAAACTTTTATATCATGTAGAAATACTCACGTTAACTTTCTTTTACAGGATATAAAGCTCCATGCTTTCGTGAAAAAGAGCATCTAAAATATTTTGAAAAACGTTATTTTCTAGGACAATGGAGAATGGTGCTGGTAAGATTGTTGTTTTTTTGTTTAGTCAGATTTACTCGCTTTAAATTAAACATCTACTTGCGTTTTCAGTTTTGATAGATATAAGCAATGCTCAAATGATGAATGAAGCGATTAAACTGAAGACTGAAAGCGTGAATTGTGATAAGTTGGTGGAGGGAAAGCTTGATAATTGCAAGATGAAGAATTAGAAGATGGATGAGTGAGAAGAAATTCAAGTCTTTTTTTATTTGGTTTTAGTTGTTGCTTTCTGAACTTTATAATATAAAATTTGTTTTTTTTGTTTCATGTTGGTTATATTGGTGTACTCATGTTTGATCATGATCATCTAATGAATAATTTGGTTTTTCTTTTATTTCGAGAAGGGTTGTTTTTACTAATTGTGACTGCATTTTTTTGCAGAGTTAGTACATTGCCAATTTTCTTATCTTAAAATATCAAAGAAAGATCACAAAAATTCGATCAAACTATCCAAAATTCTATCGTAGAAACATAAATTTTATAAACTAAATTACCTTTGCTGGTGTCTTTAAGAATTGAATTGAAGTTTGTAGTGTTCAATTCAATGGCTTTCTCTGTTTGATCGACTATTTCCCGCAGAATCAAGCGCGAGTCCAAGGAAGAAGACCCTAATGTGTGTGTTGCCGACAAGAAATTGTTTCTTCGATAGTAACTAAGAAGATGTCGTTTTAATAATTTAATCAAAAATTTAATAGAAAAGTTTAATAATTCAATCTATATTCATCTATAGAACAAATCAATCAAAAATTTAATAATTCATCTTTATTCACTACAACCAACTTAATTTAATAGAAAAGTTTAAAACTAAATAAAATTTCGATACTTTAACCAAATAAACCAATATATAACTCATATAAAATATCATTCATAAAAATTTTAAAGTATAAAATATGGTTATTGAGTAAATATGAAAACTAGGATTAGTGTTTAAAACTTTATTTACAATAAATTATTAATCAGATATTGTAATCAAACAAACATGTTAACAAAAGTATACAAATATATTTGTTAAAGGGCTTTTCGGGCTGGCCTGAGCCCGGTCGGACTAAGCCCGAAATACCCTATAGCCCAAACGGGTTGAGCCCGAAAGGCCCGATTTTTTCTGGACATATATATTTAAGCCCGAGCCCGGTGTTTTTCAGGGCTGGGCCGGGCCATCCCGCGGGCTTTGGCCCTAATTGACATGCGTACAATATATTATGTTTTCACAAAGTGAAACTATAAATAATGATAAAAATTCTATCTATTATTTCTTTTATTACATTATGTGTAAATTAATAATATATATTAGATATATGTTTGTAAATTGAATACACTACATAAAAATAAAATACTGATTAATTCTATTATATTAATAAAATTGTACTTACGAGTTACGAGTCAGGTAATAATTTGGATGTAGCGGATCGAGTAACGGGACATATAGTAAAAAATCAATACCCGATGGTAGGTTTTTACCATGAGTAATTGAATATAATATCTATTTATTTATTGGTACTATTATTCTTCAAAATGGTTAAATGCGGATAACAGGTATTGCTTTGCCCTAACTTACTACACTAACATCATTTTACTATACTAATATAAATTAACACATTTACTAAGCAAATACAACCACTAAAAAACATGTCTATAATATTAAACTATATAAATAATTATGTGAGCTAAACTAATTACAAAATTCTATTGTAAATTTAAAAACTGAATAGACTAAAAATTATTATCGCAATAAATTAAAATTTATCATGCGGTGTACCACGAGTTATAATCAATTTATTAATATGTAACTAAAATAATGAGTAAATATAAGTAACTAACATATATAATCTTTAAACAATATCCACTAATAATAGTATTAAAAAGTAACATCTTATTAAAATCACATAAATAGTATCAAAATTAATAAACAAACTCTTCACTAAAGAACATAAAAAACAAATAATATAATATAGAAATTTTTGTCCCGCGGTGTACTGCGGGTTCAAACCTAGTAAAATTATAAAGCAGGAGAAGACACTTATAAGTAAACACTCTAATAAGTTAGAGTAATTAAACAATAGAACGTGAATGTTTGTTTACTAAACAACAATTTACTGAACCAAATAACAAAAGTAATAAAACAATAAGATTCCAGCAATAAAAAGAAGCAACATACATGACAACGATCTCATGATTATAATTACTTTTCATTATGTTACGTACTTGATTGACAACTATAAAACATGAACTAATATATCATATACACAGATCAAAGATAAGTTATACATGTATTATAGTATAATATTTAATATAACAAAGCAATGAAATTCTCTTCAAGGAACAATCGGTTAGTGTTGGTGTCAGAATACGACCCTATAATTTACTAACCGACTTAAACCAACGGAGGTCGTCGAACTAAACAATAATTAAAACTTGACAGTATACAGATCTCACCGAACAAGTATCCGTAACAATATACAGATCTCATGGAACAATAAAGTATGAGGTTACTTATCTCTATAATGAACGATAAAGGTTAGACGGCACTACGGTCTACGGCGGTAGAGATTTTGTGACAGTATACAGATCTCACCGAACAAGTATCCGTAACAATATACAGATCTCATGGAACAATAAAGTATGAGGTTACTTATCTCTATAATGAACGATAAAGGTTAGACGGCACTACGGTCTACGGCGGTAGAGATTTTGTGTTTGCCCCCGACATGGTTAGGGGACGTGGGAGAAAGAAATTTTGGAATGTACGGCGACGGCTGCTAGTTTTTTTTTTTGGGACATTAGCACTAAAACCTATTTTCTCTCTAACTTCTTACACTTATACCTACTTTTAATTCCTTCTATACTTTTGTAACATGTTGGTTATAAATATATAATTGACTGACATAAAGCTAAACATCATATAATAAAACAAGATCAATACTTAAGTGCTTTTCACGGAACAAGTAAAGATGAGGATGATGATGCAAGAAAAGCAGTTGGAGGCAAAAGGAAGAAGAAGCAAGAGACATGACACAAAAGGCGAAGACGATGAAGCAAGAGACAGGACACGAAGACCAAGTTCCACAACGCCAAGAACCAGCTTGAGGAGAAGAATGTCAATGTCATAAATCAATCATAGTCTCGGCCTAATCTCTCAACCTAATGCCCAATTATGTATTCACAGTGTTTTAAAGACTGTGACACTACATACTGAAGAATCTTATAAACCTGCCCAAAACCAAAATCTTGTTTAGTTATAAAGATACAAAAATCATCACACAATGATAACAGAGTTAATAATAACAATTTTTTCTACCTGTTGCAGTCTTACTATAGACAAAGTTGAATCATGAGGAAACAGCAAATGAGTATTGACAATCAAAACTTGTTGATGAGCATCATACTGAGAGTAAGGAGGAACTAATTCTACATGTAGCAACTGCGCAACTCTGTCACCACAATCGTTAAAAAGCAAATCCCTTGAGTTCACAACTCTAAAATAATCCTTATGAACAGCCGTAAGCAAACCTATCATCATCACCAAATCACAAATGAAAACGCCACCAGCAGCTGACTCAGAACTTAACAAACCTATCAACAAAACTCAGTTTCTTCACCAGCAGCTGACTCAGAACTTAACAAAAGAACATCAAACAAGAATTAACAAAAACTAGCCTTTTATGAATGCATTTTATGAACATCAATACTAGCCTTTTATGAATCTTTCTCCACTAAACTCAGTTAAACATAAGAGTAAAGCAAAACGCCCAGTGAGATAATTAAGAAAAACCCATTCCACAGACCACAGAAAGTATGAAATTAACCTCATAGCCCAAAAGGTGTATGTAAGCAACAAAAGCATAAACTTTCGAGTAGAGGAAAGAAGAATTTATAGTGAAAACCATATGAGAAGCAATATGAGGACCAGTTGGGTATTGCTCCAATTCCACCTGCCACACACATCATCAAAACAAAGTTTGTTCGACGAAATCAGCAAAACAACAAAAAAATTGAATAGTACTGAAAAATTCACAGAGGTAATTGGGGTTATTAGCCATACACGAGACTCATTGAACCTTAAATACAAAACACAAAGCAATTGAGAATACCTTTTCTCCATAGGTCGAAGACTTGATCAAAGAAGAAGACGACGAGGCGACATCTCTTTATCCTGCGTATTCATCATCCGATCTCGATAACGTCTCAGGAAGAAAAATACGACGAGGCGAGAGATCAATTTGATAAGATGGAAATCACCTTATCAAGGATAATAATAGAAATGGAGATAAGAAACAGAAGAATTAGGGATTGAGGTGAAGAATCAGAGAAGATTAGGAGAGAAGAGTAGAAACGTTGAGGAAGAAGATAAACATTTTGTTAATTCATTCGATAAAAAGGGTTCTACAGAGAACAAACAGAGTTAAATAGGAGAAGGACTAAAGGACTTAGACCATCATTAGTGGAGCAACCCACTATAGTTACTCTCACATTAATTAATTATATAAATAATCATAAATTAAGTAAAGCAACCCTAAAAGAACTTAAGTAAAATCACCCTATTACTAGAGAACCCAAAAAAAGATTACTCAAGTATTTAAATAATATTTTTTAATTTGTGTTTATTAATTATCAAACTTTATTAATCTAATATGACAAAACAATTATTAATTTTTTTTATATTACATAAAACTTTGGAATTTAAATATATTTTACAAACATATTTTACAAACATATTTTACAAGCTTGAATCCTCAAGGAGAAGAAGCTTTAATCCAAATGTTGCAAGCAAAAAACAGAGCATCAAAGAGAGATTAGAGAAAAGAATATAGAAGAAGATGGGAGCAAGAATTTTTCAAAGTACCAGAGAATTTCTTAATAACAAGACATAGGAATAAAAAGGCTTTTATAATTTAGTGTTATTGTAATATGAAAGAGGTCTTGCAACTAGAAAAGAAACATCTTCAGCAAACCATACAAACGAAAACAAAACCTGGAAATCAAATATGTTTTGGTAAGGAGAGAGGGTTTAAAGTCTCTAGGTCTTGTTGAATGCGACGATGTCACAACTCTGGATATACTCGTTGTTAGGCTCGGAGACGTAGAAGGTTTAGGAGGACAGAGTTTGGTGTTGATAATGATGATGAGGTCAGTGGTGCTGCTGCCGAAGAAGGATCAAGAGAAAGACCATATAAACTTTCTCCACTGATTTCCACAGAACAAAAAATATCAGTATAGTCACCTCAAACTTTTCATACCATCACCAAGATGTAGCTAATAAGTTTTGTTTCATCCCCTCTATAGACTATAGTTCACTTCATAATAATATCAAGAACCATTGGATAGCAGGAAAAACACTAATGTTATTACAGCAATTTGCATGTAAAGTATTGATAACAAATACAAACTAGAAAGCAAGGACTAAAGGGAAACTAGCCTGTTTCCTAGACCCATTTGAGTTTCCTTGACCTATATCAGTTACCACAGGTTACAACGTATATAGCCTATTATCAGTTACCACAGGTTACAACGTATAGCAAATCCAGTCATTGCAACCAACGCATTCTACCAATTTATCCATCCACAATATAGAGCAATCCAATTGTAAAACCAATATATTCGCCTCTAATCTTGGAATATATAATCACAGAACTCAGCTACAAACAGAGACAGTTGTGTGTGTGACAGAGAGAGAGAGAGCAAGAGACATACATTTTCATTGCAGCGCATGCACATGCTCTCAACTACGTAGAGGGGAGCACCGAAGGAATGATCAGCGGACACAGCTTCAACCACCGATCCAACATCGATTTCTTGATCGTTTCTGTTGTCAATCATCCCAAAAATCTAAAACAATCCTAACAAGTTCAAAACACCTAAAATATTAGAAAGAAGCTAAAAAGCATGAAACTTTATGCCCATCTACAATCCCTACGAGCTAAGCAATTTATAATAACACTTTCAAAGCTCAGAGGTGCGTGATTACAGAATCTTCATCCATAGAAATCGAGAAACAGAGTTCAATATTGTCAAACCCCAAAAGATTTTTGAACTTTGATATATCAATTTCTGATGGGGCTAAGCGAAACCAAATTAGCCAAAGACGTACCGAGATAAAAGAGTCAATGTTTTAAATTTTACAAAAACTGTGTGGTGCGGTGAAAATTACAGAGGCAGGCCTAACCTCCATATTTAGCCGGAAATTCAACGGATTCGGTGTGAATCGATGGATTTTCCCGGAATTTGGAAAGATCGCGACTTCGATCGCCTTTGTCTTTCACCCGACAGAGAAGAGAGAGAGAGAGTCTGTTGCGTTTCTCAGAAAGAGAAAATGAAGAAAAAAAAAATTAACTTTTATATTTAACTTCGAACCAATGGCAAAACGCCACGTTGCGTTACTCAGGGTGTTGCTCGAAATGCTTCCAGAAGGAACGATACTCAGCAAAATGGACTGGATAATGGTTTAATATTGTGGATTTGGGGCCCAATATAGAGAGTACCCATAAGAGTACTCACCACTAATCATGCTCTTAGACAACAATATTTAAGCAGCCCGTTAAGAACTAAACGAGGCCCAAATGGTTTCTCTTATCAATACCGTTCCCTCGAAGAACCACCTTGTCCTCAAGGTGGATAGAAATAAAACTCTCCAAACGTGATCTTCGATGTGATTGCTCCAACTTTTTTACTTACCGTTTTACCTTCAGTCAATTCTGCACCTATCAAATAGATCCCAATAGATGTCACCGACCTAATAGCACCCATCTCTAAATACATGCGGCAATCATGAATCTTTTCCAGCATCTTGGAAGTAACAAGCCAATCTTTTCTTTCACCCTTCTCAAACCATACGTACATTGGCTTTGCAATCTCTCCTTTATGCTTCTCCTCCCACACATGTGCAAGAATCTGATCTCTTACAACGATGCTTCCTTGAAACCTTTGAGCTTGGTGACACTGTGCTAAAACTCCTTCTCCAATGCCTAGGTCTTTACTTTCATTGAACCTTGGAGTCTTCTTGAAATACTTGAAACTTAGCTTCTTCTCTTGGCATTCTCCACCCACCAGCTGTTCATGTTTTGCGTCACTAACGCTCTCACCACTAGTGGCCCTACTCTCCCCTTTTACAACTATCTTGTCCTCAAGATAGCAGGCAGTCCTCCCCAAATTGTTTCCTTGCTCACCTTCTCTTTTCATCTTGACCTTTCTAGTACTGAGCTTCAGCTTTTCGTCCCTTTCACATAAAGTGATCCATTCCTGGTTGTTAAGGAAGGAGAAGGTGTGTTCCTGCCAATTAACACAAGTCTCTCCCAGTTTTGATAGCCAAGTGTACCCCAAAATCAGATCCACTTCAGTCTTTGTCAAGTCAAGTGTGAGAAAATCCTCAATGATTTCAGTTCCTTGAATGAACAAATTGATCCCTTGGCAAGTGCTTTCACTCATGATGATCTGACCATGTCCCAAACGAACTGACCTGGGTTTTGACACTCTCTTGGGAAGCCTAAGTCGGGAAGCGAACTCCTCTGAAATATAATTATGTGTCGCTCCAGAGTCAATTTCTACCAACACTTTCTGACCTGAGATAGAGCCCCAGAACCTTAAAACCTTGCTCTTGGTACCTTGTAGCTTGACATCACTGTTCTCCTCAACCTTTCTTAGCTGTGCACCCTCCTGTAACCTGGTGAGACTCATTAACTCTGCATTTTCACCAAAATCAGCCGGAACTTGTAATCTAGCTTCTTTTCCCGTGTATCCGCTCATCTCCTCAAGCCATATAGCAAGATCCATTGCCTCTTGAAGTCGCTTAGGTTGCAATTTTCTAACCTCCTCTTGTAAGGGTTGCTGCAAGCCTCGTATGAACACATCCAACACATGCTTCTCTGGTATACTCATGGCCTCTCTACGCTTACCATCAAACTCTCTGCAGTAACTAGCCACAAAACCCTCTTGTAGCATTCCTGAGTATAATGAACGGCTTATAAAGCTCGGTCTCGGTGGCTCCTTGTTTTGTTCCTTGAGCATCCACTTAAATTCTTTCCAACTTGTCGGTGAATTCTTTTCCCATAAGCCCTTGATCCACTGACCTGATTCTCCTTCTAAGAGTGAATACACTATCTTCAACCAATCGTTTTGAGGAATCTGGCTTGCACAAAGTAAGTCTCCAAGCTGCTGATCCACTTGAATAAGTCTTCCTTAGAGCACTTTGACAGCCCAGCTTCTTGAAACTCACTGTGGCCATTTCTCCATTCTGGATCCTTCAAAAACAAGTCATCATGGTTCGGTTGTAGAGTTGATCCTTGAAATCCAATGTAAATGATTCCTGCAGCATCAATGACATCACTCACTCGCTGAGGTTTCATCCCATTATCTTCCCATGCCTCTGCCGATTTTGTCCAGAACATTGACTCATTCCTTGAGTTACCGTTGCTGTTCACCTCCCTTGAATCATGAATTCTGACATTACTCACACGCTGATGGACGGTATTAGCATGAGAAACAACCCCAGATGGTCTCCTTGATCTACTTCTAACATTCACATCCTCATCAACACCATATGATTGAGACCCATCATAACCAGAAATAGAATCCATGTAACTACCCATTCTAACATCATCGCGATTCCACTGGTATAACAACATTTGCGGTTGGATTCCAGAATCAAACCCAAGAGATCTCACCGGTTTACCTTGTTCCTTCACAAAATGTTTGCTGATTTTTGTTCCACCGAAGTTGACGTGTTGCCTCTTACGGATTTTCTTCTTCCTGACCTTATGGTAGCTGCGTGTGACATGTTTTCTTCCTTCCCTTGGAGCTTGGACAGCGGTTGGCAGCTCAGAGATCCATGGACTGAAAGACGCCTCTGGTAAAGCAGTGCCCACCAAGTGTTCGACAGAAGTCCCAAGAGAAGTTTCTGGGGATTTCCTTGGGGTAGGCTCTGATTGTGGACGATCTAGACTCGCCGTGACGGTTTGTAGGACGGATGGTGGAGGATCTGGACTCACCTTGGTGGTTTGATGACTAGCTGACGGAAGATCTGAGCTCACCGTGATGTTATGTACACCGGTTTGTAGGTCTAATAAGAGTTGTTGTCTCTCGCGATTCGTTCGAACCAACTCCTGCACATAACACTTAATCTCCTCACAAGATCGTAGGATACGATCGCAAGCTTCAT
Organism: Camelina sativa; assembly: GCF_030686135.1. NCBI lineage: Eukaryota > Viridiplantae > Streptophyta > Magnoliopsida > Brassicales > Brassicaceae > Camelina > Camelina sativa. The sequence continues at coordinate 27,394,044 of NC_141896.1, read as the reverse complement.
CACCGACATTCATTTTTACTTTTTTTTTTTTTTTTTTTGATAAATCCTTGAGTTTGTTCAACTCTCAATGAAAGCACCAATTAGATAAGATGGAAATCACCTTATCAAGGATAATAATAGAAATGGAGATAAGAAACAGAAGAATTAGGGATTGAGGTGAAGAATCAGAGAAGATTAGGAGAGAAGAGTAGAAACATTGAGGAAGAAGATAAACATTTTGTTAATTCATTCGATAAAAAGGGTTCTACAGAGAACAAACAGAGTTAAATAGGAGAAGGACTAAAGGGCTTAGACAACAATATTTAAGCAGCCCATTAAGAACTAAACGAGGCCCAAATGGTCTCTCTTATCACAATTGTTTCTGGAAACCGATTAGAACTCCGATCGTTTTGATTTCTTCGTTTTCAATCGTTTTCATTGAATCGAAAGAGAATGAGAAGCAAAGGAAGAAAAGAGGAAAAAAAAGAAGAAAAAAACGTAACCAATATAATACTGACACGTATGATGTCTCTGAGTATCTAACTTGATCTGCGCAGAGAGCTAGGTCTGAGAAATAATCTGATTAAAACATTATTTTTATTTTGGTTTTATCTAATATATTAAAGGAGAAGTCGAGAGGGCTCACAGCCAATCTCACAAAATTTGACCTCTCTTGCCCTTAATGAAAATTACCCCTGAAAAATTTTTGGACAAGCTTTTGATCTCTATTTAGGTTGCTGAAACGCACCACATTCATCCTCAGACTTAAGATTACTAATTTGCCATTAATGAGAATCCAATCTGGACGTTTGTACCCTTCAAATTAATTTAGAAAATTATAAAAAAATTAAATAATTAAATATCTAATCTATATAATCGTCAAAACGTGATTTAATAAATTTTAAAACGCTAAAACCTAAAATAATGGGCTTTAAAAAAAACCCAACCAAAATATACTGACCTATTCGAAACCCTAAAATTATAGGTTGTAAACATATATATATATAGGTATAACCCTAATCATTCTCTATAATCCGAAATCTTTAAAATAAAGAAAACCCTAATTTTCTCTCATGTTCTTCAAATTATATATGTATTATAGTTTTGATGATACCTTATATAGTTCTTCGTATTCGTGTTCGTGTTTTAATGATTCATGTCCTCTTTCTGTAGTATTTGTTTGGAACGCAGGTTCGAGCATTACCAAAACTTTGAGTATGGTTTCATTATTACTTCTTATATTATATTGTATAGGTTTCTTGATTTATTAACTGTTTTGTAAAAACGATTATACTAATTCTTATGTTTCAGGTGAGTTGGTACATGGTCGTGATCTTAGTTCTATGTTCTCGGACAATAAATCTAGGTCTTTTATTTATTAATACTTTAAACTTTAATCTTTATAGTTTGATGATGCTAAATAGAAAGACTTATTTCTATAGTTGCAGGAAAGCTTCTGAAGATGATCATAGTGATGAGAGATGTTTGGTAATTTAAATTTTAATAGTAAATTACTCTATCAACGTTATAAAAATTAATTTATAAGTATGTGGTTCTAACAAATAAATATAAAAAATGAATAGGTGGAGGTGGCGAGGGCTATCGAATTTTTTAATTTGAATTCTGCATCTTCAAATATATTGCTAAAAGGTATGTTGCTAAACTTAAAATTCCTTATATTAATATATTTCTAATGATCAAATTAAATTTAAACATTGTTTAGATGAATCTACCAATGATCGTATGGTGAAAAACAGGTATTTTTATTTTAAAAGGAAAATTAATTTTATATATAAATATATTTGATTCAGAAAATCATATTAACATTTGCATTTACTGATTATTATTGCAGAAAGACGGTGAATGGTGTCGATAATATCCCAAAAGTTATGGTATATTTTTTTAAATAAATTAATAGTTATTGTTTTAAATTAATAACTCTTATTTTCACGGATATAACAACATTTAGTGTGATTAATCAACATATTAGAGTTTCAGAGTCAGCAGCACAACGTCTTTCGGCTATTGTTCGGTAGAATTCTATGTTAAAAAGCGTTTTTAACACTAATTATTTGTTTGGATCATCCTCAAACGTTTGGTATTATTATACAAATCAAAAGTGTTTTGAAGTCATCTTGATACAAAAATTTAATGAAACAAATTATTACCATTTGTCTGTAAATTCTGATCTTAATCCTATTTTAATGAATATTTGCAGAGAAGCTATTGATCGCAAAAAAACAGAGTTGTTTCCGTTCCTTCTAAACTACACGGTAATTATCTTCAAATAATCTCAATCAAATTCCATTATATATAATTTATAACATTGTTATTATTTTTAAAAATAGGCAGCGTATGGAAGAAGATATGATTGGTGTCGTTGCAAAAAATCAGGCGTGAAGAAAGGAGGAAGACGATTTTTCGAGAATAGTAGGATGAATGTTATGCGATCTTATAATCGTATTTTTATTGATTTTGTTTTAGATGGTTGAATATTTTATGAGATAGTGAAACAACCGACCCCTTTTTTTTTTGTAATAATACATAATAAATATAATATATTAAAATAAACTACAGCTAGTGGTCCCATACCCACTAGCCACCTAACCACAACACATTCAACAGCGGAATAGCATAATCAATATCCAATCGAGTCCCTAGAACATCCTCCTCTTCATTGCCCTTGATTCCACGATCACACTTTGCCTTTACTTGCACCACAAACACAAATTGAGATGCATGAGTATTTGATAAACACTCAGTGAGGCAATCCTCCCATCTACTGGGCTATACACACAAGCAATAAGATCTCTACATGCCACAAACAACTACCAATAAAACAAACCAGGCAATATACAAAGCATGCGACGTCCATCGTAACTGAACAAGGGGTGTCGACCGACACCAGATGGTGTCGATCGATACTGAACATCTGGTGTCGACCGACACCAAACTGGTGTCGACCGACACCCTGCCCGACACTTCCAAAAACCCTAGTTTGCATCGACCGACACCTCCACATGGCATCGTTCGACACTCGCTAAAGTCCCGAGCCCTCCTCGCGTTGGTGTCGACCGACACCCCAACTGGTGTCGACCGACACCGATGCCGAGCAGCGATTTCCCCTCGATCATCTGGAGTCGATATACCAACCATACTCCCGAGCCACAAAGTCTCTGAAAAAAATGGCGGTACTAGGAGAACCTAAGTCCCCCAAGAGTCGCGAGCAAACAATTCTAAACACGTCTGAGTCCTATCCCTATCCAGGTTTCCTTCCCGTGGCTCGCGTAAAACATCTCAATGTCTTACCAACCACATATTCTCACACCGGGATACCCCATGACCGCACAAGGATCATATATACGCCACAAGGGCCGCCACAAAGGCCAACAAAAATGTCCTCACGAGGACCGCCACCAAGGCCAAACAAAATGTCCTAAAAAGGACCGCCACCAAGGCCACTCGTCCCCAAAGGACCGTCACAAAGACCGTCTGTCCCGAAGGACCGTCACAAAGACCATCTGTCCCGAAGGACCGTCACAAAGACCATCTGTCCCGAAGGACCGTCACAAAGACCATCTGTCCTGAAGGACCGTCACAAAGACCATCTGTCCCGAAGGACCGTCACAAAGACACTCTGGCTAAACAGCCCGCCACAAAGGCCAACAAATGGCTAAAAGCCCGCCACAAAGGCCACACAATTGGCTAAAAGCCCGCCACAAAGGCCACACAATTTGGCTAAAAGCCCGCCCCAAAGGCCACACAATGTCTAACAAGACCGCCACACACAGGCACTCTGACTCGAAAGTCCGCCACAAAGGCCACACAATGTCTAACTAGAACACCATACACAGGCACTCTGACTCGAAAGTCCGCCACAAAGGCACAAAATCCCCTCCAAGGCTTCCCACCGCTAAAATGGACAAATTCTGACTCCCGCAAAACTTTCCATATTTAGCACTTTCCATTTTTGGAAACTTTCCACTTTTGGAAACTTCTCTTCACAACCCCGCCTCACGGAAACTTTGTACCCCAAACACCACCTCATCTTGTTACTGAGTCGCACAAACCAACCACCCCAAGCGACCGAGTAACAAGAGAGATGGGCTGGAATACTCCATTCCCGCTCCAGCCACGGATTACAGATGGGACCAGGCTAAACAAGCTCAAGTCGCGGCTTGCTTCTCATACCACTTCTTGAACCTTGCCTTCATCTTTGCCTCAGGCTCCCAAGTCTGCTCCTCAACACCATCACAGTCCCACAGGACTCTCATCAAAGGAATCTTCTTCTTCCGAAGTTCCTTGATCCTCCTCTCGAGAACCCTCACTGGTCTCGCCTCCAAAGTCATGTTAGGCTGAAGATCCTCAGGAATCTTAGCCAACACCTCCTCTCCCTCACGGAGACACTTCCGCAACATAGACACATGGAAAACCTTATGGAATGCACGCATCACCTCAGGTAACTCCAATCTATATGCCACTGGTCCAACCCGCTCAATCACCCTGAATGGACCCATATACCTCGGACTCAACTTAGTCTCTGACAATGACCTGTTCGGACCCCGCAACATGGCCATCTTGAGGTACACTCTGTCTCCCACCTGAAACTCAAGATCTCTCCTCCTCCTATCTGCATAACTCCTCTGCCTATTCTGAGCCTCCTTCATGTTCAGCTTGAGAACCCGAATCTTCTCTGAGGTCTCCTGAACAAAACTAGCACCAAACATGCTCCTCTCCCCCACCTGAGTCCAGCATAATGGTGTACGACATGGCCTCCCATACAAAGCCTCATAAGGAGCCATCTTAATACTCGCCTGATAGCTGTTGTTGTAAGCAAACTCTACCAGGTTCAGGTGATCTGCCCAATGGCCACCCCAATCCAACACACACATCCTCAGCAAATCCTCCAGCGTCTGGATCGTCCTCTCTGACTGTCCATCAGTCTGGGGATGATAAGCTGTACTCATATGCACCTTAGTGCCCATCTCTGCCTGAAACGCCTTCCAGAACACCGAAGTGAACTTGGAATCCCTATCAGAGACAATGCTCGCTGGCACCCCATGCAACCTGACTATCTCCCTCACATACTTCTTAGCCAAGACCGCTGCTCCATCAGTCTTCTTAATGGCCAGAAAATGTGCTGACTTGGTCAACCGGTCCACAATGACCCAAATAGCATCAAAGGTCCGTGACACTGGCAATCCCACCACAAAATCCATAGTGATCATATCCCACTTCCACTCAGGGATGGGTAAACTCTTCAGTAACCCGCCAGGAACCTGATGCTCAGCCTTCACTAGCTGACACACATCACACCTCGAAACCCAACTAGCAACATCCTTCTTCATCCCGACCCAATGATAGTACCTCTTAAGATCACGGTACATCTTAGTCGCTCCTGGATGAATAGACAACTTGCTCGCATGAGCCTCTCTCAGAATCTCCTGTCTCAACTCCTCACCCTTGGGCACACACACCCGACCGTGCACCAAGATAGTACCATTATCTGAGACCTGATACTCTGAACCCACATCCTTAGAGGCATTCACTAGCCCCAAATCCTTCTCCTGTGCCAACCGCACCCTACTCAAAAGATCTGCTCTATCTACTGCTTCCAAACCCAACGGTTCCTGTGAAACAGCACACAAGCTCAAAGCACTGATCTCCCCTACCAGTGACTCCATCTCCTGCTCCTGAGCCGAAGCTACCCTCTTCCGACTCAGAGCATCTGCAACCGTGTTAGCCTTTCCAGGATGATAGGCTATCTCCAAATCATAATCTGCCACAAGCTCCATCCACCGCCTCTGTCTCAAATTCAGCTCAGGCTGAGTGAATATATACTTCAGGCTCTTATGATCTGTAAACACCTGTACCTTTGCACCATAAAGATAAGACCTCCAAATCTTCAGGGCAAAAACTACAGCACCCATCTCCAAGTCATGGGTAGGATAGTTACCTTCATGCACCCGCAACTGCCGCGATGCATAGGCAATCACCTTCCCATGCTGCATCAGAACACACCCCAAACCAACTCTAGATGCATCTGTATAAACCACATAGGGTTCTCCCTGCTCAGGCAAAGCCAACACCGGCGCAGTAGTCAACATCTCCTTCAGGCTTGCAAAGCCTTCCTAACACTCTTCTGACCAGACAAAAGGAACATCCTTCCCTGTCAACTTAGTCATAGGACGTGCTCTGCTTGCAAACCCCTGCACAAATCTCCTGTAGTACCCTGCCAATCCAAGGAAACTCCTGATCTCTGTGGCATTCTGCGGTCTAGGCCAATCTCTGATAGCCTGAATCTTCTCTGGATCTACAGAAACCCCCTCTGCAGAAACAATGTGACCCAGAAAGCCCATCTCACGCTGCCAAAAGCTACACTTGCTCAACTTGGCAAACAACTTCTGCTCCCGCAGCTTCTCCATAACTGCCCTCAAATGCACTGCATGCTCCTCAGGACTCTTAGAATAGACCAGGATATCGTCGATGAAAATGATGACAGATACATCCAGAAACTCCTGAAACACACTGTTCATCAATCTCATAAACGCTGCTGGCGCGTTAGTCAATCCGAAGGGCATCACCACAAACTCATAGTGCCCATATCTTGTCCTGAAAGCAGTCTTCCTCACATCTGCCTCACCTATCGGTATCTGATGATAACCCGACGCCAGATCTACCTTGGAGAACCAAGTAGCACCCCTCAACTGATCCAACAACTCATCGATCCTAGGAAGAGGATACTTGTTCTTCACAGTGACCCGGTTCAAACCCCGATAATCAATACACAACCTGAAACTCCCATCCTTCTTCTTCACAAACAACACCGGCGCTCCCCACGGTGATACACTAGGACGGATGAATCCCTTACTCAACAAATCTTCTAAATGCTTCTTCAGCTCTGCCAACTCTGCTGGAGCCATTCTGTAAGGAGCCTTGGATAACGGTGTCGTCCCCGGTTCCAGTTCAATGGTAAAGGGATCCGACCGAGATGGTGGTAATCCCTGCAAAGACTGAAACACATCCTCAAACTCTTCCACTACTGGAATACCGCTAACCGTAGACTTCCCCACTGACTCTGGCATAGATATAGTAACCAGATAGGCCTCACGGCCCTTCTCGATCATCTTCCCAGCCTGAATGGCTGAGATCACGAGACTCCCCGAAGTCGGTCTAATACCCTGAAAGACCAACTTCCCTCCTGAACGCTCAAACTCCACTCTACCCCGATGGCAATCCAAATGCACCCTATGCCGATGCAACCAATCCATCCCGAGAATAACATCATACAGCTCCACTGGACTGATAAGTAAATCTGCTGGCCACGACTCTCCTGCGATCTGAATATCAATTCCTCTAGCTTGTCCAATCACTCTCAGGAACTCGCCTCCCGCAACCCTGACAACTCCTGCACGCTCTCCAGGATCCCCGCTGATCCCCGCACACTCTGCACACTCTGGAGTAATGAAGCTATGCGAAGCTCCAGAATCAAACATAACATGGGACTTAAACCCGCCCACCAACAAGGTCCCTACACAAACCCCATGTGTTGAGAACCTAACACTTTATCACAGGAAACATATACAATCTGAACCTACTAAAATTCACAAAGTTTAAGTACCAGAAAATATACCTGTGATCGCCCCGGCACTGGTTCCACCAGTCTCAGCTGTCGTGTAAACCCGAGGCCCCTGCTCAATCCGTGCCACCTGCTGACCACCAGGCTGCACCTGCTGCAACGCTGCCACGGCTGCCGGCTGCAACTTGGGACAAAACAGCCTGATGTGCCCTGTCTCCCTACAGTGATAACAAACCCGAGGTCCTGTCGACGGAACACTCCTCTTGGGACAACTAGCAACCCTGTGATCTCTGCTCCCACAACCGAAGCAACCTGCACCACTCGGCTTCTGCGTAGCCTCCCACTTCCTCTTGGTTCCCTGAGCATGCCTACCGCCCCTGCTAGAACCACCCTGCTGCTGAGCCTTACTAGGCTGAACTGCTGGAGTAACCGACACTGACTGTGCCCGGATATCCTCCTCAATCTCTGCTGCAGTCTCAACCAGCTCTGCACGCGTAGCATAGTACCTCCCTCTACAATGAACCCTCAAATCATCCCGTAGAGCTCTCATGAACCTCCTGACCTGAGCCTCCTCAGACTCCATGGCCCGACCCCCATAACATAGAAGTCGACTGAACTCCAAGTCCAGCTCCCGCACTGACCGCGTCCCCTGAGATATCTGAAGGAACTGCACCTCCAACCGGTCCAATGCCTCCCTAGGAAAATACTTGCGGTTGAACTCCAAAACGAAGTCAGCCCAAGTCATCTCCCTCTGCACCCTCCTAGCAACCACGGATCTCCACCACAACTCAGCATCACCGCCCAAAAAGTAGACCCCTATGTCCACCCAAAACTCCACAGGACATCTCAGAGTATGGAAGTTACGTTCCACACTCGTCCTCCAAGCATCCGCAGCTGTAGGATCTGTACCACCCAAAAACCTCTCAGTGAACAGACCCTTCATCTCCTTGAGCATAGCCAAATAACGTCCATGCTCTCCCACATCCGCAACCACTGGCTGCCGCTCCTCCGCCACCACTGGTGGCACTACCTGAGCCCGAGCCGGTACCACAGGTGGTAACCGCTCTACCAACTGTGCTAGCAAAGCCGCAATGTCAACACCAGGGACTCCACCCGCTGGGACCCCCACACCCGGAACCCTAGCATCACCGGCCACTGGAGCATCAATACCGCCCCCTCCTGCCACACTCACGGAATCCCCCGGAACATCCTGCGACTCGCCAACACCCTCAGCTGTCACACTCTGGTCCTCGGTCTCACTAACCACTGGGGCTCTACCCCTACCACAACCACGTCCGCGACCACGTCCGCGTCCACGACCTCGACCAGTCACAGCATCCTCTCTAACCATCTGCACTACCATGAACAGAAGGCTAAGCAAACAATTTCTATTATAACACAGAAACATAAACTCACCGTGGAATCACACACTCGGCTCGAAGAGGATGTTCTAGGACTTCATGCCACACACAATTGACTAACTCACATAATCAATCCAAGACATGCAATCCCAACATCTACAACAGAAACCTAGTGAACCCAAACCTAGAACCGTAAGGGCTCTGATACCAAAATGAAACAACCGACCCCTTTTTTTTTTTTTTTAATAATAAATAATAAATATAATATATTAAAATAAACTACAGCTAGTGGTCCCATACCCACTAGCCACCTAACCACAACACATTCAACAGCGGAATAGCATAATCAATATCCAATCGAGTCCCTAGAACATCCTCCTCTTCATTGCCCTTGATTCCACGATCACACTTTGCCTTTACCTGCACCACAAACACAAATTGAGATGCATGAGTATTTGATAAACACTCAGTGAGGCAATCCTCCCATCTACTGGGCTATACACACAAGCAATAAGATCTCTACATGCCACAAACAACTACCAATAAAACAAACCAGGCAATATACAAAGCATGCGACGTCCATCGTAACTGAGCAAGGGGTGTCGACCGACACCAGATGGTGTCGATCGATACTGAACATCTGGTGTCGACCGACACCAAACTGGTGTCGACCGACACCCTGCCCGACACTCCTAAAAACCCTAGTTTGCATCGACCGACACCTCCACATGGCATCGTTCGACACTCGCTAAAGTCTCGAGCCGTCCTCGCGTTGGTGTCGACCGACACCCCAACTGGTGTCGACCGACACCGATGCCGAGCAGCGATTTCCCCTCGATCAGAAACTCCGAATCTCGCCTCCAAGCTTCTCCAATCCGCTCCTTGCACTCCCAGAAGCCAAACCCAGCCCAGACAGCAACGAAATATCATAGAGAACTCAAAGAAACAACCACATAAGCACCAAATCACATAGAATCTAGAGATCTTAGCTTAGATAAGCCTTGGTCATGCACTCACCTCTTTGCAGGAAGTTTCTGACCAATAAGGACGAATTCTCTCACTCCTAGCAAGCTTTTAACACCTTCCCAGCCTTAGATCTCCCAAGAACAGCAAGAAAATCTCACAAAAACTCCCAGGAACTCAAGAACAAAGCTTTCCTCCTCTTTCTCTCTGTTTTTGACAAAAGCGGCCAAGAGAGGAGAAAAAACTCGAGCTCCCTCCTTAAAAACCCGAGCTAGGGTTTTCCCTAAACCAACCCCGCAAACCGGACAATTAAAATTGAACCGACCAAACCGGCCACGACTGGTGTCGATCGATGCCTCACTAGAAGGTGTCGATCGACACCCTTACCAAAATACCAAAAATTGGTTTGCGGGTGTTACAGATAGAAATAGTCCAATAATAATTTATTTTAATAATATAAGATTATACTTTAATAATGACAATCAAATGACCGAATACCAGGGTGCTTGATTATTATATAAGAACAAAATAAAATAATAAAATGTTATATTCATAACTATTATTAACATTAAAAAATGTTTAAAATTATGTCTAATATTTTGAATAATTTTATTAATTAATGAAAACAATCTGCATATGGAAGAATAATCCTTGGTGTCGTAGCTCATATTCAGACGTAAGGATAATATAAGCATGATATTTAGAGAATAGTATTATGAATATTATGATATCTAAACGATCGGTTACAAAGGTTCTTGATTATTATCTCAATTTTGAAAAAAATAGAGAAAAGACATAATGATGCTAATATTCTTAAAAATGTGATAATTATTATATTCAAAACTTTGTAGATCATTGTTAGAAAAATCTAAAATTGTTATTTTATACCTTATGTAAAGTAGGGTTGAAAATCTTAAGAGATATTCCATATTTAAAACAGTTTAGAATATAGTGTAAGATCATGATTTATTTTTTTTTAACAAAAAAAATTACGCATTTAAAGCCGTAATGATAATCATTAAGAAGATTACTATTTAACTCAAAAATATAAGGAAATATAAAGATATATCAATGTCTGGAGATCTTTACAGAATAGTAAAATGATTTGGTAAACAGGAATTTAAAAATATCACTTCCGAAAAAAATGTAAATTGTGAATATATAAAATTGTATATATATACGTCTATTCGACACTTTTGATTTTTTAAACCTAAATCAGAGAAGAAAACCACAGAACACACGAAAAAAGCAAGAAATTATGGTTAGGTATAGCCTTTTCGATGATGTTTCGCGTTTGAACTCTTCAAAATATGAATGGAAAATTCGTGTGAAGGTCTTATGTCTGTGGGAAGATAAAGGTCCAAGTTTGGAGATGGTTTTAACTGATATTAAGGTATTTACTTTAATTTAATTATAAGCTCATTATATATTTCAAACAATAAGTTTATATGCAATTATACCTGAAAGTTACAAATCAGAATGTTTTAAAAATATTTTAAAGACATGTAACAAAATCGTATTATCCGATAATTAATAATACTATGTTTTATTAGGGTGTAAAGGTCCAATGCTCCTTTCGTGGAGATGTTTATGATCGTTTTGTCTTAAAGTTCAAGGTTGGTGATTGGCTTGATTTCGAAGACTTTAAGGTTGTTAAACAGAATGGTTCATGTTTAGCTACTACACATCGTTACAAAATTGTTATTTTGTACAATACCAAGATAAGAAAGAATTCAATTGTTGGAGGGGAAGAATTCTATGATTTCGTCGATTTCAAATTCATCCATGATGGTACCCAATGTGAAGATTACTTAATCGGTAAGGGAATAATTCAGTTTTTAAAAAAAGAAATTTCAAATACTATTTGAGATTCATTATATTTGAACTAATGTAAATTTTATACAGACAGTATTGGTGAGGTTGTAAATGTTGGCGAATTTAGATGTAATTTCAGAGAATTACAACAAAAAGAGGAAATCAAAGGGGTGGAAAATAATGGAAAACATGAGGATGTCAAACGAAGTGATAATATCCGTATGTTATTTAAGTACTGTACTCGATATGGTTCAGATCAAAAGAAAAACATTACTTTTCATGATCAATATGAAACAGATTGCACGATCTTTGAAGACTCTGATGATGACATTGATGTTGGAGATCAGGACGATGATGATTATAAAGAAGATGAAGAAGAGGATGATACTGAGGAAGAAACTGATGATGATAGCGAATACCAAACAGATAACAGTGGTAACAATGATCAAGATGACCAAGATTATGTCCAAGATTTTGAAGAAGATGAAAAAGATGATGAGCTGGAAAGTACTGAAGATAATCTTAAAATTAAAAAAAAAGGAGAGGATATCTCAATTAATCACAAAATCTCATTTGATCTTCGTGATTTCAGGTAAATTTTAAAACTCATATATATTTTTATATTATACATAATCATACTCTTAATCCATTATTTTAAATCACACAAATTTTAATTCTTTAATTTTAGTGGAACCCTACTAAGGTGTGAATTATTCGAAAAAACGGCTGCGGAATTCTATGATGCTTTAAAATCATTCCAGGGTGAACGTTTAATTTGTGTTATTTGTTGGGGTGTTATTGAAGATTTCCAAGGTATATTTCCAAGGTATAATTTGTGTTATTGCATATTTATGATGATCGTGTATTTAAAGGAATAAATTCTGTTATAACTTTGCAGGAAAAAGAAGTATATCTTCTACAGTTTGTACGCGAATAACACTCAATCCTTGCAATTCTGAGGTTGCGAAAATGATGGAATTGTAAGAATAACATCTTAGTTCATGCTATAAAATAGATGAAAACGAAATTCGTTTATAAACTTTTTCACGTTCTACTTAATTGAATTATAGGAGATCGAGGAAGAGGACTCGCGGATAGAAGACTGGCTTCCATGAATTTTTATGGCGTTCTAGGGATTTTATGGGATTTTAATTATTTTATATTTAGTTAGTAGTTGGATTTTAAAAAATTCTTGCTTTGATTTAAAATGAAATATATTAATTATTTATTTACATATAATGAGCTAAACAAATTAGTTACATATAACGAATTATGTTTTTAAAAACCAGTAGTTTTCTTTAAACATAACTTTAAAAATTAGCTACATATAAATTATTTAAAAAGAAATATGAAGTGGAAGACTTTTAGTTTTCCAATGAAGTTTCAACAAAAGTCTTAGTAATAAAAAAAACGATAGTCCAAGGCATGCAGTCTGGAATTTAGAGATTCAACCGTCCAGTTTATTTTTTTTAAAAAATAAAGTATTCTGAAAATACGAAAACATTGATTAATTCATATCGAACAGATACTCATGCAGCTTTCCCTGTTTTGAGCACGGGTTTTAATACAATCTACACAAATATTTAACTGTAATTATAAAAATCCTTATCTTCCTTTGTCTATGAATATTTGAAGTACAACGAATTGAAAGTTCTCTCTGATACTTATTCTAGCTTCTAAATACACGCAAAAAAAAAAGTCCAATCGGGATGGTGCTGTACTTGAAAGATCTGAATCCTACTTTACGTAACCCGAAAGTTGCTGTGAAAATACTTCGAGAATGGCCACCGCATTTTATACAAGGACAGCCTTTTTATCAAAGTTTGATTTTGGTCGACGAAAGGGTAAATTTTCTTCCTCATCCCATTTAGCAGTTTTAGCAAATATCAATCGAGTTATACAACAAAAAAAAAACAATGGAATGCTAAATTATGTTTATATTTTAGGGAACTAGGATTGATGCCAAGATAGATGCGGAACTTTATGTAGACTGTTACTATGGAAAGCTCAGTGAAGGAAACTGGTACGAGATTTCTGGATTTAAGGTGATTGAAGGTCAACAATCATCCCGAAATTCAAACCATCCGTTTGAGATCCTGATCCAGGAAAAAACAAAAATGGTTCCAATAAATCCACGAAGTACTGACAATTTTATTCTTATGTATGATGCACCAAGAATGCAAAATGGGACGCATGACGAGAAGAATTGTTGTGTAGGTAAGTTTTTATACTCAATTCATGTTCATACATCCATCTTAATTTTACTATATTTAATAAACATTAAAATTATTTTTTATATTAGATGTCTTAGGAATGGTGGTACATGTAAACAATTCGCAGATGATTGATTTCCTCGATCATCAAAATGGCTACATTTCAGAGAATGAAGTTGTGACCTTCACTATCCTTGAACACAAGTAAGATATTTTTAAAAACTTTCTATAACATTGTAAATACATAGAAATTTTATTTTAAACAGTTCTTTATTAAATTATATACAATCATTTTGTTTTTCTGAAAGTGGCCAAGAGATTGAATGTGTTGCTGTTGGTTCGGTTTGTACTGCATTTCTTGAGAAACGGAAACAAATTATGTCTTCGCCTACCTATACTACTAATCAACCAATAATGTGTACTCTTCTGTTTTGGAGGATCTCTGTTTACGAAGGTACTGTTCAATATTAGACTCATATACCATCCAAAATATCATTTTACTTAAATTCTACTTTGCTAGGTATGCAATGTTTGATGTCTCAGTTGCGATGCTCAAAGGTCATTCTTGAAGATGAAGTGGATGGAATTAATACTGGCGATATGCTGTAAGTTCATTAATTTAATAAATTGAAAAAAAGGTATAAACAAAATTATGTGGGAAGTTTAATCCTGAATTGTTTTATTTTTTCAGACGCTGGCTAAACGTTGATTCCAGTGATGAAGATGATGAAGATGAAGATGATGAATAATTTCGTCATACGAGCATCAATCTATAGTTTGATGAAACTTTGGGCATGAATAATTATTTAATTTATTTAAATATGTTTCGGAATTTTTGTTTAACTTTTATTAAGTATTTTCTAAAATAACAATTATCTTCACAAGTAGACTCACGTGAATTTAATTAATTTAAAATCTAATAAAATTTGACAGAGAGGATCAAATGTTTTTCTTGGTTAAATTATATGGGCCTGGCCTTAATAGATGCCAATTAGAAAACCATCGCGACTCTTAGAACTAATATTTAAGCATTCTAAGTCTTTATATTATTATTATTATCGTGACTTTTTGTTTTCCCCTGTCAAAAAAGAAAGAGTAAAATAAAAGCTTATTATCATCCATAACCTTGTGGTAAGATCCCAAACGATATTCATTAAATTTTTTCGTACCATCAGTTCTTTGTTTGAAAGTTTAAAGATCTTTATATTTTTTTTTTCAAAATCATAGATGGAAGGTGAAAGTTCTAGGAAACGGAAAGAGCCTATGTCAGATTTCGGGTGGGAAGATGGAGCAATCGACATAGTTAAACAAGCGTTCCGCAAATCGAGAGACGTGGTTCTAAAGGAAACGACGAAACATTTCACTGCGATTATTGATATGTTGAAAGAGTACATTAACAAAAAAGAAGAATCTGTCGGCTTAAACTGTCAGCTTGAAACAATCGATGCTCAGATCTCGCTAATAGACGATATCTTGGAGGGGCGAATCGACTTGATTGAAGAGCGAAACAGACTAGAAGATGTTAGGGTTATTATTGAGAAAGATGAAAAAGAATGTGTTGTTCCTAAAATTGATTGGGATAAACTTCGTGTTCCCTTTATAAAGCATTAACAATGTTAAGAATTTTATCTTAATCGTTTGCTATTCTTGAATTTTAAATTATTATTATCTGACATAAAATATAAACGATGCTTTATTTTATTATTCTAAAACCCGAAAGTTCGTTAAATCGATAATATAAACTAGAGATATTGACCTAATTACGAAATCTAAAATTAGTTTAAAGTTATTCTGATAAATCGTAAAGAAAACATATCTTAGTCTTGGACTTTAAAGTTATTCTCATAAATCGTAAAAAAAAATGGTATGCAATGTTTGATATATATATATAGTTCCTATATTCGTTGAGTGATATATTTTTACAAATATTTAAAACTTTTTAAAATCGTAAGTTTCTTAAAAGATTATGTAAATAATTTAAGTTTATGTAAATAAACAAATATATTGGTGATTACTGAGAATGAATATATACCATCGAATTTATCTAATGGTAAGTAATATTGAGATTTGATAATATCATAAATATACATTTTCCAAAAAAAAATAATAATGTATATATATATATATATTTTTCCGATTACAAGTTGAAAAAATCAAGATCGTAGGTTTAGTTTTACCATAAATTTTTATTCTCTTTTATAAACGTGGCATGCCTGCTGTTCGATCCCATTAAAAAAAAGAACGGAAAGAGAGACTATTTTTACGATGTGGAAGACCTAAACCCTTTTGTTCATGAGTGGACGATTAACGTCAAAATACTGAGGAAGTTTGAGGTGTGCCATCCTAATTTTAAATCATCTGACTTGATTGTAGTCGATGATAAGGTAATTTCAAATTGTGTATCCCGTATGATAATTTTCAAACAAAAAAATCATATTATGTTGCTTATATATTTTTTTTAATAATATAGGGTAAAAAAATTCAAGTGATGATGCGTCCTCCTTATCGTGACATCTTTTTAAACGATATGGAAGAAGGTGACTGGATAACGTTATCAAGATTCTCACTAACCATTGTTGATGGTGTTTTTAAGTTAACTGATCATCGTTTTATGATACATTGGGGAGACAAAACATGGTTTAAAAAAATCCATCCTTTGTCTTCCAAGCAGTTTTATTCTTTTGTATCATATAATGATATCAAAAGAGGGAAATTAGACCCTGATCATTGTGTAGGTGAGATTAAAATAATTATATAAATTTTTAAAAGAAATACCTGAAAAATAATTTCTAATGCAATTCTTATGAACAGACATTATTGGAAGAGTGTACACTGTTGGAAATCGTTTTGATGAAGGTCCTCCATATAAAGAATGGGATGAGTTGTACGTCGTTCTGGAAAATATTGAGTAAGTCATTCTATTAACGAAATATGATTTAACAATATGTTCGTGTTCGTTAATGACTCTAATTCTACATAACGTATAATTGTAGGTTTGAACGATTATCATGTCGTTTACCAAAAGACTACGCGAATGTCTTTTTCAATGACTGGATACATTGTGATTTTGATATAATATGTGTGTTACGTTTTGCCAAACTTGAGACTATCAAAGGTTTGAATTATTTATACACGCTGGAATTATTTATTGTTAATGTAGATACATGGATGGCAACAACGGTACACAATTGTACAATGGTCATGATCAATCCTGTATGTTCTCAAGTCACGCAGATGTTTGAGGATTTTGCCTTAATGGAGAACTGATATTGATAATAATTAAAGTGTAATTTGATATATCATAAAATATCTATTGTATATGATCTTGGCCTTTTAATTGATTTTTAAATTTATGAAATAACCGATTTGGTGATTATCATATAAAAAACTTATTTTGAAGAAATTCTCAGCGAGTTTTGTATAAATAATATTAACAGAATTCTTTGAAAAAAAAGATTATTATGGCTAACCTCCTATCCAACGCTATTAAAAAAAAGTTCGGGAAGAGAGACTATTTTTTCGATGTGGATGACCTAAACCCCTTCGTTCATGAGTGGAAAATTAACGTAAAAATTTTGAGGAAATTTGAGTGTCGTCATCCTCTTTTCAAGTCAATAGACTTAATCGTAGTAGATGAGAAGGTATATTTATATTATATAATGTTTTATAAATTTAAATTTAGTTTTATTTACTTATGTATAACGTTTACGTAGGGTACAAAAATCCATGTATTGATGGGTTCTCCTTATCGTGACATCTTTCTTAACGATTTGGAAGAAGGTGAATGGATTATGTTATCAAGTTTCTCATTAAGCAATGTTGATGGCGGTTTTAGGCCAACTGACCATCGTTTCAGAATACATTGGAGAGATGGGACATGGTTTAAGAAAATACTTCCTTTGTCTTCAGATCAATTTTACTCTTTCGTATCATTCAGTGATATTAAAAGTGGATATTTTGATTCTGAAAATTGTGTAGGTAAGGGTACCAATTTATTTTTATATTATATGTTAAGTTTAAAGTGCTTGATTAGTTAAATTATTGTATAAATTTTCATAGATCTTATCAGAAGAGTCTTTAGTGTTGGAAATACCATGGAACAAGGTCCACCATACAAAGAATGGAATGAGTTATTCGTTGTTCTTGAAAATATTGAGTAAGTTGCTCTAAATTATTGAGCTTTCTAATTTAAATTTCAATGATTTGAGAAGTTCTCAGTGATGATAAATTGTAGGGGTGAACATTTCTCATGTCGTTTACCAAAAGACTACGCGAACAGCTTCTATGACCATTGGATACATCGTGACAATGATATTATCATATGTGTATTACGTTTTGCCAAGCTCGAAAGTAATAAAGGTTCGGACCATTTCTTGCTGATAAATCTATAATTGCTTTTTTAATAAAAAGTTAACTAATTATCAAATTTTATTAATGTAGATACATGGATGGCTACCACAGTGCACAATTGTACCAGTGTCATGATCAATCCTCCATGTCCTCAAGTCACACAGATGTTGGATGCCTTTGCTGATATGGAAATTTGAAATTGATTTTTTAAAGTGCATGACTTTTATACTTCATATTTATAAGATAAAAATAATACTTTAATCCTCTATGATAATGTGATTGGATTTTAATTTGATTTATAATATTATTCAATTATTAATTAATTCATAAAACGAAAACTATATTATATTAATTTCCTTTTGTATTCAAAATAGACATCCCCACTGATTTTTACATATTCATGAACCTTTCAATTATGTAGTTAAAAGGTGTGGATGGTAACACCCCTTCGAGTCGATACTTTTTATGCAACCATTAACACCTTATAAATTCTTATAGTCGAGTTTAAAAACTTAAAACCAAACTACTGTCTTTTCAACTTCTTCATTTCACTCTCTTACTAAACTTCTCTCTAACTAAAATACTTTTTTTTAAAGATAAAAAAAAAAAAAATGGCGAGATTTGTGATGCTCGACAAATTGTGTCCTTGGAGAATGGGATGGAAGATTCGTGTCAAGGTTTTCCGTTCATGGAGAGTGAGAGATCGTTCGAATAATGTATCGACAGAACTAATCTTGGTAGACGAAGAGGTATGTTATATAGAATTATTTCATTGTTACTTCATATGTATTTGTGTGTCTAAATACTTTGGTAAATCATTCTCTGAATTAGGGTACATTTGGACATGCTACTATCCCGGCATCACTCAATGGTGTTCCGGAATTTAAATTGTCGGAGGATCGAACTTATGTTATAGAGAAGTTCGAAGTCAAGAATGACAGAGAACAGATCCAGAAAACTAAAAACGGTTATCGGATCTTCTTCACAGACAAAACTATAAGGGGCATTCTCAAAAATGCCCCTTTTTCCATATCTCTTTTTAAAAATACCCCTTCATGTTGACCATTTTTAAAACTACCCCTCTTTACATACAAAATGACCAAATTACCCTTTTTTGAGTGACAGCAAGAATGTACAGTCATCAAAATCGAAAATATTTTCCCGCCAAAAAAATTTCCTGCAAAAATTTTTTTCCCGCCAAAATCGAAAATTTTTCCCGCAAAAAAAAAAAATTTCCCGCCAAAATCGAAAAATTTTCCCGCCAAAAATATTGAAATTTATACCTTTTAAAAACCTTGTAAATGCTTTTAAAAAACTTTTAAAAGCGTTTGCGAGGTTTTTAAAAGGTTTTTAAACACATTGTAAACGCTTTTAAAATCCTTGTAAATGCTTTTAAAAAGCTTGTAAATGCTTTAAAAGGTTTTAAACACCTTGTAAACGCTTTTAAAAACTTTTTAAAAGCATTTATAAGGTGTTTAAAAACCTTTTAAAACCCTTTTAAAAATCTTATAAAAACTTTTACAAAGTTTTTAAAAACATTGTAAAAGCGTTTAGAAGGTGTTTAAAAACCTTTTAAAAATCCTTTTAAAAACCATTTAAAAACCTTTTAAAAACCTTTTAAAAACCTTTTAAAACCTTTTAAAAACCTTTTAAAAATCTTGTAAAAACGTTTACAAGTTGTTTAAAAAACTTTTTAAAACTCTTTAAAAAATATTGTAAAAGCCTTTACAAGGTGTTTATAAGGCTTTTATAAGGTAGAAACCTTATAAAACCTTTTAAAAACCTTGTAAATTTTTTTTTGCGGGAAAATTTTTGGCGGAAAATTTTTTTTTTGAAATTTTTTATCAAAATTTTTTTGACAAAAAAAATTTTGGCGGGAAAATTTTTTCGAAAATTTTTTGGCGGGAAAATATGTCGGAAAATTTTTGGCGGGAAAATTTTGTTTTTCTTTTTATTGAATAAAATAATTTTCATATAAGAGTAAAATGGTCATTAAAAATTAAAAGAGGGCATAAATAAAAATGGCCAGAAAAGAGGGTATTTTTGAAAAGGGGTATATCAAAAGGGGCATTTTTAACAAATTCTCAAACTATAAATAGTTTTGCAAGAGATCCTATCATTTCCAAATCTTTTAATAATCTAGATTTTAAACGTGTTTATGATAATGCGTTTCATAGAAGATGGCCTTACGGTAAATCGGACTTTATAATGGATTGTTTTATAAAAGATTAATTTGTTATTTTTAACACATATTATTCGTTTTTATGGCAGTTAATCAAGAGTTTATAGATGCATCACCAATATGGGTGAAATCAAGAGTTTCAAAAAAGAAGATGGTGTCTATCGTTGGAGCTTGATGGATCGCTACATAAAATTCACTATCGAGTCGATTGAGTAAGTTTATATATGAATAATAATATTTTAAAAAACTGTTTTAAGTGCTTGATAAAATACGTAGATTGACATTATTATATCAACAAACCTTTTTCCAAAGGGGATATGTACTTGACTGCTTCGCAACAGGAGTCTATGCCAATCATATGTTCAAAACTTTCAAACTGCGTAACAGGAAGAGGGTCTGTCTGTTCAAAATGTGGAAAGCAGTAAGATTCGGAGGTGATTACGTTTGTTTATAGATAATTAGTTTAGTAATTCAGTACAGTTTATTATGATAATGAATAATTTGTTTATTTAACATCGGTAATGCTAGATGATAATGTTCTCCTAACCAATGGCGATGGATGCTCGGAGATTGTCGAGGACCCGAAGAGTGCAGAATTTGCAGACTACATGTTCATGTAAGTCAGAGATTTACTTTGGATGGTCTTTCGATTATATATTTTAGAAATATGTGGATGTATCTGACTAACTTTAAATATTTAGGTACAATTACGTTGATCATGGTGAGTCAAGAATCAAAGATTTGGATGATACCGACTATAGATTCGATTTAGACCTAAGGTAACAGTAAAAATTTACTTTATTTGATTAATGATTAGATGATATGAAAAAATACTGATTAGAATTTATCCTTCTGCAAAATACAGAGATTCACTTGACTCCTATATTCATCTTGCTGTTGAGGACTCCTTTGAGAAGCATCGAAGACCTTATTGATAACTATGCTCAAAACCGTTCTTCGAAGTTCTGTATTTTTTGAAAATTATTGAAAAACACTTTTGTAAGTTTATATTTGATGATTTTTTTGGGATTTAATAAAATAATTAAAATACTATTTTTCTGTATTATTATTAAATTTAGTTAGTTGCAAATTTTAACATATAGAGATTTGTTTAAATAAAAATATTAAAAACCATTATTATAATTTACAAAGTAACATTTATTTTAATAACGATATATGGTAATTTACAACTGCTTGATGAATTTCATTAAATCTGAAAGAGTAAAAAAATGTTAAATATACTTTTTTAATAATGATAATAAACATATCGAGAATATTCATAAATGATATGTTTACATTCCTCATCATTATCGTTTTAACAAAATAATGTAAGAAAATATTCTAAAAAAATAAAAAATCAAGTCGGTTGTATAACATCTCTATAAATATTGTTCCGCTTATGTGTTTATGAGTTGTATGCTCAATTCAATATGACTTCTAAAAAGATGAACGTTCGACCTTTTGTTCAGTTAGACAATCTCAACCCTGCTTTAGACCATCAAAAGATAAGAGTCCGTATCATAAGACTTTGGAAATCATTCAAGTCCCTTCAGATGGTCTTCGTTGATAGTGATGTAAGTTCTAATTTTAAATTGAAGCATCATGTTTATTTGAATTATCTATGAAAATTTAGTGAAACTGGATATTAGTTTTATAACTTTAAATCGTTATATATAGGGTACAAGGATACATGCATCTATTGAAGATGGTTTGGTCAGCAGGTTTCAAAATCAACTCGCTGTCGGCGAGTCTAAAATAGTCGATACGTTCAGCTTAGTAGATTATGATAGTAATTTTAAGACAAGTTCTTTGGGATTTAAAATCGTCTTTTATAGAACCACTGTTGTGAAACCATGTGATGAATTCCCAGTTCATGTTCCAGAAAAATATTTGCAGGCGTTTACTACTATCTTATCTGGAGAATTAGATAAGAATATATTGTTTGGTGAGTTGTTAATTAACTTTGTTTTTAAAAGTTATATTTACATGAAAAAACAAAATATTAATTCATGTTTTTTTCGTAGATGTAATCGGCCAAATCGTCAGTGTTGGAAATCTTGATAGCGTCAAAACGAAAGGGAAGGATAATGTCAAATTGAGCTTCGATTTGCAAGATTTAACGTAAGTAACTTTCGTAAATATTTTGAAAATTAATTTAATCTAAAATAAATAACTAAATTTTATTATTTTTCATGCATTCGTAATATAGTGGAACCCGGTTAAATTTCACGGTGTGGGGGGATCTTGCAAAGGACTTTGATACACAAATAAAAGAACATCAAGATACTGTTGTCGTTTGTGTAATACGATTTGCATGCCTGAAGGAATGGAAAGGTAATATCTTACTTTCAGAAAAAACAAAACTTAAAGCTTATAATTGTCAAATCTAACGTTGCCAATTAAATCCATGTTACAGGAAATTATAGTATTTCCAATGCGTTCAACTCTACCGATATTCTCATAAATCCAGTTATGTCTGAAGTAGACGCGTTTCGAAATAAGTAAGTATACATATATGTATATATATGAATATATATATCCTTTCTATATTATTCTGCACGACATGCTTAAATCATACACATATTCTTATTATTATCATAACTATATAGGTTGCCTACTGATGCTGTTGATTTAGTACAACTTGATGATGACCCAAGCCCTCAGAAACCCAAGGTGACATTATATGAGGAGTTTTTCATTGTGAACGAAAAGAGTACTATGGACCAAATCGTTTATGCACTTGAGGTAATGATTCAAACGTAAAATTGATATCGTGATCTTATTTTTTTCTGAATTATAATTGGGATAATAAATATTTGATTAATTCTTTACAGGCGCGAACATGTGTGACAATCGCGACAATTCATTCTGTTGAAGTGTTGCCCAAATGGTAGTTATATTGCCTGTAAAGTTTGCAATAAGAAGGTGCAGCCATATCCACCAGAATCTCAAGCTGGAAAGGATTTACTATATAGTTGTGGAGTTTGTGATTCTGATGTTATGGAAGTTGATTACAAGTAAGTACCAAATTGTCTCTTAAATTTTTAAAAGAATTGTGGATTATAACTATACGCACATTTAAGTCGTACCAAACTGTTTATAAGGTATAAACTCATACTTCATGTTGGGTACGGAAGTTCACAAAAGATTAAGCTGCTCTTCTTTGACGGTCTTGCCCAACTATTTATTGGAAAAAAGCAGAAGAACTAGCTTTGGAAAAACCTAAAGTAAGTATAGTATCATTTGAATTCTTTTTGGTTTAAAGTTATAAAAACAAGTATTAAATCAAGATTTGACATTTGTTCAGGACGATACTGCACCTATTCCTGGAAGTCTCTCTGCCTTGGTTGGGAGGACTATGCTGTTTAAAATTTCGATTACAATCGAGAATTTAAAAAGCGACAAGTCTGCTTATGTTGTCAAAAAGTTTTGGGAAAAAGAAGACATGGTTGTGCAATTTGGAAAGGTACTAAAGTAAACAAAAAAAAAACATATATCCATAATATCATTATGAATTCTATACCTTTAAAATCTCAATGTATGTAATTTCAATGTAGGAACTATATGGAAGGAATGAACTTTCGAATAATTCTTTGGATCTCGACGACCATAAGTTGCAAATTGCACCAGCTGAAATGAATTTGACTTCATCTAAGAGAGATTATACAGACAGCAATATTGGATCGACCGGGGGTCATAGCATGATGACAAGGAAAAAAATCAAATCTGAACCCCGAGATTGAAAAAGTTGCGTCATTTCAAAACATGATATTGGTTAATTTTTAATTTCATATTTTTGTTTTATTTTTTTGAATTGAAATTTTTAATTATTTTGAACAATTAAGAACGCTTTTAAGCTTCTGAGTGTATTTGTATTGGTCAAACTTTAATTCTATCAATTACTATAATTATGTTACAATAAACGAAAATTAAAAATATATACAATATAATTTAATAAATATCATACTATAAAATCATTTGGGAAATTTTAATAGTTAGAATATCTCTAAACCCCAACCTAAATCTTTTTAAACATATTTCAAAATTCCATAAATAATGATAATATGTTAAAAATAAAAGGCCAAATTTAATGGTCTGAATATTTAATACGATAATTTAAGAAAATGACCATTAACGATTATGTTAACAAAATATTTTACATTAAAAACTTAATGGTAATCCTAAATATTTTGCTTTTTCAATACGAAATTTTAGGAAATATAATATTATCAAATGTGTAAACTTATTTTATACATTTTATATGTATATATATAAGTCTTATTAATTTACCATGTCAACTAAAAAAAAAAAAAAAAACTGAACCAATTCTTAAGTTCTTGCTGTTTGACGTATAAGGTAAAACAAAAATCAAGCTTTTCATTATTTTGTATTATTGAAATTACATTCACATGTTTCAAATGTATAAGTGCAGAATCATAATGAAACGTTTATCTGGAGTTCGTCGAACCACCAAGAAAAGATCAGGACCTGATGAAGGTGCGCTCCATTCGCAAATTCAACAAGAACAATTTGTTTTGTTTTTTGAGGATCGCATTGCGGAACCAGTTCAAAAAAAAGTCAGGAAAACCAGAAAAAATCAATTTCTTCTGAAGATAACTCATTGGCGCATCTTGACGTTCAAAATACCGTCGTTGACGGTGAAAATAGTATTTTGAAATCAGCGAACAAGAAATCTCAATTTCAATCCTGGATTGAATACAATGTCATGCCTAACAATGAGCCAATCTACACATATGATAAGGATGTTTCCGGATATTTCTGGTGTGTGAAAAACAAGAAATATGTACGCAAAGATATATCATGAAAAAGGATAGACCTTAGAATGTCGTTTTTGAATTTTAGTTTCATATTTTGATATTCAATAATAATAACTATTTTTATTTCTGAATATCATCACGATGTTATTATAATTCGTTATGTTTTTTAAAGGTATTTTATCACTTTTTAATGTTTATCAAATGTTAGTTTTATAACATAATGAAATTATCTTCCTAATTAATAATAATTATGATATGACAATTCAGCGGAAAATTCGTTAATAGTATAATATTAATAATGGAAGAAAAATATTTAGTTTAACATGTTTTAAAATTTTGTTACAAAAAATATAATATAAGAATTGAAAATATAAAAAAAAAAAAAAAAAACTAGATATTCAGTAATGACCCGATAATGATCTGCAAGATTATGGAAATATAACAAAAGATAAAAAAAATTAAATAAATAAAATATTGTCAAAGATCAAGAAAGTAAATTTCAAAAAATACGTATTAAAGATCTCCATACATAATAGAAAGATAAATAACATATTTTTAAAAAATATTCAAAAAAGTTAAGATGATATATAGATACATATGTCAATATTCGTATATATCAATAATTAGTACATTTTAGATGGCATCATATATACGGCACCATCTTCCAATATATACAAACCTAACAGCGAATTTTAGAATAAAATTGTTAGAATTACTCGATTATATGAATTCTTGATCGTACTTTGAATTTCATTTTGCAGATTACTACACTTGACGTATTATAATGAGACCTTCGAAGATTCCATATCGGAGGAAGAATGTAACGACACATGCCGTCTCTAGAAAACATACAGACATTTTATATTCTTTACATTAAGATATATGTTACATTCGAAACTAATAGATTGCACTTAACAA
The DNA here is from genome assembly GCF_030686135.1 of Camelina sativa. Taxonomy (NCBI): domain Eukaryota; kingdom Viridiplantae; phylum Streptophyta; class Magnoliopsida; order Brassicales; family Brassicaceae; genus Camelina; species Camelina sativa. Next base: position 27,367,906 of record NC_141896.1, on the reverse strand, counting down.
CATTATTAAACTACAGGTGTTAGTTCTACGATAAATCTTCCTGCTTTTTCGAATGCACTGAATTTTCAGTATCCTGATCCATATAAGATGGCAAGGTTGAAAAGAATGCAAATACTGAAGTCTAAACGGGCACAAAGGAAGAAAAAAGGTAATATGTTCGGGAAAGGATTTCAAAATGAGAATATATATAAAATATATATATATATATAAATGCTAAAACTAATCCAATTGTTGCCTATGCAGAAAATTTCCTTCTTCCCGGATTACAGGAAGATTTCGCATGTTTCGTCGCAACTGATTCGGATACGAACGATGAAAGTGATTCAGACAGCTCTACTGATGGGATTTCATTCGATACTAATGAAAGCAATGCGACATCTGAGATGTTTCTTGGCTTTCCTCCCATAAAAGCTAAGTCATTAAATAATGGTATATCTCGATGCATATCTGATTCGTTATACGACTGTTTTGTAAATAAGTATGTATATCTAACATATATTTGAAATAATAATTTTTAAAAAAATGTATATGTAGGTTATTATGATGATGGAGATCCTTATTTTTTATGTGATAATTTTGGAGCATATATGTGGTATGGAGAACGGGTGAACAAACGGACTAAAAAGGCAAAGCCGGATTTTTCACTGTGTTGCCATCGCGGCAAAGTAATACTTCCTACTTTGAAGACTGCGCCTAAAACATTATTATCGTTGTTTTATAATAATGACGATAGGGGTAAAAACTTCCGCGATAACATACTAGCGTACAACATGATGTTTTCGTTCACATCATTAGGTGGAAAAATTAACCATTCAATAAATAATGGTAGAGGGCCGTATTTATTTCAGATGTGCGGAGAAAACTATCACCTTATCGGTGATATCTTGCCAGAACCTGGAAAGGAACCAATGTTTTTGCAATTGTATATACATGATGTATGTAACGAGATAACGAATAGAATTTCTGCATTTAGGTAATTATATATATTGATAAATATGTATTTAAATATTTTCCATATCTTAATTATTTGTTAAATATCTTTAGCATAATTCGATGTATCTACTAATCATTATTATTATTAATTTTTGTGTTTTGTTGTTGATATAGATCATCAGGATCTTCTGGAGATTTAAAACATGAGATTGTTGGACTATTAAAAAAAATGCTTGATAGTCATAATCCGCATGTTAAGGCGTTTAGATCGGCACGTGAAATATTTAATATGGAAGAAGGTAGCGAAGGTCTGCGATTAATCTTACCTTCAGACAGAACTACTGATGCAAGAACTCATAATCTTCCTACCAGTAAAGAGGTCGCTGCTTTAATTCCCGGAGATTTTACGGCTGGTGTGAATAAACGTGACATTGTTATAGAAAGTCGTTCGGGTAATTTACAGAGAATAAGTGAGCTTCATCCCGCATACTTGCCTTTACAGTACCCATTGTTGTTCCCTTATGGTGAAGATGGTTTCAGATTAGGTATCGATATAGGTTTCATGGATACCCGTGGACGTAAAAGGAAAACCGTAACCATGAGGGAATTTTATGCGTATAGAATATTTGAAAGATATGAAGAGTCTTCGACTATTGTTATGGCAGGCAAATTATTCCAGCAGTTTTTAGTCGATGCATTCACTACCATCGAGTCGAGCAGGTTGAACTACATATGGATGAACCAAAGCAAACTCCGAACTGAAAGAGTCGATAAGATACTTGAAGCTGCTGAAAAAAGGACATGAAGACCTTGCACAACATGGAAAAAGAATATTTATTCCGTCATCGTTTACTGGTGGAAAAAGATATATGATGCAACATTATCTTGACGCCATGGCTACTTGCAAGTATTTTGGATTTCCTGATCTTTTCATAACTTTTACGTGCAACCCAAGGTGGCCTGAAATTGATCGTTATCTAGCAAGGCATCGTCTTAGTAAAGAAGATAGACCTGATATATGTAGCCGAGTTTTTAAGATGAAACTTGATAGATTAATGGACCAAGTGAGAAAGGAAAAAACTTTTGGTATCGTAAATTCTGGTATGTATTTAATAAGATTTAATTATTATTATTTATATTAGTCTTTGGAAAAAAATATCTTATTAATGTTTTTTAAAAATAATTATTTGTTTTAAAAAATTTCAGCGATGTATACAATAGAATTCCAGAAGAGGGGTCTGCCTCATGCCCACATGATTCTGTTTTTACACCCAGACAATAAGATGCGTACATCAGGAGATATTGATAAATACATAAGCGCTGAAATTCCTGATAAAGAGGTGGATAAGTATTTGTACGAAGTTGTTTCTGATGTGATGATCCATGGTCCGTGTGGTCATATGAACAGAGATAATGTCTGCATGAATAATGGGCAATGCAATAAATTCTTCCCAAAACCATTCATGGATAATACTGTTGTCGACGATGCTGGCTATCTAATATATAGACGACGTAACGATGGGAGAATCATGGAGAAAAGAGGATTTCAATACGATAATAGTTACGTTATTCCCTATAATCGTGATTTATCACTCCGTTTTCGTGCTCATATAAATGTTGAGTGGTGCAACCAGACACGTTCAGTTAAATATTTGTTCAAGTACATCACTAAAGGTCCGGACTATGTTAGAGCCAAAGTAGGAGAAGAAGATCAGGAAAATGAAATTAAAAAGTTTTTCAATTGCAGGTAACAACTTAATAGGATTGTTAAATATTCTCATATTAAATTATACGTGACAAACTAATCCAATATTTTTTAGGTATGTATTTGCATGTGAGGCTTCTTGGCGAATTTTTGCTTTCCCGATTTGTTATCGTACTACAGCCGTAGAAAAACTCCCGTTTCATCTTCCAGGACAAGAATTGGCTATTTACAATCAGGATGATCCAATAGAAGATGTATTGCAACGTACAACAAATAGAACTTCTAAATTTTTGGGCTGGATGGAATGCAACAAGATTTATCCCCAGGCCAGAGCACTTACGTATGCTGAATTTCCATCTAAATTTGTGTGGAATAAGAGAGAAAAACTTTGGAAGCCAAGATCAGAGAAACGGAAAAGTTTTGCAATAGGCAGAATTACGTATGTACCGCCTTCTGTAGGACAAGCCTATTACTTGCGAGTACTGCTTAATAAAATTCCAGGACCAACAAGTTTTGACTATTTAAAAACAGTCAATGGTGTACTTTATAGTGATTTCCAAGAAGCTTGCTATGCTTTGGGATTATTGGATGATGATAAGGAGTACATTGCAGCTATAAATGAAGCAGGTGAATGGTGTTTTGGGGAATTTTTAAGAAAGTTATTTGCGATCCTACTGCATACAAAGAGTTTAACTGTTCCTCTTGAAGTTTGGAATAAAATGAAAGACATCTTGTGTGAGGATATTTTGTTTAAAGAAAGGAGAAACAGGAACAATCCAGGTATTTCAAAAAAATATTTTCTTTTATCAAAATATTCCGTTTTCGAAGAAAAAAATATATATATTTATATATAATGAAATGTTTAAAATTTTCTGTGGTAGGTCTAATGTTGTCACGGACTCAGATAGAAAATATATGTTTAACTGAAATAGAACTCATGTTACGATCGAATGGGACATCTCTTACGGCCTTCGAGACAATGCCTAGACCAGATGATAGTATAATGAACACAGGAGAAAATAGGCTTATCGCAGATGAGAGAATATATAAGCCTCAAAAACAACAGGAATTGTACAATAAGTTGTTACCTATGCTAACTGATGAGCAGAGACGTGTTTATGAAGAAATTATTCACTCTGTGAATCACAGTAAAGGTGGTATGTTTTTTGTCCATGGTTTCGGAGGTACTGGAAAAACTTTTATGTGGACTATTCTTGGTGCTGATATAAGGTCTAAAGGTAATATTGTTCTTAATGTTGCTTCGAGTGGTATAGCTGCTTTGCTTTTGGAAGGTGGTAGAACGGCTCATTCAAAATTTGGTATTCCAATCAATCTTAATGAATATTCTGTTTGTTTGATAGATGCCGAATCTGATCTTGCTGATTTAATTAGAGAAGCAAAGCTCATAATATGGGACGAGGCTCCAATGATGAACAAGCTTTGTTATGAGACTTTAGATAGGAGTTTGCGAGATATCATGAAGTGTGACCAGATTTTTGGAGGTAAAGTTGTTGTGTTAGGAGGTGACTTTAGACAGATTTTACCAGTTATTACCGAAGGTGGAAGGGTAGCCACAGTTTTAGCATCTATCAACTCATCTGTTCTTTGGAATAGTTGTAAAGTTCTTAAACTTACCGAAAATTTGAGACTTCGCAAAGCACGTAATAGTATGGATGCAGGTGCTCTTGCTACTTTTTCTAAGTGGCTTCTTGATATCGGGGATGGCAAAATTAACGAGTCAGATAGTGGGGATGTGGAGATAGAAATTCCGGATGATTTATTAATTAATACAAGTGGAAATCCTATTGAAGCAATAGTTAAAGAGATCTACGGAGAACAATTTACAAGGAGGACTGACCCAAAATTCTTTAGTGAAAGAGCTATTCTAAGTCCAAGAAATGACGATGTTGATAAGATAAATCAGTTTATGCTTACTAAGCTTCCAGGTATGCAAATTAAAAAGGATATAGAAATTTAATTTTTTGAAAATTTTCTAATATTCCAAACATATACGAAATTTAATTTTTAAATTTTGCAGGTGAGGAAAGACGATATCTTAGCTCTGATAGTATTGAAACGTCTGATACGAGCGGACTTGATGATATGATCTACACTCAGGAATTCCTAAACAGTATTCAAGTTTCTGGACTGCCAAGCCATGTTTTGACTTTGAGAATAGGAGCACCTGTCATGTTGTTAAGGAATATAGATCCTAAGGGAGGTTTATGTAACGGTACGAGGCTGATTATTACTCAGATGGCCAATCATGTAATCGAAGCAAGAATCGTGACAGGAAAAAAGGTTGGAGATAAGGTACTTATCCCTAGGATGTATGTTAGTCCACCTGATGCAAAGTTTCCCTTTCGTATGAGACGACGACAGTTTCCTATTACCGTGGCGTTTGCAATTACTATAAACAAGAGTCAGGGTCAGACGCTAGAACATGTTGGATTGTTTCTTCCGAAGCCGGTTTTCACACATGGACAGCTTTATGTTGCATTCTCTCGAGTGACAACCAGAAAAGGATTGAAGGTGTTAATTACTGATAAAGATGGAAAATGCCAGAATAAAACACTTAATGTTGTTTTCAAAGAGGTTTTTGAGACTGTTTAATTATTATGTTTTTAATTGAACATTGTTTTGGATTTTTAGATTAAATTTTATTTTCCATAATTAGTTAAACAAATTTTTATGAACTTTGAAATACAATGTTACTCATAATATTCATTACAATTATCTGTAATATAATTTATATTGTGGTATTTTGCTATGGAATTAGAATAGAAATTATAATTACGTAATGGTAAAAATTATTGTTTAAGGTATGATAAAGTCTTAATTTTAACAATTAAATCTCAAACACATTTAAATTAGAACCTTGCAAAATATATCTATTAAAAACGAATCCTGTCTTTCATTTTGTTATCATAATTTAAATAATAATATATAATAGTGAAAAAACAAAGTTGTATCGCTAAACATTAAGCAAGAATCGTGACAGGAAAAAAGGTTGGAGATAAGGTACTTATCCCTAGGATGTATGTTAGTCCACCTGATGCAAAGTTTCCCTCGTATGAGACGACGACAGTTTCCTATTACCATGGCGTTTGCAATTACTATAAACAAGAGTCAGGGTCAGACGCTAGAACATGTTGGATTGTTTCTTCCGAAGCCGGTTTTCACACATGGACAGCTTTATGTTGCATTCTCTCGAGTGACAACCAGAAAAGGATTGAAGGTGTTAATTACTGATAAAGATGGAAAATGCCAGAACAAAACACTTAATGTTGTTTTCAAATAGGTTTTTGAGACTGTTTAATTATTATGTTTTTAATTGAACATTGTTTTGGAATTTTAGATTAAATTTTATTTTCCATAATTAGTTAAACAAATTTTTATGAACTTTGAAATACAATGTTACTCATAATATTCATTACAATTATCTGTAATATAATTAAAATTGTGGTATTTTGCTATGTAATTAGAATAGAAAATATAATTACGTAATGGTAAAAATTATTGTTTAAGATATGATAAAGTCTTAATTTAAACAATTAAATCTCAAACACATTTAAATTAGAACCTTGCAAAATATATCTATTAAAACGCATCCTGTCTTTCATTTTGTTATCATAATTTAAATAATAATATATAATAGTGAAAAAAAAAAGTTATAACGCTAAACGTTAATACGCAACGTTTAATCGTGACTCTTTGATTTCTTACAGTTCCGAAATCCCCTTTTCGTCTCCGACAAAGAGAGAAAACAGAAAAACCCTAATTCGATAGAATCATGAATATCGATTATATTTCTGATCTTCATCGGGGAAAAACCAACTGGTGTATCCAAGCCAAGGTCTTGAATTCTTGGTATGTCTACGAATTCTTCAGCAAACGAGTTCTTCTACTTGTGGATGAAAGGGTTAGAGAATTTCCCAAATGATAATTTCTACTGATATTTGATATTTTTAAAGTCTTATATATTAGATTACTAACACAATTTATCAATTTTTGAAGGGTGACACAATTGAGGTGGCCTTTGTTCCAACAACACTGAAAAAGCTCCAGACGTATATTTATGAGGGTAAATGGTATGAGATTAGGACTTTCAAAATCATCGATCCAACCCTAAGGGAGAGGAATACTCATCATCCTTTCGAAATCAAGTTTACGGAAGAATCAACCATGAATCAATTGGAATCAGTTAATTCAAAAAACTATTTCCGATTCGAAGATTTGGGTGATATATATCGTTCAAGAATCCATCATCCCATTTCTTTTGGTACGTTTTAAATATACGGTTTAAAAAAAATTCAATTATACCCTGTGGATAAAGATTTTTACTATCTTTGAATTGTTTAATCTTTAGACTTTTAATAATTTTGGAACTTTGTGGATTGGTCCCTCCCATATAAAGTACAAATATAGAACTTATTCATAAGTAGTTTTATGTGGATGATAGATTCAGAAACAATTATTCTTAGATATTGCTATCTTTGTGTTGGTGAATCTTTATACTTTACATAATTTTAGAACTTTGAGAATTGGTTCTTCCCATATAAAAGTACAAACAGAACTTAGAAACTAAATAGTTTTATGTATATGATAGATTTGGAAACAATTTTTCATCTTTTTGAAATAAAAAAATGTCTTTTTATGGCAAAAAATAGATGTTTGCGGATGTGTAGTAGCTGTAACTGACAACAGAGAACATGCTGGCGAAGTTGTTTTCACGCTATTAAATGGCAGGTAAGACACATTTATTCCACATTTGATGTTGCTAAGATTTTTAAGTCTCACTCTTTAAAAAATGTTTGTATTAACTTCATCTGTAGGTATGAATCTATCAAGTGCCGTGCAGTAAACAACTATGCTACCCTTTTCATGTATTCATGGGAGTCGTCAGGATGCCATCTCACATATCGTAACGAACCAGTGTTTTGTGTTCTGCGTTTCTGGAGGGTTGGAGAGTATGAAGGTATGACTGTTAATAGGACTTACAAGTTTTAATAAATGTTAAAGACTATCTATTTTCTATACTCATTTACAAAACTTTTATAACACTTTAAACATCTCTAGGTGAACCGTGTATTGAAAACACATTGGCCTCCTCCAAGATCTTTTTAAAACCGGATTTTGAAGGTCTTGAGCATCACAAGACTATGTAAGTTTAAATGTTTATTAATACCATGTAGTATATCATGCTAGGGTTTAACTTATGAATTTGCTTTCTATACTTAGCTCCGAATTTGCTGGACGCTACTACATAAATCGTATGATGGAGCATATAGAATAATCGTATAAGGGGCTTAAGGTGAAGGCAGGTTATTTAAATAAAAATTATTATGAATATGTAAACTTTATAACTATATGTAATGTTTGTATGACCTATAATTTATATTACTTTCAAAAATAATTTCTATTGTCTAAACGTAGTAAATTAATGTGACGCAAATCTTTATCCATCGTGATTTAATTAACCATACCGATTGTATTGGGCTCATCAAATTCATGAAAATTGAAAATGGGCTTCAAAAAATATATATAAAAGTTTACATATTTATTAGAATAATATTTATTTAATAAATGAGTCCATTTTTAAAAAAGTGAAATAAAATTCTTAAGGTACAACTTAACTGCTAATTTAGTATAATTCTAAAAATAGCAACCAATTAATCTATTAGTTTAATTATTGATAAAATTCCGACTTACCTATCTTCAAGAAACAAAAATTTAAAGGTTTGAAACAATTGTTCTATATTGGTAAAAACATTATTTCTTAAAAAGTCTTATAAACCTATTATATGGAAGACAAAAATAATCAGACGACAGTATCCATCACCATAGAATATTCTTAACTAAGAATATATAGTCATGTACAGTATTGTAAATAGATGAGTTTCAAATGATACTATTTAAGAATATAATGTCTCTAGCTAAAACTCAAGTAAGACTTCTAATTAATTGTCATCTATTTTGTAATATGAATATTCCTCATATTTTTATTGCAGTAACAACTTTAATTCAAGCAAATTGTATAATTGAATATAGTGCATTATAAATATGAATTAATCAATTATGTATTATAGTTTCGATTAAAAAATTTATTATATTATCAAAATTAACCAATGCATGTATGGATGCAAGGACAAAAAAAAAAGTGTTATTCTCAAAGTCTTAGCAATGATTAACATCAAATATACCGACTATAAAAAATACTACTAATCTGTAATTATAATCATAATTATACCTATTAAAATTATAAATACTAAAAAACAAAAAAAAAGACACCAAAACGATTAAGACGCAACGCTACGTTTAATCGTGACTGTTTATATTCTTACAAATCCGAAATCCCATTTTCGTCTTCGAAAACAGTGAAGCAAGAGTAAGAAACCCTAATTTGGTAAAATCATGAGAATCGATTACATTTCTGATCTTCATCGAGGACGAACGAACTGGTGTATTCACGCTAAAGTCTTGAATTCTTGGCATGTCACCGAGTTCTTCACAAAACGAGTTCTTCTTCTTGTGGATACGAAGGTTAGAGCAATTAATCGAAAATCGATTTTACATAAATCTTTATTTTAATAGTGTTTATATGCTAGATTACTCACACGATTTTAAACAAACCTTGAAGGGTGACACGATTGAGGTCGCCTTTGTCCCAACTATACTTAAAAAGCTCCGGAAGTATATTTATGAGGGCGAATGGTATCAGATTCAAAATTTCCAAATCATCAATCCAACCCTCAGGGAGAGGAATACTCATCATCCTTTACAGATCAAGTTTACGGATGATTCAACCATGTTCCCGCTCGAATCAATCAACTCCAAAAATTACTTCCGATTCGAAGATTTGGATTATATATATCGTGGAAGGATCAATCATCACATATCTTTCGGTACGTTTTTCGAAATTTAATTGTAATTTATTTATTTTAACATAGTATAACCAAATTGGAATGGATTGTTTTTTAGTTTTGTGTTGAGTTATCTAGAAACTCTAAAAGAATTTTGGAACTTTGTGTATTGGTACCTCAATAGAAAAGTACAAATTGAACTTTTACCAAAAGCTTTGGATACAAACATTCTAAAAATATTCTTGACTTTTTTCCAAAAATAGATGTTTGCGGATGTATAGTAGCTGTTGATGACAGAAGAAATCATGGAAATGGTGTTTCTGAAGTTGTTTTAACATTATTAAATGGCAGGTAAGTCACATTTATTGCATCTTTACTCATATTAAGATTTATAAGTCTGACTTTATTTTGTAGAGTGTAACAAGTATATTCATTTGTAGGAATGAAACTGTAAAGTGTCGTGCAATGGATTACTATGCTAACCTTTTCATGTCTTCATGGGTGTCAACTGGATGCCATCTCACATATCAAACTGAACCGGTGTTTCTGGAGGGTTGGAGAGTATGAAGGTATGTACTATTAATAGAACTTGCTAGATTGTAAAAATTCTTAAGAGTTGGTTGTATACTCATCTAAATAATCTTTTTAACACTTAAAACATTCCTAGGTGAGCCGTGTATTGTAAACACATTGGCCTCCTCCAAGATCTATTTAAAACCGGAGTTTGTAGGACTTGAGAATCACAAGGCTATGTAAGTTTTTAATGTTCAAAAATATCAAGTGGTGTATCATGTTAGGGTCTAACTTATGGATGTGTTTTCTATTTTTTTAGCTCGGAATTTGCTGGACGTTATTACATTAAGCACATAATGCAGCATGAAGGGTAAACTGGAGAAGTTTAAGCTGAAGGCATATTTGTTAACAATCTTTTGTATATGCTAACTTTATAATTATTTTGAAGGTTTGTATGATCAAGTACTATAAACCCTTTTAAGGGTTGCTTTCCAAATTTTCTTGATGGTTTAAACGAAATATTAAATTATTCTGACCCAACTTCTACCTAAGTTAAATTAACCAAATAATATGGATCAGGCTCAATGGATTTTTCCCATTTTGCAAATGGGCTTAACATTTTTTAAAACAAAATAATATATATTGAAAGTCCATTTAGAAATGTCAGATTAAAAGTTTAAAATACAAAATTAATTACAATTTAGAACATATTTAAAATGAACACAAAACTAATTTGAAAATAGGTTTTTTTTTTTGACATTTTGATTTTATTTAACTCTTGCCCGCACAAGCGTGCGGGTAACTCTCCTAGTTACTAAAAAATAGAAGACATTAAATGGCTGTGCTCTAACTAATTTTTTGTATAAATTACTATATTATATTATAAAACTTTAATAATATCTTTTACATGAACTCAACATAAATACAAAGTTTGTAAGAAGACATTGTAGGTTGCAGAGCTTCTCTCAACTATTGGAGTTGGCTGTCACAAGTTTTGCTTCAAAAGCATTTGTGGATACTTATTTTTGGATAGTTAATTAGTCTATTAAATTCATAACTTGAGTATGTAATGTGGTTGGTTGGATGTAGTTTTGTGGATTCACAGACATTGAATCCACAAAAACCTAAATCTTTAAGCCTAACACACTAAATATTAGACACAAATGTAAAAGCCTAACCATGTATTTTAAAAAGTGAACATTAATGCACTAACTCTACATGGATTTCAATTTCTTATCCACATGTGTAACTTGTTTCCACGAATTGTAATAGTATCCACATGACCATGGTTTTATGGATTTGATGATGTCGTTGTAACTTGTATCCACGAATTGTAATAGTATTTACATGACTATGTGTAACTTGTATCCACGAATTGTAATTATATACACATCAAGCATAGACACATCTTATAGTATCAAACAAGAGTTTCAAAGAGTGTCTATATGGAAACATATTTATTAATCAGGGTTATAGTACAATTTTTTAGATAGAAAAGTATGTTAGAATACAATTTTTAGATAGAAAATTTAGTTAAATAAAATTTTTAATTCTAAAACTATTTATTTAATTTAGTTTGGACTTTAAAAATTGTTGATATGGCTATAAATACCATTTAATTATATTTGATTTGGATTTAACTCATTAATTATTTTAATTTTTGTGAAAACAAAAATGGGGACAAAAATTGAAATATGCAAACAATGTTTATTTCCAAGTTATACTTAAAATATATATTAATTAAAATGAAAAACAAATGTTGAAGAAATGATTACCAATAAAAAGAAGAGAGAGAGAGAGAGAGAGAAATGAGAAAGAAATAGAAAAAGTAAAGATGAATTGAATATGGAGTTAGTTTCTAAAAAAATTGAAAACCATCTAGTTGGGAATAAGGGTTAGAAGGAGTGAGGGGTAAAATGTAATTAAACTTGAGAAAAGTATATGAATAGTAAAAAGTAGGTGTAATAGTGAAATGAATACTTTTGTAGAAAGTAGGTGTGGGTGCAAAATTCCCTTTTTTTTATATAGCTAGGGTTTAGAGTGTGCTGATAACGTGTTATGACAAGACGGTTTAGGGAATTGCTCTATTGTATTATTATCTATCTTATAGGATATAACATATATATATAGTGATACAATATTAGAGTTTTAGGTTATACACCAGATCTACTAATGAGCTGATAATAGGCGTCAATATAATATAGAATATTCATAACAATATTATATTTGTTTTTTTTTCCAACTCTTTTACTGTTATTGTTTGTTATGGAGAAAAATAACAAATCTACAAAAATGGCCAAAAATGTAAACATAGTGGAAAAAACCATCTCAAAAATGTTGCACTTGATGTAATATTGGTTTTTTAATGAATAAATTTTACAATCATTAAAAAATAAAAATAAAAGATTTTGGGTCAAAAATGGCACTTTCAGCAATAATTCCTTTTTTTATTATTTTTTTGTGCAAGCAGCAATAATTCCTATAATTTTAGAAGTAGCATCATTCGTTAACTGTAATCTTACAGACTTTTATTAGACCAACAAATCAAAATTGTGTGAATCTAAAGGTAACAATATATGGAGATGCTGGATTGGTTTTTCAAATACAAATTCTCTATCTATCTAGATATTTATGTTTTCTTTTGTGTTACTTTCACGTTCCATGGTCACGATCAGCTTCTTTGTCTATTTGCGTCCACAATCTTTATTTGTGGTTCTAATGTGTTCATATTTTGAATACACAAATTTAAACTGTGTAAATATGAACTAATAATAAACAAGAGTTTTCTGATAATTTTGAAAATAAAGCCTTAATTTCTTGTGGATGTGGTGAAGTTGGTATATTTTTGTGGTTATATTATTTTTGCCTATCAAATTTGAACAATACATGTAGCCATCAAAATAGTATTTTGTTTGGTTGGCAAAGGGTTCATCCAAAATTTTCTGGATACCACAAATCTCATGAAGTGAAACTTCCTTTGGGCTTTTTCCGAATTTCTTATTTTGAGTTAACCTTTTTTAGAACATAAAAAATAAAATAAAAAGAAAAGAGATATATACGTCCAAAATCTATATTAACATTTTTGAATTACATTTTGGTTTATGCTCTTTAAGTTTTACTTATTTAATTTTTTTTTACAATATTAACCCCTAAAACAATTCCATAAATAACATTGCAGAGAAACTCAAATACTAAACTTTCTTAAATTGACCAACATTTGTTATATTTATTGCCATAAAATCTTAACAACATTTATACATTCTGATTTTTCCAAAAACAACTCTACCCATTAAAGTTTTAACCCATTAAATCTCCAAAACTATTTTTATGGATGCTAAAATCTCTCAAATTTAAATGATATACAACAGATTTTCCATAACAAAAATTTACAATCTCCATAATTATATTAACATTAATAAATTTCCTAAACCGAAAATCCAATTATAAAATGTCACATTAAATATGATGAAAACACCCCATATAATTTGATTTATTTTTTATTTTTTGATGAATTACCAAAAAATTAAAATTCTATTAATTATCATAAACTATATATATTGACATGGAAAAATTATAAACTATAAAAATATGCTAATTTGGTAAAACAATTAACATAATTAAACTTGATAAAAAAAACTTATTTTGATTGTTTTTTTTATGCAAAAACTTATTTCGATTTTGGTGAGACAGATTGGCATTAATCCCATATAGGGAGTTAAGTGGAATTGTTTTTTTTTTAACATTTTTAGATGTGTACCAGGAGATAAATGTGTTACTAGACTATACATATACCACACGGGTTAAAACCTTGAAAACACTACAAAAATCCTATATTTTGAATACTTATATCAAATACCTGTAAAATTTTATATTTTTAAAATTAATAAAACAATAATAAAATAACAAATAAACACAATATAAATTTAAAATTTTTAAAATTAAAAATATTGTACCACGGTATACCGCGGGTTAAATCCTAGTCACATATCATAATCTTTGTCTTTTCAGGATCGTCTTTTTCTTATTTTTTATTATTATGTTATTTTCACGTTTTAGTATAATTTTTATTGAAAAAACATAATAACATTGTCTAAGGGCATCTCCAATGGTACTCTATATCTTAGTCTAAACTCTATATTTGGAGTAAAATCATCTCCAATGGTACTCTATATTCTACTCTAAAAATAGAGAAATGAACAGTGTTACTCCAAATTTGGAGTAACAATGTTCATTTCTCTATTTTTAAAGTATAACTTTTTTATTTACAAAGTAATCCCTCAATTATCATATCTTACCATTTTATACCTAAATATTATTTTATAGGAATTTACACTTATATAATTTTATAGAAAAAACAAATATATTACATTAAATTAAAACACAACAATAACATATATTTAACTTAGAAAATAGAATGATATAACAAACATTAAATATAAAATACATAACTAGTGCCATAAATTAAAATAGAAATAGAAAACTGAAATAAAAACAAGTTGTTACCAAAATAAACTTAATACATCATAAACTAGTGATTAATAATCCGGTAAATCGCTTCCGGATCCATTAAGGTTATCAAAATATTACCCGAATGAAGTAGATGCCGAAGGAGCTTGTTGATCAACCCGTTTCTTTAAGAGTTTTGCTTGCTCAGATTGAATATAGGCACAAATACTTGGATCTTCTATTGAGCTTAAGTCTTGATATAAAACTTTGTTTTCTGCCCTAAATTTTTTCAGTGCAAATTCTCACTTTGAAGCTCCAAATGTTGTTGTCTTTGTTCACTCATCTTTATTAGTGAACAATACTTGGGTTCACCCCTAGGGGTGAACCTCTCCATTCACCCCCTTATAAAATAAGGAAATAAAATCTGTATATATTATTATAAAATTAAAAATCTTAAACCGCTCTTTAATAAACCCAAACCGACATATATAAAATCTAAACCCTAACCATCTCATTTGTGAACCCAAACCGATATATAATTTCGTTCTACTTGTAAAATCTAAACTCTAACCATCTCATTTGTGAACCCAAACCGACATATAATTTCGTTTGAATTGTGAAATCGAAACCCTAACATCTCATTTGTGAACCCAAACCGACATATAATTTTGTTCTACTTGTAAAATCTAAACCCTAACCATCTCATTTGTGAACCCAAACCGACATATAAGTTCGTTTGAATTGTGAAATCTAAACCTTAACATCTCATTTGTGAACCCAAACCGACATATAATTTTGTTCTACTTGTAAAATCTAAACCCTAATCATCTCATTTGTGAACCCAAACCGACATATAATTTCGTTATAATTGTAAAATCTAAACCCTAACCAGCTCATTTGTAAATCCAAACCGACATATAATTACGTTTGAATTGTAAAATCTAAACTCTAACCACTTCATTTGTAAACCCAAGCCGATAAATAATTTTATTCTAATTTTAAAAATCTAAACCAAACCAATATTTATCTTTCCTTAATTAAAAGTATGCAGAATTTGTTTCCTTAATTTAGTTTGCTTTTTAATTTAGTTTTGATTTATTTTTTAAATAAAATATTAGATGGAAGATTCTGATTGGCTGAGAAAAGAGGGGGTGAATGGAAAAGTTCACCCCTAAGGGTGAACCTAAGTATTTTACTTTATTAGTCATTTGTTTTCTATTTATGAGATGTAATAAAAAATTATTTTCAAGTTTAATTTTAATAATATTTAGAT
The DNA here is from genome assembly GCF_030686135.1 of Camelina sativa. Classification (NCBI taxonomy): domain Eukaryota; kingdom Viridiplantae; phylum Streptophyta; class Magnoliopsida; order Brassicales; family Brassicaceae; genus Camelina; species Camelina sativa. The sequence goes on along the minus strand of NC_141896.1, from coordinate 27,352,173 downwards.
TTTATTTATTTTTTGTTAAAATTTAAATAAGTGGACATAATTTGTAGATTAAGAACAAGATAAACATATATAATAAATTTAAATTTTTTTTTTTTTTTTTTTTTTTTTTTTTTTTTTTTGTCAAAAGTAGATCAGCTCAAACGAGCCAATTGGGTGGGAAATTGTTTACAAACAGAACATGATGCGGAGATGTACGCGCTTGGCGTGCCAAAGAATCCGCACTTACATTAGCATTTCTAGAAACTAAGGATAAAGAAAAAGAAGAAAATTCCTCCCTATCAATCCTGATGTCGTTGAGGTATGCCGAGAACGCTGGCCAGTCGGAAGGAGAAGACACCATCTTCACCAAGTCTGAACAGTCTGTGTAGAACCCCACCTCTCTTAGATCGTGACCTATCATACAGCGCATCGCCCAAAGGAAAGCTTCAACTTCAGCATGTAAAGGAGACAAACTTCGCCTAAAATTCTTGGCTCCCAACAACGGCAATATATCCTGGAAAGAAGTACAGCACCATCCAGCCCCGGCAAACGGATCACCAGCCTTCCACGATCCATCTATGAAACAGCGATATCCTGAAAAAACCGTTGGGAGAGGAGCAAAGGCCCCCCTCACCGGGATCCTTGGAATAACAGGGTTTGAAGGAAGGGTCTCTGGATCAACCTCTACCTGAGCCTGCTGCCACGCAAAAGCTTCGCCCTCTGCTATCCTAACAATATCCTCCGGCCGCTCCATAATATTCTCATAAACGCGTGCATTCCTTGCTTTCCAAATATACCACATAATCCAAGGGAAAGCTACGACTTGAGCCCCTGGATTCTGTTTCCCTAAGAAGTGGTCAACATTCGCATACACTGAAGCCGTTGGGAAGCCAAGAGACCCCACCGGTACATGTGCAAGAGCCCAAACCTGACGGGCCGGAGGACACACAAAAAGTGCATGGTTTATTGTTTCCGCATCCGCCCCACACCGTACACAAACAGGATCACAAGCAATACCCCGTCGCCCCAAATTTGCCGAAACCGAAATGCATCCAGATAAAACTTGCCACATAAAGTGTTGAATTTTAGGAGGGCATCGGACCTGCCATACACTAGAAAGGAGAATGGTTATTTCCGGGCCAGAACCAGTTGCCGCAAAGGTCCCCAGTACCTCATGCCGTGCAGCATGATAGCCTGATTTAACTGTATACAACCCTGTTTTCGTGAAATGCCAACCGAAGGGATCATCCTTCTGGTCCCTACCCAAAGGTATAGCCCCTATCAATACAACATCAAGTGGATCAAAATGCTCGTTAAGCATATCCATACGCCAAGTATTTGTCTGTCGATCAATTAACTGATTCATTTGAAGAGAAGGGTCCTTTACCAGGCCCTTGCTTAAAGCTGGTCTCGGGAATTGAGCTGGTACCCAAGGGTCAGACCATACAGAAATGGTGTCCCCAGAGCCAACCCGTTTAATAAGTCCTTTATCAACCAGAGAGCGAGCTGAACATATACTCCTCCAGCCGTAGGAGGGAGAGTATGACCTAATTGGGTCCATAGGATGCGTATTCCTATAATATCTACTCTTAAAAACCCTGGCAAACAGTGAGTCCGGAACATCAATCAGACGCCACAGTTGCTTAGCCAATAATGCCGAGTTAAAGTCGTCCACATTTCTAAATCCAAGGCCACCCAATTGTTTACTAACATACAATTTCTCCCATGCTAGCCAATGCATACCCCCCGACTGCCCATTTGTACTCCACCAAAAATTTGCAACTGCACTGGTAAGTTTGGACGTAATTGTTTTCGGTAACCGAAAACATGACATCACAAACGTGGGAACATCAGTAGCAACAAATTTGATCATCACCTCCCTTCCTCCTTTGGAAAGCAAATTTGCTGTCCAACCATTCGTCCGACTCTGAATCCGTTCTCGGACGAAAGAGAAAACCTTGGTCTTAGCCCCACCCAAACTTTCAGGTAATCCTAAGTATGACCCCATACCACCCAAAGTTGTGATCCCGAGGACAGCCTGCAGCTCTGCCTTTGTCTGGTCCTCGATCTTATGACCAAACTGGACCGACGACTTTGAAAAATTTATTTGTTGTCCCGAAACAGATTCATACTGGTGCAAGATATCTAGAATAGCCCGGCATTGATCTCTGTCCGCCTTACAGAAAAATAAACTATCATCAGCAAACAACAAATGCGATATGGGTGGGAATTTGTTGGCCACCTTTATCCCGGTAATCAGCTTATGCCTCTCTGCTTTCCGTATATTTGCAATTAGAACCTCTGTACATAAAATGAAAAAATAAGGGGATAAAGGATCCCCCTGTCGTAATCCCCTGTGCGGGACTATCAAACCATTCGGCTGGCCATTGATTAAAACTTTATACTCTACCGAGGAGACACAGAACATTATCCATGAGACCCAAGACTCTGCAAAACCCATTTTCTGTAACAAAGCTGCCACAAAGTCCCACTCAACCCGATCATATGCCTTACTCATATCCGTTTTTATAGCCATAAATTTCCCTTTACACGATGGATTTGTACGTAAACCATGGAACATTTCTTGCGCAATAAGGATATTGTCTGAGATCAACCTACCTGGAACAAATGCTGATTGAGTTTCCGAGACAAGACCAGGTAAAACCTTCTTAAGCCGCTGACACAATAACTTTGAAATAATCTTATAACCCACATTAAACAAACTAATCGGACGGAGTTCTGCCATACGAGTTGGCTTGGCCACCTTTGGAATAAGACAAATATGAGTGCGATTGAGATCCTTATCAAAGACACCCTCCACAAAAAACCGATTAACCAAACCAACAAGGTCCGTCTTAACGATACTCCATGCTTTTTGGTAAAACAAAGCTGTCATCCCGTCTGGGCTAGGGGCTTTGTCTGGATGCATCATAAACAAAGCTGACTTGACTTCAGCCTCCGTTGCGGGGCCGGTAAGCTGCTCATTGTCCTCAGCCGTAATCACCGTATTGACCTCCATTAGGGCCTCCTCAAAATTATCCGGATTGGTGGACGTAAACAATTCTTCAAAATACGATACCGCAGTATTACAAATATCCTCATCCTCAGTCGACCAGATGTCATCTTTAGAGAACAAACCAGTAATCCGATTACGAGCTTTGCGCTGTTTTGTTAAGGCATGAAAATATGCTGAATTTTTGTCCCCTAGGTTCATCCATTTATTCCGACTCTTCTGATACGAGCTCTCCTCATCCCCATAAGCCTGGCGTAAACGATTTTGTAACTTCGAGATTTGAGATGGGGGTATTAAATCATCCGCCAACGCCACCTCTAATTGCCTTTTTAGATCCTCTTGTTTCCCTACCAAATGGGACTTGGGATTTACGCCACTCAGAGATTGCCTTTCGACAATTCGCAATTTTATTCACAACATTACTTGAATCCTGGTCCACACCCCTGCCCCAGCCTGAAGAGATTGCATCCATCAGTCCCTCCTTGCCAATCCAACGGCGATCGAACATAAAGCTCCGTTTTCTGCGTGGTTTTTTGGCCCCAATATTAACCACTAGAGGCTTATGATCAGATGCTATCATTGGCAAATACTCAGTCACAGTGTCTGGAAACAAATCATGCCAATCTTCATTCCCTAAGGCCCGATCCAGCCGACAACGAATAGGCTTTTTATCACACCAACCCCTCCAAGACAAGCAATCACCAAGATAAGGGAATTCCAGAAACCCACAATCCTGAATCATTCCGTTGAAAGAAAGAAAGGATGAAGGATGCCGTAGCTTCCCACCCCGCTTTTCATGGTTCCCTGTGAGCTCATTAAAATCCCCCACCACAAACCAAGGCGTGGACCGAGTAGTACTAATTCTTAAAAGACGTTCCCACACCAAATCTCTATTCTTAGGGACTGGGTCACCATAAACGAAAGTTAAATGAATTATCCTGCCTTTGAAAACTGCTTCAATGTCAATTAATCGATTAGACTCAAATAAAATTGTAACCTGGAAGGCATCTTGATTATAAAAAAGAGCCATACCACCACTACAACCAATAGGATCAATTGTCCTTAAATTCTTATATCCAAAATGACCAACAAACTTTTCCAATATACAGGTAGGTTGTTTGGTTTCCATGAGGAATAAAAAATCAGGCCTATGTTTAATCCATAAATCTCTAAGATTACCAATTGTGGCCTTGTTACCCAGGCCTTGACAATTCTAACTTACAATATTCATGTAGCAAAAATGAAGTTGTGGAAGCTAAAACCCCCCAAAATCTCCTCGTCACACCCTCGAGGAGATGAAAAAACAATAAACATACCAAGCCGAAATACAACCAACACGAAGTAAATCCATGGACACCAAAAGGTTTTTATTATCAAGGCCTTTAATAAACGTTGATCAAGGCCTGTTAACCAGTTTCTTAATCTATATAAGTGAGCAAAACCCTTTAATTTAAATTATTTGTTTTAGAGGAAGAAATAGAGTAACAATTAGGGTAAACATCTACTCTATTTTTAGAGATCTCTATATTTGGAGTAAAATATAGAGGCAACCAATGGAGTTGGTCTAACCATAGCGGATTTACCAACCCTTAGTCTGTGGAATACTACAAGAAGCACCACAAGATTTGCGCAGACTTAAACGTAAAGATCCATTCTGATGAATTTTAAAATTAAAAATGATTTTAAAAACTATATTAAGCAAAATGTTATAAAATCTAACTATAAATACTTCAAATTAATTAAAGTGCAGAAAAAAGATATGAGCTCTTTTTTGTTGTCAACCATTGGGCCACAGAAAGCTGGCCCATTAGTCAAATTTTTACGTTCATAGGGAGCGTGACTCGATCCCTGGTATGATAGTGTCTTGTGCATTAAAGATTTACCATTGATCACTGACTAAATTCACTTTACAAGATATGAGCTCTTTTAATTAATGTTTGGTTGACAAAAAAAAAATATGAGTTTGTAAACCAAATTTAGATGAACTCAAATTTTAGATTCATAATTTTTTTGAACTTTTTAAAGTGTTGCAGATTTAGAAAAACAAAAATTTTAAAGAAAACATTAAATTTGACTTTGACATTATAAAATTAAATTATCTATAAATATGTGTATATTTTGTACTATAACAATGATGTTTATATTGTCAATATGTGATAAACACATCTATTAAAAATGTCCCAAAGAAGGCCAACACATTATTTAACCTCCTAGCCGAACAGTCTGCAGCAAGTCTACGTACGATAACCCGCAAGAAAAAGTTTATCACTAAGTCTATGTGCGATAACCCGCGAAAAAAAGTTTACCAGCAAGTCTATGTGTTTTTGAAACAACCTGACCCCCTTTTTTTTTTAACAATTAAATACAATGTATAATTAAGCATCCCATACTACTTAATTAACCAACCCAAACCACAACTCAACATTAAACCAGCAATAACATTAAGCACAGCGGAAACATACCAATAATACAAAACCAACAACATCATCAATACAATAACATTCCTAACCATTCTATCCGGCAACCTAACAAAATACTAACCAAGGTTCCAACAACATAACCAACAAATCCAATAACACACAAACGAGACCCTAGATCATCTTCCTCCTCATTGCCATGATTCCACGTCACAAACCTGCACACCATAAACAACAATTGAGATGCGTAAGTATTATCACAAATACTTAGTGAGGCAATTCTCCCATCTACTGGGCTATACACACAAGCAACTGAGATTCCAATGCTTAACAAATGACAACCAAACACAACAAACCAGGAAAAATCACGAAACAAGCAACTTGGTGTCGACCGACACCAGAGAGGTGTCGATCGACACTGACCAAACATGGTGTCGACCAACACCTAACTGGTGTCGATCGACACTCCCTTCGCAGACGCGAACTGCACGAATCCGAACGACGAACCTCCGTTTCCAATCATCTCCAATCCGTTCCAACCTTACCCAAAACCTTCAGGAACCTATAAGAACCATAACACAACCACCACAAGCAAGAACAACACCACTAACACAACCAATCAAGCAAGAACAACACCACAAAGCACCACCAATCAAGCAAGAACAACAAAGGATTCTCAGGCTTAGATAAGCCATGGTCATACACTCACCTTATCAACTGATTATAACAACCAATACAACCAGTTGAGACCCTCCTAACGTCTGAAACAGCCCAGAAACGCCCGTTAACTATCAAATCGCTCCGGTGAAAAGCTACCCCTAGACGTCACGAAGCTTCCCACAAAATTTCAGCACGATCAGGCACCACACGAGACCACGATCTCAGTTACAATCTCCGATGGTCCCAACTCGCGTATGAGAAAACGTGTCTCACGAAACTGCCAATAACTCATCGAGTTTAATCAAAATCTACTTCTGTAAAAAGGAGAATGACGATCAAACACTTTGGAATAAACCTACCAAATTTCATTACCTTTGAGAACGAATTGATATGCCGAAACTGTTTCCTCCCAAACCTTAACGATTCTGATCTTTCTCCTTTAATCTCCTTCACACCACAATAGGCTCTCTCCTCTCTCTCTATCTCTGAAAACGGCGACAAGACACCCTAAAAACCTTAATTTGTCGCTTCTCCACTTATAACACGATTTAGGGATTTTCCTTGAACCAAACCGAACCAAACAGCAATTAAAACGAACCGGACCAAACCAGAAAACATGGTGTCGATCGATACACCAAGGGTGTCGATCGATACACCAAGGGTGTCGATCGACACCCACACCAAAACCTTAAAAATTGGTTCGCGGATGTTACAATTCTTCTCCACCAACAAGGATTCGTCCTCGAATCCCAGCAAAACCGTCCAACTGTCAAGGACCTCCGTGCCACCGTCAACACAGCCCGCACGTCACCGACCGGACTAAATACCGTCAGCCAAGGTTTCCCGTGCACTATCGCAACAGCCCGCACACCTTCGACTGAACCATGAGGTCTCCCTCTAGCCAATATACTCGCATCAAAGACACTATTTGCTCACAACTCAGTGCTTCCCCCGTCCGTGGTCGCAACCAACGAATCATGCCGGCTCGCTATCAGGCCAACCGCCTTAAGCTACGGCATCCAGGAAGTCACTCACACACACTCCCCCCGCTCTCGGGTCGCAACCCTCGAGACATATCGGCTCACTGCCAAGCCGCGGCTCACAGCTACGGTATCCAGGGAGTCTCAAATATCCCGCTCTTGGGTCGTCACCCTCAAGCACGCTCTCGGATCGTCATTCGAAGCCTCATACCACTCCCACTCTCTGGCCACAAAGTCCATCGAGCTATCGGTATCACATGAGTTGGGCCCACACGGCCTTGAGCAAAACAAACCTGATGCCATCGAGTATCTCCCGGCTAGATCTACCTCAACACTTCCCACAAAAATTCCCCTTTTAGAAACTTCTAATCCTGGAAACTTTCCTTTTGTGGAAACTTTCTATTTATGGAAACTTCCAAAAATAGAAACCCGAGCTATTTCTCTTTTTCCCATGACGACAACAGTCAAACATAAAGAAAAATACTCATCTTATTAATCTCAAAATGTCATAATCGTTACAACCTCAACGAAAATACAACAGAAACAATAAGATACAACGATCCAATCCATCAACCCGCATTCCGAGCACCACCTCATCTTAGTACTGAGTCGCACAACCAACCACCCCTAAGCGACCAAGTATCAAGAGAGATGGGCTGGAATACTTCGTACCCGCTCCAGCCACGGACTAGAACTCAGACCCGGCTAGACAAGCTCAAGTCGCGGCCTGCTTCTCAAACCACTTATTAAACCTTGCCTTCATCCTCGCCTCAGGCTCCCAAGTCTGCTCCTCTACTCCATCACAGTCCCACAGGACTCTCATCAAAGGAATCTTCTTCTTCCAAAGTTCCTTGACTCTCCTCCGGAGTACCCTCAACGGTCTCGCCTCCAACGTCATGTTGGGCTGAAGATCCTCAGGAATCTTAGGCAACAACCGGTCACCCTCGTGAAGACACTTCCTCAGCATCGACACATGAAATACCTTGTGGAACGCACGCATAACCTCAGGCAACTCCAGCCGATATGCCACTGGTCCCACCCGCTCGACCACTCTGAACGGACCCATGTACCTCGGACTCAACTTAGTCTTGTCACTGACCTGTTCGGACCCCGCAACATAGCCATCTTGAGGTACACTTTATCGTCAACCTGAAACTCAAGATCCTTTCTCCTTTTATCAGCATAGCTCTTCTGCTGATCCTTAGCCTCCCTCATGTTCAGCCTCAGAACCCGAATCTTCTCTGAGGTCTCCTGAACAAAATCCGCACCATATATGCTCCTCTCCCCCACCTGAGTCCAATATAACGGTGTACGACATGGTCTCCCATACAAAGCCTTATAAGGAGCCATCTTAATACTTGCCTGATAACTGTTGTTGTAAGCAACTCTACCAGGTTCAGGTGATCTGCCCAATGGCCACCCCAATCCAACACACAAATCCTCCAGCGTCTGGATCGTCCTCTCAGACTGTCCATCTGTCTGGGGATGATAAGTTGTAGTCATATGCACCTTAGTGCCCATCTCTGCCTGAAATACCTTCCAGAACACGGAAGTGAACTTAGAATCCCTGTCAAACACAATGCTCGCTGGCACCCCATGCAATCTGACTATCTCTCTCACATACTTCTTAGCCAAGACCGCTGCTCCATCAATCTTCTTAATGGATAGAAAATATGCTGACTTAGTCAACCGGTCCACAATGACCCAAATAACATCAAAAGTTCGTGACACTGGCAATCCTACCACAAAATCCATCGTGATCATATCCCACTTCCACTCTGAAATGGGTAGACTCTTTAGTAATCCGCTTGGAACCTGATGCTCAGCCTTCACCAGCTGACACACGTCGCACCTCGCGACCCAACTAGCTACAACTTTCTTCATCCCGACCTAATGATAGTACCTCTTGAGATCACGATACATCCTAGTCGCTCGTGGATGAATAGAAAAACATGCTCGCATGAGCCTCCCTCAAGATCTCCTATCTCAAATCCTCATCCTTGGGCACACAAATCCGACCGTGCACCAAGATAGTACCATTAGTTGAGACCTGATACTCTGAATCAACATCCTTAGAGACATTCACCAGCCCCAAATCCTTCTCCTGAGCCAACCACACCCTGCTCAGAAGATCCGCTCCATAAGCCGCCTCCTAACCCAATGGTTCTCGAGGAACCACACACAAGCTCAACGCACTGACCTCTCCTACCAGAGACTTCATCTCATGGTCCTGTAGTAACCTATCAAATCAAGGAAACTCCTGATCTTAGTGACATTCTGTTGTCTAGGCCAATCCCTAATAGCCTGAATCTTCTCCGGATCTACAGAAACTCACTATGCAGAAACAATGTGACCCAGAAAGCCCATCTCACGCTGCTAAAAACTGTACTTGCTCCACTTAGCAAACAACTTCTGCTCCCGCAGCTTCTCCATAACTGCCCTCAAATGCACTGCATGCACCTCAGGACTCTTAGAATAAACCAGGATATCGTCGATGAAAATGATGACAAATACATCCAGAAACTCCTGAAACACACTGTTCATCAATCTCATAAACGCTGCTGGCGCGTTAGTCAATCCGAAAAGCATCACCACAAACTCATAGTGCCCATACCTCGTCCTGAAAGCAGTCTTCCTCACATCTGCCTCATCTATTGGTATCTGATGATAACCCGACGCCAGATCTACCTTAGAGAACCGAGTAGCACCTCCCAGCTGATTCAACAATTCATCAATCCTGGGAAGAGGGTACTTGTTCTTGACAGTGACCCGGTTCAAACCCCATTAGTCAATGCACAAGCGGAAACTCCCATCCTTCTTCTTAATAAATAACACCAGTGCTCTCCACTGTGATACACTAGAACGTATAAATCCCTTGCTCCATAAATCCTCTAGTTGCTTCCTCAGCTCAACTAAACAAATACTCAAGTATGTCGACATCAATTCGCCGCCACCTAAATATCAACCCTCTTGTTCGTCCAAGAACCTCTAGTAACTTGCCACTTAGGGAAACTTCCCCAAGATAAATTATTCCAGAAATAGCTTTTCCACTTGGCAATTCTCCACAGTAAATCATCAATACGAGCGTAATAAAACAAACAAGTACCATACGTTCGCATATTCTGATTCACCGCGTCAAATGCTTTGCAGGCAGCTAACTCAAACCACTTGACTTATTCCCTCCAACAAGTTTACCAAAACCTTGGATCTAGCAACCCTGTCCAACTCCAATGAACTTCGTCCAGCATCGTTACAACGATTAGTTTATCCTGCCATGAAGGCTTTTCGTGAACTTATGTATCTGGCAAACATGCCTCTCCCGGCTCAATCCTGCTGTAACTCCCCTTCCCGGGACTCCGGCACCACCGGCCTCACAATCCTGGCACACAGCCAAACATTCATAAACGCTATGGTCATAAAACCTTGTCCCAAAAGTCAACACATTCAAAACCCGAGATTAAACCACCGTCAATCTCTCAAGGTCTACATTCAATCGTTATGTTTATACTCACGTCCTAGGAATTTCTTGCTCCCAACTCTTCCACTCTTAGGTCGCAACCTTCGAGTCATACCGATCTCACTCTCAGACCAGCGTCTTCGAGTTATACCGTCTCACTCTTGGACCACAATCCTCAAGATCTTGGTATCAGGGGAACTACTCATCCCCTCAGGAGAACAACATCCCCTCTGCCACTCTCGGAGCCCTCAGCCCCTCGAGCTATCGGTATTCAGGGGAATCACCATCCCCTCAGGAGCAACAATCCTTAACGACTATAAACATCTCTCGACACAACTACCTCCTGTGGTCCGAGTATAACATTGCAATGTTACACCTGCCCACTCAACTTATATCCAACTGGATTAACCACCAAGCAGAGAAATATCTGCTCCAACTGCATATGTCCACCTATCCGCCTCTCTAGGCCCGATACCTCTTGAGAATAATCTCATACCGGTCATCTACAACCGCTCCATCCTCTTAACATAAGGTGGAAAGTCCTCAACATCCGCGGCCCTCGACTCCATCCCGCCACATGCGGCACAACTGGAGCCTACACTGGTACCCCTCTCGGTAACCGCTCCAACAGCACGCCAACAGATCCGCCAAGCGATCATCTCGACCCTGGGCTCCACCTGCTGCAACCCCACACCTGGGTTCCCAGCACCCCCGGCACGCTCACCGGCTAATCCCCTCTGGTCCCTCCTGATACGCTTGCGACCCTCTGACGTACCTCCTCATAGAACTCTGGACCACACACTCGCTGGCCTCGGGACCCGCCCGACAATGACCACGACCACGTCCCCGTCCACGACCAACTACTCAAACACCTTAACCACTGATCTTCCAAGAACAGAGGCTAACAAGCAGAAAACAAATCAATACCACACAAAGAAACATAACAATAACTCACCGTGGAATCTCATTGAAGGCTCGAAGAGGATGATACTAGGACTCCATACCGCAGACAAATTTACTAACTACTCATAATCAATTCCCTCACACAACATCATGCATCAAGCAAAAGGAAAATAATTCACCCAATTAAATTCCTAACCGCTCTAACCATCCATTTAACCATCCTAGAACCGTAAAGGCTCTGATACCAAAATGAAACAACCTGACCCCCTTTTTTTTTTAACAATTAAATACAATGTATAATTAAGCATCCCATACTACTTAATTAATCAACCCAAACCACAACTTAACATTAAACCAGCAATAACATTAAGCACAGCGGAAACATACCAATAATACAAAACCAACAACATCATCAATACAATAACATTCCTAACCATTCTATCCGGCAACCTAACAAAATACTAACCAAGGTTCCAACAACATAACAAACAAATCCAATAACACACAAACGAGACCCTAGATCATCCTCCTCCTCATTGCCATGATTCCACGTCACAAACCTGCACACCACAAACAACAATTGAGATGCGTAAGTATTATCACAAATACTTATTGAGGCAATCCTCCCATCTACTGGGCTATACACACAAGCAACTGAGATTCCAATGCTTAACAAATGACAAACAAACACAACAAACCAGGAAAAATCACGAAACAAGCAACTTGGTGTCGACCGACACCAGAGAGGTGTCGATCGACACTGACCAAACATGGTGTCGACCAACACCTAACTGGTGTCGATCGACACTCCCTTCGCAGACGCGAACTGCACGAATCCGAACGACGAACCTCCGTTTCCAATCATCTCCAATCCGTTCCAACCTCACCCAAAACCTTCAGGAACCTATAAGAACCATAACACAACCACCACAAGCAAGAACAACACCACTAACACAACCAATCAAGCAAGAACAACACCACAAAGCACCACCAATCAAGCAAGAACAACAAAGGATTCTCAGGCTTAGATAAGCCATGGTCATGCACTCACCTTATCAACTGATTATAACAACCAATACAACCAGTTGAGACCCTCCTAACGTCTGAAACAGCCCAGAAACGCCCGTTAACTATCAAATCGCTCCGGTGAAAAGCTACCCCTAGACGTCACAAAGCTTCCCACAAAATTTCAGCACGATCAGGCACCACACGAGACCACGATCTCAGTTACAATCTCCGATGGTCCCAACTCGCGTCTGAGAAAACGTGTCTCACGAAACTGCCAATAACTCATCGAGTTTAAATCCAAATCTACTTCTGTAAAAAGGAGAATGACGATCAAACACTTTGGAATAAACCTACCAAATTTCATTACCTTTGAGAACGAATTGATATGCCGAAACTGTTTCCTTCCAAACCCTAACGATTCTGATCTTTCTCCTTTAATCTCCTTCACACCACAATAGGCTCTCTCCTCTCTCTCTATCTTTGAAAACGGCGACAAGACACCCTAAAAACCTTAATTTGTCGTTTCTCCACTTATAACACGATTTAGGGATTTTCCTTGAACCAAACCGAACCAAACAGCAATTAAAACGAACCGGACCAAACCAGAAAACATGGTGTCGATCGATATACCAAGGGTGTCGATCGACACCCACACCAAAACCTTAAAAATTGGTTCGCGGATGTTACAGTTTTCTTTTAAAAAAAAATTGTTTCTCCACTAAGATCGAGATTTTTGCTATTAATGTGATTGGCCTACAACGATGCAAGAAAACACATGCAAAAGCTATTTTTGTTGTAACACGTAATTGGTGGTTCGAACTTACTTTTTTTTTTAGGTGGTTCGAACTTACATAAGAGGTATCGTCTCATTCATGTTCATGTCTCATCAATATCTTTGCTTGAGACCTACTCCATCTAACCATATCCACCTCCTAGAGACCTTTAACCCCTTGGAGAAAAACTTTCTTCTATTACACTTCTTCTGTCTATTATGATATATTATACATATAATATAGGCTATAGCTATGGGATTTCTATGAAAAAAAACCTTCCAAATGGTATTTGTTTTGCAAGTTAATTTACTTGTCTCAACTTGTAAAAAAATACAGGTCAAATCTATGAAGTCGAACTTATTGTGCATGCAACACGACTTTTATACGTATTTTTAAGATATCAACAGTTAGAATTCCATAACGCATTATTCTATCAATATTTATAAATGGTGCTTTTAATATTAGCAGGGGTAGTAGTTTTTTTTTTTGAAAATACTGAATATGAATATGTTATTTTTAGAATTTCGTCACATCTAATTTAATTCTCTTAAACAATATTAATAGTCTTTCTACATCGTAGTAATATGAAAATTGTTCTAATATCTATTGACATTTTTCAGCTATGAAATTTAATAAAACATTTATTCATTTTCTTATGTCAGAAACTGATCTGTTTGTGAATCAAATTAATTAAATTATTGCAACAAAAATAAAATTCTATTTGAAAGTGCGATATCAACCCAAAACCAAATGAGAAACAATCCTTCAAGAGCTAAACTATCCTTCAAAGTCAGATTTTAAGAGAAACAATCCAATGAGGTGGGCACACCTAACCTTTCTACTAAGGTATGAAAGGAGTTCATTTCCTACTTTCCAATGTGACATGAAAAAGTATGTTGTTAACAAAAATTTGAAACACACTAGAAGGTCGCTAAGTTATATGAATTAATTGTTTATTAAGCTTTTAATAAATCATACTTCTCCACAATCATGTCAAAATGTTATGTTAATTAGAAACCCCTACCTTATCTAAGGCCATCTTTATTGGTATAACACTTAGGATGTTCTTGGGCTTATTTAAATTGGAAAAAATGAAAAAGTGGTCTTAGATCAGTTCAACAGATCTTATTGTAGAACTGTTGTTGGGTTTGTTCTTGTGTGATGTGGCCTATTGTGATTGGAGGATTTGATTGAAAATATATGGAATAAATTTGGACCTTAAACTATGTTTAATTAAATATAATGTTTGTGTGTTTTAATTAATTAAGTAATATGTTTGTTTGTTTTTTTTTTTTAATTTTATTTACAATGTTTTGTTGTTTCATAAAAATTTGGTATTGTATATTTGAATTTTAGTAAAAGTTTTATAAGTTTGAAATTTAAATGTTCTTTTATAATTTTTATAATTTATAAGTTTATAAGTTTATAAGTTTAAGAATATGTTTAAGAATATCATATAATTGTAATAAGTTTAATTGTAATATTATATACCAAATTTATAAGATTTTATAATTGTAATATATTTAAGAATATTATATTATTAAATCTTATGATCTTAAACATGTTCTCCCAATAACTAACTTTTTAACAAAAGATCTTAATTACTGATCTTACATTATTTTCCTAATATATTTACTCTAAGAACACAAAAAATAGTTGCCCTTTTAAAGATGCCCTAATGAAATACACGCCAAATGGCATATTTCTTTTATTTTTATTTTTATAAATAATTGTAAAGATTTTTGTGTTGGAATATTTTGGAATTTTCTAGCAAAGGCAAGAAGAGAGAGAGCTACACAAAGATGGCTCAAAGGTTCAGCAAAAAGCCACATTGTCTTCAAAACTATTTAAGTTTTGTTTACCCTTTACTTTCTTTTATTAGCCGTCCCTAGATGTAGCTTCACCTTCTCTTTTTGACTCTTTGAAATTCTTCGTTCAAATTTTCACCAAAGTTTCTTTCTTCCTTCATTCTAAAACATTTTAAGAAAAGATTGCTTTTCTAAATATTCATATATCACTACCATACTGCTACCATAAATACCCATAATGCAGATATAAAAAAGAAAAGAAAATAATCAATACCAATCTCGATTTTCATATTGTATAAGAGATTATTATGGATTTTGCCACTTTTCACTCCAATTATTTTGTATCTGCCATTTTCTTCATATATTTTAGATTTGCCACTTTTAATCACTTTAAAATCTACACATTTGTGAATTTTTTTTGCTAAAAAAACATACTTCATAACAAATACCAAAACCCTACAAAAAAATGGAACAAAAAAACCCAAACATAATGTGTAAAATTGTGTTTAAAAATCTTAAAAAATGGCAAATTCATAAGATTTTAGCAAAAATGGCAAAATCCATAAATGCCACTAAAAATGGCTTTTCATAATTAACTGTATTGTATAATAAAATATTCATACGATAACCAACAACTTTTTGAAGCCGATGAAGGAATAGCCACATAAACTTGAATGATATTTATTACAGCAATTCTACAGAATTATTACCGATCCCCTATATAATAAAACGGAAGTACACCACTTTTTTTGTAGACTATATAACTTTTATAAGTTGGTTACAAAATATGTTATAGTTGGTTAAAAAAGGTTATAGATTAATTGGTCAATCCATAGGCTATATGAATACACTTAAGAATATCCCAAATAATCTTCTTAGAAAGAATATTTTAATGATTTATACAATTTCCAAAACAAAATCTTTAGTATTACATGTATTGTTACAAATTATATACTGTTAGACATAAGAATATACTATTAGGCGTAAAAAAGAATAAAATCTTGGAAATTTATCACACTTAATCGTGATTTCCGAGATCTTATTGTGCAGTTAAAAATAAAATATTATCTAAGCACGGGTCATATTAAAAAACTTTCACTAATCATGTTTGAAAATTAAAATAAAAACAAACAACAAACATAACCATTTCTCATACATCAAATTACGAAATTAACAATATAAAACTTATAAAATAGGTATATTTTCAAACCAACAAATTTAGTATATGATTTTATTGCATAATATTTTATCCAAAAAATCTTTTAAAAACATATCTAATTTGGCATAAGAAATGTACGGACGTAACTATAGTTTTTTTTTTTGGTAAACCATTAGGCCATAACAGTCCAGTCCATTAATCAAATCCCTACATTCGTAGATAGCGGGACTCGATCTCTGGTGTGATAATACTTTATGCATTAACTACTTACCATTGGCCTCTGCACTAAGTCACTTCACGAAGTAATTATAGTTTTAAAGTTACAAATTAGTTCTATCTATTATTTTTCATCAATTAAACTTACACCACAATTTAAGGTAAAAAAAATAAAGTTAGGTGTGTTTGATGTAACTGATTAGTATGATTTATTTTTGTGCCAAACTGATTGGTAACACTTTTATACGTATAAGTCTTAGTATTATTTTGAATAAATTAAATTTAAATATATAGTTGCAAAAAAAAAATTAAATATATAATTCTGGTTTAATATTTTATTAAACAAAACTTAATAAAATAAACAAAAATACTTACTCTAAAATTCATAACAAGTACATATTATGGTATCCAATATTGTTAGTCTTATTAAACTTATTAAACTTAATATTTCTTTAATGGAGAAATAAAAATACTTACTGTAAAATTCATAACAAGTACATATTATGGTATCCAATATTGTTAGTCTTTTGTCAAATATGAGGAGTTCATATTTTTAATATACGTACATGCCTATAACTTTGTACTTGTAATTCAAATATAGACCAAACAAAAAATTTCAATAACTAATAAATAAATAAATATTAAATACAAAACAAATTATGGTACAATTATTAAAATGGAAAATAGTATATTTAAAAGAAACTATCCCTTAATATATATATATATATATATATACAACATTAACTCAACTTAACACATGACATTTTTCATATTTAGGGTTAAGGATAAATTAGGTCAATAAAGCAATTTAAAAACACGATAACTTTTTAAAAAAAAAATTTATTATATTAATAATAATTATCAATTGGGCCATCCCACAAAATGGGCTTGGTTTTGAATTACAACATGAGTCCAACATATACAAAAAAAAAACGACGTCGAATGCCTTTGCCGGAAAGAGGGATCGGATCCTGCTGAACTGACCTGAAGACAGATGCCCGTACAGTAGCGCCGGTGGTTGCAAGATTGACGGTGTTGCGGCGGATTCAGCAGTTCGAAACCCTTGACGAAAGCAACCAAGATCCGTTAGGTTTTTCTCTCCGGCGAAGCCACCTGACCTGCTACAAATCTTTTGACCAGTACAAACATCCGATCTCCGGCTCCGCGAAGTGAAGTCCCGTTCCTAGCAACCTGCTCACTCAGATCTAATACCCCCTTTCTAGCTTCGGCGACCATTGCTTCCTTTAGGTAAGAACTCTTCAATCCGGTCCGGTGGAGACAAGAATCGTGGCGGTTTACAGACGGTGGTGGCTCAATCTACCCTCCACATCCCGGACACCCACGAGAGCCCAAAAGCTGCCAAACTCCTCAGTTAACCACCGTGACAGCGCAACACAACCCTCCTGACTCCCAACTAACTTCTGCCGCAGGCCGCAGCTTTAATTGGGCGGATGAACCCAAGGAAACTCCACCGCGAGCCACCACAGCTTGATCAGAAGCTCCCCAACCCGCCACAAAAAAAAAACACAGTCGCATAATCACGATAACTTAAGTAACTAATCACAATCAATATAAAACTTAGCTACACATTTTGGAAATCGAATTTTGAGGTTTTTGAGATTACATGTTTATTCAATTATTTTGATATGAATCGATATTTTGGTATATAAACACGAGGTAAATTCAAATAGAGGTAAGAGAGGTAATGAGGTCAATTTAAGTTACTGACTGTTGGAAACTCCATGCGCCACTTCACATCGCTCTTTATTTGGCTCATTGTATTGCTTTCAGATTTTTTTTTTTTTCTTCTAGGGACGACAAAGTTAACTTCACCATCAACTTAGTCGCCACAACTTCTCCTTCAAAATAAAAACAAATTTGTTTCTCTTTTGTTATTTTACAATTTATAAAAGAGTAGTAAAATCTATAGAATGTAGCAGTTTTAAAATTTGATACTACTAATTATTACACTTTAACGGTTATAATCATCATGTGTGATGCTTTATGTAATTATGTCGGCATATGATTTACACTGGTTTTAGAAATACGATGGGTTACTTTATTATTTAATGGACAATTGAAGAAAATGTTATGATGTTAATCTATAAATATACGAATGAACTTTGGCATTCGGTTCTAATACGTACCTAGAGTTGTGAAATTTCATATATATAAACTACAAACTTAGCCAATTGATGTATGGATAATATAGCTTGGCAACATCATCCATTTACCGTAAGATCATTTTCAATGTCTTTGTTTTAAATAGAGTAATTTAAAATTTATTTATTAATATAAACTTTACTTTTTCCAATCAATTTTGGCATTAGATTTTTCTTCAATCTTACTCTATTTTGAAACTAAAAATATAGATTTCCAAATTTTAATATAAAATAAAAATAAAGATTTTTAAATATAGAGAATAAAAAATAAAGATCTATCGTAGAGAAGAAAATGAAGGTTTGTTGGAGCAAATCTAACACCAAACTCTATTTTATAGATGAATATGGAGATGAGTAAAAAATAGTTTAATACTATTCGAAATAAACTTGACCCTGAAACTTGAACTGAACCCGGCCAAAAGTACCTGACTCGAACGGATCCTAAACTTCTATATTCGAAAAAAACAAAATCGAAAACTGAATGGATGCCCAAAAATTGTAAACTTTTCATTATTTTAGACTTAATATAACTTAATTACCAAAACTATAGTTATAAATCCAAAGATATAAGTAATTGTTTTAAATAAATAACTAAAATACCCCAAAAGAAAGAAAATATAAGATCTATTTTAGTTATATTTATTCAAATGTAATATTTTTTCTTTCAAATTTAACATTTTTTTTAATGTTTTCCAATAGTTTAGATACCCATAAGGCTATAACTGACCCGAACCCGAGTGATACCAAGTTAAACACGGTCCAAAGTTCTAAAATACCCAAATGGGCTTTGACTACTAGTCCCATAATATATGTAACCCTAAAATCTAATCTGAACCCTATTCGAATATCCAAAAGTCCATGCCTCAGCCAAAAAATTAATACTTGTAACACCGACGAACTAAAAGGACGGTTTTAGGGAGGGTATCGATCGACACTATGGGGTGTCGGTCGACACCAACAATTTTTGGTTCGATCGGTTTAGTATTAAACGTTGTTTTGAAGCGGTTTGAATTTTGGAAAGCCGTAGATCGTGGTATTTAAGGGGAATGTCAATTATAAAGTTTTTTTTAGCCTTTTTGTCGTTCCAAAGAGTTGAGAGAAAATGAGAAAGTTCCTGAGAGTTCCTAGAGGTTTTTCCTGAAGGTTTCTAGGCTTGTTGGTGGTGTGGGTTGTTTGTGGAGAAGGAGATCTGGGTGGGGTGACGTTGGGGAGCTGTTGTGAGGCTTGAATCTTGTTGTTTTTTGTTCTATTCTGTCTAAATCAAGGTGAGTGCATGACCATGGCTCATCTAAGCGATTAGATCTCTATTTAATGTGTTCTATGACTGGTGATTGATTCCTTCTATGTTTGTGTGATTTTGTGGTTGTTTGTGGCTTGGTTTGGCTATTGTGATTGCCATGGACAAGTTTGTGGCTTGTGGAGGCCGTGATCTGTCGCCGGAGTCGACGGGAATTGATGCTAGGGCATCAGTGTCTATCAACGCCAAGCTGTGTGGTTTCGCGATGGACTGATGAGAGTGTCGGTCAACACTGGAGGTCCATGTCGGTCGATACCAGGAGGGTGTCGGTTAAAACTAGTGGTTGGTGGCGGTCGACACCAGGAGGGTGTCGGTCGACACCAGTGTTCAGCAGACTGCGGATGCATCTTTTTGCTTGCCTGGTTTGCTTGTTCTCCGTGAATTGCTTGTGCTTATCTTTTCTCTTGTGTGTATAGCCTAGTAGGTTTTGTGCAAAAAATCCTCCAAGTAATTTTTTTTCAAGAAAACCCTCCAAATCAAATAAATGCAGGTCAATACTGCTATCTCAAAGTCATCCGCAGTATAACTTTTCTCTATATCAATGACGTGTCAACTTAAAAATCTTGATGTTTAGATAGCTTAAAAATGGCAAGACATTGAGATTTGATTTTTAATAAAAATTAAAGAAAAAAAAATATTTGTTTGTCTTCTTCCTTTGATTTATATATATGCAACAATCAAACTTTCTAATTTCAAAACCTAAGCCCTAACCTAAATTCAAGAAATTGAGATTAATTTGGTTTAAAAACTGAACCTTCATACTTAAAATTGAATCCCCATTCATAAATTTGAGTTTTTGTGTATATACCTTTAACCCCAATTGTAACTTTCACAGATTCTGCAACCTCGGGTACCGGAGAAGCCTTTGTCAGCGTACCGGAGATGACAGTTCCCTCTATCTACATACTACAAGTTCTATTTCGAATATAATGTTGTCCACTTGACGAATCAAAGAGTTTCTAATTTAAGCGTCAAAACCCTTGTGGTGCATGAAGGTTTAGAGCGTTTTAGGAAATTTAATTGGTTGAATTATTTTTTCTGGTGCATGATGTTGTGGAACTGTTGGTTGTATGATGGAATTGATTATGAGTAGTTAGTCAATTTTCATG
Organism: Camelina sativa; assembly: GCF_030686135.1. Taxonomy (NCBI): domain Eukaryota; kingdom Viridiplantae; phylum Streptophyta; class Magnoliopsida; order Brassicales; family Brassicaceae; genus Camelina; species Camelina sativa. The sequence goes on along the minus strand of NC_141896.1, from coordinate 27,331,232 downwards.
TGGTATGGAGTTCTAGTATCATCCTCGTCAAGCCTTCAATGAGATTTCATGGTAAGATGTGTTCTTTATGGAGTTGCGTTGTTTTGTTTGCTTAGACTTCTGTCTTTGGTAGTGCAGATAGTTAGAGATGGTGATATTGCTGGTCGTGGATGCGGTCATGGTCGTGGTAGGGGTAGAGACCAAATTTCCAGTGAGACCATGGATCAGAGTATAACGGATGAAGGCGTCGGAGAGTCGCAGGCGTTTCAAGAGGGGTTAGGGGGTGGGGCTGGTAGTGGTACCGCTGGGGTCGTTGGAGCCGCTGGAACCGGTGTGGGCGATGTTGGTGCCAGGATGGCTGGTGGTGATGAGCTTTCAAAAGTGAGGGTCGCAGCAGGTGGAGCCCCGTCTTCCAGAATTGTTGATGTAGCTGTTGGAGCTTTTGCCTGGAGAAGTTCCGATGCAAGCTCCGATTGTGCCACCTGTGGTGGCGGAGGTGCAGCAGCCGGTGGCTGCAGATGCAAGAGATCATTCTCAGTACATTTGTATGCTGGAGGAGATGCGTAGGATTGGTATGGTTCAGTTCTCTGGTGGTACCAAGCCTAATGTGGCTGATGCGTGGAGGATGTGGCTAGAACGCAACTTCCAGTCTCTCAGGTGTCCTGAAAAGTATCAGGTGGAAATTGGAGTCTATTACTTGGCAGATGACGCTCATGTGTGATAGCTCCGACTGCTGGATGAACGAACTTGAAGAGCAACCTATCATTTGGCTTCTAATAAGCCAAGAATCTCGCCAATGTGAGGTAGTCGATATCTAGCCATCTCGGCTCATAAACCACTCCCTTCAGGGGCACGTCACAAGCTACCAAAATTGGTGTGACCAAACCTCCTATGGAGATTTTGCCAGATCCTTCTTGCCTCTCAGTTTTCATGGCCCAGGATTTCAAATATAAGAACTGATCAAGCAAAACAAAGACCAAGCTGGTGTCCGCAATATCCCCTACTAGTGGTCTACCATCCCTAGCATTATCCAGGATTCTACACAAGGCTATGTCTAACAGTTGGAGCTCATGATCATTCACATTCCCAGTTTCCTTCCTAGCAAATAAAGTGCAGGCTAGGGACTTGTGAAAATACCTCAAGACAAGGCTCTTAATTTGAGCAGATTTGGAGCTTGTGGATTTGTAGGGAAGCTTATCTCCTATTGTCAGCCATAGGGATTTTATCTCTTCTTTTCTTACCTCCATGTTTCTCCATGACCAGCCTTGAAGCCATACAGCTCCTCATTCTCCTTGAAAGTGAGTCGGTATTCCTTTTTGCGCACGGAGAAGGTAATGAACCCGATCCCCCCATCGGGTAGCAGGGTCAGGTGGTCTTCGAAATAGTGTAACTGCATCATGGCATGGAAGTGGACCGTCTCCTCCTCGTAGGCCTCTAGGTTGGCTCGCAACATCTGGCTCAGGTGCCACTTGTCGAAAAGGAACTCGACGTCTCTAGCGATCCCCAACTGTTTCATCCTCTCGCGGTGGGAGTAGCGGGTCCCAACAAAGCTCATCTTTCGGAGGACCTTGGAGAGCTTGGCCGGAGTCTCCACCTCTCTTTGCTTCAGCCTCCTTGACGCCAACCGGGTGCGTTCTCTCTGCTCCTCTTCATTTTCAGGGCTCTCACCCTTGGTATCTTGATCTTCTTCTTCCGCCGCCTTCTCAGCTACCTTCTCAGCCTTTTCAGTAGCTGGTCTCTTCCCCGTTGCAACCGCGGTTCTGCTTCTCAACTGGGAGGTTTGGTTCTCCTCCGGTTCTCCTCCATCGATGTCTGAATCGACCTCCATCGGAGCAGTGACGGTTCTCTCAGACGTAGATAGGTCCCTACATCGAGGAGATCTTTGGATTGCACTCGCTATTGGACTTGGAGAGCGAACTCGGGTGTCTACACGATCAGGTGCTCGAGTGCCTCCTCGGGTGACGGATCGGGTGGAACATCGGTAGGGGATTGGAAACATCCACTCAGCAGTTGGGAATGTGAAACGTCTCCTCCTCCTCAGGAATTGCGAGCATCGACGCCGCCTTCTCCGGTTCTGGTAGTGGCAGAGGTCGACCTAGTTCCTTTCTTTTGGTATGTTTTGACTTTTGGTGCCTTAGGTGAATCCTTGAAAGGAGAAACAGAGACTAAGCCGAGATTAATAGGGTTAGTCCACCGAGATTGAAAAACTCGATTTCTAGGAAGAGAGAAGAAGTTTGGATGACAAAGAGTTTTAGGGTTTAGAGGAAACTTATGGATTTATGAAGTTGGGGAGTTGAGGCTCCTTAAATAGAGAGGGTCGGCTACTAGGGCTCCACCGAGAGTGGGCTAGGATTTTGTGGAATCTGGACTCCACTCGCCACCCGAGTAGAAACACGATCAGGCGCATCGGGTACATATTCGGATATAGCCTCGGGTTCTCCAAAATTTCCATTTTCCCTTTTTTCCTCCTTTTTATTATTATTATTATTATTATTATTTTATATATATATATATATTATAAAAACTTATAGAGACATAAAAATATTATAGAATCCAAATTAAACAAAATAAAATAAATAAAATTAAATGAAAAGAGATTAAAAGATACCATTGGGACTTCCTCCCAAGTGAGCTTGTTTTAAGTCACTAAGCTTGACTTTTATGCTCTTCAAGCAATGTTTTTGGGAGGGAGAGGTCTTGGAATCCTCCCCACTGTAGCAGACTGATTCAACGGATTATCCGGTTCTTGTCCTGGTTCCACAGCAAATGTAATATGAACTTCTTGGCGATGCTTGATTTCTCTTGGCTTTGTTTGGGTGGATAAAACTTAACCATCAATGGTTGGCCTTTTAATTCCTTTCTTGATGTCAAATTCCATTTTAAAGTACTCTCCATGCTCAATGCTGATCTGTCCTCTTTTCACATCTATCACTGCACCTACTGTTGCCAAGAATGGTCTTCCTAGGATTAGTGGATCTTCTGGTTCCTTATCCATGTCAAGGATCATAAAATCGGTAGGAACCTCCACTCTTCCGATCCTGAGAGGCAATTTTTCCAGGATACCAATTGGGTGCCTGATTGTCCTATCAGCTAGGACCAAATACATGCTACTTGGTTTAAAACTGCTGAAACCCATCTTGTTTGCAACTGAAAGTGGCATGATACTGACCGAAGCTCCCAAATCGCACAAGCAGTTGTTGAAGATCCGAAGGCCTATTGAACATGGCAAAGTGAAAGAGCCAGGATCCTCCAATTTCTCATTGATCCTTAGTTCATGGTCTAAACACACTCCACTCCTCAGGATCGCATTCCCAATTTCTTTAACAGCTTCCTTTACTTCAATCTCCAGCTGAGCTGTTTCTTTGACAATTTCCTCTCGAAGAGCGTGTGGTGGCAAGAGTTTAGGAGGTGAGGCTTTTTGTTTGGACATACGCTCTGCAAGCGCCTCTAATTTGATATCAAGAGCTGCTCTGAATCTTTCCTCTAATTCCCCTTCCTCAGCTGCAGGAATTTGAGGTTGATCTGTCATCTGAACGTCTACCCAATGGATCGTTCGATCACCATCGTCGGGTATGTCATCGGGTTCAGCCTCGAGTGGTGCATCGGTTAGTGATTCTCGAACCAGTGCTCGATCATCAACTCGATCAGTCTCATCGGGTTCATACTCGGATAAGTAATATTGGTGCTCATACATCCCACTGTGATCCATATCCTCCCCATCTTGAAAATAGCTGTCCTCAGTGAGGTAACCATCAACATCTTCAAGAAAGATTGCCTGGGCAGCAGTATAGTCCTTTGGGTTCTAAACAGCTTTACCTGGAAGCTGGCCTAGTTTTGGAGTTGGTTGTGCGTTGTGGTGGCCCTCTAGGTATCTCAACTTAGTATTAAGAGAATCGTACTTAGCATTGAGGTCATTGTATCTAGAGTCGATCTTGTTGCTCATCTCTGTGAATCGTTTGGCGTTGTCCATCGCTGTCGATGCATGACTTTGTATCATCTGCTGAATTAGTCCGCGTAGGTCAGCCTCTTGAGATTGGTTCTGTGATCCTTGCTGTGGTGGGAATCCAAGTGGTGCAATTAGTTGGTGGTAATTGCCATGGTACTGCTGCTTAGGAGCATAGCCTTGATTGTATTGGACAAAAGGTTTTTGCTGGCCCTGGTTACCTTGGACTGTGGACGTGTAGATTTGGTCTTGAGAATTAGCAACATTGGGGTTACGGTATGAGAGATTCGGGTTTGGTTTAAAGTTGTTGTACCCTTTATCGTAATCTCCTTGATTGTTGATGTAGTTCACATCCTCTAGCTGAGCATTCTCCCCATCTTGTTGCTGAAACTGATCTTTGTCTAAGATGGAATGGACATGTTGTTGTTGGTTGAGGAGTTTGTCCAATTTTTTGTTGAGGGCTTTCATATCTCGCTTGTACTTGGCATCATCCTCTCCAGAAGATCATATTGTGCGATCATACTCCTCATTGTAGTGCCCATCAGATTGAGCTAAGTTCTCCACTAGTTCCCAACTTTCATCAACGTCCTTGTTGAGAAAATTACCATTACTAGCGGTATCCGGAAACATCCTTATTTTAGGGATGACACCTCGGTAAAGTGTATTTAGCAATGAAGCATTGCTGAATCCATGATGCAGGCATCTGCTGGTGTATCTCTTGAAACATTCCCAAGCTTCACTGAACGTCTCATTGCTTTTCTGAACAAAGCTGGAGATGTCATTTTGCAGCCTTGCAGTTCTAGAGTTGGAGAAGAATTTGGCGAGGAACGCCTTTTTGCATGCTTCCCATGTGGTGATAAAATCCTTGGGAAGTGATTTCTCCCAAATGTGTGCTTTGTCACCCAATGAGAATGGGAAAAGCCGGAGTTTGAACCCATCTTCACTAACTCCATTGATCTTGATTAGGCTACAGAGCCTATCAAACTCATATAAATGATCCAATGGGTCCTCCATTGGCAGTCCGTGAAACTTATTGCTCTGAATCATCTGGATGAGACTACTCTTGATCTCAAAATTGTTGTTTTGAACAGCAGGTGGCACAATGCCATGTCTTTGAGTGTGAGTAGATGGAGCATCTCCTGCTCCTATGTTGTTCCTCTCTTGAGGAGCTGGTGGACCATTCTGATTATTCATGATTTCCTTAATTGTGGTTGGTTGCGGTTGCTGGACTTGGCGGAGTAACCTTGGATCGTGTTTGCATGCACAATCAGTTAACCGAGTGAGTACATGAAGGTCTACCCGATCCAGGTGATCGAGTGACGGGTCGGGTGGGTTCTTGAGTTGTACCTGAAATGCAAAACAAACAAACACGAAAGTATACAAGTCAGTTCTGAAACTATGGATAGAAAAGAACTTGATCTAGCAAGTGCTGAAATCTTAAACGTAGCAAACAAAATTCAACCAAATGGCAACGACACCAAATTGATAACAGGATTTTCATCCAGGGTATCAATTCCCTATGCAGTTGTAGTACAAAGGGTTATCAATCCAAATAGTTTTATGCTAGCAGATAAGATATGACCAGAACAATGCAAGTCAAGCCAAGCAATAGTGGGATTTTCCTAACAACCTAAAGTGGGCAAAAGTAAATAAAAGAACAAGAACCACATGACCTAAGTACTCGATGCAAGCGTTCGGGTACAGGATCGGATGGGGTAATTGGATCAAGAAGACAAGGATGAACAGCTCGAAGGTATACACGAAGCTGGTGATCGAGTACCAGTTCGGGTAAGGAGTCGAGTTATAGAATAAAACTAAACAATCAAGATAAGAAAGCTCCTAAGGATGGGGTAATCGACTCATAATTGCTCCTGACCAATTTGGGATGTCCTACATGCCTCAAGCAAATATTCCCTAGACAATGAATCTCTTAAGTCTTGCTAAAACACTCTCGTGATAGAAACAATCAACCTTAGTCACTCCCCTACCCAACTATCATTGGAGAAACATGACCAAGAATGCATTACAGTCTGATTCATTATTGTCAATAAACTCCTTACACATCTAATCTCTTAGGCTAAGTGAGTAAATCTCTAGCATTGATTGATTCAACAATTTTAACAACATCTCTTGATGGAAAAAGACCCTAGATCTAATCTCAACCTCTCGGTCTGAAAATAACATTAAGAACACCAATCTAGATTGGAATTTATATAAAAATAAACATTCAAGCTAGGACATCCTAACCGATCAAAAACACATATTTGTCTATCCCATCCTTAGAAACCTTAATTCACTACTAGATCTCATGGTAAAAAAGCATAAAAACACAAATGAATAAAAATTGCATTGTATTGAAAATAAGATAAAAATAATAGAGTACATAATTGAACTGAAAAGAATAGCAAAAAGAAATAAAATTAAATCCTAACAAATTGAATCCTTAGAAACCTTAATTCACTACTAGATCTCTCTCTCTCTCTCTCTCTCTCTCTCTCTCTCTCTCTCTCTCTCTCTCTCTCTCTCTCTCTCTCTCTCTCTCTCTCTCTCTTTCTCTCTCTCTCTCTCTCTCTCTCTCTCTCTCTCTCTCTCTCTCTCCTCTCTCTCTCTCTCTCTCTCTCTCTCTCTCTCTCTCTCAGAAGCTCTCTCTCTCTCTCTCTCTCTCTCTCTCTCTCTCTCTCTCTCTCTCTCTCTCTCTCTCAGAAGCTCTCGCTCTCTGGTTTGAGTGTCTGCGGCGTGCTGGGGCGAGAGAAAGATGAGGGGGCGGGGGTTTATATATGGAAACCATTTTAACCTAGCTGCTCAGTTCTGCCCGAGGGTCTGCTCCAGGGGGTGCACAAGGTTCAAGTCGGGTAGTTCCTTGGATAGGGCTTCGGGTTGTTCTTCCTGCTCTTAGATCCTCTTTGATCGGGTTGGGGTTTAGACTGTTCTTCTTGCAAAATCGCTCCTTCGGGTACATTCTCGGGTTTGACCTTATTCTTCCCCATTTGGGGCTCCAAATCACCTGTTTTCATCCAAAATGCACAAATGCAACAATGCAGCACCCTAAATGGCCTAAATGAAAATTCCTACAGTTAAGGACCTAAAAATGCTAAGGTTAGGGTATATATAATGCAAAATATGGACAAAAACGGGTGTCTAAAACATGTAAATTAGAGAGTTATCACCTTGACTGATGCAATTTCTTCAAATCCTTTTATGCATCGAACGATGTACTTCTTGCATCGACCGATGCAAAGCCTCCTGCATTGCCGTCAAATCCTAACTATTTTGACCGATGCGCTCCTTGCATCGATCGATGCAGTCGCGCAACACAACACCAAGAACGATTTCCTTCGACTATCCTTGGCTCCAAGATGCCAGAAACCAAAACCAAAGGCCACAAAACTCACAACAATCATTCACCTATGAGGACAGAAGTAAACAACACCCAAATACACACAAACACATATCTAATCGCTTAGATCAGTCATGGTCACACACTCACCTTTGAGAATGACGAATTTGATCCTAAAACCCACAAAAACAGCCTCCGAGCAAGCTCCTCTCACGCTTCCAGCCTCAGATCTCCATTCCCGCGGACAGATCTCTCCAAAAACGGCTAAGAACTTCATCAGAACTCACAGGAAACACTTTCTAGGACTTCTAAAGCTATCGGGACGAAAAGTGGCTGAAACCCTACAAGGACGTCGAGTTTCCACTTAAATACCCAAGCCCTAAGGTTTCCAAAACCCAAAATGCGTCACCCCGTGCGTTTCACTTAAGTCGTCCTACAAAGCAAATCTTGCATCGACCGATGCACATCCCAAACTGGAATTTTGGTTAACGGGCATTACAGATTTAAAGATACACGTCTGCATTTAATGCTTAATTCCTCCGAGCTAAACAACTCGCAAGACTTGGGGGGAAATGTTGAGCCCAGAACCTTCACCAATGGGCATGGGTTTTTTGCCAAATGCTCAATGCAAAAAAAAAAAACATGTGTCGTCCGATATGCCAGAAGACGAACAGTTTGACACTGAGGTGATTCAATTTGCGGGTCGTCCAGTCTGCAGAGCTTCAAAGGAGTTGGGGAAAGTCGTAGGCCCCTGTAGTGATGGAAAAGTCGAAGTGAAGGTCCTGAAGGAGACCAAGTCGATTAAGTCAATTAAAAATCGGAGCGTTATGAAGTAAATGTTGAATCAAAACGTAATGATAATGATAAAGCTAAATGAACACATTAATTCTTCGTTTATGTATAAATACAAAACCTTTTACATATGAGACATGATTCTTAAAATTTAATACAAGCAAATTTCTATTTACAATTCTTATTCTCTTAAACTATACTTGATATTTAGCATTCTTGTTCTTTATCATTTTTTAGGGTTCCAATTTTTCTTCGTCCACTAAACCATTTGAATGTGCGACTTGACGCTCACAATAGTTATATAGGATAGCAAAAATGTATAGATTAAAAAAGATTATTAAATTTTATAAGAGTATACATAATATTTAAACTATGAAATTTTAATTTAATCTTAGACTTGCTTAAAAGAAAACAAAGCTATACTAATCTAGAAGTTCTTTCTCTCTCTTCTTTCTAGGCGATTCTAAAGGCGATTTCCACCAACTTTCACCGACTCTCCACCGACTGAATTTTCTGGTGGTTTTTCTTCCGTTATAGTGCGGATTCACTCTCCGGTAGATTTGTCGGTCATCTTTTTACTATCTATTTTTCTCTGTTTGCTAGAGAGTTACAAAAAATGTTGAAGGATTTATGGGATGCTCTTCAAAATCTTAATCTGGGTTCGGAAAGAACCCCTATGCGGATGTCCAGGGAAGCATTGAAAGATCGTGAAGCTCCCAATCGATTAAGCTTGGGTGTGAAGTATTTAAAATCCTCAGCATCATAAACCAATAGGAATGAAAGGTGCCCTCCCTAAAGCTTGGAATTTGCAAGGAAAGGTCACGAGCAGATTAAACGATGATGGTACAGTCCAATTCTTCTTGCAGGCTGAGCATCACTTAATGATAGTACTTGAAAACGGGCCTTGGCACTATAATTTTGTGATGGTAGCAATGGATAGTTGTACAAGGCATCTTCTTCTCAATTTCTTAACTGAAATTTCGTTTTGGTTAAAAATCCTCAATATTCCTGAAGAGTGTGACAATACTTGAAAACGGGCCTTGGCACTATAATTTTTGGATGGTAGCAATGGATAGTTGTACAAGGCATCTTCTTCTCAATTTCTTAACTGAAATTTCGTTTTGGTTAAAAATCCTCAATATTCCTGAAGAGTGTAGATCTGATGTTGTTGTTCATGAAGTGGAAGATGTTCTTGGTCATATTAATGAAGTTAGATTATAGGAAGCCATTGAAGAATCGAATGGTGAGGTTTTGGCTCATGTCAAAATGAATATCAATGATCGTCTCATCTTTGTCAGATACATCGAATTTGGTCCTAGCAAACCACCAGTTATGATCAGATTTGTTTTTCCCAAGCTTCGGAAATTCTGCTTCCGGTGTGGATCTCTAAGGCATGATCAAGTGGCTTGTGATTATGAAACCCGAATCCAACAAATTGATGACGAAACAATTCGCCATGCCTTAGGAACACTTCACAGAGAGGCTTAAGGAGGGGATGAGAATATGAGTGAAAACAGTGAATCATCTACCCCAGTCATTGGAACATTAAGAGCTCAGTTTCCTGCTAGACTGAGGGAGGAAGATGATATGTCCATAACTCCAGAATTCATCCCTCTTACAATTAAGGAGTATGGTGCCACATCTAAATTGGCTGCAGAAGATAAAGGGAAAGTTATTGCAGTCGGTCCTGAAGATGAGACCCCTGCAACTGTCATTAAGGAAGCTTCTCTAATAACTCAGCTGATGCTTCCTGAAGATCTCCAACAACAAATTCATACACAGCTCCCAGGGATTATTACGAATCAATATGTTCAAGCTACAGCAAAAGAAGTCGATGAACCTACTAAGATTACAGACGTGGGTCAAAAGAGAAAAGGACAAGATACCCTAATGGAGGATCAAGCCTTAACTTCTAAGCCTAGAACCAAATGTGAATTTTAGGGGAGGGTGGAAACCCCGAAACCACCCCACCTAGGATGAAGATAATGCACTAGAATTGTCAGGGGATAAAGAGAAACTCTCTGAAAATTCCATATCTAAAAGATATCAGGAAGTCTTCTAAACCTGATATCTTGTTCCTCATAGAAACAAAAAATGGCTTTAAGTATGTGAATACCTTAGGTAATGATCTTGGTTATCCAAATAGGTTTATTCTTCCTTCAGAAGGTATTAATGGAGGCATGGCTATTTTTTGGAATGATGTGGTGAAGGTTGAATTTGTTGATACACCATCGCTGAACTACACTAACATGTATATATCAAAACCGGGTTCACCAACCTTTTGGCTTACCTATGTATATGGAGATCCGGATCAAAAGCATCGCAATAGAATATGGGATACAATGACTTTTTGGGCTGAAACAGGTTTGTACAGAAGAAAGCCGCGATTAGTGTTAGGGGACTTGAATGTTATAATGAGTAGTGAAGAAAAGCTAGGAGCACCTCAAAGATCTGAAAGTTCTTTCAAGATTTTTCAGGAGAATGTTAAACACCTCTGGTCTACATGATTTAAAAGTAATGGGTGGAAAGTTTACTTGGTATAGCCAAATATTCTCATATTCAATATGGTCAAGAATTGACAGAGCTGTGGCATCTGCAGATTGCCAAGATATATTTTCAAAAGCCTATGTCCAGATTTTAGATTGGATTGGATCTGATCATCGACCATCTTAATCCATGCAGGAGAAAAAAAGAAGAGAGATTGTCCATTATTCATATATGACAACATATGACGTTTTAACAAGTAGGTTAAAGAAAAACTTGCTAAATCCTGGGACTTTGAATGTCAATATCTCTCAGCCATCAATTTCCATGAATCCCTTAGAAGATGTCGGTTATGTCTTTCAAAGTGAAAATCGAAAATCACACCAACTCGGCAAGGAGAATCCAAGAGTTGAAGTTTCAGGTTCATCAAGCGTATAACTCTAATCTTGTTGATTTCAATCAAATAAAACTATTAAAATCAGATTTAACTAATGAATACAGCATGGAAGAAGAATATTGGAGAACAGAAAGCCGGATTCAATGGCTCCAAGCAGGAGACCGCAATACGAGTTTCTTTCATGCAAAAACCAAACAGAGACAGAGCTATAATAGAATCAACGCAATCACAGATACAAATGGGAAAGTATGGTCCACCAAAGAAGGTATCAACATAGTAATTGTAGATTACTTTCAGTCTTTATTTCTTTCATATGCAAATAAAGACTATATTGATTCTGTGGTGAACCATATTAAACCTCGGGTCTCCGCTGAAATGAATAAAGCTCTTACTAAACTTATTACAGAAGAAGAGCTATACCAAGCTGTTCATACTATGTCAAGGGAAAAAGCTCCAGGACCAGATGGTTTTAATCCAGGATTCTATCAAGGCCATTGGTCCACGATTCATACATGTGTGTATAATTTTGCAAAATTATTATTTGAAGACTACAATCTGGATCCGAAAATGAATAATACACACATATGCTTGATACCAAAGGTAGAACAGCCTAGTGAAGTAAAAGACTACAGACCTATAAGCTTTGCCAATGTAGCCTATAAAATTATATCAAAAGCTTTAGTAGATAGACTCAAATCCTGGCTAAATGTCATCATTTCTGCAAACCAATCAGCTTTTATTCCAGGGAGGATGATTACAGACAACATTCTAATTGTGCATGAGCGTATTCATTCTCTCCATACCAAAAAGCTTGTTCAACCTTTTATTGCTGTCAAACTGGACATTAGCAAAGCTTTTTATAAGGTTGAATGGTCTTTTGTTGAAGCAGTTATGAAGCAGATGGGTTTCTCTGAAGTATGCTGTAATTGGATCATGAAGTGCATCACAACTGTTTCATACTCGGTGATTATCAATGGACAACCAGTTAGTCAAATCAAGCCTCACCGCGGTATACGTCAAGGTGATCTATTTCACCATACATATATTTATTATGCACAGAAGCTTTGTCAGCTCTAATTCAATATAATATTCAAATGAAAAGGCTACATGGTTTCAAGGAAAGCAAAAATGGTCCTGCAATATCTCATTTACTGTTTGCAGATGATTCCCTTATGTTATGTAGAGCCTCGGTGGATGAATGTACAACTATCCTCAATATCCTACAACAATATGTACAACTATCCTCAATATCCTACAACAACCAGCCTCTCTCATGGCAAGAGTTTTCAAAGCAAAATATTATCCAAACCATAGCCTTCTAGCCTCAACATGCAAACCGAACTCGAGCTATGCTTGGAAATACATTTCCGAAGGTATTAAGCTTATCTTTCAAGGTCTTAAACATATAGTGGGTAATGGTGAACAAATTAATGTATGGCATGATCAGTGGCTTCCTCTCAACCCACCAAGACCAGCTAGAGGACTTGGAGCCCATATTTACCTCCATTTGAAAGTTAGTGATATGTTATCTTAGGGTAGTTGAAATGAAACTCTGCTCCATAGCATCATTCATCATGAAGACATTTCATATATTAAAAGATTCGACCATCTACAAGAGCAGATGATGCAATCACATGGATCCATATTAAGAATGGGCTTTACTCAGTCAAAATAAGGGTATCATCTTCAGTGTAAGCTCTCTCATGATAAATTCTTCTAATATTAATATTTCGCATAATACCTCTTCTGCCAAACCTTTTGCGAAGATATGGACATATAATATGCCCCAGAAAATTAAACATTTATGGTCTTGATAATGCGTTGTCAACTACATAAAACTTGAAGAAGAGGAAAATGTTGACAGATGATACGTGTCAGAGATGTGGTGAAGCACCAGAAAATATCAGCCATATTCTTTTCCACTGTAGGCTAAGCAAAGAGATTTGGGACCTTACAACAAAATTCCATGGTACAGGTTCATCTTTCTCCTCCAACTCTGTTGATCAGAACATAGATCTATTGCTGAATCTAAACAAAAACCAAAGGAAGGATGTAAGCTTATTCCTTTTTATTGGTTGGCGTATCTGGAAGATGCAAAATGACCTGATTTTCAACAATAAAATGTGGTCCATTCCCAATACTATAAACAATGTTGTGTTTGATTTTCAGCAATTGAAATAAAACTTTGAAGCTAGCAAAGAAGTTCCACAGAAGCAACAATCTCTGGGACACAAGGAGCATTAGTCTTTAGCAGCAACTGCATCCACCAGTTTCATTATACATAAAGCCACATATTACTGCTGCTTTGTTGATGGGTCATGGAGTTCTCCAAATGATTGTGCAGGGATTTGTTGGGTCTTGTACAACATAAACACACAATTTATACTCTGAGGCATGGTGATGTGACCCAGAGACGCGAATGCGGACCGAGAGCGGTTTGCGTCTTCGGACAAGTTGAGAACGGCGAAAGTTTCCTCGGCCAAGCTGCGGAGGTTTGAATCTATGGAGGATTCAAACGACAAAAACGAGAGAAGAGGAGATTCCAATGAGAGATTCGCGAGTACGGTCGTGAGGTCTCTTCGTATCGTTAGGATGCGGTCGGATGCGGCTAGCGGATGAAGTGGTGGAAGCGATGGTGGAAGGAAAATGAGATGGAACGATGGAAACTCAAGGGCTTATGATATAGAACTCGGGGTTACAATGTTGGAAACATGAAAGTGAAGCGAGGGGGAAATGCGAATGGATCGAGAGACGACACAAGAGGTTTGGCTCTCCTCTTGATACGGTCTCTAACAAGGTCGAACCCGGTTCGAGGCTTGTTAGGATTTTCTCAAGGTTCAATCCCGGATTGAAGAAAGAGAAGAGTGAGACAAGTTTCAAGAATCTCTCTTGAAGAAAAGTTTTATTTTCATACAAGTCTAAGGAGGAACAAAAAGTAAGAGAGAGTTTAAATACATTAGGTCAAGTGAGGGCTTAGGGACACGCGGACTCTTGATGGTCCGCACTATCGTCCTTAGACGTGTTTCCCTTGTAAATGGAACACGTCGCCTCTATTGACTTTCAACGCTAAGCTCTCAACGTTCATAAGCAAAAGAATCAAAGGAAGAATATTCCCAAAGTTCAAATTTAAACCAAAGATAAGGGATAAAAGAGATGACCGCCTTGGCCTTGCGCAGGAAGCAATTTGGTCTTAGGCATTGTGTGCCAAGCTCCATGCCTCATTAAAACCTTCTCCGGTAAACCCATTGGGAAAAACCCAGAGTAAGGAAAAAGAGTATACTTCCTTGCTTTAAGTGACTTGATCGTCTTCACTCTTCGGTAAGAGTGAAGACTAAGCGAACTGAGAATTCGGAGTCTTCATAGGGCGGCTGATGTTGAGCGAATGTCCGGACGAATAGGTTGAGCCGTTGTTTGGCCGCCTTCGCTGAGCTCTTGGAGCGTGTGGTGGCTCCGGGAAGGATTGTTGGAGCTTTGGCCGCGTCCGAAGTTGTTGCCTTGGCCGCATCCGATGCATCTCGGTCAGGCGTCTCGGTCGCGTCCGGCATGTCTTGGTCTTCTTGGCCGAGGTCGCACCTCCAAGTCAACACGGCTCCAATTCCGACTCCCGAAGCATCACACTCAACTTCAAAGGTCTTGTTGAAGTTAGGAAAGGTGAGCAATGGTGCGTTCGTGAGACATCTCTTGAGTTCAGCGAACGCCTTGTCTTGTTCTTCTCCCCATTGAAACTCGCTGTTCTTCTTGATCACCGAGGTAAGAGGTGCGGCCACGGTACTGAAGTCTTTCACGAACCATCGGTAAAAACTTGCTAGGCCGTGGAACGATCTGACTTGAGTGATGCTTGTTGGTGTAGGCCATTCCTCGATCGCACGAACCTTTTCCTCATCCACCTTAAGACCCTGCGAAGACACAACAAAGCCTAGGAAGAGCAACTGATCAGCAGCGAACACGCACTTTTTCAAGTTTGCGTAGAGTCAGTCTTCGCGGAGGGTAAACAACACGGAATTCAAATGATCAACATGATCAGACAAACTTGAACTATAGACAAGTATGTCATCAAAGTAAACAACTACGAACTTATTAATAAACGATCTTAAAACATGGTTCATGAGACGCATAAAGGTAGATGGGGCGTTAGAAAGACCAAATGGCATTACCAACCATTCGTACAAACCCTGTTTCGTCTTGAAGACGGTCTTCCACTCGTCACCCTCCTTCATACAAACTTGATGGTAGCCGCTTTTCAAGTCGATCTTGGAGAAGATACTGGCGCCACTAAGCTCGTCTAACATGTCGTCGAGGAGTGGGATGGGGTGATGGTATTTGATGGTGATGTTGTTAACTGCTCGACAGTCAACACACATTCTCCATGATCCGTCTTTCTTCGGGACTAGGAGCACTGGAACGGCACACGGACTCAAGCTCTCTCGAACGTAGCCTTGCGCCATAAGCTCATTGACTTGTCGCTCAAGCTCCTTCGCCTCTTCAGGGTTGACACGGTAGGCTGGCCGGTTGGGAAGCTGCGCGCCTGGAATGAGATCAATCTGGTGCTCAATGCCTATGATCGGTGGTAAACCTTCAGGGAGCTCCTCCGGGAACACGTCGGCGTAGCGTCTAAGGACGTCGCGGATCACCTCCGGTAAAGCGTCTAGTGAACCTTCGAGACCTGTAAGCAACACATCTCGAAACACCATCAATAACACTTGGGCTGAGTTCTTAAGGAACTTTCTAACATCACCATACTGACACAGGAAATTCTTTTTATCATTTGAATCTTCAGACAACTTGTCTTGCATTTTATGAACTTGCATGGGGCTCAAGGGTTTCAAGCAAATATGTTTGTTGTCATGAACGAAAAAGTATTGGTTTGTATGGCTGCAATACATGGTGCACTTATCAAACTGCCATGGACGCCCCAATAAGAAGTGGCTAGCTTGCATAGGACTTGATCCTTATACGGACCAACACTGAATGGGACCATGACCTGTTCCTTTACATGGATCATGGTCTTATCATTCAACCATTTCAAACGGTAAGGGCGAGGGTGGTTTGTGGTTTCAAGAGAAGTTTTCTTGACAAGACTGGAACTTGCCACGTTAGTGCAAGAACCTCCGTCTATTATCAAGCCACAAACGCGACCACTTCCAGTGCACCTCGTGTGGAAGATGTTGTCGCGTTGGTTGGTGTCGTCGGTGGCTACACTCGCGTTCAGGATGCGGCGTATCATCAACAGCTCTCCAACTTCTGGTTCAACGACAGCTTCCTCCAGCTCGGCCTCTCCTCGCGTGTTCTCTTCGGTCGCCTCATCGTCGGACTCAATCTCGCCGGCTTCGGTGAGGATCATCGTTTGAACGTTTGGGCAGTCGCGGGCGTAGTGTCCTCTCCCTTGACACTTGAAGCAAACGTTGTCACGGCTACGGACGTCGGTTGTGGTGCGACGCGGGTCTTTGCGCTCGTTAGCTGCTGGCTCCCTTGGTTTGTATCGCGAGTCTGCGCTGGCCGCCTTTGGCTTCTCTGGTAAGCGATTTGAAGGAGATGCATTTGGAATCCAGGTTGAAACTCCTTGAGTGCGGCCACGAGGCACGGAGGCGGCCTTTTTTTTTATCTGGTTCTCAATTTGCATCGAGAGGTGTAACAACTCCTCGAACAATTGATACGGTTGGCGTTCGACCTTGCACGCGATGCTCTCTTGCAAACCATCCAAAAACTGAGCCATGAGGGACTCCTTGGAGTCATCGACTTGCAACCGGTTGCGCAAATGTTCAAACTCCTCGTAGTATTCCTCCGGGGAGCATGAGCCTTGAGTCAGTCGTCGGAACTTCTTTTGTTGTTCCCAATGATAGAACAGTGGCACAAATCGTCGGTGCATCTCCACCTTGAGAACCTCCCAGTTGGTGATTGGTCGTTCTCGGTTGCGATGCTGCTCGGCCTCGAGGCGATCCCACCATGTGAGGGCGTGATCGGTGACCTGAGCTACGATATACTGGACCTTGCGCAAATCCAGATAGGCATGACATGAATATAAGTGCTCCATACGGCTCTCCCAGTCTAAGTAAGCTTCTGGATCGGATTTACCCGCAAATGTGGGTGCGATCATCTTGTGCGCCGGTTTGTGGTGTCGCGGAGCATCTTCATACTGGTCGTCGTGTTGGTTCTGTCGGCGAGGCCTCGTTTTGAAATCTTCGTCGGACTGGTCACTCACGGGTTCTCGTCTTGGTCGCCTTGCGAGCAACGGATCTTCGCGGGGAGGATTCATGAGCTCAATCCTCGTGAGACGGTCGGCGAGTTGCTCTAGACCGGTATGTAAGGCGGCGAGAGTAACGCCGATCTCTGGTGGCGCTGGTGGAACTTCTTCGGCCATCGTATGGACTGGTCGTTGGTGACGTGGCGAGACTTCGCGGTTGATTTGAATTTAAACCTCGCAAAACAGAAAGCACAACCCAAACGCGTGAGTATCACTCGTTCTAGGACCACACACGATATAAATCTTATCAACAAAAGGAACTTTCTGACAGCTATGACACACTCAACCTAAGACTAATCAAATAAAGCAAAAGTAAAAGTACAAAACGACAAGATATGCTTTATGACCCAAAAGAGCAAAAACACGGAAACAATGAAGAGCCTCTAACTTTATCGATCTAAACATTAATATGAACAAGATGAACACAATCGAAAGCTAAAAACCTAATCAAGCAGTCAACAATTGCAAGCATACACCAATTTAAACCAAATAAACAAACGGATCCTAAGGAACAAAAAGATGAAAGCTTTATTACTAAACAACCAAAGATTCAAACTTTAAATGAAATATAAAGTTCTGGAAAGAAACAACCTCGTAGGAGCTTTGAAGCTCTGATACCAAGCTGATGTTACCCGGAGACGCGAATGCGGACCAAGAGCGGTTTGCGTCTTCGGACAAGTTGAGAATGGCAAAAGTTTCCTCGGCCAAGCTGCGGAGGTTTGAATCTATGGAGGATTCAAATGACGAAAACGAGAGAAGAGGAGATTCCAACGAGAGATTCGCGAGTACGGTCGTGAGGTCTCTTCGTATCATTCGGATGCGGTCGGATGCGGCTAGTGGATGAAGTGGTGGAAGCAATGGTGGAAGGAAAGCGAGATGGAACGATGGAAACTCGAGGGCTTATGGAATAGAACTCGGGGTTACGGTGTTGGAAAGATGAAAGTGAAGCGAGGGGGAAATGCGAATGGATCGAGAGACGACACAAGAGGTTTGGCTCTCCTCTTGATATGGTCTCTAACAAGGTCGAACCCGGTTCGAGGCTTGTTAGGATTTTCTTGCTTTAAGCGACTTGATCGTCTTCACTCTTGGGTAAGAGTGAAGACTAAGCGAACTGAGCCTTCGGAGTCTTCATGGGGCGGCTGGTGTTGAGCGAATGTCCAGACGAATAGGTTGAGCCGTTGTTTGGCCGCCTTCGCTGAGCTCTTGGAGCGTGTGGTGGATCCGGGAAGGATTGTTGGAGCTTTGGCCGCGTCCGAAGTGGTTGCGTTGGCCGCGTCCAATGCGTTTCGGTCAGGCGTCTCGGTCGCGTCTGGTGTGTCTTGGTCTTCTTGGCCGAGGTCGCGTCCTGCGATAACATCACATGGTGTCCATCAGTCATGTGAGCACACCTCTTGAAGTAGAAACTGATGCTTTAAAGTTGGCAGTTCTTCATGTCAGCAGGCTGAGTTATAACAATGTCATGTTTTATGGAGACGAAGAAACCTTAAATAAAAAAGTATCTCATATCTCCAATGGTGGACATAAACTTCAGCAAAGCGATTAGTCTTTATTAGAAACCCACTTGAAGGATATTGAGAACATTGCCCGTTTATATGAATCTATAATTTTTGTAAAGATTCCATGTTCTGTAAACGTTGTAGCTGATGGTCTGGCAAAAGATGATAAGATAAATAAATCAGACTTTATAATATCATGAAACAAGGTACGGTGATTTTTATTAAATATAAAATTATATTGCCGACAAAAAAAAACTTGCCTAAAAGTAAAAAAAGTGTTAAAATACTATGAATAATAATTTATTTTATATATATTAGATCTAAGATTTTTGTTTTTCGGTTCCGCAACTTCGGTTTCGTTTACTAAACTCATTTTTAATGGAAAGTTCAGTTGTTAACATAAAGGAAGGCGAATCTACATGCTTGGGATGTGTTCAACAGTCTACAAAACTACTTCTCCAACGGATTCATTCATTCGTACTTTTGTTATACAAATGGATGATTATTTAATTTAGTCAAGTCATAATAAGAATTAATAGTAAATGAGAAAGAAAAAAAAGATAAAAATTAATAATAATTTAAAAGTCACAAATGGTCCCCATACGTGTGATTCGGCAGGATACTTCCCAAGAGGCATACCACTAGGCTCTCTCCTATATAACTTCATCTCCACCAACGATGCATTTTCGTCCTCAGATCTCAATCTCACTCACAGAGGGAGAGAGAGAGAGAGAAAAGGCTTAGTCTTGTACACTATTCACGATTATACACTTTCTCTTTCCAACATGGCGGCCTCTGTAGATAATCGCCAATACGCTCGGCTCGAGCCAGGTTTAAACGGCGTCGTTCGTTCTTACAAACCTCCTGTTCCGGGCCGGTCCGATTCCCCTAAGGCAAACCAGAACCGAACCATCAACCAAACCGTGTTCTTGAAACCAGCGACGGTTCATGACGATGACGAAGACGTGTCGAGCGAAGACGAGAACGAAACTCACAACAGCAACGCCGTGTACTACAAGGAGATGATACGCAAATCCAACAGCGAGCTTGAGCCGTCGATCTTGGACCTGAGAGACGAATACACGGCTGATAGCTGGATCGAACGTAACCCTTCCATGGTCCGTCTCACAGGGAAACATCCCTTTAACTCCGAGGCGCCTCTTAACCGTTTAATGCATCACGGGTTTATCACCCCTGTCCCCTTGCACTACGTCCGTAACCACGGCCATGTCCCTAAGGCCCAATGGGCAGAATGGACGGTCGAAGTGACCGGATTCGTCAAACGGCCCATGAAATTCACGATGGACCAGCTCGTCTCCGAGTTCGCTTACAGAGAGTTCGCCGCGACGCTGGTTTGCGCGGGGAACCGCCGTAAGGAGCAGAACATGGTGAAGAAATCGAAGGGATTCAACTGGGGATCCGCGGGGGTTTCCACCTCCGTCTGGCGCGGTGTCCCTCTCTGCGACGTATTGCGTCGCTGTGGGATCTTTAGCCGGAAAGGCGGCGCTCTCAACGTATGCTTTGAAGGGTCGGAGGATCTCCCAGGTGGCGCCGGAACTAACGGTTCGAAATACGGAACGAGCATCAAGAAGGAGTATGCCATGGATCCATCAAGAGATATCATTTTGGCATATATGCAAAACGGAGAGTACCTAACACCAGACCACGGGTTTCCGGTTCGGATCGTAATCCCCGGTTTCATCGGTGGTCGGATGGTTAAATGGTTGAAACGGATTATTGTCACAACTCAAGAATCCGACAATTTCTACCATTTCAAGGACAACAGAGTTCTACCTTCTCAAGTAGATGCCGAACTCGCCGACGAAGAAGGTACACACACACAAATCTTTTTGCTTCAAGAATATTAATATAATCTTTGCAAACTTAAATATAGTCTTTTCAATAATTAGTTTTATAGCAATCGCATTGAAATGAACTAAACGACATGTTTAAAAGTTTCCGAACCTATAGGAGAAAAACAAAAACAAAAAAAAAAATCATACTACGATTAAACAATGAAAAACTAAATGTTGGTGGATGATGTCAGCTTCAGTTATTTATATAATTAAATTTATTTTTTTTATTTTTTGGTGATTAAATATAAATTGAAATTAATTTTTCCAGGCTGGTGGTATAAGCCGGAGTACATAATCAACGAGCTAAACATAAACTCCGTGATTACGACGCCTTGTCACGAGGAGATTCTTCCCATCAACGCTTTCACCACCCAAAGACCTTACACTTTAAAGGGTTACGCATATTCCGGTACTTTTTTCTTTTAAAAGTTTGTAAAAATAATAAATATATTTAATACTGGGAAGAGTTGATAATAATAAATAGAAAAATCTTTATATACAAAACAGGAGGTGGAAAGAAAGTGACCCGTGTAGAGGTGACAGTGGATGGTGGAGAAACATGGAACGTATGTGAACTTGACCATCAAGAGAAGCCGAACAAGTATGGGAAATTCTGGTGTTGGTGTTTCTGGTCACTTGAGGTTGAGGTTTTGGACCTGCTTAGTGCCAAAGAGATCGCTGTCCGTGCATGGGACGAGACTCTCAACACGCAGCCCGAGAAAATGATATGGAATCTCATGGGGATGATGAATAACTGTTGGTTCAGAGTGAAGACCAACGTTTGCAAGCCTCACAAGGGTGAGATCGGGATCGTGTTCGAGCATCCAACGCTTCCGGGCAATGAATCTGGTGGATGGATGGCCAAGGAACGTCACCTCGAGAAATCCGCGGACGCGCCTCCTACTCTCAAGAAATCAGTTTCGACGCCATTTATGAACACAACTGCGAAGATGTACTCGACGTCGGAGGTCAAGAAGCATAACTCTGCTGATTCTTGCTGGATCATTGTTCATGGACATATCTATGACTGTACCCGCTTCCTCAAGGACCATCCGGGTGGTTCGGATTCGATCTTGATCAATGCTGGTACGGATTGTACAGAGGAGTTTGATGCCATTCACTCTGATAAAGCCAAGAAGATGCTTGAGGATTACCGCATTGGAGAGCTCATTACCACTGGTTATTCCTCTGACTCTTCCTCGCCCAACAACTCTGTTCACGGTTCGTCCGCTGTGTTCTCCTTGCTGGCTCCCATTGGAGAGGCGGCTCCGGTTAGGAACCTTGCTTTGGTTAACCCCCGGGCTAAAGTCCCGGTTCAACTCGTTGAAAAGACTTCCATTTCTCATGATGTTCGTAAGTTCCGGTTTGCTTTACCCGTTGAGGACATGGTTCTTGGTTTACCGGTTGGTAAGCACATTTTCCTCTGCGCCACCATTAATGATAAGCTCTGCCTCAGGGCTTACACACCGAGCAGCACCGTTGATGTGGTTGGCTACTTCGAACTTGTGGTCAAGATTTACTTTGGTGGTGTCCACCCAAGATTCCCTAATGGCGGGCTCATGTCGCAGTACTTAGACTCGTTACCTATAGGGTCAACGCTGGAGATCAAAGGACCATTGGGTCATGTTGAGTATCTAGGCAAGGGTAATTTCACGGTTCACGGTAAACCGAAGATTGCTGAGAAATTGGCAATGTTGGCAGGCGGAACCGGTATAACCCCGATTTACCAAATTATCCAAGCCATTCTGAAAGATCCAGAGGATGAGACTGAGATGTATGTTATTTATGCAAACCGGACTGAGGAAGATATTCTCCTAAGGGAGGAATTGGATAGTTGGGCAGAGGTGTATGCGGACCGGCTAAAGGTTTGGTACGTAGTGGAATCAGCAAAGGAAGATTGGGCTTACAGTACCGGTTTTATCTCTGAGGCGATTATGCGAGAGCATATCCCTGATGGATTAGATGGCTCACCCCTCGCCATGGCTTGTGGACCACCACCGATGATTCAGTTTGCGGTTCAGCCGAATTTGGAGAAGATGCAATATAACATCAAGGAGGATTTCTTGATATTCTAATCCTAAAGCCAAAGATATTTCAAAAGTCAAAAACGTTAGGTGGTCAAAAAGCCAAGTTGTTATTTATAGAGTCTAAATAAGTAATGATAGATTTGTTTTGTATATAATGTTGGTTTCTTTAAAGTTTTCATTTGGGAAATATAATTTGTCTGTTGTATTCACTATCGATATTTTTTTACAATAAAAAAAATATTTCAAAAACATCGACTACACCCAGTGCGATAGTCACTGAATATTCAAAATTTTTAGGAAAAAATAAAAGTTTTATCTACTATATATTCAAATTACTTATCAGATTTTGAAAAGAACTGGAAAATCAACAATGGGTTGCCAAAAAAAAAAAGGCTACAATATGTTTAAAATTTAGGTTAAAGAGTAAACAATTTTATTAATTTAGTTCAGATTTTATAAAAATAAGAGTAAAAAAAAAAAGAAAAAAAAAAAAAGTTTGGGTTACATGGTGCAAATGCACTCCCTGCACTGGGTCAGCGCCGGGACTTCTGTGCTTACTCAAACATTGAGAATCATCATTTTCCCATGTCTTTGTCCTTAAAAGAAAAAAAAAAAGTTTCTACAACTATTAGACAGTAAGGTACAAAAATCACCAACGATCATTTTCAAAAAGAATAAACCCAAGGGAGTATTTTCCTGTTTGTGCAAGTTGAAACCAAACTCCTCCATTAGTTTCTATATTAGTCTTCACCACATATATAAGAGCATAGGCATTGGTGTCCCCTGGTTTTTGGTCCCCCAAATTTAATATTATTATTTTGAAAGGTTCTTATTTCTAGTATGGACATTGCTATCTACTTGTATTTGGTCTCCCAAATAAAACAATAATATTTTCAAATTTTAAATCTTTTAGGCATTAACATCTACTAAGTAGTAAATATACATCCCACTGGGGATTTATGTAGATGTTAAGTTAAAAAGAAGTAATAGCAGACGCAAAACATACATCATCAGCTGAGGTCCTGACTTGAAGCTTGTTCTTGCACTCAGTACAGCTTATCACACCCTGCAATATCAGTAGATGTTCCGTCAAATCATATTAGCATATAATGAGGTAAAAATGCCTAACACACAGAAAAGCACCATATCAGTAGTTGACAATTTGAGAAAAATAAACCGAATCTGTATCAAATATAGCAATGTAAATACAATAACAGTAGCCTAGATCATTAGCAGCGTAGAAAAAGCTTACTGTTTCATTACTGTGACAGCAGAGTCATGAACATGATCATGTTGACGATCGTTGTGTTTTCTTGTATCACAAACCAGTTTCTATTTGAAGACTGATCTATATACCATGACTGCATTGATGGTGATGATGATGATGATCCTCTGCACAACTCAAGCCATCTACATTGACTTCTGAATCAATTCTGAAAAGGTATGCTATTTCAGGACACCAACAAAGAGAAAGAAAGATACTTAAATTTGGACAAAATACATAGCAGAAGTTACCTCTCAAGATCATAACCTCCAATTCCTAAGACAAAATCCATATCAACATCTCTGAATTTGGTGTTTTTGATGGGAGCCATAGAGTTGATTTGCTATTGATTTTAAAAACCAAATAAAGAAGAAGTGTCAATGACAAATACATCTTCATTCTATTGGGGAAAGTGAGCTCACGAGCTAATAAGTGTCTTACCTTGATTCTTTTAGTTAAGTGCTCCAACTCAGGCTCAGATGCCAAATCAATCTGCCATAAAAATATAGTTAAGTACTTAACGACCTACAAGATGATTCCTCATAAATTGTATCAAATGACTGATATGTATCACCGAACTGGACTCTTAAAAGAAGATATAACAAACAAACCTTATTCAAAACTATACGATCTGCATAAGCAATTTGTTCAACTGCCTCATTCACAACAAATCTCGGTTTCACTTCATTCAAATGCCGCATCGCGTGTTTAGAGTCAACAAGTGTAACAACACCATCTAACTTTATATATCACTAACAGACCAATAATAAAGCTTAGCTTCAGTGAAAGACACAACACAAACAACGGATACCTGTAGTTTCGATGACAATATGGTCAAATCTGTCTCGTTTATTTTTAACCAAGTCAAGAAGCATTTTGACTAAATCACCACGAACAGTACAACATAAGCAACCATTGTTGACCATGATAATATCATCAGAGGAAGAAGAGTGGCTTGCAACCAGAGATCCATCGATATCAACCTCCCCAAACTGTTTATATATATTCACAGTTCTGAAATGCTTAACCAATCTGCAACATTACATTAAGCTAAGATACATATACCAACAAAATATCTCAGAAATGCGCAGCAAGAGGACAAGTTTCCCGAATCGTGCACAAGTACAATAAACACAAATTCGATCCTGTACCTTTCCAGAACCGAGGAATCCGGTGATAACTGTGGCGTGAATGCGAGTATCCTGGTCTGCGACATCTTGCTCGATTCCTGAGCTCGGCAATGAGAAAAACGATTTGAGGAAAGGCTTTGATGGTGAAACCCTTAAGCAAACCGCCGGACAAGCTTCATGAGATATAGAAGATCGTTTTCGGCTTGAAATCGGCAGAAAAGAGGAAGAAAGACACGAGGGGAATTTGCCGCCGTCGAAATAGAAGAGAGAATTTCTCTCGAGAAAGTGGTTTGTGTTACCCTACCCAAAATTTTCTCCCAATCACCACCTTCCACATGTCCAAGTAGACGGACGAAAAACGTCCCAAATTAAGAATCGTTTCTTCGATATTAGGCATTTTATGATTTATTTAAAATCACAAAAAATTGGGGGATGGCTCAAGTGTACACCGTTGCACATGGTCTAAGTATGAAAGATTAGCTAGAGGGAGTGTGCATTTGCTTTTTTTTCATTTGGTTTTATTAACCAATAAGAAATAAGTAATCTCTCTTACGATTGGGTGAACTTGTAAATTTAGAAGATTCTTCCTTTTTGGGTGATTAGTTGAACATTAATATCAATGTGAATATATGTTTCTAGCACCCAAACTCTTCCATTACAGCACCCAAAATAGACGATTAGAATCATAATACAGCATCACGAGTTATTTTTTAAGTTTTTTAAATGAACATCTAAAATTATATATCTCAACTCGATACAACATATAAGAATTTGATGACAACATCACCAGTTATGTTTTAAGTTAAGCATTGTCATTAAAAAAAAAATCTTATAAATATCGACGAGTGAAAAAAACTGATTTTGGTTCGTTTAAAATGTATCACTCTATATATATGTAGAGGGTTAGTACACTATTAGTATGTTTTCGATTTATTGAATAATGGAAGCTTGGAATACTATCAACGACAGAAAAAGAATACTTCGGATGGATTGATAATGCATCTCATGATTTTATGATATTATATGACCCAAAATATTCAATAGACGTTTTTAAAAAACCAATATTGGATATCTCCAATTCCTTTGCCCAAAAAAAAAAAAAAAAAATCTCTAATTCCGGAGGATCTCATGTAGATCTGGTCTAGTATTGTTTTCCTTAGTGATGCACATGAACTGGAGATTAATGTTTTATTCTTTATTTATTTATTTACAAATTGAGAAATTTTTATTTTTCCTAAACTTGAATATACAAAACCATTGAAATGAATTTATATATGTATTCTACATACAATTTGTATTAAAATAAGCACCACATCTTAAGGAACTAATAAACTCCCCTAAACTCAGGATAAAATATTTTTAAAATTGATGAGAAAACTAGTTCCTTTCTCAAGTTTAAATTAGTATACAAGACTAATAGTTTGGATTCAAATTTAAATAAGATAATTGAATATGACATAAAATTTCTTTAATCCCTAGCACTAGCAAGTTGCTAGCTTTTGAAATTAATAAAAAAGGCACGCTAAGAATATTTCAAACCAATCTTTATATAAAATAGAAAAATTCACAATCTTTCCTGTTGATATATATATATATATATATATATATATATTATAATCATATTATAGTGTCCTGCTAATTTCATGCTTGGTCGTCGCATTAAATTTTTTGGGTTTAAAATAATGTATTTCACCTGAGCTTTTTTGGGTTTATGATTGATATAATTTCGTTACATCATCCTAAGAATACGTTATAAATGATTCTGACCTTTCGTTTTCAGGTAAAATTAATCGATTAAAGAAGTTAGGTATCGTGAATCTTTTGTTGGTAACGAGAGAGGGGAACTTCACTTATTGGTCGATCTACTGTGATGCAAAATGTAAAGTAAGCAAATAATATTATTGTTTGCCAAACCAAAAAAAAAAAAAAAAAAGCAAATAATATTATTAAGAATACGTACGATTTGTTGTATGTGGATATTTTAACTAGAAGAGAAGCCTTCGTCGGACTGAGATTCGACAGAACTCAAATAGTTTTTTCCTAACAATTGAACTAACAACACATATTGTTGTATAATATTCGTCTGTATTTTTGTGTGTGTGAAAGTCTAAATATATATATAAGCACAAATATATGATTCAGTCGGAAAAAAAATGATTGAGTCGAAAACGAACAAGAAAGAGAAAATATATAACAATTTTGTTAGCAGTAATGTTCACTTGCGATAAAAAAAAAAGAAAACTACGTTTGCCAACAGGGACGATTATATTATTTGTTGTTAATATTGCCCTTTTTTTTGTTCTTGGATTCTTTATGTATATATTTCTTATACAGAACAACTATGTAATCAGATTCAAGTTAATAAAGTTAGGTTATGAAAAAAAAAAAAAAGCGTAGATTTGGCATGATTTTGTGAACAAAGTAAAATTCGCATGATTATCCAAATTTAGTAAACATAAATTCAGGTGAATTTACCTACTAGCCAAAATGACAAATTTAATTAAGAATCTATATATACATTTTTCAAGTACATTTAGCAAATAAATCTTGAAGTTGCCACTTATTTACAAGACTGCCATTGATATTAATTATTAATTTGTTTTTTATTTAATTAATTAATATTAAGTTTTTATTTTTGAAAACAATAGTTCTCATCCTAAATAAATTTCTAAAACAATTGGAACCACTCCTTTTAACATTAAATATTAATTTTATAATTGATTTAATTAATATTAAGTTTTCAATTTTACAAAACAATATTTTCTTCATAAACAAATTTCCTAAACAATCGGTCTAACCAAGAAACGAATTAATTTTCGATCTTGGAGGAGGATCCGTGGCCGAGATTTTTGATCTCAACGCATTGATTTCCCCCTAAAATAAATGTTCAAAATCAAATATAAAATATATTATTCAAAAAAACTAACAGTATGATTTTTAAAAGTAACAAACATATTTACCATTCAATTTGATATCTTATTCAAAAAATAATAATAAAATATAAAAGATATTGCTTGCTCACAGGTTTATTTTTATTTTGTATTACGTATTTAAAAATATTTTTTACTTTCACGGGTTTCATATGATGAGTTTTTGCAGATTAAAAATCTTTGAATATGTTGTTTGACCCACCTATCATGACGGGTTTAAAATATAGAACCAACACTAAAACTATTAGTTTATCTCATATATATTATAGATTTGTAATCATAGTTTTGAAAATCAACTTATAAATTATTTAGTATATGAACTACAAAATATTATACATAGTATAATACATTCTTAATATTCCAAAAAAAAATACACATAAAAAAATACACTAACATACTATATAGGCATATACCTCTGTTTAATTTTAAAGAATAAAATAAATCTAGACTTTTATATTTTATCTAATAACAAATTTAATGTAATTAGGTTATAAACTTTATAAAACGTCGAGAGAGTAAAAAAAAAAAAAAAACGTAAGACAATGGCGATTTTGAAGGCGATGAAGATCTGGGTTTGAATGTTCGATTCTGTCATGGATGGGGGACGAGGAGAGGATCTCCTTCGATCTCTGCAGGTTAAGGTTGAGAGGAATCAGATGGGAAATTTGATTCTCTCTGGTCAAAGGCTGGCTCTGCGGGATTCAGTTTGTGATGTTTATGAGGATTTCTTTGTAATGGCGAATCTCTATGATTCGTTCAGATTGATCTCAGTTACTCATTTCTGGGGGATTCGAAAATCTGAGATTATGGGGTCGGAATTGGTATCAGATGGAGATTTGTGGGGATTAAAGCCAACGATTTCATTTTTGGGTTCTAAGGATTCGTTTTCAAGATTCCATATCTCGATTTGGAGTGGATGGGGACGACGTCGATACTCTTCACTAGTTGTGGACAGGGTCGGTTCTTTATTGTTAGATTTGGGGTTCTACAAGGAGAGGTTGGTCTTCGTGAAGGTTAATACCTTGATTTTGTCGGATTTGCTGTGTAAGGGAATTCTTATTCTGGTTAAGGATTTGATTCCGTTTGAGCAGATTTGGCTTAGTTCAGGGGTTTTAATTTTGATATGGTTGGTGATTGAGTTTGAGATTTTCTTCTCATGGACTAGTTGGTGGATACGGTTGTTTCTGCTTCTCGTTAGTATCCAGAATTATTCGATGTTAAGATTTCTTCACAGGCTGGTTAGTGCATTGATTTTCAGATTGGGTATGATCGAATTTGGGTTGAGAATCTCCTTGATTCGGTTCGTTTTAATTCCTGGGATATTGGTTGGTGCTGTGGTATTTAAGCGAGAGTTTGAGGATAGTTTTCGAATCATCTCATTCTGTTTTTGCTTCTCGTTCCTTCTAGTTTTTGTAACTTTTCTCAGTGCTCAATATTTCTTTCCTTACCGAGTTATGGCTCAATTGGCGTTAAACAAGAACAAGAGTTCTCTGGTGCGTACGGATACTGTGTCAATTTCCAACTCGGTTTTGGCTAAGAGAATCCAGCAGTTCTCATTGACCCTCATTGGCAGGCTAATGAATCCGGTGTGTCAGAATATGGAGTCCTTGTTAGCTAATTTCCCTAAAATCTGGAAATTAGAGGAGAAAGTGGTGGGTGCCGATTTAGGACAAGGTGTTTTCCAGTTTAACTTCGAGGAAGAAGAGGATATTTTGTCAGTTTTGCAGAATGGTCCGTACCATTTTAACGGTTGGATGGTCTCGCTAGTGAGGTGGGAGCTAGTCATTTCATCATCCTATCCTTCAGCTATTAATTTCTGGGTTAAAGTGGCAGGGATTCCCATGCATTTGTGGGAGGTGGCTAATCTTGAAGCTATTGGGAAGAAGCTTGGGAGGATCCAAGAGGTTGATGAGGAAACCGGCAGTCTTTGTGTGCCAGTCAATGGTTTCAATCCATTGATATTAAAGATGGTGGTGCCTTTTGCAACTGGTGATGAGATTATAGTCTCCCTGGAGTATGAGAAGTTGAATGGGGTCTGTGATCTTTGTTCTCGGATCACTCATGACACTAAAGTTTGTCCAAAGGTTCTTAAGGAGACATCAGCTCCAAGTGCGGGAGGTCAGAGGGACAATAGGGGTGGTCAAAGGCAATTTCCTGCGATGAAGCAAGAGCAGCATCACAATGTTGGGGGTTGGGAGAAGCCTAGGAAACATGCCAAGCGGGCATTAGATTTCCAGTCGGTGGATTCTAGTGAGATTGGTTATTTTCCTCAGCAGCGCTTTGGTGGCAATGTTTTTCACGGTCAGGGTTCTCATGGATCTCGTCATCAAGAGCGATCCTATGGACAGGTCTGGGGTCAGAAGAGGAGTTATAAAGAGGTTGTAGGCCGCGAAGAAGGATCTCGTCGAGGTACACAAACAGGGAATGGGGAAGTTTCGGGGAAGGCACCCGGGTTCATCCTGAACCGTAAGGGTGCTGGTCCGGCTTGGCCAAAACCTCTTTTCAAGGTGTAGCAGGCTGCTTTAGAGAGGAATGGTCCGCTGCGGATTGACAACAACTTGGGAGTTTCCAGTTCCAGCGATCAACTTGTAGTCAAAGAGGTGGAGGGAAGTCCTCTTAAGGGTGAGGTGGGTGCTCCTTTGGCCATGGATTTCAAGGTTGATAATGATGATTTGCTAGAGGATGGTGAGCTTGATGACATTGTCAAGGCGGATAACAGTATGGTCCAGGGGGAGGATGTACCTCCTGCTCAGGGTACAGTGGGCCAGCCGGATCAAGGGTATGACTTCCAAGATGGTCAAATTACTGAGTCTCAGGGTGATGCTGGCAGTGATACGCAAGGTAAATCATCTCCTTCTGTATCGGTTGAGTCAGCTGTGGGGATTGTTAATTATGCTATGGCTACCTTTTCATTAGATGCGTCAGGTGGTCACAAGAGAAAGAATTTTAGTCCTTATGTTAGGAAGGGTGTTAGCGGTTCTAAGATTTCATCATGGGCTTTAGCATCTCCTGGGAAACGTTTACTTGCTAAGGCTTTGTCTAAACCTGCAGGTGACGGGAATAAACAGAAGATGGCGGGAAAACAGGGAAACAATGCAGTGGGTGGTAAACCTTCGGATGGAGGACGTCCAGGAAAGAAAGGGATGGGGGCTCTCCCAAAACCGCCGGCTCGAACGTGAAGATCTTGAGTTGGAACTGTCAGGGCATAGGGGTTGATCTGACAGAAGGATATCTGGGAGATTTGTGGAAGCAACACCGGCCAGACATTTTATTTTTATCAGAAACTAAAAAATGTTCTTCTTATTTACAAAAATTTCAAAAGAAGTTTGGTTATAATAATTTGTATTCTGTTGATCCCCATGGTTCTAGTGGTGGGTTAGCTTTATTTTTTCATGAATGATATAAAACTTTCTATTTTATATGAGAGTAATCGCATTATTGATGTTAAAGCCTTCTTTGGTCAACAAATGGTTTTTTTGACTTTTGTCTACGGGGATCCTATTCCGCAAAACCGGGTTAAGGTATGGGAGAAGTTAATTGATATTGGCTCTTTCCGTATAGATCCTTGGTTTATGATTGGTGATTTTAATGAACTTGTTGGGGATCACGAGAAGAGGGGAGGGGCCTTACGGCCAGCCTCCTCATTTGTGCCTTTTCAATGAATGATTCGGCATTGCGGTATGCTTGAATTCCCGTGTTATGGGAAGCAGTTATCTTGGAGAGGTAATCGGTGTAATAATCAGGTGGTTCGGTGCCGTTTAGACCGTGCCTTAGGGAATGAAGATTGGCAAAGTTTCTTCCCAAATTCGAAGATTGATTACTTGGAGATGGTTGGGTCTCACCACTGTCCTATTTTGGCTACTTGTCTGAAATTATCCTTACGACGGAATAGGCAGTTCCGTTTTGATAAACGTTGGTTGGGAAAGGATGGACTACTAGGGGCAGTGGAGTCGGGATGGGCGCGTACGAATAATTTTCGGACTCTGGCTTTTGTGGATAAAATTAGGAATTGTCGAAATTTGATTTTGTGGTGGCGAAAACATAATGTGATCTCTGGGCCAACTCTCATCTCTTATCTGAAGGCAGCCTTACATGAGGCAAAGATGGACGACCAGATTACTCAGGAGGAGATTCGGGACATAGAGAGAAAACTAAAAGAGGCTTATCGGGATAAGGAGTTATACTGGCAACAGAAGAGTAGAAAATTCTGGCTACGTGTGGGAGACAAAAATACTAAATATTTTCATGCTTCGACTAAACAGAGGAGGGTACGGAATAAAATTGTTGGTTTGTTTGGTTCGGATAATGTCTGGGACGAGTCGCCTGTGGGTATGGAGAATATTGCTTCCAAATATTTTGAGGAGCTTTTTAAACGATCGGATGTAAGTGGTTTATCAGACATAATACAGGAGACTTTACCTATAATTACAGATGCTATGAATAGGAGTTTAACTAGGGAAATCACGGAGGCGGAGGTTTGGAAAGCCTTATTTGCTATGCATCCGGAGAAGTCTCCAGGTCCTGATGGTATGACGGCTTTATTTTTTCAACGGTTTTGGCCCTCCTTAAAAGGGGATCTGGTGGCCTTGGTTAAAGAATTTTTTAGAACGGGAGGCTTTGATCCTCGCCTTAACGAGACGAATATTTGTCTCATCCCTAAGGTGGAGCGTCCGCGACGTATGACGGAATTTCGGCCAATTAGTCTCTGTAATGTAAGCTATAAGATTATTTCAAAAGTTTTATGTTTCAGGCTAAAGCGGTTTTTACCATCTCTGGTTTCGGAAACGCAATCGGCTTTTGTCTCGGGACGGCTGATCACTGATAATATCCTTGTTGCACAAGAAATGTTTCATGGGTTAAATACTAATCAACGATGTAAGTCGGAGTATCTGGCATTCAAAACGGATATGAGTAAAGCGTATGACCGTGTAGAGTGGGATTTTTTGGAAGCGGTCATGACTAAATTAGGTTTTCATAGGCGGTGGATTACATGGATTATGTGGTGTGTTTCTTCGGCTTCGTATCAAGTTCTTCTAAATGGTCAACCTCGAGGATCCATCTTACCTAAAAGGGGTTTACGCCAGGGCGACCCTCTTTCTCCCTATTTGTTTATTCTATGTACAGAGGTTCTAATAGCGAATATTAAAAAGGCTGAGCGAGAGAAGAGACTTACGGGAATATCGATTGCTTGGGATTGTCCTTCGATCTCGCATTTATTGTTTGCGGATGATAGTTTGTTTTTTTGTAAGGCAGAGGAGTCTGAATGCAAAGTGGTTATGGATATTATAGGTAAATATGGTAAAGCGTCTGGACAGGAGGTAAATTTAGAGAAATCATCTATTATGTTCGGTAAGAAAGTTCCGCATGATGTAAGGTCTCGGATAAAAACAGTAATTGGTATTTCCAGGGAGGGTGGAATGGGTTCTTATTTGGGTATTCCTGAAAATATTCAGGGCTCAAAGACAAAAGTTTTCAGTTATTTTAATGACCGTTTAGACGAACGAGTTAATGGCTGGTCAGCGAAGATATTATCCAAAGGGGGTAAGGAGATTATGATCAAATCAGTTGCTTTAGCTCTTCCGACTCATGTAATGTCCTGTTATAAATTGCCACAAGCATTAACGTCCAAACTTACAGGTGCTATATCAAACTTCGGGTGGAAGTCTAATGATAAGGCTAGAGGTTTACATTGGGTAGCATGGGATAAGATGTGTCTAGATAAATCCGATGGGGGCTTGGGATTTCGGGCTTTGGAAGAATTTAATGATGCCATGCTGGCTAA
This sequence comes from Camelina sativa, assembly GCF_030686135.1. Lineage (NCBI taxonomy): Eukaryota > Viridiplantae > Streptophyta > Magnoliopsida > Brassicales > Brassicaceae > Camelina > Camelina sativa. Next base: position 27,297,574 of record NC_141896.1, on the reverse strand, counting down.
GCAGTACTGGAGGCTAATCCACTACCCGAATTCTTTAATGGCTTGGGTGATGCGTGGTCGATATTTCAGGAGAAAACATCCTTTATTGGCGACAAAACCTTATTCTCCATCCTTCGCGTGGAGGAGTATTTTTTCAACTAAGGGATTAGTGGCGCGAGGGGCAAGGTGGATTGTAGGATCGGGCCGGGATATTTCAGTATGGAGGGATCCTTGGATTCCGGATCTTCAGCCAAGACCAGCAAATGGTCGGGGGAGAGATCTACTTCCTAATCTCCGGGTCAATCACCTTGTTAATCCCCTTCTAATGGATTGCCTACTCTTGAGGAGTTCATAGATCCTGCGGACATTCCGCTCATACGGAGTTTGGTGGTCAGTAAGTCAATGAGCTCATATAGACTGATTTGGCATTATACTAAGTCTGGCAAGTATTCTGTGAGATCTGGTTACAGGTTAGCTCGGGAATTACAAAAAGAAGCTGAATACGGGCCGTCGTGCACAGTTTTGCGGACTCAAGCTTGGAAACTGGAGGTCCCTTCAAAGGTCCAACATTTTTTCTGGCAGGTGGCGTCGGGGTCTCTTCCTGTGAAGGAGCAGATCGCTCATAGGGGAATTCGGTGTGATGTTACGTGTCAACGGTGTGGCTCGGTAGTAGAGACTATCAACGGTGTGGCTCCGGTCCAGGTGTCTTTGTCTGGTTTTCCGTTCGGATATGTGTATTCAAATTTAGATTTTCTTTATTCCAACACTTTTACACATCTGGGGGGACCGGGTATTGGTTGTTTATTGCCTTGGATTTTGTGGACAATTTGGAAAGATAGAAATAAGAAGGTCTTCCAAGGGATTGAGGCAGAGCCAAATGATATTATGATTCAGGCAACAAACGAATCATAATATCTGTTTCTGAAAATTACTTGGTTCCCAAGGTTGTGGAGGAAAGAAGTTCTTTGCCTCGCTGTCAGGTCGACGGCTCCTGGAAAGGTTCGGATCCGCTGGAAGGTTTGGGTTGGTGGTATGGTAACAATGATGATAGGATGCTACTTATGGGGGCTCGCAGTTATGTCGTAGCCCCTATCCTCTTCACTCGGAGTTACAAGCTTTGTTATGGGCTATGGAGTCTCTTAAGGTGTTGTGGATAGATTGTCTCAATTTTGAGTCTGATAGTTCTGAATTGGTGGTGATGGTTCAGGTACCCGACGATTGGCCAGCCTTCTCCTCCTTGCTAGAAGAGTTTATTTCTCTCAGAGCATCATTCTAACCCTTTACCCTGACCCAGATTCCGAAGACGTCAAACGCGCGCGCAGACTGCCTGGCGCGCTCTTCTAGATCTTTAGTTTCTGAAATTTCTTTTGTAAACTCTTCTCCTCCAAGTTGGGCAACCAACTTTGGAGTCACCTTTTAATTTATTTAAATGTTTGGTTGAAAAAAAAAAAAACTTTATAAAACGTAAGAAGAAGAAAAAAATTCTAAACAAAATTCTAAATTAATTAGATAAAAAGTTAATTAATCAAAAATTTGAAAAATAAATAAATTAAAAATTATTATTTAAAATACAATAATTTATAACTTAGTCCCGCGGTGTACCGCGGGTGAAATCCTAGTATAGCAATATAATGGATGAAATTAGGTGTGTAACCAAAAGATATTGTGAGATTACCATATTACACCCAAGTGGTGATGGTGGCTGGAATTGTGGCTGGCGAAGGTGGTCGCCGGAGTGGTCGCCGGAAAAGTAGTCGGCGGAAGTTGTGACCGGTAGATGGTCGCTGGAGGTCGGAGTGGTGACTAAAGATGGTCGCCGGAGTGGTGGCCGGAGGTGGTTGTAAGCATGAAGATTTCTGATGCTACATGACTGCATTGTAGAACACTGGCTCGCGCCTTGCCAAGTTACAACGGTTGAATGACGTGGCATTACTCTTGGGGATTCGTTAATTGAAGATCAAGATATTGTCGTATCAAGGAGAAGATTTGGGCTTATCCTATTTAAGGAAAGTAGGTTATGGTGGTTCCTATATATTGTGATGATAGGACAAACACGTTGTTTGGCCGCTTGATAGATTGTTAAGACTCTAGAGAGAAAAAGCTTTGGGGTTTCTTAGGTTTTTGGGTAGATTAAGAATTGGTCAGTGACAAGCTAATTTAGCTGTGTGTAAAACTGATTAAACACTCTTTGTAAGATTGTTTAAGTGATTCTTAATAAGAAAGGAAGTTCTTTTCATTATTGGCTACATCTTTGTTTTTACATTTGGTATCAGAGCGACCAACCGATGAGAGCTTTATACTCAACACAGGTTGAGATTCTGGGAAAAAGATGGAGTCTGTTAATGAACTGGTGATACAACAAAAGCCTATCATGCTGGATGATAGAGGCTATGGTCGATGGAAGGTACGTATGGTTCAGCTGATCCGGAATCTTGGTGAAGATGCTTGGACGGCTGTTGAAGAAGGATGGGAACCTCCCTATGAGAAGACTGAAGCTGGTGACAAGATCATTAAACCAAAGGCACGTTGGACTGTGGAAGAAAAGAGCTTGTCCAAATACAATGCAAGGGCACTTAATGCAATATTTGGGGCTGTTGATGATGATGAGTTCAAACTTCTTCAGGGGTGTGAGTCTGCTAAAGAAGCGTGGGACATTTTGCAAAAGTCTCATGAAGGGAATTCAAGTGTTAAAAGAACAAGATTGGATCAGCTTCCTTCGCAGTTTGAAGTTTTAAGGATGGATCCAAAGGAGACAATTTCTCAATTCAGTGCTAAAATGAGTTCAATCGCTAATGAAGCTAAAAATCTGGGTAAAGTCTACAAGAACACTAAGTTGGTTAAGAAACTAATTAGATGTTTGCCTTCTAAGTACGCGGCACACAAAGCTGTCATGAGAGTCTCTGGAAACACTGATACCTTGAAGTTTGAAGATCTGGTCGGTATGTTGAAGTCAGAAGAGATGGAGGTTGCTGAAGAACAAAGAATTCATGGCAAAGGAATTGCATTCAAGGCAGATGATACAAATGACCAACTGAAAGAAATCAAAGATAACATGTCTTTGATGGCTAGAAACTTTGGGAAAGCTCTAAAGAGAGTTGAGAAAGGTCAAGGAAGAGAAAGTTCTCGCTGGAACAGGAACGACGGAGAAAGGTCTGGAAATCGTTTCAATAGAACAGAAAAAGAGAAGGCTGATCACAGAAAAGAAGTTCAATGTCATGAGTGCAGTGGCTTTGGTCACTACAAACCTGAATGTCCTCTGACAAAAAGGAAGGAGATGAAGTGCTTTGAATGTAAAGGTTTTGGACATGTGAAGACAGAATGTCCAAATTTACAAAAAACTAAGAACAAGTCGTTTATTAGTTTCAGTGATTCAGAATCTGATAGCGATGAAGAAGAAGGGATATTGAATTTATTTGCCTTTAGTGTTAAGAGTGATGATGTACTTGCTGAGAGCTCAGATGATGATGAGGAAGAATCAGTTACGAAAGAAAGCTATTGTGCACTTTACGACAATTGGGTTCAGCTGTGCAATGAAAAATTGCTACTTGTTAAGGAAAAATTGCAGTTGGAAGCCAAGGTCAATATGTTGGAAGGAGAATGCAGGTCTGAAGTTTCCACCTGCAACAAGTCTGAAGTCTCAATCTGTAAGGAACCTCTGTCTGCTGAAAAGGATTTGGTTGAGAGAAAACTGAGAAATCTTCAAGATCTATATGGTTTAGAAAAAGAAAAATCAACGAGACTAGAAAGAGAGCTGAACGAGAATCACAAAAAAATCAGAATGTTGAACAATGGTGGAAACAAGCTAGACGAGATTTTGTCAATGGGAATTGTTGGATCACAACATCGAGGTCTGGGGTATAACAAACAACAAGACGTTGAACTTCTGTCAAGGGATAAGTCTGTGAACTTTGTAAAAAAGCAATGTAACTCACGCTGTGGAAGCAACTGTTCTGAACAATGTTGAACTACAGAGGAGAGTTGTAGTACCTGCAAAAACCAGAGAACCTCAAGTCAAGTCTGGAGATCCCCGACAAAGCTGGACTGATTTCAAGCAAAGAAGGAATGAGTTCATCTGTTTTCACTGTGGCAAAGCAGGTCATGTTCGTAGATTCTGTTTCAAGTTCAAGAATAAGATCAAGGAGCTTTGGATGGCTAGAAAATGCTTTATTGATCCATTTCACTTCTCTCAAGTCTGGGTAGCTAAAAAGGATTTGTACAGCAAGGTGACAGAGAACAATGAACGAAAGTATGATCAGGCCATTCGAGAATCTGAGGAGATCAATCTTTGTTGTAATCTCTCTGTGATAATTAGTGAAGAAGAACCATCTAGAGCGCAAGTGGCTTTTACTTCTACAAGCAGTGAAGGTGGTAATCCTTGGTACTTTGATAGTGGATGTTCACGACACATGACTGGAAATCCTAATATCTCGACAGCCTATGAGGAAACACCAGGAGGAAAGGTAACTTTTGGTGATGGTGGAAAAGGGTCGATTAGAGGTAAAGGACAACTTGAAGATGTTGATCAGCCGTCATTAATTAATGTGTATTATGTGGAAGGATTAAAAGCTAACCTGATCAGTATTAGCCAACTGTGTGATGAAGGGTTGAGAGTGATCTTCACTAAAGTTGATTGTCAAGCAGTAGATGAGAACAACAATACCGTTTAGTTTGGGATTCGATCTGGCAATAATTGTTATATGTGGAAACCTTCTTCAACATGTTTAGCTGCAACTGTGTCTGAAGTTGAGCTTTGGCGCAAGAGATTGGGACATATGAATGTGCAAAGTCTTGTCAAAATAGTCAATGGAGGCTTGGTTCGAGGAGTACCAAAACTCGGTGACAAACTTGACTCTATGTGTGAAGGATGTAATAAAGGGAAACAAATCAAGGTGAATCACAAAAGAATTCCAGACATTGCTTCAAAGAAGGTTCTTGAGTTAATTCATATGGATCTCATGGGTCCTGTCAAGATAGAGAGCATAAATGGGAAGAAGTACATTTTTGTTTTGGTAGATGATTTCTCAAGGTATACATGGGTTCGGTTCTTAAGGGAAAAATCAGAAGCAGTTGAGAGTTTCAAGATCCTTGCATTACAGCTTCAAACTGAGAAAGGTAGTATTGTTCAGATCAAAAGTGATCATGGAGGTGAGTTTCAAAATGAGGAATTTGAGAAATTCTGTCACAGACAAGGTATTCGTCATCAGTATGCAGCACCTAGAACACCACAACAGAATGGGGTTGTAGAACGGAAAAATCAAACTCTACAAGAAATGGCTCGAGCTATGCTCCATGGTAACAACGTTCCTCAAAAATTCTGGGCAGAGGCTGTAAGCACGGCATGTTATGTCATCAATAGAGTCTATGTTAAACCTGGAACCAAGACCACTCCATATGAAATCTGGAAAGGCAAATCACCTAATTTAGCCTATTTTCATATTTTTGGATGTGTGTGCTACATACTAAATGATAAAGACCATCTGGGTAAATTTGATTCTAGAAGTGATGAAGGACTGTTCTTGGGCTATGCAACTAACAGTACTGCTTACAGAGTTTTTAACAAGAGAACAAGGATGGTTGTTGATTCAGTCAATGTTGTATTTGATGACAGGAGTAGACCTACGTTGGTTCAACTTGAAGATGATGACCAAGAGGTTCAACAGTTACCTGCTGCAGAACCACAAACTCAAAAGAAAACAGAGGAGTTGGGATAGTGTGAAAAAATTGAGACGGAGCAATCATCAAAAGAATTGGATGTGTTAAATCAGCCACAAGTGCATAAAAATCATTCAGCAGCAGACATCATTGGAAACATGGATGAGCGCACAACTCGAAATGTGAAGTTGAATTTTCGGGAAATGCTACAACAATCCTTCTTTGTAGCACAGGTCGAACTGATTCAATACTTCTGTTTTGTGTCTCAGTTAGAACCAAAGAATATTCAGGCAGCTCTTAATGATGAGTTCTGGTACAGTGCCTGTCATGAAGAATTAGAGCAGTTCACAAGACTTGATGTGTGGGATCTAGTTCCAAAACCTGCTCATGTTAATGTAGTTGGCACAAAATGGATTTTTAAGAATAAAATTGACAATGAGGGAAACATTGTGCGTAATAAAGCTAGACTGGTAGCTCAGGGATACTCACAAGTGGAAGGTGTTGACTTTGATGAGACATTTGCACAAGTGGCACGCCTAGAATCCATTAGATTGTTACTCGGTATAGCATGTTTATTCAACATTCGGCTCTATCAAATGGATGTCAAGAGTGCGTTCTTGAATGGGTTGCTGCAAGAAGAGGTCTATGTGTCACAGCCAAAGGGGTTTGAGGATCCCAAACATCCTGACTATGTCTACAAGCTAAAGAAGGCACTCTATGGTCTTAAGCAAGCTCCACGTGCTTGGTATGAAAGGTTAACACAGTTCCTGCTGCAGAAGGGCTTTGTAAGAGGGAGTGTTGATAAAACACTTTTCATACATGAAACTTCCTCTGGGATTCTTATTGTTCAAATCTATGTTGATGATATAGTCTTTGGAAGCACAAGAAAGGAACTAGTTGATATGTTTGTGAAGACCATGACAAAGGAGTTTGAAATGAGTATGTGTGGTGAGCTGAGTTATTTTCTGGGGTTGCAAATCACCCAATCAGATGATGGCATATTTATCTCTCAAAGTACATATGCTAAACAGCTTGTGAAAAGGTTCGAAATGCAAACTAGTAAGCCTAAAACCACTCAGATGAGTACTTCGTGCATTCTCACCAGAGATGAAGATGGTCCTAAAGTGGATGAGAGGCTCTACCGTGGGATGATAGGAAGTTTGCTCTATCTTACTGCAAGCAGACTTGATTTGTGCTATAGTGTGGGAATATGTGCTCGTTATCAATCAAGTCCACGTGTGTCACATTTGGCAGCTGTCAAACGAATTATCAAATTTGTTAAAGGTACTCTGGACCATGGATTGTACTATACAAAACAGACTAACTCAAGTCTAGTTGGTTTTTGTGATGCAGATTGGGCAGGTTCTACAGACGACCGCAGGAGTATAACTGGTGGTTGTTTTTTCTTAGGCAATAATCTCATCGCTTGGCATAGCAAGAAGCAGAATTCTGTTTCTATGTCCACGGCTGAGTCTGAGTACATTGCAATGGGAAGCTGCTGCACACAACTTCTCTGGATGAAACAAATGCTGGCGGACTATGGTATCACTACACAAACCCTTTTAATTCATTGTGACAATACCAGTGCTATTAATATTGCAAAAAACCCAGTTCAGCACACACGTACAAAACATATCGATATTCGGCACCATTTCATACTTGAATTAGTTGAAAGAAAACTTGTGGAATTACTTCATGTTGAGTCTGAGAAACAGCTGGCTGATATATTCACAAAACCGCTTGACGTTGCTACTTTTACAAGTTTAAAGAATTCTCTAAGTATTGGTGAATGCTAGCTGCTCTGCTTCTCAAGTGATCGTTGTACAAAGGAGTTCAGTATCACCTTCTCCTAGCTCTGTGAGTAGTCTCAAGGGTGTCTTGTCGATGGATGTGGTGATGACCCTCTCTCTCTGTTCTCGTTGGTAACTCATGGACCTCTCACTTCTGTCTCCTGGACTTGTTCGACAGCTTCAACTTAAAAAAAAAAAAAACAGTGTCGTAGATTGATCAATGGTCCTCATGTGTCTTGATAATGATGAACGGGTGAGCTCATCTACCTCATTTGTTCCTCCTGTTACCTGTGCACAGATTATCTAATGATCCTCTTGTGTCTTATTCATGATGAACGGGTGAGCTTATCTGGTCCACAGTGTGATAAGTGTCTAAACTCAAAAAAAAAGAAAAAGGGAAGTTCGGTACAAGGGAAGTGATGTCCATTGTTAAAAGTCCATAACTGATCTGGGAGAGTGGTATCCTCCTCATTCTCTTGTTTAGAGATTCTTAAAGTTGAGCTTCAAGATGGTTGTGTGCTGAATGACTTGGACAATGTGATCTTGTTGAGTATTGCTGGTAATTAGTCTCTTTCATTCCAATTTGTTCCTAATTTGATCCTAATCGTCATGCTAGCTGGGTCTCGGGATTCTTGAGGTGATTTCTTTGATGGTTTTACTTTCTCTAATTCCGTGTGGTTGTGTGGTTGCAGCAGTCGTTATGTTTTTAATGGGTTTCAATTTTGGCTTAAGGTGGTTGTTAGATTGATGGGTTTCTTAAGGCCATTCGAACATGTTACTACTGATGGGCTCTTTGTTTCTTTTCAGCCCATTAAGCTTTGTTTTTTTAAAAAAACATTGTTTTTTCGCCATCTCGAGATCTTTTGCCTTCACTCTCTACAAACCCTTGTTGTAACACATTGGTTTTTGAGTTCTTCAATTTGTTTCTCTCTCACCGCTGCCGCTTGTGTTTCCCACTTTGTTTCCGCTGCCGATTCAATCAAATGGTGTCCTTGTCTTCGTCTCGCCGTGTCTAGCCATCTCGCGCCGCCGCTCCTCGTCGTTCCTCATCTCGTCTTCGCACCTCCGTTCCAAAATTGGTCCTCCGTGATGACTCGCTTGCTCCGGGTTCTTTTTCTCCGCCTCCAGTTGTTCCGCCGCCGTCCGAACCCATGGATCTGGGTGATAGTGACGCTACAGCTTCCGTGGCTGAATCCGAAGATGCTGCATGTCCTCTTACATTCGACGTTGCTACTGGCTGTCCCTTTGCTGGTGTTTCTTTTCTCTCCTTTCAAGCTCGTTGTGCATCCAATCGCTTGCTTGTTGCTGCTCGCGACCACCGTCATCCCATCTTGACAAGACCGACAAAACGCTCTCACAATCTTCGGTTTGCCTCACCTCAAGCTGTTCGCCGTTACCGGAACTTTGATGGGAGAAAGATTATTGCTCAAAAAATACTTCCCTTGGGTGTGTCTTCCATGTCTGAGGCTCAGCAGTTGATTGACAAGGCGGGATTGCTTCGCACTGTGAGAGATGTGGAACCGTTTAATATCCAAGTGGTGTATGAGTTCTATGCCAACCTTGCTGATTTGGATATTCGCAAAATGGGTTCACACAAGTGTATCTTCGTGGTATGATGTTTGAATTCTCACCCTCTCTTATCAATCGCATGTTTGGAGAAGTACTCTAAGAGATGAACAATAGCCTGCAGGGAGTTAGATTCTCCATCATAGAAGAGCATCACATCGTCAGCGAAGATGAGATGCATGACATCTGGATTGGTGGCCTTTGGGTGATAACCTATCTGACCGGAATGAAAACGAAGATCAAAGAGTCGAGAGAAGATATCCATGCCAATTACAAAGAGGTAAGATGAAAGCGGGTCTCCTTGTCTGAGGCCCTTCTTTCCTTTAAAATACCCACACAGCTCCCCATTAACAGCAATACAAAACCTTGTGGTTTTGATGCATTGGCTGATCCAGTGAACGTTTTTGGTGGGGAATTGAGTTGCAATGAGGATATCCAAGATAAAGCTCCACTCAATGGAATCAAAAGCTTTTCTGAGATTGATGTTTAACATGCCACGCTTCGAGATACCTCTGTTGTTATAGCCCTGCATAAGTTCTGAGGCTAAGAGAAGATTTTCCGCAATTTGTATGTCCTTGATGAAGGCTGTTTGGTTTTCTTGAATCATTTCTGGTAAGAGATGTTGGAGCCTTCTAGCGAGAAATTTTGAGATGACTTTGTAAACCGCGTTGAGGCAAGATATGGGCCTGATTCTGCAACTGTTTCAGCATTAGTCACCTTTGGAATCATAGACACTGCAGTAGAGTTCCAACTTGGCTCCATTTTTCCTTCAGAGAAGAAGCTTTGTACCGCAGCTGTTACCTCAGCTCCTATAATCCCCCAGCAATGTCTAAAGAATTCTCCGGTGAGCCCGTCAGTACCAGGAACCTCGTCCTTCGGCAAGACAAAGAACTCGTCCTTGATTTATGTGGAGGTGAAAGATCTTTCCAAGCATCGCCTCTGAGTCTCTGAGCAACGAAATGGATGTATAGATTGGATACAAGCTTTTAGGCAAGGCGTAGGGCTGGAGGTACCAAAGAGATTTGTGTAATAATCCACACAAGCCGCCTTGATGGAGGGTTTATCTGTGATGATTAACCCGTCATCGAGCTTGAGCCTCTTAATACCGCAGAATGTGCCTTTGATCACCACGCTATTGTGGAAGAATCTAGTGTTCTCATCTCCATCCGTTATCCACTTAAGACTTGATTTCTGATGGAGAAAGGTTGCTTCGGCCGTTGCTAACCTCTGCCAGCATAGGTAAGCATTACACTCTGCTAAAGTAAGCTCAGGGGTGGGGTTGTTTCATAAGTCAGCTTGAACTGCTTTAAGATCAGCTAAAGCCACACAAACTCTATTTTTGATACCGGAGAAAGCCTGACAATTTAATTCTTTGAGTTTGCTTTTTAACCGCTTTAGCTTTCTGGATATCTGCATCATCAAAGAACCAATGACCTGTTCAGAGGTCCAGCTCTCTTGAACCACTTGAAGAAAGTTTTCATGCTGCATCACGTGGTTGTTAAATCTGAAGGGTTTGATCAATCTGGGACCTCTTTCTTAGAATCTGATACAGCATAAAGCGTGATCTGAGAAGAGAGGTTCCTCAAAAGTGGCTATAACATTTGAGTAGGTTTGAAACCAAAGAAGGTTCCCCAACATTCTATCGAGTTTCTCTGCTATTGGGGTGCTTTGCTGATGGTTCCACCAAGTATAAATTGGACCGTGAGCAGGCAGATCCATCAAACCACAAAAATTCATGTAACTTTAATGCTCCCTACAGCCTCCTGAGTAGACTTCATAATCCTCCCTTCTGGAATGCTCTGCAGGGTGCAGAGTTTGTTTGAAGTCCCCAGTGACTAGCCAAGGAGAGTTTTTTAGAGGCGAGTTTGACGACATTTCTGAGAGATCTTCCCAGAGGTGATGCCTTTCGGACCTCAGGTTCGTTCCGTAAACAAAAGAAACCGTGAAAAGAAGCTCCTTATCTGGCCAAAATATACTGATATCTTGTGTTTTTGTTGAGTTTTAAGCCTTATTTTTGCATAGTTTTGTTGCATAATCTTGTCATTCTAGGTTGTTTTAGGAGCATTTGCATCTATTGTGTTATCCCTCTGGTTCTTGGAAGTAATCTCAACACATTTGTTGCATTTGGACTTTTTTGATGCAAAGAAGCAAAGAAGAGTGAAGTGGAGAAGAGGCAAGATCAGGGAGTACATGCGGTCAAGACCAGCGGCCAAACACCAGCCGATGGGACATGAGACGCACACGATCAGGGACCACACGCGGCCACGGCAAGCGGCCAAATGGTGGCCGAGTGAAGAAGATCAGGGAGAGCAGCCGGCCATGCTCATCGGCCAAGCCATGGCAGATGGAGCCACGCGACTTCATCAAGCGGCCAAACCATGGCCGCTGGAGCCAACACCAAGCTTGTTTTAGTTCTGAACCGGGTTTGACCCAGTTTGTTTTGGGTTGACCCGGGTTCTCTTCTATTTTTCTATAAATACTCTAACCCTATTAAGGGGAGACTTATCTTTTGTTTAGCAGCTTTTTAGGGTTCTTAAGCTTGTTTACTCTTGGTTTGTTGATTGATTGAGTACTTCTAAGTTTATAATAGCAATTTCTTCTTCAAATCTCTTAATCTATAATCTCTTGTTATGATTTCACAAAGATCAAACTCTTTCATTTGTGTGATCATGATGATGAGTGAGTAGATCCTTAGAACTTTGGACTAGGTAGATTAGAGAGATATATGATTGATCTTTGATGTCTAGGGTTTTATTTATCTGTTTCCTATCTTGTTTAATGTTAATAATGCTAGATAGCCTTGATCAAGCTTGAATCTAGACAATAGGATTTCCATGCGCAGAAGGTGTTTGATGAAATTCCTGAACCAAATTAATCAAGAGCTTTGCATTCCTAGCCAATGGAAATTGATGATTAGGGTGCTTAGTAGTATTTAGACTTGTTCTTAATGCATGCTTGTCTTGTGATTGCCTTTGGAAATTGTTGATTATCACTTGATTAGCATAGGAATATCTATCATGGAAATAGATTGATTTGCATAAGTGTTCTTAGCCATAGGATTGTTCTTGATTGTTGCTTAGACATCTAGGATTGGTTAGCTATCTCCCAAGTTAATTACCTTGCCCAAGGTTCACTTGTTTAATCTTGATTTAAAGTTTGTTGCTAGTTGTGTTCTGTTTCTTTGAGTTTGCATTGTTTGAATTGTCTTGTTTTCTTTATTTGAATCAGTTTGTTAGTTAAGATTGTGACAAAAACCTATTCCTGTTTAAGAATAGATTTAACATCTTTGTGTATTCTTAGTGTGTTGATTAATGCAAATTGTGGATTGATAATTTAATTGAAGTAAAAGTACTACATCAATTTGGCGCTGTTGCCGGGGATTGAACCCGGGTCACCCGCGTGACAGGCGGGAATACTTACCACTATACTTTAAGCGGGAGGGATTAACCATCTATCATTTTGTTTTGTTTTGATTCTCATTTTTAGTGTCATGCATTTGTTAATAGCTATGTTTTGAGAAAAAACAAAAAAATTTAAAAAAATTTAAAAATCAAAAAAATGCATTTAGCTTTGCATATTCATTCTTGTGCTTAAGATTGAGTCTAGAAGCATTTAGTATGCATTTTCATTTGGGGATAATGATGAAGTTGCCTTGTAAAAGTAGAATCTTAAAATTGAACCCACAACCCTCATTTATAGTTCATTGGTGCTTGTTTAATCTTCTGGAAAAAATGAAGAGTCTAAGCTTAAAGCATTGTGTCACTTTAAAGTACTTTCTTCTAGTGTAAAGCTTGCATGATTATTACTGCATCTCTATATTATTTGGACTTTAATTTGATCTTTAAATTATCTTGCTTATGGACTATGAATGCTAGCTCATGGAACTTTCATTTGGGTTAACTATCTCTATTTGTCACTCTATTTTGTTTAACCCAATCTCTTGCCATACCTTTGAAACCCAACCTTTTATTTCAAGCCTTGTGTTAATTTGTTGAGTGAGGCCTCTTTGTTGATAATGCTATATGTTATGAAATCTTGAGAGTATTGAGAATGACAAAGAACTGGCTCTTGTTTTAGCTAGGTTTGGAATCTTTATAACTAGCTAATAGGACTGGTTTTGAAATAAATAGGTAGTTAGAATTTTGATTTGGGTAAAGTTTTGGAAATAAGAGAGATTAAGAAGAAAAAAAGGGAAGGAACTACTTGGTCAAAAGAAAAGAAAAGATTTATCTTTAAGGTTAAGTTTGGTTAAAAACTCTAAGTCTCTTAAGAAGGAAAAGAGAAAGAAAAGTCTAGCTGATGTCTCCTAGAAGAGTTTCATAAAAAAAAAAAGAATGCTAAAGCATAGTTTAATAAGAATGGGAGTTCATCAAAAGAAGTTCAAAGAAGTAAAAAAAAAAGAGAGAGCTTGTGTTTAAAGTGAGGCCTTAGAGATATTCAAAAGTTTAAGACCATAAGTAAAGAAGAGAAGGGGTTTAAGTTGAATAAAGTTGAGTTTTTGGGTTTGAAAGAAAGGAAAGAAAGATGAGAAAAAGGGTAGAAAAGCTTCTAGGTGGGTAGAACATCAAGAGCTAAGCTTTGTATGCCCAAATTATTTTCAGTCTTAGATAGGTTTCACAACTGTCTAGCATTCCTCTTTGTTTGAGAGTAAACCACCCAAAAACACCATTGCCAACCACTTTATAAAAAAACCTTTCCCTTAAACCAATTGAGCTTGATTTATTTTCCATTTGCAAGATCACACCAAACACTTTAATGAATGTGAAAGAGATGTTCAATAGGATTGCAAGTCTTTGCCAATACATAGAAGATGAACTTGAGTGGTGCATTGTGATAAGCATAGAAAAATATTTGTAAGGACTTTGACTGATCTTAGCACCATTGAACTACATTTAAGGACTGTGGTTTGAATCCTTTGTTGATACTTTTTGGTTCTGAATCCCTTTTTTAAACCTCTCTCTCTCACTTTTGGTTTGGTTCTTGCTTGAGGACTAGCAAAAGATAAGTTTGGGGGAGTTGATATCTTGTGTTTTTGTTGAGTTTTAAGCCTTGTTTTTGCATAGTTTTGTTGCATAATCTTGTCATTCTAGGTTGTTTTAGGAGCATTTGCATCTATTGTGTTATCTCTCAGTTTCTTAGAAGTAATCTCAACACATTTGGAGCATTTTGACTTGTTTTGATGCAAAGAATCAAATAAGAGTGAAGTGGAGAAGAGGCAAGATCATGGAGTACACGCGGTCAAGACCAGCGGCCAAACACCAGCCGATGGGACATGAGACGCACACGATCAGGGACCACACGCGGCCACAACGAGCGTCCAAATGGTGGCCGAGTGAAGAAGATTAGGGAGAGCAGCCGGCCATGCTCATCGACCAAGCCATGGCTGATGGAGCCACGTGACTTCACTAAGCAGCCAAACCATGGTCGCTGGAGCCAACACCAAGCTTGTTTTAGTTCAGAACCGAGTTTGACCCAATTTGTTTTGGGTTGACCCGGGTTCTATTCTATTTTTCTATAAATACTCTAACCCTATTAAGGGGAGACTTATCTTTCGTTTAGCAGCTTTTTAGGGTTCTTAAGCTTGTTTACTCTTGGTTTGTTGATTGATTGAGTACTTCTAAGTTTTTAATAGCAATTTCTTCTTCAAATCTCTTAATTTATAATCTCTTGTTATGATTTCACAAAGATCAAACTCTTTCCTTTGTGTGATCATGATGATGGTGAGTAGATCCTTAGAACTTTGGGCTAGGTAGATTAGGGAGTTAGATGATTGATCTTTGATGTCTAGGGCTTTATTTATCTGTTTCCTATCTTGTTTAATGTTAATAATGCTAGATAGCCTTGATCAAGCTTGAATCTAGACAATAGGATTTCCATGCCCAGAAGGTGTTTGATGAAATTCCTGAACCAAATTAATCAAGAGCTTTGCATTCCTAACCAGTGGAAATTGATGATTAGGGTGCTTAGTGGTATTTAGACTTGTTCTTAATGCATGCTTGCATTGTGATTGCCTTTGGAAATTGTTGATTATCACTTGATTAGCATAGGAATCTCTATCATGGAAATGGATTGATTTGCATAAGTGTTCTTAGCCATATGATTGTTCTTGATTGTTTGCCTAGACATCCAGGATTGGTTAGATATCTCCCAAATAATTTACCTTGCCCAAGGTTCACTTGTTTAATTTTGATTTAAAGTTTGTTGCTAGTTGTGCTCTGTTTCTTTCAGTTTGCATTGTTTGAATTGTCTTGTTTTCTTTATTTGAATCAGTTTGTTAGTTAAGATTGTGACAAAAAACCTATTCCTGTTTAAGAATAGATTTAACATCTTTGTGTATTCTTAGTGTGTTGATTAATGCAAATTGTGGATTGATAATTTAATTGAAGTAAAAGTACTACATCATATACTACAAGTGATATGCTGGCACAACTTCTTGTAAAGAGTTAGCAACACAGGTTTGCTACAGACCACCCAAATTGTCCCTATATAGGAGTGTTCGTAATTTGAGATGAGACTTCAACCCGGCAGTATTTTTTTAGAACCTGCTGCGCATTGTGTTTTAGGACATGAGTCTCCAAAAGGCAACCAAAAACTGGTTGTTGCTGCTGGCACCAAGATTTAAGCCGCTGCTGCTTATCTGGATCATTGATCCCTCTTATATTCCAACAAAACATCAGCATCACAAAAAATAGATAGGTAGGTAACTAGTTACAGAGGAAAACCTTCCGGCGTTGATAGGACCTTTTTTGAGCTTGGTCCTCAATTTATTCTTCTGACTTTTGGAGAGGACCTTTACGAATCCATCGGGGGCTAAGTCCGGAGGTTCCTCCTGCATCCTATCAATAACTTCCATAGGGACGTTAGCAATCACCTTGGGGATATCTTCATCAGCACGTTGGGGTTTCCCCTCCGAGCAGTCGATGTTTATGTCAGGGTCAGTTGGGGCTACTTGAGAAGAGGAGGTCGCTTGAGAGGAGGAATCAACATCCTTAGAATTTTTGATCCAAATTTTAGGTTGTTGTTTTCTTTTGATAGCTTCCAGTGAATCAGCAAGACAAGAATGCTGAATTAACAAAGTCACCAGCTCTTTGCCTTTTCTCTTAGGGCAAATTGATTCCGCATGATAAGCTTTTTTGCAGGTGGGACATAGAGGTGGTGCGTTAGTGCAATGCTTGGATGAATGTCCAACTTCGTCACAGAGAGGGCATATAGGAGGTAAATGAGGGCAGGACACTGTAACTCTTCTTGTGTCACCCGACTCGAATTGAGCACACACAAATTTAGGAAGTGGCTTGTGTAGATCGATTTCCGTGAACACTTCTGCAACTTCAAAGTTTTTCATTTGCTTAGTTTCTCTGTGCAAACAAATTGGGTGCCCCACAATACTAGCTATTTGACTTAGCGCTGGCGGGTTATAGAATTCAAGTGGGACGTTTCTGAGCTCAATCCAGACATAGGCCATTTTAAGAACCGGCAGTGATGGTATGACCCCCGGAAACCATTCAGCTACGAACATCGTGGAACCGTCAATTGACCAGATTCCTTCTTTAAGAACTCTTTGTCGCGTGGACACGTTGGGGATCTTAAAGAGAAAAGCGTTTGGCGTGCCGAGCTTCATGACAGAGACATCATGATGCCATTTTCTCCAAATTAGGTTCACAGCCGCAAGAATTTTGCCAAAGGAAGGAGCTTTACGGTAGAACTGACCAACAACAAACCTCTGCCAGAGGGGATTGCTATTTTCAATAACCTTATTTGGGATTTTGACACAGAGCTCACCCGAGTCCAACAGGAAGAGAGAGACACATTTTTTTAAAACTACAAGATCCGCTGTACGTTCGCTCTGCCCAAGTTAGAGAGGGCGACTATTCGATGGGGACATTTGCAGGGAAAGACGGTAGCGGAACTGGAGTACCAGCCACTGTCAGATATGCTTCTGATTCAAGAGAGGGTGGAGTGGGGATTCCGGATCTGGGGGAGGGTTTCGAAAGTGGCGGATTTGAGAAGAGAGGAGGGGGTTTTCGTTTTTTCTTGGCCATGGAAGAGAAGAGCCGCCGGTGGTGGCCACCACCAACTCAGGAGGAGCAAGGAGGAGAGGAGAGAAAAAACCCTACCTCAAAAACCATGCCAGAAACTTTTTAATATAGAATATATCAGATGACATAAATTCAATAAGTCATTCGTAACTCTTAATATTCAATTCCTAAATAAAACTAGTTAACCGTTTTTTTTTTCTTTTAATATTTAGTAGTTATATGAAATATCTGTATTGGGATATATAGACAACTTAAAGTCATTCAACATGATATCAAATGTGGTACGTAGTTCCGACTGATTAAAAGAAAATTAGACAACTTAAATTCATTCAACATGATATCAAATGAAGGGTATATATAAGGCGACAAAATTGGACCATTGAAGTAGTGCATCTTTACGTTACCACGTTGATGTTGCTCCATCCATGCATTGGCAGCATTCCTAGTCCTTTCCAAATATCTCATGCGTTCAAAACTTTAGTAATTCAATCCATGAACTTTTCACTTTGTGAATCAATCCATGAACTTCATCAGAAGAAATCTTTTCACTATGTGAAAAAATAAAAAGGAATAATTCACATAACGAAATCTGGACCCGGAATAATTAATCTTTTACAAAATAAGTATTTTCTGGTTGCCAAAGTTGAAATTCACTAGTAATATATACATATATATATATACATATATATATATATTTCACTGGTAACTTAAGAGAGCCAAACGTTTTAATATATGAAACTGTAAAAACAAACTTGGTCGTGGCCGCCACATGCCACAGCCATGCAAAAGTATCACGTGACCACGTGTTGGTTAAACGTGTGGACCCAATATGCTCCCGAACTAAGTAGCTTGTTTGGCTCCGCGTCGCAAGGTCACACGACCTCACCCGTTATGGCGAGCCAAACCCGACCGGCTTTACCGGGTCGTACCCACCTGGATGTTAGACCCGCCGCGTCTCGTCTGCTGCTTGGTGTTTGGAAAGGCCGCGACTTTTTTTGTTTGTTCTTTTATATATAAATTTGGAGACCCCTAATATTGTATGAACCTCATCACATTTTTTTTTTTTGTCCTCGTCCAATAATACAGATCAAAACGAACACAACTTGTTACTTATTTTATTGTGTTCTATTCAACAGGTTTCTATACTCCTCACATTTATTAAGATAATCTACCAATTTGAAATTGTTTTTTCTTAGATTGAATACTTATTTATGTGAAATATCTTTTGTTTCCAACTGAAAATAACATGATTGACTTTTGTCTTATATATATATATATATCATATACACAAAACATTTCAACGAAATGACCATTTTAAAATTAACATATGGAGCAAACCGAACTAAATGAAACATATCCCTATATAGTTGCAATTTTTCGCTTGAATAAAATTCTAGTTTTTTATATTTGTTCATTGATGATTCATCCACAAAATACAATAGAACAAATGTATATCGCCTTAAAATGAATTCAAATACGGCACTATTAGATCTGGTACAAAGAAAACATAAACTGCATAAGGTAAGTATGATAATGATCGTAGCACCGACAGAGTGTTTTATACCCAAAGAAATAATTAACATATAGAGAAATATGATTTGAAATCTTAAAAAACTTATGCCTTTTAACAAAAAAAAAATATATATATCTTAAAAAACTTCTTTCTATCAGCATATTGTGTTGGGCAGCTGTAATGGCGCAAGAGACTTGTGGAGTTAGTTAAAGCTCAATTTGATTTTCCTTTCATTTTCTGTATATTCAATCATTTTCAACATCTCTTCTTTTGTTTTTTTTTTTTTTTTTGTTGTCAACTTTCAGTCTGACGAATTATTTCAATTTATCATTAAGAAGGACAAAAAAAAAAAAAGCGTAACATCGCATACGAACAACATCTATACTATTAAAAGAGAAACATTATTTACAAGGCAAAATGAATTCTGAAATATATGACATAAAATGACCCTGAATAAATTAAAAAGCATACAATACAAAAAGGACATTAAAGTAAATTTGATAATAAAAATGCACGAATCATATATGTCCTGGATTAATTCTGTTCGGATCATGTATTAACTGTTCAGAGCTGTTTTTCATACTCCCGTATCCAAACAGAATCGAAACAAGCATCTGCAATAAAATTCAAAAAAGGTAAGTAGTTTTACGTAAACAATTTAAGGAAACAATAATTTTGATATTTATGTATATGTTTAATTTGGACAATTAATTTTGAAATTGTGTATATGTAAACTTATTTAATTTGATTTTATATTTTGAGATATATCCGGAAACAAGAAAATATGATGTTACCTAATATACAAAATCATCTAAATGTTTATAGAAATAATTTAAATCGGTATCTATTAAAATCGAGCAATTAAATACAAAATTGTATATATGTATTAAAATATAATTTGGTTATATATTATGAGATATCTTTAAACAATATTTATGATTTTATATTATGATTTCAAACATATGTATTACATATATACAGTATGTTTAAATCATGGATACTGAATTAAGATATACATACGTTTGAAACTACTTATAACTTATCATTTTATCAATGCATAAATGTGCGGATCCGAAAACATGTTACAACTAAAGTAAAACAACAGTATTTTAAATATGTTTTTTTTTCTTCAGCTTATCTAGCATAAGCATGTACAAAACAAGAGATAAAAGAATGTTAACTGACACGGCATGTATGTGTGATTCTATTAACTGAATGTTTCAAAGAAATTATTTTTCTTCATCAAATACTTTATTTTGTTTTGAATCAAACTATTACGTGTTTGTGTGCTAAATATGTAGGAACATGATTTTGAGGAAATAAGAAAAGAATAATGGGACGGAAACGGGATGGAAGGAGGAATAAGATGAGATTAAAAATTTTCAAAAATCAAAATCCAGGATCATGTTAGAATTAAA
Organism: Camelina sativa; assembly: GCF_030686135.1. NCBI lineage: Eukaryota > Viridiplantae > Streptophyta > Magnoliopsida > Brassicales > Brassicaceae > Camelina > Camelina sativa. Next base: position 27,277,620 of record NC_141896.1, on the reverse strand, counting down.
ATAAATTAATGCTTCCAATATATTATGTAACATATTTTTCAATTTATCTAATACAAAAATGTCAAAAAAATATTCAAAAGAAAAAGAAAAAACATTAAACTATGTTCTATAATAGATAAAAAAAAAAATCAACCATAGTTATGAGACATATACAGGACATGATGGATTTTATGTCCTAAATTAGACATACCATCTTTCTGTTACTATTTTTTTAATATAATTGTTTCTACTGATAACAAAAACAAATTTGATCATTTTTTTTTCTAAACCGAATTAAAAATAAATCAAATACTAAACTGATACAAAAAAAGTTTGGATGATGAATGTTAATAACATTTATTAAAAATATGTTTACAAACATAATCCGCATGTACGTAATAAATTATAAATGTGTTAGTAAATTTAGTTTTTAAAATGTGCGGGTCCGAATCTAGTAATTAAATGATAAGGGGTTGCAAAAACAGAGATACTCTTTCCATCCTGCCGTATATTTAGGGCCTTTATTTTTAAACAAAGATGCATTACGTTTCACATGTAGAAGTATTTTTTAGTAATAAAATATAATTTGTTTACATATAAATATATACTTGTTTGACATCTCCTATCTAATATATCTAATATATTAAAGGAGTAGTTGAAAGAGTTTACATTCGATCTCACAAAAATTGACCTCTCTTGCTTTTAATGAAAATTGCTCTTAAAATATTTTCGGACAAGCTTTTCTTGTCTATTTAGATTGCAGAAACGCACCACATTCATCCTCAGACTTAAGATTATTATTTTGCCATTATTGAAAATCAATTCTGGACATTTTTGCTCTTTTTCTAAGTTTTTTTTTTTAAATGAAAAAAAAACGAAATTTATTTTACAAAATCGGAAATCTAATATATTTATGCAAAATCTCTCTTAAAAAAATAGAAGATAAATATTATAATATATTATGAATATTCGTTTAAAGAAAATTTCTATTTTAAAAAAAATTTAAAATGGTAAAGATAATTATGACAGTTTTCCTTCTAAGCTATATATATAGAGGCTCAGCCAAAACAGTAGAAGTCGGATTCATTAAGCTAAACATATAGTTTTGAGAGTATAATTTTTTTTTTGTATTATTTTGGTTCTAATGAATCAATTTTAAAATAAAGTTTAAGTATTTTAAATTTTAAATTTGTATATGGTTAGTTCAGTTGAACAGTTTAATTTTATCATATATATAGTAAATTTTAAATATTTAAACAGTTTTAAAAATTGTGATTGATATATCTAAGCTTAATAAAGATTAAAATTATAAATACTTAAAACATATTTAATTTTTTTAAATACATAGACAGAACTAATTTGAATCGATATTACTAAAAGAATTTAAAATATTTCTAATTTGTTATTTAATATGAATTAAATCCATTTATTATTTTTAACAATACTAATATAAGATATATCATACTAAACTGATATAATTAAAATTGTATTAAATAAAAATTTGTTCTTGATATACCGTAGATCATGATTAGTTACTATTAATAATTTTCAACCATCTAATATTTCTAATGTATTTGATACCTGAAGAACAATTACTTCCATGATAGAACATATCTAGTTACAAACTTACAACCTACTTAGGTGCTTTTGGTTTCTTCATTCAGATGAATCATCTAAGTGAAGATGAAAAATGATGTTTGTATGCCAAATTAACAGACTAGTTAGATGAATCAGTTGAATGATTTTTTAAAAAACTCATCCAAAAAATATTAAAAATCTAGCTCAAAAAAATCCTATTTAGATATTTCTTCTTCTTCTTCTTCGGCTTCGACGAAGAGCTCTCTCAAGAGCTGAGCTCTTTTCTCTCTCTCAGCTTCAATGAAGCTTTGTTCTCTCAGAATCTCTCATCGCTTCATCGTTTCATTGTCTCTCTCGTTCATCTCTCATCGCTTCATCGTTTTGGTAAGTTCTCTCTAACAGCTCTGATCTCTCTGATTTGGTTGGTGTTTGATCGAACTCTGTGTAAAATTTTGTTGTTTGCTACACTTAATTTTTGATTTTGCATCTGCTTCCTTTGATTTCAGCTGGCGGGTTTGTCCAAATTTGTTTTGTTCTCTCTTTGAGTAGAGAATTATGATTTAGGTGATACTGCTTCAGAGTTTGAAATGAGTTCATGTTTGAATGATGAGAAGTGTTTTAGGTCTACAGCTTGTAGTTGTTGATGCAAACCACATGTTTGATGAGTCTAGAGCTTGTAGTTGTTGATGCAAACCACATGTTTGATGAAATTCTTCAATGAACTTGGCTTGATCTTGTGAATGTTTTGAATTTGGCTTGATCTTGTGAATGTTTTCAGACATGGGTTTGTGTTTATTTACATCCCTCTGTGACAATTTTGTTCTTTGCTATACTTTATTTTTGATTTTGCATCGATTCCTTTGATTTCAGCTGGTGGATTTGAATAATTAGAAGTATTTGTACTGCTATTACTAGTTTATGTAGTGAATACATCAGTGAGTTGAGTATCATTGTGTAATCTACAAAGGTGGTTTGTTTTCTATCTCTCTCTCGCTAGTTTTTCTTTGTTAAGAATGAGGGTTTAGGTAGTTGGCTTGGCTGTTGTATAATTACATGTATATTCTCTATGGGTTTCTCATCTGCAATTTAGTTGTCACATATGATGAAATTTGGGTTAAATGGTTATGTTTATAAACACTAAACAAAGAGGGTGATGTCTTATCCTGGTTGAGATACATAACTGACATAGATGCTTGAAGTTGTCTCTATCGATGTGTATTTGTAAAAGAGTTAGGATTTCGGATTGTGGGTTAAGTGGAATGATTTCAGAACAAGAACAAGAGAGTGTTATCGTTTGTTATAGTTACCTCTTGCTCGGCTTTAGTGAGATTCAGGATTAAGAACAGTCCTACTATGGTTTCTGCAGTCTCATTTTTTATTTTGGTTCTGATTTTTGCAGTCGCTTAGTAACTCTGAATATGTTCATTGGTTTTGCATGAAATATTTAGAAGTTGGATGATTACACAGATTCTTTCCCATTCCAAGCCAAAAGTGATTCCTCTGCTTCAATCATGTTCTTGAGCAGTTCAGCTTCTTTCCTAACTTTATTGTGTTTCTCTCTCCGCAATCACAAGTATTTATTGTACAAACTTATAAAAAATTGTTATATATAATTTACAAATAATTTACACTGGCATAACATGTTTTATATCTTATAAAAAATTGTTATAAATAATTTATATTGGAATTTCTAGAGTTTTTGTTTGGTTTTGAATGAAAATTTATGTATATATATTTTAGATCAATATTTAAAATTAATATGGTTAAGATTAATAGTAAAAAATTTTAGATCAAAACATGGGTATTTTAGTTATTATTCTAATCAAATCCATTTAGATGAGAATGTAAAATAACCAAACAAACACATTTCTATTCAGATGCATCATCCAAATGAACCATTTTTTTTTTTTGAGTCATTTGACATTCAAATGAATCATTTGGATGAAGCTTTTGAATGAATCACACAAATGGTGAAACGAATAGGACCTTATACTTTTTAAACCGGCAGCTTTATTAAAATTTGATTAAAGATAATTTAGTTTTAAATATCAAGTGGATCATATATATATATTCATAATTTCATATATTTTCCGTATTAGCAATTTTCTTTGATACTATACATAATATTATTATATAAAGTTTGATATCAAAGTTACTCATAACAAGATCGTGACATGTGTCAATTATATCATTCAGATATTGACACATGTCAATTCTAAATTTATTAAACTTTAAAAAATAAAAATGTAAAAATTTAAAACCTACCATAAATTTTTTTTATAAAACAGTAAAATAGAGAAAAGAAAACCTAATTTTATTTAAAATCTTTAAAAGAAAAAAAATCTTTGTAAACTTCCAAATGTAAAACAAAAGTTTTGTTTTTAACAGGTTTAAAAAAATAAAAAGGAAATTATAAGAAAATTATAAATTTTAAACAGCTTTAAAATTTATAAAAGATCACTATAAGAAAATTATATATATATATATGTATCATAAAATTCAAAATTATAATATTGTTATTTTAATTTGAAGTAGCTAATTTTACAAGAAATAGGATTACTTTTTATATAAGATAAAAAAATGATTGTGAAAATTATACAATTAATTACTGTTTCTAAAAAATTGTAAATACTCACCTTTACATAAAAAAAGATTGTGGAAGTAAAATAAAATAAAATAAAAATAGATCGTCTCATATTTTTTTCACCAATCAAATAATTTATTCCAAAGATTGCTATTGTAATATATAAGGTATGTGTATGTAAGATTAACATATGTGTTTTTGTAACTATAAAATTGTTAAAGTTAAGAGACATATAATAGGTTATTTAATGTGTTCATAAAGACAATTTGCTCGTAGTAGTAAAGACTAAAGATTATATTTTAACAGTAAAATATATTTGTGTGTACAAATACACTTTTAGTGGTAATGTAGATAGTAGATTTGTAAATGGATACACATTAGTGTATTATAGCGAAAAAAATAATGTATATTTTCTATAACTAAAGTTTATCTCTTTACTTTTATACATTGTTTTTACTTACGAAAAGAATTAAGTATATATAAATATATATATTTTGACAACAATTAAATATATATTCTTTGTTAAATTTTATTTTATTTTAATAACTTTTAACTAATCTACAACTATTTTCTTTAACTGTGAGTATTTACATTTTTTTAGAAACAGTAATTAATGATTGTGTATCTATTTAATTTTTTTTTAACCAAACAATAAATTGAAATAAAATTATTTGGTTAGTTGCCCAAACTGGAAGAAAGAAGATTACAAAAAAAAACTTCAGAGATAAGAGAACACGAAATACAGGCAAGACAATCTGCATTTGAATTAGACGCACGTGGTATCCAAGAGATGAAGAATAGTGGGAAGGACTCCAGCGAGTTAAACTCATCGAGCAGGTTCGAGAAGGACGACCAATCTTCAGGGGACTGCACCGTAGTGAGTAACTCAGCACAATCAGTCTCGAAATGTTGACAAGCGATCCCTGCACCACGTATTCACTCCATGGTCCACAACAACGCTTTTAACTCCAAATATAGGGGGAGGGGATCCGTCTTAGACACTTGGCCCCCAATAACAAGATTCACTCCTCACCAACGCAACACCACCAGCCCAATCCTGAATGTACATTGGTTGCTTTCCAAGAACCATCAATCTGACAACTAGGTGAAGAAACCTAGACATCCAAAAATGGAGATGGAGCTGATATGACCGCCGTAAAAGAGAGCGCCTCTTCCTAGGCTAACTTATCGCCCAAATCCTTAGTAATCATATCAGGTAAGAGAGCGCCTCTTCCTAGACTAACTTATCGCCTAGGAAAACTATCATTCGTCTCGATCTCTAAACTTTGAAAAACTTTTTTTTATTTATGGTCTTTCAAATTGTCCATAAAATCCATGGTAATTGAAGAAGTTGATCAGGATCACCCTATTGAGAGACACCCCTCCAGAAAACAAAATCTAAATTCGAGTACACCAACTCATATGGAAAACTCCATGATGAGACCGAAGTCGGAGATAAATCCCAAACTTCACACGAGCGAGGGTTTCAAAGAAAACATGATTAATAGTCTCAACCGTAGAGTCGCACCTTTTATACCAAATATCACATCGGACACCTCGGTGTATTTATTTACTTTTATAGACAGTTTTCAATTACTAAAAATATTTACTTTATATTCTTTGTTAAGTTTTATTTTATTTTAAAAACTCTAAACCAGCACATCGAACGGGTTCTAATCTAGTAATATATATATATATATATATATATATATATATAGATATAAATATACTGGTCTGACATGTCACTTTTGTCAAGCGGCTAAACTCATAGGCTCTTAATTAAAAATATACGTTTTAGATTTGTTCTTAAATCCCCTGATGCATTATAAATCCCCTGTGACTCTGCTACCTCCTCACTGGCCATGCTCTGGTTCACACTCTCACTGGCCTCGGGAACCTGACCTCGTCCCCGACCACGACCACGTCCACGACGACGACCACGACCACGCCCGCGACCAACAGCATCCTCACCTCTAACCATCTGTATCACCAAGAACAGAAGGCTTAGAAACAAATAATTCTAATAACACAAGAACACAACTCACCATGGAATCACAAAGCAGGCTCGAAGAGGATGTTCTAGGACCTCATGCCACACACAATTGACTAATTCACACAATCAAAAGCACAGTGAATCCTAGACCTAGAACCGTAAGGGCTCTGATACCAAAATGAAACAACCCTTCTCGTTTTTTTTATAAATAATATTAATTCACTAGTGGTCCCATACCCACTAACAACCTAGCAACAATTAACAACAGCGGATAACAAAATAATTCCATAAAACCAAAAGAATTCCAACAATAACAATCCATGAACCAACAATGCAATCATCCAAAACCAACAATGAAATAACCAAGTTCCAACATCCTACAATGTTCTATCAACTTAACACTAGCAACCTAACAAGAGCTAGACCACAATCAATCAAGTCTCTAGAACATCTTCCTCCTCATCGCCTTGATTCCATGATCACAATTTGCCTTTACCTGCACACCACAAACAACAATTGAGATGCGTAAGTATTATCATAAATACTTAGTGAGGCTGTCCTCCCATCTACTAGGTTATACACACAAGCATCTGAGACTCTCATGTTTAAGCAAGCAAACAAACACAAACCAAGAAAACAAGTCTCGGATGAGACTGGTGTCGACCGACGCTAATTCGGTGTCGATTGATCCTAGAACAACATGGTGTCGATCGACACTTCTTCTGCAGACGCGAACTGCACGAATCGAATGTCGATCCTCCGTTTCAAATCATCTCGAAACCGTCCCAAACTCACCCAAACACCTCGGGAACCTATGGAAACCACAAAAACAACAAACCCAAGCAAGCAAAACACCACAAGCAACAAAGAACAACTCAAACAAAAGAGATCTCAGGCTTAGATCAACCATGGTCAAGCACTCACCTCTTTTGCAGGAAGATTGGGTTGAGAAACGGTGGAAACAACCCCTTCACAAGCTTCTCCTTCATTCTCAACAACAGCTCTCCCTTCTACAGCTACAGATCTCACCAAAAGCCACCAAAAACAAGCCAAAACCTCAAAAACCACAAGTTCTCTCCTTTCTCTCTCTTTCCTCTGTAAACGGCGACAAGACACACCATAAAACCCTTAATTCGTCGCTTCTCCACTTATATACTCGGTTTAGATAACTAAACCAAACCAACCAAACCAAAATCGCGAACTAAAAACAAACCCGACGAACCCTGAAATAGTGGTGTCGATCGACACACCCCTGGTGTCGGTCGACACCCACTCCGAAAATACAATAACCAGTTCGCGGATGTTACAATTCTCCCCCACCAATAAGGATTCGTCCTCGAATCCCGCAGCACCGTCCATCCGTCAAGGACCTCCGTGCCACCGTCAACACGGTCCGCACGTCCGCCGACTGGACTGAACACCGTTAGCCAAGGTTTCTGGGCACTGTCGCAACAGTCCGCACACCTCCGACTGAACCATGAGGTCTCCCTCTAGCCAATATACTCACATCAAAGACCCTATTTGCTCACAACTCAGTGCTTCCCCCGTCCGTGGTCGCAACCAACGAATCATGCTGGCTCGCTATCAGGCCCACAGCCTTAAGCTACGGCATCCAGGAAGTCACTCACACACACACTCCCCCCGCTCTCGGGTCGCAACCCTCGAGACATACCGGCTCACTGTCGAGCCGTGGCTCACAGCTACGGTATCCAGGGAGTCTCAAATATCCCGCTCTTGGGTCGTCACCCTAAAGCGCACTCTCGGATCATCATCCGAAGCAACATACCACTCCCACTCTCTGGCCACAAAGTCCATCGAGCTATCAGTATCACACGAGTTGGGCCCACACGGCCTTGAGCAAAACAAATCTGATGCCATCGAGTATCTCCCGACTAGATCTACCTCAACACTTTCCACAAAAATCTCCCATTTAGAAACTTTCTAACTCCGGAAACCTCCTTTTTGTGGAAACATTCTATTTATAGAAACTTTCCAAAAATAGATACCCAAGCTATTTCTCCTTTTCCCATGATAACAATAGTCAAACATAATGAAAAATACTCATCTTATTAATCTCAAAAACAATGTCATAATCGTTACAACTTCAACGAAAAATACATAAGAAAATAAGATACAACAATCCAAGCCATCAACCCGCATCCCGAGCACCACCTCATCTTGGTACTTACTCGCACAACCAACCACCCCTAAGCAACCAAGTATCAAGAGAGATGGGCTGGAATACTCCGTACCCGCTCCAGCCACGGACTACAACTTGGTCCCGGCTAGACAAGCTCAAGTCGCGGCCTGCTTCTCAAACCACTTCTTAAACCTTGTCTTTATCCTCGCCTCGGGCTCCCAAATCTGCTCATCTACTCCATCACAGTCCCACAGGACTCTCATCAAATGAATCTTCTTCTTCCGAAGTTCCTTGACTCTCCTCCCGAGCACCCTCAACGGTCTTGCCTCCAAAGTCATGTTGGGCTGAAGATCCTCAAGAATCTTAGCCAACAACCGATCACCCTCGTGAAGACACTTCCTCAGCATCGACACATGAAATACCTTGTGGAACGCACACATAACCTTAGGCAACTCCAGCCGGTATGCCACTGGTCCCACCCGATCAACTACTCTGAACGGATCCATGTACCTCTGATTCAGCTTGGTCTCTATCAGTGACCTATTCGGACCCCGCAACATGGCCATCTTGAGGTACACTCTATCACCAACCTGAAACTCAAGATCCTTCCTCCTCTTATCAGCATAGCTCTTCTGTCGATCCCGAGCCTCCTTCATATTCAGCTGCAGAACCCGAATCTTCTCCGAGGTCTCCTGAACAAAATCCGCACCATAAATGCTCCTCTCCCCCACCTGAATCCAGCATAACAGTGTACGACACGGCCTCCCATACAATGCCTCATAAGGGGCTATCCCAATACTCCCCTGGTAGCTGTTGTTGTAAGAAAACTCCACCAAGCTCAAATGATCCGCCCAATGACCATCCCAATCCAACACGCACACCCTCAGTAAATCCTCCAAAATCTGGATCGTCCTCTCCGACTGACCGTCCGTCGGAGGATGGTAGGCTGTACTCATATGCACCTTCGTGTCCATCTCTGCCTGAAACGCCTTCCAGAACACCGAGGTGAACTTGGAATCTCTATGAGACACAATACTAGCAGGCACACCATGCAATCTGACTATCTCCCTCACGTACTTCTTGGCCAAAACCGCTGCTCCATCAGTTTTTTTTATGGCCAGAAAATGCGCAGACTTAGTCAAACGGTACACAATGACCCAAATCGCATCAAACGTCCTCGACACAGGCAATCCCACCACGAAGTCCATCGTGATCATATCCCACTTCCACTCTGGAATGGGCAAACTCTGTAATAATCCACTAGGAACCTGATGCTCCGCCTTCACTAGCTGGCAAGTGTCACACTTCGCCACCCAGTCGGCTACGTCCTTCTTCATCCCGACCTAGTGATAATACTGCTTGAGGTCACGGTACATCTTGGTCGCCCCTGGATGAATAGAGAACTTGCTTGAATGAGCCTCTCTCAGTATCTCCTGCTTCAAATCCTCACCCTTGGGCACAAAAACCTGCCCATGCAGAAGGATAGTACCATTAGTAGAGACCTGATACTCCGAACCCGCAGCCTTAGAGGCATTCACAAGCCCCTCATCGCTCTCCTGAGCTAATCGCACTCTGCTCAACAAATCCGCTCGATCAGCTTCCTCCAGACCCAAAGGTTCTTGTGAGATAGCACACAATCTCCATGCACTAATCTCACCTACCAACGCCTCCATATCCTGCTCCTGAGCTAAAGCCGCCCGCTTCCGACTCAAGGCATCTGCAACTAGGTTAGCTTTACCAGGATGGTAAGCTATGTCCAGATCATAATCCGCTACTAACTCCATCCAACACCTCTGTCTCAAAATCAGCTTAGGCTGAGTAAAAATGTACTTCAAACTCTTGTGATCTGTAAATACATGTACCTTCCCGCCATACAGATAAGACCTCCAAATCTTCAGAGCAAAAATCACTGCTGCCATCTCCAAATCATGAGTAGGATAATTAGCTTCATGCTTCTGCAACTGCCGCAAAGCGTAGGCTATAACCTTCCCCTGCTGCATAAGCACACAACCCAACCCCACTCCAGAAGCATCTGTATACACAACGTAAGTGCTAACACCGGCGTGGTAGTCAACATCTGATTGAGGCTTGCAAAACTCTCCTCACACTCCGGTGACCACACAAATGGGACCTCCTTCCCTGTAAGCTTAGTCATCAGCTGAGCCATACTCGCAAAACCCCAAACAAACCTCCTGTAGTAACCCGCTAACCCCAGAAAACTCCGGATCTCAGTGGCACTCTGCGGCCTTGGAGTGTGAATATCTTCGGGATGCACCGAAACTCCCTCTGCAGAAACAATGTGGCCTAAGAACCCCATCTCACGCTGCCAGAAACTGCACTTACTCAGCTTAGCAAACAACTTCTGCTCCCGCAGCTTCTCCAGAACTGCTCTCAGATGTACTGCATGCTCCTCAGGACTCTTGGAATAGACCAGGATGTCGTCGATGAAAATGATGACTGACACGTCCAGAAACTCCCGGAACACGCATCACCACAAACTCATAATGCCCGTATCTCGGCCTGAAGGCAGTCTTCCTCAGATCTGCCTCATGTATTGGAATCTGATGATAACCTGATGCTAAGTCGATCTTGGAGAACCAAGTAGCACCCCTCAACTGGTCCAGCAACTCATCAATCCTCGGGAGAGGGTACTTGTTCTTCACAGTGACTCGGTTCAAACCCCGATAGTTGATACACAACCGGAAACTTCCGTCCTTCTTCTTAACAAACAACACCGGTGTTCCCCACGGTGAACAACTAGGACGGATAAAACCCTTACCCAACAAATCCTCCAGCTGCTTCTTCAGCTCTGCCATCTCTGCTGGAGCCATCCTGTAGGGCGCCTTAGACAACGGCGTTGTCCCCGGTTCCAACTCTATTGTGAAGGGATCAGACAGAGATGGTGGTAACCCCTGCAACGACTGGAACACATCCTCAAACACCTCCACAACCCGAATACCTCCAATAGAAGACTGCCCCACTGACTCCGGCATAGAAATTGTAACCAAATAGGCCTTACGCCCCTTCTCGATCATCTTCCCAGCCTGCACAGCCGAGATCACGAGACTCCTCGAAGTCGGTCTAATACCCTGAAAAACCAACTTCCCTCCTGGACGCTCAAACTCCACTCTACCGCGATAGCAATCCAAATGCACCATATGCCGATGCAACCAATCCATCCCGAGAATCACATTATACAACTCCACTGGACTGATAAGCAAATCCGCTGGCTATGACTCCCCTGCGATCTGAATATCAACTCCTCTAGCTCGTCCAATAACTCTCAGGAACTTGCCTTCCACAACTCTGACAACTCCTGTACGCTCACCGGAGTCCCCTCTGATTTCCGCAATCTCTGCACACTTCGGAGTGATGAAGCTATGAAAAGCTCCTGAATCAAACATAACATGGGACTTAAACCTCATGTGTTGAGAACCTAGCATTCAATCACAGGCAAAAACAAACATAATCTGAACTATTGAATTGACCAAGTTCGAATCTCAGAAGTTATACCTGTGATTGCTCCTGCACTTGTGCCACCGGTCTCCGCAGTCGAGTACACCCGCGACGTCTGCTTGATCCAACCCACCGGCTGCACACCCCGCTGCACTCCTGGCTGACCTCCAGCTTGCACCGCTGCTACTGCCATCTGCTGCAACTTGGTACAACGAGGCTTAATATGCCCCGTCTCCCTGCAATAGTAACACACTCGGGTATCTGTCCGTGGCTCCGTCACCGCCCACTGCTCCATCACTGCCCGCTGCTCACCTCTCTGCAGACAGTTGGTCACCTTGTGGTCCCTGCTACCACACCCAAAACATCTCGCACCACCGTACCTCGATCTCTGCATATCATCAAACTTCCGCTTCTGCCCATGCGCAGGCTTTCCGCCCTTGCTAGGAACAGAATGCGGCTGGGACCGTTGTGGCTGCACCGAAGGACTGACCACAACCACCTGTGACCTCAAGCCGTCCTCTATCCCAGCTGTAACCTCAACCAGCTCCGCTCTCGTAGCATAGCTCCTCACTTTACACCGAGTACTCAGATCATCCCGCAGTGCCAACAAAAACCTCTGCACCTGAGCCATCTCTGGCTCCAATGCCCGGCCTGCATACCCCACCAGCCAACTGAACTCTGTATCCAGCTCCCGCACTGTACGGTCCCCCTCAGTCAACCCCAAAAACCTTGCCTCCATGCGATCAAGAGCCTCCTGTGGAAAATACTTGGAGTTAAAATCCCTCACATAATCCCCCCAAGTCATATCCCGCTGCACCCTCCGTGCTGTCACCGACCTCCACCACACACGTGCATCACCTGACAAGTAGTTTACTGCCAAATCCACCCTAAACTGGTCGGGACACCGAAGCGACTGGAAAAGATCATCCATCATTTCTCTCCACTCATCCGCTACACTCAGATCCGTACCTCCCGAGAAAGAGCATGCTCCCACTCGATGCAGCTGCACCATCATCTGCACATACTGAGCGTCCACTACCTCTGATAGGATTTCCCTAGGACTAGAACTCTGATGAAGGCTGATAACCGAGTGATAGGCGATGTGAATGGAAGATGATGATGAACGAATGATCTTGGGTGATGATGTGCGAAAATCGAATGAAGAAACAATGGTTCGATGGTGTTAGGTGTTTAGGTGGTTAAATGGATTGTAAGATAGTGAAGGGATTCTGAATCACAAAGTGTATAGAAACCCAGAAATCAAGAACACATTCAAGAATTCAAATTGAGAGAAGAAAGATCAACAATACTTGTTACAACATAATTCTTCGCTAAAGAACAAAAGAGGCGTAGCATTGGGTTTTAAACACCCTAGGGCTCGACACTCCAAACAACAAGAAGTGCAAAACCAAAACAACAAGACGTTTTAAGGAAATAAGAAAAAAACAGCAAAACGTCTAGGCGACCTGTAGTAGTACATAAGTCGGCTGAACTAGTACAGAAGTACATTATTCCCCCTTTGGTAATGATTTCTAGATAACTCGATGTAGTGATCCATTTGCCTCATTAAAAACCATGCTGAGAAAACCCATTGGGACAAAACTCAGCTATGGGAAAAAGAGTACAAACTTCACACCTAAGTTACCTAGTCCTCATTACCGGGTGAAGTCTTCAAGGTGGATATGTTGAAGACTTGGATCCTTGGTAGGTTGAATGACCCGTCAACTATGAGTGAATGAGCTTCCTTGGCCATCTTCTTAGCTCTTGAACGAGTGATCCTTCCCACCACCTCCAGTTGCTCTGCAGCCTCTGGCTCCTTGCTTGCCACGATCATATCATCCTCCCCCTCTTCAAAAGAATTTGTCCTCAAATCGGAATCTGCATAGTAAGGGAGCAAGTCAGAAATATTGAATGTAGGTGATATGGTATACTTACCTTGAAGATCAATTTGATATGCATTATCATTGATCCTCCTGATGACTTCAAATGGACCATCAGCTCGTGGTAGAAGCTTGCTCTTCCTCTCTTCTGGGAACCTTTCCTTGCGTAAGTGAATCCACACTAAGTCTCCTTCTACCCTTGTTTGCATGCTTCTCATATTGGTTGGTCCTTTTCTCTATGTCCTCCTTAGCTTTAGCATGTATCCTCCTCACTTGTTCAGCCTTTTCTTTGCCATCAAAGCTACACTTCACACTTAAAGGTAAAGGAATCAAGTCTAGAGGTGATTGTGGATTAAAACCATAGACAATTTCAAAAGGAGAAAATAGGGTAGCAGAATGCTTAGCGTGATTGTATGCGAACTCCACATGTGGAAGACATTCTTCCCATGATTTGAGATTGCTTCTCACTAAGGTCCTGAGGAGTGTAGATAGCGTCCTGTTCACCACTTCGGTTTGTCCTTTGAGATGCTTCAGGGACTCGTGATCAGTGTGAATAACGAACTCCTTGGGCCACAGGTAATGCTGCCATGTTTGAAGAGCCCGAACTAAGGCATACAGCTCCTTGTCATATGTAGGATAGTTCAATGTCGATCCTCCTAGCTTCTCACTGAAGTAAGCTACTGGCTTCCTATCCCGCATCAAAACAGCACCTATACCCACTCCGGAAGCATCACATTCAATCTCAAAAGTTTTCATAAAATCAGGAAGTAAGAGAATAGGGGCAGAGATAAGCTTCTCTTTTAAGGTTGAAAATGCCTTCTCTTGTGCTTCCTCCCATCTGAATCCTACATCCTTCTTGACAACTTCTGTAAGTGGCGCTGCAATAGTACTGAAGTCTTGCACAAATCGCCTGTAGAACCCTGCTAGTCCATGAAAGCTCTTGACTTCTGCCACGTTTTTGGGTGTTGGCCACTCCTTGATAGCCTTAACCTTCTCATCGTCCACTCTAACTCCTTCTGCACTGACAACAAAGCCTAGAAAAACAACCTCAGTAGTACAGAATGAACATTTAGAAAAATTAGCAAAGAGGGATTGAGAACGAAGAACATTTAGAACTTGGCGGATGTGTTCTAAGTGTTCTTCTAAACCTTAAATGTAGATGAGTATGTCGTCGAAGTACACAACCACGAAGATGCCTATGAAAGGTCTGAGAGCATGATTCATTAATCGCATGAAGGTGCTAGGAGCATTGGTGAGACCAAACGGCATGAATAGCCATTCGTAGAGCCCTTGCTTGGTCTTGAAAGCTGTTTTCCATTCATCTCCTTCCTTCATTCTGATCTGATGATACCCACTCTTCAAATCTATCTTTGAGAAGACTGTTAATCCACATAACTCATCCAACATGTCATCTAATCTCGGAATTGGGTGTCTGTACTTCACGGAGATATTGTTAATAGCTCTGCAGTCAACACACATCCTCCATGAACCATCTTTCTTTGGTACAAGCAATACTGGTACTGCACATGGACTGAGACTCTCTCGGATATGTCCCTTACTCATCAGCTCTTCTACTTGCTTCTGAAGCTCTTTAGTTTCTATTGGATTAGTTCTGTAAGCTGGTCTGTTCGGTAGAGCTGAACCTGGTACCAAATCAATCTGATGCTCTATCCCACGTATTGGAGGCAAGCCTGGAGGTATCTCTTCTGGAAACACATCTTTGTACTCCTCCATAATCTCTATCATCTCGCATGGAAGCTCTCCTGCTGACTTAGTACTGGTGAGTGTTTCCTAGTACACAAACATGAATGTGGTCATTTCTGGATCAAATAGCTTGTTGAACTCGCTGTGATTGATGTACAGGCTGTGAGACACTTTCTCTGTATCCTTGCGGTTCATGTGAAGCTGGTCCTTGTAGATTTCACTGGGTGTAAGCGGTAGAAGAGTGACCTTGCGTCCTTTGAACTCAAACGTTTGCTTGTTGGTGTAACCATCATGGAACACTCTTCTGTCGAACTGCCATGGTCTTCCCAAAAGGATATGACTTGACTTCATTGGAATAACATCACAAAGTAGCTCATCCTCATACTTCCCAATCGCTAGTTTCACCATCACCTGCAGCGTGACTGTCAAAGCTCCCTTGTTGTTCAACCATTGTAGCTGATAAGGCCTTGGATGTGAAGTGGTTTTGAGATTAAGCTTATGTACCATCTCTTCACTAGCTGCATTAGTACAGCTACCACCATCTACGATCAAGGTGCAGACCTTGTCTTGAATCATACACCTGGTGTGAAATAGGTTCTCACGCTGACCTCTATCATCTGGATGCATCTGAACACTTAAAGCTCTGCGTGCTACTAACATCTCTCCCATGACTGCGGATTCTCCTTCTTCACAGAGTTCAGACTCTGATTCACTCTCTGAACTGTCTACTGGCACAATCTCTCCTCCTTCTTGAAGAAGAAACATCTTCTTGTTTGGACAGTCTCTGGAATAATGCCCCATTCCTTGGCATTTGAAACACCTAATATGACTTGTAGAGGTACTACTCTTGGGCTTGAAGTCGATTTTAACCTCCTCTTTGACTGTGGCTGTCACGGGTTTGCTGTCCTTGGTGAGGGCGGATTTGCTGAACTCCCTCGGCTTGGACATGTTAGGCGTGAATGTAGACCTTACTCCCTTTCTCTTGACCTGCGATTCAATCAGCTCTGCCTTATGTACCATTTCTTGCACATCCTCATAGTCCTGCAACTCTACATTGTCTTGAATCTCTCTGTTTAAACCCCCAAGAAATCTCGACATAACCATGTCTTCACTTTCCCTTAGATCAGCCATGATCATAAGTGTTTCCAGCTCCTGATAGTAGTCTCTAACAGACTTAGTGCCTTGAATGAGACGCCTAAGCTTGTTAAGAATCTCCCTCTGATAATGTGTAGGCACAAACTTCTTTCTCATCTGCGTGACTAACAGTTCCCATGTAGTGATAGTAGGCTCTTTCTGTCGATGTCTAGTAAGCCCCAACTGCTCCCACCACAACAAAGCATAGCCATTGAATTCGGATATGGCTATCTTCACCTTGTTCAACTTGAAAGTACCTTGAACCTTATAGTAGGACTCCATCTTCCTTTCCCAGTCTAGATAAGTTTCTGGATCATTGGTTCCATGGAAAGAAGGATACTGAATTTTAAGGTGCTGCAGCTGCTGCCTCAAAGGATCATAATCCCTGCCATGATCTCTGTTTCTGTTTCTCCTTATTGTTTCTTGACTATGATCTGAAGCTTCTTCTTCTTCAGAATACTCTCTATCTGACTCAATGTATATTCGATGCCCACCTACTTGTTCAGCTCGTTGTGGGCGTATATGATCTCTGCCGGTTCTGCGTTATTCTCTTTCTGTACCCTGAGTGCTTCTCCTCTGATTGAAACAAGTCTCTCTTCCCCCAGTAGGTAACTTAGCTGTTCTGACCCGTGTATGCTTGGAAGAGGTTCCCGCGTGAGCCTTTCCTTTAGCTAAATGAAGGGCCTCATTAGGACTAGGCGGTTCTGTAGAACTATGTTCTGAAGCACTAGATGCGTGAGCTATGTCCTTGAACTGTTTCTCAAACTTGTTACTGAGCTGCTCCATCTGTTGCTGAAACTGAGTAGACATTAACTTGTTTGCTTATGCTATTTGCTTAGACATGGCTTGATTCAAAGCTTCCATAGCTTCTGGAGATAGCTCCATTGTACCTGCAAATCAAAGAAGAAACTCGCAGTAACTTGTTCTTTGAATGAGAAACAAAAATAAACTCTAAGACTCTGAATCTTAAACAAGAAAACACGACTTGCAGACCTAATGTCGAGCAAGACTATAAGAAAATCGAACAATACCAAACCCTAAGTGCAATCTAATTTCGAACAACACCAAGCTAAATCCTAAACTCACAACACTCGACCTAGACTCAAACGAACCACAAAAAACTAAACCCTAAAACTAAACAAACGAAATTAAGCAAAAACACAAGAGATTAGGGTTCAGAATTCGCTCAGCCTTTGGCACAGAGTTGGCTCTGATACCACATGATAGGATTTCCCTAGGACTAGAACTCTGATGAAGGCTGATAACCGAGTGATAGGCGATGTGAATGGAAGATGATGATGAACGAATGATCTTGGGTGATGATGTGCGAAAATCGAATGAAGAAACAATGGTTCGATGGTGTTAGGTGTTTAGGTGGTTAAATGGATTGTAAGATAGTGAAGGGATTCTGAATCACAAAGTGTATAGAAACCCAGAAATCAAGAACGCATTCAAGAATTCAAATTGAGAGAAGAAAGATCAACAATACTTGTTACAACATAATTCTTCGCTAAAGAACAAAAGAGGCGTAGCTTTGGGTTTTAAACACCCTAGGGCTCGACACTCCAAACAACAAGAAGTGCAAAACCAAAACAACAAGACGTTATAAGGAAATAAGAAAAAAACAGCAAAACGTCTAGGCGACCTGTAGTACTACAGAAGTCGGCTGAACTAGTACAGAAGTACATTATTCCCCCTTTGGTAATAATTTCTAGATAACTCGACGTAGTGATCCATTTGCCTCATTAAAAACCATGCTGAGAAAACCCATTGGGACAAAACTCAGCTATGGGAAAAAGAGTACAAACTTCACACCTAAGTTACCTAGTTCTCATTACCGGGTGAAGTCTTCAAGGTGGATATGTTGAAGACTTGGATCCTTGGTAGGTTGAATGACCCGTCAACTATTAGTGAATGAGCTTCCTTGGCCATCTCCTTAGCTCTTGAATGAGTGATCCTTCCCTCCACCTCCGGTTGCTCTGCAGCCTCAGGCTCCTTGCTTGCCACGATCATATCAACCTCGGCCCCCGGCTGCACACCTGCCTACAAACCCTCCACAGGCTGCACGCTGGAACCTGCCAACCTACCACTGGCAGCACCAACTGAACCTGCCCACCAACCACTGGTGGCACTACTGGAACATGCCCACCACCCACTGGCGGCACTGCTGCTGGACGCCGCTCCAAAACCTGAGCTAGCAAGCCCATCAAGACATCCTCCCTGCCTAGAGTACCCTCCGCTGCAACCCTCACACCCAGGGAAACACCGGGCCCATCCGCCCTGCCGTCACCCAAACCAGCCTGGTCTCCAGACACACTAGGATGAACCTGTGACTCTGCTACCTCCTCACTGGCCATGCTCTGGGTCACACTCTCACTGGCCTCGGGAACCTGACCTCGTCCCCGACCACGACCACGTCCACGACGACGACCACGACCACGACGACGACCACGACCACACCCGCGACCAACAGCATCCTCACCTCTAACCATCTGTATCACCAAGAACAGAAGGCTTAGAAACAAATAATTCTAATAACACAAGAACACAACTCACAGTGGAATCACAAAGCAGGCTCGAAGAGGATGTTCTAGGACCTCATGCCACACACAATTGACTAATTCACACAATCAAAAGCACAGTGAATCCTAGACCTAGAACCGTAAGGGCTCTGATACCAAAATGAAACAACCCTTCTCGTTTTTTTTATAAATAATATTAATTCACTAGTGGTCCCATACCCACTAACAACCTAGCAACAATTAACAACAGCGGATAACAAAACAATTCCATTAAACCAAAAGAATTCCAACAATAACAATCCACGAACCAACAATGCAATCATCCAAAACCAACAATGAAATAACCAAGTTCCAACATCCTACAATGTTCTATCAACTTAACACTAGCAACCTAACAAGAGCTAGACCACAATAAATCAAGTATCTAGAACATCCTCCTCCTCATCGCCTTTTCCACTATCACACTTTGCCTTTACCTGCACACCACAAACAAGAATTGAGATGCGTAAGTATTATCATAAATACTTAGTGAGGCTGTCCTCCCATCTACTAGGTTATACACACAAGCATCTGAGACTCTCATGTTTAAGCAAGCAAACAAACACAAACCAGGAAAACAAGTCTCGGATGAGACTGGTATCGACCGACGCTAATTCGGTGTCGATTGATCCTAGAACAACATGGTGTCGACCGACACCACATTGGTGTCGATCGACACTACTTCTGCAGATCGAACTCCACGAACACGAACGTCGATCCTCAGTTTCAAATCATCTCGAAACCGTCCCAAACTCACCAAAACACCTCGGGAACCTATGGAAACCACGAAAACAACGACCCCAAGCAAGCAAAACACCACAAGCAACAAAGAACAACCCAAACAAAAGAGATCTCAGGCTTAGATCAACCATGGTCAAGCACTCACCTCTTTTCCAGGAAGATTGGGTTGAGAAACGGTGGAAACAACACCTTCACAAGCTTCTCCTTCGTTCCCAACAACAACTCTCCCTTCTACAGCTACAGATCTCACCAAAAGCCACCAAAAACAAGGCAAAACCTCAAAAACCACAAGCTCTCTCCTTTCTCTCTTTTTCCTCTGTAAACGGCGACAAGACACACCATAAAACCCTTAATTCGTCCCTTCTCCACTTATATACTCGGCTTAGATATATAACTAAACCAAACCAACTTAACCAGACGAACCCAGAAATAGTGGTGTCGGTCGACACACCCATGGTGTCGGTCGACACCCACTCCGAAAATACAATAACCGGTTCGCGGATGTTACAAGAAATAAATCACATACGACCAGCGACATCACCACATCAAGCTCCTTACACGTTCACAACCTCAGATTTCCAACTACAGGAACACATCTCTCAAGAACAGGCTCAGAACTTCTCCTTGAACTCTCTGGAAGCTTTCTCTCTTTTGCAAAAGGAAAAAACAACTAAACTAAGTCAAGAACGTCAAAAATAAACCTTATATATTGACGTTTAGAGCTTCCAACCCTCGAAACACAACAAAATGAACTTTTTGACTTTAACTTGGCCTGAAGAGAAGTTGATGGTGTCAACTAACACCACTTGGTATTGGTCGATACCCACCCTCAAAATACAATTTTTGGACCACAGATGTTACAATTCAAAGTCGTGCAGACGTTATAATAAAAGAAACATCCGCTTGTGGCATCGAATTTTGGAGAAAAAAAATTAAAAGCATATAATGGTATTGTTGTTATATAGTTTATTCTTATTAGAAATTATATAAATATGGGAAGATGGACTTATATAGTGTTATATATGTTACAACGTTGAAAAATCAAATATAAAGAGAATTTAGAAACAAAATATGGGCTCATCTACAGTCTAATTTTAAACATGGACTAATCATATGTTAATTAATCTATACTAATAAAAAGTAGAAGCTATAAGTTTCTAAGGCTGTCCACCTATGATTTAAAACCTCCAATCGTAATAAGATATGTCACTCATTAACATTTTTTAAAATTCTCAAAATTATATATATTAAGAATTCTTTTAAAACAACCTATCAGGATTTGACATGTCATTCATTAACATTTTTTTAAATTTCCAGAATTTTTTTAAAAAAGGAAAAATTTAAATTTATGGAAATAAAAGAACTATGCACAATATCCCACATCGGGTAGAAAAGTTTTAGACAATGGATCAGAACCAGTATAAATAAGATTAATATGCTTCCAACAACGAATGAGCAGGAAAGCTTGATTTATCAAGCATCCAAGTTTAAAAATTATTCGGTTTGATCCGGTTTTTTATTTGATCAAATTAAAATTTTAAAAAGTTTCAAAAAAATATTATAATTTTTAAAATTCTTAAAAGTTTAAATATTATAAATATAGACACTTTTAATAGTTCTTAGCTTTTAAAAAGTTTTTAAATATTATAATTTTTAAATTTTAAAAGTTTAAAATATTATAAATATTGAAACTTTTTAAAATGTTCAAATTTTATATT
This sequence comes from Camelina sativa, assembly GCF_030686135.1. Lineage (NCBI taxonomy): Eukaryota > Viridiplantae > Streptophyta > Magnoliopsida > Brassicales > Brassicaceae > Camelina > Camelina sativa. The sequence goes on along the minus strand of NC_141896.1, from coordinate 27,256,152 downwards.
TCGAAACCTTTTAAAAGTTTAAAATACTATAAATATTGATGTAAAACATAAATTATCTTATTTATCTACGTTTGTGCTTTTTATTTCTTATGAGCTACAAACCATATTTTTGTGTATGATTTTATAGATGAGTTGATATTCTTTCATTAATTTTTTATTTTTGGGTCTAAGAAAGAAGGATTGACATCGCGAGACCTTGATTTGATGTTTGAGTCAAGTTTTGGAGTTTAAAGAAGAAAGATGGACAACAAATACACATGTTTTATTAGCTATACATAGGCATGACCAGAGTTACGGTTGTCACGGTTATAGTTTATTAACCATCGATTATGGTTAAAAATACTTTTTAGCCTTAACTATAACCGTTTAATAAACGGTTAAACGGTTACGTTTAAATACGGTTCTGGTTCAAGCAGTTAAGGTTATATACGGTTATGGTTATTTGAGAATATGATACAGTTGATATTATTTGATGATATAACATAATTGATATTATTTATTTATAATTAATATGTTCTTATAGTGTACTCATATTTCTATATATCATATGATTCATATTAAATAAATTATTATTAGTATATTTTATTATGGTTTTAAAATATTATAAACCAAGTAAGGATTTTGGTTGGAGAAGATTCTAAACATGTGGATCAAAAACAAAATAAGTATATAGATAAAATTATCAATAATTGGATGCATGTGTTAACTATGCTGCTCTTCATGAATTTCACAAATTTTATAAGAAAAGAAATAATATTGTTCTTGGAGTTTGATGGGTTAACAAGTTGTGTGGTAGTCTAAAAAAATGTTTTTTAGTGGAAGAATGTGAAGAAGTTGATGAGTAAGAAGAAGAAAAAAAGTATAACAAAGAACCAGACGATAAAAGTAACAATGAAAACTACCACAAATTTTGACAATGAAAATGATAATACTAATTTAATTTTTTATCGTAATCAATCATATATAATTTTCATCAAAACCTAGTCTATACTAAATAAAAGTAGAAGCTATAAGCTTCTTAAGGCGTTCACATAGTATTTTAAACAATCTATCAGGATTTGACATGTCACTCATTAACATTTTCTAAATTTCACTAATTAACATTTTCGCTGAATGTGTCCACATAGTATTTAAAACAACCAATAGGGATTAGACATCTCACTTATTAACATTTTTGAAAATATAGTAGTTTTCTATATTATTAAGTTTTTTAGAAAATGGACAAATTTAAATCTATAAAAATAAAAGACATATATATAATTTCCCACATCGGCTAGAAAAGTTTTAGACAATGGTTCAGAACCATTATAAATAAGACTAATATGCTTCCAAAAACGAATGAACAGGAAAGCTTGATTTATCAAGCGTCCAATTTTAAAAGTTTTATTCGGTTTTATTTGATATTTTATTTGAGCAAATAAAAACCTTTAAAAAGTTTCTAGATATTGTAATATTTAAATTTTTAAAAGTTTAAAATATTATAATTATTGAAACTTTTAAAAGTTCTTAACTTTTACAAAATTTAAAAATGAACAGCAAGCTTGATTAATCAGGCATCCAACTTTAAAAGTTTTATTCGGTTTATTTTGGTTCTTTATTTTAGAGAATTTAAACATTTTAATATTTAAACAATAACAAAATTTCCAACAATTTAGATTAGAGTTATTTAAAGAAAATGCCATGAACAGTGATTTTTTTAAAGGAAATGCCACATTAGCCAAAACTTTTCTGCGATGCCACAACGCCAACTCGAAAAGACTAATATACCCTGCCAGTTAAATTTCACGCGAACAAACGCTAGTGAGAAACAAAACCGCAGGGAAATTATTTATTTATTTTTTTTTTTGGTTTTATGACCGCTGGACAAACTCCTCGGCTTCTCACTCCTCTTTCCACACTCGCAAACCATTCTTCTTCGATAAGGGTTTTCTATTCAATCCCTGACAATCCCTTACGAGACGCGCAAAAACAATTATGCTGTCCGAATATCTGGAGACGCTGTAAGAACTAAACCAGACGACGGTATGACGACAGTGATGGACACCTGCGGAACCGAAAAAATCAAGCCCTCCAAAACTGAAGTCATAATTTCTGACCAAACTCCCATCCTATTAGTCGCTGAAACGCCAATACTCAGGTGCCCCTCGTATCCTCCGAAGACAACTCAATAACCAAAGACGGCCAACCATTTCGGTATGTTTAACACCCGATTAGCGTGTAGTAGACAATGTCCGACATTGGTAGATCTAATCGAATTAAAATAATGTCTGTTATTTAGATCGGACACCGCTGAAAGTAGACCCACTGATGACAACCAAATGGTCAGAGGCGCGAACCCTGTCGGAAAAACCACAATTCCGACGACTTCCCAGTTGTAAGTCCACCCTCTTCACTGATATGTTGTCCATTGATAAATTGTTTTAAGTTGTCCATTATTAACCGATAGACATATATTGTGATTCTCCCTTTTTTTAAGTTGTCCTTTATGTTGTCAAACTTGTCCATTGATAATTTCTTTTAATGAAGTCAAATTTGTCCTTGTCCATTGTTTACCGGAAGATATATCTACCAGTAGACGAAAGTTAATTATCCATCTACGCTATTCGTTATAACATAACTAGGTTCAGACCCGCACGTACGTGCGGAGTTATTTTTGCATAATTTTTTAAATAATATATTCAATTTTTACGTAAACCTTTACTTAGACGTGCATGAATGATATATATTTTAAAAAATTAAGATATAATTTAGATAAATGATATTACATGTATATTATTTTAAACTAATCCAAACATTTCCAACTGTTTGTCTAGGGGTGTTAAATCAAATTTGGATTCGGTTTCAGTTTCATTTATTTCAGGTATTTAACCTAGATGTATATATTTTAGAATGAGATACTCGTCTTGCTGTGTATGCGTCAAAAATTTCGTTTCATAACCGTTCTCTTTTAAATAATTACATGTTCAACTATATTTATTATAATAAATTTAGACCGAAGACCCGTATTCTCTGTTTATAAATTTAATTTTTGTTAACTTTATATATTTATCTGGTATAACATACATAACTATTTGAATGCATATTAGTTTGATATTTTGTTTAGATCACTTCCAAACAGACAAAAATGAATGTTGATTTGTTAAAATATCAATAAAAAAGACAACTAAATAGAAAGACAATGAAAGAAAGTGATCTTGTCCTAAAACTAAACCACAATCGTATTTTGGACTTTAGCCGTATATAACATTTAGAAACCTTAACTGTTAATCGTAAATATATGGTTAAATTTATATTAATTATAATTACCGTAATCATATATGTATTACCCGCAAACAATTTTTTGGTAATTTGGTAAGGGTGTCGATCGACACCTTCTAGTGAGGCATCGATCGACACCAGCTGTGGCCGGTTTGGTCGGTTCAATTTTAATTGTCCGGTTTGCGTGGTTGGTTTAGGGAATCCCTAAATCGAGTTGTAAAAGGGGGAAAACAACCTAGGGTCGTGTTTTTGGGTTATTTGGCCGCTTTTAGAGAAAAAGAAAGAGAGAAAAGTGTTCTTGAGCTTTTGGGAAGAGATTGAGAGATTCCTTGCTGTTCTTGGGAGATCTAAGGCTGGGAAGGTGTTAGAAGCTTGCTAGGAATGAGAGAATTCGTTCTTGTTGGTCAGAATCTTCTTGAAAGAGGTGAGTGCATGACCATGGCTTATCTAAGCTAAGATCTCTAGATTTTATGTGATTTGGTGCTTATGTGGTTGTTTCTTTGAGTTCTCTATGGTATTTTGTCGCTGTTTTGGCTGGGTTTGGCTTCTGGGAATGCATGGAGCGGATTGGAGAAGATTGGAGTCGAGATTCGGAGTTTTTGATCGAAGGAAATCGCTGCTCGGCATTGGTGTCGGTCGACACTAGTTGGGGTGTCGGTCGATACCAACGCGAGGACGGCTCGAGACTTTGGCGAGTGTCGATCGATGCCATGTGGAGGTGTCGGTCGACACAAACTAGGGTTTTCGGGAGTGTCGGGCAGGGTGTCGGTCGACACCAGATTGTCAGTGTCGGTCGACACCCTTCTTTCAGCTACGACAGATTGCTGTGTGCTTTGTATAATGCCTGGTTTGTTTTATTGATTGTTGTTTGTGGCATGTAGAGATCTTATTGCTTGTGTGTATAGCCCAGTAGATGGGAGGATTGCCTCACTGAGTGTTTATCAAATACTCATGCATCTCAATTTGTGTTTGTGGTGTAGGTAAAGGCAAAGTGTGATCGTGGAATCAAGGCAATGAAGAGGAGGATGTTCTAGGGACTCGATTGGATGTTGTCTGGCATTGCTAGGTTGCTAGAGTTGGGTCATTAGAAACATTGCTAGGTTGCTGGTTCCTTGTTTCTTGTTGTTTGGTATTGGGATATTGCCTTTGCTATAATATTGGTTTGTTATTGGTTATTCCTGGTTTATTATTGGATATTGATTATGTTATTCCGTTGTTGAATGTGTTGGTGGTTAGGTGGCTAGTGGATATGGGACCACTAGCTGTAGTTTATTTTATTATATTATATTTATTATTTATTATTAAAAAAAAAGGGTCGGTCGTTTCATTTTGGTATCAGAGCCCTTACGGTTCTAGGTTTGGGTTCACTAGGATTCTGTTGTAGATGTTTGGGATTTGCATGCTTGATTGATTATGTGAGTTAGTAAACTATGTGTGGCATGGAGTCCTAGAACATCCTCTTCGAGCCGAGTGTGTGATTCCACGGTGAGTTTATGTTTCTGTGTTATAATAGAAATTGTTTGCTTAGCCTTCTGTTCATGGTAGTGCAGATGGTTAGAGAGGATGCTGTGGCTGGTCGAGGTCGTGGACGCGGACGTGGCCGCGGACGTGGTCGTGGTAGGGGCAGAGCCCCAGTGGTTAGTGAGACCGAGGACTAGAGTGTGACAGCTGAGGGTGTTGGCGAGGCGCAGGGTGTTCCGGGAGATTCCGTGAGTGTGACAGGAGGGGGCGGTGTTGATCCTCCAGTGGCCGGTGATGCTAGGGTCCCGGGTGTGGGGGTCCCAGCGGGTGGAGTCCCTGGTGTTGACGTTGCGGCTTTGCTAGCACAGGTGTTAGAGCGGTTACCACCAGTGGTACCGGCTCAGGCTCAGGTAGTGCCACCAGTGGTGGCGGAGGAGCGGCAGCCAGTGGCGGAGGAGCGGCAGCCAGTGGCTGCAGATGCGGGGGTCCATGCTCGTTATCTCAGCATGTTGACAGAGATGGGTCGGTTGCATACTGAGCAGTTTTTGGGAGGTGTAGATCCTACTGCTGCGGATGCGTGGAGGACGAGAGTGGAACGTAACTTCCATACTCTGAGATGTCCTGAGGAGTTTTGGGTGGACATAGGGGTCTACTTTTTGAGTGGTGATGCTGAGTTGTGGTGGAGATCTGTGGCTGCTAGGAGGGTGCAGCGGGAGATGAGTTGGGCTGACTTCGTTTTGGAGTTCAACCGCAAGTATTTTCCTAGGGCGGCATTGGATCGTTTGGAGGTGCAGTTCCTTCAGTTGTCTCAGGTGACACGGTCAGTGCGGGAGCTGGACTTGGAGTTCAGTCGACTTCTTTGTTATGGAGGTAGGTCTGTGGAGCCTGAGGAGGCTCAGATCAGGAGGTTCTTGAGGGCTCTACGTGATGACTTGAGAGTTCACTGTAGAGAGAGGAGTTATGCTACGCGTGCAGAGCTGGTTGAGACTGCAGCAGAGATTGAGGAGGATATCCGGGCACAGTCAGTGGCGGTAGCTCCAGCAGTTCAGCCTAGTAAGGCTCAACAGCAGGGTGGTTCTAGCAGGGGCGGTAGGCATGCTCAGGGAACCAAGAGGAAGTGGGAGGCTACGCAGAAGCCGAGTGGTGCGGGTTGCTTCGGTTGTGGGAGCAGGGATCACAAGGTTGCTAGTTGTCCCAAGAGGAGTGTTCCGACTGCAGGACCTCGGGTATGTTATCACTGTAGTGAGACAGGGCACATCAGGCCTTTTTGTCCCAACTTGCAGCCGGCAGCAATGGCAGCGTTGCAGCAGGTGCAGCCTGAAGGTCAGCAGGTGGCACGGATTGAGCAGGCGCCACGAGTTTACACGACAGCTGAGACTGGTGGAACCAGTGCCGGGGCGATCACAGGTATATTTTCTGGTACTTTAACTTTGTGAATTTTAGTAGGTTCAGATTGTATATGTTTCCTGTGATTAAGTGTTAGGTACTCAACACATGAGGTTTATGTAGGGACCTTGTTGGTGGGCGGGTTTAAGTCCCATGTTATGTTTGATTATGGAGCTTCGCATAGCTTAATTACTCCAGAGTGTGCAGAGTGTGCGGGATCAGCGGGGATCCTGGAGAGCGTACAGGAGTTGTTAGAGTTGCGGGAGGCAAGTTCCTGAGAGTTATTGGACGGGTTAGAGGAATTGATATTCAGATCGCAGGAGAGTCATGGCCAGCGGATTTGCTTATCAGTCCAGTGGAGCTGTATGATGTTATTCTCGGGATGGATTGGATGCATCGGCATATGGTGCATTTGGATTGCTATCAGAGTAGAGTGGAGTTTGAGCGTCCAGAAGGGAAGTTGGTTTTTCAGGGTATTAGACCGACTTCGGGGAGTTTCGTGATCTCAGCCATTCAGGCTGGGAAGATGATCGAGAAGGACCGTGAGGCTTATTTGGTTACTATATCTATGCAAGAGTCAGTGGGGAAGTCTATGGTGAGCGGTATCCCGGTAGTGGAGGAGTTTGAGGATGTGTTTCAGTCTTTGCAGGGATTACCACCATCTCTGATGTGATCACGGGTTCGACCCCCTGACCAAGACGCCCGAGACGACCCGGACGGCTCCGAGACGCATGACCGAGAAGCATCGGACATGGACAGAACGCCTATCTCGAACGCGGCCAAGGCACCGGCGACCCTCCCAGGAGCTTCAACGCGACCAAGGGAGCTCCAGCAAGGCAACCAAACGAAGAATCAACTTGGAGGAGCAAAACATTTCACCTCTTGAGTACTTCAAGGCCGAGCTTCAACCTACGGACAAAGGACCCGAGGTTAGCATCACCACTTAGGCACATTGAGCCGCGACCAGCTTTGGGAAGCTTGAATTGAGTGTCTTCACTATCACCCTAGTGTGAAGACATCCCTAAGCCATTAGAAGGAGCTGTACTCTTTTTCCTACTTCGGGTTTGTCCCATTGGGTTTACCGAAGAGGTTTTAACGAGGCAGCGACTCTAGTGCATCTCCACTTCGTTCCCACTTGGCTCGTGATCTTGAAACACCTAAAGAAAGACTTAGGAGCCAAGGAAGTGAAGATTGTCACCACGTCCCAGCCAATGACGTGGCCACCCTATCCCCTTCCCTTCTTTTCTTTTTAATTTCTTCTTGAACCTTCTTTCACCGTTGGATTGGTCTTTGTTTTACTTTAATTTTGCTTTTGCTTTTGGCCATGTGTATGGTTTAGATCATGGCCACGTCCCTAGGGTTTTTAGAGTTTCCTTATGTAAGCCTCACTATATAAAGGCATCAACCCTCATTGTAAAAATCAGACTTGAAAGAAATAGAAATTTTCACAAAGAGAGATTCTTTGTTCTTCTCTCACCTCTCTCCTTAGCCTAAGTCCGGGACTTGGCTCTTGAGAAACCCTAAGAGATTCACAAACCGGGTTTGTAATCTCTTAGTTGACCGTATCAAGAGGAGAGCCAACCCTCTTGTATCGTCGCATCAAACCACCTCTATTCCATCGTCCATCTCTTTCGTCCCACCGTCCCAACCTCGAGTTCTCTTCCGCCAGCTCTCGAGTCTATCATCGATTCCACTTCGCCAGCCTCGAGTTCTTTACCATCAGTCCTCGAGACTTCCTAGAACCATCTCGCGTCGCTTCCACCTCCGTTTCCCACCGATTCCTGCCTTTAGCCGTATCCGCTCAGCCGCGTCCGTACGCTCCGAGAAGGCTTCACGACCGTTTTCACAAACCGTTCGTTGGAACCTCCTCAACTCTCGTTTCTGTCGTTTGAATCCTCTCTGGATTCGAACCCTTGTTGCTTGGCCGAGGAAAGTCCCACCGATTCTGACTTGACCGAAGTCACACTCCTCCATCGATCCATAGCCGCGTCCGCGGGTCACATCAGCTTGGTATCAGAGCTCTAAAAGCTCCTGACTTCAAAGGTTGTGTCTTTCTAACCCACAAATTCATCTCTTTGGTCAAAGTTTGGATCTTGAGCTTTTGTGTTAGTCTTTTTAGCTTTGTATTGTCTTGTGTGTGTAGTTTGTTCTTTTGGTGTTAAGTTTTGTTGCTGTTAGAATCGTTTGTTGTTGTTATCTTTAGGTTGTTAGTTTCGTTTTGTGATTTAGGTTGTTAGATTCCATCTCGTTTCTAGCTTTGTTCTTAGTTGTTCTTTCTAGTTTGTTCTTGCTGTTCTTGTTTGTGTTCTTGAGTCGTTTGTGCTAGATCTTTTGTAGTTTGAGTTGCTTTTTGTTTTGTTGTTATAGGGTGCTAGATTCGTTTGTGCTTTGTTTTAGTTGTGTTTTGGTGTTTTTAACCTTGTCGCTTGGTAAATATAAAGGTGAAAGACATTTGGTTTCTACCACTTGCTTTTTCCTCTTTAATTTCTAGCCAAGTCTTTTGAAATTCAAACTGGTCAAAGCCGTGTTGAATTTTTTGTGTGGTCTAGGAATAGTTTTTGTTTGTGTGATGAGAGACTAGCCACCTCTAAAGTGCTTTTGGTCAAGGCCACAAAATGTGGACGTGGATAGTTCCCTATGCACCTTGTGGTCCATGGGTGAGTTGTCACCTTGGCTTTTAGCAACTTACTTTTGCTTTTGCTTTTTGGCTTTAGTAGATAGAGTTGCTTCTTTCTCTAGGTTGTTTATTAGTCTAGCTCGCATCATCTTGTTTAGTTTGTTCCATTTCATCATTTGATTTATTTTGTGCATGTGTGAGTTTGTTTATTCTTTTATCTAGGTTGTTAGCTTGCATCGTTGTTCATCTTTGTTGCATCATTGTCATCTTGTTTGCACCTAGATCGAAATTGCAAGAGATTGTTTAGGATTTGTGTTTTCCTTTAGTCTTAAAGCAGTTTTTGTCTTTTAGTGTTTTGCTTTTGCTTTTACTTTTTGCTTTTGTTTAGTCTTAGGTTTGAATTTTCGTGAGCTGTCCTCAATCATTGCTTGGTGAGATAAATATCTCCTTGTGGTCCATTTGAACTTGAATATACTCACGAATATTCTTTTGTTTTGACGAGGTACACCACTTGCTCAGCCAGCACATCAACATCGCGTACGGACCAAGACGCGTCAACAACCAAGGATCAACTTGGGCCGTGTAGCCGCTTCAGCGACTCAACCTCCAGCCACCGTGCCACCGTCAACCGTCCGACCAAGCCTACTGTACCGCCGACGACTTCCGGCAGCCGTCCGTACCATCAAACGCACCTTGTTCCAAAGTCGTTTCCAAAACCGCGAACAATATGCCACACTTGATCGTACACTGATCAAGCATGGAGTTTGATGGAGACGAATCTGATGAAGAACTTGGCCTGGAACCAGAGCAAGAGGTCACCGACGACGAATATTGGTTCGAAGAGGACTATGGCGAGGAGTTAGATCAAGGAGAGCTCGAACGTGGACCGCCAGACTGTTATTGGCCGTCCTTATCACGAGCTACCTGCGTTGAAGAACCAAGGGCGAGTCTATATGAAGACTCCGATAGTGATGACTGGGTTGCATACACTAAGAAGCCGAGGCACCGATCCGTAAGAAGAAAGGAGCCTATTCCCAAACCATCCAGCACAGCAGACGCGCTGATCTCACTCCAACACACGCTTCGAGATCTCAATGACAGGCTCGACCGGATTGAGTCAACAACAGTTCGTCAACGGGCCGAGAGAAGCTCGTGTGGTCACCAAGGTCGCAATGAAGGCATCCCTACTTGGTCACCAAGTGCTCCTACGCAAAGACAGACTCCACGGCACCGGTACTATGAGCCACTGCCTACACCGGTTCCGCGATCACGGCACCATTCAGCCTATGTGGAGCAGCCGAGCAGGACGTATGCGCGCTCATCTCAATACCGTGCACCAGTTCCTATGCCGGCCCCGCGAACAAGTCATAACTCGACCCCTGCCGAGAGGTCAAGGACTTATGCGCCCCTAGTGCAGTTCCGCGAGCCGCCAGCACGGTACAAGGAACCGTTCCAAGAAGAAGGCAGCGCTGCAACCATACCAAGGAGTTTTGTGCCGCCAGTTCAGCACCGTGACCTGCCCACGCTGCACAAGGAACCGGTCCAAAGAAGAGTTAGCGCCGAGGATAGAACAAGCCCGGAAATGTCAAGAACGGGTCTTAGGCCGTGCACCAAGCTAGCTGAGGACGTCTCCTCGACGAAGCAATCTGAGCATGAGACGGATAATAGGAAGCACGCCTATGGGGCAGGCGGGTTCGTAAAGGCGCCAGCCGAACCTCCTGACCGTGAACCTTACACATTCGGAGGAGCTAGTATTGATCATCACGCAGGCCAAGGCCAAGTCGTCACCGTCACCGACCAAGACCGACTTGACGTTCGGCCACCACCCTCAGAGCAGAACGTGTTGCAAGAGTCTCCTTTTAGAATGCGTGACGAAGCTTTAGGCGAGGTCAAAGAGGAGTCAGGCCGTGTGTATAACGCCATAACCGACGGTTGCTTGATAATGGAGAGTTTCAAGCAAGCTGAGCCACCGAAGATGGCCACTGAAAGGTCTGTCCATCCAGTGATATTATTGACTACTACAAGTAGTACGCTCCAGCTGGGAGTCGCCAAGACCGAGCCATCTCTCTCCACTTTTAGCGCCAACACCTTTACCGCACAAGGTCATATGGTGATGCATTTGATCAACTTTGGTGCGGACCAAAACTATGTGTGGCATCCTGGAGAGCGTCTATAACCTACCGCGGCCTGCGAAGGGATCAAAACACCGTTCACCGCAAGCCTTATCAGGGGAGTCCTATCTTTTACCCTTAAGGCTCTACTATTTTTCTTTGATCCCGGTATTAAGCCGCGAATGAACTTGTGATGCTACTGATTTGGGCCTACTTATGTTGAATCAGGTGAAAAGCAAAGTTTTGAGGTCAAAACTTCTAGAAGAGGGAGGGAATGATGTGATCACGGGTTCGACCCCCTGACCAAGACGCCCGAGACGACCCGGACGGCTCCGAGACGCATGACCGAGAAGCATCGGACATGGACAGAACGCCTATCTCGAACGCGGCCAAGGCACCGACGACCCTCCCAGGAGCTTCAACGCGACCAAGGGAGCTCCAGCAAGGCGACCAAACGAAGAATCAACTTGGAGGAGCAAAACATTTCACCTCTTGAGTACTTCAAGGCCGAGCTTCAACCTACGGACAAAGGACCCGAGGTTAGCATCACCACTTAGGCACATTGAGCCGCGACCAGCTTTGGGAAGCTTGAATTGAGTGTCTTCACCATCACCCCAGTGTGAAGACATCCCTAAGCCATTAGAAGGAGCTGTACTCTTTTTCCTACTTCGGGTTTGTCCCATTGGGTTTACCGAAGAGGTTTTAACGAGGCAGCGACTCTAGTGCATCTCCACTTCGTTCCCACTTGGCTCGTGATCTTGAAACACCTAAAGAAAGACATAGGAGCCAAGGAAGTGAAGATTGTCACCATGTCCCAGCCAATGACGTGGCCACCCTATCCCCTTCCCTTCTTTTCTTTTGAATCTCTTCTTGAACCTTCTTTGACCGTTGGATTGGTCTTTGTTTTACTTTAATTTTGCTTTTGCTTTTGGCCATGTGTATGGTTTAGATCATGGCCACGTCCCTAGGGTTTTTAGAGTCTCCTTATGTAAGCCTCACTATATAAAGGCATCAACCCTCATTGTAAAAATCAGACTTGAAAGAAATAGAAATTTTCACAAAGAGAGATTCTTTGTTCTTGTCTCACCTCTCTCCTTAGCCTAAGTCCGGGACTTGGCTCTTGAGAAACCCTAAGAGATTCACAAATCGGGTTTGTAATCTCTTAGTTGACCGTATCAAGAGGAGAGCCAACCCTCTTGTGTCGTCGCATCAAACCACCTCTATTCCATCGTCCATCTCTTTCGTCCCACCGTCCCAACCTCGAGTTCTCTTCCGCCAGCTCTCGAGTCTATCATCGATTCCACTTCGCCAGCCTCGAGTTCTTTACCATCAGTCCTCGAGACTTCCTAGAACCATCTCGCGTCGCTTCCACCTCCGTTTCCCACCGAGTCCTGCCTTTAGCCGTATCCGCTCAGCCGCGTCCGTACGTTCCGAGAAGGCTTCACGACCATTTTCACAAACTGTTCGTTGGAACCTCCTCAACTCTCGTTTCTGTCGTTTGAATCCTCTCTGGATTCGAACCCTTGTTGCTTGGCCGAGGAAAGTCCCACCGATTCTGACTTGACCGAAGTCACACTCCTCCATCGATCCATAGCCGCGTCCGCGGGTCACATCAATCTCGGTCGGATCCTTTCACCATTGAACTGGAACCAGGGACGATGCCGTTATCCAAGGCTCCTTACAGGATGGCTCCAGCAGAGATGGCAGAGCTGAAGAAGCAGCTAGAGGATCTGTTGAGTAAGGGATTCATCCGTCCTAGTGTATCACCGTGGGGAGCGCCGGTGTTGTTTGTGAAGAGGAAGGATGGAAGTTTCAGGTTGTATATTGATTATCGGGGTTTGAACCGGGTCACTGTGAAGAACAAGTACCCTCTTCCTAGGATCGATGAGTTGTTGGATAAGTTGAGGGGTGCTACTTGGTTCTCCAAGGTAGATCTGGCATCGGGTTATCATCAGATACCGATAGATGAGGCAGATGTGAGGAAGACTGCTTTCAGGATGAGGTATGGGCACTATGAGTTTGTGGTGATGCCTTTCGGGTTGACTAACGCACCAGCAGCGTTTATAAGATTGATGAACAGTGTGTTTCAGGAGTTTCTGGATGTATCTGTCATCATTTTCATTGACGATATTCTGGTTTATTCTAAGAGTCCTAAAGAGCATGCAGTGCATTTGAGGGCAGTTATGGAGAAGCTGCGGGAGCAGAAGTTGTTTGTTAAGTTGAGCAAGTGCAGTTTTTGGCAGCGTGAGATGGGTTTTCTGGGTCATATTGTTTCTGCTGAGGGGGTTTCAGTAGATCCAGAGAAGATTCAGGCTATCAGGGATTGGCCTAGACCGCAGAATGCCACAGAGATCAGGAGTTTTCTTGGATTGGCAGGCTATTACAGGAGATTTGTGCAGGGGTTTGCAAGCAGAGCACGTCCTATGACTAAGTTGACAGGGAAGGATGTTCCTTTTGTCTGGTCAGAAGAGTGTGAGGAAAGCTTTGCAAGCCTGAAGGAGATGTTGACTACTGCGCCAGTGTTGGCTTTACATGAGCAGGGAGAACCCTATGTGGTTTATATAGATGCATCTAGAGTTGGTTTGGGGTGTGTTCTGATGCAGCATGGGAAGGTGATTGCCTATGCTTCGCGGCAGTTGCGAGTGCATGAAGGTAACTATCCTACTCATGATTTGGAGATGGGTGCTATAGTTTTTGCCCTGAAGATTTGGAGATCTTATCTTTATGGTGCAAAGGTACAGGTGTTTACAGATCATAAGAGCCTAAAGTATATATTCACTCAGCCTGAGCTGAATTTGAGACAGAGGTGGTGGATGGAGCTTGTGGCGGATTATGATTTGGAGATAGCCTATCATCCTGGTAAGGCTAACACGGTTGCAGATGCTCTAAGTCAGAAGAGGGTAGCTTCAGCTCAGGAGCATGAGATGGAGTCTCCGGTAGGGGAGATCAGTGCTTTGAGCTTATGTGTTGTTTCACAGGAACCGTTGGGTTTGGAAGCAGTAGATAGAGCAGATCTTCTGAGTAGGGTGCGGTTGGCTTAGGAGAAGGATTTGGGGCTGGTGAATGCCTCTAAGGATGTGGATTCAGAGTACCAGGTCTCAGATAATGGTACTACCTTGGTGCACGGTCGGGTTTGTGTGCCCAAGGATGAGGAGTTGAGACAGGAGATTCTAAGAGAGGCTCATGCGAGCAAGTTATCCATTTATCCAGGAGCAACTAAGATGTACCGTGACCTCAAGAGGTACTATCATTGGGTCGGGATGAAGAAGGATGTGGCTAGTTGGGTTTCGAGGTGTGATGTGTGTCAGCTAGTGAAGGCTGAGCATCAGGTTCCTGGCGGGTTACTGAAGAGTTTACCCATTCCTGAGTGGAAGTGGGATATGATCACCATGGATTTCGTGGTAAGATTGCCCGTGCCTCGGACCTTTGATGCTATTTGGGTCATTGTGGACCGGTTGACTAAGTCTGCACATTTTCTGGCCATTAAGAAGACTGATGGAGCAGCGGTCTTGGCTAACAAGTATGTGAGAGAGATAGTCAGATTGCATGGGGTGCCAGCGAGCATTGTGTCTGATAGAGATTCTAAGTTCACTTCGGTGTTCTGGAAGGCATTTCAGGCGGAGATGGGCACTAAGGTGCATATGAGTACAGCTTATCATCCCCAGACAGATGGACAGTCTGAGAGAACGATCCAGACGCTGGAGGATTTGCTGAGGATATGTGTGTTGGATTGGGGTGGCCATTGGGCAGATCACCTGAACCTGGTAGAGTTTGCTTACAACAACAGTTATCAGGCGAGTATTAAGATGGCTCCTTATGAGGCTTTGTATGGGAGGCCATGTCGTACACCATTATGCTGGACTCAGGTGGGGGAAAGGAGCATGTTTGGTGCTAATTTTGTTCAGGAGACCTCAGAGAAGATTCGGGTTCTCAAGCTGAACATGAAGGAGGCTCAGGATAGACAGAGGAGTTATGCTGATAGGAGGAGGAGAGATTTTGAGTTTCAGGTAGGAGACAGAGTGTACCTCAAGATGGCCATGTTGCGGGGTCCGAACAGGTCATTGTTAGAGACTAAGTTGAGTCCAAGGTATATGGGTCCATTCAGAGTGATTGAGCGGGTTGGACAAGTGGCATATAGATTGGAGTTACCAGAGGTTATGCGTGCATTCCATAAGGTTTTCCATGTGTCTATGTTGCGGAAGTGTCTCCGTGAGGGTGAGCAGGTGTTGGCTAAGATTCCTGAGGATCTTCAGCCTAACATGACTTTGGAGGCGAGACCAGTGAGGGTTCTCGAGAGGAGGATCAAGGAATTTCGGAAGAAGAAGATTCCTTTGATGAGAGTCATGTGGGACTGTGATGGTGTTGAGGAGCAGACTTGGGAGCCTGAGGCAAAGATGAAGGCAAGGTTCAAGAAGTAGTATGAGAAGCAAGCCGCGACTTGAGCTTTTTTAGCCTGGTCCCATCTGTAATCCGTGGCTGGAGCGGGAATGGAGTATTCCAGCCCATCTCTCTTGTTACTCGGTCGCTTGGGGTGGTTGGTTGTGCGACTCAGTAACAAGATGAGGTGGTGTTGGGGTACAAAGTTTCCGTGAGGCGGGGTTGTCTAGGAAAGTTTCCTGGAGGAGAAGTTTCCAAAAGTGTAAAGTTTCCAAAAATGGAAAGTGCTAAATATGGAAAGTTTTATGGGAGTTAGAATTTGTCCATTTTAGCGGTGGAGAGCCTTAAAGGGGGCTTGTGTGTGGCCTTAGTGGCGGACTTTTGAGTCAGTGTGCCCGTGTGTGGCAGTCTTTTTAGACAATGTGTGGTCTTTGTGACGAGCTTTTTAGCCAGAGTGTCTTTGTGACGGTCCTCTATAGGACATTTGTGTGGCCTTGGTGGCGGTCTTTTTTAGGACATTTGTTTGGCCTTTGTGGCGGGCTGTTTAGCCAAAGTGTCTTTGTGACGGTCCTTCGGGACAGATGGCCTTTGTGGCAGGCTGTTTAGTCAGAGTGTCTTTGTGACGGTCCTTCGGGACAGATGGTCTTTGTGACGGTCCTTCGGGACAGATGGCCTTTGTGGCGGGCTGTTTAGCCAGAGTGCCTTGGTGGCGGTCCTCTTTAGGACATTTGTTTGGCCTTGGTGGCGGTCCTCTTTAGGACATTTGTTTGGCCTTGGTGGCGGTCCTCTTTAGGACAGTTTGTTTGGCCTTTGTGGCGGCCCTTGTGGCGTGTATATGATCCTTGTGTGGTCATGAGGTATTCCAGTGAGGGAATATGTGGTTGGTAGGACATTGAGATGTTTCTACGCGAACCACGGGAAGGAAACTTGGATAGGGATAGGACTCAGACGTGTTCAGAATCGTTTGCTCGCGACTCTTGGGGGACTTAGGTTCTCATAGTACTGCCATATTCAGAGACTTTGTTGCTCGGGAGTATGGTTGGTATATCGACTTCGGATGACGATCCGGGGGCGCACTGTAGGGTGGCAACCCGAGAGACGAGTTTGGACTTTTCCGTATATATTATGGCATGCAGGCTTCGGCCTGATGAGGAGCCAACATTTGGCATGCAGACTTAGGTCTGATGAGGAGCCAATAAAAACTCAAGGTTTAGGCCTATGAGTAAAGGAAAGTCCAAAAAGTCAAGAGCAAATGACGCATGGAGCGTGAGTCTATCGCCTAGCGATGACCTTCTGTAGATCGGTCAGAAGAGTGCGGGCCGTGGAGACGGTTGCACGGGAGTCCTTGGCTGATGGGTGTTCGAGATTCGAGGACGAATCTAGTTTGGTGGGGGAGAATTGTAACACCCGCAAACCAATTTTTGGTAATTTGGTAAGGGTGTCGATCGACACCTTCTAGTGAGGCATCGATCGAGACCAGCTGTGGCCGGTTTGGTCGGTTCAATTTTAATTGTCCGGTTTGCGTGGTTGGTTTAGGGAATCCCTAAATCAAGTTGTAAAAGGGGGAAAACGACCTAGGGTCGTGTTTTTGGGTTATTTGGCCGGTTTTAGAGAAAAAGAAAGAGAGAAAAGTGTTCTTGAGCTTTTGGGAAGAGATTGAGAGATTCCTTGCTGTTCTTGGGAGATCTAAGGCTGGAAAGGTGTTAGAAGCTTGCTAGGAGTGAGGGAATTCGTTCTTGTTGGTCAGAATCTTCTTGAAAGAGGTGAGTGCATGACCATGGCTTATCTAAGCTAAGATCTCTAGATTTTATGTGTTTTGGTGCTTATGTGGTTGTTTCTTTGAGTTCTCTATGGTATTTCGTCGCTGTTTTGGCTGGGTTTGGCTTCTAGGAATGCATGGAGCGGATTGGAGAAGATTGGAGGCGAGATTCGGAGTTTTTGATCGAAGGAAATCGCTGCTCGGCATTGGTGTCGGTCGACACCAGTTGGGGTGTCGGTCGATACCAACGCGAGGACGGCTCGAGACTTTGGCGAGTGTCGATCGATGCCATGTGGAGGTGTCGGTCGACACAAACTAGGGTTTTCGGGAGTGTCGGGCAGGGTGTCGGTCGACACCAGTATGGTGTCGGTCGACACTAGATTGTCAGTGTCGATCGACACCATCTGGTGTGTGCTTTGTATAATGCCTGGTTTGTTTTATTGATTGTTGTTTGTGGCATGTAGAGATCTTATTTCTTGTGTGTATAGCCCAATAGATGGGAGGATTGCCTCACTGAGTGTTTATCAAATACTCATGCATCTCAATTTGTGTTTGTGGTGCAGGTAAAGGCAAAGTGTGATCGTGGAATCAACGCAATGAAGAGGAGGATGTTCTAGGGACTCGATTGGATGTTGTATGGCATTGCTAGGTTACTAGAGTTGGGTCATTAGAAACATTGCTAGGGTGCTGGTTCCTTGTTTCTTGTTGTTTGGTATTGGGATATTGCCTTTGCTATAATATTGGTTTGTTATTGGTTATTCCTGGTTTATTATTGGATATTGATTATGTTATTCCGCTGTTGAATGTGTTGGTGGTTAGGTGGCTAGTGGGTATGGGACCACTAGCTGTAGTTTATTTTATTATATTATATTTATTATTTATTATTAAAAAACAAAAGGGTCGGTCGTTTCAATATCAAAACCGTTGGTCAACTGGATAGTTAAACTATAAATTTTTTTACCATAACTATTTTTAAGATATAATAAATAAACTAATAATTATTTATTTAATATGAATAGTATGATATAGAGACATACGATTACACTGAAAGAGCATATCAATTGAAAATAAATAATATCAACCATATCATCTCATCAAATAATATCAACTGTCTCATATCGTCAAATAACCACAACCGTATATAACCATAATCGATAGTTAATAAATCGTAATCGTACCCGTGTTCATGCCTACTTGTCCAACCAATCCCATTGCATATCATAGAATTTCTAGATGACCTAAATATAATTGTCAAACGATCAAACCCGTACGTCTACTATGTTTGATTGTAACGTTTAATTTTTTTTTGACCCGAAAAAACCTCATTCCTTGTAATTCACATGAGTAAATAGTATGTCTGCATATGTTCTGCTTGAATTCTTGTTCCCAAAATTTTCGTCCCGTTTTTTGTCATACATGAATTTACCCACACAAAATTCTTATAACCTGATTATTATGGAACTATTGTGAACGATTTCCTAAAATATAATAAATATGTTGTTTAATCTTCTTCTTAATATGTAAACTGGGTCAGTTTGGCAACATGGATATTTGATATGCTTTTTTTATAATTCTAAAGTGTATTCTCTAATTAATAGTATAGATTTCCTTCAATTATTGAATGAAATATTCCATAATTATATTAATGACAATTTAATATAAATCCTCTATATATTGAATGATCTTTGATTATTTCACCATTAGAGCTTTATAAAATTATTAGAAAGGTAACATTACTTATATTTTTGAAGATATTATTTTAAAGTTGTCCTTTATGTTGTCAAACTTGTCCATTGAGATTTTCTTTTAATGAAGTCAAATTTGTCCTTGTCCATTTTTTACCGGAAGATATATCTACCAGTAGCCGAAAGTTAATTATCCATCTACGCTGTTCTTTATAACATAATATTGTCCTTCATTGTAGACAATACTTATCAAGATTTAAGTTGTCCACTGAAACTTCTTAGATCTTGATAAGTATTGTCCACTGCTTAAAGGTAGACATAATGTATACTAAAGTCTTATTTTCCTTTTCTTTTACCTATACTCCTTTGTCCACCACCACATCATCATAGTAGAAATTTCTTAACTCGGTTTCCTTGATAGTCGATTAACAAATTGTAGAACTTCATGTATTGATTGAAATGATTACTCAGTTATATTGCTTTCATCGAATCGTGGACAGGTCCTCAATTAACAACCAATCATCTTCACCACATCAACAACCAGAGGTTGACACGGGTATCCTACCTCCTCGCCTATTTTCCACAGATCGGTATCCTGTCAAAGGTCGTATCAACTCCTACTCCAAGCCAGAGTATCTGCTAGGTATTGCTGAAGTATTAGATGGTTATGATGAGTTTAACTGGTTAAAAGAATCCTGCTTTGGCCGATTGTTTGAACTACCAGTTAGGAAGAGCTCCTTGTTTGGCAAACTCCACCAATTCCTATGTCGATCTCTGGTGACTAAGAAAAAACAAGAGTTGTGGTTTGTTTTCGGTGGTCATCCCAACCGTTTTTCGTTGAGAGAGTTTGGTATCATTACGGGAGTCAATTGCGGTCAATTCCCTTCTGAAGAAACTCTTTCAAAGTTGCAGAATCCTGCCGAAGGGGAAGAACCTTACTATCACACTCTTATAGGACCTAAGAAGTCATACAGTATACAATATATTGTTAACATGTTGAAGCTTGACAAGAGGTTACCAAAAGCGAAAAGAATGCATGGGGATAGAAGGCTATGATTGGCTCTTATTGTCATAGTGGATAGTATATTAGTATGCGAGTCTTCAAATGTGAGAGCGTCGATGAGAGTTGCAAAGATGGTAAAAGATGTCGAAGCCTTTGTTAAATATCCATGGGGCCGGTTGTCATTTCTTAAGACGTTAGAGATGGTGAAAGTCGGTGACAAAGTTGATAGTGTATCGAAGCTCATTGATAAATTAAACCAGTCCTATACAGCAACTCACGGCTTCACACTTGCTTTCCAGCTTCTGATTCTCCATGCCATTCCCTTATTGGTGCAATACCTACCTGACGTGTGCGATGATCAAACATTTACTGATCGTTCTGTACTACATTTGACTAAACTCAAAACCTATCACAATTCAAACATCCTTGAAACTGAGGTCCACCCGTTGGTAAGTTGTTAATGCGTTTTCTTATTATTATTATTATTATTTTTGTGAAACAATAGTGCTATTTTTCTAACCTTTACTCAATTTTTCCCTTAGCTTGATGTTGAGAGCATTTTACATGGTGATGATGAAATGGACATGCAAGACTACTCCTGGGGTGACGATGAGACGCATGACGTGGGAGTGGAGTACATTTGTAAGAAGCTTAAAGATGCTCATATTTTTAGAAAATAAAACTGGCATGGTGGTGTCGCAAATCTACCATTTATAACGGCGATTGCTCAGCATGAGAGACCAAAGAAAACAGTGAAAGCCAAAAAACCACTTCCAAAACCCACAGTGAAGGTAAAAGTAAAAGGACAATGTCAGCCGAAGGAAAAACCCACCCCAAAAGTAAGAACTCGTGTTGGAGAGGAAAAGCAGTCTCATGTCAATCCTATCGATGCTAAAGCAATACTTGATGAAGTAGATCGGAGAATGAACATACATCGAAGATACAATTAATGTTGTCCGTAGAGAGGGCCGCTATGAGAGACAAGATTGTTGATGATGTTCTAAAAACTCTTCGGGACTCAAATTTGATGGAGTAGATCAACAAGTCGTCTTGGTCTATTGGTGCGAGCGGTTCTACACATGTAAGTTCATTTATTTCTTCTCAATATTTACTATAACATTGGATATTGTACTTAAAAATCATTTTATTTTAACAGCCAACTGAACTAAGGCCTAATCAAGCATGGTCTAGCTTTATGCTTTGTATTCCGGAGATTCTCAAGAACATTAACGCAAACGAAGACGACCAGGTAATCGTTTACTACTTATTTATCTGGTCATTATGAAAACCATATAGTGAAACTGTAATATTTTTGCTTCTCAATTTACCAGGGTAGGAGCGATGATCTTTTGGCAACTAGAAAGACATCCGGGATTGAGGAAGATGATAGTGGTAGTGATTCCGAAGACGGGGCTGAGTAGGATAGTGGCAGTGAATCTGAAGGAGAAGTTGATGTCGGGATTGATGTGGTTGATGTTGGCAGTCAATCCGAAGATGATGGCGTGAATGTTAGGGAGGATATTGATGGAGAAGACGTAGGTGGCTCTGATGTTGGGGGCCCCTCAAGGGAAGACGATGGGGAGGATGGTGATGGAGAAGACTTAGGGGAAGATGGTTTGGGAGATGAAGTAAACGCACAAGATGAGGAAGACGTTTATAGAGAAGATAAAGATCATGGTGGGGAACCCGAGAAGGAAATAGTAGATGAGGATAAGGATGAGGAAGAAAAATATGACGATAAGGGGGAGGAGGAAAAAAATAAGGATAAGGATGAGGAATAAGATGATGACGATAAGGAGGAGGATGAGAAAGATGAGGATAAGGAGGAGGGTGAGAAAGATGAGGATAAGGAAGAGGAACAAGAAGATGAGAATAAGGAGGAAGAAGAAGAAGATGATAAAAAGGAAGAGGAAGAAGAAGATGAGGATAAGGAGGAGGAAAAAGAAGATGATGAGGAGGAGGAAGAACTAGTTGGTTTTGATAATCAAGATGAGCAGTCTGATGGAGGAAAACAAATTGTTGTATATGTGGAATCTGGTAGGATCGACGGAGATAACAGTGTTACGGTTGAGGTAAATTGGACTTATGTTGTAATTAACTTATTTTCAACCCTATGTGAACAAGATTGATTTAACTTTTTTTATACAGGAGCACCGCAGTCCCTACGAAAAAACGATGTCGGGGGTTCACAGATGATGATCTTACTCCATTTCTCCCAATCCCTACGAAGAGGCTGAGGACGAAGCCGAGAAGGTTTGGGCAGTGTTCATCTTCTTCGAAAAAAAGAAAGGCAGCAGATAGAGATTCAGAAGTGCATGTATACATGCCTTTCTGGACGGTGTCCACGTCTCTAAGAACAAAATTCTTAGCAAAGCTGGAGTCTTATAGGAAAAAGTAAGTTAAACTATGAATATGATTTTATTGTCATTCATTTTCAAGACAATAAAATCAACTGATTTTGGTTTACTTCTCAGAGAATATATTATTGATGGCCACCGAGAGAAGAGGGAATTTTTTGAAATCATTCATACACTTATTAAATGGGTCGACTCTCCTGTGAGTACATATCCTATGTATATGTTTACGTTGGGGGAAAATAAATACAGTAAGATAACTGACAAAGTTTACTATTACCACAACATATCGAAGCAATACTCAGCATAGTGTGGAGGAGACTAGGGGAGTCTTTCCTAAAGGATCGGATTGGTGTGTTGGATACATGGTTTTCCAAGAGAATTGGTGAGGATTACGCATGGTTTCAAAAGACAAAGAAGAAAGCGTCTTTCAAGTGGAACAGTTTGATCAAGAACTATGTTAAAGGTCTAGTCCCCAGTCGTTCTGCCAAATTGGGCTGGTATATTGATGTTGATACTGTTTACGTACCTTTGAATTGGGGGAAGAGGCATTGGGTTGCTGATGTTATAAAGTTGAAGTTGGGAGAAGTTTTGATCTTAGATCCGCTCATCATAAACAATGACGCAAGGAGATTGCCACGACTGCTGAAACGTCTTCTTGCAATGCTACCTATATCATGGAATTTACTATGACGGATAGTGTTGACTGCACTCTCACTGACGCTTTCACGTTTGAGAGAGTTGTTGATGTTTACCAGAACGAACACACAAGAGACTGTGGACCTATGACAGTGAAGTTCATAGAATTACACGCACAAGGATTGGGGCTTGATGGACTAACAGATGATAAGGTGGATGAGATGAGGATGCGCTTAGCCATTGATGTGTACGAGGAATTTGTTGTCCCACTAAGTTAGTACTTATGTTTTTGTTATTTAACAGTGGTTAACGTAATGTGACATTGATGTGAGAGACACAGTATAAGTTAATGTGAGAGACAAAGTATGAGTTTTATGACTAATCTATGAGTATCTCATCTTAATTATATTCTGTTTGATCCTAATATAGTTGTACAAACCAGTTAATATTGGTAGACCACGTAATACAATATCAGAAGGACAAACTCAATCCTAATTGTTTCTCATCTAAGTGTATGGTATGAGAGACAAAGTATGAGTTTTATGAGTAATCTATGAGTTTTGGTGTGAATATAGTTTTATGACTAATCTATGAGTATCTCATCTTAGTGAATGTTATATTCTGTTTGATCTTAATATAGTTTTACAAGAAAATTAATATTGGTAGACAATGTAATACAATTTCAGAAGGACAAACTCAATCCTAATTGTTTCTCATATGGTATGACTGACAAATTATGAGTTTTATGAGTTTTGGTCTTAATATAGTATTATGTCTAATCTATGAGTATCTCATATTAGTATAGTTTTACATGATAAAATAACGATCGAGAATTGAATATCGTGGATGGACAATAACATAAGTTTGTAAATGGACCAAAAAAGTATTTTATTTCAAGGACAAATTAAAGCCAAGCTTGGTAGACAAGTTAAGGCCGAATATAATGATATCCTTTTAACACTAAGCACACGAGCCAGAGGACCTTACATTAACGAAGGGAGTTAATAAAGTGTGGCTAAGGAAGGACCTCACACCCATAATTAACCGTAGAAAAGTTTGACAACTTTGATTGACAATATTTGTAACAATCAACCCACCAGCATTGAATGTTTTAAAAATTATAATTTGTCAGATTTAGTAGTTACTCATAACACTTAATAAATATTTCACCTACATAATCAACCACCATCATACCCACAAACGGTACATTCGTAAATGCCCTCCTTTTAAAGGGAAATCCTCGTTTTTTCTTGAAGTACAACATTCAACATGGCCAACCTCCTTTCTCTCCCACAACATCTTATACTATACATTGTTAGCCTTCTCGCTAAGTCTGGATTTAGTTCCTAGGACCTCTTATTGCTGCCGGACCCGTTGGTATGAGTCTCGCTTTCGACGAGTATGTTTTGCGGGAAGTGTCAATCCTCCTTATTGAGCAAAACCCCACGGTTGTAAATAATCGATCTTTATTTTGACATTTCTTTGGGCCTACAATTAGAGCAAGAAACCCAGCCGCAATGTATCTAGAGGCCGTTAGATTAGTAGCAAGATATGAAGAGTACCGTGAGGCCATTGCCATGCTCGCTTACAAGTGGAGCTCCCTTTTCGGTAAATGGCACCCATCTTCATCAACAACTTTTACTCTTACGATTTTGATGCTATGTGTTGGAGAAACAGAGGAGGGTATTGGCCTGATGAAAAAGTTCAGGAGTGCATTCACGGACGAGAATGAGGTCGATATAGTTGCGCAAATGGTTTTTTATGATATCGTTGCCATTGGTGGGGGAGAAGCAAACCATCGACGTTAAGCGTTGTTAGAATTGGAAAGAAAAATACCTATCTACCCTGACGTCTGCCAAAACTGTTCCAAGGACAAAAGGTGCCTTGCATGCTACACATGGTGGCGCTTCCAAAGATTTAAAAATTTGTTCTTCATACCCTAGATGCTTGTTTTATGAGTTAATAATGTTGTCCATCAGGAAGTTTAATAATGTTGTCCATTAGAGGATTTTAAAATGTTGTCCTATCAGATGTTGTAATTCAATCTTGTCTACTGATTGTTTTCTCTACTTCGACAATCTTGTCTACTGATTGTTTTCTATAATACGACATCTAATTTATTTAACAAAAAAAAAAATTAAAAGCTACGTATGAATTACTGATGAATTACTCAACTTGGTACGTATGAATTACTGATACGTTCCGTCACCACACGCAAGTTACGTATTGTCAGATAAAGCACTTTATTTGAAATTTATTATAAAAAAAAGTAAACCACTTCATTTTGTTTTATTTATTTTATTGGCTTTCAGTTTCCCTATTAAAAAAGAATCAAGTATCCCGATTCATCACCAACTCCTTCCTTAACCTAATCTCCCTTACAGACGAAATGGGTCAATATAGCTACAGTAAACCGTCTTTATCATCTGTTTCACCACCGTCATTTATAAATTCCCGTGACCGTCGAAGCGGTAAGGTTGGTATCCCTAGGAGTTGCAATTGTGGTGGTCGAATGATTCTGGAAACCATACCAGCTACTGCCGTCGGCCGCTTGTTCTACAAATGTGATAATTATACTGTAAGGACCCATAAACCCATAAAATCAGCTATCACTGCTTACAATTTATTTAGTTTTCCTTTATTAGGTTACTATTTCTACTTTCATATAATTTTGTAGGACGGTGGTCTTCATCTCATCAAGTCTTGGGACAAAGCTGTTGTCGACGAAATACATGATCTCCAGGTGAAGAACCTTGAGAAAGAGGACCAAATCTCATAAATTACTCGAGGACCTAATGGTGAGTTCGTGGAACCATGTATGATGTGAGCGGAGCTAAAATTCCAGCGCGAAGAAATGAAGGAACTCCATCAATTAGTGCGTTCAAGATTCTACTGCTGAACCAAGGGATGAGTTTGTAGGCAATTCCAGTAATTCACAATCCCGATGCAGATGGGCCAACGATCTCGTATACGTTGCTATTGCGTTCCTCATATCGGTCGTCGTTGCTAGCATGATTTATTCTGCGTTTAAGTAATTTATTTTCTTTCTACAAATTGGCCTGCAACAAATGTTGGTCTCTGCTATATCATCTACCATAATTATGTCCACTATTATCTGGTCTTTATGGGAACCTATTGTTGTTGTCCATCAATACATTTAAGGTTGTCTATCAATACATTTAATGTCTTCCTAATGTTGTCTATCAATACATTTTATGTTGTCTACGACAATAATGTTATCTTACTTCTAATGGACAATAATTGTTGGTTATCAACTTTGATGGAGAAAATGTTATCTCATGATGAATGAAGGAGAAAATAAATGAAGGAAATAGACAACTATATCGTTACTATTGAACCATGCCTTGTCTTCTTATGGATTGGTACAGGTGGACCAAAATATATGATTGAGTTAGGTCATCCTAATGTTGTCTATCAATACATTTTATGTTGTCTACCACAATAATAAGTAATCTTACTTTGAATAGCGGACAAAATAAATGATGGAAATAGACAAATTTTAAAAATTTAGGGCTATATTGTCTATCACTGCAGATATCATCTAACACAGAGCAAAAAAATTGTTTGTAAATAAGACACTCCTATTTTATAAGTTCCAAAAAACAAAATGACTAGAAAACTCAGGCAATCAAATAAGCATAGAGCATGTCTTCCTGTTGTGCCCACTCCCAAAACATCTTCCACATTTCGTCACTTTTTTTTTCTTTCTGAAACATATAGTGCACAAAGGTCAGAAATTAGTAGTTATTGCTATAGGTAATGTCAGTTGGAAAGATAAGACTGCCAATTTAGCATACTTACGCGGTGGACTTCTCCTTTGGAAGGAATACGAGCTTTCTTAGGCCTCCCACAACCCCAAACTGTTCTAGGAGGATTTACATCACCATTAGCGACCTCCTCCGGAATGTCTGAATCCTTCTCATTTGGGACTGGCATAACAAGGCTTTCATACTTTTTCATCCATGCTCCAACAAAGTAACAAACATCAATAAGTAAGTATTCATCAACTCCCTGAACTCGACAAGCAGACAACGCATGACAACAAGGGATTTTGAGGACATCAAAAACCCTAAAACTACAAGTTTTCCTCTCCAAATCAACAATGAAGACACAACCATTGCCATTGTTAACTTGGTAAATCCAGTTACTAACAGATAAGACACCGCAGTCTTTTGACTCTTTAAGATGGTCTAAAAGCAATTCTTCTATTTCCAGAGTACACTTACTCTTAGTTTTACTTGCTAATGTCCTCCTACACCAGAACCACCTCATTAACATTGCCCTTATGAATTCAACCATTGACACAATCGGATAGTCGACAGCCTTTTTCATTGCTGCGTTGAGTGACTCTGAAATGTTGCTACTCATTATATTGTACCTCATCCCAGGGAAGTGGGAAAGTGTCCAATGTGGCAAACCAATTTCCATAAGATAATCCACACATTTCTAATTACGCTGCTCTATTTCTCTCCACCAATACCGAAAATCACCTACGGTATATGCACGTGCTGCTTTAGAAACTACTCCAGCTAGTCCTTCGCAACCGAAATTATGCTTCACATTCTGAAAGAGGTAGACTGTACAAGTTGCATGATGCGCAAGTGGGTAAACTTTCGCAAAGGCAGAATATATAGCTGCATGTCGGTGAGACACAAAGACAAGATTTTTCTCGTCAGGTACAAACTTTTGCTGGTTTCTGAAAAACCATGCCCAACCAGCATCATTCTCTTTCTCAATAACACCAAATCCAAGAGGATAGATCTGCATATTCCCGTCTTGTCCACTAGCTGCCACCAAACATCCTTTATACTTGCCTTCCATTGTCGTTCCATCTATCACTATAACCTTCCGCAGATACTTATAACCGGCGATAGAAGCCCCAAAAGCAAAGAATCGATATTTAAACAGTGTTTTACCCGACTTTTTGTCCACAGTTGTGTGCATATCGCTAATAGTTCCTGGATTGGTTTTCTTTACCAAGTGGAAATAAATTGCCAAAAAAACGGTAGTTGTCTTCCTTACTCCCACGTGCAGCCTCAATAGCTAGTTCCTTCGTGTTCCAAGCTTTCATATAAGTTATGGTAACGTTGAGCTCTTCCAAAACCATACTAGGCAATTGACACGCCCTAAGACCTTTTTCCCATTGGCAAATTTCAACTGCAAAAGATCGGCTAATATCTGCGCTGATGCCTTCTCACCATATCTAGACCTGCATGAAACATCACAGTTGTGTTTCAACGTCATGGTTTTAATTTCTAAATTTTGCGAATTTCGGTGAGTTGTTGCATAGTCCGCCACCCACAGTTCTTATCTATGCAACTAACAATAACCCTCCCTTTGTCTGACTTCCCAATTCTAAACGTGAAAATCCTTTTCAAAGCATAAACAACCAAAGTATTTATGAGTTCCTTCTTATTAGCAAATACTCGCCTAACATAAATTGCATCATTTCCTCTTTTCAGGTCCATGTTCCTCTCTTTGCTGGGTGCACCACGCATATTATCATGAAATAGTGGTGCATCTTCCAACAATAATGGGTCCTCCCCATTTATGACACCCGCCCCTTCCATTAGTCTTAATCCTGTTGCTTGCTTGTTGTTTGATTCGTTCTTGTGTTGCTCTGTTTTTCTAGCATTGCTCTGTTTTCCAGATTATTCTAGCTCGACCCTGTACTCGACCTACACTCGGTCGAGTGCTTGCTCGAGTTCATCCCCAGAATTCTTATTTATGATTTGTGATTGTCATGTTTCATTCCTGTTTCATTTTAGTTGCATTCATTTAGTTTTCAGTTCATTACCTGTCTTGCATTAGTTCATTAGTAGTAGTTCCTACTTCTGTTCTTGCTTCATTACTGTTACAATCATTCAGTTTTATTTGCATCTAGTTCTTAGTTCTTGTAGTTTATTTTCTGCATTTTACATTTCCATCTTAGGATTGTTAGTGACAAACAATCTTCACATTTGTCTTAACTTAGATTCATATGCTTATCTTAATTGTTCACAAACACTCATTTAGGATTGATACCTCTTATACTGCAACAGCATAAGGGGAATTGAAACACCCATCCATCATTCCATTCATATCTCACCATTGCATACATTCATCATCATTCACCACCATAATAAATACTTGTTTCAATTTGGCGTCGTTGCCCATTTGAGTGTGTTTTTGTGACATTTAGGATCCATATTAGTCTAAGATTAAGTTCGTTTATACACTTGAATCTTCTGTTGTTGGGTTGAAGTTCCATTTCAGGTACCACTCGACCAGTCACTCGACCAAGCAGTGATCGAGCACTTGATCGAGCCAGAAGCCGTGAACATTTGGACACCACTTCCCAGTCAACTTGAACCCCCAGACGAGCCTGAGCTCAATTGTGAACCTGTTCGAGTCTGTACTTGCGTTTGTTGATGCACACAAGGTCTAAGGGGAAAGATAATCTTCAAAGGCCTATTGACAACATACATAGGAAGCCAAAGGGTTTGGGAAATCAGAGAAGAAGGGTAGTTCAAGTTCAGCAAGAGGATTCAGTGATCATGGAGCAACAAGCTAACCATGAGCAGAGACCTAGGCACATTGGTGCTGGAGATGCACCCAACACCCACAACCAAAGGGCTGGAATTGTGCCTCCAACTGTAGCAAACAACAACTTTGAGATCAAGAGTAGATTGATCTCCATGATTCAAGCTAACAAGTTCCATGGGTTGCCAATGGAGGATCCACTAGATCACCTTGATGAGTTTGACAGAATTTGTGGTCTTACAAAGATCAATGGAGTGAGTGAAGATGGATTCAAGTTGAGGCTCTTCCCATTCTCACTTGGAGATAAGGCACACCTTTGGGAGAAGACTCTTCCTACTGGAGCAATAACCACATGGGATGATTGCAAGAAGGCTTCCTTAGCCAAATTCTTCTCCAATGCAAGGACTGCTAGGTTGAGGAATGAGATTTCTGGGTTTGCTCAAAGAAACAATGAAAGCTTTTGTGAAGCATGGGAGAGGTTCAAAGGATTTCAGACTCAATGTCCTCATCATGGCTTCAGTAATGAGTCACTCTTGAGTACATTGTATAGAGGAGTACTTCCCAAGATAAGGATGTTGCTTGACACAGCTGCTAATGGCAACTTCCTCAACAAGAATGTGGAAGAAGACTGGGAATTAGTTGAGAATCTTGTTCAGTCAGATGGCAACTATAATGAGGACTATGGCAGAACCATAAGGAGTTCCTCAACTGATCAAGAGGACAAGTACAAGAAGGACTTGAAGATGGTCAATGAGAAGCTTGACAAGATCCTTCTTAGCCAACAAAAGTCTATTCACTTCATTGGTGAAGAAGAGGTTCCAGTTCAAGAGGGGGAGACTTAGTTTGCTGAGTTGTGCTACATGCAAAATCAGGGAGGATTCAAGGGCTACAACAAAGGGGGTTTCAAGAACAACAATCTCTCTTATAGGAGTACCAATGTGGCTAATCCTCAAGACGAAGTCTATCCACCTCAACAGCCTCAACAGCAACAAAACTACATCCCCAAACAACAACATCAAGTGTTCCAGCCTCAGTTGTGTCCCCCACCAGGGTTTCAGACTAACCAAGGCCAAGAACAAGACTTAAGAGCAATGATGCAACAATTGTTGATTAGGCAAACACAAGGAAAGATTGAGGAAGCCAAGCAGTTTGCTGAGTTGAACCAAAGGTTAACATCATAGTACAATGATCTGAATATGAAGTTTGAGGGTCTCAATTCAAGAGTGAAGTATATGGAGAGTAACATAGCCTCTACTTCAGCTCCAAAACCCAACCAACTCCCTGGAAAAGCTGTCCAAAATCCAAGGGAGTTCACAGCCAAAGCCATTCAATTTCAAGAGGAAGAAGTCACTGAGGACAGTGAAGTCCAAGTTTGGGGGAATTCATTAGTTACTGAAGCCCCAAGTGACGTTTGTGCAAAGCAACAGGAGCTCGCATACGAACTCGACCAGGAACTCGAGCAGCCACTCGACCGAGTGCATGCTCGAGTGGTCGATCGAGCTGGAGACTCCGAAGCTGTCAAGCCTGCTAAGTACATTCCTCCTGCCTACAAGCCTCCATTACCATTCACTGGGCGTTTCAAAGCACAGAAAATTAAGGAGCTTAGGGAAATCATTGAGAAAAAGGAGATGTTGGCTAAGCAACAAGAGGAATAAAGGGTTTTGAAGGAAGAAGCTTTGGTTGAGAAAAAGGAACAAGTGTCAGCCATTCAAGAGATCATCATAGCTTACCAAGAAGAGGAGAGAGGACCTGCCTTGGAACAGTATGAACCATATCCTCTCTATAGAAATTTTTTGCTTGATTTGTCAAGGAAGAAGGCTCAAGCTCAAGATGAGAAAGATCTTGAGAACCTTGGAGGAGTGATCATCCCACTTAAGCTTAAGGATCCAGGGCCATTCTATCTGCCTTGCACCATCAGTTACCTTCACTACAATCAATGCCTTTGTGATTTGGGAGCTTCAACAAGTGTGATGCCATACTCCATAGCTCAAAAGCTTGGGAGAACTGATTTCAAATCCACTAACCTCCATGTGTGCCTAGCTGATGGGACAAATAGAGAGGTAGTTGGAAGGTTGGAGAATGTCCCACTCAAGATAGGGAAGGCAAGGGTTCACACTGATTTTGTGGTCATAGAGATGGACAAGGAGCCTGAAGATCCAATCTTATTAGGGAGACCATTCTTAGCCACTGTTGGAGCACTTATTGATGTCAAGGAAGGTCTTGTGACCTTGAACATTGCTGAGGATACAGTCATGAAGTTCAACATCTATAACCCAACCAACCTTCCTACCATTGATGATCAACCCTTCACTATCAAGGAGAGAGTTGATCATGAGGTTTTCAAGGATGAAGGAGATCCTAAGGCTGAGCTCCTACTTCAAGAGGATTCTGTGGAGAAGCTTAAGAGGTCAGTTCAAGAGCTGTCTAGTATGGTTGAGGATCTCCAAGTTAAGCTGAACAAGAGGTCTTTGAGGAAAGCAAGACCTAGGCTCAAAATCAAGAAGAAGTATGGTTTGTGTGCTAAGGGTGAGGTGATCAAGGATCAACTTCACAGTGACAAAGAGGTTCCAGGGAGGATTTCATCACCTCCTTGGTATCTAGATCAAGTCTAAAAAGAAACCAAAGTCAAGCTTAGTGACTTTAAACAAGCTCACTAGGGAGGAAGTCCCTAAGGTATCCTTTGTAAATATGCTTTAATTTCTTAGTAGTTTTGATGTGTTTTCTTTTATGTTTTTGTTGGATAGGCCTTTTAGTGAGAATGTAGTTGGTTAAGGAGAGATGTGGACTTGGAGAAGAAGACTCGCAGGCCCACTCGACCAGGCCACGAGAGGTACTCGGCCGAGCTGGATACTAATTGAGGCCCATTCGATTCCCATTCTTCTAGAATGATCGAGTGGAGGGAAGAACAAGGAAAAAAATTTTGAAATTTCAAAATTGGTCAAGGAGCTCGACCACGTGCTGGTCGAGTGTGGGGTCGAGTGGCAGCCAAAAGCAGGTCAAAGATTCCCAATTCAAATTTGAATGGTATGGACGCTCCACCCTTGTCTCCTTGTCCCCTTAGCTTTTTTATATAGTCCTTGCACGATCCTATACCTCTCACATTCTCTCATTTGCTCAAAACATTTAAATTCAAGCTTTAAAATCTCTTTCAAAGTTCATCTCTTGCTCAAGCTTTGTTCTTTCAAGTTTTTGGGTCACTAACCTATTGACTTTGAGCTTTGAGTCTATTTCCTTCAGTTTCTTTTGAAAATGTCTTCCAAGATAACCAAGAAGTCTCACCAAACCGCTGCAAGCTCCATGGAACGTCGTGATGCTAACCTTGAATCAAGAGGTGAAGCTGGGAGAGTCACTCGACGGACCACTCGATCGACCACTCGACCGTGTGGCGGTTCGAGCAGCCGGTCGAGCCAGGTGCCGCGTCCAAGGAGAGAGCTAGTTGAGGAAGATCCTGAGAGGACCGAAAGTGAGGAGGAAAGAGAGCCTACTCTCAATGAGTTTATGAGGAGACACAAGGCCAAGGGGAAGAGGCCAGCTGTTGAAGTTGAGCAAGAGGAGAGTGATGAGAGTGAGGAAGAAAGTGAAGAAGAAGAATTGATGGATGATGGAGAAGCTGAGTCTTGTGGGCTGTCAAAGAGGCAGCTTTATGATGCTTTCATGAGGATGGAGTTCCTGGGAACTAGATATCCTCACAAGGAGACCATGGAGAAGCTTGCTATTGATGAGGATGTGGAATATCTCTTTGAGAAGAGCAATCTCACCAAGTTTATGGGTCTTTGCATGGAGGGCTACAAAGAGGAGAGTTGTGAGTTCCTTGCCACTGTCAAGCTGCATACATATGCAAGGAAAGACCCTGAGGTTGGAGCTGGCCACATTTCCTTCACTATCAAAGGAAAGAAGCATGAGCTTTCAATGAAAAAGATAGCCAATGTGTTTGGTTTTGAGGTTGGGAGCAATAGGAGTTTGATGGTTCCAAGAGAAGAGTTGTATGCTGTGTGGGAAACCATTGGAGACAACAAGCTCTACTCATCCTCCAACTCCAAGAGCTCAAGGATAAGGAGCCCAGTCCTAAGGTACTTCCACAAGGCTCTTGCCAACACCTTCTTTGCAAGGAAGGAAACTGGGAACATCAATGAGGGAGAGTTAAAGATGATTGATTTGGCTCTTAATGGAGTGATCTTTCAAGCAAGGAATTGTGCCATCATTCTTGGGAGCACAGTGGAGACTGATCTAGGAATGGTGCTCATTGACCACATGATTCAATTGAGAAGTTGGGTAGGAAAGTTGGAGAACAAAGGGTCAAGAGGAGCACTTACCATTGGAGGCATCATCACTCCAATCCTTCAAGCTGCTAAAGTTCCACTTAGAGGAGAAAGTGTTTCACCAAGATGGATTGACTCAAGCTACCTCACTTCTACTCTCATCCTAGCCAAGGAGATGCATCAAGGGAACCACATCTTCAACTTTGAGCTTCCAACACTTGGGAAAAAGCAATTCATATTGCCTAACCAAGAGCTCACCACCATTCAAGAAGGAGCCAACATTGATTTTTGGCCAGCTGAGGAGCATTGGTTTGATGGAGTAGTTCAACCTGGAGTTGAGGAAGCTGGGAATGCACAAGTAGCTGATGGAGAGGAGCAGTTCTACTTTGAAGACTATGAGCCCAACCCAAGAGATAGTAGAGGAGTGAGGGAAAATGCCAAGAGGTTAACTCTTTTGCAAAAGTGGGGCAAGTGGAATGGGAAGAGGTTTGATAAGCTGAAGAAGAAGGTGACCAACATGGCTAAGTCTATCAAAGGCTTAAAGAAGGAGATTGCTGAGCTGAAGAGTGGAAACTCATCTCCTAGCCATTCAAGCCCTTTGAGGAGAAGTAGCTCAACTAGAGCACTTTCAAGGGTTGCGAATCCTGTGGAATCAGATAGGGCTTCAATGTATGAGCCAAATCAGAGGAAGAGGAGCTCAAGTACCCGAGAACAACAATTTTCGAGGCACTCGACTGGGTCACTCGAGCACCCACTCAACCGAGCACCTCCAATGCACTCGGCCGAGTACCAGCCCAGATCACCCTATGGTTTCCCACCTCCAGCTGCTTATCTAGGTTATCCAAGTTACCCTCCCATCCCACCTCAGTACTACATGGATCCAGCTCTCTACCAGCAGTTTTTCCAGCAGCAAGGTCAACAATTTGACACTCGCGGTCCAGCTCGACCCCCCCCCCACTCGGACACGTACTCGACCGAGTGCCGGTCGATCTCCATCGTCGAGCTGCCCCAAAGCCCATCTCTAAGTCACCAACAAGACCCCAACTACTCCTATGACAGCATGCAGATGGATGTGGACAACTTCTTCCACAATCCCTAAGGTACCACTATCACCTTCACTTGTAAATATCATTGCATTTCATATTGTGTTTTGTTTTGTTTTTAGTCTTGAATCCTCTTACAAATTTCTTTCACACAGAGGACTGTGTGATTTAAGTTTGGGGGAGGGTTTGAGATAGCATTTGACATTGTGTTTTGTGTTCTTATTTCAAATTTTTATCATCATCATGTTAGCACTTGCATAAGCATCTAAGGCATAGAAAAACCATAAAAATTTGAAAAATTTTGAAAAAAATCTTCAATAAAAAGAGTGTTCATGTAGTTTGCATTGCATATTAGGATCTTGTTTAGCATGTTTCATGTAGAATTGTATAATATTTGCATTAGGGATCTATGATGAGTATTTCCTTGTTAGCTAGCTTATTCACTAGACTAGGATCAATGCCCAAGTTATTAGTACTTTGATGCTAGTTGAGTAGTTAGAAGCATAAGATTGAACCAAGCCTTGAATTCTTGCATTGCATTTGGTCTAAATTGAAGCATGTTGAGATTTGAAACCATTTCCTATTTATAAGAACCTAATATTGACTTTTAATTATCAATGTGTGCATTGTTTTAAACTCATGGATACCATATACATACTTGGATCATCTTTCTCCTTTTTACCACTCTTGTTGATCCAAGTAGCTGATTAAATTATTAAGATCAGTTCCCCTACCCCTAAACCAAACCTTCTTTCAAGCTTTGTTGATTCTTGAGTGTGTGAGGCCTATTTTTGGGATTGAGTTTGGTAGAAAGTGTTAGGTTTGAACTGACAAGAGTAAGACCTTGTGTAGTTCTAGTTTGCATTTTTCAAACTAGATAGGACTAGGTGGTTCACTTGTTGGGTTTGGGACTTGGCTGTTATAAAAAGAAATGAAAGAAAAGAGAAAGAAAAAGGGTAGAGTCTTTAAGAGGAGATTGTGTTTAAGCAAAAGTCTAGTGAAAGGATGGGAAGTAAAATGTTGTTTAAGATGGTTCTAGTTAAGGAAAAGAAAAGAAAGAAAATAAAAAGTTTAGCAAAATGCTTATATGTCTTAAGAATAAGAAGAAAAGAGAACCATAGCAAATAAGTAAGAATCCCCCATCCCACTAGAAAGATCAAATAAGAAAACATCTCCTAAGACTTGAAAACCAAAAGAGAAA
Source organism: Camelina sativa (assembly GCF_030686135.1). Classification (NCBI taxonomy): domain Eukaryota; kingdom Viridiplantae; phylum Streptophyta; class Magnoliopsida; order Brassicales; family Brassicaceae; genus Camelina; species Camelina sativa. The sequence continues at coordinate 27,220,456 of NC_141896.1, read as the reverse complement.
AAGGGTTAAAGAGAAAAGAAGAAGTAAAGGATAGCACTAGGATCATTTGGGTTTAGATTGCTAGGATAAACACTTTGGGTGCCTTTGGGTAGACAAGGTTTTATTCTTGTATGTGTCTAGGTGTTCTTACCTTTAGCATTCTTCTAAAGCTCAATCCATTTTCATGAGAGAATCTTAATATTGACAAGCCCCACTCTAAAAAGAGACCATCATTGTCTCAAAACCCTTTATTACCAAGCCAAATGAGTTTAAGCATTGCATAGAATTGATTCATGTTCTTGTTTAATGAATGTTAAAGGAAATGGTTGATTTTAATGCATGTGGATATCTAAGGCTCAAATCAATAAAGGTTGTGAAATGCTTGTCTAAAGTCTTAAATTCCAGCTCATTCAACTTGAATCATAGTATTAGTAACTTGGACATTGATTCTAGATGGTCTTTTTGCAAGCTTTAGGAGCTGAGATCCCATTTTTAAACCTCACTTACCTTCTTATGTCTTGCTTATTTGCTTGAGGGCAAGCAAAGACTGAGTTTGGGGGTGTTGATGTTCATATATTTTACCTTGTTTTCCCTTAGTTTATTCACATCTTTTGCATCTTTTGCTATCCATCTTAACCATTATTGCATAGCTTTAGGACCAATAATGCATTAGAGTTTAGTTGCATTGCATTTGCATCTTTTCATGCATAAACAGGTGATTTTGGAGCTTAAGGAGCATGGAAGCAATGGAGAAGAGATGTTAAGCAATCATGAGGAGGAAACAAGGGAGTTAAGGCTGAAGAACCAAGGTCCAGAGTCCAACTCGACCGCACACTCAACCAGACACCCGACTGTGTGCTGAGGAGGACTCGACCGAGTGGAGATTGCACGAGAGAAGCCAGCTCGACCAGCCACTCGACCGAGCACTGGTCGAGTTGACCGAGCCGTTGACTACTTTGACTTTTTGTATTTTTAGGGCTTCCACTCCCCTCCTATATAAAGCCTTGTACCTGCAGCCACCAAAAGAGTCCAGCTTTTTAGATATTCTCAAAACCTAGTTTTATCCTTTTGGAATTATTCCTTTTGCACTTTTATTTTTCTTAGATTTTGTACTTGAAAAAGACTAAATTCCTCAATATTGTTAGTTTCATAACTTTCTTAATATTGAGAATTTGAGTTTGATTCTTTCATTAATATTGAAGATCTTTGTTTCATCTTTCTGATAATGCAAGTTTCAATATTTTCTGGGTTTTTTACTTTGTTCATCATGTATTGTTGTGAGTAGTTTCCTTAGGATCTTGAGGATGGGTTAGGATAGGCTTTGTTTGAGGTTTGTTTGCTTTGGTCAAGCTTGATTGTTGTAGATCTCTTCTAGGGTAGATGTTCTTAATGCTGATCCTATATCTGAGAGGGTAGGATATGATCTTAAGCTTCTTAGCATCACACCAATGTTTAAGAGGCATAGATAAGGCTAGATCTAGAGCTTACCATCTTGCTTGCTAAGAGATTAGAGGTTTTTCTTGGTATGAGACATATTGCTTAATGTCTGCTTGTGTAGATTCTTTACTTTGTGAGAACAAGTCTAGAGATGCATAGGTTTGATTGATTCTTGCCATGAGAGTGGAAGAAGCTTGTCTTAGATTAATGTGTCTAGAGATTAGCTTAAAGCTTTGCTTGAGATTTGTTGGCCAAAGTGTGATAGCCTCATTCATTAGTCTAGCCCATGAATCCCTCCTCAAGGCCTTCTTTGTTTATTGATATCTTAGTCTTAATCCTGTTGCTTGCTTGTTGTTTGATTCGTTCTTGTGTTGCTCTGTTTTTCTAGCATTGCTCTGTTTTCCGGATTATTCTAGCTCGACCCTGTACTCGACCTACACTCGGTCGAGTGCTTGCTCGAGTTCATCCCCAGAATTCTTGTTTATGATTTGTGATTGTCATGTTTCATTCCTGTTTCATTTTAGTTGCATTCATTTAGTTTTCAGTTCATTACCTGTCTTGCATTAGTTCATTAGTAGTAGTTCCTACTTCTGTTCTTGCTTCATTACTGTTACAATCATTCAGTTTCATTTGCATCTAGTTCTTAGTTCTTGTAGTTTATTTTCTGCATTTTACATTTCCATCTTAGGATTGTTAGTGACAAACAATCTTCACATTTGTCTTAACTTAGATTCATATGCATATCTTAATTGTTCACAAACACTCATTTAGGATTGATACCTCTTATACTGCAACAGCATAAGGGGAATTGAAACACCCATCCATCATTCCATTCATATATCACCATTGCATACATTCATCATCATTCACCACCATAATAAATACTTGTTTCATCCACTCTTCCATCTCATCCTGCTCGATCGAGTACCCAAACCAACTCGGCCGAGTGCCTGTTCGAGTAGGGGGTCGAGTTGTGGGGCGAGTTGTCCCAATTAGCATCAGTTTCTCCTCAGGCATTGAATCATCGATTGGAATCTCCTCCTTTATCCTCATCCTGGACAAATGATCAGCTACTCCATTCTCTATCCCCTTTTTATCCACTATTTCCATGTCAAACTTTTGGAGAAGCAAAATCCATCTCAACAACTTTGGTTTTGTATCCTTCTTTGAGTAGATGTGCCTCAAAGCAGCATGATCAGTGTACACAATTACCTTAGACCCTACTAAGTAGCTTCTGAATTTTTCAAAGGCAAATACCACTACTAGGAGCTCTTTCTCTGTTGTTGAATATCTTCCTTGTGTTTCATCCAAGGTTCTACTTGCATAGTGAATCACATGCAGCCTCTTATCATTTTCTGTCCTAGGACTGCTCCTACTGCAAAGTCTGAAGCATCACACATAATCTCAAATGGAAAATCCCAGTTTGAAGCTTGGACTATTGGAGCTGAAATCAAAGTAGCCTTTATTTCCTTGAAAGCTTTCAAGCAATCTTCATCAACACTCTCCTTACAAAGAAACCTTGTCAATGGCCTAGCTATCTTTGAGAAGTCCTTGATGAATCTTCTATAAAACCCAGCATGACCAAGAAAGCTTCTTATGTCCTTGACTGTTTTTGGTGGTTGAAGTCGAACCATGACTTCTATCTTTGCCTTATCAACCTCAATACCCTTTTCTGAAATCTTCTGTCCAAGAACTATCCCTTCTTCAACCATGAAGTGACACTTCTTCCAGTTCAAAACTAGATTTGTCTCCTCACATCTCTTTAAAACCCTGCACAAATTAGCAAGACAAGAAGAAAAGGAGTCTCCATAGACAGAGAAGTCATCCATAAAAACTTCAACAACATCCTCAATGAGATCAGAGAAGATAGACATCATGCATCTTTGAAAAGTTTCTAGTGCATTACATAATCCAAATGGCATTCTTCTATAGGCAAAAGTACCATATGGACATGTGAATGTTGTCTTCTCTTGATCATTAGATGAATAGAAATTTGGAAAAATCCAGAATATCCATCCAAGAAACAGTAGTGAGTGTGATTAGCTAGTCTTTTTAACATTTGATCAATGAAAGGAAGAGGAAAATGATATTTCCTAGTAGCTGAATTAAGCTTTCTATAATCAATGCACATTCTATGTCCTGTAATGGTTCTAGTGGGAATTAACTCATCATGATCATTCTTTACTACAGTAATTCCTCCTTTTTTAGGGACACAATGAACTGGTGAAACACAAGTACTATCAGAGATAGGATAAATTACACCAGCATCGAGCAACTTAAGAATCTTCTTTTTGACTACTTCTTTTAGGTTGGGGTTTAACCTTCTTTGAGGTTCAATGCTAGAGTAGGATTCATTTTCAAGATGGATTCTATGCATGCAGAGACTAGGTGAAAGTCCTTGAATGCCATCCAAAGTATAACCAATAGCTTTTCTATACTTCCTTAACTCAACAACTAGCAAATCAAGTTCTTTCTTACTCCACTTAGCATTTACTATCACATGATAAGTAGAGTTCTCACCTAGAAAAACGTATCTTAGCCCAGATGGGAGAGGTTTCAGCTCTACTTTTGGTGCTTTCAGTTCAGACCAGTCATCTGTGGAGGACTCGGCAGTCCACTCGGTCGAATGATTTTGGTGCTCGGTCGAGTGTGTGCTCGAGTGGGTGGTCAAGCTATCCATATTTGCTATTTGAACTTACCAGACTTCCTCTCTTTGTGCAGGTAATCCCTCAAAAACCTCTGGATGGTCTGATTCTCTACAAGAGTCCAATATCTCCTCATAAGCCTTGGTTTCTTTATGAATGAATCCTTCCTCCCCACTTTTGGTTAAAGCAGTTTTAAGGTGATCTTGTTCTGCTAGTCCTTCCATCAATTCTCCTGATAATTTGTCCATCTCTTCAATCCAAAAGACTTGCCCTCCAATGGTTGGTTTCTTCATAGCCTCCACAATGTCAAATGTCATTTTGTGGTCCTCTCCCAAGTTAAGATCAATCTTCCCTTGTCTCACATCAATTATTGCTCCTGCTGTAGCTAGGAAAGGTCTCCCTAATATCAAAGGGTATTTTGGTTCTTCATCCATTTCCAAGACTACAAAGTCTGTTGGGACTTCCACTGCTCCAACTCTAACTGGTAGATCCTCCAAAACATCATGTGGTAGTCTTATTGATCTATCAGCTAAGATCAAGGATATATTGCATGACTTGTACCTTGTAAACCCTAGGCGCTTAGCAACTGATAGAGGCATTAGGCTTACGGAAGCTCCCAAATTACAAAAGCATCTGTTGAAGGTTAAAGGGCCTATAGAGCAAGGTAGAGTGAAGGAACCAAGATCTCTTAGCTTTTGAGGATTCACTTGCTTTTGGATGATAGCACTGCACTCATGGCTAAGAATCACCATTCCTTGAACTTCTTTGATCCTTTCCATCACAGCATCTTTCAAGAATTTCTGGTAAGGAGGAATCATCAAAAAGGCATCTATTAGAGGCATCCTAAGCTCAATCTCTCTAACTTGTTTATCAAACAATGCCTTGTATTTTTCAACATCTGCTTCTTAAATCTTCCTGGGAAAGGTAGTGGAGGCTTGTAAGGAGGAGGAATGAACCAGACTTCTTTTTCTTTAGAAGTAACTGGCTTAATTTTCTCCTGAGAGGCTGCTCGATCGGGTGCTCGATCACACACTCGGTCGAGTGAGTGGTCGAGTGGTGGGTCGAGTTCGATGACGTTTTCATTCTGAGTTTCTTCTTGTTGAAAACCCTCCCCTTCTTGAACACCACTGTCCTCAGTGTCAGGTAATGCCCCCTCTCTTGTTGGTAGAACCCTGCCACTGCGTAGATTGATAGCATGAGCAGATTCTAGAGAGTGCATAATGGCCTTGCCTTTGTTGTTGTCTTGCATTGGGGCAGAGGCTAGTTGATTCTCCATGGTCACAATCCTGGAAGTCAGTGTGTCAAACTTGGCATGGATTTCACTGTAGATATCTGCTATCCTCCTGTTCAACTCAGCAAATCTATTTGCTGCCTCAATCTTTCCTTGTGTTTGCCCAATCAACAACTGTTGCATCATAGCTCTTAAGTCTTGTTCTTGGCCTTGGTTAGTCTGAAACCCTGGTGGGGGACACAACTGAGGCTGGAACACTTGATGTTGTTGTTTGGGGACATAATTGTTTTGTTGTTGAGGCTGTTGAGGTGGATAGACTTGGTCTTGTGGATTAGCTACATTGGTGCTTCTATAGGAGAGGTTATTGTTCTTGAACCCTCCTTGGTTGTAGCCTTTCAATCCACCCTAGTTTTGCATATAATAGAGCTCAGCAAACTCATTCTCCCCCTCTTGAACTTGAACCTCTTCTTCACCAATGAAGTGAAGGGACTTTTGTTGGCTAAGAAGGATCTTGTCAAGCTTCTCATTGACCATCTTCAAATCCTTCTTGTATTTGTCCTCTTGGTCAGTGGAGGTGGACCTAATGGTTCTGCATAGTCCTCATTGTAATTGCCATCTGACTGAGCAAGGTTCTCAACTAATTCCCATCCTTCTTCCACATTCTTGTTGAGGAAGTTGCCATTAGAAGCTGTGTCAAGAAGCATCCTGATCTTGGGAAGCACTCCTCTATACAAGGTGCTTAGGAGGGACTCATTGCTGAAGCCATGGTGAGGACACTGAGTCTGAAATCCTTTGAACCTCTCCCAAACTTCACAAAAGCTCTCATTGTTTCTTTGAGCAAACCCAGAAATTTCATTCCTCAATCTAGTAGTCCTTGCATTTGAGAAGAATTTTACCAAGAAAGCATTCTTGCAAGCATCGCATGTGGTTATTGCTCCAGTAGGAAGAGTCTTTTCCCAAAGGTGAGCCTTATCTCCAAGTGAGAATGGGAAGAGCCTCAACTTGAATCCATCTTCACTCACTCCATTAATCTTTGTAAGACCACAAATTCTATCAAATTCATCAAGGTGGTCTAGGGGATTCTCCATTGGCAATCCATGGAATTTGTTGGCTTGGATCATGGAGATCAGTCCACTCTTGATTTCAATGTTGTTGTTTGGTACTGTGGGAGGCACAATGCCAGCTCTCTGGTTGTGGGTATTGGGTGCATCTCCAGCACCAATGTTCCTTGGTCTTGGAACTGGATCTTATTGCTCCATTACCACTTGATCTCCTTGCTGTTCTTGAACTACTCTTCTTTGCTTATGTCTCAAACCTTTTTGCAGTCTGTGGATGTTGTCAATAGGCCTTTGAAGATTGTCTTTCCCCTTTGACCTTGTGTGCATCAACAAACTAAGGTACTGACTCGAACAGGTGCACGGTCAAGCGCAGGCTCGAGTGAGTGGTCGAGTCGACTGGGAACTGGTGTCTATTTAGATACGCTGTCTGACTCGATCAAGTGCTCGATCACTACTCGGTCGAGTGGTGGTCGAGTGGGTGGTCGAGTGGGTGGTCGAGTGGGTACCTAAAACTCAAGACAGCCAAGCAAAAGAAGATTCGAGTTCAGCAACTTCACAAGTGGATAAACGAACTTAATCTTAGACTAATAATGATCCTAAATGTCACAAAAACACTCTCAAATGGGCAACGGCGCCAAATTGAAGCAAGATATATTTGTGGTATGGATGATGAATGTATGGAATGGGGAGCTATGAAATGAATGGATGGCAGGGTAGTTTAATTCCCCTTATGCAGTTGCAGTATAAGAGGTGTCAATCCAATCTGAGAGTTGTGAACAATCAAGATGTGTATATGAGCCTAAGTTAAGCCAAGTATGCAAAGGATGTTTGTCACTAACAATCCTATTGATGAAATGTAAAGAGCAGAAGGTAAAGCTACTAGAACTAGATGCTAAATGTAAATGGAACAGAATGATTATGACTAATATGAAGCTAGAACAAAAATAGAAACTATACTAATGAACTAATGCAAGACAAGTAATGAACAGGACACTAAGAGAATGCAACAGAAATGCAACTAGAATGAAACAAGAGATAAGACAGGACAACTACAAATCATAAACAAGAGTTCTGGGGATGAACTCGAGCAAGCACTCGATCGACTGTAGATCGAGTGCAGGGTCTAGCTGGACAAATCCGTGAAACAGAGCAATACAAGAAAAACAGAGGAATACAAGAAAAACAGAGCAATACACAAGCGAATCAAACAACGATCAAACAGCAGGATTAAGACTTAAAAATCAATAAACAAGGAAGGCCTTGAGGAGAGATTCATGGGCTGGACTAATGAATGAGGTCATCTAACTTGGTCAACAAATCTCAAGCAAACTTTGAGCTAATCTCTAGACATATATTTCTAAGACTAGTTTAATCCACTCTCATGGCAAGAAACAATCAAACCTATGCATCTCTAGACTTGTTCTCACAAAGTAAAGAATCTACACAAGCAGGCATTAAGCAATATGTCTCATACCAAACAAGACCTCTAATCTCTTAGCAAGCCTAATGGTAAGCTCTAGATCTAGCCTTATCTATGCTTCTTAAACATTGGTGTGATGCTAAGATGCTTGAAATCAGACCCTACCCTCTCAGTTATAGGATCAGCATTAGGAACATCTAGCCTAGAAGAGATTCTACCACAATCAAGCTTGACCAAAGCAAACAAACCTCAAACACAGCCCAGCCTAACCCATCCTCAAGATCCTAAGCTACTACTCACAAGAACACATGATGAACATCAAAGTCATAAACCCAGAAAAAACTAAAAACTTGCATCAAATAAAAGATAAAACAAAGATCTATAATATTGGAGAAAGAATTAAACTCGAATTCTCAATATTCTGAAAGTTATGAAACCAACAATATTGAAGAATCTAGTGTTTTCTCTCTTAAAAGAGTACAAGATCTAAGAAAAATAAAAGTGCAAAAGGAATAATTCCCAAAAGGGTAAAAACTAGGTTTCTAAGTATTCTAAAAAGCTGGACTCTTGGTGGCTGCTGGGTACAAGGTCTTTAAATAGAAAAAGTAGTGGAAGCCCTAAAAATGCTAAAAGACAAAATAGCTAGGCGGCTCGGCCAACTCAACCCGGTGCTCGGTCGAGTGACCGGTCGAGTTGGCTTCTCTCGTGCAGCTTTCACTCGGTCGAGTCCCTCTCTGCACACGGTCGAGTGTCTGGTCGAGTGAGGGGTCGAGTGAGACTCTAGACCTTGGTTCTTCAGCCTTAACTCTCTTGCTTTCCCTTCATGATTGCTTCACTTCTCCTCAGCATTGCTTCCATGCTCCTTAAGCTCCAAAATCACCTGATTATGCATGAAAAAATACAAATGCAATGCAACTAAACTCTAATGCATGATTAGTCCTAAAGCTATGCAATAATGGTCAAAATGGATAGCAAAAGATGCAAAAGATGTGAATATACTAAAGGAAAACAGGGTAAAATATATGAACATCACCTCCTTGAACACTCTACTAAATTCTGTCAAGGCTTTTTAGTGTGAATAGTTTACTCTCAGTTTAGACATGATGGCCTTTAGATTCTGAAATTTTTGGAGCTGCGCATAGCATTAATCTGGAAGAATGCAGGCTATGCAATGACAAGATGGATGACAGTTATTAGACTAGTTTCTCTTTACCCTTCTTTTGATTTCGCATTAATGTCATCTACGCTTTGTAATCTTTGAATTACACTTCGATTTCATATTGTTTAACTTTCTGCAGTATATATAAAATATGTAGTTTGGTTTTCAATAGCCTGGGCTTCTAACTCGTGGACTTCAATAAAAAAAACCTTTTGTGAAAAAAAACCAGACATTTATTTTTGATCTTTTCTTGCATTCATTAACCTTCGCACGGCTCTGTACACAATTAAACTAGAATCCTCAATCTTTTTTAAAAAAGACACGTCAACTATTTAACATTTGACTATGTAAAAATCGTATATGAAAAGCATGGATACATGATAATTTGTGTCAACGCGAAAATAATATATATATATATATATATATATATATATATATATATTTTTTGTTTTATATGAAAATGGAAAAAGGGAAAAAAGGCACCACGCTCTACGTTATCATTTTTTAGGCTCCACTACTCTTGGGTAAGATATTTTTAAGAAATGCTTGGCCTCACAAAAGGTCCTCATTTTTACATTTTTATGTGTATATATTAAAAGCGTTGTGTTAGTATTTCATTATTCATAGCATGAGAAAAGTCTTGGAAATGACGCAACAAAGTTCACTTCAGAAGGTTGATAGAGAAATAATAAAAAGAACAGATTTTTTTTTTAATAAAAAGAACAATTATTATTTCTTTTTGGGTCAAAAGAAAAGATATGAATCGCTTGTCAAAAAGAAAAAAAGAAAGATATGAATCAAACTCTCCTTTGGTTCTGTCTACAATTATATTTACCTTTTCGTTAGATACATTTATATATCCTACTACACGTTATTATAAGATAATTGCAAAGCTTCTTTGTGTATTTATATCATGACTTACATATATATACACCGAATTTTTACAGCAATTTTCCACGAACGAGCTCTGTCTACTATTTTCATGTCTAAACATGAAATGCAAACGTTGCGGATGAGATTTAATCCTTAGTCTCATTCATTGTGCCACGAAAATTAGTTTGATCCTTAATATCATTCAATGTGCCATCACAATTACTTTGATTTATGTAATTTATTTTTGGCAAACTTAATCTCGAGGAACTGTATATGTTTCTTGAAATCTAGAGCTGAAAATCATTATTGACGTAGTAAAATATGTGTTATCTGAATCCTTTTTCAAAAGCAGAAAGAAAAGAAAAATCTGTTATCCGCAAACCATAGTCCACCACCATTACCATACTATTAAGGCATTAACGACCCATTTCAATATTGGCTTATCCAATGTTTGTTAAAGCCCACCTCACTATCAAACGCTGTGAATGAGGACAGCCTATGTGCTGTGTTTGATCAAAGTTCCTATTGGGTTATAGGTATTTTTAAATATTCCAAAGCTTTGAGGGCTATAAACCGACGGCCAAAAAAGAAAAGAAAAAAGAGGGGCTAGGGCTAGTCCTGATACATAAAATCCGGTATCCGGGATCCGCTCCACTATCCGCTCCAATCCGCTTCAAGAAACCGAATATCTGGATGGCCGGATCCGGATTCGGATAGTAAAATTAAGAATCTGGGCGGATCAGGATGCGGATCCGGATAGTTAAAATTTTAAAACCGGATATCCAGATCCGATATATATATATATATATATATATTATATATTAGATGTTGGGCCTAGTTTATTTACTCAAATATCATATTGGACCTGTTATAAAAAATGTTCAAATACATGAAATGTGAAACAAAACTAGAGTCAATCTATTTGGATATTATTAGGGTTTCGTGAGACAGCCATTACCTCGCCGTCGCCGTTCTTTCATGTTTTTCTTTTTTCTTTTTTTCTTTCCTTTTGTCGTACCGACGCAAGCCGAAGAACAGTTGGTGAGACTCGATGACCGGCCGTTTCCACCGTCGTCATAAGCGCGTCCCCGCGACGCCGTTTTATGATTCTCTCTTTCTGTAGTTTCAGTTCCGTTAAGCTCACCTTTAACGGATCCGGATATCCACCGAATATCTAGATTTTTAACGGATCTCCGAAAACCGAATATCCGGCAATTCAAATCCGAAGGCGGATATCAAAACTATGTATCCCGCCGGATACGGATCGAATCTGGATACCTTCAATTTTGTCAGTTATCCGACTCCGTCTCAGGGCTAGCTAGGGCATCATTAAGAGTGAAAAGCTAAAAAAAGTTGTCTAAAACTAAAATAATCAATATTTTAATAGTTAAATAAAGTTAACCAATAGAAATGAAACATATGTAACCATAGTTTCTAATACATTTACAAAAAGTTTCTAAAACATCTAATCTAAGATACTTTTCTAACTCTCTCTCCTGATTTTTTTATATTTTTTTCTTTAAATGCTAACAAATTTTTATTAACATCTCCAATAAGTTAGAAAGCGTTTTGGGTTATAAGTTAGAAAACGTTTTTGCCCAACATATACTATATATATAATCTATACTATTAATTGGAAAGCAAGAATGCCATACAATGCCCCTACGACATAAAAAAGCAAAGAACAAAGAAAAAAAATATTTGATGGCAAAGAAGTAATCTTTTTTTTTTTTTTGCAACAATTTGTTTCATTAGGAAACTTAAGTTTGGGTCAGGCCTATTACAACATGTGCCAAAGCCTCTTTAGCCAGTGAATCGGCTGAGAGATTATTAGCACGAGGAACAAAGGAAACCGAACAGTTGGTAAAAAATTTTGATAGCTTAAGGATATCGTAATGAATCCCGTGAATCTCCTTTGGATGAAGATCTGAATTGAGTGTTGTGACCAGCTGAGCTGAATCAGTAGCAAAAGTGACGTTTGTGAAGCCAAGAGTTTGAGCATGGGAGATAGCTTGTAGCAGCGCTAGTGCTTCGTCCATCAGTGGGGATGAGACATTCTCCGCAGAGCCCGAATCTTGGAAGATCTCCGAACCTGAATGGTCAGAAAACACCCAGCCAAGACCCGCTTGTTTGTCCGGTCTCCAAGCTGCATCTGTAACACCCGCAAACCGGAATCCCGGTTTAGGGTGTGCATCGATCGATGCAGTTGGAGCATCGGTCGATACTGACTCAATTCTCTGCGTTTTGACTTAAGTCAAACGCTGAGTTTTGGGTGAAGGAAAAACCTTTAACGCGAGTTTTTGTCTCATTAGTGCGTTGTGGCCGTTTTTGAGAGAAACGAAAAGAGAGAAAAAGTTATTGAAAGTTCTTGGTGATTTATGGAGATTTGAGGCGTTTTTTGGTGAGATTTGTAGCTGGGATCGTTGTAGGAGCTTCCTAGAGGCTTGTTCTTGTTTGTTAGAGGTTCAGATTCTTCTGTGGCAAAGGTAAGTGCATGACCATGGCTTATCTAAGCTAGAGGACTCTTTAATCTGTTTGTTCTGTGATGTTAGACTTGTTAGATTGTTGCTATGGACGTTAGGAAGCTTTCTTGTGGCTTGGGATCGAGCTTTGGGGTTGTAGGAACGAAGATCCGGAGAGAAGCTTTGGGGAAAACACGGTGCTCGACGTTGCATCGATCGATGCATAACTTGCGTCGGTCGATGCAAGTGTAAGGACGGCGCGTAAAACTCTAGGGTTTTTTCGTTACGTCGAGCATGAGTCGGTCGATGCGGATTTTGTACCGGTCAATGCAAGTTACACTTGCATCGGTCGATGCAGCTTCTGTGTCAATCGATGCTTCCCCATTTGGCATCGGTCGATGCATGTTGGCGTCGGTCGATGCTGAGTCCTGGTTTGTTATTTGTCGTTTGTTGATTGTTGTGTGTTGGTTATTGATACTCTATTGTTTGTGTGTATAGCTCAGTAGATGGGAGGATTGCCTTACTAAGTGTTTTTAAAATACTCATGCATTGCAATATGTGTTTGTGGTGCAGGTAAAGGCAAAGTGTGATCATGGAATCAAGGCAATGAAGAGGAGGATGTTCTAGTGGTTCGCTTGGTTTTCTGGCTTCTGTTAGGTTGCTAGAGTTGAGTCCTAGAACATTGTTTAGGATTGCTGGTTATTTGATTTATGCTGTTTGGATCATTAGTTTGTGACTGGAATTAATACTGGATATTATTTTATTGGTTATTGGTTTATTGGATATTTATTAGTTGTTATTCCGCTGTTGATTGTGATTGTGGTTAGGTGGCTAGTAGGTATGGGACCACAAGTTGTAGTTTATTTATTATATTATTTTTATTATTTATTACTAAAAAAAAAGGTCGGTCGTTTCATTTTGGTATCAGAGCCCTTATGGTTCTAGGTTTGGGTTCACTAGGTTTCTGTTGTAGATGTTTGGGATTTGCATGCTTTGATTGATTATTTGAGTTAGTCAATTGTGTGTGGCATGGAGTCCTAGAACATCCTCTTCGAGCCGACTGTGTGATTCCACGGTGAGTTTATGTTTCTGTGTTTTAATAGAAATTGTTTGCTTAGCCTTCTGTTCATGGTAGTGCAAATGGTTAGAGGTGAGGCTGTGGCTGGTCGTGGTCGTGGACTCGGACGTGGTCGTGGACGCGGACGTGGTCGTGGTAGGGGCAGAGTCCCAGTGGTTAGTGAGACCGAGGACCAGACTGTGACAGCTGAGGGTGTTGGCGAGTCGCAGGGTGTTCCGGGGGATTCCGTGAGTATGGCAGGAGGGGCAATTTTGATGTTCCAGTGGCCGGTGATGCTAGGGTCCCGAGTGAGGGAGTCCCAGCGGGTGGAGTCCCTGGTACTGACGTTGCGGCTATGCTAGCAGAGGTGTTAGCGCGGTTACCACCAGTGGTACCGGCGCAGGCTCAGGTAGTGCCACCAGTGGTGGTGGAGGAGCAGCAGCCAGTGGCTGCGGATGTGGGAGTCCATTCTCGTTATCTCAACATGCTGCCAGAGATGGGCCGTATTCATACCGAGCAGTTTTCAGGAGGTGTAGATCCTACTACGGCGGATGCATGGATGGCGAGTGTGGAACGTAACTTCCATACTCTGAGATGCCCTGAGGAGTTTTGGGTGGACACAGGGGTCCATCATTTGGTTGGTGATGCTCAGATATGGTGGAGATCAGTGGCTGCTAGGAGGGTGCAGAGGGAGATGACTTGGGCTGACTTCGTCTTGGAGTTCTACCGCAAGTATTTTCCTAGAGAGGCATTCGACCGGCTGGAGGTGCAGTTCCTTCAGTTATCTCAGGGGACGCGGTCAGTGCGGGAGCTAGACTTGGAGTTCAGTCGACTTCTTTGTTATGGGGGTCGGGCTATGGAGCCTGAGGAGGCTCAGATCAGGAGGTTTTGGAGGGCTCTACGTGATGATTTGAGAGTTCACTGTAGAGGGCGGAGTTATGCTATGCGTGCAGAGCTAGTTGAGACTGCAGCAGAGATTGAGGAGGATATCCGGGCACAGTTAGTGGCGGTAGCTCCAGCAGTTCAGCCTAGTAAGGCTCAGCAGCAGGGTGGTTCTAGCAGGGGCGGTAGGCCTGCACAGGGAACCAAGAGGAGGTGGGATGCTACGCAGAAGTCGTGTGGTGCGAGTTGCTTTGGTTGTGGGAGCAAGGATCACAGGGTTGCTAGTTGTCCCAAGAGGAGTGCTCCGACGGCAGGGCCTCGGGTATGTTATCATTGTAGGGAGACAGGGCACATCAGGCCTTTTTGTCCCAAGTTGCAGCCGGCAGCAGTGGCAGCGTTGCAGCAGGTGCAGCCTAGAGGTCAGCATGTGGCACGGATTGAGCAGGCGCTACGGGTTTACACGACAGCAGAGTATGTTCAGATTGTATATGTTTCCTGTGATAAAGTGTTTGGTTCTCAACACATGAGGTTTGTGTAGGGACCTTGTTGGTGGGCGGGTTTAAGTCTCATGTTATGTTTGATTCTGGAGCTTCCCATAGCTTCATTACTCCAGAGTGTGCAGAGTGTGCGGGGATCAGCGGGGATCCTGGAGAGCGTGCAGGAGTTATCAGGGTTGCGGGAGGTGAGTTCCCGAGAGTGATTGGACGAGCTAGAGGAATTGATATTCAGATCACAGGGGAGTCGTGGCCAGCGGATTTGCTTATCAGTCCAGTGGAGCTATATGATGTTATTCTCGGGATGGATTGGTTGCATCGGCATAGGGTGCATTTGGATTGCCATCGGGGTAGAGTGGAGTTTGAGCGTTCAGGAGGGAAGTTGGTTTTTCAGGGTATTAGACCGACTTCGGGGAGTCTCGTGATCTCAGCCATTCAGGCTGGGAAGATGATTGAGAAGAGCTGTGAGGCTTATCTGGTTACTATATCTATGCCAGAGTCAGTGGGGAAGTCTACGGTTAGCGGCATTCCAGTAGTGGAGGAGTTAGAGGATGTGTTTCAGTCTTTGCAGGGATTACCACCATCTCGGTCGGATCCTTTTACCATTGAACTGGAACCGGAGACGATGCCGTTATCCAAGGCTCCTTACAGAATGGCTCTAGTAGAGATGGCAGAGCTGAAGAAGCAGCTAGAGGATTTATTGAGTAAGGGATTCATCCGTCCTAGTGTATCACTGTGGGGAGCGCCGGTGTTGTTTGTGAAGAAGAAGGATGGGAGTTTCAGGTTGTGCATTGATTATCGGGGTTTGAACCAGGTCACTGTGAAGAACAAGTACCCTTTTCCTAGGATCGATGAGTTGTTGGATCAGTTGAGGGGTGCTACTTGGTTCTCTAAGGTAGATCTGGCGTCGGGTTATCATCAGATACCGATAGATGAGGCAGATGTGAGGAAGACTGCTTTAAGGACTAGGTATAGGCATTATGAGTTTGTGGTGATGCCTTTCGGGTTGACTAACGCTCCAGCAGTGTTTATGAGATTGATGAACAGCGTATTTCAGGAGTTTCTAGATGTGTCTGTCATCACGACGATATCCTGGTTTATTCTAAGAGTCCTGAGGAGCATGCAGTGCATTTGAGGGCAGTTATGGAGAAGCTGCGGGAGCAGAAGTTGTTTGCCAAGTTGAGTAAGTGTAGTTTTTGGCAGCGTGAGATGGGCTTTCTGGGTCACATTGTTTCTGCAGAGGGGGTTTCTGTAGATTAAGGCTATCAGAGATTGGCCTAGACCGCAGAATGCCACAGAGATCAGGAGTTTTCTTGGGTTGGCAGGATACTACAGGAGATTTGTGCAGGGGTTTGCAAGCAGAGCATGTCCTATGACTAAGATGACAGGGAAGGATGTTCCTTTTGTTTGGTCAGAAGAGTGTGAGGAAGGCTTTGCAAGCCTAAGGAGATGTTGACTACTGCGCCAGTGTTGGCTTTGCCTGAGTAGGGAGAACCCTATGTGGTTTATACAGATGCATCTAGAGTTGGTTTGGGGTGTGTTCTGATGCAGCATGGGAAGGTGATTGCCTATGCTTCGTGGCAGTTGCGGGTGCATGAAGGCAGCTATCCTACTCATGATTTGGAGATGGGTGATGTAGTTTTTGTCCTGAAGATTTGGAGATCTTATCTTTATGGTGCAAAGGTACAGGTGTTTACAGATCATAAGAGCCTCAAGTATATATTCACTCAGCCTGAGCTGAACTTGAGACAGAGGCGGTGGATGGAGCTTGTGGCGGATTATGATTTGGAGATAGCCTATCATCCTGGTAAGGCTAATACGGTTGCAGATGCTTTGAGTCGGAAGAGGGTAGCTTCGGCTCAGGAGCAAGAGATGGAGTCTCTGGTAGGAGAGATCAGTGCTTTGAGCTTGCGTGCTGTTTCACAGGAACCATTAGGTTTGGAAGCAGTAGATAGGGCAGATCTTCTGAGTAGAGTGCGGTTGGCTCAGGAGAAGGATTTGGGGCTGGTGAATGCCTCCAAGGATGTGGATTCAGAGTATCAGGTCTCAGATAATGGTACTATCTTGGTGCACGGTTGGGTTTGTGTGCCCAAGGATGAGGAGTTGATACAGGAGATTCTGAGAGAGGCTCATGCGAGCAAGTTATCTATTCATCCAGGAGTGACTAAGATGTACCGTGATCTCAAGAGGTACTATCATTGGGTCGGAATGAAGAAGGATGTAGCTAGTTGGGTTTCGAGGTGTGATGTGTGTCTGCTAGTGAAGGCTGAGCATCAGGTTCCTGGCGGTTTACTAAAGAGTTTACCCATTCCTGAGTGGAAGTGGGATATGATCACCATGGATTTTGTGGTAAGATTGCGAGTGTCACGGACCTTTGATGCTATTTGGGTCATTGTGGACAGGTTGACTAAGTCAGCACATTTTCTGGCCATTAAGAAGACTGATGGAGTAGCGGTCTTGGCTAAGAAGTATGTGAGAGAGATAGTCAGATTGCATGGGGTGCCAGTGAGCATTGTGTCTGACAGAGATTCTAAGTTCACTTCGGTGTTCTGGAAGGCATTTCAGGCAGAGATGGGCACTAAGGTGCATATGAGTACAGCTTATCATCCCCAGACAGATGGACAGTCTGAGAGGACGATCGAGACGCTGGAGGATTTGTTGAGGATGTGTGTGTTGGATTGGGGTGGCCATTGGGCAGATCACCTGAACCTGGTAGAGTTTGCTTACAACAACAGTTATCAGGCGAGTATTAAGATGGCTCCTTATGAGGCTTTGTATGGGAGACCATGTCGTACACCATTATGCTGGACTCAGGTGGGGGAGAGGAGCATGTTTGGTGCTAGTTTTGTTCAGGAGACCTCAGAGAAGATTCGGGTTTTCAAGCTGAACATGAAGGAGGCTCAGGATAGACAGAGGAGTTATGTTGATAGGAGGAGGAGAGATCTTGAGTTTCAGGTAAGAGACAGAGTGTACCTCAAGATGGCCATGTTGCGGGGTCCGAACAGGTCATTGTCAGAGACTAAGTTGAGTCCGAGGTATATGGGTCCATTCAGAGTGATTGAGCGGGTTGGACATGTGGCATACAGACTGGAGTTACTCGAGGTTATGCGTGCATTCCATAAGGTTTTCCATGTGTCTATGTTGCGGAAGTGTCTCCGTGAGGGTGAGCAGGTGTTGGCTAAGATTCTTGAGGATCTTCAGCCTAACATGACATTGGAGGCGAGACCAGTGAGGGTTCTCGAGAGGAGGATCAAGGAACTACGGAAGAAGAAGATTCTTTTGATGAGAGTCTTGTGGGACTGTGATGGTGTTGAGGAGCAGACTTGGGAGCCTGAGGCAAAGATGAAGGCAAGGTTCAAGAAGTGGTATGAGAGGCAAGCCGCGACTTGAGCTTGTTTAGCCTGGTCCCATCTGTAATCCGTGGCTAGAGCGGGAATGGAGTATTCCAGCCCATCTCTCTTGCTACTCGGTCGCTTGGGGTGGTTGGTTGTGCGACTCAATAACAAGATGAGGTGGTGCTCGGGGTACGAAGTTTCCGTGAGACGGGGTTTTTGGAGGAAAGTTTCATGGAATAGGAGTTTCCAAAAGTGGAAAGTTTCCAAAAATGGAAAGTGCTAAATATGGAAAGTTTTACGGGAGTTAGAATTTGTCCATTTTAGCGGTGGAGAGCCTGGGAGGGGCTTGTGTGTGGCCTTAGTGGCGGACTTTCGAGTCAGTGTGCCCGTGTGTGGCGGTCTTTTCAGACATTGTGTGGCTTTTGTGGTGGGCTGTTTAGCCATGTGTGGCCTTTGTGGCGGGCTGTTTAGCCGTGTGTGGCGTTGTGTGGCGTTTCTTGGTGAGATCTGTAGCTGGGATCGTAGTAGGAGCTTCCTAGAGGCTTGTTCTTGTTTGTTAGAGGTTCAGATTCTTCTGTGGCAAAGGTAAGTGTATGACCATGGCTTATCTAAGCTAGAGGACTCTTTAATCTGTTTGTTGTGTGATGTTAGACTTGTTAGATCGTTGCTATGAACGTTAGGAAGCTTTCTTGTGGCTTGGGATCGAGTTTTGTGGTTGTAGGAACGAAGATCCGGCGAGAAGCTTCGGGGAAAACACGGTGCTCGATGTTTCGTCGATCGATGCATAATTTGCGTTGGTCGATGCAAGTACGAGGACAGCACGTAAAACTCTAGGGTTTTCGCGTTACGTCAAACATGCGTTGGTCGATGCGGATTGGGTACCGGTCGATGCAAGTTACACTTGCATTGGTCGATGCAGCTTCTGTGTCGATCGATGATGAGTCCTGGTTTGTTATTTGTCGTTTGTTGATTGTTGTGTATTGGTTATTGATACTCTATTGCTTGTGTGTATAGCCCAGTAGATGGGAGGATTGTCTTACTGAGTGTTTTTAAAATACTCATGCATTGCAATATGTGTTTGTGGTGCACGTAAAGGCAAAGTGTGATCGTGGAATCAAGGCAATGAAGAGGAGGATGTTCTAGTGGTTCGCTTGGTTTTCTGGCTTCTCTTAGGTTGCTAGAGTTGAGTCCTAGAACATTGTTTAGGATTGCTAGTTATTTGATTTATGCTGTTTGGATCATTAGTTTGTGACTGGAATTAATACTGGATATTATTTTATTGGTTATTGGTTTATTGGATATTTATTGGTTGTTATTCCGCTGTTGATTATGATTGTGGTTAGGTGGCTAGTGGGTATGGGACCACTAGTTGTAGTTTATTTATTATATTATTATTATTATTTATTATTAAAAAAAAAGGTCGGTCGTTTCAGCATCCGTGTTACATCTGATGGTGGACAGATCTGTCTGTATTGGGGTCGATGCTGCAGGGGGTGGGGCGTGGGGAAGTATAGTGAGGGATTGAGCCAAACTCCATTCTTTTGCTTTTGTTATTGCTTGAGTAACAGCCTCCTGTGGTTAGATATGGCGGTCTTGGAATACCCTTTGGTTTCTCGCTGACCATAAGGATCAGAAGATCCATGGGGCTAATGGGACATCAGCCAATCCGACTGGTGGGAGGCATAGTAGATTTTTGGTGGCTTCGAATCCAGTTCTAAAGTCTTGGACTTGGGACGAGAGGACAGGGAGTTGGATTGGTAGGCTTTACCAGACCTGAATAGCAAATGGGTAATTAAAGAATAGGTGCAAGATGGTTTCCTCCGATTCACACGAGCTGCAGACAGCCTTACTGATGATATTTCGACGTCGAAGATTCTCTCCCACTGGTAAGGCATTTTGGAGTGCCTTCCAGAGGAAGAGTTTAGTTTTTGGGGAGGGGGGGCACTTCAGGTTCCAGTTTTGTCTTCCAGTTAAAATCATCAACAGATTGGTCTCCCGTAAGAGTATCTTCTTCATCGTTTAGAGCTTCATAGTACCCAGATCTAGTAGAGTAAACCCCCGAGGCTGTGGGTAGCCATGCCCAAGAATCCGGGCCTCCCTTCTTGCTAGGATGTAAGGTTAGAATCTCCTTCTCATAACTTGGTAAAATATCTCTTATCTTTTCTTTGTCCCACACATTCTGAGCTGTTTGCATTAGGTGTGCCACTTTATATAGATGGGCAAATTATGTGGCTGGACCCGTAGGCATGAGAGGTTTCTCGGTTGAGAGCCATGGTTCTCCCCAGATTGGGGTAGTTTCTCCATTACCGATCAACTTACCAAGATGAGGCTTGAGAAAATCTCTGCCTATGCAGATGCTTCTCCATCCATGCGATGCCGAGTTTGGAGCTTTGCAGTGTAGGAAGTGTGAACTTGGACAATATTTCCCCAAGAGTACTTTTCCTAACAGGCAGTTTGGTTTGGTAAGGATTCTCCAACTGACTTTCGCTAATAGGGGATCATTAAATTTCTGAATATCCCTAAAATCTAGACCCCCTTTGCTTACAGCTCGTGTCATTTTCTTCCATGACACTCAGCACATCTTTTTATTCTCTGTGTTGGTACGCCACCAGAATCTTGTCAATGCAGATTGGATACGCTTGCATAGAGACACTGGGATTTTGAAACACATCATTGTGTACGTTGGCATTGCTGTGAGTACGGATTTAAGCAGGGTTAGTTTCCCTGCTGAGGAGAAGAATCTGGATGACCAGTTACGGGCTCATTGATTGATTTTATCAAGAATACTGGTAAACATATCCTTCTTTTTGCGACCAAACAACTCCGGTAATCCCAAATATTTTTCTTTTCCTCCCTTGCTAAATATTTTCAGTTCTTGTTTGACTGTGTCCTTTATCGCCTGTGGGGTTTTTGATGAGAAGGTTATTGCCGACTTTTGCAGGTTAATCTTTTGCCCGGATGAGGTCTCGTATTTCTGGAGAATCTTCATCAATTCTTGGCAACTTGATGGGTCAGACTTGCAGAATAACATCGTGGCATCAGCAAACAGTAAGTGGTTCACTCTAGGGCTGTTCAAGGAGACTCTCATTCCTTCAAGTTTTCCTGAATCCTGGGCTTTATTGCAGAGGCCTGAGAGTAGCGCACTGCAAAGGATGAAGATATAGGGGGATAGCGGGTCCCCTTGATGGATTCCTCTTTCCGGTGTTACTAAACCCTTAGCAGGTCCATTGAGAAGGTATGAATAAGAGACAATAACGATACACTGCATCATCCATTGTACCCATCGGGTGTGAAAACCTATTTTCTTCAGCACTGCTTCAATAAACTACCATTCTAAGCGATCATAAGCCTTGCTCATGTCTGTTTTCACTGCCATTAGGTAGTGTAGAGTTTCATGTGTGATCAAAACATTGTCACTTATAGCTCTTTTGGGGACAAAGGCAGATTGGTTTTCCGAGATGATGTTCTGCAGGACTGGTTGAAGTTGCTTGGACAGGATCTTGGCAATGATTTTATAGTACACAGAACATAAGGCAATGGGTCTGTACTCTGAAACCTTCTTTGGACTTGTAATCTTTGGGATCAGTCTCACATGAGTATGATTGATCTTTGATTGTAGGGTCCCAGAGGTGAAGAAGTTCTGGATCTGTGTAGTGATATCCTCTACAATGGAATTCCAATTTGATTGAAAGAAACTTGCAGAAAAACCATCTGGTCCAGGAGCCTTATCAGCATGGATCGAAAAGCAGGCTTTTTTAATTTCCAGAGGGGTTGGAAGCTTGATGAGGGATTCATTGACTTCAGAGGATATACATGGGGAGATCGCTTCATCGACGATCTCTGTACTAGAGCTCCCCTAGGAGGTGAAGAGGGTCTGGTAATATTTGATATCTCTCTTTCAATTTTTGCATGACCTTCCTCTTCTTCAATGACAGAAATATTATTGATTGCTTTCCTTCTTCTGGTAGAAGCATGGAAAAACCACGTATTCCTATCCCCCAAGGCGAGCCAAAGTTGGCGGCTTCTTTGCTTCCAAAACTCCTCCTCAGCTTGGTAAGCCGCCAAAAGTTCTTTATTAATTAGAGATATTTGATCATTGTCTATTGCATCACTGACCATACTGTCCTCTTGTCGCTGTCTGAGCTCTTCAATTTTCTGTTGGCTATTAGAGTCTTTCTCTCTATTCCATTTTATGATAACCCGACGACAAAGGTTGATTCTCTCATCTGTGGTCGTGGCGGTTGAGTGTTTCCAGGCCGTCTGGATTAGCTTTTTAACTTCTGCATTGTCTCCTAATTTGTGGTCATATCGAAATAGACCAGCTTGTTTCTTTTTTTCAGAGTTAAAGGAGATAATGATTGGTCTGTGGTCAGAGCCTTCAAAGCATAGGTATTCACTACGACCAGAGGGTTAGGCCTCCGCCCAGGCACTATTGGCCATGGCTCTATCAAGACGACAGCAAACCAAAATGTGAGTGCCTCTGTCCCCGCCAAGAGAGAAAATTCCCAGAGTAGTTAAGTTCATATAGATCACATTCAGACATAAAGGTTCTAAGGTCAACAAATGATCCTTCTGATCTTACCGGTCCTCCTCTTTTTCAGAGTTATTAATGATATCATTGAAATCTCCTGTTAGGATCCATGGACCCTCTCTTGTTTCTGCAAAAGCACAGAGTTCTTCCCAATTTTGGATTCGTTTTGTTCTGTCCGGCTCGCCATAGAGAAAGGTAGCAAAGAAAGACCTTCCTTTGGCACTTATCTTGGCGTTAATGAAATTCTGGCTAGAGTTAATGATTTCTACCTCTGTTCCTTGTTTCCAGAAAAGCGCAAGTCCCCCAGCTCCCGGAGAAAGTGGTGGGATAATCATATCTGAAGGATAATCTAGCCAATCTAACTTTTGGAGCACTTGTTCTGAACTATTCTTTGTCTCCATGAGGAATAAGAAGTCAGGAGATATTTTCCGGTGAATATCCCTGAGTCGACGAACTGTTATGGGATTCCCCAACCCACAACAGTTCCAGCTCACTATCTTTAAGGAAGAGGAGCTGGTGGATTCTGAATACCCACTCCTTTCTTCCTTGTGGATATTAGATTGATAGGTGGGGGTGCAGTTGAAGACTCTGACCTACTAGCGGGTGAAGGGGGCTCAGATACATGAGCGGGTGAAGGGTTTGACTTTGAAGTTCTACCTCTACTAGAGTTCCCTTTCTCGGTAACAAAGGTACCTTTTCCTGAACTAACTTTTCTTGGGGACCCTTTAGTGAGGTTTCGCCTTTGGGTTTTAGCGCCTGGAAGTAATACATTAACCTTGGTTCCTGTTTTGTGAATTGGGGGGCGCCCTCTGGCTCTTTTACTGCTCAAACCCGGCGTTTGCTCTAATCTGGGGAGGATATCAGGTGAGGGGCGGTTTATAGTCTTTGTTATGTCCATCATCTGTGATTCATTACCAACAAGGGCAGGTGGTTGTCTAGAGGTAGAGGCAAGGATTTTGGAAGCTGTTTCTTCCATTAAGTTTCTTGATTCTCCTTGGATTACTCTTAGTTTGCGAGCTGCACTTTCAGTTGCATCCGCGTATGAAGTGTACTGGACTGTTACTTCCATCAATTCTTCCATAACTTGTTCCTTGGAGGTTACCACCAGAGGTGGAGGATCTTGGGAGGGCACTCTCATTGGTGGGGACTTTTCCCCTGTGGTGGTTAGGGTTCTCCTAGTCTCCCGGGTTGGGGCCCGCGGGGGTGGGGGTTAAAATCTCCTTGATCGCGTTCTAGAGGTGGCCGGCGGGCTCTAGAAGAGGCAGATGAATCATCCCGGGGTTGAGTCGAGGAGTGGGATCTTTCTCTCCACCGCATGTTTCTTGTGAGAGATTTTGATGGGGATTTGTCTCTTGGACGGTAAACAGATGCTCGACCCTTATGGGGGTGGTACCGCGATGGTTCACGGAGCCGAGAGGAATTTGCTCTAGTAGCTTGGTGGTGACTGCGACTTAAATCTTAAGCCCTACTGTAGGAGTCAAATTCCAAACGCTCATAAGGTCTCTTTTGTGGGATTGAGCTTCTCTGCGAGTTGATGCTTCTTATAGGGCTATGGGGATGTTCTTGCGGGGGTAAGAAATTTTTTTCTGGGGTATAGTAGTTCCTCACCGTACCTTGGGAGTTAAGATTTGAGTTAGGTTTGGTAGGGTGTGCACTTTGGGTTTGTTCTTCTGATTCCAGTAAGCCTGGGCAGTTTTTCTTCTCATGGGTGATTATGAGGCAGTGTTGACAGTGGTTCTTCAGATTTTTATAATCCAGAAAGACAAAGGTTTCAGATCCTGTGGAGAACTCTACAATCGTCTCTTTGGTGATAGGTTGGAGTCCCTCGATAAGCACACGCACCTTCGCAGAGTCTGAGGAGATATCAAGTTCCATAACTTCTCCAATCTCTTCACCTATTGTTTGGAGCATAGTCGGTTGCCAGAAATGCTTTGGGAGACCTTGGACTTCTACCCAAAAAGGGATTTGCGAGGGGAAAGAGTCAGAGATTGTTGGTTCCCATCGTTGGAGAATGACCATCTACTGGTCAAAGTGCAAAGGTCTTTCTTCTAAGACTCTTTGGAGATCTTCCTCAAAGTCGAAACGAAGTTGAAAGATACCCGTCCTAGATCTGATCCTTTAGTTTTTCCATTTAGGTTCCAGCGTTTCTCCAGGAAGGGTAGAAGAGCCCACATACGCTGACCCGATGGGTTTGTGAGGCAACCAATGAGGGTAAGGGCATTCTCCTCCATTAGTGCAGAGCAGTCTAGCTCCGGTGCTCGGATTCGCTTCTTTGGGGGAGGAGAGTAACCTCGTACTACTCCTTTTCCTTTTTGATAAGCAGGGATCCTGTTATTCATGGTACCAGGTTTTTGTTTGGAGGAAATCAAACCGGAGTAAAAGCAGATTGGTATAGAAGTGGCTTTGAGAGGATTATTCTATCGTCGAGAGTATGAGGAGGGGACTAGTAATCTGGTAAGACGCAAGATTATGCGGAGGAGGAGGCCGGCAGAAGCTTACTTGCGGCGGGGGAGGGGGGTTGGTGTTTGGGAGTTTGAAAATGGGGGGAGGCATAATATCCTGTGTGTAAAGTTCCAACGGATGGGTAAAGACCAGCAAGACTTACCTTTTTTGCTAAAAAGGAGTAGGTGAGATCCGGATAAAAGCTTGCTTCATGGTACTTCGGTGAAAACACTAGGACTCGTGCCTGGGAGAGTCTTCAAAAATTAACTCAGAGGTAATCTTTTTGAGTAGAAACACGTGGATCCAAAGTGTTTGGACATAAGCTTATTCGGATCTTAGATATTGTAGATGCATGTCTAATCATGTAAGTTCTCGCAAACCTTAAGTAAAATTAAATCCAAACAGATTATTTGCAAATACCAACCATAATATTCGTTAGTCATCTAAACTCCAACAAATCAGGGATTTTAAACAAAACCGTTTTATACAACTTACCATTCACCACAAACGTCACCATAGTAAATAATTGCCATATATGTTCGTCAATTATTTAGCAAAAAAACACGGTGAATCCAAACAGCTTTGTTTCAATTATATACCATAACAATTCTGTTGCCATAATCATCACCATAGTAAATCATTTTCATATCGTAATGTAATCTGGTAAAGTTATGCGAATGAAAACAATATTGATTTCAAAAACTTACCATAATATCAAACATGTTAAACAAAAACAGATACTATTTTAATGCAATCAACAATCATGCTCGACCATATTTCTTCAAACAAATAATAAAATGAAAACATTAACTGAAAATCTAGAATTGATTTTCCGAATATTCTACAATTACCACAATCGCAACAACTCATAACTAAAACTTCTATATAAACAAGAGAATACGACATACACTTAAAAACACATCAAACGTAGAAAAATAGATCAGAAAATCACCTTAGTAGAAGAGATGGCTGCCAATGATGGTTTCACTCATGTCTCCGAACTTAAGGACTTCAAAACAACATGGAAAATAAAATTCAAGATTGTGCATACGTAGACGCAGTATACCACATACACTGGAGAGACTCTAGAGATGATTTTGGCTGATACCATAATAAGTCTATTATTTTTACAAAAACTTTTGAAAATATTTTATATATGTTCCAATGATCTTGGAAGGTTTTCAAAATATATAATTTCATTATTTATCATTGTTAAGGTACCCTCATTCATACCACTGTTAATAAGTAGCAGTTGAACAAGTTTCAAAGGCTTATTGTCTTTGGTGAGTGGCGAATAATAGAGAACTTTCAACTTACAAGAGCCTCAGGAAAGTTTCAGGATAGGTAAGTATAATGTATTTTTTGTTTAAATTATATATATAGATTAATATTTCTAATATTAGTATTGAATAATTATTTTCTAATGCAGATGTTGTTGGCCAAGTGCTTTCTATTGGTGACATGAAAACGTCAGAGCTCAGTGACAAACCAAAAAAGAGATTAGAGGTTGAGCTGCGAGACACAAGGTAGTGATTACAGATTTTCTCTGTTGAGAAAGAGCTAAAAAAATAATAAAGACTAAATATTTTCAAAATAATTTCAATGCAGTGACCAGCGTCTGTCATGTACTTTGTGGGGAAAGTCATGTACTTTGTGTGGAAAGTTTGCTGACAATATTTGGACAGCATGTCATGATGCAAATGATGCAATGGTCATTACAAGATTTTGATTGTGGATAAAGACGAAAACCCTCAGAAGGAAACTATGAATGTTGTTTTCAAAGAAGTGTTTCAGAATTTGAAATAACTCGCTTAGAAAACGTTCATCAAGGTAAGAATATTTCTTTAGTGTTTTCTGTATTTTAATATTTTTAAGATTTAAAATTCTACGTTTTTTTAATATATAACCTATTACCACTTCTAATATTCGAAAAAGATTATTACAATGGATGAAAAGACTGTCGAAGATGGTGTAGAGGAGTATGGTTTTTGTTACAGAGAAACATTTTTGTGAAGGAATAAGTTAGTGTTTTATCTTAACGTTGAAAGTATTATCTTAAGGACAAATGATTTATCTTTATTGTTAAGATTATGTTGTAATAAGTTAGTGTGGTTTTTTTTTCTGTTTGAAGTATACCTATTGTATCTACCGTAAGTTTATTTCAAAAAAATTTCCATACTATTAAAAACTTTTGTTTTCTATAAATAAATATTTGTTTCCTTTGTTAGATTTTTAAAAATAGCGAATATAAACTATTTTCTTTAATTATTATTTGTCAATCATAGACAATCACAAAACAGAGACAAGATTAAAAAAAGCAACACATTGAGATGAATATGGAACTTGAAAAACTTACAAGTAACAAATGATGATGTATTCTTTATTCCACAGCCAGTTTGTAAGTGTACTCATCTTAATGTAAAATCAGAATCAGCCTAAAAAAAATCGTATTAGAGTTTAGTAAACTTTAAAGCCCGTAATTATTTAAATTTAAAATTGATTTTGTTACTTATCTTTGATATCTTAGTCCTCAACTGTTTCATTTCCTGATATCCTGATAAGGTCAATAAAACTCATATCTAAAAAGAAGAACTGACAAGTAAACAATGTAATTTTATAAGATTTTAATTAAAAGTATATGAAGCAAACTTATTTCTAAAGGATCAACAAGTCTCGTACCGGATTTACATTGGACAAATTCCACGTCAAGACTATATTCAAACGAAATGAATCAATTAGATTACAAATTAAACTGTTGGTTTAATTAGAGAAATAGATCCCAACTATTATCTTACCAGTTCAATCGATTTCCAATAACATCAAAAAGCAGTTATTGTAGTGGTGGATCTCATTTTGTCATAGGGAAATCGGTTGACCTGTTTGATGAATTAACATGCTCAACAGATCCTCCAACTGCTTCTTCAACTCTCCCATCTCTGTTGGAGCCACGGAGCCTTGGATAATGGTGTTGTCCCTGGTTCCAGTTCAATCGTGAAAGGATCAGACTGAGATGGTGGTAACCCTACAACGACCGGAACACGTCCTCAAACTGCTTAACAACCCGAATACAGCTAACCGTAGACTGCCCCACTGACTCTGGCATCGATATAGTAACCAAATAAGCCTCACGGCTCTTCTCGATCATCTTCCCAGCCTGCATGGCCGAGATCACGAGACTCCCCGAAGTCGGTCTAACTCCCTCAAAAACCAACTTTCCTCCTGGACGCTCAAACTCACTCTACCATGGTAGCAATCAAGATGTACTTTATGTTGATGTAACCAATCCATCCCGAGAATAACATCATACAACTCCACTTGACAGATAAGCAAATCCGCTGGCCACGACTCTCCAGCGATCTGAATATCAACTCCCCTCGCTCGTCCAATGACCCTCAGAAACTTGCTTCCTGCAACTCTGACAACTCTTGCACGCTCCACGGAATCTCCTCTGATATCAGCACTCTCTACACACTCCGGAGTAATGAAGCTATGAGAAGCTCCATAATCAAACATAACATGGGACTTAAACCCGCCGACCAACAGGGTCCCTAAAATAACCTCATGTGTTGAGAACCTAACACTCTATCACAGGCAAAACATAAAATCTAAACCTACTGAAAATCACAAAGTTAAGTACCAGAAAATATACTTGTGATCGCCCCAGCACTGGTTCCACCAGGCTCGACCGTCGTGTAAACCTGTGGTACCTGCTCAATCTGTGCCACCTGCTGCACTCCAGGCTGCACCACATGCTGCACTGCTACCAATGCCATCTACTGCAACTTGGGACACTTGGGCTTGATGTGCCCAGGCTCCCTGCAATGATAGCACACACGAACCGCTGCCGTCATAGCACTCCTCTGGGGATAGCTAGCTACCTTGTAATCCATGCTCCCACATCCAAAGCACCCTGCACCACTCGGTCTCTGCGTAGCCTCCCACTTCCTCTTGGTTCCCTGCGCAGGCCTGCCGCCCTTGCTAGAACCTCCATCATGATGAGCCTTCCTTGGCTGCACCTCTGGACTAACCGTCACTGCCTATGCCTGGATATCCTCTTCAATCTCTGTTGCAGTCTCAACCAGCTCTGCACGCGTAACATAACTCCGTCCCCTGCAATGGACCCTCAAATCATCACGAAGAGCCCTCATAAACCTCCTAATCTGGGCCTACTCAGACTCCCCGACCCCCATAAGCCAGAAGTCGACTGAACTCCAACTCCAGCTCTGACCGTGTCCCCTGAGATAATTAAAGGAACTGCACCTCCAACTGGTCCAATGCCTCTCTCGGAAAGTACTTCGGTTGAACTCCTCCATGAAAAGAGAAGGAAGAAGTCCCCATGGATTGGTAATTCACACTATGTCTAGTGGCAAGCACCACCTACTGACCGGCCATATTCAACCTGACCGATGCAAGCCAAAGGCGACGGATCAATCACAACCCTCATGTGATCGATGCCGAGAGTCCCCACCAGACATACCAGCCGTAGCCAATGCCATGACCAGCGTACCATGTCCCGCGTACCGTGTACCACATCTTATGTACCGCATAACATGTCCACTGTACCAGCTGCTATGTCCGCGACCGTTCATCCGTGTACCGCGAGACAATCCAAACAACCACCATCCTACCACCAACCATCACCTTCTATTTAGGTATGTTTTTATTATTTTTATTTTATCATTATTATTTATGGTTTTAGGTTTTTGTTTCAAGGAGGATGCATTTAGAGATATACCAAAAACAATTCGAATGAACTTAGTCTAGTTCATACTCGATGTCAAGCAACCAAAATAAGTACAAACGGTTAGTCACCACACTTTCATACCACTGCCGAATTCTTAGAAAATTTTTGGGCAACTATAAAACGTCTAAGAGTTGACAAACATCATTCCATCAAGGTGACATTGTTCTTAAACCCTACACTTTTCCTTATGATTTTTAATCCTCAACTCTTTCTTTTTTTCCCCCGAGGACGGTGTGATTTAAGTCTGGGGGGAAGGATGTTCCCTCCTATACTAATGCTACTTTCTATTTTGTTAACTTGAGACCTTTTTCCACTTATATATCAATAATTTTGACGTTTTTTCGAGTCACATTTTTTTTATTGAGTCAAAACTAGTAAGGGATTATGATCTTATTCTAATGGTTTATTTGATTTGGATTAACACTCTTATGACTCTTGATTATGCTTGACAACAGAACCAAAGTTTGGAAAGACTGTGAGCCGACTCAACAATCCTCAAGTCCCTATTCAATGGATATTCAGATGATCTAACGTTGTCTCTAACTTTTATAGGACCTAAACCGGACTTAATTTTCAGGCCTTGGGAATTGGTATACATTGGATTAGATCTCTACATTCAAGCCACACAAGACATTGCACTTCTTCAAAAGTATGTTCCCCTCTCTCTTCCCTTCAATATTCTAAAAAAAAAAAGATAAAAAAAAGAAAAAAAAGAAGAAGAAAAGAATAAGGATATAGGTAGCAAAGAAGTGAGCCAATGGATGTCGCGTAAACCCGTGCATACGTTGGATTTCATGAAAGTCTGTCCAATGTATCTAAAAAAAAAGAGAAGAAAAAGAGTAAGGGATCTATAAAAAAAAATGATATCCTAGAAAATTAGGGAGAAATAGATTCCTTGGAAGTGAGAAAAGGGAGAGGAAAGGAATCATACAAAGAAAGTCTTGGCTTAAAGAGAGTCGACAAGCTTTTGATCGATTTTCCCTTGGTAAGATTTCACTTTTTTATTATTGCTTTAATTTATGTAAAGAAATGACAATGGGGATTCTGGAAACTCTAAAGAATTGTGGGATCAAGGAGAGTTGATGGTTCTCATAGTGGATTACAAATGGAAGTTCCTAATGTCAAAGCGAAGAAGAGTGCAAAGACGATATCCCCAAAGATAAGTGAATTCCCATTATTTTCAAAACCTCTTTTCCATGATTTATTCTGATTATTTGCTTAAGGACAAGCAAAGTCTAAATCTGCGGGAGTTGATAACATTATTATTTTACCCATTTTAGCTATAGTTTTAGTATGCATTTAGGAAGAATTTAGTATGATTTCAATGCTTTAATGTCTATTATCAAGTATTTTAGGTTTCGAGAAGGTTTTACAAGTTTTATAGCAAAAAGGACCAAAAGACAATGAAAATACGTTTCAGGAAAGATTCAGAGATTGACAGTACGGGATACTTTTGAAGAACTTCCAAAACCCATATTTTGACGTACTTGGTGTCTATGGAAAGCTGGAAGAGTCATCTTTCTCGTAGAAGTATAATCAAGTCAATCCATTCAATTATCAGGAAGTTATGCCCAATTTACTCAGACGTGTTATAAACCGACGTAAGGAGAACCAATCAGCCAAGTAGACTTTAATGACGGCCCAATTAGCAAACATTACGGCGGCCCGACCCGGAGGAATCACCACGTTCTAGAAGCTTCATACGCTGCTCCTTGCCATGCACTTAACAAGAAAAGACGTTTCTACCCTTACAAAACCCTAAACCTAGACAAAACCCTATAGATACTCTTCTAAACCTAGGGTTTAGAGTGTGCACATCTTGTAGCAGCCAAGAGACACGACCAGAGGAGCAGCCGACGACCAGACCTCTCTCTCGTCCCTCTTTTTGAAGCTTTGAGATCCACCAACTCTTTCTATTCTATTTACTTTGTTCTTTGTTTCATGAGGAAGAAGATCCTACAACTTTGTTTGACAATCATTGAAGTAATATATAAATCATTTTTCTCTATTTATTCTTTTATGTTTATGAGTTTATTAAATCTTGCTTTGATGATTCCCTTAAAAATGCTAGAGTAGTTTTCTAGTTGGGTTTCAAGGGATAATCAAAGGCGGGAGATGATTTTAGTTTAGGTGGCAATTTTTAGGGTTTGTTAGATTTATATTCTTGTTTATTCTATGCTTTAATTCTAAGTCTTTGCTTAATGTTTTAAGTTAGCCTCATGAACTAACTATGATCTAAAGTGTGTATGCTTTACCAAAAACTTGCATGTGTGCTTGACCTAGCTTAGATGTGTGAGGAGTCATAGGAAGCACATACCCCTTACCTATGGAATCTCATGGATTAGAATCGAACCTTTTTAAAATGCTTTGATCTATGCGTCGCTGCCTGCGACAGTTAAGTAGCGGAGAGTAGAGATCTTAGACACACTACAAAAAAACTCAACATTGATAGCACATTGTTATAGCAAGGTTTGCTCAACTGCTATTGAAGGTAATTTACAATTTATGTTATCATATAATAGCTATTCAGTAACGCTATAATAGGATTTCAATAAGCGGGAAACTAAAATCTCTAATTCTGCCAAATACTTAGGCAAAAATAAGACTTTTTGCCTTCACTCTCTCTCATTTCTCTCTTCCTCGATAAACCCTATGACATAAACTTTTTGCCTTCACTCTCATTTCCTCGATTTCAAAAGTTATTGTTAATTTCAAACCCTAAAATTTGTTCCGCCGTCACCTCTGTCACCTTCGTCGCCTCCGTCCTAGAAGCTAATCAGCCGCGACATCACCGGAACTATTGGCCGCCCTAAATCCACCAAAATCTGTCAGCGTTGAGCTCCAATCAAAGGCAAAATTCTATCTTACTCTGTTAATTTCTTCCTTTAATCTGATTTTATCACCGAATATATTCTTGTTGCGTCTGAAAATTGTTTTTTCACAAAGAACAGATTTTTTGTGTCTTTGTTGGATCTGTTCTGAAAATCCGATTTGGTTTGCCACATGCGTATAAGCTATTATATGATTTGGTCGAGAATCTCCTCTTATTGCATGTCTGTTCTTGAAAAGTTTTCTTAAAATCGAGTTTGTTGGATATGTTATCGAATCTGTTTTACCTTCATATGTTTGAAGAATCTGCAGATCTGTTATAACTTTACTGATTCTGTAATATTATATTGTTTTGCAAGTGTTATCGAGTAAAACAATGGGAGTTTGAAGCTTATCTTTCTCTTATCACACAACAGGTTAGTACCATCTTCTCTTTGATTCTGTAAACAAATCGAGTTTGTTTTCTTTTTTTTGGTGTGTTTTCAGATTGCTTTGTTTAAAATATACAAAATTATAGAGTTTGTTATGGTTGAGTTATATATTGTATGTGTTTGAGTAATTATATGTGTTTGAGTAATTATATGTGTTTGAGTAGTTTGTTAATTGGATCTAAAGGTTTAAATTAAGGTTAGAACTTATAATGGTGGACAAGGATTGGGTGCATCTTTGCAGGTAAGAATTTTAGTTATGTAACTTAGATGTTAGTAGGTGTTTGGAGTCTTTACTTGGTTTTTTTTTCGTTAACTCTGCAAAAAAATGAAGAGCTGATCCTGCGTATGAGAGAGGGGCAACAAATTTTGTTCGAGCTGTGTCTGCGGATATGGGAGACGTTGATTTGATTGTATGTCCTTGCATTGATTGCCGTAATATTGATCGGCATGCTGGCAGTATAGTAGTTGATCATCTGGTAACAAGAGGAATGGATGAAGCATATAAGATGCGGTCTGATTGGTATCAACATGGAGAATTGAATCCAGTGGTTGATGGTGAAAGCAATCAAAGTCAGTGGAATGATGAGATTTTTGGGTTATATCAAGCGGCTGAATATCTGGATGAGGAGTTTGCTAATACGGATGAGTTGAGTCAGATTGCAGAGGGTGAGGATTTGAAAGAAGATGAGTTCCTTGCAAAGCTTGGGGATGCTGAAACACCATTATATCCATCATGTGTCAACCATAGCAAGCTGTCAGCTATTGTATCACTGTTCAGACTAAAGACACAGAATGGCTGGTCTGACAAGAACTTCAATGATCTGTTGGAGACATTGCCAGAGATGTTACCAGAAGACAATGTGCTGCACACATCACTATATGAGGTGAAGAAATTTTTGAAATCCTTTGATATGGGTTACCAGAAGATTCATGCATGTGTCAATGATTGCATCCTATTCAGAAAAAAGTACCAGACGCTTGAGAACTGTCCTAAATGCAAAGCTTCAAGACGGAAGACTAACATGCATACTGGAGAAGTAAAGAAAGGTGTCCCTCATAAAGTATTACGGTACTTCCCCATAATCCCACGCTTTAAGAGAATGTTTAGGTCTGTTGATATGGCTAAGGATTTAAGGTGGCACTTTAATAACAAGAATAGTGATGGAAAACTCCGCCACCCTGTGGATTCAGTCACATGGGATCAGATGAATGCTAAATACCCTTCATTTGCATCTGAAGAAAGAAATATGAGGCTTGGACTTTCCACTGATGGATTTAATCCATTCAACATGAAGAATACCATGTATAGTTGCTGGCTTGTTATGTTAGTAAACTACAATCTGCCACCTGACTTATGCATGAAGAAGGAGAACATCATGCTTACATTGCTAATTCCTGGTCCACAACAGCCGGGTAATAATATAGATGTGTACTTAGAACCAATCATTGAGGATCTACAACATATGTGGAACGATGTGGAGTTAACATATGATGCTGTTAGTAAATCAACTTTTACTCTTAAGGCAATCCTGCTATGGACGATTAGTGATTTTCCTGCATATGGGAATCTTGCAGGCTGCAAAGTAAAAGGTAAAATGGGATGTCCTTTATGTGGGAAAAATACAGACAGTATGTGGTTGAAGTTCAGTAGAAAACATGTCTACATGTGCCATAGAAAGGGTCTGCCACCAACTCATAGTTTTCGGTGGAAGAAGTCTTGGTTTGATGGAAAAGCTGAACATGGGAGAAAGAAAATAGTATTAAGTGGGCAGGAAATTTCTCAACATTTGAAAAATTTCAAAAACAACTTTGGCAATTTGAAACAGTCTGCATGTAAGAGGACAAGGATGACATCAACTGGATTGGGTTCTGATAGTGAGGATTTATCTAGTGAATCTGAGGAAGATGAAGAGGAAGAGATAGACAAGGAGGAGATATCAAGATGGAAGAAACGGTCAATCTTTTTTAGACTACCTTATTGGGAGGTGTATATATGCCTAATGTTATGTATTTTGGATTCAGACTTTACAACCTATGTTGAATGACTTTGTTGACTTCTGTTCTGAATGTTGAATTGGAGACAGGTTTATGTTTAATGATTTAAATCTCTACTTGTTCTGTTAATTGGTTTATAGATTTAAACAGGTTTAGAGCTTTCTGGAAAAAAATATAATTGGACAAAAAAAACAATTCAATTCATATTTCATAGCTCTCATAATTTGTTATCAAACATTATACTACAACTAATAAAAATGCTATAAGTATATTATATATAACAATTCTCAAAAGCTATTGTATAAGAATATATTATAGCATTGAAGTCATGCTGCATCAATATATTTCAAAGCAAAAGATAATTGCTATTGTATAAGGACCTACGATAACAAAAATCTACGTGTTATATAATAACAAATAATAGCATCAAAATATTGCTATAGTATCTTTGCCAATCATAGCATACGAAAACAACGCTATTGTATGGATGACACCTAGCATGGCTGCCGATGTCACAGCATTTGCGATTTCGCTGTGAAATACCTACCATAGCAGTTTTTCTGCGCTAACAATGTACATATCTCTTGTAGTGACAGTTAGCTTGTGATCTATAAGTTAACAATTCATTCGTGTTTCGTAGTCCGAGTTTTAGATAAACAAACTAATCCTAAACTTTCCTAGATCGATAGATCATCGATTCCCTGCGATTCCCTTGATGCCCAACACTTGTTTTATTATTTTTACTTGCTTTTATTTACGTTTATTGCTTACTACGACGGTGACAACAAAAACCCCCCATTTTTATTGAGTCCTAGCCTTACATCTCTTCCGATTCTAAACAACAACTCTCTCTCTCTCTCTCTGTGGGATCGATCCTTAAATACTCCAACCGATTAACTGTGCACTTGCAGTAGTTGTGTGGTCTTTTGAGGTAAATGATTGAAGTGAACAAAAACCACGCACATCAGGCGGGCTTTCCTCTCAAGAGCAGTGAGGTTGGGCTCAACCAGACAGAGGATACGATGAGGGGTGATCAAATTCCAGTAATGCTCTCCGTCGAAAAGAGCTTTTGTAAACCTTTAAAAAGTTTGGAACATGGCTGTTCCGGTGCAGTACATTGTTATCCAAATGTGAAATTCTTTGAGATGAAGGACAATAGAAAGTAAAATTCAGCTTCCTTACGTGAGCGAGGTGACCAGTTGAGAGGGAAGTGGTCCGCCCAGCCATTCACAGTGGTAAGACTAATGCGAACTAAAAACCAGCACTCACGCCAGTCATCGTCCCAATATGGTAGCCCGGACACTATCTTAAGGTTGGAAAGCTGGCGAAATCCCTGTCGAGCGTTGGATGTACCAAACCAAGCCAAGCTCGAGGAGATCAGTAACCATAAGGCTGTGACCGGCCTCCGTGCCACCATCAAAAGGATAATACTAGTTCTAAGGAGGTTTGGGGAAAGTTGCGCAAGGGCAATTTGTAGGGTACTAAGATACCTAACCAACACCTCGAAGAGGTGAAAGAATAAGCCACATCCCTTGAAATAAAATTCATAAGCACATAACCAGCCATCACAGTGGTTTTCAAGGGATTCGTTAACAAAAGGAAGCGTGATTTCAACATCCAGAGAAATCGAGCAGAGTTTTTTGCATCGGTGAGCGCTGTGAGAGTAGAGACGGAGTGATAATGATGTCCCGTAAAATCTTTTGGATGGGTGCAAATATGGTCCGCCGTATGAAATCTTTTATTTTTTGGGGTAGAAGAGGTAGCTCTAGTCGGCGAAGGAGATAGGGATTCAGCAGACTGAGTGCAACTCTTTTGCTTGGGTTCCAGGTACGGGAAATTATTCTCACTTGAACTCAGAGGGTGTTCTTCCTTGCAATTTCAATTGGAATTAAAGTGAGAAAGCTGAAGAGTCTATTATTGTCTGGGAAGATGCAAAAGTGTGGAGACCAAATTCAGAAGTGGAATTAGTTTCTGATGCTTTAGGTACAATGGTTGCGTGGCCTAATGATAAACTTGTGTTTGTGTGAAATTGTGATGTACTTTGAGTTGTGTGGTTGGATTATGTTTATTAGTTTATGCTTTTAGAACATTCTAACCTTGATTTCAATTAATGTATTTAGGATTTTTAAAGTTTAACCTTTTATTTTTAAATAATAAATAGATAAAATTATAAAATAATTAAAAAACAGTAAAATTGCTATAGCAGGTGAACAAACGCTATTTTATATTAACAAAAAATAGCATATCGTAAAACGTTATCTAATGTACTAAAACGCTATATTATTGTTCAATAGTGTTTTTCCAATGCTAAGAATACACAATTTTCTTGTAGTAAATGCATTTTTCTTTTTCTGGTTTAAACTTCAATAAGTTTGTGTTGTAGACAATGTTTTCACGACCGGACCGTACCGGCCGGTCCGACTGGTTGACCCGCGACCCAGAAAGTTCTCCGGTTTGGGTCCACTACTAATAACCAGAAATCTTAAAACCGGTAAAACCTAGAAAAACCGCTATAAACCCACGACTCGGTGATTCGGACCGGACCGGCCGAGTAACGGTTCAAAAAAAATATTTTCGATTTTGAATCTTGGATTTTTAAGACCAAATATAGGGTTTAGTTATTGAGAACCTCTCATCGCTTGGCTTCATCTTTTCTCACAGTCCTAATCTCTCGTAGTGCTTAACGAAACAGTTGGTTTTCAATTTCTCTTTTATTTATAATTTTTTATATATCTGATCTCCATCATTACTTGATTTTGCACATTAATTTTTTCATGATCGTGGCTTTTTTTTGTAATCATGGCTCTGTTTTTTAAACTATTATAGTTAATCACCAATTCATCATCGTGTTTGCATATATAGCAATCGATTATGTCGTATACTTGTATTATAAATAATTGATCCTCATGTGTTGTGCATCTTTTAAGAATCTGTTATAGTATTATGTTTGAACTCTTTTTTTCTTTTTCTTGTGTAGTTTTGTATTTTACGAGTAATGGAAACTGAAGAAGACTATGAAGAAATAGCAGCTGCAAACCGTTCAGTCCGAAGAAAAAGTGATATAGCTTGGTCCTATGTGATTCAATCAAAAGATGCAAGAGGGAAAACAGTTTTGGAATGTTCATTTTGTCACAAAAAAAAAATAGGAGGTGGAATTAATAGGATGAAACAACATCTTGCTGGTGTGAAAGGAAATACAGATGCGTGTTCGCAGATTCCAGGAGATGTGCGATTTAAGATATTGAACACTTTGAAAAAAATTGAGAACAAGAAGAAAAAGCTTGTTTTAGATGATACGAACGATAGTCCTGAAATTCAAGATGGTGATGGAGATGATATCGAAAGTGATGTTCGCCCAAGTCAAAAGAGGAAGAAAAAAGGTATTGATCTACATGAATACTTTAAAAGAGGTGTGCATGATCCGACCCAACCTACTATAAAAGTTTGTATGCAAAGTAAAGAGAGAATACATGATGTGGACATGTCTGTTGCATTGTGGTTTTATGACGCTTGTATTCCAATGAATGTCGTGAATTCTCCACTTTTCCAGCCTATGATGAATAAGGTAGCAAGTATGGGTCATGGATATGTGGGGCTTTCATACCATGCTCTACGTGTTGGATTGTTGCGTGATGCTAAAGTGCAAGTTTCTTTGATCATTGATAAGTTTAGGAGTACTTGAGCTACTACTGGATGTACTCTTATGGCAGATGGATGGAAGGACACAAAACAAAGACCGCTAGTTAATTTCTTAGTTTATTGTCCTAAAGGAATCACATTTCTCAAGTTAGTTGATGCTTCTGATATCTATGCAAGTGCTGAGAATTTATGCAACTTGTTTGTTGAAGTTGTGGGTATGGTCGGTTCAGAAAATGTACTTCATTTTGTAACTGATAGTGCACCCAACTACAAAGCTGCTGGAAAGCTTCTCGCTGAAAAGTTTCCCACCATTTCTTGGTCTCCATGTGCAGCTCATTGTATCAATCTCATTTTGGAAGATGTGACAAAACTACCTTCTGTTCACAATTTAGCACATCGGATGTCTAAGGTAACCATTTTTGTTTACAACAATAAGTCGACTTTAAATTGGGTCAGAAAAACACCTGGTTGGAGAGAGATCATTCGACCTGGAGAAACACGTTTTGCTACAACTTTCATTGCTCTACAAAGTCTCTATCAACATAAAGAAGATCTACAAGCTTTGGTTACAAGTACAGATGCTGAACTCAAGCAGCTTTTCAAGATGTCTAAAGCAAAGGAAGCTAAATTGATTATCCTAGATGAGCAAATGTGGAATGAATGCTTGATAATCGTCAAGATTATGACTCCTATCATTCGACTGTTACGCATTTGTGATGCTGATGAGAAGCCTTCTTTGCCATATGTGTATGAAGGGATGTATCGAGCAAGATTAGGAATTAAAATGATGTTCAGAAAAAAAAAACTCTCTACCAGCCTTATACAAACATCATTGATAGAAGATGGGATCGTATGTTGCGCCATGATCTTCATGCTGCAGCGTACTATTTGAACCCAGCTTTCATGTATGATCAAACTTCAGTTTGTGAGAAGCCTGAAGTTATGAGTGGGTTGATGAGCTTAATTGGAAAGCAAACAGAGAACAGCAAAACAAAGCTCGTTCAAGAGCTTAGGTCTTACAGAGAACGTGTAGGTAGCTTTTCTCCTGATATGGCTCTTACTTGCAGCAAAACATCTCAGCAAGGTAAGTTACTTAACATGGATTTGACTTGCATTTTACTTTTTATATATATAAAGTAGTGTGATATAATTCAATTGATATTTTAGATGAATGGTGGAGATATTTTGGTTATGATGCTCCTCGTTTGCAAAAGTTAGCAAAAATAATTCTTAGTCAAACTGCTTCTTCATCTGGATGTGAGCGCAATTGGAGTGTGTTTGAGCGGATTCATACCAAGAAGAGGAATAGATAAGAGCATCAACGACTTAATGATCTCGTCTTTGTTCACTACAATTTACGTTTGCAACAAAGGTGAGTATCATACTATCATTAAATAATATGATCTCTTGAGTCTTTGTTCTAGACGTAATGATCTCGTTTTTGTTTTACATGTACAGGTCAAAAAGAAAAAGATCATATGATCCTGTTGACTATGAATCTATTGATAAAACAGAGTTTTGGATCGTTGAAGAAGAAGGAGCAGGTGAATTTGAATATGATGAATTAGAGAATGCTCTTGCTGAAGAATATCCCAAAGACCACGAAGATACAAACCTTGAAAAGTCTAATGGTATCTATATAAATTAAAATTGTCCATTTCACTTTTAGAATTTTCTTTTAGTTGCCTACATTATTTGGTTAAACTATGTAATTTCAGTTGCCTACATTATTTGGTTAAACTATGTGATTTCTAAATGTTTCAGATTTTGATGAAAACTTCACTATGCCACCTGAAGAACACAAGTCATGGTGATAAAGACAACGAATATTGGTTGAGATGATGTTCTTTAATATATTTTAGTGATGATTTTTTACTTAGTATTTTTTTTTCTATTCAATAGGTTCATTCACTTTATTAGTTTATTTTTGTTTTTAGATTAATAATTTATTAACTATGGTATGATTATTTTTATTTTAGTATTTTATAAAACTATATAATTTTTATAAATATAATAAACAAATCATAATCAATAGTCGAACATGGTTGAACCGATAACCCGGTGACCCAGAAAGTAATCCGGTTCATCTTCCGGTCCAGTCGTGAAAACATTGGTTGTTGTAGAAGTCAACGAGACACATAGCTGAAAACAATAAAAAATCAAAAAGACATAGGAAAACTAAACGTGGAATAATTGAGCACTTTGACCATTGTAGCGGTATTTAAGTCCATAACACACCTTAACAAACACATTAACTAGGAAAGTAAAAAGTGAACGAGAGAGAAAGAGGGAAGCTATGTTTCCATTTCACCCCAGCTGGTGACGCCACGTCATCCTGCAAAATCTCAAATCCAGGGAGATAATGAAAACACAATTCCTCTTCTAGGAAACCCTAGAAATCTTAACGCCATGAACCACGACGTGAACCACCGCCACGTAAGCCGACTCTGTCACCAAGCGTCGTGAGAGTGTAACCTATGAAGCCATCACTCGGCGGAGACAGAACCACCGGAAGATAATTGTCGGTGTGGCAAGTGAACCTTGAGTCCTTGAAATGTTTAGTCAGCTCTTCTTTCCCCTATAACAAAAATCAACCACAAAATTTTAACAACTCTAAATACGCAGCTGCAGCAACTAAACCAAGAATAAAAGATTCTTTAACAACCAAAACAAGCGTCTTTAACAAACAAAAACGAAAGAGATCCAAACACTAAATCATATCAGAAAAAGAAACGACGTTTACTCTATATAAGCAACAACAATAAATAAACCAAAAGCAATACAGTCTTTTAACAAACAAAACAAGACAAAAAGAGACTTAAAAACACAAAATTGCACTACTTAACTCCAAACTACATTTACAAAACCAAGAATAACAGAGAGTCTTCTAACAAAACGTTAACTCTAACAACATTTACAAAACCAAGTATAAAAGAGTCTTAACAAGCAAAACAAGAAAAAAGAGACTCAAACACAAAATTGCGGAATTTAACTCTAAACTAGCAACAACAGATACTAAACTTTCACAAGAATAACAGAGAATCTTCTAACAAAAAAAAGAAAGAGACTTAAACACAAAATTTTACTACTTAATTCTACATAAGCAAAAACAAATTAATCACCAAAAAGAAAAAAACTCAAACCTGATACTTAGCCACAGTGATTTCGCAGACCTTCTTCCTATATCCGAGATTACCCCAAGAAAAGTTTTCGAATTCTCTCTGGAATCTCTCAGCTGCGACGGAGGTAGTGAAGTTAACGAAGGCATAACCCAAATTTGCTCGTTTCCTGTAAAAATATTAAATGTATCCATCATCACCGACATTGCAAGAAGCATTTATTTCACTCTAATCTTGCCCAAAGAAAGTGAAAAAAATTAGCATTAACTCACACAAAATCCATAGGCAGATATAGAAAGTCATATGAAGACTCTCTGTTGTGTTTCCGGCAATGCTTGTCCAAAATCCTCAAAAGATCGGTTCGTCTACATAAAAAAATTATTTTAGTTCATCTATCACAACTAAAAGAAAACTAAGTTGAGAGAGAAGAGAGATAAATCTGACCCGAGACAGTTAGGTATATTCTTAACCATGACGGATGTTTTACCGGCGAGCTTATTTTCCGGTAAAGGCACAAACTTTTCGGAAGAAAACTTCTTCAAAAGCCGAGGTGGGAGACATCTCTGGTTACAAAACCCATTACGGAAAGGGCTTTTTGCCGGCTTAACATCTGCGCCGGTACTAGCCTCCCAAGGCTTGGTGTTATAAGGAAACGGCTTGCTCGTCTGAAGCTTGGTCTGATAAGGTAACGTCGTGTTCTTCTGAAGCTTAGTCTGACAAAGAAACGGCTTGGTCTTTTGAAGCTTGGTGTGATAAGGAAACGGCTTGTTAAAGTAGAATATAGGAGGCGGGGGCGAAGGATGGTACAGATTAGGGTTTCGAGTAAACGCCGGTGAAAATTCCGGTGCGTTTGGGTTTAGTGATTTAATGGGATTTTTCTTTTCCATGGAGATGGAAGAAGGTGAAAGAAGAGATAGAGAGAGAGGAGAAGGAGCTTTGTGTTCTAGTGAGGCGACAGTGAGGGCAAAGGGCTTTTGAGAAGATAAGGTTGTGAAAGTGTATACATACAGACGTACAAGGGGGAGTGAGAGAGATGAGGCGTGACTTGTTGTGGGAGAAACGAGGAGAGATTTGAAGTTTTAAGGTGATTGAAAACGTGTCAGAAGAGAAGAATCAGACTAGAAGCTTTTTCAGACAAGTTTTTGGGCTATTTGTTTTTTTTCTTCTTATTTTGTTTTTAACTTTTTTGGCATTTAATGTCGTCTAATGTCCCAATACTTTATTTTGATAAAAAAAAATGGTAGCCTTTTTATGGTCTATTGAATATTTTGATCTGGCGGCGTGATTGAGAAGATGGGAGAAACAGAGTTTACCCAGTGGGTTCTCAAACGTATTGTCGATGAGACATCTTCTGATTTGTACAATTAATGGGTCAATATTTCAATTGCAGGACAAATGTGAAGATATTTTTCACATATTCCGGTTCAAAATTGAAACTCAAATGTTACTAATTAAAACCTGATTTATAGAAATCTGGTTTCAAATAAAAACACAAATTTGATAATATATCTAGATATAGCTTATTCTTTGCTTCTCTATATAAAACTCTGTTTCTCCCTCTTAGATGGTTATTTAAAAACAAATGAATAGTCCAAATTGATTAGAACCAAATTAAAAGAAAAGAAATATAATATATATAAAGTTACATTTCTCACGAAATAAACAAAGATAGTTTTAGTTAAAATGATATGTTGATATGCAATACTGCATACACTAATACTGATATAGAGTTTTTCTTCTTTCTATTCAATTTGCTTTGCTACAATATATAAACTTATTAATATAGATGTAAAATGATGGGTCTGATTGGTAATATAGCCAAAACTGTACAGAATAGCTGTAAGTTAAAATTCTAAGTTTTTACGGAATAGTGCAAAGCTGTAAAAAAGAGATGTACATGAAAGTTGTATAAAAAAACTGAAAATAAAGTTTTTGGTAAAGCTTTTATGATTGGTAAAAATCCAAAGTTATATCATTTGTAAAGCTTTATTAGTGTTTACCAATCACGCCCGATATCTTGATACAGTTATTGCATGTCCATTTATTTCCATGCAAACTGTAGACCATGTTCACACTTACATTTATCAAACATAGGATTCTAATTTGTATTCTATCTTGTTAGAAAGAGTTGGTGAAACAGATACTATTATTATTTAACACTAGTTTTTCAGGTTGAACAGTAGAAGTGAATGTGTCCGTTTGAAGGTCTTTTTATTGACATAAATGTTTTGTCGTTTATACGGGAAACTAGTGGAATTTTTTTATAATGTTAGACCATCATTACTGGAGTAACCCATCATAGTTACTCTCACATTAATTTATTATATAAATAATCATAAATTAAGTAAAATAACCCTAAAAGAACTTAAGCAAAATCACTTTATTACTAGAGAACCCCAAAAAAGGTTACTCAAGCATTTAAATAATAATTTTTTAATTTATGTTTATTAATTATCAAAATTTAATTATGTAAAATGATAAAACAATTATTTAATTTTTTTATATTACATAAAACTTTGAAATATTAAACATATTTTACAAATTTTGGAATATTAAACATATTTTACAAAATTTAGAATATTAAATATATTTTACAAAATTCAGATTAACTTTCATATAAGATGACAAATACTGTATAACATGTATTAATTTTATGTTTGGATTTATTTCTCTATGTTTTAAGTTTCTTGATGAATGGTTAGATAAAAATTTAAAACAAACATTGCATTGCATGATGGATGGATTAACAGAACACAATCAAGAACATTCATAATAGAACACAATCTAACAAAAGAGTAAAGAAGAGTTTCCGATCAAATATCTAATGGCAAATATTAAAATCAAATCTAGTTCATATAGTGAAATTTCAGATAAATTCAGCAGCCTACTTTAATAGAAAACAGATCGGACTATACAAGCTAATAGAAAGAATCGTACGAGCATCAATGGATAGTGGATACTATCACCTAAACTTCAAGACATCTCTTAATGCAGACAGACTACTTTGACAACTTCAGTCATTAGTATATTACAAACTCCACTTATTCTAAGTCCTACATTACCAAGACCATACTAACTCAAAAGACATTACCTATACGCTTCCTTCTCTTCAATTTCTAAGTTTGGATCAAGATATGTTAAGCGGGTCACTTCCAATTTCTAAGTTTGGTTCTGTTGATTTTGATTGCCCTG
This sequence comes from Camelina sativa, assembly GCF_030686135.1. Taxonomy (NCBI): domain Eukaryota; kingdom Viridiplantae; phylum Streptophyta; class Magnoliopsida; order Brassicales; family Brassicaceae; genus Camelina; species Camelina sativa. The sequence continues at coordinate 27,175,502 of NC_141896.1, read as the reverse complement.
AAAAGAAGAAGATCAAGATCAGAAGAAAATCATTCTGAAGTAACCAACAACAACAACGAGAGACATGCCTCCGATAAAGTCTCAGTTTGCAGTACAACAACCACCAGCTCTAACGATGATGGTGGTGACAAGAAAAATTTGAGCCATTAGCTTCAATACCATCGAGATTTAGCCGGAAAAATCAACGATTCGATGGTAATCGGTTGATTTTTCCGATGGTTGTTGATTCGCCTGATTATCTCCCACGGACGAGAGAGACGAGAGAGGAGAGAGATGTCGGGAAAGAATGAAAAAAAAAATGAGGAAAAAAAAAATTACCTTTTATATTTCTGAATCCACCAATCACAAATAGCCACGTCGCGTTACTTAAGCTGTTGCTCCAAACCCTTCCCACAGAACCGATACTCTTCATATTGGACTAAAATATGGGTTTTATATTACAAATTTGGGCCCCAATACAGAGAGTAACCCAGAGAGTTACACCAGTAATCATGCTCTTAACGATATTAAAGCATCACTAGTGGGAGAACTGATCACGTTACTCAAAAAACAAAAAAAAAAATATTTTAATATATAACAAATAAGAAATTAAGAAAAGGTAAAGGAACGTTTCTTCCTCTGATACTTTGAGCAACATTTTCTTACATCTCTCTCCTTCTTATATTTTTTATTAGCTTTTAATAAGAGAATTTAGTGGGAAGGAATCACCAGTAATAATAGTCTTAGTGTATAATTAATTTTTTTGTTTGAATAATTAATTATTCAAATAAGAAATAGTATACTATCTGTTTGAATAATTAATTTTTTTTTTAAAAATAAATAAATATATAGACAGGTGTTAACTGAGTTTGATTTTAGATACTACAAGTGTTCAAGCAATTTTGTATAAAACTACAACATTGAAACATATTTAAATCCGTTTTAACTCTATCTATGGGCACAGGATGGAGTCCCAACCAAGGTCTGGACTGGAGATACCAATAGAGGTTTCAACGGAGAACTCATCATTATCAGCCTTCACAATGCTGACGGGAGAACTCATCATTACAGCCTTGACAATGCTGACGGAATTGTCATCAATGCATTTCCAAACAGTTTCATGCCTTAATTAAAATCAACACTCGAAGAGGCTACGTACTCGAGCGAATCAAGTGATTTTAAATAGAACAAAATCTATGATGAACCGGCTCACATATATTAATCTCAATAGATAAACAGGATTCCATATTGAATGTTTAGTATATCCATGGACTGTAAGATGAATTTTCTATTTCCTAGAAAACTTGTTCTAAGAGCATGTCCAACAGAACCTTAAACCAATATTTTGAAACTCGGATCAGACCGGTTGGTCGAACCGGTTTAACTGCAAACCGAAAAATATCCCAATTTGGTTATTACTTAAAAATCGGATATTAAAAAACTTGGATAAAACCGGAAAAATTCGGCTAAAACCCGCTAACCGGTGGTTTAACCGGAAATCTGGGTCAATTTTAACACTTAATTGTTTAACTTAAACGAGTATATATATAGAAAAAATCATGTACTGCTTTCTCTATTATCATCCGATGTGGGAGAAAATTTGAGTGTACCTCGTTTCCTTCTGTTTTTTGTTCAGTCACATTTTTTTTTAGTATTAATTTATGTGGAAAATAGAAATACTTTTTTTTATTAGTATTCTCATATTCTCCTATTATATCTTGCTGTTCTTGTTTGGATTTAAAATGATAAAAAATAAAATTTTATAATTATTGCTCAAAAATATATACTAATTCATAAATGATAGATATGGAAAGATTTTGTTTGGATATTCATAAAACAAAAGTATAAACATATATGATATATATTGATATTCAGTAAATTAATGACCAACGGTCGGACCGGATCAACCCAGTGACCCAGAAGGTTGTCCGGTTTACTTTTCGGATCGGGTTTAAAAACATTGCCTTAAATCCTCAAAATTTGAAAGGTTTTTAATTCAAACAGACCTTTAAACCCTCAAATTTTAAGGGTTTGAATAGTGAACCCTCAAATTTGAGCGTGCACTATTGAACTCCTTAAAATTTTATATATATTTTATTTTAGTCCTTATAACTTTTATATTTTACAAATAGTTCTCTTATATCTGTGGAAATAATTATATTGAATAACTTTATATTTTATATGTTATTTTATTTTATGTTTTTGATATATATGTATATATATGTTGTTTTATCATATAGAATATTGTATTTTATTAATATTTTTGATATATTTTTTAATTGTGTATTTTATATTTATCTATGAAAGTTTTGTAATTATAATAAATTTTGGTAAGACTATGGACTATAATGTAAATAGAAAAATTTAAAAAATTAAATTTGAGAATATACCATTGGAGTAAGTCACCTTCCAACTTTTATTTTAAAGGTGAACTCTTCTTAAAATGAAGACATTGTTGAAGAAGCCCTAAGCAGCCACATTCAATTGTCTCTACGTACGTTAAGAGTACGTAATCTTCAAGACCAACAAATTCGGAGTCATAGAGTAAATTAATTTTTTTTTCTAAAACTATTGTGAAGGGCTGTATATAAAAAATAAAAAAAGATATTACAAGAAAAGAAAGCAAGAGAAAAGAAAGGTCGCATTTTTACATATAGACAAATAAAAAGTCGCATGTAATATTTTCGCATTTATGGCGAAGCATCCGGACAAGAAATTAACTTTTCCAAATCTTCTATTATATTTGGAACCAAGGTCCCGTTCCATATACGACAAGAGATCAAATCTATTGTTGGGATATCACAAGAAGGAGGTATGGATACATATTTGGGTCTCCCCGAGAAGATTCATGGGTCAAAGGTACAAGTCTTTGCATTCGTGAGGGATAAACTCTATAAAAGGGTAAACTTATGGACTTTAAAATCCCTATCCAAAGGAGGCAAGAAAGTCTTGATGAAATCAGTGGCGCAAGCAATTCCGACATATGTAATGTCGTGTTTTCTCTTACCAAAAGCTATATGTTCAAAATTAAGTAATACCATTGCCGATTTCTGGTGGAGAAATAAAACAGATAGTAAAGGACTACTTTGGATCTCTTGGGAGCAAATGTGTACCCAACTCTCGGAAGGTGGGCTAGGCTTTCGAACACTAGAAGAATTTAATCTTGCCCTGTTGGCAAAGCAACTATGGAGATTGCTCAGATATCCAGATTCTCTCCTTAGTCGAGTTCTTAAAAAGAGATACTTTCGATATTGTAGTCCATTAGAGATACAAGTATCAAATCGACTTTTATATGGCTGGAAGAGCATGTTGGCGGCAAAACATGTTCTCTCGTACAAAATCCATAAGACCATAAGCTCGGGGTTCACTACGTGCATTTGGACTGAACCATGGATCCCGGATACGCCTGCGCGGCCGCCACAAGGATTAACTAATGAGAGAAATCCCTTGATTTGTGTTAACACCTTTGTTGATTTCAACACAAAAAGTGGAAAATGGAGCGTCTTGGGGAACTCTTCCCCCCGAAAGAAATTACCCTTATTTTGGGAATTAAACCGAGCTTAAATGCCTCGAGGGACGGGTATTCGTGGACCTTGACAAAGTCTGGAAATTGTACCATTAAGTCTGGATACGAAGTCGCGAGAGCTATCTCTCGTCCTGTTTGCGACCTCCATCCTCAGGGACCTAGTATTACGACACTCAAGGCGGAAGCATGGAAGTTAAAAACATCACAAAAGCTGAAGCATTTCGTGTGGTAATGTGTGACTGTGTGCTTGGCAACATGCCAACGCTTGCATTATCGCCATATTGGTAGAGATAAAGATTGCCCTAGATGTGGAGCGGAGGAGGAAACTATAAATGATATGCTTTTAGAATGCCCCCCAGCAAATCAAGTGTGGGCTTTAACGATAATCCCTACCCACCCTATGGTGTTTCCCTCATCTTCCCTATATAGTAACCTCGATTTTCTATATGGGAGCGGTAGAGACTATGGTGCACTTGGTTAAAATCTGCGGACATTCCCTTGGGTGATGTGATACATTTGGAAGGCAAGAAACAAGAAAGTATTTGAAAATATCTCAGAGTCTCTGCAAGATACATTGGGAAAAGCTATCAAAGAAGAAGAAGTTTGGAGAAAAGCAAATAATAGAGACATAGCACTAGCGGTAGTAGAAGCAGGCACACCTTCGACCCCAATTCCACAAGAATCTCTTGTATGCTTTATAGATGGATCTTGGCATACGCAGGTGGATAGGTGTAACAACCCATCCCGTGGACCCCACTAGCCTCACTGCTAGCCGCCTCAACGCACCTCAATTGGTGACAGCTTGTCCTGTGGGAAGGTTGTTAATGGGTGGGGACCAGGGTTCGAGGGACGTCTGGCGCACCAATAACCTACTGGTGGATTGAGATATCCACAGTGATGGGTTAGGATCGATGCCCTGCAGGGCCATATTTGGGATCCGTTGAGGCGGCTAGCAGTGAGGCTAGTGGGCTAGCAGTGAGGCTAGTGGGGTCCACGAGACGGGTTGTTACAATAGGAGTGGGCATGGTTGGATTGCGTCTATCGGTGATAGAATCCTGCACATGGGGCTAAAAGGATCGCACAAAAGCCTATCCCCTTTAAATGCAGAGTTAGATACCCTTATTTGGGCTATGGAGTGTTTATTAGCATTGGACTTGGATAAAGCTCTTTTTGCTACGGATTGTTCAGATCTCCTAAGGATGACGTCTAATATCGAGGATTGACCGACCTTTTCATCAGAATTGAAGGATTTTACTCATTTCAGAGATAGATTTACTAATTTTAATATTAGATATATTCCTCGAGAGGATAATATCCGTGCTGATAAACTTGCGAAATATGCAAGAGTACGAGGTTTCTGTTTTTCCCATGTAAACTCGTCCGTACCTAACTAGCTCTCTCTCGAAGAGAGACACCTTCGATAACTTAGGGTTTGAATGGTAACTACGGTCAGGGCGGCCAAATCCATCTGCGATCTGGACCGCTCCATTTTTAAAGCGGACTACATACCGCTGCGAACCAAATCTATTTGTATGCAAAAGCGGTCCGCAGTTGGTCTGCTGCAGTCTTGTCTCTGCTTTATTTAGACCGCACCACTGCAGATGGTAAATAAAAAGCGGTTCAGTACACAGATGGATTGATCCGCTCCAATCACTGCAACCATTCACATCTTTAATATATGGGGTTTGATTGTAAAAAAAAAAAAGAAAGTCACATGTAATATTCTAATATGTTGTATCTAACGTACCTTCTGTCTTGTCTCTTTAAGTTCCGTTTTGTCTTATTTTATGCTGTCTTATGTGGTCTTTGTGAATTTATGTCGCTTTATTCATGTGAAAGTTAAAGATAATTCGGAGCCACATGTATAATAACAGAGGCAGAGTCCGAAGAAAAACTTGATCAGAAAAAAAAAAAACTTTATCAGAAAAGCTTTGATCTTAAAGCTAATTTTAGCTTCTACTTGCATGCCACCGAGGTTTGAATTTTTTCTTTTGCATGTTTTTAGCAAAAGTCAGTGACTTCTCATATAACTTGTTCTGATGACTCGTTTCGACGTAACTAAACAGTATTTGACTCATTATTTTCGTTTAGATTATTTGTAACTATATCACGTGCGAATTTTCTTTTTAATCTGGTAAAAACACATCAATTTTTGATAAGCCTTTAAAAAGATTCTTAATTATGTTTTAAACAAGAGGCAACGAAATGAAGCCATCATGAAACATAAAACGTGTCACAAAAATTAGTCGATCTTCTAAAATACGTAATCCGTAATTATTACTACAAATATCATCATGAAACATAAAGCGTGTACTCAATACAGTAGATTTTAGGTAAATATGAAAAATAAATTGAAAAAAGAGTAGGCAAAAAGAGGTGATGATAATTTATATATGAAAACAAACGTGAGAAGTCTGAGTACAAAGTAGGGGACTATGGGTTGATAGATTTGATATCAGTATGGCCTCAAAAGTCTTCCCTTGTTTTGGGCATCATTACCTTTATATATAGCTATCGAAAATACAAAAACTAATCTGTAGTTCTACTTACAATTTTGTTATTAATTTTGGTATCAAACCAAACACGACAATGTAATAGCTGTTTTGATCTGTTTCACTCTTTCGATAACTATACTTTACAAAATTAAAAGAATAGACTAGTAAGGTCTTGTTTAAAAAAAAAAAAGAAAAAAAAAAAGAAAAAAAAAGGGCCTTGTTTTACAGACTTTGTCTTTTTCCTGCAGGGCGTTTTTATCTTCCCGACGGAAAAAGTGTAAGCTTTCAAAAAAAATACAATAATTGTCTTCTCCAAATTATTACGACGTATGTATCGTAATTAAATTAATATTTTTTAAATAGCAACCACACTGTCAATGTTCATTAAGAAAAGAGTCATATAGAGTTTTTTTTTTTTTTTTTCAACCAAACATTAATCAAATTAAAAAATAACGTCCCGATTGGTTGCTCAAACCGGGGGAAAAGAGTTTACAAAAGAAATTTCAAATAATAAAGGTCTTGAAAAGCGGGCAAGGCAATCTGCTCGTACGTTGAGCTCTCGAGTAATCCTGGTCAGTGAGAAGGATGGAAAACGTGATCTGAGCATAAAAAACTCCTCCAACAGATTCGAAAAAGCTGGCCAATCGTCTGGCATCTGCACCATCGCCACTAATTCTGCACAATCTGTCTCGAAGCTCTGACAGGCTACTCCAGCCGCTATGAGTGACTCCATGGCCCAAATCAAGGCTTGCAGCTCTGCATGTAAGGACGTAGGACCGCGCCTCTGACTCCGAGCTCCCAAAAGAAGTGTTGAATCTTCATCACTACAACACCACCACCCTAGACCCTGCAGAGTATCTGAACCTTTCCAAGAACCATCAATCTGACATCGAGGAAACACCCTCCTGTCCTCCAACAAAGGCATAGAAGGCGAATAATTGACCGCGAAAGATTTGGCTTCTTCCCACAAAATTTTATCATTATTCGCCTGAAGAATAATCTCCATCGGCTCAGCCTCTAAGCCCTGAAAAACTTTTTTATTCCTGTCTTTCCATAGTGACCAAAGTATCCAGGAAAGGCGAGGAGCTACATCAGGTTCCCCCGATTGAGAAGCAGCCCGCCAGAAAATAAAGTCTAAATTCGCATAGATTGAAGCAAATGGGAAGCCATCAAGAGCTAACAAGACCGGTGACAACCCCCAAACATCCCGCGAGCGAGGGCACTCAAAGAGAGCATGATTGATAGTCTCTGGTGCAGACTCACATTGTTTACAGAGAGTATCACACCGGACACCCCTGTACGCAAGTCGTTCTAACACTAGGAGAGTGCCCGAAGCAATCTGCCAGAAAAAATGTTGGACCTTCGGGGGAACATCAAGCTTCCACGCCTGGGCTCTAAGGGCCAAACATGTCGGCCCGTATTCGACATCCGTCATTAATTCTCTAGCTAACCGATATCCTGATTTAACCGTATATTTTCCTGACTTGGAAAAGTGCCATACTAAGCGATCCGGTTGCTGGACTTTACTGACCGCCATACTCTGAATAATCGGTATATCCTCCGGATCCAAATACTCCTCCAGAGTAGGCAGATGCCAATCCTTCGTAGCAGGATTAATTAAATGATTCACCATCAAACTCGGTAGCCAGAGACGACCCCGACCATTAGCTGGACGTGGTCGAATGTCCGGTATCCATGGGTCTCTCCAAACCGAAATAGAATTACCCGAACCTACCGCCCATCGTGCTCCATGTTCCACCAAACCCTTAGTTGAGAAAATACTCCTCCAAGCAAAGGAGGGATTATATGGTTTTTTGGCCATAAGAGGATGTTTATTACTAAAATATCGGCCTTTCAACACCCGAGCCATTAAGGACATCGGATGTTGGAGTAACCGCCAATACTGTTTCGCTAACATAGCATCATTAACTTGTTCCAGAGCTCTGAAACCAAGACCCCCTTCACATTTATCCTTGCACAATTTTTCCTAGGCTACCCAATGTAAACCACGGGCCCTATCATTGGATTTCCACCAAAAAGTGGAAATAGCACTTGTTAATTTAGACGTCAAATCTTGTGGCAATTTGTAACAGGACATCACATGAGTGGGGAGTGCCAACGCCACTGATTTAATCATAATCTCCTTACCTGCTTTCGATAAAAGCTTTGCATTCCAACCATTAACACGGTCGTCCAACCGATCCTTAACATATCCAAAAACCTTCGTCTTGGAACCTTGGAGGCTTTCATGTATGCCTAAATAAGAGCCCATACCTCCCTCTTTAGAAATACCAATAACTGACTTCAACTGATTCCTTATCTCAGGAGGAACCTTCTTGCCAAACATTATAGAGGATTTCTCTAGATTAACCTCTTGCCCTGATGTTTTGCCATAATTCCTGATAATTTCCATGACCGTCTTACATTCAGTCACCTCTGCTTTACAGAAAAACAGACTGTCGTCAGCAAACAACAAATGCGAAATGGTAGGGCTATCGCGAGCGATTGTGATACCCGTTACTTTCTTCTCCCTTTCTGCCTTTTTGATATTCGCTATCAGCACCTCTGTGCAAAGGATAAACAAATACGGTGACAATGGATCCCCCTGGCGAAGACCACGCTGAGGTTTAATAAAACCCCGGGGTTGACCATTGAGGAGAACTTGATATGACACCGAGGATACGCACCACATGATCCAGGAAATCCATTTCCTATCAAACCCTAACTTAACCATAACCGCCTTTAAGAAATCCCATTCCACACGATCATAAGCTTTACTCATATCTGTTTTAAAGGCCAGAAACTCCGATTTACACCTACGATTAGTATTTAACCCATGAAACATTTCCTGCGCAACCAAAATATTATCCGTAATCAAACGGCCCGAAACAAAAGCCGACTGTGTTTCGGAAACCAGGGATGGGAGAAACCGTTTTAGCCGGAAACACAGAACCTTGGAAATAATTTTATAGCTCACATTACAAAGGCTGATCGGTCTAAACTCCGCCATCCGCTGCGGCCGATCAACTTTAGGAATGAGACAAATATTTGTCTCGTTTAAACGTGGATCAAAACTGCCTGATCGGAAAAATTCTCTAACCAAAGCCACTAAATCCCCTTTTAAGGATGACCAAAAACGTTGAAAAAACAAAGCCGTCATGCCGTCAGGTCCTGGAGTTTTTTCCGGATGCATAGCAAACAGGGCCTTCCGAACTTCCGCTTCTGAAATTTCCCGAATTAAATCTCTGTTCATAGCATCCGAAATTAATGGATTAATCTCTTGAAGCATCTCCGTCACACCTTGGGCCTCTGAATTCCTAAAAAGGTCCTCAAAATATTTTGTAACGATATTCTCCATCCCGGAGGCCAATTCATTCCATACATTATCAGCATCAAACAAACCAATAATCCTATTTCTTACCCGTCGCTGTCTAGTAGAGGCTTGGAAAAATTTTGTATTCTTATCCCCAACCCGTAGCCAAAACTTCCTACTCTTTTGTTGCCAGTATAATTCTTCATCCCGGTACGCCTCTTTCAATTTCCTCTCTATACCCCGAATTTCCTCCTGAGAAATCAAATCATCCATCTTCGCCTCCTGTAAAGCCGCCTTTAGGGAAGAGATGAGCCTTGGGCCTGAATAAACGTTATTCTTTCTCCACCAAGAAATCGAATTCCTGCAATTTTTTATCTTATCCACAAATCCCGGGATCCGGAAGTTTTTCGTACGATTCCAACCGGACTCAAGGTGTGACGGAGAAATTACTATTAAAAGCTGGGAAATCAACCAAGGATTAAGAGATTTGAAAGAGAAATTACTATTAAAAACTGGGAAATCAACCAAGGATTTAATAACCAAGAGTAAACAAGCTTAAGAACCCTAAGTGGCTGATAAAACAAGAGATAAGATAAGAGAGATGTCTCCTTAATAGGTTTAGAGTATTTATAGGAGAGTAGAAGAGAACCTAGGTCAACCCAAAACAAACTGAGTCAAACCCGGGTCAAAAATAAAACAAGTGTGGAGATGGCTCCAGCGGCCATGGTTTGGCCGCTTGTCTTGGCCGCTGGTGCATCCGCTTGCCTCTTTGTGAACTCCATCGGCCATGGTTTGGCCGCTGGTGCATCCGCTTGCCTCCTTGTAAGCTCCATCGGCCAGCTCTTGACCGCTGATCCTTAGCCGCTGGTGTACTCGCTTGAGATCCTCAACGCCTCACGCGGCCACGTCTTGACCGCTGATCCTTGGCCGCTGCTCCATACGCTCAATATACGTCCTCTGGCTGTATATACGCTCACTAAAACAGGTATATCTCCTTTCACACACATCCGATTGTCCTGAAATTTCCTCCATTGGAAAGCTTACTCAATTTCCAATTACTTTGGTGAAGAACTCCAGAGCTAAATCCCAAGGAAATATCTTCATACGATTCGATCTTTGAGGAACTGCAGACTGGTTCCGAATCATCAATCATCTTGTGCACATCTAAATGTGTGTCATCCATTATATTGCTAATTCTTGACTTATTTAGCTCCAAAGCACACTTTTCTTGTAGATCTCTACTCCAACACCTGAGATACCAAACTTGATGCAAAATGCAACCTAAACAACCTAAATGCTAATGAATATGCACAAAACAATGAATAATTAAGCTTTAAAATCACATTAAACACAAGATATCAGTTTTCCAGGTTTTGTTCCCCAAAGGTGTGTAAAACTGTGGCCAATTGCTGGAGGTTCTCTCCTCTTGTGCCATCCACTTCAATCAATGTCTTCGTGTGAAACAGCTGGATACGTCATCTTCTTATGTAATGGTCCAATTTGTTGTAGATTGTGGTGAGTCAGTAGTCTAAAAAGACACAAGTCCCTGTTTCTCCAGCAATGCCACACCGAAAAGAAATAATTGGAATAACCGACTAAAAGCACTTTTTTTCGTCTGCTGTAATATCGTTATTCCGTGTGTATTGTTGAGCTTGAAGCAATTGGTGATGGACTTGTAATTGCATAAATGCTATTTCTTCCTGCATTAGTTTTCGCTCTGCTTCAATATGTGACACTTCGTCAAGCTCAGGCTGCACTCTTTCAAGCATAGACGTCTCTTGCACATTGTCCCTCGATCTCCTAGCAACCTCAGTAGTTTTAATTCCAGCCGTGTACACAACATGAGACATGAACTCAGTAGTCACTGCTGTTTCTTTTGTTTTAGCAGTACTCTTGGACATACATTATTGAATGTCAAACCATTCTAGCCTCAAACCCAACTCTGTCCTTGCTGGAACTGAACTAAGAGAGCTTGATTTAGCAACTGATTTCTGCATACTGGAATGACCTCTTGGAAATAGATCATGCTTCTGGAAAATATGTAGATTGTGTTTAATAGTTACATTCTTCAACAAGAATTTGATGGACTTTGGATCAGCTCCCCTTGTCTTCTTAACAGCTGAAAGTAGTAGCAGGTGTTTAAATGTGTTCTTCTCCCAGATTACTCTTCTACTCTCAGTTGTAAACTATTCTTGAAATTTCAACCAGCACATGTACCACAATTGAATGTGCAGTAGCTTGATGCCCTCTCCTGCGGTTTGGGAAACGTCAATGCCCAACTGTGAAGCAACAATGCAAAAATTCTGTTCCAAATGTAGGAAAATTATCTCCTGTGGAAGGGTAGATACTCAATACTCAATACTGATGACTGATAATGGAGTAAAATGATTATCAGTACTCAATACTCTATTATTCCCTATCTTACTCTACTCTCTTCTAAATAACTAATCAACAAATATTTTTTTGGAGGATAGCTCTAAAGAGAGAAAGATGCTCATAATGGAGGAATCGTTAAGCAGTCTCATGAGAGGATTACATTAACTTGGTCCATAGATAGATCAAAGAAATTTTCAAATTTATCAAAGTAGGCACCAAGAATTTTCTTCTCTTTTAAGCAGGTTCGATGCAAGAGAGATGTCTTTTAGTATTGCATTTAAGCATGTGGTTGGTTGCTCATTGTCCACATTCAATCCTACACCTGCAAAAAGCATCAGCTTTGTCATTTTCTTTTGGATAAAAAGTAAATCAAGTCAAAGTAACCAGACTACAACCAATCCTGCTTCTAAAATTGCTTCGACTTTCTTATAAAGTCACCAACTTCTAAAGAGTAATGCTTATTACCAATACTAACATGGAACTTTCTTGATCTGTATGTGGAGGTGAATGCATCCAACCTTTAGGCCATTCAAATAAAGATCATTGGCCACTTTATTTTTAACATCAATATACGGCAAACCCTAAAAATCGATGAACTATGAATGCGCAACACTTAAAAAACAGATTTCTGAAACAAGGGACACCACATATGTTACAAATATTTCTATTTAGCTATTTAGGATTATTTCTATTTTCTTATTTCCTTTTCTCTTAGGGTTTTACTTTACGAGTTTGATTATATATAGAAGTGAAGTCTAGGTTGTAAGACTCATCCAAGCTAGAAAGTGCTTTGGAGGTTTCAATCGAATTAGGCCGAGGGAAGAGAACATAGTTCTCTTTGGGAGTTTTACTCTTGTTACTTTATTATTTTGTTTCTATACTATTATAATAAAAGCGTTTTTGATATTACTTCTTGTTTTGGGATTCTATCTCTAACAATTGGTCCGACCTAAAGACAAATGCCTGAAACATGGCACAGACACGACAAGCTGAACGTTTGGAAGAGTTAGAGAAGAATCATAATACTTTCTCTAAGGGGGTGTATTGAAAGTGAAATTTTGAAGGATTTTGTGAGATTTATGATATTTTGGATTTTAGGAAATTTAAAGTGGGGTTTTAAAGTATTTGATGGATTTGGTGTTATTTTTCATTTGTAATAAAAAAATTAGTTTGTGATTTCATGAGATTTGGTGAGATTTTAAAAATAATTTTGGAGTGATTTTATGAGATTTTCCACAAAATCACATTAAATACAAAAGTCACCATCCTATTTTCTGGGCAAGCCATGTTCGTGTTCTTTGGTTTTGTTTAATTTATATTACTGAGTATAACCATAGTGCGTTGTATAATTTATAGTTACATGTGACATCAGTTTGAATTTAAACCCTTTTCATTCCTACTTTTCCGGGCAATATTACTTGGGTATTACTTTTAAAATTGCAGCTTAATTAAATTGTTGAACCAAATAGCTACTGTGAAACATGATGGGACTGCTGAGTTTGAAGTTTCTGCTGATCTATAACAAAATTTTGTTAGAAGATTTCAAAAGCAACATAGAAAATCTCACATAGTCTCTCTCGATAAATGAACCATATATGAGAGATACAAACCTCTTTGATTATATCAATCAAATTCAGAATAGTCTTTGATATATGAATCAGATTTAGAATATTCGAGGCACGTCTCCTGAGCTTTTTTGTTCAAAAGAGAGTTGAACACTATAGATAAGAAAGTTGAAAATGACTTTTTTCTTCGATAATGTGAATTGTTTTTTTTTTAACCAATGACCAATCCTTCCCAAGTCACACTTGTAAAGGTGTGATTTTTCAAACAAGATTTCTCTTACAAAAATGTATACATAGTCTTTCAAAATCACTGTTATGATTTTATCAGAAAAAAAGTTATGTTTTGAATAACAGAGGATTTGATATAATTTTTACAAATTTTTGATTGAATAACAGAGATTGTGAGTGATTTTGAATGATTTTTTACAAATTCCATATTCAATAACATTGGATTTGAGAAGTGATTTAGAAATCATTAATTGAATAACAGGTGATTTTAAAAGAAATCCAAAATCATTCGAAATTCCACTTTCAATACACCCCCTAAGAATCTTCAAACTTTAGAAAAGAGTCTGAGGTTTTGTCTTCAAAGATCGATGGGCTATATGCCAAATCTGATGAAATGCAAACCTTTTTTAAGCAATTCATGCAAGATTCTGGTCAAAAGAGTGGGGTTACCTCCGACTCGCACGACCTCTCGTCAGCTTCTACAGTCAAAAGTAACGCTATGGAGCAGCAAGTTACGATGGAAGCTTCTAAAGATGATAACCTCTGTGTGGTGCAGCAAGTCGAGATGCCGAGTTTCAATAGTGAAGATCCACTTGGGTGGTTGGCACGAGCTGAACCATACTTCTCACTTCACGACACATATCCTGATAAGAAATTTAATATCGCCTTCCTGACAATAGTAGGCGATGCGCTGCACTGGTTACAGTGGCTTCGCCAGCAAATTCCAACACTGTCTTGGGTACAGCTTAAGACAGAAATGATGGAACAGGTTGGAGGAGACATTACAACATCTTCGTTCGAACAATTAGCAACCCTTCAGCAAACAGGTTCAGTGGATGAGTTTGTCACTGAATTTCTTGCTCGAGCAGCTCAAATTCTTCTCTAGATCTGCACCTTCAGTTGGGGTTATTTCTCAACGGACTAAAAGAGGAGATTCATGTGAATAATGTCCATATGATGCTAGAGAATTAAGAACGACAATTCATGTTTCATGCTCTATTGAAAAAGAGTTGGAATTTTACTATGGAGACAAAGACAAACCACCTGATAAGGCAGTTAGGCGATTTAAAGAGAGTTTTGGAGCTAAAAATCATTCCCTACGGACCCCTGATCATGGGAAACAAGCTGTGTTAACACATACATCTTCTCAGGTTTGTTCAAGCAGCAACACTTATAGGCCAAAGGGTACACGTCAATATTCACACCAAGAGTATCTCGACATGAAGGCGAGAGGATTATGTTTCCGCTGCAAGCAACCCTACTCTCCTCAACATGGTTGTCCATATAAGTCTCTTAAAGCTTTGATGTTGGCAGAGGACGAAACAGTTATAGATGGAGAGATAATGGTTGTGTAAGGGCAAGTAACATTTTGAATCCAGCCTTGAGGACAAGGCTGTTTGGAGCGGTAGACAATGTTACAAATATTTCTATTTAACTATTTAGGATTATTTCTATTTTCTACTTTCCTTTTCTCTAAGGGTTTTATTTTACGAGTTTGGTTATATATAGAGATGAAGTCTAGGTTGTAAGACTCATCCAAGCTAGAAAGTGCTTTGGATGTTTCAGTCGGATTAGGCCGAGGGAAGAGAACATAGTTCTCTTTGGGGGTTTTACTCTTGTTATTTTATTATTTTGTTTATATACTATTATAATAAAAGGGTTTTTGATATTACTTCTTGTTTTGGGATTCTATCTCTAACAACATACATAATGTATCAAAGGCACAACTTAAATATCTTCCATTTCTAGATTAAAAGAATACATAAGACAACCCTTTCGAGATTCCTAAACATTCTTCGGCATTTTCGTCCATTCCAGACATTTTTATTACTTGCTTACTATACTATCTAATCCAACATTGTTCAAAAAACTCTTTACCTCGACCTGTGACACAAACAGAACCAACTGGAATCTCAAAGAAGTTACTGAAAGAAACTTAAAAACAACACCTTAAGAGAATACAAGACAGATGAGACCAAATGAGAAACTAAAAGAGCTTACCGAGGAACGAACAACATCGTGAGTGGAAAGCAACCGCAAAGACAAAATGAGAAGCCTCCCAAGCCTATGAGTTGAAATGGAGTTCATGAACAATGAAAGATTGAAGGAATCATCATCTCTGACTAATTCTTGATCTCAGATTGTAAAAAGATTGAAACTTTGGAATTTATCTGGAATTATTGAGCTTCAAACGAGTTGTTGTATCAGTTCCCACAGAGGATTTCCCACACAAAAGTAAGCTACACGAAGCATCAATGTCCATAGCTAGAGCAAAAACACAACACAAAAAGTTTCAAAATTTAATTAAAAAAACAAAATCAATAAAAAGATAACACTTTTGGCATTAAGATGTTAATTAGAACTACAGTATATCAATCGAAGATTCACCAAAGTCAAACAGTCCAGAAATCAACAGTGAGTCCACAAATTAACAGTGATGACAAATTAACGCTAAAACAATGCTTGGTGTTATATCAAATCAATAGTGTTTTAGCTCAACTATTTGATATTTTTGTTTTGAATTTGTGTTATTTCAAATATTCCTTTTAGTATGCTTTTTATGTTTGGTGTTTTAACGTATATTTTCAAAACGTTTCCATTTCCTAACTTTTTAAAAAAAAAATTTCCTGCATCCGAAACGTTTTGCTTCCACGTTTCTATTTCGATGCAACCTAGTTTAAAACTACAAAAGAACTGGCTAGAAAATATTAAAGTTTTGTATAATCTATAATCAGTTAATTATGATGGTGATAGTTTGTTTTAGATAACTTTCCTAATTTTAAATTTCAAAATCAGTATATTACATGAATACCCTTATTCCTTGAGATGAATATACTTGAGAGACCTAAGCTAGATAGATTTTCAAATTCTCGTACAATAATTACGTAACTATTGAATGATGATGAACCAAGGTGTGCTGCAATAAAATCAAAGGTTATTAAAGCTAGATTTTTTACGTCATTCCTCAATCGTTCTCTAGGGTGTAGTTTAAACCTTTGAAGATCTACTTGCATATTTGCATTGATTCACATATGATTACGAAAGAGGAACGTGTAATGAAGACGAAAGAGAACATGTTTGCGGAAGCCAGATCGATTGAATGTAAAATCTAGTGGGAAGCTGGGGGACTGTTACAAAGAACTTTCAGAACAACAAAAAATAAGACCAACTGTAAATTACTATACACTTGAACAATTTGAGGGACAGAGTGTAAAGTAATGACCAAAAAAAAGAAGAAGAAAACATAAGTACAGAAAATCACACCCCTGTTTTTGTGACTATCCTAACTCCTACATGACAAGAAATAGCAAGCAACACAGTTTCAATCCTAGAGAGTTCTTACACTTGTGTGAACTCAATTCCCTCATAAAAATCTCCTTCATATATGATTGCTTGCTTCCGTCAAGAGCACAAAAACGTTCAGGACTTGGCACAAAGCTTCAGTGTAAGGGTCAAAAAGACTCGAGACTATAGTCTTGCAGTATTCATGAGGTTGGAAGTTGGATGAAGTGCTCCAAGATTCTGAATGTTTCCGGTAGCTGAGAAATTGGAAGACAAATGAAAGATGCATTCACACTCGGGTAAAGGGTATGTGTAAATGGAAGTTTTCCGGTTGATCTTCCTGACCCTAGGTACCATCACTCCCTTTCTATCACTTTCCCCTAGCATCAATTTCATCTCCTTTTTGAAAACTTCCCACCTGTTCAAGATTTAGATTCAGAGGAAATTTGTACAAATTCCTATTCAAAAAGTGTAAAACGGCTCATTATAAGGTCTCTTCTGTGCATGAGAGCTATGGAAGATGTCAAAACTCTGCGTCGTTTCTTGGTTCCATATTTTATCTAAAGTTCATCTCTTCCTAGTGTTTATATTATACATGAACTCTACGATGAGGAAAGGAAGAGTTATTGTACCTCACGTCCATGTCCTGAAGAAGGAGAACGAGTTTGGGTTTGTCCGGTATGACAGTTTTTGCATGTCCACCATAGAGGAATCTCCGATGGCCCATCAAAAAATGGGGAAAGTTTCCACCTTGAGTTGTCACAAACACTTCACTTAACAAGCTCACTGTGTAGTCCAAAGCAGCCATTCTGGAAGAATATCCCTAATTAATCAGAGCAACAAGACAAATATCAGACTTGGAAATGTTGATTTGGCTTAGAGACTGATGTATGTCAAAATAAAAACCTCAAATGGGGCAAGCTCCTCTGGAGTTGCAAGAGACTCTTTTGTGTAGAGACGGGAAAACATTTCCTGGAGAGGAGCCAAATGTTTCTCAGGCTGATAGATTCGTCCCGAGGCCAAATATATTGAAGTGTTGTTATCAAATCCCATACCACGGAGCATCATACCGACCTATGTTGACAATGGAAAATAGCAATTGGAAAACAAAGCTCAATAAAGAAAATTTTGATGGAAATGTTGTTAATCAATGTCAACCTCTAACGGGGAAAGGGGACATTTTCCATTAACTCGGTTAAGGTCGGGCCTAATGACACGATCTCTTCGTTTGAACTTTCCTTTCCAACTTTTCTGTCTGATCACATCCATTTCAGATTTCTCAGCTCTTCCACCTTCGTAGAGACAACATGAGAATGCCACCATGTCCTTGAAAAAAACCAAGGCTTTTTAATTAAATCCTTGTCTCTCTAAACCATAAAAGTGATTCTAACTAAATACATCAAAGACAAATAATATACCTCCTCAAACCGAAGGTGAACTGAGACATACTTTCCTCCGGTCTCTGAGCTTTTCTCGACCATCCGATCGACTAACTTTTCAGCTAGTGTTGATATGGGTGAAGAAAACTTCAATGCGTTGTAATTAGCTATGCACCTCAAAAGTTGGATATATGGTGGAACACTCATCGCCAGTCTATTTGCGAAAGGAGAAATCCGTATAACCCTGAAAACAAAGTAAACAATGACACCATGTTCCTTAAGAGACCAAAAAAAAAAAAAAAAGAGAGTTGTTAAGTCATGTAAGAAGATAAGTCAACCTACCCATGTTCCTTTAAGACCGGATAGACGTCCCCATTATAGTAGTTTACGGTAGCCCAAGCTTGAACCCGAATAGTAGGGATACTTGACATGTTGTAATTAAAACGAGTCATTATCTCATCAGGAACATCTCTCACAATTTTCACATAACCTTCGAGGCTCGATATGAAATGATCTTCGTCATAAATATCCCCAAATGTGCTGCCACAATTATTATACATTCCTTAGTCCAAAATATTTTAACAAAAACTGTGAAAAGGAAATGATATTTCCAAAATGGCTACTTACCTTGAATCCTTCCAAATAGCATGAAATTCAAACTGGGGTATGACTAAAACTGCGTTCAGGAGTCCAGCAACAGCCACAGCATTGCAAATCTGAAACAATCGAAAAGTTGAATAACAACTCTTTTAGAAACATGTTTTAGCAAGAGGAACAAGAAGAAGATGATACCGCGGAACGCTGCTGATTAAGACCACCATTTGCCTCAACGATCAAGTAACCACTAGGAGCAAGATGAGATGATTCTGAAACAAAAATTCATCAAAACACATTGTAAGATTGTTCTAAAGAATCAAGTTTGTTTAATGATCCCAGAAACTGGGAAGCAAGCAGCCATAAATAAAATCTAAACGGAAATAAGTTAGCTCCTTACCTCTGGTAAGACCAAGATGTGATGAAACTGTTGAATTAGGACAAGGTTTTGGCATTTTTGGTCTCCTTTTGTATTTCCACACAGAAGACAACTGCTACCAAAATCAAACAAGGCTTTTAAAACAATCGACATAAAAATCGAGACTTTACTGTAAAAAATGTGGAAGAAGAAGAAGAAGAAGAAGAGAATGCAAAAAGAACCTCAAGGGCGGTTGAATTGTCAGAGAGAATGTCATCTTTAAGTTTCCGGTAAATCTCGGGGCTCCGATAAACAGACCCAGGAACATAAACCCACCCGACAAGACCCGAGAAAGGACCGACACACATGAGAAGCCCAGAAGCGTAAATCATAGGAAGGAGAAGCAAGTAACGGAGATTTCTCCGGAGAGAGAAAGAGGAAGCTCTGAGTAAAGTCTGCCGCCGTTGACGACGGAGGACACGCCGGTTTGGAGATAAAGGCGGGCTTGGTGACTCACTTCGACAGCCATTATCGCTACCTGTAATAACACCATTGTTGCTCCCGCCATTGGGCTGGTGGTGGATTTTGCTTTTCATCAAGCAGAAACTATAAAGTTTCGATTTTTTTTGGGTGGAGAGAGAGAGAGAAAGATCTGGTTTTTGTGTGTGTTTAATACTCTCCGAGCTTGAGAGAGAGAGAGAGAGAGGAAGAGAGAGAGAGAGAGAGAGAGTGGTGTATCACAGAGATCCCATGGAGGTTTGTACAGATAATGTTGGAGACGATGGATCTGTGGAAAGTTTCAGTAGCATTGTCGAAGTTCTTTTTCTGGTCTGACGCATAAGACAGTGAGATTATTAAAGGGACGAAACATGATTACACCAAGAATAAATTAGTCATTTAAAGTTTTTCTTTGTTGTTGGTCATTTCATTTTTTTATAAAATTTAAAATAATGTCAACGTCGTTTTATGATTCAATCCAACAAATTCAAAATTTGATTTGGAAAATGTTTCTTTCACTGATTAACTTATTTTAGAGTAAGTTTCAACTGATTTTTTTTTTGAGAAATTACCTAGAATATTACATAAAAGTAGGTTTATTACTATAACAACACGTTATGAAATCCGAGTTACTCAAACAATACAGAAAAGTTTGATTATTACTTTTAAACCAGGGTTGTGTGGTTTATTACAGTAATGCCATTTACATTTAAATTTAGTATTTGATTTTTAAGAGAAATGAACACAAAAATCTTGAAAGATCGATTCCTAATTTTTTTGGGATTTTCTTAAATTTGGGTTAGCAAAAAACATCATATTGATTCCTTCTAATTTGATTCATCTTCTTCGACTAAAATCATGGCAAAAGAAAAAAAATTATCAGGGATGGACAAATGTTCCGTGAGGTCACTGTTCACTTTTTCAGATATACAGTCAAACCTCTATAAATTAATACTCGGTAAATTAATACTCTCTGTAAATTAATAAATTTCTTTAGTCCCAAGTTGGGACCAGTGTAATTTTGGACATAATTCGATAATATAATAAAATAATAACTTTTTGAAAATCCTTTGTAAATATATGGTCCCAATAATAGTATAAATTAATAATTATATAAAATTATCAAAATACATGTATATATATGAACATTAAATTTGGTTAGACCTCATTTCTAATATTAAATTTATTACAGTAATGCCATTTCTCATTCTGCAACAGAATATTTACTAATAAATTTCAAAACCATGAACTGATTAATTTCTAACTGGATCAATGTAAAAACAAAAATTCTAAGGATAAAGACATGCCAAAGATCCAAACAAAGAAACCTAGAGTAGTTACGAGATAATTACATCAAGACATAAACAATGAAGACAATCATAATATACATACCCGAGAAGTCTGAAAAACAGCATGGCTTGCAAGCATATGGTTCTCAGCTGCTCACTTTTCCTTTCATGATTCACCAACGAAACCTGAAACAATCATTCACCCTCCAATGGAATAGAGAAACTACAAAATTACAGAAAATAGTAGAAAAAGTCCAATCTATGAGTTTAACAGCAACACAAATACTAAACCAATCTAAAAGGCATCACCATCAAAACTTGCAGAAAAAGACCATCAAAAAGCAAAGCAAAACCTGTAATATCTCAGTTAGTAATAACGAGAGACCTTGTAAGTGACACAATAAGTAGTCTAGTTAGTCAATTTCAGTGTAGCTTAGCTCACATGTATATGTAAAGAGAGTTCTTTTGAGTGCATCCAAAATTAAGCACAGCAAGTTAACATTAAAACTAACCTTCAAATAATTACTTGATAGAATACTCAATGTTTTGTAAATAATAGGTTCTAATACTTTAAATTAGTAATTTCATCGAACATATGGTGTGCATATGAGACAAGCAATGTAGATTGTATAAAAAATCAAAACTCCAGATATCTAATACTTTAGGAGTTACCGGATCAACACAAATCTGAAGGAAAATCCATAAAACAATATAATACATAATAAAAAAAAAACTGGAGGAACGAGTATAAGGAAGAACAAGACTTGACGTGAACACATATAACTTCGACAAAATCATTCATAAACAAGACTCTCAAATTAAAACAAAAACCAAGCCAGATCTACAGAAAAGAGGTAGATCGAAAGAAGAAAAAAGGAATGAGGGAAAGGCAGTACCCTATCAACAATTAAGCGATGCTAGCTCTAGTAGCATTTGTAAACCTATCTATATGAAGAGTCAGGTTTCTAGAGTAAGAAGGGGTTGTAAGTGTCGTTCTTTGCCTCAGTGACTCAAAATCCAATATTTTGTGAAGTAAACAAAATTTGAAGGAATATAAGAAAAGTTTAAAGTTCATAAACTTCTAATTTCTTCTTTTACAACACTACAGTTGTCCAAGGTCATGGGGTTTTAGAGTTTTGTCGTTCCCGAGAGTGTGAGAAAAGGAGAAAAAGTTCTAGATAGTGTTCTTAGGAGATTTTTGGAGATTATTGGCCTGTTTGGTGAGATCTTTTCCTGTGGAGTGGAGATCTATTCCTGTGGAGTGGAGATCTTGTGCTAGGAACGATGGAGAAGCCTTCTAAGGTGTTGGATTCGTCAGTTTTGGTGAGTAACTTCCTTTAAAAGAGGTGAGTGCCTGACCATGGCTGATCTAACCCTGAGATTTCCTTGTTTTTGCTTATTCTATGGTGTTTGCGGTGTTTTCTTGCTTGGTATGGTTGTCACATGGATCCTATGGCTTCTTGTGGCTTTTGAGCGAGTTTTGGATGGATTGGAGATGGAGAGAAATGGAGATTCTACTTTCGGCTTCGAGCAGAACGTGTCTGCGGAGCAGAGTGCGGTTGGCTCAGGAGAAGGTTGTGGGGCTGGTGAATGCCTCTAGAGTTGTTGATTCAGAGTATTAGTTCTGTGCCAATGGTACTATACTTGTGCATGTTCGGATCTGTGTGCCCAAATATGAGGAGTATAGGCAGGAGATCCTGAGAGAGGCTCATGTGAGCATGTTATCTATTCATCCATGAGCGACTAAAATGTATCGTGACCTCATGTGGTACTATCACTAGGTCGGGATGAAGAAGGGTACAGCTAGTTGGGTTGCGAGATGCAACGTCTGCCAGCTATTGAAGGCTTAGCATCAGGTTCTGGGTGCCTTGTTAGAGATTTTGCCCATTCCAGAGTGGAATTGGGACATGATCACGATGGACTTCATGGTATGATTGCCAGTGTCTCAGACCTATGATGCAATTTGGGTCAATGTGGACCGGTTGACTAAGTCGGCACACTTTCTGGCCATTAAGAAGACCGATGGAGTAGCGGTGTTGGCTAAGAAGAATGTGAGAGAGATATTCAGATTGCACGGGGTGCCGGCAAGTATCGTGTCTGATAGAGATTCCAAGTTCACTTCAGTGTTTTGAAGGGTATTTCAGGCAGAGATGGGCACTAAGGTGCATATGAGTACAGCCTACAGTCATCAGACATATGGGCTGTCGGAGAGGACGATCCAGACGTTGGAGGATTTGCTGAGGATGTGTGTGCTGGACTGGGGTAGCCATTGGGCGGATCACCTGACCTTGGTAGAGTTTGCTTACAACAAGAACTACCAGGCGAGTGTCGGGATGGCTCCCTAAGAGGCGTTGTATGGGAGGCCATGTCGGCCACCATTATGCTGGACTCAGGTGGGGGGAGAGGAGCATATATGGTGCGAGTTTTATTCAGAAGACCTCATAGAAGATTAGGGTTCTGAAGCTGAACATTAAGGAAGCTCAGGATCGGCAGAGGAGTTATGCCGATAAGAGGAGGAGGGATCTTGAATTTCAGGTGGGAGACAGAGTGTACCTTAAGATGGCCATGTTGCAGGGTCCGAACAGGTCATTGACAGAGACTAATTAAGTCTGAGGTATATGGGTCCGTTCAGGGTAGTTGAGTGGGTGAGACCGGTGGCATATAGGCTGGAGTTGCCAGATGTTATGCGCGCGTTCCACAAGATCTTTCATGTGTCGACGCTGCAGAAGTGTCTCCGCGAGGAAGATCAGTTTTTGGCTAAGATTCCCGAAGATCTTCAGCCCAACATGACTTTGGAGGTGAGACCGGTGAGGGTTCTCCAGCGGAGAGTCAAGGAAATTCAGAAGAAGAAGGTTCCTTTAGTGAGAGTCCTTTGGGACTGTAATGGTGTTAAGGATAGGTGAGGATGAACGCAAGGTTCAAAAAGTGATTCGAGAATCAGGCCGCGACTTGAGCTTTTCTAGATTAGTCCCAGTTGTAGTCTGTGGCTGGAGCGGAATGGAGTATTCCAGCCCATCTCTCTTGTTACTTGGTCGTTTAGGGGTGATTGGTTGTGCGAATAAGTACCAAGATGAGGTGGTGTTCGGTATACGAGATTCCGTGAAGCTTGTGCTAAAAGCGGAAACTTTCTTGAAGTGTGAGTTTCTAAAAGTGGAAAGTTTCCTGAAATGGAAAGTGCTAAAAATAGGAAATTTTATGGGAGTTAGAATTTGCCCATTTTTAGAGGTTGATAGCCTTGGTGGGGCTTGTGTGGCCTTCGTGGCGGACTGTTTAGCCAATTGTGTGGCCTTAGTGGCGGGCTGTTTGGCCAATGTTGCCTGTTTAGGCGGTCCTTCAGGATGTATTGTCTTCATGACGGTCCTTAGGGACGTGTCGCCTGTTTAGGCAATCTTTTGAGATGTATAGTCTTTGTGACGGTCCTCCTAGATGATTGGTCTTTGTGACGGTTTTTTGGGACAAGTGGTCTACGTGACGGTCCTTTGAGACGAGTGGTCTTCATGATGGTCCTTCGGGATAAGTGGTCTTCGTGTTGGTCCTTCGGGATGAATGGTCTTTGTGACGGTCCTTGTTAGGACAATTGTTTGGCCTTTGTGGTGGTCGTGTTTATGACATTTGTTTGGTCTTGGTGGCGGTCTGTTTAGACACAGTCGGCCTTTATGGCGGTCCATTTTAGGACATTTATTGGCTTTAGTGGCAGCCTTTGTGGCATTTTGATGATCCTTGTGTGGTCATGAAGTATTCCAATGAAGGGATATGTGGTTGGTACGACATTGAATGTTTTACCCGAGCCACGGGATGGAGACATGGTTAGGAGATAGGACTCAGACGTGTTCAGAATTGTTGGCTCTAAGGACAGTTGGTTGTTATGGTTGCTACATGGATCATATGGCTTCTTGTGGCTTTTGGTCAAGTTTTGGACGGATTGGAGATGGAGAGAAACAGAGAGTTGACTTTCAGCTCCGAGCAGAACGTGTCTGCGGAGTTGGTGTCGATCGACACCATGTGGGTGTCGGTTGACAACAAGGTGTTGACGGCACATATACTTGATGAGTGTCGGTTTGAGGGTTTTTGGGTCGAGGAGGGGTGTTGGTCGACACTGAGGAGCAGTGTCGGTCGACACCAAGGAGCTGTGTCGATCGACACCAAGGAGTTGTGTCGGTCATAACCAAGGAGCTGTGTCGGTCATAACCAAGGAGCTGTGTCGATCGACACTATGAGGTAGTGTTGATCAACACCTAGAGGGTGTGTCTATTGACATCAGGAGGGTTTCGGTCGACACCAACATTTTCAGCAGGCGGCTGATACCTGTCTTCCTGGTTTGTTTGTGTTTGTTTGTTGCTTGTTTAACATTGGAGTATTAGTTGCTTGTGTGTATAGCCTAATATATGTGAGGGATTGTCTCACTGAGTGTTGATCACAATACTCATGCATCTCAATTTGTGTTTGTGGTGCAGGTAAAGACAAAGTGTGATCGTGGAATCAAGGCAATGAAGAGGAGGATATTCTAGAGGCTCGGTTGTTGGTTCTATGCTGTTGTTAGGTTGTTAAAATGGAATGTAGTGGTCTAGAACGGATGTTTAGGTTGCTTATTGATAACATCATTATTTTACCCATATTAGCTATAGTTTTCATATGCATTTAGGAAGAGTTTGATGAGATTTTAGGTATAAAAAGTCTATTATCAAGTATTTTAGGTTTCAAAAAGGTTTTACAGGTTTTATTGCAAAAGGACCAAAAGACAAGGAAAACATGTTTAAGGACAGATTTAGAGTTTTTCAGTACGGGCCACTTTTGAAGAATTTCCATAACTCAAATTATATCATGCTTGGTGTCTACGGAAAGCTGGAAGAGTCATCTTTCTCTTCGAAGTGGAATCAAGTCAATCCATCCAACCAGCCGGAAGATATTTCTGATTTACCGAGACGTGTTATAAACCGACATAAGGAGAACCATCTAGCCGATGGCCTTTTATTGAAGGCCTGAACAACAACCATCATTGCGGCCCATTCCAAGCCTCCTCCACTGTCCAGAAGCCTCTTTCGCCGCCCCTTGTCCTGCACTTAAGAAGATTAGACCTTTCTATCTTTACAAACTCTAATCCAAGACAAAACTATATAAATACTCTTAAAGACCTGGGGTTTCAAGGTGTGACTTCAAGTTCTCTTCATTGCCTCAAAACCGCCCCTGCCATGCATCATCAACAGCTTTTGGAGCCGTCCTAGCGACAACCAGAGAAGCAGCCGCACCCTCTCGTCCCTCTCAAAGCCCTTGAAGATCCACCAATCTCTCTTTCTACTCTTTTTAATACTTTCATTGCTTTTGGGATCAAGTTACTTTTGTGACAAATAGAAAAGTTTCCTTTTAACCCCTTTTGTTAATTGATTTGTTTTTGATACTATTCTTTATAATATCAATGTCGTTTCTTTGCATCATGAGCGAGTAATTTACTTTGTTGGGTTTTATGGGGTGATTCAAGAGAAATTCATGGTTCGCTTCAATTAGGTTGTTAGATCATATTTTCGGTTCTGTATTAGAGTTCTTTTGGGACATCTTTATCTTAATGCATGTGCTTGGATTGATCACCAAGTGCTGATCTAGAGAACGGGAGCGTTAACCGCGTTATCCTACTTCTCCGAACTAGTGTTATACCAAAACCTCGCGTCGTAACCTGCGTAAGTTGAGTTGCGGAGTTTGGTGAATGTATCAAACTTGTTTTACTAGCTGGTTGACATGCGTCGTTGCCTGCGAAAGTTGAGTAACGGAGTATGAAGACTTTAGACTTTCATTCTATGAAAATAGCTTGTTAGTTAATTAGTGTTTCGTAGTTGAGAACCTAGACCAAAATTAGTATTTACTTGTTAGATCTTACACTTAATATTGCTTAGAACCAAAAAAACCCTAAGATGACTCCCAAAACGCCCAACGCCTTAGTCTTATAGTTTTAAACCGTTTTTATTTACTTGCAATAGATATTAGGAAAACCAAAACCCCAATCTCTTATTTAGTCTTAGCCATAGTTCTTTCTCTTTTAATTCAATTTGTGTTAGCTATTACTCTCTGTGGGATCGATCCTAAAATACTATATTGAATAACTGTGCACTTTCAGTCGTTGTATGGTCTTGTTAGGTAAAAGATTTGGAGTGAAATATCACAAACATCACTTATTCATTGTTCTATGATTTGGTTTATGATATTAGGTATTGATGGTTAGATGTGATTGAATTATTTATTTAGTTATCTAATTCATTGGTTTAACGTTTGGTTATTTCCGCTGTTTGGTTTTATTATGGTTAGGTGGTTAGTGAGTATGGGATCACTAGATTATTAAGGTTAAAAAAAATGGGTCGGGTCGGGTCGATTCAGTCAAGCACTCTAGAATATTTTTGTTGAGTTGTAAACTTCAAAGCTACAAAAAGAGCTAAGAAGGAGGGTGTTTCCGTTCTCTAAGATCTACACAGGCGGGATTTTAAACTAATAGGAGAGTAGGCTTGGACTTGTTTTTAGTTGGGTACAAGCCTATTGTGAGGAATAGGTTATGTAAAGTCCAAAATAAAAGTATCCTTGTAAACGATAGTTTTATCAATAAAAAACAAAGTAGAAAGCATAAACAATGTGTTGCGGTATACTCTATACTTTTACATTTGGTATCAGGGCAGACATCTGATATAAGTTGTGTTACCTTTTCAACATGTGAGATTCTGCGACAAGGATATAGAGAAGTCACAATAGTTTGTTGTGCTGCCTAAGCCACTAAAACTGGATTTGGAGCACTATGGGTTCTGGAAAGTTTTGATGAGACAATCAATTCAGAGCATTAACATGGAAGCATGTTTGCTGTGGAAGATGGATGAGAACCTCCCATGGAAAGGGATGTTAAGGGAGAATTGATTTTGAAGCCTAAGAAGGAATGGACATCTGAGGAGAAAGCTGCATCGAAGCACAATTTGCAAGACCTATTTGTTATCTTTGGTTCTCTACCGATGAATGTTTTCACTCATGTGCAAGGTTGTACGTCTTCAAAAGAGGCTTGGGATATTCTTGAAGTCACTTTTGAAGGTACCAACAACGTGAAATGGACTAGGCTCAATATCTTAGCATATGCGTTTGAAAATCTAACCATTGTAGATGGTGAATCAATTGATGATTTAAGCACCAAGTTGAGCACTATTACTCAGGTGTCTGTGGTTTTGGGGAAGCGTTGCAAAGATAAGAAACTGGTGAAGAAATTTCTCAAAAGTCTGCCAGACAAATTTCAGTCTCACAAATCTGTAATAGATGTCTCACTAAATTCAGATGAGCTGAAGTTTGATTAAGTGGTTGGTATGATACAAGCGTATGAGCTGCAGATGAAGAAGAAGGATCAGACAAGTGGGAAATCTTTTGTCCTAAAGGCTGTTGAATCTCAAGATGATGCTTATGAAGAAAAGGTGGAATTACTGGTTAATAAATACTTTCAGAAGATGGAGAGAGGTCAACAGAGAGGAGGTTCATCACACACTAGGGCTAATTCAGAGAAGGAGCTGAAGAAGGTTGATAAACAAGAAAAACAGTGCTCTGAGTGTAAAGGTTTTGGACACTTTAAGGCTAAATGTCCCAATATCAAACGAAGAAACAAGTTGAAGTGTTACGAATGCAAGGGTTATGATCATACAAAAGCTGAATGTCTTTCTTTAAGATTCAAAGCAAAATTCTTACGTAACTTGGAGTGAAAGTGACATTGACAAATATGAAGACCATGGCGAGATGTTTAATAACTTTGTTACCTTTCTAGGAGTTATTGAGGAAGAAGACGAAAATGAAGTGTCCGCTGAGCAAGATGATAAGAATTAGAATATTGAGGCAGATTCAGAGGATGATGATGCAAGTTTGTCTCCTGAGGATCATATCTCCCTACTGATCAAGATTTTGATGTAGAAGAAAAAAGAGAATTCTGATCTCACCTCTGAAAATAGAGGATTGTTGACTAGAGTTTCTGAGCTGGCCTAAGAGCTGGCTGAAAAGAAGAACAAATCGCAAGGTCTTGAGAAACAATTGGAAGATCAGTTGAGAAATATCAAAATGTTGAGCAAGAGGACGAAGGATCTTGACAAGCTTATGACTTCTTAGAATTGCCAATGTTACTTGGCGTCTAGGATATGAAGGTGAAAACTCAAACAACACCACTCAGTTTTTGAAATGAAGCACATCTGCTGCTGTTAGACTAGTAGAAGACAAGAAGAGACAGACTGCTGATAGTTCAAGAGACAGCGACAGAATGGTGAGAGGAATTTCTTCACGCTTGAGGACACAACCAGCTTACAGATGAGTGCATAGGGTGACTGCTCTCAGACAACTATATAGGGTATATGGTTCTCTTCACAGTTTTCAAAACCTGCAATCAGCATATGGACCTGTGTTCAATCAATAGAGAAGTAGAAAAACAGGATGATGGTACTATGGTGACTTGAATCACTACAAATCACAATGTTATGGGTTTCTGCATCGAGTATCTCAAATGATGCATAATGATCGGTATCACAAGAATACTAGGTGAAGCAATCATGTGTACATTAGGAAATACGATCTGTACAACAACGTAGCCTACATTCATATCTAGGGAATCTGAGCCAAAAAAGGAGAAGTGGTACTTTGACAGTGGGTGTTCAAGACACATAACTGGAACTCAACACTTATCTGTCTGAATTTGAAGGAGTATGAGCTAGCAAAGTCATGTTTGGCGATGGGGCAAAAGGAAAATCAGAGGCAAAGGTGTTACAGGAGGAGAATCTCAGCCGAGCTTGCAAGAAGTATTTCTTTTGGACGGACACCAGGAGGGTGTCGGTAGACACAAATCCTTCAGCAGGCGGCTGACACTTGCTTTCCCAAGTTTAATTATTTATTTGTTGTTTGTTGGTTGGTTGGAGATTCTCAATTTCTTGTGTGTATAGCCTAGTAGATATGGGAAGATTGCCTCATTGAGTGTTTATGACAATACTCATGCATCTCAATTTGTGTTTGTGGTGTAGGTAAAGGCAAAGTGTGATCGTTGAATCAAGGCAATAAATAGGAAGATGTTCTAGAGGCTTGATTGTTTTGTTCTATGCTGATGTTAGGTTGCTAGAATGGAATGTAGTGGTCTAGAACGAATGTTTAGGTTGCTGGTTCAGTGTTCTATGACTTGGTTTATGTTATTGGTATTGTTGGATATATGTTAATTGATTTATTCATTATTGGTTATTTATTACATTGGTTTAATGTTTAGTTATTTCTGCTGCTTGGTTTGAATGTGGTTCGGGTGATAGTGGGTATGAGACCACTAGAAAATTATTATTAAATTTTCAAAATTTGTAATTTATCATAAATAAAATTTATTCTTGTTATTAAATTGTTATATGAATTAAATTCTAACATAATTTATATTTATTATAATTATATTATTACTATATAATAATAATATAAAAAACAGCTACAATTTTAAAAGCTGTCGATAAACAATTAGATTTTAACAGTTAAAATTTTTACAGTCTAAGCACTTACAACTAAAACTTTAAAATCAAAATCTCTACAGTTAAAAGTAACGATGGTTACCAATCAGAACCTATATCAAATGTCACATGTTAAATTGTGAAGAAAAAAATTTCATAACTTAAATGTATCTCTAACTCTTACACTAGGCCAAAAAAATTATTTATTGTAAGTTTTTTTTTAACAAAAATTAGTTTATTGAAGAAAAAAAGGAAAAATAAAAATCAATACCAGATGAAGGATAACTTACTAAAAAGGCACGCTATCACGTGATATACTGATATACACATAATAAACCCGACGATCGCGCATGCTTAAGTCAAAACTCAAAAGCATGAAAACAGAAAACATGCATATACTACACACATGCACATATATATATATCCGTCAGCAACATGCATGCATGGATGTTTGTACACATTCACAAGCTGGACAATAATAATTATTCAAAAACTGTAGAATTTACGACATTAGTTTAAAATACAACAAGTGGGGTTTTAAAAACAAAAGTTGTTTACACAAATTAAGAGAAATCAATCACAGCGTGCTTCTCGTCACTATCCAGCAGTTTTTAAGGTTTGGTGGACTTGATTACCCTTATATGTGTCGACCTTTCTTAATGAGATTACAGGATAATTTGGGTAAAAACCTAAAGCTAAGAAAAGAATAAGAATAAGAATAAGAATAAGAAGAAGAAGAAGAAACATGAGCTTTGCCCGCTTTATTGGGGATCCCACGTTTGAGATCAATCAAACGGCTGAGCTTTGACTAGAAGAGGAAAACAGTTAAGGACCACTCATAAATCAAGGTCCCATGTGGATTTTAATCGTCGAATTTTCAGCTATACCATTAATTCAAGTTTCCCATACATGTACATTCTTTTGACATCATAGTATAACTACTATAATTGGACCCGTGCTATAGCACGGCTTGAAATTTTTTCATTTATAATTTAATTTATACTATTAAAAGGGGAGCATTTTTAATAAGTATACATAGATTAAGAGATTATTACATGAAATGTCACTCAAATAAGAATAAAAATATGTCTAATTCTTGAAGCCAAACAGATAGCCACAAAATCGGAACCAAACAGGTATTAATTGTGTTAAGTTTGCCCAATAAATCGGTTTTAAAAAATCTATATATAGAAAATAAAACTATTGTAACGATAATATATTGCAGATGCCATTAAAGCTAAACAAATCTACCCACATAATTAGCACACCAGAATTTAATGTAACGTATAACACAATTGAAATTATATTGTTAAGATTAGGAAAATCCAGTTTTAGAATATCTTTCTTATAAGTAAATCTATAGTTAATAAGTGATCAATTTGACATTTTACACCTAAATTTCGGATAGTTAACATATGATCAATGTAGCATATTTTAAGGAGTAACGTATATAAAAGATTCCTTGATTGAACAATTAACATTAAAAACAATCAAATCTTATAGATATTTTAAGATTAGTTTTTTATCAAAACTTGACAAACCTATGAATAACGTAACCGACTATGTATCTATAAATAAGTCAATTCACAATAACTCAATACTCGAAAAAAGTCAATCACCCAAAACAGAGAGGTTCTTTATAAAAAACCTTATTTTATGTCGTCAAAATTTATTTGTTCTTTGTTTTGTTTTTAGATTGTTATATGTTTAGATGTTCTATTTATTTTCCTTTTTAGTTTATGATTATTATATATTCTCAGTTATAATTTAAATAAATAAGCTAATATTTATGATGTGTTTATGTAGGATTTAAAGTATAGTTGGAGAAGCCTATGGTGTTGTCTTCTAATTTCAGGTGGGAAGTTAAAAGTAAATCAATTAATTTACTTTCTCAGATGTATATTACCAAATTCTACTAACCTCTTACACGTATTCTTATTGTTTTTGTTGCAGGGTCAATACTTGATCACAAGTCGATTTATTGATCCATTCACAAAAAATATAAAGATTTCATAGATGTTTTCACTTAATTTGTATCTGTTTTCTTTTCAAATACTTTCTAATCCAATATTTTTATTTATTTCCAGATTGTGAATATTGGCCAAATTGAGAGAATTTATCATCAAAACATCAAACTCCATTCTTAACTCCTAATGCAGTGTATGTTTATAAAGTATGGTGTTAGAAATATTGTTTTTTATTCATTTATGGTTTCTCTTATGTTTTTTAATTTTGGGTTCTAATTTTTTTTTTATAAAAGTTATTTTTATATAAATTTTTTATAAGGAGAAGTCAGAACTATCTTCTTATTTATGTTAATACACCTTTATGTTTAGAGAATATAATATAAGCTAATTTCTGGTGGATATTTTAATTGTGGTCATAACCTTCTAAGTAAACAAGTGTATATATGCTCTTCGCACTACAATGGTTCCAAACATCTTCAGAATCGTTTAATATTTTTTAATCGTGAAGAATTTAGAAAGAATTTACTCAGGTGATTCGTTTTCATCAATTTCACTTCATAGATTTTATATATAGAGCAAACATGCATACTTAAAATCTTTTGTCAAGGTTGGGACACAGTAATTGGAGATAAAAAAAATCGAGAATGGGAACAAAACAAAAATTTTGGAAATAATTTTTTTTACTTTATTAATGTCTCAAGTTAAAAGTACAATGGAAACATAATAGGATGCGGAAAAACTAGAAGAAACCAAGAATTGTCAAAAAATGTAAATAACCACTAGAAATTTAAAAACTTTGTGATACATAATATTTAGAAATCGATGAAGCCAAAGAAGTACCAACCTATATAATCCATTAGATACCACACATTGCCATAGTAAACTAAATGCATCCATATGATTTATAATAACTTCAAAAGTTTTTAGGAAATACAAGAGGGACGAGATAGTAATATATATTCAAAAAAAATCGTAGAGCTATTTATTTCAACGGTATGAGAGGTGAACGGTAATTCATAAATTAAAATACATGTTGTAAACTATTTCCGATTGAATAGCAGATGAGAATTTGAAAATTTGGATAACTAAATATATTTATATTTTTCAAAATACACAAAACATCAAATTATATATCTTATCTAGATAATATATAGTATTAAAATCTTATAATAATTTGTAATAGATATGACATAATTATCAAAATTTAAGTTTTCTGAAACCATATTGTATTTATGGTTAAACTATTTATTATTAGAATTAATTAATTTTAGCTTGAAATATATTTAATAAATGAGAGAAAATTATTTATTGAGCAACTAGAGATATTTACTATTTTGGTTTAGAGGGACGAACTTTTACGGGTAAAGAAAATATTATACTAGGGAATGGCTATTAGGATACGGTTTAGACTTACTTTGAAATCAACCCCGCACGTATGTGCGGGTCAGAATCTAGTTTTGTTTAAAGTGTTGTATTTTCAAATTTTATTTTGTAAAAATGATCATGTTTGTTGTTTGTCTTTTTTTTTTTATAACATGTGTGGTGATAGTTTTAAAAATATGTTTTCTCACAAAATGTTAAAAATATGAATCTTTTGTATATTTTTTCTTCTTATTAGTGGGCCATATGTGGATTGAAATATATATGTAAATATATATATATATATATATATATATATTATATTATACTCATACAGATAAAAAAATTATAATTTTTTTAAATTAAAAAGTTTTTAGTAATGAACCGTTCCAACCCTCAACAGTTACGAAACGGAACAAATTTCCGACAAACGAAAACAGAAAAACAAATTTAGATTTTAACGGTTAAGCGGAGGTAGAGAATCAGATCTATTACCGCTGATAAATAAAAGACTCACAGCTTTATGATTATGTCACTAGATGAGTTCTTTAATCGAAGTATTTGGATCCCGTCTCAAAACTATCACCAACGAGAATTCGGGCAAGGCATGCCTGATGACTAAGCTAAGAGGGAAAGATGTTCCTTTTGTGTGGTCACCAGAGTGTGAGGAGCGTTTCACAAGCCTGAAGAAGATATTGACTACTAAACCAGTATTGGCTTTGCCGAAGCAAAATGAGCCTTATTGTCTATGCTTTGCAGCATGGGAAAGTTATTAGGTGTGTATACAAATGCTTCCAGAGTTTGCTTGGGTGTGTATTGATGCAGCATGGGAAAGTTATTGTCTATGCTTTGCAGCAGTTGCAGATGCACGTGGACAACTATCCTACTCATGAAATGGAGATGGCTGTTGTGGTTTTTGTCTTGAAAATTTGGAGGTTTTATCTTTATGGCGGGAAGGTACATGTATTTACATATCGTAATAGCCTGAAGTACATTTTCTCTCAGCCTGAGCTGATTTTGAGGTAGAGGCGGTGGATGGAGTTGGTGGTAGATTATGATTTGGAGATAGCTTACCATCCTGTTAAAGCTAACTTGGTTGCAGATGCTCAGAATCATAAGCGGCCGACTTAGGCCTAGGAGTATGATATGGAGTCTTTGGTAGGTAAGATCAGTGCATTGAGGTTTTGTGTTATCTCACAGGAGCCTCTGGGTTTGGAGGCAGCTTATCGAGCAAATCTTCTCACTAGAGTTTGTTTGGTTCAGGACAAGGATGTGGAGTTGGTGAATGCCTCTAAGGATGTTGTTTTGGAGTATCAGGTCTCTGTCAATGGTACCATTTTTGTGCACAGTCGGATCTGTGTGCCCAAGGATGAGGAGTTAAGGTAGAAGATTCTGAAGGAGGCTCATGCAAGCATGTTTTCTATTTATCCTGGAGAGACTATACAGTGACCTCAAACGGTATTATCAATCGGTCGGATGAAGAAAGATGTAGCTAACTCGGTTTCAAGGTGTAATGTCTGCTAGTTAGTGAAGGCTGAGCATCAGACTCCGAGTGGCTTACTGTAGAGTTTACCCATTCCAGAGTGGTAGTGCGATATGAACACGGTGGACTTCGTGGTTGGTTTGCCAGTGTCTCGGACTTTTGATGTTATTTGGGTCATTGTGGATCAGTTGACTAAGTCTACACATTCTCTGGCCATTAAGAAAACTGATGAAGTGGTGGTTTTGGCTAAGAAGTATCACTACAAAAAACTGTTGTTATACATCATTTGTTTTATATATTTGCATCATTTTTAAATGATGTAAAAATAATTTGCATCACTTTTAAAAATGATTTACTATTTGTTGATGCAAATAATTTACATCAGTTTATTTTAAATTGATGCTAACTTAAATTGATTATAACAAATGATGTCAATTAGTTGTGTCAGTTTTGTAAATGATTTCAAAATTTGGTATCATTTATAGATAACCGATACTAATAAAAGAATTTTATTTTAATAATAAAAAATTGAATTAAATATTAGTGTCAAATGTTTGCTAAATTAAGTGATTCTAGTTATTGTGTCATTTACAAAGATGTTAAATATTTATATAGTTACAAATATTTGATGTTAAAATAAGTATTAACTTTCATCAATGATTATAATAATTGTATCACATCCTATAATCAATAAAAATAATATTGCGTAAAATGAAATTAGAAAATAAAAACTTAAATTTCATAGAAAAAAAACAAATACATTGCTTAAAAGTTAAAACTAAATCCCAAAGCCTATATACAAAAGTAAACAAACTAACTGTTGAACCCAGAAAGATTTCAAAACTCTTCTTATAACTTGAAGAATCCTTTCTTGAACAAGTAGTTGAAGCAATCTTAACCTTACTTCAGTCTCCATCCATGGGATTCGATTTAGTGTGTGTACGTGTTTCATATTGAATTTCATGTGCGTGTTGTTTTGCAGAACGGATCTGGACATTGATCCTAAAACAAAACCAAAGATTTTAGAGTGTAATAGATTATAGAAAAATTAATTTCTCTTCAAAATTTATAGATCTAATTTACCTTTACAAGGAGAAAGCCATCATGTGCTGATCACCGACCTTTAACAAGTCTTGGAAAATTTCTCGTCTTCAATCCCTTTGTGTATGTTTCTCATCTAATCGTTTAAAGTTAACATATCAGAACAAGTTTTTACTAAATAAAATAAACTGGTAGCAAATAAAACGGAAGTGATAGGATTTTTGAAAGATTTGTCATTTGTATTTGATTTACTTAATTTGTGAAATATGAAAAATAGATATTATGTTTCCAAAAAATAATTAATCAGAAGGGTGGTTACAACTGAGAAAATTAAAAAAAAAACATAAAGAAAAAAATGGGTTGGTTATTAAAAAAAAAAACTGATGTAAAAATCTAAAGAAGTTACCATCATATAAAAGAAGTGATACGAAAGCAATATATTAGTGTCACTTTTATAGAAGCTTGCAAGCAGGTATCTATATTCATGTTAGTTCAAATTATTTGTATTAGTTATGTTATGTACTATCATGTCGATTATTGTTTTATTGATATAATCAAAATTAGTTTTTTCATGATCGATTTTTACGTATCCTCTGTTTCAAAATAAAAAATGCATATAGTAACTAAAATTATTAATATGATTTATTTTAACACCCGTTTTCATTGATGTTAATTTTGTATCATTTTTAAAAATGATCTTACCAACAATTAATAGATGCATCAAGTATCTAAATGATGTAAAATTTAAATTTTATATCAATTATATAAAACAGATACAAACTAATAGAAATTGAATCAATTTTATTTAACTGATGTCAAACTAGTTAATTATAACATTAGTTAATATAATTGATGCTTAGTCATTTATATTTGCTTCATTTATAAATAAGCAATTTAAAATAACATCACTTAACTTTATGATACATTTTAAGTGATACAATATACTTTTTTTTGTAGTGTATGTAAAGAAGATAGTCAGATTGCATGGCCTGCTAGCGAGTATCGTGTCTAACAGAGACTCCAAGTTCACTTTAATGTTTTGGAGCGTGTTTCAGGCAGAGATGGGCACTAAGGTGCATATGCGTACAACCTATCATCCTCAGACAGATAGACAGTCAGAGAGGACGGTTTAGACTTTGAAGGATTTGCTGAGGATGTATGTGCTGAATTAGGGTGGCCATTGGGCGGATCACCTACACTTGATAAAGTTTGCTTACAACAACAGCTACACGATTATGCTGGACTCAGGTGGGAGAGAGGATTATATTTGGTGCAACTTTTATTCATGAAACCACGGAGAAGATCCGGGTTCTGAAGCTGAATATGAAAGAGGCTCATGATCGGTACAGGAGCTATGCTGATAACATAAGGAAATATATTGGGTTTCAGGTTAGTGATAGAGTGTACCTCAAGATGTCCATGTTGCAGGGTCTGAACATGTCACTTTCAGAGACTGACTTGAGTTTGAGGTACATGGGTCCGTTTAGAGTGGTGGAGCGGTGAGGGGGGGGGGGATCGGTTGCATATAGGCCGGAGTTTCCTGAGGTTATACTTGCGTTCCATAAGGTTTTCCATGTGTCGATGTTGAGGAAGTGTCTTCACGAGGATGATGATTTGTTGGCTAAGAATCCTGCAGATCTTCAGTCCAACATGACTATAGAGACGAGACTAGTGAGGTTCTCAAGAAGAGGATCAAGGAACTTTGGCAGAAGACTTAGGAGTCAGAGGCGAAGATGAAGGCAAGGTTCAAGAAGTGGTTCGAGAAGCAGGTCGGGGCTTAAGCTTGTCAATCCTTCGTTCCAGTTTGTTGTTTGGCTTTGTTTTGTGTATCTTATTTTCATTATGTATTTTTGTTTGGAGTTAAAACGTGTGACAACCTGTCCTGCAGACCCCATGTTGTTAAAGGTTGGGGACCAGGATTCGAGGAACGCCTCGTGCACCAATAACCTACTGTGGATTTGGATGAATAGTTCCATTTGCCCGGTGAGGGGTTAGGATCGATGCCCTGCAGGCCCAGCTTTGGGCCTATGGGGGCAAGCTAGCGGAGGGCTAATGGGGTCCACAGGACGGGTTGTTACAAAACGATTATGACATTTAATGAGTAATAAGATGAGTATTTTCTTGGATTTTAACTTACGTTGGCATGAGAAATAAAATATTGTTGGAATATTTCTAAAAATGGAAAGTTTTATGAGGGTTCATAATTGTCCATTTTTGGTGGATGTGTGGTCTTGGTAGCCTTTGTATGGCCTTTCTAGCGGATATTTGAGTCATTGTGTGGCATTTGTGGTGATCTTTTGAGATATTGTGTGGCCTTTGTGGCAGACTTTGAGTCATTGTTTGGCCTTTGTGGTGGTCTTTTGAGACATCATGTGGCCTTTTTGGCGATTTTCGGGATGTGTGACCTTTGTGGCGGTCCTTTGGAATGTGTGGCCCCTATTGTGGTTTTTCGGGATGTATTGCCTTTATGGAAGTCCTTTAGGATGTGTGGCATTTGTGACGATTCTTCGGGATATGTGGCCTTGGTGGCGCTCTATTTGGATATTTTTTTGGCCTTAGGTAATCTTCGTAGATCGGTCGAAGGAAGTGCGGGCTGTGGAGACGGTTGCAAGAGCGTCTTTGGTAGACAGTTGTTCATGATTCGAGGACGAATCTATGTTGGTGAGGGAGAATTATAACACCCGCAAACCAGATTAGTGGTTTGGGTGTCGATCGACACCGAGGAAGGGTGTTTGTCGACACTACTAATCGGTTAGTGCTTAACTTA
Organism: Camelina sativa; assembly: GCF_030686135.1. Lineage (NCBI taxonomy): Eukaryota > Viridiplantae > Streptophyta > Magnoliopsida > Brassicales > Brassicaceae > Camelina > Camelina sativa. Next base: position 27,136,539 of record NC_141896.1, on the reverse strand, counting down.
ATTCTGATTTCTCTGGTTTGACACTGGTTGATGAGAGAACTCTAGGTCACATGTATAAAAGAGACAACTCAACGCCTAGAGGTTTTGGTTAGTTGTTTTCATCTCAAAGAGAAGAGAGGAAAAAGAATTCTATGTAAAACTTTTTTATGATCTTTATGTGCATGTTTTTGGAGAGATATGTTCTTGGAGTGGAGATATTAGGCTAAGGACGTGTTGGAGGCTTGTTGTGGTGTTATTTTCGTCGTTGTTGGTCAGAATCTTCTTGTTGAAACGGTGAGTGCATAAGCATTAAACAAGATTTTTCTTATGTGTGGGTGAATGATTTATGTGATGATGTATGTAATGGTGAGATATGAATGAATGGATGGTAAGGTGTTTCAATTCCCCTTATGCAGTTGCAGTATAAGAGGTGTCAATCCTATCTGAGTGTTTGTGAACAATTAAGACATGCATATGAGACTAAGTCAAGCCAAATGTAAGGGTTGTTTGTCACTAACAATCCTATGATGAAAATGCAAAATGCAGAAAGTAAACTACAAGAACTAGATGCTAAATGTAAATGGAACAGAATGATTATGACTTATATGAAGCTAGAACAGAAATAGAAACTACAATAAATAAACTAATGCAAGACAATAATGAACAGGACAATAAGTAAATGCAACAGAAATGCAAATAGAATGAGACTAGAGATAAGACAGGACAACTACAAATCATAAACCAAAGTTCTGGGGAAGAACTCGAGCAAGCACTCGATCGAGTGTAGATCGAGTGCAGGGTCGAGCTGGACTAAATGCAAAAACAGAGCAACACAATAAAAACAGAGCAATGCAAAAACGAATCAAACAACAAGCAAGCAACAGGATTAAGACTTAAAAATCAATAAACAAAGAAGGTCCTGAGGAGGGATTCATGGGCTGAACTAATCATTGTGGTGATCTAACTTGGTCAACAAATCTCAAGCAAACTATGAGCTAATCTCTAGACATATAAATCTAAGACAAGTTTCATCCACTCTCATGGCAAGAAACAATCAAACCTATGCATCTCTAGACTTGTTCTCACATAGTAAAGAGTCTACACAAGTAGGCATTAAGCAATACATCTCAAACCAAACAAGACCTCTAATCTCTTAGCAAGCCTAATGGTAAGCTCTAGATCTAGCCTTATCTATGCTTCTTAAACATTGGTGTGATGCTAAGATGCTTGAAATAAAACCCTACCTTCTCAGATATAGGATCAGCATTAAGAACATCTAGCCTAGAAGAGATCTACAACAATCAAGCTTGACCAAATCAAACAAACCACAAGATCAATCCAGCCTAACCCATCCTCAAGATCCTAGAGAACTACTCACAAGAACACATGATGAACAAAGTCAAAAACCCAGAAAAATGCGAAACTTGCATCATTAGAAAGATGAAACAAAGATCTATAATATTGGAGAAAGAATCAAACTCGAATTCTCAATATTAAGAAAGTTATGGAACCAACAATATTGAAGAATTTAGTCTTTTCTCCTTAAAAACAAGTACAAGATCTAAGAAAAATAAAAGTGCAAAAGGAATAATTCCCAAAAAGGTAAAAACTAGGTTTAGAGAATATCTAAAAAGCTGGACTCTTTTGGTGGCTGCAGGTACAAGGCTTTATATAGGAGAGGGAGTGGAAGCCCTAAAAATACTAAAAGACAAAACAGTCAACGGCTCGGTCAACTCGACCTGTGCTCGGTCGAGTGGCAGGTCGAGCTGGCTTCTCTCGTGCATCCTCCACTCGGTCGAGTCCTCCTCAGCACACGGTCGAGTGTCTGGTCGAGTGCGCGGTCGAGTTGGACACTGGACCTTGGTTCTTCAGCCTTAACTCTCTTGCTTTCCCTTCATGATTGCTTCACTTCTCCTCAGCATTGCTTCCATGCTCCTTAAGCTCCAATATCACCTGATTATGCATGAAAAGATGCAAATGCAATGCAACTAAACTCTAATGCATGATTAGTCCTAAAGCTATGCAATAATAGTGAAAATGGCTAGCAAAAGATGTGAATAAACTAAGGGAAAACATGGTAAAATATATGAACATCAAAGCATGACTTATCTAAGCTTAAGATTTCTTTGTTTTGTGTTTTGTGAGTTGTGTGTTTGATTCCCTTTCTAGTTTGTGTAATTTTGTGGTTCCTATGGCTTTGTGAGACACATGTGTGAACTTTGGTTGAGCTTTGTGCGACTAGAGGAGGAGATCTGACTAGGAGCTTTGAGGAAAATTATGCTCGACATCGTTGTTCATCAACACCAGGAGGGTGTCGGTAAACACCAATGAGTTAACAGCACAAAGGTTTTGGCTAGTGTTAGACGACAATATGTGGAGGTGTCGGTCGACACAAGGTAGGATTTACAGTATGTCGAGTGGGTGTCGGTCGACACGTTCGACACTAACCTTCGTCAGGAGGCCAGTGTCGATCGACACTATGTGAGTGTCGTTTGATTGTGCTTGTTGTTGCTTGTTTATTTGAGATTCTCTAAGTGTGTGTGTATAGCTAGTAGATAGGAGGATTGCCTTCTGAGTGAGTATTGGTGATAATATTCATGCATCTCAATTGTTGTTTGTAGTGAAGGTAAAGGCAAAGTGTGATCGTGGAATCAAAACAACGAAAACGAGGATGTTCTAGTGGCTCGTTAATGTGTTTTATGACTTTTGTTAGGTTGCTAGAGGAATTCATTAGAATGGCGTTAGGTTGCTAGTTTATTGCTTCGTGATATTATTGAATTGATGGTTATTGATTATTGGTTTATTCGCTTATTGGATTTATTGTTTAATAATATTTTGTTATTTTATTGGTTCTTATTCACTGGTTTGTATTGATTAGAGTTATGTTGTTAGTGAGTATAGAAAAACTGTTATTTAATTTTAAAAAGAAAACAGATCGGCTTATTTCATTAACTTAATAATTTAATATTATTATTGCATATATAAAATTAGAAGTGTAAGGAGATTAACACTTTCATCTAACTCATTTTACATCTAACTAACTCTAATTATAACGTAACCACTATATTCTCCACCGGCTCTTAAAGTTTTTTTTCTTTATCAAAATAATTTTTGTTTTCACATTCAAAGATTTTAATTTTTTTTTATAACTAAATGTTTTGTTAAAATATCTTTTTTTAATAATTTATCTTGCTTTTTTAAATAACTAAAAAATCTTCATTGTTGTAAAATTTTGTTAAGATACATTGGTTGACATGTCTGTTATTGTAAAAACTTCTTCAGCCATATAATCTGATCTTTGATATTTAATTATTTTATAACGTTTAATTATATTGATAATAATTTTAAAAGCAAAAGTTACTCTTAAAAGTATACTTTCATCTATCTGCAATAACTTATCATTTCTGAAAATCAAACTTTAATTTTAGTGTAAAAATCAAAAAAAAAAAGAATGTTGATCATTCAATTAAAGAGTTTTGCATTTTTACAAATTGAGATTTTACATCTCAATAATGGTTTCATAACTATATGAAACAACCCGATCCATTTTTTTTAATCATAATAACAATAATAAATATAATTAAGTATCCCATACTACTTAACTAAACCAACCAAACCACAATACATCATTAAACCAGCAATAACCAATATGCACAGCGGAAACATACCAACAATACAAAACCAATGTATCATCAATACAGTCACATTCCTAACCATTCTATCCAGCAACCTAGCATAACTCTGTCCAAGGTTCCAACATAAACAATATAGCAAAGACCACCAACACACAAACGAGACCCTAGATCATCCTCTTCATCGCCATGATTCCACGTCACATACCTGCACACCACAAACAACAATTGAGATGCGTAAGTGTTATCACAAATACTTAGTGAGTCAATCCTCCCATCTACTGGGTTATATACACAAGCAACTGAGATACCAATGTTTAACAAATAACAACCAAACACAAACAGGAAAAACAGACATCAGCCGCTGCTGACAGGAATTGGTGTCGACCGACACTACCTAAGTGTCGATCAACACTCCACACTTGGTGTAGGCCGACACCTAATTGGTATCGATCGACACCGGCTCTGCAACTCGTTTCTGCACGAAGCCAAAAGTCGAAGATCCGCTTCCCAAATCCTCTAAATCGTCCGAAACTAATCCAAAACTCCTAGAAACTCATAGTAACCCACATCCAACCACAGAGATACAAGAATACAACACAAACAACAACAAAACAAGCAAAACAAAGGAATTCTCAGGCTTAGATCTGCCATGGTCATGCACTCACCTCTTTGCATGAAGTTTCTGACCAAAAGAAAACAAATCCAACACCTTAGGAAGCTTCTCCTTCGTCCTTAGCTCTAGATCCCCACTCCACAGGAACATATCTCCCAAAAACAGCCAAGAAACCTCCCAATCTCTCCCAAAAACCTCAAGAACACTTTCTTCTCTTTTGTTTTGTCTCAAACGGCGACAAACTCTTCCAAAACACGATCTAGGTCGATTTCCCACTTAAATAGTCCGGTTCTATGGTTTCTCTTAAACAAAACCGATGAAATAAAATAATCTGGTCGAACCAGAAAAGCTGGTGTCGATCGACACCCATCCCCAAAATGCCCAATTTGACAATAGTGTAACATCCGTGAACCGAAATCCCGGTTTGGGAGTTGCATCGGTCGATGCAGATGTTGCATCGCTCGATGCAGATGTCGCATCGCTCGATGCAGGTTCAAGTTTCTGCGTTTTGACTTAAGTTAAACGCTGCATTTTGGGCAAAGGGGAAAGGAAAACCCTGAAATCGTTATTTTGTCTCATTAGTCGTGGGTAGCCGATTTTGAGCGAAAGAAAAGAGAGAAAACTGTTCTTGAGCGTTCTTGAGAAATTCTGGAGATTTGAGGCTGTTCCTGTAGATATTTGTAGCTGGGACCGTGGTAGGAGCTTCCTAGAAGCGTTTTCTTCTGGTGTTTAGGTTCAGATTCGTCTTGGCAAAGGTAAGTGCAGGACCATGGCTTATCTAAGCTAGAGAACTCTCTAATTTGTTTGTTGTGTGTTGTTAGACTTGTTAGATCGTTGTTCTGGTCGTTAGGAAGCTTTCTTGTGGCTTGGGATTGCATTTTGTGGTTGTAGGAACGAAGATCCGGCGAGAAGCTTCAGAGGAAAACGATGCTCGACATTGCATCGGTCGACGCACTTTGTGCGTCGGTCGATGCAGATGCGAGGACGGCGCGTAAACTCTAGGGTTTTCGTGTTATGTCGAGCATGCGTCGGTCGATGCATTGGGAGCATCGGTCGATGCAAGTTAACCTTGCATCGGTTGACGCAGATCTTGCGTCGGTCGACGCAACCTCCTTTTGGTGTCGATCGATGCATTTTGGTGTCGGTCGATGCAGAGTCCTGGTTTGTTTATTGTTATTTGTTGATTGTTGTTGATGGTTAGAGATGACTCTATTGCTTGTGTGTATAGCCCAGTAGATGGGAGGATTGCATTACTGAGTGTTTATAAAATACACATGCATTGCAATATGTGTTTGTGGTGCAGGTAAAGGCAAAGTGTGATCGTGGAATCAAGGCAATGAAGAGGAGGATGCTCTAGGAACTCAGTTTGATGCTGTCTGGCATTGCTAGGTTGCTAGAGTTGGGTCATTAGAAACATTGTTAGGTTGCTGGTTTCATGTTTTCTGATGGTTGGTTATTGGATATGGAGTATGTTATAATATTGGTTATTATTGGAAATTTATTGGTATTGTTATCCCGCTGTAGGTTGTGATTGTGGTTAGGTGGCTAGTGGGTATGGGACCACTAGCTGTTGTTTATTTATTATATTATAATTATTATTTATTATTTTTTTTTTAAAAAAAAAGGTCGGTCCTTTCATTTTGGTATCAGAGCCATTACGGTTGTAGGTTTGGGTTCACTAGGTTTCTGTTGTGATGTTTGGTATTGCATGTCTTGATTGATTATGTGAGTTAGTCAATTGTGTGTGGCATAGAGTCCTAGAACATCCTCTTCGAGCCGACTGTGTGATTCCACGGTGAGTTTATGTTTCTGTGTTATAATAGAAATTATTTGCTTAGTCTTCTGTTCATGGTAGTGCAGATGGCTAGAGATGGTGCTGGTGCTGGTCGTGGTCGTGGACGCGGACGTGGTCATGGACGCGGACGTGGTCGTGGTAGGGGCAGAGTCCCAGAGGTTAGTGAGACCGAGGATCAGAGTATCACAGCTGAGGGTGTTGGCGAGTCGCAGGATGTTCCGGGGAATTCAGTGAGTGTGGCCGGAGGGGGCGGTGTTGATGCTCCAGTGGCTGAGGATGCTAGGGCTCTAGGTGTGGGAGTTCCATCGAGAGGAGTCCCTGGTACTGACGTTGTGGATATGCTAGCACAGGCAGAGCCGGCGGAAGACCCAAGCAGATGAAGCATCTGCTTGCGGCCGTAAAATATATAAACATATAATCAGCCTTTTTTCAATAAATGTCTCTTTATCCTAGTGGTAGTAGTAGGGTAATGCACTCATCCTACGTCCTGAGTTTGAACTGCAGCTCTTACATTTCTTTTATTCATTATTTTTTCCTTAAAAACAGGCACAACAAAATCATTGGGCTTGTGGCCCTATATATCTCTGCGCCGGGTCTGAGCACAGGTGTTGGAGCGGTTACCACCAGTGGTACCGGCTCAGGCTCAGGTAGTTCCACCAGTGGTGGCGGAGGAGCGGCAGCCAGTGGCTGCAGATGTGGAAGTTCATGGACGTTATTTGTTTATGCTCAAAGAGATGAGGGGTCTTTTCACTGAGAAGTTTTTGGGTGGTACAGATCCTACTGTTGCGGATGTGTGGAGGACGAGTGTGGAACGTAACTTCCATACTCTGAGATGACCTGAGGAGTTTTGGGTGGACATAGGGGTCTACCATTTGAGTGGTGATGCTGAGTTGTGGTGGAGATCAGTGGCTGCTAGGAGAGTGCAGCGGAAGATGACTTGGGCTGAGTTTGTCTTGGAGTTCAACGGCAAGTATTATCCTAGAGAGGCATTGGATCGGTTGGAGGTGCAGTTTCTTTAGTTGTCTCAGGGGACACGGTCAGTGCGGGAGCTGGAGTCTGAGGAGGCTCAGATCAGGAGATTTTGGAGGGCTCTACGTGATGATTTAGAGTTCACTGTAGAGGGCAGAGTTATGCTACGCGTGTAGAGCTGGTTGAGACTGCAGCAGAGATTGAGAAGGATATCCGGGCACAGTCAGTGGTGGCTAGTCCAGCAGTTCAGTCTAGTAAGTCTCAGCAGCAGGGTGGTTCTAGCAGGGGCGGTAGGCCTGCACAGGGAACCAAGAGGAGGTGGGAGGCTACGTAGACGCAGAGTGGTGCGAGTTGCTTCAAGTGTGGGAGCAAGGATCACAAGGTTGCTAGTTGTCCCAAGAGGAGTGATCCGACGGCAGGGCCTTGGGTATGTTATCATTGTAGGGAGACAGGGCACATCAAGCCTTTTTGTCCCAAGTTGCAGCCGACTGCAGTGACAGCGTTGCAGCCGACAGCAGTGGCAGCGTTGCAGCAGGTGCAGCCTGGAGGTCAGCAGGTGGCACAGATTGAGCAGGCGCCACGGGTTACACGACAGCAGAGATTGGTGGAACCAGTGCCGGGGCGATCACAGGTATAATTTCTGGTACTTAAACTTTGTGAATTTAAGTAGGTTCAGATTTTATGTTTTTCCTGCGATAAAGTGTTAGGTTCTCAACACATGAGGTTTGTGTAGGGACCTTGTTGGTGGGTGGGTTTAAGTCCCATGTTATGTTCGATTCTAGAGCTTCTCACAGCTTCATTACTCCGGAGTGTGCATAGAGTGCAAGAATCAGTGGAGATCCCAGGGATCGTACAGGAGTTGTCAGAGTTGCGGGAGGCAAGTTCCTGAGAGTTATTGGACGAGCTAGAGGAATTGATATTCAGATCGCAGGAGAGTCATGGCCAGTGGTTTTGCTTATCAGTCCAGTGGAGTTATATGATGTTATTCTCGGGATAGATTGGTTGCATCGGCATATGGTGCCTTTGGATTGCCATCGGGGTAGAGTGGAGTTTGAGCGTCCAGGAGGGAAGTTGGTTTTTCAGGGGATTAGACCGACTTCGGGGAGTTTGTGATCTCAGCCATTCAGGCTGGGAAGATGATTGAGAAGGGTCGTCAGGCTTATTTGGTTACTATATCTATGCCAGAGTCAGTGGGGAAGTCTACGGTTAGCGGTATTCCGGTAGTGGAGAAGTTTGAGGATGTGTTTCAGTCTTTTCAGGGATTCCCACCATCTCGGTCGGATCCTTTTACCATTGAACTGAAACCGGGGACGACACCGTTATCCAAGACTCCTTACAGAATGGCTCTAGCAGAGATGGCAAAGCTGAAGAAACAGCTAGAGGATTTGTTGAGTAAGGGATTCATCCGTCCTAGCGTATCACCATGAGGAGCGCCGGTGTTGTTTGTCAAGAAGAAGGATGGGAGTTTCAGGTTGTGCATTGATTATCGGGATTTGAACCGGGTTACTGTGAAGAACAAGTACCCTCTTCCCAGGATTGATGAGTTTTTGGATCAGTTGAGGGGTGCTACTTGGTTCTCTAAGGTAGATCTGGCGTCGGGTTATCGTCAGATACCGATAGATGAGGCAGATGTGAGGAAGACTACTTTCAGGACGAGGTATGGGCATTATGAGTTTGTGGTGATGCCTTTCGGGTTGACCAACGCCAGCAACGTTTATGAGATTGATGAACAGCGTGTTTCAGGATTTTCTGGACGTGTCTGTCATCATTTTCATCGACGATATTCTGGTTTATTCTAAGAGTCCTGAAGAGCATACAGTTCATTTGAGGGCAGTTCTGGAGAAGCTGCGAGAGCAGAAGTTGTTTGCCAAGTTGAGCAAGTGTAGTTTTTGGCAGCGTGAGATGGGTTTTCTAGGTCATATTGTGGGGGTTTCTGTGGATCCGGAGAAGATTCAGGCTATCAGGGATTGGCCTAGACCGCATAATGCCATAGAGATCAGGATTTTCCTTGGGTTGGCAGGTTACTACAAGAGGTTTGTGCAGGGATTTGCAAGTAGAGCACGTCCTATGACTAAGTTGATAGGAATGGATGTTCCTTTTGTTTGGTCACAGGAGTGTGAGGAGGGCTTTGAAAGCCTTAAGGAGATGTTGACTACTACGCTAGTGTTGGCTTTGCCTGAGCAGGGAGAACCCTATGTGGTTTATACTGATACATCTAGAGTTGGTTTGGGGTGTGTATTGATGCAGCATGGGAAGGTGATTGCCTATGCTTCGCGGCAGTTACGGAAGCATTAGGGCAACTATCCTACTCATGATTTGGAGATGGCTGCTGTAGTTTTCGCCCTGAAGATTTGGAGATCAAATCTTTATGGTGCAAAGGTACATGTGTTTACAGATCATAGGAGCCTGAAGTATATATTCACTCAGCCAGAGCTGAATTTGAGACAGAGGCGGTGGATGGAGCTTGTGGCGGATTATGATTTGGAGATAGCCTATCACCCTGGTAAGGCTAACATGGTTGCAGATGCTCTGAGTCGGAAGAGGGTAGCTTCGACTCAGGAGCAGGAGATGGAGTCTCTGGTAGGAGAGATCAGTGCTTTGAGCTTGTGTCCTGTTTCACAGGAACCATTGGGTTTGGAAGCAAGGGATAGAGCAGATCTTCAGAGTAGGGTGCGGTTGGCTCAGGAGAAGGATTTGGGGCTGGTGAATGCCTCAAAGGATGTGGATTCAGAGTATCAGGTCTCAGATAATGGTACTATCTTAGTGCATGGTCGGGTTTTTGTGCCCAATGATGAGGAGTTGAGACAGGAGATCCTGCGAGAGGCTCATGCGAGCAGGTTTTCTATTCATCCAGGAGCGACTAAGATGTACCGTGATCTCAAGAGGTACTATCACTGGGTCGGGATTAAGAAGGATGTAGCTAGTTAGGTCTCGAGGTGCAATGTGTGTCAGCTAGTGAAGGCTGTGCATCAGGTTCCTGGCGGTTTGCTGAAGAGTTTACCCATTCCTGAGTGGAAGTGGGATATGATTACTATGGATTTCGTGGTGGGTTTGCTAGTTTCCAGGACGTTTGATGCTATTTGGGTAATTGTGGACCGGTTGACTAAGTCAGCACATTTTCTGGCTATTAAGAGGAATGATGGAGCAGCGGTCTTGGCTAAGAAGTATGTGAGAGAGATAGTCAGATTGCATGGGTGCCAGCGAGCATTGTGTCTCACAGGGATTCTAAGTTCACTTCAGTGTTCTGGAAGGCATTTCAGGCAGAGATGGGCACTAAGGTGCATATGAGTACAACTTATCATCCCCAGACAGATGGGCAGTCTTAGAGGACGATCCAGACGCTAGGGGATTTGCTGAGGATGTGTGTGTTGGATTGGGGTGGCCATTGGGCAGATCACCTGAACCTGGTAGAGTTTGCTTACAACAACAGTTATCAGGCGAGTATTAAGATGGCTCCTTATGAGGATTTGTATGGGAGACCATGTCGTAAACCGTTATGCTGGACTCAGGTGGGGGAGAGGAGCATATTAGGGGAAGATTTTGTTCAGGAGACCTCCAAGAAGATTCGGGTTCTCAAGCTGAATATGAAGGAAGCTCAGGATAGGCAGAGGAGTATGCTTATAGGAGGAGGAGAGATCTTGAGTTTCAGGTAGGAGACAGAGTGTACCTCAAGATGGCCATGTTGCGGGGTCCGAACAGGTCATTGACTGAGACTAAGTTGAGTCCAAGGTATATGGGTCCGTTCAGAGTGATTGAGCGAGTTGGACCAGTGGCATATAGACTGGAGTTACCTGAGGTTATGCATGCGTTCCATAAGTTTTTCCATGTGTCTATGTTGCAGAAGTGTCTCCGTGAGAGAGAGCGGGTGTTGGCTAAGATTCCTGAGGATCTTCAGCCTAACATGACTTTGGAGGCGAGTCCAGCGAGGGTTCTCGGGAGGAGGATCAAGGAACTTCGGAAGAAGAAGATTCCTTTGATGAGAGTCCTTTGGGACTGTGATGGTGTTGAGGAGCAGACTTGGGAGCCTGAGGCAAAAATAAAGGCAAGGTTTAAGAGGTGGTATGAGAAGCAAGCCGCGACTTGAACTTGTCTAGCTTGGTCCCATCTGTAATCCGTGGCTGGAGCGGGAATGGAGTATTCCAGCCCATCTCTCTTGTTACTCGGTCGCTTGGAGTGGTTGGTTGTGCGACTCGGTAACAAGATGAGTTGGTGCTCGGGGTACAAAGTTTCCGTGAGGCGGGGTTTTGGAGGAAAGTTTCCTGAAATAGATGTTTCCAAAAGTGGAAAGTTTCCAAAAATGGAAAGTGCTAAATATGGAAATTTTTATGGGAGTTAGAATTTGTCCATTTTAGCGGTGGAGAGCCTTGGAGGGGCTTATGTGGCCTTAGTGGTGGACTTCCGAGTCAGTGTGCCCGTGTGTGGCAGTCTTTTCAGACATTGTGTGGCCTTTGTGGCGGGCTGTTTAGCCGTGTGTGGCCTTTGTGGTGGGCTGTTTAGCCGTTGTGTGGCCTTTGTGGCGGGCTGTTTAGCCAATTGCGTGGCCTTTGTGGCGGGCTGTTTAGCCAGAGTGCCTGTTTAGGCGGTCCTTCGGGACAGATGGTTTTTGTGACGGTCCTTCGGGACGAGTGGCCTTGGTGGCGGTCCTGTTTAGGACATTTGTTTGGCCTTGGTGGCGGTCCTGTTTAGGACGTTTGTTTGGCCTTGGTGGCAGTCCTCTTTAGGACATTTTGTTTGGCCTTGGTGGCGGTCCTCTTTAGGACATTTTGTTTGGCCTTGGTGGCGGTCCTCTTTAGGACATTTTGTTTGGCCTTTGTGGCGGCCCTTGTGGCATGTATATGATCCTTGTGTGGTCATGAAGTATTCCAGTGAGGGGATATGTGGTTGGTAGGACATTGAGATGTCTTACGCGAGCCACGAAAAGGAAACCTGGATAGGGATAGGGCTCAGACGTGTTCAGAATTGTTTGCTCGCGGCTCTTGGAGGACTTAGGTTCTCCTAGTACTGCCATACTCAGAGACTTTGTGGCTTGGGAGTATGGTTGGTATATCGACTTCGGATGACGATCCGGGGGCGCGCTGTAGGGTGGCAACCCGAGAGACGAGTTTTGGATTTCTCCTTATATATATTATGGCATGCGGGTTTAGGCCCGATGAGGAGCCAACATTGGCATGCAGACTTAGGTCTGATGAGGAGCCAATGAAAACTCAAGGTTTAGGCCTATAAATAAAGGAAAGTCCAAAAAGTCGAGAGCAAATAATGCATGGAGCGTGAGTCTATCGCCTAGAGGTGACCTTCTGTAAATCGGTCGAGGAGTGCGGGCCATGGAGACGGTTGCACGGGAGTCTTTGGCTGATGGTGGTTCAAGATTCGAGGACGAATCTAGATTGGTGGGGGAGAATTGTAACATCCGTGAACCAAAATCCCGGTTTGGGAGTTGCATCGGTCGATGCAGGTTCAAGTTTTTGCGTTTTGACTTAAGTTAAACGCTGCGCTTTGGGCAAAGGGAAAGGAAAACCCTGAAATCGTTCTTTTGTCTCATTAGTCGTGGGTAGCCGATTTTGAGAGAAAGAAAAGAGAGAAAACTGTTCTTGAGCGTTCTTGAGAAATTATGGAGATTTGAGGCTGTTCCTGTAGAGATTTGTAGCTGGGATCGTGGTAGGAGCTTTCTAGAAGCGTTTTCTTCTGGTATTTAGGTTCAGATTTGTCTTGGCAAAGGTAAGTGCAGGACCGTGGCGTATCTAAGCTAGAGAACTCTCTAATTTGCTTGTTGTGTGTTGTTAGACTTGTTAGATCGTTGTTCTGGTCGTTAGGAAGCTTTCATGTGGCTTGGGATCGAGTTTTGTGGTGGTAGGAACGAAGATCCGGCGAGAAGCTTCGGAGGAAAATGATGCTCGGCATTGCATCGGTCGATGCAGGTGCGAGGACGGCGCGTAAACTCTAGGGTTTTAGTGTTATGTCGAGCATGCGTCGGTTGATGCATTGGGAGCATCGGTCGATGCAAGTTAACCTTGCATCGGTCGACGCAGATCTTGCGTCGGTCGACGCAACCTCCATTTGGTGTCAGTCGATGCATTTTGGTGTCAGTCGATGCAGAGTCCTGTATTGTTTATTGTTGTTTGTTGATTGTTGTTGATGGTTAGAGATGACTCTATTGCTTGTGTGTATAGCCCAGTAGATGGGAGGATTGCCTTACTGAGTGTTTATAAAATACTCATGCATTGCAATATGTGTTTGTGGTGCAGGTAAAGGCAAAGCGTGATCGTAGAATCAAGGCAATGAAGAGGAGGATGTTCTAGGGACTCGGTTTGATGTTGTCTGACATTGCTAGGTTGCTAGAGTTGGGTCATTAGAAACATTGTTAGGTTGCTGGTTTCATGTTTTCTGATGGTTGGTTATTGGATATGGAGTATGTTATAATATTGGTTATTATTGGATATTTATTGGTATTGTTATTCCGCTGTTGGTTGTGATTGTGGTTAGGTGGCTAGTGGGTATGAGACCATTAATGGTTGGTTGTTATTCTCTCTCTCTCTCTCTCTCTCTCTCTCTCTCTCTCTCTCTCTCTCTCTCTCTCTCTCTTTCATTTGATCCCAACTATCTTTGTTTTTGCTTCGTAGATTCCTGGATTGGTGAATGATGATTTTGCTGATGTGAGAGCTATAATGGCAAATGCGGGTTTTTCATTGATGGGAATAGCAACTGCGACAGGTATGTTTAGAATTATTGATATTTGTAAGCTCTTTTGGCTCAAATTGCATAAGCACCAACACGAGATGTGTATCAAAGTAGTATAATAGAACTAACGAGCTAGTAGATTTGATGTGGCAAAGAAACCAGAGTGAGGTACTCAAAGTGATGATATAATATTCAATGTTACTCAACTGATGCGCATCTATGCCATGTCTCTTTGTATATATCCCTTGAGACGATGTTACTGTGGTTGTTGTTGGTGACCCTGACGAGTTGTATGTATCTGAAATAGGAAATCATGTACAAGAAACTGCTCTACGCTACCATTGAAGGGCAAGGATCGTTTGACCTCTCATAAGCAGCAGATCGCTCCGTTTCTTTTCCCCTCTCTGTACATTACATGGGAAGACTGATTTTGATTCTCTGCTTTTTGGGTTTTTATGATCTGACAAAAGCCGAAGATGCCCCAAAAGCCAGGTGACTGCTTTTGGTGAAACCTTTGTTCTCCCGGAGCCTTTTTTACCGGAGGGACATAGGGTTGTCACTTGTGATGTAAATTTTGTCTTTGCAGGCTCTGCAGAAGGCGCCATTACTGTATGTAGATAAAGAAAGATGATAGGCTTATCTTTTTTTTTTTTTCTTCTCAAGTTTTTTTTTAATAGAATTTTTATCTTTAACTTTTCTCCTCTCTGTAAAAGTTCGATCACATCATTTTGATCGAAACTCAAGTTTAATTCAGCATCAACAAAAAACTAGAATATGGACGGCACTTTGAATATGTTAAACACTGAGTTTATATAAGAGAAATACCCTAAACTTAGCACCATTTTAGGTTCTTCTTCCAAAATTAGCACACACAATTAAGTTTTTCAAAACTAGCATTTTTTTTAATTAATTATTATATTAATTAATGACAAAAAGAGAAAAATAATACTCCCTCCGTTTCAAAATATAGGATGTTTGAAGCAAAACACGCAGATTAAGAAGTCTTTACTTTTAACAAGTTCAACCAATCAGAAACAATACTGCATAATATAAAATATTAAACTAATCTAAAAGTTACATTGAAATTTGAAAGCATCCTATATTATGAAACAACAAACTTCTCCAAAACATCTTATATTTTGAAACGGAGGGAGTAATAATCAAAAAATCTTAGGGTCGTACGAAATTGGCAAAATCTTCGACGAGGAAAGAGCATGTGTTTAGAGCTTGGGTTTTCACAACGAAAGCTAGATTTGGAGAGAAGAACCGATTGATTTTGATTTGATTGTGGTGTTGATGAAGATGACGAGCTCAATTTTTTGCATACAACAAATCCACCGCCACCGTGGTTTCAGTCCCGCGAATTCCCACGGCCACAAATACGGACTCAGTGATGGCGAGCTTCAGTGAGAGAATCTTGTTCGCTGTTCTCAAATCTGTTAATCAAGGTAAGAATTGAAGTAAGGATTGAGTTTTTGGAATTTTCATTGTCAGATGTTGAAATTGTTCTTTGTAAATTCTGACTTGTTGTTGTGTGTAGGGATGTTAAAAGTGCAAATGAGGAACATGAGAGAGAGTTACCAATGATGAATGAGATCAAATATAAGATATCAAACCAATTGGAGTTTTGGACTCTGGGATTTGTTCATAAGCTCTCTTTAGTCTTGCTTGTCGTTTCAAATCATTGCAAGTCAGTTAACTAACAAAAAACACCAATCTTCAAAAAAAATTTGTATGTTATTGTAATGTTTGAGTGAGCTTTTTGTTTGTCAAAAACATGTGATGTGTAGAACACATTTTACAGAAATGGGGAAAGAGAAGCATAAGAAACTGATGAATCAAGGCTTTGAAGCTTCTATAAGTATGTTATAGTGAAGCTTGTGAGGAGATGGAGATTAGAAGGACTGATTTGAAGTGGTAGGTATCTAGCTTGCTATGAGTTTTTGAAATATTTTGCTAATGGCATAGATCAACTTGGTAGTGTTTCTTGTGGTTTTAAGGTTAATCAATCTGGTAGTGTTGCAGAAATAGTTTAAATGTGGGGTGATATATAAGATATCTCTTGAAGTAATGTTAAAACAAAAATTGAATTCGTGGACTGATCATGTTGTTGAATAAGGTTTTCAGCTCTAACTCAAGTGATTAATGATATACATGATGACAAATATTTCAAGAACAAAGCAGAGAGTTGATGATGAAGATGAGAAAATGGGCACTTGAGTGGAAGTTTGTGTTCGTCATTATGGAAGGTCTTCCTAAAATTCAAGAACACCTTCCTAAAAGCTATAGAATCCTTCCTAAATTTTTTAAAAATGTGTTTTTAAATCTCTTTATATGTGTTTTGCTTTATTGTATCACATATTATTTCATTAATGATGTATAATGATTTGATTATGTGTACATATTGGTTTTTTACAATAAAGGTAGCAAATAGAAATATCCAACATGGTGTTTTAGGAAGATCTTCCTAAACGTCAATGACTTCTTCCTAAATTTCAAGGAGTTCTTCCTAAATGTCAATGACTCTTCCTAATGCTCTTTTTTTTCTTTTCATGACGGTCTTTCTGAAATTAAAGAAATCATTCATAAATATATGAGAATCCTTCTTGAATATTACACTCAAATCCTTCTTATATGTTTACCGGTGAAAACATAGCTATCTACAAAAATATCGAGATAATTAATACAAAACCTTCCTGAATATGTTTTAAGAAAATTCTTGTGGTGAAAACCATCCAAACTATCTTTCATAACCAAAATCCTAATGCTAAAACAAAGACCATGTGAATACAAAGAATCAAAATGTAAATACTTCAATCTCATATGGCAACTGAAGCCTTCAATCTTGTATGAGCACCGTTCGTCTTTGATTCTGAGTGTTATTGCAGCTCCAATTCTTCCTAAACTTTTTATGAACGTCATTGTAATGTCCCTGAACCGTTCTATGACCACAAAGGCCAACGGACAGCCACGGGATGCCACGATGGGAATTGTACCGAGGTGATCCGGTCGAGAGACGGAAGCTGCAGACTTCCCGACCGATCCTCCCTGGCACAACTCCACCCACAACCGAGACTACTTAGGCTTTGCAACCCTTGTGGCCTGGTGCATTGTGTTAGCCCGGACAAGGCCGAGTATCATTTTCGACTTGCCATGTTTTCCTGAAAACCATATATATCACTTTAATAAAATATTTCATCGAAAATAAATCATCAAAGTAATATATAAAGATAGTCGGGTAATTTTTACATAACCGTTTATGATAATATAGGGTTTACAAAGAACACAAGAAAACCCTATCCGGTACCCTAATGTTTGCTCCGGCTCTAGACTCACTTAGGCTTCCCTATAAGACCAAAAATAATATCGTGAGTAATCTAAGATTACTCAGTGAGCCTGGGTACCCCTTTAACCTATACGGGATTCTACTTCTCCCCGACCCAACTACCCCAACCAGCAAAGAAAACAAGCAACGCAAACTGTTAGCAAGTAATCAAAGCAACACAGCCGAAACAATAGCGGAAGCAGTTTAAACCACAACAAGCGAGAGAGGTTAGATCAACACGACTCGACTCGACGATCTAAGCTCGCTATATACATCGAAAGACGACTAAAGAACACTTTATACTCTTAACTCATATACGACTCGCAAGGACGACTAGAATAAACAAGGGACACTTGAAATACTCTAGACTCCTTCACCAATCAACCGAACAAAGACATCTAGAAAACAACAAGGATCGCTTGAAATACCCTAGACTCTTTCACCTAAGGGCCCTCGATAATTTGTTCCGTTCCATCTCGTTTCCTATGCCGAGACCACCAAGGTCACCAGCAGGAATCCCACAATTATGCTACATCGTCATGTAGCGGTCACGCTAGTAGCCAGCTAGCCGTGACAGTGTCCCGCGCGAGTGGTCATCGGGAACTCACGTGTGACATCCGCACTTGGAACAGAAGATCGACACACTATTCTAGCTAAGACTCGAGAAACAAATTCAAGAGACTCGCTAAAATACCAACAACAACTCAAGCAAGAAAGTCAAGCATAAACAAGCGAGAAACATCAAGCAAGAGCACAAACAATAATCAATAAGCACAAGAATCATAATTCGTGCAACCTATGATTATTCCACATGCATGCAACCAATTTAATTTAACCGTTTTAAGTCCTTCTTAGACCAATTAGGCATGCAAGTTCATTTGATTTAACCATTTAAATCCTTACGTCCAAATTACGCATGCGACTAACCTCAATTAATATTATGCAATAAAATGCAAAATACTTTACTCGTTTATTCATGCATGAAACCGATTTTATACAAGAGTTATTACTTGTAAAATCCTATAGGTTTGATCATGCATGCAACCCTTATACCAAATTTTAAGTGATCCGATTATACTTAGAACGCACCCAAGTTCTTCTCCAACCAATTATTGCGTGAGTCAACATTATTTATCATGCAACTTGGTTTATTTTCGCATGGTGATTCAACATGAATCCTACCATTTTTGCATGCATCATCTTTTAACCAAAACTACATGCATCTATTCTACATGCATTACCGCAGACTCACCTCTTGCGCAAACGTCGATGATTACCGGACTTCACCGCACCACTCGATCAGACACACCGCTCCTTTTTCGCGTCGAACAGCTTCCTGCTTCTTCGTCCGCTTTCGATCCACAACCAACTTCTTTTCTCGGCTTGTTCTCGACCGAAAACCGCGTCTAATTATTGACCTTCTTCGATCACTATCACCGGTTCTTCTCGACGATCTCTTCGACACAATCTTCGTCTATTCTCGACGAACTCTTCGACAGAACTCTCGACAAAGTGATAACTCTCGGCGACTAATCTTTATTCGGCGATCTCTCTCGGCGTAATAACCTTCTCTTCTCGATCTCTCCTTCGACACAAACGTCGATAATCTCCCCTATGGATCTCTCTCTCGATCTCTCTCGTTTCCTCTCGATTTTTAAGTGAGAGAAAAGAGCTTAAGAACTTAAGAATTTTTGCGAAAATGAGAGAAATGAGAGAATGAAGTCCCACACCCTCTATTTATAGGCTCGAACACTTCCTCTTCTCCCTTAGTGCGCCTTGACACTTGGCTTCCTCCTTGCTTGCATGTGGAGCGTGATTAGCACTCTCCAATCACTAATCGCCATTAAGCCCACTAACTAAGTTTTATTAGTGCATGATAGTGCATGTAATCTGATTGGTCCATTTTATGAGAGAAAAATAATTTTTATTTCTCTCGACCAAATCCGTCTCTCGTCTGACGTTTTCTCGACAGTTCTCGGCGTTTCTTGTCTCGTTCGGTCACGCCTCTCGGTCCTCTCGACATTTCTTGATCAGCTTTTCTCGGTCTCTTGGATGCTATCAGTCTCCTCGGCAGCATGTCTCGGATGCTTCGATGATACGTTTCGGATGCTTTGACGATACGTCTCAGTCAATTTTCTCGACACTCTCGATTAATTTTCTCGATACCTGACCGACTATTACCAACTCCCGATCGGTCTTAGGGTCTCGATCGCGCATCCTGTTACTCCCGTCTCGGCTCGGTTATTCTCCGACTTACAAATTTTTCTTCGGACTTCCCTCGGTCGTTCTCCTTTATTTTTCTTCTTCTTCTTTCTTAGATCTTTTCCAAGTCATTTTCTCGATCTTTTATTTTGGGAATTTTATCCTTGGTGAGGGTCACTACAGTCATCCTGAAGTTCAAGGAAACTTTCTTGAATTTCGTTCAATCCTTCCTGAATTTTCAGAAGATGGAAGTAAGAACCTATATATCTTAGAGCATACGTGAAAACTAAAAAAGAGCAGAACATATTAACAAACAACAATATGTGCAAGACCATCCTAGAAAAAGCATAAGATAATAACAAAGAGATCAAGAATCTAAGAAAACATAAGATTAGGGTACAATGAAAAAGAGACAAGATAATAAGAAAGGATGGAATTTTCCAGTACCAAGTAAGCATCAAAGCATAGGGAGCAATACTAGTCCTCAAGCAAGCAATTGCAGCCTCATGTGTTCCTTTTCTCAGCAATTCAATAAATTTCTTCACAAGACTGTCTAGTCTTTGCTACAATACTTATCAAGGAATTTCTATGCAGCCCAACAGATAATACAACATAAAAATTGCAGGTTCTTGAATCATGAGCTAACCCTGTTTCTTTGCAGCCCAACAAAAGAACATAATTGCAGGTTTATGAGTATGTTGAAACTGTTCTAAAAACTTTGATCAGATGATTATCTACTTCTTCAGGATTAGTACTCGATTCAACACCACTGACCCCAATTTCATCAATAACATCATTATAATCTTTAAATTCAATTTCACCATCACTAACATCAGAACTACCACTAGAAAAAGCTCTTAAAACAAGACTCACATCAAACAAAAGTGTAGAGGATTGTGGCAATAGAGGGTGATAAATAGAAGAATGAAATAGACAATAGAAAGGAAAAGACCTAGCACCGAAAAACCAAACTTTCTCTTCTCCTCTCTCATCGATTATGCAACTTTTACAAGAATTAAATTCATCCAAATTAAATATTATCGATGCTTGGGCTCCTCTGCGGTGTCTCAATCACTGACTTCAACTTCATGAATCACCTACGATTCAGATCCGATTGGGTTCATCGGTGAAACACCATCATCGATTAGGTTCGAAATCAGAGAGAAGGAAGAGTGAGAGAGAACATACGGTAGTTGCAATGTCACGATCTGGACTTCGACACTGTTTTAGTTTTATTAATATTTTCTTTAATAAAATATAATTTTGTGCTAGTTTTGGAACATTTGAAAACATGTGCTAATTGTAGAAGGAAAACTTAAAATAGTGCTATTTTGTCAATTGCCCTTTATATAAAGTTTATAAGTTTAATTATATAAGGTCCGATTATAAAATAGAACAGTTTGATTAATTAAGGTCCGATTATAAAATAGAACAGTTTGATTATAAAATAGAACAGTTTGATTAGTATTATAATTAATCACTCTCTCCATTTATGAATTGCACTTCTATTGTAATATGTATTAATGTTTTTATTATGTTTTGTATGTTTCAAAATTAATTAAATGCAATATTTTCTATTTTTATAGAATCTTAAATGTTTACACATATATACCACTTCTATTCTATTTAAAATTTTTAAATTTTGAAAAGCAATATTTTCAAAAATAAGAGACCCAAAATTAGAACCTACCATTAGAGAAGAAAATTTTAACTAAAAGATCATGAGTTCTTATATTCAACACAATACACAATTAATTAATTAAAAAATCAAATAGTGTTTAACAACCCACTTATAAGAGACCACCCATAATCTTGCCCTTAGGGGATTAGTTCTTTAATTCCGAAGAGTGGAGATGTAGTTGGGGGACTTGGGATATAATATGCTTGAAGCATGTGATTCGAAGTTTACTTTTTAGTGGGGTGGCACAAAAAGTTAATTTTTGAGTGAAGCTTCCGTTGAAGACTTGAAGTTGGTAGGCCCTATATGTATGCATATATATACCCTAAATGCACCTGTCCATTTCTTCAATTCTATTTATTTAGTTTTCACCAACCAAGCTAGGATCATTTGTCTTTACCCTTCTATTTCATGTATCAAACATCCATATATACAGCTGGATTTTAATTACTCGCATTGACAATTAACGATCTCTTATATACACCCTCATGTGTGTCGACACCAACACTATAAAAATACGTCGGCGTAAAAGCAATTATGTTAACTCTTAAAAAATAAAAAAGGGTGAGAGAAGTCACGCGAGTGAGAACCACACGCGGCGATTTCTCTCTCAAAAAACTTTTTTTTTTTATTACAATCTTTTGCTCCGACGGAGGGGTTCTCCGTTGATTCCGGCGACGATGAGGACCTCATGGCTCATGGTGCTTCATCCGTAAACCACTGTATCAACTAGGTAAAGCTTTCAGATCAAAATCAAGGAAGAAGTAGAGAGGAGAAGCTTCTGCGAGACACTGTCGGTGAGAGCTCCACCGCCGGTGTAGCGACGCATAGCAGAAGAAAGAGATCTACGGCGAGCAACGAAAGAGGATGGTGGTTAGATCTGAAGACTGGAGATTCTGGAGGTTTCGCTGCGCCGTTGTTCGATGGTGAAGGTCGTCTGTGGCAAGGCGGAGCTAAACCACCGTTGAAGGTTTCTAGATCTACTCCCTACCGCTATTCCCCTTTTCATGACGAAGCTTGGATCTCCTCGACAAAGACAAGCTCGCTTATCTTCTTCCTCCTTAACTACGGCTCTACGGTGGTGGGATGAAAACGGATCCTGGATCACCATCTCCGTTCGACTCGCGGTGTCCAGGCACACCGGAGGTCCTGTTCCGGTGTGTATTCGCAACATGTGGGCGGCGGCTCTGTATGTGTTCTTCATACAGAGATTAGGGTTTCCTGTAAACCGGTTCAGGAAACCGGGTCGGTTTTGTATTTGTGGTTTAGTCTTGTTTTTGTATTTGGTTTGGGCCCTAAGGGATTATAATATGGGCCTAAATCCGGAAATAGCCCACTTATTTATAGAAATTGAATACCCTTTAACAAAAAAAAAATCAATTATGTTATAAACTAGTTTTAATCCCGTACTACGTACAGACAGGAGGTATAGAGTTTGTAGTATTATAATTAAGCTTATACTGAATAAAATGATTAAAAAATAATATTGTATTTTAAAATAGTTATAATAAGTATAGTAAATTTGGATAAAATTTTTGTACCAATTCAACAAAATAGGTTTAACATGATATGTGTGAAGGAGAAATTGAAAATGTTTAAATTTAGATTTAGTGTAGCCTTGTAAAAAAGGAAGAATGAATTAGAACAACAATGACACTAAAAGTACTCGATGTGGGGGATTCCATAAAGAAATTCAACTTCATAAATTCATAATAGAAACAAAAAAATCTGCACCAACAATAAATAAACAATAGAATCACCAACCTATGATTTGTTTTCAATTTAACATTGTAGCTTAGTCGGAGTAAAATATCATCCTTCATAGATGTCATGGCTACAATGTCTTGAAAGAAAGCAAAATCTTGCATGAGAAAAGATTGTTTGTAAAAAAAACTAATGAGGTAACGAAAAAAGTTTAGAGAAAGTGATTCAAAATAGTGGTTTAGCATTTTTAAATTACATAAAAATAGTGGTTATTTATTAAGGATTATGGAGATTGTGGGGGTTATGGAGAAGAGGCTGAGTGGATTTTTGTTTTTCGTTTTTTTATGTTTTTTTTTTCTCTTTTCTGATATTTTTTTTTTCTGAAAATTGATTTGTATTGGTTGATGTGTCAGAATATTATTGATACAGTGACTTATAATTTATAAGATAAAGGATGTGAATATCAATAACAAATAGGAACAATATAAATAGCAACAATTTAGTTAAAAAAGAAAACAGTGTATTTAGAATTTTAAAAGTTTTTTATCACTTCGCTGGTAAATAAAAAATTTAGAATTTTTGGGCAAAAAATAAAAAAACATTTAGAAGTCATATTAAATTTACATATATATCATGCGTTATTCCCTCTTTTGTCCACTATTTTAAGTTAACCAACTATTATTCTTTTTGAGTGGTTGCATAAAACGCTACTGTTGCCTATAGGCCATATGCATGCATCGTCTGTTTTTTTTTTTTTTGGTAAAAAGTAAAATTTTATACTATTTTTGATATGTGACAGCAGTTACAAAGACAACAAAGAAGACGAAAAGACCAAAAACTAGAAAGAACAAAAAAACGGTAAGAAGGCAAAACGATTAGCAAGTAGCATAAGTCCAAAGAAGAAACACCAAATCTGAATCGAGAAGCTCAGGGTATGTGCATCGGCGTATGCATCGACCGTCCTTCGTAATTAAAGGATTTAATTTAAATGTAAATGTGTTATTTATCGAAGATACGTTCCTTCCTGTGGGACGTTGTTTACTCCGTTAGAAACCTTTTGAACTAATTATCCTGGTCTCCTTAATGCAGGTATACGCAGGTTCATTCTTTGCCATTCCTTTGATTCGGTGGTTTTCAATCAAGAGAAAGAATAACCAGATAGAGAACATGTGAAATTCAGATTGAAATGTGAAATTCTGATTGAAATGTGAAATTCTGATTCATATCTGCTGCTTTGAATTGATCTTTTTGTAAATCTGATTCAAAATTGATCTCTTTTGCTCTAATTCAGATTGAAAGATTCTGTTTGTTTCGAACAACATCCATAGTTCATGATTCTGTTTGAATTGAACTTACCTGTTTTAGATTGTTGGAACTTGGAAGCAGACATTGTTTGTTGTTGTTTTGCTCCTTCTCTTGACTTTTATGAGTGTTGTTGTCATTTTGTTAGAGGATGAAAGAGTTACAAAGAGTTTTGATCACCTCAAGTCTTACTGTTACCATTCTCTAGAACAATCATGATTCATTCTGTTGCAAAACTGCGTCACTCAGTTATAGTTGTTCTTGAACATTGCAGGGTTTTTGAGAAGAATGGTGTCAAATTGGTTGTAGATAACGTTTCATACGACTTCGTGAAAGGTGCCACAGTTGATTATGTGGAGGAACTGATCCGTGCTGCTTTTGTGGTAAACTAAACCCCTCTTTTTGTCATCTTTCTTTTTTCTTCATTGCATATATTGATCTTTTGTTTATTACATGGAAAGATACAAAACTCTGTAGGCTTCTAGCTCAACAAATGATTTGTTCATCCTATTTTTAAAGAACAATGGAAAAGATTTAGAAAAAGAGGAATCTTGTATCTTCTCTTCATTTACACAACAATTTGGTCTCTACCTGCTCTTGATCATACTTCATAGATCTCAAATCACAACTCCAGCTGATGATAGTGAGTCCTTGTGAGTACTTAACAGAGAAGAGCGGCTTAACTCCTTTAGCTTTCCCTTCTCCACCAAGAACACTCTCTGCGCCATCATCACTGTCTCCAGTCTATGTGCAATCACAATTACCTATAAATGCAAACATAACAGCCATGAAACCATTTGTAATAATCTCAGTGATGATCCACTTCAAAGGTTTTTTAGAATTAAATAAAATGTATGTTTTTATCTTTGATGTTTGTATGGTTTAGTATTTTTATCTTTCATGTTTTAATTGTATTTTTTGTTTTTTCCAAGTTTTTGTAACTTTGTAATTTTCTTATGTTTTTAATTTCAATGTTATATGTTTTATTTAAATTAAAAATTTAATATGTTTTTACATATTTATTTAAATAATTAATTTTTAAATTAAAAATACTATGAAGGACCACAATCTGAAGGACACCAATGCTATACAAAACTTAAGAAACTCTTAAAATAATTGAAGGACCAAATTTCTGTCCTAACAGATGTACATGCCCTCAGATATTTGCGTAATTGCCTCAGCTTCAAAGAAACTCGAGTCCTCATCGTTGTTGCCACGAGCGAACCCCATCTGAGACCATCCTTCAAAACCTCAAAACAAAGCGGTGCCTACAGCTTCTCCGAGAACTAACGCAAAAACGAAACAGCTAGAGAGGATATAAACAAACCCGGCGGCACGAGAGCATCTAAGGGCAGCCAGAGAAGCCGCCTCCAGCCACCAATCATGAGCATGACGCATCAAGAACAACTCCCACAGGTTAGAGAATACCAACTAGAATGAACCGCTGCCTCTATTCAACCTGAAACTCTGGCCGAAGCTTCACGCGCCTTCCAAACCGCAACACAACAACAACAACCAAACTTAAAAGAACAACAAAAATGACAAAGAAGACAAAAACGTTTAGCAAGTAGCAAAGGTCCAAGGAGGAAACACCAATTCTGAACCGTGAAGCTGAGACATTTGCGTGATTGCCTCAGCTTCAATGAAACTCGAGCCCTCATCCTTGTTGCCACGAGCGAACCTTGTTCGAGGCCCGCCTTCAAAACCTCAAAACAAAAAGGTGCCTACAGCTTCTCCAAGGACTAATGCAAAAACAAAACAGCTAGAGAGGTGATAAGCAAACCCGGCGGCACGAGAGCATCTAAGGGTAGTCAGAGAAGCTGCCTCCGACCACCAATAAAGAGCATGACACATCAAGAAACAACTTCCACGGGTTAGAGAATACAAACTAGACTGAACCGCTGCCTCTATTCAACCTTAAAACCCTCGCCTAAGTTTCACGCCTAGCCTTCCAAACCGCAACACAACAAAGAACACCACGACAACTACGAAAATCCCAATCCAACCAATGCCTAAAGCACCGGAGGACCACAAGCCGAGGAGAGATCTTACCGGAATGAACACAAAGTCCATTGCCACATCGGAGAAGAACCAAGCCGCCACTCGCTCCGATTCAGACTGCACCACCAGCGACCCACACTAGGAGCCGTGACCCAAAATTGAGACACGACATCAAAAGGACCACGACGGCAAACCGCAGAGAATCAGCCCCGGAATGCGCCACCTTAACCAATCTTCGAGCTCTGCCACGACACGAAAAACGAGGAGACGAGACCACCGGCGAAAAGCAGATCTGAGATTAAACTGACGGTGCACCATTGGGAACCAGATCTGATCAAGAGACCCGCCGTAGGAGAAGTGCAGACCCGTCCAAACACCTCAACGAAGCCACAGCCCTTGCCGGAGAACTTGCGCGACAGCTTACGACAACCACCAACATGAGATGTGAGACGAGGTGGAGACTCGCATCCAAAAACGGCCGAACGCGACGGGGGCGGAGATAAAGACGGTCGAAAAAGAAACTACAACAAAAATAAAAGGGAAAAGCTCTCTCCGGCGCCGGAAACGCACATGGGAGAGGCAAAGCGAAGACTCCAACCTAGATCTACTCGAGTGCAACAGAAGAGAGAGGTGGGAGAAGCGCATTGACCCCACGCGCAAAATGGTTTTTTAAAACCCACTTCAAAGAGATGTGTTGATTGCATGCATGCATCGTTTTATCAGAACCCACTAGCGATATAATATTAATCATAGTTTTCAATAGAACTTTCAGATTTTCATTAGCTCCAAAAAGTGTACAAACATACGGGTTTAGTTGGTTTTTGTTATTCTTTATGCTGTAAAGCACAAGTCACATGCCCAGTAAAATTATGCCACATCAGATATTATAAATAATTAAAAAAAAAATCAAGTTCCTATTCAGAAAAACTATAAATAATTCTGTATATATAAAAAAAAACTAACAGTAATTATCAGCTTATTGGATTTTTGGCTAAAATGAAAGATATATGAAGCCCACAAAGAGGCCCATCAAACATAGTTTGAATAACCCTAACCGAAGCATCAAAACACGTTTATGTCCACTTTTATTTTGTGTCGTTCATCTTTTCCTCTTCCTCTCTTCTGTTTCACGAGAAACACAACTGACAAACAAAACTGAAAATCATTCCTAATTTCACTCCCACTAACAGATCTACGTTCATGGTGGTTACAACAATTCCCATCTTCTATATAAATGTTTTTCAACTTTCTCTAAACGCACCTGAAAACCTCTTTTATTTTCAATTACCAATGCCCTACCAAATTCTTTAGAAAACAACAATTCTCACAGAGGTAAGTTCTTTATCTTTTGTTCATATCCATTACTTTTTTCTTCAATGCATATTAATTCTGATTTCTATTGTTTCAGCTGCAACATGCCTCTTGATTTTACTCATCTCTCTAATCTAAATTCTTTAGGAAGAGAATGGAAGATCAGAGTTCTAATAGCCAGGACATGGAATTTTTATCCAAAAGACAAAACATGGAGTTATTCTACGTATTGAAGCGATTCTCGTGGATGTAAAGGTTAGTGTGCTTAGTTATATAAATTTGTAAACAGCTTTGTTAGTGTTTCTAGGATCAACATGTGTTACAATCCAATGTATTTGACTAATTGCTAGAATTCAAGATGGATTAGGAGTGTTTAGACAACACTTATACCCATTTTGTCTCAAAACAAGCTAAAACCGAGAAAACAGGCTACAACTGAGAAAACATTGCTTAGAAGCTGTAAACAGCTCTGTTAGTGTTTCTAGTATCAAAATGTGTTACAATCCAATATATTTGACTAATTGCTAGAGATAGAGATGGATTTGGAGTGTTTAGACAGCACTTATACCCATTTTGTCCCAAAACAGGCTAAAATCGAGAAAACAAGCTAAAATTGAGAAAACATTGCTTAGAAGCTGTAAACAGCTTTGTTAGTGTTTCTAGGATCAAATTTTTTTACAATCCAATGTATTTGACTAATTTATAGAGTTAGATATGGGTTAGGAGTGTTTAGACAACACTTATACCCATTTTGTCCCAAAACAAGCTAAAACCGAGAAAACATTGCTTAGAAGCTTTAACCAACTTTGTTAGTGTTTCTAGGATCAAAATTTGTTACAATCCAATGTATTTGACTAATTGCTAGAGTTAGAGATGGTTTAAGAGTGTTAAGACAACACTTATACCCATTTTGTCCCAATACAGGCTAAAACCGAGAAACCAGGCTAAAACCGAGAAAACAGGCTAAAACCGAGAAAACATTGCTTAGAAGCTGTAGACAACTTTGTTAGTGTTTCTAGGATCAAAATGTTTTACAATCCAATGTATTTGACTAATTTCTAGAGTTAGAGATGGAATTGGAATGTTTAGACAACACTTATACCCATTTTCTCCCAAAACAGGCTAAAACTGAGAAAACATGCTAAAACCGAGAAATCATTGCTTAGAAGCTGTAAACAGCTTTGTTAGTGTTTCTAGGATCAAAATGTCTTACAATCCAATGTATTTGACTAATTTCTAGATTTCGAGATTGATTAGGAGCGTTTAGACAACACTTATACCCTTTGTCCCAAAACAGGCTAAAAGCGGGAAAAGAGGCTAAAACCGAGAAAACATTGCTTAGAAGCTGTAAACAGCTTTGTTAGTGTGTTTAGGATCAAAATGTGTTACAATCCAATGTATTTGACTAATTTCAAGATGTAGAGATGGATTTAGAGTGTTTAGAGAACACTTTTACCCATTTTGTCCCAAAACAGGCTAAAACCGAGAAACCAGGATAGAACCAATAAAACATTGCTTAGAAGCTGTAAACAGCTTTGTTAGTGTTTCTAGGATCAAATTTTGTTACAATCCAATGTATTTAACTAATTTATAGAGTTATAGATGGGTTAGGAGTGTTTAGACAACACTTATACCCATTTTGTCCCAAAACAGGCTAAAACCGAGAAAACATTGCTTAGAAGCTGTAACCAGATTTTTTAGTGTTTCTGGGATCAAAATTTGTTACAATCCAATGTATTTGACTAATTTCTAGAGTTAGAGATGGATTTGGAATGTTTAGACAACACTTATACCCATTTGGTCCCAAAACAGGCTAAAACCGAGAAAATATTGCTTAGAAGCTGTAAACAGCTTTGTTAGTGTTTCTAGGATCAAAATTTGTTACAATCCAATGTATTTGACTAATTTCTAGGGTTATAGATGGATTAGGAGTGTTTAGACAACACTTATACCCATTTTGTCCCAAAACAGGCTTAAACCGAGAAAATATTGCTTAGAAGCTGTAAACAGCTTTGTTAGTGTTTCTAGGATCAAAATGTGTTACAATCCAATGTATTTGACTAATTTATAGATTTTGAGATCGATTAGGAGTGTTTAGACAACACTTATACCCTTTGTCCCAAAACAGGCTAAAAGCGAGAAAACAGGCTAAAACCTTGAAAACATTGCTTAGAAGCTGTAAACAGCTTTGTTAGTGTTTCTAGGATCAAAATTTGATACATTCCAATGTATTTGACTAATTTATAGAGTTAGAGATGAGTTAGGAGTGTTTAGACAACACTTATACCCATTTTGTCCCAAAACAGGCTAACAGCGAGAAAACATTGCTTAGAAGCTGTTACCAGCTTTGTTAGTGTTTCTAGGATCAAAATTTCTTACAATCCAATGTTTGACTAATTTCTAGAGTAAGAGATGGATCAGAAGTGTTTAGACAACATTTATACCCATTTTGTCCCAAAACAAGCTAAAACCGAGAAAACAGGCTAAAACTAAGAAAACATTGCTTAGAAGCTATAAACATCTTTGTTAGTGTTTATAGGATCAAAATGTGTTACAATCCAATGTATTTGACTAAATTCTATAGTTATAGATGTATTAGGAATGTTTAGACAATACTTATACCCATTTTGTCCCAAAACAGGCTAAAAGCGAGAAAATAGGCTAAAACCGAGAAAACATTGCTTAGAAACTGTAAACAGATTTGTTAGTGTTACTAGGATCAAAATGTGTTACAATCCAGTATATTTGACTAATTTCTAGAGGTAGAGATGGATTTGAAATGTTTAGACAACACTTATACCCATTTTGTCCCAAAATAGTCTAAAACTGAGAAAACAGGATAAAACCTTGAAAACATTGCTTAGAAGCTGTAAACAACTTTGTTAGTGTTCCTAGGATCAAAAATTGATACAATACAATTTATCTGACTAATTTATAGAGATAGAGATGAGTTAGGAGTGTTTAGACAACACTTATACCCATTTTGTCCCAAAACAGGCTAACAGCGAGAAAACATTGCTTAGAAGCTGTTACCAGCTTTGTTAGTGTTTCTAGGATCAAAATTTGTTACAATCCAATGTTTGACTAATTTCTAGAGTTAGAGATGGATTAGAAGTGTTTAGAAAACATTTATACCCATTTTGTCCAAAAACAAGCTAAAACCGAGAAAACAGGCTAGAACCGAGAAAACATTGCTTAAAAGCTATAAACAGCTTTGTTAGTGTTTCTAGGATCAAAATGTGTTATAATCCAATGTATTTGACAAATTGCTAGAGTTAGAGATGGATTAGGAATGTTTAAATAACACTTATACCCATTTTGTATCAAAACACGCTAAAACCGAGAAAACAGTCTAAAACAAAGAAAACATTTCTTAGAATATGTAAAAAGCTTTGTTAGTGTTTCTGTGATCAAAAATTGTTACAATCCAATGTATTTGACTATGTTATAGAGTTAGAGATGGGTTAAGAGTGTTTAGACAACACTTGTACCCATTTTGTCCCAAAACAGGCTAAAACCGAGAAAACATTGCTTAGAAGCTGTAACCAGATTTGTTAGTGTCTCTAGGATCAAAATTTGTTACAATCCAATGTATTTGACTAATTTCTAGAGTTATAGATGGATTAGGAGTGTTTAGACAACACTTATACCCATTTTGTCCCAAAACAGGCTAAAACCGAGAAAATATTGCTTAGAAGCTGTAAACAGCTTTGTTAGTGTTTCTAGGATCAAAATGTGTTACAATCCAATGTATTTGAATAATTTATAGATTTTGAGATCGATTAGGAGTGTTTAGACAACACTTATACCCTTTGTCCCAAAACAGGCTAAAAGCGAGAAAACAGGCTAAAACCGAGAAAACATTGCTTAGAAGCTGTAAACAGCTTTGTTAGTGTGTATAGGATCAAAATGTGTTAAAATCCAATGTATTTGACTAATTTCTAGATGTAGAGATGGATTTAGAGTATTTAGACAACACTTTAACCCATTTTGTCCCAAAACAGGCTAAAACCAAGAAAACAGGCTAAAACCGAGAAAACAGGATAAAACCAATAAAACATTGCTTAGATGCTGTAAACAGCTTTGTTAGTCTTTTGAGGATCAAATTTTGTTACAATCAAATGTATTTAACTAATTTATAGAGTTATAGATGTGTTAGGAGTGTTTAGACAAAAATTATACCCATTTTGTCCCAAAATAGGCTAAAACCGAGAAAACATTGCTTAGAAGCTGTAACCAGCTTTTTTATTGGTTCTAGGATCAAAATTTGTTACAATCCAATGTATTTGACTAATTGCTAGAGTTAGAGATAGATTAGGAGTTTTTAGACAACACTTATACCCATTTTGTCCCAAAACAAGCTAAAACCGAGAAAACAGGCTAAAACCGAGAAAACATTGCTTAGAAGCTGTAACCAGATTTGTTAGTGTCTCTAGGATCAAAATTTGTTACAATCCAATGTATTTGACTAATTTCTAGAGTTAGAGATGGATTAGGAGTGTTTAGACAACACTTATACCCATTTTGTCCCAAAACAGGCTAAAAGCGAGAAAATAGGCTAAAACCGAGAAAACATTGCTTAGAAACTGTAAACAGCTTTGTTAGTGTTTCTAGGATCAAAATGTGTTACAATCCAATATATTTGACTAATTTCTAGAGGTAGAGATGGATTTGAAGTATTTAGACAACACTTATACCCATTTTGTCCCAAAAAAGTCTAAAACTGAGAAAAATGGATAAAACCTTGAAAACATTGCTTAGAAGCTGTAAACAGCTTTGTTAGTGTTTCTAGGATCAAAATTTGATACATTCCAATGTATTTGACTAATTTATAGAGTTAGAGATGAGTTAGGAGTGTTTAGACAACACTTATACCCATTTTGTCCCAAAACAGGCTAACAACGAGAAAACATTGCTTAGAAGCTGTTACCAGCTTTGTTAGTGTTTCTAGGATCAAAATTTGTTACAATCCAATGTTTGAATAATTTCTAGAGTTAGAGATGGATTAGAAGTGTTTAGACAACATTTATACCCATTTTGTCCCAAAACAAGCTAAAACCGAGAAAACAGGCTAAAACTAAGAAAACATTGCTTAGAAGCTATAAACATCTTTGTTAGTGTTTATAGGATCAAAATGTGTTACAATCCAATGTATTTGACTAAATTCTATAGTTATAGATGTATTAGGAATGTTTAGACAATACTTATACCCATTTTGTCCCAAAACAGGCTAAAAGCGAGAAAATAGGCTAAAACCGAGAAAACATTGCTTAGAAACTGTAAACAGATTTGTTAGTGTTACTAGGATCAAAATGTGTTACAATCCAGTATATTTGACTAATTTCTAGAGGTAGAGATGGATTTGAAGTGTTTAGACAACACTTATACCTATTTTGTCCCAAAACAGTCTAAAACTGAGAAAACATGATAAAACCTTGAAAACATTGCTTAGAAGCTGTAAACAGCTTTGTTAGTGTTTCTAGGATCAAAAATTGATACAATACAATTTATTTGACTAATTTATAGAGATAGAGATGAGTTAGGAGTGTTTAGACAACACTTATACCCATTTTGTCCCAAAACAGGCTAACAGCGAGAAAACATTGCTTAGAAGCTGTTACCAGCTTTGTTAGTGTTTCTAGGATCAAAATTTGTTACAATCCAATGTTTGACTAATTTCTAGAGTTAGAGATGGATTAGAAGTGTTTAGAAAACATTTATACCCATTTTGTCCAAAAACAAGCTAAAACCGAGAAAACAGGCTAAAACCGAGAAAACATTGCTTAAAAGCTATAAACAGCTTTGTTGGTGTTTCTAGGATCAAAATGTGTTACAATCCAATGTATTTGACAAATTGCTAGAGTTAGAGATGGATTAGGAATGTTTAGATAACACTTATACCCATTTTGTATCAAAACACGCTAAAACCGAGAAAACAGTCTAAAACAAAGAAAACATTTCTTAGAATATGTAAAAAGCTTTGTTAGTGTTTCTGTGATCAAAATTTGTTACAATCCAATGTATTTGACTATGTTATAGAGTTAGAGATGGGTTAAGAGTGTTTAGACAACACTTGTACCCATTTTGTCCCAAAACAGGCTAAAACCAAGAAAACATTGCTTAGAAGCTGTAAACAGGTTTGTTAGTGCCTCTAGGATCAAAATTTGTTACAATCCAATGTATTTGACTAATTTCTAGAGTTATAGATGGATTAGGAGTGTTTAGACAACACTTATACCCATTTTGTCCCAAAACAGGTTAAAACCGAGAAAACATTGCTTAGAAGCTGTAAACAGCCTTGTCAGTGTTTCTAGGATGAAAATGTGTTACAATCCAATGTATTTGAATAATGCTAGAGTTTTAGATGGATTAGGAGTGTTTAGACAACACTTATACTCATTTTGTCCTAAAACAGGCTTAAACCAAGAAAACATTGCTTAGAAGCTGTAAAGAACATTTGTTAGTGTTTCTAGGATCAAAATGTGTTACAATCCATATTGGACTAATTTCTAGAGTTAGAGATGGATTAGGAGTCTTTAGACAATACTTATACCCATTTTGTGTTAGAATTGTGGAATGTAAAGTAGAGAATAACTTGAGAGGAAAGAGAATAACTTGAGAGAAAAGAGAATCAACTAAAAGACTTAATTAGAATAATTCTAATGTGTGTTACATAGCTTATTATAGAAGAAAAATGAGCATATAGCCGTTAGAGATAGAGGTAGAATAGAACGTGACACTAGGTTGACTTGTCTTGATCGGTCTTAATGGTGAAAGTGACCTGCCCGTCCCTTGTTTGACTCGCATACACTCGTCCTCCAAGGTACACATGTGACTTTCTTCACTCTAGATATTTTACACCTTTTTTCTTCTAGATCCTTCTTCCTCTTGGGCTGCAAAACCATCAAGGCTTTCTCTTCTTATTTCCATACTCAAACCATGGCCAATTGGTCTTGGTTGTACGGACACTCGTACGGCCAGTCTTGATCTCATGTCCTACTCTCCTTGATCAACACGCCCCCTCAAGTTTAGCCCAGTGAAACGGCTGAAGTTGGAGATTCGTGAGCCACTACCTCATTAAAAACCTCAACATAGAAAACCACATGGGAGAAAACTATCTTGAGGGAAAAAGAGTGTAATGGCCACGAATAGCGGACTAGAGATCAAGGATGCGTCAAGTCCACAAGTCCAAGTTTGTTATGAATGTGAGCATAGACTTGACGACTTGCGGCCTTGGTAAAAATGTCAGCGAGCTGATCTACACTCGGTGTGTGATATGGAAGTGTGACCCCTTCTTCAATCTTCTCTCGAACTTTATGGCAATCCAACTCAATGTGTTTGGTTCTCTCATGGAATACTGAATTTGTTGCAATGTGGATAGCGGCTTCATTGTCACAGTGCATAGGAATTGGTGTGGATGACTTGATGCCTAAATCTTTGAGTAGTGCCTTCAGCCAAGTGAGCTCGGTAGTTAGCATTCTCATCGCTCTATATTCGGATTCAGCCCTTGGCATCGACACCACTTTTTGTTTGTTAGTCTTCCAGGTTACTAGATTCCCTCCTATGAATGTGCAGTAGCCGGTTGTAGACCGCCTATCTGTCCTGTCACCAGCCCAATCTGCGTCACAATAACCCACAAGATCGGTGTTGGAGTTCTTGCCCATCCAAATGCCTTGTCTGGGACTTCTCTTGAGGTAGTGAAGAATTCTTTCCAAAATACTCCAATGGTATGTTGTTTGAGCTTGCATGTATTGACTTACCTTGTTCACAACATAACATATATCAGGTCTAGTGAGTGTTAGATAGTTGAGAATCTCGATAACTCTAAATTAAGAAGTGGGCAAATCACAAAGCTCTCTTTTTTCCCCCTTTTCACCTTTAATTGGTGAAAGTATAAAATCTGATGTGAATAGAAGAAAAAGAAAGAAGAAAGATAGGCAGACGACTTTACTATAGTATAGGTAAAAAAAACCGTGAGCAGTAAGCAGCGGATCTCCCCTTCTTTTGGGAAAGCAAATGGCTGCGTGTGAATTCTTTCAAGGCAAGGGGCGGCCTGATTTCACTCTGATCCGGTCGAGGTGGTTTTCGTTTACCAGCGCGTAGGTGGGCTAAGTTCCTATGGCCGAGTCTTTCTGGCCCCTGTGAACATCATTTCTTTATGTATTAAAGAGGGCCTCTCTAACCGGTGAAAAGTAGTGGGTGTCCACTAATGGCCGTTCCCGGCTCGGCTCCAATAACGAAATTCCGGGAGGAGTCGGTAGTTGGGCACTGGATCCCTTCGGACGTGGAGAACGTGTGACGCTGGGTCGGGGTTTGGTGAACCAACTGGTCGCTCCTCTAGTTGAAGTATCAGGCCCTTTTTCGTTGCCTAGGTTACACCTTCGGAATACTCAGAAGGGAATTTCTCTCTACTTCCCTAAATCTTCACTTGATGCCACGCCGACTCTCCTTTCATCATAAGGCGTGGAATTAGACCAAGGGGAATCTCCATAGAAGCAGGTCCCTCTGATTTCACGCGTAGGAGATCGAGACACAGCCCAAGGGCTATGGAGAAAGATGTAGATCGATCGCCCTAGATAGACAACTACATAGAGGGTCTTTACTAGTCTATATATTCTTTGATTTCGTTCCCCTCGTAAGATCAATATCACAACTAATGAGGTCTTAAAGTTTCACATCTAAGTCATACCCGATCCGATAGTTTACAATATAGATAGATATTTATCTATTTTAACAACAACATTCTAAAAACGATATTAATTGATATCGGTAGTTGTCCGGTCGTACCCAAAAAATAATATTCCAGAGGAAAATGCACCTAAGATCAAATATTTCGAACCGGCTTCCGTGGAAAACTCAGACTTTCTTTTTGATGCTGCGATTACATAAAAACATAAACTTTGAAGCTCAATAGCTAAATACATGGCAGTTAAATCATGAGCCGAGATCATAAAGAGCATACCGCGAGTAGGAAGTGGAATTAATACAATGAATTCAAAAGCATCAAACCTCTCTTGGTTGGAAGAATCGAAACACATCGAAATGGTACCAGCCATACTTAATAATAGAAAGATTTGGCAGAAATATGTAAAATTGTCCCTCGTAAAAAGATTATTCCAGAATAAATGGGAAATAGTTAGGAGAGGTGCGCCAGCGGCGAGCAGAAGCAAGGTTATTAGATACCTCAGAAAAGCCCGGCCAGAACCACACGTGCAAGTTTCCCTGCATGTGGCTCGTCCGTGATAACTTATTCGGATTTACGTGAACTACGAGACCGATCACTAAGTGGAAAAAAACCCTCCAGCATGAGCGAACCTTTTCTCCACTAGTTAGGAATGGGCTAGGAGAGGAAGCCAAACAAACCGACACAACTAAGCTAATATGTGCCAGGGAAAGCCAGGTGCCGGAGGTAAGCTTTATTCATCCCGGAGCATTGATTCCCCATAACGAATAGGCTAGCTTTATCTTTCAATTGCCAATCCTCTGCTCGAGAAGGTCTCCCAGTTCCTTGGGAGCACCTCGGGGTGCATTTATTTGTCTTACATGAGACTCGGGATATTCCTCACCCCATGGCACCTTTTGCTCATCCATTCCGCCCGCCCGTACAGACGCGGCGCCCTTTTTCATTATCATCTACCGCTCTTTCTTTCCTCCCGGCTATTCACGCATGAAGATCTTCATATGTATGCTTGACTTTGGTTGCTGGTGCTATATGTAGGAGTACATTATGGCAGGATCAGTCACCCGGGCAAACCAACCCCCCTCCAAGAGGAACTGTGTTATGCCCCCCGATCCCTGTAGAGCGAAAGAGCTGCCTAGTGATCCCTAGGTTGCAGCACGTCCGGTCGTTAACTCCTCGCGCCGTTGCCGCTATTTCTAGGACCGACCAACGCCTCACCTGCACTGGTACCTATGTAGTGTCGGTCGCACATTCAACATAGCGTTTAAACTCATGTGCCTTCGAGAACCAGGGGATCTTCGAGCATGCTGCGTACAATTAGCCAGCCTTGCAGCAGAAAAGGATTAGACGTCCCCCCCCATGCTACGGTTCCCTACGGTCTGAATCCGGTGCAACATTAAGTTAGGGTAGGGGCTGGGCGATAATAGCTCCTCTGCATCCCCAAGCGCGCTGCCCTCCTAGGCGCGCAACACTAAGTAATCCAAGCCAACCCACATTACTGGCTAACGGCGGATAATCATATTTCTTAGAGGTACTAAATACAACTCCATGAATGAGCAAAATGGAGGTTGCATTAATGATAAAAATCTCTGGGGAAACCGCTAAAGAAAGATTGAACATGTGGGAGGATCCGAACGAATTCTACTTTCATTTCCCCCGTTTGAGCACTGAGTCACTTACGTTACGGTCTTCAGCGGGCAGGCTGCACTCTAGGCGACGGCTAGGAAGGATCGCTAGACCAGCAGCAAAACCAACAATGAATATATAATATAATGATAGTGATTCGGCTCAATAAAAAATGGAATGTAGAAAAGAAAGGGCAGAATAGCATAATTGTCCGATTTTTTCATCGATCTTCAAAGAAGACTGACTCCTCCTTTCCGAAAAGATCGTCCTTGGTCCTTTTGACATAAGATTCTCGGCCGCTCAAGAGACTCTCTCTCTCATATATATATATATTTATACACAATATCTTGACTCCAACTACCCCTCCTTTCCGAAAAATAGATTGAGTCTTTGTCTAAGCGAGTTTTCTAGGCCGGGTGACCTGGCCACTTCTATTGATTATCTTTTCATTAAATCTTTTGTTCTCTAGCGGTATTTTCGACTTGAACTGGACCACCCACCCGGACTAGGAACCCGAATTTATCTGCCTATCCCCGTCGAAGAAGGAGCGACAGCCTTGATTATGCCAGACATGCTCCCCGAACCCCACCCAATTAATAAGACTAAGTAAAATAATGGAAATAGTGAATCAAGATCTAGATGGATCCCTATCTTTCTCTCTATCCACGGGATACCTATCTAGATGAAAAGATCCATCTATGAATCGATATAGACTATCCTCTATCCGGATAGAGATTTCCCTATGAGTGACTACGCCGATCTTTATATGTTTTAGCCACGTCCGTTTCTGCTCCGAAGAGGAAGGTTTGGATCTTTTAATCTTATGTCATGAGGGATATGACCTATGTTAGGTCCATAAGATACCACAGCTTTTGGTGTTCTATGATTAATGATGTTCACATATTTTACCATGTTTTTCCTTAGTATATTCACATCTTTTCATCTTTTGCTATCCATTTTTACCATTATTGCATAGTTTTAGGACTAGTCATGCATTAGAGTATAGTTGCATTGTATTTGCATCTTTTCATGCACAATCAGGTGATTTTGGAGCTTAAGAAGCATGGAAGCAATGCTGAGGAGAAGTGAAGCAAACAAGAGGAGAAAGCAAGAGAGTTAAGGCTGAAGAAACAAGGTCCAGAGTCCCACTCGACCGCCCACTCGACCAGACACTCGACCGTGTGGAGAGAGGGACTCGACCGAGTGGAAGATGCATGAGAGAAGCCAACTCGACCGTTCAGTCGACCGAGCACCAGGTCGAGTTGGCCGAGCCGCCTAGCTATTTTTTATTTTAGCATTTTTAGGGCTTCCACTACTTTTTCTATATAAGGGCTTGTACCAGCAGCCACCCAAGGAGTCCAGCTTTTTAGATAGTCAAAAACCTAGTATTTACCCTTTTTTGGGAATTATTCCTTTTGCACTTTTATTTTTATTAGATCTTGTACTTCTTTTAAGGGAGAAAACACTAGATTCTTCAATATTGTTGGTTTCATAACTTTCAGAATATTGAGAATTCGAGTTTGATTCTTTCTCCAATATTATAGATCTTTGCTTTATCTTTCATTTCATGCAAGTTTCAGTATTTTCTGGGTTTATGACTTTGATGTTCATCATGTGTTCTTGTGAGTAGTAGCTTAGGATCTTGAGAATGGGTTAGGCTGGGCTGTGTTTGAGGTTTGTTTGATTTGGTCAAGCTTGATTGTGGTAGAATCTCTTCTAGGCTAGATGTTCTTAATGATGATCCTATAACTGAGAGGGTATGGTTTGATTTCAAGCATCTTAGCATCACACCAATGTTTAAGAAGCATAGATAAGGCTAGATCTAGAGCTTACCATTAGGCTTGCTAAGAGATTAGAGGTCTTGTTTGATATGAGATGTATTGCTTAATGCCTGCTTGTGTAGATTCTTTACTTTGTGAGAACAAGTCTAGAGATGCATAGGTTTGGTTTTTTCTTCCATGAGAGTGGATTAAACATGTCTTAGATTTATATGTCTAGAGATTAGCTCAAAGTTTGCTTGAGATTTGTTGACCAAGTTAGATGACCTTAATCATTAGTCCAGCCCATGAATCCCTCCTCAAGGCCTTCCTTGTTTATTGATTTTTATGTCTTAATCCTGCTGTTTGATCGTTGTTTGATTCGCTTGTGGATTGCTCTGTTTTTCTTGTGTTGCTCTGTTTCACGGATTTGTCCAGCTCGACCCTGCACTCGATCTACACTCGATCGAGTGCTTGCTCGAGTTCATCCCCAGAACTTTGGTTTATGATTTGTAGTTGTCCTGTCTTATCTCTTGTCTCATTCTAGATGCATTTCCGTTGCATTTACTTCCTGTTCATTACTTACCTTGCATTAATTCATTAGCATAGTTTCTATTTCTGTTCTAGCTTCATATTAGTCATAATCATTCTGTTCCATTTACATTCAGCATCTAGTTCTAGTAGCTTTTACTTTCTGCACTTTACATTTCATAATAGGATTGTTAGTGACAAACGTCCTTTACATACTTGGCTTAACTTAGGCTCATATACACATCTTGATTGTTCACAAACTCTCAGATTGGATTGGCACCTCTTGTACTACAATTGCATAAGGGGAATTGAAACACCCTGCCATCCATTCATCTCATCTTTCATCATTCCATACATTCATCATCACCTCACCCATACAAAACTTGTGTTTCAATTTGGCGTCGTTGCCCATTTGAGAGTGTTTTTGTGACATTTAGGATCATTATTAGTCTAAGATTAAGTTCGTTTATCCACTTGTGAAGTTGCTGAACTCGAATCTTCTTTTGCTTGGCTGTCTTGAGTTTCAGGTACCCACTCGACCATCCACTCGACCACCACTCGATCGAGTCGTGATCGAGTACTTGATCTAGTCAGACAGCGTATCTAAATAGACACCACTTCCCAGTCGACTCGACCACCCACTCGAGCCTGCGCTCGATCGTGTTCCTGTTCGAGTCTGTACTCGTGTTTGTTGATGCACACAAGGTCAAAGGGGAAAGACAATCTTCAGAGGCCTATTGACAACATCCACATGCTACAAAAAGGTTTGAGACATAAGCAAAGAAGAGTAGTTAAGGAACAGCAAGAGGATCCAATCATCATGGAGAAACAAGATCCAGTTTCAAGACCAAGGAACATTGGTGCTTGAGATGCACCCAACACCCACAACCAGAGAGCTGGCATTGTGCCTCCCACAGTAGCAAACAATAACTTTGAAATCAAGAGTGGACTGATCTTCATGATCCAAGCCAACAAGTTCCATGGGTTGCCAGTAGAGGATCCTCTAAACCACCTTGATGAATTTGATAGAATCTGTGGTCTTACAAAGATTAATGGAGTGCGTGAGGATGAATTCAAGTTGAGGCTCTTCCCATTTTCACTTGGAGACAAGGCTCACCTTTGGGAGAAGACTCTTCCTACTGGAGCAATAACCACATGGGATGCTTGCAAGAAGGCTTTCTTGGCAAAATTCTTCTCCAATGCAAGGACTGCTAGATTGAGGAATGAAATCTCTGGGTTTGCTCAAAGAAACAATGAGAGCTTTTGTGAAGCTTGGGAGAGGTTTAAAGGATTTCAGACTCAGTGTTCTCACCATGGCTTCAGCAATGAGTCCCTCCTAAGCACTTTGTACAAAGGAGTGCTTCCCAAGATCAGAATGCTTCTTGATACAGCTTCTAATGGCAACTTCCTCAACAAGAATGTGGAAGAAGGATGGGAATTAGTTGAGAACCTTGCTCAGTCAGATGGCAATTACAATGAGGACTATGACAGAACCATAAGGTCCACCTCCACTGACCAAGAGGACAAATACAAGAAGGATTTGAAGATGGTCAATGAGAAGCTTGACAAGATCCTTCTTAGCCAACAAAAGTCCATCCACTTCATTGGTGAGGAAGAGGTTCAAGTTCAAGAGGGGTGAAACAAGGCTTGTATGGTGGGTGAATGATGATGATGATGAATGTATGCAATGGTGAGATATGAATGGAATGATGTATGGGTGTTTCAATTCCCCTTATGCTGTTGCAGTATAAGAGGTATCAATCCAAAATGAGTGTTTGTGAACAATTAAGATATGAATATGAATATAAGTCAAGCCAAATGTAAAGATTGTTTGTCACTAACAATCCTAAGATGAAAATGTAAAGATGTAGAAAGTAAACTACAAGAACTAAGAACTAAATGCAAATGAAACTGAATGATTGCAACAGTAATGATACTAGAACAGAAATAGAAACTACCACTAATGAACTAATGCAAGACAGGTAATGAACTGAAAACTAAATGAATGCAACTGGAATGAAACAGGACAATCACAAATCATAAACAAGAGTTCTGGGGATGAACTCGAGCAAGCACTCGACCGAGTGTAGGTCGAGTGGGAGGTCGAGTTGGTTAAATCCATAAAACAGAGCAACATAATAAAAACAGAGCAATGCAAATACGAATCAAACAACAAGCAAGCAACAGGATTAAGACTTTAAAATCAATAAACAAAGAAGGTCCTGAGGATGGATTCATGGGATGAACTAATCATTGTGGTTATCTAACTTGGTCAACAAATCTCAAGAAAACTTTGATCTAACCTCTAGACATATAAATCTAAGACAAGTTTCTTCCACTCTCATGGCAAGAAACAATCAAACCTATGCAATTCTAGACTTGTTCTCACACAGTAAAGAATCTACACAAGCAGGCATTAAGGAATACATCTCAAACAAACAAGACCTCTAATCTCTTAGCAAGCCTAATGGTAAGCTCTAGATCTAGCCTTATCTATGCTTCTTAAACATTGGTGTGATGCTAAGAAGCTTAAAATCAGATCCTACCCTCTCAGACACAGGATCAGCAATTTGAACATCTAGCCTAGAAGAGATCTACAACAATCAAGCTTGACCAAATCACGCAAACCACAAGATCAATCCATCCTAACCCATCCTCAAGATCCTAAGCAAACTACTCACAACAATACATGATGAACAAAGTCAAAAACCCAGAAAATATTGAGACTTGCATTATTAGAAAGATGAAACAAAGATCTTCAATATTGATGAAAGGATCAAACTCAAATTCTCAATATTAAGAAAGTTATGAAACCAACAATATTGAGGAATTTAGTCTTTTTCAAGTACAAGATCTACGAAAAATAAAAGTGCAAAAAGAATAATTCCCAAAAGGGTAAAAACTAGGTTTAGAGAATATCTAAAAAGCTGGACTCTTTTGGTGGCTGCAGGTACAAGGCTTTATATAGGAGAGGAGGTGGAAGCCCTAAAAATACAAAAAGTCAAAGTAGTCAACGGCTCGGTCAACTCGACCAGTGCTCGGTCGAGTGGCTGGTCGAGCTGGCTTCTCTCGTGCATCCTCCACTCGGTCGAGTCCTCCTCAGCATACGGTCGAGTGTCTGGTCGAGTGTGCGGTCAAGTTGGACTCTGGACCTTGGTTCTTCAGCCTTAACTCCCTTGTTTCCTCCTCATGATTGCTTCACATCTCTTCTCCATTGCTTCCATGCTCCTTAAGCTCCAAAATCACCTATTTATGCATGAAAAGATGCAAATGCAATGAAACTAAACTCTAATGCATGATTGGTCCTAAAGCTATGCAATAATGGTTAAAATGGATAGCAAAAGATGCAAAAGATGTGAATAAACTAAGGGAAAATAAGGTAAAATATATGAACATCAACACCCCCAAACTTAGTCTTTGCTTGCCCTCAAGCAAATAACCAAGACATAAGAAGGTGAGTGAAGTTTGAAAGTGGGATCTCAGCTCCTAATGCTTGCAAATAGACCATCTAGAATCAATGTCCAAGTTACTAATACTATGATGCAAGTTGAATGAGCTGTACTTAAAGATTTTAGACAAGCATATCACAACCTTTACTGATTTGAGCCTTAGATGTCCACATGCATTCAAATCAACCATTTCCTTTAACATTCATTAATCAAGAACATGAATCAATTCTATGCAATGCTTAAACTCATTTGGCTTGGAGATAAAGGTTTTGAGACAATGATGGTCTCTTTTTAGAGTGGGGCTTGTCAATATCAAGGTTCTCTCATGAAAATGGATTGAGCTTTAGAAGAATGCTAAAGGTAAGAACACTTAGACACATACAAAAACAAAACCTTGTCTACCCAAAGGTACCCAAAGTGTTTATCCTAGCAATCTAAACCCAAATAATCCTAGTGCTACCCTTTAATTCTTCTTTTCTCTTTAACCTTTTTCTCTTTTGGTTTTCAAGTCTTACGAGATGTTTTCTTATTTGATCTTTCTAGTGGGATGGGGGATTCTTACTTATTTGCTATGGTTCTCTTTTCTTCTTATTCTTAAGACATATTAGCTTTTTGCTTAACTTTTCTTTTAT
This sequence comes from Camelina sativa, assembly GCF_030686135.1. Lineage (NCBI taxonomy): Eukaryota > Viridiplantae > Streptophyta > Magnoliopsida > Brassicales > Brassicaceae > Camelina > Camelina sativa. The sequence continues at coordinate 27,092,675 of NC_141896.1, read as the reverse complement.
TTCTTTTCCTTTCTTTAGCTAGAACCATCTTAAACAACATTTTACTTCCCATCCTTTCACTAGACTTTGCTAAAACACAATCTCCTCTTAAAGACTCTACCCCTTTTTTTTCTTTCTCTTTTCTTTCTTTTCTTTTCATAATAGCCAAGTCCCAAACCCAACAAGTGAACTACCTAGTCTTATCTAGTTTGAAAAATGCAAACTAGAACTACACAAGGTCTTACTCTTGTCAGTTCAAACCTAACACTTTCTACCAAGCTCAATCCCAAAAATAGGCCTCACACACTCAAGAATAAACAAGGCTTGAAAGAAGGTTTGGTTTAGGGGTAGGGGAACTGATCTTAATGAGGAAATCAGCTACTTGGATCAACAAGAGTGGTAAAAAGGAGAAAGATGATCCAAGTATGTATATGGTTTCCATGAGTTTAAAGCAATGCACACATTGATAATTATAAGTCAATATTAGGTTCTTATAAATAGGAAATGGTTTCAAATCTCAACATGCTTCAATTTAGACCAAATGCAATGCAAGAATTCAAGGCTTGGTTCAATCTTATGCTTCTAACTACTCAACTAGCATCAAAGTACTATTAACTTGAGCATTGATCCTAGTCTAGTGAATAAGCTAGCTAACAAGGCAAACTCATCATAGATCCCTAATGCAAATATTATACAATTCTACATGAAACATGCTAAACAAGATCCTAATATGCAATGCAAACTACATGAACACTCTTTTTTTATGAAGATTTGTTCAAAATTTTTCAAATTTTTATGGTTTTTCTATGCCTTAGATGCTTATGCAAGTGCTAACATGATGATGAAAAAAATTTGAAATAAGAACACAAAACACAATGTCAAATGCTATCTCAAATCCTCCCCCAAACTTAAATCACACAGTCCTCTGTGTGAAAAAAATTGGATTGAGGATTCAAGATCAAAAACAACAAAACACAATATGAAATGCAATGATATTTACAAGTGAAGGTGATAGTGGTACCTTAGGGGTTGTGGAAAAAGTTGTCCACATCCATCTGCATGCTGTCATAGGAGTAGTTGGGGTCTTGTTGGTGTCTTGGAGATGGACTTTGGGGCAGCTCGACGACGGCGATCGACCGTGACTCGGTCGAGTGCGTGTCCGAGTGGGGGGGTCGAGCTGGGCCGCAAGTGTCTAAATGTTGACCTTGCTGCTGGCAAAACTGCTGGTAGAGAGCTGGATCCATGTAGTATTGAGGTGGGATGGGAGGGTAAAATGGATAACCTGGATAAGCAGCTGGAGGTGGGAAGCCATAGGGTGATATGGGCTGGTACTCGGCCGAGTGCATTGGAGGTGCTCGGTCGAGTGGGTGCTCGAGTGACCCGGTCGAGTGCCTCGAAAATTGTTGTTCTCGGGTACTTGAGCTCCTCTTCCTCTGATTTGGCTCATACATTGAAGTCCTAGCTGGTTCCACAGGATTCGCAACCCTTGAAAGTGCTCTAGTTGAGCTACTTCTCCTTAAAGGGCTTGAATGGCTAGGAGATGAGTTTCCACTCTTCAGCTCAGCAATCTCCTTCTTTAAGCCTTTGATAGACTTAGCCATGTTGGTCACCTTCTTCTTCAGCTTATCAAACCTCTTCCCATGCCACTTACCCCATTTTTGCAAAAGAGTCAATCTCTTTGTATTCTCCCTCACTCCTCTACTATCCCTTGATGAGGGCTCATAGTCTTCAAAATAGAACTGCTCCTCTCCATCAGCTACTTGTGCATTACCAGCTTCCTCAACTCTAGGTTGAACCACTCCATCAAACCAATGCTCCTCAGCTGGCCAAAAGTCAATGTTGGCTCGTTCTTGAATGGTGGTGAGCTCTTGGTTAGGCAATATGAATTGCTTTTCCCAAGTGTTGGAAGCTCAAAGTTGAAGATGTGGTTCCCTTGATGCATCTCCTTGGCTAGGATGAGAGTAGAAGTGAGGTAGCTTGAGTCAATCCATCTTGGTGAGACCCTTTCTCCTCTAAGTGGAACTTTAGCTGCTTGAAGGATTGGAGTGATGATGCCTCCAATGGTAAGTGCTCCTCTTGACCCTTTGTTCTCCAACTTTCCTACCCAACTTCTCAATTGAATCATGTGGTCAATGAGCCCCATTCCTAGGTCAGTCTCCACTGTGCTCCCAAGGATGATGGTACCATTCCTTGCTTGGAAAAAGACTCCATTGAGAGCCAAGTCAATCATCTTTAGCTCTCCCTCATTGATGTTCCCAGTTTCCTTCCTTGCAAAGAAGGTGTTGGCAAGAGCTTTGTGGAAGTACCTTAGGACTGGGCTCCTTATCCTTGAGCTCTTGGAGTTGGAGGATGAGTAGAGCTTGTTGTCTCCAATGGTTTCCCACACAGCATACAACTCTTCTCTTGGAACCATCAAACTCCTATTGCTCCCAACCTCAAAACCAAACACATTGGCTATATTCTTCATTGAAAGCTCATGCTTCTTCCATTTGATAGTAAAGGAAATGTGACCAGCTCCAACCTCAGGATTCTTCCTTGCATATGTATGCAGCTTGACAGTGGCAAGGAACTTACAACTCTCTTCTTTGTAGCCCTCCATGCAAAGCCCCATAAACTTGGTGAGATTTCTCTTCTCAAAGAGACACTCCACATCCTCATCAATAGCAAGCTTCTCCATGGTCTCCTTGTGTGGATACCTAGTTCCCAAGAACTCCATCCTCATGAAAGCATCATAAAGCTGCCTCTTTGACAACCCACAAGACTAAGCTTCTCCATCATCCATCAATTCTTCTTCTTCACTTTCTTCCTCACTTTCACTTTCACTCTCTTCTTGCTCAACTTCAACAGCTGGTCTCTTCCCTTTGGCCTTGTGTCTCCTCATAAACTCATTGAGAGTAGGCTTCCTTTCCTCCTCACTCTCAGTCCTCTCAGGATCTTCCTCAACTGGCTCTCTCCTTGGACACGGCACCTGGCTCGACCGGCTGCTCGAACCGCCACTCGGTCGAGTGGTCGATCGAGTGGTCCGGAGAGTGGCTCTCCCAGCTTTACCTCTTGATTCAAGGTCAGCATCATGACGTTCCATGGAGCTTGCAGCTGTTTGCTGAGACTTCTTGGTTATCTTGGAAGACATTTTCAAAAGAAACTGAAGGAAATAGACTCAGACCTCAAAGTTAATAGGTTAGTGACCCAAAAACTTGAAAGAACAAAGCTTGAGCAAGAGATGAACTTTGAAAGAGATTTTAAAGCTTGAATTTTAAATGTTTTGAGCAAATGAGAGAGTGTGAGAGGTATAGGATCGTGCAAGGTCTATATAAAGAAGCTAAGGGGACAAGGAGACAAGGGTGGAGCGTCCATACCATTCAAATTTGAATTAGGAATCTTTGACTTGCTTTTGGCTGCCACTCGACCCTACACTCGACCAGCACGTGGTCGAGCACCTTGACCAAATTTGAAATTTTAAAATTTTTCTTTTTGTTCTTCCCTCCACTTGATTGTTCTAACGATTTGAAGATCAAATGGGCCTTAATTCTTCTCCAGCTCGGTCGAGTACCTCTCGTGGCCTGGTCGAGTACCTCTCGTGGCCTGGTCGAGTGGGCTTGCGAGTCTCCTTCTCCAAGTCCACATCTCTCCTTACCCAACTACATTTTCACCTAAAAGTCTATCCAACAAAACCATAAAAGAAAACACATCAAAACTACTAAGAAATTAAAGCATATTTACAAAGGATACCTTAGGGACTTCCTCCCTAGTGAGCTTGTTTAAAATCACTAAGCTTGACTTTGGTTTCCTTCTTAGACTTGATCTAGATACCAAGGAGGTGATGAAATCCTCCCTGGAACCTCTTGGTTACTGTGAAGTTGATCCTTGATAACCTCACCCTTAGCACACAAGCCATACTTCTTCTTGATTTTGAGCCTTGGTCTTGCTTTCTTCAAAGACCTCTTGTTCAGCTTAACTTGGAGATCCTCAACCATACTAGTCAGCTCTTGAACTGACCTCTTAAGCTTCTCCACAGAATCCTCTTGAAGTGGGAGCTCAGCCTTTGGAGTTACTTTATCACTTAAGCCTTCTTGACCACCTTTGTCCTTGATAGTAAAATGCTGGTCTTCAATGGTAGGAAGGTTGGTTGGATTATAGATGTTGAACTTCATAACTACATCTTCAGCAATGTTCAAGGTCACAAGACCTTCCTTGACATTAATAACTGCTCCAACAGTGGCTAAGAATGGCCTCCCAAGGATGATTGGATCTTCATGCTCCTTGTCCATTTCCAATACCACAAAATCTGTATGAACCCTTGCCTTTCCTATCTTGAGTGAGACATTCTCCAACCTTCCAATTACTTCTCTGTTTGTCCCATCAGCTAGGCAAACATGGAGGTTGGTGGATTTGAAATCAGTTCTCTCAAGCTTTTGAGCTATGGAGTATGGCATCACACTTGTTGAAGCTCCCAAATCACAAAGGAATTGATTGTAGTGGAGGTAACTGATTCTGCAAGGCAGATAGAATGGCCCTGGATCCTTAAGCTTAAGTGGGATGATCACTCCTCCAAGGTTCTCAAGATCCTTCTCATCTTGAGCTTGAGTCTTCTTCTTTGACAAATCAAGCAAAAAATCTCTATAGAGAAGATATGGTTCATACTGTTCCAAGGCAGGTCCTCTCTCCTCTTCTTGGTAAGCTATGATGATCTCTTGTATGGCTGACACTTGTTCTTTTTTCTCAACCAAAGCTTCTTCCTTCAAAACCCTTTCTTCCTCTAGTTGCTTAGCCAACATTTCTTTTCTCTCAATGATTTCCCTAAGCTCCTTAATTTTCTGTGCTTTGAAACGCCCATGGAATGGTAGTGGAGGCTTGTAGGCAGGAGGAATGTTCTTAGCAGGTTTAACAGCTCCTGATCCTCCAGCTTGATCGACCACTCGATCAGGCACTCTGTCGAGTGACTGCTCGAGTTCCTGGTCGAGTTTGCTTGCGAGCTCCTGTTGCTTTGCACAAACGTCACTTGGGGCTTCAGTAACTAATGAATTCCCCCAAACTTGGACTTCACTGTCCTCAGTGACTTCTTCCTCATGAATTTGAATGGCTTTGGCTGTGAACTCCCTTGGATTTTGAACAGCTTTTCCAGGGAGTTGGTTGGGTTTTGGAGCTGCAGTAGAGGCTATATTACTTTCCATATACTTCACCCTTGAATTAAGACCCTCAAACTTCATATTCAGATCATTGTATTGTGATGTGAGCCTTTGATTCAACTCAGCGAACTGCTTGGCTTCCTCAATCTTTCCTTGTGTTTGCCCAATCAACAATTGTTGCATCATTGCTCTTAAGTCTTGTTCTTGGCCTTGGTTAGTCTGAAACCCTGGTGGGGGACACAACTGAGGCTGGAACACTTGATGTTGTTGTTTGGGGATGTAGTTTTGTTGCTGTTGAGGCTGTTGAGGTGGATAGACTTCGTCTTGAGGATTAGCCACATTGGTACTCCTATAAGAGAGATTGTTGTTCTTGAAACCCCCTTTGTTGTAGCCCTTGAATCCTCCCTGATTTTGCATGTAGCACAACTCAGCAAACTAAGTCTCCCCCTCTTGAACTGGAACCTCTTCTTCACCAATGAAGTGAATAGACTTTTGTTGGCTAAGAAGGATCTTGTCAAGCTTCTCATTGACCATCTTCAAGTCCTTCTTGTACTTGTCCTCTTGATCAGTTGATGATGACCTTATGGTTCTGTCATAGTCCTCATTATAGTTGCCATCTGACTGAGCAAGATTCTCAACTAATTCCCAGCCTTCTTCCACATTCTTGTTGAGGAAGTTGCCATTAGAAGCAGTGTCAAGAAGCATCCTAATCTTCGGAAGCACTCCTCTATACAATGTGCTCAAGAGTGACTCATTGCTGAAGCCATGATGAGGACATTGAGTCTTAAATCCTTTGAACCTCTCCCATGCTTCACAAAAGCTTTCATTGTTTCTTTGAGCAAACCCAAAAATTTCATTCCTCAATCTAGCAGTCCTTGCATTGGAGAAGAATTTGGCTAAGAAAGCCTTCTTGCAAGCATCCCATGTGGTTATTGCTCCAGTAGGAAGAGTCTTCTCCCAAAGGTGTGCCTTATCTCCAAGTGAGAATGGGAAGAGCCTCAACTTGAATCCATCTTCACTCACTCCATTGATCTTTGTAAGACCACATATTCTGTCAAACTCATCAAGGTGATCTAGTGGATCCTCCATTGGCAACCCATGGAACTTGTTAGCTTGAATCATGGAGATCAATCCACTCTTGATCTCAAAGTTGTTGTTTGGCACTGTTGGAGGCACAATACCAGCCCTTTGGTTGTGGGTGTTGGGTGCATCTCCAGCACCAATGTGCCTAGGTCTCTGCTCATGGTTAGCTTGTTGCTCCATGATCACTGAAACCTCTTGCTGAACTTGAACTACCCTTCTTCTCCGATTTCCAAAACCCTTTTTCTTCCTATGGATGTTGTCAATAGGCCTTTGAAGATTGTCTTTCCCCTTAGACCTTGTGTGCATCAACAAACGCGAGTACAGACTCGAACAGGTTCACAATTGAGCTCAGGCTCGTCTAGGCTGTCAAGTCGACTGGGAAGTGGTGTCCAAACGTACACGGCTTCTGACTCGATCAAGTGCTCGATCACTGCTCGGTCGAGTGGTGGTCGAGTGACTGGTCGAGTTGTACCTGAAATGGAACTTCAACCCAGCAACAGAAGATTCAAGTGTATAAACGAACTTAATCTTAGACTAATATGGATCCTAAATGCCACAAAAACACACTCAAATGGGCAACGGAGCCAAATTGAAACAAGGCTTGTATGGTGGGTGAATGATGATGATGATGAATGTATGCAATGGTGAGATATGAATGGAATGATGGATGGGTGTTTCAATTCCCCTTATGCTGTTGCAGTATAAGAGGTATCAATCCTAAATGAGTGTTTGTGAACAATTAAAATATGAATATGAATCTAAGTCAAGCCAAATGTAAAGATTGTTTGTCACTAACAATCCGAAGATGAAAATGTAAAGATGTAGAAAGTAAACTACAAGAACTAAGAACTAAATGCAAATGAAACTGAATGATTGCAACAGTAATGATACTAGAACAAAAATAGAAACTACCACTAATGAACTAATGCAAGACAGGTAATGAACTGAAACTAAATGAATGCAACTGGAATGAAACAGGAATGAAACAGGACAATCACAAATCATAAACAAGAGTTCTGGGGATGAACTCGAGCAAGCACTCGACCGAGTGTAGGTCGAGTGGGAGGTCGAGTTGGTTAAATCCGGAAAACAGACAACACAATAAAAACAGAGCAATGCAAATACGAATCAAACAACAAGAAAGCAATAGGATTAAGACTTTAAAATCAATAAACAAAGCAGGTCCTGAGGATGGATTCATGTGATGAACTAATCATTGTGGTTATCTAACTTGGTCAACAAATCTCAAGCAAACTTTGAGCTAACCTCTAGACATATAAATCTAAGACAAGTTTCTTCCACTCTCATGGCAAGAAACAATCAAACCTATGCAATTCTAGACTTGTTCTCAGACAGTAAAGAATCTACACAAGCAGGCATTAAGCAATACATCTCAAACCAAACAAGACCTCTAATCTCTTAGCAAGCCTAATGGTAAGCTCTAGATCTAGCCTTATCTATGCTTCTTAAACATTGTTGTGATGCTAAGAAGCTTGAAATCAGATTCTACACTCTCAGATACAGGATCAGCAATAAGAACATCTAGCCTAGAAGAGATCTACAACAATCAAGCTTGACCAAATCACACAAACCACAAGATCAATCCATCCTAACCCATCCTCAAGATCCTAAGCAAACTACTCACAACAATACATGATGAACAAAGTCAAAAACCCAGAAAATATTGAAACTTGCATTATTAGAAAGATGAAACAAAGATCTTCAATATTGATGAAAGGATCAAACTCAAATTCTCAATATTAAGAAAGTTATGAAACCAACAATATTGAGGAATTTAGTCTTTTTCAAGTACAAGATCTAAGAAAAATAAAAGTGCAAAAAGAATAATTCCCAAAAGGTTAAAAACTAGGTTTAGAGAATATCTAAAAAGCTGGATTCTTTTGGTGGCTGCAGGTACAAGGCTTTATATAGGAGAGGAGGTGGAAGCCCTAAAAATACAAAAAGTCAAAGTAGTCAACGGCTCGGTCAACTCGACCAGTGCTCGGTCGAGTGGCTGGTCGAGCTGGCTTCTCTCGTGCATCCTCCACTCGGTCGAGTCCTCCTCAGCACACGGTCGAGTGTCTGGTCGAGTGTGCGGTTGAGTTGGACTCTGGACCTTGGTTCTTTAGCCTTAACTCCCTTGTTTCCTCCTCATGATTGCTTCACATCTCTTCTCTATTGCTTCCATGCTCCTTAAGCTCCAAAATCACCTGTTTATGCATGAAAAGATGCAAATGCAATGCAACTAAACTCTAATGCATGATTGGTCCTAAAGCTATGCAATAATGGTTAAAATGGATAGCAAAAGATGCAAAAGATGTGAATAAACTAAGGGAAAACAAGGTAAAATATATGAACATCAAGGGGGAGAATGAATTTGCTGAGCTCTGTTATATGCAAAACCAGGGTGGATTCAAAGGCTACAACCAAGGAGGGTTCAAGAACAACAACCTTTCCTATAGAAGCACCAATGTGGCCAATCCACAAGACCAAGTGTATCCACCACAACAGCCTCAACATCAACAAAACTATGTTCCCAAACAACAACATCAAGTGTTCCAGCCTCAGTTGTGTCCTCCACCAGGGTTTCAGACTAACCAAGGCCAAGAACAAGACTTAAGAGCCATGGTGCAACAGTTATTGATTGGGCAAACACAAGGAAAGATTGAGGAGGCTAAACTGTTTGCTGAGTTGAATCAAAGGCTCACATCCCAGTATAATGACCTGAACATGAAGTTTAAAGGTCTCAACTCTAGAGTGAAGTTCATGGAGAGAAACATAGCCTCTACTTCAGCTCCTAAACCCAACCAACTCCCTGGAAAATCTGTCCAAAATCCAAGGGAGTTCACTGCAAAAGCCATACATATCTATGATGAGGAAGTCACTGAGGACAGTGATGTTCAAGATGGGGAGGATAGATCATTTCTTGAAGTTCAGAGTGAAGTTTGTGCAAAACAGACTGAACCCGGCAGCCAACTCGACCAGGTGCTCGAGCCAGCACTCGACCGAGTGCCTGATCGAGTGGTTGATCGAGCTGAAGGATCAGAAGCTGTTAAGCCTGCTAAGTACATTCCTCCTGCTTGCAAACCGCCTCTACCATTCCCAGGACATTTCAAAGCACATAAGCTTAAGGAATTAAGGGAAATCATTGAGAAAAAGGAACTGTTGGCTAAGCATCAAGAGGATGAGAAGGCTTTGAAGGAAGAAGTTGTGGTTGAAAAACAAGAGGAAGTGAAGGCCATACAAGAGATCATCATTGCTTATCAAGAAGAAGAGAGAGGACCTGCCTTGGAACAGTATGAACCATATCCTCTCTATAGGGATTTTTTGCTTGATTTGTCAAAGAAGAAGGCTCAAGCTCAAGATGAGAAGGATCTTGAGGACCTTGGAGGAGTTATCATCCCAATTAAGCTTAAGGATCCAGGTCCATTCTATCTGCCTTGCACACTTAGTTATCTTCACTACAACCAGTGCCTATGTGACTTGGGAGCATCAATCAGTGTGATGCCTTATTCTATAGTGAAACAAGGTTATTTGTGTGGTGAATGATGGTGGATGTATGCAATGATGATATATGAATGGAATGATGGATGGGTGTTTCAATTCCCCTTATGCTATTGCAGTACAAGAGGTATCAATCCTAAATGAGTGTTTGTGAACAGATAAGATGTGCATATGAATCTAAGTTAAGACAAATATAATGATTGTTTGTCACTAACAATCCTAAGATGGAAATGTAAAGATGCAGAAAGTAAACTACAAGAACCAAGAACTAAATGCAAATGAAACTGAATGATTGAAAATATAATGAAGCAAGAACAGAAATAGAAACTACTACTAATGAACTAATGCAAGACAATTAATGAACTGAAAACTAAATGTATGCAACTTGAATGAAACAGGAATGAAATAAGACAATCACAAATCATAAACACAAGTTCTGGGGATGAACTCGAGCAAGCACTCGACCGAGTGTAGGTCGAGTGGGAGGTCGAGCTGGTTGAATCCGGAAAACAGAGCAACACAACAAAAACAGAGCAATACTAAAACCAATCAAACAACAAGCAAGCTACAAGACTAAGACTTTAAAATCAATAAACAAAGAAGGTTCCTGAGGATGGATTCATGGGAAGAACTAATCATTGTGGTTATCTAACTTGGTCAACAAATCTCAAGCAAACTTTGAGCTAACCTCTAGACATATAAATCTAAGACAAGTTTCTCCCACTCTCATGGTCAAGAAACAATCAAACCTATGCAATTCTAGACTTGTTCTCACACAGTAAAGAATCTACACAAGCAGGCATTAAGCAATACATCTCAAACCAAACAAGACCTCTAATCTATTAGCAAGCCTAATGGTAAGCTCTAGATCTAGCCTTATCTATGCTTCTTAAACATTGGTGTGATGCTAAGGAGCTTGAAATCAGATCCTAACCTCTCAGTTCAAGATCAGCCTTAAGAACATCTAGCCTAGAAGAGATCTACAACAATCAAGCTTGACCAAATCACATAAACCACAAGATCAATCCTTTCTAACCCATCCTCAAGATCCTAAGAAGACTACTCACAACAAGACATGATGAAACAAATTAAAAACCCAGAAAATATTGAAACTTGCACTATTAGAAAGACAAAACTGAGATCTTCAATCTTAATCAAAGGATGAAACTCAAATTCTCAATATTAAGAAAGTTATTGAACCAACAAAATTGAAGAATCTAAGAGTTTTCTTAAACAAGTACAAAATCTAATAAAATGCAAAAGGAATAATGCTAAAAAAGGTAAAAACTAGGTTTTTGGGAATATCTAAAAAGCTCGACACTTTGGTGGCTGCAGGTACAAGGTCTTATATAGTGGGGAAGTGGAAGCCCTAAAAATAGAAAAAGTCAAAGCAGTCAACGGTTCGGTCAACTCGACCTGTGCTCGGTCGAGCTAGGGGTCGAGCTGGCTTCTCACGTGCAATCTCCACTCGGTTGAGTCCTCCTCAGCACACGGTCGAGTGTCTGGTCGAGTGTGCGGTCGAGTTGGACTCCGGACCTTGTTGTTTCAGCCTTAAATCCCTTGTTTCCTCCTCAAGATTGCTTCACATCTCTTCTCCATTGCTTCCATGCTCCTTGAGCTCCAAAATCACCTGTTTATGCATGAAAAGATGCAAATGCAATGCAACTAAGCCCTAATGCATGATTAGTGCTAAAGCTACACAATAATGGCATAAATGGATAGAAAAAGATGCAAAAGATGTGAATAAACTAAGGGAAAACAAGGTAAAATATATGAACATCAACACCCCCAAACTTAGTCTTTGCTTGCCCTCAAGCAAATAATCAAAGACATAAGAAGGTAAGTGAGGTTTGAAAGTGGGATCTCAGCTCCTTAAGCTTGCAAATAGATCATCTAGAATCAATGTCCAAGTTACTAGTACTATGATGCAAGTTGAATGAGCTGGAATTTAAAGACTTTAGACAAGCATATCACAACCTTTATTGATTTGAGCCTTAGTTATCCACATGCATTCAAATCAACCATTTCCTTTAACATTCATTAAACAAGAACATGAATCAACTCTATGCAATGCTTAAACTCATTTGGCTTGGTAATAAAGGGTTTTGAGACAATGATGGTCTCTGTTTAGAGTGGGGCTTATCAATATCAAGGTTCTCTCATGAAAATGGATTGAGCTTTAGAAGAATGCTAAAGGTAAGAACACCTAAACTCATACAAGAATAAAACCTTGTCTACCCAAAGGTACCCAAAGTGTTTATCCTAGCAATCTAAACCCAAATGATCCTAGTGCTACCCTTTGCTTCTTCTTTTCTCTTTAACCCTTTTCTCTTTTGGTTTTCAAGTCTTAGGAGATGTTTCTTATTTGATCTTTCTAGTGGAATGGGGGCTTCTTTCTTATTGCTATGGTTCTCTTTTCTTTTTATTCTTAAGACATATAAGCATTTTGCTAAACTTTTCTTTTCTTTCTTTTCTTTTCCTTAACTTGAACCATCTTAATCAACACTTTACTTCCCATCCTTTCACTAGACTTTGCTTAAACACAATCTCCTCTTAAAGACTCTACCCTTTTTCTTTCTTTCTTTTCTTTCTTTTCTTTTCATAACAGCCAAGTCCCAAACCCAACAAGTGAAACACCTAGTCCTATCTAGTTTGAAAAATGCAAACTAGAACTACACAAGGTCTTACTCTTGTCAGTTCAAACCTAACACTTTCTACCAAGCTCAATCCCAAAAATAGGCCTCACACACTCAAGAATCAACAAGGCTTGAAAGAAGGTTTGGTTTAGGGGTAGGGGAACTGATCTTAATGATTTAATCAGCTACTTGGATCAACAAGAGTGGTAAAAAGGAGGAAGATGATCCAAGTATGTATATGGTATCCATGAGTTTAAAGAAATGCACATATTGATAATTAAAAGTCAATATTAGGTTCTTATAAAATAGGAAATGGTTTCAAATCACAACATGCTTCAATTTAGACCAAATGCAATGCAAGAATTCAAGCTTGGTTCAATCTTATGCTTCCTACTACTCAACTAGCATCAAAGTACTAATAACTTGGGCATTGATCCTAGTCTAGTGAATAGGCTAGCTAACAAGGAAATACTCATCATAGATCCCTAATGCAAATATTATACAATTCTACATGAAACATGCTAAACAAGATCCTAATATGCAATGCAAACAACATGAACACTCTTTTTTTATGAAGATTTTTTTCAAAATTTTTCAAATTTTTATGGTTTTTCTATGTCTTAGATGCTAATGCAAGTGCTAACATGATGATGATAAAAATTTGAAATAAGAACACAAAACACAACATCAAATGCTATCTCAAACCCTCCCCCAAACTTAAATCACACAGTCCCTTGTGTGAAAAAGTTGTGAGAGGATTCAAGATTTAAACACAACACAAAACACAATATGAAATGCAATGGTATAAACAATGGTAAGGTGATAGTGGTACCTTAGGGATTGTGGAAGTAGTTGTCCACATCCATCTGCATGCCGTCATAGGAGTAGTTGGGGTCAGGCTGGTGGCTTGGAGAAGGACTTTGGGGCAGCTCGATGACTCCGATCGATCTTGACTCGGTCGAGTACGTGTCCGAGTGGGGGGGTCGAGCTGGACCGCGTGTCTCCATTACCTTAGGGACTTCCTCCCTAGTGAGCTTGTTTAAAGTCACTAAGCTTGACTTTTGATGCCTTTTCAGGCTTGAGTTAGAGACCAAGGAGGTGATGAAATCCCCCCTGGTTCTACTTGATAACCTTTGTGTTCCTTCTTGATCACTACCTCATTAGCACTTGAACCATGTTTCTTTTTAACCTTGAGCCTTGGCCTTGCTCTCTTCAAAGTCCTTTTGTTCAGCTTGACTTGGAGATCCTTGACTAAACCAGCTAGCACTTGAACTGAACCCTTTAGCTTCTCCACTGAATCTTCTTGAAAGGTTAGCTTACCCCTTGAAGCAGTTTCCTCACTTGAGACCTCATGATCCTCCTTTCTTTTTATAGTGTAAGGTGGATCAGATTTGGAAGGCAGATTAGTGGGATTGTTGATGTCAAACTTCATAGTGAAGTCTTCAGTCAGGTGGAGCTTGATAGTCCCCATCTTCACATCAATAACAGCCCCAGCTGTAGCTAAAAATGGCCTTCCCAAGATAAGAGGGTCTTTAGGCTCTTTTTCCATACTCATGATTGCAAAATCAGTTGGGATCCTTTCTTCTCCTATTTTGATAGGGAGATTTATAATCACTCCAACCACATCCCTCTTGGATCCATCTGCTAGACTGACATAGTAGTTGCTGTCCTTGAAGTCCTCATACCCCAAATTCTCAGCCACTGAGTATGGCATCAAGCTCACTGAAGCTCCTAAATCACAAAGGCACTTATTGAAGTGCATGTAGCTGATGGAACAGGGTAAGTTGAAGGAGCCTGGATTCAAGTTTTGTTGGGACAATAGCTTGCCCAATCTCTTTCAAATCCTTCATATCTTGGTCATGAGCCCTCTTCTTTGACATCTCAAGTAAAAAATTCTGAAAGAGAGGGTATGGAGCATGCTGTTCCAAAGCAGGTCCTCTCTCTTCTTCTTGGTAAGCAATGATAGTCTCTTGTATAGCCATTACTTCCTTCAAGATTTTCACTTCCTCTTGTTGCAAAGCCATCACTTCCTCCTTCTTCTCAATGACAACCTCCTGTTGTATGGCCATTACATCCTTCTTTTCAATGACTACTTCTTCCTTCTCTTGTTGCAAAGCTATCTTCTCCTTTTTCTCAATGATCTCCTTGAGTTCTCTTATCTTTTGTGCCTTGAAACGTTCTGGGAATGGTAAAGGCGGTTTGTAAGCAGGAGGAATGTATCTAGCAGGCTTAAGAGCTTCTGTGTCTGCAACTCGATCAGTCACTCGATCATGTACTCGATCGTGTGTGTGGTCGAGCACCTGGTCGAGTGGTTTCTCTACCTCAGTCTGCTAAGTAAAACCTTCACTCTGGGCTTCAATTAGTGACCAACCCTCCCCACCTTGAACCTCACTGTCCTCAGTGACATATTCCTCATGGAGATGGATAGCTTTAACAGTGATCTCCCTTGGGTATGGAATAGCTTGTTCAGGAAGTTGGTGTGGATTAGGAGCTGAAGTAGAAGAAATAGAGCTCTCCATGCACTGAAATGAAGAGGTCAGACTCTCAAGCTGGTTACTCAGGTCATGAGAATAAGAATCCAATGTTTGGTTCAGCTCTCCAAACTGCCTTGCTGCCTCAATCTGCTGATTGGCTTGCCCAAGCAACAATTATTGCAGCATAGTGCTTAAGTCAGGTTCTTGGGCTTGGTAGGTCTGAAACATTGGAGTGGGACACCATTGAGTCTGGAAACCTTGTTGCTGGTGCATGGGTGCATAATAGAACTCACTGCCTTGAAACATGGTTACTGACTCGAACAGACACTCGGTCGAGCACAGGCTCAAGTTGATGGTCGAGTCGACTGGAAAGTGCTGTCTATTTAGATCTGGCATCTGACTCGATCAGGTGCTCGATCACGACTCGGTCGAGTGGTGGTCGAGCTGATGGTCGAGCTGGTACCTGAAATGGAACTTCAACCCAGAAACAGAAGATTCAAGTGTATAAACGAACTTAATCTTAGACTAATATGGATCCTAAATGTCACAAAACACACTCAAGTGGGCAACGGCGCCAAATTGAAACAAGGTTATTTGTGTGGTGAATGATGGTGGATGTATGCAATGATGATATATGAATGGAATGATGGATGGGTGTTTCAATTCCCCTTATGCTATTGCAGTACAAGAGGTATCAATCCTAAATGAGTGTTTGTGAACAGATAAGATATGCATATGAATCTAAGTTAAGACAAATGTAATGATTGTTTGTCACTAACAATCCTAAGATGGAAATGTAAAGATGCAGAAAGTAAACTACAAGAACCAAGAACTAAATGCAAATGAAACTGAATGATTGAAACTGTAATGAAGCAAGAACATAAATAGAAACTACTACTAATGAACTAATGCAAGACAATTAATGAACTGAAAACTAAATGTATGCAACTGGAATGAAACAGGAATGAAATAAGACAATCACAAATCATAAACACAAGTTCTGGGGATGAACTCGAGCAAGCACTCGACCGAGTGTAGGTCGAGTGGGAGGTCGAGCTGGTTGAATCCGGAAAACAGAGCAACACAACAAAAACAGAGCAATACTAAAACCAATCAAACAACAAGCAAGCTACAAGACTAAGACTTTAAAATCAATAAACAAAGAAGGTTCCTGAGGATGGATTCATGGGAAGAACTAATCATTGTGGTTATCTAACTTGGTCAACAAATCTCAAGCAAACTTTGAGCTAACCTCTAGACATATAAATCTAAGACAAGTTTCTCCCACTCTCATGGTCAAGAAACAATCAAACCTATGCAATTCTAGACTTGTTCTCACACAGTAAAGAATCTACACAAGCAGGCATTAAGCAATACATCTCAAACCAAACAAGACCTCTAATCTCTTAGCAAGCCTAATGGTAAGCTCTAGATCTAGCCTTATCTATGCTTCTTAAACATTGGTGTGATGCTAAGGAGCTTGAAATCAGATCCTAACCTCTCAGTTCAAGATCAGCCTTAAGAACATCTAGCCTAGAAGAGATCTACAACAATCAAGCTTGACCAAATCACATAAACCACAAGATCAATCCTTCCTAACCCATCCTCAAGATCTTAAGAAGACTACTCACAACAAGACATGATGAAACAAATCAAAAACCCAGAAAATATTGAAACTTGCATTATTAGAAAGATAAAACTGAGATCTTCAATATTAATCAAAGGATGAAACTTAAATTCTCAATATTAAGAAAGTTATTGAACCAACAATATTGAAGAATCTAAGAGTTTTCTTAAACAAGTACAAAATCTAATAAAATGCAAAAGGAATAATGCTAAAAAAGGTAAAAACTAGGTTTTTGGGAATATCTAAAAAGCTGGACACTTTGGTGGCTGCAGGTACAAGGTCTTATATAGTGGGGAAGTGGAAGCCCTAAAAATAGAAAAAGTCAAAGCAGTCAACGGCTCGGTCAACTCGACCTGTGCTCGGTCGAGCTAGGGGTCGAGCTGGCTTCTCACGTGCAATCTCCACTCGGTCGAGTCCTCCTCAGCACACGATCGAGTGTCTGGTCGAGTGTGCGGTCGAGTTGGACTCCGGACCTTGTTGTTTCAGCCTTAACTCCCTTGTTTCCTCCTCAAGATTGCTTCACATCTCTTCTCCATTGCTTCCATGCTCCTTGAGCTCCAAAATCACCTGTTTATGCATGAAAAGATGCAAATGCAATGCAACTAAGCCCTAATGCATGATTAGTGCTAAAGCTACACAATAATGGCCTAAATGGATAGAAAAAGATGCAAAAGATGTGAATAAACTAAGGGAAAACAAGGTAAAATATATGAACATCATATAGCACAAAAGCTTGGGCACACTGACTTCAAGTCCACCAACTTTCATGTATGCCTAGCTGATGGGTCAAATAGAGATGTGGTTGGCAAGTTGGAGAATATTCCAGTGAAGATAGGGAGAGCAAGGGTTCACACTGATTTTGCGGTCCTAGAGATTGATAAGGAGCCTGAAGATCCTATCATTTTTGGGAGACCATTCTTAGCCACGGTTGGAGCAGTTATTGATGTCAAGGAAGGTCTTGTGACCTTGAACATTGCTGAGGATATAGCTATGAAGTTCAACATCTATAACTCAACCAACCTTCCTACCATTGATGATCAGCCTTTTACTATGAAGGACAAAGGTGGTCAAGAAGGTTTAAGTGGTGAAGCAACTCCAAAGGCTAAGCCATCTCTTCAAGAGGATTCTGTTGAAAAACTGAACAAGTGGTCTTTGAGGAAAGCAAGACCAAGGCTCAAAATCAAGAAGAAATATGGTTTGTGTGTTAAGGGTGAGGTGATCAAGGATCAACTTCACAGTGATCAAGAGGTTCCAGGGAGGATTTCATCACATCCTTGGTATCTAGACCAAGTCTAAGAAGGCAACCAAAGTCAAGCTTAGTGACTCTAAACAAGTATCTAGGGAGGAAGTCCCTAAGGTATCCTTTGTAAATATGCTTTATTTTCTTAGTAGTTTTAATGTGTTTTCTTTTATGTTTGTGTTGGCAGGCCTTTTAATGAAAGTGTAGATGGGTATGGAGAGATTTGGACTTGGGGAAGTAGATACACAAGCCCACTCGACTAGCCCACGAGAGGTACTCGACCGAGTTGGCAAGGAACTAAGGCCCATTCGATTCTCATTTCTCTAGAATGATCGAGTGGAGGGAAGAAAAGGAAGAAAAATTTGAATTTTCAAACTTTGGTCAAGGGAGCTCGACCACGTGCTGGTCGAGTGTGGGGTCGAGTGGCAGCAAAAAGCAAGTCAAAGATTCCCATTTCAAATTTGAATGGTATGAACGCTGCACCCTTGTCTCCTTGTCCCCTTAGCTTCTTTAAATAGAGCTTGCACGATCCTATACCTCTCACACTCTCTCATTTGCTCAAAACAACTAAAGTCAAGTTTTAAAATCTCTCTCAAAGTTCATCTTTTGTTCAAGCTTAGCTCTTTTAAAGTTTTTGGGTCACTAACCTATTAACCTTAAGCTTTGAGTCTATTCCCTTCAGTTCTGTTCAAAAATGTCTTCAAGGATTACCAGGAAGTCTCAACAAGCGGCTGCAAACTCCATGGAACGTCGTGATGCTAGTCTTGAATCAAGAGGAGAATCTGGAAGAACCACTCGACACCCCATTCGATCAAGCACTCGACCGAGTGGTGGTCCGAGTGGTCGGTCGAGTCATATGCCGTGTCCAAGGAATGATTCAGTTGAGGAAGATCCTGAGAGAACTGAAAGTGAGGAAGAAAGGGAGCCAACTCTTATGGAGTTCATGTGGAGAAACAAGGCCAAAAGGAAGAGGCCAGCTGTTGAGATTGAACAAGAGGAGGTTGTGAGTGAAAGTGAGGAAGAAGATGAAGAAGAAGAGCTAGAGGATGATGGAGAAGCAGAATCTTGTGGTTTGACAAAGAGGCAACTTTATGAAGTCTTCATGACAATGGAGTTCCTGGGGACTAGATATCCACACAAGGAAACCATGGAGAAGCTAGCCATTGATGAAGATGTGGAGTATCTCTTTGAGAAGAGCAACTTAACCAAGTTCATGGTGCTTTGCATGGAGGGCTACAAGGAGGAAAGTTGTGAGTTTCTGGCCACTGTCAAGCTGCACACATATGCAAGGAAGGATGCTGAGGTTGGAGCTGGTCACATTGCCTTCACAATCAAGGGGAAGAAGTATGAGCTTTCAATGAAGAAGATAGCCAATGTGTTTGGTTTTGAAGTTGGGAGTAATAGAAGCTTGATGATACCAAGAGAGGAGCTCTATTCCATTTGGGAGACCATTTGGGAGACCATTGGAGACAACATCACCTATTCATCCTCCAAAACAAAGAGTTCAAAGATAAGGAGCCCAGTTCTAAGGTACTTCCACAAGGCCTTAGCAAACACTTTCATTGCTAGGAAGGAGACTGGAAATCTCAATGAGGATGAGCTTAAGATGATTGATATGGCTCTCAATGGAATCATCTACAAGGCAAGAGATGGAACTATCATTTTTGGGAGCACTGTGAAGATCTTGCAATAGTGCTCATAGACCACATGATATATTTGAGAAGTTGGGTAGGAAAGTTGGAGAACAAAGGTTCAAGAGGAGCACTAACCATTGGAGGGATCATCACTCCAATTCTACAAGCTGCCAAAGTCCCACTTAGAGGAGAAAGGGTCTCACCAAGATGGATTGATTCAAGCTATCTCACCTCTACTCTCATCCTAGCTAAGGAGATGCATCAAGAAAATCACATTTTCAACTTTGAGCTTCCAACACTTGGGAAGAAACAATTGATCTTGCCTAACCAAGAGCTCACCACCATTCAAGAAGGAGCCAACATTGACTTTTGGCCAGCTGATGAGTTCTTGTTTGATTGGATAGTTCAACCTAGAGTTGATGGAGCTGGAGATGTGCAAATGGCTGATGGGGAGGAGCAGTTCTACTTTGAAGATTATGAGCCCAACCCAAGGGATAGTAGAGGAGTAAGGGAGAATAGCAAGAGGTTGACACTTTTGCAAAAGTGGAATAAGTGGCATAGGAAGAATTATGAAAAGCTGAAGAAAAAGGTGGGCAACATGGCTAAGTCCATCAAGGGCCTCAAGAAGGAGATAGCTGAGCTGAAGAGTGGAAACTCATCTCCAAGCCATTCAAGCCCTTTGAGGAGGAGTAGCTCAACTAGAGCACTTTCAAGAGTTGCAAACCCTGTGGAACCAGCTAGAGCTTCAATGTATGAGCCAAAGAGGAAGAGGAGTTCAAGTAGCCGAGAACAACAATTTTCGAGGCACTCGACCGGGTCACTCGACCACCCACTCGACCGAGCACCCCAAATGCACTCGGCTGAGTTCCAGCCCAGATCACCATATGGCTTCCCACCTCCACCTGCTTATCTAGGATATCCAGGTTACCCTCCCATCCCACCCCAATACTTCATGGATCCAGCGCTCTTGCACCAGTTCTACCAGCAGCAAGGTCAGAATTTTGGCATCCGTAGTCCAGCTCGACCCCCCCCCCCCCCACTTGAGCATGCACTCGACCGAGTCACGGTCGATCGCCATCGTCGAGCTGCCCCAATCTCCATCTCCAAGTCACCAACAAGCCCCCACTTACACTTTTGACAGCATGCAAGAGGATGTGGACAGTTTCTTCCACAACCCTTGAGGTACCACTATCACCTTCACTTGTAAATACCATTGCATTTCATATTGTCTTTTGTTTTTGATCTTGAATCCTCAATCAAATTTCTTTCACACAGAGGACTGTGTGATTTAAGTTTAGGGGAGGGTTTGAGATAGCATTTGCATTGTGTTTTATGTTCTTATTTCAAATTTTTAGCATCATCATGTTAGTATTTGCTTAGCATCTAAGGCATAGAAAAACCCTAAAAATTTTGAATTTTTTTTGCAAAATCTTTATAAAAATAAGAGTGTTCATGTAGTTTGCATTGCATATTAGGATCTTGTTTAGCATGTTTCATGTAGGATTGTATAATATTTGCATTAGGGATCTATGATGAGTTTGCCTTGTTAGCTTGCTTAATTCACTAGACTAGGATCAATGCCCAAGTTAATAGTACTTTGATGCTAGTTGAGTAGTTAGAAGCATAAGATTGAACCAAGCCTTAAATTCCTGCATTGCATTTGGTGTAAATTGAAGCATGTTGTGATTTGACACTATTTCCTACTTATAAGAACCTAATATTGACTTTCAATTATCAATGTGTGCATTGCTTTAAACTCATGGATACCATATACATATTTGGATCACCTTTCTCCTTTTCACCACTCTTGTTGATCCAAGTAGCTGATTAAAAATCAGTTTCCCTACCCCTTAACCAACCCTTCTTTCAAGCCATGTTTATTCTTGTGTGTGTGAGGCCTATTTTTAGGATTGAGCTTGGTAGAAAATGTTAGGTTTAAACTGACAAGAGTAAAGCCTTGTGTAGTTCTAGTTTGCATTTTTCAAACTAGATAGGACTAGGTGGTTCAGTTGTTGGGTTTGGGACTTGGCTGTTTTGAAAAGAAAAAAGGAAAAAGAGAAAGAAAAAAAAGGGTAGAGTCTTTAAGAGGAGAATGTGCTTAAGCAATGTCTAGTGAAAGGATGTGAAGTTAAAAAAAAAATTGTTGAAGATGGTTCTACTTAAAGAAAAGAAAAGTCTAGCTAAATGCTCTTATGTCTTAACAATAAGAAGAGAAGAGAACCATAGCAAATAAAAAAGAATCCCCCATCCCACTAGAAAGATCAAATAAGAAACCTCTCTTAAGACTTGAAAACCAAAAGAGAAAAGGGTCACTACAAGAAAACAGTCCATTCCCGACTACAGTTAGAGTCGTTAAGTAGTCGCTAATTTGCTGTTTACGACTCAGTTACGACTAAAACGTGTAGTCATAAATCCTTAGTCGGTGAAAGAATTAGTCGTAAAAATAGTCGTTATTTAACGACTATTGTACGACAAAATTCCGTAGTCGTAAAAATAGTCGTAACAGAGTCGTAAATAATTACGACTACGATACGACAGAGTTACGATTAACCAGCAGTTATATTGGCAGTTTTAAAGGAGTCGTAGTGTAGTCGTAACATTTGAAGACTCGCTTACGACGGATTTACGACTAATCATGATATACAGTAATTTTGCTTGTAGTCGTAACGTAGTCGTAACATGCTTATTGATTTACGACTATTTGGCTACTATTCTAAACAAATTAGTAATGTAATTTTAATTTGTTTAGCGACTAATTTTTTGTGGAAAACAAATTTATAAATGTTTTAAATTGAAATTGGTACCTGTTTCTCAAAATATTATGAAACCAATATTAAGGCAATAAAGTCATATTAGAACAAAAACAAGATTAAGGCCATAAAATCATATTAACCATGATTTATAATACAAACCAAAAGACCAAGTTTCTCACAAGACAAATATACAAACCAAAAGAGACAAATGCATACCAAGTATACATGTGTCTCAACAAAGAGACAAGTTCAACAAAAGAGAGAAGTTCAACAAAAGCGACAAGCTAATTAGTTAGTTCTATGAAATTGTAGGTGAGAAGTTAACCTACAAAGCATCACTGTTAAGGAACCGGATTTGAAGGTGGAGCTGTTGCAGGGAGTGTGGTTGAGAGTGGCTCTGTGGTTGCTTCAGCTGATTGAGTCTTCATAAACTCTATAAAGGCAGGGTCAGTTTTGCGCAGGTACTTCTCGACTAAGGACAAATGCTCTAACTTGTCCTTATGCTCAGCCACAGCTTGGAAATGTAGTGCTTCACGGGCAGCAAGCTCTGCATCACGAGCAGCAACCTCTGCATCACGGCGAGAATTATAAGCAGCCTGCTCTTCTATTTGACGTTGAGTTTCCCTCATTCGCTCTTGGAATGACTGAAACATTGCAGACTCTTGTTGTTGGTTTGCCAAGCCATTGAGAAGAGGTTGAAGAGTATGCTTAAGACTTCCAACTCCATACAGGTTTCCTCGTGAATCTTTCTGAGTAGACTACAAGAAAACAAAGAAAAAAACAAACGTTAAAGAGGCTGTAGAAATCAAAAGATAATTCAATGTGGGTTGTGAAAAGTGATATTTACCTGAATAAAGATGTTTGTGTAATCATCTGCTGTGAGCTCTGGAGGCTGTGAAGTATGTTCTCCAAGGTCGGACAACTTCTGCTGCAAGTTCTTCTCATAATTGAGAGAGATTTGCTCTGCCTTCCTGTCAACATAAGTACCATCTGGCTTGGTATGTGTCTTAATAAAAACCTCACCAAGACTAACCGGTCTTCCCAATTCCTTTTCCTGCAATGTTACAAAAGAATCAAGGGTTATGACATCATTTAAAGCTCCAAATGTAAAGAAAAACAAAATTTATGGGTATATAAAAGTTACTAACCATTTCGTTATGGATTTGTTGATAAGACTTTGAACCTGATAAGTGGACGTGAGGACCAAGACCACCACGATCAGACATACGAGCTTTAGAGTAGGTGACACTCCTTTGTTGTGCTTCTTCAGTCTCCCAAAAATCAACCATTGTTTGCCAAATAGTATCTCTGATCCATATTGGTCGCTCTCCACTAGTCTTGGCATTGCAAATCATGTCTTTCATCCGGCGTTTGCAGATGAGCTCAAAAAACTGTTGAACTGTCCCAATAATCAAAGGATCCCATGTGTGTGTTTTCTACATAGCAAAGACAATATAATGATGTTAGTGGAAACTCAACAAGTAAACCTATATGTGAAAAGGTTAAGAGAGAAGAAAACTGTACAGCAAACTCAATGAACCATCTCTGTTGTCTGTCCCGAGGCACACATGTCCAGCTGTAGTATGGACCATCAAATTTATTTGTAAATTTTTTAGTAATGCTCCTTACCAGTCGCAATTTTTCATCGCGAGTAAACCTGCAAACACAAAACAGCAAAAAAAATGTCAATGTTCTAAAACAGATAAGGACCAACACAAAACAGATGTCAAAACAGATTGAGTACTTATACTTATGTATATACGACCAACGCAAGACAAAACCTATTAAGAACAAACATCAAACAGACATATATATAGGTCCAACACAAAACAGATGTCAAAGATTGAGTACTTATACATATATATAGGCACAAAACAGAACCTATTAAGAACCATCAAAGATTGAGTACTTATACCAACAAATAAGTTATATTTTGTTTGATAGAGTACTTATAACAACAAACCGGCTCAACACAAAACAGAACCTATTAAGAACAATGTAAACAGACAGCAATGTACTAAAACTAACCATCAAAGAGCATCAAAACTAATGTTCTAAAACTAACCATCCGGATTAATCTTCTAAAACTAACCATCCTCAAACTAACCACCTCAGACAATCAAAACAGACAAGCTCATTAGAAGAATGTATTAATACCAGGTCGTGTTTGGCATCGGTGTTTGGGAGAGGGTGGTTGTAAACTTCTCACGGTTTGGAACTCTAAGCAGGGCATTTAGAGTGACAATTGTGTCCTCCTTGAGCTCCGGATTTGAAGCCTCAGAGCCTTCATGGTAGTTGTTACCATGAGATGATGGCCGGCTCTGAGCTTGAGAGTTATCAGCTGGAGACGGTGGAGCGTCTTGTGGTGGAGGATCAGGTGGAGACTGTCGCGAATTGTTAAGGACCTCCTCTGACGAAAGAGGCTGTTGAGTCTGACGTTGTTGGTTCACCGAGGTCCGGAAAAGAGTCTGTGGCGGTGGATAGTTGCGGATCTGTGGTGTTTCTAACAGTGAGGGTCTCGGGAAAACGTGATCTTGCTCTTGCGGTGTTTGAGGATGGGGCAAATCTGCTGCCGGCGTAAAGTTATATTGTGTCGGTAGAGGGTTTGGTCTTCTTGCTTCTTTGTTGGGGGTCGACCCTTCGGTTCTTTTGAAGAAATTACGGTCCATCTTCCTCTTTCTTCCTCGCTTAACTAGAGCTTTGGTCGGAGCCTTAGTTGCAGACTTCGCCGCAGATTGCGTTGGAGCCATCATGAAGAAGAGAATCGGGAGACAGATGAGAAAGATAGACAGATAAGAGAAAGCAAATCGGGATTCAGAAGAGAAATCGGGAAGAGGAGAGTTATCGAAGAGGAGAGAGTTTCGGAGTTATCGAAGAGAAGAGAAGAGGAGAGTTTAGGATTAGGTTTTGGTTTCGGAGTTAGGGATTTTGGTTTTGGGTTTGGGGGAAAAATTAGGTTTTAGGTAAAGGGGGAAATCAAAATTTTTTTGGTTTAGGGGGAAATAATTTTGGTTTAGAGGGAAATTAATTTGGTTTCCCGGGTTTATTTGGGTTGAGATTAATTAATTCATATTTTCTTAATTTAGTCGCTAATTGGTCGCTAATTAGTCGCTAATAGTCATAATAATTGAACTAAAATTTTAATATTTAGAAACTAAATATTAGTCATAATTAAGCTAAAAGTTTAATATTTTGAAACTAAAAGTTCAATATTTTGTAACTAATTAGTCATAATTTACAATTTAATATAAACACATAATTATTTATTTTAATAGAAACATAGTTATTAATAATATTTGATACAAGCATAATTATCCAAATTGATACAAATATTTTACACAAGCATAATTAGTTAGGAGGATCTTCGTCTTCATCTACTTCATCGTCTGAAGATGATAAATTACATTGAAATTCATCTTCTGGTTCTGCATCTTCGACATCATAATCAAGATTTATTGGTTCATTTATTTCTTCTAAATTATCGAAAACCTGATCTTCAATAGTTGTCACCAATACAGCATCATCATTTTCTGTTTGCAAAAGAGTTGGTTCTTTGTTCTCATATTCTCCTGCAATGTTTCCCCTTGGATTAACTTTTAAAACATTGAGCCATTCCTTCCTTGGTTTCTTTGTGTATGGGTTGGTGTATTTGTACTATAAATCACAAGTCACTTGGCCAATAATTTTCTGCCACATCAGATATGTTTTCCTCAAAAAATTAATTAAAAAAAAAAACTATCGAAAGATAAAACAGTTTCTTTTTGTTCCTAAAAATACGATAGTTTTTATTTGTTCAATATCCCGATTTTCTTATCACCACGTTGAAACGTTCACTAACAATAGCATATCAAACAATATCAAAGTTCAAACTGTTTTTCATCTACTATTTAACTCACAATAACTCCATATTTTCTGACACTTCTTATTTCTTATGTTATTTCTATTTTACTCTGTTCATTCACCGTTTTGTGAATTGCATGGTAATTAGGTCACCATTTGTTACGTTTCTAGATTTTCCTTACCTAACCTCTGTTTTTTGTGACAATTTGCTAATATTTTGTAATTGTTTTGTAGGTTTGGCTCAGACACCGTTAAATTGGTACCCAAATCGATGGGTAAGCATATCAAACTCTGTTAATTTTGAGTGTTTCATGATAAATTTTAACAGTTTATTTTATTCAGGTTTTTGGAAACCATCAAACACAACAACACAAAGCTATGAGAAACTGGATCTCTTTATAAACTACATGAAGCCATTATTTTTCCGGGTTTTTGGTATTCATCATTTCTTGCTACTGCAGTTTTTTCCTTATGAAAGCAATAGCTTGAGTTATCCTAGGTTTCAGAATGCCTTGAACTTCTTTGTATTTTTCTATTGTTTATTGGGTAGGTGTACTTGTACACCAACCCCCAAACGAAGAAAACGTGAATTTTAATACCGACATGTTACAACTATTATACGATTACGTTACGACTCACCGAAAGTGTCGCATAATAGTCGCTAAATAACGACTACTAAGCGACAACCTGTACGACCCGCTGATATTATCGTAATATAATCGCCTAATTTGGTGACTTGTATGCGTCTACCTAGATAGTCGTAACTGAGGGACTACATAACGACAAGGTTACGACTGCGTTTATAATTTTACATATTAGTCGTAACGTAGTCGTTAAATGGCAACTATTTTTACGACTACTGAATTTTGTCGCAATTTAGCGACTACTGTACGATCATTTTTATTTAGTTGTAAAATAGTCGTAACGGAGTAACCAAATAGTCGCTAAATTTAGCGACTGAAAAATAGTCGTAAAATGTAGTCGGCTATGGGCTGTTTTCTTGTAGTGGGTGAAAGAGAAAAGAAGAAGTTAAAGGGTAGCACTAGGATCATTTGGGTTTAGATTGATAGGATAAACACTTTGGGTACCTTTGGGTAGACAAGGTTTTGTTCTTGTATATGTCTAAGTGTTCTTACCTTTAGCATTTTTCTAAAGCTCAATCTATTTTTTATGAGAGAACCTTGAAAAGTGATAATCCCCACTCTAAATAGAGACCACCATTGTCTAAAAACTTTTATCTCCAAGCCAAATGAGTTTAAGCATTGCATAAGAATGATTCATGTTCTTGATTAATGAATGTTAAAGGAAATGGTTGATTTGAATGCATGTGGAAATCTAAGGCTCAAATCAGTAAAGGTTGTGATATGCTTGTCTAAAATCTTTAAGTACAGCTCATTCAACTTGCATCATAGTACTAGTAACTTGGACATTGATTCTAGATGGTCTATTTGCAAGCTTTAGGAGCTGAGATCCCACTTTCAAACCTCACCAACCTTCTTAGGTCTTGTTTATTTGCTTGAGGGCAAGCAAAGCCTAAGTTTGGGGGTGTTGATGTTCATATATTTTACCCTGTTATTCACATCTTTTTCATCTTTTGCTATCCATTTTTACCATTATTGCATAGTTTTAGGACTAGTCATGCATTAGAGTATAGTTGCATTGCATTTGCATCTTTTCATGCATAATCAGGTGATTTTGGAGCTTAAGGAGCATGGAAGCAATGCTGAGGAGAAGTGAAGCAAACAAGAGGATAAAGCAAGAGAGTTAAGGCTGAAGAAACAAGGTGCAGAGTCCCACTCGACCGCCCACTCGACCAGACACTCGACCGTGTGCAGAGAGGGACTCGACCGAGTGGAAGATGCACGAGAGAAGCCAACTCGACCGGTCACTCGACCGAGCACCAGGTCGAGTTGGCCAAGCTGCCTAGCTATTAGATACCTCAGGAAAGCCCGGCCAGAACCACACGTGCAAGTTTCCCTGCATGTGGCTCGTCCGTGATAACTTCTACGGATTTACGAGAATTATGAGACTGATCACTAAGTGGAAAAAACCCTCCAGTATGAGCGAACCTTTTCTCCACTGGTTAGGAATGGGCTAGGAGAGGAAGCCAAACAAACCGACCTATTAAGCACAGCTAAGCTAATATGTGCCAGGGAAAGCCAGTTGCCGGAGGTAAGCTTTATTCATCCCGGAGCATTGATTCCCCATAACGAATAGGCTAGCTTTATCTTTCAATTGCCTATCCTCTGCTCGAGAAGGTCTCCCAGTTCCTCGGGAGCACCTCGGGGTGCATTTATTTGTCTTACATGAGACTGCGGATATTCCTCACCCCATGGCACCTTTTGCTCATCCATTCCACCGGCCCGTACAGACGCGGCGCCCTTTTTCATTATCATCTACCGCCCTTTCTTTCCTCCCGTCTATTCACGCATGAAGATCTTCATATGTATGCTTGACTTTGGTTGCTGGTGCTATAGGTAGGAGTACATTATGGCAGGATCAGTCACCCGGGCAAACCAACCCCCCTCCAAGAGGAACTGTGTTATGCCTCCCGATTCCTATAGAGCGAAAGAGCTGCCTGGTGATCCCTAGGTTGCAGCACGTCCGGTCGTTAACTCCTCGCGCCATTGCCGCTATTTCTAGGACCGACCGATGCCTCACCTGCACTGGTACCTACGTAGTGTCGGTCGCACATTCAACATAGCGTTTAGACTCATGTGCCTTCGAGAACCAGGGGATCTTCAAGCCTGCTGCGTATAATTAGCCAGCCTTGCAGCGGCAAAAGGATTAGACGTCCCCCCCCCATGCTACGGTTCTCTACGGTCTGAATCCGGTGCAGCATTAAGTTAGGGTAGGGGCTGGGCGATAATAGCTCCTCTGCATCCCCAAGCGCGCTGCCCTCCTAGGCGCGCAACACTAAGTAATCCAAGCCAACCCACATTACTGGCTAACGCGGATAATCATATTTCTTAGAGGTACTAAATACAACTCCATGAATGAGCAAAATGGAGGTTGCATTAATGATAAAAATCTCTGGGGAAACCGCTAAAGAAAGATTGAACATGTGGGAGGATCCAAACGAATTCTACTTTCATTTCCCCCGTTTGGAGCACTGAGTCACTTACGTTACGGTCTTCAGCGGGCAGGCTGCACTCTAGGCGACGGCTAGGAAGGATCGCTAGACCAGCAGCTAAACCAACAATGAATATATAATATAATGATAGTGATTCGGCTCAATGAAAAATGGAATGTAGAAAAGAAAGGGCAGAATAGCATAACTGTCCGATTTTTTCATCGATCTTCAAAGAAGACTGACTCCTCCTTTCCGAAAAGATCGTCCTTGGTCCTTTTGACATAAGATTCTCAGCCGCTCAAGAGACTCTCTCTCTCGTATATATATATATTTATACGCAATATCTTGACTCCTACTACCCCTCCTTTCCGAAAAATGGATTGAGTCTTTGTCTAAGCGAGTTTTCTAGGCCGGGTGACCTGGCCACTTCTATTAATTATCTTTTCATTAAATCTTTTGTTCCCTAGCGGTATTTTCGACTTCAATTGGACCACCCACCCGGACTAGGAACCCGAATTTATCTGCCTATCCCCGTCGAAGAAGGGGCGACAGCCTTGATTATGCCAGACATGCTCCCCAAACCCCACCCAATTAATAAGACTAAGTAAATTAATGGAAATAGTGAATCAAGATCTAGATGGATCCCTATCTTTCTCTCTATCCACGTGATACCTATCTAGATGAAAAGATCCATCTATGAATCGATATAGACTATCCTCTATCCGGATAGAGATTTCCCTATGAGTGACTACTCCGATCTTTATATGTTTTGGCCACGTCCGTTTCTGCTCCGAAGAGGAAGGTTTGGATCTTTTAATCTTATGTCATGAGGGATATGACCTATGTTAGGTCCATAAGATACCACAGCTTTTGGTGTTCTATGATTAATGATGTTCATATATTTTACCCTGTTTTTCCTTAGTATATTCACATCTTTTTCATCTTTTGCTATCCATTTTTACCATTATTGCACAGTTTTAGGACTAGTCATGCATTAGAGTATAGTTGCATTGCATTTGCATCTTTTCATGCATAATCAGGTGATTTTGGAGCTTAAGGAGTATGGAAGCAATGCTGAGGAGAAGTGAAGCAAACAAGAGGAGAAAGCAAGAGAGTTAAGGCTGAAGAAACAAGGTCCAGAGTCCCACTCGACCGCCCACTCGACCAGACACTCGACCGTGTGCAGAGAGGGACTCGACCGAGTGAAAGATGCACGAGAGAAGCCAACTCGACCGAGCACCATGTCGAGTTGGCTGAGCCGCCTAGCTATTTTTCTTTTAGCATTTTTAGGGCTTCCACTACTTTTTCTATATAAGGGCTTGTACCAGCAGCCACCCAAGGAGTCCAGCTTTTTATATAGTTAAAAACCTATTTTTATTAGATCTTGTACTTCTTTTAAGGGAGAAAACACTAGATTCTTCAATATTGTTGGTTTCATAACTTTCAGAATATTAAGAATTCGAGTTTGATTCTTTCTCCAATATTATAGATCTTTGCTTTATCTTTCATTTCATGCAAGTTTCAGTATTTTCTGGGTTTATGACTTTGATGTTCATCATGTGTTCTTGTGAGTAGTAGCTTAGGATCTTGAGGATGGGTTAGGCTGGGCTGTGTTTGAGGTTTGTTTGATTTGGTCAAGCTTGATTGTGGTAGAATCTCTTCTAGGCTAGATGTTCTTAATGCTGATCCTATAACTGAGAGGGTAGGGTTTGATTTCAAGCATCTTAGCATCACACAAATGTTTAAGAAGCATAGATAAGGCTAGATCTAGAGCTTACCATTAGGCTTGCTAAGAGATTAGAGGTCTTGTTTGGTATGAGATGTATTGCTTAATGCCTGCTTGTGTAGATTCTTTACTTTGTGAGAACAAGTCTAGAGATGCATAGGTTTGATTGTTTCTTGCCATGAGAGTGGATTAAACATGTCTTAGATTTATATGTCTAGAGATTAGCTCAAAGTTTGCTTGAGATTTGTTGACCAAGTTAGATGACCTTAATCATTAGTCCAGCCCATGAATCCCTCCTCAAGGCCTTCCTTGTTTATTGATTTTTATGTCTTAATCCTGCTGTTTGATCGTTGTTTGATTCGCTTGTGTATTGCTCTGTTTTTCTTGTGTTGCTCTGTTTCGCGGATTTGTCCAGCTCGACCCTACACTCGATCTACACTCGATCGAGTGCTTGCTCGAGTTCATCCCCAGAACTTTGGTTTATGACTTGTAGTTGTCCTGTCTTATCTCTTGTCTCATTCTAGTTGCATTTACTTAGTGTCCTGTTCATTACTTACCTTGCATTAGTTCATTAGCATAGTTTCTATTTCTGTTCTAGCTTCATATTAGTCATAATCATTCTGTTCCATTTACATTCAGCATTTATTTCTAGTAGCTTTTACTTTCTGCACTTTACATTTCATAATAGGATTGTTAGTGACAAACATTCTTTACATACTTGGCTTAACTTAGGCTCATATACTCATCTTGATTGTTCACAAACTCTCAGATTGGATTGACACCTCTTGTACTACAATTACATAAGGGGAATTGAAACACCCTGCCATCCATTCATCTCATCTTTCATAATTCCATACATTCATCATACTTCACCTATACAAAACTTGTGTTTCAATTAACCTCCGAATAATGAGTAGGTAGTTCAATCCTTTTGACTCTTCTCTTCATAGTCAACTTATGGGGGGATGCAAAGCAATAGGTCGAATTACTATATAAAGATAGAGAAGAGTTGTAAACTATAGGACTGATTGTTCGAGTAGGAAGATTTAGGTTTTTCTCCTTCCTTCTCTTCGATAAGAATAGGGATTTTAACAAATTCCTCTTCATTCTCTTGTACTCAGCGAAGGAACTTCCTAAGCATACTTTTTCGGATCCAAACTTCTTTGTTCTTTCTAAGTCTTCTTTTTGCATAGAAGAACGCAACTATTGCAAAAACCAGGATTTTAGTAGTAGGCGGCATCCCCTCTTAGTTTTGAGTAGGTGAAACCATTCAGTTTTGCTTCTTTTCCACATTCTTAGCGGTTGATGCACTAATTTGCCTATGATTTTTTAAACTGAAAATTTCTTTATAGAAAGATCTCTTTATTTCTTCACCGCGTATTACCGCGTTATTTTCTTGAAAAGATATTATATCATAGACATATCACAATAAGTTGATAGTGTCCTTAATAGTAAACTGCTGAGTGCCCCCCAAAAAAAGAGTAGAAGCTGTGAACGATGGATACTATTGGCAAACTGGAACATATGTCGGCGGCAAAGAATATTTCATTGTAATCGATGCGAGAATATTCCTTTCCCACCAATCTTGCCTTAAACCGTGGAGAATATGGGAGCAAGCCTACATCGAGTAAGTTGACATTGCAAAATTGTGTGAAATAAATCAAAGATGGATCTTTTTCACGCCCGATTCAAGATGCTTCCTTAAGCGCCTTAGATTCGCACGAAGAGGAATGATCATTGTAAGTGATCCATCTAGTGCATGAAGGGAAAGGCTTTCTCTGCTCATTCCCCCTCTTTATTTGAAGCAGAAAGGCAAATAGCTGCTTCTCCAGGACATGAAGAGACCCCCAATCATATGGATACGATGAACGGGAAAGAAACCGATCCTCCCTTATTTGAATCCCTCGTGGAAGAAGAATTAGCTGATGTAGAAGGTTTCTTTCTTATGGCTTATGGAAACTTTGTCGAGCTGATGTAGAATTAGCTGATGTAAAAGTAGCATCATGAGTAATCTAAGATTACTCAGTGAGCCCGCCTAACTAACCTCTAAACAACACCCCAACTTGGATTATAGCAACAACCAAGCAACTAATGCAAGCAACACATGCATTAATAAACCAGATAATCACGCAATCAAACAAATGCTTAAAGAAGCTAAAGTACTCTAACAAATAGTACCTGCACAACGACTTACATGCTACAACAAGTACGATACTATAAACTTTTCCTTAAGGTCTTTGATCTTCTGCGATACGGATTTCCCACCAGGCAATGCTTCCCCGACCCTTAGCCACAAAGGCTAGAAGGATCACATCCCTTTCCCCAAACCGTGTATAAAGGACCTATTCCCTTACGGTAAAATTTACTACTTTGTCAAGTAGTGCACGTTGGTAGCGAACCACACCGAGCCATTGGGACAATCACATTATCGCCTCACCAAGTCATAACAAGACTAATGACTTATCCTAAAATACAAGTATACTAAAAACTAAGAATACTTCTTGCAACATAAACTAACAATGAATCAAAGATTAGCCATGCAAAAGCAAGACTAACACAAACAACACACAACAATCTAACATGCTTCCTAACAACAATCAAATAAAAAATTAAACACAACAACAAACAAGACATCTCAAGCTCGCCAATAACTACCAATTATTGACTTGCAAGAAAAGGCATAACGGCTATAACGAAATCATAGCCAATTATACTAACATTTAAACTACTCTTTGCAAACAAATCACACAACAATAAACACATCAAATGAAACACACAACAATAATCATGAACTATACAAAAATAGAACATGAACCTAATATGCAACACATACCATAACAAATTACGAACATAAACACAACGACCACACAAAACAAACAACAAGCGCAACTTAACCTCACACGAAATAAAGAAATAAAACCTCGACATGTGCTACTTCACATATGTTTGCTACTCACAGGGTTTGGCTGGGCTTGGCTTTGCTTCACGCTTTCGACTAGCTAGATCTGCGCGAACTCAAAAGCTCTGGATTTCACATCATCAAGATCTGCTTAGCTGGGATCTGAAAAGAAAAGCTAGAAAGGAAACTGAACTAAAACTAAGGTACTTACCTACAACCTTGCTATCCTTCCTTGAAAACTCCTTGAGCTACTTGGAGATTTCCCTTATCTCCAAGAACAAACTAAGGCTTTAACTAAGGTTTAAGGTGGATTTTGGGTTTACTTAAGCTAATGATCGAAACTGGGTATTTATACAACTCTAGGGTCAGTGCTGAGGTTGATTAGTCACCTAAACAACTGTCTCACGTCCAGTTTTTAGCCAATCACAACTCGCCATTTTAATTATGGGCATGCTTATCCACTTTTAATGCCTACACATGACATTACACCTCACCAACGTTTTTATCCAGTTTTCTTGGATAAGAATGAACCACTTGGTCTCCTCTTGACCAATCAAAACCCTCCTAACTGATTCTAAGCCTAACTCTCACAAACCGTTAACCGTTTCTCGCTGGAAATATCCCGTTTGGACCAGCTTTATGTGCCATTGCCCTAAAAATAAATTTTCCATGAAAACACTGATTTATTAGGATAAAATTCCCTATTTCATCTTCCTAGCTTTTTAAAAACTTCAAGCTCAAATAAAATTAACCGTATCACTTTTCTGAGCTTCAACTTGATTTTCTACTTCTTGCTATAGCATCCTCAACTTCTTTAAGGTCCTCTTAATACATTTCATGCTTGTCCTTAGCACAAAATTCTAATTCTGCTCTTTAGTGCTCTTCTCAGTAGCTTCTGGGTCGATTCTCTGGAAATCTGAAAACTGACTAATTCTTCTTGGCTAAAATCTTTCAAGCTTCTTATCTGATTTAATCATATGCATTGGCCCAATGAATGCTTCATCTTCTTACTTCCAAACTGATTCTTAGTCGCTGGACTAATTACCGGAAAATAGCGTCTCTTGCTATACGGCTATCGGCTCCTGTTGAACTTAGCGTTGGTCCTTAAATAATCTTTGCAGAGATTTTTGATGCTAGTCCTCTTAGCTACTGATTGAATCTAGTCTTTCTTAGAAATTCTCTTCAAAAAAATTTTCTCGGCTAGGTCATTCGGCTATCTTACAGCGTCTTTTGCCTTCGGATTATTTTCTGAGCAATAATCTGTCGAAACAAGCGCTCTGAATTCCTTCTATTGGGCTTTGATCATCGTTGTTCCATAGGTTTTTAACCAATCTTCCACTCCTTTGGTTTATTTCCCTCGTTGGTCGAATAGTCTTGTTCGCGTCCTTCCCGCATATTTTTAGGTATTACATTCACCTCCCCTTAATAGAATTCATCCCCGAATTCTCCTTAGCTTCGCCTTGGGTCTTCCACCAAGTTAATTTTGTCTTTGATCTCTTACCTTTCGAGACTTCTTCCTTTTCCTTCATTTTCTTACTTGGTCATTTCCGTCTTGGTAGTTGATGACATCTTTTGCATTAGCTTAACTGCAGTCTTTTCTTCTGCTTCTTGGATAGATACCACTCTTGAACTAGGTCTTCGCATTAGAACTTCCGTACTTCCCTCTTCCTCCTTCATCTTTAGTCGCTTCCATTACGACGTTATTTGATTTTTCCATCTTTGAAGTCTGGTCCATCCTCACTTTTAATAAGGTACTATGCTTTGCTGTTGGGCTCCAAGCTTCAACACACCACTTGAATCTTCTCCATTATTTTCTTGCATCCTCTTTGAGTTCTTCAGTTCTACCTTCTTCTCAATTCATGGCTTGCTTGATATCTTTCTTCCTTCTCAACAATCTTTGATGGCTGCTCTCCTCTTTGTTGCTTTCTCTTACATTCTAAGATTATAACTGGTCTTCTTATTTGGTAATGGTGTACCATCCCATCGGTTACCATCTCTTCACCTTCGATGATTTCTTCTCTAGAATCAGTTTACATCACATTCCGTTGTGCGTAATCTGCTTTCTGATGGCCGTAGCTTTTCACCTCTTCTTCTTAATTCTAGCTCCTCCTTGATCAGACTTAACTTCGCTTCAAACATCTTTAGATCTTATGATTTCTTCCTCACTTTTGTAGTTTACTAACTGTTGGAACTGAATTTTTAGAAACAATTTTCAGAAAATTGCAGGTCTTGAGACAGTAACTTTTCGGCGACTTTCCGGCCAAATTCCGGCCAAACGGCTGATTGGAATTGTCAGGTCGATAGTGCAATGGAAAGCTGGTAACGAGTACTACAAGATGGAATACTCATATGTCCAAAACGGATTTGATTTGAATGCAAAATAAGAGTGTGAAGTGAGCTACTTGGGATGTTTGGGAAAAAGTCTCACATCAAAAACAGGCCGTGGACTCTTGGACTCTTGGGCTTTTGGGCTCTTGGGCTCTTGAGACTGCTGTAGGCTCATTTAATTTTTTGGAAAGACTTGGTGTGAACTCCAAGCAACTTGGGCAGTACTCCAAGAATATTCAGAGAATATTTTCTTGAGACCTCCCTCCTTCCACTATATATAGAGACATAGCCTCTCATTATTTCACACACTCAAAAACATAAAGCCTCATTCCTCTGAAGATCTCTCTCCCTCTCCCTTGCTTAGTCTAATTAAGTCCTTAGTTTAGTAGTCTCGAGAGTATAACGTAGATCTGTTCGCTTGAGTTTTATTACTGGTGTGCTACTGTAATAGTTTGTGATCGGTTGTATCCTAAGATTCATAAATCCTGATTGTCCGAAAGCACTTACTACCGATTTATTAAATTAAGGAAAGAGATATCATATCTTGCCTCCGTGATTTATTTTCTGCTTTATATTATGCTGTTGTAATTCATTTCTGATTTCGTTATTTTAAATATAATTCACATATTTTCTCAGTTCTATTTTTGCGCTCCTAACACTAACTTCGTCCTTCGAGTTAATAAAAAAATTCTTTGGCTAAGGCAAAATGATTCTTCTTCTATGGCTTCCACAACTTCTTGGCTAACTGCAACTCTCTGCGTCTTCTTGTCTTCAGCTTCTGGCTTTAGGTTATGGCTAAATTTCCATTCTTTAACCACTAACTAAACCCTACTCCTCGTTCTTCTTCTTCTCTGATCTATACTGACTTCAACCTTGCTAAATCTATACCGCTCTTCATGATCTTCTTGCAACTCCTTTCGAAAGCAAATCCAACTCTTTTCTTTCTAAAATATTTCTAGGCAATGCACAATGGTCTACTCCTTTAACTTTCCATTCCTTGGCTTTCGCGGATTTCGGATTGTTAAAATTCTGAGCCACAGTTCTCCTTCCCTAAGGTTTCTCTACTCCTACAAGATCTCGGATTTCTCCTAAAAATCTAGAAACGCTCTCAACTCCTAACAAACAAAGCTAACACAACACAAACACACAAGTAAGCAAGCAAGCAATAACAATAAAAGCAAAATATAAACAAAGAACACAACCATAATATAATACAGATTTTAAAGATTTGGTTATAAACCTCCTCGTTCAAAACTCACATCATCATCATGATCGTACCAAAAAGAATAATATATCACCATCATACCTCCCAAAAGGTGTAAGCCAACCCACTAAATATACACATACCAAAAGGGGTTAGCGCCTCACACCTCTCTCACATCATGTATACGGAAAGATCCTACCAAGCGTGCAACGTGCACACGGACAGTCTGCAAACACAACATGGGGACAATAACGAGTACCAGAACGGGTGCGAGATGAGGAAGCTCCATCGGATGTCGCTCCTACACAGAAGCTCGATCCTCTAACAAAAAGGTACATGGACGTGTCATAGGACAAGATGTAGCGTAATGACCGCGCTCTCCACAAGTCAAGCACACAATACTGGAAGGCATGTACGCCCTGTAGTACATACAACTCCCTGGATAATGTCCCAGCTGACCACAAGTGAAACAATAAGGCTTTCGGTCACTCAGCACTGAGATACGTTCCGCAGAACTACCCTGCCCAATAGCCACTCCTCCACTAGCGCTCAAAGGTCCTTACAAAGGCGAAGACTCTCTCCACCATGTGGAGATGGGACTCAAGGATGGCGTAGTTGGTGATGGGAGATATGGTGAAGCAAGCGAAGATGATGGAGGGTCAAGATCGTACCACTCTGGAACTAGAGGCACATCAAGAACGAAACCGGCAAACGTCAATGGCGACTTTGAACTCAAATGCATGTGAAAGGAGTGTGCTGTTCCAGACATTGTTGGGAACTCAAATGCATGTGAGAGTATTCCCTATTTGATATTGGCTGTTCCAGACATTGTTGGGAAATTTACCCAATATTCTTTCGTGTGATGAAGATGGGAATTAGACAATAGGAATGTAAGAGAATCGACAACACCTAGGTTGTCTGACCAGTTCTCCTCCACTTTGTTGAGATCTTTCAGAACTTATTGGATCCAATGATGTCGTATATCGATTGAGCGGGAGTGCAAGGTCGAATTCTTTGGTAAGTGAATAGCGTTCTCGTTATCACATATATATATTTACCTTGCTTTACTCCCAACTCAAGCAAGAAGTTCTTCATCCACAACATCTCCTTCCAAGCTTCTGTGGCAGCAATTCAGCTTCAGTCATGGACAAAGCTGTAGTTTTGATTGCCAGGAAAGAGCTCCTCCTGCAAAGGTAGTTATATACCCTGAAGTTGATTTCCTAGAATCTTTGTCGTCGGCAACACACCACATTGCTATAGGCCATCAGCTCAAGCTTCTCATTACCAAAGCATAGACAACTTTTACGTAAATAGTGGAGGATCAATTTGCAGTCTGGATTGGCTAGAAAGTGACTCACAACTGCATAGGCGATATCTAGCCTTGTACACACCACGAAATACAGAAGACTGCCTACTGCAGATGCATATGGGGTAGTCTTCATTTCCTCCTTATCATTTGTTGGAGTTTTGATAACTCTCTAATTTACATGTTTTAGACACCTTTTTTTTGTCCATATTTTGCATTATATATACCCTAACCTTAGCATTTTTAGGTCATTAACTGTAGGAATTTGCATTTAGGCCATTTAGGGTACTGCATTCTTGCATTTGTGCATTTTGGATGAAAACAGGTGCTTAAGAGCCTAAAATGGGAAAAACAAGTTTAAACCCGAGCATGTACCCGAAGGAGCTATTATAAAGAAGAACAGTCTGAACATCAACCCGATCAAAGAGGATCTAAGAGCAAGAAGAACAACCCAAGACCTATCTGAGGAACAACACGACCATATCCTCGTGCACCGCATCGAGTAGACCCTCGGGCAGGACTGAGCAGCTAGGTTAAAATGGTTTCCATATATAAACCCCCCCTTTTCTTCCTCTCGCCCTAGCACGCCGCAGACACTCAGAACAGAGAGCGAGAGCTTCTGAGAGAGAGACTGAGCGATTCAAACACTTTTTCCACTTTGTTAGGACTCGATTTCATTCACTACAGGAAAATGTCACATATACAGCATCCGGAAAACGCTATAACAGGTTATCATAGCGGTATTGTGAACACTATATATGTGCCCGTTATAATAGATATGGCACTTTACATAGCGTTTTCTCCTTATGCTATATTATTTTCTTTTTAGAGAGCGTTTCTTTTATTGCAATTGTAAACTTTATAATAACAGATAGTTTTCGTTATTATTTATGGTTTCATATAATTCACAAACGCCACCATTAGTTTTAATATAGCGTTTGTTTTCTATCACTGTTATTGTTCCCCAGATTTTTAAATAATTGGATTTTTGTTTCCCATATTAGCTTATAGATAAACATCCTGTCATTTATCAAACCAAAACATTATATAATTGAAAAAGTTCATATATATTGCTACATCAAGTACAAATACAACAAGTTCACCAAGCCAAACAAGTTCTACAACCCAACACAATCCAACATAAGAGAAAGCTTCACATATAAACAATGTTATTATTAGGCCAAGCAATAGTAGTACCTAATGCATCAGCAACAATCTTAAATTATGATGTTTGTCTCCATACTCGTGCATCGCCAATCAAGCAAATGTCAACCCAAACCTTGCTGACATTTGGACCCAATGGATGGCAGTGGACAGTGTCGTTTGGATTGGTTGAAATAACTCGGCCTTCTGCAACTCTTTCTCCCGATCCAAAGCAATCTATGAGGAAGCATTTCTTCTTAGCTAAGTTGCTATTGTTGTAGCTGTTACTTTCACCACTCTACAAATTAAATTGCAGAAATTAATCACAATCACACAACTATACAACACATCATGTAAAAGACAGATTAATGTATAGAGTTTTACCTTAGGTGATGATTCTTGAGTTGGTTCTACTTCTTTAGAACCTGATGTTCTTGCTCCTTTAGAACCTGTTGTTCCTCCTCCATCATTGAAAGATGCTCCACCTCTGTTAGATTCTTCTTTACTAAAATCCGATTCACTCTCAGATTCTGCATCCTCCATTATCTGTCTGTTACACTTAGACAGCTTAGTAAGTGGCCATGCTATGTTCACGCTCAGTGCATCACCCATCACAGAAATGTCTTCACTTGGTGGTCTCCATAATGAAGCCTCTTTGTTAATGACTTTTACAATATTCACCATTGCAGCATTCGCACCCAATGGAATTTTATTCACCAACTGTTTAGGGTCTTTTGAAATCATATGTGCCTCAACAATTACTTCACCATCCAAAATCCATTCAACAAGCTGGACTCTATCTTCCTAAAAAAACTCATGCAAAAACATAATTCATGTGTCACCTAACCAATAAGCATTTATATATTACCATAACAATGCAAACTATATCATTAGAACTTTACCGAGGCATCAGCTCCCTT
Source organism: Camelina sativa (assembly GCF_030686135.1). Lineage (NCBI taxonomy): Eukaryota > Viridiplantae > Streptophyta > Magnoliopsida > Brassicales > Brassicaceae > Camelina > Camelina sativa. The sequence goes on along the minus strand of NC_141896.1, from coordinate 27,052,180 downwards.
GTTTCCAGTTGAGGAGTCCATACTGTCCACAATTAGCTAATCAAATGGCCATGCTATCTTGGTTCCCACAGTCTGGCCAAGCTTGTTGACAGTTGTTATAGGCCTCCATAGAGATGCATTTTTATCTGATACAAAGGTCACAAGTACAGCTGACCCATTAGGACCAATTGGCATACGGCCAATCTTGTAACTTGGTTCAACAGAGCATAGTTTGCCCTCAGCAACAACATCATCTTCATCTACAGACCAATCACAACATCTTCATCTTCATCATCATCAGTGGTGTCTGAATTTGCACCATCATCCTATACACACAATTAAGAGTTTCAATAGTACATCTTACCAGGAATTGAAAACCACATTTGAATATTAACCTTACCTTTTTCCCTTTAGTTAAGTCACAAACCATGTGTCTCAAATCAGCAACCTCGCTCACCAATTCTGCATGTTGAGCTTCAATCTTCTGCACATGTGCATCTCTAGCCTGTAAGAATGCTAGCTTGGTAGCAGTAACCCCTATGCCCATTCCTATGATTCTTCCACTCCTATCATTCCCTAGAATTTGACTAACCGCATCTTCCTTAAGACTAACATTAAAATTTGAGCCTATCTCACTATCAGGCGATTTAATTTGTTCCTGGTTTAAAATTTTGTTAATGCATCAATATACATTACCAAGTAAAACCAACATTATACATCACCAAGTAAAACCAACAGATGAGTTTGATAACTTCTTACAATTGTTTGTTGAAACTCGGGTTTAACAGGTCTTCCATCTGCATAGGTATGTCCAGCTATCCAGACCATGCTTCTAGTAATCTTACTCGGGCCATGTGCATTTTTTTTCTACAAGTACCAAGAAGTAGTCACAGTCACTATTTATAGTATATAACTAATGAATACAATTTATCATACATAGACATACCATTTCATCAGCAAGGCGATTCATTCCTTTGCGACTGGTTGTGTGTGGAATCTGTGCTTTCCTCATAGTCTTGTACTTCTCACTTCGTTCCTATAAAAGTCATTCCAATTAATATATTAAATATAAGTAAAATTACATAAATCAATTTTGTATTTAAAAGCAAACCTTGAAACTTTGCCAGTCCTAATCTTCACCCACTTGAACCATGATGATTCACTGTGAATGTTGCTTGGTTTCAGATCTCGTATTTCACCCTTGGTCTTAGCAAGACGAATTTTTTGAAGTAGCCTAGACTTATGAGCCCTCCATGCGCACCCCAGTTGCATCAACAGTGAATGTTTTTGCCAATCTTCTGTCAAATTGAACGTCCCCTACAACAAATTTACACAATGTTATTATAAAAACTTGTTAAAAGCATCAAGTAAAATACAAAGTAAAAAAGAAAATAACACTTGTACCTGAAGCTGTTCCCACATTGTATCCTTTGTCTTTGAATCCAAGTACCTCCAATCATCTAAAAGTACTGATACATGCTCCCTTACAAGAACTCCCAAAAAAGATGAAAGTGTAACTGATCCCTTCCCAACATGGTCACCGATGATGTTAAATTCCACATTTACTTTGTCCTCATTGCTTTTAGCCAATTTACTCATCCTGGTGGGTCCTCTAGTTCTCCTCTTCTTCGCCTTTGACTGGTCAGTTAAACATTCTTCAGGTGAATTACCAACAGTTTCATGTTTTTCAGCTTCTTGGTCCTCTCCATTTAGTTCAGGCTCTTTCTCAGTCTCTTTCTCTTCTCCTTCTACTTCATGTTCTTCAGATGATGGTACAGCTTTTTGTTGTACTGCTGGTTCAGCTTCTTCTTCTACTGCTGGTTCAGCTTCCTTTTCTACTACTGGTTCATCTTCGACTGATTTAGCAAGTTTTCTGTTTCTTTTGGTTGTTTTCAACTCAAGAGGAGTAACATCTGCCTTGCTGACGCTTGCTACGTCTTGTTTTCTTAGCACTGGTTGTTGTTTTGGTCATGTTTTCTGTAAACAAAACCAAAAGGAAAACACGTAAGCAAAAACTGTAGGCCATTACTAATAAATCTCACCTCAACCAATATGCTAACTAATAAGCCAAAATCTATTAATATACTAAATACTAAGCCTAGTTCTAATATTCTGGTCTATACTAATCCTTTACTAAAACTCCTTCGCAATCTGCCCTAACACAGTAACTCTCATCATCATTAGAAGACTGATCCAACAAATCTTCAAACTGTTGACTGGATGATGGTGGTGCCAAAGTATCTGCTTCTGTCTCCAACTCATGATAACCTCTTGGTGGAACTTTCATAACTACATACCAAGGGGATGAGTCATCTTCTCGGGAATAAAAAACTTGTTTTGCTTAAGACGGCATAATATATGGATCTTGTCGAAATGCAGATTGGTTAATATGCAAGTTGACAAGCGTAAAGCCTTTCTATTCTTTCACACCATTCCCTTTGTTTTCCCATCTACACTTAAACAGTGGGATATAGAACATGTGGTAGTCCAGCAAGATGATCTCTTCTATAACTCCATAGTAGAACAATGTCAGCCTTTTGATTTGTATCTCTTGCACTAGATCGACACATGGTAAAAGCTTCATAGGATACTCCACTCTTCTGAGTCTGCCGCTTTACATTATTGGTGTGAAATCGATGTCCATTCACTATGTATCCCTTAAATGTCTGAGCTTCTTGTCGTGGTCCAAATGCTAACCACCTTAGCTGCTTATAATGGTCCTTTGAGTTACTTGGGATCTAATGAAAAACTCAGAAGGAAAACAAGTATTTAGATATAGTTTTAGATGGTAAGAATTAAAAAGATATGTATCTTTATCTAACTGCATACCTTCTCTTTAATCCATTGTGTAAACTTTTCCCCATGCAATTTCCATAAAAGAGTTTCATTTCTTCTGCAATGCACATCCTTAGCTTGTAATTCTTCCAAGTGCATACTATAAAGAAATGTCGAAATTGTTTATAAAATTATTAGACAAAATTTTTAAAAGTGAAACATGAAAAACAATAATAGCTAGGAAATGTTGTCAAATTTACTCAACATATGGAGTAATCATTGCTTTGTTCATCAGAACATATCTATGCGCTATCTCCCACTCTTTCTTTGTAAGGACAACTGGTTTAGCCTTGTTAATTGGACGACCTTTGAGGATGTGCTCATCTGGTTCAAGATCTTCATTACGGACTGCAGCTTCCACAACTAGTACATAAGATTTTAGAAACTCCAAACAGAAAGCAATGTATTTTCCTGCCATGTATTCCTCAGCCATACAAGCTTCCGGCCTTGCATAGTTCTTAATATATGACTTAAGGGTTTTCATGTACCTACATATCAAACAAAGAAGTATCAGTTTTCATCACATTAAATAATTAAAAGAGATTTTAAAAACATAAATCACTACCTCTCAAATGGATACATCCATCTAAAATGGACCTGTCCACCCAACCGTGTCTCCCTTGCTAGATGAACAGGAAGGTGGAACATGATATCAAACATGGAAGGAGGAAAGAACCTCTCCAGTTGGCACAATGACTCAATAACCTCAGCCTCCAATGTTATAAACTTCTCTGGATCAATCACATGCTGACACAATCGATTGAAGAAGTTGCTTATTCTAGTCAGTGCAATCCTAGGTCCAGTTGGCAGCAGTCCTCTCAAAGACACAGGTAACAAGTTTTGTAGTAACACATGGTGATCATGAAACTTCAAGCCACCAATTGTAGGAGGATCAACTGAAACACAGTTTGCTATATTCGCACAATACCCATCTGGTCCTCTGAACTCAGACAATTTCTTGCAGAACTTCTTCTTTTCCGTCTTGGAAAACCAATAAGCAGCAGGTGGTAAGTATTGTCTCTTCCCACGTACTTGTGCATGTAATGCTTCCGGAATACCCATATCTTCCAAATCTTGTCATGCCTTTAAGCCATCTTTAGATTTAGCACTATGCATTAGAAAGGACAACATGGCATCAGACACGTTTTTCTCAATGTGCATTACATCGATGTTGTGGCAAACAGGCATATCCTAATACATGGAAACAAAGATATAAGTTAGACAATGGCAAAGAACTAAATTTATCTATAGTTTAATTTAAATTTTATATATAAAATATGCTAACCTTCCAGTAATCAAGATCGAATAAAATAGACCGCTTCTTCCACCTCCATTGATAATTGTCTTCATCATATTCTTCTTCTGAAATTTCATCATCGCCACACAAATCAGACCTCTTTCTTTTACTTTTTTTTTATCTAAAGCTCGACCAAAATCATTCTTAAAGTCTTTCAAATGCTCAAATATCTCAGCCCCTATTTGAATTCTACATGCAGTCCTTTGTTCTACCGTGTTGTCAAACCAACTCCGTCTGCGTCTGTAAGGATGCCCAGTTCTGAGTCTTATCCTATTGCCCAAGTAGACATGTTTTCTACTAAACTTAAGCCACCTAAAAGGAGTATCCTTACCACAAACATTACATGCTTGTTTACCTCTAACTTTACATCCTGCCAAAGTCCCCAAAGCAGGATAGTCACTGATTGTCCACAGTAAAATAGCTCTCAGATTAAAAGTTTCCTTTGAGAAGGCATCATAAACACCCACACCTTCATTCCACAAATCCTGTAAATCTTCTATCAACGGTTGAAGATACACGTCGATGTTGTTGCTCAGTGCAGTTGGACCAAGTATCAACAGAGTCAACATTATATTGTCAGCCTTCATACACAATGTAGGTGCCATGTTTTAGTTCACAAGAAACACTGGCCATGCACTATACTTGGTGTTTTGAATCGAAAAAGGATTCATCCCATCAGTACACAAACCAAGTCGAAGATTTCTCGGGTCAGACGCAAATTGTGGCCATTTAGCATTAACCTGAGCCCAAGTTATCGAATCCACCGGGTGCCGCATCATTCCATCTTCTGAACCATTATTGAAATGCCAACGTAGATCCTCTGCCATCCTTTTTTGATCTATACATCCTTCTGAATCTGTCCTTTATTGGGAAATATTTAAGAACTTTAGGTGGAATCCCTTTCTTTTCCTCTCTTGTGTGCTTATCCATCTCCCATCTTGAAGCACTACATCTAGGGCAGCTTGTCATATCCTTGTACTGCTTCCGGTAAAGAATGCAATCGTTCTTGCATGCGTGAATGTTCTCATATCCAAAACCAAATACCTTCAAGAACTTCTTCATCGCATTTGTTGATGTTGGAAGGACATTATCTCCATGTAGCATGTCGTGAACTATCTTTAGAAGCTGATCGAAGTAGTTTTCTGACATCCCACTCTTAACTTTAATCTGGTACAACCCCATGATAGCAGACACTTTAGTGTACTTAGAACAGCTGGAGTAGAGTGGAGTCTCAGCATCTTTCAAATTTTTCATAAATTCTGAATCTTTCCTGATGATCTGCATTGTCACTCTGATCTGCATTGTCATTCTGGGCCTTTGTATTGTCATCACCATCAAAGAAAACAGCTCTAAACAACTGATAAGCTTCAAATTCTGAAATTGGATCATCACCTCTTGTTAAATCCCTTATCTCCCCATGATTACTCTAATCTACTCTTCTTTTATATCAAGTCCATACCCCTAATAATCAGATGATCTACTATTGTGGCTAATGGTTGATGGCACAGATTCCGGCAGTCAATACATGGACAAAACATATTTGGACTATCTCCCATTCTCCTAGCTGACCCATAAACAAAATCAGTTTCTCCTTTCTCATACTCGAGACTATTCCTATAAGGTAAAAAATACTTTCAAGTTCAATAAACAGTCATAAGAAACTCAGTTGTAACTTAAGAAATTATTAGTAATAACAATATAAAACCATACCTTGGAAGCCAAACCCAAGACTTATCCATGTTACACAGCTCCATGGTCAAACGATTACACACATTTGTGACAAGAGATTCTTATATCAGACATATTCAAACTCAATTAAACCAACAGAGATACATACTATAGAATATGACAAACTCAGTGAAACAAAAGAGATACATATAATACTGCAATTACCTATAGATAACTAGGATTTTGTAAAGAAGAAGCTGCAAAATGAGAACCTGCAAAAGGAGAATCGGTTATAGTCAGAATCTTGTAACCTTAAGAACTGAAACCTTAAAAACTTAAACCAATTGAAACCAAAATTTTTTTGTAAAGAATAGTCGATTATAGTCACAATCGATTATTGAAACCTTAAGAAATCGAAACAGAAACATCTCGAAACCCAAAATCGAAATAGAAACCCTAAATAATTGACAAATTTGTCGAAAAGAAAACCGATTTAGAACATCTCGAAACCCAAAATCGATTACCCAACATATATATATCATTCAATCGAAATCTGTACCTTCGATTTTGATAAATCGATTTTGCAGACAGATTTTCTGAGAGAGATAAAAGATATCGGAGAGAGATAAAGGGTGTCTGAGAGATAGAGAGTCTAAGAATGTGAGATTTTGACAAGAATCAAAGAATTTGAGAGATAATCAATGGAAGAAATTGAAAAACCCTAGCTCGTGAACTTGTGAGAGAGAAGCAAAGAAAAGAAACTGATATGTCGACTAAGGTAAAACGACAAAGCATAAGAGGGAAAATGAAAATATTGGGTGATTGTTTTTACTTAGCCGGGTAACGAAATTTTTTTGGTCCGCCTAAACTAATATACAGCGTTTTAAACCTCGTATCGCTATCTAAACATACACTTCTAAAAACTGTAACTTCTAAAAACATAATATAGCGTTTACAAATTAACCAAACGCTATCAAAAATACGCCGTTACGTTAACTATAGCAGAAATGAAAGAAACGCTATCTTCATATGCTATCTTTACTACATTTTCTTGTAGTGATTTCTTTTTGCTATTCTTTTAGTTTTCGATTCTGTACTCTACTACTTTTACTTTTATTTTCAATACAATGCAATTTACTTTCATTTGTGTTTTTATGCTTTCTAATATGAGATCTGAGTAGTGAAATAAAGTTTCTAGGGATGGGATAGACAAATATGTGTTCTTGATCGGTTAGGATATCTTAGCTTGATTGTTTAAGTTATATAAATTCCTTTCTAGATTGGTGTTCTTAATGCTAGTTTCAGACCGAGAGGTTGAGATTAGATCTAGGGTGTTTTCCCATCGAGAGATGTTGTTGAAATGCTTGAATCAATCAATGCTAGAGATTTACTCACTTAGCCTAAGAGATTAGATGTGTAATGAGTTTATTGACAATAATGAATCGATTTGTAATGCCTGCTTGGTCATCTTTCTCCAACGAGAGTTGGGAAGGGGAGTGACCAAGGTTGATTGTTTCTATCACGAGAGTGTTTTAACATGATTTAAGAGATTCATTTTCTAGGGAATATTTGCTTGAGGCATGTAGGACATCCCATACTGGTTAGGAACACTTATGAGTCGATTACCCCATCCTTAGGAGCTTTCTTATCTTGATTGTTTAACTTTTATCTATAACTCGACCCCTTACCCGAGCTGGTACTCGATCACCAGCTTTGTGTATACCTTCGAGCTGTTCATCCTTGACTTCTTGATCCGATCACTCCACCCGATCCAGTACTCGAATGCTTGCATCGAGTGCTTAGGTCGTGTGGTTCTTGCCTTTTTATTTACTTTTGCTTATTTAGGATTGTTAGATAAAACCCCAAGTATTGCTTGGCTTGACTTGCTTGTTTCTGATCATATCTTATCTGATAGCATAACAACCAATTGGATTGATAACCCTTTGTACTAGAACTTCATAGGGAATTGATACCCTGGGTGAAAATCCTGTTATCAATTTGGCGCGGAGCTTAATTTGAAATGTCCAGCAAGTAGGCTTTGCCTTGTGTATATTGAATCTCTCCAGCCAACAGATCGTTCTTAGGATAACAGGTTTCTCGATCTATCATGAGTGATCTTCATCGCAATGTTTTGCTTGCACCACTTTCATGGCAAAGCACTTGTTCAAATCTTTCTTTAGAGCAGTTATCTTGGTGCGGTCATGGCCCATAATCAATCATCACATATAGCAAAAGTATGAGAAAGTCGCTGCTAACGTACCTCTTTATAAAAGTGATAACTCTCTAATTTACATGTTTTTAGCATCAATTTTGTCCATATTTTGTATTGTTTATACCCTTACCTTAGCATTTTTAGGTCATTAACTGTAGGAATTCAGTTTTAGGCCATTTAGGGTGTTGCATTCTTGCATTTGCATACTTTGGATGAAAATAGGTGCTTTAGAGCCTAAAATGGGGAGAAAAAGGACAAATTCGAGCATGTACCCAAAGGAGCGATCGAGCTGGAAGAACAGTCCGAACCCCAACACGATCGAGGAGGATCCAAGAGCAGGAAGAACAACCCAAAGATCTACCCGAGGCGTAACCCGACCTTTTCCTTGTGTACCCCATCGAGTAGACCCTCGGGCAGGACTGGGAAGCTAGGTCAAAGGGGTTTCCATATATAAACCCCTCCTCTTCTTCCTCACAAACGAGCACGCCGCAGATCATCAAACCAGAGAGCGAGAGCTTCTGAGAGAGAACTGAGCGACTCAAAACACTTTTCACTTTTTGTTAGGATTTATTTCATATATTTTTATCATTTCTTTAGATTTATACATTGTACTCTAACTTCTCTACTCTATCGTTTAATATAATGCAATTTTCGTTCATATATGCTTTTATGTTTCTTGCAATGATTTCCGAGTAGTGTAGTAAAGTTTCTAGGGATAGGATAGATGATTTTGTGTTCTTGATCGGTTAGGATGTCTTATTTTGATTGTATATGTTTTATAGATTCCCTTCTAGGTTGGTGTTCTTAATGCTGTGAACAAACTGAGAGGGTGAGATTAGATCTAAGGTGTTTTACTACCGAGAGGTGTAGATGAAATGCTTAAATCAACCAATGCTAGAGATTTACTCACTTAGCCTAAGAGATTAGATGAGTAAGGGGTTTATTGATAATAATGAATCGGTTCTAATTGCCTGCTTGGTCCTGTTTCTCCAATGAGAGTTGGGTAGGGGAGTGGTCAAGGTTGATTGTTTCTATCACGAGAGTGTTTTAACAAGATTTTAGAGATTCATTGTCTAGAGAATATTGGCTTGAGGCATGTAAGACATCCGTATTGGTTAGGAACATTTAGGATTCGATTACCCCATCCTTAGAAGCTTTCGTATTTTAATTGCTTGCATTTTATTTCATCACTCGATCTCTTACCCGAACATGTACATGATCACCTGCTTTGAGTAACCCCCTCGAGTTGTTCATACTTCATTTGTTAACTCGATCACCCCACCCGATCCTTTACTCGAATGCTTGCATCGAGTGCTTAGGTCGTGTGGTTCCTTGTTTATATTCTTTTCTTTTATTATTTAGGATTGTTAGACAAAACCCCTTTATTGCTTGGCTTGACTTGCATAGTTCTGATTGCATCCTTCCTGCTAGCATAAACAACCATTTCGATTGATAACCCTTTGTACTACAACTGCATTGGGAATTGATACCCAGGGTGAAAATCCAGTTATCAGAAGGCACTATGGTCATTCATGGTTTTCTTGAAGTATCCGCCATAAAGGAGTTCCTTGTACCATTGTCTTGGGGCAGCACATTGCTAAAAAAGAGTCCAAACCAAGTTTTCCTTGTCAGCGACCTTAAGTCCTTCAGGTTGCTCCATATATATATCCTCTTCTAGATCACCGTGGTGTGCTAGAAATGATGTCTTGACATCGAGTTGTTCAATCTCTAAGTATAGAGCAGCTACTAAACCAAGAACAACTCGGATGGAGAACATTTTTACTACTGCTTCGCTACCTCCGTCAAACCCTCGTAAAAGACCTCCGTCAGAGGAGGTTGCTAGCGCTAGGGGGTTACTTCGTTGGCGCAGCACTTCTGGTTAAGCACTACTAAAGGGCCTCTATGATAGATAATCTTGCTTGGGTGTGATCCACTGAAAAAGAAGAAGATTGAGTTGCGTTCTTGCGGTTTAATGCTTTGATCCATATAAGCCCATTAACAAGCAGTGTTGTAACATCCGCGAACCAGATTCTGTGATTTTTGGAAGGAGTGTCGATCGACACCCTTGTGGCATCGATCGACACCCCTTTGTCTGGGTTCGTCGGGTTTGTTTTAATTCGCAATTTTGGTTTGGTTGGTTTGGTTTAGTTATCTAAACCGAGTATATAAGTGGAGAAGCGACAAATGAAGGGTTTTAGGGTGTGTGGTCGCCGTTTTCAGAGTTAGAGAGAGAGGAGAGAGCCTATTGTGGTTGAAGGAGATTAAAGGAGAAAGATCAGAATCGTTAGGGTTTGGGAGGAAACAGTTTCGGCATATCAAATCGTTCTCAAAGGTAATGAAATTTGGTAGGTTTATTCCCAAGTCTTTCATCGACATTCGCTTTTTTACAGAAGTAGATTTGGATTTAAACTCGATGAGTTATTGGCAGTTTCGTGAGACACGTTTTCTCAGACGCGAGTTGGGACCATCGGAGATTGTAACTGAGATCGTGGTCTCGTGTAGTGCCTGATCGTGCTGAAATTTTGAGGGAAGCTTCGTGACGTCTAGGTGTAGCTTTTCACCGGAGCGATTTGTTAGTTAACGGTTAGTTTTTCTTTTAGGGTTTCGTCTTTGAGACTGTTCTTTCTTGATGTTTCTGAGCAGTTTTGCTATAAGTCGTTTTTGGTTGTGTGGCTTGTTGTAGGGCGTTTCTGGGCTGTTTCAGACATTAGGAGGGTCTCAACTGATTGTGTTGGTTGTTATAATCAGTTGATAAGGTGAGTGCATGACCATGGCTTATCTAAGCCTGAGAATCCTTTGTTGTTCTTTCTTGATTGGTGGTGCTTTGTGGTGTTGTTCTTGCTTGATTGGTTGTGTTAGTGGTGTTGTTCTTGCTTGTGGTGGTTGTGTTATGGTTCTTATAGGTTCCCGAAGGTTTTGGGTGAGGTTGGAACGGATTGGAGATGATTGGAAACGGAGGTTCGTCGATCGGATTCGTTCAGTTCGCGTCTGCGAAGGGAGTGTCGATCGACACCAGTTAGGTGTCGACCGACACCATGTTTGGCCAGTGTCGATCGACACCTCTCTGGTGTCGGTCGACACCAAGTTGCTTGTTTCGTGATTTTTCCTGGTTTGTTGTGTTTGGTTGTCATTTGTTAAGCATTGGAATCTCAGTTGCTTGTGTGTATAGCCCAGTAGATGGAAGGATTGCCTCACTAAGTATTTGTGATAATACTTACGCATCTCAATTGTTGTTTGTGGTGTGCAGGTTTGTGACGTGGAATCATGGCAATGAGGAGGAGGATGATCTAGGGTCTCGTTTGTGTGTTATTGGATTTGTTGGTTATGTTGTTGGAACCTTGGTTAGTATTATGTTAGGTTGCCGGATAGAATGGTTAGGAATGTTATTGTATTGATGATGTTGTTGGTTTTGTATTATTGGTATGTTTCCGCTGTGCTTAATGTTATTGCTGGTTTAATGTTGAGTTGTGGTTTGGGTTGGTTAATTAAGTAGTATGGGATGCTTAATTATACATTGTATTTAATTGTTAAAAAAAAAAAAGGGGGTCGGGTTGTTTCATATCAATTGGTGGCAACTTGTCCTGTGGGAAGGTTGTTAAAGGGTGGGGACCAGGGTTCGAGTAACGCCTGGCGCACCAATAACCTACTGTGGATTTGGATGAATAGTTCCATTTGCCCAGTGAGGGGTTAGGATCGATGCCCTGCAGGGCCAGTTTCGGGCCTATGGGGGCAAGCTAGCGGTGGGCTAGTGGGGTCAACGGGACGGGTTGTCACAAGTGTGCTTTGTTTTTTTAAAGAAGCAAGCTAGAGGAGAGGGGGCTTTTGGGATAATTATGATACTGAGCCCAGCCCAATGGAAATTTCTCCGAGTCCAAAATGGAATTAATGGAGAAAAAAATCCAAGAAAGAAAACAAAAGTGGTTGCGGAGAATGGGACTTATTGTACTAAAAAAATTATTGCTAGTGCTCATTTACTCTATACGCGTCTTAGTGGACTGACAGAGTCAGCTGGGAAGGTTCCGCCTTTCCGGGAAAATTCAAGAGAGCTATCTTCGGTCTTACCTCACCTAAGAAAGGACGGAGCTGTCGAGTAAGGATTGGCTGAAGTCAGTTATGTACCTGGGAATCAGCCAATAAAAAATAGACAAATAAAAGTGTGATCTGAGTAGGCAGAGCTAAATAGTGCACGTAGGGTAAACGAGGACTCTGGTCAACTTTTAGCTGTCGAGTAAGGAGTGACGGGCCTTTGGAAACCCGAGAAAAGTGGGGGAGTACTCTATACAGTGCATTCTATTATTGTATCAGTGAGTGATCGGAATTCAGCCACGTGGGCGAGACTTATTTGATTTTTGAAAAAGTTATTATTTGTACTCCAATAATATTAGTAGAATGATTCCGCGCACTAAAATTTAGTTAAGAGGGTTACATATTAGTGGTTACGTAACTAAAACTTATGAGAAGGAGTTCGAGGCCCACCTATAAATGGCAGCTTCTTGTAGTCTTTATTTGGCATCGACAAAAAAAATGGATCTGGATATGATTGCAGCTAATCTCAAAATCATTGAAGACCAACTTCACGAGCTGGAGGAGGAAAAGCGAGATTATGGGCATGCTCTCGACCGATTTTTGTAGCACCCTCCAACTTTGTACCCGGAGCTTGTAGGCCAGCAAGTGCAAGAGTTACAAAACCACATTCGCTGTCTCGAACAAAGGATTTCTGGTCTCCTAAGGGTGAAGGAAGCGTTAATTGTTAGCGGTGCGAGTCGAGTAGCTCTAGCTTTCAACCGTGACCCCCCGAGAAACTAAAAAAATAAAAGAGTCCGCCAACTTCCTATATTGCTAAAATTTAAAATAAGGAGTCCGTCGACCCAAAGTCTTGTATGCTTGCTCTATGTCTTTGGTTTATGTACTATGTTCTTAGTTTCCTTTTTAATGGTGTGTGGCTGGTCTACGGTTTGTGTAGGCTTCCTATTTTATGTATGCTTGTAATGCTTATGCTTTGTAAAATATTCCTTTTAATATCCGGTCTTCATCTTCCTTAGATTAGATGCTACTTCCTTCGTCTAACGCACTGCCCCACAGATAATCAAAGTCTGTAATAGCGGACGATTCTATCAAACCCTAAAGTAGAAGAAAAGGTAGAAGAAAACCTACGAAACCATAAAGCTTCCCTCCTATTTGGTAACAAACAAAAAGATACCATTGATATCATTGGACACTAAAGGGTAAAACTTTGCTTTGTGCTGTTCACATAGTCGACTGGGAAGTATACCGGAAAATCTCATTAACCTTAGTATGGAATTGTTTTCTTTTTACGAAGCGAGAGGAAAAGAGTCACCGAAAAAGTCTTAACTAAACCCTGAAAGCCTCAATCTTGACTTCCTTCAAGGCCTTCTCATTTGTAGGGTCCGATCTGACTCTCCAGTGTCGCTAAGCAGAATATTCTTTCCATCCGCTAATGGACCTATGCTCGACCATCAACTCTGACATCCATAAGTAGATTAGGAGGCATCGTCTGCTTCAGAAAGAAGGTATAAAGTGTATCTACCTTCAACAACACATCACTACATACCAATATTAGCCCAAACATCTCATTAAGCCACCCACACCGAGATCAACAGTCAATGGAAGAAGGAGATATTTCCGGTTACAACTCAAAACAACATTGTTTCACTATATGAACCAAAATTGGGCCAACACAAGGCTCAGCTCTCCTATGACTACAACACATAATCCCAATGTGAGAATTAATTACGAGTGAGAATGGAGAGAGTGAGTGATAATTCGAGAATGAGAAGATGAGAGATTGAGAGTATAGGGAGAGAATAGAGAGACGGCTAGATGAGAATAGGAGAAGGAGTGTTTCTCATTCCTTAACGAATATTAACCTAGGTTACATTCTATTTATATGCATACAAGAGGATCAAATAAGGAAAGTCCTAATACTATACAAAACAATAAACGACATATACTAAGGGTTGGTCGTATGTGTTCATCTCAATACTATCCCTCAAGCTTAACCGTGTGAGAGACAGTTGAGCTTGGAACAATGAACAATGAACACCCACCTAATTAAAAACCTTAGTGTATAAAACCTATTTGGGACAAAAACACATTTAAGGGAAAAAGAATATGGGGTCAGTAGCTCACAGTCGTTAGGTCCATGAGCCCGAGTTTGTAGTGTATGTACTCACAAACCTTTGAACTTGCTGCTTTGGTGAAGATGTCTGCCAATTGTTCAGAACTCTTGGTGTGGCATGGTAGAATCACTCCAAGTTTAACTTGTTCCCTGACTTTGTGACAATCCACTTCTATGTGTTTGGTCCTTTCATGAAAGACTGAGTTGGTTGCAATGTGAATGGCAGCTTCATTATCGCAGTGCATTGTGATCGGTCTTGGAATGTTGATGCCGAGGTCCTTAAAGAGAGCTTTGAGCCACATTAGTTCGGTTGTGAGCTTCCTCATTGCCCTGTATTCTGATTCATCACTTGAGAGAGAGACCACCTTTTGCTTTTTACTCTTCCAAGTAACAAGGTTTCCTCCCACAAATGTACAGTAACCGGTTGTTAAGCGTCTATCTCCACGATCTCCAGCATAGTCTGCATCACAGTATCCTACAAGCTCCGTATTCTTGTTACATCCCATCCAAATGCCTTGACCAGGAGCTCCTTTGAGATACTTGAGTATGCGGCTCACCATCTCCCAATGATGTACTGTTGGCTTTTGCATATGTTGGCTTACCTGGTTCACAGCAAAACATATATCAGGTCGAGTTATGGTGAGATAAATGAGCTTACCTACCAACCGTCGATACTGTTTTACATCTTCGAACAGAGCTTCATTGGACTCCCCCTTACGGTTTGACTTGTAGTTTTCTTCGAGTGGTGTTTCAACAGGTCTTGCTCCAAGCTTCCCTACAGCTTTCAAAAGATCAAGTGTGTACTTTCTTTGTGATAAGAAGAGTCCTTCTTCCGAACGACATACTTCTATCCCAAGAAAGTACTTTAGCTCTCCAAGATCTTTAATATCAAATACAGATTTAAGGTACTGTTTTGTATCTTGAATGCATACCTTGTCATTCCCAGAGATGATAATATCATCAACATATATGAGAATGACAATAATACCTCTTTGGCTTGGATATGTGAACAATGTGTGATCAGCTTCTGATCTTCTAAAGCCTTTATCAAGGAGTGTTGAGCTTAGTTTGTGATACCAAGCCCTTGGTGATTGTTTTGGACCGTAGATAGCTTTCCTGAGCTTGAACACCTTTCCAGGTCCGATAGTGTCTTCAAGTCCCTGTGGTGGTCTCATGTACACCTCCTCATCCATGAGTTCTCCTTATAGAAATGCATTCTTCACATCCATCTGCCACAAATCCCAAGAGAGATTAACAGCTAGTGAAAGAACTACTCTTACCGTGTGGAGTTTGGCAACTGGTGCAAATGTCTCAAGGTAGTCTTCTCCATAGGTTTGGGTGAAATCCTCTAGCTACAAGCCTGGCTTTATATCTTTCTATCCCCCCATCACTCTTGTACTTGATAGTAAATATCCACCGAGATGTCACGGCTTTCTTCCCCTTTGGAAATTCAGCTTCATCCCATGTATGATTCTTTACCATAGCATTAGTTTCATCTCCTACAGCATGCTTCCAAACTTTGTGTTCTTTAGCTTCCTCATAACTCTGTGGGATCCAATGTTGGTCTATTTAAGTAAGAAAGACTTGATGTTCGATAGGAAGGTGTGCAAGAGTGCAGACTGCTTGTATAGGGTGAGCCACGGCCTTACTATTATAGTAGACGCGAGTAGTTTTCTTGAGACGCTCACTTATACGGAGGGGTATAATATTAGTCTCCACAACCTGATGTTGATCCTCTTCTATTTCAGCTTCTTCTCCTTTGGAGGTAAGATCATCAGCTGATGTAGAGTCCTGACTCTTGTCAGTACCAAGAGAGTTGAGAGTTTCCTCATGATTATCAATGTCATCCTCAGCTTGATGTTGTTGAACAGGTTCTACTGGTGTAATGTTCGCGTCTTCATTTGTCGAGTCCGGATGCTGCAGCTCAATCGGTTCCTTGTTAGATCCAATTGGTGGTGTGTTGACCGAAGGTGATAGTGAAGGTTGATTATTTGTAACTCCAAGCCTCTCTAGCAGAATTTGAAGATTGTTGGCTTTGTCAGATTGAGAGCAGGAGAGATCTTTCAAGACTTCCCAATTCTTTTCATCATAGAACCCCTTGATTCTAAGAATTTTACATCCCTTGACACCAAGACTCTTCTAGCTTCTGGTTCATAGCATTTATATCCCTTCTGTATGGTTGAATATCCAATGAACATGCTCTTGACACTCTTAGCATCGAGTTTATCACGTTGTTCACCTGGTTTTAAAACATAACATATGCAGCCAAACACACGTAAGTGATTAATAGATGGTTTAATTTTGTTAAGTACTTCAGATGGAGAGATATCACCCAGTATTTTTGTTGGAGTTCGATTGATTAGATAGCAAGCTGTAACAACTGCATCTCCCCAGAACTTCTTTGGTACATTTGTGTGAAACATCATGGACCGGGCAACCTCCATAAGATGGTTATTCTTCCTTTCAGCTACACCATTTTGTTGTGGTGTGTAAGGACAACTTGTTTGGTGTACAATCCCATGTTTGGCTAGATGTTGTTTAAACATATGACTTGTGTACTCCCCACCATTATCTGATCTCAAAATCTTTATCTTGGCATTAAATTGGTTAGTCACATAATTCTGAAAGTTTAGAAAAACCTCAAGAACTCTATCCTTAGAAGGAAACAAGGTTAAGCAAGTATATTTTGATTTTTCATCAATGAAAGTAACAAAATATTTCTGATTTTCACGAGACAAGCATGGAGATGTCCACACATCAGAATGAATTAAATCAATACAATGCTCATACATAGTAGAAGAGTTGGGAAAAACTGTTTTTCAATGTTTACCAAGAATGCAATCTTCACATTCATTACTTTTAAAAGAAAAACTAGGTAGAGCTAGTTGCAATGCAGGAAAATGTGGATGACCAAGTCTAGGATGCCAAATTGAACCATTTGTCTCATCGATTATTGACTTAAAACAAGAAGATAAAGCAGTAGTGAGATTCGAATCCTCAAGCACTTAAAGATCATCTTTAGTGCTTCCTTTGCCAAGAACTCTACTTGTGTCAATATCCTGAAAATACACATCATTAGGACCAAAGATTGCATAACAGTTAAGATCATTAGTCACCTTCTTAACAGATAACAAATTTGATGTGAAACTAGGCATATAAAACGCTTTAGTTGTTCTATAAAACAAGTTTAAATTTCCAACACCCTTAATTGGTATCTTATCTCCATTTGCTATAATCACATTCCCTAAAGTTGGTTTGATATCACTAATTAGTTTAGAGTCACTAATCATATGGTGAGAAGCTCCAGAATCTACAATAAGAGGTTTTATAGCATTAAGGGTGAGATAAGCGTTACCAGAAGACTCTTTTAGAGCCTTTATGAGAGCATCAAGGTCGGACCTCCTCACCAGCTCCGAGGCGGCTAGTGCTGCTCCATTACCTTCAGTGGTGTGAGTTGTCACCTGAGCTTGACCTTCACCATACACACACACTTGGTTTGCTTTCGGATTGACACTTCTTGGTCGGAGGTGAGGATGAAGGTTCCAACATTTATCCTTGTAATGACCCGGCTTCTTACAATGGTCGCATATGACACGATACTTCCCATCACTTTTGTAATACCCCTTGTTTGCTACAGCGACCTCCCCTTTGTTAGCAGTAATAAGGTCTCCTTTAGCTCCAAACAGACCAATTGAGCCATGCTCCTTTTGAATTTGGTTGCACACATCATTGAGACTTGGTAGTTTATCTGACCGGAGGATATGCTTGATGAGATCATTGCATGATGAGTTTAATGTCAAGAGAAGACCAAACACTTTGTCTTGCTCAAGACGTTCGTTTAGGACTGCTGGATCCACCGAGTTTGGCCTTAACATCTCTAACTCTATCCAAAGAGATCTGAACTTCCCAAAATGTTTGGTGAACTCCAGCTCTTCTTGATTAAGATTGTTGGTGGCTTTCTTTACCTCAAACACACGGCTGAGATTTGAGACATTTCCAAATACATTTTTCAATGTATCCCAAAGATCCTTAGCCGTCTTGCAGTAAGAGTATGACTCAAGGATCGGAGCATCCAAGGAGTATTGGATGAAAGCCAATACACTTTGATTCTCTTAGAACAATTTATCACCATCACAAGCAACGATCTCCTTTCCTTCTTCTGTGGTCGTGATCTCCTTTGTAGCTTCATTCTTCTCAACGTGCTTCCAAAGCCCACGACCACACAACGCTGTCTTTGTAGTCCTTGCCCAAAGCAGGTAGTTTCCACCCTTGAGTGTGACTGGAATGATTAGGGTTTTGTTTAGATCCATGAGAGAGTTTTGAACTGACTTTGTTTGCGGAATAAACAGACTGAGATTTTAAAGAATAAGAACGTTACTGCTCTGATACCATGTGAGAATTAATCACGATTGAGAATGAAGAGAGTGAGTGAGAATTCGAGAATGAGAAGATGAGAGATTGAGAGTATAGAGAGAGAATAGAGAGACGGCTAGATGAGAATAGGAGAAGGAGTGTTTCTCATTCCTTAACGAATATTCACCTAGGTTACATTCTATTTATATGCATACAAGAGGATCAAATATGGAAAGTCCTAATACTATACAAAACAATATAAACGACATATACTAAGGGTTGGTGGTATGTGTTCATCTCAATACCCAAGACGAGTTTTGTCTACAAACCGAAGCCCAAAGTCTCCTCTGTCTTATTTATCACTTAAAACAAAACCAGAGCTGAAGCCATGAACGTACAACGATGTCATTCTCTGCCACAATACAGTGGCTCAAATCCCACTTCTAACCGTTACCAAACGCTTCAAGCTTTAGAGATCTGATAAGATGAAGACACGTAGCATTAGAGAAGGCTTCACCTCAAATTTTGTATTAAAAACAAGGAAACAATTATTAAGAGATGTTAAGCCGAAATGAAAGAAGATATACATAATATTTCCTCATTGAGCATTCTTCAAAGAGAGTGCAATGAGTTTCTGGTGAGACTTTCCGTTTCATAGTTCCTGAATAAACAAAGTTTTCTGAAACTTGGTTTATATTGTGTGGAAGATGATGATGAATGAGATATGATGTGATGATGGTGAACAGGTGGAATGTAAGGAGTTTCAATTACCCTTATGTTGTTGTAGTATAAGAGATGTCAATCCTAAATGAGTGTTATGCAAGCAACCAGGATGTGAATATGTGTTTAAGTTAAGCCAAATATGTAGGATGTTTGTCACTAACAACCTAATGATGAATGTAAAATGCAAAATGTAGAAGCTAATAAAACTAGATGCAAAATGTAAAAAGAACAGGATGATCTAAGCAACAATGCAATGAAACAGAAATAGAAACTATAGTAATGCAAGACAAGTAATGAACTAATGCAAGGCACGTAAAGAACAGAATTGAACAGAAAACTAAATGAATGCAACAGAAATGAAACTACAATGAAACAGGAAATGAGACAGGACAAACACAAAGCATAAACAAGAATTTTGGGGATGAGCTCGAGCAAGCACTCGATCGAGTGTGCAATCGAGTACAGGGTCGAGTCGGACAAATGCGAGAAACAGAGCAATGCAAACAAAAAAGAGCAAGACAAAAGTAAATCAAACAACATGCAAATAACAGGGTTTAAACTAAGAAATCAATAGACAAGGAAGGTCTTGAGGAGGGATTCATGGGCTGGACTATGGATTATGGTCATTTAACTTGGTCAACAAACCTCAAACAACTTGAGCTAATCTCTAGACAATGATCTCCTAGAACATGTTAATCCACTCTCATGGCATAAACAATCAAGCTCATATATTCCTAGACTAGTTCTCACATAGAAAAGAACTTATACAAGCAAGCATTAAGCAACAGATCATTTATGTCAAGAATCAAACAAGACATCTAATCTCTTAGTATGCCTAATGATAATCTCTAGATCTAGCCTTATCTAGCAACCTAGACATTGGTGTGATGCTAAGAATCTTAAAATCAAACCATACCCTCTCGGTTATAGGATCAGCATAGAGTATATCTAGCCTAGAAGAGATCTATAACAAACAAGCTTGACCTAGCTAAACAAACCACAATCATAATCCAGCCTAACCCATCCTCAAGATCCTAAGCAAACTACTCACAAATGCTAAACACGATGAACAAACTTATAAACCAAGAAAATAATGAAACTTGCATCATTAGAAAGATAAAGCAGAGATCTACAATATTGAAGAAGGAATCAAACTCGAATTCTTAATACTTTGAGAGTTATTGAACAAACAAGTATGAAGAAATCTCTTGTTTTCTCCTTCAAAAGTAGAACAAAATCTAAGAAATGTAAAAAGCAAAAAGCATAAATTCCCAAAAGGATAAAAACTAGGTTTATAGATTTTCTCCAAGGTGGCTCTCTTGGTGGCTGAAGGGTACAAGGCCCTTTATAGAAAAAGTAGTGGAAGCCCTAAAAATGCTAAAAGACAAAATAGCTAGGTGGCTCGGCCAACTCGACCTAGTGCTCGGTCGAGTGACCGGTTGAGTTGGCTCTTCTTCTACTCCTTTCACTCGACCTAGTGCTCGGTCGAGTCCTTCTCCGCACACGGTCGAGTGTCGGGTCGAGTGGGTAGTCGAGTGGAACTTCGGACCTTGGTTCTTCAGCTCTAACTCCCTTGCTTTCTTCTCTTGATAGCTTCACTCCTTTTCAGCATTGCTTCCATGCTCCTTAGGCTCCATATTCACCTGTTTATGCAGGAAAATATGCAAATGCAATGCAACTACACCCTAATGCATGAACAGTCCTAAAAGCTATGCAATAATCGCTAAACTAGACAGCAAATGGTGCAAAAGAGGTGAAAATACTAAGGGAAAACAGGGTAAAATATAAGAACATCAACACCCCCAAACTTAGTCTTTGCTTGCCCTCAAGCAAGTAAACAAGATATAAGAAGGTAGGTGAGGTTTGAAAGTGGGATCTCAGCTCCTAAAGCTTGCCAATAAACTAGCTAGAATCAATGTCCAAGTTACTAGTACTATGATGCAAGTTGAATGAGCTGTACTTAAAGATTTTAGACAACTATCACAACCTTTACAGATTTGAGCCTTATATGTCCACATGCATTCAAATCAACCATTTCCTTTTAACATTCATTAATCAAGAACATGAATCAATCTTATGCAATGCTTAAACTCATTTGGATTGGTAATAAAGGTTTAGGGACAATGATGATTTCTTTTTAGAGTGGGGCTTATCAATATTAAGGTTCTCTCATAAAAAATGGATTGAGCTTTAGAAGAATGCTAAAGGTAAGAACACTTAGACACATACAAGAACAAAACCTTGTCTACCCAAAGGCACCCAAAGTGTTTATCCTACCATTCTAATCCCAAATTGTCCTAGTTCTACCCTTTATCTTCTTCACCTCTCTTTCACCCTTTTCTCTTTTGATTTTTAAAGTCTTAGGAGAGGTTTCTTATTTGATTTTTCTAGTGGAATGGGGGATTCTTACTTAGTTGCTATGGTTCTCTTTTCTTCTTATTCTTAAGACATAGAAGCATTTTGCTAGACTCTTCTTTTATTTCTTTTCTTTTCTTTAACTAGAACCATCTTCAACAATCTTATACTTCCCATTCTTTCACTAGACTTTGATTTTACTTAAACACATTCCCCTCCTAAAGACTCTAACCTTTTCTTTCTCTTTTTCCTTTTTTCTTTTCAAAACAACCAAGTTCCAAACCCAACAAGTAAACCACCTAGTCCTATCTAGTTTGAAAAATGCAAACTAGAACTACACAAGGTCTTACTCCTCAACAATGGCGAAACAGAACTAGAAATCGAGAAAGAAGAGATTGGCATCACCACCAGTTTCACCTGAGCATACTCTGCTCTGGAAGTAACATTACCTAGTGGATACAGGTTTTCTACATCTTAGATCCTCCCCAGCACACTCTAATGATTTGTGTTGCCGATCGCAGCTTCGTTGTCTCAAATTCACCAGATAATGTTTCTAGCCCTTACTATCTTCAGTGATCATCCGGGTCTGGCTCAACTATTAATGGATCTTACTATGCTGGACTTTGTATATGTTGACTGAAGCGCTCTTTTATTGATGGTAGTCTGCCTTGTCCTAGCCTAGATGATCTTATTACAAGTTATAAGATCTGGGTAAGGTGTAAGAGTATGGCGAAATCGTGGATTATGAATACTAGAGATATCTTGATCTCATCTATGCAAGATATGACAGCGGAAGAAATTAAGGAAACAAGGTTCTAGCTCTCAAGTTCCAGTCTGAGCTACTCAATGGTCCAAAATGAAAAGAAAGATTTTTAGCTTTAACCAAAGAATAGACGAAAAGAGGTCCGAAGTTGCTTTAGCAACGAGACTAATACCTCCGTCAAACTTACGTCAGGGAGGAAGCAGCAAATCACTTGAGGGAGATCCTTCTTCAGCCACTAGGTCAGGTGCAGAAGTCTAAGTGGAGTACCGGCAATTCGTTTTCAAACGTAGGAAAGGTGTTGTCTAGCACACAACTTTTCTATTTACCTTTATCCCTAACAGCAAAAGAAGGTAAACAAAAAATCACACACCTATGCTTTGCTTGCATTAATTCTAGGAATTGCTGGGGTGGCATGACAAGAGTAATCTATGCCCTCGCTCTACTAATTATGTTCAAATTCCTAAGCTAGCAGAATTCTATCCTGAAAATTGCTTCACGAGGAAGTAAAGTTCGTTCCGTTCCTGCTTTTTCTTCGAGTTGAAGGAGCCTTTGGTTTCACCGTTTTATGCTTTGAACCTGGACTTGCTTTCTTTCTTTAGCACAAGCGCACACTCCCAGCGAAGTAGCCCCTGCAGCCTCCCGCAGCCCGTAGCCTCCCACAGCCTCCTTTGACGGAGGTTTGATGGAGGTGGTGAAGCAACACTAGCTAAGCAACCTACTTTGACGTAGGTCTTTGACGAGGGGCTTTGACGCGGGTTTGAGAGAGGTGACGAAGTAACCCCTTGAGGGTGTGGGCTTGAGTAAAGCAGCAAATTTGTTTCACTAGCAAAGCAATTGTTCGAATGAAGTGTCTCATCTTTATCACAGATGCTACGAATCCAGAGACTTCCTCTGCATCATCATCCTCGTCTGTTTCACTCTCGCTACAAGCAAACCAATAAGGGAGTATTCACACATTCAGGTTTTGTGTGCCCCTAGCGAAGCAACCTTTGCATTAAAAACATTTGAAGTCTCTTCTTTGGGCAGTTCTCAGCTTTGCCATATCCCTACACTATTGTTCTTCCTTCTTTGACACACGATCAAGATTTGTTGTTGTGTTCTGTGTAAAAGGGTTTTTCCTACTTTGTCCATTCTTCTTTACTACTTTGCCAAAGTTTCTAGCATGCAGTGTGCTGCCGATTGAATCTTCAATATCTCTCTTGTTGTCTTAGTGTGTGCTGCAGCAATGCTTTTTCTCGGACTTCTCAGTCTCCATTTCATACGCTTGTAGGTGACGTACAACAAAATCAACGCAAGGGTATTTGTGTCATTCATGGCTTGCGAAGGGCTTCTTCGTCGGGAGTGTGCTACAGAACAGAAGCTTTTTGACTTTTGTCTTTGTCTTTCATTTTGAGCAGCATTGGCAAAGCACATATGAATTGTCCAATGGTCTCTCTTTCCTCCGTGAAGCCAACAGCACATCAATAGGAGATCACTTTACACTTGTCAACCCTTCTGTAGGATATCCCAAGCATCTTTGGCTGATTCACCCTTGAATTTGTCACTTGCGATTGCTGACAGTGCTTTGCTGTTATACTTTCTACTTTTTCTTCTCAGCGTCTGTCCATTTATCACAATCCTTTTCATGCCCTGCTGCTTCTACTCCTTTCACCATTTCTCCACAAGATAACATGCGTCTTCATAAATCCCTCGGTGCATCTTCACCTTCTTTTATAGTTCCCTTTCTCAGATTGGTCGATGCACAACAATCAATTCCTTTTTTCCGCAGTGTTCTGATCCTCGCCTTTTGTAAGTAGTCTTGGTATTTGGTCGGTAAGTAAAGGTACGGAAAGAGTGGACAACAAATCAAAATCTCGGAACGTGATACGTAAATGGGAGAAAAATATGGATGAAACCCCTTATCTATTTTTCCTTGGGCAAAAAAAGTTTATGAAGCCATCCTCGCCTCGGGGATAAGAGATCTTTCGATTCTGGAGAGTAAGCTTCAAGCTCAAGATCTCATTTGTGATATTCTTTTTCGTGAACCTAATCTCAAGTGAACATTTCTTATTGAATTCTCAATTTTCGTATAAAATTACCTGCCTTTCATTTCATTAAAGAGAAAACCTCCCCCCATTTGAACGAACTCTCTGCCCTTCCCCGTTATGACTTGAGAGTATCTCTCCTGCTTGCACTTGGCCTTGGCTGCTTAGAGACATCCCTTTAGTTCATCTTAGAGAATGGAATTTGAAATTTTATTTTCGTCTTCTTGTAGGTCAGTCATCTGTTCAATCAGGAATTCCATCTCTTCTTTGCTTTCTAGTACCGGTTTGAGTTCCTTTGTTCAAATAAATGTCTACCCATGTCAGGCTGTACCTGAGATTCAAAACAAACAAGAACGAAAGTAAACAAGTCAGATTCCGAACCAATATAAACAAAAGAACTTGATCTAGCAAGTGCTGAAATCCTAAACGTAGCAAAATAAACACAACCAAATGGCAACGGCGCCAAATTGATAAACAGGTTTTCACCAGGGTATCATTTCCCTATGCAGTTGTAGTACAAAGGGTTATCAATCCAAATGGTTGTTTATGCTAGCAGGAAGGATGCTATCATAAAAATGCAAGTCAAGCCAAGCAATTAAGGGTTTTGATCTAACAGTCCTAAAATAATTAAAAGAAAATAATGTAAACAAGAAACCACACGACCTAAGCACTCGATGCAAGCATTCAAGTACAGGATCGGGTGGGATGATCGAGTATGCAAAGATGGTATGAACAGCTCGAGGGGTTACTCGATGCAGATTATTGTGTACCTGATCGGGTAAGGGATCGAGTATTGAATGGAAATGCAAGTAATTAAAATACGGAAGCTTCAAAGGATGGGGTAATCGAATCCTAAGTGTTCCTAACCAATACAGATGTTTTACATGCCTCAGGCAAATATTTTCTAGACAAGGAATCTCTATAATCTTGTTAAAACACTCTCGTGATAGAAACAATCACCCTTAAATCACTTCCCTACCCAACTCTCGTTGGAGAAGCATGACCAAGCAGGCATTAAGATCCGATTCATTATTGTCAGTAAACCCCTTACTCATCTAATCTCTTAGGCTAAGTGAGTAAACCTCTAGCATTGGTAGATTCAAGCATCTCATCTACACCTCTCGGTGGTAAAACACCTTAGATCTAATCTCACCCTCTCGGTTTGTTGACAGCATTAAGAACACCAATCTAGAAGGAAATCTATTAAACATATACAATCAACTAAGACATCCTAACTGATCAAGAACGTGAAATCATCTATCCCATACCTAGAAACTTTACTACACTACTCGGACATAATAACAAGAAACATAACAACAAGTATGAACGAAAATTGCATTATAATAAACAATAGAGTAGAGTAGAAAGAATACAAGATAGAAATCTAAAACAAAAGGGAAAAGTGTTTGAGTCGCTCAGTTCTCTCACAGAAGACCTCGCTCTCTGATTTGAGGTCTGCAGCGTGCTCGTTTGCGAGGAAGGAGAGGAGGGCTTCCAAGACCTGCCCGATGGTCTACTCAATGGGGTAAACGAGGATGAAGTCGGGTTACTCCTCGGGTAGATCTTTGGGTTGTTCTTCCGGCTCTTGGATTCTCCTCGATCGTGTTGGGGTTTGGACTTGTTCTTCCAGCTTGTTGGCTCCTTCGGGTACATGCTCGGGTTTGTCCTTGTTTTTCCCCATTTGAGGCTCTTTAGCACATGTTTTCATCCAAAACATGCAAATGCAAAAATGCAACACCCTAAATGGCCTAAAAGTGAATTCCTACAATAAATGACCTAAACTGCTAAGTTAAGGGTATGAACAATGCAAAATATGGACAAAAAAGGATGCTAAAAACATGTAAATTAGAGAGTTATCAACATATCACTCTTCTAAGCAGTCTTCTGATTATATACTTTTCTATCAATCGATAAGCCCGGGTGGGGCATTCTATCAAGTTCCGATCCTTCACTTGCTGATATCAATTGGAATCACATTGGTGTTGATGTTAAGACAGACTGACCGCAAGATCTTGATATCTACGTTAGATGATCTCCCAATAGTCAGATAAGATCTTAGACACCAGACACCTGCTTTGCAGGATCGCCTAAAAGGACCTGATCCGCTCTTGGCAAAGCTACTATGGGCAGTGTTTTATTGATCCGATTTCTAATTGGAATTGGAATCTTCTTCGATTACATTGACATCTGATTTTCTTCTCTTACAATATTTTTTATATAAAGAAAGAAGAGTACAGACAAAGGTAACAAAGAGTCAAGTCTTACTTATTATTTAAGCTGGAATGGTATTTTTCTTTTCTTTCGATATTCCCCTGTTTACTCTTTGGGAACTTTTTGTTGTTTAGCTTTCATTCTTTCTTTACTGCTTTGTCAGAATCCCAAATTTAACAAATTAGTAAATTTTTTTACTCTATGTGCTGTTTTTTTTGTCTGTAATCGTTGCACCCAGAATGGTACATGGTTTAGTTTAGTGAAGAGGAATCTGTACATCACTCACTGGGAACGTCATGGCTTGCTGTCTCTTTTTGTTTCGTTACCGGAGGGTTTGTTTGTGTAAGGCGTGTCTAGCCCTATCGAACGAAGGAAGTGAGCTGGTTAATCGCAGCTTACTTCTGGAGTGATCCCTTTGCAGGTGTAGCGTAAATAGGGGCTATCGTTGCGTTTCAAAATCTCTTTGCTTACCACTTGACTATATTCTGTGGTTGGGGTTTCATTCCCTATGTCTTCAAGCCTTTCTGGGAATGTGGAGGAACCCTTTTGTATCAATTGTTAGAGAGCCAAGGAAAGGAAGTTTGTTAGGTAGATAGGGAGGGGCAAAGTAAAGGGAAAGGGGCGCTCAAACCGGAAACGCTACGTCTCGCCGAGATTACCTCGGAAATCAACTAGGATTGATTGGTTACTTAAACCCAAAAGAGACACTCTTACACAGCCGCCTCTAACTCGCACTCTTTACAAAGATCTTGTCTTTCCCTCTTATACAAGTCGAATCTCTTTCTCTCTCTCTTTGCTCCAAGCCAACTGGTAATTGGCCACATCCTCTTGTCAGCGATGCTCTTAATTTCCGAGTTGTTTGCTAGGCTGGTTGATCAAGGATTTGTGCTCTCTGAGCTAGAAGTTTTATTTCTTGGCTTTGTGGGCCCTTATAAACCAGCTTTAGTAGCTCGATATCGTACTTTGGATGTTGTTCTTTCCTTTCAATCAACCAATCTTGTTCTAATTCCTTCCTTTCTCACCACCCTTTTAGATAAGATTTTCCTTAAGCTTGTGAGCTATCCTTATTCTATAACCTAGCTGCCAGCAAGACTAATCAGATTTCTGTATAGTTGAAGGAGCCGACATCTCTTGAAATCTGTTCTAAAGAGAGTGAGTCGACAGGCAAAGCAAGACTCTGATTAGGAATTGGTTCACTTCCCTTTCTATATAGATATAGAAGAGAGAGCGAACGGTTGGAAGAAAGAAAAGAAGCTCTGATTCTGTTGTGGGAAATCCATCTCGCTATAGTATAGGTGGAAGTCTATAAATAAAGAGAAGTCATTGGAATTTGTTAATTCTGTCATATTGCAAAGAGCAGCAGATAGCCTTCTCTAGCTCTAGTTATCAAGCTTTACTTCCTTGAGAATGAATAAAATCTTACTTATTGGGACCTGCCCCAGTTACCTCTCCTATGTTCAAGGTTTAAAGTACTATGTTATTTTCATTGACAATTATTCACAAGGTTCTGTTGGATGTTCCCGTAACTAAGTTTTTATTTTTTTATTTTTTATGTACTTTTGACTTTTTTAAGTGTGGGGAAATGTGCACCCTCTACTTCTACTTTTAACTAAATGCGAACAGCCGGCATTGCAAGTAAATAGAGAGCCTTCGCCCGTTTGAATCATTGCAAGCCGGAAAGCATACCGGCAGTTTTAGTCGCGAAAGGACCACATGTTTATTTTCTTATTATTATAAATAATAGATATATAAGATTATTTATCTATAAAAAATAAGAAAATATTTTATCTAATTGGGCATTCCTGGGAAGAGGAAGATACAGATAGAGCAAAGGCCTCCCCTTTGCTTGCGTCTGCTCTTCCCGAAGTGAGCAAATTGCATGTAGAGATCCATAGGGGCTTATAGTTTAATTGGGTGAAATGTACCGCTCATAAGAGTTATATTGTAGGTTCGAGCCCTACTAAGCCTACCACCCCTTACTCTTCACTCGAAATAAGGCAGTCGAAGTCGGCACAAGAAGTAGGCGGAGTAGAGGTCTAACGGAACTCGACTGAAAGGAGAGGCGTTCCTCGGTTGCGGGTTCAGGTGCGGCTAAATCAATATCCTCGTCTGGGGTTGGCGGAGTTGGTAGGAAGGCACGGTTGGCACAGTTCTGTAAATAAGAGATGTCTCATCCGGTTGAGCTGTCGCAATCAATCTTTCTTTCTCTTCCTGGTAGCAGAACGAATAGGAGATCCAACATGGCTGTGTTAAGCCTGTCGTAATCAAGGTTAAGCTAGCTCATTGCCAGAAATCAAACAGGAGCTCTTGTTTAGATCAGAGGACTCTCATCCCAGGCAGGCAGCAGGGGCTTCGGGTGGAAGGAATGAATCAAGTAAGGTGTGAATACTGTATATGAGTGATTGATTTCTCCCTGAAATTAGCTCCGCTACTCTACGGACTTCCTTATTTAGTCTTTCTTTCCCATTTCACTAATAGAAGAATTGAGCTAACAAGGGATTTCAATGGCAACAAACCGGCATTGAATTGTCCTGGATTGAGGTTAAGAGTTTGTAGGAAAGAAAGGTAGAGAGTAGATGGAGAGTCGATTTGGTAAGTTGGTTTGGTAAGCTAGCCCCTTCAACAAGGGATTTCAATGGCAACAAACAGCTCCCAAGGATGAGGCAAAGAATGGAATGGGGTGGGGGGGACTTCCAGTTGTTCGAGCAAGCAAATGGCTAGCAGGGCCAAGGAAGCACAATTAACGGGACGACAGAAGTTCCACAAGACCGAAGATAGATGTTCCTTCTTCCCTGAGAAAATTTCTCTATCTATTAGCGAGTTTTGCCGTACAATCCGGCTGAAATGAATGGAATGAGGAATCGGGAAATCACTATAGTTGTGGGAATTCGTCGGATGTAACTCATTCGGAAGTGCTGGTTCGAATCCAGCTCGTGACAAAGCATGGGTCATATGGTATGGAACAATCTTTTGATTATGAAGCGCCCGCTAAAGAAGAGATACTTAAGTGTGGTAGGAGGGAGCTAGGAGTCTTCCATTCATGCCCAGACTCGGATGCTAGAGAATAGTCTGGAATGCTCTCTTTCTATCTATGCCGCATCTTCCATGAACGAAACCTAAAGGGAAAGCTGAGAAACCATTAGTCCATTTGTAGTTCCGGCACTCTGTATGTGCTGCTATGATAGTAAACTCTTCCTGCTCTCTTAAGTTAAGGATGTTCGTGACTTAATAGGAGTGACTGTAGTCAAGCAAAATGCCGACTCCTTCTTTTTTTTTTTCTCAATTTATCCTTTTGCTGGTTATTACCAAATTGGTACTTGTTCTAGGCTATCTGTTTATTGACGACCTCAGTCGTACCCTTTCTCAATTCGTCCCCGGTTTTTCCAGAGGATTGGGAGGGGGGTCTAATACACCCACTCCAAACCCGTCAGGAGATTTTTTTCTCTCTTCTTATCAAACTTCGGGCGAGCACTATCACGATCAGCAGAGGTGTGATTACGACTTTTCCTCTGCGCCCGGAGTACATGAAACCCAACGGCACGCGGCGGGAAGTTCTGCAAACCACCTTCACTGGAACCTCGAGGACCAAAGAAAAGAGAGGTTGAGCGTCTAAGCTGGAAGCGCGATAAAAACAAAATGGTAGTTAAGACCCAGTCTTTATTGATAGAAAGAGGTTACGCAATTCCAGATGAACAAGACATTGAACGGGCAATTAATATTGTGATGACTGAACATGAAGCCATCGATATAGATCAGCATAGTAAGCGGTTCCAAAAAATTTATTCTCGGTTAGGAAAAAACAGAGACAAGTTTTGGATGGAGCTACTGGAATCGCTGGCTGACTGCAATATAAATAAAAGCGATTCCGAAGACTAAACCGCTATTTTAGGTTTCTTTTCTGTTCTGTCTCGACTTTTATTCAGGCTTGAATACTTATTTTCCTAGGTATAGGTCCTTTTTTTGTTTTAGAGCTCTTTATGATGCCCACAGAGTAAGATTCGGGGGCTTTTGGCGCAGAAGCTCATTCTGAACCACGGGAAACAGTGACAGAGTAGTAGTTTTCGGGACATAGTAGTTTAATTTGTCCTAGTGTAAGAAGTCTAAGTATTTAGATTCCTACGGGCCCTAAGCGGAACAATCGAGCTCATAGTGGAAGTCTTTGACAGAGTTCTTTCGTTGGAGTTTCGGGTATTCAAGTTTGTATTATTCTCTTTGTAAGGGGTAAAGTCTAAGAAATATTTATATTGGGCATGCAACACTCTTAGAATAACACTTTGCAATGTTAGAACTTATCTATTGGAGGTAATAAAAAAGAGGCATTTCCAGCTAGACAGGTTAGGCTTTTCCGGGACAGGAGGTAACTGCTCTTAGGGAACCATAAAGTAAGAACTTTCCCCGCTCTATGTTCTCAGCCAATAATATCAGACTGGGCATATTAGCGCTGAAGTCTTAGAAGAATGTCTAGGTAAAAAAAAGTGGTTTCTTTAGCTTAAGGTCTTTTTTTTTTCCTAGAAGTCACGTTAGCCGGTCAAAGATTCCGTTGGAAAGGTAGATTACATTCCTGCTCTCAAGGAACACTTTTTTTTTAAGTTGATAGCTTAGACCCTAGTTCTTTTTTTTTGACTTTTAGTATGAGTGTGCCAAGGCATTCTTTCAAGTAGCAAGGAAAAAAACTTACTATTCTTTCGTTCAAAGTTAGGGAATTTCCCCAAATGGCTTGCGGAAGAGCTTTCTTTACAATGTTTATGCAGTAGATCTATTTTATCGGATCAGATAAAGATAGTGACTTGCACAACAAATTTGGACTTGCTTGCTCTCATTCATGAGGTTGAACCAGTCCCCTTTTCTTTGTTAATCTGGCCTATCGCTTTTGCTCTTGCCAGAGATAGATTCTTTCCATAGTGTCAATGCTTTCCCTGGTTTTTCCCACCGGAAATTCCAAAAGAATAACACTATGAAATTTATCCACGAAGTGAACTGATTAAGTCTTTTCCGTAGGCAAACCTTTTTCCTATAACTTCCCAGCTCAAATACGACTTTGTTTTCAAAGCAAATCCATTGGACAGATCCTTGATTTTTGAATCCTCATGAGGAAAGATCTTCTCGAGCTTTTATCTGTTTACATAAAAAGGCATAGGAATCCCTACTTGCTAGAGTGCCAGACGTAGCCTTGTGCCTGGCCATTGGTGGTGCTTCCGCATTCTTCCAAAGGACCTCTTATCGAGTCATTTCATACCTTTGGAATTTTTTTCTCCCTTTTAGGGACCTCTTTCCGTTTTGAGCTCTCTCTGTCGGTATTACCACTGCACTTGTGTGCTGTGGACCAATAATGAAGATAATCCCCTCCTTAAAAAGTTGGACATGCTTCTGATTAATGATGTTTGGGCGTTGAACTTTGTCTTATGGATTCTTTAGTGAAAGTGTGTTCTCTGACCACAGCCCCAGCTTCTGGGTAGACAAGCCTCAAGTGCCAAGAGACCATTCAAGTTTCCAAACTTTCTCACAAGGAACCTTCATGGGAATGATTGCTGAAGCATGGACCTCTATTAATATCAGGGGCGTAGAAATAAATATTCTCCATATCCAAGAAACTTAGGAAGCTTAGAGGACCAATCAAATCTCTCCACAAAGACAATTATTCTAGGATTGAAAAGAGAGTGAAAGTTGCTTTGGAGACGCTATTGCCATGATGACCTGATGAATTCCACCACTAAAGAAGCTGCAAGGAAAGAGAAGTTTGCCCATAGGAAATGGCTAGAGTTGGATTTAGCAGAGGAAAGTTTACTGATGCAAAGGTTAAGGGTAACCCCGGTTATAGAAAGTTATCTGAACACTTCATACTTTTCACAGGAAGGTTGTATAGGAAGAAGAAGCAGAAACCAAGTTCACTACTTGTTGGATACGTTTGGTAATAGGCTGGAAGGAAAGGAGGCAATTCAATCACACTGTATTGACTTCTTCTCCTCCACTCTCGGTGAAGCTCTTTCTATCCAAGCTCCGTATCTCAAGCCTCACCTGGATCAAATGCTCCAATGCCTTGATTCCTTTATTCCCCTGTTTCTGCTGAAGAAATCGGTGGTGTATAGCTTTCCAAAGAACAAGACCCCAAGTAGCACACCAGATGGGTACACGGCTGAATTCTACAAAAATACTTGGGATATAACTGGCTATGATTTTACCTTGGCTGTCAAAAAGTTCTTCTCATTAGGTCAAATGCTGCAACAATGGAACTTGAAACTAGCTTTGTTTGGTGGTATGGATGATGAATGTATGCAATGGTGAGATAGGAATGAATGGATGGTAAGATGTTTCAATTCCCCTTATGCAGTTGCAGTATAAGAGGTGTCAATCCTATCTGAGTGTTTGGGAACAATCAAGATATGCATATGAGTCTAAGTCAAGCCAAATGTAAAGGATGTTTGTCACTAACAATCCTATGATGAAAATGTAAAGTGCAGAAAGTAAAACTACAAGAACTAGATGCTAAATGTAAGTGGAACAGAATGATTATAGTAGTTATGAAGCTAGAACAGAAATAGGAACTAATATAATGCAAGTATTGAACTAATGCAAAGCAAGTAATGAACAGAAAGCTAAATGAATGCAACAGAAATGCAGCTCAAATGAAACAGGACAAACACAAATCATAAACCAAAGTTCTGGGGATGAACTCGAGTAAGCACTCGATCAAGTGTAGATCGAGTGCAGGGTCGAGCTGGACAAATACGCAAAAACAGAGCAACACAAGAAAAACAGAGCAATACCAAAACAAATCAAACAACGATTAAACAACAGGATTTAAGCTAAGAAATCAATAAACAAGGAAGGCCTTGAGGAGGGATTCATGGGCTGGACTAATGATTGAGGTTATCTAACTTGGTCAACAAATCTCAAGCAAACTTTGAACTAATCTCTAGACATATATTTCTAAGACATGTTTAATCCACTCTCATGGCAAGAAACAATCAAACCTATGCACTTCTAGACTTGTTCTCACATAGTAAAGAATATACACAAGCAGACATTAAGCAATATGTCTCATACCAAACAAGACCTCTAATCTCTTAGCAAGCCTAATGGTAAGCTCTAGATCTAGCCTTATCTATGCTTCTTAAACATTGGTGTGATGCTAAGATGCTTGAAATCAAACCCTTCCTTCTCAAATATAGGATCAGCATTAAGAACATCTAGCCTAGAAGAGATCTACAACAATCAAGCTTGACCAAAGCAAACAAACCTCATACACAATCCAGCCTAACCCATTCTCAAGATCCTAAGCACAACTCACAAGAACACATGATGAACATCAAAATCATCAACCCAGAAAATACTGAAACTTGCATCACTAGAAATATAAAACAGAGATCCACAATATTGAAGAAGAAATGAAACTCGAATTCTTAATATTCTGAAAGTTATGAAACCAACAATATTGAAGAATCTAGGGTTTTTCTCTCAAAGAGAAGTACAAGATCTAAAAAATAAAAGTGCAAAAGGAATAATTTCCAAAAGGGTAAAAACTAGGTTTCTGACTATTCTAAAAGCTGGACTCTTTTGGTGGCTGCAGGTACAAGGCTTTATATAGGAGAGGAGGTGGAAGCCCTAAAAATACTAAAAGACAAAATAGTCAACGGCTCGGTCAACTCGACCCTGTGCTCGGTCGAGTGACAGGTCGAGTTGGCTTCTCTCGTGCATCCTCCATTCGGTCGAGTCCCTCTCTGCACACGGTCGAGTCTCTGGTCGAGTGGGCAGTCAAGTGGGACTCCGGACCTTGTTGTTTCAGCCTTAACTCTCTTGCTTTCCCTTTATGATTGCTTCACTTCTCCTCAGCATTGCTTCCATGCTCCTTGAGCTCCAAAATCACCTGTTTATGCATGAACAGATGCAAATGCAATGCAACTATGCTCTAATACAAGATTAGTCCTAAAGCTATGCAATAATGGTCAAAATGGATAACAAAAGATGCAAAAAGATGTGAATAAACTAAGGGAAAACAAGGTAAAATATATGAACATCAACACCCCCAAACTTAGTCTTTGCTTGCCCTCAA
The DNA here is from genome assembly GCF_030686135.1 of Camelina sativa. NCBI lineage: Eukaryota > Viridiplantae > Streptophyta > Magnoliopsida > Brassicales > Brassicaceae > Camelina > Camelina sativa. The sequence continues at coordinate 27,017,571 of NC_141896.1, read as the reverse complement.
GCAAATAATCAAGACATAAGAAGGTAGGTGAGGTTTGAAAGTGGGATCTCAGCTCCTAAAGCTTGCAAATAGACCATCTAGAATCAATGTCCAAGTTACTAATACTATAATGCAAGTTGAATGAGCTGTACTTAAAGATTTTAGACAAGCATATCACAACCTTTTCTGATTTGAGCCTAAGATATCCACATGCATTCAAATCAACCATTTCCTTTAAAATTCATTAATCAAGAACATGAATGAATTCTATGCAATGCTTAAACTCATTTGGCTTGGAGGTAAGGGTTTTGAGACAATGATGGTCTCTTTTTAGAGTGGGACTTGTCAATATCAAGGTTCTCTCATAAAAAATGGATTGAGCTTTAGAAAAATGCTAAAGGCAAGATCACTTAGACACATACAAGAACAAAACCTTGTCTACCCAAAGGCACCCAAAGACTTCATCCTATCAATCTAAACCCAAATGATCCTAGTGCTACCCTTTAACTTCTTCTTTTCTCTTTCACCCTTTTCTCTTTTGGTTTTCAAGTCTTAGGAGAGGTTTCTTATTTGATCTTTCTTGTGGGATGGGGGATTCTTGCTTATTTGCTATGGTTCTCTTTTCTTCTTATTCTTAAGACATACAAGCTTTTTGCTAGACTTTTCTTTCTTTCTTTTCTTTTCTTTAACTAGAACCATCTTCAACAATTTTTACTTCCCAGCCTTTCACTAGACTTTACTTAAACACATTCTCCTCTTAAAGACTCTACCCTTTTTCTTTCTCTTTTTCCTCTTTTCTTTTTCTTTTTCAAATCAACCAAGTCCCAAACCCAAGAAGTAAACCACCTAGTCCTATCTCTAGTTTGAAAAATGCAAACTAGAACTACACAAGGTCTTATTCTTGTCAGTTCAAACCTAACACATTCTACCAAGCTCAATCCCAAAAATAGGCCTTACACACACAAGAATAAACATGGCTTGAAAGAAGGGTTGGTTAAGGGGTAGGAAAACTGATTACAATGGTTTAATCAGCTACTTGGATCCACAAGAGTGGTAAAAAGGAGAAAGATGATTCAAATATGTATATGGTATCCATGAGTTTAAAGCAATGCACACATTGATAATTGAAAGTCAATATTAGGTTCTTATAAGTAGCAAATGGTGTCAAATCACAACATGCTTCAATTTAGACCAAATGCAATACAGGAATTCAAGGCTTGGTTCAATCTTATGCTTCTAACTACTCAACTAGCATCAAAGTACTATTAACTTGGGCATTGATCCTAGTCTAGTGAATTAAGCAAGCTAACAAGGAAATACACATCATAGATCCCTAATGCAAATATTATACAATCCTACATGAAATATGCTAAACAAGATCCTAATATGCAATGCAAACTACATGAACACTCCTTTTTTATAAAGATTTTTTCAAAATTTTTCAAATTTTTAGGGTTTTTCTATGCCTTAGATGCTATGCAAATAATAATATGAGGATGCTAAAAATTTGAAATAAGAACACAGAACACAATGTCAAATGCTATCTCAAACCCTCCCCAAACTTAAATCACACAGTCCTCTGTGTGAAAGAAATTTGTAAGAGGATTCAAGACCAAAAACAAAACAAAATTTCAAATGCAATGATATTTACAAGTGAAGGTGATAGTGGTACCTCAAGGGTTGTGGAAGAAGTTGTCCACATCCATTTGCAATACCGGATTCAGTCTGTCTTATGGATTCTTTAGTGAAAGTGTGTTCTCTGACCACAGCCCCAGCTTCTTGGTAGACAAGCCTCAAGTGCCAAGAGACCATTCAAGTTTCCCAACTTTCTCACAAGGAACCTTCATGGGAATGATTGCTGAAGCATGGACCTCTATTAATATCAGGGGCGCAGAAATAAATATTCTCCATATCCAAGAAACTTAGGAAGCTTAGAGGACCAATCAAATCTCTCCACAAAGACAATTATTCTAGGATTGAAAAGAGAGTGAAAGTTGCTTTGGAGACGCTATTGCCATGATGACCTGATGAATTCAACCACTAAGGAAGCTGCAAGGAAAGAGAAGTTTGCCCATAGGAAATGGCTAGAGTTGGATTTAGCAGAGGAAAGTTTCCTGATGCAAAGGTCAAGGGTAACCCCGGTTATAGAAAGTGATCTGAACACTTCATACTTTTCACATGAAGGTTGTAGGAAAAAGAAGCAGAAACCAAGTTCACTACTTGTTGGATACGTTTGGTAATAGGCTGGAAGGAAAGGAGGCAATTCAATCACAATGTATTGAATTCTTCTCCTCCACTCTCCGTGAAGCTCTTTCTATCCAAGCTCCGCATCCAAGCCTCACCTAGATCAATTGCTCCAATGCCTTGATTCCTTTATTTCCCTATTTCTGTTGAAGAAATCGGTGGTGTATAGCTTTCCAAAGAACAAAACCCCAGGTAGCACACCAGATGGGTACACGGCTGAATTCTACAAAAAGACTTGGGATATAACTGGCTATGATCTTACCTTGGCTGTCAAAGAGTTCTTCTCATTAGGTCAAATGCTACAACAATGGAACTTGAAACTAGCTTTGTTTGGTGGTATGGATGATGAATGTATGCAATGGTGAGATATGAATGAATGGATGGTAAGGTGTTTCAAGTGTATGGTCGAGCTGACAAGCGAATGAACAGAACTAAAACAGAGCATCAAACAAAACAGAGCAGAACGAAAGTAAACAAACAGCAAGCGATTAAACAGGATTCAAACAGGTAAATCAATAGATAAAGAGGGGCCTAAGGATGGATTCATGGGCTGGACTCAAGCTATGATTATCTAAACTAGCCAACAAACCTCAATCAAACATGAGCTATCTCTAGACAATGATCTCCTAATACAAGTTAATCCATTCTCTTGGCAATAACAATCAAGCTAAGATACTCCCAATCTAGCCCTCACTAGCAAAGATCATATAAAAGCAGGCATTAAACACTGATCATTATAGTCAAAAATCAACAAAACATCTAATCTCCTAGCATGCTTCATGATAATCTCTAGAATTACCCTTCTCAAGCAACTTAAACATTGGTGTGATGCTAAGAAGCTTAAGATCTATTCTTACCCTCTCAGTATAAGAATAGCATAGAGCATATCTAATCTAGAAGAGATATTTAAACAATCAAGCTTGATCAGTTTAAGCAACCATAACTATTACCCAGCCTAATCCATCCCTAAGATCCTAAGCATCTAATAAGATCTAAAAATCATCATGAAGAACACAAACCCAGAAAATGATGATATAGACATGGATGGATAGATAATGATGAGATGAACAATTTAATACAAAGAAGTGAAAGAAAATACTCAATAGATTAAAGGTTATGAATGTTACAAATCTATGAAGGTTCTCTCATAAAAAATGGATTGAGCATTAGAAGAATGCTAAAGGTAAGAACACTTAGACACATACAAGAACATAACCTTGTCTACCCAAAGGCACCCAAAGTATTTATCCTATCAATCTAAACCCAAATTGTCCTAGTTCTACCCTTTATCTTTTTCACTTCTCTTTCACCCTTTTCTCTTTTGATTTTAAAGTCTTAGGAGAGGTTTCTTATTTGATCTTACTAGTGGAATGGGGTATTCTTTCTTATTGCTATGGTTTCTTTTCTTCTTATTCTTAAGACATAAAAGCATTTTGCTATACTCTTTTTTTCTTTCTTTCTTTTCTTTAACTAGAACCAACTTGAACAATCTTATACTTCCCATTCTTTCACTAGACTTTGATTTTACACATTCCCCTCTTAAAGACTCTACCTTTTTCTTTCTCTTTTTTCTCTTTTCTTTTCAAAACAGCCAAGTCTCAAACCTAACAAGTGATCCACCTAGTCCTATCTAGTTTGGAAAATGCAAACTAGAACTACACAAGGTCTTACTTTTGTCAGTTCAAACCTAACACATTCTACCAAGCTCAATCCCAAAATAGGCCTTACACACTCAAGAATAAATTTGGCTTGAAAGAAGGATAGGTTAAGAGTAGGGAAACAGATTCTTAATGAGGAAATCAGCTACTTGGATCAACAAGAGTGGTAAAAGGAAAAATATATTCCAAATATGTATATGGTATCCATGAGTTTAAAGCAATACACAACTTGATAATTGAAAGTCAATATTAGGTTCTTATAAGTAGGAAATGGCATCAAATCACAACATGCTTCAATTTAGACCAAATGCAATGCAAGAATTCAAGGCTTGGTTCAATCTTATGCTTCTAACTACTCAACTAGCATCAAAGTACTATTAACTTGGGCATTGATCCTAGTTTAGTGAATTTAAACAAGCTAACAAGGCAAAACTCATCATAGATCCCTAATGCAAAAATTAAACAGTCCTATATGAAACATGCTAAACAAGATCCTAATATGCAATGCAAACTACATGAACACTCTTTTTTTTATCAAGATTTTTGCAAAATTTTTCAAATTTTTAGGGTTTTTCTATGCCTTAAATGCAATGCAAGTATTAACATGATTATGCTAAAAATTTGAAATAAGAAAACAGAAAACAATGTCAAATGCTATATCAAACCCTCCCCCAAACTTAAATTACACAGTCCCCTGTGTAAGAGAAATTTGAAAGAGGATTCAAGAATCAAGAAGCAACACAAAATCAAGAAATGCAATGGTATATACAATGATAGAGTTGGAGTATTACTTGGGATGGGCTGAGGGTGGGATTCATTTTTGGAATATCACCAAGTGCCTAAAGGACCTTCATGCTACCTGATCAACCATAACACAAAAGAAAACAAGATCAAAATAACAAGAAACTTAAACCAATATGTACATGGATACCTTTGGGACTTCCTCCCAAGTGAGCTTGTTTAAGGTCTCTAAGCTTGACTTTGCATACTTCTTATGGTTTGGAAGGGTGATATAGAGGTGATGAAGTCCCCTTTGTTCCCAAAGATTGTATTGCTCCTCTTATTCATGGGTCAATGCTAAAAGAGCTGTGTCTGCTGATAATACTCAGACCTTGCCTTGCTTTCTTTGGAGAAGAACTTCTAACTTTACCATGAAGCTTCTTGATTTGCCCACTTATCTCCTCATTCTTAGTTGTTAATTCCCTCACTGCTCATGTAGAATGTTGATAGTTCGAAGCTCAGACAAACCATCAGAGAAGGGGTTTCTTGGCTGACAAGCGAATGAACAGAACTGAAACAGAGCATCAAACAAAACAGAGCAGAACGAAAGTAAACAAACAGTAAGCGATTAAACAGGATTCAAACAGGTAAATCAATAGATAAAGAGGGTCCTAAGGATGGATTCATGGGCTGGACTCAAGCTATGATTATCTAAACTAGCCAACAAACCTCAATCAAACATGAGCTATCTCTAGAAAATGATCTCCTAATACAAGTTAATCCAATCTCTTGGCAATAACAATCAAGCTAAGATACTCCCAATCTAGCTCTCACTAGCAAAGATCATATATAAGCAGGCATTAAACACAGATCATTATAGTCAAAAATCAACAAAACATCTAATCTCTTAGCATGCTTCATGATAATCTCTAGCATTAGCCTTATCTTGCAACTTAAACATTGGTGTGATGCTAAGAAGCTTAAGATCTATTCTTACCCTCTCAGTATAAGAATAGCATAGAGCATATCTAATCTAGAAGAGATATTTAAACAATCAAGCTTGATTAGTTTAAGCAACCATAACTATTACCCAGCCTAATCCATCACTAATAAGATCTAAAAATCATCATGAAGAACACAAACCCAGAAAATGATGATATAGACATGGATGGATAGATAATGATGAGATGAACAATTTAATACAAAGAAGTGAAAGAAAATACTCAATAGATTAAAAGTTATGAATGTTACAAATCTATGAAAATCTAGAGAAAAGATAAGAGATGATGCAATAATGTAAAAATAGCTAAAAATGGCAAAAACTAGGTTATGAGGTGTCTACAGGTTCTTCCTTTTTCGGCCACAAGTGCCAGCACATATATATAGTAAAGAGGGGGAAGCCCTAGTTAGCTAGAGGACAAAATAGATAGTTGGCTGCAAGTGCTCGACCATTCTCGGTTGAGTGCATGGTCGAGTGGTTGGTCCGTCAATTAACTCCAGTCTTCGATCTGGTATGATATCGGTTCAGTAAAACAGGTATAACTCTTGCAAGACAGCTCCGATTGCCTTGAAACAACCGGCATTGGAAAGACAGCTCGATTTCCGAAAACTCTCATGAAGAAGGCTGAAGCTGAAACGCAACCGAAAATCTACATATGGATTGATCTTTGAGGAGCTCGTTATGAACCCGACCATGTACTCGACCCTGTGCCTGCTCGAGTGGTATGGTCGAGTGCCTTCTTTTCCCTTCCTGATACTTCCAATCCTCTTGTTTAGCTCCAGAAATAACATCAAGTCCTTCCTTACCCTTTTAGAGCTCCATAACACCTAATAATACTCCAAATGCATAAATGTATGCAATGCATGCTTCTAAACATCCTAAGTGCATATTTGGACATAAATGGCTATAAAACCTAAGGAATGACTTCTATATGATGCAAAACATGAACTAAACAAGGCCATAAATATGGTAAAATATAGTGACATCAGCAACTGACTAATTATAAGAGTTTGAGATGGATGTGGAGAGTTTGAAAGCCACTTATACCCATTTTGTCCCAAAACAGGCTAAACCAAGTCCCAAAACAGGCTAAAACCAAGAAAACATTGCTTAGAAGCTGTAAACAGCTATGTTAGTGTTTCTGGGGTTAAAATGTGTCTTAATCCAATGCAACTAAGTAATGATAAGACTTTGAGATAGATGTGGAGAGTTTAAAAGCCACTTATACCCATTTTGTCCCAAAACAGGCTAAAACCAAGAAAATATTGCTGACAAGCACTAAACAGCTTTGTTAGTGTTTCTGGGGTTAAAATGTGTCTTAATCCAATGCAACAAACTAATTATAAGAGTTTGAGCTAGATGTGGATAGTTTAAAAGCCACTTATACCCATTTCGTCCCAAAACAGGCTAAAACCAAGAAAACATTGCTTAGAAGCACTAAACAGCTTTGTTAGTGTTTTTGGGGATAAAATGTGTCTTAATCCAATGCAACTAACTAATTATAAGAGTTTGAGATAGATCTGGATAGTTTAAAAGCCACTTATACCCATTTTGTCCCAAAAGAGGCTAAAACCAAGAAAACATTGCTTAGAAGCTGTAAACAGCTATGTTAGTGTTTCTGGGGTTAAAATTTGTCTTAATCCAATGCAACTGACTAATTATAAGAGTTTGAGATGGATGTGGAGAGTTTAAAAGCCACTTATACCCACTTTGTCCCAAAACAGGCTAAAACCAAAAAAACATTGCTTAGAAGCTGTAAACGCTATGTTAGTGTTTGTGGGGTTAAAATGTGTCTTAATCCAATGGTACTGACTAATTAAAAGAGTAATGTGTCTTAATCCAATGCAACTAACTAATTATAAGATTTTGAGATAGCTGTGGAGAGTTTAAAAGCCACTTATACCCATTTTGTCCCAAAACAGGCTAAAACCAAGAAAACATTGCTTAGAGGCACTTAACAGCTTTGTTAGTGTTTTTGGGGTTAAAATATGTCTTAATCCAATGCAACTAACTAATTATTAGAGTTTGAGATAGATGTGGAGAGTTTTAAAGACACTTATACCCATTTTGTTCCAAAACAGGCGAAAACCAAGAAAACATTGCTTAGAAGCACTAAACAGCTTTGTTAGTGTTTCTGGGGTTAAAATGTGTCTTAATCCAATGCAACTAACTAATTATAAGAGTTTGAGATAGATGTGGATAGTTTAAAAGCCACTTATACCCATTTTGTCCCAAAATAGGCTAAAACCAAGAAAACATTGCTTAGAAGCTGTAAACAGCTATGTTAGTGTTTCTGGGGTTAAAATGTGTCTTAATCCAATGCAACTGACTAATTATAAGAGTTTGAGATTGATGTGGAGAGTTTAAAACCCACTTATACCGATTTTGTCCCAAAATAGGCTAAAACGAAGAAAACATTGCTTAGAAGCTGTAAACAGCTATTTTAGTGTTTCAAGGGTTAAACTGTTTCTTAATTCAATGGTACTGACTAATTATAAGAGTTTGAGATGGATTTGGAGAGTTTAAAAGCCACTTATACCCATTTTGTCCCAAAACAGGCTAAAACCAAGAAAAATTGCTTAGAAGCACCAAACAGCTTTGTTAGTGTTTCTGGGGCTAAAATGTGTCTTAATCTAATGCAACTAACTAATTATTAGAGTTTGAGATAGATGTGGAGAGTTTAAAAGCGACTTATACCCATTTTGTCCCAAAACAGGCTAAAACCAAGAAAACATTGCTTAAAAGCTGTAAACAGCTATGTTAGTGTTTCTGGGGTTAAAATGTGTCTTAATCCAATGCAACTGACTAATTATAAGAGTTTGAGATGGATGTGGAGAGTTTAAAAGCCACTTATACCCATTTTGTCCTAAAACAGGCTAAAACCAAGAAAACATTGCTTAGAAGCACTAAACAGCTTTGTTAGTGTTTCTGGGGTTAAAATGTGTCTTACTCCAATGCAGCTAACTAATTATAAGAAATTGAGATAGATGTGGATAGTTTAAAAGCCACTTACACCCCATTTGTCCCAAAACAGGCTAAAACCAAGAAAACATTGCTTAGAAGCTGTAAACAGCTGTTATTGTTTCTGGGGTTAAAATGTGTCTTATTCCAATGCAACTGACTAATTATAAGAGTTTGAGATGTATTTGGAGAGTTTAAAAGCCACTTATACCCATTTTGTCCTAAAACAGGCTAAAACCAAAAAAACATTGTTTAGAAGCTGTAAACAGCTATGTTAGTGTCTCTCGGGATAAAATGTGTCTTAATCCAATGCAACTAACTAATAATAAGAGTTTGAGATAGATGTGGATAGTTTAAAAGCCACTTATACACATTTTGTCCTAAAACAGGCTAAAACCAAGAAAACATTGCCTAGAAGCTGTAAACAGCTATGTTAGTGTTCTGGGGTTAAAATGTGTCTTAATCCAATGTAAGTGACTAATTATAAGAGTTTGAGATGTATTTGGAGAGTTTAAAAGCCACTTATACCCATTTTGTCCTAAAACAGGCTAAAACCAAGAAAAAATTGCTTAGAAGCTGTAAACAGCTATGCTAGTGTTTTTGGGGTTAAAATGTGTCTTAATCCAATGCAAATGACTAATTATAAGAGTTTGAGATGGATGTGGAGAGTTTAAAAGCCACTTATACCCATTTTGTCCCAAAACAGGCTAAAACCAAGAAAACATTGCTTAAAAGCTGTAAACAGCTATGTTAGTGTTTCTGGGGTTAAAATGTGTCTTAATCCAATGCAACTGACTAATTATAAGAGTTTGAGATGGATGTGGAGAGTTTAAAAGCCACTTATACCCATTTTGTCCCAAAACAGGCTAAAACCAAGAAAACATTGCTTAGAAGCACTAAACAGCTTTGTTAGTGTTTCTGGGGTTAAAATGTGTCTTAATCCAATGCAGCTAACTAATTATAAGAATTGAGATAGATGTGGATAGTTTAAAAGCCACTTATACCCCATTTGTCCCAAAACAGGCTAAAACCAAGAAAACATTGCTTAGAAGCTGTAAACAGCTATGTTATTGTTTCTAGGGTTAAAATGAGTCTTTTTCCAATGCAACTGACTAATTATAAGAGTTTGAGATGTATTTGGAGAGTTTAAAAGCCACTTATACCCATTTTGTCCTAAAACAGGCTAAAACCAAAAAAACATTGTTTAGAAGCTGTAAACAGCTATGTTAGTGTCTCTCGGGATAAAATGTGTCTTAATCCAATGCAACTAACTAATTATAAGAGTTTGAGATAGATGTGGAGAGTTTAAAAGCCACTTATACACATTTTGTCCTAAAACAGGCTAAAACCAAGAAAACATTGCCTAGAAGCTGTAAACAGCTATGTTAGTGTTCTGGGGTTAAAATGTGTCTTAATCCAATGCAAGTGACTAATTATAAGAGTTTGAGATGTATTTGGAGAGTTTAAAAGCCACTTATACCCATTTTGTCCTAAAACAGGCTAAAACCAAGAAAAAATTGCTTAGAAGCTGTAAACAGCTATGCTAGTGTTTTTGGGGTTAAAATGTGTCTTAATCCAATGCAAATGACTAATTATAAGAGTTTGAGATGGATGTGGAGAGTTTAAAAGCCACTTATACCCATTTTGTCCCAAAACAGGCTAAAACCAATAAAACATTGCTTAGAAGCTGTAAACAGCTATGTTAGTGTTTCTGGGGTTAAAATGTGTCGCTATCCAATGCAACTGACTAATTATAAGAGTTTTAGATGTATTTGGAGAGTTTAAAAGCCACTTATACCCATTTTGTCCCAAAACAGGCTAAAACCAAGAAAATATTACTGAGAAGCACTAAACAGCTTTGTTAGTGTTTTTGGGGTTAAAATGTGTCTTAATCCAATGAAAATAACTAATTATAAGAGTTTGAGATAGATGTGGATAGTTTAAAAGCCACTTATACCCATTTTGTCCCAAAACAGGCTAAAACCAAGAAAATATTGCTTAGAAGCTGTAAACAGCTATGTTAGTGTTTCTGGGGTTAAAATGTGTCTTAATCCAATGCAACTGACTAATTATAAGAGTTTGAGATGGATGTGGAGAGTTTAAAAGCCACGTATACCCATTTTGTCCCAAAACAGGCTAAAACCAAGAAAACATTGCTTAGAAGCACTAAAAAGCTTTGTTAGTGTTTCTGGGGTGAAAATGTGTCTTAATCTAATGCAACTAACTAATTATTAGAAATTGAGATAGATGTGGATAGTTTAAAAGCCACTTATACCCATTTTGTCCCAAAACAGGCTAAAACACAGAAAACATTGCTTAGAAGCTGTAAACAGCTATTTTAGTGTTTCTGGGGTTAAAATGTGTCTTAATCCAATGGTACTGACTAATTATAAGAGTAATGTGTCTTAATCCAATGCAACTAACTAATTATAAGATTTTGAGATAGATGTGGAGAGTTTAAAAGCCACTTATACCCATTTTGTCCCAAAACAGGCTAAAACCACGAAAACATTGCTTAGAGGCACTTCACAGGTTTGTTAGTGTTTTTGGGGTTAAAATATGTCTTAATCCAATGCAACTAACTAATTATAAGAGTTTGAGATAGATGTGGAGAGTTTAAAAGCCACTTATACCCATTTTGTTCCAAAACAGGCTAAAACCAAGAAAACATTGCTTAGAAGCACTAAACAGCTTTGTTAGTGTTTCTGCGGTTAAAATGTATCTTAATCCAATGCAACTAACTAATTATAAGAGTTTGAGATAGATGTGGATAGTTTAAAAGCCACTTATACCCATTTTGTCCCAAAATAGGCTAAAACACAGAAAACATTGCTTAGAAGCTGTAAACAGCTATGTTAGTGTTTATGGGGTTAAAATGTGTCTTAATCCAATGCAACTGACTAATTATAAGGGTTTGAGATTGATGTGGAGAGTTTAAAACCCACTTATACCCATTTTGTCCCAAAACAGGCTATAACCAAGAAAACATTGCTTAGAAGCTGTAAACAGCTATTTTAGTGTTTCTGGGGTTAAAATGTGTCTTAATCCAATGGTACTGACTAATTATAAGAGTTTGAGATGGATTTGGAGAGTTTAAAAGCCACTTATACCCATTTTGTCCAAAAACAGGCTAAAACCAAGAAAAATTGCTTAGAAGCACCAAACAGCTTTGTTAGTGTTTCTGGTTCTAAAATGTGTCTTAATCTAATGCAACTAACTAATTATAAGAGTTTGAGATAGATGTGGAGAGTTTAAAAGCGACTTATACCCATTTTGTCCCAAAACAGGCTAAAACCAAGAAAACATTGCTTAGAAGCTGTAAACAGCTATGTTAGTGTTTCTGGGGTTAAAATGTGTCTTAATCCAATGCAACTGACTAATTATAAGAGTTTGAGATGGATGTGGAGAGTTTAAAAGCCACTTATACCTATTTTGTCCCAAAACAGGCTAAAACGAAGAAAACATTGCTTAGAAGCACTAAACAGCTTTATTAGTGTTTCTGGGGTTAAAATGTGTCTTACTCCAATGCAGCTAACTAATTATAAGAAATTGAGATAGATGTGGATAGTTTAAAAGCCACTTATACCCCATTTGTCCCAAAACAGGCTAAAACCAAGAAAACATTGCTTAGAAGCTGTAAACAGCTATGTTATTGTTTCTGGGGTTAAAATGTGTCTTATTCCAATGCAACTGACTAATTATAAGAGTTTGAGATGTATTTGGAGAGTTTAAAAGCCACTTATACCCATTTTGTCCTAAAACAGGCTAAAACCAAAAAAACATTGTTTAGAAGCTGTAAACAGCTATGTTAGTGTCTCTTGGGATAAAATGTGTCTTAATCCAATGCAACTAACTAATTATAAGAGTTTGAGATAGATGTGGAGAGTTTAAAAGCCACTTATACACATTTTGTCCCAAAACAGGCTAAAACCAAGAAAACATTGCCTAGAAGCTGTAAACAGCTATGTTAGTGTTCTGGGGTTAAAATGTGTCTTAATCCAATGCAAGTGACTAATTATAAGAGTTTGAGATGTATTTGGAGAGTTTAAAAGCCACTTATACCCATTTTGTCCTAAAACAGGCTAAAACCAAGAAAAAATTGCTTAGAAGCTGTAAAGAGCTATGCTTGTGTTTTTGGGGTTAAAATGTGTCTTAATCCAATGCAAATGACTAATTATAAGAGTTTGAGATGGATGTGGAGAGTTTAAAAGCCACTTATACCCATTTTGTCCCAAAACAGGCTAAAACCAATAAAACATTGCTTAGAAGTTGTAAACAGCTATGTTAGTGTTTCTGGGGTTAAAATGTGTCGCTATCCAATGCAACTGACTAATTATAAGAGTTTCAGATGTATTTGGAGAGTTTAAAAGCCACTTATACCCATTTTGTCCCAAAACAGGCTAAAACCAAGAAAATATTACTGAGAAGCACTAAACAGCTTTGTTAGTGTTTTTGGGGTTAAAATGTGTCTTAATCCAATGAAAATAACTAATTATAAGAGTTTGAGATAGATGTGGATAGTTTAAAAGCCACTTATACCCATTTTGTCCCAAAACAGGCTAAAACCAAGAAAACATTGCTTAGAAGCTGTAAACAGCTATGTTAGTGTTTCTGGGGTTAAAATGTGTCTTAATCCAATGAAACTGACTAATTATAAGAGTTTGAGATGGATGTGGAGAGTTTAAAAGCCACTTATACCCATTTTGTCCCAAAACAGGCTAAAACCAAGAAAACATTGCTTAGAAGCACTAAAAAGCTTTGTTAGTGTTTCTGGGGTGAAAATGTGTCTTAATCTAATGCAACTAACTAATTATTAGAAATTGAGATAGATGTGGATAGTTTAAAAGCCACTTATACCCATTTTGTCCCAAAACAGGCTAAAACACAGAAAACATTGCTTAGAAGCTGTAAACAGCTATTTTAGTGTTTCTGGGGTTAAAATGTGTCTTAATCCAATGGTACTGACTAATTATAAGAGTAATGTGTCTTAATCCAATGCAACTAACTAATTATAAGATTTTGAGATAGATGTGGAGAGTTTAAAAGCCACTTATACCCATTTTGTCCCAAAACAGGCTAAAACCAAGAAAACATTGCTTAGAGGCACTTCACAGGTTTGTTAGTGTTTTTGGGGTTAAAATATGTCTTAATCCAATGCAACTAACTAATTATAAGAGTTTGAGATAGATGTGGAGAGTTTAAAAGCCACTTATACCCATTTTGTTCCAAAACAGGCTAAAACCAAGAAAACATTGCTTAGAAGCACTAAACAGCTTTGTTAGTGTTTCTGCGGTTAAAATGTATCTTAATCCAATGCAACTAACTAATTATAAGAGTTTGAGATAGATGTGGATAGTTTAAAAGCCACTTATACCCATTTTGTCCCAAAATAGGCTAAAACACAGAAAACATTGCTTAGAAGCTGTAAACAGCTATGTTAGTGTTTATGGGGTTAAAATGTGTCTTAATCCAATGCAACTGACTAATTATAAGGGTTTGAGATTGATGTGGAGAGTTTAAAACCCACTTATACCCATTTTGTCCCAAAACAGGCTATAACCAAGAAAACATTGCTTAGAAGCTGTAAACAGCTATTTTAGTGTTTCTGGGGTTAAAATGTGTCTTAATCCAATGGTACTGACTAATTATAAGAGTTTGAGATGGATTTGGAGAGTTTAAAAGCCACTTATACCCATTTTGTCCAAAAACAGGCTAAAACCAAGAAAAATTGCTTAGAAGCACCAAACAGCTTTGTTAGTGTTTCTGGTTCTAAAATGTGTCTTAATCTAATGCAACTAACTAATTATAAGAGTTTGAGATAGATGTGGAGAGTTTAAAAGCGACTTATACCCATTTTGTCCCAAAACAGGCTAAAACCAAGAAAACATTGCTTAGAAGCTGTAAACAGCTATGTTAGTGTTTCTGGGGTTAAAATGTGTCTTAATCCAATGCAACTGACTAATTATAAGAGTTTGAGATGGATGTGGAGAGTTTAAAAGCCACTTATACCTATTTTGTCCCAAAACAGGCTAAAACCAAGAAAACATTGCTTAGAAGCACTAAACAGCTTTATTAGTGTTTCTGGGGTTAAAATGTGTCTTACTCCAATGCAGCTAACTAATTATAAGAAATTGAGATAGATGTGGATAGTTTAAAAGCCACTTATACCCCATTTGTCCCAAAACAGGCTAAAACCAAGAAAACATTGCTTAGAAGCTGTAAACAGCTATGTTATTGTTTCTGGGGTTAAAATGTGTCTTATTCCAATGCAACTGACTAATTATAAGAGTTTGAGATGTATTTGGAGAGTTTAAAAGCCACTTATACCCATTTTGTCCTAAAACAGGCTAAAACCAAAAAAACATTGTTTAGAAGCTGTAAACAGCTATGTTAGTGTCTCTTGGGATAAAATGTGTCTTAATCCAATGCAACTAACTAATTATAAGAGTTTGAGATAGATGTGGAGAGTTTAAAAGCCACTTATACACATTTTGTCCCAAAACAGGCTAAAACCAAGAAAACATTGCCTAGAAGCTGTAAACAGCTATGTTAGTGTTCTGGGGTTAAAATGTGTCTTAATCCAATGCAAGTGACTAATTATAAGAGTTTGAGATGTATTTGGAGAGTTTAAAAGCCACTTATACCCATTTTGTCCTAAAACAGGCTAAAACCAAGAAAAAATTGCTTAGAAGCTGTAAAGAGCTATGCTTGTGTTTTTGGGGTTAAAATGTGTCTTAATCCAATGCAAATGACTAATTATAAGAGTTTGAGATGGATGTGGAGAGTTTAAAAGCCACTTATACCCATTTTGTCCCAAAACAGGCTAAAACCAATAAAACATTGCTTAGAAGTTGTAAACAGCTATGTTAGTGTTTCTGGGGTTAAAATGTGTCGCTATCCAATGCAACTGACTAATTATAAGAGTTTCAGATGTATTTGGAGAGTTTAAAAGCCACTTATACCCATTTTGTCCCAAAACAGGCTAAAACCAAGAAAATATTACTGAGAAGCACTAAACAGCTTTGTTAGTGTTTTTGGGGTTAAAATGTGTCTTAATCCAATGAAAATAACTAATTATAAGAGTTTGAGATAGATGTGGATAGTTTAAAAGCCACTTATACCCATTTTGTCCCAAAACAGGCTAAAACCAAGAAAACATTGCTTAGAAGCTGTAAACAGCTATGTTAGTGTTTCTGGGGTTAAAATGTGTCTTAATCCAATGAAACTGACTAATTATAAGAGTTTGAGATGGATGTGGAGAGTTTAAAAGCCACTTATACCCATTTTGTCCCAAAACAGGCTAAAACCAAGAAAACATTGCTTAGAAGCACTAAAAAGCTTTGTTAGTGTTTCTGGGGTGAAAATGTGTCTTAATCTAATGCAACTAACTAATTATTAGAAATTGAGATAGATGTGGATAGTTTAAAAGCCACTTATACCCATTTTGTCCCAAAACAGGCTAAAACACAGAAAACATTGCTTAGAAGCTGTAAACAGCTATTTTAGTGTTTCTGGGGTTAAAATGTGTCTTAATCCAATGGTACTGACTAATTATAAGAGTAATGTGTCTTAATCCAATGCAACTAACTAATTATAAGATTTTGAGATAGATGTGGAGAGTTTAAAAGCCACTTATACCCATTTTGTCCCAAAACAGGCTAAAACCAAGAAAACATTGCTTAGAGGCACTTCACAGGTTTGTTAGTGTTTTTGGGGTTAAAATATGTCTTAATCCAATGCAACTAACTAATTATAAGAGTTTGAGATAGATGTGGAGAGTTTAAAAGCCACTTATACCCATTTTGTTCCAAAACAGGCTAAAACCAAGAAAACATTGCTTAGAAGCACTAAACAGCTTTGTTAGTGTTTCTGCGGTTAAAATGTATCTTAATCCAATGCAACTAACTAATTATAAGAGTTTGAGATAGATGTGGATAGTTTAAAAGCCACTTATACCCATTTTGTCCCAAAATAGGCTAAAACACAGAAAACATTGCTTAGAAGCTGTAAACAGCTATGTTAGTGTTTATGGGGTTAAAATGTGTCTTAATCCAATGCAACTGACTAATTATAAGGGTTTGAGATTGATGTGGAGAGTTTAAAACCCACTTATACCCATTTTGTCCCAAAACAGGCTATAACCAAGAAAACATTGCTTAGAAGCTGTAAACAGCTATTTTAGTGTTTCTGGGGTTAAAATGTGTCTTAATCCAATGGTACTGACTAATTATAAGAGTTTGAGATGGATTTGGAGAGTTTAAAAGCCACTTATACCCATTTTGTCCAAAAACAGGCTAAAACCAAGAAAAATTGCTTAGAAGCACCAAACAGCTTTGTTAGTGTTTCTGGTTCTAAAATGTGTCTTAATCTAATGCAACTAACTAATTATAAGAGTTTGAGATAGATGTGGAGAGTTTAAAAGCGACTTATACCCATTTTGTCCCAAAACAGGCTAAAACCAAGAAAACATTGCTTAGAAGCTGTAAACAGCTATGTTAGTGTTTCTGGGGTTAAAATGTGTCTTAATCCAATGCAACTGACTAATTATAAGAGTTTGAGATGGATGTGGAGAGTTTAAAAGCCACTTATACCTATTTTGTCCCAAAACAGGCTAAAACCAAGAAAACATTGCTTAGAAGCACTAAACAGCTTTATTAGTGTTTCTGGGGTTAAAATGTGTCTTACTCCAATGCAGCTAACTAATTATAAGAAATTGAGATAGATGTGGATAGTTTAAAAGCCACTTATACCCCATTTGTCCCAAAACAGGCTAAAACCAAGAAAACATTGCTTAGAAGCTGTAAACAGCTATGTTATTGTTTCTGGGGTTAAAATGTGTCTTATTCCAATGCAACTGACTAATTATAAGAGTTTGAGATGTATTTGGAGAGTTTAAAAGCCACTTATACCCATTTTGTCCTAAAACAGGCTAAAACCAAAAAAACATTGTTTAGAAGCTGTAAACAGCTATGTTAGTGTCTCTTGGGATAAAATGTGTCTTAATCCAATGCAACTAACTAATTATAAGAGTTTGAGATAGATGTGGAGAGTTTAAAAGCCACTTATACACATTTTGTCCCAAAACAGGCTAAAACCAAGAAAACATTGCCTAGAAGCTGTAAACAGCTATGTTAGTGTTCTGGGGTTAAAATGTGTCTTAATCCAATGCAAGTGACTAATTATAAGAGTTTGAGATGTATTTGGAGAGTTTAAAAGCCACTTATACCCATTTTGTCCTAAAACAGGCTAAAACCAAGAAAAAATTGCTTAGAAGCTGTAAAGAGCTATGCTTGTGTTTTTGGGGTTAAAATGTGTCTTAATCCAATGCAAATGACTAATTATAAGAGTTTGAGATGGATGTGGAGAGTTTAAAAGCCACTTATACCCATTTTGTCCCAAAACAGGCTAAAACCAATAAAACATTGCTTAGAAGTTGTAAACAGCTATGTTAGTGTTTCTGGGGTTAAAATGTGTCGCTATCCAATGCAACTGACTAATTATAAGAGTTTCAGATGTATTTGGAGAGTTTAAAAGCCACTTATACCCATTTTGTCCCAAAACAGGCTAAAACCAAGAAAATATTACTGAGAAGCACTAAACAGCTTTGTTAGTGTTTTTGGGGTTAAAATGTGTCTTAATCCAATGAAAATAACTAATTATAAGAGTTTGAGATAGATGTGGATAGTTTAAAAGCCACTTATACCCATTTTGTCCCAAAACAGGCTAAAACCAAGAAAACATTGCTTAGAAGCTGTAAACAGCTATGTTAGTGTTTCTGGGGTTAAAATGTGTCTTAATCCAATGAAACTGACTAATTATAAGAGTTTGAGATGGATGTGGAGAGTTTAAAAGCCACTTATACCCATTTTGTCCCAAAACAGGCTAAAACCAAGAAAACATTGCTTAGAAGCACTAAAAAGCTTTATTAGTGTTTCTGGGGTGAAAATGTGTCTTAATCTAATGCAACTAACTAATTATTAGAAATTGAGATAGATGTGGATAGTTTAAAAGCCACTTATACCCATTTTGTCCCAAAACAGGCTAAAACACAGAAAACATTGCTTAGAAGCTGTAAACAGCTATTTTAGTGTTTCTGGGGTTAAAATGTGTCTTAATCCAATGGTACTGACTAATTATAAGAGTAATGTGTCTTAATCCAATGCAACTAACTAATTATAAGATTTTGAGATAGATGTGGAGAGTTTAAAAGCCACTTATACCCATTTTGTCCCAAAACAGGCTAAAACCAAGAAAACATTGCTTAGAGGCACTTCACAGCTTTGTTAGTGTTTTTGGGGTTAAAATATGTCTTAATCCAATGCAACTAACTAATTATAAGAGTTTGAGATAGATGTGGAGAGTTTAAAAGCCACTTATACCCATTTTGTTCCAAAACAGGCTAAAACCAAGAAAACATTGCTTAGAAGCACTAAACAGCTTTGTTAGTGTTTCTGCTGTTAAAATGTATCTTAATCCAATGCAACTAACTAATTATAAGAGTTTGAGATAGATGTGGATAGTTTAAAAGCCACTTATACCCATTTTGTCCCAAAATAGGCTAAAACACAGAAAACATTGCTTAGAAGCTGTAAACAGCTATGTTAGTGTTTATGGGGTTAAAATGTGTCTTAATCCAATGCAACTGACTAATTATAAGGGTTTGAGATTGATGTGGAGAGTTTAAAACCCACTTATACCCATTTTGTCCCAAAACAGGCTATAACCAAGAAAACATTGCTTAGAAGCTGTAAACAGCTATTTTAGTGTTTCTGGGGTTAAAATGTGTCTTAATCCAATGGTACTGACTAATTATAAGAGTTTGAGATGGATTTGGAGAGTTTAAAAGCGACTTATACCCATTTTGTCCCAAAACAGGCTAAAACCAAGAAAACATTGCTTAGAAGCTGTAAACAGCTATGTTAGTGTTTCTGGGGTTAAAATGTGTCTTAATCCAATGCAACTGACTAATAATAAGAGTTTGAGATGTATTTGGAGAGTTTAAAAGCCACTTATACCCATTTTGTCCCAAAACAGGCTAAAACCAAGAAAAAATTGCTTAGAAGCTGTAAACAGCTATATTAGTGTTTCTGGGGTTAAAATGTGTCTTAATCCAATGCAACTGACTAATTATAAGAGTTTGAGATGGATGTGGAGAGTTTAAAAGCCACTTATACCCATTTTGTCCCAAAACAGGCTAAAACCAAGAAAACATTGCTTAGAAGCTGTAAACAGCTATGTTAGTGTTTCTGGGGTTAAAATGTGTGGCTATCCAATGCAACAGACTAATTATAAGAGTTTGAGATGTATTTGGAGAGTTTAAAAGCCACTTATACCCATTTTGTCCCAAAACAGGCTAAAACCAAGAAAATATTGCTGAGAAGCACTAAACAGCTTTGTTAGTGTTTTTGGGGTTAAAATGTGTCTTAATCCAATGCAAATAACTAATTATAAGAGTTTGAGATAGATGTGGATAGTTTCAAAGCCACTTATACCCATTTTGTCTCAAAACAGGCTAAAACCAAGAAAACATTGCTTAGAAGCACTAAACAGCTTTGTTAGTGTTTCTGGGGTTAAAATGTGTCTTAATCCAATGCAACTAACTAATTATAAGAAATTGAGATAGATGTGGATAGTTTAAAAGCCACTTATACCCATTTTGTCCCAAAACAGGCTAAAACCAAGAAAACATTGCTTAGAAGCTGTAAACAGCTATGTTAGTGTTTCTGGGGTTAAAATGTGTCTTAATCCACTGCAACTGACTAATTATAAGAGTTTGAGATGGATGTGGAGAGTTGAAAAGCCACTTATACCCATTTTGTCCCAAAACAGGCTAAAACCAAGAAAACATTGCTTAGAAGCACTAAAAAGCTTTGTTAGTGTTTCTGGGGTGAAAATGTGTCTTAATCTAATGCAACTAACTAATTATAAGAAATTGAGATAGATGTGGATAGTTTAAAAGCCACTTATACCCATTTTGTCCCAAAACAGGCTAAAACCATGAAAACATTGCTTAGAAGCTGTAAACAGCTATGTTAGTGTTTATGGGGTTAAAATGTGTCTTAATCCAATGCAACTGACTAATTGTAAGAGTTTGAGATGTATTTGGAGAGTTTAAAAGCCACTTATACCCATTTTGTCCCAAAACAGGCTAAAACCAAGAAAACATTGCTTAGAGGCACTTAACAGCTTTGTTAGTGTTTTTGGGGTTAAAATATGTCTTAATCCAATGTAACTAACTAATTATAAGAGTTTGAGATAGATGTGGAGAGTTTAAAAGCCACTTATACCCATTTTGTTCCAAAACAGGCTAAAACCAAGAAAACATTGCTTAGAAGCACTAAACAGCTTTGTTAGTGTTTCTGGGGTTAAAATGTGTCTTAATCCAATGCAACTAACTAATTATAAGAGTTTGAGATAGATGTGGATAGTTTAAAAGCCACTTATACCCATTTTGTCCCAAAAAAGGCTAAAACCAAGAAAACATTGCTTAGAAGCACTAAAAAGCTTTGTTAGTGTTTCTGGGGTGAAAATGTGTCTTAATCTAATGCAACTAACTAATTATTAGAAATTGAGATAGATGTGGATAGTTTAAAAGCCACTTATACCCATTTTGTCCCAAAACAGGCTAAAACACAGAAAACATTGCTTAGAAGCTGTAAACAGCTATTTTAGTGTTTCTGGGGTTAAAATGTGTCTTAATCCAATGGTACTGACTAATTATAAGAGTAATGTGTCTTAATCCAATGCAACTAACTAATTATAAGATTTTGACATAGATGTGGAGAGTTTAAAAGCCACTTATACCCATTTCGTCCCAAAACAGGCTAAAACCAAGAAAACATTGCTTAGAGGCACTTCACAGCTTTGTTAGTGTTTTTGGGGTTAAAATATGTCTTAATCCAATGCAACTAACTAATTATAAGAGTTTGAGATAGATGTGGAGAGTTAAAAACCCACTTATACCCATTTTGTCCCAAAACAGGCTAAAACCAAGAAAACATTGCTTAGAAGCTGTAAACAGCTATGTTAGTGTTTCTGGGGTTAAAATGTGTCTTAATCCAATGAAAATGACTAATTATAAGAGTTTGAGATGTATTTGGAGAGTTTAAAAGCCACTTATACCCATTTTGTCCCAAAAAAGGCTAAAACCAAGAAAATATTGCTGAGAAGCACTAAACAGCTTTGTTAGTGTTTTTGGGGTTAAAATGTGTCTTAATCCAATGCAAATAACTAATTATAAGAGTTTGAGATAGATGTGGATAGTTTAAAAGCCACTTATACCCATTTTGTCTCAAAACAGGCTAAAACCAAGAAAACATTGCTTAGAAGCACTAAACAGCTTTGTTAGTGTTTCTGGGGTTAAAATGTGTCTTAATCCAATGCAACTAACTAATTATAAGAAATTGAGATAGATGTGGATAGTTTAAAAGCCACTTATACCCATTTTGTCCCAAAACAGGCTAAAACCAAGAAAACATTGCTTAGAAGCTGTAAACAGCTATGTTAGTGTTTCTGGGGTTAAAATGTGTCTTAATCCACTGCAACTGACTAATTATAAGAGTTTGAGATGGATGTGGAGAGTTGAAAAGCCACTTATACCCATTTTGTCCCAAAACAGGCTAAAACCAAGAAAACATTGCTTAGAAGCACTAAACAGCTTTGTTAGTGTTTCTGGGGTGAAAATGTGTCTTAATCTAATGCAACTAACTAATTATAAGAAATTGAGATAGATGTGGATAGTTTAAAAGCCACTTATACCCATTTTGTCCCAAAACAGGCTAAAACCATGAAAACATTGCTTAGAAGCTGTAAACAGCTATGTTAGTGTTTATGGGGTTAAAATGTGTCTTAATCCAATGCAACTGACTAATTGTAAGAGTTTGAGATGTATTTGGAGAGTTTAAAAGCCACTTATACCCATTTTGTCCCAAAACAGGCTAAAACCAAAAAAACATTGCTTAGAAGCTGTAAACAGCTATGTTAGTGTTTCTGAGGTTAAAATGTGTCTTAATCCAATGCAACTAACTAATTATAAGAGTTTGAGATAGATCTGGATAGTTTAAAAGCCACTTATACCCATTTTGTCCCAAAAATGACTAAAACCAAGAAAACATTGCTTAGAGGCACTTAACAGCTTTGTTAGTGTTTTTGGGGTTAAAATATGTCTTAATCCAATGTAACTAACTAATTATCAGAGTTTGAGATAGATGTGGAGAGTTTAAAAGCCACTTATACCCATTTTGTTCCAAAACAGGCTAAAACCAAGAAAACATTGCTTAGAAGCACTAAACAGCTTTGTTAGTGTTTCTGGGGTTAAAATGTGTCTTAATCCAATGCAACTAACTAATTATAAGAGTTTGAGATAGATGTGGATAGTTTAAAAGCCACTTATACCCATTTTGTCCCAAAACAGGCTAAAACCAAGAAAAATTGCTTAGAAGCACCAAACAGCTTTGTTAGTGTTTCTGGGGCTAAAATGTGTCGTAATCTAATGCAACTAACTAATTATAAGAGTTTGAGATAGATGTGGAGAGTTTAAAAGCGACTTATACCCATTTTGTCCCAAAACAGGCTAAAACAAAGAAAGCATTGCTTAGAAGCTGTAAACAGCTATGTTAGTGTTTATGGGGTTAAAATGTGTCTTAATCCAATGCAACTGACTAATTGTAAGAGTTTGAGATGTATTTGGAGAGTTTAAAAGCCACTTATACCCATTTTGTCCCAAAACAGGCTAAAACCAAAAAAACATTGCTTAGAAGCTGTAAACAGCTATGTTAGTGTTTCTGAGGTTAAAATGTGTCTTAATCCAATGCAACTAACTAATTATAAGAGTTTGAGATAGATCTGGATAGTTTAAAAGCCACTTATACCCATTTTGTCCCAAAAATGACTAAAACCAAGAAAACATTGCTTAGAGGCACTTAACAGCTTTGTTAGTGTTTTTGGGGTTAAAATATGTCTTAATCCAATGTAACTAACTAATTATCAGAGTTTGAGATAGATGTGGAGAGTTGAAAAGCCACTTATACCCATTTTGTCCCAAAACAGGCTAAAACAAAGAAAACATTGCTTAGAAGCACTAAACAGCTTTGTTAGTGTTTCTGGGGTGAAAATGTGTCCTAATCTAATGCAACTAACTAATTATAAGAAATTGAGATAGATGTGGATAGTTTAAAAGCCACTTATACCCATTTTGTCCCAAAACAGGCTAAAACCATGATAACATTGCTTAGAAGCTGTAAACAGCTATGTTAGTGTTTATGGGGTTAAAATGTGTCTTAATCCAATGCAACTGACTAATTGTAAGAGTTTGAGATGTATTTGGAGAGTTTAAAAGCCACTTATACCCATTTTGTCCCAAAACAGGCTAAAACCAAAAAAACATTGCTTAGAAGCTGTAAACAGCTATGTTAGTGTTTCTGAGGTTAAAATGTGTCTTAATCCAATGCAACTAACTAATTATAAGAGTTTGAGATAGATCTGGATAGTTTAAAAGCCACTTATACCCATTTTGTCCCAAAAATGACTAAAACCAAGAAAACATTGCTTAGAGGCACTTAACAGCTTTGTTAGTGTTTTTGGGGTTAAAATATGTCTTAATCCAATGTAACTAACTAATTATCAGAGTTTGAGATAGATGTGGAGAGTTGAAAAGCCACTTATACCCATTTTGTCCCAAAACAGGCTAAAACCAAGAAAACATTGCTTAGAAGCACTAAACAGCTTTGTTAGTGTTTCTGGGGTGAAAATGTGTCCTAATCTAATGCAACTAACTAATTATAAGAAATTGAGATAGATGTGGATAGTTTAAAAGCCACTTATACCCATTTTGTCCCAAAACAGGCTAAAACCATGATAACATTGCTTAGAAGCTGTAAACAGCTATGTTAGTGTTTATGGGGTTAAAATGTGTCTTAATCCAATGCAACTGACTAATTGTAAGAGTTTGAGATGTATTTGGAGAGTTTAAAAGCCACTTATACCCATTTTGTCCCAAAACAGGCTAAAACCAAAAAAACATTGCTTAGAAGCTGTAAACAGCTATGTTAGTGTTTCTGAGGTTAAAATGTGTCTTAATCCAATGCAACTAACTAATTATAAGAGTTTGAGATAGATCTGGATAGTTTAAAAGCCACTTATACCCATTTTGTCCCAAAAATGACTAAAACCAAGAAAACATTGCTTAGAGGCACTTAACAGCTTTGTTAGTGTTTTTGGGGTTAAAATATGTCTTAATCCAATGTAACTAACTAATTATAAGAGTTTGAGATAGATGTGGAGAGTTTAAAAGCCACTTATACCCATTTTGTTCCAAAACAGGCTAAAACCAAGAAAACATTGCTTAGAAGCACTAAACAGCTTTGTTAGTGTTTCTGGGGTTAAAATGTGTCTTAATCCAATGCAACTAACTAATTATAAGAGTTTGAGATAGATGTGGATAGTTTAAAAGCCACTTATACCCATTTTGTCCCAAAAAAGGCTAAAACCAAGAAAACATTGCTTAGAAGCACTAAAAAGCTTTGTTAGTGTTTCTGGGGTGAAAATGTGTCTTAATCTAATGCAACTAACTAATTATTAGAAATTGAGATAGATGTGGATAGTTTAAAAGCCACTTATACCCATTTTGTCCCAAAACAGGCTAAAACACAGAAAACATTGCTTAGAAGCTGTAAACAGCTATTTTAGTGTTTCTGGGGTTAAAATGTGTCTTAATCCAATGGTACTGACTAATTATAAGAGTAATGTGTCTTAATCCAATGCAACTAACTAATTATAAGATTTTGACATAGATGTGGAGAGTTTAAAAGCCACTTATACCCATTTCGTCCCAAAACAGGCTAAAACCAAGAAAACATTGCTTAGAGGCACTTCACAGCTTTGTTAGTGTTTTTGGGGTTAAAATATGTCTTAATCCAATGCAACTAACTAATTATAAGAGTTTGAGATAGATGTGGAGAGTTAAAAACCCACTTATACCCATTTTGTCCCAAAACAGGCTAAAACCAAGAAAACATTGCTTAGAAGCTGTAAACAGCTATGTTAGTGTTTCTGGGGTTAAAATGTGTCTTAATCCAATGAAAATGACTAATTATAAGAGTTTGAGATGTATTTGGAGAGTTTAAAAGCCACTTATACCCATTTTGTCCCAAAAAAGGCTAAAACCAAGAAAATATTGCTGAGAAGCACTAAACAGCTTTGTTAGTGTTTTTGGGGTTAAAATGTGTCTTAATCCAATGCAAATAACTAATTATAAGAGTTTGAGATAGATGTGGATAGTTTAAAAGCCACTTATACCCATTTTGTCTCAAAACAGGCTAAAACCAAGAAAACATTGCTTAGAAGCACTAAACAGCTTTGTTAGTGTTTCTGGGGTTAAAATGTGTCTTAATCCAATGCAACTAACTAATTATAAGAAATTGAGATAGATGTGGATAGTTTAAAAGCCACTTATACCCATTTTGTCCCAAAACAGGCTAAAACCAAGAAAACATTGCTTAGAAGCTGTAAACAGCTATGTTAGTGTTTCTGGGGTTAAAATGTGTCTTAATCCACTGCAACTGACTAATTATAAGAGTTTGAGATGGATGTGGAGAGTTGAAAAGCCACTTATACCCATTTTGTCCCAAAACAGGCTAAAACCAAGAAAACATTGCTTAGAAGCACTAAACAGCTTTGTTAGTGTTTCTGGGGTGAAAATGTGTCTTAATCTAATGCAACTAACTAATTATAAGAAATTGAGATAGATGTGGATAGTTTAAAAGCCACTTATACCCATTTTGTCCCAAAACAGGCTAAAACCATGAAAACATTGCTTAGAAGCTGTAAACAGCTATGTTAGTGTTTATGGGGTTAAAATGTGTCTTAATCCAATGCAACTGACTAATTGTAAGAGTTTGAGATGTATTTGGAGAGTTTAAAAGCCACTTATACCCATTTTGTCCCAAAACAGGCTAAAACCAAAAAAACATTGCTTAGAAGCTGTAAACAGCTATGTTAGTGTTTCTGAGGTTAAAATGTGTCTTAATCCAATGCAACTAACTAATTATAAGAGTTTGAGATAGATCTGGATAGTTTAAAAGCCACTTATACCCATTTTGTCCCAAAAATGACTAAAACCAAGAAAACATTGCTTAGAGGCACTTAACAGCTTTGTTAGTGTTTTTGGGGTTAAAATATGTCTTAATCCAATGTAACTAACTAATTATCAGAGTTTGAGATAGATGTGGAGAGTTTAAAAGCCACTTATACCCATTTTGTTCCAAAACAGGCTAAAACCAAGAAAACATTGCTTAGAAGCACTAAACAGCTTTGTTAGTGTTTCTGGGGTTAAAATGTGTCTTAATCCAATGCAACTAACTAATTATAAGAGTTTGAGATAGATGTGGATAGTTTAAAAGCCACTTATACCCATTTTGTCCCAAAACAGGCTAAAACCAAGAAAAATTGCTTAGAAGCACCAAACAGCTTTGTTAGTGTTTCTGGGGCTAAAATGTGTCGTAATCTAATGCAACTAACTAATTATAAGAGTTTGAGATAGATGTGGAGAGTTTAAAAGCGACTTATACCCATTTTGTCCCAAAACAGGCTAAAACAAAGAAAGCATTGCTTAGAAGCTGTAAACAGCTATGTTAGTGTTTATGGGGTTAAAATGTGTCTTAATCCAATGCAACTGACTAATTGTAAGAGTTTGAGATGTATTTGGAGAGTTTAAAAGCCACTTATACCCATTTTGTCCCAAAACAGGCTAAAACCAAAAAAACATTGCTTAGAAGCTGTAAACAGCTATGTTAGTGTTTCTGAGGTTAAAATGTGTCTTAATCCAATGCAACTAACTAATTATAAGAGTTTGAGATAGATCTGGATAGTTTAAAAGCCACTTATACCCATTTTGTCCCAAAAATGACTAAAACCAAGAAAACATTGCTTAGAGGCACTTAACAGCTTTGTTAGTGTTTTTGGGGTTAAAATATGTCTTAATCCAATGTAACTAACTAATTATCAGAGTTTGAGATAGATGTGGAGAGTTGAAAAGCCACTTATACCCATTTTGTCCCAAAACAGGCTAAAACCAAGAAAACATTGCTTAGAAGCACTAAACAGCTTTGTTAGTGTTTCTGGGGTGAAAATGTGTCCTAATCTAATGCAACTAACTAATTATAAGAAATTGAGATAGATGTGGATAGTTTAAAAGCCACTTATACCCATTTTGTCCCAAAACAGGCTAAAACCATGATAACATTGCTTAGAAGCTGTAAACAGCTATGTTAGTGTTTATGGGGTTAAAATGTGTCTTAATCCAATGCAACTGACTAATTGTAAGAGTTTGAGATGTATTTGGAGAGTTTAAAAGCCACTTATACCCATTTTGTCCCAAAACAGGCTAAAACCAAAAAAACATTGCTTAGAAGCTGTAAACAGCTATGTTAGTGTTTCTGAGGTTAAAATGTGTCTTAATCCAATGCAACTAACTAATTATAAGAGTTTGAGATAGATCTGGATAGTTTAAAAGCCACTTATACCCATTTTGTCCCAAAAATGACTAAAACCAAGAAAACATTGCTTAGAGGCACTTAACAGCTTTGTTAGTGTTTTTGGGGTTAAAATATGTCTTAATCCAATGTAACTAACTAATTATAAGAGTTTGAGATAGATGTGGAGAGTTTAAAAGCCACTTATACCCATTTTGTTCCAAAACAGGCTAAAACCAAGAAAACATTGCTTAGAAGCACTAAACAGCTTTGTTAGTGTTTCTGGGGTTAAAATGTGTCTTAATCCAATGCAACTAACTAATTATAAGAGTTTGAGATAGATGTGGATAGTTTAAAAGCCACTTATACCCATTTTGTCCCAAAAAAGGCTAAAACCAAGAAAACATTGCTTAGAAGCACTAAAAAGCTTTGTTAGTGTTTCTGGGGTGAAAATGTGTCTTAATCTAATGCAACTAACTAATTATTAGAAATTGAGATAGATGTGGATAGTTTAAAAGCCACTTATACCCATTTTGTCCCAAAACAGGCTAAAACACAGAAAACATTGCTTAGAAGCTGTAAACAGCTATTTTAGTGTTTCTGGGGTTAAAATGTGTCTTAATCCAATGGTACTGACTAATTATAAGAGTAATGTGTCTTAATCCAATGCAACTAACTAATTATAAGATTTTGACATAGATGTGGAGAGTTTAAAAGCCACTTATACCCATTTCGTCCCAAAACAGGCTAAAACCAAGAAAACATTGCTTAGAGGCACTTCACAGCTTTGTTAGTATTTTTGGGGTTAAAATATGTCTTAATCCAATGCAACTAACTAATTATAAGAGTTTGAGATAGATGTGGAGAGTTTAAAAGCCACTTATACCCATTTTGTTCCAAAACAGGCTAAAACCAAGAAAACATTGCTTAGAAGCACTAAACAGCTTTGTTAGTGTTTCTGCTGTTAAAATGTATCTTAATCCAATGCAACTAACTAATTATAAGAGTTTGAGATAGATGTGGATAGTTTAAAAGCCACTTATACCCATTTTGTCCCAAAATAGGCTAAAACACAGAAAACATTGCTTAGAAGCTGTAAACAGCTATGTTAGTGTTTATGGGGTTAAAATGTGTCTTAATCCAATGCAACTGACTAATTATAAGGGTTTGAGATTGATGTGGAGAGTTTAAAACCCACTTATACCCATTTTGTCCCAAAACAGGCTATAACCAAGAAAACATTGCTTAGAAGCTGTAAACAGCTATTTTAGTGTTTCTGGGGTTAAAATGTGTCTTAATCCAATGGTACTGACTAATTATAAGAGTTTGAGATGGATTTGGAGAGTTTACAAGCCACTTATACCCATTTTGTCCCAAAACAGGCTAAAACCAAGAAAAATTGCTTAGAAGCACCAAACAGCTTTGTTAGTGTTTATGGGGCTAAAATGTGTCTTAATCTAATGCCACTAACTAATTATAAGAGTTTGAGATAGATGTGGAGAGTTTAAAAGCGACTTATACCCATTTTGTCCCAAAACAGGCTAAAACCAAGAAAACATTGCTTAGAAGCTGTAAACAGCTATGTTAGTGTTTCTGGGGTTAAAACGTGTCTTAATCCAATGCAACTGACTAATAATAAGAGTTTGAGATGTATTTGGAGAGTTTAAAAGCCACTTATACCCATTTTGTCCCAAAACAGGCTAAAACCAAGAAAAAATTGCTTAGAAGCTGTAAACAGCTATATTAGTGTTTCTGGGGTTAAAATGTGTCTTAATCCAATGCAACTGACTAATTATAAGAGTTTGAGATGGATGTGGAGAGTTTAAAAGCCACTTATACCCATTTTGTCCCAAAACAGGCTAAAACCAAGAAAACATTGCTTAGAAGCTGTAAACAGCTATGTTAGTGTTTCTGGGGTTAAAATGTGTGGCTATCCAATGCAACAGACTAATTATAAGAGTTTGAGATGTATTTGGAGAGTTTAAAAGCCACTTATACCCATTTTGTCCCAAAACAGGCTAAAACCAAGAAAATATTGCTGAGAAGCACTAAACAGCTTTGTTAGTGTTTTTGGGGTTAAAATGTGTCTTAATCCAATGCAAATAACTAATTATAAGAGTTTGAGATAGATGTGGATAGTTTCAAAGCCACTTATACCCATTTTGTCTCAAAACAGGCTAAAACCAAGAAAACATTGCTTAGAAGCACTAAACAGCTTTGTTAGTGTTTCTGGGGTTAAAATGTGTCTTAATCCAATGCAACTAACTAATTATAAGAAATTGAGATAGATGTGGATAGTTTAAAAGCCACTTATACCCATTTTGTCCCAAAACAGGCTAAAACCAAGAAAACATTGCTTAGAAGCTGTAAACAGCTACGTTAGTGTTTCTGGGGTTAAAATGTGTCTTAATCCACTGCAACTGACTAATTATAAGAGTTTGAGATGGATGTGGAGAGTTGAAAAGCCACTTATACCCATTTTGTCCCAAAACAGGCTAAAACCAAGAAAACATTGCTTAGAAGCACTAAAAAGCTTTGTTAGTGTTTCTGGGGTGAAAATGTGTCTTAATCTAATGCAACTAACTAATTATAAGAAATTGAGATAGATGTGGATAGTTTAAAAGCCACTTATACCCATTTTGTCCCAAAACAGGCTAAAACCATGAAAACATTGCTTAGAAGCTGTAAACAGCTATGTTAGTGTTTATGGGGTTAAAATGTGTCTTAATCCAATGCAACTGACTAATTGTAAGAGTTTGAGATGTATTTGGAGAGTTTAAAAGCCACTTATACCCATTTTGTCCCAAAACAGGCTAAAACCAAGAAAACATTGCTTAGAGGCACTTAACAGCTTTGTTAGTGTTTTTGGGGTTAAAATATGTCTTAATCCAATGTAACTAACTAATTATAAGAGTTTGAGATAGATGTGGAGAGTTTAAAAGCCACTTATACCCATTTTGTTCCAAAACAGGCTAAAACCAAGAAAACATTGCTTAGAAGCACTAAACAGCTTTGTTAGTGTTTCTGGGGTTAAAATGTGTCTTAATCCAATGCAACTAACTAATTATAAGAGTTTGAGATAGATGTGGATAGTTTAAAAGCCACTTATACCCATTTTGTCCCAAAAAAGGCTAAAACCAAGAAAACATTGCTTAGAAGCACTAAAAAGCTTTGTTAGTGTTTCTGGGGTGAAAATGTGTCTTAATCTAATGCAACTAACTAATTATTAGAAATTGAGATAGATGTGGATAGTTTAAAAGCCACTTATACCCATTTTGTCCCAAAACAGGCTAAAACACAGAAAACATTGCTTAGAAGCTGTAAACAGCTATTTTAGTGTTTCTGGGGTTAAAATGTGTCTTAATCCAATGGTACTGACTAATTATAAGAGTAATGTGTCTTAATCCAATGCAACTAACTAATTATAAGATTTTGATATAGATGTGGAGAGTTTAAAAGCCACTTATACCCATTTCGTCCCAAAACAGGCTAAAACCAAGAAAACATTGCTTAGAGGCACTTCACAGCTTTGTTAGTGTTTTTGGGGTTAAAATATGTCTTAATCCAATGCAACTAACTAATTATAAGAGTTTGAGATAGATGTGGAGAGTTTAAAAGCCACTTATACCCATTTTGTTCCAAAACAGGCTAAAACCAAGAAAACATTGCTACGAAGCACTAAACAGCTTTGTTAGTGTTTCTGCGGTTAAAATGTATCTTAATCCAATGCAACTAACTAATTATAAGAGTTTGAGATAGATATGGAGAGTTAAAAACCCACTTATACCCATTTTGTCCCAAAACAGGCTAAAACCAAGAAAACATTGCTTAGAAGCTGTAAACAGCTATGTTAGTGTTTCTGGGGTTAAAATGTGTCTTAATCCAATGAAAATGACTAATTATAAGAGTTTGAGATGTATTTGGAGAGTTTAAAAGCCACTTATACCCATTTTGTCCCAAAAAAGGCTAAAACCAAGAAAATATTGCTGAGAAGCACTAAACAGCTTTGTTAGTGTTTTTGGGGTTAAAATGTGTCTTAATCCAATGCAAATAACTAATTATAAGAGTTTGAGATAGATGTGGATAGTTTAAAAGCCACTTATACCCATTTTGTCTCAAAACAGGCTAAAACCATGAAAACATTGCTTAGAAGCACTAAACAGCTTTGTTAGTGTTTCTGGGGTTAAAATGTGTCTTAATCCAATGCAACTAACTAATTATAAGAAATTGAGATAGATGTGGATAGTTTAAAAGCCACTTATACCCATTTTGTCCCAAAACAGGCTAAAACCAAGAAAACATTGCTTAGAAGCTGTAAACAGCTATGTTAGTGTTTTTGGGGTTAAAATATGTCTTAATCCAATGTAACTAACTAATTATAAGAGTTTGAGATAGATGTGGAGAGTTTAAAAGCCACTTATACCCATTTTGTTCCAAAACAGGCTAAAACCAAGAAAACATTGCTTAGAAGCACTAAACAGCTTTGTTAGTGTTTCTGGGGTTAAAATGTGTCTTAATCCAATGCAACTAACTAATTATAAGAGTTTGAGATAGATGTGGATAGTTTAAAAGCCACTTATACCCATTTTGTCCCAAAAAAGGCTAAAACCAAGAAAACATTGCTTAGAAGCACTAAAAAGCTTTGTTAGTGTTTCTGGGGTGAAAATGTGTCTTAATCTAATGCAACTAACTAATTATTAGAAATTGAGATAGATGTGGATAGTTTAAAAGCCACTTATACCCATTTTGTCCCAAAACAGGCTAAAACACAGAAAACATTGCTTAGAAGCTGTAAACAGCTATTTTAGTGTTTCTGGGGTTAAAATGTGTCTTAATCCAATGGTACTGACTAATTATAAGAGTAATGTGTCTTAATCCAATGCAACTAACTAATTATAAGATTTTGACATAGATGTGGAGAGTTTAAAAGCCACTTATACCCATTTCGTCCCAAAACAGGCTAAAACCAAGAAAACATTGCTTAGAGGCACTTCACAGCTTTGTTAGTATTTTTGGGGTTAAAATATGTCTTAATCCAATGCAACTAACTAATTATAAGAGTTTGAGATAGATGTGGAGAGTTTAAAAGCCACTTATACCCATTTTGTTCCAAAACAGGCTAAAACCAAGAAAACATTGCTTAGAAGCACTAAACAGCTTTGTTAGTGTTTCTGCTGTTAAAATGTATCTTAATCCAATGCAACTAACTAATTATAAGAGTTTGAGATAGATGTGGATAGTTTAAAAGCCACTTATACCCATTTTGTCCCAAAATAGGCTAAAACACAGAAAACATTGCTTAGAAGCTGTAAACAGCTATGTTAGTGTTTATGGGGTTAAAATGTGTCTTAATCCAATGCAACTGACTAATTATAAGGGTTTGAGATTGATGTGGAGAGTTTAAAACCCACTTATACCCATTTTGTCCCAAAACAGGCTATAACCAAGAAAACATTGCTTAGAAGCTGTAAACAGCTATTTTAGTGTTTCTGGGGTTAAAATGTGTCTTAATCCAATGGTACTGACTAATTATAAGAGTTTGAGATGGATTTGGAGAGTTTACAAGCCACTTATACCCATTTTGTCCCAAAACAGGCTAAAACCAAGAAAAATTGCTTAGAAGCACCAAACAGCTTTGTTAGTGTTTATGGGGCTAAAATGTGTCTTAATCTAATGCCACTAACTAATTATAAGAGTTTGAGATAGATGTGGAGAGTTTAAAAGCGACTTATACCCATTTTGTCCCAAAACAGGCTAAAACCAAGAAAACATTGCTTAGAAGCTGTAAACAGCTATGTTAGTGTTTCTGGGGTTAAAACGTGTCTTAATCCAATGCAACTGACTAATAATAAGAGTTTGAGATGTATTTGGAGAGTTTAAAAGCCACTTATACCCATTTTGTCCCAAAACAGGCTAAAACCAAGAAAAAATTGCTTAGAAGCTGTAAACAGCTATATTAGTGTTTCTGGGGTTAAAATGTGTCTTAATCCAATGCAACTGACTAATTATAAGAGTTTGAGATGGATGTGGAGAGTTTAAAAGCCACTTATACCCATTTTGTCCCAAAACAGGCTAAAACCAAGAAAACATTGCTTAGAAGCTGTAAACAGCTATGTTAGTGTTTCTGGGGTTAAAATGTGTGGCTATCCAATGCAACAAACTAATTATAAGAGTTTGAGATGTATTTGGAGAGTTTAAAAGCCACTTATACCCATTTTGTCCCAAAACAGGCTAAAACCAAGAAAATATTGCTGAGAAGCACTAAACAGCTTTGTTAGTGTTTTTGGGGTTAAAATGTGTCTTAATCCAATGCAAATAACTAATTATAAGAGTTTGAGATAGATGTGGATAGTTTCAAAGCCACTTATACCCATTTTGTCTCAAAACAGGCTAAAACCAAGAAAACATTGCTTAGAAGCACTAAACAGCTTTGTTAGTGTTTCTGGGGTTAAAATGTGTCTTAATCCAATGCAACTAACTAATTATAAGAAATTGAGATAGATGTGGATAGTTTAAAAGCCACTTATACCCATTTTGTCCCAAAACAGGCTAAAACCAAGAAAACATTGCTTAGAAGCTGTAAACAGCTACGTTAGTGTTTCTGGGGTTAAAATGTGTCTTAATCCACTGCAACTGACTAATTATAAGAGTTTGAGATGGATGTGGAGAGTTGAAAAGCCACTTATACCCATTTTGTCCCAAAACAGGCTAAAACCAAGAAAACATTGCTTAGAAGCACTAAAAAGCTTTGTTAGTGTTTCTGGGGTGAAAATGTGTCTTAATCTAATGCAACTAACTAATTATAAGAAATTGAGATAGATGTGGATAGTTTAAAAGCCACTTATACCCATTTTGTCCCAAAACAGGCTAAAACCATGAAAACATTGCTTAGAAGCTGTAAACAGCTATGTTAGTGTTTATGGGGTTAAAATGTGTCTTAATCCAATGCAACTGACTAATTGTAAGAGTTTGAGATGTATTTGGAGAGTTTAAAAGCCACTTATACCCATTTTGTCCCAAAACAGGCTAAAACCAAGAAAACATTGCTTAGAGGCACTTAACAGCTTTGTTAGTGTTTTTGGGGTTAAAATATGTCTTAATCCAATGTAACTAACTAATTATAAGAGTTTGAGATAGATGTGGAGAGTTTAAAAGCCACTTATACCCATTTTGTTCCAAAACAGGCTAAAACCAAGAAAACATTGCTTAGAAGCACTAAACAGCTTTGTTAGTGTTTCTGGGGTTAAAATGTGTCTTAATCCAATGCAACTAACTAATTATAAGAGTTTGAGATAGATGTGGATAGTTTAAAAGCCACTTATACCCATTTTGTCCCAAAAAAGGCTAAAACCAAGAAAACATTGCTTAGAAGCACTAAAAAGCTTTGTTAGTGTTTCTGGGGTGAAAATGTGTCTTAATCTAATGCAACTAACTAATTATTAGAAATTGAGATAGATGTGGATAGTTTAAAAGCCACTTATACCCATTTTGTCCCAAAACAGGCTAAAACACAGAAAACATTGCTTAGAAGCTGTAAACAGCTATTTTAGTGTTTCTGGGGTTAAAATGTGTCTTAATCCAATGGTACTGACTAATTATAAGAGTAATGTGTCTTAATCCAATGCAACTAACTAATTATAAGATTTTGATATAGATGTGGAGAGTTTAAAAGCCACTTATACCCATTTCGTCCCAAAACAGGCTAAAACCAAGAAAACATTGCTTAGAGGCACTTCACAGCTTTGTTAGTGTTTTTGGGGTTAAAATATGTCTTAATCCAATGCAACTAACTAATTATAAGAGTTTGAGATAGATGTGGAGAGTTTAAAAGCCACTTATACCCATTTTGTTCCAAAACAGGCTAAAACCAAGAAAACATTGCTACGAAGCACTAAACAGCTTTGTTAGTGTTTCTGCGGTTAAAATGTATCTTAATCCAATGCAACTAACTAATTATAAGAGTTTGAGATAGATATGGAGAGTTAAAAACCCACTTATACCCATTTTGTCCCAAAACAGGCTAAAACCAAGAAAACATTGCTTAGAAGCTGTAAACAGCTATGTTAGTGTTTCTGGGGTTAAAATGTGTCTTAATCCAATGAAAATGACTAATTATAAGAGTTTGAGATGTATTTGGAGAGTTTAAAAGCCACTTATACCCATTTTGTCCCAAAAAAGGCTAAAACCAAGAAAATATTGCTGAGAAGCACTAAACAGCTTTGTTAGTGTTTTTGGGGTTAAAATGTGTCTTAATCCAATGCAAATAACTAATTATAAGAGTTTGAGATAGATGTGGATAGTTTAAAAGCCACTTATACCCATTTTGTCTCAAAACAGGCTAAAACCATGAAAACATTGCTTAGAAGCACTAAACAGCTTTGTTAGTGTTTCTGGGGTTAAAATGTGTCTTAATCCAATGCAACTAACTAATTATAAGAAATTGAGATAGATGTGGATAGTTTAAAAGCCACTTATACCCATTTTGTCCCAAAACAGGCTAAAACCAAGAAAACATTGCTTAGAAGCTGTAAACAGCTATGTTAGTGTTTCTGGGGTTAAAATGTGTCTTAATCCACTGCAACTGACTAATTATAAGAGTTTGAGATGGATGTGGAGAGTTGAAAAGCCACTTATACCCATTTTGTCCCAAAACAGGCTAAAACCAAGAAAACATTGCTTAGAAGCACTAAACAGCTTTGTTAGTGTTTCTGGGGTGAAAATGTGTCTTAATCTAATGCAACTAACTAATTATAAGAAATTGAGATAGATGTGGATAGTTTAAAAGCCACTTATACCCATTTTGTCCCAAAACAGGCTAAAACCATGAAAACATTGCTTAGAAGCTGTAAACAGCTATGTTAGTGTTTATGGGGTTAAAATGTGTCTTAATCCAATGCAACTGACTAATTGTAAGAGTTTGAGATGTATTTGGAGAGTTTAAAAGCCACTTATACCCATTTTGTCCCAAAACAGGCTAAAACCAAAAAAACATTGCTTAGAAGCTGTAAACAGCTATGTTAGTGTTTCTGAGGTTAAAATGTGTCTTAATCCAATGCAACTAACTAATTATAAGAGTTTGAGATAGATCTGGATAGTTTAAAAGCCACTTATACCCATTTTGTCCCAAAAATGACTAAAACCAAGAAAACATTGCTTAGAGGCACTTAACAGTTTTGTTAGTGTTTTTGGGGTTAAAATATGTCTTAATCCAATGTAACTAACTAATTATCAGAGTTTGAGATAGATGTGGAGAGTTTAAAAGCCACTTATACCCATTTTGTTCCAAAACAGGCTAAAACCAAGAAAACATTGCTTAGAAGCACTAAACAGCTTTGTTAGTGTTTCTGGGGTTAAAATGTGTCTTAATCCAATGCAACTAACTAATTATAAGAGTTTGAGATAGATGTGGATAGTTTAAAAGCCACTTATACCCATTTTGTCCCAAAACAGGCTAAAACCAAGAAAAATTGCTTAGAAGCACCAAACAGCTTTGTTAGTGTTTCTGGGGCTAAAATGTGTCGTAATCTAATGCAACTAACTAATTATAAGAGTTTGAGATAGATGTGGAGAGTTTAAAAGCGACTTATACCCATTTTGTCCCAAAACAGGCTAAAACAAAGAAAGCATTGCTTAGAAGCTGTAAACAGCTATGTTAGTGTTTATGGGGTTAAAATGTGTCTTAATCCAATGCAACTGACTAATTGTAAGAGTTTGAGATGTATTTGGAGAGTTTAAAAGCTACTTATACCCATCTTGTCCCAAAACAGGCTAAAACCAAAAAAACATTGCTTAGAAGCTGTAAACAGCTATGTTAGTGTTTCTGAGGTTAAAATGTGTCTTAATCCAATGAAACTAACTAATTATAAGAGTTTGAGATAGATCTGGATAGTTTAAAAGCCACTTATACCCATTTTGTCCCAAAAATGACTAAAACCAAGAAAACATTGCTTAGAGGCACTTAACAGCTTTGTTAGTGTTTTTGGGGTTAAAATATGTCTTAATCCAATGTAACTAACTAATTATCAGAGTTTGAGATAGATGTGGAGAGTTGAAAAGCCACTTATACCCATTTTGTCCCAAAATAGGCTAAAACCAAGAAAACATTGCTTAGAAGCACTAAACAGCTTTGTTAGTGTTTCTGGGGTGAAAATGTGTCTTAATCTAATGCAACTAACTAATTATAAGAAATTGAGATAGATGTGGATAGTTTAAAAGCCACTTATACCCATTTTGTTCCAAAACAGGCTAAAACCAAGAAAACATTGCTTAGAAGCACTAAACAGCTTTGTTAGTGTTTCTGGGGTTAAAATGTGTCTTAATCCAATGCAGCTAACTAATTATAAGAAATTGAGATAGATGTGGATAGTTTAAAAGCCACTTATACCCATTTTGTCCCAAAACAGGCTAAAACCAAGAAAAAATTGCTTAGAAGCTGTAAACAGCTATGTTAGTGTTTCTGGGGTTAAAATGTGTCTTATTCCAATGCAACTGACTAATTATAAGAGTTTGAGATGTATTTGGAGAGTTTAAAAGCCACTTATACCCATTTTGTCCCAAAACAGGCTAAAACCAAGCAAACATTGTTTAGAAGCTGTAAACAGCTATGTTAGTGTTTCTGGGGATAAAATGTGTCTTAATCCAATGCAACTAACTAGTTATAAGAGTTTGAGATAGATGTGGAGAGTTCAAAAGCCACTTATACACATTTTGTCCAAAAACAGGCTAAAACCAAGAAAACATTGCCTAGAAGCTGTAAACAGCTATGTTAGTGTTCTGGAGTTAAAATGTGTCTTAATCCAATGCAAGTGACTAATTATAAGAGTTTGAGATGTATTTGGAGAGTTTAAAAGCCACTTATACCCATTTTGTCCCAAAATAGGCTAAAACCAAGAAAAAATTGCTTAGAAGCTGTAAACAGCTATGCTAGTGTTATTGGGGTTAAAATGTGTCTTAATCCAATGCAAATGACTATTTATAAGAGTTTGAGATGGATGAGGAGAGTTTAAAAGCCACTTATACCCATTTTGTCCCAAAACAGGCTAAAACCAAGAAAACATTGCTTAGAAGCTGTAAACAGCTATGTTAGTGTTTCTGGGGTTAAAATGTGTCTTAATCCAATGCAACTGACTAATTATAAGAGTTTGAGATGGATGTGGAGAGTTTAAAAGCCACTTATACCCATTTTGTCCCAAAACAGGCTAAAACCAAGAAAATATTGCTGAGAAGCACTAAACAGCTTTGTTAGTGTTTCTGGGGTTAAAATGTGTCTTAATCCAATGCAAATAACTAATTATAAGAGTTTGAGATAGATGTGGAGAGTTTAAAAGCCACATATACCCATTTTGTCCCAAAACAAGCTAAAACCAAGAAAACATTGCTTAGAAGCACTAAACAGCTTTGTTAGTGTTTCTGGGGTTAAAATGTGTCTTAATCCAATGCAGCTAACTAATTATAAGAAATTGAGATAGATGTGGATAGTTTAAAAGCCACTTATACCCATTTTATCCCAAAACATGCTAAAACCAAGAAAACATTGCTTAGAAGCTGTAAACAGCTATGTTAGTGTTTCTGGGGTTAAAATATGTCTTAATCCAATGCTACTAACTAATTATAAGAGTTTGAGATAGATGTGGAGAGTTTAAAAGCCACTTATACCCATTTTGTTCCAAAACAGGCTAAAACCAAGAAAACATTGCTTAGAAGCACTAAACAGCTTTGTTAGTGTTTCTGGGGTTAAAATGTGTCTTAATCCAATGCAACTAACTAATTATAAGAGTTTGAGATAGATGTGGATAGTTTAAAAGCCACTTATACCCATTTTGTCCCAAAATAGGCTAAAACCAAGAAAACATTGCTTAGAAGCTGTAAACAGCTATGTTAGTGTTTCTGGGGTTAAAATGTGTCTTAATCCAATGCAACTGACTAATTATAAGAGTTTGAG
This sequence comes from Camelina sativa, assembly GCF_030686135.1. Lineage (NCBI taxonomy): Eukaryota > Viridiplantae > Streptophyta > Magnoliopsida > Brassicales > Brassicaceae > Camelina > Camelina sativa. The sequence goes on along the minus strand of NC_141896.1, from coordinate 26,977,599 downwards.
ATTGATGTGGAGAGTTTAAAACCCACTTATACCCATTTTGTCCCAAAACAGGCTAAAACCAAGAAAACATTGCTTAGAAGCTGTAAACAGCTATTTTAGTGTTTCTGGGGTTAAACTGTGTCTTAATCCAATGGTACTGACTAATTATAAGAGTTTGAGATGGAATTGGAGAGTTTAAAAGCCACTTATACCCATTTTGTCCCAAAAAGGCTAAAACCAAGAAAAATTGCTTAGAAGCACCAAACAGCTTTGTTAGTGTTTATGGGGCTAAAATGTGTCTTAATCTAATGCAACTAACTAATTATAAGAGTTTGAGATAGATGTGGAGAGTTTAAAACCGACTTATACCCATTTTGTCCCAAAGTAGGCTAAAACCAAGAAAGCATTGCTTAGAAGCTGTAAACAGCTATGTTTGTGTTTCTGGGGTTAAAATGTGTCTTAATCCAATGCAACTGACTAATTATAAGAGTTTGAGATGTATTTGGAGAGTTTAAAAGCCACTTATACCCATTTTGTCCCAAAACAGGCTAAAACCAAGAAAATATTGCTGAGAAGCACTAAACAGCTTTGTTAGTGTTTCTGGGGCTAAAATGTGTCTTAATCTAATGCAACTAACTAATTATAAGAGTTTGAGATAGATGTGGAGAGTTTAAAAGCCACTTATACCCATTTTGTCCCAAAACAAGCTAAAACCAAGAAAACATTGCTTAGAAGCACTAAACAGCTTTGTTAGTGTTTCTGGGGTTAAAATGTGTCTTAATCCAATGCAGCTAACTAATTATAAGAAATTGAGATAGATGTGGATAGTTTAAAAGCCACTTATACCCATTTTGTCCCAAAACATGCTAAAACCAAGAAAACATTGCTTAGAAGCTGTAAACAGCTATGTTATTGTTTCTGGGGTTAAAATGTGTCTTATTCCAATGCAACTGACTAATTATAAGAGTTTGAGATGTATTTGGAGAGTTTAAAAGCCACTTATACCCATTTTGTCCTAAAACAGGCTAAAACCAAGTCCCAAAACAAGCTAAAACCAAGAAAACATTGCTTAGAAGCTGTAAACAGCTATGTTAGTGTTTCTAGGGTTAAAATGTGTCTTAATCCAATGCAACTGACTAATTATAAGAGTTTGAGATTGATGTGGAGAGTTTAAAACCCACTTATACCCATTTTGTCCCAAAATAGGCTAAAACCAAGAAAACATTGCTTAGAAGCTGTAAACAGCTATGTTAGTGTTTCTAGGGTTAAAATGTGTCTTAATCCAATGCAACTGACTAATTATAAGAGTTTGAGATTGATGTGGAGAGTTTAAAACCCACTTATACCCATTTTGTCCCAAAATAGGCTAAAACCAAGAAAACATTGCTTAGAAGCTGTAAACAGCTATGTTAGTGTTTCTGGGGTTAAAATGTGTCTTAATCTAATGCAACTAACTAATTATAAGAGTTTGAGATAGATGTGGAGAGTTTAAAACCGACTTATACCCATTTTGTCCCAAAGTAGGCTAAAACCAAGAAAGCATTGCTTAGAAGCTGTAAACAGCTATGTTTGTGTTTCTGGGGTTAAAATGTGTCTTAATCCAATGCAACTGACTAATTATAAGAGTTTGAGATGTATTTGGAGAGTTTAAAAGCCACTTATACCCATTTTGTCCCAAAACAGGCTAAAACCAAGAAAAAATTGCTTAGAAGCTGTAAACAGCTATATTAGTGTTTCTGGGGTTAAGATTTGTCTTAATCCAATGCAACTGACTAATTATAAGAGTTTGAGATGGATGTGGAGAGTTTAAAAGCCACTTATACCCATTTTGTCCCAAAACACGGCTAAAACCAAGAAAACATTGCTTAGAAGCACTAAACAGCTTTGTTAGTGTTTCTGGGGTTAAAATGTGTCTTAATCAAATGCAGCTAACTAATTATAAGAAATTGAGATAGATGTGGATAGTTTAAAAGCCACTTATACCCATTTTGTCCCAAAACAGGCTAAAACCAAGAAAAAATTGCTTAGAAGCTGTAAACAGCTATGTTAGTGTTTCTGGGGTTAAAATGTGTCTTATTCCAATGCAACTGACTAATTATAAGAGTTTGAGATGTATTTGGAGAGTTTAAAAGCGACTTATACCCATTTTGTCCCAAAACAGGCTAAAACCAAGAAAACATTGCTTCGAAGCTGTAAACAGCTATGTTAGTGTTTCTGGGGATAAAATGTGTCTTAATCCAATGCAACTAACTAATTATAAGAGTTTGAGATAGATGTGGAGAGTTTAAAAGCCACTTATACACATTTTGTCCCAAAACAGGGTAAAACCAAGAAAACATTGCCTAGAAGCTGTAAACAGCTATGTTAGTGTTCTGGAGTTAAAATGTGTCTTAATCCAATGCAAGTGGCTAATTATAAGAGTTTGAGATGTATTTGGAGAGTTTAAAAGCCACTTATACCCATTTTGTCCCAAAACAGGCTAAAACCAAGATAAAATTGCTTAGATGTAACCAGCTATGCTAGTGTTATTGGGGTTAAAATGTGTCTTAATCCAATGCAAATGACTATTTATAAGAGTTTGAGATGGATGTGGAGAGTTTAAAAGCCACTTATACCCATTTTGTCCCAAAACAGGCTAAAACCAAGAAAACATTGCTTAGAAGCTGTAAACAGCTATGTTAGTGTTTCTGGGGTTAAAATGTGTCTTAATCCAATGCAACTGACTAATTATAAGAGTTTGATATGTATTTGGAGAGTTTAAAAGCCACTTATACCCATTTTGTCCCAAAACAGGCTAAAACCAAGAAAATATTGCTGAGAAGCACTAAACAGCTTTGTTAGTGTTTCTGGGGTTAAAATGTGTCTTAATCCAATGCAAATAACAAATTATATGAGTTTGAGATAGATGTGGAGAGTTTAAAAGCCACATATACCCATTTTGTCCCAAAACAAGCTAAAACCAAGAAAACATTGCTTAGAAGCACTAAACAGCTTTGTTAATGTTTCTGGGGTTAAAATGTGTCTTAATCCAATGCAGCTAACTAATTATAAGAAATTGAGATAGATGTGGATAGTTTAAAAGCCACTTATACCCATTTTGTCCCAAAACATGCTAAAACCAAGAAAACATTGCTTAGAAGCTGTAAACAGCTATGTTAGTGTTTCTGGGGTTAAAATGTGTCTTATTCCAATGCAACTGACTAATTATAAGAGTTTGAGATGTATTTGGAGAGTTTAAAAGCCACTTATACCCATTTTGTCCCAAAACAGGCTAAAACCAAGAAAACATTGCTTAGAAGCTGTAAACAGCTATTTTAGTGTTTCTGGGGTTAAAATGTGTCTTAATCCAATGGTACTGACTAATTATAAGAGTAATGTGTCTTAATCCAATGCAACTAACTAATTATAAGATTTTGAGATAGATGTGGAGAGTTTAAAAGTCACTTATACCCATTTTGTCCCAAAACAGGCTAAAACTAAGAAAACATTGCTTAGAGGCACTTAACAGCTTTGTTAGTGTTTTTGGGATTAAAATATGTCTTAATCCAATGCTACTAACTAATTATAAGAGTTTGAGATAGATGTGGAGAGTTTAAAAGCCACTTATACCCATTTTGTTCCAAAACAGGCTAAAACGAAGAAAACATTGCTTAGAAGCACTAAACAGCTTTGTTAGTGTTTCTGGGGTTAAAATGTGTCTTAATCCACTGTAACTAACTAATTATAAGAGTTTGAGATAGATGTGGATAGTTTAAAAGCCACTTATACCCATTTTGTCCCAAAACAGGCTAAAACCAAGAAAACATTGCTTAGAAGCTGTAAACAGCTATGTTAGTGTTTCTGGGGTTAAAATGTGTCTTAATCCAATGGTACTGGCTAATTATAAGAGTTTGAGATGGATTTGGAGAGTTTAAAGGCCACTTATACCCATTTTGTCCCAAAACAGGCTAAAACCAAGAAAAATTGCTTAGAAGCACGAAACAGCTTTGTTAGTGTTTGTAGGGCTAAAATGTGTCTTAATCTAATGCAACTAACTAATTATAAGACTTTGAGATAGATGTGGAGAGTTTAAAAGCGACTTATACCCATTTTGTCCCAAAACAGGCTAAAACCAAGAAAGCATTGCTTAGAAGCTGTAAACAGCTATGTTTGTGTTTCTGGGGTTAAAATGTGTCTTAATCCAATGCAACTGACTAATTATAAGAGTTTGAGATGTATTTGGAGAGTTTAAAAGCCACTTATACCCATTTTGTCCCAAAACAGGCTAAAACCAAGAAAAAATTGCTTAGAAGCTGTAAACAGCTATATTAGTGTTTCTGGGGTTAAAATGTGTCTTAATCCAATGCAACTGACTAATTATAAGAGTTTGAGATGGATGTGGAGAGTTTAAAAGCCACTTAAACCCATTTTGTCCCAAAACAGGCTAAAACCAAGAAAACATTGCTTAGAAGCACTAAACAGCTTTGTTAGTGTTTCTGGGGTTAAAATGTGTCTTAATCCAATGCAGCTAACTAATTATAAGAAATTGAGATAGATGTGGATAGTTTAAAAGCCACTTATACCCATTTTGTCCCAAAACAGGCTAAAACCAAGAAAACATTGCTTAGAAGCTGTAAACAGCTATGTTAGTGTTTCTGGGGTTAAAATGTATCTTATTCCAATGCAACTGACTAATTATAAGAGTTTGAGATGTATTTGGAGAGTTTAAAAGCCACTTATACCCATTTTGTCCCAAAACAGGCTAAAACCAAGCAAACATTGTTTAGAAGCTGTAAACAGCTATGTTAGTGTTTCTGTGGATAAAATGTGTCTTAATCCAATGCAACTAACTAATTATAAGAGTTTGAGATAGATGTGGAGAGTTTAAAAGCCACTTATACACATTTTGTCCCAAAAAAAGCTAAAACCAAGAAAACATTGCCTAGAAGCTGTAAAAAGCTATGTTAGTGTTCTGGAGTTAAAATGTGTCTTAATCCAATGCAAGTGGCTAATTATAAGAGTTTGAGATGTATTTGGAGAGTTTAAAAGCCACTTATACCCATTTTGTCCCAAAACAGGCTAAAACCAAGAAAAAATTGCTTAGAAGCTGTAAACAGCTATGCTAGTGTTATTGGGGTTAAAATGTGTCTTAATCCAATGCAAATGACTATTTATAAGAGTTTGAGATGGATGTGGAGAGTTTAAAAGCCACTTATACCCATTTTGTCCCAAAACAGGCTAAAACCAAGAAAACATTGCTTAGAAGCTGTAAACAGCTATGTTAGTGTTTCTGGGGTTAAAATGTGTCTTAATCCAATGCAACTGACTAATTATAAGAGTTTGAGATGTATTTGGAGAGTTTAAAAGCCACTTATACCCATTTTGTCCCAAAACAGGCTAAAACCAAGAAAATATTGCTGAGAAGCACTAAACAGCTTTGTTAGTGTTTCTGGGGCTAAAATGTGTCTTAATCTAATGCAACTAACTAATTATAAGAGTTTGAGATAGATGTGGAGAGTTTAAAAGCCACTTATACCCATTTTGTCCCAAAACAAGCTAAAACCAAGAAAACATTGCTTAGAAGCACTAAACAGCTTTGTTAGTGTTTCTGGGGTTAAAATGTGTCTTAATCCAATGCAGCTAACTAATTATAAGAAATTGAGATAGATGTGGATAGTTTAAAAGCCACTTATACCCATTTTATCCCAAAACATGCTAAAACCAAGAAAACATTGCTTAGAAGCTGTAAACAGCTATGTTATTGTTTCTGGGGTTAAAATATGTCTTATTCCAATGCAACTGACTAATTATAAGAGTTTGAGATGTATTTGGAGAGTTTAAAAGCCACTTATACCCATTTTGTCCCAAAACAGGCTAAAACCAAGTCCCAAAACAAGCTAAAACCAAGAAAACATTGCTTAGAAGCTGTAAACAGCTATGTTAGTGTTTCTAGGGTTAAAATGTGTCTTAATCCAATGCAACTGACTAATTATAAGAGTTTGAGATTGATGTGGAGAGTTTAAAACCCACTTATACCCATTTTGTCCCAAAATAGGCTAAAACCAAGAAAACATTGCTTAGAAGCTGTAAACAGCTATGTTAGTGTTTCTAGGGTTAAAATGTGTCTTAATCCAATGCAACTGACTAATTATAAGAGTTTGAGATTGATGTGGAGAGTTTAAAACCCACTTATACCCATTTTGTCCCAAAGCAGGCTAAAACCAAGAAAACATTGCTTGGAAGCTGTAAACAGCTATTTTAGTGTTTCTGGGGTTAAAATTTGTCTTAATCCAATGGTACTGACTAATTATAAGAGTTTGAGATGGATTTGGAGAGTTTAAAAGCTACTTATACCCATTTTGTCCAAAAACAGCCTAAAACCAAGAAAAATTGCTTAGAAGCACCAAACAGCTTTGTTAGTGTTTTTGGGGCTAAAATGTGTCTTAATCTAATGCAACTAACTAATTATAAGAGTTTGAGATAGATGTGGAGACTTTAAAAGCGACTTATAACCATTTTGTCCCAAAATAGGCTAAAACCAAGAAAGCATTGCTTAGAAGCTGTAAACAGCTATGTTAGTGTTTCTGGGGTTAAAATGTGTCTTAATCCAATGCAACTGACTAATTATAAGAGTTTGAGATGTATTTGGAGAGTTTAAAAGCCACTTATACCCATTTTGTCCCAAAACAGGCTAAAACCAAGAAAAAATTGTTTAGAAGCTGTAAACAGCTATATTAGTGTTTCAGGGGTTAAAATGTGTCTTAATCCAATGCAACTGAGTAATTATAAGACTTTGAGATAGATGTGGAGAGTTTAAAAGCGACTTATACCCATTTTGTCCCAAAACAGGCTAAAACCAAGAAAGCATTGCTTAGAAGCTGTAAACAGCTATGTTTGTGTTTCTGGGGTTAAAATGTGTCTTAATCCAATGCAACTGACTAATTATAAGAGTTTGAGATGTATTTGGAGAGTTTAAAAGCCACTTATACCCATTTTGTCCCAAAACAGGCTAAAACCAAGAAAAAATTGCTTAGAAGCTGTAAACAGCTATATTAGTGTTTCTGGGGTTAAAATGTGTCTTAATCCAATGCAACTGACTAATTATAAGAGTTTGAGATGGATGTGGAGAGTTTAAAAGCCACTTAAACCCATTTTGTCCCAAAACAGGCTAAAACCAAGAAAACATTGCTTAGAAGCACTAAACAGCTTTGTTAGTGTTTCTGGGGTTAAAATGTGTCTTAATCCAATGCAGCTAACTAATTATAAGAAATTGAGATAGATGTGGATAGTTTAAAAGCCACTTATACCCATTTTGTCCCAAAACAGGCTAAAACCAAGAAAACATTGCTTAGAAGCTGTAAACAGCTATGTTAGTGTTTCTGGGGTTAAAATGTATCTTATTCCAATGCAACTGACTAATTATAAGAGTTTGAGATGTATTTGGAGAGTTTAAAAGCCACTTATACCCATTTTGTCCCAAAACAGGCTAAAACCAAGCAAACATTGTTTAGAAGCTGTAAACAGCTATGTTAGTGTTTCTGTGGATAAAATGTGTCTTAATCCAATGCAACTAACTAATTATAAGAGTTTGAGATAGATGTGGAGAGTTTAAAAGCCACTTATACACATTTTGTCCCAAAAAAAGCTAAAACCAAGAAAACATTGCCTAGAAGCTTTAAACAGCTATGTTAGTGTTCTGGAGTTAAAATGTGTCTTAATCCAATGCAAGTGGCTAATTATAAGAGTTTGAGATGTATTTGGAGAGTTTAAAAGCCACTTATACCCATTTTGTCCCAAAACAGGCTAAAACCAAGAAAAAATTGCTTAGAAGCTGTAAACAGCTATGCTAGTGTTATTGGGGTTAAAATGTGTCTTAATCCAATGCAAATGACTATTTATAAGAGTTTGAGATGGATGTGGAGAGTTTAAAAGCCACTTATACCCATTTTGTCCCAAAACAGGCTAAAACCAAGAAAACATTGCTTAGAAGCTGTAAACAGCTATGTTAGTGTTTCTGGGGTTAAAATGTGTCTTAATCCAATGCAACTGACTAATTATAAGAGTTTGAGATGTATTTGGAGAGTTTAAAAGCCACTTATACCCATTTTGTCCCAAAACAGGCTAAAACCAAGAAAATATTGCTGAGAAGCACTAAACAGCTTTGTTAGTGTTTCTGGGGCTAAAATGTGTCTTAATCTAATGCAACTAACTAATTATAAGAGTTTGAGATAGATGTGGAGAGTTTAAAAGCCACTTATACCCATTTTGTCCCAAAACAAGCTAAAACCAAGAAAACATTGCTTAGAAGCACTAAACAGCTTTGTTAGTGTTTCTGGGGTTAAAATGTGTCTTAATCCAATGCAGCTAACTAATTATAAGAAATTGAGATAGATGTGGATAGTTTAAAAGCCACTTATACCCATTTTGTCCCAAAACATGCTAAAACCAAGAAAACATTGCTTAGAAGCTGTAAACAGCTATGTTATTGTTTCTGGGGTTAAAATGTGTCTTATTCCAATGCAACTGACTAATTATAAGAGTTTGAGATGTATTTGGAGAGTTTAAAAGCCACTTATACCCATTTTGTCCTAAAACAGGCTAAAACCAAGTCCCAAAACAAGCTAAAACCAAGAAAACATTGCTTAGAAGCTGTAAACAGCTATGTTAGTGTTTCTAGGGTTAAAATGTGTCTTAATCCAATGCAACTGACTAATTATAAGAGTTTGAGATTGATGTGGAGAGTTTAAAACCCACTTATACCCATTTTGTCCCAAAATAGGCTAAAACCAAGAAAACATTGCTTAGAAGCTGTAAACAGCTATGTTAGTGTTTCTAGGGTTAAAATGTGTCTTAATCCAATGCAACTGACTAATTATAAGAGTTTGAGATTGATGTGGAGAGTTTAAAACCCACTTATACCCATTTTGTCCCAAAATAGGCTAAAACCAAGAAAACATTGCTTAGAAGCTGTAAACAGCTATGTTAGTGTTTCTGGGGTTAAAATGTGTCTTAATCTAATGCAACTAACTAATTATAAGAGTTTGAGATAGATGTGGAGAGTTTAAAACCGACTTATACCCATTTTGTCCCAAAGTAGGCTAAAACCAAGAAAGCATTGCTTAGAAGCTGTAAACAGCTATGTTTGTGTTTCTGGGGTTAAAATGTGTCTTAATCCAATGCAACTGACTAATTATAAGAGTTTGAGATGTATTTGGAGAGTTTAAAAGCCACTTATACCCATTTTGTCCCAAAACAGGCTAAAACCAAGAAAAAATTGCTTAGAAGCTGTAAACAGCTATATTAGTGTTTCTGGGGTTAAGATTTGTCTTAATCCAATGCAACTGACTAATTATAAGAGTTTGAGATGGATGTGGAGAGTTTAAAAGCCACTTATACCCATTTTGTCCCAAAACACGGCTAAAACCAAGAAAACATTGCTTAGAAGCACTAAACAGCTTTGTTAGTGTTTCTGGGGTTAAAATGTGTCTTAATCAAATGCAGCTAACTAATTATAAGAAATTGAGATAGATGTGGATAGTTTAAAAGCCACTTATACCCATTTTGTCCCAAAACAGGCTAAAACCAAGAAAAAATTGCTTAGAAGCTGTAAACAGCTATGTTAGTGTTTCTGGGGTTAAAATGTGTCTTATTCCAATGCAACTGACTAATTATAAGAGTTTGAGATGTATTTGGAGAGTTTAAAAGCGACTTATACCCATTTTGTCCCAAAACAGGCTAAAACCAAGAAAACATTGCTTCGAAGCTGTAAACAGCTATGTTAGTGTTTCTGGGGATAAAATGTGTCTTAATCCAATGCAACTAACTAATTATAAGAGTTTGAGATAGATGTGGAGAGTTTAAAAGCCACTTATACACATTTTGTCCCAAAACAGGGTAAAACCAAGAAAACATTGCCTAGAAGCTGTAAACAGCTATGTTAGTGTTCTGGAGTTAAAATGTGTCTTAATCCAATGCAAGTGGCTAATTATAAGAGTTTGAGATGTATTTGGAGAGTTTAAAAGCCACTTATACCCATTTTGTCCCAAAACAGGCTAAAACCAAGATAAAATTGCTTAGATGTAACCAGCTATGCTAGTGTTATTGGGGTTAAAATGTGTCTTAATCCAATGCAAATGACTATTTATAAGAGTTTGAGATGGATGTGGAGAGTTTAAAAGCCACTTATACCCATTTTGTCCCAAAACAGGCTAAAACCAAGAAAACATTGCTTAGAAGCTGTAAACAGCTATGTTAGTGTTTCTGGGGTTAAAATGTGTCTTAATCCAATGCAACTGACTAATTATAAGAGTTTGATATGTATTTGGAGAGTTTAAAAGCCACTTATACCCATTTTGTCCCAAAACAGGCTAAAACCAAGAAAATATTGCTGAGAAGCACTAAACAGCTTTGTTAGTGTTTCTGGGGTTAAAATGTGTCTTAATCCAATGCAAATAACAAATTATATGAGTTTGAGATAGATGTGGAGAGTTTAAAAGCCACATATACCCATTTTGTCCCAAAACAAGCTAAAACCAAGAAAACATTGCTTAGAAGCACTAAACAGCTTTGTTAATGTTTCTGGGGTTAAAATGTGTCTTAATCCAATGCAGCTAACTAATTATAAGAAATTGAGATAGATGTGGATAGTTTAAAAGCCACTTATACCCATTTTGTCCCAAAACATGCTAAAACCAAGAAAACATTGCTTAGAAGCTGTAAACAGCTATGTTAGTGTTTCTGGGGTTAAAATGTGTCTTATTCCAATGCAACTGACTAATTATAAGAGTTTGAGATGTATTTCGAGAGTTTAAAAGCCACTTATACCCATTTTGTCCCAAAACAGGCTAAAACCAAGAAAACATTGCTTAGAAGCTGTAAACAGCTATTTTAGTGTTTCTGGGGTTAAAATGTGTCTTAATCCAATGGTACTGACTAATTATAAGAGTAATGTGTCTTAATCCAATGCAACTAACTAATTATAAGATTTTGAGATAGATGTGGAGAGTTTAAAAGTCACTTATACCCATTTTGTCCCAAAACAGGCTAAAACTAAGAAAACATTGCTTAGAGGCACTTAACAGCTTTGTTAGTGTTTTTGGGATTAAAATATGTCTTAATCCAATGCTACTAACTAATTATAAGAGTTTGAGATAGATGTGGAGAGTTTAAAAGCCACTTATACCCATTTTGTTCCAAAACAGGCTAAAACGAAGAAAACATTGCTTAGAAGCACTAAACAGCTTTGTTAGTGTTTCTGGGGTTAAAATGTGTCTTAATCCACTGTAACTAACTAATTATAAGAGTTTGAGATAGATGTGGATAGTTTAAAAGCCACTTATACCCATTTTGTCCCAAAACAGGCTAAAACCAAGAAAACATTGCTTAGAAGCTGTAAACAGCTATGTTAGTGTTTCTGGGGTTAAAATGTGTCTTAATCCAATGGTACTGGCTAATTATAAGAGTTTGAGATGGATTTGGAGAGTTTAAAAGCCACTTATACCCATTTTGTCCCAAAACAGGCTAAAACCAAGAAAAATTGCTTAGAAGCACGAAACAGCTTTGTTAGTGTTTGTAGGGCTAAAATGTGTCTTAATCTAATGCAACTAACTAATTATAAGACTTTGAGATAGATGTGGAGAGTTTAAAAGCGACTTATACCCATTTTGTCCCAAAACAGGCTAAAACCAAGAAAGCATTGCTTAGAAGCTGTAAACAGCTATGTTTGTGTTTCTGGGGTTAAAATGTGTCTTAATCCAATGCAACTGACTAATTATAAGAGTTTGAGATGTATTTGGAGAGTTTAAAAGCCACTTATACCCATTTTGTCCCAAAACAGGCTAAAACCAAGAAAAAATTGCTTAGAAGCTGTAAACAGCTATATTAGTGTTTCTGGGGTTAAAATGTGTCTTAATCCAATGCAACTGACTAATTATAAGAGTTTGAGATGGATGTGGAGAGTTTAAAAGCCACTTAAACCCATTTTGTCCCAAAACAGGCTAAAACCAAGAAAACATTGCTTAGAAGCACTAAACAGCTTTGTTAGTGTTTCTGGGGTTAAAATGTGTCTTAATCCAATGCAGCTAACTAATTATAAGAAATTGAGATAGATGTGGATAGTTTAAAAGCCACTTATACCCATTTTGTCCCAAAACAGGCTAAAACCAAGAAAACATTGCTTAGAAGCTGTAAACAGCTATGTTAGTGTTTCTGGGGTTAAAATGTATCTTATTCCAATGCAACTGACTAATTATAAGAGTTTGAGATGTATTTGGAGAGTTTAAAAGCCACTTATACCCATTTTGTCCCAAAACAGGCTAAAACCAAGCAAACATTGTTTAGAAGCTGTAAACAGCTATGTTAGTGTTTCTGTGGATAAAATGTGTCTTAATCCAATGCAACTAACTAATTATAAGAGTTTGAGATAGATGTGGAGAGTTTAAAAGCCACTTATACACATTTTGTCCCAAAAAAAGCTAAAACCAAGAAAACATTGCCTAGAAGCTGTAAACAGCTATGTTAGTGTTCTGGAGTTAAAATGTGTCTTAATCCAATGCAAGTGGCTAATTATAAGAGTTTGAGATGTATTTGGAGAGTTTAAAAGCCACTTATACCCATTTTGTCCCAAAACAGGCTAAAACCAAGAAAAAATTGCTTAGAAGCTGTAAACAGCTATGCTAGTGTTATTGGGGTTAAAATGTGTCTTAATCCAATGCAAATGACTATTTATAAGAGTTTGAGATGGATGTGGAGAGTTTAAAAGCCACTTATACCCATTTTGTCCCAAAACAGGCTAAAACCAAGAAAACATTGCTTAGAAGCTGTAAACAGCTATGTTAGTGTTTCTGGGGTTAAAATGTGTCTTAATCCAATGCAACTGACTAATTATAAGAGTTTGAGATGTATTTGGAGAGTTTAAAAGCCACTTATACCCATTTTGTCCCAAAACAGGCTAAAACCAAGAAAATATTGCTGAGAAGCACTAAACAGCTTTGTTAGTGTTTCTGGGGCTAAAATGTGTCTTAATCTAATGCAACTAACTAATTATAAGAGTTTGAGATAGATGTGGAGAGTTTAAAAGCCACTTATACCCATTTTGTCCCAAAACAAGCTAAAACCAAGAAAACATTGCTTAGAAGCACTAAACAGCTTTGTTAGTGTTTCTGGGGTTAAAATGTGTCTTAATCCAATGCAGCTAACTAATTATAAGAAATTGAGATAGATGTGGATAGTTTAAAAGCCACTTATACCCATTTTATCCCAAAACATGCTAAAACCAAGAAAACATTGCTTAGAAGCTGTAAACAGCTATGTTATTGTTTCTGGGGTTAAAATATGTCTTATTCCAATGCAACTGACTAATTATAAGAGTTTGAGATGTATTTGGAGAGTTTAAAAGCCACTTATACCCATTTTGTCCCAAAACAGGCTAAAACCAAGTCCCAAAACAAGCTAAAACCAAGAAAACATTGCTTAGAAGCTGTAAACAGCTATGTTAGTGTTTCTAGGGTTAAAATGTGTCTTAATCCAATGCAACTGACTAATTATAAGAGTTTGAGATTGATGTGGAGAGTTTAAAACCCACTTATACTCATTTTGTCCCAAAATAGGCTAAAACCAAGAAAACATTGCTTAGAAGCTGTAAACAGCTATGTTAGTGTTTCTAGGGTTAAAATGTGTCTTAATCCAATGCAACTGACTAATTATAAGAGTTTGAGATTGATGTGGAGAGTTTAAAACCCACTTATACCCATTTTGTCCCAAAGCAGGCTAAAACCAAGAAAACATTGCTTGGAAGCTGTAAACAGCTATTTTAGTGTTTCTGGGGTTAAAATTTGTCTTAATCCAATGGTACTGACTAATTATAAGAGTTTGAGATGGATTTGGAGAGTTTAAAAGCTACTTATACCCATTTTGTCCAAAAACAGCCTAAAACCAAGAAAAATTGCTTAGAAGCACCAAACAGCTTTGTTAGTGTTTTTGGGGCTAAAATGTGTCTTAATCTAATGCAACTAACTAATTATAAGAGTTTGAGATAGATGTGGAGACTTTAAAAGCGACTTATAACCATTTTGTCCCAAAATAGGCTAAAACCAAGAAAGCATTGCTTAGAAGCTGTAAACAGCTATGTTAGTGTTTCTGGGGTTAAAATGTGTCTTAATCCAATGCAACTGACTAATTATAAGAGTTTGAGATGTATTTGGAGAGTTTAAAAGCCACTTATACCCATTTTGTCCCAAAACAGGCTAAAACCAAGAAAAAATTGTTTAGAAGCTGTAAACAGCTATATTAGTGTTTCAGGGGTTAAAATGTGTCTTAATCCAATGCAACTGAGTAATTATAAGACTTTGAGATAGATGTGGAGAGTTTAAAAGCGACTTATACCCATTTTGTCCCAAAACAGGCTAAAACCAAGAAAGCATTGCTTAGAAGCTGTAAACAGCTATGTTTGTGTTTCTGGGGTTAAAATGTGTCTTAATCCAATGCAACTGACTAATTATAAGAGTTTGAGATGTATTTGGAGAGTTTAAAAGCCACTTATACCCATTTTGTCCCAAAACAGGCTAAAACCAAGAAAAAATTGCTTAGAAGCTGTAAACAGCTATATTAGTGTTTCTGGGGTTAAAATGTGTCTTAATCCAATGCAACTGACTAATTATAAGAGTTTGAGATGGATGTGGAGAGTTTAAAAGCCACTTAAACCCATTTTGTCCCAAAACAGGCTAAAACCAAGAAAACATTGCTTAGAAGCACTAAACAGCTTTGTTAGTGTTTCTGGGGTTAAAATGTGTCTTAATCCAATGCAGCTAACTAATTATAAGAAATTGAGATAGATGTGGATAGTTTAAAAGCCACTTATACCCATTTTGTCCCAAAACAGGCTAAAACCAAGAAAACATTGCTTAGAAGCTGTAAACAGCTATGTTAGTGTTTCTGGGGTTAAAATGTATCTTATTCCAATGCAACTGACTAATTATAAGAGTTTGAGATGTATTTGGAGAGTTTAAAAGCCACTTATACCCATTTTGTCCCAAAACAGGCTAAAACCAAGCAAACATTGTTTAGAAGCTGTAAACAGCTATGTTAGTGTTTCTGTGGATAAAATGTGTCTTAATCCAATGCAACTAACTAATTATAAGAGTTTGAGATAGATGTGGAGAGTTTAAAAGCCACTTATACACATTTTGTCCCAAAAAAAGCTAAAACCAAGAAAACATTGCCTAGAAGCTTTAAACAGCTATGTTAGTGTTCTGGAGTTAAAATGTGTCTTAATCCAATGCAAGTGGCTAATTATAAGAGTTTGAGATGTATTTGGAGAGTTTAAAAGCCACTTATACCCATTTTGTCCCAAAACAGGCTAAAACCAAGAAAAAATTGCTTAGAAGCTGTAAACAGCTATGCTAGTGTTATTGGGGTTAAAATGTGTCTTAATCCAATGCAAATGACTATTTATTAGAGTTTGAGATGGATGTGGAGAGTTTAAAAGCCACTTATACCCATTTTGTCCCAAAACAGGCTAAAACCAAGAAAACATTGCTTAGAAGCTGTAAACAGCTATGTTAGTGTTTCTGGGGTTAAAATGTGTCTTAATCCAATGCAACTGACTAATTATAAGAGTTTGAGATGTATTTGGAGAGTTTAAAAGCCACTTATACCCATTTTGTCCAAAAACAGCCTAAAACCAAGAAAAATTGCTTAGAAGCACCAAACAGCTTTGTTAGTGTTTTTGGGGCTAAAATGTGTCTTAATCTAATGCAACTAACTAATTATAAGAGTTTGAGATAGATGTGGAGACTTTAAAAGCGACTTATAACCATTTTGTCCCAAAATAGGCTAAAACCAAGAAAGCATTGCTTAGAAGCTGTAAACAGCTATGTTAGTGTTTCTGGGGTTAAAATGTGTCTTAATCCAATGCAACTGACTAATTATAAGAGTTTGAGATGTATTTGGAGAGTTTAAAAGCCACTTATACCCATTTTGTCCCAAAACAGGCTAAAACCAAGAAAAAATTGTTTAGAAGCTGTAAACAGCTATATTAGTGTTTCAGGGGTTAAAATGTGTCTTAATCCAATGCAACTGAGTAATTATAAGACTTTGAGATAGATGTGGAGAGTTTAAAAGCGACTTATACCCATTTTGTCCCAAAACAGGCTAAAACCAAGAAAGCATTGCTTAGAAGCTGTAAACAGCTATGTTTGTGTTTCTGGGGTTAAAATGTGTCTTAATCCAATGCAACTGACTAATTATAAGAGTTTGAGATGTATTTGGAGAGTTTAAAAGCCACTTATACCCATTTTGTCCCAAAACAGGCTAAAACCAAGAAAAAATTGCTTAGAAGCTGTAAACAGCTATATTAGTGTTTCTGGGGTTAAAATGTGTCTTAATCCAATGCAACTGACTAATTATAAGAGTTTGAGATGGATGTGGAGAGTTTAAAAGCCACTTAAACCCATTTTGTCCCAAAACAGGCTAAAACCAAGAAAACATTGCTTAGAAGCACTAAACAGCTTTGTTAGTGTTTCTGGGGTTAAAATGTGTCTTAATCCAATGCAGCTAACTAATTATAAGAAATTGAGATAGATGTGGATAGTTTAAAAGCCACTTATACCCATTTTGTCCCAAAACAGGCTAAAACCAAGAAAACATTGCTTAGAAGCTGTAAACAGCTATGTTAGTGTTTCTGGGGTTAAAATGTATCTTATTCCAATGCAACTGACTAATTATAAGAGTTTGAGATGTATTTGGAGAGTTTAAAAGCCACTTATACCCATTTTGTCCCAAAACAGGCTAAAACCAAGCAAACATTGTTTAGAAGCTGTAAACAGCTATGTTAGTGTTTCTGTGGATAAAATGTGTCTTAATCCAATGCAACTAACTAATTATAAGAGTTTGAGATAGATGTGGAGAGTTTAAAAGCCACTTATACACATTTTGTCCCAAAAAAAGCTAAAACCAAGAAAACATTGCCTAGAAGCTTTAAACAGCTATGTTAGTGTTCTGGAGTTAAAATGTGTCTTAATCCAATGCAAGTGGCTAATTATAAGAGTTTGAGATGTATTTGGAGAGTTTAAAAGCCACTTATACCCATTTTGTCCCAAAACAGGCTAAAACCAAGAAAAAATTGCTTAGAAGCTGTAAACAGCTATGCTAGTGTTATTGGGGTTAAAATGTGTCTTAATCCAATGCAAATGACTATTTATTAGAGTTTGAGATGGATGTGGAGAGTTTAAAAGCCACTTATACCCATTTTGTCCCAAAACAGGCTAAAACCAAGAAAACATTGCTTAGAAGCTGTAAACAGCTATGTTAGTGTTTCTGGGGTTAAAATGTGTCTTAATCCAATGCAACTGACTAATTATAAGAGTTTGAGATGTATTTGGAGAGTTTAAAAGCCACTTATACCCATTTTGTCCCAAAACAGGCTAAAACCAAGAAAATATTGCTGAGAAGCACTAAACAGCTTTGTTAGTGTTTCTGGGGCTAAAATGTGTCTTAATCTAATGCAACTAACTAATTATAAGAGTTTGAGATAGATGTGGAGAGTTTAAAAGCCACTTATACCCATTTTGTCCCAAAACAAGCTAAAACCAAGAAAACATTGCTTAGAAGCACTAAACAGCTTTGTTAGTGTTTCTGGGGTTAAAATGTGTCTTAATCCAATGCAGCTAATTAATTATAAGAAATTGAGATAGATGTGGATAGTTTAAAAGCCACTTATACCCATTTTGTCCCAAAACATGCTAAAACCAAGAAAACATTGCTTAGAAGCTGTAAACAGCTATGTTATTGTTTCTGGGGTTAAAATGTGTCTTATTCCAATGCAACTGACTAATTATAAGAGTTTGAGATGTATTTGGAGAGTTTAAAAGCCACTTATACCCATTTTGTCCTAAAACAGGCTAAAACCAAGTCCCAAAACAAGCTAAAACCAAGAAAACATTGCTTAGAAGCTGTAAACAGCTATGTTAGTGTTTCTAGGGTTAAAATGTGTCTTAATCCAATGCAACTGACTAATTATAAGAGTTTGAGATTGATGTGGAGAGTTTAAAACCCACTTATACCCATTTTGTCCCAAAATAGGCTAAAACCAAGAAAACATTGCTTAGAAGCTGTAAACAGCTATGTTTGTGTTTCTAGGGTTAAAATGTGTCTTAATCCAATGCAACTGACTAATTATAAGAGTTTGAGATTGATGTGGAGAGTTTAAAACCCACTTATACCCATTTTGTCCCAAAATAGGCTAAAACCAAGAAAACATTGCTTAGAAGCTGTAAACAGCTATGTTAGTGTTTCTGGGGTTAAAATGTGTCTTAATCCAATGCAACTGACTAATTATAAGAGTTTGAGATTGATGTGGAGAGTTTAAAACCGACTTATACCCATTTTGTCCCAAAACAGGCTAAAACCAAGAAAATATTGCTGAGAAGCACTAAACAGCTTTGTTAGTGTTTCTGGGGTTAAAATGTGTCTTAATCCAATGCAAATAACTAATTATAAGAGTTTGAGATAGATGTGGAGAGTTTAAAAGCCACTTATACCCATTTTGTCCCAAAACAGGCTAAAACCAAGAAAACATTGCTTGGAAGCTGTAAACAGCTATTTTAGTGTTTCTGGGGTTAAAATTTGTCTTAATCCAATGGTACTGACTAATTATAAGAGTTTGAGATGGATTTGGAGAGTTTAAAAGCTACTTATACCCATTTTGTCCAAAAATAGCCTAAAACCAAGAAAAATTGCTTAGAAGCACCAAACAGCTTTGTTAGTGTTTTTGGGGCTAAAATGTGTCTTAATCTAATGCAACTAACTAATTATAAGAGTTTGAGATAGATGTGGAGACTTTAAAAGCGACTTATAACCATTTTGTCCCAAAATAAGCTAAAACCAAGAAAGCATTGCTTAGAAGCTGTAAACAGCTATGTTAGTGTTTCTGGGGTTAAAATGTGTCTTAATCCAATGCAACTGACTAATTATAAGAGTTTGAGATGTATTTGGAGAGTTTAAAAGCCACTTATACCCATTTTGTCCCAAAACAGGCTAAAACCAAGAAAAAATTGTTTAGAAGTTGTAAACAGCTATATTAGTGTTTCAGGGGTTAAAATGTGTCTTAATCCAATGCAACTGAGTAATTATAAGAGTTTGAGATGGATGTGGAGAGTTTAAAAGCCACTTATACCCAGTTTGTCCCAAAACAGGCTAAAACCAAGAAAACATTGCTTAGAAGCACTAAACAGCTTTGTTAGTGTTTCTGGGGTTAAAATGTGTCTTAATCCAATGCAGCTAAATAATTATAAGAAATTGAGATAGAGGTGGATAGTTTAAAAGCCACTTATACCCATTTTGTCCCAAAACAGGCTAAACCAAGAAAACATTGCTTAGAAGCTGTAAACAGCTATGTTAGTGTTTCTGGGGTTAAAATGTGTCTTATTCCAATGCAACTGACTAATTGTAAGAGTTTGAGATGTATTTGGAGAGTTTAAAAGCCACTTATACCCATTTTGTCCCAAAACATGCTAAAACCAAGTCCCAAAACAAGCTAAAACCAAGAAAACATTGCTTAGAAGCTGTAAACAGCTATGTTAGTGTTTCTAGGGTTAAAATGTGTCTTAATCCAATGCAACTGACTAATTATAAGAGTTTGAGATTGATGTGGAGAGTTTAAAACCCACTTATACCCATTTTGTCCCAAAATAGGCTAAAACCAAGAAAACATTGCTTAGAAGCTGTAAACAGCTATGTTAGTGTTTCTGGGGTTAAAATGTGTCTTAATCCAATGCAACTGACTAATTATAAGAGTTTGAGATTGATGTGGAGAGTTTAAAACCGACTTATACCCATTTTGTCCCAAAACAGGCTAAAACCAAGAAAATATTGCTGAGAAGCACTAAACAGCTTTGTTAGTGTTTCTGGGGTTAAAATGTGTCTTAATCCAATGCAAATAACTAATTATAAGAGTTTGAGATAGATGTGGAGAGTTTAAAAGCCACTTATACCCATTTTGTCCCAAAACAAGCTAAAACCAAGAAAACATTGCTTAGAAGCACTAAACAGCTTTGTTAGTGTTTATGGGGTTAAAATGTGTCTTAATCCAATGCAGCTAACTAATTATAAGAAATTGAGATAGATGTGGATAGTTCAAAAGCCACTTATACCCATTTTGTCCCAAAACATGCTAAAACCAAGAAAACATTGCTTAGAAGCTGTAAACAGCTATGTTAGTGTTTCTGGGGTTAAAATGTGTCTTATTCCAATGCAACTGACTAATTATAAGAGTTTGAGATGTATTTGGAGAGTTTAAAAGCCACTTATACCCATTTTGACCCAAAACAGGCTAAAACCAAGTCCCAAAACAAGCTAAAACCAAGAAAACATTGCTTAGCAGCTGTAAACAGCTATGTTAGTGTTGCTAGGGTTAAAATGTGTCTTAATCCAATGCAACTGACTAATTATAAGAGTTTGAGATTGATTTGGAGAGTTTAAAACCCACTTATACCCATTTTGTCCCAAAACAGGCTAAAACCAAGAAAACATTGCTTAGAAGCTGTAAACAGCTATGTTAGTGTTTCTGGGGTTAAAATGTGTCTTAATCCAATGCAACTGACTAATTATAAGAGTTTGAGATGTATTTGGAGAGTTTAAAAGCCACTTATACCCATTTTGTCCCAAAACAGGCTAAAACCAAGAAAATATTGCTGAGAAGCACTAATCAGCTTTGTTAGTGTTTCTGGGGCTAAAATGTGTCTTAATCTAATGCAACTAACTAATTATAAGAGTTTGAGATAGATGTGGAGAGTTTAAAAGCCACTTATACCCATTTTGTCCCAAAACAAGCTAAAACCAAGAAAACATTGCTTAGAAGCACTAAACAGCTTTGTTAGTGTTTCTGGGGTTAAAATGTGTCTTAATCCAATGCAGCTAACTAATTATAAGAAATTGAGATAGATGTGGATAGTTTAAAAGCCACTTATACCCATTTTGTCCCAAAACATGCTAAAACCAAGAAAACATTGCTTAGAAGTTGTAAACAGCTATGTTATTGTTTCTGGGGTTAAAATGTGTCTTATTCCAATGCAACTGACTAATTATAAGAGTTTGAGATGTATTTGGAGAGTTTAAAAGCCACTTATACCCATTTTGTCCTAAAACAGGCTAAAACCAAGTCCCAAAACAAGCTAAAACCAAGAAAACATTGCTTAGAAGCTGTAAACAGCTATGTTAGTGTTTCTAGGGTTAAAATGTGTCTTAATCCAATGCAACTGACTAATTATAAGAGTTTGAGATTGATGTGGAGAGTTTAAAACCCACTTATACCCATTTTGTCCCAAAATAGGCTAAAACCAAGAAAACATTGCTTAGAAGCTGTAAACAGCTATGTTAGTGTTTCTAGGGTTAAAATGTGTCTTAATCCAATGCAACTGACTAATTATAAGAGTTTGAGATTGATGTGGAGAGTTTAAAACCCACTTATACCCATTTTGTCCCAAAATAGGCTAAAACCAAGAAAACATTGCTTAGAAGCTGTAAACAGCTATGTTAGTGTTTCTGGGGTTAAAATGTGTCTTAATCCAATGCAACTGACTAATTATAAGAGTTTGAGATTGATGTGGAGAGTTTAAAACCGACTTATACCCATTTTGTCCCAAAACAGGCTAAAACCAAGAAAATATTGCTGAGAAGCACTAAACAGCTTTGTTAGTGTTTCTGGGGTTAAAATGTGTCTTAATCCAATGCAAATAACTAATTATAAGAGTTTGAGATAGATGTGGAGAGTTTAAAAGCCACTTATACCCATTTTGTCCCAAAACAGGCTAAAACCAAGAAAACATTGCTTGGAAGCTGTAAAGAGCTATTTTAGTGTTTCTGGGGTTAAAATTTGTCTTAATCCAATGGTACTGACTAATTATAAGAGTTTGAGATGGATTTGGAGAGTTTAAAAGCTACTTATACCCATTTTGTCCAAAAATAGCCTAAAACCAAGAAAAATTGCTTAGAAGCACCAAACAGCTTTGTTAGTGTTTTTGGGGCTAAAATGTGTCTTAATCTAATGCAACTAACTAATTATAAGAGTTTGAGATAGATGTGGAGACTTTAAAAGCGACTTATAACCATTTTGTCCCAAAACAGGCTAAAACCAAGAAAGCATTGCTTAGAAGCTGTAAACAGCTATGTTAGTGTTTCTGGGGTTAAAATGTGTCTTATTCCAATGCAACTGACTAATTGTAAGAGTTTGAGATGTATTTGGAGAGTTTAAAAGCCACTTATACCCATTTTGTCCCAAAACAGGCTAAAACCAAGTCCCAAAACAAGCTAAAACCAAGAAAACATTGCTTAGAAGCTGTAAACAGCTATGTTAGTGTTTCTAGGGTTAAAATGTGTCTTAATCCAATGCAACTGACTAATTATAAGAGTTTGAGATTGATGTGGAGAGTTTAAAACCCACTTATACCCATTTTGTCCCAAAATAGGCTAAAACCAAGAAAACATTGCTTAGAAGCTGTAAACAGCTATGTTAGTGTTTCTGGGGTTAAAATGTGTCTTAATCCAATGCAACTGACTAATTATAAGAGTTTGAGATTGATGTGGAGAGTTTAAAACCGACTTATACCCATTTTGTCCCAAAACAGGCTAAAACCAAGAAAATATTGCTGAGAAGCACTAAACAGCTTTGTTAGTGTTTCTGGGGTTAAAATGTGTCTTAATCCAATGCAAATAACTAATTATAAGAGTTTGAGATAGATGTGGAGAGTTTAAAAGCCAGTTATACCCATTTTTATGAGTTTGGCACACCACCTTGGCCACCACCGTCCGTACAACCGTACGGACGTCCGTACGATCGACAACCTATGGGCTGACCAAGCCATCTCGTATCTCATAAGCCCAATCCACTAAGGAGAGCTTCCAACGATCTCCCTTCATCGAGATCCTTCTATTATAGCCGTTAGGCAACTTGCAAGTGGGAAGTCAAAGGTTTAGTCACATGTAGGAATAAGGAGATGTCGCTATCTCCCATTAATGTGCACATAGAACCCTAGGAAAGAATATCCTCTTTGTATAGCTCTATATATGGTTTGTAAGTATGTTCTAATTGAAGCAAGAAAAGAGTTTATTCTCTTTCTCCAACACTCTCTCTCTCAATCGTTCACTCTCCTCACTCTTTACACGATTTCACTCTCTTCCATAATCTCTTGATTACTCTACTCTCAAACTTACATGGTATCAGAGCAGATTTGATTCTGTTCTTGCCTCAAATCTCCATCACTCCCTTCCGCATTCTCTTTCTTGTTCTTGAAATTTCTTGTTCTTGAATCTTCTTTCTTTAACCGTTGGACAATAGCTCTAACCAACGGTCTCTTCATCTTTTTTTTCATGGAAACTACCAAAACTCTCATTGTTCCAGTTACTCTCAAGGGAGAGAATTACTTACTGTGGGCTAGAACCACAAAGACAGCCCTATGCGGCCGAGGACTTTGGTCCCATGTTGAGACGAGCGAAGCTCCTAGTGGCGAGACCACCAAAGACGGCAAGGATCTTGTCGATGAGAAGAACAAGTGGTTTCAAGAAGATCAGGGAGTCCTAGCTATCATTCAAAACTCCCTAGATGCACCTATACTTGAAGCTTACTCTTATTGCGAGACAGCAAAAGACTTGTGGGACACTCTCAAGAATGTTTTTGGGAATGTTACAAATGTAAACCGAATTTTTGAGATTAAGAGGGCCATCAACAACCTCAACCAAGAAGACATGGAGTTCACCAAGCACTTTGGGAAGTTTAGGTCCCTTTGGGCTGAACTAGAGATACTCCGGCCGGCGACTATAGATCCGGCCATTCTGAATGAGAGGCGTGAACAAGATAAGGTGTTCGGCCTTCTCTTGACCTTGAACCCCTCCTACAATGACCTTATCAAGCATATTCTACGGTCGGACAAGCTCCCTAGCCTTGATGATGTCTGTAACCAAATTCAAAAGGAGCATGGCTCCATGGGATTGTTTGGCGGCAAGGGAGAACTTGTGACCGCTAACAAAGCTGAGACGGCATCAGCAAACAAGGGCTACTACAAGCCGGAGGACAAGAACAACCCGCCATTTTGTGAGCATTGTAAGAAGCTTGGTCACTTCAAGAGCCGCTGCTGGATTCTACACCCTCATCTAGCACCACCGCCGGGTACCATCCGAGGTGGACGACCAAACCGCGGAGGACCACCGAGAGCTCATCAAGCAGTAGCCATGGGGGAGTCATCAATCTCTGAGCAACCTCAACAAGTGACCAGTGGAACTGCTCTTGCTGCAGCATCGTCCGAGCTGGTAAGGCGGTCCGACCTTGATGCGCTCATCAAAGCCATCAAAGAGGCCACCGGTAAGGCGTTTCTTGCCTCAAACAAAATTAAACCCCTCATAGTTGATTCTGGTGCATCCCATCACATGATTAGTGATTCTAGGCTAATTAGTGATATTAAACCTGCTAATGGTAATGTGATAATAGCAAATGGTGAGAAAGTACCAGTTAAAGGCATTGGAAACTTGAAACTATTTGATAAGGAGACTAAGGCATTTTATATGCCAAACTTTACTTCTAACTTGCTATCAGTTAAGAGAGCCACTACTGATTTAAATTGTTATGCTATATTTGGTCCTAACAATGTTCATTTTCAGGATATTGAGACAAGTAAGGTTCTTGGTCAAGGAGGATCCAAGGATGACCTCTATGTGCTTGAGGACTTGAACTTATCTTCTAATGTATCTTGTTTTAATTCGGTTATTATGAAACCTAGTGATTCTATTTTACATGCTAGGCTAGGACACCCTCACACAAGAGCTTTATCTTTAATATTTCCTAATGTTTCTTTTCAAAATGATGAGTGTGAGGCTTGTATTCTTGGTAAACATTGCAAGGCTGTTTTTCCTAAATCTATTACTATTTATGAAAAATGTTTTGATTTAATTCATTCTGATGTTTGGACATCTCCTTGCTTATCTAGAGATAATCAAAAATATTTTGTGACTTTTATTGATGAAAAATCAAAATACACTTGGATAACTTTGCTTCCCTCTAAGGATAGAGTTCTTGAGGCCTTTACTAATTTTCAAAATTATGTCACTAACCACTTTCATGCCAAGATTAAAATTTTGAGATCAGATAATGGTGGAGAGTACACAAGCCATGCCTTTAAGCAATATCTAGCCAAACATGGAATTCTTCACCAAACTAGTTGTCCTTACACACCACAACAAAATGGAGTGGCTGAGAGGAAGAATAGGCATCTGATGGAGGTAGCAAGGTCTATGATGTTTCACACAAGGGTTCCAAAGAGGTTTTGGGGAGATGCTGTGCTAGCCGCTTGTTATCTTATTAACCGCACACCAACAAAAATTCTAAAGGATGTGTCTCCATTTGAGGTATTAACTAATGACAAACCTACATTTGATCACTTACGAGTGTTTGGTTGTGTGTGCTATGTTTTGCGACCAGGTGAGCTAAGAGACAAGCTTGATGCAAAGAGTACAAAGGCTATGTTTCTTGGCTATTCTACTACACAAAAGGGGTATAAGTGCTATGAACCTACAACAAGGAGAATTCTAGTATCTCGTGATGTCAAGTTCATGGAGACACACGGTTTTTATGACGAGAAGAATTGGGATGAGCTCCGTAATCTCTCCGACTCTCCATCTGATCGGACGCGCAACCTCCGAGTAATTCTTGAGCGGCTAGGTCTTGAAAATGATAGGATCTCTACCGAGTCAGCCAGACCAACATCACCAGAACAATCTGAGCCATTCACTGAGCCTGATCCTGATATACATGCCGATGACCATACTGAGCAGCATGAGGAGTCACCCGCGGACATCACGGCCGAAACAACCGAGGAGTCGGCCGAACAGCTTGAGGAAATCATAACTCCGGGACGGGCCAACTCCGAAGCTGGGGCTGTAGTTCCTCTTAGGCGCAGCCAACGTATCAAGTATCCTCCTAGTCATTGGAAGAACACCCGTGTGTACTACAACAACATGGCCGTTGCTCATCCGATTCAGGCCGTGTGCACCTTAGCTCATTTTCCGATAGAGCATCAAGTGTTTCTTGGCCATATTGATGAGCATTGGCTCCCCAAGACCTATGATGAGGCTAAGCAGCACAAGGTATGGAGAGATGCGGTGGCCGCCGAGAATACGGCCATGGTGCAAAATCACACATGGGACGAGGCTGACTTACCCAAGGGCAAGAAGGCTGTCACATCTCGGTATATCTTCACAATCAAATATAAGAGCAATGGGGAGATAGAACGGTATAAGGCACGCCTTGTAGCCCGGGGATTCACGCAAACGTATGGGGAGGACTATCTTGATACGTTTGCTCCGGTGGCCAAACTTCACACTGTTCGAGTGGTTCTCTCTCTTGCCACAAATCTTGATTGGGAGCTATGGCAAATGGATGTGAAGAACGCCTTCCTACAGGGCGAGCTCGAAGATGAAGTGTATATGCGGCCACCACCGGGCCTAGAAGACACCATTGGTCCGGGGAAGGTTCTCAAGCTCAACAAAGCCATCTATGGACTAAAGCAGTCGCCAAGGGCGTGGTACCACAAGCTGAGCACAATCCTCCTTGACAAAGGCTTTCGCAAATCCGAGGCTGATCACACACTATTTACCTCACCAAGCACCAAAGGTATAGTAGTCATCCTAGTGTATGTTGATGATATCATCATCACTGGGAGTGACTCGGTAGGTATTCAAAACACTAAAACCTTCTTGAAATCAGTCTTTGATATTAAGGACCTTGGAGAGTTGAAATATTTTCTTGGGATAGAAATATGTAGATCAAAGGAAGGTTTATTTCTATCACAAAGAAAATATGCTCTTGACTTGTTAAATGAGACAGGAAAATTAGGTTCAAAGGCAGTGGCATCACCTCTTGAAGAGAACTACAAGGCCGGAGGACAGGGGGAGCTTGAGCAGGCACCATACAAGGACGTTGGTCGCTACCGGCGCCTAGTAGGTAAGTTAATCTATTTAACTATAACACGGCCTGATATTTGCTTTGCTGTGAACCAGGTGAGCCAGCACATGAACAATCCAACTGTCCATCATTGGAACATGGTCGACCGAATCCTTAAATACATCAAGGGCTCACCGGGACAAGGCATTTGGATGGGCCGCAACAAGAACACCGAGTTGGTAGGATATTGCGACGCTGACTATGCTGGAGACCGTGGAGACCGTCGCTCCACAACTGGCTATTGCACATTCCTTGGAGGCAACCTGATCACATGGAAGAGCAAGAAACAAAAGGTCGTATCGCTTTCAAGTGCCG
The DNA here is from genome assembly GCF_030686135.1 of Camelina sativa. Taxonomy (NCBI): domain Eukaryota; kingdom Viridiplantae; phylum Streptophyta; class Magnoliopsida; order Brassicales; family Brassicaceae; genus Camelina; species Camelina sativa. The sequence continues at coordinate 26,950,343 of NC_141896.1, read as the reverse complement.
AATCCGAGTATAGGGCCATGCGCAAACTCACAACTGAACTAATGTGGCTCAAAGCACTCCTCAAGGATTTAGGAGTGGAAATCACAAGTCCTATCACCATGCATTGTGACAATGAAGCTGCCATTCACATAGCAACCAATTCAGTGTTTCATGAGAGGACCAAACATATTGAGGTGGACTGTCATAAGGTGCGAGAGCAAATCAAGCTTGGAGTTGTCCTACCATGTCACACCGAGAGCAAGGAACAACTCGCTGACATCCTCACCAAAGCTGCAAGTCCCCAAGTGTGCGAATATATTCACTCGAAGCTCGGCCTTATAGACCTCACTCGGCCATGAGTCTTTCACAAGGCACCTACACTCTTTTTCCCTTATGTATAGTTTTTTCCCATGAGGTTTTCTATACTAAGGTTTTTAATGAGGTGGGTGCCTAGACTGTCAAGCTTGCCTGATCATCTAAGTCAAGCTTGAGGGGGAGTATGAGTTTGGCACACCACCTTGGCCACCACCGTCCGTACAACCGTACGGACGTCCGTACGATCGACAACCTATGGGCTGACCAAGCCATCTCGTATCTCATAAGCCCAATCCACTAAGGAGAGCTTCCAACGATCTCCCTTCATCGAGATCCTTCTATTATAGCCGTTAGGCAACTTGCAAGTGGGAAGTCAAAGGTTTAGTCACATGTAGGAATAAGGAGATGTCGCTATCTCCCATTAATGTGCACATAGAACCCTAGGAAAGAATATCCTCTTTGTATAGCTCTATATATGGTTTGTAAGTATGTTCTAATTGAAGCAAGAAAAGAGTTTATTCTCTTTCTCCAACACTCTCTCTCTCAATCGTTCACTCTCCTCACTCTTTACACGATTTCACTCTCTTCCATAATCTCTTGATTACTCTACTCTCAAACTTACAATTTTGTCCCAAAACAAGCTAAAACCAAGAAAACATTGCTTAGAAGCACTAAACAGCTTTGTTAGTGTTTCTGGGGTTAAAATGTGTCTTAATCCAATGCAGCTAACTAATTATAAGAAATTGAGATAGATGTGGATAGTTCAAAAGCCACTTATACCCATTTTGTCCCAAAACATGCTAAAACCAAGAAAACATTGCTTAGAAGCTGTAAACAGCTATGTTAGTGTTTCTGGGGTTAAAATGTGTCTTATTCCAATGCAACTGACTAATTATAAGAGTTTGAGATGTATTTGGAGAGTTTAAAAGCCACTTATACCCATTTTGACCCAAAACAGGCTAAAACCAAGTCCCAAAACAAGCTAAAACCAAGAAAACATTGCTTAGCAGCTGTAAACAGCTATGTTAGTGTTGCTAGGGTTAAAATGTGTCTTAATCCAATGCAACTGACTAATTATAAGAGTTTGAGATTGATTTGGAGAGTTTAAAACCCACTTATACCCATTTTGTCCCAAAATAGGCTAAAACCAAGAAAACATTGCTTAGAAGCTGTAAACAGCTATGTTAGTGTTTCTGGGGTTAAAATGTGTCTTAATCCAATGCAACTGACTAATTATAAGAGTTTGAGATTGATGTGGAGAGTTTAAAACCCACTTATACCCATTTTGTCTCAAAACAGGCTAAAACCAAGAAAACATTGCTTAGAAGCTGTAAACAGCTATTTTAGTGTTTCTGGGGTTAAAATGTGTCTTAATCCAATGGTACTGACTAATTATAAGAGTTTGAGATGGATTTGGAGAGTTTAAAAGCTACTTATACCCATTTTGTCCAAAAACAGCCTAAAACCAAGAAAAATTGCTTAGAAGCACCAAACAGCTTTGTTAGTGTTTTTGGGGCTAAAATGTGTCTTAATCTAATGCAACTAACTAATTATAAGAGTTTGAGATAGATGTGGAGACTTTAAAAGCGACTTATAACCATTTTGTCCCAAAATAGGCTAAAACCAAGAAAGCATTGCTTAGAAGCTGTAAACAGCTATGTTAGTGTTGTTGGGGTTAAAATGTGTCTTAATCCAATGCAACTGACTAATTATAAGAGTTTGAGATGTATTTTGAGAGTTTAAAAGCCACTTATACCCATTTTGTCCCAAAACAGGCTAAAACCAAGAAAAAATTGCTTAGAAGCTGTAAACAGCTATGCTAGTGTTATTGGGGTTAAAATGTGTCTTAATCCAATGCAACTGACTAATTATAAGAGTTTGAGATGGATGTGGAGAGTTTAAAAGCCACTTATACCCATTTTGTCCCAAAACAGGCTAAAACCAAGAAAACATTGCTTAGAAACACTAAACAGCTTTGTTAGTGTTTCTGGGGTTAAAATGTGTCTTAATCCAATGCAGCTAATTAGTTATAAGAAATTGAGATAGATGTGGATAGTTTAAAAGCCACTTATACCCATTTTGTCCCAAAACAGTCTAAAACCAAGAAAACATTGCTTAGAAGCTGTAAACAGCTATGTTAGTGTTTCTGGGGTTAAAATGTGTCTTATTCCAATGCAACTGACTAATTATAAGAGTTTGAGATGTATTTGGAGAGTTTAAAAGCCACTTATACCCATTTTGTCCCAAAACAGGCTAAAACCAAGCAAACATTGTTTAGAAGCTGTAAACAGCTATGTTAGTGTTTCTGGGGATAAAATGTGTCTTAATCCAATGCAACTAACTAATTATAAGAGTTTGAGATAGATGTGGAGAGTTTGAAAGCCACTTATACACATTTTGTCCCAAAACAGGCTAAAACCAAGAAAACATTGCCTAGAAGCTGTAAACAGCTATGTTAGTGTTCTGGAGTTAAAATGTGTCTTAATCCAATGCAAGTGGCTAATTATAAGAGTTTGAGATGTATTTGGAGAGTTTAAATATTGATCAAGAATAAGCCTATGGCGTCCGTACAGTCCGTACCGTCCGTACGTGCAAGCAATGAGGCCGAGTGAAGCACTAAGGCCGAGTCATCTATGTGTGAGGATAGTGAGGAGGCCTGCTCACCTCCGGCCCATGAGAAGGATCGAGAATCCCTTGTGTAGCCGTTAGGGAGAAAGCGCAAGTGGACAAGAGTGGAAGACTAGGACAAGTCGCTATCACCGATCACCTACCCCCTCTCTCTCTCTCCTAATTGTCGATTTCTCTTGTGTCTACTTTAGGTCATGTGGTCGCCCTAGCTGCCTCCCTATTTAAACTCTTGTCATGTGTTGTATTTGAGATATTCTACCTAATTCTAATCTATTATCACTCTCTCTCATACTATTCGCCACCAACTCTTCTTCTTCATTCTAAACCTCTCAAATCTCTAAGTCTTCCGCTTATTTCAACATGGTATCAGAGCCAGGTTGTCGTTCTTGATAACCTATCTCTTCTATTCTTCCATTCTTCATTCTTGTTCACTCGATTCTCAGTCCTATTTCTCTTTATTCTCCGGGTAAAAGCTTTGTCCATCGGTCCATAGCGGTTAAACCATGGAAAACGCCAAACCCATTGTCATGCCGGTTGTTCTCAAAGGAACAAACTACTTGCTGTGGACTAGAACCACAAGAACTGCCCTTGGAGGTCGTGGTCTTTGGAGTCATGTCGAGAGTGACTATGCTCCAAAACAAAACCTAAAAGGAGAAGATGAAGGCGCTTCCGAGGAGGAAGTAGAAGAAGAGAGCGAGAGGAAGGCCAAGTGGTTCCAAGAAGACCAAGTTGTCCTATCTGTTCTCCAAAACTCTCTTGACACACCAATCCTTGAGGCCTACTCATATTGCGAGACGGCCAAGGAGTTGTGGGAGACACTTAAAGGTGTCTATGGCAATATCTCCAACTTGACTCGGGTCTTTGAGGTCAAGAAGGCCATAAATGAGCTTAACCAAGATGATGTGGAGTTCACTAAACATCTTGGCAAGTTTCGAGCTTTATGGTCCGAGCTTGACATGTTGCGGCCGAGTACACTCGATCCGAGTGTGTTGACTGAAAGAAAGGAGCAAGACAAGATCTTTGGTCTCCTTCTTACTTTAAACCCATCCTTCAACGATCTCTTGAAGCACATCCTCAGGGCAGAGACACTTCCCTCCTTTGAAGACATTTGTTCACAAATCCAAAGAGAGCAAGGTTCTCTTGACTTGTTTAGCGGTAAGGGGGAGCTTGCTACGGCTAATAAAGGAGTGTACAAGCAAGAGGAGAGGAAGGTGTGGATATGCGACCACTGCAAGAGGCGGGGTCACCTGAAAGACAAGTGCTGGGTCCTCCACCCTCATCTCAAACCGGCCAAGTTCAAAGCAAACCTTTCAAAGGAAGCGGTTAGCGACAAGGGAGCCGGGCCGTCAAAGCAAGGAGATGAGGCAGCCATGACCGCAGCCTATGGAGAAGTGGTTAGGAAATCAGACCTTGAGGCGCTCATCCGTTCCATTGCCTCACTCAAGGAGTCTGGTATCTCTTTCTTTACCTCTAAGCCTAGTAAATCTCTTGTCATAGACTCGGGTGCTTCTCACCACATGATTAGTAATCCTAGTCTAATTGACAATATAAAACCGGCTTTAGGAAATGTTATAATTGCAAATGGAGAACAAATACCAGTGAAAGGAATAGGGGACTTGAAACTATTTGATAAAACCACAAAAGCTTTCTTTATGCCTACCTTCACATCTAATCTTCTATCGGTTAAGAGAACCACTAATGATTTGAATTGTTATGCAATCTTTGGTCCTAATAGTGTTCATTTTCAGGATATTGAGACTGGAAAAGTTCTTGGAGAGGGACAAGGGAGTGGAGATCTCTATGTCCTAGAGAAAACCTCGCCAAGTTTATCTACTAAATCTTGTTTTGTTGTTAATTTGGATAGTGTGTGGCATGCTAGATTAGGCCATCCTCATTCTCGTGCCCTTGCTTTAATGTTACCAAGTGTTTCTTTTGATAGTTCAATGTGTGAGTCTTGTATTCTTGGTAAACATTGCAAATCTATTTTTCCCAAGTCTAAAACTATTTATGAGCATTGTTTTGATTTAGTGCACTCGGATGTGTGGACTTCACCATGCCTTTCTAGAGATAATAACAAATATTTTGTGACTTTTATTGATGAAAAATCTAAGTACACATGGATTACTTTGTTGCCTTCAAAGGATAGAGTGTTTGATGCTTTTATAAACTTTCAAAATTATGTTACTAATCATTTCAATGCTAAAATTAAGGTACTTAGATCAGACAATGGTGGAGAGTATACAAGTCACAAATTCAGAGAACACCTAGCAAAACACGGCATACTACACCAAACAAGTTGTCCCTATACGCCCCAACAAAATGGTGTAGCCGAGAGGAAGAACCGACATCTAATGGAGGTGGCACGGTCGATGATGTTCCATTCACACGTTACAAGGCGATATTGGGGTGATGCTGTGATGACCGCATGCTACCTGATCAATCGGACACCAACCAAAGTCCTTAATGACCTATCGCCATTTGAGGTATTGAATGGATTTAAACCATCTCTAGAGCACTTACGGGTCTTTGGGTGTGTTTCTTTTGTACTTGTGCCAGGAGAACAGCGGAGTAAGCTCGATCCCAAAAGCATAAGGTGTATGTTCATCGGCTACTCCACTACTCAAAAGGGATACAAGTGTTTTGACCCAAAGACAAGCCGGCTGTATGTATCAAGAGATGTTCGGTTCTTGGAAAATGTGGGTTATTTTGATAACAAAGACTGGAACAGCTTGAAGGATCTTTCATCATCACCAAATGATAGATCCTCCAGCCTTAAGTTTCTCCTTGACCATCTCGGAAATCCGCCTACGGCCACAGCCCTTCCTCAGCCAGAACCCAACCCAAGCTCCATTGACCATACGCTCGAGCCGGAAGGTGCTATGCCCGAGATGATATCCCCGGACCATGAGATGCCCGAGTCAAACCAGAGCATGACCGAGGCACATGAGATGCCCGAGCCAAACTCAAGCCTGACCGAGACACGACCTGATGCCGAACCGGTCATCGAAGATGTCACTCAGTCCAGCCAATCAGTGCCGCCAGCTCAACCAGCTCCACGACGAAGCACGCGTGTCCGGTCTCACCCCTCTACATGGAAAGATAAGAGGGTCTACTACAACAGTCAAGCCGTCGCACATCCTATCCAAGCCGTATGTTCGCTCGAGCTGCTTCCGACCGAGCACCAAGCCTTCTTCGGCCAAGTTGATGAACACTGGGTTCCCCAAACGTACGAGGAGGCCAAAGAACATAAGGTATGGGTAGATGCTGTGGAGGATGAAGCTGGTGCAATGATCAGAAATCACACATGGGATGAGGCTGACCTCCCCAAAGGGAAGAAGGCCGTAAGTTCAAAGTGGGTATTCACCATCAAGTTCTTGAGCACGGGAGAGATTGAGAGGCATAAGGCACGGCTGGTGGCCCGAGGGTTCACTCAAACCTATGGAGATGACTACATGGCAACGTTTGCTCCCGTGGCCAAATTGCATACCGTGCGAGTAGTGCTATCGTTGGCCGTGAACCTTTCTTGGGACTTATGGCAAATGGATGTGAAGAACGCGTTCCTCCAAGGCGAGCTAGATGAAGAAGTGTACATGACTCCTCCGCCTGGTCTTGAGGACATTGTTGCTCCCGGGAAAGTCTTACGGTTACGCAAGGCCATCTATGGCCTCAAACAGTCACCACGCGCCTGGTACCATAAGCTCAGCTCCACTCTTAAGGCGAATGGCTTTAGACGATCGGAGGCTGATCATACTCTTTTCACTCTCAAGACATCACTTGGCCTGGTTGTGGTGCTGGTTTATGTCGATGACATCATCGTGACTGGCGATGACAAGGCCGGTATTGTTGCCATTAAAGACTCTCTCAAGTCTGCCTTTGACATTAAGGACCTCGGAGAGCTCAAATACTTCCTCGGCATCGAAATCTGCCGTTCCCCGGAGGGTATCTTCCTCTCACAACGCAAATATGCTCTGGACTTGCTTGCTGAGACAGGCAAACTTGGTACGGTTCCAGCTACTACACCACTGGATGAAGATTACCAGCTCAAGCGAAAGGGGGAGAGCATTCGGGCGAAGGAAGGCAAACCATGCGAACCATTGGACGAGCCGTTCCCGGACGTCACACGCTACCGACGGCTTGTAGGTAAGTTGATCTATTTAACTATCACACGACCTGATATCTCTTATGCTGTGAATCAGGTGAGTCAGCACATGCAAGCTCCAAGCAAGTATCAATGGAGTCAAGTGGAGAGGATCTTGAGCTATCTCAAGGGCAGCCCTGGTCAAGGCATTTGGATGGGTAAAAACGGCAACACTGAGATCGTGGGTTATTGTGATGCGGACTATAATGGAGACACATTGGATAGGCGGTCAACTACTGGATATTGCACCTTTGTTGGAGGAAACCTAGTTACATGGAGGTCTAAGAAGCAAAAGGTGGTGTCATGTTCAAGTGCCGAGGCTGAGTACCGAGCTATGAGGAAGCTAACTAATGAGATGACATGGTTGAAAGGTCTACTTAAGGATCTCGGCATTGAAACAAGACAGCCGATGACAATGCATTGTGACAATGAGGCAGCGATCCACATAGCCACTAACTCAGTCTTCCATGAACGGACCAAGCACATTGAGAGCGACTGCCACAAGGTTAGGGAGAGGATCGAAGAGGGAGCGGTTCTACCATGCCACACAAGGAGTCAAGACCAGCTAGCCGACATCTTCACCAAATCTGCAAGTCCCAAGGTTTGTGATTATATTCATAGCAAACTTGGACTTGTAGACATCACACGGCCGTGATCAACTTTCCTAATCCGTGGACAGCACACTCTTTTTCCCTTGGCTTAGTTTTGTCCCATGAGGTTTTCTAAGTCAAGGTTTTTAATGAGGTGCTGCTTCACGGGTTCCAAGCTTAGCCATTTCATCAGGCTAAGCTTGAGGGGGAGTATTGATCAAGAATAAGCCTATGGCGTCCGTACAGTCCGTACCGTCCGTACGTGCAAGCAATGAGGCCGAGTGAAGCACTAAGGCCGAGTCATCTATGTGTGAGGATAGTGAGGAGGCCTGCTCACCTCCGGCCCATGAGAAGGATCGAGAATCCCTTGTGTAGCCGTTAGGGAGAAAGCGCAAGTGGACAAGAGTGGAAGACTAGGACAAGTCGCTATCACCGATCACCTACCCCCTCTCTCTCTCTCCTAATTGTCGATTTCTCTTGTGTCTACTTTAGGTCATGTGGTCGCCCTAGCTGCCTCCCTATTTAAACTCTTGTCATGTGTTGTATTTGAGATATTCTACCTAATTCTAATCTATTATCACTCTCTCTCATACTATTCGCCACCAACTCTTCTTCTTCATTCTAAACCTCTCAAATCTCTAAGTCTTCCGCTTATTTCAACATTAAAAGCCACTTATACCCATTTTGTCCCAAAACAGGCTAAAACCAAGAAAAAATTGCTTAGAAGCTGTAAACAGCTATTTTAGTGTTATTGGGGTTAAAATGTGTCTTAATCCAATGCAAATGACTATTTATAAGAGTTTGAGATGGATGTGGAGAGTTTAAAAGCCACTTATACCCATTTTGTCCCAAAATAGGCTAAAACCAAGAAAACATTGCTTAGAAGCTGTAAACAGCTATGTTAGTGTTTCTGGGGTTAGAATGTGTCTTAATCCAATGCAACTGACTAATTATAAGAGTTTGAGATGTATTTGGAGAGTTTAAAAGCCACTTATACCCATTTTGTCCCAAAACAGGCTAAAACCAAGAAAATATTGCTGAGAAGCACTAAACAGCTTTGTTAGTGTTTCTGGGGTTAAAATGTGTCTTAATCCAATGCAAATAACTAATTATAAGAGTTTGAGATAGATGTGGAGAGTTTAAAAGCCACTTATACCCATTTTGTCCCAAAACAAGATAAAACCAAGAAAACATTGCTTAGAAGCACTAAACAGCTTTGTTAGTGTTTCTGGGGTTAAAATGTGTCTTAATCCAATGCAGCTAACTAATTATAAGAAATTGAGATAGATGTGGATAGTTTAAAAGCCACTTATACCCATTTTGTCCCAAAACATGCTAAAACCAAGAAAACATTGCTTAGAAGCTGTAAACAGCTATGATAGTGTTTCTGGGGTTAAAATGTGTCTTATTCCAATGCAACTGACTAATTATAAGAGTTTGAGATGTATTTGGAGAGTTTAAAAGCCACTTATACCCATTTTGACCCAAAACAGGCTAAAACCAAGTCCCAAAACAAGCTAAAACCAAGAAAACATTGCTTAGCAGCTGTAAACAGCTATGTTAGTGTTGCTAGGGTTAAAATGTGTCTTAATCCAATGCAACTGACTAATTATAAGAGTTTGAGATTGATTTGGAGAGTTTAAAACCCACTTATACCCATTTTGTCCCAAAATAGGCTAAAACCAAGAAAACATTGCTTAGAAGCTGTAAACAGCTATGTTAGTGTTTCTGGGGTTAAAATGTGTCTTAATCCAATGCAACTGACTAATTATAAGAGTTTGAGATTGATGTGGAGAGTTTAAAACCCACTTATACCCATTTTGTCTCAAAACAGGCTAAAACCAAGAAAACATTGCTTAGAAGCTGTAAACAGCTATTTTAGTGTTTCTGGGGTTAAAATGTGTCTTAATCCAATGGTACTGACTAATTATAAGAGTTTGAGATGGATTTGGAGAGTTTAAAAGCTACTTATACCCATTTTGTCCAAAAACAGCCTAAAACCAAGAAAAATTGCTTAGAAGCACCAAACAGCTTTGTTAGTGTTTTTGGGGCTAAAATGTGTCTTAATCTAATGCAACTAACTAATTATAAGAGTTTGAGATAGATGTGGAGACTTTAAAAGCGACTTATAACCATTTTGTCCCAAAATAGGCTAAAACCAAGAAAGCATTGCTTAGAAGCTGTAAACAGCTATGTTAGTGTTGTTGGGGTTAAAATGTGTCTTAATCCAATGCAACTGACTAATTATAAGAGTTTGAGATGTATTTTGAGAGTTTAAAAGCCACTTATACCCATTTTGTCCCAAAACAGGCTAAAACCAAGAAAAAATTGCTTAGAAGCTGTAAACAGCTATGCTAGTGTTATTGGGGTTAAAATGTGTCTTAATCCAATGCAACTGACTAATTATAAGAGTTTGAGATGGATGTGGAGAGTTTAAAAGCCACTTATACCCATTTTGTCCCAAAACAGGCTAAAACCAAGAAAACATTGCTTAGAAACACTAAACAGCTTTGTTAGTGTTTCTGGGGTTAAAATGTGTCTTAATCCAATGCAGCTAATTAGTTATAAGAAATTGAGATAGATGTGGATAGTTTAAAAGCCACTTATACCCATTTTGTCCCAAAACAGTCTAAAACCAAGAAAACATTGCTTAGAAGCTGTAAACAGCTATGTTAGTGTTTCTGGGGTTAAAATGTGTCTTATTCCAATGCAACTGACTAATTATAAGAGTTTGAGATGTATTTGGAGAGTTTAAAAGCCACTTATACCCATTTTGTCCCAAAACAGGCTAAAACCAAGCAAACATTGTTTAGAAGCTGTAAACAGCTATGTTAGTGTTTCTGGGGATAAAATGTGTCTTAATCCAATGCAACTAACTAATTATAAGAGTTTGAGATAGATGTGGAGAGTTTGAAAGCCACTTATACACATTTTGTCCCAAAACAGGCTAAAACCAAGAAAACATTGCCTAGAAGCTGTAAACAGCTATGTTAGTGTTCTGGAGTTAAAATGTGTCTTAATCCAATGCAAGTGGCTAATTATAAGAGTTTGAGATGTATTTGGAGAGTTTAAAAGCCACTTATACCCATTTTGTCCCAAAACAGGCTAAAACCAAGAAAAAATTGCTTAGAAGCTGTAAACAGCTATTTTAGTGTTATTGGGGTTAAAATGTGTCTTAATCCAATGCAAATGACTATTTATAAGAGTTTGAGATGGATGTGGAGAGTTTAAAAGCCACTTATACCCATTTTGTCCCAAAATAGGCTAAAACCAAGAAAACATTGCTTAGAAGCTGTAAACAGCTATGTTAGTGTTTCTGGGGTTAGAATGTGTCTTAATCCAATGCAACTGACTAATTATAAGAGTTTGAGATGTATTTGGAGAGTTTAAAAGCCACTTATACCCATTTTGTCCCAAAACAGGCTAAAACCAAGAAAATATTGCTGAGAAGCACTAAACAGCTTTGTTAGTGTTTCTGGGGTTAAAATGTGTCTTAATCCAATGCAAATAACTAATTATAAGAGTTTGAGATAGATGTGGAGAGTTTAAAAGCCACTTATACCCATTTTGTCCCAAAACAAGATAAAACCAAGAAAACATTGCTTAGAAGCACTAAACAGCTTTGTTAGTGTTTCTGGGGTTAAAATGTGTCTTAATCCAATGCAGCTAACTAATTATAAGAAATTGAGATAGATGTGGATAGTTTAAAAGCCACTTATACCCATTTTGTCCCAAAACATGCTAAAACCAAGAAAACATTGCTTAGAAGCTGTAAACAGCTATGATAGTGTTTCTGGGGTTAAAATGTGTCTTATTCCAATGCAACTGACTAATTATAAGAGTTTGAGATGTATTTGGAGAGTTTAAAAGCCACTTATACCCATTTTGTCCCAAAACAGGCTAAAACCAAGTCCCAAAACAAGCTAAAACCAAGAAAACATTGCTTAGAAGCTGTAAACAGCTATGTTAGTGTTTCTAGGGTTAAAATGTGTCTTAATCCAATGCAACTGACTAATTATAAGAGTTTGAGATTGATGTGGAGAGTTTAAAACCCACTTATACCCATTTTGTCCCAAAATAGGCTAAAACCAAGAAAACATTGCTTAGAAGCTGTAAACAGCTATGTTAGTGTTTCTGGGGTTAAAATGTGTCTTAATCCAATGCAACTGACTAATTATAAGAGTTTGAGATTGATGTGGAGAGTTTAAAACCCACTTATACCCATTTTGTCCCAAAACAGGCTAAAACCAAGAAAACATTGCTTAGAAGCTATAAACAGCTATTTTAGTGTTTCTGGGGTTAAAATGTGTCTTAATCCAATGGTACTGACTAATTATAAGAGTTTGAGATGGATTTGGAGAGTTTAAAAGCTACTTATACCCATTTTGTCCAAAAACAGCCTAAAACCAAGAAAAATTGCTTAGAAGCACCAAACAGCTTTGTTAGTGTTTTTGGGGCTAAAATGTGTCTTAATCTAATGCAACTAACTAATTATAAGAGTTTGAGATAGATGTGGAGACTTTAAAAGCGACTTATAACCATTTTGTCCCAAAATAGGCTAAAACAAAGAAAGCATTGCTTAGAAGCTGTAAACAGCTATGTTAGTGTTTCTGGGGTTAAAATGTGTCTAAATGCAATGCAACTGACTAATTATAAGAGTTTGAGATGTATTTGGAGAGTTTAAAAGCCACTTAAACCCATTTTGTCCCAAAACAGGCTAAAACCAAGAAAAAATTGCTTAGAAGCTGTAAACAGCTATATTAGTGTTTCAGGGGTTAAAATGTATCTTAATCCAATGCAACTGACTAATTATAAGAGTTTGAGATGGATGTGGAGAGTTTAAATGCCACTTATACCCAGTTTGTCCCAAAACAGGCTAAAACCAAGAAAACATTGCTTAGAAGCACTAAACAGCTTTGTTAGTGTTTCTGGGGTTAAAATGTGTCTTAATCCAATGCAGCTAACTAATTATAAGAAATTGAGATAGAGGTGGATAGTTTAAAAGCCACTTATACCCATTTTGTCCCCAAACAGGCTAAACCAAGAAAACATTGCTTAGAAGCTGTTAACAGCTATGTTAGTGTTTCTGGGGTTAAAATGTGTCTTATTCCAATGCAACTGACTAATTATAAGAGTTTTGAGATAGATGTGGAGAGTTTAAAAGCCACTTATACCCATTTTGTCCCAAAACAAGCTAAAACCAAGAAAACATTGCTTAGAAGCACAAAACAGCTTTGTTAGTGTTTCTGGGGTTAAAATGTGTCTTAATCCAATGCAGCTAACTAATTATAAGAAATTGAGATAGATGTGGATAGTTTAAAAGCCACTTATACCCATTTTGTCCCAAAACATGCTAAAACCAAGAAAACATTGCTTAGAAGCTGTAAACAGCTATGTTAGTGTTTCTGGGGTTAAAATGTGTCTTATTCCAATGCAACTGACTAATTATAAGAGTTTGAGATGTATTTGGTGAGTTTAAAAGCCACTTATACCCATTTTGTCCCAAAACAGGCTAAAACCAAGAAAACATTGTTTAGAAGCTGTAAACAGCTATGTTAGTGTTTCTGGGGATAAAATGTGTCTTAATCCAATGCAACTAACTAATTATTAGAGTTTGAGATAGATGTGGAAAGTTTAAAAGCCACTTATACACATTTTGTCCCAAAACAGGCAAAAACCAAGAAAACATTGCCTAGAAGCTGTAAACAGCTATGTTAGTGTTTTGGGGTTAAAATGTGTCTTAATCCAATGCAAGTGACTAATTATAAGAGTTTGAGATGTATTTGGGGAGTTTAAAAGCCACTTATACCCATTTTGTCCCAAAACAGGCTAAAACCAAGAAAAAATTTCTTAGAAGCTGTAAACAGCTATGCTAATGTTTTTGGGGTTAAAATGTGCCTTAATCCAATGCAAATGACTAATTATAAGAGTTTGAGATGGATGTGGAGAGTTTAAAAGCCACTTATACCCATTTTGTCCCAACACAGGCTAAAACCAAGAAAACATTGCTTAGAAGCTGTAAACAGCTATGTTAGTGTTTCTGGGGTTAAAATGTGTCTTAATCCAATGCAACTGACTAATTATAAGAGTTTGAGATGTATTTGGAGAGTTTAAAAGCCACTTATACCCATTTTGTCCCAAAACAGGCTAAAACCAAGAAAATATTGCTGAGAAACACTAAACAGCTTTGTTAGTGTTTCTGGGGTTAAAATGTGTCTTAATCTAATGCAAATAACTAATTATAAGAGTTTGAGATAGATGTGGATAGTTTAAAAGCCACTTATACCCATTTTGTCCCAAAACAGGCTAAAACCAAGAAAACATTGCTTAGAAGCACTAAACAGCTTTGTTAGTGTTTCTGGGGTTAAAATGTGTCTTAATCCAATGCAACTAACTAATTATAAGAAATTGAGATAGATGTGGATAGTTTAAAAGCCACTTATACCCATTTTGTCCCAAAACAGGCTAAAACCAAGAAAACATTGCTTAGAAGCTGTAAACAGCTATGTTAGTGTTTCTGGGGTTAAAATGTGTCTTAATCCAATGCAACTGACTAATTATAAGAGTTTGAAATGCATTTGGAGAGTTTAAAAGCCACTTATACCCATTTTGTCCCAAAACAGGCTAAAACCAACTCCCAAAACAAGCTAAAACGAAGAAAACATTGCTTAGAAGCTGTAAACAACTATGTTAGTGTTTCTGGGGTTAAAATGTGTCTTAATCCAATGCAACTGACTAATTATAAGAGTTTGAGATTGATGTGGAGAGTTTAAAACCCACTTATACCCATTTTGTCCCAAAATAGGCTAAAACCAAGAAAACATTGCTTAGAAGCTGTAAACAGCTATGTTAGTGTTTCTGGGGTTAAAATGTGTCTTAATCCAATGCAACTGACTAATTATAAGAGTTTGAGATGTATTTGGAGAGTTTAAAAGCCACTTATACCCATTTTGTCCCAAAACAGGCTAAAACCAAGAAAATATTGCTGAGAAACACTAAACAGCTTTGTTAGTGTTTCTGGGGTTAAAATGTGTCTTAATCTAATGCAAATAACTAATTATAAGAGTTTGAGATAGATGTGGATAGTTTAAAAGCCACTTATACCCATTTTGTCCCAAAACAGGCTAAAACCAAGAAAATATTGCTGAGAAACACTAAACAGCTTTGTTAGTGTTTCTGGGGTTAAAATGTGTCTTAATCTAATGCAAATAACTAATTATAAGAGTTTGAGATAGATGTGGATAGTTTAAAAGCCACTTATACCCATTTTGTCCCAAAACAGCCTAAAACCAAGAAAAATTGCTTAGAAGCACCAAACAGCTTTGTTAGTGTTTCTGGGGCTAAAATGTGTCTTAATCTAATGCAACTAACTAATTATAAGAGTTTGAGATAGATGTGGAGAGTTTAAAAGCGACTTATAACCATTTTGTCCCAAAACAGGCTAAAACCAAGAAAGCATTGCTTAGAAGCTGTAAACAGCTATGTTAGTGTTTCTAGTGTTAAAATGTGTCTTAATCCAATGCAACTGACTAATTATAAGAGTTTGAGATGTATTTGGAGAGTTTAAAAGCCACTTATACCCATTTTGTCCCAAAACAGGCTAAAACCAAGAAAAAATTGCTTAGAAGCTGTAAACAGCTATATTAGTGTTTCAGGGGTTAAAATGTGTCTTAATCCAATGCAACTGACTAATTATAAGAGTTTGAGATGGATGTGGAGAGTTTAAAAGCCACTTATACCCATTTTGTCTCAAAACAGGCTAAAACCAAGAAAACATTGCTTAGAAGCTGTAAATAGCTATGTTAGTGTTTCAGGGGTTAAAATGTGTCTTAATCCAATGCAGCTAACTAATTATAAGAAATTGAGATAGATGTGGAGAGTTTAAAAGCCACTTATACACATTTTGTCCCAAAACAGGCTAAAACCAAGAAAACATTGCCTAGAAGCCGTAAACAGCTATGTTAGTGTTCTGGAGTTAAAATGTGTCTTAATCCAATGCAAGTGGCTAATTATAAGAGTTTGAGATGTATTTGGAGAGTTTAAAGCCACTTATACCCATTTTGTCCCAAAACAGGCTAAAACCAAGAAAAAATTGCTTAGAAGTTGTAAACAGCTATGCTAGTGTTATTGGGGTTAAAATGTGTCTTAATCCAATGCAAATGACTATTTATAAGAGTTTGAGATGGATGTGGAGAGTTTAAAAGCCACTTATACCCATTTTGTCCCAAAACAGGCTAAAACCAAGAAAACATTGCTTAGAAGCTGTAAACAGCTATGTTAGTGTTTCTGGGGTTAAAATGTGTCTTAATCCAATGCAACTGACTAATTATAAGAGTTTGAAATGCATTTGGAGAGTTTAAAAGCCACTTATACCCATTTTGTCCCAAAACAGGCTAAAACCAACTCCCAAAACAAGCTAAAACGAAGAAAACATTGCTTAGAAGCTGTAAACAACTATGTTAGTGTTTCTGGGGTTAAAATATGTCTTAATCCAATGCAACTGACTAATTATAAGAGTTTGAGATTGATGTGGAGAGTTTAAAACCCACTTATACCCATTTTGTCCCAAAATAGGCTAAAACCAAGAAAACATTGCTTAGAAGCTGTAAACAGCTATGTTAGTGTTTCTGGGGTTAAAATGTGTCTTAATCCAATGCAATTGACTAATTATAAGAGTTTGAGATGTATTTGGAGAGTTTAAAAGCCACTTATACCCATTTTGTCCCAAAACAGGCTAAAACCAAGAAAATATTGCTGAGAAACACTAAACAGCTTTGTTAGTGTTTCTGGGGTTAAAATGTGTCTTAATCTAATGCAAATAACTAATTATAAGAGTTTGAGATAGATGTGGATAGTTTAAAAGCCACTTATACCCATTTTGTCCCAAAACAGGCTAAAACCAAGAAAATATTGCTGAGAAACACTAAACAGCTTTGTTAGTGTTTCTGGGGTTAAAATGTGTCTTAATCTAATGCAAATAACTAATTATAAGAGTTTGAGATAGATGTGGATAGTTTAAAAGCCACTTATACCCATTTTGTCCCAAAACAGCCTAAAACCAAGAAAAATTGCTTAGAAGCACCAAACAGCTTTGTTAGTGTTTCTGGGGCTAAAATGTGTCTTAATCTAATGCAACTAACTAATTATAAGAGTTTGAGATAGATGTGGAGAGTTTAAAAGCGACTTATAACCATTTTGTCCCAAAACAGGCTAAAACCAAGAAAGCATTGCTTAGAAGCTGTAAACAGCTATGTTAGTGTTTCTAGTGTTAAAATGTGTCTTAATCCAATGCAACTGACTAATTATAAGAGTTTGAGATGTATTTGGAGAGTTTAAAAGCCACTTATACCCATTTTGTCCCAAAACAGGCTAAAACCAAGAAAAAATTGCTTAGAAGCTGTAAACAGCTATATTAGTGTTTCAGGGGTTAAAATGTGTCTTAATCCAATGCAACTGACTAATTATAAGAGTTTGAGATGGATGTGGAGAGTTTAAAAGCCACTTATACCCATTTTGTCTCAAAACAGGCTAAAACCAAGAAAACATTGCTTAGAAGCTGTAAATAGCTATGTTAGTGTTTCAGGGGTTAAAATGTGTCTTAATCCAATGCAGCTAACTAATTATAAGAAATTGAGATAGATGTGGAGAGTTTAAAAGCCACTTATACACATTTTGTCCCAAAACAGGCTAAAACCAAGAAAACATTGCCTAGAAGCCGTAAACAGCTATGTTAGTGTTCTGGAGTTAAAATGTGTCTTAATCCAATGCAAGTGGCTAATTATAAGAGTTTGAGATGTATTTGGAGAGTTTAAAGCCACTTATACCCATTTTGTCCCAAAACAGGCTAAAACCAAGAAAAAATTGCTTAGAAGTTGTAAACAGCTATGCTAGTGTTATTGGGGTTAAAATGTGTCTTAATCCAATGCAAATGACTATTTATAAGAGTTTGAGATGGATGTGGAGAGTTTAAAAGCCACTTATACCCATTTTGTCCCAAAACAGGCTAAAACCAAGAAAACATTGCTTAGAAGCTGTAAACAGCTATGTTAGTGTTTCTGGGGTTAAAATGTGCCTTAATCCAATGCAACTGACTAATTATAAGAGTTTGAGATGTATTTGGAGAGTTTAAAAGCCACTTATACCCATTTTGTCCCAAAACAGGCTAAAACCAAGAAAATATTGCTGAGAAGCACTAAACAGCTTTGTTAGTGTTTCTGGGGTTAAAATGTGTCTTAATCCAATGCAAATAACTAATTATAAGAGTTTGAGATAGATGTGGAGAGTTTAAAAGCCACTTATACCCATTTTGTCCCAAAACAAGCTAAAACCAAGAAAACATTGCTTAGAAGCACTAAACAGCTTTGTTAGTGTTTCTGGGGTTAAAACGTGTCTTAATCTAATGCAGCTAACTAATTATAAGAAATTGAGATAGATGTGGATAGTTTAAAAGCCACTTATACCCATTTTGTCCCAAAACATGCTAAAACCAAGAAAACATTGCTTAGAAGCTGTAAACAGCTATGTTAGTGTTTCTGGGGTTAAAATGTGTCTTATTCCAATGCAACTGACTAATTATAAGAGTTTGAGATGTATTTGGAGAGTTTAAAAGCCACTTATACCCATTTTGTCCCAAAACAGGCTAAAACCAAGAAAACATTGTTTAGAAGCTGTAAACAGCTATGTTAGTGTTTCTGGGGATAAAATGTGTCTTAATCCAATGCAACTAACTAATTATAAGAGTTTGAGATAGATGTGGAGAGTTTAAAAGCCACTTATACACATTTTGTCCCAAAACAGGCTAAACCAAAGAAAACATTGTCTAGAAGCTGTAAACAGCTATGTTAGTGTTCTAGGGTTAAAATGTGTCTTAATCTAATGCAAGTGACTAATTATAAGAGTTTAAGATGTATTTGGAGAGTTTAAAAGCCACTTATACCCATTTTGTCCCAAAACAGACTAAAACCAAGAAAATATTGTTGAGAAACACTAAACAGCTTTGTTAGTGTTTTTGGGGTTAAAATGTGTCTTAATCCAATGCAAATGACTAATTATAAGAGTTTGAGATGGATGTGGATAGTTTAAAAGCCACTTATACCCAAATTGTCCCAAAACAGGCTAAAACCAAGAAAACATTGCTTAGAAGCACTAAACAGCTTTGTTAGAGTTTCTGGGGTTAAAATGTGTCTTAATCCAATGCAACTAACTAATTATAAGAAATTGAGATTGATGTGGATTGTTTAAAAGCCACTTATACCCATTTTGTCCCAAAACAGTCTAAAACAAAGAAAACATTGCTTAGAAGCTGTAAACAACTATGTTAGTGTTTCTGGGGTTAAAATGTGTCTTAATCCAATGCAACTGACTAATTATAAGAGTTTGAAATGCATTTGGAGAGTTTAAAAGCCACTTATACCCATTTTCTCCCAAAACAGGCTAAAACCAAGTCCCAAAATAAGCTAAAACCAAGAAAACATTGCTTAGAAGCTGTAAACAGCTATGTTAGTGTTTCTGGGGTTAAAATGTGTCTTAATCCAATGCAAATGACTAATTATAAGAGTTTGAGATTGATGTGGAGAGTTTAAAACCCACTTATACCCATTTTGTCCCAAAATAGGCTAAAACCAAGAAAACATTGCTTAGAAGTTGTAAACAGCTACGTTAGTGTTTCTGGGGTTAAAATGTGTCTTAATCCAATGCAACTGACTAATTATAAGAGTTTGAGATTGATGTGGAGAGTTTAAAACCCACTTATACCCATTTTGTCCCAAAACAGGCTAAAACCAAGAAAACATTGCTTAGAAGCTGTCAACAGCTATGTTAGTGTTTTTGGGGTTAAAATGTGTCTTAATCCAATGCAACTGACTAATTATAAGAGTTTGAGATTGATGTGGAGAGTTTAAAACCCACTTATACCCATTTTGTCCCAAAATAGGCTAAAACCAAGAAAACATTGCTTAGAAGCTGTAAACAGCTATGTTAGTGTTTCTGGGGTTAAAATGTGTCTTAATCCAATGCAACTGACTAATTATAAGAGTTTGAGATTGATGTGGAGAGTTTAAAACCCACTTATACGCATTTTGTCCCAAAACAGGCTAAAACCAAGAAAACGTTGCTTAGAAGCTGTAAACAGCTATTTTAGTGTTTCTGGGGTTAAAATGTGTCTTAATCCAATGGTACTGACTAATTATAAGAGTTTGAGATGGATTTGGAGAGTTTAAAAGCCACTTATACCCATTTTGTCCCAAAACAGCCTAAAACCAAGAAAAATTACTTAGAAGCACCAAACAGTTTTGTTAGTGTTTCTGGGGCTAAAATGTGTCTTAATCTAATGCAACTAACTAATTATAAGAGTTTGAGATAGATGTGGAGAGTTTAAAAGCGACTTATAACCATTTTGTCCCAAAACAGGCTAAAACCAAGAAAGCATTGCTTCGAAGCTGTAAACAGCTATGTTAGTGTTTCTGGTGTTAAAATGTGTCTTAATCCAATGCAACTGACTAATCATAAGAGTTTGAGATGTATTTGGAGAGTTTAAAAGCCACTTATACCCATTTTGTCCCAAAACAGGCTAAAACCAAGAAAAAATTGCTTAGAAGCTGTAAACAGCTATATTAGTGTTTCAGGGGTTAAAATGTGTCTTAATCCAATGCAACTGAGTAATTATAAGAGTTTGAGATGGATGTGGAGAGTTTAAAAGCCACTTATACCCAGTTTGTCCCAAAACAGGCTAAAACCAAGAAAACATTGCTTAGAAGCACTAAACAGCTTTGTTAGTGTTTCTGGGGTTAAAATGTGTCTTAATCAAATGCAGCTAACTAATTATAAGAAATTGAGATAGATGTGGATAGTTTAAAAGCCACTTATACCCATTTTTTCCTAAAACAGGCTAAAACCAAGAAAACATTGCTTAGAAGCTGTAAACAGCTTTGTTAGTGTTTCTGGGGTTAAAATGTGTCTTATTCCAATGCAAATGACTAATTATAAGAGTTTGAGATGTATTTGGAGAGTTTAAAAGCCACTTATACCCATTTTGTCCCAAAACAGGCTAAAACCAAGCAAACATTGTTTAGAAGCTGTAAACAGCTATGTTAGTGTTTCTGGGGATAAAAGGTGTCTTAATCCAATGCAACTAACTAATTATAAGATTTTGAGATAGATGTGGAGAGTTTAAAAGCCACTTATACACATTTTGTCCCAAAACAAGCTAAAACCAAGAAAACATTGCCTAGAAGCTGTAAACAGCTATGTTAGTGTTCTGGAGTTAAAATGTGTCTTAATCCAATGCAAGTGGCTAATTATAAGAGTTTGAGATGTATTTGGAGAGTTTAAAAGCCACTTATACCCATTTTGTCCCAAAACAGGCTAAAACCAAGAAAAAATTGCTTCGAAGCTGTAAACAGCTATGCTAGTGTTATTGGGGTTAAAATGTGTCTTAATCCAATGCAAATGACTATTTATAAGAGTTTGAGATGGATGTGGAGAGTTTAAAAGCCACTTATACCCATTTTGTCCCAAAACAGGCTAAAACCAAGAAAACATTGCTTAGAAGCTGTAAACAGCTATGTTAGTGTTTCTGGGGTTAAAATGTGCCTTAATCCAATGCAACTGACTAATTATAAGAGTTTGAGATGTCTTTGGAGAGTTTAAAAGCCACTTATACCCATTTTGTCCAAAAACAGGCTAATACCAAGAAAACATTGTTTAGAAGCTGTAAACAGCTATGTTAGTGTTTCTGGGGATAAAATGTGTCTTAATCCAATGCAACTAACTAATTATAAGAGTTTGAGATAGATGTTGAGAGTTTAAAAGCCACTTATACACATTTTGTCCCAAAACAGGCTAAAACCAAGAAAACATTGCTTAGAAGCTGTAAAAAGCTATTTTAGTGTTTATGGGGTTAAAATGTGTCTTAATCCAATGGCACTGACTAATTATAAGAGTTTGAGATGGATTTGGAGAGTTTAAAAGCCACTTATACCCATTTTGTCCCAAAATAGGCTAAAACCAAGAAAACATTGTTTAGAAGCTGTAAACAGCTATGTTAGTGTTTCAGGGGTTAAAATGTGTCTTAATCCAATGCAACTGACTAATTATAAGAGTTTGAAATGCATTTGGAGAGTTTAAAAGCCACTTATACCCATTTTCTCCCAAAACAGGCTAAAACCAAGTCCCAAAACAAGCTAAAACCAAGAAAACATTGCTTAGAAGCTGTCAACAGCTATGTTAGTGTTTCTGGGGTTAAAATGTGTCTTAATCCAATGCAACTGACTAATTATAAGAGTTTGAGATTGATGTGGAGAGTTTAAAACCCACTTATACCCATTTTGTCCCAAAATAGGCTAAAACCAAGAAAACATTGCTTAGAAGCTGTAAACAGCTATGTTAGTGTTTCTGGGGTTAAAATGTGTCTTAATCCAATGCAACTGACTAATTATAAGAGTTTGAGATTGATGTGGAGAGTTTAAAACCCACTTATACCCATTTTGTCCCAAAACAGGCTAAAACCAAGAAAACGTTGCTTAGAAGCTGTAAACAGCTATTTTAGTGTTTCTGGGGTTAAAATGTGTCTTAATCCAATGGTACTGACTAATTATAAGAGTTTGAGATGGATTTGGAGAGTTTAAAAACCACTTATACCCATTTTGTCCCAAAACAGCCTAAAACCAAGAAAAATTGCTTAGAAGCACCAAACAGCTTTGTTAGTGTTTCTGGGGCTAAAATGTGTCTTAATCTAATGCAACTAACTAATTATAAGAGTTTGAGATAGATGTGGAGAGTTTAAAAGCGACTTATAACCATTTTGTCCCAAAACAGGCTAAAACCAAGAAAGCATTGCTTCGAAGCTGTAAACAGCTATGTTAGTGTTTCTGGTGTTAAAATGTGTCTTAATCCAATGCAACTGACTAATTATAAGAGTTTGAGATGTATTTGGAGAGTTTAAAAGCCACTTATACCCATTTTGTCCCAAAACAGGCTAAAACCAAGAAAACATTGTTTAGAAGCTGTAAACAGCTATGTTAGTGTTTCAGGGGTTAAAATGTGTCTTAATCCAATGCAACTGACTAATTATAAGAGTTTGAAATGCATTTGGAGAGTTTAAAAGCCACTTATACCCATTTTCTCCCAAAACAGGCTAAAACCAAGTCCCAAAACAAGCTAAAACCAAGAAAACATTGCTTAGAAGCTGTCAACAGCTATGTTAGTGTTTCTGGGGTTAAAATGTGTCTTAATCCAATGCAACTGACTAATTATAAGAGTTTGAGATTGATGTGGAGAGTTTAAAACCCACTTATACCCATTTTGTCCCAAAATAGGCTAAAACCAAGAAAACATTGCTTAGAAGCTGTAAACAGCTATGTTAGTGTTTCTGGGGTTAAAATGTGTCTTAATCCAATGCAACTGACTAATTATAAGAGTTTGAGATTGATGTGGAGAGTTTAAA
Source organism: Camelina sativa (assembly GCF_030686135.1). Lineage (NCBI taxonomy): Eukaryota > Viridiplantae > Streptophyta > Magnoliopsida > Brassicales > Brassicaceae > Camelina > Camelina sativa. Next base: position 26,927,251 of record NC_141896.1, on the reverse strand, counting down.
ACCCACTTATACCCATTTTGTCCCAAAACAGGCTAAAACCAAGAAAACGTTGCTTAGAAGCTGTAAACAGCTATTTTAGTGTTTCTGGGGTTAAAATGTGTCTTAATCCAATGGTACTGACTAATTATAAGAGTTTGAGATGGATTTGGAGAGTTTAAAAACCACTTATACCCATTTTGTCCCAAAACAGCCTAAAACCAAGAAAAATTGCTTAGAAGCACCAAACAGCTTTGTTAGTGTTTCTGGGGCTAAAATGTGTCTTAATCTAATGCAACTAACTAATTATAAGAGTTTGAGATAGATGTGGAGAGTTTAAAAGCGACTTATAACCATTTTGTCCCAAAACAGGCTAAAACCAAGAAAGCATTGCTTCGAAGCTGTAAACAGCTATGTTAGTGTTTCTGGTGTTAAAATGTGTCTTAATCCAATGCAACTGACTAATTATAAGAGTTTGAGATGTATTTGGAGAGTTTAAAAGCCACTTATACCCATTTTGTCCCAAAACAGGCTAAAACCAAGAAAAAATTGCTTAGAAGCTGTAAACAGCTATATTAGTGTTTCAGGGGTTAAAATGTGTCTTAATCCAATGCAACTGACTAATTATAAGAGTTTGAGATGGATGTGCAGAGTTTAAAAGCCACTTATACCCAGTTTGTCCCAAAACAGGCTAAAACCAAGAAAACATTGCTTAGAAGCACTAAACAGCTTTGTTAGTGTTTCTGGGGTTAAAATGTGTCTTAATCAAATGCAGCTAACTAATTATAAGAAATTGAGATAGATGTGGATAGTTTAAAAGCCACTTATACCCATTTTGTCCTAAAACAGGCTAAAACCAAGAAAACATTGCTTAGAAGCTGTAAACAGCTTTGTTAGTGTTTATGGGGTTTAAATGTGTCTTATTCCAATGCAACTGACTAATTATAAGAGTTTGAGATGTATTTGGAGAGTTTAAAAGCCACTTATACCCATTTTGTCCCAAAACAGGCTAAAACCAAGCAAACATTGTTTAGAAGCTGTAAACAGCTATGTTAGTGTTTCTGGGGATAAAATGTGTCTTAATCCAATGCAACTAACTAATTATAAGATTTTGAGATAGATGTGGAGAGTTTAAAAGCCACTTATACACATTTTGTCCCAAAACAAGCTAAAACCAAGAAAACATTGCCTAGAAGCTGTAAACAGCTATGTTAGTGTTCTGGAGTTAAAATGTGTCTTAATCCAATGCAAGTGGCTAATTATAAGAGTTTGAGATGTATTTGGAAAGTTTAAAAGCCACTTATACCCATTTTGTCCCAAAACAGGCTAAAACCAAGAAAAAATTGCTTAGAAGCTGTAAACAGCTATGCTAGTGTTATTGGGGTTAAAATGTGTCTTAATCCAATGCAAATGACTATTTATAAGAGTTTGAGATGGATGTGGAGAGTTTAAAAGCCACTTATACCCATTTTGTCCCAAAACAGGCTAAAACCAAGAAAACACTGCTTAGAAGCTGTAAACAGCTATGTTAGTGTTTCTGGGGTTAAAATGTGCCTTAATCCAATGCAACTGACTAATTATAAGAGTTTGAGATGTATTTGGAGAGTTTAAAAGCCACTTATACCCATTTTGTCCAAAAACAGGCTAATACCAAGAAAACATTGTTTAGAAGCTGTAAACAGCTATGTTAGTGTTTCTGGGGATAAAATGTGTCTTAATCCAATGCAACTAACTAATTATAAGAGTTTGAGATAGATGTTGAGAGTTTAAAAGCCACTTATACACATTTTGTCCCAAAACAGGCTAAAACCAAGAAAACATTGCTTAGAAGCTGTAAAAAGCTATTTTAGTGTTTATGGGGTTAAAATGTGTCTTAATCCAATGGTACTGACTAATTATAAGAGTTTGAGATGGATTTGGAGAGTTTAAAAGCCACTTATACCCATTTTGTCCCAAAACAGGCTAAAACCAAGAAAACATTGCTTAGAAGCTGTAAACAGCTATGTTAGTGTTTCTGGGGTTAAAATGTGTCTTAATCCAATGCAACTGACTAATTATAAGAGTTTGAGATTGATGTGGAGAGTTTAAAACCCACTTATACCCATTTTGTCCCAAAACAGGCTAAAACCAAGAAAACGTTGCTTAGAAGCTGTAAACAGCTATTTTAGTGTTTCTGGGGTTAAAATGTGTCTTAATCCAATGGTACTGACTAATTATAAGAGTTTGAGATGGATTTGGAGAGTTTAAAAGCCACTTATACCCATTTTGTCCCAAAACAGCCTAAAACCAAGAAAAATTGCTTAGAAGCACCAAACAGCTTTGTTAGTGTTTCTGGGGCTAACATGTGTCTTAATCTAATGCAACTAACTAATTATAAGAGTTTGAGATAGATGTGGAGAGTTTAAAAGCGACTTATAACCATTTTGCCCCAAAACAGGCTAAAACCAAGAAAGCATTGCTTAGAAGCTGTAAACAGCTATGTTAGTGTTTCTGGGGTTAAAATGTGTCTTAATCAAATGCAGCTAACTAATTATAAGAAATTGAGATAGATGTGGATAGTTTAAAAGCCACTTATACCCAGTTTGTCCCAAAACAGGCTAAAACCAAGAAAACATTGCTTAGAAGCACTAAACAGCTTTGTTAGTGTTTCTGGGGTTAAAATGTGTCTTAATCAAATGCAGCTAACTAATTATAAGAAATTGAGATAGATGTGGATAGTTTAATAGCCACTTATGTTGGGATTTATGAGACAAAGCTCACAAGAGAGGGTAGACAAACACTTGGTGAATGAATCCCCCTTTACCCACAACAAACTAACTCATTCTCAAGGGGGAGGAGAGAACATCAACTTGTGATGAACTCCCCATAAACAAGCTAGATAGAACCCAAATACTAGAGAGTAAGCGGATCCTAACTAGGAGAAGCACTAGTTTGAGACTTATCCTCTTCTAGTATCACAACACTTAGAGTTTGTGTACTTAGGAGAAGGAGGATTAAGAATCAGTAATCTAGGCTAAGTAAAGCAGTAAATAAGAAGAGTTTAGGTGGATTTGAGAAGAGAATAGGCTGCCTTAAGGGCAGCCCCTAACCGCTAATCACCTAAACAATCTACATTGTGAATATGAACAAGAACACAAGTAGAGAGGGGAAATCGGATTCTCTTCTTTTAGATAATATTGTGATGTGTTGTTACATATGAGAGTGTATGCAATGTAATATATGAGTACAAAATGTTATATGACCGTTAGAGAGAGAAGAAGGGAGATAGGGACATAAAGTGGTCTTCTCTTGGGCAAGACAATGGTGAAAGGGACAGCTCCTTCCTTCACCAACCAAAGGCCACGTGATTCTTCCTTCCCTTCCTTCCTTGTGCGCTTTTCCCTTCTTCTTCTTCCCATTGGCCTCTCTTTTCTTCTCTTCTTCCCATGGGCCTCTCTCTCTTGTAAGGCCTTGTTTTCCTTCTCTCAAACTCGGCCTTTCTCTTGTGAGGCCCCTTGGACCAAGCGCAGGCCGTACGGACGTAACAGGCCGAGACCGTACGGACGGGCCTGTACGGACGGGCCTGTACGGACGGGCCTGTACGGACGGACCTGTACGGACGGGCATCTTCATGGGCCTTCTCTTCCTGGTGTTCACGGCCTACCTGGCCGCTCACCGGACATGGGTCCGTTCACGGACACGGTACATGGTACCGGACACGGCCTTTACATGGCCTTTCCGGCCTTTCTTCTCTTCTTCCAAGGCTCGGCCTTACCGGCCTTTCTTCTCTTCTTCCAAGGCTCGGCCTTACCGGCCTCTCCTCCTTGGTACATTCTAATACTCCCCCGCACGCTTGATCGGCGGGACACCATGGGGACCAAAGATCAAGAGTGGAGTAGTGTAGTCTACCTCATTAAAAAAACCTCAACAAAGAAAACCTCTTGGGATAAAACTTTGTTAGAGGGAAAAAGAGTATAGCCTTCACTATCCATGATGTCCCTTGACCTTGGTTTATAAGGAACTAGCTCTCTTCTCTTCATGACTTGAACCGCTACTTCTCCTTAGCCCACCTTGCCTTTGGCACCTTCCTTATGATCTCCATCCTTGCACCTTTAGAATTTCTTTGAGGCTCTCATAGTCTCCTTTACCCTTTAAACAAGTGATAAAGAAGAAAAGTGTAAGTGTATGCTATGAGGAATATCAAAGTAAATTTCTATAAGTGTGACAATTTAAGAAAAATCATATGGAAGTGTAAAGACTAGCAATGGAACTAAAAATAATTAGGAATTTAAATAGAGTAGGGTTTAGAGCACAGCCTTTTGGTGTTTTGATGAATAGGAAGGAGAGAGGCTGATCATTGATGCGGTTTGGACCTCTCTTCTTGAGACCGCTACAGACTGATATACGCCCACTGAATCGGGCATAACTTTTGATCGGTTGCTCGGATTGGTATGATTTCACTTTCACTGGCAAGATGACTCTCTGGTCTCGAACTTTGGTGAAGAACGCGGAAGCTGAATCGCAGTGGAAGGGTTTCGTCCGAGTCGATCTTTGAGACGTCTCGGCAAGGACTTGCTTGTTGCCGAGAGTTTGGAACAGGGAATGTGAGGGGCGGCGAGTTTAAGTATAACGTCTATCTCCCCCGTACCATTGACTTGATGATGAGCTGACATCTCATCATTTTCCTTGAAACCTTGTGCTTGACCTCCCTTAAAGTCTTGTGCACATCCGATCAGCACCTTGGCACTAATACACATGTCCTTGGGCTGATTCATCACCTTCCACCAGCTCTCTCCACTAGAACTTCCTCCATAGCTTTATCTCTCTCGGTCAGCCTTAAATAGACCACCTCGCTCAAAAGAGTCTTCTGCTCTCCTCGGATGAGTCTAACCGCCGGAGTTTAATACCCAAAGCTTTATCTCTCTCGGTCAGCTTAATAGGTTACCTCGCTCAAAAGAGTCTTCTGCTCTCCTCGGGTAAACCTGACCGCCGGAGTTTATTACTATGGTGGTGAAACGTGTGGTCTAAGAAGCTTGATGGCCATTGGTTCTAACTCCAAGCATTGTGCTGCGCCTTCTCATGGCTTCTTTGTAGCCTTCAACCTCGCCACTTCTTCTTGAGATAGCAAGTGAGCTCCACACAATCTTCAAGTTTGAAACTGAAACCAAAATTTAATGGGACAGATTCTAAACAAGAGATTGTTAGGGGTTAGAGTATAGAGTGTAGAGTAGAGTATAGAGTGTAAATGGAGAATAAGTAACCAAAGAGAGTATAATAGAGTATATATATAAGAGAATGGGGGGTAGTATAAGATGAGTGGAGAGTAGAATAGAGAATTTGCTCAAGAGTTCTTATGGACAGAGTTATACTCTGTTTTCTTGAGTTTGCAGAAGCTTTGACAGCCAAGAGCATCCAACATTCAACAAGACTTTGGTGCTTTAATGGCTGAAACACATGGACCGTTTGGAAAATTAATTTCTCCAACGGTTTGGACCTAACTCATGGTAGAATCACTTAAACAAAGTGTTCTCCAAGATCTTAAGGCTTTAGATCCACGAAAATAACATATAGAAGATGTTTTTCGTGGTCCCAAGCAAAGAAGAAACAACAAAAGCCTTTGGAACAACCTATTGTCCAACGGTTAAAAGAATGCATCTTTGAACAGCTTTAGTCTAGTTGACCAAGCGGACATGAGATGCGAAAATTAAGATCTCTCTCTTCTTCAAGCTTGGATCTGGACACACCATAGGGCCAGAAACAAAGCTTTCTCAACATTGAGAAGAAGAAGTAGCGATTTAGTAATTAAGCCTTTAAAGGAAATTTAACAAAAGCAAAATTAAACCTTTAGAGGAAAATTAACTAAATCCTAAGAGAGCTAAATCCTAAGAATTTCGTGCCTCATACAAGCACACAAGAACCGTGAATCCTCACCATGAACAACACAATTTGCTCAATGGTTCATCACTTCCCACACATCCCAAAATAAACAAAGCTATTACCAAATCGGTAAAGCTTAAGGATGGGGCTTGTAAAATCGATTTCTTTCCACACACTTGGTCTACAAATTCTAACAAGACAAGAGACCAAGCTTACTCAACAATGAGCTGCTAGAGAATCGATTTAATCAACAAAAGCAAAATTAAAGTTTTAAAGAAACTAAGCTAAGCGATTTAACACCTAGGCTAGGATTAAAACTTTAATTAAGCTAACTCCTAAGAGAACCAACTTGAGAACGAGTTTGAGTCACCAAGAACAGAGCCTGCTCTGATACCATGTTGGGATTTATGAGACAAAGCTCACAAGAGAGGGTAGACAAACACTTGGTGAATGAATCCCCCTTTACCCACAACAAACTAACTCATTCTCAAGGGGGAGGAGAGAACATCAACTTGTGATGAACTCCCCATAAACAAGCTAGATAGAACCCAAATACTAGAGAGTAAGCGGATCCTAACTAGGAGAAGCACTAGTTTGAGACTTATCCTCTTCTAGTATCACAACACTTAGAGTTTGTGTACTTAGGAGAAGGAGGATTAAGAATCAGTAATCTAGGCTAAGTAAAGCAGTAAATAAGAAGAGTTTAGGTGGATTTGAGAAGAGAATAGGCTGCCTTAAGGGCAGCCCCTAACCGCTAATCACCTAAACAATCTACATTGTGAATATGAACAAGAACACAAGTAGAGAGGGGAAATCGGATTCTCTTCTTTTAGATAATATTGTGATGTGTTGTTACATATGAGAGTGTATGCAATGTAATATATGAGTACAAAATGTTATATGACCGTTAGAGAGAGAAGAAGGGAGATAGGGACATAAAGTGGTCTTCTCTTGGGCAAGACAATGGTGAAAGGGACAGCTCCTTCCTTCACCAACCAAAGGCCACGTGATTCTTCCTTCCCTTCCTTCCTTGTGCGCTTTTCCCTTCTTCTTCTTCCCATTGGCCTCTCTTTTCTTCTCTTCTTCCCATGGGCCTCTCTCTCTTGTAAGGCCTTGTTTTCCTTCTCTCAAACTCGGCCTTTCTCTTGTGAGGCCCCTTGGACCAAGCGCAGGCCGTACGGACGTAACAGGCCGAGACCGTACGGACGGGCCTGTACGGACGGGCCTGTACGGACGGGCCTGTACGGACGGACCTGTACGGACGGGCATCTTCATGGGCCTTCTCTTCCTGGTGTTCACGGCCTACCTGGCCGCTCACCGGACATGGGTCCGTTCACGGACACGGTACATGGTACCGGACACGGCCTTTACATGGCCTTTCCGGCCTTTCTTCTCTTCTTCCAAGGCTCGGCCTTACCGGCCTTTCTTCTCTTCTTCCAAGGCTCGGCCTTACCGGCCTCTCCTCCTTGGTACATTCTAATAACTTATACCCATTTTGTCCTAAAACAGGCTAAAACCAAGAAAACATTGCTTAGAAGCTGTAAACAGCTTTGTTAGTGTTTCTGGGGTTTAAATGTGTCTTATTCCAATGCAACTGACTAATTATAAGAGTTTGAGATGTATTTGGAGAGTTTAAAAGCCACTTATACCCATTTTGTCCCAAAACAGGCTAAAACCAAGCAAACATTGTTTAGAAGCTGTAAACAGCTATGTTAGTGTTTCTGGGGATAAAATGTGTCTTAATCCAATGCAACTAACTAATTATAAGATTTTGAGATAGATGTGGAGAGTTTAAAAGCCACTTATACACATTTTGTCCCAAAACAAGCTAAAACCAAGAAAACATTGCCTAGAAGCTGTAAACAGCTATGTTAGTGTTCTGGAGTTAAAATGTGTCTTAATCCAATGCAAGTGGCTAATTATAAGAGTTTGAGATGTATTTGGAGAGTTTAAAAGCCACTTATACCCATTTTGTCCCAAAACAGGCTAAAACCAAGAAAAAATTGCTTAGAAGCTGTAAACAGCTATGCTAGTGTTATTGGGGTTAAAATGTGTCTTAATCCAATGCAAATGACTATTTATAAGAGTTTGAGATGGATGTGGAGAGTTTAAAAGCCACTTATACCCATTTTGTCCCAAAACAGGCTAAAACCAAGAAAACATTGCTTAGAAGCTGTAAACAGCTATGTTAGTGTTTCTGGGGTTAAAATGTGCCTTAATCCAATGCAACTGACTAATTATAAGAGTTTGAGATGTATTTGGAGAGTTTAAAAGCCACTTATACCCATTTTGTCCAAAAACAGGCTAATACCAAGAAAACATTGTTTAGAAGTATTAGAATGTACCAAGGAGGAGAGAGGAGAGGCCGGTAAGGCCGAGCCTTGGAAGAAGAGAAGAAAGGCCGGAAAGGCCATGTAAAGGCCGGTAAGGCCATGTCCGTGTCCGTGAGCGACCATGTACCGTGTCCAGTACCATGTACCGTGTCCGTGAACGGACCCATGTCCGGTGAGCGGCCAGTTAGGCCGTGAACACATTGAAGAGAAGGCCCGTCCGTACAGGCCCGTCCGTACAGGCCCGTCCGTACAGGCCCGTCCGTACAGGCCCGTCCGTACAGGCCCGTCCGTACTATTAGTATATATGAAGGAGAAGAGAGAGTGAGGCCGGTGAGGCCGAGCTGCACAAGGAAGAAGAGAGTGGCCGGTAAGGCTGCTAGTACAAGAAGTGTGGCCGGTAAGGCCATGAGTGGTGTGGGAGCGGCCAGTAAGGCCGTGAGCACAATAAGAGTGGCCAATAAGGCCATGTGGGCCGTGAGAACAATGAGAGTGGTCAGCAAGGCCATAAGAGCAATGTGAGAAGAATTGTGAAGTAAAGGCCTTATAAGAAGAAGAGGCCCAAGAAGAAGTTAAATGTCTCACAAAGGGAAAAGAAGGGAAGGAAGGAAGCATGTGAGACCTTGGTTGGTGAAGAATGAGACAACCAAGGGAAGGAGCTGTCCCTTTCACCATACACCCACTTGTGCACCAACGGCTATATGTCACTCTCACCTCTCATTTATCTCAAACGGCCATATACATTTGTTCTCCTATATTAAGCATTGTAATCTCTCATTTTGTAACACATCACAATATTATCTAATAGAAGAGAATCCGATTTCCCCTCTCTACTTGTGTTCTTGTTCATATTCACAATGTAGATTGTTTAGGTGATTAGCGGTTAGGGGCTGCCCTTATGGCAGCCTAATTCTCTTCTCAAACCCACCTAAACTCTTCTTTATTTACTGCTTTACTTAGCCTAGATTACTGATTCTAATCCTCCTTCTCCTAAGTACACAAACTCTAAGTGTTGTGATACTAGAAGGGGATAGTCTCAAACTAGTGCTTCTCCTAGGTAGGATCCGCTTACTCTCTAGTATTTGGGTTCTATTTAGCTAGTTTATGGGGAGTTCATCACAAGTTGATGTTCTCTCCTCCCCCTTGAGAATGGGTTAGTTTGTTGTGGGTAAAGGGGGATTCATTCACCAAGTGTTTGTCTACCCTCTCTTGTGAGCTTTGTCTCATAAATCCCAACATGGTATCAGAGCAGGTTCTGTTCTTGGTGTTTTAAACTCATTCTCAAAGTCGTTTTCTTAGGAGTTAGCTTAGTTAAAGTTTTAGACTTTGCTTAGGTGTTAAATCGCTTAGCTTAGTTTCTTTAAAGCTTTAATTTTGCTTTTGTTGATTAAATCGATTCTCTAGCAGCTCATTGTTGAGTAAGCTTGGTCTCTTGTCTTGTTAGAATTTGTAGACCAAGTGTGTGGAAAGAAATCGATTTTACAAGCCCCATCCTTAAGCTTTACCGATTTGGTAATAGCTTTGTTTATTTTGGGATGTGTGGGAAGTGATGAACCATTGAGCAAATTGTGTTGTTCATGGTGAGGATTCACGGTTCTTGTGTGCTTGTATGAGCCACGAAATTCTTAGGATTTAGTTCTCTTAGGATTTAGTTAATTTTCCTCTAAAGGTTTAATTTTGCTTTTGTTAAATTTCCTTTAAAGGCTTAATTACTAAATCGCTTCTTCTTCTTCTCAAGGTTGAGAAAGCTTTGTTTCTGGTCATATGGTGTGTCCAGGTTCGAGTTTGAGGAAGAGAGAGACTTTATTTTAGCATGTAGAGCCCGCTTGGTCAAATAGATTCAAGTTGGTTCAAGATGCATTCTTTTAACCGTTGGACAATAGGTTGTTCCAAAGGCTTTTGTTGTTTCTTCTTTGCTTGGGACCACGAAAAACATCTTCTATATGTTATCTTCGTGGATCTAAAGCCTGAATCTCTTGGAGAACACTCTGTTTTAGGTGATTCTACCATGAGTTTTGTTGTTAAACCGTGGGAAACTCAAAATCCCATGGTCCTTAGAAGTTGCAGCCGCTAAACTCCCATGTTCTTGAGTAAACAAACACCATAGTGTGATACTCCCTAAAGTTCTGGGTTGTTCAAGGCTGTTTTCAAAGCTTGTTTCAACTCAAGAAAAACAGAGTTAATCTCTGTCCATAAGAACTCTTGAGCAAATTCTCTATTCTACTCACCATTCTCTTATACTTCCGCCATTATTCTCTTTAATTCTCTAATTCTTGGTTACTTATTCTCTAAATTCTATTTTATTTTCAGTAATATTCTATATTCTCTATTCTCTAATCTCTAACAATCTCTTGTTTAGAATCTGTTCCATTGATTTTTGGTTTCAGTTTCAGCATTGAAGATTGTGTGGAGCTCGCTCACTATCTCAAGGAGAAGAAGTGGCGAGGTTGAAGGCTACAAGATAGCCATGTAAGAGCGCAGCACAATGCCTGGAGTTAGAACCAAGGGCCACCAAGTCTTTGTTAAGCTGGTGGAAGGTGATGAATCAGTCCAAGAGCATGTGTGTTAGTGCCAAGTTGTTGATCGGATGTGCACAATGGTCTTTAGGAAAGGTGATGCACAAGGTTTCAACTGTTGATTGGATGTGCACAAGAACGGTGATGCACAAGGCTTCAACTGAGGTGATGAGGTTTCAGCCCATCATCAAGTAAAGGTTACGGGGGAGATCAAGTGACTTCAGACCGTACCTCACAGATTCTGCTCGGCCACAAGCAAAAGTCTTTACTTAAAGCTCAGCCGAAGCGTCTCAAAGATCGACTCGGACGAAACCCTTCCACTGCGATTCGGCTTCCGCGTTCTTCATTAAAGTTCGAGACCACAGAGTCATCTTGCCAGTGGAAGTGGAATCATACCAATCCGAGCAGCCGTTCGAAAGTTATGTCCGATTCAGTGGGCATGTATCAGTCTGACAAATAAAACTGACCGGGTTTAAAACCATGGTTAGAGGAACGGTCTCAAGGAGGAATTCCAAACCGCAACAGTGATCAACTCTCTCCCTCCTATCCATCAAAACACCATAAAGGCTGTGCTCTAAACTCTTCTCTATTTTAATTCATAAATTCATTACCTTAGCTTCATTACTAGTCTTTAGTCTTTAATATGTTCTCTTAAATTGTCACACTTTTAGAAATTTTCTTTGATATTCCTCATAGCAAACACTTATTCTTTTCTTCTTTATCACTTGTTTAAGGGGTAAAGGAGACTATGAGAGCCTCAAAGAAATTCTAAAGGCGCAAGGATGGAGATCATAAGGAATGTGCTAAAGGCAAGGTGGGCTAAGGAGTAGGAGCGGTTCAAATCATGAAGAGAAGGGAGCTAGTTCTTTGCAAACCAAGGTCAAGGGACATCATGGATAGTGGAGTCTATACTCTTTTTCCCTTAACAAAGTTTTATCCCAAGAGGTTTTCTTTGTTGAGGTTTTTTTAATGAGGTAGATGACACTAGTCCACCCTTGATCTTTGGTCCCCATGGTGTCCCACCGATCAAGCGTGCGGGGGAGTATTAGAATGTACCAAGGAGGAGAGAGGAGAGGCCGGTAAGGCCGAGCCTTGGAAGAAGAGAAGAAAGGCCGGAAAGGCCATGTAAAGGCCGGTAAGGCCATGTCCGTGTCCGTGAGCGACCATGTACCGTGTCCAGTACCATGTACCGTGTCCGTGAACGGACCCATGTCCGGTGAGCGGCCAGTTAGGCCGTGAACACATTGAAGAGAAGGCCCGTCCGTACAGGCCCGTCCGTACAGGCCCGTCCGTACAGGCCTTCTCTTCAATGTGTTCACGGCCTAACTGGCCGCTCACCGGACATGGGTCCGTTCACGGACACGGTACATGGTACTGGACACGGTACATGGTCGCTCACGGACACGGACATGGCCTTACCGGCCTTTACATGGCCTTTCCGGCCTTTCTTCTCTTCTTCCAAGGCTCGGCCTTACCGGCCTCTCCTCTCTCCTCCTTGGTACATTCTAATACTCCCCCGCACGCTTGATCGGTGGGACACCATGGGGACCAAAGATCAAGGGTGGACTAGTGTCATCTACCTCATTAAAAAAACCTCAACAAAGAAAACCTCTTGGGATACGGACCCGTCCGTACAGGCCCGTCCGTACAGGCCCGTCCGTACAGGCCCGTCCGTACAGGCCCGTCCGTACAGGCCCGTCCGTACTATTAGTATATATGAAGGAGAAGAGAGAGTGAGGCCGGTGAGGCCGAGCTGCACAAGGAAGAAGAGAGTGGCCGGTAAGGCTGCTAGTACAAGAAGTGTGGCCGGTAAGGCCATGAGTGGTGTGGGAGCGGCCAGTAAGGCCGTGAGCACAATAAGAGTGGCCAATAAGGCCATGTGGGCCGTGAGAACAATGAGAGTGGTCAGCAAGGCCATAAGAGCAATGTGAGAAGAATTGTGAAGTAAAGGCCTTATAAGAAGAAGAGGCCCAAGAAGAAGTTAAATGTCTCACAAAGGGAAAAGAAGGGAAGGAAGGAAGCATGTGAGACCTTGGTTGGTGAAGAATGAGACAACCAAGGGAAGGAGCTGTCCCTTTCACCATACACCCACTTGTGCACCAACGGCTATATGTCACTCTCACCTCTCATTTATCTCAAACGGCCATATACATTTGTTCTCCTATATTAAGCATTGTAATCTCTCATTTTGTAACACATCACAATATTATCTAATAGAAGAGAATCCGATTTCCCCTCTCTACTTGTGTTCTTGTTCATATTCACAATGTAGATTGTTTAGGTGATTAGCGGTTAGGGGCTGCCCTTATGGCAGCCTAATTCTCTTCTCAAACCCACCTAAACTCTTCTTTATTTACTGCTTTACTTAGCCTAGATTACTGATTCTAATCCTCCTTCTCCTAAGTACACAAACTCTAAGTGTTGTGATACTAGAAGGGGATAGTCTCAAACTAGTGCTTCTCCTAGGTAGGATCCGCTTACTCTCTAGTATTTGGGTTCTATTTAGCTAGTTTATGGGGAGTTCATCACAAGTTGATGTTCTCTCCTCCCCCTTGAGAATGGGTTAGTTTGTTGTGGGTAAAGGGGGATTCATTCACCAAGTGTTTGTCTACCCTCTCTTGTGAGCTTTGTCTCATAAATCCCAACAAGAAGCTGTAAACAGCTATGTTAGTGTTTCTGGGGATAAAATGTGTCTTAATCCAATGCAACTAACTAATTATAAGAGTCTGAGATAGATGTTGAGAGTTTAAAAGCCACTTATACACATTTTGTCCCAAAACAGGCTAAAACCAAGAAAACATTGCTTAGAAGCTGTAAAAAGCTATTTTAGTGTTTATGGGGTTAAAATGTGTCTTAATCCAATGGTACTGACTAATTATAAGAGTTTGAGATGGATTTGGAGAGTTTAAAAGCCACTTATACCCATTTCGTCCCAAAACAGGCTAAAACCAAGAAAACATTGCTTAGAAGCTGTAAACAGCTATGTTAGTGTTTCTGGGGTTAAAATGTGTCTTAATCCAATGCAACTGACTAATTATAAGAGTTTGAGATTGATGTGGAGAGTTTAAAACCCACTTATACCCATTTTGTCCCAAAACAGGCTAAAACCAAGAAAACGTTGCTTAGAAGCTGTAAACAGCTATTTTAGTGTTTCTGGGGTTAAAATGTGTCTTAATCCAATGGTACTGACTAATTATAAGAGTTTGAGATGGATTTGGAGAGTTTAAAAGCCACTTATACCCATTTTGTCCCAAAACAGCCTAAAACCAAGAAAAATTGCTTAGAAGCACCAAACAGCTTTGTTAGTGTTTCTGGGGCTAAAATGTGTCTTAATCTAATGCAACTAACTAATTATAAGAGTTTGAGATAGATGTGGAGAGTTTAAAAGCGACTTATAACCATTTTGCCCCAAAACAGGCTAAAACCAAGAAAGCATTGCTTAGAAGCTGTAAACAGCTACGTTAGTGTTTCTGGGGTTAAAATGTGTCTTAATCCAATGCAACTAACTAATTATAAGAAATTGAGATAGATGTGGATAGTTTAAAAGCCACTTATACCCATTTTGTCCCAAAATAGGCTAAAACAAAGAAAACATTGCTTAGAAGCTGTAAACAGCTATGTTAGTGTTTCTGGGGTTAAAATGTGTCTTACTCCAATGCAACTGACTAATTATAAGAGTTTGAAATGCATTTGGAGAGTTTAAAAGCCACTTATACCCATTTTCTCCCAAAACAGGCTAAAACCAAGTCCCAAAACAAGCTAAAACCAAGAAAACATTGCTTAGAAGTTGTCAACAGATATGTCAGTGTTTCTGGGGTTAAAATGTGTCTTAATCCAATGCAACTGACTAATTATAAGAGTTTGAGATTGATGTGGAGAGTTTAAAACCCACTTATACCCATTTTGTCCCAAAATAGGCTAAAACCAAGAAAACATTGCTTAGAAGTTGTAAACAGCTACGTTAGTGTTTATGGGGTTAAAATGTGTCTTAATCCAATGCAACTGACTAATTATAAGAGTTTGAGATTGATGTGGAGAGTTTAAAACCCACTTATACCCATTTTGTCCCAAAACAGGCTAAAACCAAGAAAACGTTGCTTAGAAGCTGTAAACAGCTATTTTAGTGTTTCTGGGGTTAAAATGTGTCTTAATCCAATGGTACTGACTAATTATAAGAGTTTGAGATGGATTTGGAGAGTTTAAAAGCCACTTATACCCATTTTGTCCCAAAACAGCCTAAAACCAAGAAAAATTGCTTAGAAGCACCAAACAGCTTTGTTAGTGTTTCTGGGGCTAAAATGTGTCTTAATCTAATGCAACTAACTAATTATAAGAGTTTGAGATAGATGTGAAGAGTTTAAAAGCGACTTATAACCATTTTGTCCCAAAACAGGCTAAAACCAAGAAAGCATTGCTCAGAAGCTGTAAACAGCTATGTTAGTGTTTCTGGGGTTAAAATGTGTCTTAATCCAATGCAACTAACTAATTATAAGAAATTGAGATAGATGTGGATAGTTTAAAACCCACTTATACCCATTTTGTCCCAAAACAGGCTAAAACCAAGAAAACGTTGCTTAGAAGCTGTAAACAGCTATTTTAGTGTTTCTGGGGTTAAAATGTGTCTTAATCCAATGATACTGACTAATTATAAGAGTTTGAGATGGATTTGGAGAGTTTAAAAGCCACTTATACCCATTTTGTCCCAAAACAGCCTAAAACCAAGAAAAATTGCTTAGAAGCACCAAACAGCTTTGTTAGTGTTTCTGGGGCTAAAATGTGTCTTAATCTAATGCAACTAACTAATTATAAGAGTTTGAGATAGATGTGGAGAGTTTAAAAGCGACTTATAACCATTTTGTCCCAAAACAGGCTAAAACCAAGAAAGCATTGCTTAGAAGCTGTAAACAGCTATGTTAGTGTTTCTGGTGTTAAAATGTGTCTTAATCCAATGCAACTGACTAATTATAAGAGTTTGAGATGTATTTGGAGAGTTTAAAAGCCACTTATACCCATTTTCTCCCAAAACAGGCTAAAACCAAGAAAACATTGCTTAGAAGCTGTAAACAGCTATGTTAGTGTTTCTGGGGTTAAAATGTGTCTTAATCCAATGCAACTGACTAATTATAAGAGTTTGAGATTGATGTGGAGAGTTTAAAACCCACTTATACCCATTTTGTCCCAAAACAGGCTAAAACCAAGAAAACGTTGCTTAGAAGCTGTAAACAGCTATTTTAGTGTTTCTGGGGTTAAAATGTGTCTTAATCCAATGGTACTGACTAATTATAAGAGTTTGAGATGGATTTGGAGAGTTTAAAAGCCACTTATACCCATTTTGTCCCAAAACAGCCTAAAACCAAGAAAAATTGCTTAGAAGCACCAAACAGCTTTGTTAGTGTTTCTGGGGCTAAAATGTGTCTTAATCTAATGCAACTAACTAATTATAAGAGTTTGAGATAGATGTGGAGAGTTTAAAAGCGACTTATAACCATTTTGCCCCAAAACAGGCTAAAACCAAGAAAGCATTGCTTAGAAGCTGTAAACAGCTACGTTAGTGTTTCTGGGGTTAAAATGTGTCTTAATCCAATGCAACTAACTAATTATAAGAAATTGAGATAGATGTGGATAGTTTAAAAGCCACTTATACCCATTTTGTCCCAAAATAGGCTAAAACAAAGAAAACATTGCTTAGAAGCTGTAAACAGCTATGTTAGTGTTTCTGGGGTTAAAATGTGTCTTACTCCAATGCAACTGACTAATTATAAGAGTTTGAAATGCATTTGGAGAGTTTAAAAGCCACTTATACCCATTTTCTCCCAAAACAGGCTAAAACCAAGTCCCAAAACAAGCTAAAACCAAGAAAACATTGCTTAGAAGTTGTCAACAGATATGTCAGTGTTTCTGGGGTTAAAATGTGTCTTAATCCAATGCAACTGACTAATTATAAGAGTTTGAGATTGATGTGGAGAGTTTAAAACCCACTTATACCCATTTTGTCCCAAAATAGGCTAAAACCAAGAAAACATTGCTTAGAAGTTGTAAACAGCTACGTTAGTGTTTCTGGGGTTAAAATGTGTCTTAATCCAATGCAACTGACTAATTATAAGAGTTTGAGATTGATGTGGAGAGTTTAAAACCCACTTATACCCATTTTGTCCCAAAACAGGCTAAAACCAAGAAAACGTTGCTTAGAAGCTGTAAACAGCTATTTTAGTGTTTCTGGGGTTAAAATGTGTCTTAATCCAATGGTACTGACTAATTATAAGAGTTTGAGATGGATTTGGAGAGTTTAAAAGCCACTTATACCCATTTTGTCCCAAAACAGCCTAAAACCAAGAAAAATTGCTTAGAAGCACCAAACAGCTTTGTTAGTGTTTCTGGGGCTAAAATGTGTCTTAATCTAATGCAACTAACTAATTATAAGAGTTTGAGATAGATGTGAAGAGTTTAAAAGCGACTTATAACCATTTTGTCCCAAAACAGGCTAAAACCAAGAAAGCATTGCTCAGAAGCTGTAAACAGCTATGTTAGTGTTTCTGGGGTTAAAATGTGTCTTAATCCAATGCAACTAACTAATTATAAGAAATTGAGATAGATGTGGATAGTTTAAAACCCACTTATACCCATTTTGTCCCAAAACAGGCTAAAACCAAGAAAACGTTGCTTAGAAGCTGTAAACAGCTATTTTAGTGTTTCTGGGGTTAAAATGTGTCTTAATCCAATGATACTGACTAATTATAAGAGTTTGAGATGGATTTGGAGAGTTTAAAAGCCACTTATACCCATTTTGTCCCAAAACAGCCTAAAACCAAGAAAAATTGCTTAGAAGCACCAAACAGCTTTGTTAGTGTTTCTGGGGCTAAAATGTGTCTTAATCTAATGCAACTAACTAATTATAAGAGTTTGAGATAGATGTGGAGAGTTTAAAAGCGACTTATAACCATTTTGTCCCAAAACAGGCTAAAACCAAGAAAGCATTGCTTAGAAGCTGTAAACAGCTATGTTAGTGTTTCTGGTGTTAAAATGTGTCTTAATCCAATGCAACTGACTAATTATAAGAGTTTGAGATGTATTTGGAGAGTTTAAAAGCCACTTATACCCATTTTGTCCCAAAACAGGCTAAAACCAAGAAAACATTGCTTAGAAGCTGTAAACAGCTATGTTAGTGTTTCTGGGGTTAAAATGTGTCTTAATCCAATGCAACTGACTAATTATAAGAGTTTGAGATTGATGTGGAGAGTTTAAAACCCACTTATACCCATTTTGTCCCAAAACAGGCTAAAACCAAGAAAACGTTGCTTAGAAGCTGTAAACAGCTATTTTAGTGTTTCTGGGGTTAAAATGTGTCTTAATCCAATGGTACTGACTAATTATAAGAGTTTGAGATGGATTTGGAGAGTTTAAAAGCCACTTATACCCATTTTGTCCCAAAACAGCCTAAAACCAAGAAAAATTGCTTAGAAGCACCAAACAGCTTTGTTAGTGTTTCTGGGGCTAAAATGTGTCTTAATCTAATGCAACTAACTAATTATAAGAGTTTGAGATAGATGTGGAGAGTTTAAAAGCGACTTATAACCATTTTGCCCCAAAACAGGCTAAAACCAAGAAAGCATTGCTTAGAAGCTGTAAACAGCTATGTTAGTGTTTCTGGGGTTAAAATGTGTCTTAATCCAATGCAACTAACTAATTATAAGAAATTGAGATAGATGTGGATAGTTTAAAAGCCACTTATACCCATTTTGTCCCAAAATAGGCTAAAACAAAGAAAACATTGCTTAGAAGCTGTAAACAGCTATGTTAGTGTTTCTGGGGTTAAAATGTGTCTTACTCCAATGCAACTGACTAATTATAAGAGTTTGAAATGCATTTGGAGAGTTTAAAAGCCACTTATACCCATTTTCTCCCAAAACAGGCTAAAACCAAGTCCCAAAACAAGCTAAAACCAAGAAAACATTGCTTAGAAGCTGTCAACAGCTATGTCAGTGTTTCTGGGGTTAAAATGTGTCTTAATCCAATGCAACTGACTAATTATAAGAGTTTGAGATTGATGTGGAGAGTTTAAAACCCACTTATACCCATTTTGTCCCAAAATAGGCTAAAACCAAGAAAACATTGCTTAGAAGTTGTAAACAGCTACGTTAGTGTTTCTGGGGTTAAAATGTGTCTTAATCCAATGCAACTGACTAATTATAAGAGTTTGAGATTGATGTGGAGAGTTTAAAACCCACTTATACCCATTTTGTCCCAAAACAGGCTAAAACCAAGAAAACGTTGCTTAGAAGCTGTAAACAGCTATTTTAGTGTTTCTGGGGTTAAAATGTGTCTTAATCCAATGGTACTGACTAATTATAAGAGTTTGAGATGGATTTGGAGAGTTTAAAAGCCACTTATACCCATTTTGTCCCAAAACAGCCTAAAACCAAGAAAAATTGCTTAGAAGCACCAAACAGCTTTGTTAGTGTTTCTGGGGCTAAAATGTGTCTTAATCTAATGCAACTAACTAATTATAAGAGTTTGAGATAGATGTGAAGAGTTTAAAAGCGACTTATAACCATTTTGTCCCAAAACAGGCTAAAACCAAGAAAGCATTGCTCAGAAGCTGTAAACAGCTATGTTAGTGTTTCTGGGGTTAAAATGTGTCTTAATCCAATGCAACTAACTAATTATAAGAAATTGAGATAGATGTGGATAGTTTAAAACCCACTTATACCCATTTTGTCCCAAAACAGGCTAAAACCAAGAAAACGTTGCTTAGAAGCTGTAAACAGCTATTTTAGTGTTTCTGGGGTTAAAATGTGTCTTAATCCAATGATACTGACTAATTATAGGAGTTTGAGATGGATTTGGAGAGTTTAAAAGCCACTTATACCCATTTTGTCCCAAAACAGCCTAAAACCAAGAAAAATTGCTTAGAAGCACCAAACAGCTTTGTTAGTGTTTCTGGGGCTAAAATGTGTCTTAATCTAATGCAACTAACTAATTATAAGAGTTTGAGATAGATGTGGAGAGTTTAAAAGCGACTTATAACCATTTTGTCCCAAAACAGGCTAAAACCAAGAAAGCATTGCTTAGAAGCTGTAAACAGCTATGTTAGTGTTTCTGGTGTTAAAATGTGTCTTAATCCAATGCAACTGACTAATTATAAGAGTTTGAGATGTATTTGGAGAGTTTAAAAGCCACTTATACCCATTTTGTCCCAAAACAGGCTAAAACCAAGAAAAAATTGCTTAGAAGCTGTAAACAGCTATATTAGTGTTTCAGGGGTTAAAATGTGTCTTAATCCAATGCAACTGACTAATTATAAGAGTTTGAGATGGATGTGGAGAGTTTAAAAGCCACTTATACCCAGTTTGTCCCAAAACAGGCTAAAACCAAGAAAACATTGCTTAGAAGCACTAAACAGCTTTGTTAGTGTTTCTGGGGTTAAAATGTGTCTTAATCAAATGCAGCTAACTAATTATAAGAAATTGAGATAGATGTGGATAGTTTAAAAGCCACTTATACCCATTTTGTCCTAAAACAGGCTAAAACCAAGAAAACATTGCTTAGAAGCTGTAAACAGCTATGTTAGTGTTTCTGGGGTTAAAATGTGTCTTATTCCAATGCAACTGACTAATTATAAGAGTTTGAGATGTATTTGGAGAGTTTAAAAGCCACTTATACCCATTTTGTCCCAAAACAGGCTAAAACCAAGCAAACATTGTTTAGAAGCTGTAAACAGCTATGTTAGTGTTTCTGGGGATAAAATGTGTCTTAATCCAATGCAACTAACTAATTATAAGATTTTGAGATAGATGTGGAGAGTTTAAAAGCCACTTATACACATTTTGTCCCAAAACAGGCTAAAACCAAGAAAACATTGCCTAGAAGCTGTAAACAGCTATGTTAGTGTTCTGGAGTTAAAATGTGTCTTAATCCAATGCAAG
This sequence comes from Camelina sativa, assembly GCF_030686135.1. Lineage (NCBI taxonomy): Eukaryota > Viridiplantae > Streptophyta > Magnoliopsida > Brassicales > Brassicaceae > Camelina > Camelina sativa. The sequence goes on along the minus strand of NC_141896.1, from coordinate 26,906,650 downwards.
TGTCTAATTATAAGAGTTTGAGATGTATTTGGAGAGTTTAAAAGCCACTGATACCCATTTTGTCCCAAAACCGGCTAAAACCAAGAAAAAATTGCTTAGAAGCTGTAAACAGCTATGCTAGTGTTACTGGGGTTAAAATGTGTCTTAATCCAATGCAAATGACTATTTATAAGAGTTTGAGATGGATGTGGAGAGTTTAAAAGCCACTTATACCCATTTTGTCCCAAAACAGGCTAAAACCAAGAAAACATTGCTTAGAAGCTGTCAACAGCTATGTCAGTGTTTCTGGGGTTAAAATGTGTCTTAATCCAATGCAACTGACTAATTATAAGAGTTTGAGATTGATGTGGAGAGTTTAAAACCCACTTATACCCATTTTGTATGAACCGGCACACACACTTGTCCGTACGACCGTACGGACGTCCGTACGACCAACCAACGGGCCATCCTCAAATAGAAGTCTTCATGAGCCCAATCCACCAAAGAGATCCTCCAACGGTCGCCATTCATCTCGATCCTTCCTTTGTAGCCGTTGGAGCAAGTTGCAAGAGAGAAGAGGAGATCACATGTTAGAATAAGGAGATGTCGCTTTCTCCTCATATTAGTGTGCATAGGATCCTAAGAGAATATCCTATTTATATATGTCTTTAAATAGTTTGTAAGTATCATACTAATAGAAGCAAGAAAAGAGTTTATTCTCTTTCTCCATCACTCTTTACACGATTTCACTCTCTTTCATACTCTCTTCCATAATCTCTTGATTACTCTACTCTCAAACTTACATGGTATCAGAGCAGATTTGATTCTGTTCTTGCCTCAAATCTCCATCACTCCCTTCCGCATTCTCTTTCTTGTTCTTGAAATTTCTTGTTCTTGAATCTTCTTTCTTTAACCGTTGGACAATAGCTTTAACCAACGGTCTCTTCATCCTTTTCCATGGAAACTACCAAAACTCTCATTGTTCCAGTTACTCTCAAGGGAGAGAATTACTTACTGTGGGCTAGAACCACAAAGACAGCCCTATGCGGCCGAGGACTTTGGTCCCATGTTGAGACAAGCGAAGCTCCTAGTGGCGAGACCACCAAAGACGGCAAGGATCTTGTCGATGAGAAGAACAAGTGGTTTCAAGAAGATCAGGGAGTCCTAGCTATCATTCAAAACTCCCTAGATGCACCTATACTTGAAGCTTACTCTTATTGCGAGACAGCAAAAGACTTGTGGGACACTCTCAAGAATGTTTTTGGGAATGTTACAAATGTAAACCGAATTTTTGAGATTAAGAGGGCCATCAACAACCTCAACCAAGAAGACATGGAGTTCACCAAGCACTTTGGGAAGTTTAGGTCCCTTTGGGCTGAACTAGAGATGCTCCGGCCGGCGACTATAGATCCGGCCATTCTGAATGAGAGGCGTGAACAAGATAAGGTGTTCGGCCTTCTCTTGACCTTGAACCCCTCCTACAATGACCTTATCAAGCATATTCTACGGTCGGACAAGCTCCCTAGCCTTGATGATGTCTGTAACCAAATTCAAAAGGAGCATGGCTCCATGGGATTGTTTGGCGGCAAGGGAGAACTTGTGACCGCTAACAAAGCTGAGACGGCATCAGCAAACAAGGGCTACTACAAGCCGGAGGACAAGAACAACCCGCCATTTTGTGAGCATTGTAAGAAGCTTGGTCACTTCAAGAGCCGCTGCTGGATTCTACACCCTCATCTAGCACCACCGCCGGGTACCATCCTAGGTGGACGACCAAACCGCGGAGGACCACCGAGAGCTCATCAAGCAGTAGCCATGGGGGAGTCAATCTCTGAGCAGCCTCAACAAGTGACCAGTGGAACTGCTCTTGCTGCAGCATCGTCCGAGCTGGTAAGGCGGTCCGACCTTGATGCGCTCATCAAAGCCATCAAAGAGGCCACCGGTAAGGCGTTTCTTGCCTCAAACAAAATTAAACCCCTCATAGTTGATTCTGGTGCATCCCATCACATGATTAGTGATTCTAGGCTAATTAGTGATATTAAACCTGCTAATGGTAATGTAATAATAGCAAATGGTGAGAAAGTACCAGTTAAAGGCATAGGAAACTTGAAACTATTTGATAAGGAGACTAAGGCATTTTATATGCCAAACTTTACTTCTAACTTGCTATCAGTTAAGAGAGCCACTACTGATTTAAATTGTTATGCTATATTTGGTCCTAACAATGTTCATTTTCAGGATATTGAGACAAGTAAGGTTCTTGGTCAAGGAGGATCCAAGGATGACCTCTATGTGCTTGAGGACTTGAACTTATCTTCTAATGCATCTTGTTTTAATTCGGTTATTATGAAACCTAGTGATTCTATTTTACATGCTAGGCTAGGACACCCTCACACAAGAGCTTTATCCTTAATATTTCCTAATGTTTCTTTTCAAAATGATGAGTGTGAGGCTTGTATTCTTGGTAAACATTGCAAGGCTGTTTTCCCTAAATCTATTACTATTTATGAAAAATGTTTTGATTTAATTCATTCTGATGTTTGGACATCTCCTTGCTTATCTAGAGATAATCAAAAGTATTTTGTGACTTTTATTGATGAAAAATCAAAATATACTTGGATAACTTTGCTTCCCTCTAAGGATAGAGTCCTTGAGGCCTTTACTAATTTTCAAAATTATGTCACTAACCACTTTCATGCCAAGATTAAAATTTTGAGATCAGATAATGGTGGAGAGTACACAAGCCATGCCTTTAAACAATATCTAGCCAAACATGGAATTCTTCATCAAACTAGCTGTCCTTACACACCACAACAAAATGGAGTGGCTGAGAGAAAGAATAGGCATCTCATGGAAGTAGCAAGGTCTATGATGTTTCACACAAGGGTTCCAAAGAGGTTTTGGGGAGATGCTGTGCTAGCCGCTTGTTATCTTATTAACCGCACACCAACAAAGATCCTAAAGGATGTGTCTCCATTTGAGGTATTAACGAATGACAAACCTACATTTGATCACTTACGAGTGTTTGGTTGTGTGTGCTATGTGTTGCGACCAGGTGAGCTAAGAGACAAGCTTGATGCAAAGAGTACAAAGGCTATGTTTCTTGGCTACTCTACCACACAAAAGGGGTATAAGTGCTATGACCCTACAACAAGGAGGGTTCTAGTATCTCGTGATGTCAAGTTCATGGAGACACAAGGCTTTTACGATGAGAAGAATTGGGATGAGCTCCGTAACCTCTCTGATTCACCATCTGATCGGACGCGCAACCTCCGAGTAATCCTTGAGCGACTAGGTCTTGAAAACGATCGGATCACTACTGAGTCAGCCAGACCAGCATCACCAGAACAACCTGAGCCATCTACTGAGCCTGAGCCTGCTACACATGCCGATGACCATACTGAGCAGCATGAGGAAGCACCCGAGTCACTCGCGGACAACACGGCCGAAACAACCGAGGGGACGGCTGAACAGCTTGAGGAGATCATTACTCCAGGACGAGCCAACTCCGAAGCTGGGGCTATAGTTCCTCTTCGGCGCAGCCAACGTATCAAGTATCCTCCTAGTCATTGGAAGAACACCCGTGTGTACTACAACAACATGGCCGTTGCTCATCCGATTCAGGCCGTGTGCACCTTGGCTCATTTTCCGATAGAGCATCAAGTGTTTCTTGGCCATATTGATGAGGATTGGATCCCCAAGACCTATGATGAGGCTAAGCAGCACAAAGTATGGAGAGATGCAGTGGATGCCGAGAATACGGCCATGGTGCAAAATCATACATGGGACGAGGCTGACTTACCCAAGGGCAAGAAGGCTGTCACCTCTCGGTATATCTTCACAATCAAATATAAGAGCAATGGGGAGATTGAACGCCACAAAGCCCGCCTAGTCGCACGAGGTTTCACGCAAACGTATGGGGAGGACTATCTTGATACGTTTGCTCCGGTGGCTAAGCTTCACACGGTTCGAGTTGTACTCTCTCTCGCCACCAACCTCGACTGGGAACTTTGGCAAATGGACGTGAAGAACGCCTTCTTGCAAGGAGAACTGGAGGATGAAGTGTATATGCGACCACCACCGGGTTTGGAGGATACTATTGGTCCGGGAAAGGTCTTGAAACTCAACAAAGCTATCTATGGCTTGAAGCAGTCACCAAGGGCTTGGTATCACAAGCTTAGCACCACACTTCTTGACAAAGGCTTTCGCAAATCCGAAGCTGACCACACCTTGTTCACCTTACCAAGCGCCAAAGGTATAGTAGTCATTCTAGTGTATGTTGATGATATCATCATCACTGGAAGTGACTCGGTAGGTATTCAAGACTCTAAAACATTCTTGAAATCAGTTTTTGATATTAAAGATCTTGGAGAGTTGAAATACTTTCTTGGGATAGAAGTTTATAGATCAAATGAAGGGTTATTGTTATCTCAAAGAAAGTATGCACTAGACTTATTGAGTGAAACAGGAAAACTAGGAGCTAAGGCAGTAACAACGCCCCTAGAAGAGAATTACAAGGATGGAGGACAGGGGGAGCTTGACACCGCTCCATTCGAGGACGTTAGCCTCTACCGGCGGCTAGTCGGTAAGCTCATTTATTTAACTATCACACGGCCTGACATTTGCTTTGCCGTGAACCAGGTAAGCCAGCATATGAAGAACCCCACCGTGCACCATTGGAACATGCTGACACGGATCCTCAAGTACATCAAGGGCTCACCCGGCCAAGGCATATGGATGGGACGCAACAAGAGCACCGAGTTGGTAGGCTACTGCGACGCTGACTATGCCGGAGATCGTGGGGACCGACGCTCAACCACAGGCTATTGCACGTTCCTTGGAGGGAACCTGGTCACATGGAAGAGCAAGAAGCAAAAGGTCGTCTCACTCTCAAGTGCCGAATCCGAGTATAGAGCTATGAGGAAGCTAACGACGGAGCTAATGTGGCTGAAGATGTTACTCAAGGATCTTGGAATAGAATCAACAAAGCCGATCACCATGCACTGTGATAACGAAGCAGCCATTCATATAGCAACCAATTCAGTGTTCCATGAGCGGACCAAGCACATTGAAGTGGATTGTCATAAGGTCCGAGAACAAATCAAGCTTGGAGTTGTCTTACCTTGCCATACCGAAAGCAAAGAACAACTTGCAGACGTCCTGACTAAAGCTGCGAGCCCCCAAGTGTGTGAATACATCCATCCTAAGCTTGGCCTCCTAAACCTCACTCGGCCATGACTTGCTTTGTTTTGGCGCCTACACTCTTTTTCCCTTAAGTATAGTTTTCCCAAGAGGTTTTTCTATACTAAGGTTTTTAATGAGGTGGGTGCCTATGTTGTCAAGCTTGACTAGTTCCCCAAGTCAAGCTTGAGGGGGAGTATGAACCGGCACACACACTTGTCCGTACGACCGTACGGACGTCCGTACGACCAACCAACGGGCCATCCTCAAATAGAAGTCTTCATGAGCCCAATCCACCAAAGAGATCCTCCAACGGTCGCCATTCATCTCGATCCTTCCTTTGTAGCCGTTGGAGCAAGTTGCAAGAGAGAAGAGGAGATCACATGTTAGAATAAGGAGATGTCGCTTTCTCCTCATATTAGTGTGCATAGGATCCTAAGAGAATATCCTATTTATATATGTCTTTAAATAGTTTGTAAGTATCATACTAATAGAAGCAAGAAAAGAGTTTATTCTCTTTCTCCATCACTCTTTACACGATTTCACTCTCTTTCATACTCTCTTCCATAATCTCTTGATTACTCTACTCTCAAACTTACATTTTGTCCCAAAATAGGCTAAAACCAAGAAAACATTGCTTAGAAGTTGTAAACAGCTACGTTAGTGTTTCTGGGGTTAAAATGTGTCTTAATCCAATGCAACTGACTAATTATAAGAGTTTGAGATTGATGTGGAGAGTTTAAAACCCACTTATACCCATTTTGTCCCAAAACAGGCTAAAACCAAGAAAACGTTGCTTAGAAGCTGTAAACAGCTATTTTAGTGTTTCTGGGGTTAAAATGTTGAAATAAGCGGAAGACTTAGAGATTTGAGAGGTTTAGAATGAAGAAGAAGAGTTGGTGGCGAATAGTATGAGAGAGAGTGATAATAGATTAGAATTAGGTAGAATATCTCAAATACAACACATGACAAGAGTTTAAATAGGGAGGCAGCTAGGGCGACCACATGACCTAAAGTAGACACAAGAGAAATCGACAATTAGGAGAGAGAGAGAGGGGGTAGGTGATCGGTGATAGCGACTTGTCCTAGTCTTCCACTCTTGTCCACTTGCGCTTTCTCCCTAACGGCTACACAAGGGATTCTCGATCCTTCTCATGGGCCGGAGGTGAGCAGGCCTCCTCACTATCCTCACACATAGATGACTCGGCCTTAGTGCTTCACTCGGCCTCATTGCTTGCACGTACGGACGGTACGGACTGTACGGACGCCATAGGCTTATTCTTGATCAATACTCCCCCTCAAGCTTAGCCTGATGAAATGGCTAAGCTTGGAACCCGTGAAGCAGCACCTCATTAAAAACCTTGACTTAGAAAACCTCATGGGACAAAACTAAGCCAAGGGAAAAAGAGTGTGCTGTCCACGGATTAGGAAAGTTGATCACGGCCGTGTGATGTCTACAAGTCCAAGTTTGCTATGAATATAATCACAAACCTTGGGACTTGCAGATTTGGTGAAGATGTCGGCTAGCTGGTCTTGACTCCTTGTGTGGCATGGTAGAACCGCTCCCTCTTCGATCCTCTCCCTAACCTTGTGGCAGTCGCTCTCAATGTGCTTGGTCCGTTCATGGAAGACTGAGTTAGTGGCTATGTGGATCGCTGCCTCATTGTCACAATGCATTGTCATCGGCTGTCTTGTTTCAATGCCGAGATCCTTAAGTAGACCTTTCAACCATGTCATCTCATTAGTTAGCTTCCTCATAGCTCGGTACTCAGCCTCGGCACTTGAACATGACACCACCTTTTGCTTCTTAGACCTCCATGTAACTAGGTTTCCTCCAACAAAGGTGCAATATCCAGTAGTTGACCGCCTATCCAATGTGTCTCCATTATAGTCCGCATCACAATAACCCACGATCTCAGTGTTGCCGTTTTTACCCATCCAAATGCCTTGACCAGGGCTGCCCTTGAGATAGCTCAAGATCCTCTCCACTTGACTCCATTGATACTTGCTTGGAGCTTGCATGTGCTGACTCACCTGATTCACAGCATAAGAGATATCAGGTCGTGTGATAGTTAAATAGATCAACTTACCTACAAGCCGTCGGTAGCGTGTGACGTCCGGGAACGGCTCGTCCAATGGTTCGCATGGTTTGCCTTCCTTCGCCCGAATGCTCTCCCCCTTTCGCTTGAGCTGGTAATCTTCATCCAGTGGTGTAGTAGCTGGAACCGTACCAAGTTTGCCTGTCTCAGCAAGCAAGTCCAGAGCATATTTGCGTTGTGAGAGGAAGATACCCTCCGGGGAACGGCAGATTTCGATGCCGAGGAAGTATTTGAGCTCTCCGAGGTCCTTAATGTCAAAGGCAGACTTGAGAGAGTCTTTAATGGCAACAATACCGGCCTTGTCATCGCCAGTCACGATGATGTCATCGACATAAACCAGCACCACAACCAGGCCAAGTGATGTCTTGAGAGTGAAAAGAGTATGATCAGCCTCCGATCGTCTAAAGCCATTCGCCTTAAGAGTGGAGCTGAGCTTATGGTACCAGGCGCGTGGTGACTGTTTGAGGCCATAGATGGCCTTGCGTAACCGTAAGACTTTCCCGGGAGCAACAATGTCCTCAAGACCAGGCGGAGGAGTCATGTACACTTCTTCATCTAGCTCGCCTTGGAGGAACGCGTTCTTCACATCCATTTGCCATAAGTCCCAAGAAAGGTTCACGGCCAACGATAGCACTACTCGCACGGTATGCAATTTGGCCACGGGAGCAAACGTTGCCATGTAGTCATCTCCATAGGTTTGAGTGAACCCTCGGGCCACCAGCCGTGCCTTATGCCTCTCAATCTCTCCCGTGCTCAAGAACTTGATGGTGAATACCCACTTTGAACTTACGGCCTTCTTCCCTTTGGGGAGGTCAGCCTCATCCCATGTGTGATTTCTGATCATTGCACCAGCTTCATCCTCCACAGCATCTACCCATACCTTATGTTCTTTGGCCTCCTCGTACGTTTGGGGAACCCAGTGTTCATCAACTTGGCCGAAGAAGGCTTGGTGCTCGGTCGGAAGCAGCTCGAGCGAACATACGGCTTGGATAGGATGTGCGACGGCTTGACTGTTGTAGTAGACCCTCTTATCTTTCCATGTAGAGGGGTGAGACCGGACACGCGTGCTTCGTCGTGGAGCTGGTTGAGCTGGCGGCACTGATTGGCTGGACTGAGTGACATCTTCGATGACCGGTTCGGCATCAGGTCGTGTCTCGGTCAGGCTTGAGTTTGGCTCGGGCATCTCATGTGCCTCGGTCATGCTCTGGTTTGACTCGGGCATCTCATGGTCCGGGGATATCATCTCGGGCATAGCACCTTCCGGCTCGAGCGTATGGTCAATGGAGCTTGGGTTGGGTTCTGGCTGAGGAAGGGCTGTGGCCGTAGGCGGATTTCCGAGATGGTCAAGGAGAAACTTAAGGCTGGAGGATCTATCATTTGGTGATGATGAAAGATCCTTCAAGCTGTTCCAGTCTTTGTTATCAAAATAACCCACATTTTCCAAGAACCGAACATCTCTTGATACATACAGCCGGCTTGTCTTTGGGTCAAAACACTTGTATCCCTTTTGAGTAGTGGAGTAGCCGATGAACATACACCTTATGCTTTTGGGATCGAGCTTACTCCGCTGTTCTCCTGGCACAAGTACAAAAGAAACACACCCAAAGACCCGTAAGTGCTCTAGAGATGGTTTAAATCCATTCAATACCTCAAATGGCGATAGGTCATTAAGGACTTTGGTTGGTGTCCGATTGATCAGGTAGCATGCGGTCATCACAGCATCACCCCAATATCGCCTTGTAACGTGTGAATGGAACATCATCGACCGTGCCACCTCCATTAGATGTCGGTTCTTCCTCTCGGCTACACCATTTTGTTGGGGCGTATAGGGACAACTTGTTTGGTGTAGTATGCCGTGTTTTGCTAGGTGTTCTCTGAATTTGTGACTTGTATACTCTCCACCATTGTCTGATCTAAGTACCTTAATTTTAGCATTGAAATGATTAGTAACATAATTTTGAAAGTTTATAAAAGCATCAAACACTCTATCCTTTGAAGGCAACAAAGTAATCCATGTGTACTTAGATTTTTCATCAATAAAAGTCACAAAATATTTGTTATTATCTCTAGAAAGGCATGGTGAAGTCCACACATCCGAGTGCACTAAATCAAAACAATGCTCATAAATAGTTTTAGACTTGGGAAAAATAGATTTGCAATGTTTACCAAGAATACAAGACTCACACATTGAACTATCAAAAGAAACACTTGGTAACATTAAAGCAAGGGCACGAGAATGAGGATGGCCTAATCTAGCATGCCACACACTATCCAAATTAACAACAAAACAAGATTTAGTAGATAAACTTGGCGAGGTTTTCTCTAGGACATAGAGATCTCCACTCCCTTGTCCCTCTCCAAGAACTTTTCCAGTCTCAATATCCTGAAAATGAACACTATTAGGACCAAAGATTGCATAACAATTCAAATCATTAGTGGTTCTCTTAACCGATAGAAGATTAGATGTGAAGGTAGGCATAAAGAAAGCTTTTGTGGTTTTATCAAATAGTTTCAAGTCCCCTATTCCTTTCACTGGTATTTGTTCTCCATTTGCAATTATAACATTTCCTAAAGCCGGTTTTATATTGTCAATTAGACTAGGATTACTAATCATGTGGTGAGAAGCACCCGAGTCTATGACAAGAGATTTACTAGGCTTAGAGGTAAAGAAAGAGATACCAGACTCCTTGAGTGAGGCAATGGAACGGATGAGCGCCTCAAGGTCTGATTTCCTAACCACTTCTCCATAGGCTGCGGTCATGGCTGCCTCATCTCCTTGCTTTGACGGCCCGGCTCCCTTGTCGCTAACCGCTTCCTTTGAAAGGTTTGCTTTGAACTTGGCCGGTTTGAGATGAGGGTGGAGGACCCAGCACTTGTCTTTCAGGTGACCCCGCCTCTTGCAGTGGTCGCATATCCACACCTTCCTCTCCTCTTGCTTGTACACTCCTTTATTAGCCGTAGCAAGCTCCCCCTTACCGCTAAACAAGTCAAGAGAACCTTGCTCTCTTTGGATTTGTGAACAAATGTCTTCAAAGGAGGGAAGTGTCTCTGCCCTGAGGATGTGCTTCAAGAGATCGTTGAAGGATGGGTTTAAAGTAAGAAGGAGACCAAAGATCTTGTCTTGCTCCTTTCTTTCAGTCAACACACTCGGATCGAGTGTACTCGGCCGCAACATGTCAAGCTCGGACCATAAAGCTCGAAACTTGCCAAGATGTTTAGTGAACTCCACATCATCTTGGTTAAGCTCATTTATGGCCTTCTTGACCTCAAAGACCCGAGTCAAGTTGGAGATATTGCCATAGACACCTTTAAGTGTCTCCCACAACTCCTTGGCCGTCTCGCAATATGAGTAGGCCTCAAGGATTGGTGTGTCAAGAGAGTTTTGGAGAACAGATAGGACAACTTGGTCTTCTTGGAACCACTTGGCCTTCCTCTCGCTCTCTTCTTCTACTTCCTCCTCGGAAGCGCCTTCATCTTCTCCTTTTAGGTTTTGTTTTGGAGCATAGTCACTCTCGACATGACTCCAAAGACCACGACCTCCAAGGGCAGTTCTTGTGGTTCTAGTCCACAGCAAGTAGTTTGTTCCTTTGAGAACAACCGGCATGACAATGGGTTTGGCGTTTTCCATGGTTTAACCGCTATGGACCGATGGACAAAGCTTTTACCCGGAGAATAAAGAGAAATAGGACTGAGAATCGAGTGAACAAGAATGAAGAATGGAAGAATAGAAGAGATAGGTTATCAAGAACGACAACCTGGCTCTGATACCATGTTGAAATAAGCGGAAGACTTAGAGATTTGAGAGGTTTAGAATGAAGAAGAAGAGTTGGTGGCGAATAGTATGAGAGAGAGTGATAATAGATTAGAATTAGGTAGAATATCTCAAATACAACACATGACAAGAGTTTAAATAGGGAGGCAGCTAGGGCGACCACATGACCTAAAGTAGACACAAGAGAAATCGACAATTAGGAGAGAGAGAGAGGGGGTAGGTGATCGGTGATAGCGACTTGTCCTAGTCTTCCACTCTTGTCCACTTGCGCTTTCTCCCTAACGGCTACACAAGGGATTCTCGATCCTTCTCATGGGCCGGAGGTGAGCAGGCCTCCTCACTATCCTCACACATAGATGACTCGGCCTTAGTGCTTCACTCGGCCTCATTGCTTGCACGTACGGACGGTACGGACTGTACGGACGCCATAGGCTTATTCTTGATCAATATAAAATGTGTCTTAATCCAATGGTACTGACTAATTATAAGAGTTTGAGATGGATTTGGAGAGTTTAAAAGCCACTTATACCCATTTTGTCCCAAAACAGCCTAAAACCAAGAAAAATTGCTTAGAAGCACCAAACAGCTTTGTTAGTGTTTCTGGGGCTAAAATGTGTCTTAATCTAATGCAACTAACTAATTATAAGAGTTTGAGATAGATGTGAAGAGTTTAAAAGCGACTTATAACCATTTTGTCCCAAAACAGGCTAAAACCAAGAAAGCATTGCTCAGAAGCTGTAAACAGCTATGTTAGTGTTTCTGGGGTTAAAATGTGTCTTAATCCAATGCAACTAACTAATTATAAGAAATTGAGATAGATGTGGATAGTTTAAAACCCACTTATACCCATTTTGTCCCAAAACAGGCTAAAACCAAGAAAACGTTGCTTAGAAGCTGTAGACAGCTATTTTAGTGTTTCTGGGGTTAAAATGTGTCTTAATCCAATGATACTGACTAATTATAAGAGTTTGAGATGGATTTGGAGAGTTTAAAAGCCACTTATACCCATTTTGTCCCAAAACAGCCTAAAACCAAGAAAAATTGCTTAGAAGCACCAAACAGCTTTGTTAGTGTTTCTGGGGCTAAAATGTGTCTTAATCTAATGCAACTAACTAATTATAAGAGTTTGAGATAGATGTGGAGAGTTTAAAAGCGACTTATAACCATTTTGTCCCAAAACAGGCTAAAACCAAGAAAGCATTGCTTAGAAGCTGTAAACAGCTATGTTAGTGTTTCTGGTGTTAAAATGTGTCTTAATCCAATGCAACTGACTAATTATAAGAGTTTGAGATGTATTTGGAGAGTTTAAAAGCCACTTATACCCATTTTGTCCCAAAACAGGCTAAAACCAAGAAAAAATTGCTTAGAAGCTGTAAACAGCTATATTAGTGTTTCAGGGGTTAAAATGTGTCTTAATCCAATGCAACTGACTAATTATAAGAGTTTGAGATGGATGTCGAGAGTTTAAAAGCCACTTATACCCAGTTTGTCCCAAAACAGGCTAAAACCAAGAAAACATTGCTTAGAAGCACTAAACAGCTTTGTTAGTGTTTCTGGGGTTAAAATGTGTCTTAATCAAATGCAGCTAACTAATTATAAGAAATTGAGATAGATGTGGATAGTTTAAAAGCCACTTATACCCATTTTGTCCTAAAACAGGCTAAAACCAAGAAAACATTGCTTAGAAGCTGTAAACAGCTATGTTAGTGTTTCTGGGGTTAAAATGTGTCTTATTCCAATGCAACTGACTAATTATAAGAGTTTGAGATGTATTTGGAGAGTTTAAAAGCCACTTATACCCATTTTGTCCCAAAACAGGCTAAAACCAAGCAAACATTGTTTAGAAGCTGTAAACAGCTATGTTAGTGTTTCTGGGGATAAAATGTGTCTTAATCCAATGCAACTAACTAATTATAAGATTTTGAGATAGATGTGGAGAGTTTAAAAGCCACTTATACACATTTTGTCCCAAAACAGGCTAAAACCAAGAAAACATTGCCTAGAAGCTGTAAACAGCTATGTTAGTGTTCTGGAGTTAAAATGTGTCTTAATCCAATGCAAGTGGCTAATTATAAGAGTTTGAGATGTATTTGGAGAGTTTAAAAGCCACTGATACCCATTTTGTCCCAAAACCGGCTAAAACCAAGAAAAAATTGCTTAGAAGCTGTAAACAGCTATGCTAGTGTTACTGGGGTTAAAATGTGTCTTAATCCAATGCAAATGACTATTTATAAGAGTTTGAGATGGATGTGGAGAGTTTAAAAGCCACTTATACCCATTTTGTCCCAAAACAGGCTAAAACCAAGAAAACATTGCTTAGAAGCTTTAAACAGCTATGTTAGTGTTTCTGGGGTTAAAATGTGCCTTAATCCAATGCAACTGACTAATTATAAGAGTTTGAGATGTATTTGGAGAGTTTAAAAGCCACTTATACCCATTTTGTCCCAAAACAGGCTAATACCAAGAAAACATTGTTTAGAAGCTGTAAACAGCTATGTTAGTGTTTCTGGGGATAAAATGTGTCTTAATCCAATGCAACTAACTAATTATAAGAGTTTGAGATAGATGTTGAGAGTTTAAAAGCCACTTATACACATTTTGTCCCAAAACAGGCTAAAACCAAGAAAACATTGCTTAGAAGCTGTAAACAGCTATTTTAGTGTTTATGGGGTTAAAATGTATCTTAATCCAATGGTACTGACTAATTATAAGAGTTTGAGATGGATTTGGAGAGTTTAAAAGCCACTTATACCCATTTTGTCCCAAAACAGCCTAAAACCAAGAAAAATTGCTTAGAAGCACCAAACAGCTTTGTTAGTGTTTCTGGGGCTAAAATGTGTCTTAATCTAATGCAACTAGCTAATTATAAGAGTTTGAGATAGATGTGGAGAGTTTAAAAGCGACTTATAACCATTTTGTCCCAAAACAGGCTAAAACCAAGAAAGCATTGCTTAGAAGCTGTAAACAGCTATGTTAGTGTTTCTAGTGTTAAAATGTGTCTTAATCCAATGCAACTGACTAATTATAAGAGTTGGAGATGTATTTGGAGAGTTTAAAAACCACTTACACCCATTTTGTCCCAAAACAGGCTAAAACCAAGAAAAAATTGCTTAGAAGCTGTAAACAGCTATATTAGTGTTTCAGGGGTTAAAATGTGTCTTAATCCAATGCAACTGACTAATTATAAGAGTTTGAGATGGATGTGGAGAGTTTAAAAGCCACTTATACCCAGTTTGTCCCAAAACAAGCTAAAACCAAGAAAACATTGCTTAGAAGCACTAAACAGCTTTGTTAGTGTTTCTGGGGTTAAAATGTATCTTAATCAAATGCAGCTAACTAATTATAAGAAATTGAGATAGATGTGGATAGTTTAAAAGCCACTTATACCCATTTTGTCCCAAAACAGGCTAAAACCAAGAAAACATTGCTTAGAAGCTGTAAACAGCTATGTTAGTGTTTCTGGGGTTAAAATGTGTCTTAATCCAATGCAACTAACTAATTATAAGAAATTGAGATAGATGTGGATAGTTTAAAACCCACTTATACCCATTTTGTCCCAAAACAGGCTAAAACCAAGAAAACGTTGCTTAGAAGCTGTAAACAGCTATTTTAGTGTTTCTGGGCTTAAAATGTGTCTTAATCCAATGGTACTGACTAATTATAAGAGTTTGAGATGGATTTGGAGAGTTTAAAAGCCACTTATACCCATTTTGTCCCAAAACAGCCTAAAACCAAGAAAAATTGCTTAGAAGCACCAAACAGCTTTGTTAGTGTTTCTGGGGCTAAAATGTGTCTTAATATAATGCAACTAACTAATTATAAGAGTTTGAGATAGATGTGGAGAGTTTAAAAGCGACTTATAACCATTTTGTCCCAAAACAGGCTAAAACCAAGAAAGCATTGCTTAGAAGCTGTAAACAGCTATGTTAGTGTTTCTGGTGTTAAAATGTGTCTTAATCCAATGCAACTGACTAATTATAAGAGTTTGAGATGTATTTGGAGAGTTTAAAAGCCACTTATACCCATTTTGTCCCAAAACAGGCTAAAACCAAGAAAAAATTGCTTAGAAGCTGTAAACAGCTATATTAGTGTTTCAGGGGTTAAAATGTGTCTTAATCCAATGCAACTGACTAATTATAAGAGTTTGAGATGGATGTGGAGAGTTTAAAAGCCACTTATACCCAGTTTGTCCCAAAACAGGCTAAAACCAAGAAAACATTGCTTAGAAGCACTAAACAGCTTTGTTAGTGTTTCTGGGGTTAAAATGTGTCTTAATCAAATGCAGCTAACTAATTATAAGAAATTGAGATAGATGTGGATAGTTTAAAAGCCACTTATACCCATTTTGTCCTAAAACAGGCTAAAACCAAGAAAACATTGCTTAGAAGCTGTAAACAGCTATGTTAGTGTTTCTGGGGTTAAAATGTGTCTTATTCCAATGCAACTGACTAATTATAAGAGTTTGAGATGTATTTGGAGAGTTTAAAAGCCACTTATACCCATTTTGTCCCAAAACAGGCTAAAACCAAGCAAACATTGTTTAGAAGCTGTAAACAGCTATGTTAGTGTTTCTGGGGATAAAATGTGTCTTAATCCAATGCAACTAACTAATTATAAGATTTTGAGATAGATGTGGAGAGTTTAAAAGCCACTTATACACATTTTGTCCCAAAACAGGCTAAAACCAAGAAAACATTGCCTAGAAGCTGTAAACAGCTATGTTAGTGTTCTGGAGTTAAAATGTGTCTTAATCCAATGCAAGTGGCTAATTATAAGAGTTTGAGATGTATATGGAGAGTTTAAAAGCCACTTATACCCATTTTGTCCCAAAACAGGCTAAAACCAAGAAAAAATTGCTTAGAAGCTGTAAACAGCTATGCTAGTGTTACTGGGGTTAAAATGTGTCTTAATCCAATGCAAATGACTATTTATAAGAGTTTGAGATGGATGTGGAGAGTTTAAAAGCCACTTATACCCATTTTGTCCCAAAACAAGCTAAAACCAAGAAAACATTACTTAGAAGCTGTAAACAGCTATGTTAGTGTTTCTGGGGTTAAAATGTGCCTTAATCCAATACAACTGACTAATTATAAGAGTTTGAGATGTATTTGGAGAGTTTAAAAGCCACTTATACCCATTTTGTCCCAAAACAGGCTAATACCAAGAAAACATTGTTTAGAAGCTGTAAACAGCTATGTTAGTGTTTCTGGGGATAAAATGTGTCTTAATCCAATGCAACTAACTAATTATAAGAGTTTGAGATAGATGTTGAGAGTTTAAAAGCCACTTACACACATTTTGTCCCAAAACAGGCTAAAACCAAGAAAACATTGCTTAGAAGCTGTAAACAGCTATTTTAGTGTTTATGGGGTTAAAATGTGTCTTAATCCAATGGTACTGACTAATTATAAGAGTTTGAGATGGATTTGGAGAGTTTAAAAGCCACTTATACCCATTTTGTCCCAAAACAGCCTAAAACCAAGAAAAATTGCTTAGAAGCACCAAACAGCTTTGTTAGTTTTTATGGGGCTAAAATGTGTCTTAATCTAATGCAACTAACTAATTATAAGAGTTTGAGATAGATGTGGAGAGTTTAAAAGCGACTTATAACCATTTTGTCCCAAAACAGGCTAAAACCAAGAAAGCATTGCTTAGAAGCTGTAAACAGCTATGTTAGTGTTTCTGGTGTTAAAATGTGTCTTAATCCAATGCAACTGACTAATTATAAGAGTTTGAGATGTATTTGGAGAGTTTAAAAACCACTTACACCCATTTTGTCCCAAAACAGGCTAAAACCAAGAAAAAATTGCTTAGACGCTGTAAACAGCTATATTAGTGTTTCAGGGGTTAAAATGTGTCTTAATCCAATGCAACTGACTAATTATAAGAGTTTGAGATGGATGTGGAGAGTTTAAAAGCCACTTATACCCAGTTTGTCCCAAAACAAGCTAAAACCAAGAAAACATTGCTTAGAAGCACTAAACAGCTTTGTTAGTGTTTCTGGGGTTAAAATGTGTCTTAATCAAATGCAGCTAACTAATTATAAGAAATTGAGATAGATGTGGATAGTTTAAAAGCCACTTATACCCATTTTGTCCCAAAACAGGCTAAAACCAAGAAAACATTGCTTAGAAGCTGTAGACAGCTATGTTAGTGTTTCTGGGGTTAAAATGTGTCTTATTCCAATGCAACTGACTAATTATAAGAGTTTGAGATGTATTTGGAGAGTTTAAAAGCCACTTATACCCATTTTGTCCCAAAACAGGCTAAAACCAAGCAAACATTGTTTAGAAGCTGTAAACAGCTATGTTAGTGTTTCTGGGGATAAAATGTGTCTTAATCCAATGCAACTAACTAATTATAAGATTTTGAGATAGATGTGGAGAGTTTAAAAGCCACTTATACACATTTTGTCCCAAAACAGGCTAAAACCAAGAAAACATTGCCTAGAAGCTGTAAACAGCTATGTTAGTGTTCTGGGGTTAAAATGTGTCTTAATCCAATGCAAGTGACTAATTATAAGAGTTTGAGATGTATTTGGAGAGTTTAAAAGCCACTTATACCCATTTTGTCCCAAAACAGGCTAAAACTAAGAAAACATTGCTTAGAAGCTGTAAACAGCTATGTTAGTGTTTCTGGGGTTAAAATGTGTCTTAATCCAATGCAACTGACTAATTATAAGAGTTTGAGATGTATTTGGAGAGTTTAAAAGCCACTTATACCCATTTTGTCCCAAAACAGGCTAAAACCAAGAAAATATTGCTGAGAAGCACTAAACAGCTTTGTTAGTGTTTCTGGGGTTAAAATGTGTCTAAATCTAATGCAAATATCTAATTATAAGAGTGGATAGATGTGGATAGTTTAAAAGCCACTTATACCCATTTTGTCCCAAACCAGGCTAAAACCAAGAAAACATTGCTTAGAAGCACTAAACAACTTTGTTAGTGTTTCTGGGGTTAAAATGTGTCTTAATCCAATGCAACTAACTAATTATAAGAAATTGAGATAGATGTGGATAGTTTAAAAGCCACTTATACCCATTTTGTCCCAAAACAGGCTAAAACCAAGAAAACATTGCTTAGAAGCTGTAAACAGCTATGTATGAACCGGCACACACACTTGTCCGTACGACCGTACGGACGTCCGTACGACCAACCAACGGGCCATCCTCAAATAGAAGTCTTCATGAGCCCAATCCACCAAAGAGATCCTCCAACGGTCGCCATTCATCTCGATCCTTCCTTTGTAGCCGTTGGAGCAAGTTGCAAGAGAGAAGAGGAGATCACATGTTAGAATAAGGAGATGTCGCTTTCTCCTCATATTAGTGTGCATAGGATCCTAAGAGAATATCCTATTTATATATGTCTTTAAATAGTTTGTAAGTATCATACTAATAGAAGCAAGAAAAGAGTTTATTCTCTTTCTCCATCACTCTTTACACGATTTCACTCTCTTTCATACTCTCTTCCATAATCTCTTGATTACTCTACTCTCAAACTTACATGGTATCAGAGCAGATTTGATTCTGTTCTTGCCTCAAATCTCCATCACTCCCTTCCGCATTCTCTTTCTTGTTCTTGAAATTTCTTGTTCTTGAATCTTCTTTCTTTAACCGTTGGACAATAGCTTTAACCAACGGTCTCTTCATCCTTTTCCATGGAAACTACCAAAACTCTCATTGTTCCAGTTACTCTCAAGGGAGAGAATTACTTACTGTGGGCTAGAACCACAAAGACAGCCCTATGCGGCCGAGGACTTTGGTCCCATGTTGAGACAAGCGAAGCTCCTAGTGGCGAGACCACCAAAGACGGCAAGGATCTTGTCGATGAGAAGAACAAGTGGTTTCAAGAAGATCAGGGAGTCCTAGCTATCATTCAAAACTCCCTAGATGCACCTATACTTGAAGCTTACTCTTATTGCGAGACAGCAAAAGACTTGTGGGACACTCTCAAGAATGTTTTTGGGAATGTTACAAATGTAAACCGAATTTTTGAGATTAAGAGGGCCATCAACAACCTCAACCAAGAAGACATGGAGTTCACCAAGCACTTTGGGAAGTTTAGGTCCCTTTGGGCTGAACTAGAGATGCTCCGGCCGGCGACTATAGATCCGGCCATTCTGAATGAGAGGCGTGAACAAGATAAGGTGTTCGGCCTTCTCTTGACCTTGAACCCCTCCTACAATGACCTTATCAAGCATATTCTACGGTCGGACAAGCTCCCTAGCCTTGATGATGTCTGTAACCAAATTCAAAAGGAGCATGGCTCCATGGGATTGTTTGGCGGCAAGGGAGAACTTGTGACCGCTAACAAAGCTGAGACGGCATCAGCAAACAAGGGCTACTACAAGCCGGAGGACAAGAACAACCCGCCATTTTGTGAGCATTGTAAGAAGCTTGGTCACTTCAAGAGCCGCTGCTGGATTCTACACCCTCATCTAGCACCACCGCCGGGTACCATCCGAGGTGGACGACCAAACCGCGGAGGACCACCGAGAGCTCATCAAGCAGTAGCCATGGGGGAGTCAATCTCTGAGCAGCCTCAACAAGTGACCAGTGGAACTGCTCTTGCTGCAGCATCGTCCGAGCTGGTAAGGCGGTCCGACCTTGATGCGCTCATCAAAGCCATCAAAGAGGCCACCGGTAAGGCGTTTCTTGCCTCAAACAAAATTAAACCCCTCATAGTTGATTCTGGTGCATCCCATCACATGATTAGTGATTCTAGGCTAATTAGTGATATTAAACCTGCTAATGGTAATGTAATAATAGCAAATGGTGAGAAAGTACCAGTTAAAGGCATAGGAAACTTGAAACTATTTGATAAGGAGACTAAGGCATTTTATATGCCAAACTTTACTTCTAACTTGCTATCAGTTAAGAGAGCCACTACTGATTTAAATTGTTATGCTATATTTGGTCCTAACAATGTTCATTTTCAGGATATTGAGACAAGTAAGGTTCTTGGTCAAGGAGGATCCAAGGATGACCTCTATGTGCTTGAGGACTTGAACTTATCTTCTAATGCATCTTGTTTTAATTCGGTTATTATGAAACCTAGTGATTCTATTTTACATGCTAGGCTAGGACACCCTCACACAAGAGCTTTATCCTTAATATTTCCTAATGTTTCTTTTCAAAATGATGAGTGTGAGGCTTGTATTCTTGGTAAACATTGCAAGGCTGTTTTCCCTAAATCTATTACTATTTATGAAAAATGTTTTGATTTAATTCATTCTGATGTTTGGACATCTCCTTGCTTATCTAGAGATAATCAAAAGTATTTTGTGACTTTTATTGATGAAAAATCAAAATATACTTGGATAACTTTGCTTCCCTCTAAGGATAGAGTCCTTGAGGCCTTTACTAATTTTCAAAATTATGTCACTAACCACTTTCATGCCAAGATTAAAATTTTGAGATCAGATAATGGTGGAGAGTACACAAGCCATGCCTTTAAACAATATCTAGCCAAACATGGAATTCTTCATCAAACTAGCTGTCCTTACACACCACAACAAAATGGAGTGGCTGAGAGAAAGAATAGGCATCTCATGGAAGTAGCAAGGTCTATGATGTTTCACACAAGGGTTCCAAAGAGGTTTTGGGGAGATGCTGTGCTAGCCGCTTGTTATCTTATTAACCGCACACCAACAAAGATCCTAAAGGATGTGTCTCCATTTGAGGTATTAACGAATGACAAACCTACATTTGATCACTTACGAGTGTTTGGTTGTGTGTGCTATGTGTTGCGACCAGGTGAGCTAAGAGACAAGCTTGATGCAAAGAGTACAAAGGCTATGTTTCTTGGCTACTCTACCACACAAAAGGGGTATAAGTGCTATGACCCTACAACAAGGAGGGTTCTAGTATCTCGTGATGTCAAGTTCATGGAGACACAAGGCTTTTACGATGAGAAGAATTGGGATGAGCTCCGTAACCTCTCTGATTCACCATCTGATCGGACGCGCAACCTCCGAGTAATCCTTGAGCGACTAGGTCTTGAAAACGATCGGATCACTACTGAGTCAGCCAGACCAGCATCACCAGAACAACCTGAGCCATCTACTGAGCCTGAGCCTGCTACACATGCCGATGACCATACTGAGCAGCATGAGGAAGCACCCGAGTCACTCGCGGACAACACGGCCGAAACAACCGAGGGGACGGCTGAACAGCTTGAGGAGATCATTACTCCAGGACGAGCCAACTCCGAAGCTGGGGCTATAGTTCCTCTTCGGCGCAGCCAACGTATCAAGTATCCTCCTAGTCATTGGAAGAACACCCGTGTGTACTACAACAACATGGCCGTTGCTCATCCGATTCAGGCCGTGTGCACCTTGGCTCATTTTCCGATAGAGCATCAAGTGTTTCTTGGCCATATTGATGAGGATTGGATCCCCAAGACCTATGATGAGGCTAAGCAGCACAAAGTATGGAGAGATGCAGTGGATGCCGAGAATACGGCCATGGTGCAAAATCATACATGGGACGAGGCTGACTTACCCAAGGGCAAGAAGGCTGTCACCTCTCGGTATATCTTCACAATCAAATATAAGAGCAATGGGGAGATTGAACGCCACAAAGCCCGCCTAGTCGCACGAGGTTTCACGCAAACGTATGGGGAGGACTATCTTGATACGTTTGCTCCGGTGGCTAAGCTTCACACGGTTCGAGTTGTACTCTCTCTCGCCACCAACCTCGACTGGGAACTTTGGCAAATGGACGTGAAGAACGCCTTCTTGCAAGGAGAACTGGAGGATGAAGTGTATATGCGACCACCACCGGGTTTGGAGGATACTATTGGTCCGGGAAAGGTCTTGAAACTCAACAAAGCTATCTATGGCTTGAAGCAGTCACCAAGGGCTTGGTATCACAAGCTTAGCACCACACTTCTTGACAAAGGCTTTCGCAAATCCGAAGCTGACCACACCTTGTTCACCTTACCAAGCGCCAAAGGTATAGTAGTCATTCTAGTGTATGTTGATGATATCATCATCACTGGAAGTGACTCGGTAGGTATTCAAGACTCTAAAACATTCTTGAAATCAGTTTTTGATATTAAAGATCTTGGAGAGTTGAAATACTTTCTTGGGATAGAAGTTTATAGATCAAATGAAGGGTTATTGTTATCTCAAAGAAAGTATGCACTAGACTTATTGAGTGAAACAGGAAAACTAGGAGCTAAGGCAGTAACAACGCCCCTAGAAGAGAATTACAAGGATGGAGGACAGGGGGAGCTTGACACCGCTCCATTCGAGGACGTTAGCCTCTACCGGCGGCTAGTCGGTAAGCTCATTTATTTAACTATCACACGGCCTGACATTTGCTTTGCCGTGAACCAGGTAAGCCAGCATATGAAGAACCCCACCGTGCACCATTGGAACATGCTGACACGGATCCTCAAGTACATCAAGGGCTCACCCGGCCAAGGCATATGGATGGGACGCAACAAGAGCACCGAGTTGGTAGGCTACTGCGACGCTGACTATGCCGGAGATCGTGGGGACCGACGCTCAACCACAGGCTATTGCACGTTCCTTGGAGGGAACCTGGTCACATGGAAGAGCAAGAAGCAAAAGGTCGTCTCACTCTCAAGTGCCGAATCCGAGTATAGAGCTATGAGGAAGCTAACGACGGAGCTAATGTGGCTGAAGATGTTACTCAAGGATCTTGGAATAGAATCAACAAAGCCGATCACCATGCACTGTGATAACGAAGCAGCCATTCATATAGCAACCAATTCAGTGTTCCATGAGCGGACCAAGCACATTGAAGTGGATTGTCATAAGGTCCGAGAACAAATCAAGCTTGGAGTTGTCTTACCTTGCCATACCGAAAGCAAAGAACAACTTGCAGACGTCCTGACTAAAGCTGCGAGCCCCCAAGTGTGTGAATACATCCATCCTAAGCTTGGCCTCCTAAACCTCACTCGGCCATGACTTGCTTTGTTTTGGCGCCTACACTCTTTTTCCCTTAAGTATAGTTTTCCCAAGAGGTTTTTCTATACTAAGGTTTTTAATGAGGTGGGTGCCTATGTTGTCAAGCTTGACTAGTTCCCCAAGTCAAGCTTGAGGGGGAGTATGAACCGGCACACACACTTGTCCGTACGACCGTACGGACGTCCGTACGACCAACCAACGGGCCATCCTCAAATAGAAGTCTTCATGAGCCCAATCCACCAAAGAGATCCTCCAACGGTCGCCATTCATCTCGATCCTTCCTTTGTAGCCGTTGGAGCAAGTTGCAAGAGAGAAGAGGAGATCACATGTTAGAATAAGGAGATGTCGCTTTCTCCTCATATTAGTGTGCATAGGATCCTAAGAGAATATCCTATTTATATATGTCTTTAAATAGTTTGTAAGTATCATACTAATAGAAGCAAGAAAAGAGTTTATTCTCTTTCTCCATCACTCTTTACACGATTTCACTCTCTTTCATACTCTCTTCCATAATCTCTTGATTACTCTACTCTCAAACTTACACTATGTTAGTGTTTCTGGGGTTAAAATGTGTCTTAATCCAATGCAACTGACTAATTATAACAGTTTGAGATGCATTTGGAGAGTTTAAAAGCCACTTATACCCATTTTGTCCCTAAATAGGCTAAAACCAAGTCCCAAAACAAGCTAAAACCAAGAAAACATTGCTTAGAAGCTGTAAACAGCTATGTTAGTGTTTCTGGGGTTAAAATGTGTCTTAATCCAATGCAACCGACTAATTATAAGAGTTTGAGATTGATGTGGAGAGTTTAAAACCCACTTATACCCATTTTGTCCCAAAATAGGCTAAAACCAAGAAAACATTGCTTAGAAGCTGTAAACAGCTATGTTAGTGTTTCTGGGGTTAAAATGTGTCTTAATCCAATGCAACTAACTAATTATAAGAGTTTGAGATAGATATGGAGAGTTTAAAAGCCACTTATACACATTTTGTCCCAAAACAGGCTAAAACCAAGAAAACATTGCCTAGAAGCTGTAAACAGCTATGTTAGTGTTCTGGAGTTATAATGTGTCTTAATCCAATGCAAGTGGCTAATTATAAGAGTTTCAGATGTATTTGGAGAGTTTAAAAGCCACTTATACCCATTTTGTCCCAAAACAGGCTAAAACCAAGAAAAAATTGCTTAGAAGCTGTAAACAGCTATGCTAGTGTTATTGGGGTTAAAATGTGTCTTAATCCAATGCAAATGACTATTTATAAGAGTTTGAAATGGATGTGGAGAGTTTAAAAGCCACTTATACCCATTTTGTCCCAAAACAGACTAAAACCAAGAAAACATTGCTTCGAAGCTGTAAACAGCTATGTTAGTGTTTCTGGGGTTAAAATGTGTCTTAATCCAATGCAACTGACTAATTCTAAGAGTTTGAGATGAATTTGGAGAGTTTAAAAGCCACTTATACCCATTTTGTCCCAAAACAGGCTAAAACCAAGAAAAGATTGCTGAGAAGCACTAAACAGCTTTGCTAGTGTTTCTGGGGTTAAAATGTGTCTTAATCCAATGCAAATAACTAATTATAAGAGTTTGAGATAGATGTGGAGAGTTTAAAAGCCACTTATACCCATTTTGTCCCAAAACAAGCTAAAACCAAGAAAACATTGCTTAGAAGCAGTAAACAGCTTTGTTAGTGTTTCTGGGGTTAAAATGTGTCTGAATCCAATGCAGCTAACTAATTATAAGAAATTGAGATAGATGTGGATAGTTTAAAAGCCACTTATACCCATTTTGTCCCAAAACATGCTAAAACCAAGAAAACATTGCTTAGAAGCTGTAAACAGCTATGTTAGTGTTTCTGGGGATAAAATGTGTCTTAATCCAATGCAACTAACGAATTATAAGAGTTGAGATAGATGTTGAGAGTTTAAAAGCCACTTATACACATTTTGTCCCAACACAGGCTAAAACCAAGAAAACATTGCTTAGAAGCTGTAAACAGCTATGTTAGTGTTTCTGGGGTTAAAATGTGCCTTAATCCAATGCAACTGACTAATTATAAGAGTTTGGGATGTATTTGGAGAGTTTAAAAGCCACTTATACCCATTTTGTCCCAAAACAGGCTAAAACCAAGAAAACATTGTTTAGAAGCTGTAAACAGCTATTTTAGTGTTTCTGGGGATAAAATGTGTCTTAATCCAATGCAACTAACTAATTATAAGAGTTTGAGATAGATGTTGAGAGTTTAAAAGCCACTTATACCCATTTTGTCCCAAAACAGGCTAAAACCAAGAAAACATTGCTTAGAAGCTGTAAACAGCTATGTTAGTGTTTGTGGGGTTAAAATGTGTCTTAATCCAATGCAACTGACTAATTATAAGAGTTTGAGATGTATTTGGAGAGTTTAAAAGCCACTTATACCCATTTTGTCCTAAAACAGGCTAAAACCAAGAAAATATTGCTGAGAAGCACTAAACAGCTTTGTTAGTGTTTCTAGGGTTAAAATGTGTCTTAATCTAATGCAAATAACTAATTATAAGAGTTTGAGATAGATGTGGATAGTTTAAAAGCCACTTATACCCATTTTGTCCCAAACCAGGCTAAAACCAAGAAAACGTTGCTTAGAAGCACTAAACAACTTTGTTAGTGATTCTGGGGTTAAAATGTGTCTTAATCCAATGCAACTAACTAATTATAAGAAATTGAGATAGATGTGGATAGTTTAAAAGCCACTTATACCCATTTTGTCCCAAAACAGGCTAAAACCAAGAAAACATTGCTTAGGAGCTGTAAACAGCTATGTTAGTGTTTCTGGGGTTAAAATGTGTCTTAATCCAATGCAACTGACTAATTATAAGAGTTTGAGATGCATTTGGAGAGTTTAAAAGCCACTTATACCCATTTTGTCCCAAAACAGGCTAAAAACAAAAAAACATTGCTTAGAAGCACTAAACAGCTTTGTTAGTGTTTCTGGGGTTAAAATGTATCTTAATCCAATGCAACTAACTAATTATAAGAGTTTGAGATAGATGTGGATAGTTTAAAAGCCACTTATACCCATTTTGTCCGAAAACAGGCTAAAACCAAGAAAACATTACCTAGAGGCTCTAAACAACTTTGTTAGTGTTTCTGGGGTTAATATGTGTCTTAATCCAATGCAACTAACTAATTATTAGAGTTTGAGATAGATGTGGAGAGTTTAAAAGCCACTTATACACATTTTGTCCCAAAACAGGCTAAAACCAAGAAAACATTGTCTAGAAGCTGTAAACAGCTATGTTAGTGTTATGGGGTTAAAATGTGTCTTAATCCAATGCAAGTGACTAACTATAAGAGTTTGAGATGTATTTGGAGAGTTTAAAAGCCACTTATACCCATTTTGTCCCAAAACAGGCTAAAACCAAGAAAAAATTGCTTAGAAGCTGTAAACAGCTATGCTAATGTTTTTGGGGTTAAAATGTGTCTTAATCCAATGCAAATGACTAATTATAAGAGTTTGAGATGGATGTGGATAGTTTAAAAGCCACTTATACCCATTTTGTCCCAAAACATGCTAAAACCAAGAAAACATTGCCTAGAAGCTGTAAACAGCTATGTTATTGTTTCTAGGGTTAAAATGTGTCTTAATCCAATTCATTTGACTCATTATAAGAGTTTGAGATGTATTTGGAGAGTTTAAAAGCCACTTATACCCATTTTGTCCCAAAACAGACTAAAACCAAGTCCCAAAACAAGCTAAAACCAAGAAAACATTGCTTAGAAGCTGTAAACAGCTATGTTAGTGTTTCTGGGGTTAAAATGTGTCTTAATCCAATGCAAGTGACTAATTATAAGAGTTTGAGATGTATTTGGAGAGTTTAAAAGCCACTTATACCCATTTTGTCCCAAAACAGGCTAAAACCAAGAAAAAATTGCTTAGAAGCTGTAAACAGCTATGCTAATGTTTTTGGGGTTAAAATGTGTCTTAATCCAATGCAAATGACTAATTATAAGAGTTTGAGATGGATGTGGAGAGTTTAAAAGCCACTTATACCCATTTTGTCCCAAAACAGGCTAAAACCAAGAAAACATTGCTTAGAAGCTGTAAACAGCTATGTTAGTGTTTGTGGGGTTAAAATGTGTCTTAATCCAATGCAACTGACTAATTATAAGAGTTTGAGATGTATTTGGAGAGTTTAAAAGCCACTTATACCCATTTTGTCCCAAAACAGGCTAAAACCAAGAAAATATTGCTGAGAAGCACTAAACAGCTTTGTTAGTGTTTCTAGGGTTAAAATGTGTCTTAATCTAATGCAAATAACTAATTATAAGAGTTTGAGATAGATGTGGATAGTTTAATAGCCACTTATACCCATTTTGTCCCAAACCAGGCTAAAACCAAGAAAACGTTGCTTAGAAGCACTAAACAACTTTGTTAGTGTTTTTGGGGTTAAAATGTGTCTTAATCCAATGCAACTAACTAATTATAAGAAATTGAGATAGATGTGGATAGTTTAAAAGCCACTTATACCCATTTTGTCCCAAAACAGGCTAAAACCAAGAAAACATTGCTTAGAAGCTGTAAACAGCTATGTTAGTGTTTCTGGGGTTAAAATGTGTCTTAATCCAATGCAACTGACTAATTATAAGAGTTTGAGATGCATTTGGAGAGTTTAAAAGCCACTTATACCCATTTTGTCCCAAAACAGGCTAAAAACAAAAAAACATTGCTTAGAAGCACTAAACAGCTTTGTTAGTGTTTCTGGGCTTAAAATGTATCTTAATCCAATGCAACTAACTAATTATAAGAGTTTGAGATAGATGTGCATAGTTTAAAAGCCACTTATACCCATTTTGTCCGAAAACAGGCTAAAACCAAGAAAACATTGCTTAGAGGCTCTAAACAACTTTGTTAGTGTTTCTGGGGTTAAAATGTGTCTTAATCCAATTCATTTGACTCATTATAAGAGTTTGAGATATATTTGGCGAGTTTAAAAGCCACTTATACCCATTTTGTCCCAAAACAGGCTAAAACCAAGAAAATATTGCTGAGAAGCACTAAACAGCTTTGTTAGTGTTTCTGGGGTTAAAATGTGTCTTAATCTACCGCAAATAACTAATTATAAGAGTTTGAGATAGATGTGGATAGTTTAAAAGCGACTTATACCATTTTGTCCCAAAACAGGCTAAAACCAAGAAAACATTGCTTAAAAGCACTAAACAGCTTTGTTAGTGTTTCTGGGGTTAAAATGTGTCTTAATCCAATGCAACTAACTAATTATAAGAGTTTGAGATAGATGTGGATAGTTTAAAAGCCACTTATACCCATTTTGTCCGAAAACAGGCTAAAACCAAGAAAACATTACCTAGAGGCTCTAAACAACTTTGTTAGTGTTTCTGGGGTTAATATGTGTCTTAATCCAATGCAACTAACTAATTATTAGAGTTTGAGATAGATGTGGAGAGTTTAAAAGCCACTTATACACATTTTGTCCCAAAACAGGCTAAAACCAAGAAAACATTGTCTAGAAGCTGTAAACAGCTATGTTAGTGTTATGGGGTTAAAATGTGTCTTAATCCAATGCAAGTGACTAACTATAAGAGTTTGAGATGTATTTGGAGAGTTTAAAAGCCACTTATACCCATTTTGTCCCAAAACAGGCTAAAACCAAGAAAAAATTGCTTAGAAGCTGTAAACAGCTATGCTAATGTTTTTGGGGTTAAAATGTGTCTTAATCCAATGCAAATGACTAATTATAAGAGTTTGAGATGGATGTGGATAGTTTAAAAGCCACTTATACCCATTTTGTCCCAAAACATGCTAAAACCAAGAAAACATTGCCTAGAAGCTGTAAACAGCTATGTTATTGTTTCTAGGGTTAAAATGTGTCTTAATCCAATTCATTTGACTCATTATAAGAGTTTGAGATGTATTTGGAGAGTTTAAAAGCCACTTATACCCATTTTGTCCCAAAACAGACTAAAACCAAGTCCCAAAACAAGCTAAAACCAAGAAAACATTGCTTAGAAGCTGTAAACAGCTATGTTAGTGTTTCTGGGGTTAAAATGTGTCTTAATCCAATGCAAGTGACTAATTATAAGAGTTTGAGATGTATTTGGAGAGTTTAAAAGCCACTTATACCCATTTTGTCCCAAAACAGGCTAAAACCAAGAAAAAATTGCTTAGAAGCTGTAAACAGCTATGCTAATGTTTTTGGGGTTAAAATGTGTCTTAATCCAATGCAAATGACTAATTATAAGAGTTTGAGATGGATGTGGAGAGTTTAAAAGCCACTTATACCCATTTTGTCCCAAAACAGGCTAAAACCAAGAAAACATTGCTTAGAAGCTGTAAACAGCTATGTTAGTGTTTGTGGGGTTAAAATGTGTCTTAATCCAATGCAACTGACTAATTATAAGAGTTTGAGATGTATTTGGAGAGTTTAAAAGCCACTTATACCCATTTTGTCCCAAAACAGGCTAAAACCAAGAAAATATTGCTGAGAAGCACTAAACAGCTTTGTTAGTGTTTCTAGGGTTAAAATGTGTCTTAATCTAATGCAAATAACTAATTATAAGAGTTTGAGATAGATGTGGATAGTTTAATAGCCACTTATACCCATTTTGTCCCAAACCAGGCTAAAACCAAGAAAACGTTGCTTAGAAGCACTAAACAACTTTGTTAGTGTTTTTGGGGTTAAAATGTGTCTTAATCCAATGCAACTAACTAATTATAAGAAATTGAGATAGATGTGGATAGTTTAAAAGCCACTTATACCCATTTTGTCCCAAAACAGGCTAAAACCAAGAAAACATTGCTTAGAAGCTGTAAACAGCTATGTTAGTGTTTCTGGGGTTAAAATGTGTCTTAATCCAATGCAACTGACTAATTATAAGAGTTTGAGATGCATTTGGAGAGTTTAAAAGCCACTTATACCCATTTTGTCCCAAAACAGGCTAAAAACAAAAAAACATTGCTTAGAAGCACTAAACAGCTTTGTTAGTGTTTCTGGGCTTAAAATGTATCTTAATCCAATGCAACTAACTAATTATAAGAGTTTGAGATAGATGTGCATAGTTTAAAAGCCACTTATACCCATTTTGTCCGAAAACAGGCTAAAACCAAGAAAACATTGCTTAGAGGCTCTAAACAACTTTGTTAGTGTTTCTGGGGTTAAAATGTGTCTTAATCCAATTCATTTGACTCATTATAAGAGTTTGAGATATATTTGGCGAGTTTAAAAGCCACTTATACCCATTTTGTCCCAAAACAGGCTAAAACCAAGAAAATATTGCTGAGAAGCACTAAACAGCTTTGTTAGTGTTTCTGGGGTTAAAATGTGTCTTAATCTACCGCAAATAACTAATTATAAGAGTTTGAGATAGATGTGGATAGTTTAAAAGCGACTTATACCATTTTGTCCCAAAACAGGCTAAAACCAAGAAAACATTGCTTAAAAGCACTAAACAGCTTTGTTAGTGTTTCTGGGGTTAAAATGTGTCTTAATGCAATGCAACTAACTGATTATAAAAAATTGAGATAGATGTGGATAGTTTAAAAGCCACTTATACCCATTTTGTCCCAAAACAGGCTAAAACCAAGAAAACATTGCCTAGAAGCTGTAAACAGCTATGTTATTGTTTCTAGGGTTAAAATGTGTCTTAATCCAATTCATTTGACTCATTATAAGAGTTTGAGATGTATTTGGAGAGTTTAAAAGCCACTTATACCCATTTTGTCCCAAAACAGGCTAAAACCAAGTCCCAAAATAAGCTAAAACCAAGAAAACATTGCTTAGAAGCTGTAAACAGCTATGTTAGTGTTTCTGGGGTTAAAATGTGTCTTAATCCAATGCAAGTGACTAATTATAAGAGTTTGAGATGTATTTGGAGAGTTTAAAAGCCACTTATACCCATTTTGTCCCAAAACAGGCTAAAACCAAGAAAAAATTGCTTAGAAGCTGTAAACAGCTATGCTAATGTTTTTGGGGTTAAAATGTGTCTTAATCCAATGCAAATGACAAATTATAAGAGTTTGAGATGGATGTGGAGAGTTTAAAAGCCACTTATACCCATTTTGTCCCAAAACAGGCTAAAACCAAGAAAACATTGCTTAGAAGCTGTAAACAGCTATGTTAGTGTTTGTGGGGTTAAAATGTGTCTTAATCCAATGCAACTGACTAATTATAAGAGTTTGAGATGTATTTGGAGAGTTTAAAAGCCACTTATACCCATTTTGTCCCAAAACAGGCTAAAACCAAGAAAATATTGCTGAGAAGCACTAAACAGCTTTGTTAGTGTTTCTAGGGTTAAAATGTGTCTTAATCTAATGCAAATAACTAATTATAAGAGTTTGAGATAGATGTGGATAGTTTAAAAGCCACTTATACCCATTTTGTCCCAAACCAGGCTAAAACCAAGAAAACGTTGCTTAGAAGCACTAAACAACTTTGTTAGTGTTTCTGGGGTTAAAATGTGTCTTAATCCAATGCAACTAACTAATTATAAGAAATTGAGATAGATGTGGATAGTTTAAAAGCCACTTATACCCATTTTGTCCCAAAACAGGCTAAAACCAAGAAAACATTGCTTAGAAGCTGTAAACAGCTATGTTAGTGTTTCTGGGGTTAAAATGTGTCTTAATCCAATGCAACTGACTAATTATAAGAGTTTGAGATGCATTTGGAGAGTTTAAAAGCCACTTATACCCATTTTGTCCCAAAACAGGCTAAAAACAAAAAAACATTGCTTAGAAGCACTAAACAGCTTTGTTAGTGTTTCTGCGGTTAAAATGTATCTTAATCCAATGCAACTAACTAATTATAAGAGTTTGAGATAGATGTGCATAGTTTAAAAGCCACTTATACCCATTTTGTCCGAAAACAGGCTAAAACCAAGAAAACATTGCTTAGAGGCTCTAAAC
Organism: Camelina sativa; assembly: GCF_030686135.1. Taxonomy (NCBI): domain Eukaryota; kingdom Viridiplantae; phylum Streptophyta; class Magnoliopsida; order Brassicales; family Brassicaceae; genus Camelina; species Camelina sativa. The sequence continues at coordinate 26,874,787 of NC_141896.1, read as the reverse complement.
AACTTTGTTAGTGTTTCTGGGGTTAAAATGTGTCTTAATCCAATGCAACTAACTAATTATAAGAGTTTGAGATAGATGTGGAGAGTTTAAAAGCCACTTATACACATTTTGTCCCAAAACAGGCTAAAACCAAGAAAACATTGTCTAGAAGCTGTAAACAGCTATGTTAGTGTTATGGGGTTAAAATGTGTCTTAATCCAATGCAAGTGACTAATTATAAGAGTTTGAGATGTATTTGGAGAGTTTAAAAGCCACTTATACCCATTTTGTCCCAAAACAGGCTAAAACCAAGAAAAAATTGCTTAGAAGCTGTAAACAGCTATGTTAATGTTTTTGGGGTTAAAATGTGTCTTAATCCAATGCAAATGACTAATTATAAGAGTTTGAGATGGATGTGGAGAGTTTAAAAGCCACTTATACCCATTTTGTCCCAAAACAGGCTAAAACCAAGAAAACATTGCCTAGAAGCTGTAAACAGCTATGTTATTGTTTCTAGGGTTAAAATGTGCCTTAATCCAATTCATTTGACTCATTATAAGAGTTTGAGATGTATTTGGAGAGTGTAAAAGCCACTTATACCCATTTTGTCCCAAAACAGGCTAAAACCAAGTCCCAAAACAAGCTAAAACCAAGAAAACATTGCTTAGAAGTTGTAAACAGCTATGTTAGTATTTTTGGGGTTAAAATGTGTCTTAATCCAATGCAACTGACTAATTATAAGAGTTTGAGATGTATTTGGAGAGTTTAAAAGCCACTTATACCCATTTTGACCCAAAACAGGCTAAAAGCAAGAAAATATTGCTGAGAAGCACTAAACAGCTTAGTTAGTGTTTCTGGGGTTAAAATGTGTCTTAATCCAATGCAACTAACTAATTATTAGAGTTTGAGATAGATGTGGATAGTTTAAAAGCCACTTATACCCATTTTTTCCCAAAATAGGCTTAAACAAAGAAAACTTTGCTTAGAAGCACTAAACAGCTTTGTTAGTGTTTCTGGGGTTAAAATGTATCTTAATCCAATGCAACTAACTAATTATAAGAGTTTGAGATAGATGTGGATAGTTTAAAAGCCACTTATACCCATTTTGTCCGAAAACAGGCTAAAACCAAGAAAACATTGCTTAGAGGCTCTAAACAACTTTGTTAGTGTTTCTGGGGTTAAAATGTGTCTTAATCCAATGCAACTAACTAATTATAAGAGTTTGAGATAGATGTGGAGAGTTTAAAAGCCACTTATACACATTTTGTCCCAAAACAGGCTAAAACCAAGAAAACATTGTCTAGAAGCTGTACACAGCTATGTTAGTGTTCTGGGGTTAAAATGTGTCTTAATCCAATGCAAGTGACTAATTATAAGAGTTTGAGATGTATTTGGAGAGTTTAAAAGCCACTTATACCCATTTTGTCCCAAAACAGGCTAAAACCAAGAAAAAATTGCTTAGAAGCTGTAAACAGCTATGCTAATGTTTTTGGGGTTAAAATGTGTCTTAATCCAATGCAAATGACTAATTACAAGAGTTTGAGATGGATGTGGAGAGTTTAAAAGCCACTTATACCCATTTTGTCCCAAAACAGGCTAAAACCAAGAAAACATTGCTTAGAAGCTGTAAACAGCTATGTTAGTGTTTCTAGGGTTAAAATGTGTCTTAATCCAATTCATTTGACTCATTATAAAAGTTTGAGATATATTTGGAGAGTTTAAAAGCCACTTATACCTATTTTGTCCCAAAACAGGCTAAAACCAAGAAAATATTGCTGAGAAGCACTAAACAGCTTTGTTAGTGTTTCTGGGGTTAAAATGTGTCTTAATCTAACGCAAATAACTAATTATAAGAGTTTGAGATAGATGTGGATAGCTTAAAAGCGACTTATACCATTTTGTCCCAAAACAGGCTAAAACCAAGAAAACATTGCTTAAAAGCACTAAACAGCTTTGTTAGTGTTTCTGGGGTTAAAATGTGTCTTAATGCAATGCAACTAACTGATTATAAAAAATTGAGATAGATGTGGATAGTTTAAAAGCCACTTATACCCATTTTGTCCCAAAACAGGCTAAAACCAATAAAACATTGCTTAGAAGCTGTAAACAGCTATGTTAGTGTTTCTGGGGTTAAAATGTGTCTTAATCCAATGCAACTGACAAATTATAAGAGTTTGAGATGCATTTGGAGAGTTTAAAAGCCACTTATACCCATTTTGTCCCAAAACAAGCTAAAACCAAGTCCCAAAACAAGCTAAAACCAAGAAAACATTGCTTAGAAGCTGTAAACAGCTATGTTAGTGTTTCTGGGGTTAAAATGTGTCTTAATCCAATGCAACTGACTAATTATAAGAGTTTGAGATGTATTTGGAGAGTTTAAAAGCCACTTATACCCATTTTGACCCAAAAAAGGCTAAAAGCAAGAAAATATTGCTGAGAAGTACTAAACCGCTTAGTTAGTGTTTCTGGGGTTAAAATGTGTCTCAATCCAATGCAACTAACTAATTATAAGAGTTTGAGATAGATGTGGATAGTTTAAAAGCCACTTATACCCATTTTTCCCAAAACAGGCTAAAACCAAGAAAACATTGCTTAGAAGCACTAAACAGCTTTGTTAGTGTTTCTGGGGTTAAATGTATCTTAATCCAATGCAACTAACTAATTATAAGAGTTTGAGATAGATGTGTATAGTTTAAAAACCACTTATACCCATTTTGTCCGAAAACAGGCTAAAACCAAGAAAACATTGCTTAGAGGTGTTGAAATAAGCGGAAGACTTAGAGAGATTTGAGAGGTTTAGAATGAAGAAGAAGAGTTGGTGGCGAATAGTATGAAAGAGAGTGATAATAGATTAGAATTAGGTAGAATATCTCAAATACAACACATGACAAGAGTTTAAATAGGGAGGCAGCTAGGGCGACCACATGACCTAAAGTAGAAACAAGAGAAATCGACAATTAGGAGAGAGAGAGGGGGTAGGTGATCGGTGATAGCGACTTGTCCTAGTCTTCCACTCTTGTCCACTTGCGCTTTCTCCCTAACGGCTACACAAGGGATTCTCGATCCTTCTCATGGGCCGGAGGTGAGCAGGCCTCCTCACTATCCTCACACATAGATGACTCGGCCTTAGTGCTTCACTCGGCCTCATTGCTTGCACGTACGGACGGTACGGACTGTACGGACGCCATAGGCTTATTCTTGATCAATACTCCCCCTCAAGCTTAGCCTGATGAAATGGCTAAGCTTGGAACCCGTGAAGCAGCACCTCATTAAAAACCTTGACTTAGAAAACCTCATGGGACAAAACTAAGCCAAGGGAAAAAGAGTGTGCTGTCCACGGATTAGGAAAGTTGATCACGGCCGTGTGATGTCTACAAGTCCAAGTTTGCTATGAATATAATCACAAACCTTGGGACTTGCAGATTTGGTGAAGATGTCGGCTAGCTGGTCTTGACTCCTTGTGTGGCATGGTAGAACCGCTCCCTCTTCGATCCTCTCCCTAACCTTGTGGCAGTCGCTCTCAATGTGCTTGGTCCGTTCATGGAAGACTGAGTTAGTGGCTATGTGGATCGCTGCCTCATTGTCACAATGCATTGTCATCGGCTGTCTTGTTTCAATGCCGAGATCCTTAAGTAGACCTTTCAACCATGTCATCTCATTAGTTAGCTTCCTCATAGCTCGGTACTCAGCCTCGGCACTTGAACATGACACCACCTTTTGCTTCTTAGACCTCCATGTAACTAGGTTTCCTCCAACAAAGGTGCAATATCCAGTAGTTGACCGCCTATCCAATGTGTCTCCATTATAGTCCGCATCACAATAACCCACGATCTCAGTGTTGCCGTTTTTACCCATCCAAATGCCTTGACCAGGGCTGCCCTTGAGATAGCTCAAAATCCTCTCCACTTGACTCCATTGATACTTGCTTGGAGCTTGCATGTGCTGACTCACCTGATTCACAGCATAAGAGATATCAGGTCGTGTGATAGTTAAATAGATCAACTTACCTACAAGCCGTCGGTAGCGTGTGACGTCCGGGAACGGCTCGTCCAATGGTTCGCATGGTTTGCCTTCCTTCGCCCGAATGCTCTCCCCCTTTCGCTTGAGCTGGTAATCTTCATCCAGTGGTGTAGTAGCTGGAACCGTACCAAGTTTGCCTGTCTCAGCAAGCAAGTCCAGAGCATACTTGCGTTGTGAGAGGAAGATACCCTCCGGGGAACGGCAGATTTCGATGCCGAGGAAGTATTTGAGCTCTCCGAGGTCCTTAATGTCAAAGGCAGACTTGAGAGAGTCTTTAATGGCAACAATACCGGCCTTGTCATCGCCAGTCACGATGATGTCATCGACATAAACCAGCACCACAACCAGGCCAAGTGATGTCTTGAGAGTGAAAAGAGTGTGATCAGCCTCCGATCGTCTAAAGCCATTCGCCTTAAGAGTGGAGCTGAGCTTATGGTACCAGGCGCGTGGTGACTGTTTGAGGCCATAGATGGCCTTGCGTAACCGTAAGACTTTCCCGGGAGCAACAATGTCCTCAAGACCAGGCGGAGGAGTCATGTACACTTCTTCATCTAGCTCGCCTTGGAGGAACGCGTTCTTCACATCCATTTGCCATAAGTCCCAAGAAAGGTTCACGGCCAACGATAGCACTACTCGCACGGTATGCAATTTGGCCACGGGAGCAAACGTTGCCATGTAGTCATCTCCATAGGTTTGAGTGAACCCTCGGGCCACCAGCCGTGCCTTATGCCTTTCAATCTCTCCCGTGCTCAAGAACTTGATAGTGAATACCCACTTTGAACTTACGGCCTTCTTCCCTTTGGGGAGGTCAGCCTCATCCCATGTGTGATTTCTGATCATTGCACCAGCTTCATCCTCCACAGCATCTACCCATACCTTATGTTCTTTGGCCTCCTCGTACGTTTGGGGAACCCAGTGTTCATCAACTTGGCCGAAGAAGGCTTGGTGCTCGGTCGGAAGCAGCTCGAGCGAACATACGGCTTGGATAGGATGTGCGATGGCTTGACTGTTGTAGTAGACCCTCTTATCTTTCCATGTAGAGGGGTGAGACCGGACACGCGTGCTTCGTCGTGGAGCTGGTTGAGCTGGCGGCACTGATTGGCTGGACTGAGTGACATCTCCGATGACCGGTTCAGCATCAGGTCGTGTCTCGGTCAGGCTTGAGTTTGGCTCGGGCATCTCATGTGCCTCGGTCATGCTCTGGTTTGACTCGGGCATCTCATGGTCCGGGGATATCATCTCGGGCATAGCACCTTCCGGCTCGAGCGTATGGTCAATGGAGCTCGGGTTGGGTTCTGGCTGAGGAAGGGCTGTGGCCGTAGGCGGATTTCCGAGATGGTCAAGGAGAAACTTAAGGCTGGAGGATCTATCATTTGGTGATGATGAAAGATCCTTCAAGCTGTTCCAGTCTTTGTTATCAAAATAACCCACATTTTCCAAGAACCGAACATCTCTTGATACATACAGCCGGCTTGTCTTTGGGTCAAAACACTTGTATCCCTTTTGAGTAGTGGAGTAGCCGATGAACATACACCTTATGCTTTTGGGATCGAGCTTACTCCGCTGTTCTCCTGGCACAAGTACAAAAGAAACACACCCAAAGACCCGTAAGTGCTCTAGAGATGGTTTAAATCCATTCAATACCTCAAATGGCGATAGGTCATTAAGGACTTTGGTTGGTGTCCGATTGATCAGGTAGCATGCGGTCATCACAGCATCACCCCAATATCGCCTTGTAACGTGTGAATGGAACATCATCGACCGTGCCACCTCCATTAGATGTCGGTTCTTCCTCTCGGCCACACCATTTTGTTGGGGCGTATAGGGACAACTTGTTTGGTGTAGTATGCCGTGTTTTGCTAGGTGTTCTCTGAATTTGTGACTTGTATACTCTCCACCATTGTCTGATCTAAGTACCTTAATTTTAGCATTGAAATGATTAGTAACATAATTTTGAAAGTTTATAAAAGCATCAAACACTCTATCCTTTGAAGGCAACAAAGTAATCCATGTGTACTTAGATTTTTCATCAATAAAAGTCACAAAATATTTGTTATTATCTCTAGAAAGGCATGGTGAAGTCCACACATCCGAGTGCACTAAATCAAAACAATGCTCATAAATAGTTTTAGACTTGGGAAAAATAGATTTGCAATGTTTACCAAGAATACAAGACTCACACATTGAACTATCAAAAGAAACACTTGGTAACATTAAAGCAAGGGCACGAGAATGAGGATGGCCTAATCTAGCATGCCACACACTATCCAAATTAACAACAAAACAAGATTTAGTAGATAAACTTGGCGAGGTTTTCTCTAGGACATAGAGATCTCCACTCCCTTGTCCCTCTCCAAGAACTTTTCCAGTCTCAATATCCTGAAAATGAACACTATTAGGACCAAAGATTGCATAACAATTCAAATCATTAGTGGTTCTCTTAACCGATAGAAGATTAGATGTGAAGGTAGGCATAAAGAAAGCTTTTGTGGTTTTATCAAATAGTTTCAAGTCCCCTATTCCTTTCACTGGTATTTGTTCTCCATTTGCAATTATAACATTTCCTAAAGCCGGTTTTATATTGTCAATTAGACTAGGATTACTAATCATGTGGTGAGAAGCACCCGAGTCTATGACAAGGGATTTACTAGGCTTAGAGGTAAAGAAAGAGATACCAGACTCCTTGAGTGAGGCAATGGAACGGATGAGCGCCTCAAGGTCTGATTTCCTAACCACTTCTCCATAGGCTGCGGTCATGGCTGCCTCATCTCCTTGCTTTGACGGCCCGGCTCCCTTGTCGCTAACCGCTTCCTTTGAAAGGTTTGCTTTGAACTTGGCCGGTTTGAGATGAGGGTGGAGGACCCAGCACTTGTCTTTCAGGTGACCCCGCCTCTTGCAGTGGTCGCATATCCACACCTTCCTCTCCTCTTGCTTGTACACTCCTTTATTAGCCGTAGCAAGCTCCCCCTTACCGCTAAACAAGTCAAGAGAACCTTGCTCTCTTTGGATTTGTGAACAAATGTCTTCAAAAGAGGGAAGTTTCTCTGCCCTGAGGATGTGCTTCAAGAGATCGTTGAAGGATGGGTTTAAAGTAAGAAGGAGACCAAAGATCTTGTCTTGCTCCTTTCTTTCAGTCAACACACTCGGATCGAGTGTACTCGGCCGCAACATGTCAAGCTCGGACCATAAAGCTCGAAACTTGCCAAGATGTTTAGTGAACTCCACATCATCTTGGTTAAGCTCATTTATGGCCTTCTTGACCTCAAAGACCCGAGTCAAGTTGGAGATATTGCCATAGACACCTTTAAGTGTCTCCCACAACTCCTTGGCCGTCTCGCAATATGAGTAGGCCTCAAGGATTGGTGTGTCAAGAGAGTTTTGGAGAACAGATAGGACAACTTGGTCTTCTTGGAACCACTTGGCCTTCCTCTCGCTCTCTTTTTCTACTTCCTCCTCGGAAGCGCCTTCATCTTCTCCTTTTAGGTTTTGTTTTGGAGCATAGTCACTCTCGACATGACTCCAAAGACCACGACCTCCAAGGGCAGTTCTTGTGGTTCTAGTCCACAGCAAGTAGTTTGTTCCTTTGAGAACAACCGGCATGACAATGGGTTTGGCATTTTCCATGGTTTAACCGCTATGGACCGATGGACAAAGCTTTTACCCGGAGAATAAAGAGAAATAGGACTGAGAATCGAGTGAATAAGAATGAAGAATGGAAGAATAGAAGAGATAGGTTATCAAGAACGACAACCTGGCTCTGATACCATGTTGAAATAAGCGGAAGACTTAGAGAGATTTGAGAGGTTTAGAATGAAGAAGAAGAGTTGGTGGCGAATAGTATGAAAGAGAGTGATAATAGATTAGAATTAGGTAGAATATCTCAAATACAACACATGACAAGAGTTTAAATAGGGAGGCAGCTAGGGCGACCACATGACCTAAAGTAGAAACAAGAGAAATCGACAATTAGGAGAGAGAGAGGGGGTAGGTGATCGGTGATAGCGACTTGTCCTAGTCTTCCACTCTTGTCCACTTGCGCTTTCTCCCTAACGGCTACACAAGGGATTCTCGATCCTTCTCATGGGCCGGAGGTGAGCAGGCCTCCTCACTATCCTCACACATAGATGACTCGGCCTTAGTGCTTCACTCGGCCTCATTGCTTGCACGTACGGACGGTACGGACTGTACGGACGCCATAGGCTTATTCTTGATCAATAAGAGGCTCTAAACAGCTTTGTTAGTGTTTCTGGGGTTAAAATGTGTCTTAATCCAATGCAACTAACTAATTATAAGAGTTTGAGATAGATGTGGAGAGTTTAAAAGCCACTTATACCCATTCTGTCCCAAAACAGGCTAAAACCACGAAAACATTGCTTAGAAGCACTAAACAGCTATGTTAGTGTTTCTGGGGTTAAAATGTGTCTTAATCCAATGCAACTGACTAGTTATAAGACTTTGAGATAGATGTGGAGAGTTTAAAAGCCACTTATACCCATTTTGTCCCAAAACAGGCTAACACAAAGAAAACATTGCTTAGAAGCTGTAAACAGTTATGTTAGTGTTTATGGGGTTAAAATGTTTCTTAATCCAATGCAACTAACTAATTATAAGAGTTTGAGATAGATGTGGAGAGTTTAAAAGCCACTTATACCCATTTTGTCCCAAAACAGGCTAACACCAAGAAAACATTGCTTAGAAGCTGTAAATAGTTATGTTAGTGTTTATGGGGTTAAAATGTGTCTTAATCCAATGCAACTAACTAATTATAAGAGTTTGAGATAGATGTGGAGAGTTTAAAAGCCACTTATACCCATTCTGTCCCAAAACAGGCTAAAACCAAGAAAATATTGCTTAGAAGCACTAAACAGCTATGTTAGTGTTTCTGGGGTTAAAATGTGTCTTAATCCAATGCAACTGACTAGTTATAAGACTTTGAGATAGATGTGGAGAGTTTAAAAGCCACTTATACCCATTTTGTCCCAAAACAGGCTAACACCAAGAAAACATTGCTTAGATGTAAACAGTTATGTTAGTGTTTATGGGGTTAAAATGTATCTTAATCCAATGCAACTAACTAATTATAAGAGTTTGAGATAGATGTGGAGAGTTTAAAAGCCACTTATACCCATTTTGTCCCAAAACAGGCTAAAACCAAGAAGACATTGCTTAGAAGCTGTAAACAGCTATGTTAGTGTTTCTGGGGTTAAAATGTGTCTTAATCCAATGCAACTAACTAATTATAAGAGTTTGAGATAGATGTAGAGAGTTTAAAAGCCACTTATACCCATTCTGTCCCAAAACAGGCTAAAACCAAGAAAACATTGCTTAGAAGCACTAAAGAGCTATGTTAGTGTTTTTGGGGTTAAAATATGTCTTCATCCAATGCAACTGGCTAGTTATAAGACTTTGAGATAGATGTGGAGAGTTTAAAAGCCACTTATACCCATTTTGTCCCAAAACAGGCTAACACCAAGAAAACATTGTTTAGAAGCTGTAAACAGTTATGTTAGTGTTTATGGGGTTAAAATGTTTCTTAATCCAATGCAACTAACTAATTATAAGAGTTTGAGATAGATGTGGAGAGTTTAAAAGCCACTTATACCCATTCTGTCCCAAAACAGGCTAAAACCAAGAAAACATTGGTTAGAAGCACTAAACAGCTATGTTAGTGTTTCTGGGGTTAAAATGTGTCTTAATCCAATGCAACTCACTAGTTATAAGACTTTGAGATATATGTGGAGAGTTTAAAAGCCACTTATACCCATTTTGTCCCAAAACAGGCTAACACCAAGAAAACATTGCTTAGAAGCTGTAAACAGTTATGTTAGTGTTTATGGGGTTAAAATGTGTCTTAATCCAATGCAACTAACTAATTATAAGAGTTTAAGATAGATGTGGAGAGTTTAAAAGCCACTTATTCCCATTTTGTCCCAAAACAGGTTAAAACCAAGAAGACATTGCTTAGAAGCTGAAAACAGCTATGTTGGTGTTTCTGGGGTTAAAATGTGTCTTAATCCAATGCAACTAACTAATTATAAGAGTTTGAGATAGATTTGGAGAGTTTAAAAGCCACTTATACCCATTTTGTCCCAAAACAGGCTAATACCAAGAAAACATTGCTTAGAAGCTGTAAACAGCTATGTTAGTGTTTATGGGGTTAAAATGTGTCTTAATCCAATGGAACTAACTAATTATAAGACATTGAGATAGATGTGGAGAGTTTAAAAGTCACTTATACTCATTTGTACCAAAACAGGCTAAAACCAAGAAAACATTGCTTAGAAGCACTAAACAGCTATGTTAGTGTTTTTGGGGTTAAAATATGTCTTCATCCAATGCAACTGGCTAGTTATAAGACTTTGAGATAGATGTGGAGAGTTTAAAAGCCACTTATACCCATTTTGTCCCAAAACAGGCTAACACCAAGAAAACATTGCTTAGAAGCTGTAAACAGTTATGTTAGTGTTTATGGGGTTAAAATGTGTTTTAATCCAATGCAACTAACTAATTATAAGAGTTTGAGATATATGTGGAGAGTTTAAAAGCCACTTATACCCATTTTGTCCCAAAACAGGCTAACACCAAGAAAACATTGCTTAGAAGCTGTAAACAGCTATGTTAGTGTTTCTGGGGTTAAAATGTGTCTTAATCCAATGGAACTAACTAATTATAAGACTTTGAGATAGATGTGGAAAGTTTAAAAGCCACTTATACTCATTTGTCCCAAAACAGGCTAAAACCAAGAAAACATTGCTTAGAAGCTGTAAACAGCTATGTTAGTGTTTATGGGGTTAAAATGTGTCTTAATCCAATGCAACTAACTAATTATAAGACTTTGAGATAGATGTGGAGAGTTTAAAAGCCACTTATACCCATTCTGTCCCAAAACAGGCTAAAACCAAGAAAACATTGCTTAGAAGCACTAAAGAGCTATGTTAGTGTTTTTGGGGTTAAAATATGTCTTCATCCAATGCAACTGGCTAGTTATAAGACTTTGAGATAGATGTGGAGAGTTTAAAAGCCACTTATACCCATTTTGTCCCAAAACAGGCTAACACCAAGAAAACATTGTTTAGAAGCTGTAAACAGTTATGTTAGTGTTTATGGGGTTAAAATGTTTCTTAATCCAATGCAACTAACTAATTATAAGAGTTTGAGATAGATGTGGAGAGTTTAAAAGCCACTTATACCCATTCTGTCCCAAAACAGGCTAAAACCAAGAAAGCATTGCTTAGAAGCTGTAAACAGCTATGTTAGTGTTTCTGGGGTTAAAATGTGTCTTAATCCAATGCATCTGACTAGTTATAAGACTTTGAGATATATGTGGAGAGTTTAAAAGCCACTTATACCCATTTTGTCCCAAAACAGGCTAACACCAAGAAAACATTGCTTAGAAGCTGTAAACAGTTATGTTAGTGTTTATGGGGTTAAAATGTGTCTTAATCTAATGCAACTAACTAATTATAAGAGTTTAAGATAGATGTGGAGAGTTTAAAAGCCACTTATTCCCATTTTGTCCCAAAACAGGTTAAAACCAAGAAGACATTGCTTAGAAGCTGAAAACAGCTATGTTGGTGTTTCTGGGGTTAAAATGTGTCTTAATCCAATGCAACTAACTAATTATAAGAGTTTGAGATAGATGTAGAGAGTTTAAAAGCCACTTATACCCATTTTGTCCCAAAACAGGCTAATACCAAGAAAACATTGCTTAGAAGCTGTAAACAGCTATGTTAGTGTTTATGGGGTTAAAATGTGTCTTAATCCAATGGAACTAACTAATTATAAGACATTGAGATAGATGTGGAGAGTTTAAAAGTCACTTATACTCATTTGTCCCAAAACAGGCTAAAACCAAGAAAACATTGCTTAGAAGCTGTAAACAGCTATGTTAGTGTTTATGGGGTTAAAATGTGTCTTAATCCAATGCAACTAACTAATTATAAGACTTTGAGATAGATGTGGAGAGTTTAAAAGCCACTTATACCCATTTTGTCCCAATAGAGGCTAAAACCAAGAAGACATTGCTTAGAAGCACTAAACAGCTTTGTTAGTGTTTAAAGGGGTTAAAATGTGTCTTAATCCAATGCAACTAACTAATTATAAGAGTTTGAGATAGATGTGGAGAGTTTAAAAGCCACTTATACCCATTATGTCCCAAAACAGGCTAAAACCAAGAAGACATTGCTTAGAAGCACTAAACAGCTATGAAGTGTTTCTGGGGTTAAAATGTGTCTTAATCCAATGAAACTGACTAGTTATAAGACTTTGAGATAGATGTGGAGAGTTTAAAAGCCACGTATACCCATTTTGTCCCAAAACAGGCTAACAACAAGAAAACATTGCTTAGTAGCTGTAAACAGCTATGTTAGTGTTTATGGGGTTAAAAAGTGTCTTAATCCAATGACACTGACTAGTTATAAGAGTTTGAGATAGATGTGGAGAGTTTAAAAGCCACTTATACCCATTCTGTCCCAAAACAGGCTAAAACCAAGAAAACATTGCTTAGAAGCACTACACAGCTATGTTAGTGTTTCTGGGGTTAAAATGTGTAAGTTTGAGAGTAGAGTAATCAAGAGATTATGGAAGAGAGTGAAATCGTGTAAAGAGTGAGGAGAGTGAACGATTGAGAGAGAGAGTGTTGGAGAAAGAGAATAAACTCTTTTCTTGCTTCAATTAGAACATACTTACAAACCATATATAGAGCTATACAAAGAGGATATTCTTTCCTAGGGTTCTATGTGCACATTAATGGGAGATAGCGACATCTCCTTATTCCTACATGTGACTAAACCTTTGACTTCCCACTTGCAAGTTGCCTAACGGCTATAATAGAAGGATCTCGATGAAGGGAGATCGTTGGAAGCTCTCCTTAGTGGATTGGGCTTATGAGATACGAGATGGCTTGGTCAGCCCATAGGTTGTCGATCGTACGGACGTCCGTACGGTTGTACGGACGGTGGTGGCCAAGGTGGTGTGCCAAACTCATACTCCCCCTCAAGCTTGACTTAGATGATCAGGCAAGCTTGACAGTCTAGGCACCCACCTCATTAAAAACCTTAGTATAGAAAACCTCATGGGAAAAAACTATACATAAGGGAAAAAGAGTGTAGGTGCCTTGTGAAAGACTCATGGCCGAGTGAGGTCTATAAGGCCGAGCTTCGAGTGAATATATTCGCACACTTGGGGACTTGCAGCTTTGGTGAGGATGTCAGCGAGTTGTTCCTTGCTCTCGGTGTGACATGGTAGGACAACTCCAAGCTTGATTTGCTCTCGCACCTTATGACAGTCCACCTCAATATGTTTGGTCCTCTCATGAAACACTGAATTGGTTGCTATGTGAATGGCAGCTTCATTGTCACAATGCATGGTGATAGGACTTGTGATTTCCACTCCTAAATCCTTGAGGAGTGCTTTGAGCCACATTAGTTCAGTTGTGAGTTTGCGCATGGCCCTATACTCGGATTCGGCACTTGAAAGCGATACGACCTTTTGTTTCTTGCTCTTCCATGTGATCAGGTTGCCTCCAAGGAATGTGCAATAGCCAGTTGTGGAGCGACGGTCTCCACGGTCTCCAGCATAGTCAGCGTCGCAATATCCTACCAACTCGGTGTTCTTGTTGCGGCCCATCCAAATGCCTTGTCCCGGTGAGCCCTTGATGTATTTAAGGATTCGGTCGACCATGTTCCAATGATGGACAGTTGGATTGTTCATGTGCTGGCTCACCTGGTTCACAGCAAAGCAAATATCAGGCCGTGTTATAGTTAAATAGATTAACTTACCTACTAGGCGCCGGTAGCGACCAACGTCCTTGTATGGTGCCTGCTCAAGCTCCCCCTGTCCTCCGGCCTTGTAGTTCTCTTCAAGAGGTGATGCCACTGCCTTTGAACCTAATTTTCCTGTCTCATTTAACAAGTCAAGAGCATATTTTCTTTGTGATAGAAATAAACCTTCCTTTGATCTACATATTTCTATCCCAAGAAAATATTTCAACTCTCCAAGGTCCTTAATATCAAAGACTGATTTCAAGAAGGTTTTAGTGTTTTGAATACCTACCGAGTCACTCCCAGTGATGATGATATCATCAACATACACTAGGATGACTACTATACCTTTGGTGCTTGGTGAGGTAAATAGTGTGTGATCAGCCTCGGATTTGCGAAAGCCTTTGTCAAGGAGGATTGTGCTCAGCTTGTGGTACCACGCCCTTGGCGACTGCTTTAGTCCATAGATGGCTTTGTTGAGCTTGAGAACCTTCCCCGGACCAATGGTGTCTTCTAGGCCCGGTGGTGGCCGCATATACACTTCATCTTCGAGCTCGCCCTGTAGGAAGGCGTTCTTCACATCCATTTGCCATAGCTCCCAATCAAGATTTGTGGCAAGAGAGAGAACCACTCGAACAGTGTGAAGTTTGGCCACCGGAGCAAACGTATCAAGATAGTCCTCCCCATATGTTTGCGTGAATCCCCGGGCTACAAGGCGTGCCTTATACCGTTCTATCTCCCCATTGCTCTTATATTTGATTGTGAAGATATACCGAGATGTGACAGCCTTCTTGCCCTTGGGTAAGTCAGCCTCGTCCCATGTGTGATTTTGCACCATGGCCGTATTCTCGGCGGCCACCGCATCTCTCCATACCTTGTGCTGCTTAGCCTCATCATAGGTCTTGGGGAGCCAATGCTCATCAATATGGCCAAGAAACACTTGATGCTCTATCGGAAAATGAGCTAAGGTGCACACGGCCTGAATCGGATGAGCAACGGCCATGTTGTTGTAGTACACACGGGTGTTCTTCCAATGACTAGGAGGATACTTGATACGTTGGCTGCGCCTAAGAGGAACTACAGCCCCAGCTTCGGAGTTGGCCCGTCCCGGAGTTATGATTTCCTCAAGCTGTTCGGCCGACTCCTCGGTTGTTTCGGCCGTGATGTCCGCGGGTGACTCCTCATGCTGCTCAGTATGGTCATCGGCATGTATATCAGGATCAGGCTCAGTGAATGGCTCAGATTGTTCTGGTGATGTTGGTCTGGCTGACTCGGTAGAGATCCTATCATTTTCAAGACCTAGCCGCTCAAGAATTACTCGGAGGTTGCGCGTCCGATCAGATGGAGAGTCGGAGAGATTACGGAGCTCATCCCAATTCTTCTCGTCATAAAAACCGTGTGTCTCCATGAACTTGACATCACGAGATACTAGAATTCTCCTTGTTGTAGGTTCATAGCACTTATACCCCTTTTGTGTAGTAGAATAGCCAAGAAACATAGCCTTTGTACTCTTTGCATCAAGCTTGTCTCTTAGCTCACCTGGTCGCAAAACATAGCACACACAACCAAACACTCGTAAGTGATCAAATGTAGGTTTGTCATTAGTTAATACCTCAAATGGAGACACATCCTTTAGAATTTTTGTTGGTGTGCGGTTAATAAGATAACAAGCGGCTAGCACAGCATCTCCCCAAAACCTCTTTGGAACCCTTGTGTGAAACATCATAGACCTTGCTACCTCCATCAGATGCCTATTCTTCCTCTCAGCCACTCCATTTTGTTGTGGTGTGTAAGGACAACTAGTTTGGTGAAGAATTCCATGTTTGGCTAGATATTGCTTAAAGGCATGGCTTGTGTACTCTCCACCATTATCTGATCTCAAAATTTTAATCTTGGCATGAAAGTGGTTAGTGACATAATTTTGAAAATTAGTAAAGGCCTCAAGAACTCTATCCTTAGAGGGAAGCAAAGTTATCCAAGTATATTTTGATTTTTCATCAATAAAAGTCACAAAATATTTTTGATTATCTCTAGATAAGCAAGGAGATGTCCAAACATCAGAATGAATTAAATCAAAACATTTTTCATAAATAGTAATAGATTTAGGAAAAACAGCCTTGCAATGTTTACCAAGAATACAAGCCTCACACTCATCATTTTGAAAAGAAACATTAGGAAATATTAAAGATAAAGCTCTTGTGTGAGGGTGTCCTAGCCTAGCATGTAAAATAGAATCACTAGGTTTCATAATAACCGAATTAAAACAAGATACATTAGAAGATAAGTTCAAGTCCTCAAGCACATAGAGGTCATCCTTGGATCCTCCTTGACCAAGAACCTTACTTGTCTCAATATCCTGAAAATGAACATTGTTAGGACCAAATATAGCATAACAATTTAAATCAGTAGTGGCTCTCTTAACTGATAGCAAGTTAGAAGTAAAGTTTGGCATATAAAATGCCTTAGTCTCCTTATCAAATAGTTTCAAGTTTCCAATGCCTTTAACTGGTACTTTCTCACCATTTGCTATTATCACATTACCATTAGCAGGTTTAATATCACTAATTAGCCTAGAATCACTAATCATGTGATGGGATGCACCAGAATCAACTATGAGGGGTTTAATTTTGTTTGAGGCAAGAAACGCCTTACCGGTGGCCTCTTTGATGGCTTTGATGAGCGCATCAAGGTCGGACCGCCTTACCAGCTCGGACGATGCTGCAGCAAGAGCAGTTCCACTGGTCACTTGTTGAGGTTGCTCAGAGATTGATGACTCCCCCATGGCTACTGCTTGATGAGCTCTCGGTGGTCCTCCGCGGTTTGGTCGTCCACCTCGGATGGTACCCGGCGGTGGTGCTAGATGAGGGTGTAGAATCCAGCAGCGGCTCTTGAAGTGACCAAGCTTCTTACAATGCTCACAAAATGGCGGGTTGTTCTTGTCCTCCGGCTTGTAGTAGCCCTTGTTTGCTGATGCCGTCTCAGCTTTGTTAGCGGTCACAAGTTCTCCCTTGCCGCCAAACAATCCCATGGAGCCATGCTCCTTTTGAATTTGGTTACAGACATCATCAAGGCTAGGGAGCTTGTCCGACCGTAGAATATGCTTGATAAGGTCATTGTAGGAGGGGTTCAAGGTCAAGAGAAGGCCGAACACCTTATCTTGTTCACGCCTCTCATTCAGAATGGCCGGATCTATAGTCGCCGGCCGGAGCATCTCTAGTTCAGCCCAAAGGGACCTAAACTTCCCAAAGTGCTTGGTGAACTCCATGTCTTCTTGGTTGAGGTTGTTGATGGCCCTCTTAATCTCAAAAATTCGGTTTACATTTGTAACATTCCCAAAAACATTCTTGAGAGTGTCCCACAAGTCTTTTGCTGTCTCGCAATAAGAGTAAGCTTCAAGTATAGGTGCATCTAGGGAGTTTTGAATGATAGCTAGGACTCCCTGATCTTCTTGAAACCACTTGTTCTTCTCATCGACAAGATCCTTGCCGTCTTTGGTGGTCTCGCCACTAGGAGCTTCGCTCGTCTCAACATGGGACCAAAGTCCTCGGCCGCATAGGGCTGTCTTTGTGGTTCTAGCCCACAGTAAGTAATTCTCTCCCTTGAGAGTAACTGGAACAATGAGAGTTTTGGTAGTTTCCATGAAAAAAAAGATGAAGAGACCGTTGGTTAGAGCTATTGTCCAACGGTTAAAGAAAGAAGATTCAAGAACAAGAAATTTCAAGAACAAGAAAGAGAATGCGGAAGGGAGTGATGGAGATTTGAGGCAAGAACAGAATCAAATCTGCTCTGATACCATGTAAGTTTGAGAGTAGAGTAATCAAGAGATTATGGAAGAGAGTGAAATCGTGTAAAGAGTGAGGAGAGTGAACGATTGAGAGAGAGAGTGTTGGAGAAAGAGAATAAACTCTTTTCTTGCTTCAATTAGAACATACTTACAAACCATATATAGAGCTATACAAAGAGGATATTCTTTCCTAGGGTTCTATGTGCACATTAATGGGAGATAGCGACATCTCCTTATTCCTACATGTGACTAAACCTTTGACTTCCCACTTGCAAGTTGCCTAACGGCTATAATAGAAGGATCTCGATGAAGGGAGATCGTTGGAAGCTCTCCTTAGTGGATTGGGCTTATGAGATACGAGATGGCTTGGTCAGCCCATAGGTTGTCGATCGTACGGACGTCCGTACGGTTGTACGGACGGTGGTGGCCAAGGTGGTGTGCCAAACTCATAAAATGTGTCTTAATCCAATGCAACGGACTAGTTATAAGACTTTGAGATAGATGTGGAGAGTTTAAAAGCCACTTATACCCATTTTGTCCCAAAACGGGCTAACACCAAGAAAACATTACTTAGAAGTTGTAAACAGTTATGTTAGTGTTTATGGGGTTAAATTGTGTCTTAATCCAATGCAACTAACTAATTGTAAGAGTTTGAGAAAGATGTAGAGAGTTTAAAAGCCACTTATACCCATTCTGTCCCAAAACAGGCTAAAACCAAGAAAACATTGCTTAGAAGCACTAAACAGCTATGTTAGTGTTTCTGGGGTTAAAATATGTCTTAATCCAATGCAACTGACTAGTTATAAGACTTTGAGATAGATGTGGAGAGTTTAAAAGCCACTTATACCCATTTTGTCCCAAAACAGGCTAACACCAAGAAAACATTGCTTAGAAGCTGTAAACAGTTATGTTAGTGTTTATGGGGTTAAAATGTGCTTTAATCCAATGCAACTAACTAATTATAAGAGTTTGAGATAGATGTGGAGAGTTTAAAAGCCACTTATACCCATTTTGTCGCAAAACAGGTTAAAACCAAGAAGACATTGCTTAGAAGCTGTAAACAGCTATGTTAGTGTTTCTGGGGTTAAAATGTGTCTTAATCCAATGCAACTAACTAATTATAAGAGTTTGAGATAGATGTAGAGAGTTTGAAAGCCACTTATACCCATTATGTCCCAAAACAGGCTAAAACCAAGAAAACATTGCTTAGAAGCACTAAACAGCTATGTTAGTGTTTCTGGGGTTCAAATATGTCTTAATCCAATGCAACTGACTAGTTATAAGACTTTGAGATAGATGTGGAGAGTTTAAAAGCCACTTATACCCATTTTGTCCCAAAACAGGCTAACACCAAGAAAACATTGCTTAGAAGCTGTAAACAGTTATGTTAGTGTTTATGGGGTTAAAATGTGTTTTAATCCGATTGAACTAACTAATTATAAGAGTTTGAGATAGATGTGGAGAGTTTAAAAGCCACTTATACCCATTTTGTCGCAAAACAGGTTAAAACCAAGAAGACATTGCTTAGAAGCTGTAAACAGCTATGTTAGTGTTTATGGGGTTAAAATGTGTCTTAATCCAATGCAACTAACTAATTATAAGAGTTTGAGATAGATGTGGAGAGTTTAAAAGCCACTTATACCCATTTTGTCCCAAAACAGGCTAACACCAAGAAAACATTGCTTAGAAGCTGTAAACAGCTATGTTAGTGTTTATGGGGTTAAAATGTGTCTTAATCCAATGGAACTAACTAATTATAAGACTTTGAGATAGATGTGGAGAATTTAAAAGCCACTTATACTCATTTGTCCCAAAACAGGCTAAAACAAAGAAAACATTGCTTAGAAGCTGTAAACACCTATGTTAGTGTTTATGGGGTTAAAATGTGTCTTAATCCAATGCAACTAACTAATTATAAGACTTTGAGATAGATGTGGAGAGTTTAAAAGCCACTTATACCCATTTTGTCCCAATAGAGGCTAAAACCAAGAAGACATTGCTTAGAAGCACTAAACAGCTTTGTTAGTGTTTAAAGGGGTTAAAATGTGTCTTAATCCAATGCAACTAACTAATTATAAGAGTTTGAGATAGATGTGGAGAGTTTAAAAGCCAATTATACCCATTCTGTCCCAAAATAGGCTAAAACCAAGAAGACATTGCTTAGAAGCACTAAACAGCTATGTTAGTGTTTCTGGGGTTAAAATGTGTCTTAATCCAATGCAACTGACTAGTTATAAGACTTTGAGATAGATGTGGAGAGTTTAAAAGCCATGTATACCCTATTTGTCCCAAAACAGGCTAACAGCAAGAAAACATTGCTTAGTAGCTGTAAACAGCTATGTTAGTGTTTATGGGGTTAAAAAGTGTCTTAATCCAATGACACTGACTAGTTATAAGAGTTTGAGATAGATGTGGAGAGTTTAAAAGCCACTTATACCCATTCTGTCCCAAAACAGGCTAAAACCAAGAAAACATTGCTTAGAAGCACTACACAGCTACGTTAGTGTTTCTGGGGTTAAAATGTGTCTTAATCCAATGCAACGGACTAGTTATAAGACTTTGAGATAGATGTGGAGAGTTTAAAAGCCACTAATACCCATTTTGTCCCAAAACGGGCTAACACTAAGAAAACATTGCTTAGAAGCTGTAAACAGTTATGTTAGTGTTTATGGGGTTAAAATGTGTCTTAATCCAATGCAACTGACTAGTTATAAGACTTTGAGATAGATATGGAGAGTTTAAAAGCCACTTATACCCATTCTGTCCCAAAACAGGCTAAAACCAAGAAAACATTGCTTAGAAGCACTAAACAGCTATGTTAGTGTTTCTGGGGTTAAAATATGTCTTAATCCAATTCAACTGACTAGTTATAAGACTTTGAGATAGATGTGGAGAGTTTAAAAGCCACTTATACCCATTTTGTCCCAAAACAGGCTAACACCAAGAAAACATTGCTTAGAAGCTGTAAACAGTTATGTTAGTGTTTATGGGGTTAAAATGTGTTTTAATCCAATGCAACTAACTAATTATAAGAGTTTGAGATAGATGTGGAGAGTTTAAAAGCCACTTATACCCATTTTGTCGCAAAACAGGTTAAAACCAAGAAGACATTGCTTAGAAGCTGTAAACAGCTATGTTAGTGTTTCTGGGGTTAAAATGTGTCTTAATCCAATGCAACTAACTAATTATAAGAGTTTGAGATAGATGTAGAGAGTTTGAAAGCCACTTATACCCATTCTGTCCCAAAACAGGCTAAAACCAAGAAAACATTGCTTAGAAGCACTAAACAGCTATGTTAGTGTTTCTGGGGTTAAAATATGTCTTAATCCAATGCAACTGACTAGTTATAAGACTTTGAGATAGATGTGGAGAGTTTAAAAGCCACTTATACCCATTTTGTCCCAAAACAGGCTAACACCAAGAAAACATTGCTTAGAAGCTGTAAACAGTTATGTTAGTGTTTATGGGGTTAAAATGTGTTTTAATCCAATGCAACTAACTAATTATAAGAGTTTGAGATAGATGTGGAGAGTTTAAAAGCCACTTATACCCATTTTGTCGCAAAACAGGTTAAAACCAAGAAGACATTGCTTAGAAGCTGTAAACAGCTATGTTAGTGTTTCTGGGGTTAAAATGTGTCTTAATCCAATGCAACTAACTAATTATAAGAGTTTGAGATAGATGTAGAGAGTTTGAAAGCCACTTATACCCATTCTGTCCCAAAACAGGCTAAAACCAAGAAAACATTGCTTAGAAGCACTAAACAGCTATGTTAGTGTTTCTGGGGTTAAAATATGTCTTAATCCAATGCAACTGACTAGTTATAAGACTTTGAGATAGATGTGGAGAGTTTAAAAGCCACTTATACCCATTTTGTCCCAAAACAGGCTAACACCAAGAAAACATTGCTTAGAAGCTGTAAACAGTTATGTTAGTGTTTATGGGGTTAAAATGTGTTTTAATCCGATTGAACTAACTAATTATAAGAGTTTGAGATAGATGTGGAGAGTTTAAAAGCCACTTATACCCATTTTGTCGCAAAACAGGTTAAAACCAAGAAGACATTGCTTAGAAGCTGTAAACAGCTATGTTAGTGTTTCTGGGGTTAAAATGTGTCTTAATCCAATGCAACTAACTAATTATAAGAGTTTGAGATAGATGTGGAGAGTTTAAAAGCCACTTATACCCATTTTGTCCCAAAACAGGCTAACACCAAGAAAACATTGCTTAGAAGCTGTAAACAGCTATGTTAGTGTTTATGGGGTTAAAATGTGTCTTAATCCAATGGAACTAACTAATTATAAGACTTTGAGATAGATGTGGAGAATTTAAAAGCCACTTATACTCATTTGTCCCAAAACAGGCTAAAACAAAGAAAACATTGCTTAGAAGCTGTAAACACCTATGTTAGTGTTTATGGGGTTAAAATGTGTCTTAATCCAATGCAACTAACTAATTATAAGACTTTGAGATAGATGTGGAGAGCTTAAAAGCCACTTATACCCATTTTGTCCCAATAGAGGCTAAAACCAAGAAGACATTGCTTAGAAGCACTAAACAGCTTTGTTAGTGTTTAAAGGGGTTAAAATGTGTCTTAATCCAATGCAACTAACTAATTATAAGAGTTTGAGATAGATGTGGAGAGTTTAAAAGCCAATTATACCCATTCTGTCCCAAAATAGGCTAAAACCAAGAAGACATTGCTTAGAAGCACTAAACAGCTATGTTAGTGTTTCTGGGGTTAAAATGTGTCTTAATCCAATGCAACTGACTAGTTATAAGACTTTGAGATAGATGTGGAGAGTTTAAAAGCCATGTATACCCATTTTGTCCCAAAACAGGCTAACAGCAAGAAAACATTGCTTAGTAGCTGTAAACAGCTATGTTAGTGTTTATGGGGTTAAAAAGTGTCTTAATCCAATGACACTGACTAGTTATAAGAGTTTGAGATAGATGTGGAGAGTTTAAAAGCCACTTATACCCATTCTGTCCCAAAACAGGCTAAAACCAAGAAAACATTGCTTAGAAGCACTACACAGCTATGTTAGTGTTTCTGGGGTTAAAATGTGTCTTAATCCAATGCAACGGACTAGTTATAAGACTTTGAGATAGATGTGGAGAGTTTAAAAGCCACTTATACCCATTTTGTCCCAAAACGGGCTAACACTAAGAAAACATTGCTTAGAAGCTGTAAACAGTTATGTTAGTGTTTATGGGGTTAAAATGTGTCTTAATCCAATGCAACTGACTAGTTATAAGACTTTGAGATAGATATGGAGAGTTTAAAAGCCACTTATACCCATTCTGTCCCAAAACAGGCTAAAACCAAGAAAACATTGCTTAGAAGCACTAAACAGCTATGTTAGTGTTTCTGGGGTTAAAATATGTCTTAATCCAATTCAACTGACTAGTTATAAGACTTTGAGATAGATGTGGAGAGTTTAAAAGCCACTTATACCCATTTTGTCCCAAAACAGGCTAACACCAAGAAAACATTGCTTAGAAGCTGTAAACAGTTATGTTAGTGTTTATGGGGTTAAAATGTGTTTTAATCCAATGCAACTAACTAATTATAAGAGTTTGAGATAGATGTGGAGAGTTTAAAAGCCACTTATACCCATTTTGTCGCAAAACAGGTTAAAACCAAGAAGACATTGCTTAGAAGCTGTAAACAGCTATGTTAGTGTTTCTGGGGTTAAAATGTGTCTTAATCCAATGCAACTAACTAATTATAAGAGTTTGAGATAGATGTAGAGAGTTTGAAAGCCACTTATACCCATTCTGTCCCAAAACAGGCTAAAACCAAGAAAACATTGCTTAGAAGCACTAAACAGCTATGTTAGTGTTTCTGGGGTTAAAATATGTCTTAATCCAATGCAACTGACTAGTTATAAGACTTTGAGATAGATGTGGAGAGTTTAAAAGCCACTTATACCCATTTTGTCCCAAAACAGGCTAACACCAAGAAAACATTGCTTAGAAGCTGTAAACAGTTATGTTAGTGTTTATGGGGTTAAAATGTGTTTTAATCCAATGCAACTAACTAATTATAAGAGTTTGAGATAGATGTGGAGAGTTTAAAAGCCACTTATACCCATTTTGTCGCAAAACAGGTTAAAACCAAGAAGACATTGCTTAGAAGCTGTAAACAGCTATGTTAGTGTTTCTGGGGTTAAAATGTGTCTTAATCCAATGCAACTAACTAATTATAAGAGTTTGAGATAGATGTAGAGAGTTTGAAAGCCACTTATACCCATTCTGTCCCAAAACAGGCTAAAACCAAGAAAACATTGCTTAGAAGCACTAAACAGCTATGTTAGTGTTTCTGGGGTTAAAATATGTCTTAATCCAATGCAACTGACTAGTTATAAGACTTTGAGATAGATGTGGAGAGTTTAAAAGCCACTTATACCCATTTTGTCCCAAAACAGGCTAACACCAAGAAAACATTGCTTAGAAGCTGTAAACAGTTATGTTAGTGTTTATGGGGTTAAAATGTGTTTTAATCCGATTGAACTAACTAATTATAAGAGTTTGAGATAGATGTGGAGAGTTTAAAAGCCACTTATACCCATTTTGTCGCAAAACAGGTTAAAACCAAGAAGACATTGCTTAGAAGCTGTAAACAGCTATGTTAGTGTTTCTGGGGTTAAAATGTGTCTTAATCCAATGCAACTAACTAATTATAAGAGTTTGAGATAGATGTGGAGAGTTTAAAAGCCACTTATACCCATTTTGTCCCAAAACAGGCTAACACCAAGAAAACATTGCTTAGAAGCTGTAAACAGCTATGTTAGTGTTTATGGGGTTAAAATGTGTCTTAATCCAATGGAACTAACTAATTATAAGACTTTGAGATAGATGTGGAGAATTTAAAAGCCACTTATACTCATTTGTCCCAAAACAGGCTAAAACAAAGAAAACATTGCTTAGAAGCTGTAAACACCTATGTTAGTGTTTATGGGGTTAAAATGTGTCTTAATCCAATGCAACTAACTAATTATAAGACTTTGAGATAGATGTGGAGAGCTTAAAAGCCACTTATACCCATTTTGTCCCAATAGAGGCTAAAACCAAGAAGACATTGCTTAGAAGCACTAAACAGCTTTGTTAGTGTTTAAAGGGGTTAAAATGTGTCTTAATCCAATGCAACTAACTAATTATAAGAGTTTGAGATAGATGTGGAGAGTTTAAAAGCCAATTATACCCATTCTGTCCCAAAATAGGCTAAAACCAAGAAGACATTGCTTAGAAGCACTAAACAGCTATGTTAGTGTTTCTGGGGTTAAAATGTGTCTTAATCCAATGCAACTGACTAGTTATAAGACTTTGAGATAGATGTGGAGAGTTTAAAAGCCATGTATACCCATTTTGTCCCAAAACAGGCTAACAGCAAGAAAACATTGCTTAGTAGCTGTAAACAGCTATGTTAGTGTTTATGGGGTTAAAAAGTGTCTTAATCCAATGACACTGACTAGTTATAAGAGTTTGAGATAGATGTGGAGAGTTTAAAAGCCACTTATACCCATTCTGTCCCAAAACAGGCTAAAACCAAGAAAACATTGCTTAGAAGCACTACACAGCTATGTTAGTGTTTCTGGGGTTAAAATGTGTCTTAATCCAATGCAACGGACTAGTTATAAGACTTTGAGATAGATGTGGAGAGTTTAAAAGCCACTTATACCCATTTTGTCCCAAAACGGGCTAACACTAAGAAAACATTGCTTAGAAGCTGTAAACAGTTATGTTAGTGTTTATGGGGTTAAAATGTGTCTTAATCCAATGCAACTGACTAGTTATAAGACTTTGAGATAGATATGGAGAGTTTAAAAGCCACTTATACCCATTCTGTCCCAAAACAGGCTAAAACCAAGAAAACATTGCTTAGAAGCACTAAACAGCTATGTTAGTGTTTCTGGGGTTAAAATATGTCTTAATCCAATTCAACTGACTAGTTATAAGACTTTGAGATAGATGTGGAGAGTTTAAAAGCCACTTATACCCATTTTGTCCCAAAACAGGCTAACACCAAGAAAACATTGCTTAGAAGCTGTAAACAGTTATGTTAGTGTTTATGGGGTTAAAATGTGTTTTAATCCAATGCAACTAACTAATTATAAGAGTTTGAGATAGATGTGGAGAGTTTAAAAGCCACTTATACCCATTTTGTCGCAAAACAGGTTAAAACCAAGAAGACATTGCTTAGAAGCTGTAAACAGCTATGTTAGTGTTTCTGGGGTTAAAATGTGTCTTAATCCAATGCAACTAACTAATTATAAGAGTTTGAGATAGATGTAGAGAGTTTGAAAGCCACTTATACCCATTCTGTCCCAAAACAGGCTAAAACCAAGAAAACATTGCTTAGAAGCACTAAACAGCTATGTTAGTGTTTCTGGGGTTAAAATATGTCTTAATCCAATGCAACTGACTAGTTATAAGACTTTGAGATAGATGTGGAGAGTTTAAAAGCCACTTATACCCATTTTGTCCCAAAACAGGCTAACACCAAGAAAACATTGCTTAGAAGCTGTAAACAGTTATGTTAGTGTTTATGGGGTTAAAATGTGTTTTAATCCGATGGAACTAACTAATTATAAGAGTTTGAGATAGATGTGGAGAGTTTAAAAGCCACTTATACCCATTTTGTCGCAAAACAGGTTAAAACCAAGAAGACATTGCTTAGAAGCTGTAAACAGCTATGTTAGTGTTTCTGGGGTTAAAATGTGTCTTAATCCAATGCAACTAACTAATTATAAGAGTTTGAGATAGATGTGGAGAGTTTAGAAGCCACTTATACCCATTTTGTCCCAAAACAGGCTAACACCAAGAAAACATTGCTTAGAAGCTGTAAACAGCTATGTTAGTGTTTATGGGGTTAAAATGTGTCTTAATCCAATGGAACTAACTAATTATAAGACTTTGAGATAGATGTGGAGAATTTAAAAGCCACTTATACTCATTTGTCCCAAAACAGGCTAAAACCAAGAAAACATTGCTGAGAAGCTGTAAACAGCTATGTTAGTGTTTATGGGGTTAAAATGTGTCTTAATCCAATGCAACTAACTAATTATAAAATTTTGAGATAGATTTGGAGAGTTTAGAAGCCACTTATACCCATTTTGTCCCAAAATATGTTAAAACCAAGAAGACAT
Source organism: Camelina sativa (assembly GCF_030686135.1). Classification (NCBI taxonomy): domain Eukaryota; kingdom Viridiplantae; phylum Streptophyta; class Magnoliopsida; order Brassicales; family Brassicaceae; genus Camelina; species Camelina sativa. The sequence goes on along the minus strand of NC_141896.1, from coordinate 26,848,091 downwards.
TGCTTAGAAGCTGTAAACAGCTATGTTAGTGTTTCTGGGGTTAAAATGTGTCTTAATCCAATGCAACTAACTAATTATAAGAGTTTGAGATAGATGTAGAGAGTTTAAAAGCCACTTATACCCATTTTGTCCCAAAACAGGCTAACTCCAAGAAAACATTGCTTAGAAGCTGTAAACAGCTATGTTAGTGTTTATGGGGTTAAAATGTGTCTTAATCCAATGGAACTAACTAATTATAAGACTTTGAGATAGATGTGGAGAGTTTAAAAGCCACTTATACTCATTTTCCCAAAACAGGCTAAAACCAAGAAAACATTGCTTAGAAGCTCTAAACAGCTATGTTAGTGTTTATGGGGTTAAAATGTGTCTTAATCCAATGGAACTAACTAATTATAAGACTTTGAGATAGATGTGGAGATTTTAAAAGCCACTTATACTCATTTGTCCCAAAACAGGCTAAAACCAAGAAAACATTGCTTAGAAGCTGTAAACAGCTATGTTAGTGTTTATGGGGTTAAAATGTGTCTTAATCCAATGCAACTAACTAATTATAAGACTTTGAGATAGATGTGGTGAGTTTAAAAGCCACTTATACCCATTTTGTCCCAAAACAGCCTAACCGCAAGAAAATATTGCTTAGTAGCTGTAAACAGCTATGTTAGTGTTTATGGGGTTAAAATGTGTCTTAATCCAATACAAATGACTAGTTATAAGAGTTTGAGATAGATGTGGAGAGTTTAAAAGCCACTTATACCCATTCTGTCCCAAAACAGGCTAAAACCAAGAAAACATTGCTTAGAAGCACTAAACAGCTATGTTAGTGTTTCTGGGGTTAAAATGTGTCTTAATCCAATGCAACTGACTAGTTATAAGACTTTGAGATAGATGTGGAGATTTTAAAAGCCACTTATACTCATTTTGTCCCAAAACAGGCTAACACCAAGAAAACATTGCTTAGAAGCTATAAACAGTTATGTTAGTATTTATGGGGTTAAAATGTGTCTTAATCCAATGCAACTAACTAATTATAAGAGTTTGAGATAGATGTGGAGAGTTTAAAAGCCACTTATTGAAACAAGGTTTATATGGTGGTGAATGATGATGAATGTATGCAATGGTGGTATGAATGGAATGATGGATGGGTGTTTGAATTCCCCTTATGCTGTTGCAGTATAAGAGGTATCAATTCTAAATGAGTGTTTGTGAACAAATAGGATATGCATATGAATCTAAGTTAAGACAAATGTAAAGATTGTTTGTCACTAACAATCCTAAGATGGAAATGTAAAGATGCAGAAAGTAAACTACAAGAACTAAGAACTAAATGCAAATGAAACTGAATGATTGCAACAGTAATGAAGCAAGAACAGAAATAGAAACTACTACTAATGAACTAATGCAAGACAATTAATGAACTGAAAACTAAATGAATGCAACTAGAATGAGACAGGAATGAAACAGGACAATCACAAATCATAAACAAGAGTTCTGGGGATGAACTGTAGCAAGCACTCGACCAAGTGTAGGTCGAGTGGGAGGTCGAGTTGGTTAAATCCGGAAAACAGAGCAACACAATAAAAACAGAGCAATGCAAATACGGATCAAACAACAAGCAAGCAACATGATTAAGACTTTAAAATCAATAAACAAAGAGAGTCCTGAGGATGGATTCATGAGATGAACTAATCATTGTGGTTATCTAACTTGGTCAACAAATCTCAAGCAAACTTTGAGCTAACCTCTAGACATATAAATCTAAGACAAGTTTCTCCCACTCTCATGGTCAAGAAACAATCAAACCTATGCAATTCTAGACTTGTTCTCACACAGTAAAGAATCTACACAAGCAGGCATTAAGCAATACATCTCAAACCAAACAAGACCTCTAATCTCTTAGCAAGCCTAATGGTAAGCTCTAGATCTAGCCTTATCTATGCTTCTTAAACATTGGTGTGATGCTAAGAAGCTTGAGATCAGATCCTACCCTCTCTGATATAGGATCAGCATTAAGAACATCTAGCCTAGAAGAGATCTACAACAATCAAGCTTGACCAAATCACACAAGCCACAAGATCAATCCATCCTAACCCATCCTCAAGATCCTAAGCAAGCTACTCACAACAATACATGATGCACAAAGTCAAAAACCCAGAAAATATTGAAACTTGCATTATTAGAAAGATGAAACAAAGATCTTCAATATTGATGAAAGGATCAAACTCAAATTCTCAATATTAAGAAAGTTATGAAACCAACAATATTGAGGAATTTAGTCTTTTTCAAGTACAAGATCTAAGAAAAATAAAAGTGCAAAAAGAATAATTCCCAAAAGGGTAAAAACTAGGTTTTAGAGAATATCTAAAAAGCTGGACTCTTTTGGTGGCTGCAGGTACAAGGCTTTATATAGGAGAGGAGGTGGAAGCCCTAAAAATACAAAAAGTCAAAGTAGTCAACGGCTCGGTCAACTCGACCTGTGCTCGGTCAAGTGGCTTGGTCGAGCTGGCTTCTCTCGTGCAATCTCCACTCGGTCGAGTCCTCCTCAGCACACGGTCGAGTGTCTGGTCGAGTGTGCGGTCGAGTTGGACTCTGGACCTTGGTTCTTCAGCCTTAACTCCCTTGTTTCCTCCTCATGATTGCTTCACATCTCTTCTCCATTGCTTCCATGCTCCTTAAGCTCCAAAATCACCTGTTTATGCATGAAAAGATGCAAATGCAATGCAACTAAACTCTAATGCATGATTAGTGCTAAAGCTACACAATAATGGTTAAAATGGATAGCAAAAGATGTAAAAGATGTGAATAAATTAAGGGAAAACAGGGTAAAATATATGAACATCAACACCCCCAAACTTAGTCTTTGCTTGCCCTCAAGCAAATAAGCAAGACATAAGAAGGTAAGTGAGGTTTAAAAGTGGGATCTGAGCTCCTAAAGCTTGCAAATAGACCATCTAGAATCAATGTCCAAGTTACTAGTACTATGATGCAAGTTGAATGAGCTGGAATCAAAAACTTTAGACGAGCATTTCACAACCTTTATTGATTTGAGCCTAAGACATCCACATGCATTCAAATCAACCATTTCCTTTAACATTCATTAAACAAGAACATGAATCAATTCTATGCAATGCTTAAACTCATTTGGCTTGGTAATAAAGGTTTTTGAGACAATGATGGTCTCTTTTTAGAGTAGGGCTTATCAATATCAAGGTACTCTCATGAAAATGGATTGAGCTTTAGAAGAATGCTAAAGGTAAGAACACCTAGACACATACAAGAATAAAACCTTGTCTACCCAAAGGCACCCAAAGTGTTTATCCTAGCAATCTAAACCCAAATGATCCTAGTGCTACCCTTTACTTCTTCTTTTCTCTTTAACCCTTTTCTCTTTTGGTTTTCAAGTCTTAGGAGATGTTTTCTTATTTGATCTTTCTAGTGGGATGGGGGATTCTTACTTATTTGCTATGGTTCTCTTTTCTTCTTATTCTTAAGACATATAAGCATTTTGCTAAACTTTTCTTTTCTTCATTTTCTTTTCCTTAACTAGAACCATCTTAAACAACATTTTACTTCCCATCCTTTCACTAGACTTTGCTTAAACCCAATCTCCTCTTAAAGACTCTACCCTTTTTCTTTCTCTTTTTCTTTCTTTTTCTTTTTATAACAGCCAAGTCCCAAACCCAACAAGTGAACCACCTAGTCTTATCTAGTTTGAAAAATGCAAACTAGAACTACACAAGGTCTTACTCTTGTCAGTTCAAACCTAACACTTTCTACCAAGCTCAATCCCAAAAATAGGCCTCACACACTTAAGAATAAACAAGGCTTGAAAGAAGGTTTGGTTTAGGGGTAGGGGAACTGATCTTAATGATTTAATCAGCTACTTGGATCAACAAGAGTGGTAAAAAGGAGAAAGATGATCCAAGTATGTATATGGTATCCATGAGTTTAAAGCAATGCACACATTGATAATTATAAGTCAATATTAGGTTCTTATAAATAGGAAATGGTTTCAAATCTCAACATGCTTCAATGTAGACCAAATGCAATGCAATAATTTAAGGCTTGGTTCAATCTTATGCTTCTAGCTACTCAACTAGCATCAAAGTACTATTAACTTGGGCATTAATCCTAGTCTAGTGAATAAGCTAGCTAACAAGGAAATACTCATCATAGATCCCTAATGCAAATATTATACAATTCTATATGAAACATGCTAAACAAGATCCTAATATGCAATGCAAACTACATGAACACTCTTTTTTTATGAAGATTTTTTTCAAAATTTTTCAAATTTTTATGGTTTTTCTATGCCTTAGATGCTTATGCAAGTGCTAACATGATGATGATAAAAATTTGAAATAAGAACACAGTCCTCTGTGTGAAAGAAATTTGATTGAGGATTCAAGATTAAAAACAAAACAAAACACAACATCAAATGCAATGGTATTTACAAGTGAAGGTGATAGTGGTACCTTAGGGGTTGTGGAAAAAGTTGTCCACATCCATCTACATGCTGTCATAGGAGTAGTTAGGGTCTTGTTGGTGACTTGGAGATGGACTTTGGGGCAGCTCGACGATGGCGATCGACCGCGACTCGGTCGAGTACGTGTCCTAGTGGGGGGGTCGAGCTGGACCGCGAGTGTCAAAATGTTGACCTTGCTGCTGGCAAAACTGCTGGTAGAGAGCTGGATCCATGTAGTACTGAGGTGGGATGGGAGGGTAACTTGGATAACCTGGATAAGCAGCTGGAAGTGGGAAACCATAGGGTGATCAAGACACGTACTCGACCAAGTGCATTGGAGGTGCTCGGTCGAGTGGGTGCTCGAGTGACCCGGTCGAGTGACCCGGTCGAGTGCCTCGAAAATTGTTGTTCTCGGGTACTTGAGCTCCTCTTCCTCTTATTTGGCTCATATATTGAAGCCCTAGCTGGTTCCACAGGATTCGCAACCCTTGAAAGTGCTCTAGTTGAGCTACTTCTCCTCAAAGGGCTTGAATGGCTAGGAGATGAGTTTCCACTCTTCAGCTCAGCAATCTCCTTCTTCAAGCCCTTGATAGACTTAGCCATGTTGGTCACCTTCTTCTTCAGCTTATCAAACCTCTTTCCATGCCACTTGCCCCACTTTTGCAAAAGAGTTAACCTCTTGGCATTCTCCCTCACTCCTCTACTATCTCTTGGGTTGGGCTCATAATCTTCAAAGTAGAACTGCTCCTCTCCATCAGCTACTTGTGCATTCCCAGCTTCCTCAACTCTAGGTTGAACCACTCCATCAAACCAATGCTCCTCAGCTGGCCAAAAATCAATGTTGGCTCGTTCTTGAATGGTGGTGAGCTCTTGGTTAGGCAATATGAATTGCTTTTTCCCAAGTGTTGGAAGCTCAAAGTTGAAGATGTGGTTCCCTTGATGCATCTCCTTGGCTAGGATGAGATTAGAAGTGAGGTAACTTGAGTCAATCCATCTTGGTGAGACACTTTCTCCTCTAAGTGGAACTTTAGCAGCTTGAAGGATTGGAGTGATGATGCCTCCAATGGTAAGTGCTCCTCTTGACCCTTTGTTCTCCAACTTTCCTACCCAACTTCTCAATTGAATCATGTGGTCAATGAGCACCATTCCTAGATCAGTCTCCACTGTGCTCTCAAGAATGATGGTACCATTCCTTGCTTGAAAGATCACTCCATTAAGAGCCAAGTCAATCATCTTTAGCTCTCCCTCATTGATATTCCCAGTTTCCTTCCTTGCAAAGAAGGTGTTGGCAAGAGCCTTGTGGAGGTACCTTAGGACTGGGCTCCTTATCCTTGAGCTCTTGGAGTTGGAGGATGAGTAGAGCTTGTTGTCTCCAATGGTTTCCCACACAGCATACAACTCTTCTCTTGGAACCATCAAACTCCTATTGCTCCCAACCACAAAACCAAACACATTGGCTATCTTTTTCATTGAAAGCTCATGCTTCTTCCCTTTGATAGTAAAGGAAATGTGACCAGCTCCAACCTCAGGGTCTTTCCTTGCATATGTATGCTGCTTGACAGTGGCAAGGAACTCACAACTCTCCTCTTTGTAGCCCTCCATGCAAAGCCCCATAAACTTGGTGAGATTGCTCTTCTCAAAGAGATATTCCACATCCTCATCAATAGCAAGCTTCTCCATGGTCTCCTTGTGTGGATACCTAGTTCCTAAGAACTCCATCCTCATGAAAGCATCATAAAGCTGACTCTTTGACAGCCCACAAGACTCAGCCTCTCCATCATCCATCAACTCTTCTTCTTCACTTTCTTCCTCACACTCATCACTCTCCTCTAGTTCAACTTCAACAGCTAGCCTCTTGCCTTTTGCCTTGTGTCTCCTCATAAACTCATTGAGAGTAGGCTCCCTTTCCTCCTCACTTTCAGTCCTCTCAGGATCTTCCTCAACTAGCTCTCTCCTTGGACGCGGCACCTGGCTCGACCGGCTGCTCGAACCGCCACCCGGTCGAGTGGTCGATCGAATGGTCCGTCGAGTGGCTCTCCCAGCTTCACCTCTTGATTCAAGGTCAGAATCACGACGTTCCATGGAGCTTGCAGCGGTTTGGTGAGACTTCTTGGTTATCTTGGAAGACATTTTCAAAAGAAACTGAAGGGAATAGACTCAAAGCTCAAAGTTAATAGGTTAGTGACCCAAAAACTTGAAAGAACAAAGCTTGAGCAAGAGATGAACTTTGAAAGAGATTTTAAAGCTTGAATTTAAATGTTTTGAGCAAATGAGAGAGTGTGAGAGGTATAGGATTGTGCAAGGTCCTTATAAAGAAGCTAAGGGGACAAGGAGACAAGGGTGGAGCGTCCATACCATTCAAATTTGAATTGGGAATCTTTGACTTGCCTTTTCGGCTGCCACTCGACCCCACACTCGACCAGCACGTGGTCGAGCACCTTGACCAAATTTGAAATTTCAAAATTTTTCTCCTTGTTCTTCCCTCCACTCGATCATTCTAGAATAATGGGAATCGAATGGGCCTCAAATCTTACCCAGCTCGGCCGAGTACCTCTCGTGGCCTGGTGGAGTGGGCCTGCGAGTCTCCTTCTCCAAGTCCACATCTCTCCTTACCCAACTATATTTTCACCAAAAAGCCTGTCCAACAAAAACATAAAAGAAAACACATCAAAACTACTAAGAAATTAAAGCATATTTACAAAGGATACCTTAGGGACTTCCTCCCTAGTGAGCTTGTTTAAAGTCACTAAGCTTGACTTTGGTTTCCTTCTTAGCCTTGATCTAGATACCAAGGAGGTGATGAAATCCTCCCTGGAATCTCTTGGTCACTGTGAAGTTGATCCTTGATCACCTCACCCTTAGCACTCAAACCATACTTCTTCTTGATTTTGAGCCTTGGTCTTGCTTTCCTCAAAGACCTCTTGTTCAGCTTAACTTGGAGATCCTCAACCATACTAGACAGCTCTTGAACTGACCTCTTAAGCTTTTCCACGGAATCCTCTTGAAGTGGGAGCTCAGCCTTTGAGGTTACCTTATCATTTAAGCCTCCTTGACCACCTTTGTCCTTGATAGTAAAAGGCTGGTCATCAATGGTAGGAAGGTTGGTTGGATTGTAGATGTTGAACTTTATAACTACATCTTCAGCAATGTTCAAGGTCACAAGACCTTCCTTAACATCAATAACTGCTCCAACAGTGGCTAAGAATGGCCTCCCTAGTAAGATTGGATCTTCAGGCTCCTTGTCCATCTATATGACCACAAAATCAGTGTGAACCCTTGCCTTCCCTATCTTGAGTGGGACATTCTCCAACCTTCCAACTACCTCTCTATTTGTCCCATCAGCTAGGCACACATGGAGGTTAGTGGATTTGAAATCAGTTCTCCCAAGCTTTTGAGCTATGGAGTATGGCATCACACTTGTTGAAGCTCCCAAATCACAAAGACATTGATTGTAGTGAAGGTAACTGATGGTGCAAGACCGATAGAATGGCCCTAGATCCTTAAGCTTAAGTGGGATGATCACTCCTCCAAGGTTCTCAAGATCCTTCTCATCTTGAGCTTGAGCCTTCTTTTTTGACAAATCAAGCAAAAAATTTCTATAGAGAGGATATGGTTCATACTGTTCCAAGGCAGGTCCTCTCTCCTCTTCTTGGTAAGCTATGATGATCTCTTGAATGGCTGACACTTGTTCCTTTTTCTCAACCAAAGCTTCTTCCTTCAAAACCTTTTCTTTCTCTAGTTGCTTAGCCAACATCTCCTTTTTTTCAATTATTTCCCTTAACTCCTTGATCTTCTGTGCTTTAAAACGCCCAGGGAATGGTAGTGGAGGCTTGTAGGCAGGAGGAATGTACTTAGCAGGCTTGACAGCTTCGGAGTCTCCAGCTCGATCGACCACTCGAGCATGCACCCGGTCGAGTGGCTGCTCGAGTTCCTGGTCGAGTTCGTATGCGAGCTCCTGTTGCTTTGCACAAACGTCACTTGGGGTTTCAGTGACTAATGTATTCCCCCAAACTTGGACTTCACTATCCTCAGTGACTTCTTCCTCATGAATTTGAATGGTTTTGGCTGTGAACTCCCTTGGATTTTGAACAGCTTTTCTAGGGAGTTGGTTGGGTTTTGGAACTGAAGTAGAGGCTATTTTACTCTCCATATACTTCACTCTGGAACTAAGACCCTCAAACTTCATATTCAGATCATTGTACTGTGATGATAACCTTTGGTTCAACTCAGCAAACTGCTTGGCTTCCTCAATCTTTCCTTGTGTTTGTCCAATCAACAATTGTTGCATCATTGCTCTTAAGTCTTGTTCTTGGCCTTGGTTAGTCTGAAACCCTGGTGGGGGACACAACTGAGGCTTGAACACTTGATGTTGTTGTTTGGGGACATAGTTTTGTTGCTGTTGAGGCTGTTGAGGTGGATAGACTTGGTCTTGAGGATTAGCCACATTGGTACTCCTATAAGAGAGATTGTTGTTCTTGAAACCCACTTGGTTGTAGCCTTTGAATCCTCCTTGATTTTGCATGTAGCATAACTCAGCAAACTCAGTCTCCCCCTCTTGAACTGGAACCTCTTCTTCCCCAATGAAGTGAATAGACTTTTGTTGGCTAAGAAGGATCTTGTCAAGCTTCTCATTGACCATCTTCAAGTCCTTCTTGTACTTGTCCTCTTGATCAGTTGAGGAACTCCTTATGGTTCTGTCATAGTCCTCATTATAGTTGCCATCTGACTGAGCAAGATTCTCAATTAATTCCCATCCTTCTTCCACATTCTTGTTGAGGAAATTGCCATTAGAAGCTGTGTCAAGAAGCATCCTAATCTTGGGAAGCACTCCTCTATACAATGTACTCAAGAGTGACTCATTGTTGAAGCCATGATGAGGACATTGAGTCTGAAATCCTTTGAACCTCTCCCATGCTTCACAAAAGCTTTCATTGTTTCTTTGAGCAAACCCAGAAATCTCATTCCTCAATATAGCAGTCCTTGCATTGCAGAAGAATTTGGCTAAGAAAGCCTTCTTGCAAGCATCCCATGTGGTTATTGCTCCAGTAGGAAGAGTCTTCTCCTAAAGGTGTGCCTTTTCTCCAAGTGAGAATGGGAATAGCCTCAACTTGAATCAATCTTCACTCACTCCATTGATCTTTGTAAGACCACAAATTCTATCAAACTCATCAAGGTGATCTAGTGGATCCTCCATTGGCAACCCATGGAACTTGTTAGCTTGAATCATGGAGATCAATCCCCTCTTGATCTCAAAGTTGTTGTTTGGCACTGTTGGAGGCACAATACCATCCCTTTGGTTGTGGGTGTTGGGTGCATCTCCAGCACAAATGTGCCTAGGTCTCTGCTCATGGTTAGCTTGTTGCTCCATGATCACTGAATCCTCTTGCTGAACTTGAACTACCCTTCTTCTCTGATTTCCCAAACCCTTTTGCTTCCTATGTATGTTGTCAATAGGCCTTTGAAGATTATCTTTCCCCTTAGACCTTGTGTACAGATTCGAACAGGTTCACAATTGAGCTCAGGCTCGTCTGGGGGGTCAAGTCGACTGGGGAGTGGTGTCCAAATGTACACGGCTTCTGGCTCGATCAAGTGCTCGATCACTGCTCGGTCGAGTGGTGGTCGAGTGACTGGTCGAGTGGTACCTGAAATGGAACTTCAACCCAGCAACAGAAGAGTCAAGTGTATAAACGAACTTAATCTTTGACTAATATGGATCACTAAATATCACAAAAACACACTCAAATGGGCAACGGCGCCAAATTGAAAAAAGGTTTATATGGTGGTGAATGATGATGAATGTATGCAATGGTGGTGTGAATGGAATGATGGATGGGTGTTTCAATTCCCCTTATGCTGTTGCAGTATAAGAGGTATCAATCCTATATGAGTGTTTGTGAACAATTAGGATATGCATATGAATCTAAGTTAAGACAAATGTAAAAATTGTTTGTCACTAACAATCCTAAGATGGAAATGTAAAGATGCATAAAGTAAACTATAAGAACTAAGAACTAAATGCAAATGAAACTGAATGATTGCAACAGTAATGAAGCAAGAACATAAATAGAAACTACTACTAATGAACTAATGCAAGACAATTAATGAACTGAAAACTAAATGAATGCAACTAGAATGAGACAGGAATGAAACAGGACAATCACAAATCATAAACAAGAGTTCTGGGGATGAACTCGAGCAAGCACTCGACCGAGTGTAGGTCGAGTGGGAGGTCGAGTTGGTTAAATCCTGAAAACAGAGCAACACAATAAAAACAGAGCAATGCAAATACGAATCAAACAACAAGCAAGCAACATGACTAAGACTTTAAAATCAATAAACAAAGAAGGTCCTGAGGATGGATTCATGGGATGAACTAATCATTGTGGTTATCTAACTTGGTCAACAAATCTCAAGCAAACTTTGAGCTAACCTCTAGACATATAAATCTAAGACAAGTTTCTCCCATTCTCATTTTCAAGAAACAATCAAACCTATGCAATTCTAGACTTGTTCTCACACAGTAAAGAATCTACACAAGCAGGCATTAAGCAATACATCTCAAACCAAACAAGACCTCTAATCTCTTAGCAAGCCTAATGGTAAGCTCTAGATCTAGCCTTATCTATGCTTCTTAAACATTGGTGTGATGCTAAGAAGCTTGAGATCAGATCCTACCCTCTCAGATATAGGATCAGCATTAAGAACATCTAGCCTAGAAGAGATCTACAACAATCAAGCTTGACCAAATCACACAAGCCACAAGATCAATCCATCCTAACCCATCCTTAAGATCCTAAGCAAGCTACTCACAACAATACATGATGCACAAAGTAAAAAACCCAGAAAATATTGAAACCTGCATTATTAGAAAGATGAAACAAAGATCTTCAATATTGATGAAAGGATCAAACTCAAATTCTCAATATTAAGAAAGTTATGAAACCAACAATACTGAGGAATTTAGTCTTTTTCAAGTAAAAGATCTAAGAAAAATAAAAGTGCAAAAAGAATAATTCCCAAAAGGGTAAAAACTAGGTTTTAGAGAATATCTAAAAAGCTGGACTCTTTTGGTGGCTGCAGGTACAAGGCTTTATATAGGAGAGGAGGTGGAAGCCCTAAAAATACAAAAAGTCAAAGTAGTCAACGGCTCGGTCAATTCGACCAGTGCTCGGTCGAGTGGCTTGGTCGAGCTGGCTTCTCTCGTGCAATCTCCACTCGGTCGAGTCCTCCTCAGCACACGGTCGAGTGTCTGGTCGAGTGTGCGGTCGAGTTGGACTCTGGACCTTGGTTCTTCAGCCTTAACTCCCTTGTTTCCTCCTCATGATTGCTTCACATCACTTCTCCATTGCTTCCATGCTCCAAAATCACCTGTTTATGCATGAAAAGATGCAAATGCAATGCAACTAAACTCTAATGCATGATTAGTGCTAAAGCTACACAATAATGGTTAAAATGGATAGCAAAAGATGCAAAAGATGTGAATAAACTAAGGGAAAACAAGGTAAAATATATGAACATCACTTATACCCATTTTGTCCCAAAACAGGCTAAAACCAAGAAAACATTGCTTAGAAGCACTAAACAGCTATGATAGTGTTTCTGGGGTTAAAATGTGTCTTAATCCAATGCAACTGACTAGTTATAAGACTTTGAGATAGATGTGGAGAGTTTAAAAGCCACTTATACCCATTTTGTCCCAAAACAGGCTAACACCAAGAAAACATTGCTTAGAAGCTGTAAACTGTTATGTTAGTGTTTATGGGGTTAAAATGTGTCTTAATGCAATGCAACTAACTAACTATAAGAGTTTGAGACAGATGTGGAGAGTTTAAAAGCCACTTATACCCATTTTGTCCCAAAACAGGCTAAAACCAAGAAGACATTGCTTAGAAGCTGTAAACAGCTATGTTAGTGTTTCTGGGATTAAAATGTGTCTTAATCCAATGCAACTAACTAATTATAAGAGTTTAAGATAGATGTGGAGAGTTTAAAAGCCACTTATACCCATTTTGTCCCAAAACAGGCTAAAACCAAGAAAACATTGCTTAGAAGCTGTAAACAGCTATGTTAGTGTTTATGGGGTTAAAATGTGTCTTAAGCCAACGCAACTAACTAATTATAAGACTTTGAGATAGATGTGGAGAGTTTAAAAGCCACTTATACCCATTTTGTCCCAAAACAGGCTAAAACCAAGAAAACATTGCTTAGAAGCAGTAAACAGCTTTGTTAGTGTTTCTAGGGTTAAAATGTGTCTTAATCCAATGCAACTAACTAATTATAAGACTTTGAGATAGATGTGGAGAGTTTAAAAGCCACTTATACCCATTTTGTCCCAAAACAGGCTAACAGCAAGAAAACATTGCTTAGTAGCTGCAAACAGCTATGTTAGTGTTTATGGGGTTAAAATGTGTCTTAATCCTTTGCAACTGACTAGTTATAAGAGTTTGAGATAGATGTGGAGAGTTTAAAAGCCACTTATACCCATTCTGTCCCAAAACAGGCTAAAACCAAGAAAACATTGCTTATGAGCACTAAACAGCTATGTTAGTGTTTCTGGGGTTAAAATGTTTCTTAATCCAATGCAACTGACTAGTTATAAGACTTTGAGATAGATGTGTAGAGTTTAAAAGCCACTTATACCCATTTTGTCCCAAAACAGGCTAACACCAAAAAAACATTGCTTAGAAGCTGTAAACTGTTATGTTAGTGTTTATGGGGTTAAAATGTGTCTTAATCCAATGCAACTAACTAATTATAAGAGTTTCAGATAGATGTGGAGAGTTTAAAAGCCACTTATACCCATTCTGTCCCAAAACAGGCTAAAACAAGGAAAACATTGCTTAGAAGTACTAAAGAGCTATGTTAGTGTTTCAGGGGTTAAAATTTGTCTTAATCCAATGCAACTGACTAGTTATAATACTTTGAGATAGATGTGGAGAGTTTAAAAGCCATTGATACCCATTTTGTCCCAAAACAGGCTAACACCAAGAAAACATTGCTTAGAAGCTGTAAACAGTTATGTTAGTGTTTATGGGGTTAAAATGTGTCTTAATCCAATGCAACTAACTAATTATAAGAGTTTGAGATAGATGTGGAGTGTTTAAAAGCCACTTATACCCATTTTGTCCCAAAACAGGCTAAAACCAAGAAGACATTGCTTAGAAGCTATAAACAGCTATGTTAGTGTTTCTGGGGTTAAAATGTGTCTTAATCCAATGCAACTAACTAATTATAAGAGTTTGAGATAGATGTGGAGAGTTTAAAAGCCACTTATACCCATTTTGTCCCAAAACAGGCTAACACCAAGAAAACATTGCTTAGAAGCAGTAAACAGCTTTGTTAGTGTTTCTAGGGTTAAAATGTGTCTTAATCCAATGCAACTAACTAATTATAAGACTTTTAGATAGTTGTGGAGAGTTTAAAAGCCACTTATACCCATTTTGTCCCAAAACAGGCTAACAGCAAGAAAGCATTGCTTAGTAGCTGTAAACAGCAATGCTAGTGTTTATAGGGCTAAAATGTGTCTTAATCCAATGCAACTAACTAATTATAAGAGTTTGAGATAGATGTGGAGAGTTTAAAAGCCACTTATACCCATTCTGTCCTAAAACAGGCTAAAACCAAGAAAAAATTGCTTAGAAGCACTAAACAGCTATGTTAGTGTTTCTGGGGTTAAAATGTGTCTTAATCCAATGCAACTGACTAGTTATAAGACTTTGAGAATGATGTGGAGAGTTTAAAAGCCACTTATACCCATTTTGTCCCAAAACAGGCTAACACCAAGAAAACATTGCTTAGTATTGATCAAGAATAAGCCTATGGCGTCCGTACAGTCCGTACCGTCCGTACGTGCAAGCAATGAGGCCGAGTGAAGCACTAAGGCCGAGTCATCTATGTGTGAGGATAGTGAGGAGGCCTGCTCACCTCCGGCCCATGAGAAGGATCGAGAATCCCTTGTGTAGCCGTTAGGGAGAAAGCGCAAGTGGACAAGAGTGGAAGACTAGGACAAGTCGCTATCACCGATCACCTACCCCCTCTCTCTCTCTCCTAATTGTCGATTTCTCTTGTGTCTACTTTAGGTCATGTGGTCGCCCTAGCTGCCTCCCTATTTAAACTCTTGTCATGTGTTGTATTTGAGATATTCTACCTAATTCTAATCTATTATCACTCTCTCTCATACTATTCGCCACCAACTCTTCTTCTTCATTCTAAACCTCTCAAATCTCTAAGTCTTCCGCTTATTTCAACATGGTATCAGAGCCAGGTTGTCGTTCTTGATAACCTATCTCTTCTATTCTTCCATTCTTCATTCTTGTTCACTCGATTCTCAGTCCTATTTCTCTTTATTCTCCGGGTAAAAGCTTTGTCCATCGGTCCATAGCGGTTAAACCATGGAAAACGCCAAACCCATTGTCATGCCGGTTGTTCTCAAAGGAACAAACTACTTGCTGTGGACTAGAACCACAAGAACTGCCCTTGGAGGTCGTGGTCTTTGGAGTCATGTCGAGAGTGACTATGCTCCAAAACAAAACCTAAAAGGAGAAGATGAAGGCGCTTCCGAGGAGGAAGTAGAAGAAGAGAGCGAGAGGAAGGCCAAGTGGTTCCAAGAAGACCAAGTTGTCCTATCTGTTCTCCAAAACTCTCTTGACACACCAATCCTTGAGGCCTACTCATATTGCGAGACGGCCAAGGAGTTGTGGGAGACACTTAAAGGTGTCTATGGCAATATCTCCAACTTGACTCGGGTCTTTGAGGTCAAGAAGGCCATAAATGAGCTTAACCAAGATGATGTGGAGTTCACTAAACATCTTGGCAAGTTTCGAGCTTTATGGTCCGAGCTTGACATGTTGCGGCCGAGTACACTCGATCCGAGTGTGTTGACTGAAAGAAAGGAGCAAGACAAGATCTTTGGTCTCCTTCTTACTTTAAACCCATCCTTCAACGATCTCTTGAAGCACATCCTCAGGGCAGAGACACTTCCCTCCTTTGAAGACATTTGTTCACAAATCCAAAGAGAGCAAGGTTCTCTTGACTTGTTTAGCGGTAAGGGGGAGCTTGCTACGGCTAATAAAGGAGTGTACAAGCAAGAGGAGAGGAAGGTGTGGATATGCGACCACTGCAAGAGGCGGGGTCACCTGAAAGACAAGTGCTGGGTCCTCCACCCTCATCTCAAACCGGCCAAGTTCAAAGCAAACCTTTCAAAGGAAGCGGTTAGCGACAAGGGAGCCGGGCCGTCAAAGCAAGGAGATGAGGCAGCCATGACCGCAGCCTATGGAGAAGTGGTTAGGAAATCAGACCTTGAGGCGCTCATCCGTTCCATTGCCTCACTCAAGGAGTCTGGTATCTCTTTCTTTACCTCTAAGCCTAGTAAATCTCTTGTCATAGACTCGGGTGCTTCTCACCACATGATTAGTAATCCTAGTCTAATTGACAATATAAAACCGGCTTTAGGAAATGTTATAATTGCAAATGGAGAACAAATACCAGTGAAAGGAATAGGGGACTTGAAACTATTTGATAAAACCACAAAAGCTTTCTTTATGCCTACCTTCACATCTAATCTTCTATCGGTTAAGAGAACCACTAATGATTTGAATTGTTATGCAATCTTTGGTCCTAATAGTGTTCATTTTCAGGATATTGAGACTGGAAAAGTTCTTGGAGAGGGACAAGGGAGTGGAGATCTCTATGTCCTAGAGAAAACCTCGCCAAGTTTATCTACTAAATCTTGTTTTGTTGTTAATTTGGATAGTGTGTGGCATGCTAGATTAGGCCATCCTCATTCTCGTGCCCTTGCTTTAATGTTACCAAGTGTTTCTTTTGATAGTTCAATGTGTGAGTCTTGTATTCTTGGTAAACATTGCAAATCTATTTTTCCCAAGTCTAAAACTATTTATGAGCATTGTTTTGATTTAGTGCACTCGGATGTGTGGACTTCACCATGCCTTTCTAGAGATAATAACAAATATTTTGTGACTTTTATTGATGAAAAATCTAAGTACACATGGATTACTTTGTTGCCTTCAAAGGATAGAGTGTTTGATGCTTTTATAAACTTTCAAAATTATGTTACTAATCATTTCAATGCTAAAATTAAGGTACTTAGATCAGACAATGGTGGAGAGTATACAAGTCACAAATTCAGAGAACACCTAGCAAAACACGGCATACTACACCAAACAAGTTGTCCCTATACGCCCCAACAAAATGGTGTAGCCGAGAGGAAGAACCGACATCTAATGGAGGTGGCACGGTCGATGATGTTCCATTCACACGTTACAAGGCGATATTGGGGTGATGCTGTGATGACCGCATGCTACCTGATCAATCGGACACCAACCAAAGTCCTTAATGACCTATCGCCATTTGAGGTATTGAATGGATTTAAACCATCTCTAGAGCACTTACGGGTCTTTGGGTGTGTTTCTTTTGTACTTGTGCCAGGAGAACAGCGGAGTAAGCTCGATCCCAAAAGCATAAGGTGTATGTTCATCGGCTACTCCACTACTCAAAAGGGATACAAGTGTTTTGACCCAAAGACAAGCCGGCTGTATGTATCAAGAGATGTTCGGTTCTTGGAAAATGTGGGTTATTTTGATAACAAAGACTGGAACAGCTTGAAGGATCTTTCATCATCACCAAATGATAGATCCTCCAGCCTTAAGTTTCTCCTTGACCATCTCGGAAATCCGCCTACGGCCACAGCCCTTCCTCAGCCAGAACCCAACCCAAGCTCCATTGACCATACGCTCGAGCCGGAAGGTGCTATGCCCGAGATGATATCCCCGGACCATGAGATGCCCGAGTCAAACCAGAGCATGACCGAGGCACATGAGATGCCCGAGCCAAACTCAAGCCTGACCGAGACACGACCTGATGCCGAACCGGTCATCGAAGATGTCACTCAGTCCAGCCAATCAGTGCCGCCAGCTCAACCAGCTCCACGACGAAGCACGCGTGTCCGGTCTCACCCCTCTACATGGAAAGATAAGAGGGTCTACTACAACAGTCAAGCCGTCGCACATCCTATCCAAGCCGTATGTTCGCTCGAGCTGCTTCCGACCGAGCACCAAGCCTTCTTCGGCCAAGTTGATGAACACTGGGTTCCCCAAACGTACGAGGAGGCCAAAGAACATAAGGTATGGGTAGATGCTGTGGAGGATGAAGCTGGTGCAATGATCAGAAATCACACATGGGATGAGGCTGACCTCCCCAAAGGGAAGAAGGCCGTAAGTTCAAAGTGGGTATTCACCATCAAGTTCTTGAGCACGGGAGAGATTGAGAGGCATAAGGCACGGCTGGTGGCCCGAGGGTTCACTCAAACCTATGGAGATGACTACATGGCAACGTTTGCTCCCGTGGCCAAATTGCATACCGTGCGAGTAGTGCTATCGTTGGCCGTGAACCTTTCTTGGGACTTATGGCAAATGGATGTGAAGAACGCGTTCCTCCAAGGCGAGCTAGATGAAGAAGTGTACATGACTCCTCCGCCTGGTCTTGAGGACATTGTTGCTCCCGGGAAAGTCTTACGGTTACGCAAGGCCATCTATGGCCTCAAACAGTCACCACGCGCCTGGTACCATAAGCTCAGCTCCACTCTTAAGGCGAATGGCTTTAGACGATCGGAGGCTGATCATACTCTTTTCACTCTCAAGACATCACTTGGCCTGGTTGTGGTGCTGGTTTATGTCGATGACATCATCGTGACTGGCGATGACAAGGCCGGTATTGTTGCCATTAAAGACTCTCTCAAGTCTGCCTTTGACATTAAGGACCTCGGAGAGCTCAAATACTTCCTCGGCATCGAAATCTGCCGTTCCCCGGAGGGTATCTTCCTCTCACAACGCAAATATGCTCTGGACTTGCTTGCTGAGACAGGCAAACTTGGTACGGTTCCAGCTACTACACCACTGGATGAAGATTACCAGCTCAAGCGAAAGGGGGAGAGCATTCGGGCGAAGGAAGGCAAACCATGCGAACCATTGGACGAGCCGTTCCCGGACGTCACACGCTACCGACGGCTTGTAGGTAAGTTGATCTATTTAACTATCACACGACCTGATATCTCTTATGCTGTGAATCAGGTGAGTCAGCACATGCAAGCTCCAAGCAAGTATCAATGGAGTCAAGTGGAGAGGATCTTGAGCTATCTCAAGGGCAGCCCTGGTCAAGGCATTTGGATGGGTAAAAACGGCAACACTGAGATCGTGGGTTATTGTGATGCGGACTATAATGGAGACACATTGGATAGGCGGTCAACTACTGGATATTGCACCTTTGTTGGAGGAAACCTAGTTACATGGAGGTCTAAGAAGCAAAAGGTGGTGTCATGTTCAAGTGCCGAGGCTGAGTACCGAGCTATGAGGAAGCTAACTAATGAGATGACATGGTTGAAAGGTCTACTTAAGGATCTCGGCATTGAAACAAGACAGCCGATGACAATGCATTGTGACAATGAGGCAGCGATCCACATAGCCACTAACTCAGTCTTCCATGAACGGACCAAGCACATTGAGAGCGACTGCCACAAGGTTAGGGAGAGGATCGAAGAGGGAGCGGTTCTACCATGCCACACAAGGAGTCAAGACCAGCTAGCCGACATCTTCACCAAATCTGCAAGTCCCAAGGTTTGTGATTATATTCATAGCAAACTTGGACTTGTAGACATCACACGGCCGTGATCAACTTTCCTAATCCGTGGACAGCACACTCTTTTTCCCTTGGCTTAGTTTTGTCCCATGAGGTTTTCTAAGTCAAGGTTTTTAATGAGGTGCTGCTTCACGGGTTCCAAGCTTAGCCATTTCATCAGGCTAAGCTTGAGGGGGAGTATTGATCAAGAATAAGCCTATGGCGTCCGTACAGTCCGTACCGTCCGTACGTGCAAGCAATGAGGCCGAGTGAAGCACTAAGGCCGAGTCATCTATGTGTGAGGATAGTGAGGAGGCCTGCTCACCTCCGGCCCATGAGAAGGATCGAGAATCCCTTGTGTAGCCGTTAGGGAGAAAGCGCAAGTGGACAAGAGTGGAAGACTAGGACAAGTCGCTATCACCGATCACCTACCCCCTCTCTCTCTCTCCTAATTGTCGATTTCTCTTGTGTCTACTTTAGGTCATGTGGTCGCCCTAGCTGCCTCCCTATTTAAACTCTTGTCATGTGTTGTATTTGAGATATTCTACCTAATTCTAATCTATTATCACTCTCTCTCATACTATTCGCCACCAACTCTTCTTCTTCATTCTAAACCTCTCAAATCTCTAAGTCTTCCGCTTATTTCAACACTTAGAAGCTGTAAACAGTTATGTTAGTGTTTATGGGGTTAAAATGTGTCTTAATCCAATGCAACTAACAAATTATAAGAGTTTGAGATAGATGTGGAGAGTTTAAAAGCCACTTATACCCATTTTGTCCCAAAACAGGCTAAAACCAAGAAGACATTGCTTAGAAGCTGTAAACAGCTATGTTAGTGTTTCTGGGGTTAAAATGTGTCTTAATCCAATGCAACTAACTAATTATAAGAGTTTGAGATAGATGTGGAGAGTTTAAAAGCCACTTATACCCATTTTGTCCCAAAACAGGCTAACACCAAGAAAACATTGCTTAGAAGCAGTAAACAGCTTTGTTAGTGTTTCTAGGGTTAAAATGTGTCTTAATCCAATGCAACTAACTAATTATAAGACTTTGAGATAGATGTGGAGAGTTTAAAGCCACTTATACCCATTTTGTCCCAAAACAGGCTAACAGCAAGAAAGCATTGCTTAGTAGCTGTAAACAGCAATGCTAGTGTTTATAGGGTTAAAATGTGTCTTAATCCAATGCAACTGACTAGTTATAAGAGTTTGAGATAGATGTGGAGAGTTTAAAAGCCACTTATACCCATTCTGTCCCAAAACAGGCTAAAACCAAGAAAACATTGCTTAGAAGCTGTAAACAGCTATGTTAGTGTTTCTGGGTTAAAATGTGTCTTAATCCAATGCAACTAACTAATTATAAGACTTTGAGATAGATGTGGAGAGTTTAAAAGCCACTTAAACCCATTCTGTCCCAAAACAGGCTAAAACCAAGAAAACATTGCTTAGAAGCACTAAACAGCTATGTTAGTGTTTCTGGGGTTAAAATGTGTCTTAATCCAATGCAACTGACTAGTTATAAGACTTTGAGATAGATGTGGAGAGTTTAAAAGCCACTTATACCCATTTTTTCCCAAAACAGGCTAACACCAAGAAAACATTGCTTAGAAGCTGTAAACAGTTATGTTAGTGTTTATGGGGTTAAAATGTGTCTTAATCCAATGCAACTAACTAATTATAAGACTTTGAGATAGATGTGGTGAGTTTAAAAGCCACTTATACCCATTTTGTCCCAAAACAGGCTAAAACCAAGAAAACATTGCTTAGTAGCTGTAAACAGCTATGTTAGTATTTATGGGGTTAAAATATGTCTTAATCCAATGCAACTGACTAGTTATAAGAGTTTCAGATAGATGTGGAGAGCTTAAAACCCACTTATACCCATTCTGTCCCAAAACAGGCTAAAACCAAGAAAACATTGCTTAGAAGCACTAAACAGCTATGTTAGTGTTTATGGGGTTAAAATGTGTCTTAATCCAATGCAACTAACTAATTGTAAGAGTTTGAGATAGATGTGAAGAGTTTAAAAGCCATTTATACCCATTTTGTTCCAAAACAGGCTAAAACCAAGAAGACATTGCTTAGAAGCTGTAAACAGCTATGTTAGTGTTTCTGGGGTTAAAATGTGTATTAATCCAATGCAACTAACTAATTATAAGAGTTTGAGATAGATGTGGAGAGTTTAAAAGCCACTTATACCCATTTTGTCCCAAAATAGGCTAAAACCAAGAAGACATTGCTTAGAAGCTGTCAACAGCTATGTTAGTGTTTCTGGGGTTAAAATGTGTCTTAATCCAATGCAACTAACTAATTATAAGAGTTTGAGATAGATGTGGAGAGTTTAAAAGCCACTTAAACCCATTTTGTCCTAAAACAGGCTAACACCAAGAAAACATTGCCTAGAAGCAGTAAACAGCTTTGTTAGTGTTTCTAGGGTTAAAATGTGTCTTAATCCAATGCAACTAACTAATTATAAGACTTTGAGATAGATGTGGTGAGTTTAAAAGCCACTTATACCCATTTTGTCCCAAAACAGCCTAACAGCAAGAAAACATTGCTTAGTAGCTGTAAACAGCTATGTTAGTGTTTATGGGGTTAAAATATGTCTTAATCCAATGCAACTGACTAGTTATAAGAGTTTGAGATAGATGTGGAGAGTTTAAAAGCCACTTATACCCATTCTGTCCCAAAACAGGCTAAAACCAAGAAAACATTGCTTAGAAGCACTAAACAGCTATGTTAGTGTTTCTGGGGTTAAAATGTGTCTTAATCCAATGCAACTGACTAGTTATAAGACTTTGAGATAGATGTGGAGAGTTGAAAAGCCACTTATACCCATTTTGTCCCAAAACAGGCTAACACCAAGAAAACATTGCTTAGAAGCTGTAAACAGTTATGTTAGTGTTTATGGGGTTAAAATGTGTCTTAATCCAATGCAACTAACTAATTATAAGAGTTTGAGATAGATGTGGAAATTTAAAAGCCACTTATACCCATTCTGTCCCAAAACTGGCTAAAACCAAGAAAACATTGCTTAGAAGCACTAAACAGCTATGTTAGTGTTTCTGGGGTTAAAATGTTTCTTAATCCAATGCAACTGACTAGTTATAAGACTTTGAGATAGATGTGGAGAGTTTAAAAGCCACTTATACCCATTTTGTCCCAAAACAGGCTAACACCAAGAAAACATTGCTTAGAAGCTGTAAACAGTTATGTTAGTGTTTCTGGGGTTAAAATGTGTCTTAATCCAATGCAACTAACTAATTGTAAGAGTTTGAGATAGATGTGAAGAGTTTAAAAGCCACTTATACCCATTTTGTTCCAAAACAGGCTAAAACCAAGAAGACATTGCTTAGAAGCTGTAAACAGCTATGTTAGTGTTTCTGGGGTTAAAATGTGTATTAATCTAATGCAACTAACTAATTATAAGAGTTTGAGATAGATGTGGAGAGTTTAAAAGCCACTTATACCCATTTTGTCCCAAAACAGGCTAAAACCAAGAAGACATTGCTTAGAAGCTGTAAACAGCTATGTTAGTGTTTCTGGGGTTAAAATGTGTCTTAATCCAATGCAACTAACTAATTATAAGAGTTTGAGATAGATGTGGAGAGTTTAAAAGCCACTTAAACCCATTTTGTCCTAAAACAGGCTAAAACCAAGAAAACATTGCTTAGAAGCTGTAAACAGCTATGTTAGTGTTTCTGGGTTAAAATGTGTCTTAATCCAATGCAACTAACTAATTATAAGACTTTGAGATAGATGTGGAGAGTTTAAAAGCCACTTAAACCCATTCTGTCCCAAAACAGGCTAAAACCAAGAAAACATTGCTTAGAAGCACTAAACAGCTATGTTAGTGTTTCTGGGGTTAAAATGTGTCTTAATCCAATGCAACTGACTAGTTATAAGACTTTGAGATAGATGTGGAGAGTTTAAAAGCCACTTATACCCATTTTTTCCCAAAACAGGCTAACACCAAGAAAACATTGCTTAGAAGCTGTAAACAGTTATGTTAGTGTTTATGGGGTTAAAATGTGTCTTAATCCAATGCAACTAACTAATTATAAGACTTTGAGATAGATGTGGTGAGTTTAAAAGCCACTTATACCCATTTTGTCCCAAAACAGGCTAAAACCAAGAAAACATTGCTTAGTAGCTGTAAACAGCTATGTTAGTATTTATGGGGTTAAAATATGTCTTAATCCAATGCAACTGACTAGTTATAAGAGTTTGAGATAGATGTGGAGAGCTTAAAACCCACTTATACCCATTCTGTCCCAAAACAGGCTAAAACCAAGAAAACATTGCTTAGAAGCACTAAACAGCTATGTTAGTGTTTATGGGGTTAAAATGTGTCTTAATCCAATGCAACTAACTAATTGTAAGAGTTTGAGATAGATGTGAAGAGTTTAAAAGCCATTTATACCCATTTTGTTCCAAAACAGGCTAAAACCAAGAAGACATTGCTTAGAAGCTGTAAACAGCTATGTTAGTGTTTCTGGGGTTAAAATGTGTATTAATCCAATGCAACTAACTAATTATAAGAGTTTGAGATAGATGTGGAGAGTTTAAAAGCCACTTATACCCATTTTGTCCCAAAATAGGCTAAAACCAAGAAGACATTGCTTAGAAGCTGTCAACAGCTATGTTAGTGTTTCTGGGGTTAAAATGTGTCTTAATCCAATGCAACTAACTAATTATAAGAGTTTGAGATAGATGTGGAGAGTTTAAAAGCCACTTAAACCCATTTTGTCCTAAAACAGGCTAACACCAAGAAAACATTGCCTAGAAGCAGTAAACAGCTTTGTTAGTGTTTCTAGGGTTAAAATGTGTCTTAATCCAATGCAACTAACTAATTATAAGACTTTGAGATAGATGTGGTGAGTTTAAAAGCCACTTATACCCATTTTGTCCCAAAACAGCCTAACAGCAAGAAAACATTGCTTAGTAGCTGTAAACAGCTATGTTAGTGTTTATGGGGTTAAAATATGTCTTAATCCAATGCAACTGACTAGTTATAAGAGTTTGAGATAGATGTGGAGAGTTTAAAAGCCACTTATACCCATTCTGTCCCAAAACAGGCTAAAACCAAGAAAACATTGCTTAGAAGCACTAAACAGCTATGTTAGTGTTTCTGGGGTTAAAATGTGTCTTAATCCAATGCAACTGACTAGTTATAAGACTTTGAGATAGATGTGGAGAGTTGAAAAGCCACTTATACCCATTTTGTCCCAAAACAGGCTAACACCAAGAAAACATTGCTTAGAAGCTGTAAACAGTTATGTTAGTGTTTATGGGGTTAAAATGTGTCTTAATCCAATGCAACTAACTAATTATAAGAGTTTGAGATAGATGTGGAAATTTAAAAGCCACTTATACCCATTCTGTCCCAAAACTGGCTAAAACCAAGAAAACATTGCTTAGAAGCACTAAACAGCTATGTTAGTGTTTCTGGGGTTAAAATGTTTCTTAATCCAATGCAACTGACTAGTTATAAGACTTTGAGATAGATGTGGAGAGTTTAAAAGCCACTTATACCCATTTTGTCCCAAAACAGGCTAACACCAAGAAAACATTGCTTAGAAGCTGTAAACAGTTATGTTAGTGTTTCTGGGGTTAAAATGTGTCTTAATCCAATGCAACTAACTAATTGTAAGAGTTTGAGATAGATGTGAAGAGTTTAAAAGCCACTTATACCCATTTTGTTCCAAAACAGGCTAAAACCAAGAAGACATTGCTTAGAAGCTGTAAACAGCTATGTTAGTGTTTCTGGGGTTAAAATGTGTATTAATCTAATGCAACTAACTAATTATAAGAGTTTGAGATAGATGTGGAGAGTTTAAAAGCCACTTATACCCATTTTGTCCCAAAACAGGCTAAAACCAAGAAGACATTGCTTAGAAGCTGTAAACAGCTATGTTAGTGTTTCTGGGGTTAAAATGTGTCTTAATCCAATGCAACTAACTAATTATAAGAGTTTGAGATAGATGTGGAGAGTTTAAAAGCCACTTAAACCCATTTTGTCCTAAAACAGGCTAACACCAAGAAAACATTGCTTAGAAGCAGTAAACAGCTTTGTTAGTGTTTCTAGGGTTAAAATGTGTCTTAATCCAATGCAACTAACTAATTATAAGACTTTGAGATAGATGTGGTGAGTTTAAAAGCCACTTATACCCATTTTGTCCCAAAACAGCCTAACAGCAAGAAAACATTGCTTAGTAGCTGTAAACAGCTATGTTAGTGTTTATGGGGTTAAAATATGTCTTAATCCAATGCAACTAACTAGTTATAAGAGTTTGAGATAGATGTGGAGAGTTTAAAAGCCACTTATACCCATTCTGTCCCAAAACAGGCTAAAACCAAGAAAACATTGCTTAGAAGCACTAAACAGCTATGTTAGTGTTTCTGGGGTTAAAATGTGTCTTAATCCAATGCAACTGACTAGTTATAAGACTTTGAGATAGATGTGGAGAGTTTAAAAGCCACTTATACCCATTTTGTCCCAAAACAGGCTAACACCAAGAAAACATTGCTTAGAGGCTGTAAACAGTTATGTTAGTGTTTATGGGGTTAAAATGTGTCTTAATCCAATGCAACTAACTAATTATAAGAGTTTGAGATAGATGTGGAAAGTTTAAAAGCCACTTATACCCATTCTGTCCCAAAACTGGCTAAAACCAAGAAAACATTGCTTAGAAGCACTAAACAGCTATGTTAGTGTTTCTGGGGTTAAAATGTGTCTTAATCCAATGCAACTGACTAGTTATAAGACTTTGAGATAGATGTGGAGAGTTGAAAAGCCACTTATACCCATTTTGTCCCAAAACAGGCTAACACCAAGAAAACATTGCTTAGAAGCTGTAAATAGTTATGTTAGTGTTTATGGGGTTAAAATGTGTCTTAATCCAATGCAACTAACTAATTATAAGAGTTTGAGATAGATGTGGAAAGTTTAAAAGCCACTTATACCCATTCTGTCCCAAAACTGGCTAAAACCAAGAAAACATTGCTTAGAAGCACTAAACAGCTATGTTAGTGTTTCTGGGGTTAAAATGTTTCTTAATCCAATGCAACTGACTAGTTATAAGACTTTGAGATAGATGTGGAGAGTTTAAAAGCCACTTATACCCATTTTGTCCCAAAACAGGCTAACACCAAGAAAACATTGCTTAGAAGCTGTAAACAGTTATGTTAGTGTTTCTGGGGTTAAAATGTGTCTTAATCCAATGCAACTAACTAATTGTAAGAGTTTGAGATAGATGTGAAGAGTTTAAAAGCCACTTATACCCATTTTGTTCCAAAACAGGCTAAAACCAAGAAGACATTGCTTAGAAGCTGTAAACAGCTATGTTAGTGTTTTTGGGGTTAAAATGTGTATTAATCCAATGCAACTAACTAATTATAAGAGTTTGAGATAGATGTGGAGAGTTTAAAAGCCACTTATACCCATTTTGTCCCAAAACAGGCTAAAACCAAGAAGACATTGCTTAGAAGCTGTAAACAGCTATGTTAGTGTTTCTGGGGTTAAAATGTGTCTTAATCCAATGCAACTAACTAATTATAAGAGTTTGAGATAGATGTGGAGAGTTTAAAAGCCACTTAAACCCATTTTGTCCTAAAACAGGCTAACACCAAGAAAACATTGCTTAGAAGCAGTAAACAGCTTTGTTAGTGTTTCTAGGGTTAAAATGTGTCTTAATCCAATGCAACTAACTAATTATAAGACTTTGAGATAGATGTGGTGAGTTTAAAAGCCACTTATACCCATTTTGTCCCAAAACAGCCTAACAGCAAGAAAACATTGCTTAGTAGCTGTAAACAGCTATGTTAGTGTTTATGGGGTTAAAATATGTCTTAATCCAATGCAACTGACTAGTTATAAGAGTTTGAGATAGATGTGGAGAGTTTAAAAGCCACTTATACCCATTCTGTCCCAAAACAGGCTATAACCAAGAAAACATTGCTTAGAAGCACTAAACAGCTATGTTAGTGTTTCTGGGGTTAAAATGTGTCTTAATCCAATGCAACTGACTAGTTATAAGAATTTGAGATAGATGTGGAGAGTTTAAAAGCCACTTATACCCATTTTGTCCCAAAACAGGCTAACACCAAGAAAACATTGCTTAGAAGCTGTAAACAGTTATGTTAGTGTTTATGGGGTTAAAATGTGTCATAATCCAATGCAACTAACTAATTATAAGAGTTTGAGATAGATGTGGAAAGTTTAAAAGCCACTTATACCCATTCTGTCCCAAAACTGGCTAAAACCAAGAAAACATTGCTTAGAAGCACTAAACAGCTATGTTAGTTTTTCTGGGGTTAAAATGTGTCTTAATCCAATGCAACTGACTAGCTATAAGACTTTGAGATAGATGTGGAGAGTTTAAAAGCCACTTATACCCATTTTGTCCCAAAACAGGCTAACACCAAGAAAACATTGCTTAGAAGCTGTAAACAGTTATGTTAGTGTTTATGGGATTAAAATGTGTCTTAATCCAATGCAACTAACTAATTATAAGAGTTTGAGATAGATGTGGAAAGTTTAAAAGCCACTTATACCCATTCTGTCCCAAAACTGGCTAAAACAAAGAAAACATTGCTTAGAAGCACTAAACAGCTATGTTAGTGTTTTTGGGGTTAAAATGTGTCTTAATCCAATGCAACTGACTACCTATAAGACTTTGAGATAGATGTGGAGAGTTTAAAAGCCACTTAAACCCATTTTGTCCTAAAACAGGCTAACACCAAGAAAACATTGCTTAGAAGCAGTAAACAGCTTTGTTAGTGTTTCTAGGGTTAAAATGTGTCTTAATCCAATGCAACTAACTAATTATAAGACTTTGAGATAGATGTGGTGAGTTTAAAAGCCACTTATACCCATTTTGTCCCAAAACAGCCTAACAGCAAGAAAACATTGCTTAGTAGCTGTAAACAGCTATGTTAGTGTTTATGGGGTTAAAATATGTCTTAATCCAATGCAACTGACTAGTTATAAGAGTTTGAGATAGATGTGGAGAGTTTAAAAGCCACTTATACCCATTCTGTCCCAAAACAGGCTATAACCAAGAAAACATTTCTTAGAAGCACTAAACAGCTATGTTAGTGTTTCTGGGGTTAAAATGTGTCTTAATCCAATGCAACTGACTAGTTATAAGAATTTGAGATAGATGTGGAGAGTTTAAAAGCCACTTATACCCATTTTGTCCCAAAACAGGCTAACACCAAGAAAACATTGCTTAGAAGCTGTAAACAGTTATGTTAGTGTTTATGGGGTTAAAATGTGTCTTAATCCAATGCAACTAACTAATTATAAGAGTTTGAGATAGATGTGGAAAGTTTAAAAGCCACTTATACCCATTCTGTCCCAAAACTGGCTAAAACCAAGAAAACATTGCTTAGAAGCACTAAACAGCTATGTTAGTTTTTCTGGGGTTAAAATGTGTCTTAATCCAATGCAACTGACTAGCTATAAGACTTTGAGATAGATGTGGAGAGTTTAAAAGCCACTTATACCCATTTTGTCCCAAAACAGGCTAACACCAAGAAAACATTGCTTAGAAGCTGTAAACAGTTATGTTAGTGTTTATGGGATTAAAATGTGTCTTAATCCAATGCAACTAACTAATTATAAGAGTTTGAGATAGATGTGGAAAGTTTAAAAGCCACTTATACCCATTCTGTCCCAAAACTGGCTAAAACAAAGAAAACATTGCTTAGAAGCACTAAACAGCTATGTTAGTGTTTTTGGGGTTAAAATGTGTCTTAATCCAATGCAACTGACTACCTATAAGACTTTGAGATAGATGTGGAGAGTTTAAAAGCCACTTATACCCATTTTGTCCCAAAACAGGCTAACACTAAGAAAACATTGCTTAGAAGCTGTAAACAGTTATGTTAGTGTTTATGGGGTTAAAATGTGTCTTAATCCAATGCAACTAACTAATTATAAGAGTTTGAGATAGATGTGGAAAGTTTAAAAGCCACTTATACCCATTATGTCCCAAAACAGGCTAAAACCAAGAAAACATTGCTTAGAAGCACTAAACAGCTATGTTTGTGTTTCTGGGGTTAAAATGTGTCTTAATCCAATGCAACTGACTAGTTAAGACTTTGAGATAGATGTGGAGAGTTTAAAAGCCACTTATACCCATTTTGTCCCAAAACAGGCTAACACCAAGAAAACATTGCTTAGAAGCTGTAAACAGTTATGTTAGTGTTTCTGGGGTTAAAATGTGTCTTAATCCAATGCAACTAACTAACTGTAAGAGTTTGAGATAGATGTGAAAAGTTTAAAAGCCACTTATACCCATTTTGTTCCAAAACAGGCTAAAACCAAGAATACATTGCTTAGAAGCTGTAAACAGCTATGTTAGTGTTTCTGGGGTTAAAATGTGTATTAATCCAATGCAACTAACTAATTATAAGAGTTTGAGATAGATGTGGAGAGTTTAAAAGCCACTTATACCCATTTTGTCCCAAAACAGGCTAAAACCAAGAAGACATTGCTAAGAAGCTGTAAACAGCTATGTTAGTGTTTCTGGGGTTAAAATGTGTCTTAATCCAATGCAACTAACTAATTATAAGAGTTTGAGATAGATGTGGAGAGTTTAAAAGCCACTTAAACCCATTTTGTCCTAAAACAGGCTAACACCAAGAAAACATTGCTTAGAAGCAGTAAACAGCTTTGTTAGTGTTTCTAGGGTAAAAATGTGTCTTAATCCAATGCAACTAACTAATTATAAGACTTTGAGATAGATGTGGTGAGTTTAAAAGCCACTTATACCCATTTTGTCCCAAAACAGCCTAACAGCAAGAAAACATTGCTTAGTAGCTGTAAACAGCTATGTTAGTATTTATGGGGTTAAAATATGTCTTAATCCAATGCAACTGACTAGTTATAAGAGTTTGAGATAGATGTGGAGAGTTTAAAAGCCACTTATACCCATTCTGTCCCAAAACAGGCTAAAACCAAGAAAACATTGCTTAGAAGCACTAAACAGCTATGTTAGTGTTTCTGGGGTTAAAATGTGTCTTAATCCAATGCAACTGACTAGTTATAAGACTTTGAGATAGATGTGGAGAGTTTAAAAGCCACTTATACCCATTTTGTCCCAAAACAGGCTAACACCAAGAAAACATTGCTTAGAAGCTGTAAACAGTTATGTTAGTGTTTATGGGGTTAAAATGTGTCTTAATCCAATGCAACTAACTAATTATAAGAGTTTGAGATAGATGTGGAAAGTTTAAAAGCCACTTATACCCATTCTGTCCCAAAACTGGCTAAAACCAAGGAAACATTGCTTAGAAGCACTAAACAGCTATGTTAGTGTTTCTGGGGTTAAAATGTGTCTTAATCCAATGCAACTGACTAGTTATAAGACTTTGAGATAGATGTGGAGAGTTTAAAAGCCACTTATACCCATTTTCTCCCAAAACAGGCTAACACCAAGAAAACATTGCTTAGAAGCTGTAAACAGTTATGTTAGTGTTTATGGGGTTAAATTGTGTCTTAATCCAATGCAACTAACTAATTATAAGAGTTTGAGATAGATGTGGAGAGTTTAAAAGCCACTTATACCCATTATGTCCCAAAACAGGCTAAAACCAAGAAAACATTGCTTAGAAGCACTAAACAGCTATGTTTGTGTTTCTGGGGTTAAAATGTGTCTTAATCCAATGCAACTGACTAGTTATAAGACTTTGAGATAGATGTGGTGAGTTTAAAAGCCACTTATACCCATTTTGTCCCAAAACAGCCTAACAGCAAGAAAACATTGCTTAGTAGCTGTAAACAGCTATGTTAGTGTTTATGGGGTTAAAATATGTCTTAATCCAATGCAACTGACTAGTTATAAGAGTTTGAGATAGATGTGGAGAGTTTAAAAGCCACTTATACCCATTCTGTCCCAAAACAGGCTAAAACCAAGAAAACATTGCTTAGAAGCACTAAACAGCTATGTTAGTGTTTCTGTGGTTAAAATGTGTCTTAATCCAATGCAACTGACTAGTTATAAGACTTTGAGATAGATGTGGAGAGTTTAAAAGCCACTTATACCCATTTTGTCCCAAAACAGACTAACACCAAGAAAACATTGCTTAGAAGCTGTAAACAGTTATGTTAGTGTTTATGGGGTTAAAATGTGTCTTAATCCAATGCAACTAACTAATTATAAGAGTTTGAGATAGATGTGGAAAGTTTAAAAGCCACTTATACCCATTCTGTCCCAAAACTGGCTAAAACCAAGGAAACATTGCTTAGAAGCACTAAACAGCTATGTTAGTGTTTCTGGGGTTAAAATGTGTCTTAATCCAATGCAACTGACTAGTTATAAGACTTTGAGATAGATGTGGAGAGTTTAAAAGCCACTTATACCCATTTTCTCCCAAAACAGGCTAACACCAAGAAAACATTGCTTAGAAGCTGTAAACAGTTATGTTAGTGTTTATGGGGTTAAATTGTGTCTTAATCCAATGCAACTAACTAATTATAAGAGTTTGAGATAGATGTGGAGAGTTTAAAAGCCACTTATACCCATTATGTCCCAAAACAGGCTAAAACCAAGAAAACATTGCTTAGAAGCACTAAACAGCTATGTTTGTGTTTCTGGGGTTAAAATGTGTCTTAATCCAATGCAACTGACTAGTTATAAGACTTTGAGATACATGTGGAGAGTTTAAAAGCCACTTATACCCATTTTGTCCCAAAACAGGCTAACACCAAGAAAACATTGCTTAGAAGCTGTAAACAGTTATGTTAGTGTTTCTGGGGTTAAAATGTGTCTTAATCCAATGCAACTAACTAATTGTAAGAGTTTGAGATAGATGTGAAGAGTTTAAAAGCCACTTATACCCATTTTGTTCCAAAACAGGCTAAAACCAAGAAGACATTGCTTAGAAGCTGTAAACAGCTATGTTAGTGTTTCTGGGGTTAAAATATGTATTAATCCAATGCAACTAACTAATTATAAGAGTTTGAGATAGATGTGGAGAGTTTAAAAGCCACTTATACCCATTTTGTCCCAAAACAGGCTAAAACGAAGAAGACATTGCTAAGAAGCTGTAAACAGCTATGTTAGTGTTTCTGGGGTTAAAATGTGTCTTAATCCAATGCAACTAACTAATTATAAGAGTTTGAGATAGATGTGGAGAGTTTAAAAGCCACTTAAACCCATTTTGTCCTAAAACAGGCTAACACCAAGAAAACATTGCTTAGAAGCAGTAAACAGCTTTGTTAGTGTTTCTAGGGTTAAAATGTGTCTTAATCCAATGCAACTAACTAATTATAAGACTTTGAGATAGATGTGGTGAGTTTAAAAGCCACATATACCCATTTTGTCCCAAAACAGCCTAACAGCAAGAAAACATTGCTTAGTAGCTGTAAACAGCTATGTTAGTGTTTATGGGGTTAAAATATGTCTTAATCCAATGCAACTGACTAGTTATAAGAGTTTGAGATAGATGTGGAGAGTTTAAAAGCCACTTATACCCATTCTGTCCCAAAACAGGCTAAAACCAAGAAAACATTGCTTAGAAGCACTAAACAGCTATCTTTGTGTTTCTGGGGTTAAAATGTGTCTCAATCCAATGCAACTGACTAGTTATAAGACTTTGAGATAGATGTGGAGAGTTTAAAAGCCACTTATACCCATTTTGTCCCAAAACAGGCTAACACCAAGAAAACATTGCTTAGAAGCTGTAAACAGTTATGTTAGTGTTTCTGGGGTTAAAATGTGTCTTAATCCAATGCAACTAACTAATTGTAAGAGTTTGAGATAGATGTGAAGAGTTTAAAAGCCACTTATACCCATTTTGTTCCAAAACAGGCTAAAACCAAGAAGACATTGCTTAGAAGCTGTAAACAGCTATGTTAGTGTTTCTGGGGTTAAAATGTGTATTAATCCAATGAAACTAACTAATTATAAGAGTTTGAGATAGATGTGGAGATTTTAAAAGCCACTTCTACCCATTTTGTCCCAAAACAGGCTAAAACCAAGAAGACATTGCTTAGAAGCTGTAAACAGCTATGTTAGTGTTTCTGGGGTTAAAATGTGTCTTAATCCAATGCAACTAACTAATTATAAGAGTTTGAGATAGATGTGGAGAGTTTAAAAGCCACTTAAACCCATTTTGTCCAAAAACAGGCTAACACCAAGAAAACATTGCTTAGAAGCAGTAAACAGCTTTGTTACTGTTTCTAGGGTTAAAATGTGTCTTAATCCAATGCAACTAACTAATTATAAGACTTTGAGATAGATGTGGTGAGTTTAAAAGCCACTTATACCCATTTTGTCCCAAAACAGCCTAACAGCAAGAAAACATTGCTTAGTATCTGTAAACAGCTATGTTAGTGTTTATGGGGTTAAAATATGTCTTAATCCAATGCAACTGACTAGTTATAAGAGTTTGAGATAGATGTGGAGAGTTTAAAAGCCACTTATACCCATTATGTCCCAAAACAGGCTAAAACCAAGAAAACATTGCTTAGAAGCACTAAACAGCTATGTTAGTGTTTGTGGGGTTAAAATGTGTCTTAATCCAATGCAACTGACTAGCTATAAGACTTTGAGATAGATGTGGAGAGTTTAAAAGCCACTTATACCCATTTTGTCCCAAAACAGGCTAACACCAAGAAAACATTGCTTAGAAGCTGTAAACAGTTATGTTAGTGTTTATGGGGTTAAAATGTGTCTTAATCCAATGCAACTAACTAATTATAAGAGTTTGAGATAGATGTGGAGAGTTTAAAAGCCACTTATACCCATTCTGTCCCAAAACAGGCTAAAACCAAGAAAACATTGCTTAGAAGCACTAAACAGCTATGTTTGTGTTTCTGGGGTTAAAATGTGTCTTAATCCAATGCAACTGACTAGTTATAAGACTTTGAGATAGATGTGGAGAGTTTAAAAGCCACTTATACCCATTTTGTCCCAAAACAGGCTAACACCAAGAAAACATTGCTTAGAAGCTGTAAACAGTTATGTTAGTGTTTATGGGGTTAAAATGTGTCCTAATCCAATGCAACTAACTAATTATAAGAGTTTGAGATAGATGTGGAGAGTTTAAAAGCCACTTATACCCATTATGTCCCAAAACAGGCTAAAACCAAGAAAACATTGCTTAGAAGCACTAAACAGCTATGTTTGTGTTTCTGGGGTTAAAATGTGTCTTAATCCAATGCAACTGACTAGTTATAAGACTTTGAGATAGATGTGGAGAGTTTAAAAGCCACTTATACCCATTTTGTCCCAAAACAGGCTAACACCAAGAAGACATTGCTTAGAAGCTGTAAACAGCTATGTTAGTGTTTCTGGGGTTAAAATGTGTCTTAATCCAATGCAACTAACTAATTATAAGACTTTGAGATCGATGTGGTGAGTTTAAAAGCCACTTATACCCATTTTGTCCTAAAACAGGCTAACACCAAGAAAACATTGCTAAGAAGCTGTAAACAGTTATGTTAGTGTTTATGGGGTTAAAATGTGTCTTAATCTAATGCAACTAACTAATTATAAGAGTTTGAGATAGATGTGGAGAGTTTAAAAGCCACTTATACCCATTTTGTCCCAAAACAGGCTAAAACCAAGAAGACATTGCTTAGAAGCTGTAAACAGCTATGTTAGTGTTTTTGGGGTAAAAATGTGTCTTAATCCAATGCAACTAACTAATTATAAGAGTTTGAGATAGATGTGGAGAGTTTAAAAGCCACTTAAACCCATTTTGTCCTAAAACAGGCTAACACCAAGATAACATTGCTTAGAAGCAGTAAACAGCTTTGTTAGTGTTTCTAGGGTTAAAATGTGTCTTAATCCAATGCAACTAACTAACTATAGGACTTTGAGATAGATGTGGTGAGTTTAAAAGCCACTTATACCCATTTTGTCCCAAAACAGCCTAACAGCAAGAAAACATTGCTTAGTAGCTGTAAACAGCTATGTTAGTGTTTATGGGGTTAAAATGTGTCTTAATCCAATACAACTGACTAGTTATAAGAGTTTGAGATAGATGTGGAGAGTTTAAAAGCCACTTATACCCATTCTGTCCCAAAACAGGCTAAAACCAAGAAAACATTGCTTAGAAGCACAAAACAGCTATGTTAGTGTTTCTGGGGTTAAAATTTGTCTTAATCCAATGCAACTGACTAGTTATAAGACTTTGAGATAGATGTGGAGAGTTTAAAAGCCACTTATACCCATTTTGTCCCAAAACAGGCTAACACCAAGAAAACATTGCTTAGAAGCTATAAACAGTTATGTTAGTGTTTATGGGGTTAAAATGTTTCTTAATCCAATGCAACTAACTAATTATAAGAGTTTGAGATAGATGTGGAGAGTTTAAAAGCCACTTATACCCATTTTGTCCCAAAACATGCTAAAACCAAGAAGACATTGCTTAGAAGCTGTAAACAGCTATGTTAGTGTTTCTAGGGTTAAAATGTGTCTAATCCAATGCAACTAACTAATTATAAGAGTTTGAGATAGATGTGTAGAGTTTAAAAGCCACTTATACCCATTTTGTCCCAAAACAGGCTAACAGCAAGAAAACATTGCTTAGAAGCTGTAAACAGTTATGTTAGTGTTTATGGGGTTAAAATGTGTCTTAATCCAATGCAACTAACTAATTATAAGAGTTTGAGATAGATGTGGAGAGTTTAAAAGCCACTTATACCCATTTTGTTCCAAAACAGGCTAAAACCAAGAAGACATTGCTTAGAAGCTGTAAACAGCTATGTTAGTGTTTCTGGGGTTAAAATTTATATTAAACCAATGCAACTAACTAATTTTAAGAGTTTGAGATAGATGTGGAGAGTTTGAAAGCCACTTATACCCATTTTGTCCCAAAACAGGCTAAAACCAAGAAGACATTGCTTAGAAGCTGTAAACAGCTATGTTAGTGTTTCTAGGGTTAAAATGTGTCTTAATCCAATGCAACTAACTAATTATAAGAGTTTGAGATAGATGTGGAGAGTTTAAAAGCCACTTAAACCCATTTTATCCTAAAACAGGCTAACACCAAGAAAACATTGCTTAGAAGCAGTAAACAGGTTTGTTAGTGTTTCTAGGGTTAAAATGTGTCTTAATCCAATGCAACTAACTAATTATAAGACGTTGATAGATGTGGTGAGTTTAAAAGCCACTTATACCCATTTTGTCCCAAAACAGCCTAACAGCAAGAAAACATTGCTTAGTAGCTGTAAACAGCTATGTTAGTGTTTATGGGGTTAAAATATGTTTTAATCCAATGCAACTGACTAGTTATAAGAGTTTGAGATAGATGTGGAGAGTTTAAAAGCCACTTATACCCATTCTGTCCCAAAACAGGCTAAAACCAAGAAAACATTGCTTAGAAGCACTAAACAGCTATGTTAGTGTTTCTAGGGTTAAAATGTGTCTTAATCCAATGCAACTGACTAGTTATAAGACTTTGAGATAGATGTGGAGAGTTTAAAAGCCACTTATACCCATTTTGTCCCAAAACAGGCTAACACCAAGAAAACATTGCTTAGAAGCTGTAAACAGTTATGTTAGTGTTTATGGGGTTAAAATGTGTCTTAATCCAATGCAACTAACTAATTATAAGAGTTTGAGATAGATGTGGAAAGTTTAAAAGCCACTTATACCCATTCTGTCCCAAAACTGGCTAAAACCAAGAAAACATTGCTTAGAAGCACTAAACAGCTATGTTAGTGTTTCTGGGGTTAAAATGTGTCTTAATCCAATGCAACTCACTAGCTATAAGACTTTGAGATAGATGTGGAGAGTTTAAAAGCCACTTATACCCATTTTGTCCCAAAACAGGCTAACACCAAGAAAACATTGCTTAGAAGCTGTAAACAGTTATGTTAGTGTTTATGGGGTTAAAATGTGTCTTAATCCAATGCAACTAACTAATTATAAGAGTTTGAGATAGATGTGGAGAGTTTAAAAGCCACTTATACCCATTCTGTCCCAAAACAGGCTAAAACCAAGAAAACATTGCTTAGAAGCACTAAACAGCTATGTTTGTGTTTCTGGGGTTAAAATGTGTCTTAATCCAATGCAACTGACTAGTTATAAGACTTTGAGATAGATGTGGAGAGTTTAAAAGCCACTTATACCCATTTTGTCCCAAAACAGGCTAACACCAAGAAAACATTGCTTAGAAGCTGTAAACAGTTATGTTAGTGTTTATGGGGTTAAAATGTGTCCTAATCCAATGCAACTAACTAATTATAAGAGTTTGAGATAGATGTGGAGAGTTTAAAAGCCACTTATACCCATTATGTCCCAAAACAGGCTAAAACCAAGAAAACATTGCTTAGAAGCACTAAACAGCTATGTTTGTGTTTCTGGGGTTAAAATGTGTCTTAATCCAATGCAACTGACTAGTTATAAGACTTTGAGATAGATGTGGAGAGTTTAAAAGCCACTTATACCCATTTTGTCCCAAAACAGGCTAACACCAAGAAGACATTGCTTAGAAGCTGTACACAGCTATGTTAGTGTTTCTGGGGTTAAAATGTGTCTTAATCCAATGCAACTAACTAATTATAAGAGTTTGAGATAGATGTGAAGAGTTTAAAAGCCACTTATACCCATTTTGTCCTAAAACAGGCTAACACCAAGAAAACATTGCTAAGAAGCTGTAAACAGCTATGTTAGTGTTTCTGGGGTTAAAATGTGTCTTAATCTAATGCAACTAACTAATTATAAGAGTTTGAGATAGATGTGGAGAGTTTAAAAGCCACTTATACCCATTTTGTCCCAAAACAGGCTAAAACCAAGAAGACATTGCTTAGAAGCTGTAAAAAGCTATGTTAGTGTTTCTGGGGTAAAAATGTGTCTTAATCCAATGCAACTAACTAATTATAAGAGTTTGAGATAGATGTGGAGAGTTTAAAAGCCACTTAAACCCATTTTGTCCTAAAACAGGCTAACACCAAGAAAACATTGCTTAGAAGCAGTAAACAGCTTTGTTAGTGTTTCTAGGGTTAAAATGTGTCTTAATCCAATGAAACTAACTAATTATAGGACTTTGAGATAGATGTGGTGAGTTTAAAAGCCACTTATACCCATTTTGTCCCAAAACAGCCTAACAGCAAGAAAACATTGCTTAGTAGCTGTAAACAGCTATGTTAGTGTTTATGGGGTTAAAATGTGTCTTAATCCAATACAACTGACTAGTTATAAGAGTTTGAGATAGATGTGGAGAGTTTAAAAGCCACTTATACCCATTCTGTCCCAAAACAGGCTAAAACCAAGAAAACATTGCTTAGAAGCACAAAACAGCTATGTTAGTGTTTCTGGGGTTAAAATTTGTCTTAATCCAATGCAACTGACTAGTTATAAGACTTTGAGATAGATGTGGAGAGTTTAAAAGCCACTTATACCCATTTTGTCCCAAAACAGGCTAACACCAAGAAAACATTGCTTAGAAGCTGTAAACAGT
Source organism: Camelina sativa (assembly GCF_030686135.1). Classification (NCBI taxonomy): domain Eukaryota; kingdom Viridiplantae; phylum Streptophyta; class Magnoliopsida; order Brassicales; family Brassicaceae; genus Camelina; species Camelina sativa. The sequence goes on along the minus strand of NC_141896.1, from coordinate 26,809,580 downwards.
TATGTTAGTGTTTATGGGGTTAAAATGTTTCTTAATCCAATGCAACTAACTAATTATAAGAGTTTGATATAGATGTGGAGAGTTTAAAAGCCACTTATACCCATTTTGTCCCAAAACATGCTAAAACCAAGAAGACATTGCTTAGAAGCTGTAAACAGCTATGTTAGTGTTTCTAGGGTTAAAATGTGTCTAATCCAATGCAACTAACTAATTATAAGAGTTTGAGATAGATGTGTAGAGTTTAAAAGCCACTTATACCCATTTTGTCCCAAAACAGGCTAACAGCAAGAAAACATTGCTTAGAAGCTGTAAACAGTTATGTTAGTGTTTATGGGGTTAAAATGTGTCTTAATCCAATGCAACTAACTAATTATAAGAGTTTGAGATAGATGTGGAGAGTTTAAAAGCCACTTATACCCATTTTGTTCCAAAACAGGCTAAAACCAAGAAGACATTGCTTAGAAGCTGTAAACAGCTATGTTAGTGTTTCTGGGGTTAAAATTTATATTAAACCAATGCAACTAACTAATTTTAAGAGTTTGAGATAGATGTGGAGAGTTTAAAAGCCACTTATACCCATTTTGTCCCAAAACAGGCTAAAACCAAGAAGACATTGCTTAGAAGCTGTAAACAGCTTTGTTAGTGTTTCTAGGGTTAAAATGTGTCTTAATCCAACGCAACTAACTAATTATAAGAGTTTGAGATAGATGTGGAGAGTTTAAAAGCCACTTAAACCCATTTTATCCTAAAACAGGCTAACACCAAGAAAACATTGCTTAGAAGCAGTAAACAGCTTTGTTAGTGTTTCTAGGGTTAAAATGTGTCTTAATCCAATGCAACTAACTAATTATAAGACGTTGATAGCTGTGGTGAGTTTAAAAGCCACTTATACCCATTTTGTCCCAAAACAGCCTAACAGCAAGAAAACATTGCTTAGTAGCTGTAAACAGCTATGTTAGTGTTTATGGGGTTAAAATATGTTTTAATCCAATGCAACTGACTAGTTATAAGAGTTTGAGATAGATGTGGAGAGTTTAAAAGCCACTTATACCCATTCTGTCCCAAAACAGGCTAAAACCAAGAAAACATTGCTTAGAAGCACTAAACAGCTATGTTAGTGTTTCTAGGGTTAAAATGTGTCTTAATCCAATGCAACTGACTAGTTATAAGACTTTGAGATAGATGTGGAGAGTTTAAAAGCCACTTATACCCATTTTGTCCCAAAACAGGCTAACACCAAGAAAACATTGCTTAGAAGCTGTAAACAGTTATGTTAGTGTTTATGGGGTTAAAATGTGTCTTAATCCAATGCAACTAACTAATTATAAGAGTTTGAGATAGATGTGGAAAGTTTAAAAGCCACTTATACCCATTCTGTCCCAAAACTGGCTAAAACCAAGAAAACATTGCTTAGAAGCACTAAACAGCTATGTTAGTGTTTCTGGGGTTAAAATGTGTCTTAATCCAATGCAACTCACTAGCTATAAGACTTTGAGATAGATGTGGAGAGTTTAAAAGCCACTTATACCCATTTTGTCCCAAAACAGGCTAACACCAAGAAAACATTGCTTAGAAGCTGTAAACAGTTATGTTACTGTTTATGGGGTTAAAATGTGTCTTAATCCAATGCAACTAACTAATTATAAGAGTTTGAGATAGATGTGGAGAGTTTAAAAGCCACTTATACCCATTCTGTCCCAAAACAGGCTAAAACCAAGAAAACATTGCTTAGAAGCACTAAACAGCTATGTTTGTGTTTCTGGGGTTAAAATGTGTCTTAATCCAATGCAACTGACTAGTTATAAGACTTTGAGATAGATGTGGAGAGTTTAAAAGCCACTTATACCCATTTTGTCCCAAAACAGGCTAACACCAAGAAAACATTGCTTAGAAGCTGTAAACAGTTATGTTAGTGTTTATGGGGTTAAAATGTGTCCTAATCCAACGCAACTAACTAATTATAAGAGTTTGAGATAGATGTGGAGAGTTTAAAAGCCACTTATACCCATTTTGTTCCAAAACAGGCTAAAACCAAGAAGACATTGCTTAGAAGCACTAAACAGCTATGTTAGTGTTTCTGGGGTTAAAATGTGTCTTAATCCAATGCAACTAACTAATTATAAGACTTTGAGATAGATGTGGTGAGTTTAAAAGCCACTTATAACCATTTTGTCCTAAAACAGGCTAACACCAAGAAAACATTGCTAAGAAGCTGTAAACAGTTATGTTAGTGTTTATGGGGTTAAAATGTGTCTTAATCTAATGCAACTAACTAATTATAAGAGTTTTATATAGATGTGGAGAGTTTAAAAGCCACTTATACCCATTTTGTCCCAAAACAGGCTAAAACCAAGAAGACATTGCTTAGAAGCTGTAAACAGCTATGTTAGTGTTTCTGGGGTTAAAATTTGTCTTAATCCAATGCAACTAACTAATTATAAGAGTTTGAGATAGATGTGGAGAGTTTAAAAGCCACTTAAACCCATTTTGTCCTAAAACAGGCTAACACCAAGAAAACATTGCTTAGAGGCAGTAAACAGCTTTGTTAGTGTTTCTAGGGTTAAAATGTATCTTAATCCAATGCAACTAACTAATTATAGGACTTTGAGATAGATGTGGTGAGTTTAAAAGCCACTTATACCCATTTTGTCCCAAAACAGCCTAACAGCAAGAAAACATTGCTTAGTAGCTGTAAACAGCTATGTTAGTGTTTATGGGGTTAAAATGTGTCTCAATCCAATACAACTGACTAGTTATAAGAGTTTGAGATAGATGTGGAGAGTTTAAAAGCCACTTATACCCATTCTGTCCCAAAACAGGCTAAAACCAAGAAAACATTGCTTAGAAGCACAAAACAGCTATGTTAGTGTTTCTGGGGTTAAAATTTGTCTTAATCCAATGCAACTGACTAGTTATAAGACTTTGAGATAGATGTGGAGAGTTTAAAAGCCACTTATACCCATTTTGTCCCAAAACAGGCTAAAACCAAGAAGACATTGCTTAGAAGCTGTAAACAGCTATGTTAGTGTTTCTGGGGTTAAAATATGTCTTAATCCAATGCAACTAACTAATTGTAAGAGTTTGAGATAGATGTGAAGAGTTTAAAAGCCACTTATACCCATTTTGTTCCAAAACAGGCTAAAACCAAGAAGACATTGCTTAGAAGCTGTAAACAGCTATGTTAGTGTTTCTGGGATTAAAATGTGTATTAAACCAATGCAACTAACTAATTATAAGAGTTTGAGATAGATGTGGAGAGTTTAAAAGCCACTTATACCCATTTTGTCCCAAAACAGGCTAAAACCAAGAAGACATTGCTTAGAAGCTGTAAACAGCTATGTTAGTGTTTCTAGGGTTAAAATGTGTCTTAATCCAATGCAACTAACTAATTATAAGAGTTTGAGATACATGTGGAGAGTTTAAAAGCCACTTATTCCCATTCTGTCGCAAAACAAGCTAAAACCAAGAAAACATTGCTTAGAAGCACTAAACAGCTATGTTAGTGTTTCTAGGGTTAAAATGTGTCTTAATCCAATGCAATTGACTAGTTATAAGACTTTGAGATAGATGTGGTGAGTTTAAAAGCCACTTATACCCATTTTGTCCCAAAACAGCCTAACAGCAAGAAAACATTGCTTAGTAGCTGTAAACAGCTATGTTCGTGTTTATGGGGTTAAAATATGTCTTAATCCAATGCAACTGACTAGTTATAAGACTTTGAGATAGATGTTGAGAGTTTAAAAGCCACTTATACCCATTTTGTCCCAAAACAGGCTAACACCAAGAAAACATTGCTTAGAAGCTGTAAACAGTTATGTTAGTGTTTATGGGGTTAAAATGTGTCTTAACCCAATGCAACTAACTAATTATAAGAGTTTGAGATAGATGTGGAGAGTTTAAAAGCCACTTATACCCATTCTGTCCTAAAACAGGCTAAAACCAAGAAAACATTGCTTAGAAGCACTAAACAGCTATGTTTGTGTTTCTGGGGTTAAAATGTGTCTTAATCCAATGCAACTGACTAGTTATAAGACTTTGAGATAGATGTGGAGAGTTTAAAAGCCACTTATACCCATTTTGTCCCAAAACAGGCTAACACCAAGAAAACATTGCTTAGAAGCTGTAAACAGTTATGTTAGTGTTTATGGGGTTAAAATGTGTCCTAATCCAATGCAACTAACTAATTATAAGAGTTTGAGATAGATGTGGAGAGTTTAAAAACCACTTATACCCATTTTGTTCCAAAACAGGCTAAAACCAAGAAGACATTGCTTAGAAGCTGTAAACAGCTATGTTAGTGTTTCTGGGGTTAAAATGTGTCTTAATCCAATGCAACTAACTAATTATAAGACTTTGAGATAGATGTGGTGAGTTTAAAAGCCACTTATACCCATTTTGTCCTAAAACAGGCTAACACCAAGAAAACATTGCTAAGAAGCTGTAAACAGTTATGTTAGTGTTTATGGGGTTAAAATGTGTCTTAATCTAATGCAACTAACTAATTATAAGAGTTTGATATAGATGTGGAGAGTTTAAAAGCCACTTATACCCATTTTGTCCCAAAACAGGCTAAAACCAAGAAGACATTGCTTAGAAGCTGTAAATAGCTATGTTAGTGTTTATGGGGTTAAAATGTGTCTTAATCCAATGCAACTAACTAATTATAAGAGTTTGAGATAGATGTGGAGAGTTTAAAAGCCACTTAAACCCATTTTGTCCTAAAACAGGCTAACACCAAGAAAACATTGCTTAGAAGCAGTAAACAGCTTTGTTAGTGTTTCTAGGGTTAAAATGTATCTTAATCCAATGCAACTAACTAATTATAGGACTTTGAGATTGATGTGGTGAGTTTAAAAGCCACTTATACCCATTTTGTCCCAAAACAGCCTAACAGCAAGAAAACATTGCTTAGTAGCTGTAAACAGCTATGTTAGTGTTTATGGGGTTAAAATGTGTCTTAATCCAATACAACTGACTAGTTATAAGAGTTTGAGATAGATGTGGAGAGTTTAAAAGCCACTTATACCCATTCTGTCCCAAAACAGGCTAAAACCAAGAAAACATTGCTTAGAAGCACAAAACAGCTATGTTAGTGTTTCTGGGGTTAAAATGTGTCTTAATCCAATGCAACTAACTAATTGTAAGAGTTTGAGATAGATGTGAAGAGTTTAAAAGCCACTTATACCCATTTTGTTCCAAAACAGGCTAAAACCAAGAAGACATTGCTTAGAAGCTGTAAACAGCTATGTTAGTGTTTCTGGGGTTAAAATGTGTATTAAACCAATGCAACTAACTAATTATAAGAGTTTGAGATAGATGTGGAGAGTTTAAAAGCCACTTATACCCATTTTGTCCCAAAACAGGCTAAAACCAAGAAGACATTGCTTAGAAGCTGTAAACAGCTATGTTAGTGTTTCTAGGGTTAAAATGTGTCTTAATCCAATGCAACTAACTAATTATAAGAGTTTGAGATAGATGTGGAGAGTTTAAAAGCCACTTAAACCCATTTTGTCCTAAAACAGGCTAACACCAAGAAAACATTGCTTAGAAGCAGTAAACAGCTTTGTTAGTGTTTCTAGGGTTAAAATGTGTCTTAATCCAATGCAACTAACTAATTATAAGACTTTGATAGATGTGGTGAGTTTAAAAGCCACTTATACCCATTTTGTCCCAAAACAGCCTAACAGCAAGAAAACATTGCTTAGTAGCTGTAAACAGCTATGTTAGTGTTTATGGGGTTAAAATATGTCTTAATCCAATGCAACTGACTAGTTATAAGAGTTTGAGATAGATGTGGAGAGTTTAAAAGCCACTTATACCCATTCTGTCCCAAAACAGGCTAAAACCAAGAAAACATTGCTTAGAAGCACTAAACAGCTATGTTAGTGTTTCTGGGGTTAAAATGTGTCTTAATCCAATGCAACTGACTAGTTATAAGACTTTGAGATAGATGTGGAGAGTTTAAAAGCCACTTATACCCATTTTGTCCCAAAACAGGCTAACACCAAGAAAACATTGCTTAGAAGCTGTAAACAGTTATGTTAGTGTTTATGGGGTTAAAATGTGTCTTAATCCAATGCAACTAACAAATTATAAGAGTTTGAGATAGATGTGGAAAGTTTAAAAGCCACTTATACCCATTCTGTCCCAAAACTGGCTAAAACCAAGAAAACATTGCTTAGAAGCACTAAACAGCTATGTTAGCGTTTCTGGGGTTAAAATGTGTCTTAATCCAATCAACTGACTAGCTATAAGACTTTGAGATAGATGTGGAGAGTTTAAAAGCCACTTATACCCATTCTGTCCCAAAACAGGCTAAAACCAAGAAAACATTGCTTAGAAGCACAAAACAGCTATGTTAGTGTTTCTGGGGTTAAAATTTGTCTTAATCCAATGCAACTGACTAGTTATAAGACTTTGAGATAGATGTGGAGAGCTTAAAAGCCACTTATACCCATTTTGTCCCAAAACAGGCTAACACAAAGAAAACATTGCTTAGAAGCTGTAAACAGTTATGTTAGTGTTTATGGGGTTAAAATGTGTCTTAATCCAATGCAACTAACTAATTATAAGAGTTTGAGATAGATGTGGAGAGTTTAAAAGCCACTTATACCTATTAGAATGTACCAAGGAGGAGAGGCCGGTAAGGCCGAGCCTTGGAAGAAGAGAAGAAAGGCCGGTAAGGCCGAGCCTTGGAAGAAGAGAAGAAAGGCCGGAAAGGCCATGTAAAGGCCGTGTCCGGTACCATGTACCGTGTCCGTGAACGGACCCATGTCCGGTGAGCGGCCAGGTAGGCCGTGAACACCAGGAAGAGAAGGCCCATGAAGATGCCCGTCCGTACAGGTCCGTCCGTACAGGCCCGTCCGTACAGGCCCGTCCGTACGGTCTCGGCCTGTTACGTCCGTACGGCCTGCGCTTGGTCCAAGGGGCCTCACAAGAGAAAGGCCGAGTTTGAGAGAAGGAAAACAAGGCCTTACAAGAGAGAGAGGCCCATGGGAAGAAGAGAAGAAAAGAGAGGCCAATGGGAAGAAGAAGAAGGGAAAAGCGCACAAGGAAGGAAGGGAAGGAAGAATCACGTGGCCTTTGGTTGGTGAAGGAAGGAGCTGTCCCTTTCACCATTGTCTTGCCCAAGAGAAGACCACTTTATGTCCCTATCTCCCTTCTTCTCTCTCTAACGGTCATATAACATTTTGTACTCATATATTACATTGCATACACTCTCATATGTAACAACACATCACAATATTATCTAAAAGAAGAGAATCCGATTTCCCCTCTCTACTTGTGTTCTTGTTCATATTCACAATGTAGATTGTTTAGGTGATTAGCGGTTAGGGGCTGCCCTTAAGGCAGCCTATTCTCTTCTCAAATCCACCTAAACTCTTCTTATTTACTGCTTTACTTAGCCTAGATTACTGATTCTTAATCCTCCTTCTCCTAAGTACACAAACTCTAAGTGTTGTGATACTAGAAGAGGATAAGTCTCAAACTAGTGCTTCTCCTAGTTAGGATCCGCTTACTCTCTAGTATTTGGGTTCTATCTAGCTTGTTTATGGGGAGTTCATCACAAGTTGATGTTCTCTCCTCCCCCTTGAGAATGAGTTAGTTTGTTGTGGGTAAAGGGGGATTCATTCACCAAGTGTTTGTCTACCCTCTCTTGTGAGCTTTGTCTCATAAATCCCAACATGGTATCAGAGCAGGCTCTGTTCTTGGTGACTCAAACTCGTTCTCAAGTTGGTTCTCTTAGGAGTTAGCTTAATTAAAGTTTTAATCCTAGCCTAGGTGTTAAATCGCTTAGCTTAGTTTCTTTAAAACTTTAATTTTGCTTTTGTTGATTAAATCGATTCTCTAGCAGCTCATTGTTGAGTAAGCTTGGTCTCTTGTCTTGTTAGAATTTGTAGACCAAGTGTGTGGAAAGAAATCGATTTTACAAGCCCCATCCTTAAGCTTTACCGATTTGGTAATAGCTTTGTTTATTTTGGGATGTGTGGGAAGTGATGAACCATTGAGCAAATTGTGTTGTTCATGGTGAGGATTCACGGTTCTTGTGTGCTTGTATGAGGCACGAAATTCTTAGGATTTAGCTCTCTTAGGATTTAGTTAATTTTCCTCTAAAGGTTTAATTTTGCTTTTGTTAAATTTCCTTTAAAGGCTTAATTACTAAATCGCTACTTCTTCTTCTCAATGTTGAGAAAGCTTTGTTTCTGGCCCTATGGTGTGTCCAGATCCAAGCTTGAAGAAGAGAGAGATCTTAATTTTCGCATCTCATGTCCGCTTGGTCAACTAGACTAAAGCTGTTCAAAGATGCATTCTTTTAACCGTTGGACAATAGGTTGTTCCAAAGGCTTTTGTTGTTTCTTCTTTGCTTGGGACCACGAAAAACATCTTCTATATGTTATTTTCGTGGATCTAAAGCCTTAAGATCTTGGAGAACACTTTGTTTAAGTGATTCTACCATGAGTTAGGTCCAAACCGTTGGAGAAATTAATTTTCCAAACGGTCCATGTGTTTCAGCCATTAAAGCACCAAAGTCTTGTTGAATGTTGGATGCTCTTGGCTGTCAAAGCTTCTGCAAACTCAAGAAAACAGAGTATAACTCTGTCCATAAGAACTCTTGAGCAAATTCTCTATTCTACTCTCCACTCATCTTATACTACCCCCCATTCTCTTATATATATACTCTATTATACTCTCTTTGGTTACTTATTCTCCATTTACACTCTATACTCTACTCTACACTCTATACTCTAACCCCTAACAATCTCTTGTTTAGAATCTGTCCCATTAAATTTTGGTTTCAGTTTCAAACTTGAAGATTGTGTGGAGCTCACTTGCTATCTCAAGAAGAAGTGGCGAGGTTGAAGGCTACAAAGAAGCCATGAGAAGGCGCAGCACAATGCTTGGAGTTAGAACCAATGGCCATCAAGCTTCTTAGACCACACGTTTCACCACCATAGTAATAAACTCCGGCGGTCAGGTTTACCCGAGGAGAGCAGAAGACTCTTTTGAGCGAGGTAACCTATTAAGCTGACCGAGAGAGATAAAGCTTTGGGTATTAAACTCCGGCGGTTAGACTCATCCGAGGAGAGCAGAAGACTCTTTTGAGCGAGGTGGTCTATTTAAGGCTGACCGAGAGAGATAAAGCTATGGAGGAAGTTCTAGTGGAGAGAGCTGGTGGAAGGTGATGAATCAGCCCAAGGACATGTGTATTAGTGCCAAGGTGCTGATCGGATGTGCACAAGACTTTAAGGGAGGTCAAGCACAAGGTTTCAAGGAAAATGATGAGATGTCAGCTCATCATCAAGTCAATGGTACGGGGGAGATAGACGTTATACTTAAACTCGCCGCCCCTCACATTCCCTGTTCCAAACTCTCGGCAACAAGCAAGTCCTTGCCGAGACGTCTCAAAGATCGACTCGGACGAAACCCTTCCACTGCGATTCAGCTTCCGCGTTCTTCACCAAAGTTCGAGACCAGAGAGTCATCTTGCCAGTGAAAGTGAAATCATACCAATCCGAGCAACCGATCAAAAGTTATGCCCGATTCAGTGGGCGTATATCAGTCTGTAGCGGTCTCAAGAAGAGAGGTCCAAACCGCATCAATGATCAGCCTCTCTCCTTCCTATTCATCAAAACACCAAAAGGCTGTGCTCTAAACCCTACTCTATTTAAATTCCTAATTATTTTTAGTTCCATTGCTAGTCTTTACACTTCCATATGATTTTTCTTAAATTGTCACACTTATAGAAATTTACTTTGATATTCCTCATAGCATACACTTACACTTTTCTTCTTTATCACTTGTTTAAAGGGTAAAGGAGACTATGAGAGCCTCAAAGAAATTCTAAAGGTGCAAGGATGGAGATCATAAGGAAGGTGCCAAAGGCAAGGTGGGCTAAGGAGAAGTAGCGGTTCAAGTCATGAAGAGAAGAGAGCTAGTTCCTTATAAACCAAGGTCAAGGGACATCATGGATAGTGAAGGCTATACTCTTTTTCCCTCTAACAAAGTTTTATCCCAAGAGGTTTTCTTTGTTGAGGTTTTTTTAATGAGGTAGACTACACTACTCCACTCTTGATCTTTGGTCCCCATGGTGTCCCGCCGATCAAGCGTGCGGGGGAGTATTAGAATGTACCAAGGAGGAGAGGCCGGTAAGGCCGAGCCTTGGAAGAAGAGAAGAAAGGCCGGTAAGGCCGAGCCTTGGAAGAAGAGAAGAAAGGCCGGAAAGGCCATGTAAAGGCCGTGTCCGGTACCATGTACCGTGTCCGTGAACGGACCCATGTCCGGTGAGCGGCCAGGTAGGCCGTGAACACCAGGAAGAGAAGGCCCATGAAGATGCCCGTCCGTACAGGTCCGTCCGTACAGGCCCGTCCGTACAGGCCCGTCCGTACAGGCCCGTCCGTACGGTCTCGGCCTGTTACGTCCGTACGGCCTGCGCTTGGTCCAAGGGGCCTCACAAGAGAAAGGCCGAGTTTGAGAGAAGGAAAACAAGGCCTTACAAGAGAGAGAGGCCCATGGGAAGAAGAGAAGAAAAGAGAGGCCAATGGGAAGAAGAAGAAGGGAAAAGCGCACAAGGAAGGAAGGGAAGGAAGAATCACGTGGCCTTTGGTTGGTGAAGGAAGGAGCTGTCCCTTTCACCATTGTCTTGCCCAAGAGAAGACCACTTTATGTCCCTATCTCCCTTCTTCTCTCTCTAACGGTCATATAACATTTTGTACTCATATATTACATTGCATACACTCTCATATGTAACAACACATCACAATATTATCTAAAAGAAGAGAATCCGATTTCCCCTCTCTACTTGTGTTCTTGTTCATATTCACAATGTAGATTGTTTAGGTGATTAGCGGTTAGGGGCTGCCCTTAAGGCAGCCTATTCTCTTCTCAAATCCACCTAAACTCTTCTTATTTACTGCTTTACTTAGCCTAGATTACTGATTCTTAATCCTCCTTCTCCTAAGTACACAAACTCTAAGTGTTGTGATACTAGAAGAGGATAAGTCTCAAACTAGTGCTTCTCCTAGTTAGGATCCGCTTACTCTCTAGTATTTGGGTTCTATCTAGCTTGTTTATGGGGAGTTCATCACAAGTTGATGTTCTCTCCTCCCCCTTGAGAATGAGTTAGTTTGTTGTGGGTAAAGGGGGATTCATTCACCAAGTGTTTGTCTACCCTCTCTTGTGAGCTTTGTCTCATAAATCCCAACAATACCCATTTTGTCCCAAAACAGGCTAAAACCAAGAAGACATTGCTTAGAAGCTGTAAACAGCTATGTTAGTGTTTCTGGGGTTAAAATGTGTCTAATCCAATGCAACTAACTAATTATAAGAGTTTGAGATAGATGTGTAGAGTTTAAAAGCCACTTATACCCATTTTGTCCCAAAACAGGCTAACAGCAAGAAAACATTGCTTAGTAGCTGTAAACAGCTATGTTAGTGTTTATGGGGTTAAAATGTATCTTAATCCAATGCAACTGACTAGTTATAAGAGTTTGAGATAGATGTGGAGAGTTTAAAAGCCACTTATACCCATTCTGTCCCAAAACAGGCTAAAACCAAGAAAACATTGCTTAGAAGCACTAAACGGCTATGTTAGTGTGTCTAGGGTTAAAATGTGTCTTAATCCAATGCAACTGACTAGTTATAAGACTTTGAGATAGATGTGGAGAGTTGAAAAGCCACTTATACCCATTTTGTCCCAAAACATGCTAAAACCAAGAAAACATTGCTTAGAAGCTGTAAACAACTATGTTTGTGTTTATGGGGTTAAAATGTGTCTTAAGCCAATGCAACTAACTAATTATAAGACTTTGAGATAGATATGGAGAGTTTAAAAGCCACTTAAACCCATTTTGTCCTAAAACAGGCTAACACCAAGAAAACATTGCTTAGAAGCAGTAAACAGCTTTGTTAGTGTTTCTAGGGTTAAAATGTGTCTTAATCCAATGCAACTAACTAATTATAGGACTTTGAGATAGATGTGGTGAGTTTAAAAGCCACTTATACCCATTTTGTCCCAAAACAGCCTAACAGCAAGAAAACATTGCTTAGTAGCTGTAAACAGCTATGTTAGTGTTTACGGGGTTAAAATGTGTCTTAATCCAATACAACTGACTAGTTATAAGAGTTTGAGATAGATGTGGAGAGTTTAAAAGCCACTTATACCCATTCTGTCCAAAAACAGGCTAAAACCAAGAAAACATTGCTTAGAAGCACAAAACAGCTATGTTAGTGTTTCTGGGGTTAAAATGTGTCTTAATCCAATGCAACTGACTAGTTATAAGACTTTGAGATAGATGTGGAGAGTTTAAAAGCCACTTATACCCATTTTGTCCCAAAACAGGCTAACACCAAGAAAACATTGCTTAGAAGCTGTAAACAGTTATGTTAGTGTTGATGGGGTTAAAATGTGTCTTAATCCAATGCAACTAACTAATTATAAGAGTTTGAGATAGATGTGGAGAGTTTAAAAGCCACTTATACCCATTTTGTCCCAAAACAGGCTAAAACCAAGAAGACATTGCTTAGAAGCTGTAAACAGCTATGTTAGTGTTTCTGGGGTTAAAATGTGTCTAATCCAATGCAACTAACTAATTATAAGAGTTTGAGATAGATGTGTAGAGTTAAAAAGCCACTTATACCCATTTTGTCCCAAAACAGGCTAACAGCAAGAAAACATTGCTTAGAAGCTGTAAACAGTTATGTTAGTGTTTATGGGGTTAAAATGTGTCTTAATCCAATGCAACTAACTAATTATAAGAGTTTGAGATAGATGTGGAGAGTTTAAAAGCCACTTATATCCATTTTGTCCCAAAACAGGCTAAAACAAGGAAGACATTGCTTAGAAGCTGTAAACAGCTATGTTAGTGTTTCTGGGGTTAAAATGTCTCTAATCCAATGCAACTAACTAATTATAAGAGTTTGAGATAGATGTGTAGAGTTTAAAAGCCACTTATACCCATTTTGTCCCAAAACAGGCTAACAACAAGAAAACATTGCTTAGTAGCTGTAAACAGCTATGTTAGTGTTTATGGGGTTAAAATGTGTCTTAATCCAATGCAACTGACTAGTTATAAGAGTTTAAGATAGATGTGGAGAGTTTAAAAGCCACTTATACCCATTCTGTCCCAAAACAGGCTAAAACCAAGAAAACATTGCTTAGAAGCACTAAACAGCTATGTTAGTGTTTCTGGGGTTAAAATGTGTCTTAATCCAATGCAACTGACTAGTTATAAGACTTTGAGATAGATGTGGAGAGTTTAAAAGCCAGTTATACCCATTTTGTCCCAAAACAGGCTAAAACCAAGAAAACATTGCTTAGAAGCTGTAAACAACTATGTTAGTGTTTATGGGGTTAAAATGTGTCTTAAGCCAATGCAACTAACTAATTATAAGACTTTGAGATAGATATGGAGAGTTTAAAAGCCACTTATACCCATTTTGTCCCAAAACAGGCTAAAACCAAGAAAACATTGCTTAGAAGCAGTAAACAGCTTTGTTAGTCTTTCTAGGGTTAAAATGTGTCTTAATCCAATGCAACTAACTAATTATAAGACTTTGAGATAGATGTGGAGAGTTTAAAAGCCACTTATACCCATTTTGTCCCAAAACAGGCTAACAGCAAGAAAACATTGCTTAGTGTTGGTTTTGCAAGAGAGAAAGCTCTTGACAAGGATGAACAAAACCCCAACGGTTAAGTCTCCTTAAACCCACAACAACTAACTCGATCTCAAAGGAAAGAAGAGGTCATCAACTTGTGATGAAATCCCCATAAATTAGCTTGATAGAACCCAAATACTAGAGAGTAAGCGGATCCTAACAAGGCTAAGCACTAGTTTGAGACTTATCCTCTTCTAGTAGCGCACTTAGAGTTTGTGTACTTAGGAGAAGGAGGATTTTGAATCAGTAATCTAGGCTAAGTAAAGCAGTAAATAAAGAAGAGTTTAGGTGAGATTTAGGAAGAGAACAGGCTGCCTTAAGGGCAGCCTCTAACCGTTTCTCCTACACTCTCTACATTGAAGCTAAGAACATAAACAAAGGTAGAGAGGAGATAAACGAAATAATGATTCTCTTCTTATTGAATTGTGTTGTGTATACATATGAGATGAAATACATAGCTTAATATAGAGATACAAGGTCATATGACCGTTAGATAGAAGATGAGAGATGATAGAGACTTGTAGCCGTTTGTCTCGAGTAAAGGATGGTGAAAGCGACTTTACTCTTCCTTCACCTATCCAAAGGCACACGTGAATCTCCTTCTTTCCTTTCCTTCTTCCTTCCTTTTCTTTGTGAGATATTTCCTTCTTTCCTTTCCTTCTTCCTTCTTTCCTTTCCTTTGTGAGACTTCTGCTTGGGCCTCTTCTTCTTATAAGGCTTTTGCTACTCTCACATTGCACTCACAGCCTTCTTTCATTCTCCATACAGCCCACACGGCCTTACCAGCCTCTCTCATTGTGCTCACGGCCTTACTGGCCGTTTCTCTTCTTCTTCCACAGCTCGGCCTTACCGGCCTCTCTCTCTTTCATTCTAATACTCCCCCGCACGCTTGATCGTCGGGACACCATGAGGACCAAAGATCAAGAGTGGACTAGTGTCGTCTACCTCATTAAAAACCTTAACAAAGAAAACCACTTGGGATAAAACTTTGTTAAGGGGAAAAGAGTATAGCCTTCACTATCCTTGATGTCTCTTGACCTTAGTTTGTAAAGAACCAGCTCTCTTCTTTTCATGTCTTTGAACCGCTACTCTTCCTTAGCCCAGCTTGCCTTTAACTGACTCCTTATGATCTCCATCCTTGCACTTTTCGAATTTCTTTGAGGCTCTCATAATCTCCTTTACCCTTTAAACAAGTGATAAAGAAGAAAGAATAAGTGTATATTATGAGGAATATCAAAGACAATTTTTCAAATTTCTTTGAGGCTCTCATATCCTACTTTGAACAAGTATATATGTTATGAGGAATATCAAAGAAAATTTCTTTGAGGCTCTCATAGTCTACTTTATACAAGTATATAGTATGAGGAATATCAAAGCAAATTTGAAAAGTGTGACAATTTAAGGGATCATATGAGAGAGTAAAGGCTAGTAATGGAGCTAAGATAATGAATTTAAGAAATTTAAATAGAGTAGAGTTTAGAGCACAGCCTGTTTGGTGTTTGTTGCGGTTTGAACTCTCTTCTTGAGACTGCTTCTTTAAAACCCGCATCAGAATGATATACGCCCACTGAATCGAGGATAACTTTTGGTCGGTGGCTCGTATGAAGCTGATTTCACTTCCACTGGAAAGAGGACTCACGTTTCTGTAACTCTTATGCAGAACCTGAAAGCTGAATCTCAGTGGAAGACCTTTGAAACGCATTGGAAAAGCTTTTGCTTGTTGCAGAGAATTTGAAACCATAGACTGTGAGGTGCGGTGAAGCCACTTGAAAGTTGATCTCCCCCGCAACCTTTACTTGATGATGGGCTAAAACCTCATCATTTCACTTGAAACCTTGTGCATCACTTCCTTAAAGACTTGTGCACATCCGATCAATAACTTGACACTCATCAAACGTGAGATTGATTCAAAACACAAGTGGACATTCCTCTTGGTGATGCCTTGAGATTTGACTTGGTTGGACACCATGAATTTTGACTAGCTCCCCCGTAAGCTTTTAGTTCCTCCATTTGTATCCAGCTTTCAATCTTTTGCGCTACCACACATGCTTTGGACGTGTCCATTCAATGGCCACTCGACCCTAAACTGATTTCAATGGTCGAGTGCTTCTTCTTAGTCGCGCCAGACTGATATATCTCCACTTAAACGAGCATAACTCGCTAACGGTTGCTCCGATTGGAATGATCTTACCTCCGGTGGACAGACAACTCAATTGTCTACAGTATTTGTGAAGGGGAAGCTGGAAAAGAGTGGAAGACCTCCGTATGTGTCGAGAACCAATCTTGAAGGTTTGTACACACCATTCTTGTCACTTCTTAACTTCACTTAACCAACATTTTGCTTTGAAGCTGATTCATCACCTTCCACCAGCTCTCTCCACTAGAACTTCCACCATAGCTTTATCTCTCCTCGGGTGAATCTTACCGCCGGAGTTTAATACCCAAAGCTTTATCTCTCTCGGTCAGTCTTAAAAGAGGTCACCTCGCTCAAAGGAGTCTTCTGCTCCCCTCGGGTAAACCTTATACCGCCAGAGTTTATTACCATGGTGGTTTCGTCTATGAAACTTGATGGCCATTGGTTCTAACTCCAAGCATTGATGATGCGCCGGAATGATATATGCCCACAGAATCGGGCATAACTTTTGATCGGCTACTCGGATAGGAATGATTTCACTGCCACTGGCAAGATGACTCTATGGTCTAGAACTTTGGTGAAGAACGCGGAAGCTGAATCGCAGTAGAAGGCATCCGTACGAGTCGATCTTTAAGACGTTTCGGCAGAGATTTTGCTTGTTGCCGAAAGTGTTTGTAACACCAACCTCACCATCTTTAAATAACGAACCTGTTTAAGATTAAGGCAGATTCTAAACAAGAGATGGTGAGTGATTAGAGAATAGAGTATTGAATATCCAAGAGTATAGAGAGTATAGAGTAACCGAGAGTATTAGTAACCAAAGAGTATAGAGTGTAAGAGTATGGTGAGAGTAGAATAGAGAATTTGCTCAAGAGTTCTTATGGACAGAGTTCTTCTCTGTTTTCTTGAGTTTGCAGAAGCTTTGACAGCCAAGAGCATCCAAGAATCAACAAGCTTTTGGTGCTTTAATGGCTGAAACACATGGACCATATGGATAATTTGTTTATCCAATGGTTAAAGACATTCTCATAGTAGAATCACTTAAACAAAGTGTTCTCCAAGAGCTTAAAGATTTAAGAACCACGAAATAACACATGAACAAGTGATTTTCGATGGCTTGAAATTGAACAAGACCCACAAAATATCATATTGAAGATGATTCTCATGGTCAGATTCAAATAAAAGGTAAAGTAGCCTTTGGAACACCCTTGTGTCCATCGGTTAAAAGAAAGCATCTTAAGACCAGCTTTAATCTAGTTGACCAGGCTGGGAAGATAAGATTTTTGTGGCTTATACAAGCCTAAAACACGTGAATCCTTACCTAGAACAAGAACAATTTGCTCATCGGTTCATCATCACCTCATTTGAACCAAGCTCTTACCAAATCAGTAAGGCATAAGGATGAGGCTTTGAAAATCGATTTCTCTTCACACACTTGGTCTACAAACTCTAACAAGACCAGAGACCAAGCTTTCTCAACATTGAGCTGCTAGAGAATCGATTGAACAATTAAAGCCAAAATTAAACCTTTAAAGAATCCTAAGCTAAGCGAACTATCACCTAAGACAAATTAAGACTTGAGAACGAGTTTGAATCACCAAGAACATGACTTGGCTCTGATACCATGTTGGTTTTGCAAGAGAGAAAGCTGTTGACAAGGATGAACAAAACCCCAACGGTTAAGTCTCCTTAAACCACAACAACTAACTCGATCTCAAGGGAAAGAAGAGGTCATCAACTTGTGATGAAATCCCCATAAATTAGCTTGATAGAACCCAAATACTAGAGAGTAAGCGGATCCTAACAAGGCTAAGCACTAGTTTGAGACTTATCCTCTTCTAGTAACACAACACTTAGAGTTTGTGTACTTAGGAGAAGGAGGATTTAGAATCAGTAATCTAGGCTAAGTAAAGCAGTAAATAAAGAAGAGTTTAGGTGAGATTTAGGAAGAGAACAGGCTGCCTTAAGGGCAGCCTCTAACCGTTTCTCCTACACTCTCTACATTGAAGCTTAGAACATAAACAAAGGTAGAGAGGAGATAAACGAAATAATGATTCTCTTCTTATTGAATTGTGTTGTGTATACATATGAGATGAAATACATAGCTTAATATAGAGATACAAGGTCATATGACCGTTAGATAGAAGATGAGAGATGATAGAGACTTGTAGCCGTTTGTCTCGAGTAAAGGATGGTGAAAGCGACTTTACTCTTCCTTCACCTATCCAAAGGCACACGTGAATCTCCTTCTTTCCTTTCCTTCTTCCTTCCTTTTCTTTGTCAGATATTTCCTTCTTTCCTTTCCTTCTTCCTTCTTTCCTTTCCTTTGTGAGACTTCTTCTTGGGCCTCTTCTTCTTATAAGGCTTTTGCTACTCTCATATTGCACTCACAGCCTTCTTTCATTCTCCATACAGCCCACACGGCCTTACCAGCCTCTCTCATTGTGCTCACGGCCTTACCGGCCGTTTCTCTTCTTCTTCCACAGCTCGGCCTTACCGGCCTCTCTCTCTTTCATTCTAATACTTAGTAGCTGTAAACAGCTATGTTAGTGTTTATGGGGTTAAAATGTGTCTTAATCCAATGCAACTGACTAGTTATAAGAGTTTGAGATAGATGTGGAGAGTTTAAAAGCCACTTATACCCATTCTGTCCCAAAACAGGCTAAAACCAAGAAAACATTGCTTAGAAGCACTAAACAGCTATGTTAGTGTTTATGGGGTTAAAATGTGTCTTAATCCAATGCAACTGACTAGTTATCAGACTTTGAGATAGATGTGGAGAGTTTAAAAGCCACTTATACCCATTTTGTCCCAAAACAGGCTAATAGCAAGAAAACATTGCTTAGTAGCTGTAAACACCTATGTTAGTGTTTATGGGGTTAAAATGTGTCTTAATCCAATGCAACTGACTAGTTATAAGAGTGTGAGATAGATGTGGAGAGTTTAAAAGCCACTTATACCCATTTTGTCCCAAAACAGGCTAAAACCAAGAAAACATTGCTTAGAAGCACTAAACAGCTATGTTAGTGTTTATGGGGTTAAAATGTGTCTTAATCCAATGCAACTGACTAGTTATAAGACTTTGAGATAGATGTGGAGAGTTTAAAAGCCACTTATACCCATTTTGTCCCAAAACAGGCTAACACCAAGAAAACATTGCTTAGAAGCTGTAAACAGTTATGTTAGTGTTTATGGGGTTAAAATGTGTCTTAATCCAATGCAACTAACTAATTATAAGAGTTTGAGATAGATGTGGAGAGTTTAAAAGCCATTTATACCCATTCTGTCCCAAACAGGCTAAAACCAAGAAAACATTGCTTAGAAGCACTAAACAGCTATGTTAGTGTTTCTGGGATTAAAATGTGTCTTAATCCAATGCAACTGACTAGTTATAAGACTTTGAGATAGATGTGGAGAGATTGAAAGCCACTTATACCCATTTTGTCCCAAAACAGGCTAACACCAAGAAAACATTGCTTAGAAGCTGTAAACAGTTATGTTAGTGTTTATGGGGTTAAAATGTGTCTTAATCCAATGCAACAAACTAATTATAACAGTTTGAGATAGATGTGGAGAGTTTAAAAGCCACTTATACCCATTATGTCCCAAAACTGGCTAAAACCAAGAAAACATTGCTTAGAAGCACTAAACAGCTATGTTAGTGTTTCTGGGGTTAAAATGTGTCTTAATCCAATGCAACTGACTAGTTATAAGAGTTTGAGATAGATGTGGAGAGTTTGAAAGCCACTTATACCCATTTTGTCCCAAAACAGGCTAACACCAAGAAAACATTGCTTAGAAGCTGTAAACAGTTATGTTAGTGTTTATGGGGTTAAAATGTGTCTTAATCCAATGCAACTAACTAATTATAAGAGTTTGAGATAGATGTGGATAGTTTAAAAGCCACTTATACCCATTTTGTCCCAAAACAGGCTAAAACCAAGAAGACATTGCTTAGAAGCTGTAAACAGCTATGTTAGTGTTTCTGGGGTTAGAATGTGTCTTAATCCAATGCAACTAACTAATTATAAGAGTTTGAGATAGATGTGGAGAGTTTAAAAGCCACTTATACCCATTTTGTCCCAAAACAGGCTAACACCAAGAAAACATTGCTTAGAAGCAGTAAACAGCTTTGTTAGTGTTTCTAGGGTTAAAATGTGTCTTAATCCAATGCAACTAACTAATTATAAGACTTTGAGATAGATGTGGAGAGTTTAAAAGCCAGTTATACCCATTTTGTCCCAAAACAGGCTAACAGCAAGAAAACATTGCTTAGTAGCTGTAAACAGCTATGTTAGTGTTTATGGGGTTAAAATGTGTCTTAATCCAATGCAACTGACTAGTTATAAGAGTTTGAGATAGATGTGGAGAGTTTAAAAGTCACTTATACCCATTCTATCCCGAAACAGGCTAAAACCAAGAAAACATTGCTTAGGAGCACTAAACAGCTATGTTAGTGTTTCTGGGGTTAAAATGTGTCTAAATCCAATGCAACTGACTAGTTATAAGACTTTGAGATAGATGTGGAGAGTTTAAAAGCCACTTATTGTAAGAATTGAAGAGAAGAGAGTTTAAAGTAACTAAGAGTGTAGTATTAAATCGTAAGAGAGTAGGGAGAGTAGAGAGTGTAAGCGATTGAGAGAGAGTATTGGAGAAAGAGAGTTAACTCTTTTTCTTACTTAATTAGTAACCTAGATACAATCTAAATATAGGCAACTTTGTACAAGGAATATGCTATAAGATGCTCTACACATTTACAAATAGAGATAGTGACATCTCCTTAAACTTCACATGTGACTCTTCCCACTTGTGTCTCTCGTCCAACGGCTCCAAGAGAAGATTCTCAAACACTTGAAGACTTGTGACCGTTGGAAGCTCTCCTTGATGGACTGGACTTGATATTCACTCGGTTGTACGGATGGCCCACTCGTTTGAATGTACGGACGTCCGTACGGTTGTACGGACGGTGGTGTGCCGGTTCATACTCCCCCTCAAGCTTGACATAGGGGACTGTTCAAGCTTGATAACATAGGCACCCACCTCATTAAAAACCTTAGTATAGAAAACCTCTTGGGAAAAACTATACATAAGGGAAAAAGAGTGTAGGTGCCGAGTAAGGACATCATGGCCGAGTGAGGTCTATGAGGCCAAGCTTTGGGTGAATATATTCACACACTTGGGGACTTGCGGCTTTGGTGAGGATGTCAGCGAGCTGTTCCTTGCTCTCGGTGTGGCACGGTAGGACAACTCCAAGTTTGATTTGCTCTCGGACCTTATGACAATCTACTTCAATATGCTTGGTCCTCTCATGAAACACCGAATTGGTTGCGATGTGAATGGCGGCTTCATTGTCACAGTGCATTGTCTTTGGCTTTGATGATTCAATTCCAAGGTCCTTGAGAAGAGCCTTAAGCCACATCAGCTCCGTGGTGAGCTTCCTCATAGCTCCATATTCGGATTCGGCACTTGAGAGTGATACAACCTTTTGCTTCTTGCTTTTCCAAGTGACCAGGTTTCCTCCAAGAAACGTGCAGTAGCCAGTGGTAGAACGACGATCTCCACGGTCTCCGGCATAGTTAGCCTCACAATAGCCTACTAGTTCGGTGTTGTTGTTGCGCCCCATCCATATGCCTTGTCCGGGTGCTCCTTTGATGTATTTAAGGATTCGGTTCACCATGTTCCAGTGGTGAACTGTTGGGTTCTTCATGTGTTGGCTTGCATGGTTCACAGCAAAGCTAATGTCAGGCCGTGTGATGGTTAAGTAGATGAGCTTACCTACTAGACGTCGGTAGCGGCTAACGTCCGCGAATGGAGCTGTGTTGAGCTCCCCTTGTTCTCCATCCTTATAGTTCTCTTCAAGTGGTGTTGTCACAGCCTTGATCCTAGTTTACCTGCCTCACTCAATAAATCAAGAGCATATTTCCTTTGTGATAAAAACAATCCTTCATTAGTTCTATAAACTTCTATCCCAAGAAAATATTTCAACTCTCCAAGGTCTTTAATATCAAAAACTGATTTCAAAAAGGTTTTAGTATCTTGAATACCTACCGAGTCACTTCCAGTGATGATGATATCATCAACATACACTAGAATGACTACTATACCTTTGGTGCTTGGTAGGGTGAATAAGGTGTGATCAGCTTTGGATTTGCGAAAACCTTTGTCAAGGAGAGTGGTGCTTATCTTGTGGTACCACGCCCTTGGTGACTGCTTCAAAGCATAGATGGCTTTGTTGAGCTTTAGAACCTTTCCCGGACCAATGGTGTCTTCTAAGCTCGGCGGTGGTAGCATATATCTTCATCTTCAAGCTCTCCTTGTAAGAAGGCGTTCTTCACGTCCATTTGCAAGAGTTCCCAGTCTAGGTTGGTGGCAAGAGAGAGCACAACTCGAACGGTATGAAGTTTTGCCACCGGAGCAAACGTATCAAGATAGTCCTCCCCATACGTTTGCGTGAATCCTGGAGCAACAAGGCGTGCTTTGTAGCGTTCTATCTCCCCATTGCTCTTATATTTGATAGTAAAGATGTACCGTGAGGTGACAGCCTTCTTGCCCTTGGGTAGGTCAGATTCATCCCATGTGTGGTTCTGCACCATGGCCGTATTCTCGGCAGCAACTGCATCTCTCCACACCTTGTGCTGCTTAGCCTCATCATAGGTCTTGGGAATCCAATGTTCATCAATATGGCCAAGGAAGACTTGATGATCCATCGGAAAATGAGCCAAGGTGCATACGGCTTGAATCGGTTGTGCTACAGCCATGTTGTTGTAGTACACGCGGGTGTTCTTCCAATTGGTAGGAGGATACTTGATGCGTTGGCTATGCCTAAGGGGAACTATAGCTCCAGCTTCCGAGTTGGCTAGTCCCGGCGTAATGATTTCCTCAAGCTGCTCGGCCGAATCCTCGGTTGGCTCGGCAGTGTTGTCCGCGGGTAAGTCGGTTGACTCCTCAGGCTGCTCGGTCTGGTCATCGGTATGTGCATCAAGATCAGGCTCATTCAATGGCTCAGGGTGCTCTGGTGATGTTGGTCTGGCCGGCTCGGTAGTGATCCGATCATTTTCAATGCCTAGCCGCTCAAGGATTACACGGAGGTTGCGTGTCCGATCGGATGGCGAGGATGAGAGGTTGCGTAGCTCATCCCAATTCTTCTCGTCATAAAATCCTTGTGTCTCCATGAACGTGACATCACGAGATACTAGAACTCTCCTTGTTGTGGGTTCATAGCACTTATACCCCTTTTGTGTAGTGGAGTAGCCAAGAAACATAGCCTTTGTACTCTTAGCATCGAGCTTGTCTCTTAGTTCACCTGGTCGCAACACATAGCACACACAACCAAACACTCGTAAATGATCAAATGTAGGTTTGTCATTAGTCAATACCTCAAATGGCGACAAGTCTTTGAGAATCTTTGTTGGTGTGCGGTTGATAAGATAACAAGCGGCTAGCACAGCATCTCCCCAAAACCTCTTTGGAACCCTTGTGTGGAACATCATAGACCTTGCTACCTCCATGAGATGCCTATTCTTCCTCTCAGCCACTCCATTTTGTTGTGGTGTGTATGGACAACTAGTTTGATGAAGGATTCCATGTTTGGCTAGATATTGCTTAAAGGCATGGCTTGTGTACTCTCCACCATTATCTGATCTCAAAATTTTAATCTTGGCATGATAGTGGTTAGTGACATAATTTTGAAAATTAGTAAAGGCCTCAAGAACTCTATCCTTATAGGGAGGCAAGGTTATCCAAGTATATTTGGATTTTTCATCAATAAAAGTCACAAAATACTTTTGATTTTCTCTAGATAAGCAAGGAGAAGTCCAAACATCAGAATGAATTAAATCAAAACATTTTCCATAAATAGTAATAGATTTAGGGAAAACAGCCTCGCAATGTTTACCAAGAATACAAGCCTCACACTCATCATTTTTTAAAGAAATATTAGGAAATATTAAAGATAAAGCTCTTGTGTGAGGATGTCCTAGCCTAGCATGTAAAATAGAATCACTAGGTTTAATAATAACCGAATTAAAACAAGATGCAGTAGAAGATAAATTCAAGTCCTCAAGCACATAGAGATCATCCTTGGAACCTCCTTGACCAAGAACCTTACTTGTCTCAATATCCTGAAAATGAACATTGTTAGGACCAAATATAGCATAACAATTTAAATTAGTAGTGGCTCTCTTAACTGATAGCAAGTTAGAAGTAAAGTTTGGCATATTAAATGCCTTAGTCTCCTTATCAAATAGGTTCAAATTTCCAATGCCTTTAACCGGCACTTTCTCACCATTTGCTATTATCACATTACCACTAGCTGGTTTAATATCACTAATTAGCCTAGAATCACTAATCATGTGATGGGATGCACCAGAATCAACTATAAGGGGTTTAATTTTGTTTGAGGCAAGAAAGGTTTTACCGGAGGCCTCCTTTAGGGCCTTGATGAGGGCATCAAGGTCCGACTTGCGTACCAGCTCCGAAGATGCCGCTAATGCTACTCCATTCCCCTCAAGCGCCTGGCCACTTGGTGTTGAGGTCGTCGCCTCTCCTACCATGCTGGCTTGGTTAGCTCTCGGTCCGCCTCGGCTTGTTCCTCCACGGTTTATGCGAAGGTGAGGGTGAAGGATCTAGCAGTGGCTTTTGAAGTGGCCGACCTTCTTGCAATGCTCACACACCGGTGGGTTCTTGTCCTCCGGTTTGTAGTAGCCATGATTTGCGGAGGCCACCTCAGCTTTGTTGGCAGTCACTAGCTCCCCCTTGCCTCCAAACAGCCCCATGGAACCATGTTCCTTTTGAATTTGGTTACAAACATCATCAAGGCTAGGGAGCTTATCTGATCGTAGAATATGCTTGATAAGGTCATTGTAGGAGGGGTTCAAGGTCAAGAGAAGATCGAACACCTTATCTTGTTCACGCCTCTCATTCAGGATGGCCGGATCTATGGTCGCCGGCCGGAGCATCTCTAGTTCAGCCCAAAGGGACCTAAACTTCCCAAAGTGCTTGGTGAACTCCATATCTTCTTGGTTGAGGTTGTTGATAGCCCTCTTAATCTCGAAAATTCGGTTTACATTGGTAACATTCCCAAAAACATTCTTGAGAGTGTCCCACAAGTCTTTTGCTGTCTCGCAATAGGAGTAAGCTTCAAGGATAGGAGCATCTAGGGAGTTTTGAATGATGGCTAGAACTCCTTGATCTTCTTGAAACCACTTGTTCTTCTCATCCTCGACAAGATCCTTGCCGTCTTTGGTGGTCTCGCCACTAGGAGCTTCGCTCGTCTCAACATGGGACCAAAGTCCTCGGCCGCATAGGGCTGTCTTTGTGGTTCTAGCCCACAGTAAGTAGTTCTCTCCCTTGAGAGTAACTGGAACAATAAGAGTTTTGGTAGTCTCAATGATAAACTCGTCGGTTCAAGTGTTTATCCAACGGGTAAAAGAAAGAAGCGATTTAGAAGTGAAGAAGCTATGAACAAAGAGAGTAATGCGGAAGATTGTGATGGTGATGGAGTCAAGAAACAGGAACAATCTGCTCTGATACCATGTACGAATTGAAGAGAAGAGAGTTTAAAGTAACCAAGAGTGTAGTATTAAATCGTAAGAGAGTAGGGAGAGTAGAGAGTGTAAGCGATTGAGAGAGAGTATTGGAGAAAGAGAGTTAACTCTTTTTCTTACTTAATTAGTAACCTAGATACAATCTAAATATAGGCAACTTTGTACAAGGAATATGCTATAAGATGCTCTACACATTTACAAATAGAGATAGTGACATCTCCTTAAACTTCACATGTGACTCTTCCCACTTGTGTCTCTCGTCCAACGGCTCCAAGAGAAGATTCTCGAACACTTGAAGACTTGTGACCGTTGGAAGCTCTCCTTGATGGACTGGACTTGATATTCACTCGGTTGTACGGACGGCCCACTCGTTTGAATGTACGGACGATGGTGTGCCGGTTCATACTTATACCCATTTTGTCCCAAAAGAGGCTAACACCAAGAAAACATTGCTTAGAAGCTGCAAACAGTTATGTTAGTGTTTATGGGGTTAAAATGTGTCTTAATCCAATGCAACTAACTAATTATAAGAGTTTGAGATAGATGTGGAGAGTTTAAAAGCCACTTATACCCATTTTGTCCCAAAACAGGCTAAAACCAAGAAGACATTGCTTAGAAACTGTAAACAGCTATGTTAGTGTTTCTGGGGTTAAAATGTGTCTAATCCAATGCAACTAACTAATTATAAGAGTTTGAGATAGATGTGGAGAGTTTAAAAGCCACTTATACCCATTTTGTCCCAAAACAGGCTAACAGCAAGAAAACATTGCTTAGTAGCTGTAAACAGCTATGTTAGTGTTTATGGGGTTAAAATGTGTCTTAATCCAATGCAACTGACTAGTTATAAGAGTTTAAGATAGATGTGGAGAGTTTAAAAGCCACTTATACCCATTTTGTCCCAAAACAGGCTAAAACCAAGAAAACATTGCTTAGAAGCACTAAACAGCTATGTTAGTGTTTATGGGGTTAAAATGTGTCTTAATCCAATGCAACTGACTAGTTATAAGACTTTGAGATAGATGTGGAGAGTTTAAAAGCCACTTATACCCATTTTGTCCCAAAACAGGCTAACACCAAGAAAACATTGCATAGAAGCTGTAAACAGTTATGTTAGTGTTTTTGGGGTTAAAATGTGTCTTAATCCAATGCAACTAACTAATTATAAGAGTTTGAGATAGATGTGGAGAGTTTAAAAGCCATTTATACCCATTCTGTCCCAAAACAGGCTAACACTAAGAAAACATTGCTTAGAAGCTGTAAACAGTTATGTTAGTGTTTATGGGGTTAAAATGTGTCTTAATCCAATGCAACTAACTAATTATAAGAGTTTGAGATAGATGTGGAGAGTTTAAAAGCCACTTATACCCATTTTGTCCCAAAACAGGCTAAAACCAAGAAGACATTGCTTAGAAGCTGTAAACAGCTATGTTAGTGTTTCTGGGGTTAAAATGTGTCTTAATCCAATGCAACTAACTAATTATAAGAGTTTGAGATAGATGTGGAGAGTTTAAAAGCCACTTATAGCCATTTTGTCCCAAAACAGGCTAACACCAAGAAAACATTGCTTAGAAGCAGTAAACAGGCTTGTTAGTGTTTCTAGGGTTAAAATGTGTCTTAACCCAATGCAACTAACTAATTATAAGAGTTTGAGATAGATGTGGAGAGTTTAAAAGCCACTTATACCCATTCTGTCCTAAAACAGGCTAAAACCAAGAAAACATTGCTTAGAAGCACTAAACAGCTATGTTAGTGTTTCTGGGGTTAAAATGTGTCTTAATCCAATGCAACTAACTAATTATAAGAGTTTGAGATAGATGTGGAGAGTTTAAAAGCCACTTATAGCCATTTTGTCCCAAAACAGGCTAACACCAAGAAAACATTGCTTAGAAGCTGTAAACAGGCTTGTTAGTGTTTCTAGGGTTAAAATGTGTCTTAATCCAATGCAACTAACTAATTATAAGAGTTTGAGATAGATGTGGAGAGTTTAAAAGCCACTTATACCCATTCTGTCCTAAAACAGGCTAAAACCAAGAAAACATTGCTTAGAAGCTGTAAACAGCTATGTTAGTGTTTCTGGGGTTAAAATGTGTCTTAATCCAATGCAACTAACTAATTATAAGAGTTTGAGATAGATGTGGAGAGTTTTAAAGCCACTTATACCCATTTTGTCCCAAAACAGGCTAACACCGAGAAAACATTGCTTAGAAGCAGTAAACAGCTTTGGTAGTGTTTCTAGGGTTAAAATGTGTCTTAATCCAATGCAACTAACTAATTATAAGACTTTGAGATAGATGTGGAGAGTTTAAAAGCCACTTATACCCATTTTGTCCCAAAACAGGCTAACAGCAAGAAAACATTGCTTAGAAGCTGTAAACAGCTATGTTAGTGTTTATGGGGTTAAAATTTGTTTTAATCCAATGCAACTGACTAGTTATAATAGTTTGAGATAGATGTGGAGAGTTTAAAAGCCACTTATACCCATTCTGTCCCAAAACAGGCTAAAACCAAGAAAACATTGCTTAGAAGCACTAAACAGCTATGTTAGTGTTTCTGGGGTTAAAATGTGTCTAAATCCAATGCAACTGACAAGTTATAAGACTTTGAGATAGATGTGGAGAGTTTAAAAGCCACTTATACCCATTTTGTCCCAAAACAGGCTAACACCAAAAAAACATTGCTTAGAAGCTGTAAATAGTTATGTTAGTGTTTATGGGGTTAAAATGTGCCTTAATCTAATGCAACTAACTAATTATAAGAGTTTGAGATAGATGCGGAGAGTTTAAAAGCCACTTATACCCATTATGTCCCAAAACAGGCTAAAACCAAGAAAACATTGCTTAGAAGCACTAAACAGCTATGTTAGTGTTTCTAGGGTTAAAATGTGTCTTAATCCAATGCAACTAACTAGTTATAAGACTTTGAGATAGATGTGGAGAGTTTAAAAGCCACTTATACCCATTTTGTCCCAAAACAGGCTAACACCAAGAAAACATTGCTTAGAAGCTGTAAACAGTTATGTTAGTGTTTATGGGGTTAAAATGTGTCTTAATCCAATGCAACTAACTAATTATAAGAGTTTGAGATAGATGTGGAGAGTTTAAAAGCCACTTATACCCATTTTGTCCCAAAACAGGCTAAAACCAAGAAGACATTGCTTAGAAGCTGTAAACAGCTATGTTAGTGTTTCTGGGGTTAAAATGTGTCTTAATCCAATGCAACTAACTAATTATAAGAGTTTGAGATAGATGTGGAGAGTTTAAAAGCCACTTATACCCATTTTGTCCCAAAACAGGCTAACACCAAGAAAACATTGCTTAGAAGCAGTAAACAGCTTTGTTAGTGTTTCTAGGGTTAAAATGTGTCTTAATCCAATGCAACTAACTAATTATAAGAGTTTGAGATAGATGTGGAGAGTTTAAAAGCCACTTATACCCATTCTGTCACAAAACAGGCTAAAACCAAGAAGACATTGCTTAGAAGCACTAAATAGCTATGTTAGTGTTTCTGGGATTAAAATGTGTCTTAATCCAATGCAACTGACTAGTTATAAGAGTTTGAGATAGATGTGGAGAGATTGAAAGCCACTTATACCCATTTTATCCCAAAATAGGCTAACACCAAGAAAACATTGCTTAGAAGCAGTAAACAGTTATGTTAGTGTTTATGGGGTTAAAATGTGTCTTAATCCAATGCAACTAACTAATTATAGGAGTTTGAGATAGATGTGGAGAGTTTAAAAGCCACTTATACCCATTTTGTCCCAAAACAGGCTAAAACCAAGAAGACATTGCTTAGTAGCTGTAAACAGCTATGTTAGTGTTTATGGGGTTAAAATGTGTTTTAATCCAATGCAACTGACTAATTATAAGAGTTTGAGATAGATGTGGAGAGTTTAAAAGCCACTTATACCCATTCTGTCCCAAAACAGGCTAAAACCAAGAAAACATTGCTTAGAAGCACTAAACAGCTATGTTAGTGTTTCTGGGGTTAAAATGTGTCTAAATCCAATGCAACTGACAAGTTATAAGACTTTGAGATAGATGTGGAGAGTTTAAAAGCCACTTATACCCATTTTGTCCCAAAACAGGCTAACACCAAAAAAACATTGCTTAGAAGCTGTAAACAGCTATGTTAGTGTTTATGGGGTTAAAATGTGTCTTAATCCAATGCAACTGACTAGTTATAAGAGTTTGAGATAGATGTGGAGAGTTTAAAAGCCACTTATACCCATTTTGTCCCAAAACAGGCTAACACCAAGAAAACATTGCTTAGAAGCTGTAAACAGTTATGTTAGTGTTTATGGGGTTAAAATGTGTCTTAATCCAATGCAACTAACTAATTATAAGAGTTTGTGATAGATGTGGAGAGTTTAAAAGCCATTTATACCCATTCTGTCCCAAACAGGCTAAAACCAAGAAAACATTGCTTAGAAGCACTAAACAGCTATGTTAGTGTTTCTGGGATTAAAATGTGTCTTAATCCAATGCAACTGACTAGTTATAAGACATTGAGATAGATGTGGAGAGATTGAAAGCCACTTATACCCATTTTGTCCCAAAACAGGCTAACACTAAGAAAACATTGCTTAGAAGCTGTAAACAGTTATGTTAGTGTTTATGGGGTTAAAATGTGTCTTAATCCAATGCAACTAACTAATTATAAGAGTTTGAGATAGATGTGGAGAGTTTAAAAGCCACTTATACCCATTTTGTCCCAAAACAGGCTAAAACCAAGAAGACATTGCTTAGAAGCTGTAAACAGCTATGTTAGTGTTTCTGTTGTTAAAATGTGTCTTAATCCAATGCAACTAACTAATTATAAGAGTTTGAGATAGATGTGGAGAGTTTAAAAGCCACTTATAGCCATTTTGTCCCAAAACAGGCTAACACCAAGAAAACATTGCTTAGAAGCAGTAAACAGGCTTGTTAGTGTTTCTAGGGTTAAAATGTGTCTTAATCCAATGCAACTAACTAATTATAAGAGTTTGAGATAGATGTGGAGAGTTTAAAAGCCACTTATACCCATTCTGTCCTAAAACAGGCTAAAACCAAGAAAACATTGCTTAGAAGCACTAAACAGCTATGTTAGTGTTTCTGGGGTTAAAATGTGTCTAAATCCAATGCAACTGACAAGTTATAAGACTTTGAGATAGATGTGGAGAGTTTAAAAGCCACTTATACCCATTTTGTCCCAAAACAGGCTAACACCAAAAAAACATTGCTTAGAAGCTGTAAATAGTTATGTTAGTGTTTATGGGGTTAAAATGTGCCTTAATCTAATGCAACTAACTAATTATAAGAGTTTGAGATAGATGCGGAGAGTTTAAAAGCCACTTATACCCATTATGTCCCAAAGCAGGCTAAAACCAAGAAAACATTGCTTAGAAGCACTAAATAGTTATGTTAGTGTTTATGGGGTTAAAATGTGCCTTAATCTAATGCAACTAACTAATTATAAGAGTTTGAGATAGATGCGGAGAGTTTAAAAGCCACTTATAGCCATTTTGTCCCAAAACAGGCTAACACCAAGAAAACATTGCTTAGAAGCAGTAAACAGGCTTGTTAGTGTTTCTAGGGTTAAAATGTGTCTTAATCCAATGCAACTAACTAATTATAAGAGTTTGAGATAGATGTGGAGAGTTTAAAAGCCACTTATACCCATTCTGTCCTAAAACAGGCTAACACCAAAAAAACATTGCTTAGAAGCTGTAAATAGTTATGTTAGTGTTTATGGGGTTAAAATGTGCCTTAATCTAATGCAACTAACTAATTATAAGAGTTTGAGATAGATGCGGAGAGTTTAAAAGCCACTTATAGCCATTTTGTCCCAAAACAGGCTAACACCAAGAAAACATTGCTTAGAAGCAGTAAACAGGCTTGTTAGTGTTTCTAGGGTTAAAATGTGTCTTAATCCAATGCAACTAACTAATTATAAGAGTTTGAGATAGATGTGGAGAGTTTAAAAGCCACTTATACCCATTCTGTCCTAAAACAGGCTAAAACCAAGAAAACATTGCTTAGAAGCACTAAACAGCTATGTTAGTGTTTCTGGGGTTAAAATGTGTCTAAATCTAATGCAACTGACAAGTTATAAGACTTTGAGATAGATGTGGAGAGTTTAAAAGCCACTTATACCCATTTTGTCCCAAAACAGGCTAACACCAAAAAAACATTGCTTAGAAGCTGTAAATAGTTATGTTAGTGTTTATGGGGTTAAAATGTGCCTTAATCTAATGCAACTAACTAATTATAAGAGTTTGAGATAGATGTGGAGAGTTTAAAAGCCATTTATACCCATTCTGTCCCAAAACAGGCTAACACTAAGAAAACATTGCTTAGAAGCTGTAAACAGTTATGTTAGTGTTTATGGGGTTAAAATGTGTCTTAATCCAATGCAACTAACTAATTATAAGAGTTTGAGATAGATGTGGAGAGTTTAAAAGCCACTTATACCCATTTTGTCCCAAAACAGGCTAAAACCAAGAAGACATTGCTTAGAAGCTGTAAACAGCTATGTTAGTGTTTCTGGGGTTAAAATGTGTCTTAATCCAATGCAACTAACTAATTATAAGAGTTTGAGATAGATGTGGAGAGTTTAAAAGCCACTTATAGCCATTTTGTCCCAAAACAGGCTAACACCAAGAAAACATTGCTTAGAAGCAGTAAACAGGCTTGTTAGTGTTTCTAGGGTTAAAATGTGTCTTAATCCAATGCAACTAACTAATTATAAGAGTTTGAGATAGATGTGGAGAGTTTAAAAGCCACTTATACCCATTCTGTCCTAAAACAGGCTAAAACCAAGAAAACATTGCTTAGAAGCACTAAACAGCTATGTTAGTGTTTCTGGGGTTAAAATGTGTCTTAATCCAATGCAACTAACTAATTATAAGAGTTTGAGATAGATGTGGAGAGTTTAAAAGCCACTTATAGCCATTTTGTCCCAAAACAGGCTAACACCAAGAAAACATTGCTTAGAAGCTGTAAACAGGCTTGTTAGTGTTTCTAGGGTTAAAATGTGTCTTAATCCAATGCAACTAACTAATTATAAGAGTTTGAGATAGATGTGGAGAGTTTAAAAGCCACTTATACCCATTCTGTCCTAAAACAGGCTAAAACCAAGAAAACATTGCTTAGAAGCTGTAAACAGCTATGTTAGTGTTTCTGGGGTTAAAATGTGTCTTAATCCAATGCAACTAACTAATTATAAGAGTTTGAGATAGATGTGGAGAGTTTTAAAGCCACTTATACCCATTTTGTCCCAAAACAGGCTAACACCGAGAAAACATTGCTTAGAAGCAGTAAACAGCTTTGTTAGTGTTTCTAGGGTTAAAATGTGTCTTAATCCAATGCAACTAATTAATTAAAAGACTTTGAGATAGATGTGGAGAGTTTAAAAGCCACTTATACCCATTTTGTCCCAAAACAGGCTAACAGCAAGAAAACATTGCTTAGAAGCTGTAAACAGCTATGTTAGTGTTTATGGGGTTAAAATTTGTTTTAATCCAATGCAACTGACTAGTTATAATAGTTTGAGATAGATGTGGAGAGTTTAAAAGCCACTTATACCCATTCTGTCCCAAAACAGGCTAAAACCAAGAAAACATTGCTTAGAAGCACTAAACAGCTATGTTAGTGTTTCTGGGGTTAAAATGTGTCTAAATCCAATGCAACTGACAAGTTATAAGACTTTGAGATAGATGTGGAGAGTTTAAAAGCCACTTATACCCATTTTGTCCCAAAACAGGCTAACACCAAAAAAACATTGCTTAGAAGCTGTAAATAGTTATGTTAGTGTTTATGGGGTTAAAATGTGCCTTAATCTAATGCAACTAACTAATTATAAGAGTTTGAGATAGATGCGGAGAGTTTAAAAGCCACTTATACCCATTATGTCCCAAAACAGGCTAAAACCAAGAAAACATTGCTTAGAAGCACTAAACAGCTATGTTAGTGTTTCTAGGGTTAAAATGTGTCTTAATCCAATGCAACTAACTAGTTATAAGACTTTGAGATAGATGTGGAGAGTTTAAAAGCCACTTATACCCATTTTGTCCCAAAACAGGCTAACACCAAGAAAACATTGCTTAGAAGCTGTAAACAGTTATGTTAGTGTTTATGGGGTTAAAATGTGTCTTAATCCAATGCAACTAACTAATTATAAGAGTTTGAGATAGATGTGGAGAGTTTAAAAGCCACTTATACCCATTTTGTCCCAAAACAGGCTAAAACCAAGAAGACATTGCTTAGAAGCTGTAAACAGCTATGTTAGTGTTTCTGGGGTTAAAATGTGTCTTAATCCAATGCAACTAACTAATTATAAGAGTTTGAGATAGATGTGGAGAGTTTAAAAGCCACTTATACCCATTATGTCCCAAAACAGGCTAACACCAAGAAAACATTGCTTAGAAGCAGTAAACAGCTTTGTTAGTGTTTCTAGGGTTAAAATGTGTCTTAATCCAATGCAACTAACTAATTATAAGAGTTTGAGATAGATGTGGAGAGTTTAAAAGCCACTTATACCCATTTTGTCCCAAAACAGGCTAACACCAAAAAAACATTGCTTAGAAGCTGTAAATAGTTATGTTAGTGTTTATGGGGTTAAAATGTGCCTTAATCTAATGCAACTAACTAATTATAAGAGTTTGAGATAGATGTGGAGAGTTTAAAAGCCACTTATACCCATTCTGTCCTAAAACAGGCTAACACCAAGAAAACATTGCTTAGAAGCTGTAAACAGCTATGTTAGTGTTTATGGGGTTAAAATGTGTCTTAATCCAATGCAACTAACTAATTATAAGAGTTTGAGATAGATGTGGAGAGTTTTAAAGCCACTTATACCCATTTTGTCCCAAAACAGGCTAACAGCAAGAAAACATTGCTTAGAAGCTGTAAACAGCTATGTTAGTGTTTATGGGGTTAAAATTTGTTTTAATCCAATGCAACTGACTAGTTATAATAGTTTGAGATAGATGTGGAGAGTTTAAAAGCCACTTATACCCATTCTGTCCCAAAACAGGCTAAAACCAAGAAAACATTGCTTAGAAGCACTAAACAGCTATGTTAGTGTTTCTGGGGTTAAAATGTGTCTAAATCCAATGCAACTGACAAGTTATAAGACTTTGAGATAGATGTGGAGAGTTTAAAAGCCACTTATACCCATTTTGTCCCAAAACAGGCTAACACCAAAAAAACATTGCTTAGAAGCTGTAAATAGTTATGTTAGTGTTTATGGGGTTAAAATGTGCCTTAATCTAATGCAACTAACTAATTATAAGAGTTTGAGATAGATGCGGAGAGTTTAAAAGCCACTTATACCCATTATGTCCCAAAACAGGCTAAAACCAAGAAAACATTGCTTAGAAGCACTAAACAGCTATGTTAGTGTTTCTAGGGTTAAAATGTGTCTTAATCCAATGCAACTAACTAGTTATAAGACTTTGAGATAGATGTGGAGAGTTTAAAAGCCACTTATACCCATTTTGTCCCAAAACAGGCTAACACCAAGAAAACATTGCTTAGAAGCTGTAAACAGTTATGTTAGTGTTTATGGGGTTAAAATGTGTCTTAATCCAATGCAACTAACTAATTATAAGAGTTTGAGATAGATGTGGAGAGTTTAAAAGCCACTTATACCCATTTTGTCCCAAAACAGGCTAAAACCAAGAAGACATTGCTTAGAAGCTGAAACAGCTATGTTAGTGTTTCTAGGGTTAAAATGTGTCTTAATCCAATGCAACTAACTAATTATAAGAGTTTGAGATAGATGTGGAGAGTTTAAAAGCCACTTATACCCATTATGTCCCAAAACAGGCTAACACCAAGAAAACATTGCTTAGAAGCAGTAAACAGCTTTGTTAGTGTTTCTAGGGTTAAAATGTGTCTTAATCCAATGCAACTAACTAATTATAAGAGTTTGAGATAGATGTGGAGAGTTTAAAAGCCACTTATACCCATTTTGTCCCAAAACAGGCTAACACCAAAAAAACATTGCTTAGAAGCTGTAAATAGTTATGTTAGTGTTTATGGGGTTAAAATGTGCCTTAATCTAATGCAACTAACTAATTATAAGAGTTTGAGATAGATGTGGAGAGTTTAAAAGCCACTTATACCCATTTTGTCCCAAAACAGGCTAAAACCAAGAAGACATTGCTTAGAAGCTGTAAACAGCTATGTTAGTGTTTCTGGGGTTAAAATGTGTCTTAATCCAATGCAACTAACTAATTATAAGAGTTTGAGATAGATGTGGAGAGTTTAAAAGCCACTTATACCCATTTTGTCCCAAAACAGGCTAACACCAAGAAAACATTGCTTAGAAGCAGTAAACAGCTTTGTTAGTGTTTCTAGGGTTAAAATGTGTCTTAATCCAATGCAACTAACTAATTATAAGAGTTTGAGATAGATGTGGAGAGTTTAAAAGCCACTTATACCCATTCTGTCACAAAACAGGCTAAAACCAAGAAGACATTGCTTAGAAGCACTAAATAGCTATGTTAGTGTTTCTGGGATTAAAATGTGTCTTAATCCAATGCAACTGACTAGTTATAAGAGTTTGAGATAGATGTGGAGAGATTGAAAGCCACTTATACCCATTTTATCCCAAAATAGGCTAACACCAAGAAAACATTGCTTAGAAGCAGTAAACAGTTATGTTAGTGTTTATGGGGTTAAAATGTGTCTTAATCCAATGCAACTAACTAATTATAGGAGTTTGAGATAGATGTGGAGAGTTTAAAAGCCACTTATACCCATTTTGTCCCAAAACAGGCTAACAGCAAGAAAACATTGCTTAGTAGCTGTAAACAGCTATGTTAGTGTTTATGGGGTTAAAATGTGTTTTAATCCAATGCAACTGACTAATTATAAGAGTTTGAGATAGATGTGGAGAGTTTAAAAGCCACTTATACCCATTCTGTCCCAAAACAGGCTAAAACCAAGAAAACATTGCTTAGAAGCACTAAACAGCTATGTTAGTGTTTCTGGGGTTAAAATGTGTCTAAATCCAATGCAACTGACAAGTTATAAGACTTTGAGATA
This sequence comes from Camelina sativa, assembly GCF_030686135.1. NCBI lineage: Eukaryota > Viridiplantae > Streptophyta > Magnoliopsida > Brassicales > Brassicaceae > Camelina > Camelina sativa. Next base: position 26,773,212 of record NC_141896.1, on the reverse strand, counting down.
GATGTGGAGAGTTTAAAAGCCACTTATACCCATTTTGTCCCAAAACAGGCTAACACCAAAAAAACATTGCTTAGAAGCTGTAAACAGCTATGTTAGTGTTTATGGGGTTAAAATGTGTCTTAATCCAATGCAACTGACTAGTTATAAGAGTTTGAGATAGATGTGGAGAGTTTAAAAGCCACTTATACCCATTTTGTCCCAAAACAGGCTAACACCAAGAAAACATTGCTTAGAAGCTGTAAACAGTTATGTTAGTGTTTATGGGGTTAAAATGTGTCTTAATCCAATGCAACTAACTAATTATAAGAGTTTGTGATAGATGTGGAGAGTTTAAAAGCCATTTATACCCATTCTGTCCCAAACAGGCTAAAACCAAGAAAACATTGCTTAGAAGCACTAAACAGCTATGTTAGTGTTTCTGGGATTAAAATGTGTCTTAATCCAATGCAACTGACTAGTTATAAGACATGGAGATAGATGTGGAGAGATTGAAAGCCACTGATACCCATTTTGTCCCAAAACAGGCTAACACTAAGAAAACATTGCTTAGAAGCTGTAAACAGTTATGTTAGTGTTTATGGGGTTAAAATGTGTCTTAATCCAATGCAACTAACTAATTATAAGAGTTTGAGATAGATGTGGAGAGTTTAAAAGCCACTTATACCCATTTTGTCCCAAAACAGGCTAAAACCAAGAAGACATTGCTTAGAAGCTGTAAACAGCTATGTTAGTGTTTCTGTTGTTAAAATGTGTCTTAATCCAATGCAACTAACTAATTATAAGAGTTTGAGATAGATGTGGAGAGTTTAAAAGCCACTTATAGCCATTTTGTCCCAAAACAGGCTAACACCAAGAAAACATTGCTTAGAAGCAGTAAACAGGCTTGTTAGTGTTTCTAGGGTTAAAATGTGTCTTAATCCAATGCAACTAACTAATTATAAGAGTTTGAGATAGATGTGGAGAGTTTAAAAGCCACTTATACCCATTCTGTCCTAAAACAGGCTAAAACCAAGAAAACATTGCTTAGAAGCACTAAACAGCTATGTTAGTGTTTCTGGGGTTAAAATGTGTCTAAATCCAATGCAACTGACAAGTTATAAGACTTTGAGATAGATGTGGAGAGTTTAAAAGCCACTTATACCCATTTTGTCCCAAAACAGGCTAACACCAAAAAAACATTGCTTAGAAGCTGTAAATAGTTATGTTAGTGTTTATGGGGTTAAAATGTGCCTTAATCTAATGCAACTAACTAATTATAAGAGTTTGAGATAGATGCGGAGAGTTTAAAAGCCACTTATACCCATTATGTCCCAAAGCAGGCTAAAACCAAGAAAACATTGCTTAGAAGCACTAAATAGTTATGTTAGTGTTTATGGGGTTAAAATGTGCCTTAATCTAATGCAACTAACTAATTATAAGAGTTTGAGATAGATGCGGAGAGTTTAAAAGCCACTTATAGCCATTTTGTCCCAAAACAGGCTAACACCAAGAAAACATTGCTTAGAAGCAGTAAACAGGCTTGTTAGTGTTTCTAGGGTTAAAATGTGTCTTAATCCAATGCAACTAACTAATTATAAGAGTTTGAGATAGATGTGGAGAGTTTAAAAGCCACTTATACCCATTCTGTCCTAAAACAGGCTAACACCAAAAAAACATTGCTTAGAAGCTGTAAATAGTTATGTTAGTGTTTATGGGGTTAAAATGTGCCTTAATCTAATGCAACTAACTAATTATAAGAGTTTGAGATAGATGCGGAGAGTTTAAAAGCCACTTATACCCATTATGTCCCAAAGCAGGCTAAAACCAAGAAAACATTGCTTAGAAGCACTAAATAGTTATGTTAGTGTTTATGGGGTTAAAATGTGCCTTAATCTAATGCAACTAACTAATTATAAGAGTTTGAGATAGATGCGGAGAGTTTAAAAGCCACTTATAGCCATTTTGTCCCAAAACAGGCTAACACCAAGAAAACATTGCTTAGAAGCAGTAAACAGGCTTGTTAGTGTTTCTAGGGTTAAAATGTGTCTTAATCCAATGCAACTAACTAATTATAAGAGTTTGAGATAGATGTGGAGAGTTTAAAAGCCACTTATACCCATTCTGTCCTAAAACAGGCTAACACCAAAAAAACATTGCTTAGAAGCTGTAAATAGTTATGTTAGTGTTTATGGGGTTAAAATGTGCCTTAATCTAATGCAACTAACTAATTATAAGAGTTTGAGATAGATGTGGAGAGTTTAAAAGCCACTTATACCCATTTTGTCCCAAAACAGGCTAAAACCAAGAAGACATTGCTTAGAAGCTGTAAACAGCTATGTTAGTGTTTCTGGGGTTAAAATGTGTCTTAATCCAATGCAACTAACTAATTATAAGAGTTTGAGATAGATGTGGAGAGTTTAAAAGCCACTTATACCCATTTTGTCCCAAAACAGGCTAACACCAAGAAAACATTGCTTAGAAGCAGTAAACAGCTTTGTTAGTGTTTCTAGGGTTAAAATGTGTCTTAATCCAATGCAACTAACTAATTATAAGAGTTTGAGATAGATGTGGAGAGTTTAAAAGCCACTTATACCCATTCTGTCACAAAACAGGCTAAAACCAAGAAGACATTGCTTAGAAGCACTAAATAGCTATGTTAGTGTTTCTGGGATTAAAATGTGTCTTAATCCAATGCAACTGACTAGTTATAAGAGTTTGAGATAGATGTGGAGAGATTGAAAGCCACTTATACCCATTTTATCCCAAAATAGGCTAACACCAAGAAAACATTGCTTAGAAGCAGTAAACAGTTATGTTAGTGTTTATGGGGTTAAAATGTGTCTTAATCCAATGCAACTAACTAATTATAGGAGTTTGAGATAGATGTGGAGAGTTTAAAAGCCACTTATACCCATTTTGTCCCAAAACAGGCTAACAGCAAGAAAACATTGCTTAGTAGCTGTAAACAGCTATGTTAGTGTTTATGGGGTTAAAATGTGTTTTAATCCAATGCAACTGACTAATTATAAGAGTTTGAGATAGATGTGGAGAGTTTAAAAGCCACTTATACCCATTCTGTCCCAAAACAGGCTAAAACCAAGAAAACATTGCTTAGAAGCACTAAACAGCTATGTTAGTGTTTCTGGGGTTAAAATGTGTCTAAATCCAATGCAACTGACAAGTTATAAGACTTTGAGATAGATGTGGAGAGTTTAAAAGCCACTTATACCCATTTTGTCCCAAAACAGGCTAACACCAAAAAAACATTGCTTAGAAGCTGTAAACAGCTATGTTAGTGTTTATGGGGTTAAAATGTGTCTTAATCCAATGCAACTGACTAGTTATAAGAGTTTGAGATAGATGTGGAGAGTTTAAAAGCCACTTATACCCATTTTGTCCCAAAACAGGCTAACACCAAGAAAACATTGCTTAGAAGCTGTAAACAGTTATGTTAGTGTTTATGGGGTTAAAATGTGTCTTAATCCAATGCAACTAACTAATTATAAGAGTTTGTGATAGATGTGGAGAGTTTAAAAGCCATTTATACCCATTCTGTCCCAAACAGGCTAAAACCAAGAAAACATTGCTTAGAAGCACTAAACAGCTATGTTAGTGTTTCTGGGATTAAAATGTGTCTTAATCCAATGCAACTGACTAGTTATAAGACATTGAGATAGATGTGGAGAGATTGAAAGCCACTTATACCCATTTTGTCCCAAAACAGGCTAACACTAAGAAAACATTGCTTAGAAGCTGTAAACAGTTATGTTAGTGTTTATGGGGTTAAAATGTGTCTTAATCCAATGCAACTAACTAATTATAAGAGTTTGAGATAGATGTGGAGAGTTTAAAAGCCACTTATACCCATTTTGTCCCAAAACAGGCTAAAACCAAGAAGACATTGCTTAGAAGCTGTAAACAGCTATGTTAGTGTTTCTGTTGTTAAAATGTGTCTTAATCCAATGCAACTAACTAATTATAAGAGTTTGAGATAGATGTGGAGAGTTTAAAAGCCACTTATAGCCATTTTGTCCCAAAACAGGCTAACACCAAGAAAACATTGCTTAGAAGCAGTAAACAGGCTTGTTAGTGTTTCTAGGGTTAAAATGTGTCTTAATCCAATGCAACTAACTAATTATAAGAGTTTGAGATAGATGTGGAGAGTTTAAAAGCCACTTATACCCATTCTGTCCTAAAACAGGCTAAAACCAAGAAAACATTGCTTAGAAGCACTAAACAGCTATGTTAGTGTTTCTGGGGTTAAAATGTGTCTAAATCCAATGCAACTGACAAGTTATAAGACTTTGAGATAGATGTGGAGAGTTTAAAAGCCACTTATACCCATTTTGTCCCAAAACAGGCTAACACCAAAAAAACATTGCTTAGAAGCTGTAAATAGTTATGTTAGTGTTTATGGGGTTAAAATGTGCCTTAATCTAATGCAACTAACTAATTATAAGAGTTTGAGATAGATGCGGAGAGTTTAAAAGCCACTTATACCCATTATGTCCCAAAGCAGGCTAAAACCAAGAAAACATTGCTTAGAAGCACTAAATAGTTATGTTAGTGTTTATGGGGTTAAAATGTGCCTTAATCTAATGCAACTAACTAATTATAAGAGTTTGAGATAGATGCGGAGAGTTTAAAAGCCACTTATAGCCATTTTGTCCCAAAACAGGCTAACACCAAGAAAACATTGCTTAGAAGCAGTAAACAGGCTTGTTAGTGTTTCTAGGGTTAAAATGTGTCTTAATCCAATGCAACTAACTAATTATAAGAGTTTGAGATAGATGTGGAGAGTTTAAAAGCCACTTATACCCATTCTGTCCTAAAACAGGCTAACACCAAAAAAACATTGCTTAGAAGCTGTAAATAGTTATGTTAGTGTTTATGGGGTTAAAATGTGCCTTAATCTAATGCAACTAACTAATTATAAGAGTTTGAGATAGATGCGGAGAGTTTAAAAGCCACTTATACCCATTATGTCCCAAAGCAGGCTAAAACCAAGAAAACATTGCTTAGAAGCACTAAATAGTTATGTTAGTGTTTATGGGGTTAAAATGTGCCTTAATCTAATGCAACTAACTAATTATAAGAGTTTGAGATAGATGCGGAGAGTTTAAAAGCCACTTATAGCCATTTTGTCCCAAAACAGGCTAACACCAAGAAAACATTGCTTAGAAGCAGTAAACAGGCTTGTTAGTGTTTCTAGGGTTAAAATGTGTCTTAATCCAATGCAACTAACTAATTATAAGAGTTTGAGATAGATGTGGAGAGTTTAAAAGCCACTTATACCCATTCTGTCCTAAAACAGGCTAACACCAAAAAAACATTGCTTAGAAGCTGTAAATAGTTATGTTAGTGTTTATGGGGTTAAAATGTGCCTTAATCTAATGCAACTAACTAATTATAAGAGTTTGAGATAGATGCGGAGAGTTTAAAAGCCACTTATAGCCATTTTGTCCCAAAACAGGCTAACACCAAGAAAACATTGCTTAGAAGCAGTAAACAGGCTTGTTAGTGTTTCTAGGGTTAAAATGTGTCTTAATCCAATGCAACTAACTAATTATAAGAGTTTGAGATAGATGTGGAGAGTTTAAAAGCCACTTATACCCATTCTGTCCTAAAACAGGCTAAAACCAAGAAAACATTGCTTAGAAGCACTAAACAGCTATGTTAGTGTTTCTGGGGTTAAAATGTGTCTAAATCTAATGCAACTGACAAGTTATAAGACTTTGAGATAGATGTGGAGAGTTTAAAAGCCACTTATACCCATTTTGTCCCAAAACAGGCTAACACCAAAAAAACATTGCTTAGAAGCTGTAAATAGTTATGTTAGTGTTTATGGGGTTAAAATGTGCCTTAATCTAATGCAACTAACTAATTATAAGAGTTTGAGATAGATGTGGAGAGTTTAAAAGCCATTTATACCCATTCTGTCCCAAAACAGGCTAACACTAAGAAAACATTGCTTAGAAGCTGTAAACAGTTATGTTAGTGTTTATGGGGTTAAAATGTGTCTTAATCCAATGCAACTAACTAATTATAAGAGTTTGAGATAGATGTGGAGAGTTTAAAAGCCACTTATACCCATTTTGTCCCAAAACAGGCTAAAACCAAGAAGACATTGCTTAGAAGCTGTAAACAGCTATGTTAGTGTTTCTGGGGTTAAAATGTGTCTTAATCCAATGCAACTAACTAATTATAAGAGTTTGAGATAGATGTGGAGAGTTTAAAAGCCACTTATAGCCATTTTGTCCCAAAACAGGCTAACACCAAGAAAACATTGCTTAGAAGCAGTAAACAGGCTTGTTAGTGTTTCTAGGGTTAAAATGTGTCTTAATCCAATGCAACTAACTAATTATAAGAGTTTGAGATAGATGTGGAGAGTTTAAAAGCCACTTATACCCATTCTGTCCTAAAACAGGCTAAAACCAAGAAAACATTGCTTAGAAGCACTAAACAGCTATGTTAGTGTTTCTGGGGTTAAAATGTGTCTTAATCCAATGCAACTAACTAATTATAAGAGTTTGAGATAGATGTGGAGAGTTTAAAAGCCACTTATAGCCATTTTGTCCCAAAACAGGCTAACACCAAGAAAACATTGCTTAGAAGCTGTAAACAGGCTTGTTAGTGTTTCTAGGGTTAAAATGTGTCTTAATCCAATGCAACTAACTAATTATAAGAGTTTTATGAAACCGCACACACACCTTGTCCGTACATCCGTCCGTACAACCATCACCATTGGGCCGTCCGTACAGCTAAAGGCCTACCAAGCTCAACCCATGAGGATCACGAGTCCATTCCATGTTCACCAGCCTCCAACGGTGACAAGAGCTTCTCGATCCTTCTCCTCATAGCCGTTAGTGTAGAGTGCGCAAGTGGGAAGGATCACATGTCTTCTTAAGGACATGTCGCTATCTTTATATGTAAATGTGCCTAGGATCATCTTAGTATATTCTTTTGTATATGTCTATAAGTAGATTGTAATTATGTTCTAAATGAGGTAAGAAGAGATAATATCTCTTTCTCCACAATACTCTCTCTATACTCTCTTACTATACTCTCAACGATTCTCACTCTCTTGTTATTCAAATCTTCTCACTAAACTCATAATCGATCCTATTAATTCTTTCATGGTATCAGAGCCTGGTTGCTCGTCATTCTAAAGTTTTTGATCATCACTTACTTCCGCTTCTCCTTCTCTCTCATTTTCTGTTTTGACTTGAAAGTCATTTTCTTTAACCGTTGGATAATAGCTTTACCTAACGGTCTCTTCATCATGGAAAGTGTCAAAACCATGGTTGTTCCGGTGACTCTCAAGGGAGAGAACTATCTGCTGTGGGCGAGGACCACGAAAACTGCCCTTTGTGGCCGAGGCCTTTGGTCTCACGTTGAGAAGAGCGAAGCTCCGAGTGGTGAGGCCACCAAGGACGGCAAGGAACTTGCCGGAGATGAAAAGAACAAATGGTTCCAAGAAGACCAAGGGGTCTTAGCCATCATTCAAAACTCTCTAGATGCCCCCATTCTTGAAGCCTACTCCTACTGCGAGACGGCGAAGGACTTGTGGGACACCCTCAAGAACGTTTTTGGTAATATTACCAATGTCAATCGTATCTTCGAGATTAAAAGGGCCATCAATAACCTCAATCAAGAGGATATGGAGTTTACAAAGCATTTTGGGAAGTTTAGGTCCCTTTGGGCTGAACTAGAAATGCTGCGACCGGCGACAATTGATCCGGCCATACTGAACGAGAGGCGTGAACAAGACAAAGTGTTTGGGCTGCTCTTGACCCTAAACCCCTCCTACAATGATCTCATCAAACACATCTTGCGGTCAGATAAACTCCCAAGCCTTGATGATGTTTGTAACCAAATTCAAAAGGAGCATGGCTCCATGGGATTGTTCGGCAGCAAGGGAGAGCTGGTGACCGCTAACAAAGCTGAGATGGCATCAGCAAACAAAGGCTACTACCGACCGGAGGACAAGAACAACCCGCCGGTTTGTGAGCACTGTAAGAAACTTGGCCACTTCAAGAGCCGCTGCTGGATCCTACATCCGCATCTAGCACCACCACCGGGAACAATCCGAGGTGGACGACCAAACCGCGGAGGACAACCGAGAGCTCACCAAGCAACTGCCGTGGGGGAGCCATTGATCTCTGAGCAGCCTCAACAAGTGACCGGTGGAACTGCTCTTGCTGCAGCATCGTCCGAGCTGGTAAGGCGGTCCGACCTTGATGCGCTCATCAAAGCCCTCAAGGAGGCCACCGGTAAGGCGTTTCTTACTTCAAACAAAACTAAGTCTCTTATTGTTGATTCTGGTGCATCTCATCACATGATTAGTGATTCTAGGTTAATGAGTGATATTAAGCCTGCTAATGGTAATGTTGTGATAGCTAATGGTGAGAAAGTTCCAATTAAAGGCATAGGGAATTTAAAGTTATTTAACAAAGAAACTAAAGCTTTCTATATGCCAAATTTCACATCTAATTTGCTATCAGTTAAGAGGGCCACCACTGATTTAAATTGTTATGCAATATTTGGTCCTAACAAGGTTCATTTTCAGGATATTGAGACAAGTAAAGTTCTTGGTCAAGGAGGTTCCAAGGATGATCTATATGTGCTTGAGGACTTGAATCTATCTTCTTCTACTGCATCTTGTTTTAATTCGGTTATTATTAAACCTAGTGATTCTATTTTACATGCTAGGCTAGGACATCCTCATACTAGAGCTTTATCATTAATGTTTCCTAATATTTCTTTTAAAAATGATGAGTGTGAGGCATGTATTCTTGGTAAACATTGCAAGGCTGTTTTTCCTAAATCTATGACTATTTATGAAAATTGTTTTGATTTAATCCATTCAGATGTTTGGACTTCCCCTTGCTTGTCTAGAGAAAATCAAAAATATTTTGTGACCTTTATTGATGAAAAATCAAAATATACTTGGCTGACCTTGCTTCCCTCTAAAGATAGAGTTCTTGAAGCCTTCACTAATTTTCAAAAATATGTGACTAACCATTATAATGCAAAGATTAAAATTTTGAGATCAGATAATGGAGGAGAGTATACAAGCCATGCCTTCAAACAATACCTAGCAAACCATGGGATTATTCATCAAACAAGCTGTCCATATACACCCCAACAAAATGGTGTTGCTGAAAGGAAGAATAGGCACCTCATGGAAGTGGCAAGATCCATGATGTTTCACACCAATGTTCCAAAGAAGTTTTGGGGAGATGCTGTTCTTGCGGCTTGCTACCTCATTAACCGGACACCAACCAAAGTTCTTCAAGACAGTTCACCGTTTGAGGTAATAAACAAGGTAAAACCCTCATTTGATCATTTAAGAGTATTTGGCTGCGTGTGTTATGTGTTGAAGCCAGGAGAACTACGCGACAAGCTTGATACTAAGAGTGTTAAGAGCATGTTCCTTGGGTACTCGACGACTCAAAAAGGCTACAAGTGCTACGAGCCAAACATGAAGCGCGTTTTTGTCTCTCGTGATGTTAAGTTCGTGGAGTCTAAAGGCTTCTATGAGGAAAAGAACTGGGAGAGCCTTCGAGACTTGTCCACCTCACCATCTGACCGAGCTAACAACCTTCGCATCCTTCTCGAGAGACTCGGTGTTGACAATGCCCCCGCGTCAACACCTGCACCCCCAGTCAATGCACCGGCCACTTCACCGCCGGAGTCTCTAGACAATGATCCCTCGGCTGCACTTGATGAACACTCGGCTGAACTTGATGAACAATCCGATGATGAAAATGGTTTAAATTCAGTTCCGGTGGACAATGCTTCCGGTGATGAGGATTATGTGCCCACCGAGGAAGACAATGACGATGAGGCCACACCACAGGAAGTTATCCCACTTCGCCGCAGTGAACGCCTCAAGTTTCCCCTCTCCAATTGGCGAAACACTCGGGTCTACTACAACAACGTTGCTGTAGCTCATCCGATTCAAGCGGTATGCACCTTGGCTCATTTTCCTCCACACCATCAAGTGTTTCTTGGCAAGATTGATGCTCATTGGATTCCCAAAGACTATGAAGAAGCCAAGAATCATAAGGAATGGTGTGATGCTGTCAATGCCGAGAAGAATGCAATGGAGGCCAATCATACATGGGACGAGGCTGACTTACCCAAAGGCAAGAAGGCTGTGACATCCAGGTGGATCTTTACCATTAAATATAAGAGTGATGGGGAGATCGAACGCTACAAAGCCAGACTCGTTGCAAGAGGGTTCACTCAAACGTATGGGGAGGACTACCAAGATACGTTTGCACCGGTGGCCAAACTTCACACGGTTCGAGTTGTTCTCTCTCTTGCAACCAACCTTGACTGGAACTTATGGCAAATGGATGTTAAGAACGCCTTCTTACAAGGAGAGCTCGAGGATGAAGTTTATATGAGGCCACCTCCGGGTTTAGAAGACATCATTGGTCCCGGGAAAGTATTAAAACTGAACAAGGCGATTTATGGACTCAAACAGTCCCCTAGGGCTTGGTATCACAAGTTAAGCACCACACTCCTTGAGAAAGGCTTCCGCAAATCAGAGGCTGACCACACTCTATTCACCTTACCAAGTGAAAAAGGTATTATAGTCATTCTAGTTTATGTTGATGATATCATCATAACTGGAAGTGACAAGGTAGGCATTCAAGAGACTAAGGCTTACCTTAAGTCAGTTTTTGATATCAAAGACCTAGGAGAACTTAAATATTTTCTTGGTATAGAAGTATATAGGACTAATGAAGGATTGTTTTTATCACAAAGAAAATATGCTCTTGATTTATTGAGTGAAGCAGGGAAGCTAGGTTCAAAAGCTGTATCTACACCCCTTGATGAAAACTATAAGGCCGGAGGAAAGGGGGAGTTTGATGCAGCTCCATTTCAAGACGTCAAGCGATACCGGCGGCTAGTAGGTAAGCTTATATACCTTACTATCACTAGACCTGATATTTGCTTTGCTGTTAATCAGGTGAGCCAACACATGCAAAGTCCTACCGTGCATCATTGGGGTATGGTGAACCGCATCCTCAAATATCTCAAGGGCTCGCCGGGGCAAGGCATATGGATGGGTCGAAATGAAAGCACGGAGCTAGTAGGGTATTGTGATGCGGATTACGCCGGAGACCGTGGAGACCGTCGCTCCACTACAGGCTACTGCACGTTCCTAGGAGGCAACTTGATCACATGGAAGAGCAAGAAACAAAAGGTGGTATCCCTATCAAGTGCTGAATCGGAGTATAGAGCCATGAGAAAGTTAACAACCGAGTTGATGTGGCTCAAGGCACTCATCAAGGACCTTGGAATCGAGTCACCTAAGCCTATTACTATGCATTGCGACAATGAGGCAGCTATTCACATCGCAACAAACTCGGTGTTCCATGAGAGAACCAAGCACATTGAAGTCGACTGCCACAAAGTCCGAGAGCAAATTAAACTTGGAGTTGTTCTACCATGTCACACCGAGAGCTCTGAACAATTGGCTGACGTTCTCACCAAGGCGGCCAGTCCACAAGTGTGTGAGTACATTCACCCCAAACTTGGCCTCAAAGATCTTACTCGGCCATGATTGTCTTCACATGATACCCACACTCTTTTTCCCTTAAGTATAGTTTTTCCCAAGTGGTTTTCTATACTAAGGTTTTTAATGAGGTGGGTGTGCATGAGTCCAAGCTTGATCAATGCTCATGATCAAGCTTGAGGGGGAGTATGAAACCGCACACACACCTTGTCCGTACATCCGTCCGTACAACCATCACCATTGGGCCGTCCGTACAGCTAAAGGCCTACCAAGCTCAACCCATGAGGATCACGAGTCCATTCCATGTTCACCAGCCTCCAACGGTCACAAGAGCTTCTCGATCCTTCTCCTCATAGCCGTTAGTGTAGAGTGCGCAAGTGGGAAGGATCACATGTCTTCTTAAGGACATGTCGCTATCTTTATATGTAAATGTGCCTAGGATCATCTTAGTATATTCTTTTGTATATGTCTATAAGTAGATTGTAATTATGTTCTAAATGAGGTAAGAAGAGATAATATCTCTTTCTCCACAATACTCTCTCTATACTCTCTTACTATACTCTCAACGATTCTCACTCTCTTGTTATTCAAATCTTCTCACTAAACTCATAATCGATCCTATTAATTCTTTCAAGTTTGAGATAGATGTGGAGAGTTTAAAAGCCACTTATACCCATTCTGTCCTAAAACAGGCTAAAACCAAGAAAACATTGCTTAGAAGCTGTAAACAGCTATGTTAGTGTTTCTGGGGTTAAAATGTGTCTTAATCCAATGCAACTAACTAATTATAAGAGTTTGAGATAGATGTGGAGAGTTTTAAAGCCACTTATACCCATTTTGTCCCAAAACAGGCTAACACCGAGAAAACATTGCTTAGAAGCAGTAAACAGCTTTGTTAGTGTTTCTAGGGTTAAAATGTGTCTTAATCCAATGCAACTAATTAATTAAAAGACTTTGAGATAGATGTGGAGAGTTTAAAAGCCACTTATACCCATTTTGTCCCAAAACAGGCTAACAGCAAGAAAACATTGCTTAGAAGCTGTAAACAGCTATGTTAGTGTTTATGGGGTTAAAATTTGTTTTAATCCAATGCAACTGACTAGTTATAATAGTTTGAGATAGATGTGGAGAGTTTAAAAGCCACTTATACCCATTCTGTCCCAAAACAGGCTAAAACCAAGAAAACATTGCTTAGAAGCACTAAACAGCTATGTTAGTGTTTCTGGGGTTAAAATGTGTCTAAATCCAATGCAACTGACAAGTTATAAGACTTTGAGATAGATGTGGAGAGTTTAAAAGCCACTTATACCCATTTTGTCCCAAAACAGGCTAACACCAAAAAAACATTGCTTAGAAGCTGTAAATAGTTATGTTAGTGTTTATGGGGTTAAAATGTGCCTTAATCTAATGCAACTAACTAATTATAAGAGTTTGAGATAGATGCGGAGAGTTTAAAAGCCACTTATACCCATTATGTCCCAAAACAGGCTAAAACCAAGAAAACATTGCTTAGAAGCACTAAACAGCTATGTTAGTGTTTCTAGGGTTAAAATGTGTCTTAATCCAATGCAACTAACTAGTTATAAGACTTTGAGATAGATGTGGAGAGTTTAAAAGCCACTTATACCCATTTTGTCCCAAAACAGGCTAACACCAAGAAAACATTGCTTAGAAGCTGTAAACAGTTATGTTAGTGTTTATGGGGTTAAAATGTGTCTTAATCCAATGCAACTAACTAATTATAAGAGTTTGAGATAGATGTGGAGAGTTTAAAAGCCACTTATAGCCATTTTGTCCCAAAACAGGCTAACACCAAGAAAACATTGCTTAGAAGCAGTAAACAGGCTTGTTAGTGTTTCTAGGGTTAAAATGTGTCTTAATCCAATGCAACTAACTAATTATAAGAGTTTGAGATAGATGTGGAGAGTTTAAAAGCCACTTATACCCATTCTGTCCTAAAACAGGCTAAAACCAAGAAAACATTGCTTAGAAGCAGTAAACAGCTTTGTTAGTGTTTCTAGGGTTAAAATGTGTCTTAATCCAATGCAACTAACTAATTATAAGAGTTTGAGATAGATGTGGAGAGTTTAAAAGCCACTTATACCCATTTTGTCCCAAAACAGGCTAACACCAAAAAAACATTGCTTAGAAGCTGTAAATAGTTATGTTAGTGTTTATGGGGTTAAAATGTGCCTTAATCTAATGCAACTAACTAATTATAAGAGTTTGAGATAGATGTGGAGAGTTTAAAAGCCACTTATACCCATTCTGTCCTAAAACAGGCTAACACCAAGAAAACATTGCTTAGAAGCTGTAAACAGCTATGTTAGTGTTTATGGGGTTAAAATGTGTCTTAATCCAATGCAACTAACTAATTATAAGAGTTTGAGATTGATGTGGAGAGTTTTAAAGCCACTTATACCCATTTTGTCCCAAAACAGGCTAACAGCAAGAAAACATTGCTTAGAAGCTGTAAACAGCTATGTTAGTGTTTATGGGGTTAAAATTTGTTTTAATCCAATGCAACTGACTAGTTATAATAGTTTGAGATAGATGTGGAGAGTTTAAAAGCCACTTATACCCATTCTGTCCCAAAACAGGCTAAAACCAAGAAAACATTGCTTAGAAGCACTAAACAGCTATGTTAGTGTTTCTGGGGTTAAAATGTGTCTAAATCCAATGCAACTGACAAGTTATAAGACTTTGAGATAGATGTGGAGAGTTTAAAAGCCACTTATACCCATTTTGTCCCAAAACAGGCTAACACCAAAAAAACATTGCTTAGAAGCTGTAAATAGTTATGTTAGTGTTTATGGGGTTAAAATGTGCCTTAATCTAATGCAACTAACTAATTATAAGAGTTTGAGATAGATGCGGAGAGTTTAAAAGCCACTTATACCCATTATGTCCCAAAACAGGCTAAAACCAAGAAAACATTGCTTAGAAGCACTAAACAGCTATGTTAGTGTTTCTAGGGTTAAAATGTGTCTTAATCCAATGCAACTAACTAGTTATAAGACTTTGAGATAGATGTGGAGAGTTTAAAAGCCACTTATACCCATTTTGTCCCAAAACAGGCTAACACCAAGAAAACATTGCTTAGAAGCTGTAAACAGTTATGTTAGTGTTTATGGGGTTAAAATGTGTCTTAATCCAATGCAACTAACTAATTATAAGAGTTTGAGATAGATGTGGAGAGTTTAAAAGCCACTTATACCCATTTTGTCCCAAAACAGGCTAACACCAAGAAAACATTGCTTAGAAGCTGTAAACAGTTATGTTAGTGTTTATGGGGTTAAAATGTGTCTTAATCCAATGCAACTAACTAATTATAAGAGTTTGAGATAGATGTGGAGAGTTTAAAAGCCACTTATACCCATTTTGTCCCAAAACAGGCTAAAACCAAGAAGACATTGCTTAGAAGCTGTAAACAGCTATGTTAGTGTTTCTGGGGTTAAAATGTGTCTTAATCCAATGCAACTAACTAATTATAAGAGTTTGAGATAGATGTGGAGAGTTTAAAAGCCACTTATACCCATTCTGTCCTAAAACAGGCTAAAACCAAGAAAACATTGCTTAGAAGCACTAAACAGCTATGTTAGTGTTTCTGGGGTTAAAATGTGTCTAAATCTAATGCAACTGACAAGTTATAAGACTTTGAGATAGATGTGGAGAGTTTAAAAGCCACTTATACCCATTTTGTCCCAAAACAGGCTAACACCAAAAAAACATTGCTTAGAAGCTGTAAATAGTTATGTTAGTGTTTATGGGGTTAAAATGTGCCTTAATCTAATGCAACTAACTAATTATAAGAGTTTGAGATAGATGTGGAGAGTTTAAAAGCCATTTATACCCATTCTGTCCCAAAACAGGCTAACACTAAGAAAACATTGCTTAGAAGCTGTAAACAGTTATGTTAGTGTTTATGGGGTTAAAATGTGTCTTAATCCAATGCAACTAACTAATTATAAGAGTTTGAGATAGATGTGGAGAGTTTAAAAGCCACTTATACCCATTTTGTCCCAAAACAGGCTAAAACCAAGAAGACATTGCTTAGAAGCTGTAAACAGCTATGTTAGTGTTTCTGGGGTTAAAATGTGTCTTAATCCAATGCAACTAACTAATTATAAGAGTTTGAGATAGATGTGGAGAGTTTAAAAGCCACTTATAGCCATTTTGTCCCAAAACAGGCTAACACCAAGAAAACATTGCTTAGAAGCAGTAAACAGGCTTGTTAGTGTTTCTAGGGTTAAAATGTGTCTTAATCCAATGCAACTAACTAATTATAAGAGTTTGAGATAGATGTGGAGAGTTTAAAAGCCACTTATACCCATTCTGTCCTAAAACAGGCTAAAACCAAGAAAACATTGCTTAGAAGCACTAAACAGCTATGTTAGTGTTTCTGGGGTTAAAATGTGTCTTAATCCAATGCAACTAACTAATTATAAGAGTTTGAGATAGATGTGGAGAGTTTAAAAGCCACTTATAGCCATTTTGTCCCAAAACAGGCTAACACCAAGAAAACATTGCTTAGAAGCTGTAAACAGGCTTGTTAGTGTTTCTAGGGTTAAAATGTGTCTTAATCCAATGCAACTAACTAATTATAAGAGTTTGAGATAGATGTGGAGAGTTTAAAAGCCACTTATACCCATTCTGTCCTAAAACAGGCTAAAACCAAGAAAACATTGCTTAGAAGCTGTAAACAGCTATGTTAGTGTTTCTGGGGTTAAAATGTGTCTTAATCCAATGCAACTAACTAATTATAAGAGTTTGAGATAGATGTGGAGAGTTTTAAAGCCACTTATACCCATTTTGTCCCAAAACAGGCTAACACCGAGAAAACATTGCTTAGAAGCAGTAAACAGCTTTGTTAGTGTTTCTAGGGTTAAAATGTGTCTTAATCCAATGCAACTAATTAATTAAAAGACTTTGAGATAGATGTGGAGAGTTTAAAAGCCACTTATACCCATTTTGTCCCAAAACAGGCTAACAGCAAGAAAACATTGCTTAGAAGCTGTAAACAGCTATGTTAGTGTTTATGGGGTTAAAATTTGTTTTAATCCAATGCAACTGACTAGTTATAATAGTTTGAGATAGATGTGGAGAGTTTAAAAGCCACTTATACCCATTCTGTCCCAAAACAGGCTAAAACCAAGAAAACATTGCTTAGAAGCACTAAACAGCTATGTTAGTGTTTCTGGGGTTAAAATGTGTCTAAATCCAATGCAACTGACAAGTTATAAGACTTTGAGATAGATGTGGAGAGTTTAAAAGCCACTTATACCCATTTTGTCCCAAAACAGGCTAACACCAAAAAAACATTGCTTAGAAGCTGTAAATAGTTATGTTAGTGTTTATGGGGTTAAAATGTGCCTTAATCTAATGCAACTAACTAATTATAAGAGTTTGAGATAGATGCGGAGAGTTTAAAAGCCACTTATACCCATTATGTCCCAAAACAGGCTAAAACCAAGAAAACATTGCTTAGAAGCACTAAACAGCTATGTTAGTGTTTCTAGGGTTAAAATGTGTCTTAATCCAATGCAACTAACTAGTTATAAGACTTTGAGATAGATGTGGAGAGTTTAAAAGCCACTTATACCCATTTTGTCCCAAAACAGGCTAACACCAAGAAAACATTGCTTAGAAGCTGTAAACAGTTATGTTAGTGTTTATGGGGTTAAAATGTGTCTTAATCCAATGCAACTAACTAATTATAAGAGTTTGAGATAGATGTGGAGAGTTTAAAAGCCACTTATAGCCATTTTGTCCCAAAACAGGCTAACACCAAGAAAACATTGCTTAGAAGCAGTAAACAGGCTTGTTAGTGTTTCTAGGGTTAAAATGTGTCTTAATCCAATGCAACTAACTAATTATAAGAGTTTGAGATAGATGTGGAGAGTTTAAAAGCCACTTATACCCATTCTGTCCTAAAACAGGCTAAAACCAAGAAAACATTGCTTAGAAGCAGTAAACAGCTTTGTTAGTGTTTCTAGGGTTAAAATGTGTCTTAATCCAATGCAACTAACTAATTATAAGAGTTTGAGATAGATGTGGAGAGTTTAAAAGCCACTTATACCCATTTTGTCCCAAAACAGGCTAACACCAAAAAAACATTGCTTAGAAGCTGTAAATAGTTATGTTAGTGTTTATGGGGTTAAAATGTGCCTTAATCTAATGCAACTAACTAATTATAAGAGTTTGAGATAGATGTGGAGAGTTTAAAAGCCACTTATACCCATTCTGTCCTAAAACAGGCTAACACCAAGAAAACATTGCTTAGAAGCTGTAAACAGCTATGTTAGTGTTTATGGGGTTAAAATGTGTCTTAATCCAATGCAACTAACTAATTATAAGAGTTTGAGATAGATGTGGAGAGTTTTAAAGCCACTTATACCCATTTTGTCCCAAAACAGGCTAACAGCAAGAAAACATTGCTTAGAAGCTGTAAACAGCTATGTTAGTGTTTATGGGGTTAAAATTTGTTTTAATCCAATGCAACTGACTAGTTATAATAGTTTGAGATAGATGTGGAGAGTTTAAAAGCCACTTATACCCATTCTGTCCCAAAACAGGCTAAAACCAAGAAAACATTGCTTAGAAGCACTAAACAGCTATGTTAGTGTTTCTGGGGTTAAAATGTGTCTAAATCCAATGCAACTGACAAGTTATAAGACTTTGAGATAGATGTGGAGAGTTTAAAAGCCACTTATACCCATTTTGTCCCAAAACAGGCTAACACCAAAAAAACATTGCTTAGAAGCTGTAAATAGTTATGTTAGTGTTTATGGGGTTAAAATGTGCCTTAATCTAATGCAACTAACTAATTATAAGAGTTTGAGATAGATGCGGAGAGTTTAAAAGCCACTTATACCCATTATGTCCCAAAACAGGCTAAAACCAAGAAAACATTGCTTAGAAGCACTAAACAGCTATGTTAGTGTTTCTAGGGTTAAAATGTGTCTTAATCCAATGCAACTAACTAGTTATAAGACTTTGAGATAGATGTGGAGAGTTTAAAAGCCACTTATACCCATTTTGTCCCAAAACAGGCTAACACCAAGAAAACATTGCTTAGAAGCTGTAAACAGTTATGTTAGTGTTTATGGGGTTAAAATGTGTCTTAATCCAATGCAACTAACTAATTATAAGAGTTTGAGATAGATGTGGAGAGTTTAAAAGCCACTTATACCCATTTTGTCCCAAAACAGGCTAAAACCAAGAAGACATTGCTTAGAAGCTGAAACAGCTATGTTAGTGTTTCTAGGGTTAAAATGTGTCTTAATCCAATGCAACTAACTAATTATAAGAGTTTGAGATAGATGTGGAGAGTTTAAAAGCCACTTATACCCATTATGTCCCAAAACAGGCTAACACCAAGAAAACATTGCTTAGAAGCAGTAAACAGCTTTGTTAGTGTTTCTAGGGTTAAAATGTGTCTTAATCCAATGCAACTAACTAATTATAAGAGTTTGAGATAGATGTGGAGAGTTTAAAAGCCACTTATACCCATTTTGTCCCAAAACAGGCTAACACCAAAAAAACATTGCTTAGAAGCTGTAAATAGTTATGTTAGTGTTTATGGGGTTAAAATGTGCCTTAATCTAATGCAACTAACTAATTATAAGAGTTTGAGATAGATGTGGAGAGTTTAAAAGCCACTTATACCCATTCTGTCCTAAAACAGGCTAACACCAAGAAAACATTGCTTAGAAGCTGTAAACAGCTATGTTAGTGTTTATGGGGTTAAAATGTGTCTTAATCCAATGCAACTAACTAATTATAAGAGTTTGAGATAGATGTGGAGAGTTTTAAAGCCACTTATACCCATTTTGTCCCAAAACAGGCTAACACCGAGAAAACATTGCTTAGAAGCAGTAAACAGCTTTGTTAGTGTTTCTAGGGTTAAAATGTGTCTTAATCCAATGCAATGAACTAATTATAAGACTTTGAGATAGATGTGGAGAGTTTAAAAGCCACTTATACCCATTTTGTCCCAAAACAGGCTAACAGCAAGAAAACATTGCTTAGAAGCTGTAAACAGCTATGTTAGTGTTTATGGGGTTAAAATTTGTTTTAATCCAATGCAACTGACTAGTTATAATACTTTGAGATAGATGTGGAGAGTTTAAAAGCCACTTCTACCCATTCTGTCCCAAAACAGGCTAAAACCAAGAAAACATTGCTTAGAAGCACTAAACAGCTATGTTAGTGTTTCTGGGGTTAAAATGTGTCTAAATCCAATGCAACTGACAAGTTATAAGACTTTGAGATAGATGTGGAGAGTTTAAAAGCCACTTATACCCATTTTGTCCCAAAACAGGCTAACACCAAAAAAACATTGCTTAGAAGCTGTAAATAGTTATGTTAGTGTTTATGGGGTTAAAATGTGCCTTAATCTAATGCAACTAACTAATTATAAGAGTTTGAGATAGATGCGGAGAGTTTAAAAGCCACTTATACCCATTATGTCCCAAAACAGGCTAAAACCAAGAAAACATTGCTTAGAAGCACTAAACAGCTATGTTAGTGTTTCTAGGGTTAAAATGTGTCTTAATCCAATGGAACTAACTAGTTATAAGTCTTTGAGATAGATGTGGAGAGTTTAAAAGCCACTTATACCCATTTTGTCCCAAAACAGGCTAACACCAAGAAAACATTGCTTAGAAGCTGTAAACAGTTATGTTAGTGTTTATGGGGTTAAAATGTGTCTTAATCCAATGCAACTAACTAATTATAAGAGTTTGAGATAGATGTGGAGAGTTTAAAAGCCACTTATACCCATTTTGTCCCAAAACAGGCTAAAACCAAGAAGACATTGCTTAGAAGCTGTAAACAGCTATGTTAGTGTTTCTGGGGTTAAAATGTGTCTTAATCCAATGCAACTAACTAATTATAAGAGTTTGAGATAGATGTGGAGAGTTTAAAAGCCACTTATACCCATTATGTCCCAAAACAGGCTAACACCAAGAAAACATTGCTTAGAAGCAGTAAACAGCTTTGTTAGTGTTTCTAGGGTTAAAATGTGTCTTAATCCAATGCAACTAACTAATTATAAGAGTTTGAGATAGATGTGGAGAGTTTAAAAGCCACTTATACCCATTCTGTCCCAAAACAGGCTAAAACCAAGAAGACATTGCTTAGAAGCACTAAATAGCTATGTTAGTGTTTCTGGGATTAAAATGTGTCTTAATCCAATGCAACTGACTAGTTATAAGAGTTTGAGATAGATGTGGAGAGATTGAAAGCCACTTATACCCATTTTATCCCAAAATAGGCTAACACCAAGAAAACATTGCTTAGAAGCAGTAAACAGTTATGTTAGTGTTTATGGGGTAAAAATGTGTCTTAATCCAATGCAACTAACTAATTATAGGAGTTTGAGATAGATGTGGAGAGTTTAAAAGCCACTTATACCCATTTTGTCCCAAAACAGGCTAACAGCAAGAAAACATTGCTTAGTAGCTGTAAACAGCTATGTTAGTGTTTATGGGGTTAAAATGTGTTTTAATCCAATGCAACTGACTAATTATAAGAGTTTGAGATAGATTTGGAGAGTTTAAAAGCCACTTATACCCATTCTGTCCCAAAACAGGCTAAAACCAAGAAAACATTGCTTAGAAGCACTAAACAGCTATGTTAGTGTTTCTGGGGTTAAAATGTGTCTAAATCCAATGCAACTGACAAGTTATAAGACTTTGAGATAGATGTGGAGAGTTTAAAAGCCACTTATACCCATTTTGTCCCAAAACAGGCTAACACCAAAAAAACATTGCTTAGAAGCTGTAAACAGCTATGTTAGTGTTTATGGGGTTAAAATGTGTCTTAATCCAATGCAACTGACTAGTTATAAGAGTTTGAGATAGATGTGGAGAGTTTAAAAGCCACTTATACCCATTTTGTCCCAAAACAGGCTAAAACCAAGAAAACATTGCTTAGAAGCACTAAACAGCTATGTTAGTGTTTATGGGGTTAAAATGTGTCTTAATCCAATGCAGATGACTAGTTATAAGACTTTGAGATAGATGTGGAGAGTTTAAAAGCCACTTATACCCATTTTGTCCCAAAACAGGCTAACACCAAGAAAACATTGCTTAGAAGCTGTAAACAGTTATGTTAGTGTTTATGGGGTTAAAATGTGTCTTAATCCAATGCAACTAACTAATTATAAGAGTTTGTGATAGATGTGGAGAGTTTAAAAGCCATTTATAGCCATTTTGTCCCAAAGCAGGCTAAAACCAAGAAAACATTGCTTAGAAGCACTAAACAGCTATGTTAGTGTTTCTAGGGTTAAAATGTGTCTTAATCCAATGCAACTAACTAGTTATAAGACTTTGAGATAGATGTGGAGAGATTGAAAGCCACTTATACCCATTTTGTCCCAAAACAGGCTAACACTAAGAAAACATTGCTTAGAAGCTGTAAACAGTTATGTTAGTGTTTATGGGGTTAAAATGTGTCTTAATCCAATGCAACTAACTAATTATAAGAGTTTGAGATAGATGTGGAGAGTTTAAAAGCCACTTATACCCATTTTGTCCCAAAACAGGCTAAAACCAAGAAGACATTGCTTAGAAGCTGTAAACAGCTATGTTAGTGTTTCTGGGGTTAAAATGTGTCTTAATCCAATGCAACTAACTAATTATAAGAGTTTGAGATAGATGTGGAGAGTTTAAAAGCCACTTATAGCCATTTTGTCCCAAAACAGGCTAACACCAAGAAAACATTGCTTAGAAGCAGTAAACAGGCTTGTTAGTGTTTCTAGGGTTAAAATGTGTCTTAATCCAATGCAACTAACTAATTATAAGAGTTTGAGATAGATGTGGAGAGTTTAAAAGCCACTTATACCCATTCTGTCCTAAAACAGGCTAAAACCAAGAAAACATTGCTTAGAAGCACTAAACAGCTATGTTAGTGTTTCTGGGGTTAAAATGTGTCTAAATCCAATGCAACTGACAAGTTATAAGACTTTGAGATAGATGTGGAGAGTTTAAAAGCCACTTATACCCATTTTGTCCCAAAACAGGCTAACACCAAAAAAACATTGCTTAGAAGCTGTAAATAGTTATGTTAGTGTTTATGGGGTTAAAATGTGCCTTAATCTAATGCAACTAACTAATTATAAGAGTTTGAGATAGATGCGGAGAGTTTAAAAGCCACTTATACCCATTATGTCCCAAAGCAGGCTAAAACCAAGAAAACATTGCTTAGAAGCACTAAACAGCTATGTTAGTGTTTCTAGGGTTAAAATGTGTCTTAATCCAATGCAACTAACTAGTTATAAGACTTTGAGATAGATGTGGAGAGTTTAAAAGCCACTTATACCCATTTTGTCCCAAAACAGGCTAACACCAAGAAAACATTGCTTAGAAGCTGTAAACAGTTATGTTAGTGTTTATGGGGTTAAAATGTGTCTTAATCCAATGCAACTAACTAATTATAAGAGTTTGTGATAGATGTGGAGAGTTTAAAAGCCACTTATACCCATTTTGTCCCAAAACAGGCTAAAACCAAGAAGACATTGCTTAGAAGCTGTAAACAGCTATGTTAGTGTTTCTGGGGTTAAAATGTGTCTTAATCCAATGCAACTAACTAATTATAAGAGTTTGAGATAGATGTGGAGAGTTTAAAAGCCACTTATACCCATTTTGTCCCAAAACAGGCTAACACCAAGAAAACATTGCTTAGAAGCAGTAAACAGCTTTGTTAGTGTTTCTAGGGTTAAAATGTGTTTTAATCCAATGCAACTAACTAATTATAAGAGTTTGTGATAGATGTGGAGAGTTTAAAAGCCATTTATACCCATTCTGTCCCAAACAGGCTAAAACCAAGAAAACATTGCTTAGAAGCACTAAACAGCTATGTTAGTGTTTCTGGGATTAAAATGTGTCTTAATCCAATGCAACTGACTAGTTATAAGACATTGGGATAGATGTGGAGAGATTGAAAGCCACTTATACCCATTTTGTCCCAAAACAGGCTAACACTAAGAAAACATTGCTTAGAAGCTGTAAACAGTTATGTTAGTGTTTATGGGGTTAAAATGTGTCTTAATCCAATGCAACTAACTAATTATAAGAGTTTGAGATAGATGTGGAGAGTTTAAAAGCCACTTATACCCATTTTGTCCCAAAACAGGCTAAAACCAAGAAGACATTGCTTAGAAGCTGTAAACAGCTATGTTAGTGTTTCTGGGGTTAAAATGTGTCTTAATCCAATGCAACTAACTAATTATAAGAGTTTGAGATAGATGTGGAGAGTTTAAAAGCCACTTATAGCCATTTTGTCCCAAAACAGGCTAACACCAAGAAAACATTGCTTAGAAGCAGTAAACAGGCTTGTTAGTGTTTCTAGGGTTAAAATGTGTCTTAATCCAATGCAACTAACTAATTATAAGAGTTTGAGATAGATGTGGAGAGTTTAAAAGCCACTTATACCCATTCTGTCCTAAAACAGGCTAAAACCAAGAAAACATTGCTTAGAAGCACTAAACAGCTATGTTAGTGTTTCTGGGGTTAAAATGTGTCTAAATCCAATGCAACTGACAAGTTATAAGACTTTGAGATAGATGTGGAGAGTTTAAAAGCCACTTATACCCATTTTGTCCCAAAACAGGCTAACACCAAAAAAACATTGCTTAGAAGCTGTAAATAGTTATGTTAGTGTTGATGGGGTTAAAATGTGCCTTAATCTAATGCAACTAACTAATTATAAGAGTTTGAGATAGATGCGGAGAGTTTAAAAGCCACTTATACCCATTATGTCCCAAAGCAGGCTAAAACCAAGAAAACATTGCTTAGAAGCACTAAACAGCTATGTTAGTGTTTCTAGGGTTAAAATGTGTCTTAATCCAATGCAACTAACTAGTTATAAGACTTTGAGATAGATGTGGAGAGTTTAAAAGCCACTTATACCCATTTTGTCCCAAAACAGGCTAACACCAAGAAAACATTGCTTAGAAGCTGTAAACAGTGATGTTAGTGTTTATGGGGTTAAAATGTGTCTTAATCCAATGCAACGAACTAATTATAAGAGTTTGTGATAGATGTGGAGAGTTTAAAAGCCACTTATACCCATTTTGTCCCAAAACAGGCTAAAACCAAGAAGACATTGCTTAGAAGCTGTAAACAGCTATGTTAGTGTTTCTGGGGTTAAAATGTGTCTTAATCCAATGCAACTAACTAATTATAAGAGTTTGAGATAGATGTGGAGAGTTTAAAAGCCACTTATACCCATTTTGTCCCAAAACAGGCTAACACCAAGAAAACATTGCTTAGAAGCAGTAAACAGCTTTGTTAGTGTTTCTAGGGTTAAAATGTGTCTTAATCCAATGCAACTAACTAATTATAAGAGTTTGAGATAGATGTGGAGAGTTTAAAAGCCACTTATACCCATTCTGTCCCAAAACAGGCTAAAACCAAGAAGACATTGCTTAGAAGCACTAAATAGCTATGTTAGTGTTTCTGGGATTAAAATGTGTCTTAATCCAATGCAACTGACTAGTTATAAGAGTTTGAGAT
The DNA here is from genome assembly GCF_030686135.1 of Camelina sativa. Lineage (NCBI taxonomy): Eukaryota > Viridiplantae > Streptophyta > Magnoliopsida > Brassicales > Brassicaceae > Camelina > Camelina sativa. The sequence continues at coordinate 26,748,180 of NC_141896.1, read as the reverse complement.
AGATGCGGAGAATTTAAAAGCCACTTATACCCATTATGTCCCAAAGCAGGCTAAAACCAAGAAAACATTGCTTAGAAGCACTAAACAGCTATGTTAGTGTTTCTAGGGTTAATATGTGTCTTAATCCAATGCAACTAACTAATTATAAGACTTTGAGATAGATGTGGAGAGTTTAAAAGCCACTTATACCCATTTTGTCCCAAAACAGGCTAACAGCAAAAAAACATTGCTTAGTAGCTGTAAACAGCTATGTTAGTGTTTATGGGGTTAAAATGTGTTTTAATCCAATGCAACTGACTAATTATAAGAGTTTGAGATAGATGTGGAGAGTTTAAAAGCCACTTATACCCATTCTGTCCCAAAACAGGCTAAAACCAAGAAAACATTGCTTAGAAGCACTAAACAGCTATGTTAGTGTTTCTGGGGTTAAAATGTGTCTAAATCCAATGCAACTGACAAGTTATAAGACTTTGAGATAGATGTGGAGAGTTTAAAAGCCACTTATACCCATTTTGTCCCAAAACAGGCTAACAGCAAGAAAACATTGCTTAGTAGCTGTAAACAGCTATGTTAGTGTTTATGGGGTTAAAATTTGTTTTAATCCAATGCAACTGACTGGTTATAATAGTTTGAGATAGATGTGGAGAGTTTAAAAGCCACTTATACCCATTCTGTCCCAAAACAGGCTAAAACCAAGAAAACATTGCTTAGAAGCACTAAACAGCTATGTTAGTGTTTCTGGGGTTAAAATGTGTCTAAATCCAATGCAACTGACAAGTTATAAGACTTTGAGATAGATGTGGAGAGTTTAAAAGCCACTTATACCCATTTTGTCCCAAAACAGGCTAACACCAAAAAAACATTGCTTAGAAGCTGTAAATAGTTATGTTAGTGTTTATGGGGTTAAAATGTGCCTTAATCTAATGCAACTAACTAATTATAAGAGTTTGAGATAGATGCGGAGAATTTAAAAGCCACTTATACCCATTATGTCCCAAAGCAGGCTAAAACCAAGAAAACATTGCTTAGAAGCACTAAACAGCTATGTTAGTGTTTCTAGGGTTAAAATGTGTCTTAATCCAATGCAACTAACTAGTTATAAGACTTTGAGATAGATGTGGAGAGATTGAAAGCCACTTATACCCATTTTGTCCCAAAACAGGCTAACACTAAGAAAACATTGCTTAGAAGCTGTAAACAGTTATGTTAGTGTTTATGGGGTTAAAATGTGTCTTAATCCAATGCAACTAACTAATTATAAGAGTTTGAGATAGATGTGGAGAGTTTAAAAGCCACTTATACCCATTTTGTCCCAAAACAGGCTAAAACCAAGAAGACATTGCTTAGAAGCTGTAAACAGCTATGTTAGTGTTTCTGGGGTTAAAATGTGTCTTAATCCAATGCAACTAACTAATTATAAGAGTTTGAGATAGATGTGGAGAGTTTAAAAGCCACTTATAGCCATTTTGTCCCAAAACAGGCTAACACCAAGAAAACATTGCTTAGAAGCAGTAAACAGGCTTGTTAGTGTTTCTAGGGTTAAAATGTGTCTTAATCCAATGCAACTAACTAATTATAAGAGTTTGAGATAGATGTGGAGAGTTTAAAAGCCACTTATACCCATTCTGTCCTAAAACAGGCTAAAACCAAGAAAACATTGCTTAGAAGCACTAAACAGCTATGTTAGTGTTTCTGGGGTTAAAATGTGTCTAAATCCAATGCAACTGACAAGTTATAAGACTTTGAGATAGATGTGGAGAGTTTAAAAGCCACTTATACCCATTTTGTCCCAAAACAGGCTAACACCAAAAAAACATTGCTTAGAAGCTGTAAATAGTTATGTTAGTGTTTCTGGGATTAAAATGTGCCTTAATCCAATGCAACTGACTAGTTATAAGACTTTGAGATAGATGTGGAGAGATTGAAAGCCACTTATACCCATTTTGTCCCAAAACCGGCTAACACCAAGAAAACATTGCTTAGAAGCTGTAAACAGTTATGTTAGTGTTTATGGGGTTAAAATGTGTCTTAATCCAATGCAACTAACTAATTATAAGAGTTTGAGATAGATGTGGAGAGTTTAAACGCCACGTATACCCATTTTGTCCCAAAACAGGCTAAAACCAAGAAGACATTGTTTAGAAGCTGTAAACAGCTATGTTAGTGTTTCTGGAGTTAAAATGTGTCTTAATCCAATGCAACTAACTAATTATAAGAGTTTGAGATAGATGTGGAGAGTTTTAAAGCCACTTATACCCATTTTGTCCCAAAACAGGCTAACACCGAGAAAACATTGCTTAGAAGCAGTAAACAGCTTTGTTAGTGTTTCTAGGGTTAATATGTGTCTTAATCCAATGCAACTAACTAATTATAAGACTTTGAGATAGATGTGGAGAGTTTAAAAGCCACTTATACCCATTTTGTCCCAAAACAGGCTAACAGCAAGAAAACATTGCTTAGTAGCTGTAAACAGCTATGTTAGTGTTTATGGGGTTAAAATTTGTTTTAATCCAATGCAACTGACTGGTTATAATAGTTTGAGATAGATGTGGAGAGTTTAAAAGCCACTTATACCCATTCTGTCCCAAAACAGGCTAAAACCAAGAAAACATTGCTTAGAAGCACTAAACAGCTATGTTAGTGTTTCTGGGGTTAAAATGTGTCTAAATCCAATGCAACTGACAAGTTATAAGACTTTGAGATAGATGTGGAGAGTTTAAAAGCCACTTATACCCATTTTGTCCCAAAACAGGCTAACACCAAAAAAACATTGCTTAGAAGCTGTAAATAGTTATGTTAGTGTTTATGGGGTTAAAATGTGCCTTAATCTAATGCAACTAACTAATTATAAGAGTTTGAGATAGATGCGGAGAATTTAAAAGCCACTTATACCCATTATGTCCCAAAGCAGGCTAAAACCAAGAAAACATTGCTTAGAAGCACTAAACAGCTATGTTAGTGTTTCTAGGGTTAAAATGTGTCTTAATCCAATGCAACTAACTAGTTATAAGACTTTGAGATAGATGTGGAGAGTTTAAAAGCCACTTATACCCATTTTGTCCCAAAACAGGCTAACACCAAGAAAACATTGCTTAGAAGCTGTAAACAGTTATGTTAGTGTTTATGGGGTTAAAATGTGTCTTAATCCAATGCAACTAACTAATTATAAGAGTTTGAGATAGATGTGGAGAGTTTAAAAGCCACTTATAGCCATTTTGTCCCAAAACAGGCTAACACCAAGAAAACATTGCTTAGAAGCAGTAAACAGGCTTGTTAGTGTTTCTAGGGTTAAAATGTGTCTTAATCCAATGCAACTAACTAATTATAAGAGTTTGAGATAGATGTGGAGAGTTTAAAAGCCACTTATACCCATTCTGTCCTAAAACAGGCTAAAACCAAGAAAACATTGCTTAGAAGCTGTAAACAGTTATGTTAGTGTTTATGGGGTTAAAATGTGTCTTAATCCAATGCAACTAACTAATTATAAGAGTTTGAGATAGATGTGGAGAGTTTAAACGCCACGTATACCCATTTTGTCCCAAAACAGGCTAAAACCAAGAAGACATTGTTTAGAAGCTGTAAACAGCTATGTTAGTGTTTCTGGGGTTAAAATGTGTCTTAATCCAATGCAACTAACTAATTATAAGAGTTTGAGATAGATGTGGAGAGTTTTAAAGCCACTTATACCCATTTTGTCCCAAAACAGGCTAACACCGAGAAAACATTGCTTAGAAGCAGTAAACAGCTTTGTTAGTGTTTCTAGGGTTAATATGTGTCTTAATCCAATGCAACTAACTAATTATAAGACTTTGAGATAGATGTGGAGAGTTTAAAAGCCACTTATACCCATTTTGTCCCAAAACAGGCTAACAGCAAGAAAACATTGCTTAGTAGCTGTAAACAGCTATGTTAGTGTTTATGGGGTTAAAATTTGTTTTAATCCAATGCAACTGACTAGTTATAATAGTTTGAGATAGATGTGGAGAGTTTAAAAGCCACTTATACCCATTCTGTCCCAAAACAGGCTAAAACCAAGAAAACATTGCTTAGAAGCACTAAACAGCTATGTTAGTGTTTCTGGGGTTAAAATGTGTCTAAATCCAATGCAACTGACAAGTTATAAGACTTTGAGATAGATGTGGAGAGTTTAAAAGCCACTTATACCCATTTTGTCCCAAAACAGGCTAACACCAAAAAAACATTGCTTAGAAGCTGTAAATAGTTATGTTAGTGTTTATGGGGTTAAAATGTGCCTTAATCTAATGCAACTAACTAATTATAAGAGTTTGAGATAGATGCGGAGAGTTTAAAAGCCACTTATACCCATTATGTCCCAAAGCAGGCTAAAACCAAGAAAACATTGCTTAGAAGCACTAAACAGCTATGTTAGTGTTTCTAGGGTTAAAATGTGTCTTAATCCAATGCAACTAACTAGTTATAAGACTTTGAGATAGATGTGGAGAGTTTAAAAGCCACTTATACCCATTTTGTCCCAAAACAGGCTAACACCAAGAAAACATTGCTTAGAAGCTGTAAACAGTTATGTTAGTGTTTATGGGGTTAAAATGTGTCTTAATCCAATGCAACTAACTAATTATAAGAGTTTGAGATAGATGTGGAGAGTTTAAAAGCCACTTATACCCATTTTGTCCCAAAACAGGCTAAAACCAAGAAGACATTGCTTAGAAGCTGTAAACAGCTATGTTAGTGTTTCTGGGGTTAAAATGTGTCTTAATCCAATGCAACTAACTAATTATAAGAGTTTGAGATAGATGTGGAGAGTTTAAAAGCCACTTATACCCATTTTGTCCCAAAACAGGCTAACACCAAGAAAACATTGCTTAGAAGCAGTAAACAGCTTTGTTAGTGTTTCTAGGGTTAAAATGTGTCTTAATCCAATGCAACTAACTAATTATAAGAGTTTGAGATAGATGTGGAGAGTTTAAAAGCCACTTATACCCATTCTGTCCCAAAACAGGCTAAAACCAAGAAAACATTGCTTAGAAGCACTAAACAGCTATGTTAGTGTTTCTGGGATTAAAATGTGTCTTAATCCAATGCAACTGACTAGTTATAAGACTTTGAAATAGATGTGGAGAGATTGAAAGCCACTTATACCCATTTTGTCCCAAAACAGGCTAACACCAAGAAAACATTGCATAGAAGCTGTAAACAGTTATGTTAGTGTTTATGGGGTTAAAATGTGTCTTAATCCAATGCAACTAACTAATTATAGGAGTTTGAGATAGATGTGGAGAGTTTAAAAGCCACTTATACCCATTTTGTCCCAAAACAGGCTAAAACCAAGAAGACATTGCTTAGAAGCTGTAAACAGCTATGTTAGTGTTTCTGGGGTTAAAATGTGTCTTAATCCAATGCAACTAACTAATTATAAGAGTTTGAGATAGATGTGGAGAGTTTAAAAGCCACTTATACCCATTTTATCCCAAAACAGGCTAACACCAAGAAAACATTGCTTAGAAGCAGTAAACAGCTTTGTTAGTGTTTCTAGGGTTACAATGTGTCTTAATCCAATGCAACTAACTAATTATAAGACTTTGAGATAGATGTGGAGAGTTTAAAAGCCACTTATACCCATTTTGTCCCAAAACAGGCTAACAGCAAGAAAACATTGCTTAGTAGCTGTAAACAGCTATGTTAGTGTTTATGGGGTTAAAATTTGTTTTAATCCAATGCAACTGACTAGTTATAAGAGTTTGAGATAGATGTGGAGAGTTTAAAAGCCACTTATACCCATTCTGTCCCAAAACAGGCTAAAACCAAGAAAACATTGCTTAGAAGCACTAAACAGCTATGTTAGTGTTTCTGGGGTTAAAATGTGTCTAAATCCAATGCAACTGACAAGTTATAAGACTTTGAGATAGATGTGGAGAGTTTAAAAGCCACTTATACCCATTTTGTCCCAAAACAGGCTAACACCAAAAAAACATTGCTTAGAAGCTGTAAACAGTTATGTTAGTGTTTATGGGGTTAAAATGTGCCTTAATCCAATGCAACTGACTAGTTATAAGAGTTTGAGATAGATGTGGAGAGTTTAAAAGCCACTTATACCCATTCTGTCCCAAAACAGGCTAAAACCAAGAAAACATTGCTTAGAAGCACTAAACAGCTATGTTAGTGTTTCTGGGGTTAAAATGTGTCTAAATCCAATGCAACTGACAAGTTATAAGACTTTGAGATAGATGTGGAGAGTTTAAAAGCCACTTATACCCATTTTGTCCCAAAACAGGCTAACACCAAAAAAACATTGCTTAGAAGCTGTAAACAGTTATGTTAGTGTTTATGGGGTTAAAATGTGCCTTAATCCAATGCAACTAACTAATTGAAAGAGTTTGATATAGATGCGGAGAGTTTAAAAGCCACTTATACCCATTATGTCCCAAAACAGGCTAAAACCAAGAAAACATTGCTTAGAAGCACTAAACAGCTATGTTAGTGTTTCCAGGGTTAAAATGTGTCTTAATCCAATGCAACTAACTAGTTATAAGACTTTGAGATAGATGTGGAGAGTTTAAAAGCCACTTATACCCATTTTGTCCCAAAACAGGCTAACACCAAGAAAACATTGCTTAGAAGCTGTAAACAGTTATGTTAGTGTTTATGGGGTTAAAATGTGTCTTAATCCAATGCAACTAACTAATTATAAGAGTTTGAGATAGATGTGGAGAGTTTAAAAGCCACTTATACCCATTTTGTCCCGAAACAGGCAAAAACCAAGAAGACATTGCTTAGAAGCTGTAAACAGCTATGTTAGTGTTTATGGGGTTAAAATGTGTCTTAATCCAATGCAACTAACTAATTATAAGAGTTTGAGATAGATGTGGAGAGTTTAAAAGCCACTTATACCCATTTTATCCCAAAACAGGCTAACACCAAGAAAACATTGCTTAGAAGCAGTAAACAGCTTTGTTAGTGTTTCTAGGGTTAAAATTTGTCTTAATCCAATGCAACTAACTAATTATAAGACTTTGAGATAGATGTGGAGAGTTTAAAAGCCACTTATACCCATTTTGTCCCAAAACATGCTAACAGCAAGAAAACATTGCTTAGTAGCTGTAAACAGCTATGTTAGTGTTTATGGGGTTAAAATTTGTTTTAATCCAATGCAACTGACTAGTTATAAGAGTTTGAGATAGATGTGGAGAGTTTAAAAGCCACTTATACCCATTCTGTCCCAAAACAGGCTAAAACCAAGAAAACATTGCTTAGAAGCACTAAACAGCTATGTTAGTGTTTCTGGGGTTAAAATGTGTCTAAATCCAATGCAACTGACAAGTTATAAGACTTTGAGATAGATGTGGAGAGTTTAAAAGCCACTTATACCCATTTTGTCCCAAAACAGGCTAACACCAAAAAAACATTGCTTAGAAGTTGTAAACAGTTATGTTAGTGTTTATGGGGTTAAAATGTGCCTTAATCCAATGCAACTAACTAATTGAAAGAGTTTGATATAGATGCGGAGAGTTTAAAAGCCACTTATACCCATTATGTCCCAAAACAGGCTAAAACCAAGAAAACATTGCTTAGAAGCACTAAACAGCTATGTTAGTGTTTCTAGGGTTAAAATGTGTCTTAATCCAGTGCAACTAACTAGTTATAAGACTTTGAGATAGATGTGGAGAGTTTAAAAGCCACTTATACCCATTTTGTCCCAAAACAGGCTAACACCAAGAAAACATTGCTTAGAAGCTGTAAACAGTTATGTTAGTGTTTATGGGGTTAAAATGTGTCTTAATCCAATGCAACTAACTAATTATAAGAGTTTGAGATAGATGTGGAGAGTTTAAAAGCCACTTATACCCATTTTGTCCCGAAACAGGCTAAAACCAAGAAGACATTGCTTAGAAGCTGTAAACAGCTATGTTAGTGTTTATGGGGTTAAAATGTGTCTTAATCCAATGCAACTAACTAATTATAAGAGTTTGAGATAGATGTGGAGAGTTTAAAAGCCACTTATACCCATTTTGTCCCAAAACAGGCTAACACCAAGAAAATATTCCTTAGAAGCAGTAAACAGCTTTGTTAGTGTTTCTAGGGTTAAAATGTGTCTTAATCCAATGCAACTAACTAATTATAAGAGTTTAAGATAGATGTGGAGAGTTTAAAAGCCACTTATACCCATTCTGTCCCAAAACAGGCTAAAACCAAGAAAACATTGCTTAGAAGCACTAAACAGCTATGTTAGTGTTTCTGGGATTAAAATGTGTCTTAATCCAATGCAACTGACTAGTTATAAGACTTTGAGATAGATGTGGAGAGATTGAAAGCCACTTATACCCATTTTGTCCCAAAACAGGCTAACACCAAGAAAACATTGCTTAGAAGCTGTAAACAGTTATGTTAGTGTTTATGGGGGTTAAAATGTGTCTTAATCCAATGCAACTAACTAATTATAAGAGTTTGAGATAGATATGGAGAGTTTAAAAGCCACTTATACCCATTTTGTCCCAAAACAGGCTAAAACCAAGAAGACATTGCTTAGAAGCTGTAAACAGCTATGTTAGTGTTTCTGGGGTTAAAATGTGTCTTAATCCAATGCAACTAACTAATTATAAGAGTTTGAGATAGATGTGGAGAGTTTAAAAGCCACTTATACCCATTTTGTCCCAAAACAGGCTAACACCAAGAAAACATTGCTTAGAAGCTGTAAACAGTTATGTTAGTGTTTATGGGGGTTAAAATGTGTCTTAATCCAATGCAACTAACTAATTATAAGAGTTTGAGATAGATGTGGAGAGTTTAAAAGCCACTTATACCCATTTTGTCCCAAAACAGGCTAAAACCAAGAAGACATTGCTTAGAAGCTGTAAACAGCTATGTTAGTGTTTCTGGGGTTAAAATGTGTCTTAATCCAATGCAACTAACTAATTATAAGAGTTTGAGATAGATGTGGAGAGTTTAAAAGCCACTTATACCCATTTTGTCCCAAAACAGGCTAAAACCAAGAAAACATTGCTTAGAAGCACTAAACAGCTATGTTAGTGTTTCTGGGGTTAAAATGTGTCTAAATCCAATGCAACTGACAAGTTATAAGACTTTGAGATAGATGTGGAGAGTTTAAAAGCCACTTATACCCATTTTGTCCCAAAACAGGCTAACACCAAAAAAACATTGCTTAGAAGTTGTAAACAGTTATGTTAGTGTTTATGGGGTTAAAATGTGCCTTAATCCAATGCAACTAACTAATTGAAAGAGTTTGATATAGATGCGGAGAGTTTAAAAGCCACTTATACCCATTATGTCCCAAAACAGGCTAAAACCAAGAAAACATTGCTTAGAAGCACTAAACAGCTATGTTAGTGTTTCTAGGGTTAAAATGTGTCTTAATCCAGTGCAACTAACTAGTTATAAGACTTTGAGATAGATGTGGAGAGTTTAAAAGCCACTTATACCCATTTTGTCCCAAAACAGGCTAACACCAAAAAAACATTGCTTAGAAGTTGTAAACAGTTATGTTAGTGTTTATGGGGTTAAAATGTGCCTTAATCCAATGCAACTAACTAATTGAAAGAGTTTGATATAGATGCGGAGAGTTTAAAAGCCACTTATACCCATTATGTCCCAAAACAGGCTAAAACCAAGAAAACATTGCTTAGAAGCACTAAACAGCTATGTTAGTGTTTCTAGGGTTAAAATGTGTCTTAATCCAGTGCAACTAACTAGTTATAAGACTTTGAGATAGATGTGGAGAGTTTAAAAGCCACTTATACCCATTTTGTCCCAAAACAGGCTAACACCAAGAAAACATTGCTTAGAAGCTGTAAACAGTTATGTTAGTGTTTATGGGGTTAAAATGTGTCTTAATCCAATGCAACTAACTAATTATAAGAGTTTGAGATAGATGTGGAGAGTTTAAAAGCCACTTATACCCATTTTGTCCCGAAACAGGCTAAAACCAAGAAGACATTGCTTAGAAGCTGTAAACAGCTATGTTAGTGTTTATGGGGTTAAAATGTGTCTTAATCCAATGCAACTAACTAATTATAAGAGTTTGAGATAGATGTGGAGAGTTTAAAAGCCACTTATACCCATTTTGTCCCAAAACAGGCTAACACCAAGAAAATATTCCTTAGAAGCAGTAAACAGCTTTGTTAGTGTTTCTAGGGTTAAAATGTGTCTTAATCCAATGCAACTAACTAATTATAAGAGTTTGAGATAGATGTGGAGAGTTTAAAAGCCACTTATACCCATTTTGTCCCAAAACAGGCTAAAACCAAGAAGACATTGCTTAGAAGCTGTAAACAGCTATGTTAGTGTTTCTGGGGTTAAAATGTGTCTTAATCCAATGCAACTAACTAATTATAAGAGTTTGAGATAGATGTGGAGAGTTTAAAAGCCACTTATACCCATTTTGTCCCAAAACAGGCTAACACCAAGAAAACATTGCTTAGAAGCTGTAAACAGTTATGTTAGTGTTTATGGGGGTTAAAATGTGTCTTAATCCAATGCAACTAACTAATTATAAGAGTTTGAGATAGATGTGGAGAGTTTAAAAGCCACTTATACCCATTTTGTCCCAAAACAGGCTAAAACCAAGAAGACATTGCTTAGAAGCTGTAAACAGCTATGTTAGTGTTTCTGGGGTTAAAATGTGTCTTAATCCAATGCAACTAACTAATTATAAGAGTTTGAGATAGATGTGGAGAGTTTAAAAGCCACTTATACCCATTTTGTCCCAAAACAGGCTAAAACCAAGAAAACATTGCTTAGAAGCACTAAACAGCTATGTTAGTGTTTCTGGGGTTAAAATGTGTCTAAATCCAATGCAACTGACAAGTTATAAGACTTTGAGATAGATGTGGAGAGTTTAAAAGCCACTTATACCCATTTTGTCCCAAAACAGGCTAACACCAAAAAAACATTGCTTAGAAGTTGTAAACAGTTATGTTAGTGTTTATGGGGTTAAAATGTGCCTTAATCCAATGCAACTAACTAATTGAAAGAGTTTGATATAGATGCGGAGAGTTTAAAAGCCACTTATACCCATTATGTCCCAAAACAGGCTAAAACCAAGAAAACATTGCTTAGAAGCACTAAACAGCTATGTTAGTGTTTCTAGGGTTAAAATGTGTCTTAATCCAGTGCAACTAACTAGTTATAAGACTTTGAGATAGATGTGGAGAGTTTAAAAGCCACTTATACCCATTTTGTCCCAAAACAGGCTAACACCAAGAAAACATTGCTTAGAAGCTGTAAACAGTTATGTTAGTGTTTATGGGGTTAAAATGTGTCTTAATCCAATGCAACTAACTAATTATAAGAGTTTGAGATAGATGTGGAGAGTTTAAAAGCCACTTATACCCATTTTGTCCCGAAACAGGCTAAAACCAAGAAGACATTGCTTAGAAGCTGTAAACAGCTATGTTAGTGTTTATGGGGTTAAAATGTGTCTTAATCCAATGCAACTAACTAATTATAAGAGTTTGAGAAAGATGTGGAGAGTTTAAAAGCCACTTATACCCATTTTGTCCCAAAACAGGCTAACACCAAGAAAATATTCCTTAGAAGCAGTAAACAGCTTTGTTAGTGTTTCTAGGGTTAAAATGTGTCTTAATCCAATGCAACTAACTAATTATAAGAGTTTAAGATAGATGTGGAGAGTTTAAAAGCCACTTATACCCATTTTGTCCCAAAACAGGCTAACACCAAGAAAACATTGCTTAGAAGCTGTAAACAGTTATGTTAGTGTTTATGGGGTTAAAATGTGTCTTAATCCAATGCAACTAACTAATTATAAGAGTTTGAGATAGATGTGGAGAGATTGAAAGCCACTTATACCCATTTTGTCCCAAAACAGGCTAACACCAAGAAAACATTGCTTAGAAGCTGTAAACAGTTATGTTAGTGTTTATGGGGGTTAAAATGTGTCTTAATCCAATGCAACTAACTAATTATAAGAGTTTGAGATAGATGTGGAGAGTTTAAAAGCCACTTATACCCATTTTGTCCCAAAACAGGCTAAAACCAAGAAGACATTGCTTAGAAGCTGTAAACAGCTATGTTAGTGTTTCTGGGGTTAAAATGTGTCTTAATCTAATGCAACTAACTAATTATAAGAGTTTGAGATAGATGTGGAGAGTTTAAAAGCCACTTATACCCATTTTGTCCCAAAACAGGCTAACACCAAGAAAACATTGCTTAGAAGCAGTAAACAGCTTTGTTAGTGTTTCTAGGGTTAAAATGTGTCTTAATCCAATGCAACTAACTAATTATAAGACTTTGAGATAGATGTGGAGAGTTTAAAAGCCACTTATACCCATTTTGTCCCAAAACAGGCTAACAGCAAGAAAACATTGCTTAGTAGCTGTAAACAGCTATGTTAGTGTTTATGGGGTTAAAATTTGTTTTAATCCAATGCAACTGACTAGTTATAAGAGTTTGAGATAGATGTGGAGAGTTTAAAAGCCACTTATACCCATTATGTCCCAAAACAGGCTAAAACCAAGAAAACATTGCTTGGAAGCACTAAACAGCTATGTTAGTGTTTCTGGGGTTAAAATGTGTCTAAATCCAATGCAACTGACAAGTTATAAGACTTTGAGATAGATGTGGAGAGTTTAAAAGCCACTTATACCCATTTTGTCCCAAAACAGGCTAACACCAAAAAAACATTGCTTAGAAGCTGTAAACAGTTATCTTAGTGTTTATGGGGTTAGAATGTGCCTTAATCCAATGCAACTAACTAATTATAAGAGTTTGAGATAGATGCGGAGAGTTTAAAAGCCACTTATACCCATTATGTCCCAAAACAGGCTAAAACCAAGAAAACATTGCTTAGAAGCACTAAACAGCTATGTTAGTTTTTCTATGGTTAAAATGTGTCTTAATCCAATGCAACTAACTAGTTATAAGACTTTGAGATAGATGTGGAGAGTTTAAAAGCCACTTATACCCATTTTGTCCCAAAACAGGCTAACACCAAGAAAACATTGCTTAGAAGCTGTAAACAGTTATGTTAGTGTTTATGGGGTTAAAATGTGTCTTATTCCAATGTAACTAACTAATTTATAAGAGTTTGAGATAGATGTGGAGAGTTTAAAAGCCACTTATACCCATTTTGTCCCGAATCAGGCTAAAACCAAGAAGACATTGCTTAGAAGCTGTAAACAGCTATGTTAGTGTTTCTGGGGTTAAAATGTGTCTTAATCCAATGCAACTAACTAATTATAAGACTTTGAGATAGATGTGGTGAGTTTAAAAGCCACTTATACCCATTTTGTCCCAAAACAGGCTAACACCAAGAAAACATTGCTTAGAAGCTGTAAACAGTTATGTTAGTGTTTATGGGGTCAAAATGTGTCTTAATCCAATGCAACTAACTAATTATAAGAGTTTGAGATAGATGTGGAGAGTTTAAAAGCCACTTATACCCATTTTGTCCCAAAACAGGCTAAAACCAAGAAGACATTGCTTAGAAGCTGTAAACAGCTATGTTAGTGTTTTTGGGGTTAGAATGTGTCTTAATCCAATGCAACTAACTAATTATAAGAGTTTGAGATAGATGTGGAGAGTTTAAAAGCCACTTATACCCATTTTGTCCCAAAACAGGCTAAAACCAAGAAGACATTGCTTAGAAGCTGTAAACAGCTATGTTAGTGTTTATGGGGTTAAAATGTGTCTTAATCTAATGCAACGAACTAATTATAAGAGTTTGAGATAGATGTGGAGAGTTTAAAAGCCACTTATACCCATTTTGTCCCAAAACAGGCTAACACCAAGAAAACATTGCTTAGAAGCACTAAACAGCTATGTTAGTGTTTCTGGGATTAAAATGTGTCTTAATCCAATGCAACTGACTAGTTATAAGACTTTGAGATAGATGTGGAGAGATTGAAAGCCACGTATACCCATTTTGTCCCAAAACAGGCTAACACCAAGAAAACATTGCTTAGAAGCTGTAAACAGTTATGTTAGTGTTGATGGGGTTAAAATGTGCCTTAATCCAATGCAACTAACTAATTATAAGAGTTTGAGATAGATGCGGAGAGTTTAAAAGCCACTTATATCCATTATGTCCCAAAACAGGCTAAAACCAAGAAAGCATTGCTTAGAAGCACTAAACAGCTATGTTAGTGTTTCTAGGGTTAAAATGTGTCTTAATCCAATGCAACTAACTGGTTATAAGACTTTGAGATAGATGTGGAGAGTTTAAAAGCCACTTATACCCATTTTGTCCCAAAACAGGCTAACACCAAGAAAACATTGCTTAGAAGCTGTAAACAGTTATGTTAGTGTTTATGGGGTTAAAATGTGTCTTAATCCAATGCAACTAACTAATTATAAGAGTTTGAGATAGATGTGGAGAGTTTAAAAGCCACTTATACCCATTTTGTCCCGAAACAGGCTAAAACCAAGAAGACATTGCTTAGGAGCTGTAAACAGCTATGTTAGTGTTTCTGGGGTTAAAATGTGTCTTAATCCAATGCAACTAACTAATTATAAGACTTTGAGATAGATGTGGTGAGTTTAAAAGCCATTTATACCCATTTTGTCCCAAAACAGGCTAACACCAAGAAAACATTGCTTAGAAGCTGTAAACAGTTATGTTAGTGTTTATTATTGATCAAGAATAAGCCTATGGCGTCCGTACAGTCCGTACCGTCCGTACGTGCAAGCAATGAGGCCGAGTGAAGCACTAAGGCCGAGTCATCTATGTGTGAGGATAGTGAGGAGGCCTGCTCACCTCCGGCCCATGAGAAGGATCGAGAATCCCTTGTGTAGCCGTTAGGGAGAAAGCGCAAGTGGACAAGAGTGGAAGACTAGGACAAGTCGCTATCACCGATCACCTACCCCCTCTCTCTCTCTCCTAATTGTCGATTTCTCTTGTGTCTACTTTAGGTCATGTGGTCGCCCTAGCTGCCTCCCTATTTAAACTCTTGTCATGTGTTGTATTTGAGATATTCTACCTAATTCTAATCTATTATCACTCTCTCTCATACTATTCGCCACCAACTCTTCTTCTTCATTCTAAACCTCTCAAATCTCTAAGTCTTCCGCTTATTTCAACATGGTATCAGAGCCAGGTTGTCGTTCTTGATAACCTATCTCTTCTATTCTTCCATTCTTCATTCTTGTTCACTCGATTCTCAGTCCTATTTCTCTTTATTCTCCGGGTAAAAGCTTTGTCCATCGGTCCATAGCGGTTAAACCATGGAAAACGCCAAACCCATTGTCATGCCGGTTGTTCTCAAAGGAACAAACTACTTGCTGTGGACTAGAACCACAAGAACTGCCCTTGGAGGTCGTGGTCTTTGGAGTCATGTCGAGAGTGACTATGCTCCAAAACAAAACCTAAAAGGAGAAGATGAAGGCGCTTCCGAGGAGGAAGTAGAAGAAGAGAGCGAGAGGAAGGCCAAGTGGTTCCAAGAAGACCAAGTTGTCCTATCTGTTCTCCAAAACTCTCTTGACACACCAATCCTTGAGGCCTACTCATATTGCGAGACGGCCAAGGAGTTGTGGGAGACACTTAAAGGTGTCTATGGCAATATCTCCAACTTGACTCGGGTCTTTGAGGTCAAGAAGGCCATAAATGAGCTTAACCAAGATGATGTGGAGTTCACTAAACATCTTGGCAAGTTTCGAGCTTTATGGTCCGAGCTTGACATGTTGCGGCCGAGTACACTCGATCCGAGTGTGTTGACTGAAAGAAAGGAGCAAGACAAGATCTTTGGTCTCCTTCTTACTTTAAACCCATCCTTCAACGATCTCTTGAAGCACATCCTCAGGGCAGAGACACTTCCCTCCTTTGAAGACATTTGTTCACAAATCCAAAGAGAGCAAGGTTCTCTTGACTTGTTTAGCGGTAAGGGGGAGCTTGCTACGGCTAATAAAGGAGTGTACAAGCAAGAGGAGAGGAAGGTGTGGATATGCGACCACTGCAAGAGGCGGGGTCACCTGAAAGACAAGTGCTGGGTCCTCCACCCTCATCTCAAACCGGCCAAGTTCAAAGCAAACCTTTCAAAGGAAGCGGTTAGCGACAAGGGAGCCGGGCCGTCAAAGCAAGGAGATGAGGCAGCCATGACCGCAGCCTATGGAGAAGTGGTTAGGAAATCAGACCTTGAGGCGCTCATCCGTTCCATTGCCTCACTCAAGGAGTCTGGTATCTCTTTCTTTACCTCTAAGCCTAGTAAATCTCTTGTCATAGACTCGGGTGCTTCTCACCACATGATTAGTAATCCTAGTCTAATTGACAATATAAAACCGGCTTTAGGAAATGTTATAATTGCAAATGGAGAACAAATACCAGTGAAAGGAATAGGGGACTTGAAACTATTTGATAAAACCACAAAAGCTTTCTTTATGCCTACCTTCACATCTAATCTTCTATCGGTTAAGAGAACCACTAATGATTTGAATTGTTATGCAATCTTTGGTCCTAATAGTGTTCATTTTCAGGATATTGAGACTGGAAAAGTTCTTGGAGAGGGACAAGGGAGTGGAGATCTCTATGTCCTAGAGAAAACCTCGCCAAGTTTATCTACTAAATCTTGTTTTGTTGTTAATTTGGATAGTGTGTGGCATGCTAGATTAGGCCATCCTCATTCTCGTGCCCTTGCTTTAATGTTACCAAGTGTTTCTTTTGATAGTTCAATGTGTGAGTCTTGTATTCTTGGTAAACATTGCAAATCTATTTTTCCCAAGTCTAAAACTATTTATGAGCATTGTTTTGATTTAGTGCACTCGGATGTGTGGACTTCACCATGCCTTTCTAGAGATAATAACAAATATTTTGTGACTTTTATTGATGAAAAATCTAAGTACACATGGATTACTTTGTTGCCTTCAAAGGATAGAGTGTTTGATGCTTTTATAAACTTTCAAAATTATGTTACTAATCATTTCAATGCTAAAATTAAGGTACTTAGATCAGACAATGGTGGAGAGTATACAAGTCACAAATTCAGAGAACACCTAGCAAAACACGGCATACTACACCAAACAAGTTGTCCCTATACGCCCCAACAAAATGGTGTAGCCGAGAGGAAGAACCGACATCTAATGGAGGTGGCACGGTCGATGATGTTCCATTCACACGTTACAAGGCGATATTGGGGTGATGCTGTGATGACCGCATGCTACCTGATCAATCGGACACCAACCAAAGTCCTTAATGACCTATCGCCATTTGAGGTATTGAATGGATTTAAACCATCTCTAGAGCACTTACGGGTCTTTGGGTGTGTTTCTTTTGTACTTGTGCCAGGAGAACAGCGGAGTAAGCTCGATCCCAAAAGCATAAGGTGTATGTTCATCGGCTACTCCACTACTCAAAAGGGATACAAGTGTTTTGACCCAAAGACAAGCCGGCTGTATGTATCAAGAGATGTTCGGTTCTTGGAAAATGTGGGTTATTTTGATAACAAAGACTGGAACAGCTTGAAGGATCTTTCATCATCACCAAATGATAGATCCTCCAGCCTTAAGTTTCTCCTTGACCATCTCGGAAATCCGCCTACGGCCACAGCCCTTCCTCAGCCAGAACCCAACCCAAGCTCCATTGACCATACGCTCGAGCCGGAAGGTGCTATGCCCGAGATGATATCCCCGGACCATGAGATGCCCGAGTCAAACCAGAGCATGACCGAGGCACATGAGATGCCCGAGCCAAACTCAAGCCTGACCGAGACACGACCTGATGCCGAACCGGTCATCGAAGATGTCACTCAGTCCAGCCAATCAGTGCCGCCAGCTCAACCAGCTCCACGACGAAGCACGCGTGTCCGGTCTCACCCCTCTACATGGAAAGATAAGAGGGTCTACTACAACAGTCAAGCCGTCGCACATCCTATCCAAGCCGTATGTTCGCTCGAGCTGCTTCCGACCGAGCACCAAGCCTTCTTCGGCCAAGTTGATGAACACTGGGTTCCCCAAACGTACGAGGAGGCCAAAGAACATAAGGTATGGGTAGATGCTGTGGAGGATGAAGCTGGTGCAATGATCAGAAATCACACATGGGATGAGGCTGACCTCCCCAAAGGGAAGAAGGCCGTAAGTTCAAAGTGGGTATTCACCATCAAGTTCTTGAGCACGGGAGAGATTGAGAGGCATAAGGCACGGCTGGTGGCCCGAGGGTTCACTCAAACCTATGGAGATGACTACATGGCAACGTTTGCTCCCGTGGCCAAATTGCATACCGTGCGAGTAGTGCTATCGTTGGCCGTGAACCTTTCTTGGGACTTATGGCAAATGGATGTGAAGAACGCGTTCCTCCAAGGCGAGCTAGATGAAGAAGTGTACATGACTCCTCCGCCTGGTCTTGAGGACATTGTTGCTCCCGGGAAAGTCTTACGGTTACGCAAGGCCATCTATGGCCTCAAACAGTCACCACGCGCCTGGTACCATAAGCTCAGCTCCACTCTTAAGGCGAATGGCTTTAGACGATCGGAGGCTGATCATACTCTTTTCACTCTCAAGACATCACTTGGCCTGGTTGTGGTGCTGGTTTATGTCGATGACATCATCGTGACTGGCGATGACAAGGCCGGTATTGTTGCCATTAAAGACTCTCTCAAGTCTGCCTTTGACATTAAGGACCTCGGAGAGCTCAAATACTTCCTCGGCATCGAAATCTGCCGTTCCCCGGAGGGTATCTTCCTCTCACAACGCAAATATGCTCTGGACTTGCTTGCTGAGACAGGCAAACTTGGTACGGTTCCAGCTACTACACCACTGGATGAAGATTACCAGCTCAAGCGAAAGGGGGAGAGCATTCGGGCGAAGGAAGGCAAACCATGCGAACCATTGGACGAGCCGTTCCCGGACGTCACACGCTACCGACGGCTTGTAGGTAAGTTGATCTATTTAACTATCACACGACCTGATATCTCTTATGCTGTGAATCAGGTGAGTCAGCACATGCAAGCTCCAAGCAAGTATCAATGGAGTCAAGTGGAGAGGATCTTGAGCTATCTCAAGGGCAGCCCTGGTCAAGGCATTTGGATGGGTAAAAACGGCAACACTGAGATCGTGGGTTATTGTGATGCGGACTATAATGGAGACACATTGGATAGGCGGTCAACTACTGGATATTGCACCTTTGTTGGAGGAAACCTAGTTACATGGAGGTCTAAGAAGCAAAAGGTGGTGTCATGTTCAAGTGCCGAGGCTGAGTACCGAGCTATGAGGAAGCTAACTAATGAGATGACATGGTTGAAAGGTCTACTTAAGGATCTCGGCATTGAAACAAGACAGCCGATGACAATGCATTGTGACAATGAGGCAGCGATCCACATAGCCACTAACTCAGTCTTCCATGAACGGACCAAGCACATTGAGAGCGACTGCCACAAGGTTAGGGAGAGGATCGAAGAGGGAGCGGTTCTACCATGCCACACAAGGAGTCAAGACCAGCTAGCCGACATCTTCACCAAATCTGCAAGTCCCAAGGTTTGTGATTATATTCATAGCAAACTTGGACTTGTAGACATCACACGGCCGTGATCAACTTTCCTAATCCGTGGACAGCACACTCTTTTTCCCTTGGCTTAGTTTTGTCCCATGAGGTTTTCTAAGTCAAGGTTTTTAATGAGGTGCTGCTTCACGGGTTCCAAGCTTAGCCATTTCATCAGGCTAAGCTTGAGGGGGAGTATTGATCAAGAATAAGCCTATGGCGTCCGTACAGTCCGTACCGTCCGTACGTGCAAGCAATGAGGCCGAGTGAAGCACTAAGGCCGAGTCATCTATGTGTGAGGATAGTGAGGAGGCCTGCTCACCTCCGGCCCATGAGAAGGATCGAGAATCCCTTGTGTAGCCGTTAGGGAGAAAGCGCAAGTGGACAAGAGTGGAAGACTAGGACAAGTCGCTATCACCGATCACCTACCCCCTCTCTCTCTCTCCTAATTGTCGATTTCTCTTGTGTCTACTTTAGGTCATGTGGTCGCCCTAGCTGCCTCCCTATTTAAACTCTTGTCATGTGTTGTATTTGAGATATTCTACCTAATTCTAATCTATTATCACTCTCTCTCATACTATTCGCCACCAACTCTTCTTCTTCATTCTAAACCTCTCAAATCTCTAAGTCTTCCGCTTATTTCAACATTTATGGGGTCAAAATGTGTCTTAATCCAATGTAACTAACTAATTATAAGAGTTTGAGATAGATGTGGGGAGTTTAAAAGCCACTTATACCCATTTTGTCCCAAAACAGGCTAAAACCAAGAAGACATTGCTTAGAAGCTGTAAACAGCTATGTTAGTGTTTCTGATGTTCATATATTTTACCATGTTTTCCCTTAGTCTATTCACCTCTTTTGCATCTTTTGCTAGCCATTTTAATCATTATTGTGTAGCTTTAGGACTAATCATGCATTAGAGTTTAGTTGCATTGCATTTGCATCTTTTCATGCATAAACAGATGATTTTGGAGCTTAAGGAGCATGGAAACAATCCTGAGGAGAAGTGAAGCAATCTTGAAGGGAAAGCAAGAGAGTTAAGGCTGAAGAACCAAGGTCAAGAGTCCAACTCGACCAAGCACTCGACCGAGTGGGTAGATGGACTCGACCGAGTGGAGTGTGCACGAGAGAAGCCAGCTCGACCATGGACTCAACCAAGACAGGGTCGGGTTGACCGAGCTGTTGACTACTTTGACTTTTTCTATTTTTAGGGCTTCCACCTCCTCACCTATATAAGGCCTTGTACCTGCAGCCACCAAAGAGTCCAACTTTTTAGATATTCCCTAAACTTAGTTTTTACCTTTTTTAGCTTTAGAGTACTTCCTTAAGAGAGAAGACTAGATTCTTGTATTTTGTTGGTTCTATAACTTTCAAGATATTGAGAATTTGAGTTTCTTCCTTTCATCAATATTGAAGATCTTTGTTTAATCTTTCTAATAATGCAAGTTTCAATATTTTTTGGGTTTTTGACTTTGTTCATCATGTATTGTTTAGAGTAGTTTGCTTAGGATCTTGAGGATGGGTTAGGATGGATTGATCTTGTGGTTTGTGTGATTTGGTCAAGCTTGATTGTTGTAGATCTCTTCTAGGGTAGATGATCTTAATGCTGATTCTATATCTGAGAGGGTAGAGTCTGATTTCAAGCTTCTTAGCAACACACCAATGTTTAGGAAGCATAGATAAGGCTACATCTAGAGCTTACCATTAGGCTTGCTAAGAGATTAGAGGTCTTGTTTGGTTTGAGATGTATTGCTTAATGCCTGCTTGTGTAGATTCTTTACTGTGTGAGAACAAGTCTAGGAGATGCATAGGTTTGATTGTTTCTTGACCATGAGAGTGGGAGAAACTTGTCTTAGATTTATATGTCTAGAGGTTAGCTCAAAGTTTGCGTGAGATTTGTTGACCAAGTTAGATAACCACAATGATTAGTTCATCCTATGAATCCATCCTCAGGACCCTCTTTGTTTATTGAATTTACAGTCTTAATCATGTTGCTTGCTTGTAGTTTGATTTGGTTTAGCATTACACTGTTTTTATTGCATTGCTCTGTTTTTCCGAATTTGTCTAGCTCGACCACTCACTCGACCTACACTCGGTCGAGTGCTGCTCGAGTTCATCCCCAGAACTTTGTGTTTCATGATTTGTGATTGCCTTGTTTCATTCCTGTTTCATTCTTGTTACATTTCTGTTGCATTTACTTAGTGTCCTGTTCATTACTAGTCTTTCATTAGTTCATTAGTAGAAGTTTCTATTTCTGTTCTTGCATCATTACTATTATAATCATCCTGTTTCATTTGCATTTAGTTCTTAGTTCTTGTAGTTTACTTTCTGCATTTTACATTTTCATCTTAGGATTGTTAGTGACAAACAATCTTTACATTTGTCTTAACTTAGATTCATATGCATATCTTAACTGTTCACAAACACTCATTTATGATTGATACCTCTTGTACTGCAATAGCATAAGGGGAATTGAAACACCCATCCATCATTCCATTCATATCTCACCATTGCATACACATCCACCTTTCACCACACAAATATTTCTGTTTCAATTTGGCGCCGTTGCCCATTTGAGTGTGTTTTGTGACATTTAGGATCCATATTAGTCTAAGATTAAGTTCGTTTATACACTTGTGAGGTTGCTGTGCTTGAATCTTCTGTTTTTGGGTTGAAGTTCCATTTCAGGTACCACTCGACCAGTCACTCGACCACCACTCGACCGAGTCGTGATCGAGCACCTGCTCGAGCCAGAAGCCGGATCTCTATAACCATCATTTTCCAGTCGACTTGACCTCCTACTTGAGCCTGTGCTCAGTCGCTTGCCTAGCAAAAATCGTTTGTGTCTGTTAATGCACACAAGGTCTAAAGGAAAGGACAATCTTCTTAGGCCTATTGACAACATCAACAAAAAGACCAAGAGTTTAGGAGCTAAGCAAAGGAGAGTTGTTCAGCACCAACAAGAGGTTATAGTAGCTATGGATCAACATGATCAAGTTCAGAGACCAAGGAACATTGGTGCTGGAGATGCACCCAACACTCACAACCAAAGAGCTGGCATTGTGCCACCAACTGTTGCAAACAACAACTTTGAGATCAAGAGTGGATTGATCTCAATGATTCAGGCAAATAAATTCCATGGACTGCCTATGGAGGATCCACTAGATCATCTTGATGAGTTTGATAGAATCTGTGGTCTTACCAAGATCAATGGAGTAAGTGAAGATGGTTTCAAGCTAAGGTTGTTCCCTTTCTCACTTGGGGACAAGGCTCATTTATGGGAAAAGACTCTCCCTACTGGTGCAATCACTACTTGGGATGCATGCAAGAAGGCTTTCTTGGCCAAGTTTTTCTCCAATGCTAGGACAGCAAGACTAAGGAATGAGATCTCTGGATTTGCTCAAAGGAGTAATGAAAGCTTTTGTGAAGCTTGGGAGAGGTTTAAAGGGTACCAAACTCAGTGTCCTCACCATGGTTTCAGTGTGGAGTCTTTGTTGAGCACATTGTATAGAGGAGTGCTTCCCAAGTTCAGAATGCTTCTTGACACAGCCTCCAATGGAAACTTCCTCAATAAGCATGTGGAAGAAGGCTGGGAGTTAGTAGAGAACCTTGCACAGTCTGATGGGAACTACAATGAGGACTATGACAGAACCATAAGGTCATCATCAACTGATCAAGAAGACAAGTACAAGAAGGATCTGAAAATGGTGAATGAAAAGCTTGATAGGATCTTGCTAAGTCAGCAAAAGTCTATTCACTTTGTTAGTGAAGAGGAGCTTCCAGTTCAAGAGGGAGAGAATGAGTTTGCTGAGTTATGCTATATGCAAAACCAAGGAGGCTTCAAGGGTTATAACCAAGGAGGGTTTAGGAACAATAATCTGTCCTATAGGAGCACAAATGTGGCCAACCCACAAGATCAAGTCTACCCTCCTCAACAGCCTCAACAACCTCAACAACACCAAAACCATGTCCCCAAACAACAGCAACAGGTGTTCCAGCCCCAGTTGTGTCCCCCACCAGGGTTTCAGACTAACCAAGGCCAGGAACAAGACCTTAGAGCCATGGTACAACAGCTGTTGATTGGTCAAACACAAGGGAAGATAGAGGAAGCCAAACAGTTTGCTGAGCTAAACCAAAGGCTCACATCTCAATACAATGATCTGAATATGAAGTTTGAGGGTCTGAATTCCAGAGTTAAGTACATGGAGAGTAACATAGCCTCTTCTTCAGCTCCAAAACCCAACCAACTCCCTGGAAAAGCTGTCCAAAATCTGAGGGAGTTCACAGCCAAAGCCATTCAAGTTCATGAGGAAGAAGCCACTGAGGACAGTGCAGTTTAAGTTTGGGGGAATTCATTAGTTACTGAAGCCCCAAGTGATGTTTGTACCAAGCAATTGGAGCTCGCACCTGAGCTCGACCATGGACTCGAGCAGCCACTCGACCGAGTGCATGCTCGAGTGGTCGATCGAGCTGGACAGTCCGAGGCTGACAAACCTGCCAAGTACATTCCTCCTGCCTACAAGCCTCCACTACCTTTTCATGGGCGTTTCAAAGCACATAAGATTAAGGAATTAAGGGAGATCATTGAGAAAAAGGCAATGTTGGCTAAGCAACAAGAGGAAGAAAGGGTTTTGAAGGAAGAGGCTGTGGTTGAGAAAAAAGAAGAAGTGTTGGCTATACAAGAAATCACCATTGCTTACCAGGAAGAGGAGAGAGGACCTGCCTTGGAACAGTAGGAACCATATCCTCTCTATAAAAATTTTCTGCTAGATTTGTCTAAGAAGAAGGCTGAAGCTCAAGATGAGAAGGATCTTGAGAACCTTGGAGGAGTGATCATTCCAATAAAGCTTAAGCATCCAGGGCCATTCTACTTACCTTGTACAATTAGTTACCTCCACTACAATCAATGCCTTTGTGATTTGGGAGCTTCAACAAGTGTCATGCCATATTCCATAGCTCAAAAGCTTGGGAGAACTGATTTCAAATCCACTAAACTCCATGTGTGCCTAGCTGATGGGACAAATAGAGAGGTAGTTGAAAGGTTGGAGAATGTCCCAATCAAGATAGGAAGAGCAAGGATCCACACTGACTTTGTGGTGATAGAGATGGACAAGGAGCCTGAAGATCCAATCTTACTAGGGAGGCCATTCTTAGCTACTGTTAGAGCATTTATTGATGTCAAGGAAGGTCTTGTGACCTTGAACATTGCTGAAGATGTAGTTATGAAGTTCAATATCTACAATCCAACCAACCTTCCCACCATTGATGACTAGCCTTTTACTATCAAGGACAAAGGTGATCAAGAAGGGTTAAGTGATAAGGCAACTCCAAAAGCTGAGCTCCCACTTCAAGAAGATTCTGTTGAGAAGCTTAAGAGGTCAGTTCAAGAGCTGTCTAGAATGGTTGAGGATCTCCAAGTTAAGCTGAACAAGAGGTCTTTGAGGAAAGCAAGACCAAGGCTCAAAATCAAGAAGAAATATGGTTTGTGTGCTAAGGGTGAGGTGATCAAGGATCAACTTCATAGTGACCAAGAGGTTCCAGGGAGGATTTCATCACCTCCTTGGTATCTAAATCAAGGATAAGAAGAAAATCAAAGTCAAGCTTAGTGACTTTAAACAAGCTCACTAGGGAGGAAGTCCCTAAGGTATCCATTGTAAATATGCTTTAATTTCTTAGTAATTTTGATGTGTTTTCTTTTATGTTTTTGTTGGACAGGCTTTTTATTAAGAATGTAGTTGGGTAAGAAGAGATTTGGACTTGGGCAAGGAGGTTCGCAAGCCCACTCGACCAGGCCACGAGAGGTACTCGATCGAGCTGGGTAAGGATTAAGGCCCATTTGGTTTCCAAAGCTTCTAGAACGATCGAGTGGAGGGAGAAAAGGAAGAAAAATTTTGAAATTTCAAAATTGGTCAAGGAGCTCGACCACGTGCTGGTCGAGTGTGGGGTCGAGTGGTAGCCAAAAAGCAGGTCAAAGATTCCCATTTCAAATTTGAATGGTATGGACGCTCCACCCTTGTCTCCTTGTCCCCTTAGCTTCTTTATATACTCGTAGCACGAGATCATACCTCTCACACTCTCTCATTTGCTCAAAATTTCTAAATTCAAGCTTTAAAGTCTCTCTCAAGTTCATCTTTTGCTCAAAGCTTAGTTCTTTTTAGTTTTTGGGTCACTAACCTATTAACTTTAAGCTTTGAGTTTATTCCTCTCAGTTTTTGCTCAAAAATGTCTTCCAAGATCACTAAGAAGTCCAAGCAAGCAGCTACAAGCTCTAAGGGTCTTCATGATGTTGATTTAGAATCAAGAGAGGATGCTGGAAGGTCCGCTCGACGTCCCACTCGAGCATGCACTCAACCGAGTGGCCGTCCGAGTGACCGACCGAGCCAGCGTGCGAGTTCCAGAAACCCTGCTGTTGAGGAAGATCCTGAGAGAACTGAATCAGAGGAGGAAAGGGAGCCAACACTCAGTGAGTTTATGAGGAGAGAAAGGGCCAAAGGAAAGAGGCCAGCTGTTGAGGTTGAACAAGAGGAGAGTGAAAGTGAGAGTGAGGAAGAAGAAAGTGAGGAAGAAGAACTGATGGATGATGGGGAAGCTGAGTCTTGTGGATTGTCAAAGAAGCAGCTTTATGATGCTTTCATGAGGATGGAGTTCTTGGGAACCAGATATCCACATAAGGAGACCATAGAGAAGCTTGCCATTGATGAAGATGTGGAGTGTCTCTTTGAGAAGAACAGTCTTACCAAGTTCATGGGGCTTTGTATGGAGGGCTATAGAGAGGAAAGCTGTGAGTTCCTAGCCACTGTCAAGCTGCACACATATGTGAGGAAGGATGCTGTAGTAGGAGCTGGTCACATTTCTTTCACAATCAAAGGGAAGAAGCATGAGCTCTCAATGAAGAAGCTGGCTGATGTGTTTGGTTTTGAGGTTGGGAGCAATAGGAGCTTGATAGTTCCAAGAGAAGAACTGTATGCTGTGTGGGAAACCATTGGGGACAACAAGCTCTACTCATCCTCCAACTCCAAGAGCTCAAGGATTAGGAGCCCAGTCTTGAGGTACTACCACAAAGCTCTTGCCAACACCTTCTTTGCTAGGAAGGAAACTGGAAACATCAATGAGGGAGAGCTAAAGATGATTGACTTGGCTCTCAATGGAGTTCTTCTTCAAGCAAGGAATGGAACCATCATCCTTGGTAGCACTGTGGAGACTGATCTTGCAATGGTGCTGATAGACCATATGATATATTTGAGAAGTTGGGTAGGCAAGCTTGAGAACAAGGGTTCAAGAGGAGCACTTACCATTGGAGGCATCATTACTCCAATTCTTCAAGCTGCTAACATTCCACTTAGAGGAGAAGGGGCTCACCAAGATGGATTAATTCCAGCTACCTAACCTCTACACTCATCCTAGCCAAGGAGATGCATCAAGGAAACCATATCTTTAACTTTGAGCTGCCAACAGTTGGGAAGAGACAAGTGATCCTACCAAACAAAGAGCTCACTACCATTCAAGAAGGAGCCAACATTGATTTTTGGCCAGCTGATGAGTACTTATTTGATGGAGTAGTACAGCCTAGAGTTGATGCAGCTGGAGATGTAGAGATGGGTGATGGAGAGGAGCAGTTCTACTTTGAGGACTATGAGCCCAATCCAAGGGTAGAGGAGTGAGAGAGCATAGCAAGAGGTTGACATTGCTGCAAAAGTGGAACAAATGGCATGGGAAGAGGTTTGACATCTCAAGGAAGTTGCTGACTTGAAGAGTGGAAACTCTTCACCAACTCCATCAAGCCCTTTCAGGAGGAGTAGCTCAACTAGAGCACTTTCAAGAGTTGCAAACCCTGTGGAACCAGCTAGGGCTTCAATGTATGAGCCAAATCAGAGGAAGAGGAGCTCAAGTACCCGAGAACAACAGTTTTCGAGGCACTCGACCGGGTCACTCGAGCACCCACTCGACCGAGCACCTTGGAGCCACTCGACCGAGTTCCAGCCTAGACCACCATTTGGCTTCCCACCTCCAGCTGCTTATCCAGGCTATCCAGGTTACCCTCCCATCCCACCCCAATACTTTATGGATCAAGCACTATACCATCAGTACCAGCAGTACCAGACTCAAGATATGGAGACTCGCAGTCCAGCTCGACCCCCCCCCCCCCACTCAGACATGCACTCGACCGAGTCAAGGTCGATTGGCATTGTCGAGCTGCCCCAATCACCTTCCTCCAGTCACCAGCATGACCCCAGCTACACCTTTGATAGTATGCAGGAGGATGTGGACAGCTTCTTCTCCAATCCTTGAGGTAACATTATCACCTTACCATTGTATATACCATAGCATTTGATGTTGTGTTTTGTTTTAAGTCTTGAATCCTCAAACAAATTTCTTTCACACAAGGGACTGTGTGATTTAAGTTTGGGGGAGGGCTTGAGATAGCATTTGATGTTGTGTTTTGTTTTTTTATTTCAAATTTTTAGCATAATCATGTTAGCACTTGCATAAGCATCTAAGGCATAGAAAAACCATAAAAATTTGAAATTTTTTTGCAAAAATCTTTATAAAAAAAAGAATGTTCATGTAGTTTGCATTGCATATTAGGATCTTGTTTAGCATGTTTCATGTAGAATTGCATAATATTTGCATTAGGCCATATTTATCGGGATAACATATGGGTGATCTTAGGCCTTATTAAAATGAGATAAAATGAATAGTGTTTTTTAGATCAGGCCTTTTGATCTTATTCAAGATCAGTTCTTGTGTTTGATCTAAACGTGACGTGTCACACTCTCACGCCCCCGAAGAAGATGACATCGATCTCTCCCTCCCTCCTCCGTCTCAACAGCTTCTGGAACTCCTCCGATCGCCGCCGTGCGAACTCGTCCCGCCGCGTCCACCGATGTTCAGGAGGTCTGTCTCCGATGTTTCTCCCGCACCTTCCTCTTCCAAGACTCTTCTCCGATCTTCTCGCGCCAATCCAATTCGTGAAGGTGATTTCGTGAATCCAGAAAGCTCTGAAGCCAATAAGGTTAGAAATATTCCTTTAGTCTTTTTACCTATTGTTCTGTTTATCTGATTCGTTTGAGAGTTGTGTGATTTATTGATTCTTGTAGACTCGAGAACATATTTTTAGCTTCTTGATGATATCACTATACTTGACTTGTGTCATTTGAAGTAGAAATGTGTTGTGGTAGCTTTAACTCAAGAATGTGATAATGGGCAGATGCTGTATGTTATCAAGGATGGAGTTCGTGAATTGGATCAATGGTGTAACAAGCTCCTTAAGTACGGTGAAGCAGCAGTCTCCTCTGTGAAACAAGACGACAGTCCTAAGGTTCGTAATCTTCTAAACACATATATAATCTCATGGAGAGACTCAATGGAATGTATCTGATGAAATGCATTTGGTGGAATCACATTAGTTGATCGAACATGTCCGTCACTTGTCTCTTGTAGTCTTTGAATGAAAAGTCCTGTTTTTGAGCACAATGAATTTTTGTTGCAGTGCCAGGTAGAAGATGAGGTAGTAGTACAAGAGGAGCAACAGAAAGAGGGTAAAGAAGGTGTGAAGGTGGATAGAGTCGGTGAGGCCTTTGTGGTTGAGATCAACTGTCCATGTGGAAGAAACTACCGAACTCTCTTTTCAGGACGTGACTGCTACTACAAGCTCTTGTAGAGATGGTGACTGCTACTTTTTGCAGTTGTTGTGACATTCACATTCTTTGATCATCATTCATCACCATTAGTTGAAGGAGTATATCTCATGCTCTGCATATACTCATCACATAGGTTTTCTGTAGATAAACGAACATGACACGCACTGTTTCGTGCTTGTATAGATACTAGCTATACAGATGTGTCCCCTTGTCAACTGTGTTGTCCTAGATCAACTTCGAGACCTCTCTCTCCTCAACGCCATTCTGTATCCTTCTCTACTACTAGAGGCATGCTTAATGATACTAGATCTTCTATTTCAATCTCAGAGCCTGGTTCACACACCGGTAAGTTCAAAAACCATGATTCTTTTTCTTGTGGCGGGTTTTGGGACAACACAGTTGTTAATGGTTTGTTTGTTGTTTGTGTGTTCAGCAAGAACTCGGGTTGATGGAAAAGAGTTCTTCCGACAAGTCAGGTAGAGACTCCTACCTTGAAAATTCTTACAAAACAACTCTCTACAACATTGTCTGTAACATATATACATCTTGTAACTAAATCTTAATCAGGAGCCGATTATCTTACGAGCAATTTGGTGCATTTCTTGGGAATGTGAAAGATCTTAACGCTCACAAGCAAACACGAGAAGTAAGAGGATACTATTTCAATCTTGTTTACCGCCTTTTGATTCATATACTAGCTATACACATTTGTTCCATTGTCATATACTGTTGTAATATATTTAAGAATATTATATTATTAAATCTTAAGATCTTACACATGTTCTCCCAATAACTAACTTCTTAACAAAAGTTGTTAACTACTGATCTTACATTATTTTTACAATATTTCTACTCTAAGAACACCCTAAACTGATCTCCCTATAAACATGCCCTTAGGGATCTATGATGAGTTTTTCCTTGTTAGTTTGCTTAATTCACTAGACTAGGATCGATGCCCAAGTTAATAGTACTTTGATGCTAGTTGAGTAGTTAGAAGCATAAGATTGAACCAAGCCTTGGATTCCTGCATTGCATTTGGTCTAAATTGAAGCATGTTATGATTTGATGCCATTTCCTATCTATAAGAACCTAATATTGACAGTTAATTATCAATGTATGCATTGCTTTAAACTCATGGATACCATATACATATTTGGATCATCTTTCTCCTTTTGCCACTCTTGTTGATCCAAGTAGCTGATTTCACTTTTAAATCAGTTTCCCTACCCCTAAACCAAACCTTCTTTCAAGCCTTGTTTATTCTTGAGTGTGTGAGGCCTATTTTTGGGATTGAGCTTGGTAGAAAGTGTTAGGTTTGAACTGACAAGAGTAAGACCTTGTGTAGTTCTAGTTTGCATTTTTCAAACTAGATAGGACTAGGTGGTTCACTTGTTGGGTTTGGGACTTGGTTGTTTTGAAAATAAAAGAAAGAAAAGAGAAAGAAAAAGGGTAGAGTCTTTAGGAGGGGAATGTGTTTAAGCAAAAGCTAAAGTCTAGTGAAAGGATGGGAAGTAAAAATTGTTATCTAAGATGGTTCTAGTTAAAGAAAAGAAAAGAAAGCAAAGTGAAGTTTAGCAAAAAGCCTATATGTCTTAAGAATAAGAAGAAAAGAGAACCATAGCAATAAGAAAAAAAATTCCCATTCCACTAGAAAGATCAATTAAGAAACCTCTCCTAAGACTTGAAAAACAAAAGAGAATAGGGTTAAAGAGAAAAGAAGAAGTTAAAGGGTAGCACTAAAATCATTTGGGTTAGATTGCTAAGATAAACACTTTGGGTACCCTTGGGTAGACAAGGTTTTATTCTTGTATGTGTCTAGGTGTTCTTACCATTAGCATTCTTCTAAAGCTCAATCCATTTTTATGAGAGAACCTTGATATTGACAAGCCCCACTCTAAAAAAAGAGACCATCATTGTCTCAAAACCCTTTATTACCAAGCCAAATGAGTTTCAGCATTGCATAGAAAGGATTCATGTTCTTGTTTAATGAATGTTAAAGGAAATGGTTGATTTGAATGCATGTGGATATCTAAGGCTCAAATCAATAAAGGTTGTGAAATGCTTGTCTAAAAATTTTAATTCCATCTCATTCAACTTGCATCATAGTATTAGTAACTTGGACATTGATTCTAGATGGTCTAATTGCAAGCTTTAGGAGCTGAGATCCCACTTTCAAACCTCATCTACCTTCTTATGTCTTGCTTATTTGCTTGAGGGCAAGCAAAGACTAAGTTTGGGGGTGTTGATGTTCATATATTTTACCATGTTTTCCCTTAGTCTATTCACATCTTTTGCATCTTTTGCTAGCCATTTTCATCATTATTGTGTAGCTTTAGGACTAATCATGCATTAGAGTTTAGTTGCATTGCATTTGCATCTTTTCATGCATAAACAGATGATTTTGGAGCTTAAGGAGCATGGAAACAATCCTGAGGAGAAGTGAAGCAATCTTGAAGGGAAAGCAAGAGAGTTAAGGCTGAAGAACCAAGGTCAAGAGTCCAACTCGACCAAGCACTCGACCGAGTGGGTAGATGGACTCGACCGAGTGGAGTGTGCACGAGAGAAGCCAGCTCGACCATGGACTCGACCAAGACAGGGTCGAGTTGACCGAGCCGTTGACTACTTTGTCTTTTTCTATTTTTAGGGCTTCCACCTCCTCACCTATATAAGGCCTTGTACCTGCAGCCACCAAAGAGTCCAACTTTTTAGATATTCCCTAAACCTAGTTTTTACCTTTTTTAGCTTTATTCCTTTTGCATTTTTATTTTTAAGATCTTGTACTTCCTTAAGAGAGAAGACTAGATTCTTGTATTTTGTTGGTTCTATAACTTTCAAGATATTGAGAATTTGAGTTTCTTCCTTTCATCAATATTGAAGATCTTTGTTTAATCTTTCTAATAATGCAAGTTTCAATATTTTCTGGGTTTTTGACTTTGTTCATCATGTATTGTTTAGAGTAGTTTGCTTAGGATCTTCAGGATGGGTTAGGATGGATTGATCTTGTGGTTTGTGTGATTTGGTCAAGCTTGATTGTTGTAGATCTCTTCTAGGGTAGATGATCTTAATGCTGATTCTATATCTGAGAGGGTAGAGTCTGATTTCAAGCTTCTTAGCAACACACCAATGTTTAGGAAGCATAGATAAGGCTAGATCTAGAGCTTACCATTAGGCTTGCTAAGAGATTAGAGGTCTTGTTTAGTTTGAGATGTATTGCTTAATGCCTGCTTGTGTAGATTCTTTACTGTGTGAGAACAAGTCTAGGAGATGCATAGGTTTGATTGTTTCTTGACCATGAGAGTGGGAGAAACTTGTCTTAGATTTATATGTCTAGAGGTTAGCTCAAAGTTTGCTTGAGATTTGTTGACCAAGTTAGATAACCACAATGATTAGTTCATCCCATGAATCCATCCTCAGGACCCTCTTTGTTTATTGAATTTACAGTCTTAATCCTGTTGCTTGCTTGTAGTTTGATTTGGTTTAGCATTACTCTGTTTTTATTGCATTGCTCTGTTTTTCCGAATTTGTCTAGCTCGACCACTCACTCGACCTACACTCGGTCGAGTGCTGCTCGAGTTCATCCCCAAAACTTTGTGTTTCATGATTTGTGATTGCCTAGTTTCATTCCTGTTTCATTCTTGTTACATTTCTGTTGCATTTACTTAGTGTCCTGTTCATTACTAGTCTTTCATTAGTTCATTAGTAGAAGTTTCTATTTCTGTTCTTGCATCATTACTGTTATAATCATCCTGTTTCATTTGCATTTAGTTCTTAGTTCTTGTAGTTTACTTTCTGCATTTTACATTTTCATCTTAGGATTGTTAGTGACAAACAATCGTTACATTTGTCTTAACTTAGATTCATATGCATATCTTAACTGTTCACAAACACTCATTTAGGATTGATACCTCTTGTACTGCAATAGCATAAGGGGAATTGAAACACCCATCCATCATTCCATTCATATCTCACCATTGCATACACATCCACCTTTCACCACACAAATATTTCTGTTTCAGTTTCTGGGGTTAAAATGTGTCTTAATCCATTGCAACTAACTAATTATAAGAGTTTGATATAGATGTGGAGAGTTTAAAAGCCACTTAAACCCATTTTGTCCTAAAACAGGCTAACACCAAGAAAACATTGCTTAGAAGCAGTAAACAGCTTTGTTAGTGTTTCTAGGGTTAAAATTTGTCTTAATCCAATGCAACTAACTAATTATAAGACATTGAGATAGATGTGGTGAGTTTAAAAGCCACTTATACCCATTTTGTCCCAAAACAGCCTAACAGCAAGAAAACATTGCTTAGTAGCTGTAAACAGCTATGTTAGTGTATATGGGGTTAAAATGTGTCTTAATCCAATACAACTGACTAGTTATAAGAGTTTGAGATAGATGTGGAGAGTTTAAAAGCCACTTATACCCATTCTGTCCCAAAACAGGCTAAAACCAAGAAAACATTGCTTAGAAGCACTAAACAGCTATGTTAGTGTTTCTGGGGTAAAAATGTGTCTTAATCCAATGCAACTGACTAGTTAAAAGACTTTGAGATAGATGTGGAGAGTTTAAAAGCCACTTATACCCATTTTGTCCCAAAACAGGCTAACACCAAGAAAACATTGCTTAGAAGCTGTAAACAGTTATGTTAGTGTTTATGGGGTTAAAATGTGTCTTAATCCAATGAAACTAACTAATTATAAGAGTTTGAGATAGATGTGGAGAGTTTAAAAGCCACTTATACCCATTCTGCCCCAAAACAGGCTAAAACCAAGAAAACATTGCTTAGAAGCACTAAACAGCTATGTTAGTGTTTCTAGGGTTAAAATGTGTCTTAATCCAATGCAACAGACTAGTTATAAGACTTTGAGATAGATGTGGAGAGTTTAAAAGCCACTTATACCCATTTTGTCCCAAAACAGGCTAACACCAAGAAAACATTGCTTAGAAGCTGTAAACAGTTATGTTAGTGTTTATGGGGTTAAAATGTGTCTTAATCCAATGCAACTAACTAATTATAAGAGTTTGAGATAGATGTGGAGAGTTTAAAAGCCACTTATACCAATTTTGTCCCAAAATAGGCTAAAACCAAGAAGACATTGCTTAGAAGCTTTAAACAGCTATGTTAGTGTTTCTGGGGTTAAAATGTGTCTTAATCCAATGCAACTGACTAGTTATAAGACTTTGAGATAGATGTGGAGAGTTTAAAAGCCACTTATACCCATTTTGTCCCAAAACAGGCTAACACCAAGAAAACATTGCTTAGAAGCTGTAAACAGTTATGTTAGTGTTTATGGGGTTAAAATGTGTCTTAATCCAATGCAACTAACTAATTATAAGAGTTTGAGATAGATGTGGAGAGTTTAAAAGCCACTTATACCCATTTTGTCCCAAAACAGGCTAAAACCAAGAAGACATTGCTTAGAAGCTTTAAACATATATGTTAGTGTTTCTGGGGTTAAAATGAGTCTTAATCCAATGCAACTAACTAATTATAAGACTTTGAGATAGATGTGGTGAGTTTAAAAGCCACTTATACCCATTTTGTCCCAAAACAGGCTAACACCAAGAAAACATTGCTTAGAAGCTCTAAACAGTTATGTTAGTGTTTATGGGGTCATAATGTGTCTTAATCCAATGCAACTAACTAATTATAAGGGTTTGAGATAGATGTAGAGAGTTTAAAAGCCATTTATACCCATTTTGTCCCAAAACAGGCTAAAACCAAGAAGACATTGCTTAGAAGCTGTAAACAGCTATAGTGTTTCTGGGGTTAAAATGTGTCTTATTCCATTGCAACTAACTAATTATAAAAGTTTAGGATAGATGTGGAGAGTTTAAAAGCCACTTAAACCCATTTTGTCCTAAAACAGGCTAACACAAAGAAAACATTGCTTAGTAGCTGTAAACAGCTATGTTAGTGTTTATGGGGTTAAAATGTGTCTTAATCCAATACAACTGACTAGTTATAGGAGTTTGAGATAGATGTGGAGAGTTTAAAAGCCATTTATACCCATTCTGTCCCAAAACAGGCTAAAACCAAGAAAACATTGCTTAGAAGCACTAAACAGCTATGTTAGTTTTTCTGGGGTTAAAATGTGTCTTAATCCAATGCAACTGACTAGTTATAAGACTTTGAGATAGATGTGGAGAGTTTAAGAGCCACTTATACCCATTTTGTCCCAAAACAGGCTAACACCAAGAAATCATTGCTTAGAAACTGTAAACAGTTATGTTAGTGTTTATGGGGTTAAAATGTGTCTTAATCCAATGCAACTAACTAATTATAAGAGTTTGAGATAGATGTGGAGAGTTTAAAAGCCACTTATACCCATTTTGTCCCAAAACAGCCTAACAGCAAGAAAACATTGCTTAGTAGCTGTAAACAGCTATGTTAGTGTTTATGGGGTTAAAATGTGTCTTAATCCAATACAACTGACTAGTTATAAGAGTTTGAGATAGATGTGGAGAGTTTAAAAGCCACTTATACCCATTCTGTCCCAAAACAGGCTAAAACCAAGAAAACATTGCTTAGAAGCACTAAACAGCTATGTTAGTGTTTCTATGGTTAAAATGTGTCTTAATCCAATGCAACTGACTTGTTAAAAGACTTTGAGATAGATGTGGAGAGTTTAAAAGCCACTTATACCCATTTTGTCCCAAAACAGGCTAACACCAAGAAAACATTGCTTAGAAGCTGTAAACAGTTATGTTAGTGTTTATGGGGTTAAAATGTGTCTTAATCCAATGCAACTAACTAATTATAAGAGTTTGAGATAGATGTGGAGAGTTTAAAAGCCACTTATACCCATTCTGTCCCAAAACAGGCTAAAACCAAGAAAACATTGCTTAGAAGCACTAAACAGCTATGTTAGTGTTTCTAGGGTTAAAATGTGTCTTAATCCAATGCAACTGACTAGTTATAAGACTTTGAGATAGATGTGGTGAGTTTAAAAGCCACTTATACCCATTTTGTCCCAAAACAGCCTAACAGCAAGAAAACATTGCTTAGTAGCTGTAAACAGCTATGTTAGTGTTTATGGGGTTAAAATGTGTCTTAATCCAATACAACTGACTAGTTATAAGAGTTTGAGATAGATGTGGAGAGTTTAAAAGCCACTTATACCCATTCTGTCCCAAAACAGGCTAAAACCAAGAAAACATTGCTTAGAAGCATTAAACAGCTATGTTAGTGTTTCTATGGTTAAAATGTGTCTTAATCCAATGCAACTGACTTGTTAAAAGACTTTGAGATAGATGTGGAGAGTTTAAAAGCCACTTATACCCATTTTGTCCCAAAACAGGCTAACACCAAGAAAACATTGCTTAGAAGCTGTAAACAGTTATGTTAGTGTTTATGGGGTCAAAATGTGTCTTAATCCAATGCAACTAACTAATTATAAGAGTTTGAGATAGATGTGGAGAGTTTAAAAGCCACTTATACCCATTTTGTCCCAAAACAGCCTAACAGCAAGAAAACATTGCTTAGTAGCTGTAAACAGCTATGTTAGTGTTTATGGGGTTAAAATGTGTCTTAATCCAATACAACTGACTAGTTATAAGAGTTTGAGATAGATGTGGAGAGTTTAAAAGCCACTTATACCCATTCTGTCCCAAAACAGGCTAAAACCAAGAAAACATTGCTTAGAAGCACTAAACAGCTATGTTAGTGTTTCTAGGGTTAAAATGTGTCTTAATCCAATGCAACTGACTAGTTATAAGACTTTGAGATAGATGTGGTGAGTTTAAAAGCCACTTATACCCATTTTGTCCCAAAACAGCCTAACAGCAAGAAAACATTGCTTAGTAGCTGTAAACAGCTATGTTAGTGTTTATGGGGTTAAAATGTGTCTTAATCCAATACAACTGACTAGTTATAAGAGTTTGAGATAGATGTGGAGAGTTTAAAAGCCACTTATACCCATTCTGTCCCAAAACAGGCTAAAACCAAGAAAACATTGCTTAGAAGCACTAAACAGCTATGTTAGTGTTTTTATGGTTAAAATGTGTCTTAATCCAATGCAACTGACTTGTTAAAAGACTTTGAGATAGATGTGGAGAGTTTAAAAGCCACTTATACCCATTTTGTCCCAAAACAGGCTAACACCAAGAAAACATTGCTTAGAAGCTGTAAACAGTTATGTTAGTGTTTATGGGGTCAAAATGTGTCTTAATCCAATGCAACTAACTAATTATAAGGGTTTGAGATAGATGTGGAGAGTTTAAAAGCCACTTATACCCATTTTGTCCCAAAACAGGCTAAAACCAAGAAAACATTGCTTAGAAGCACTAAACAGCTATGTTAGTGTTTCTGGGGTTAAAATGTGTCTTAATCCAATGCAACTGACTAGTTAAAAGACTTTGAGATAGATGTGGAGAGTTTAAAAGCCACTTATACCCATTTTGTCCCAAAACAGGCTAACACCAAGAAAACATTGCTTAGAAGCTGTAAACAGTTATGTTAGTGTTTATGGGGTTAAAATGTGTCTTAATCCAATGAAACTAACTAATTATAAGAGTTTGAGATAGATGTGGAGAGTTTAAAAGCCACTTATACCCATTCTGCCCCAAAACA
The DNA here is from genome assembly GCF_030686135.1 of Camelina sativa. Taxonomy (NCBI): domain Eukaryota; kingdom Viridiplantae; phylum Streptophyta; class Magnoliopsida; order Brassicales; family Brassicaceae; genus Camelina; species Camelina sativa. Next base: position 26,710,555 of record NC_141896.1, on the reverse strand, counting down.
GGCTAAACCCAAGAAAACATTGCTTAGAAGCACTAAACAGCTATGTTAGTGTTTCTAGGGTTAAAATGTGTCTTAATCCAATGCAACAGACTAGTTATAAGACTTTGAGATAGATGTGGAGAGTTTAAAAGCCACTTATACCCATTTTGTCCCAAAACAGGCTAACACCAAGAAAACATTGCTTAGAAGCTGTAAATAGTTATGTTAGTGTTTATGGGGTTAAAATGTGTCTTAATCCAATGCAACTAACTAATTATAAGAGTTTGAGATAGATGTGGAGAGTTTAAAAGCCACTTATACCAATTTTGTCCCAAAATAGGCTAAAACCAAGAAGACATTGCTTAGAAGCTTTAAACAGCTATGTTAGTGTTTCTGGGGTTAAAATGTGTCTTAATCCAATGCAACTAACTAATTATAAGACTTTGAGATAGATGTGGTGAGTTTAAAAGCCACTTATACCCATTTTGTCCCAAAACAGGCTAACACCAAGAAAACATTGCTTAGAAGCTGTAAACAGTTATGTTAGTGTTTATGGGGTCTAAATGTGTCTTAATCCAATGCAAATAACTAATTATAAGGGTTTGAGATAGATGTGGAGAGTTTAAAAGCCACTTATACCCATTTTGTCCCAAAACAGGCTAAAACCAAGAAGACATTGCTTAGAAGCTGTAAACAGCTATGTTAGTGTTTCTGGGGTTAAAATGTGTCTTAATCCATTGCAACTAACTAATTATAAGAGTTTGAGATAGATGTGGAGAGTTTAAAAGCCACTTAAACCCATTTTGTCCTAAAACAGGCTAACACCAAGAAAACATTGCTTAGAAGCAGTAAACAGCTTTGTTTGTGTTTTTAGGGTTAAAATGTGTCTTAATCCAATGCAACTAACTAATTATAAGACTTTGAGATAGATGTGGTGAGTTTAAAACCCACTTATACCCATTTTGTCCCAAAACAGCCTAACAGCAAGAAAACATTGCTTAGTAGCTGTAAACAGCTATGTTAGTATTTATGGGGTTAAAATGTGTCTTAATCCAATACAACTGACTAGTTATAGGAGTTTGAGATAGATGTGGAGAGTTTAAAAGCCACTTATACCCATTCTGTCCCAAAACAGGGTAAAACCAAGAAAACATTGCTTAGAAGCACTAAACAGCTATGTTAGTGTTTCTGGGGTTAAAATGTGTCTTAATCCAATGCAACTGACTAGTTATAAGACTTTGAGATAGATGTGGAGAGTTTAAGAGCCACTTATACCCATTTTGTCCCAAAACAGCCTAACAGCAAGAAAACATTGCTTAGTAGCTGTAAACAGCTATGTTAGTGTTTATGGGGTTAAAATGTGTCTTAATCCAATACAACTAACTAGTTGTAAGAGTTTGAGATAGATGTGGAGAGTTTAAAAGCGACTTATACCCACACTGTCCCAAAACAGGCTAAAACCAAGAAAACATTGCTTAGAAGTACTAAAAAGCTATGTTAGTGTTTCTGGGGTTAAAATGTGTCTTAATCCAATGCAACTGACTAGTTAAAAGAGTTTGAGATAGATGTGGAGAGTTTAAGAGCCACTTATACCCATTTTGTCCCAAAACAGCCTAACTGCAATAAAACATTGCTTAGTAGCTGTAAACAGCTATGTTAGTGTTTATGGGGTTAAAATGTGTCTTAATCCAATACAACTAACTAGTTATAAGAGTTTGAGATAGATGTGGAGAGTTTAAAAGCCACTTATACCCATTTTGTCCCAAAACAGGCTAAAACCAAGAAAACATTGCTTAGAAGTACTAAACAGCTATGTTAGTGTTTCTGGGGTTAAAATGTGTCTTAATCCAATGCAACTGACTAGTTAAAAGACTTTGAGATAGATGTGGAGAGTTTAAAAGCCACTTATACCCATTTTGTCCCAAAACAGGCTAACACCAAGAAAACATTGCTTAGAAGCTGTAAATAGTTATGTTAGTGTTTATGGGGTTAAAATGTGTCTTAATCCAATGAAACTAACTAATTATAAGAGTTTGAGATAGATGTGGAGAGTTTAAAAGCCACTTATACCCATTCTGTCCTAAAACAGGCTAAACCAAGAAAACATTGCTTAGACGCACTAAACAGCTATGTTAGTGTTTCTAGGGTTAAAATGTGTCTTAATCCAATGCAACTGACTAGTTATAAGACTTTGAGATAGATGTGGAGAGTTTAAAAGCCACTTATACCCATTTTGTCCCAAAACAGGCTAACACCAAGAAAACATTGCTTAGAAGCTGTAAACAGTAATGTTAGTGTTTATGGGGTTAAAATGTGTCTTAATCCAATGCAACTAACTAATTATAAGAGTTTGAGATAGATGTGGAGAGTTTAAAAGCCACTTATACCCATTTTGTCCCAAAACAGGCTAAAACCAAGAAGACATTGCTTAGAAGCTTTAAACATATATGTTAGTGTTTCTGGGGTTAAAATGTGTCTTAATCCAATGCAACTAACTAATTATAAGACTTTGAGATAGATGTGGTGAGTTTAAAAGCCACTTATACCCATTTTGTCCCAAAACAGGCTAACACCAAGAAAACATTGCTTAGAAGCTCTAAACAGTTATGTTAGTGTTTATGGGGTCATAATGTGTCTTAATCCAATGCAACTAACTAATTATAAGGGTTTGAGATAGATGTAGAGAGTTTAAAAGCCACTTATACCCATTTTGTCCCAAAACAGGCTAAAACCATGAAGACATTGCTTAGAAGCTGTAAACAGCTATGTTAGTGTTTCTAGGGTTAAAATGTGTCTTAATCCATTGCAACTAACTAATTATAAGACTTTGAGATAGATGTGGTGAGTTTAAAAGCCACTTATAATCATTCTGTCCCAAAATAGGCTAAAACCAAGAAAACATTGCTTAGAAGTACTAAACAGTTATGTTAGTGTTTATGGGGTTAAAATGTGTCTTAATCCAATGCAACTGGCTAGTTAAAAGACTTTGAGATAGATGTGGAGAGTTTAAAAGCCACTTATACCCATTTTGTCCCAAAACAGGCTAAAACCAAGAAGACATTGCTTAGAAGCTGTAAACAGCTATGTTAGTGTTTCTGGGGTTAAAATGTGTCTTAATCCAATGCAACTGACTAGTTATAAGACTTTGAGATAGATGTGGAGAGTTTAAGAGCCACTTATACCCATTTTGTCCCAAAACAGCCTAACAGCAAGAAAACATTGCTTAGTAGCTGTAAACAGCTATGTTAGTGTTTATGGGGTTAAAATGTGTCTTAATCCAATACAACTAACTAGTTATAAGAGTTTGAGATAGATGTGGAGAGTTTAAAAGCAATTTATACCCACTCTGTCCCAAAACAGGCTAAAACCAAGAAAACATTGCTTAGAAGTACTAAACAGCTATGTTAGTGTTTCTGGGGTTAAAATGTGTCTTAATCAAATGCAACTGACTAGTTAAAAGAGTTTGAGATAGATGTGGAGAGTTTAAGAGCCACTTATACCCATTTTGTCCCAAAACAGCCTAACAGCAATAAAACATTGCTTAGTAGCTGTAAACAGCTATGTTAGTGTTTATGGGGTTAAAATGTGTCTTAATCCAATACAACTAACTAGTTATAAGAGTTTGAGATAGATGTGGAGAGTTTAAAAGCCACTTATACTCATTCTGTCCCAAAATAGGCTAAAACCAAGAAAACATTGCTTAGAAGTACTAAACAGTTCTGTTAGTGTTTCTGGGGTTAAAATGTGTCTTAATCCAATGCAACTGACTAGTTAAAAGACTTTGAGATAGATGTGGAGAGTTTAAAAGCCACTTATACCCATTTTGTCCCAAAACAGGCTAAAACCAAGAAGACATTGCTTAGAAGCTGTAAACAGCTATGTTAGTGTTTCTGGGGTTAAAATGTGTCTTAATCCAATGCAACTGACTAGTTATAAGACTTTGAGATGGATGTGGAGAGTTTAAGAGCCACTTATACCCATTTTGTCCCAAAACAGCCTAACAGCAAGAAAACATTGCTTAGTAGCTGTAAACAGCTATGTTAGTGTTTATGGGGTTAAAATGTGTCTTAATCCAATACAACTGACTAGTTATAGGAGTTTGAGATAGATGTGGAGAGTTTAAAAGCCATTTATACCCATTCTGTCCCAAAACAGGCTAAAACCAAGAAAACATTGCTTAGAAGCACTAAACAGCTATGTTAGTTTTTCTGGGGTTAAAATGTGTCTTAATCCAATGCAACTGACTAGTTATAAGACTTTGAGATAGATGTGGAGAGTTTAAGAGCCACTTATACCCATTTTGTCCCAAAACAGGCTAACACCAAGAAATCATTGCTTAGAAACTGTAAACAGTTATGTTAGTGTTTATGGGGTTAAAATGTGTCTTAATCCAATGCAACTAACTAATTATAAGAGTTTGAGATAGATGTGGAGAGTTTAAAAGCCACTTATTCCCATTTTGTCCCAAAACAGCCTAACAGCAAGAAAACATTGCTTAGTAGTTGTAAACAGCTATGTTAGTGTTTATGGGGTTAAAATGTGTCTGAATCCAATACAACTGACTAGTTATAAGAGTTTGAGATAGATGTGGAGAGTTTAAAAGCCACTTATACCCATTCTGTCCCAAAACAGGCTAAAACCAAGAAAACATTGCTTAGAAGCACTAAACAGCTATGTTAGTGTTTCTATGGTTAAAATGTGTCTTAATCCAATGCAACTGACTTGTTAAAAGACTTTGAGATATATGTGGAGAGTTTAAAAGCCACTTATACCCATTTTGTCCCAAAACAGGCTAACACCAAGAAAACATTGCTTAGAAGCTGTAAGCAGTTATGTTAGTGTTTATGGGGTTAAAATGTGTCTTAATCCAATGCAACTAACTAATTATAAGAGTTTGAGATAGATGTGGAGAGTTTAAAAGCCACTTATACCCATTCTGTCCCAAAACAGGCTAAAACCAAGAAAACATTGCTTAGAAGCTCTAAACAGCTATGTTAGTGTTTCTAGGGTTAAAATGTGTCTTAATCCAATGCAACTGACTAGTTATAAGACTTTGAGATAGATGTGGTGAGTTTAAAAGCCACTTATACCCATTTTGTCCCAAAACAGCCTAACAGCAAGAAAACATTGCTTAGTAGCTGTAAACAGCTATGTTAGTGTTTATGGGGTTAAAATGTGTCTTAATCCAATACAACTGACTAGTTATAAGAGTTTGAGATAGATGTGGAGAGTTTAAAAGCCACTTATACCCATTCTGTCCCAAAACAGGCTAAAACCAAGAAAACATTGCTTAGAAGCACTAAACAGCTATGTTAGTGTTTCTATGGTTAAAATGTGTCTTAATCCAATGCAACTGACTTGTTAAAAGACTTTGAGATAGATGTGGAGAGTTTAAAAGCCACTTATACCCATTTTGTCCCAAAACAGGCTAACACCAAGAAAACATTGCTTAGAAGCTGTAAACAGTTATGTTAGTGTTTATGGAGTTAAAATGTGTCTTAATCCAATGCAACTAGCTAATTATAAGAGTTTGAGATAGATGTGGAGAGTTTAAAAGACACTTATACCCATTTTGTCCCAAAACAGGCTAAAACCAAGAAGACATTGCTTAGAAGCTGTAAACAGCTATGTTATTGTTTCTGGGGTTAAAATGTGTCTTAATCCAATGCAACTAACTAATTATAAGACTTTGAGATAGATGTGGTGAGTTTAAAAGCCACTTATACCCATTTTGTCCCAAAACAGCCTAACAGCAAGAAAACATTGCTTAGTAGCTGTAAACAGCTATGTTAGTGTTTATGGGGTTAAAATGTATCTTAATCCAATACAACTGACTAGTTATAAGAGTTTGAGATAGATGTGGAGAGTTTAAAAGCCACTTATACCCATTCTGTCCCAAAACAGGCTAAAACCAAGAAAACATTGCTTAGAAGCACTAAACAGCTATGTTAGTATTTCTGGGGTTAAAATGTGTCTTAATCCAATGCAACTGACTAGTTATAAGACTTTGAGATAGATGTGGAGAGTTTAAAAGCCACTTATACCCATTTTGTCCCAAAACAGGCTAACACCAAGAAAACATTGCTTAGAAGCTGTAAACAGTTATGTTAGTGTTTATGGGGTTAAAATGTGTCTTAATCCAATGCAACTAACTAATTATAAGAGTTTGAGATAGATGTGGAGAGTTTAAAAGCCACTTATACCCATTCTGTCGCAAAACAGGCTAAAACCAAGAAAACATTGCTTAGAAGCACTAAACAGCTATGTTAGTGTTTCTAGGGTTAAAATGTGTCTTAATCCAATGCAACTGACTAGTTATAAGACTTTGAGATAGATGTGGAGAGTTTAAAAGCCACTTATACCCATTTCGTCCCAAAACAGGCTAACACCAAGAAAACATTGCTTAGAAGCTGTAAACAGTTATGTTAGTGTTTATGGGGTTAAAATGTGTCTTAATCCAATGCAACTAACGAATTATAAGAGTTTGAGATAGATGTGGAGAGTTTAAAAGACACTTATACCCATTTTGTCCCAAAACAGGCTAAAACCAAGAAGACATTGCTTAGAAGCTGTAAACAGCTATGTTATTGTTTCTGGGGTTAAAATGTGTCTTAATCCAATGCAACTAACTAATTATAAGACTTTGAGATAGATGTGGTGAGTTTAAAAGCCACTTATACCCATTTTGTCCCAAAACAGGCTAACACCAAGAAAACATTGCTTAGAAGCTGTAAACAGTTATGTTTGTGTTTATGGGGTCAAAATGTGTCTTAATCCAATGCAACTAACTAATTATAAGAGTTTGAGATAGATGTGGAGAGTTTAAAAGCCACTTATACCCATTTTGTCCCAAAACAGGCTAAAACCAAGAAGACATTGCTTAGAAGCTGTAAACAGCTATGTTAGTGTTTCTGGGGTTAAAATGTGTCTTAATTCATTGCAACTAACTAATTATAAGAGTTTGAGATAGATGTGGAGAGTTTAAAAGCCACTTATACCCATTCTGTCCCAAAACAGGCTAAAACCAAGAAAACATTGCATAGAAGCACTAAACAGCTATGTTAGTGTTTCTAGGGTTAAAATGTGTCTTAATCCAATGCAACTGACTAGTTATAAGACTTTGAGATAGATGTGGAGAGTTTAAAATCCACTTATACCCATTTTATCCCAAAACAGGCTAACACCAAGAAAACATTGCTTAGAAGCTGTAAACAGTTATGTTAGTTTTTATGGGGTCAAAATGTGTCTTAATCCAATGCAACTAACTAATTATAAGAGTTTGAGATAGATGTGGAGAGTTTAAAAGCCACTTATACCCATTTTGTCCCAAAACAGGCTAAAACCAAGAAGACATTGCTTAGAAGCTGTAAACAGCTATGTTAGTGTTTCTGGGGTTCAAATGTGTCTTAATTCATTGCAACTAACTAATTATAAGAGTTTGAGATAGATGTGGAGAGTTTAAAAGCCACTTATACCCATTCTGTCCCAAAACAGGCTAAAACCAAGAAAACATTGCATAGAAGCACTAAACAGCTATGTTAGTGTTTCTAGGGTTAAAATGTGTCTTAATCCAATGCAACTGACTAGTTATAAGACTTTGAGATAGATGTGGAGAGTTTAAAAGCCACTTATACCCATTTTATCCCAAAACAGGCTAACACCAAGAAAACATTGCTTAGAAGCTGTAAACAGTTATGTTAGTTTTTATGGGGTTAAAATGTGTCTTAATCCAATGCAACTAACTAATTATAAGAGTTTGAGATAGATGTGGAGAGTTTAAAAGCCACTTATACCCATTTTGTCCCAAAACAGGCTAAAACCAAGAAGACATTGCTTAGAAGCTGTAAACAGCTATGTTAGTGTTTCTGGGGTTCAAATGTGTCTAATCCATTGCAACTAACTAATTATAAGAGTTTGAGATAGATGTGGAGAGTTTAAAAGCCACTTATACCAATTTTGTCCCAAAACAGCCTAACAGCAAGAAAACATTGCTTAGAAGCTTGAAACAGCTATGTTAGTGTTTATGGGGTTAAAATGTGTCTTAATCCAATGCAACTAACTAATTATAAGAGTTTGAGATAGATGGGGAGAGTTTAAAAGCCACTTATACCCATTTTGTCCCAAAACAGGCTAAAACCAAGAAAACATTGCTTAGAAGCACTAAACAGCTATGTTAGTGTTTCTAGGGTTAAAATGTGTCTTAATCCAATGCAACTGACTAGTTATAAGACTTTGAGATAGATGTGGAGAGTTTAAAAGCCACTTATACCCATTTTATCCCAAAACAGGCTAACACCAAGAAAACATTGCTTAGAAGCTGTAAACAGTTATGTTAGTTTTTATGGGGTTAAAATGTGTCTTAATCCAATGCAACTAACTAATTATAAGAGTTTGAGATAGATGTGGAGAGTTTAAAAGCCACTTATACCCATTTTGTCCCAAAACAGGCTAAAACCAAGAAGACATTGCTTAGAAGCTGTAAACAGCTATGTTAGTGTTTCTGGGGTTCAAATGTGTCTAATCCATTGCAACTAACTAATTATAAGAGTTTGAGATAGATGTGGAGAGTTTAAAAGCCACTTATACCAATTTTGTCCCAAAACAGGCTAAAACCAATAAAACATTGCTTAGAAGCTTGAAACAGCTATGTTAGTGTTTATGGGGTTAAAATGTGTCTTAATCCAATGCAACTAACTAATTATAAGAGTTTGAGATAGATGTGGAGAGTTTAAAAGTCACTTATACCCATTCTGTCCCAAAACAGGCTAAAACCAAGAAAACATTGCTTAGAAGCACTAAACAGCTATGTTAGTGTTTCTAGGTTTAAAATGTGTCTTAATCCAATGCAACTGAATAGTTATAAGACTTTGAGATAGATGTGGAGAGTTTAAAAGCCACTTATACCCATTTTATCCCAAAACAGGCTAACACCAAGAAAACATTGCTTAGAAGCTGTAAACAGTTATGTTAGTTTTTATGGGGTTAAAATGTGTCTTAATCCAATGCAACTAACTAATTATAAGAGTTTGAGATAGATGTGGTGAGTTTAAAAGCCACTTATACCCATTTCGTCCCAAAACAGGCTAACACCAAGAAAACATTGCTTAGAAGCTGTAAACAGTTATGTTAGTTTTTATGGGGTCAAAATGTGTCTTAATCCAATGCAACTAACTAATTATAAGAGTTTGAGATAGATGTGGAGAGTTTAAAAGCCACTTATACCCATTTTGTCCCAAAACAGGCTAAAACCAAGAAGACATCGCTTAGAAGCTGTAAACAGCTATGTTAGTGTTTCTGGGGTTAAAATGTGTCTTAATCCATTGCAACTAACTTGTTATAACAGTTTGAGATAGATGTGGAGAGTTTAAAAGCCACTTAAACCCATTTTGTCCTAAAACAGGCTAACACCAAGAAAACATTGCTTAGAAGCAGTAAACAGCTTTGTTAGTGATTCTAGGGTTAAAATGTGTCTTAATCCAATGCAACTAACTAATTATAAGACTTTGAGATAGATGTGGTGAGTTTAAAAGCCACTTATACCCATTTTGTCCCAAAACAGCCTAACAGCAAGAAAACATTGCTTAGTAGCTGTAAATAGCTATGTTAGTCTTTATGGGGTTAAAATGTATCTTAATCCAATACAACTGACTAGTTATAAGAGTTTGAGATAGATGTGGAGAGTTTAAAAGCTACTTATACCCATTCTATCCCAAAACAGGCTAAAACCAAGAAAACATTGCTTAGAAGCACTAAACAGCTATGTTAGTGTTTCTGGGGTTAAAATGTGTCTTAATCCAATGCAACTGACTAAGTATAAGAGTTTGAGATAGATGTGGAGAGTTTAAAAGCCACTTATACCCATTTTGTCCCAAAACAGGCTAAAACCAAGAAAACATTGCTTAGAAGCACTAAACAGCTATGTTTGTGTTTCTAGGGTTAAAATGTGTCTTAATCCAATGCAACTGACTAGTTATAAGACTTTGAGATAGATGTGGAGAGTTTAAAAGCCACTTATACCCATTTTATCCCAAAACAGGCTAACACCAAGAAAACATTGCTTAGAAGCTGTACACAGTTATGTTAGTTTTTATGGGGTTAAAATGTGTCTTAATCCAATGCAACTAACTAATTATAAGAGTTTGAGATAGATGTGGAGAGTTTAAAAGCCACTTATACCCATTTTGTCCCAAAACAGGCTAAAACCAAGAAGACATTGCTTAGATGCTGTAAACAGCTACGTTAGTGTTTCTGGGGTTCAAATGTGTCTAATCCATTGCAACTAACTAATTATAAGAGTTTGAGATAGATGTGGAGAGTTTAAAAGCCACTTATACCAATTTTGTCCCAAAACAGGCTAAAACCAATAAAACATTGCTTAGAATCTTGAAACAGCTATGTTAGTGTTTATGGGGTTAAAATGTGTCTTAATCCAATGCAACTAACTAATTATAAGAGTTTGAGATAAATGTGGAGAGTTTAAAAGCCACTTATACCCATTCTGTCCCAAAACAGGCTAAAACCAAGAAAACATTGCTTAGAAGCACTAAACAGCTATGTTAGTGTTTCTAGGTTTAAAATGTGTCTTAATCCAATGCAACTGACTAGTTATAAGACTTTGAGATAGATGTGGAGAGTTTAAAAGCCACTTATACCCATTTTATCCCAAAACAGGCTAACACCAAGAAAACATTGCTTAGAAGCTGTAAACAGTTATGTTAGTTTTTATGGGGTTAAAATGTGTCTTAATCCAATACAACTAACTAATTATAAGAGTTTGAGATAGATGTGGTGAGTTTAAAAGCCACTTATACCCATTTCGTCCCAAAACAGGCTAACACCAAGAAAACATTGCTTAGAAGCTGTAAACAGTTATGTTAGTTTTTATGGGGTCAAAATGTGTCTTAATCCAATGCAACTAACTAATTGTAAGAGTTTGAGATAGATGTGGATATGAACCGGCACACACACTTGTCCGTACGACCGTACGGACGTCCGTACGACCAACCAACGGGCCATCCTCAAATAGAAGTCTTCATGAGCCCAATCCACCAAAGAGATCCTCCAACGGTCGCCATTCATCTCGATCCTTCCTTTGTAGCCGTTGGAGCAAGTTGCAAGAGAGAAGAGGAGATCACATGTTAGAATAAGGAGATGTCGCTTTCTCCTCATATTAGTGTGCATAGGATCCTAAGAGAATATCCTATTTATATATGTCTTTAAATAGTTTGTAAGTATCATACTAATAGAAAAAAAAAGAAAAGAGTTTATTCTCTTTCTCCATCACTCTTTACACGATTTCACTCTCTTTCATACTCTCTTCCATAATCTCTTGATTACTCTACTCTCAAACTTACATGGTATCAGAGCAGATTTGATTCTGTTCTTGCCTCAAATCTCCATCACTCCCTTCCGCATTCTCTTTCTTGTTCTTGAAATTTCTTGTTCTTGAATCTTCTTTCTTTAACCGTTGGACAATAGCTTTAACCAACGGTCTCTTCATCCTTTTCCATGGAAACTACCAAAACTCTCATTGTTCCAGTTACTCTCAAGGGAGAGAATTACTTACTGTGGGCTAGAACCACAAAGACAGCCCTATGCGGCCGAGGACTTTGGTCCCATGTTGAGACAAGCGAAGCTCCTAGTGGCGAGACCACCAAAGACGGCAAGGATCTTGTCGATGAGAAGAACAAGTGGTTTCAAGAAGATCAGGGAGTCCTAGCTATCATTCAAAACTCCCTAGATGCACCTATACTTGAAGCTTACTCTTATTGCGAGACAGCAAAAGACTTGTGGGACACTCTCAAGAATGTTTTTGGGAATGTTACAAATGTAAACCGAATTTTTGAGATTAAGAGGGCCATCAACAACCTCAACCAAGAAGACATGGAGTTCACCAAGCACTTTGGGAAGTTTAGGTCCCTTTGGGCTGAACTAGAGATGCTCCGGCCGGCGACTATAGATCCGGCCATTCTGAATGAGAGGCGTGAACAAGATAAGGTGTTCGGCCTTCTCTTGACCTTGAACCCCTCCTACAATGACCTTATCAAGCATATTCTACGGTCGGACAAGCTCCCTAGCCTTGATGATGTCTGTAACCAAATTCAAAAGGAACATGGCTCCATGGGATTGTTTGGCGGCAAGGGAGAACTTGTGACCGCTAACAAAGCTGAGACGGCATCAGCAAACAAGGGCTACTACAAGCCGGAGGACAAGAACAACCCGCCATTTTGTGAGCATTGTAAGAAGCTTGGTCACTTCAAGAGCCGCTGCTGGATTCTACACCCTCATCTAGCACCACCGCCGGGTACCATCCGAGGTGGACGACCAAACCGCGGAGGACCACCGAGAGCTCATCAAGCAGTAGCCATGGGGGAGTCAATCTCTGAGCAGCCTCAACAAGTGACCAGTGGAACTGCTCTTGCTGCAGCATCGTCCGAGCTGGTAAGGCGGTCCGACCTTGATGCGCTCATCAAAGCCATCAAAGAGGCCACCGGTAAGGCGTTTCTTGCCTCAAACAAAATTAAACCCCTCATAGTTGATTCTGGTGCATCCCATCACATGATTAGTGATTCTAGGCTAATTAGTGATATTAAACCTGCTAATGGTAATGTAATAATAGCAAATGGTGAGAAAGTACCAGTTAAAGGCATAGGAAACTTGAAACTATTTGATAAGGAGACTAAGGCATTTTATATGCCAAACTTTACTTCTAACTTGCTATCAGTTAAGAGAGCCACTACTGATTTAAATTGTTATGCTATATTTGGTCCTAACAATGTTCATTTTCAGGATATTGAGACAAGTAAGGTTCTTGGTCAAGGAGGATCCAAGGATGACCTCTATGTGCTTGAGGACTTGAACTTATCTTCTAATGCATCTTGTTTTAATTCGGTTATTATGAAACCTAGTGATTCTATTTTACATGCTAGGCTAGGACACCCTCACACAAGAGCTTTATCCTTAATATTTCCTAATGTTTCTTTTCAAAATGATGAGTGTGAGGCTTGTATTCTTGGTAAACATTGCAAGGCTGTTTTCCCTAAATCTATTACTATTTATGAAAAATGTTTTGATTTAATTCATTCTGATGTTTGGACATCTCCTTGCTTATCTAGAGATAATCAAAAGTATTTTGTGACTTTTATTGATGAAAAATCAAAATATACTTGGATAACTTTGCTTCCCTCTAAGGATAGAGTCCTTGAGGCCTTTACTAATTTTCAAAATTATGTCACTAACCACTTTCATGCCAAGATTAAAATTTTGAGATCAGATAATGGTGGAGAGTACACAAGCCATGCCTTTAAACAATATCTAGCCAAACATGGAATTCTTCATCAAACTAGCTGTCCTTACACACCACAACAAAATGGAGTGGCTGAGAGAAAGAATAGGCATCTCATGGAAGTAGCAAGGTCTATGATGTTTCACACAAGGGTTCCAAAGAGGTTTTGGGGAGATGCTGTGCTAGCCGCTTGTTATCTTATTAACCGCACACCAACAAAGATCCTAAAGGATGTGTCTCCATTTGAGGTATTAACGAATGACAAACCTACATTTGATCACTTACGAGTGTTTGGTTGTGTGTGCTATGTGTTGCGACCAGGTGAGCTAAGAGACAAGCTTGATGCAAAGAGTACAAAGGCTATGTTTCTTGGCTACTCTACCACACAAAAGGGGTATAAGTGCTATGACCCTACAACAAGGAGGGTTCTAGTATCTCGTGATGTCAAGTTCATGGAGACACAAGGCTTTTACGATGAGAAGAATTGGGATGAGCTCCGTAACCTCTCTGATTCACCATCTGATCGGACGCGCAACCTCCGAGTAATCCTTGAGCGACTAGGTCTTGAAAACGATCGGATCACTACTGAGTCAGCCAGACCAGCATCACCAGAACAACCTGAGCCATCTACTGAGCCTGAGCCTGCTACACATGCCGATGACCATACTGAGCAGCATGAGGAAGCACCCGAGTCACTCGCGGACAACACGGCCGAAACAACCGAGGGGACGGCTGAACAGCTTGAGGAGATCATTACTCCAGGACGAGCCAACTCCGAAGCTGGGGCTATAGTTCCTCTTCGGCGCAGCCAACGTATCAAGTATCCTCCTAGTCATTGGAAGAACACCCGTGTGTACTACAACAACATGGCCGTTGCTCATCCGATTCAGGCCGTGTGCACCTTGGCTCATTTTCCGATAGAGCATCAAGTGTTTCTTGGCCATATTGATGAGGATTGGATCCCCAAGACCTATGATGAGGCTAAGCAGCACAAAGTATGGAGAGATGCAGTGGATGCCGAGAATACGGCCATGGTGCAAAATCATACATGGGACGAGGCTGACTTACCCAAGGGCAAGAAGGCTGTCACCTCTCGGTATATCTTCACAATCAAATATAAGAGCAATGGGGAGATTGAACGCCACAAAGCCCGCCTAGTCGCACGAGGTTTCACGCAAACGTATGGGGAGGACTATCTTGATACGTTTGCTCCGGTGGCTAAGCTTCACACGGTTCGAGTTGTACTCTCTCTCGCCACCAACCTCGACTGGGAACTTTGGCAAATGGACGTGAAGAACGCCTTCTTGCAAGGAGAACTGGAGGATGAAGTGTATATGCGACCACCACCGGGTTTGGAGGATACTATTGGTCCGGGAAAGGTCTTGAAACTCAACAAAGCTATCTATGGCTTGAAGCAGTCACCAAGGGCTTGGTATCACAAGCTTAGCACCACACTTCTTGACAAAGGCTTTCGCAAATCCGAAGCTGACCACACCTTGTTCACCTTACCAAGCGCCAAAGGTATAGTAGTCATTCTAGTGTATGTTGATGATATCATCATCACTGGAAGTGACTCGGTAGGTATTCAAGACTCTAAAACATTCTTGAAATCAGTTTTTGATATTAAAGATCTTGGAGAGTTGAAATACTTTCTTGGGATAGAAGTTTATAGATCAAATGAAGGGTTATTGTTATCTCAAAGAAAGTATGCACTAGACTTATTGAGTGAAACAGGAAAACTAGGAGCTAAGGCAGTAACAACGCCCCTAGAAGAGAATTACAAGGATGGAGGACAGGGGGAGCTTGACACCGCTCCATTCGAGGACGTTAGCCTCTACCGGCGGCTAGTCGGTAAGCTCATTTATTTAACTATCACACGGCCTGACATTTGCTTTGCCGTGAACCAGGTAAGCCAGCATATGAAGAACCCCACCGTGCACCATTGGAACATGCTGACACGGATCCTCAAGTACATCAAGGGCTCACCCGGCCAAGGCATATGGATGGGACGCAACAAGAGCACCGAGTTGGTAGGCTACTGCGACGCTGACTATGCCGGAGATCGTGGGGACCGACGCTCAACCACAGGCTATTGCACGTTCCTTGGAGGGAACCTGGTCACATGGAAGAGCAAGAAGCAAAAGGTCGTCTCACTCTCAAGTGCCGAATCCGAGTATAGAGCTATGAGGAAGCTAACGACGGAGCTAATGTGGCTGAAGATGTTACTCAAGGATCTTGGAATAGAATCAACAAAGCCGATCACCATGCACTGTGATAACGAAGCAGCCATTCATATAGCAACCAATTCAGTGTTCCATGAGCGGACCAAGCACATTGAAGTGGATTGTCATAAGGTCCGAGAACAAATCAAGCTTGGAGTTGTCTTACCTTGCCATACCGAAAGCAAAGAACAACTTGCAGACGTCCTGACTAAAGCTGCGAGCCCCCAAGTGTGTGAATACATCCATCCTAAGCTTGGCCTCCTAAACCTCACTCGGCCATGACTTGCTTTGTTTTGGCGCCTACACTCTTTTTCCCTTAAGTATAGTTTTCCCAAGAGGTTTTTCTATACTAAGGTTTTTAATGAGGTGGGTGCCTATGTTGTCAAGCTTGACTAGTTCCCCAAGTCAAGCTTGAGGGGGAGTATGAACCGGCACACACACTTGTCCGTACGACCGTACGGACGTCCGTACGACCAACCAACGGGCCATCCTCAAATAGAAGTCTTCATGAGCCCAATCCACCAAAGAGATCCTCCAACGGTCGCCATTCATCTCGATCCTTCCTTTGTAGCCGTTGGAGCAAGTTGCAAGAGAGAAGAGGAGATCACATGTTAGAATAAGGAGATGTCGCTTTCTCCTCATATTAGTGTGCATAGGATCCTAAGAGAATATCCTATTTATATATGTCTTTAAATAGTTTGTAAGTATCATACTAATAGAAAAAAAAGAAAAGAGTTTATTCTCTTTCTCCATCACTCTTTACACGATTTCACTCTCTTTCATACTCTCTTCCATAATCTCTTGATTACTCTACTCTCAAACTTACAGTGGAGAGTTTAAAAGCCACTTATACCCATTTTGTCCCAAAACAGGCTAAAACCAAGAAGACATCGCTTAGAAGCTGTAAACAGCTATGTTAGTGTTTCTGGGGTTAAAATGTGTCTTAATCCATTGCAACTAACTAGTTATAACAGTTTGAGATAGATGTGGAGAGTTTAAAAGCCACTTAAACCCATTTTGTCCTAAAACAGGCTAACACCAAGAAAATATTGCTTAGAAGCAGTAAACAGCTTTGTTAGTGATTCTAGGGTTAAAATGTTTCTTAATCCAATGCAACTAACTAATTATAAGACTTTGAGATAGATGTGGTGAGTTTAAAAGCCACTTATACCCATTTTGTCCCAAAACAGCCTAACAGCAAGAAAACATTGCTTAGTAGCTGTAAACAGCTATGTTAGTGTTTATGGGGTTAAAATGTATCTTAATCCAATACAACTGACTAGTTATAAGAGTTTGAGATAGATGTGGAGAGTTTAAAAGCTACTTATATCCATTCTATCCCAAAACAGGCTAAAACCAAGAAAACATTGCTTAGAAGCACTAAACAGCTATGTTAGTGTTTCTGGGGTTAAAATGTGTCTTAATCCAATGCAACTGACTAGTTATAAGACGTTGAGATAGATGTGGAGAGTTTAAAAGCCACTTATACGCATTTTGTCCCAAAACAGGCTAACAGCAAGAAAACATTGCTTAGTAGCTGTAAACAGCTATGTTAGTGTTTATGGGGTTAAAATGTATCTTAATCCAATACAACTGACTAGTTATAAGAGTTTGAGATAGATGTGGAGAGTTTAAAAGCTACTTATACCCATTCTATCCCAAAACAGGCTAAAACCAAGAAAACATTGCTTAGAAGAACTAAACAGCTATGTTAGTGTTTCTGGGGTTAAAATGTGTCTTAATCCAATGCAACTGACTAGTTATAAGACGTTGAGATAGATGTGGAGAGTTTAAAAGCCACTTATACCCATTTTGTCCCAAAACAGCCTAACAGCAAGAAAACATTGCTTAGTAGCTGTAAACAGCTATGTTAGTGTTTATGGGGTTAAAATGTGTCTTAATCCAATACAACTGACTAGTTATAAGAATTTGAGATAGATGTGGAGAGTTTAAAAGCCACTTATACCCATTCTGTCCCAAAACAGGCTAAAACCAAAAAAACATTGCTTAGAAGCAGTAAACAGCTTTGTTAGTGTTTCTAGGGTTAAAATGTGTCTTAATCCAATACAACTGACTAGTTATAAGAGTTTGAGATAGATGTGGAGAGTTTAAAAGCCACTTATACCCATTCTGTCCCAAAACAGGCTAAAACCAAGAAAACATTGCTTAGAAGCACCAAACAGCTATGTTAGTGTTTCTGGGGTTAAAATGTGTCTTAATCCAATGCAACTGACTAGTTATAAGACTTTGAGATAGATGTGGAGAGTTTAAAAGCCACTTATACCCATTTTGTCCCAAAACAGGCTAACACCAAGAAAACATTGCTTAGAAGCTGTAAACAGTTGTGTTAGTGTTTATGGGGTTTAAATATGTCTTAATCCAATGCAACTAACTAACTGTAAGAGTTTGAGATAGATGTGGAGAGTTTAAAAGCCACATATACCCATTTTGTCCCAAAACAGGCTAAAACCAAGAAGACATTGCTTAGAAGCTATAAACAGCTATGTTAGTGTTTCTGGGGTTAAAATGTGTCTTAATCCAATGCAACTAACTAATTATAAGACTTTGAGATAGATGTGGTTAGTTTAAAAGCCACTTATACCCATTTTGTCCCAAACAGGCTAACACCAAGAAAACATTGCTTAGAAGCTGTAAACAGTTATGTTAGTATTTATGGGGTTAAAATGTGTCTTAATCCAATGCAACTAACTAATTATAACAGTTTGAGATAGATGTGGAGAGTTTAAAAGCCACTTAAACCCATTTTGTCCCAAAACAGGCTAACACCAAGAAAACATTGCTTAGAAGCAGTAAACAGCTTTGTTAGTGTTTCTAGGGTTAAAATGTGTCTAAATCCAATGCAACTAACTAATTATAAGACTTTGAGATAGATCTGGTGAGTTTAAAAGCCACTTATACCCATTTTGTCCCAAAACAGCCTAACAGCAAAAAAACATTGCTTAGTAGCTGTAAACAGCTATGTTAGTGTTTATGGGGTTAAAATGTGTTTTAATCCAATGCAACTAACTAATTATAAGAGTTTGAGATAGATGTGGAGAGTTTAAAAGCCACTTAAACCCATTTTGTCCCAAAACAGGCTAACACCAAGAAAACATTGCTTAGAAGCAGTAAACAGCTTTGTTAGTGTTTCTAGGGTTAAAATGTGTCTAAATCCAATGCAACTAACTAATTATAAGACTTTGAGATAGATGTGGTGAGTTTAAAAGCCACTTATACCCATTTTGTCCCAAAACAGCCTAACAGCAAGAAAACATTGCTTAGTAGCTGTAAACAGCTATGTTAGTGTTTATGGGGTTAAAATGTGTCTTAATCAAATACAACGGACTAGCTATAAGAGTTTGAGATAGATGTGGTGAGTTTAAAAGCCACTTATACCCATTTTGTCCCAAACAGGCTAACACCAAGAAAACATTGCTTAGAAGCTGTAAACAGTTATGTTAGTATTTACGGGGTTAAAATGTGTCTTAATCCAATGCAACTAACTAATTATAAGAGTTTGAGATAGATGTGGAGAGTTTAAAAGCCACTTAAACCCATTTTGTCCCAAAACAGGCTAACACCAAGAAAATATTGCTTAGAAGCAGTAAACAGCTTTGTTAGTGTTTTTTTTTTTTCACGATCAATTTATATACAGCTTTGTTAGTGTTTCTAGGGTTAAAATGTGTCTAAATCCAATGCAACTAACTAATTATAAGACTTTGAGATAGATGTGGTGAGTTTAAAAGTCACTTATACCCATTTTGTCCCAAAACAGCCTAACAGCAAAAAAACATTGCTTAGTAGCTGTAAACAGCTATGTTAGTGTTTATGGGGTTAAAATGTGTCTTAATCCAATGCAACTAACTAATTATAAGAGTTTGAGATAGATGTGGAGAGTTTAAAAGCCACTTATACCCATTTTGTCCCAAAACAGGCTAACACCAAGAAAACATTGCTTAGAAGTTGTAAACAGTTATGTTATTGTTTATGGGGTTAAAATGTGTCTTAATCCAATGCAACTGACTAGTTATAAGAGTTTGAGATAGATGTGGAGAGTTTAAAAGCCACTTATACCCATTTTGTCCCAAAACAGCCTAACAGCAAGAAAACATTGCTTAGTAGCTGTAAACAGCTATGTTAGTGTTTATGGGGTTAAAATGTGTCTTAATCCAATACAACTGACTAGTTATAAGAGTTTGAGATAGATGTGGAGAGTTTAAAAGCCACTTATACCCATTCTGTCCCAAAACAGGCTAAAACCAAGAAAACATTGCTTAGAAGCACTAAACAGCTATGTTAGTGTTTCTGGGGTTAAAATGTGTCTTAATCCAATGCAACTGACTAGTTATAAGACTTTGAGATAGATGTGGAGAGTTTAAAGGCCACTTATACCCATTTTGTCCCAAAACAGGCTAGCACCAAGAAAACATTGCTTAGAAGCTGTAAACAGTTGTGTTAGTGTTTATGGGGTTAAAATGTGTCTTAATCCAATGCAACTAACTAATTGTAAGAGTTTGAGATAGATGTGGAGAGTTTAAAAGCCACATATACCCATTTTGTCCCAAAACAGGCTAAAACCAAGAAGACATTGCTTAGAAGCTGTAAACAGCTATGTTAGTGTTTCTGGGGTTAAAATGTGTCTTAATCCAATGCAACTAACTAATTATAAGACTTTGAGATAGCTGTGGTGAGTTTAAAAGCCACTTATACCCATTTTGTCCCAAACAGGCTAACACCAAGAAAACATTGCTTAGAAGCTGTAAATAGTTATGCTAGTATTTATGGGGTTAAAATGTGTCTTAATCCAATGCAACTAACTAATTATAAGAGTTTGAGATAGATGTGGAGAGTTTAAAAGCCACTTAAACCCATTTTGTCCCAAAACAGGCTAACACCAAGAAAACATTGCTTAGAAGCACTAAACAGCTATGTTAGTGTTTCTGGGGTTAAAATGTGTCTAAATCCAATACAACTAACTAATTATAAGACTTTGAGATAGATGTTGTGAGTTTAAAAGCCACTTATACCCATTTTGTCCCAAAACAGCCTAACAGCAAAAAAACATTGCTTAGTAGCTGTAAACAGCTATGTTAGTGTTTATGGGGTTAACATGTGTCTTAATCCAATGCAACTAACTAATTATAAGAGTTTGAGATAGATGTGGAGAGTTTAAAAGCCACTTAAACCCATTTTGTCCCAAAACAGGCTAACACCAAGAAAACATTGCTTAGAAGCAGTAAACAGCTTTGTTAGTGTTTCTAGGGTTAAAATGTGTCTAAATCCAATTATAAGACTTTGAGTTAGATGTGGTGAGTTTAAAAGCCACTTATACCCATTTTGTCCCAAAACAGCCTAACAGCAAGAAAACATTGCTTAGTAGCTGTAAACAGCTATGTTAGTGTTTATGGGGTTAAAATGTGTCTTAATCCAATACAATGGACTACTTATAAGAGTTTGAGATAGATGTGGAGAGTTTAAAAGCCACTTATACCCATTCTGTCCCAAAACAGGCTAAAACCAAGAAAACATTTCTTAGAAGCTGTAAACAGTTATGTTAGCGTTTATGGGGTTAAAATGTGTTATAATCCAATGCAACTAACTAATTATAAGAGTTTGAGATAGATGTGGAGAGTTTAAAAGCCACTTATACCCATTTTGTCCCAAAACAGGCTAACACCAAGAAAACATTGCTTAGAAGTTGTAAACAGTTATGTTAGTGTTTATGGGGTTAAAATGTGTCTTAATCCAATGCAACTAACTAATTGTAAGAGTTTGAGATAGATGTGGAGAGTTTAAAAGCCACTTACCCATTTTGTCCCAAAACAGGCTAAAACCAAGAAGACATTGCTTAGAAGCTGTAAACAGCTATGTTAGTGTTTCTGGGGTTAAAATGTGTCTTAATCCAATGCAACTAACTAATTATAAGACTTTGAGATAGATGTGGTGAGTTTAAAAGCCACTTATACCCATTTTGTCCCAAACAGGCTAACACCAAGAAAACATTGCTTAGAAGCTGTAAACAGTTATGTTAGTGTTTATGGGGTTAAAATGTGTCTTAATCCAATGCAACTAACTAATTATAAGAGTTTGAGATAGATGTGGAGAGTTTAAAAGCCACTTATACCCATTTTGTCCCAAAACAGGCTAAAACCAAGAAGACATTGCTTAGAAGCTGTAAACAGCTATGTTAGTGTTTCTGGGGTTAAAATGTGTCTTAATCCAATGCAACTAACTAATTGTAAGAGTTTGAGATAGATGTGGAGAGTTTAAAAGCCACTTATATCCATTTTGTCCCAAAACAGGCTAAAACCAAGAAGACATTGCTTAGAAGCTGTAAACAGCTATGTTAGTGTTTCTTGGGTTAAAATGTGTCGTAATCCAATGCAACTAACTAATTATAAGACTTTGAGATAGATGTAGTGAGTTTAAAAGCCACTTATTCCCATTTTGTCCCAAACAGGCTAACACCAAAAAAAACATTGCTTAGAAGCTGTGAACAGTTATGTTAGTGTTTATGGGGTTAAAATGTGTCTTAATCCAATGCAACCAACTAATTATAAGAGTTTGAGATAGATGTGGAGAGTTTAAAAGCCACTTATACCCATTTTGTCCCAAAACAGGCTAAAACCAAGAAGACATTGCTTAGAAGCTGTAAACAGCTATGTTAGTGTTTCTAGGGTTAAAATGTGTCTTAATACAATGCACCTAACTAATTATAAGAGTTTGAGATAGATATGGAGAGTTTAAAAGCCACTTAAACCCATTTTGTCCCAAAACAGGCTAACACCAAGAAAACATTGTTTAGAAGCAGTAAACAGCTTTGTTAGTGTTTCTAGGGTTAAAATGTGTCTAAATCCAATTCAATTAACTAATTATAAGACTTTGAGATAGATGTGGTGAGTTTAAAAGCCACTTATACCCATT
The DNA here is from genome assembly GCF_030686135.1 of Camelina sativa. NCBI lineage: Eukaryota > Viridiplantae > Streptophyta > Magnoliopsida > Brassicales > Brassicaceae > Camelina > Camelina sativa. Next base: position 26,688,145 of record NC_141896.1, on the reverse strand, counting down.
TTGTCCCAAAACAGCCTAACAGCAAAAAAACATTGCTTAGTAGCTGTAAACAGCTATGTTAGTGTTTATGGGGTTAAAATGTGTCTTAATCCAATGCAACTAACTAATTATAAGAGTTTGAGATAGATGTGGAGAGTTTAAAAGCCACTTAAACCCATTTTGTCCCAAAACAGGCTAACACCAAGAAAACATTGCTTAGAAGCAGTAAACAGCTTTGTTAGTGTTTCTAGGGTTAAAATGTGTCTAAATCCAATTATAAGACTTTGAGTTAGATGTGGTGAGTTTAAAAGCCACTTATACCCATTTTGTCCCAAAACAGCCTAACAGCAAGAAAACATTGCTTAGTAGCTGTAAACAGCTATGTTAGTGTTTATGGGGTTAAATGTGTCTTAATCCAATACAACGGACTAGTTATAAGAGTTTGAGATAGATGTGGCGAGTTTAAAAGCCACTTATACACATTCTGTCCCAAAACAGGCTAAAACAAAGAAAACATTGCTTAGAAGCACTAAACAGCTATGTTAGTGTTTCTGGGGTTAAAATGTGTCTTAATCCAATGCAACTGACTAGTTATAAGATTTTGAGATAGATGTGGAGAGTTTAAAAGCCACTTATACCCATTTTGTCCCAAAACAGGCTAACACCAAGAAAACAGTGCTTAGAAACTGTAAACAGTTATGTTAGTGTTTATGGGGTTAAAATGTGTCTTAATCCAATGCAACTAACTAATTATAAGAGTTTGAGATAGATGTGGAGAGTTTAAAAGCCACTTATACCCATTTTGTCCCAAAACAGGCTAAAACCAAGAAGACATTGCTTAGAAGCTGTAAACAGCTATGTTAGTGTTTCTGGGGTTAAAATGTGTCTAATCCAATGCAACTAACTAATTATAAGAGTTTGAGATAGATGTGGAGAGTTTTAAAGCCACTTATACCCATTTTGTCCCAAAACAGGCTAACACCAAGAAAACATTGCTTAGAAGCAGTAAACAACTTTGTTAGTGTTTATGGGGTTAAAATGTGTCTTAATCCAATGGAACTAACTAATTGTAAGAGTTTGAGATAGATGTGGAGAGTTTAAAAGCCACTTACCCATTTTGTCCCAAAACAGGCTAAAACCAAGAAGACATTGCTTAGAAGCTGTAAACAGCTATGTTAGTGTTTCTGGGGTTAAAATGTATCTTAATCCAATGCAACTAACTAATTATAAGACTTTGAGATAGATGTGGTGAGTTTAAAAGCCACTTATACCCATTTTGTCCCAAACAGGCTAACACCAAGAAAACATTGCTTAGAAGCTGTAAACAGTTATGTTAGTGCTTATGGGGTTAAAATGTGTCTTAATCCAATGCAACTAACTAATTATAAGAGTTTGAGACAGATGTGAAGAGTTTAAAAGCCACTTATACCCATTTTGTCCCAAAACAGGCTAAAACCAAGAAGACATTGCTTAGAAGCTGTAAACAGCTATGTTAGTGTTTCTGGGGTTAAAATGTGTCTTAATCCAATGCAACTAACTAATTGTAAGAGTTTGAGATAGATGTGGAGAGTTTAAAAGCCACTTATTCCCATTTTCTCCCAAACAGGCTAACACCAAAAAAACATTGCTTAGAAGCTGTGAACAGTTATGTTAGTGTTTATGGGGTTAAAATGTGTCGTAATCCAATGCAACTAACTAATTATAAGACTTTGAGATAGATGTGGTGAGTTTAAAAGCCACTTATTCCCATTTTGTCCCAAACAGGCTAACACCAAAAAAACATTGCTTAGAAGCTGTGAACAGTTATGTTAGTGTTTATGGGGTTAAAATGTGTCTTAATCCAATGCAACTAACTAATTATAAGAGTTTGAGATAGATGTGGAGAGTTTAAAAGCCACTTATACCCATTTTGTCCCAAAACAGGCTAAAACCAAGAAGACATTGCTTAGAAGCTGTAAACAGCTATGTTAGTGTTTCTAGGGTTAAAATGTGTCTTAATACAATGCAACTAACTAATTATAAGAGTTTAAGATAGATGTGGAGAGTTTAAAAGCCACTTAAACCCATTTTGTCCCAAAACAGGCTAACACCAAGAAAACATTGTTTAGAAGCAGTAAACAGCTTTGTGAGTGTTTCTAGGGTTAAAATGTGTCTAAATCCAATGCAACTAACTAATTATAAGACTTTGAGATAGATGTGGTGAGTTTAAAAGCCACTTATACCCATTTTGTCCCAAAACAGCCTAACAGCAAGAAAACATTGCTTAGTAGCTGTAAACAGCTATGTTAGTGTTTATGGGGTTAAATGTGTCTTAATCCAATACAACGGACTAGTTATAAGAGTTTGAGATAGATGTGGCGAGTTTAAAAGCCACTTATACACATTCTGTCCCAAAACAGGCTAAAACAAAGAAAACATTGCTTAGAAGCACTAAACAGCTATGTTAGTGTTTCTGGGGTTAAAATGTGTCTTAATCCAATGCAACTGACTAGTTATAAGATTTTGAGATAGATGTGGAGAGTTTAAAAGCCACTTATACCCATTTTGTCCCAAAACAGGCTAACACCAAGAAAACAGTGCTTAGAAACTGTAAACAGTTATGTTAGTGTTTATGGGGTTAAAATGTGTCTTAATCCAATGCAACTAACTAATTATAAGAGTTTGAGATAGATGTGGAGAGTTTAAAAGCCACTTATACCCATTTTGTCCCAAAACAGGCTAACACCAAGAAAACATTGCTTAGAAGTTGTAAACAGTTATGTTAGTGTTTATGGGGTTAAAATGTCTCTTAATCCAATGGAACTAACTAATTGTAAGAGTTTGAGATAGATGTGGAGAGTTTAAAAGCCACTTACCCATTTTGTCCCAAAACAGGCTAAAACCAAGAAGACATTGCTTAGAAGCTGTAAACAGCTATGTTAGTGTTTCTGGGGTTAAAATGTGTCTTAATCCAATGCAACTAACTAATTATAAGACTTTGAGATAGATGTGGTGAGTTTAAAAGCCACTTATACCCATTTTGTCCCAAACAGGCTAACACCAAGAAAACATTGCTTAGAAGCTGTAAACAGTTATGTTAGTGTTTATGGGGTTAAAATGTGTCTTAATCCAATGCAACTAACTAATTATAAGAGTTTGAGATAGATGTGGAGAGTTTAAAAGCCACTTATACCCATTTTGTCCCAAAACAGGCTAAAACCAAGAAGACATTGCTTAGAAGCTGTAAACAGCTATGTTAGTGTTTCTGGGGTTAAAATGTGTCTTAATCCAATGCAACTAACTAATTGTAAGAGTTTGAGATAGATGTGGAGAGTTTAAAAGCCACTTATATCCATTTTGTCCCAAAACAGGCTAAAACCAAGAAGACATTGCTTAGAAGCTGTAAACAGCTATGTTAGTGTTTCTGGGGTTAAAATGAGTCGTAATCCAATGCAACTAACTAATTATAAGACTTTGAGATAGATGTGGTGAGTTTAAAAGCCACATATTCCCATTTTGTCCCAAACAGGCTAACACCAAAAAAACATTGCTTAGAAGCTGTGAACAGTTATGTTAGTGTTTATGGGGTTAAAATGTGTCTTAATCCAATGCAACTAACTAAATATAAGAGTTTGAGATAGATGTGGAGAGTTTAAAAGCCACTTATACCCATTTTGTCCCAAAACAGGCTAAAACCAAGAAGACATTTCTTAGAAGCTGTAAACAGCTATGTTAGTGTTTCTAGGGTTAAAATGTGTCTTAATACAATGCAACTAACTAATTATAAGAGTTTGAGATAGATGTGGAGAGTTTAAAAGCCACTTAAACCCATTTTGTCCCAAAACAGGCTAACACCAAGAAAACATTGTTTAGAAGCAGTAAACAGCTTTGTTAGTGTTTCTAGGGTTAAAATGTGTCTAAATCCAATGCAACTAACTAATTATAAGACTTTGAGATAGATGTGGTGAGTTTAAAAGCCACTTATACGCATTTTGTCCCAAAACAGGCTAACAGCAAGAAAACATTGCTTAGTAGCTGTAAACAGCTATGTTAGTGTTTATGGGGTTAAATGTGTCTTAATCCAATACAACGGACTAGTTATAAGAGTTTGAGATAGATGTGGCGAGTTTAAAAGCCACTTATACACATTCTGTCCCAAAACAGGCTAAAACAAAGAAAACATTGCTTAGAAGAACTAAACAGCTATGTTAGTGTTTCTGGGGTTAAAATGTGTCTTAATCCAATGCAACTGACTAGTTATAAGACGTTGAGATAGATGTGGAGAGTTTAAAAGCCACTTATACCCATTTTGTCCCAAAACAGCCTAACAGCAAGAAAACATTGCTTAGTAGCTGTAAACAGCTATGTTAGTGTTTATGGGGTTAAAATGTGTCTTAATCCAATACAACTGACTAGTTATAAGAATTTGAGATAGATGTGGAGAGTTTAAAAGCCACTTATACCCATTCTGTCCCAAAACAGGCTAAAACCAAAAAAACATTGCTTAGAAGCAGTAAACAGCTTTGTTAGTGTTTCTAGGGTTAAAATGTGTCTTAATCCAATACAACTGACTAGTTATAAGAGTTTGAGATAGATGTGGAGAGTTTAAAAGCCACTTATACCCATTCTGTCCCAAAACAGGCTAAAACCAAGAAAACATTGCTTAGAAGCACCAAACAGCTATGTTAGTGTTTCTGGGGTTAAAATGTGTCTTAATCCAATGCAACTGACTAGTTATAAGACTTTGAGATAGATGTGGAGAGTTTAAAAGCCACTTATACCCATTTTGTCCCAAAACAGGCTAACACCAAGAAAACATTGCTTAGAAGCTGTAAACAGTTGTGTTAGTGTTTATGGGGTTTAAATATGTCTTAATCCAATGCAACTAACTAACTGTAAGAGTTTGAGATAGATGTGGAGAGTTTAAAAGCCACATATACCCATTTTGTCCCAAAACAGGCTAAAACCAAGAAGACATTGCTTAGAAGCTATAAACAGCTATGTTAGTGTTTCTGGGGTTAAAATGTGTCTTAATCCAATGCAACTAACTAATTATAAGACTTTGAGATAGATGTGGTTAGTTTAAAAGCCACTTATACCCATTTTGTCCCAAACAGGCTAACACCAAGAAAACATTGCTTAGAAGCTGTAAACAGTTATGTTAGTATTTATGGGGTTAAAATGTGTCTTAATCCAATGCAACTAACTAATTATAACAGTTTGAGATAGATGTGGAGAGTTTAAAAGCCACTTAAACCCATTTTGTCCCAAAACAGGCTAACACCAAGAAAACATTGCTTAGAAGCAGTAAACAGCTTTGTTAGTGTTTCTAGGGTTAAAATGTGTCTAAATCCAATGCAACTAACTAATTATAAGACTTTGAGATAGATCTGGTGAGTTTAAAAGCCACTTATACCCATTTTGTCCCAAAACAGCCTAACAGCAAAAAAACATTGCTTAGTAGCTGTAAACAGCTATGTTAGTGTTTATGGGGTTAAAATGTGTTTTAATCCAATGCAACTAACTAATTATAAGAGTTTGAGATAGATGTGGAGAGTTTAAAAGCCACTTAAACCCATTTTGTCCCAAAACAGGCTAACACCAAGAAAACATTGCTTAGAAGCAGTAAACAGCTTTGTTAGTGTTTCTAGGGTTAAAATGTGTCTAAATCCAATGCAACTAACTAATTATAAGACTTTGAGATAGATGTGGTGAGTTTAAAAGCCACTTATACCCATTTTGTCCCAAAACAGCCTAACAGCAAGAAAACATTGCTTAGTAGCTGTAAACAGCTATGTTAGTGTTTATGGGGTTAAAATGTGTCTTAATCAAATACAACGGACTAGCTATAAGAGTTTGAGATAGATGTGGTGAGTTTAAAAGCCACTTATACCCATTTTGTCCCAAACAGGCTAACACCAAGAAAACATTGCTTAGAAGCTGTAAACAGTTATGTTAGTATTTACGGGGTTAAAATGTGTCTTAATCCAATGCAACTAACTAATTATAAGAGTTTGAGATAGATGTGGAGAGTTTAAAAGCCACTTAAACCCATTTTGTCCCAAAACAGGCTAACACCAAGAAAATATTGCTTAGAAGCAGTAAACAGCTTTGTTAGTGTTTTTTTTTTTTCACGATCAATTTATATACAGCTTTGTTAGTGTTTCTAGGGTTAAAATGTGTCTAAATCCAATGCAACTAACTAATTATAAGACTTTGAGATAGATGTGGTGAGTTTAAAAGTCACTTATACCCATTTTGTCCCAAAACAGCCTAACAGCAAAAAAACATTGCTTAGTAGCTGTAAACAGCTATGTTAGTGTTTATGGGGTTAAAATGTGTCTTAATCCAATGCAACTAACTAATTATAAGAGTTTGAGATAGATGTGGAGAGTTTAAAAGCCACTTATACCCATTTTGTCCCAAAACAGGCTAACACCAAGAAAACATTGCTTAGAAGTTGTAAACAGTTATGTTATTGTTTATGGGGTTAAAATGTGTCTTAATCCAATGCAACTGACTAGTTATAAGAGTTTGAGATAGATGTGGAGAGTTTAAAAGCCACTTATACCCATTTTGTCCCAAAACAGCCTAACAGCAAGAAAACATTGCTTAGTAGCTGTAAACAGCTATGTTAGTGTTTATGGGGTTAAAATGTGTCTTAATCCAATACAACTGACTAGTTATAAGAGTTTGAGATAGATGTGGAGAGTTTAAAAGCCACTTATACCCATTCTGTCCCAAAACAGGCTAAAACCAAGAAAACATTGCTTAGAAGCACTAAACAGCTATGTTAGTGTTTCTGGGGTTAAAATGTGTCTTAATCCAATGCAACTGACTAGTTATAAGACTTTGAGATAGATGTGGAGAGTTTAAAGGCCACTTATACCCATTTTGTCCCAAAACAGGCTAGCACCAAGAAAACATTGCTTAGAAGCTGTAAACAGTTGTGTTAGTGTTTATGGGGTTAAAATGTGTCTTAATCCAATGCAACTAACTAATTGTAAGAGTTTGAGATAGATGTGGAGAGTTTAAAAGCCACATATACCCATTTTGTCCCAAAACAGGCTAAAACCAAGAAGACATTGCTTAGAAGCTGTAAACAGCTATGTTAGTGTTTCTGGGGTTAAAATGTGTCTTAATCCAATGCAACTAACTAATTATAAGACTTTGAGATAGCTGTGGTGAGTTTAAAAGCCACTTATACCCATTTTGTCCCAAACAGGCTAACACCAAGAAAACATTGCTTAGAAGCTGTAAACAGTTATGCTAGTATTTATGGGGTTAAAATGTGTCTTAATCCAATGCAACTAACTAATTATAAGAGTTTGAGATAGATGTGGAGAGTTTAAAAGCCACTTAAACCCATTTTGTCCCAAAACAGGCTAACACCAAGAAAACATTGCTTAGAAGCACTAAACAGCTATGTTAGTGTTTCTGGGGTTAAAATGTGTCTAAATCCAATACAACTAACTAATTATAAGACTTTGAGATAGATGTTGTGAGTTTAAAAGCCACTTATACCCATTTTGTCCCAAAACAGCCTAACAGCAAAAAAACATTGCTTAGTAGCTGTAAACAGCTATGTTAGTGTTTATGGGGTTAACATGTGTCTTAATCCAATGCAACTAACTAATTATAAGAGTTTGAGATAGATGTGGAGAGTTTAAAAGCCACTTAAACCCATTTTGTCCCAAAACAGGCTAACACCAAGAAAACATTGCTTAGAAGCAGTAAACAGCTTTGTTAGTGTTTCTAGGGTTAAAATGTGTCTAAATCCAATTATAAGACTTTGAGTTAGATGTGGTGAGTTTAAAAGCCACTTATACCCATTTTGTCCCAAAACAGCCTAACAGCAAGAAAACATTGCTTAGTAGCTGTAAACAGCTATGTTAGTGTTTATGGGGTTAAAATGTGTCTTAATCCAATACAATGGACTACTTATAAGAGTTTGAGATAGATGTGGAGAGTTTAAAAGCCACTTATACCCATTCTGTCCCAAAACAGGCTAAAACCAAGAAAACATTTCTTAGAAGCTGTAAACAGTTATGTTAGCGTTTATGGGGTTAAAATGTGTTATAATCCAATGCAACTAACTAATTATAAGAGTTTGAGATAGATGTGGAGAGTTTAAAAGCCACTTATACCCATTTTGTCCCAAAACAGGCTAACACCAAGAAAACATTGCTTAGAAGTTGTAAACAGTTATGTTAGTGTTTATGGGGTTAAAATGTGTCTTAATCCAATGCAACTAACTAATTGTAAGAGTTTGAGATAGATGTGGAGAGTTTAAAAGCCACTTACCCATTTTGTCCCAAAACAGGCTAAAACCAAGAAGACATTGCTTAGAAGCTGTAAACAGCTATGTTAGTGTTTCTGGGGTTAAAATGTGTCTTAATCCAATGCAACTAACTAATTATAAGACTTTGAGATAGATGTGGTGAGTTTAAAAGCCACTTATACCCATTTTGTCCCAAACAGGCTAACACCAAGAAAACATTGCTTAGAAGCTGTAAACAGTTATGTTAGTGTTTATGGGGTTAAAATGTGTCTTAATCCAATGCAACTAACTAATTATAAGAGTTTGAGATAGATGTGGAGAGTTTAAAAGCCACTTATACCCATTTTGTCCCAAAACAGGCTAAAACCAAGAAGACATTGCTTAGAAGCTGTAAACAGCTATGTTAGTGTTTCTGGGGTTAAAATGTGTCTTAATCCAATGCAACTAACTAATTGTAAGAGTTTGAGATAGATGTGGAGAGTTTAAAAGCCACTTATATCCATTTTGTCCCAAAACAGGCTAAAACCAAGAAGACATTGCTTAGAAGCTGTAAACAGCTATGTTAGTGTTTCTTGGGTTAAAATGTGTCGTAATCCAATGCAACTAACTAATTATAAGACTTTGAGATAGATGTAGTGAGTTTAAAAGCCACTTATTCCCATTTTGTCCCAAACAGGCTAACACCAAAAAAAACATTGCTTAGAAGCTGTGAACAGTTATGTTAGTGTTTATGGGGTTAAAATGTGTCTTAATCCAATGCAACCAACTAATTATAAGAGTTTGAGATAGATGTGGAGAGTTTAAAAGCCACTTATACCCATTTTGTCCCAAAACAGGCTAAAACCAAGAAGACATTGCTTAGAAGCTGTAAACAGCTATGTTAGTGTTTCTAGGGTTAAAATGTGTCTTAATACAATGCACCTAACTAATTATAAGAGTTTGAGATAGATATGGAGAGTTTAAAAGCCACTTAAACCCATTTTGTCCCAAAACAGGCTAACACCAAGAAAACATTGTTTAGAAGCAGTAAACAGCTTTGTTAGTGTTTCTAGGGTTAAAATGTGTCTAAATCCAATTCAATTAACTAATTATAAGACTTTGAGATAGATGTGGTGAGTTTAAAAGCCACTTATACCCATTTTGTCCCAAAACAGCCTAACAGCAAAAAAACATTGCTTAGTAGCTGTAAACAGCTATGTTAGTGTTTATGGGGTTAAAATGTGTCTTAATCCAATGCAACTAACTAATTATAAGAGTTTGAGATAGATGTGGAGAGTTTAAAAGCCACTTAAACCCATTTTGTCCCAAAACAGGCTAACACCAAGAAAACATTGCTTAGAAGCAGTAAACAGCTTTGTTAGTGTTTCTAGGGTTAAAATGTGTCTAAATCCAATTATAAGACTTTGAGTTAGATGTGGTGAGTTTAAAAGCCACTTATACCCATTTTGTCCCAAAACAGCCTAACAGCAAGAAAACATTGCTTAGTAGCTGTAAACAGCTATGTTAGTGTTTATGGGGTTAAATGTGTCTTAATCCAATACAACGGACTAGTTATAAGAGTTTGAGATAGATGTGGCGAGTTTAAAAGCCACTTATACACATTCTGTCCCAAAACAGGCTAAAACAAAGAAAACATTGCTTAGAAGCACTAAACAGCTATGTTAGTGTTTCTGGGGTTAAAATGTGTCTTAATCCAATGCAACTGACTAGTTATAAGATTTTGAGATAGATGTGGAGAGTTTAAAAGCCACTTATACCCATTTTGTCCCAAAACAGGCTAACACCAAGAAAACAGTGCTTAGAAACTGTAAACAGTTATGTTAGTGTTTATGGGGTTAAAATGTGTCTTAATCCAATGCAACTAACTAATTATAAGAGTTTGAGATAGATGTGGAGAGTTTAAAAGCCACTTATACCCATTTTGTCCCAAAACAGGCTAAAACCAAGAAGACATTGCTTAGAAGCTGTAAACAGCTATGTTAGTGTTTCTGGGGTTAAAATGTGTCTAATCCAATGCAACTAACTAATTATAAGAGTTTGAGATAGATGTGGAGAGTTTTAAAGCCACTTATACCCATTTTGTCCCAAAACAGGCTAACACCAAGAAAACATTGCTTAGAAGCAGTAAACAACTTTGTTAGTGTTTATGGGGTTAAAATGTGTCTTAATCCAATGGAACTAACTAATTGTAAGAGTTTGAGATAGATGTGGAGAGTTTAAAAGCCACTTACCCATTTTGTCCCAAAACAGGCTAAAACCAAGAAGACATTGCTTAGAAGCTGTAAACAGCTATGTTAGTGTTTCTGGGGTTAAAATGTATCTTAATCCAATGCAACTAACTAATTATAAGACTTTGAGATAGATGTGGTGAGTTTAAAAGCCACTTATACCCATTTTGTCCCAAACAGGCTAACACCAAGAAAACATTGCTTAGAAGCTGTAAACAGTTATGTTAGTGCTTATGGGGTTAAAATGTGTCTTAATCCAATGCAACTAACTAATTATAAGAGTTTGAGACAGATGTGAAGAGTTTAAAAGCCACTTATACCCATTTTGTCCCAAAACAGGCTAAAACCAAGAAGACATTGCTTAGAAGCTGTAAACAGCTATGTTAGTGTTTCTGGGGTTAAAATGTGTCTTAATCCAATGCAACTAACTAATTGTAAGAGTTTGAGATAGATGTGGAGAGTTTAAAAGCCACTTATTCCCATTTTCTCCCAAACAGGCTAACACCAAAAAAACATTGCTTAGAAGCTGTGAACAGTTATGTTAGTGTTTATGGGGTTAAAATGTGTCGTAATCCAATGCAACTAACTAATTATAAGACTTTGAGATAGATGTGGTGAGTTTAAAAGCCACTTATTCCCATTTTGTCCCAAACAGGCTAACACCAAAAAAACATTGCTTAGAAGCTGTGAACAGTTATGTTAGTGTTTATGGGGTTAAAATGTGTCTTAATCCAATGCAACTAACTAATTATAAGAGTTTGAGATAGATGTGGAGAGTTTAAAAGCCACTTATACCCATTTTGTCCCAAAACAGGCTAAAACCAAGAAGACATTGCTTAGAAGCTGTAAACAGCTATGTTAGTGTTTCTAGGGTTAAAATGTGTCTTAATACAATGCAACTAACTAATTATAAGAGTTTAAGATAGATGTGGAGAGTTTAAAAGCCACTTAAACCCATTTTGTCCCAAAACAGGCTAACACCAAGAAAACATTGTTTAGAAGCAGTAAACAGCTTTGTGAGTGTTTCTAGGGTTAAAATGTGTCTAAATCCAATGCAACTAACTAATTATAAGACTTTGAGATAGATGTGGTGAGTTTAAAAGCCACTTATACCCATTTTGTCCCAAAACAGCCTAACAGCAAGAAAACATTGCTTAGTAGCTGTAAACAGCTATGTTAGTGTTTATGGGGTTAAATGTGTCTTAATCCAATACAACGGACTAGTTATAAGAGTTTGAGATAGATGTGGCGAGTTTAAAAGCCACTTATACACATTCTGTCCCAAAACAGGCTAAAACAAAGAAAACATTGCTTAGAAGCACTAAACAGCTATGTTAGTGTTTCTGGGGTTAAAATGTGTCTTAATCCAATGCAACTGACTAGTTATAAGATTTTGAGATAGATGTGGAGAGTTTAAAAGCCACTTATACCCATTTTGTCCCAAAACAGGCTAACACCAAGAAAACAGTGCTTAGAAACTGTAAACAGTTATGTTAGTGTTTATGGGGTTAAAATGTGTCTTAATCCAATGCAACTAACTAATTATAAGAGTTTGAGATAGATGTGGAGAGTTTAAAAGCCACTTATACCCATTTTGTCCCAAAACAGGCTAACACCAAGAAAACATTGCTTAGAAGTTGTAAACAGTTATGTTAGTGTTTATGGGGTTAAAATGTCTCTTAATCCAATGGAACTAACTAATTGTAAGAGTTTGAGATAGATGTGGAGAGTTTAAAAGCCACTTACCCATTTTGTCCCAAAACAGGCTAAAACCAAGAAGACATTGCTTAGAAGCTGTAAACAGCTATGTTAGTGTTTCTGGGGTTAAAATGTGTCTTAATCCAATGCAACTAACTAATTATAAGACTTTGAGATAGATGTGGTGAGTTTAAAAGCCACTTATACCCATTTTGTCCCAAACAGGCTAACACCAAGAAAACATTGCTTAGAAGCTGTAAACAGTTATGTTAGTGTTTATGGGGTTAAAATGTGTCTTAATCCAATGCAACTAACTAATTATAAGAGTTTGAGATAGATGTGGAGAGTTTAAAAGCCACTTATACCCATTTTGTCCCAAAACAGGCTAAAACCAAGAAGACATTGCTTAGAAGCTGTAAACAGCTATGTTAGTGTTTCTGGGGTTAAAATGTGTCTTAATCCAATGCAACTAACTAATTGTAAGAGTTTGAGATAGATGTGGAGAGTTTAAAAGCCACTTATATCCATTTTGTCCCAAAACAGGCTAAAACCAAGAAGACATTGCTTAGAAGCTGTAAACAGCTATGTTAGTGTTTCTGGGGTTAAAATGAGTCGTAATCCAATGCAACTAACTAATTATAAGACTTTGAGATAGATGTGGTGAGTTTAAAAGCCACATATTCCCATTTTGTCCCAAACAGGCTAACACCAAAAAAACATTGCTTAGAAGCTGTGAACAGTTATGTTAGTGTTTATGGGGTTAAAATGTGTCTTAATCCAATGCAACTAACTAATTATAAGAGTTTGAGATAGATGTGGAGAGTTTAAAAGCCACTTATACCCATTTTGTCCCAAAACAGGCTAAAACCAAGAAGACATTTCTTAGAAGCTGTAAACAGCTATGTTAGTGTTTCTAGGGTTAAAATGTGTCTTAATACAATGCAACTAACTAATTATAAGAGTTTGAGATAGATGTGGAGAGTTTAAAAGCCACTTAAACCCATTTTGTCCCAAAACAGGCTAACACCAAGAAAACATTGTTTAGAAGCAGTAAACAGCTTTGTTAGTGTTTCTAGGGTTAAAATGTGTCTAAATCCAATGCAACTAACTAATTATAAGACTTTGAGATAGATGTGGTGAGTTTAAAAGCCACTTATACCCATTTTGTCCCAAAACAGCCTAACAGCAAGAAAACATTGCTTAGTAGCTGTAAACAGCTATGTTAGTGTTTATGGGGTTAAATGTGTCTTAATCCAATACAACGGACTAGTTATAAGAGTTTGAGATAGATGTGGCGAGTTTAAAAGCCACTTATACACATTCTGTCCCAAAACAGGCTAAAACAAAGAAAACATTGCTTAGAAGCACTAAACAGCTATGTTAGTGTTTATGGGGTTAAAATGTGTCTTAATCCAATGCAACTGACTAGTTATAAGATTTTGAGATAGATGTGGAGAGTTTAAAAGCCACTTATACCCATTTTGTCCCAAAACAGGCTAACACCAAGAAAACAGTGCTTAGAAACTGTAAACAGTTATGTTAGTGTTTATGGGGTTAAAATGTGTCTTAATCCAATGCAACTAACTAATTATAAGAGTTTGAGATAGATGTGGAGAGTTTAAAAGCCACTTATACCCATTTTGTCCCAAAACAGGCTAAAACCAAGAAGACATTGCTTAGAAGCTGTAAACAGCTATGTTAGTGTTTCTGGGGTTAAAATGTGTCTAATCCAATGCAACTAACTAATTATAAGAGTTTGAGATAGATGTGGAGAGTTTAAAAGCCACTTATACCCATTTTGTCCCAAAACAGGCTAACACCAAGAAAACATTGCTTAGAAACAGTAAACAACTTTGTTAGTGTTTCCAGGGTTAAAATGTGTCTTAATCCAATGCAACTAACTAATTATAAGACTTTGAGATAGATGTGGAGAGTTTAAAAGCCACTTATACCCATTTTGTCCCAAAACAGCCTAACAGCAAGAAAACATTGCTTAGTAGCTGTAAACAGCTATGTTAGTGTTTATGGGGTTAAAATGTGTCTTAATCCAATACAACTGACTAGTTATAAGAGTTTGAGATGTTGGGATTTATGAGACAAAGCTCACAAGAGAGGGTAGACAAACACTTGGTGAATGAATCCCCCTTTACCCACAACAAACTAACTCATTCTCAAGGGGGAGGAGAGAACATCAACTTGTGATGAACTCCCCATAAACAAGGCTTAGTAAAGAGTAAATAAGAAGACTTTAGGTGAGATTTGGGAAGAGAATAGGCTGCCTTAAGGGCAGCCTCTAACCGTTTACCCCTAGGCTCTCTACATTGCTAATAAGAACATAAACACTTGTGTAGAGAGGAGAAGATGGGAAACGGATTCTCTTAGTATTAGATAATGTTGTGATATGATTTACATATGAGAGATTATACATTAATATAGGAGAAGAAGGTCATATGACCGTTAGACACAAAGAGAGAAGAAGAAGGTGAGAGAGAAGAAGAAGGTGATAGGGACGTTCTCAATTCAACTTGGTGAAAGCGACTTCCTTCCTTCACCAAACGCTCACGTGAATCTTCTCCCTTCCTTCCTTTTCCTTGTGGGTTTCCGGCCTTTCTTCTTCTTTATGGGCCTCTCTCCCTTGTAAGGCCTCGTTTTCCTTTCTCCCAAGCCTCTCAAACTCGGCCTCTCTATCTACTGGACCGAGCGTAGGCCTAAGGGCCGAGACCGTACGGACGGGCCTTCTCTTCATTGTACGGACGGGCCTGTACGGACGGGCCTGTACGGACGGGCCTTCTCTTCAATGTGTTCACGGCCTAACTGGCCGCTCACCGGACATGGGTCCGTTCACGGACACGGTACATGGTACCGGACACGGTACATGGTACCGGACACGGTACATGGTCGCTCACGGACACGGACATGGCCTTACCGGCCTTTACATGGCCTTTCCGGCCTTTCTTCTCTTCTTCCAAGGCTCGGCCTTACCGGCCTCTCCTCTCTCTTCCTCCTTACTCTCTAATACTCCCCCGCACGCTTGATCTGCAGGGCACCATGGGGACCAAAGATCAAGGGTGGACTAGTGTCATCTACCTCATTAAAAACCTCAACAAAGAAAACCTCTTGGGATAAAACTTTGTTAAGGGAAAAAGAGTATAGACTCCACTATCCATGATGTCCCATTGATCTTGGTTTGTCAAGAACCAGCTCTCTCCTCTTCAGGCCTTTGAACCGCTACACTCCTTAGCCCTTCTTGCCTTGAACTCACTTCATATGATCTCTCCAAGCTTGCACTTCTCGAATTTTCTTTTGAGGCTCTCATAGTCTCCTTCACCCTTGAAACAAGTGATAAAGAAGAAAAGAATAAGTGTTTGCTATGAGGAATATCAAAGAAAATTCTAAAGAAAACTTTAAAAGAACATATTAAAGAGTAAAGACTAGTAATAGAGCTAAGATAATGAATTTAAGAAATTTAAATAGAGTAGAGTTTAGAGCACAGCCTTTTTGGTGTTTTGATGGATAGGAAGGAGAGGGTTGATCACTGATGCGGTTTGGAATTCCTCCTTGAGACCGCTCCTACTCTAACCATGGTTTTTAAACCCGGCCAGTTTTATCGTCAGACTGACATATGCCCACTGAATCGGACATAACTTTTGAACGGCTGCTCGGATTGGTATGATCCCACTTCCACTGGCAAGATGACTCCATGGTCTAGAACTTTTGTGAAGAACGCGGAAGCTGAATCGCAGTGGAAGGGTTTCGTCCGAGTCAATCTTTGAGACGCTTCGGCTGAGCTTTAAGTAAAAACTTTTGCTTGTGGCCGAGCAGAATCTGTGAGGTACGGTCTGAAGTCACTTGATCTCCCCCGTAACCTTTACTTGATGATGGGCTGAAACCTCATCACCTCAGTTGAAGCCTTGTGCATCACCGTTCTTGTGCACATCCAATCAACAGTTGAAACCTTGTGCATCACCTTTCCTAAAGACCATTGTGCACATCCGATCAACAACTTGGCACTAACACACATGCTCTTGGACTGATTCATCACCTTCCACCAGCTTAACAAAGACTTGGTGGCCCTTGGTTCTAACTCCAGGCATTGTGCTGCGCTCTTACATGGCTATCTTGTAGCCTTCAACCTCGCCACTTCTTCTCCTTGAGATAGTGAGCGAGCTCCACACAATCTTCAATGCTGAAACTGAAACCAAAAATCAATGGAACAGATTCTAAACAAGAGATTGTTAGAGATTAGAGAATAGAGAATATAGAATATTACTGAAAATAAAATAGAATTTAGAGAATAAGTAACCAAGTATAAGTAACCAAGAGAATAAAGTATAAGAGAGTATATGGGCGGAAGTATAAGGTGAGTGGAGAGTAGAATAGAGAATTTGCTCAAGAGTTCTTATGGACAGAGTTATACTCTGTTTTCTTGAGTTGAAAGAAGCTTTGACAGCCAAGAACATCCAAGAAGACAATCTCTTTTGGTGCTTTAATGGCTGAAACACAATGGACCTTATGGAAAATTAGTTTCTCCAAAGGTTTAACAACAAAACTCCTTGTAGAATCACTTAAACAAGTGTTCTTCAAGAGATTAAGGCTTTAGATCCACGAAGATAACATATAGAAGATGTTTTTCGTGGTCCCAAGCAAAGAAGAAACAACAAAAGCCTTTGGAACAACCTATTGTCCAACGGTTAAAAGAATGCATCTTTGAACAGCTTTAGTCTAGTTGACCAAGCGGACATGAGATGCGAAAAATAAGATCTCTCTCTTCTTCAAGCTTGAATCTGGACACACCATAGGGCCAGAAACAAAGCTTTCTCAACATTGAGAAGAAGAAGTAGCGATTTAGTAATTAAGCCTTTAAAGGAAATTTAACAAAAGCAAAATCAAACCTTTAGAGGAAAATTAACTAAATCCTAAGAGAGCTAAATCCTAAGAATTTCGTGGCTCATACAAGCACACAAGAACCGTGAATCCTCACCATGAACAACACAATTTGCTCAATGGTTCATCACTTCCCACACATCCCAAAATAAACAAAGCTATTACCAAATCGGTAAAGCTTAAGGATGGGGCTTGTAAAATCGATTTCTTTCCACACACTTGGTCTACAAATTCTAACAAGACAAGAGACCAAGCTTACTCAACAATGAGCTGCTAGAGAATCGATTTAATCAACAAAAGCAAAATTAAAGCTTTAAAGAAACTAAGCTAAGCGATTTAACACCTAAGCAAAGTCTAAAACTTTAACTAAGCTAACTCCTAAGAAAACGACTTTGAGAATGAGTTTAAATCACCAAGAACAGAACCTGCTCTGATACCATGTTGGGATTTATGAGACAAAGCTCACAAGAGAGGGTAGACAAACACTTGGTGAATGAATCCCCCTTTACCCACAACAAACTAACTCATTCTCAAGGGGGAGGAGAGAACATCAACTTGTGATGAACTCCCCATAAACAAGGCTTAGTAAAGAGTAAATAAGAAGACTTTAGGTGAGATTTGGGAAGAGAATAGGCTGCCTTAAGGGCAGCCTCTAACCGTTTACCCCTAGGCTCTCTACATTGCTAATAAGAACATAAACACTTGTGTAGAGAGGAGAAGATGGGAAACGGATTCTCTTAGTATTAGATAATGTTGTGATATGATTTACATATGAGAGATTATACATTAATATAGGAGAAGAAGGTCATATGACCGTTAGACACAAAGAGAGAAGAAGAAGGTGAGAGAGAAGAAGAAGGTGATAGGGACGTTCTCAATTCAACTTGGTGAAAGCGACTTCCTTCCTTCACCAAACGCTCACGTGAATCTTCTCCCTTCCTTCCTTTTCCTTGTGGGTTTCCGGCCTTTCTTCTTCTTTATGGGCCTCTCTCCCTTGTAAGGCCTCGTTTTCCTTTCTCCCAAGCCTCTCAAACTCGGCCTCTCTATCTACTGGACCGAGCGTAGGCCTAAGGGCCGAGACCGTACGGACGGGCCTTCTCTTCATTGTACGGACGGGCCTGTACGGACGGGCCTGTACGGACGGGCCTTCTCTTCAATGTGTTCACGGCCTAACTGGCCGCTCACCGGACATGGGTCCGTTCACGGACACGGTACATGGTACCGGACACGGTACATGGTACCGGACACGGTACATGGTCGCTCACGGACACGGACATGGCCTTACCGGCCTTTACATGGCCTTTCCGGCCTTTCTTCTCTTCTTCCAAGGCTCGGCCTTACCGGCCTCTCCTCTCTCTTCCTCCTTACTCTCTAATATGAGATAGATGTGGAGAGTTTAAAAGCCACTTATACCCATTCTGTCCCAAAACAGGCTAAAACCAAGAAAACATTGCTTAGAAGCACTAAACCGCTTTGTTAGTGTTTCTGGGGTTAAAATGTGTCTTAATCCAATGCAACTGACTAGTTATAAGACTTTGAGATAGATGTGGAGAGTTTAAAAGCCACTTATACCCATTTTGTCCCAAAACAGGCTAACACCAAGAAAACATTGCTTAGAAACTGTAAACAGTTATGTTAGTGTTTATGGGGTTAAAATGTGTCTTAATCCAATGCAACTAATTAATTATAAGAGTTTGAGATAGATGTGGAGAGTTTAAAAGCCACTTATACCCATTTTGTCCCAAAACAGGCTAAAACCAAGAAGACATTGCTTAGAAGCTGTAAACAGCTATGTTAGTGTTTCTGGGGTTAAAATGTGTCTAATCCAATGCAACTAACTAATTATAAGAGTTTGAGATAGATGTGGAGAGTTTAAAAGCCACTTATACCCATTTTGTCCCAAAACAGGCTAACACCAAGAAAACATTGCTTAGAAACAGTAAACAACTTTGTTAGTGTTTCTAGGGTTAAAATGTGTCTTAATCCAATGCAACTAACTAATTATAAGACTTTGAGATAGATGTGGAGAGTTTAAAAGCCACTTATACCCATTTTGTCCCAAAACAGCCTAACAGCAAGAAAACATTGCTTAGTAGCTGTAAACAGCTATGTTAGTGTTTATGGGGTTAAAATGTGTCTTAATCCAATACAACTGACTAGTTATAAGAGTTTGAGATAGATGTGGAGAGTTGAAAAGCCACTTATACCCATTCTGTCCCAAAACAGGCTAAAACCAAGAAAACATTGCTTAGAAGCACTAAACCGCTATGTTAGTGTTTCTGGGGTTAAAATGTGTCTTAATCCAATGCAACTGACTAGTTATAAGACTTTGAGATAGATGTGGAGAGTTTAAAAGCCACTTATACCCATTTTGTCCCAAAACAGGCTAACACCAAGAAAACAGTGCTTAGAAACTGTAAACAGTTATGTTAGTGTTTATGGGGTTAAAATGTGTCTTAATCCAATGCAACTAACTAATTGTAAGAGTTTGAGATATATGTGGAGAGTTTAAAAGCCACTTATACCCATTTTGTCCCAAAACAGGCTAAAACCAAGAAGACATTGCTTAGAAGTTGTAAACAGCTATGTTAGTGTTTCTGGGGTTAAAATGTGTCTTAATCCAATGCAACTAACTAATTATAAGACTTTGAGATAGATGTGGTGAGTTTAAAAGCCATTTATACCCATTTTGTCCCAAACAGGCTAACACCAAGAAAACCTTGCTTAGAAGCTGTAAACAGTTATGTTAGTGTTTATGGGGTTAAAATGTGTCTTAATCCAATGCAACTAACTAATTATAAGAGTTTGAGATAGATGTGGAGAGTTTAAAAGCCACTTATACCCATTTTGTCCCAAAACAGGCTAACACCAAGAAAACATTGCTTAGAAGCAGTAAACAACTTTGTTAGTGTTTCTAGGGTTAAAATGTGTCTTAATCCAATGCAACTAACTAAATATAAGACTTTGAGATAGATGTGGAGAGTTTAAAAGCCACTTATACCCATTTTGTCCCAAAACAGCCTAACAGCAAGAAAACATTGCTTAGTAGCTGTAAACAGCTATGTTAGTGTTTATAGGGTTAAAATGTTTCTTAATCCAATACAACTGACTAGTTATAAGAGTTTGAGATAGATGTGGAGAGTTTAAAAGCCACTTATACCCATTCTGTCCCAAAACAGGCTAAAACCAAGAAGACAGTGCTTAGAAGCTGTAAACAGCTATCTTAGTGTTTCTGGGGTTAAAATGTGTCTTAATCCAATGCAACTGACTAGTTATAAGACTTTGAGATAGATGTGGAGAGTTTAAAAGCCACTTATACCCATTCTGTCCCAAAACAGGCTAAAACCAAGAAGACAGTGCTTAGAAGCTGTAAACAGCTATCTTAGTGTTTCTGGGGTTAAAATGTGTCTTAATCCAATGCAACTGACTAGTTATAAGACTTTGAGATAGATGTGGAGAGTTTAAAAGCCACTTATACCCATTTTGTCCCAAACAGGCTAACACCAAGAAAACCTTGCTTAGAAGCTGTAAACAGTTATGTTAGTGTTTATGGGGTTAAAATGTGTCTTAATCCAATGCAACTAACTAATTATAAGAGTTTGAGATAGATGTGGAGAGTTTAAAAGCCACTTATACCCATTTTGTCCCAAAACAGGCTAACACCAAGAAAACATTGCTTAGAAGCAGTAAACAACTTTGTTAGTGTTTCTAGGGTTAAAATGTGTCTTAATCCAATGCAACTAACTAAATATAAGACTTTGAGATAGATGTGGAGAGTTTAAAAGCCACTTATACCCATTTTGTCCCAAAACAGCCTAACAGCAAGAAAACATTGCTTAGTAGCTGTAAACAGCTATGTTAGTGTTTATAGGGTTAAAATGTTTCTTAATCCAATACAACTGACTAGTTATAAGAGTTTGAGATAGATGTGGAGAGTTTAAAAGCCACTTATACCCATTCTGTCCCAAAACAGGCTAAAACCAAGAAGACAGTGCTTAGAAGCTGTAAACAGCTATCTTAGTGTTTCTGGGGTTAAAATGTGTCTAATCCAATGCAACTAACTAATTATAAGAGTTTGAGATAGATGTGGAGAGTTTAAAAGCCACTTATACCCATTTTGTCCCAAAACAGGCTAACACCAAGAAAACATTGCTTAGAAGCAGTAAACAACTTTGTTAGTGTTTCTAGGGTTAAAATGTGTCTTAATCCAATGCAACTAACTAATTATAAGACTTTGAGATAGATGTGGAGAGTTTAAAAGCCACTTATACCCAATTTGTCCCAAAACAGCCTAACAGCAAGAAAACATTGCTTAGTAGCTGTAAACAGCTATGTTAGTGTTTATGGGGTTAAAATGTGTCTTAATCCAATACAACTGACTAGTTATAAGAGTTTGAGATAGATGTGGAGAGTTTAAAAGCCACTTATACCCATTCTGTCCCAAAACAGGCTAAAACCAAGAAAACATTGCTTAGAAGCACTAAACCGCTATGTTAGTGTTTCTGGGGTTAAAATGTGTCTTAATCCAATGCAACGGACTAGTTATAAGACTTTGAGATAGATGTGGAGAGTTTAAAAGCCACTTATACCCATTTTGTCCCAAAACAGGCTAACACCAAGAAAACATTGCTTAGAAGCTGTAAACAGTTATGTTAGTGTTTATGGGGTTAAAATGTGTCTTAATCCAATGTAACTAACTAATTATAAGAGTTTGAGATAGATGTGGAGAGTTTAAAAGCCACTTATACCCATTTTGTCCCAAAACAGGCTAAAACCAAGAAGACATTGCTTAGAAGCTGTAAACAGCTATGTTAGTGTTTCTCGGGTTAAAATGTGTCTTAATCCAATGCAACTAACTAATTATAAGACTTTGAGATAGATGTGGTGAGTTTAAAAGCCATTTATACCCATTTTGTCCCAAACAGGCTAACACCAAGAAAACCTTGCTTAGAAGCTGTAAACAGTTATGTTAGTGTTTATGGGGTTAAAATGTGTCTTAATCCAATGCAACTAACTAATTATAAGAGTTTGAGATAGATGTGGAGAGTTTAAAAGCCACTTATACCCATTTTGTCCCAAAACAGGCTAACACCAAGAAAACATTGCTTAGAAGCAGTAAACAACTTTGTTAGTGTTTCTAGGGTTAAAATGTGTCTTAATCCAATGCAACTAACTAAATATAAGACTTTGAGATAGATGTGGAGAGTTTAAAAGCCACTTATACCCATTTTGTCCCAAAACAGCCTAACAGCAAGAAAACATTGCTTAGTAGCTGTAAACAGCTATGTTAGTGTTTATAGGGTTAAAATGTTTCTTAATCCAATACAACTGACTAGTTATAAGAGTTTGAGATAGATGTGGAGAGTTTAAAAGCCACTTATACCCATTCTGTCCCAAAACAGGCTAAAACCAAGAAAACATTGCTTAGAAGCTGTAAACAGTTATGTTAGTGTTTATGGGGTTAAAATGTGTCTTAATCCAATGCAACTAACTAATTGTAAGAGTTTGAGATAGATGTGGAGAGTTTAAAAGCCACTTATACCCATTTTGTCCCAAAACAGGCTAAAACCAAGAAGACATTGCTTAGAAGCTGTAAACAGCTATGTTAGTGTTTCTGGGGTTAAAATATGTCTTAATCCACTGCAACTTTCTAATTATAAGAGTTTGAGATATATGTGGAGAGTTTAAAAGCCACTTAAACCCATTTTATCCCAAAAAAGGCTAACACCAAGAAAACATTGCTTAGAAGCAGTAAACAGCTTTGTTAGTGTTTCTAGGGTTAAAATGTGTCTTAATCCAATGCAACTAACTAATTATAAGACTTTGAGATAGATGTGGTGAGTTTAAAAGCCACTTATACCCATTTTGTCCCAAAACAGCCTAACAGCAAGAAAACATTGCTTAGTAGCTGTAAACAGCTATGTTAGTGTTTATGGGGTTAAAATGTGTCTTAATCCAATGCAACTAACTAATTATAAGAGTTTGAGATAGATGTGGTGAGTTTAAAAGCCATTTATACCCATTTTGTCCCAAAACAGGCTAACACCAAGAAAACATTGCTTAGAAGCAGTAAACAGCTTTGTTAGTGTTTCTAGGGTTAAAATGTGTCTAAATCCAATGCAACTAACTAATTATAAGACTTTGAGATAGATGTGGTGAGTTTAAAAGCCACTTATACCCATTTTGTCCCAAAACAGCCTAGAACCAAGAATACATTGCTTAGTAGCTGTAAACAGCTATGTTAGTGTTTCTGGGGTTAAAATGTGTCTTAATCCAATGCAACTGACTAGTTATAAGACTTTGAGATAGATGTGGAGAGTTTAAAAGCCACTTATACCCAATTTGTCCCAAAACAGCCTAACAGCAAGAAAACATTGCTTAGTAGCTGTAAACAGCTATGTTAGTGTTTATGGGGTTAAAATGTGTCTTAATCCAATACAACTGACTAGTTATAAGAGTTTGAGATAGATGTGGAGAGTTTAAAAGCCACTTATACCCATTCTGTCCCAAAACAGGCTAAAACCAAGAAAACATTGCTTAGAAGCACTAAACCGCTATGTTAGTGTTTCTGGGGTTAAAATGTGTCTTAATCCAATGCAACGGACTAGTTATAAGACTTTGAGATAGATGTGGAGAGTTTAAAAGCCACTTATACCCATTTTGTCCCAAAACAGGCTAACACCAAGAAAACATTGCTTAGAAGCTGTAAACAGTTATGTTAGTGTTTATGGGGTTAAAATGTGTCTTAATCCAATGTAACTAACTAATTATAAGAGTTTGAGATAGATGTGGAGAGTTTAAAAGCCACTTATACCCATTTTGTCCCAAAACAGGCTAAAACCAAGAAGACATTGCTTAGAAGCTGTAAACAGCTATGTTAGTGTTTCTCGGGTTAAAATGTGTCTTAATCCAATGCAACTAACTAATTATAAGACTTTGAGATAGATGTGGTGAGTTTAAAAGCCATTTATACCCATTTTGTCCCAAACAGGCTAACACCAAGAAAACCTTGCTTAGAAGCTGTAAACAGTTATGTTAGTGTTTATGGGGTTAAAATGTGTCTTAATCCAATGCAACTAACTAATTATAAGAGTTTGAGATAGATGTGGAGAGTTTAAAAGCCACTTATACCCATTTTGTCCCAAAACAGGCTAACACCAAGAAAACATTGCTTAGAAGCAGTAAACAACTTTGTTAGTGTTTCTAGGGTTAAAATGTGTCTTAATCCAATGCAACTAACTAAATATAAGACTTTGAGATAGATGTGGAGAGTTTAAAAGCCACTTATACCCATTTTGTCCCAAAACAGCCTAACAGCAAGAAAACATTGCTTAGTAGCTGTAAACAGCTATGTTAGTGTTTATAGGGTTAAAATGTTTCTTAATCCAATACAACTGACTAGTTATAAGAGTTTGAGATAGATGTGGAGAGTTTAAAAGCCACTTATACCCATTCTGTCCCAAAACAGGCTAAAACCAAGAAAACATTGCTTAGAAGCTGTAAACAGTTATGTTAGTGTTTATGGGGTTAAAATGTGTCTTAATCCAATGCAACTAACTAATTGTAAGAGTTTGAGATAGATGTGGAGAGTTTAAAAGCCACTTATACCCATTTTGTCCCAAAACAGGCTAAAACCAAGAAGACATTGCTTAGAAGCTGTAAACAGCTATGTTAGTGTTTCTGGGGTTAAAATATGTCTTAATCCACTGCAACTTTCTAATTATAAGAGTTTGAGATATATGTGGAGAGTTTAAAAGCCACTTAAACCCATTTTATCCCAAAAAAGGCTAACACCAAGAAAACATTGCTTAGAAGCAGTAAACAGCTTTGTTAGTGTTTCTAGGGTTAAAATGTGTCTTAATCCAATGCAACTAACTAATTATAAGACTTTGAGATAGATGTGGTGAGTTTAAAAGCCACTTATACCCATTTTGTCCCAAAACAGCCTAACAGCAAGAAAACATTGCTTAGTAGCTGTAAACAGCTATGTTAGTGTTTATGGGGTTAAAATGTGTCTTAATCCAATGCAACTAACTAATTATAAGAGTTTGAGATAGATGTGGTGAGTTTAAAAGCCATTTATACCCATTTTGTCCCAAAACAGGCTAACACCAAGAAAACATTGCTTAGAAGCAGTAAACAGCTTTGTTAGTGTTTCTAGGGTTAAAATGTGTCTAAATCCAATGCAACTAACTAATTATAAGACTTTGAGATAGATGTGGTGAGTTTAAAAGCCACTTATACCCATTTTGTCCCAAAACAGCCTAGAACCAAGAATACATTGCTTAGTAGCTGTAAACAGCTATGTTAGTGTTTCTGGGGTTAAAATGTGTCTTAATCCAATGCAACTGACTAGTTATAAGACTTTGAGATAGATGTGGAGAGTTTAAAAGCCACTTATACACATTTTGTCCCAAAACAGGCTAACACCAAGAAAACATTGCTTAGAAGCTGTAAACAGTTATGTTAGTGTTTATGGGGTTAAAATGTATCTGAACCCAATGCAACTAAATAATTATAAGAGTTTGAGATAGATGTGGAGAGTTTAAAAGCCACTTATACCCATTTTGTCCGAAAACAGGCTAAAACCAAGAAGACATTGCTTAGAAGCTGTAAACAGCTATGTTAGTGTTTCTGGGGTTAAAATGTGTCTTAATCCAATGCAACTGACTAATTATAAGAGTTTGAGATAGATGTGGAGAGTTTAAAAGCCACTTATACCCATTTTGTCCCAAAACAGGCTAACACCAAGAAAACATTACTTAGAAGCAGTAAACAGCTTTGTTAGTGTTTCTAGGGTTAAAATGTGTCTTAATCCAATGCAACTAACTAATTATAAGACTTTGAGATAGATGTGGAGAGTTTAAAAGCCATTTATACCCATTTTGTCCCAAAACAGGCTAACTGCAAGAAAACATTGCTTAGTAGCTGTAAACAGCTATGTTAGTGTTTATGGGGTTAAAATGTGTCTTAATCCAATACAACTGACTGGTTATAAGAGTTTTAGATAGATGTGGAGAGTTTAAAAGCCACTTATATCCATTTTGTCCCAAAACAGGCTAAAACCAAGAAAACATTGCTTAGAAGCTGTAAACAGTTATGTTAGTGTTTATGGGGTTAAAATGTGTCTTAATCCAATGCAACTAACTAATTATAAGAGTTTGAGATAGATGTTATGAAACCGCACACACCCTGTCCGTACGTCCGTCCGTACAACCATCACCATTAGGCCGTCCTTACAGCTGAAGGCCTACCAAGCTGAACCCATGAGAATCTCAAGTCCATTCCATGTCCATCAGCCTCCAACGGTCACAAGAGCTTCTCGATCCTTCTCCTCCTAACCGTTAGCATAGAATGTGCAAGTGGGAAGGATCACATGTCTCCTTAAGAACATGTCGCTATCCTTATGTGTAAATGTGCCTAGGATCATAGTAGCATATTCTTTTGTATATGTCTATAAGTAGATTGTAATTATGTTCTAAATGAAGTAAGAAGAGATAATATCTCTTTCTCCACAATACTCTCTCAATACTCTCTCCATACTCTCTTACGATACTCTCAACGATTCTCACTCTCTTGTTCTTCAAATCTCCTCACTAAACTCTTAATCGATCCTATTAATTCTTACATGGTATCAGAGCCAGGTTGCTCTTCATTCTAAAGCTTTTGATCATCACTTACTTCCGCTTTTCCTTCTCTTTCATTTTCTGTTTTGACTTGAAAGTCATTTTCTTTAACCGTTGGATAATAGCTTTACCTAACGGTCTCTTCGTCATGGAAAGTGTCAAAACCATGATTGTTCCAGTGACTCTCAAGGGCGAGAACTATCTTTTGTGGGCGAGGACCACGAAAACTGCCCTTTGTGGCCGAGGCCTTTGGTCTCACGTTGAGACGAGCGAAGCTCCGAGTGGCGAGGCCACCAAGGACGGCAAGGAACTTGCCGGAGATGAAAGGAACAAATAGTTCCAAGAAGACCAAGGAGTCTTAGCCATTATTCAAAACTCTCTTGATGCCCCCATTCTTGAAGCCTACTCCTACTGCGAGACGGCGAAGGACTTATGGGACACCCTCAAGAATGTTTTTGGTAATGTTACCAATGTCAACCGTATCTTTGAGATTAAGAGGGCCATCAACAACCTCAACCAGGAGGATATGGAGTTTACAAAGCATTTTGGGAAGTTTAGGTCCCTTTGGGCTGAACTAGAAATGCTTCAACCGGCGACAATTGATCCGGCCATACTGAACGAGAGGCGTGAACAAGACAAGGTGTTTGGGCTGCTCTTGACCCTAAACCCCTCCTACAATGACCTCATCAAACACATCTTGCGGTCAGATAAGCTTCCAAGCCTTGACGACGTTTGTAACCAAATCCAAAAGGAGCATGGCTCCATGGGGCTGTTCGGCGACAAAGGAGAGCTAGTGACTGCCAACAAGGTTGAGATGGCGTCTGCAAACCGAGGCCACTACAATTCGGATGATAAAAACCCACCGGTATGCGAACATTGCAAGAAGGTGGGTCACTTCAAGAGCCGTTGTTGGATTCTCCATCCGCACCTTCGCATCAACCGTGGAGGACCAAACCGAGGAGGACCACCAAGAGCTCACCAAGCGGCTGTAGTTGGGGAGACGTCCACGTCCGAACCAAACCAACAAGCTGTCGGAGGAAATGGGACTACACTCGCTGCCTCCTCCGAGCTGGTAAGGCGGTCCGACCTTGATGCGCTCATCAAATCCCTCAAGGAGGCCTCCGATAAAGCGTTTCTTACTTCAAACAAAACTAAGTCTCTTATTGTTGATTCTGGTGCATCTCATCACATGATTAGTGATTCTAGGTTAATGAGTGATATTAAACCTGCTAATGGTAATGTTGTGATAGCTAATGGTGAGAAAGTACCAGTTAAAGGCATAGGGAATTTAAAGCTATTTAATAAAGAAACTAAAGCTTTCTATATGCCAAATTTCACATCTAATTTGCTATCAGTTAAGAGGGCCACCACTGATTTAAATTGTTATGCAATATTTGGTCCTAACAAGGTTCATTTTCAGGATATTGAGACAAGTAAAGTTCTTGGTCAAGGAGGTTCCAAGGATGATCTCTATGTGCTTGAGGACTTGAATCTATCTTCTTCTGCTGCATCTTGTTTTAATTCGGTTATTATTAAACCTAGTAATTCTATTTTACATGCTAGGCTAGGACATCCTCACACTAGAGCTTTATCATTAATGTTTCCTAATATTTCTTTTAAATATGATGAGTGTGAGGCATGTATTCTTGGTAAACATTGCAAGGCTGCTTTTCCTAAATCTATAACTATTTATGAAAATTGTTTTGACTTAGTTCATTCAGATGTTTGGACTTCTCCTTGCTTATCTAGAGAAAATCAAAAATATTTTGTGACTTTTATTGATGAAAAATCAATATATACTTGGCTGACCTTACTTCCTTCTAAAGATAGAGTTCTTGAAGCCTTCACTAATTTTCAAAAATATGTGACTAACCATTATAATGCAAAGATTAAAATTTTGAGATCAGATAATGGGGGAGAGTATACAAGTCATGCCTTCAAACAATACCTAGCCAACCATGGGATTATTCATCAAACAAGCTGTCCATATACACCCCAACAAAATGGTGTTGCTGAAAGGAAG
Organism: Camelina sativa; assembly: GCF_030686135.1. Classification (NCBI taxonomy): domain Eukaryota; kingdom Viridiplantae; phylum Streptophyta; class Magnoliopsida; order Brassicales; family Brassicaceae; genus Camelina; species Camelina sativa. Next base: position 26,659,447 of record NC_141896.1, on the reverse strand, counting down.
AATAGGCACCTCATGGAAGTGGCAAGATCCATGATGTTCCACACCAATGTTCCAAAGAAGTTTTGGGGAGATGCTGTCCTTGCGGCTTGCTACCTCATCAACCGGACACCAACCAAAATTCTTCGAGACAGTTCACCGTTTGAGGTACTCAACAAGGTAAAACAATCATTTGATCATTTAAGAGTATTTGGCTGCGTGTGTTATGTGTTGAAGCCAGGAGAACAGCGAGACAAGCTTGATGCTAAGAGCGTGAAGAGCATGTTTATTGGGTACTCGACCACTCAAAAAGGCTACAAGTGCTATGAGCCGGACATGAAGCGAGTCTTTGTCTCTCGAGATGTTAAGTTCGTGGAGTCTAAAGGCTTCTATGAGGAAAAGAACTGGGAGAGCCTTCGAGACTTGTCCACCTCACCGTCTGACCGAGCCAAAAACCTTCGCATTCTTCTCGAGAGACTCGGTGTTGATAATGCCCCTACGTCAACGCCTGCACCTATAGCCAATGCACCGGCCACTTCAACTCTGGAGCCTCTAGACAATGATCTCTCGGCTGAACTTGATGAACACTCGGCTGAACTTGATGAACACTCCGATGATGAAAATGATTTAAATTCAGTTCCGGTGGACAATGCTTCCGGTGATGATGACTATGTGCCCATCGAGGAAGACAATGACGATGAGGACACACCACAGGAAGTTATACCACTTCGATGCAGTGAACGCCTCAAGTTTCCCCCCTCCAACTGGCGAAACACTCGGGTCTACTACAACAACGTTGCTGTAGCTCATCCGATTCAAGCGGTGTGCACCTTGGCTCATTTTCCTCCACAACATCAAGCGTTTCTTGGCAAGATTGATGCTCATTGGATTCCCAAAGACTATGAAGAAGCCAAGAATCATAAGGAATGGTGTGATGCTGTCGATGCCGAGAAGAATACAATGAATGCAATGGAGGCCGACTTACCAAAAGGCAAGAAGGCTGTGACATCCAGGTGGTTCTTCACCATCAAGTATAAGAGTGATGGGGAGATCGAACGCTACAAAGCCAGGCTCATTGCAAGGGGGTTCACTCAAACGTATGGGGAGGACTACCGAGATACGTTTGCACCGGTGGCCAAGCTTCACACGGTTCGAATTGTTCTCTCTCTTGCAACCAACCTTGACTGGGACTTATGGCAAATGGACGTTAAGAATGCCTTCTTACAAGGAGAGCTCGAGTATGAAGTTTATATGAGGCCACCACCGGGATTAGAAGACATCATTGGTCCCGGGAAAGTATTGAGACTGAACAAGGCTATTTATGGTCTCAAACAGTCCCCCAGGGCTTGGTATCGTAAGTTAAGCACCACACTTCTTGAGAAAGGCTTCCGCAAATCCGAGGCTGACCACACTCTATTCACCTTGCCAAGTGATAAAGGTATTATAGTCATTCTAGTTTATGTTGATGATATCATCATAACTGGAAGTGACAAGGTAGGCATTCAAGAGACTAAGGCTTACCTTAAGTCAGTTTTTGATATCAAAGACCTAGGAGAACTTAAATATTTTCTTGGTATAGAAGTATATAGGACTAATGAAGGTTTATTTTTATCACAAAGAAAATATGCTCTTGATTTGTTGAGTGAAGCAGGGAAGCTAGGTTCAAAAGCCGTATCTACACCCCTTGATGAAAACTATAAGCCCGGAGGAAAGGGGGAGCTTGATGCAGCTCCATTTCCAAGACGTCAAGCGATACCGGCGGCTAGTAGGTAAGCTCATATACCTTACTATCACGAGACCTGACATTTGCTTTGCTGTCAATCAGGTGAGCCAATACATGCAAAGTCCTACCGTGCACCATTGGAGTATGGTGAACCGAATCCTCAAATATCTCAAGGGTTCGCCGGGACAAGGCATATGGATGGGTCGCAATGAAAGCACTGAGCTAGTAGGATATTGCGATGCGGATTACGCCGGAGACCGTGGAGACCGTCGCTCCACTACAGGCTATTGTACGTTCCTAGGAGGCAACTTGATCACATGGAAGAGCAAGAAACAAAAGGTGGTATCACTATCAAGTGCAGAATCAGAGTATAGAGCCATGAGGAAGCTAACAACCGAGTTGATGTGGCTCAAGGCGCTCATCAAGGACCTTGGAATCAAGTCACCTAAACCTATTACCATGCATTGCGACAATGAGGCAGCCATTCACATCGCAACAAACCCGGTGTTCCATGAGAGAACCAAGCACATCGAAGTCGACTGCCACAAAGTCCGAGAGCAAATTAAACTTGGAGTGGTTCTACCATGTCACACGGAGAGCTCTGAGCAGTTGGCCGACGTTTTCACCAAGGCGGCCAGTCCACAAGTGTGTGAGTACATTCACTCCAAACTTGGCCTCAAAGATCTTACTCGGCCATGATTGTCTTCACATGATACCCACACTCTTTTTCCCTTAAGTATAGTTTTTCCCAAGTGGTTTTCTATACTAAGGTTTTTAATGAGGTGGGTGTGCATGAGTCCAAGGTTGATCAATGCTCATGATCAAGCTTCAGGGGGAGTATGAAACCGCACAAACCCTGTCCGTACGTCCATCCGTACAACCATCACCATTGGGCCGTCCGTACAGCTGAAGGCCTACCAAGATCAACCCATGAGAATCTCAAGTCCATTCCATGTCCATCAGCCTCCAACGGTCACAAGAGCTTCTCGATCCTTCTCCTCCTAACCGTTAGCATAGAGTGTGCAAGTGGGAAGGATCACATGTCTCCTTAAGGACATGTCGCTATCCTTATGTGTAAATGTGCCTAGGATCATAGTAGCATATTCTTTTGTATATGTCTATAAGTAGATTGTAATTATGTTCTAAATGAAGTAAGAAGAGATAATATCTCTTTCTCCACAATACTCTCTCAATACTCTCTCCATACTCTCTTACTATACTCTCAACGATTCTCACTCTCTTGTTCTTTAAATCTCCTCACTAAACTCTTAATCGATCCTATTAATTCTTACAGATGTGGAGAGTTTAAAAGCCACTTATACCCATTTTGTCCCAAAACAGGCTAACACCAAAAAAACATTGCTTAGAAGCTGTAAACAGTTATGTTAGTGTTTATGGGGTTAAAATGTGTCTTAATCCAATGCAACTAACTAATTATAAGAGTTTGAGATAGATGTGGAGAGTTTAAAACCCACTTATACCCATTCTGTCCCAAAACAGGCTAAAACCAAGAAAACATTGCTTAGAAGCACTAAACAGCTATGTTAGTCTTTTTGGGGTTAAAATGTGTCTTAATCCAATGCAACTAACTAATTATAAGAATTTGAGATAGATGTGGAGAGTTTAAAAGCCACTTATACCCATTTTGTCCCAAAACAGGCTAGCAGCAAGAAAACATAGTTTAGTAGCTGTAAACAGCTATGTTAGTGTTTATGGGGTTAAAATGTGTCTTAATCCAATGCAACAGACTAGTTATAAGAGTTTGAGATAGATGTGGAGAGTTTAAAACCCACTTATACCCATTTTGTCCCAAAACAGCCTAACAGCAAGAAAACATTGCTTAGTAGCTGTAAACAGCTATGTTAGTGTTTATGTGGTTAAAATGTGTCTTAATCCAATACAACTGACTAGTTATAAGAGTTTGAGATAGATTTGGAGAGTTTAAAAGCCACTTATACCCATTCTGTCCCAAAACAGGCTAAAACCAAGAAAACATTGCTTAGAAGCACTAAACAGCTATGTTAGTGTTTCTGGGGTTAAAATGTGTCTTAATCCAATGCAACTGAGTAGTTATAAGACTTTGAGATAGATGTGGAGAGTTTAAAAACCACTTATACCCATTTTGTCCCAAAACAGGCTAAAACCAAGAAGACATTGCTTAGAAGCTGTATACAGCTATGTTAGTGTTTCAGGGGTTAAAATGTGTCTTAATCCAATGCAACTAACTAATTATAAGACTTTGAGATAGATGTCGTGAGTTTAAAAGCCACTTATACCCATTTTGTTCCAAAACAGGCTAACACCAAGAAAACATTGCTTAGAAGCTGTAAACAGTTATGTTAGTGTTTATGGGGTTAAAATGTGTCTTAATCCAATGCAGCTAAGTAATTATAAGAGTTTGAGATAGATGTGGAGAGTTTAAAAGCCACTTATACCCATTTTGTCCCAAAACAGGCTAAAACCAAGAAGACATTGCTTAGAAGTTGTAAACAGCTATGTTAGTGTTTCTGGGGTTAAAATGTGTCTTAATCCAATGCAACTAACTAATTATAAGAGTTTGAGATAGATGTGGAGAGTTTAAAAGCCACTTAAACCCATTTTGTCCCAAAACAGGCTAACACCAAGAAAACATTGCTTAGAAGTAGTAAACAGCTTTGTTAGTGTTTCTAGGGTTAAAATGTGTCTTAATACAATGCAACTAACTAATTATAAGACTTTGAGTTAGATGTGGTGAGTTTAAAAGCCACTTATACCTATTTTGTGTTAGAATAAGCGGAAGACTTATGAGATTGATGGAGTTTGAGTAGAATAAAGTGAGAGAGAGTTCGTCTGGTAAAGAGAATAAGAAGTAGAAAAGATTCAAATAGAATAGAATAATAATACAACAATGTTTTACAGCCTTAAATAGAGAGTAGAAATAGGGCAACCCCTTTACTAGAATGGGAACCTAAGATGTCGACATTAAGGGAGAGAGAAGAGAACATTTCCCAAGTGATAGCGACCCTTCTCAAGTCAACTTGCACCCGTGACTTCATTCCTCTTCTTCAGCCTAACGGCTAAAATAGATGATTCTCGAACATGACTTGGGCCTTATGGACTTCACTTCACTTCCCTTCCTTTATGTTGTGTCCCTAAGAGGCTCGGCCTTATTGACAATGTGTACGGACGTCCGTACGGTACGGTCGAGCCTTGGACACTACCTTGATCAATACTCCCCCTCAAGCTTAGCCGAATGCAATGGCTAAGCTTGGAACCCGTGAAGCAGCACCTCATTGAAAACCTTGACTTAGAAAACCTCATGGGACAAAACTAAGTCAAGGGAAAAAGAGTGTGCTGTCCACGGATTAGGGAAGTTGATCACGGCGTTGTAATGTCTACAAGTCCAAGTTTGCTATGGATATAGTCACAAACCTTGGAGCTTGCAGACTTGGTGAAGATGTCGGCTAACTGATCTTGACTCCTTGTGTGGCACGGTAATACCACTCCTTCTTCGATCTTTTCCCTAACCTTGTGGCAGTCGCTTTCTATGTGTTTGGTCCGCTCATGGAAGACTGAGTTAGTAGCTATATGGATTGCCGCCTCATTATCGCAATGCATGGTCATAGGCTGATTTGACTCAATACCAAGATCATTGAGTAAACCCTTCAGCCATGTCATCTCATTAGTTAGCTTCCTCATAGCTCTATACTCAGCCTCGGCACTTGAACATGAAACCACCTTTTGCTTCTTAGACCTCCATGTCACTAGATTTCCTCCAACAAATGTGCAATATCCAGTGGTGGATCTTCTATCCAATGTATCCCCATTGTAGTCCGCATCACAATACCCAACAATCCCGGTGTTGTTGTTTTTACCCATCCAAATGCCTTGACCCAGACTACCGTTGAGATAACTCAGAATCCTCTCGACCTGACTCCATTGATACTTGCTTGGAGCCTTCATGTGTTGACTGACCTGATTCATAGCATAACATATGTCAGGTCGTGTAATAGTAAGGTATATTAACTTATCTACAAGCCGGCGATAACGCGTGACATCCGGGAATGGCTCGTCCATGAGTTCTCGCGGTTTGCCTTCTTTTGCCCTAAGACTCTCCCCCTTTCGCTTGAGCTGGTCATCTTCATCAAGTGGTGTAGGTGCGGGAGACACCCCAAGCTTGCCCGTTTCAGCCAGCAAGTCAAGAGTGTACTTTCTTTGGGAAAGAAAGAGCCCCTCCGTGGAACGGCAGATTTCAATCCCGAGAAAGTAGCGGAGCTCGCCTAAGTCCTTGATATCAAAGGCTGACCCAAGAGATTGTTTGGTAGCTTCAATGCCAGCCTTATCGTCACCAGTCACAATAATGTCGTCTACATAGATCAACACCACTACAAGGCCAAGAGATGTCTTACACGTGAACAGAGTGTGATCAGCCTCCGATCGGTGAAAGCCTTGAGTCTTGAGAGTGGAACTCAGCTTGTGATACCAGGCACGCGGAGACTGTTTAAGGCCATAGATGGCCTTACGAAGCCGCAAGACCTTCCCGGGAGCGACCAGGCCGTCAAGACCCGGAGGAGGCGTCATATAAACTTCCTCATCCAACTCACCCTGAAGAAACGCGTTTTTGACATCCATTTGCCATAAGTCCCACGAGAGGTTAACCGCAAGAGAAAGCACAACCCACACCGTATGAAGTTTGGCCACCGGGGCAAAGGTCTCCGTGTAGTCGTCGCCATACGTTTGGGTGAATCCACGGGCCACCAATCGGGCTTTATGTCTTTCAATAGCACCGGTGCTCAAGAACTTGATGGTGAACACCCATTTAAAATTCACGGCCTTTTTGCCTTTGGGAAGGTCGGCTTCGTCCCAAGTGTGGTTACGGATCATGGCACCAGTTTCGTCTTCGACAGCATCTAGCCACTCCTTGTGCTCCTTAGCCTCATCATAAGTTTGAGGAACCCAATGTGCATCGACTTGGCCAAAGAAACCTTGGTGATTGACCGGGAGCAGCTCAAGTGAACAAACGGCCTGGATAGGATGTGCGACGGCTTGACTGTTGTAGTAGACACGCTTGTTTTTCCAAGTGGAGGGATCAGATCGAGGTCGGATACTCCGGCGTAAGACTGGTGGAGGAGGAGGCTCCACAATTGGCAACTCGATGTGTTCCTCGGTAGTGGCCGTCTCGATATGTTCCTCGGTAGGAGTCGCGGCCGGGGCAGATGTGGCCGTTGTAGGGCCAGGAATAGGAAATGGGCAGGCCAGATTCGGTAAAAACATCCTCTTGGGTTAAGACATTGTCTTGTGTGTCCCCTTGGTCAGACCCACCCTCAGTAGGTGTTGGCCTTAGCTCTGGCCGCACAACACTCGTCGGTGGAGACGGGTTACCGAGATGATCAAGGAGGAACTTTAGGCTGGAGGCTCGGTCACTAGGCGAGGTGGAGACGTCTTTGAGGCTGTTCCAATTCTGTTTGTCATAGCATTTTCCAGGAACCGAACATCTCTAGAGACATATAGCCGACTTGTTGCCGGGTCGTAACACTTGTACCCCTTTTGAGTCGTGGAGTAGCCAACGAACATGCATTTTGTACTCTTGGCATCCAGCTTACTCCGTTGCTCTCCAGGAACTAGGACAAAACAAACACACCCAAAAACACGTAAGTGATCAAGAGATGGTTTAAATTTGTTCAATACCTCAAACGGTGATAAGTCGTTAAGGACTTTGGTTGGTGTCCGGTTAATCAAATAACACGCCGTCATCACGGCATCACCCCAATATCTTCTAGTAACATGTGAGTGGAACATCATCGATCTTGCAACCTCCATAAGGTGTCGATTCTTCCTCTCAGCCACACCGTTTTGTTGGGGTGTATACGGACAGCTTGTTTGGTGTAGAATGCCATGTTTGGCCAAATGTTCTTTGAACTTGTGACTTGTGTATTCCCCACCATTGTCTGATCTAAGTACCTTAACTTTAGCATTGAAATGATTAGTGACATAATTTTGAAAATTAATGAAGGCATCAAACACTCTATCTTTTGATGGTAACAAAGTAATCCTTGTGTACTTAGATTTTTCATCAATAAAAGTCACAAAATACTTGTTATTATCTCTAGAAAGACATGGTGAAGTCCACACATCAGAATGAACTAGATCAAAGCAATGCTCATAAATAGTAGTAGACTTAGGGAAAATAGACTTGCAATGTTTACCAAGAATACAAGACTCACACATTGAGCTATCAAAAGAAACATTTGGTAACATTAAAGCAAGGGCGCGAGAATGGGGATGGCCTAATCTAGCATGCCATACACTATCCGAGTTAACAACAAAACAAGACTTAGTAGAGGTAGATAAAGTTGGTGAGGTTTTCTCTAGGACATAGAGATCTCCACTCCCTTGTCCTTCTCCAAGAACCTTTCCAGTCTCAATATCCTGAAAATGAACACTATTAGGACCAAAGATTGCATAACAATTCAAATCATTAGTGGCCCTCTTAACCGAAAGAAGATTAGATATGAAGGTAGGCATTAAGAAAGCTTTTGAGGTTTTATCAAATAGTTTCAAGTCCCCTATTCCTTTCACAGGTATTTGTTCTCCATTAGCAATGATTACATTCCCTAAAGCCGGTTTTATATTGTTAATTAGACTAGGATTACTAATCATGTGGTGAGAAGCACCCGAGTCTATAACAAGTGATTTACTAGGCTTAGAGGTAAAGAAAGAGATACCAGACTCCTTGAGTGAAGCAATGGAGCAAATGAGAGCCTCAAGGTCTGATTTCCTCACCATATCTCCATAGGCTGCAGTCATGGCCATCTCATCTCCCTGCTTTGATGACCCGGCTCCCTTGTCGCTAACCGCTTCCTTTGAGAGGTTGGCTTTAAACTTGGCCGGTTTGAGATGAGGATGGAGAACCCAGCACTTGTCTTTCAGGTGACCCCGCCTCTTGCAGTGGTCGCAGATCCACACCTTCCTCTCCTCTTGCTTGTACACTCCTTTGTTGGCGGTAACAAGCTCCCCCTTACCGCTAAACAAATCAAGAGATCCTTGTTCTCTTTGAATTTGAGAACAAATATCTTCAAAGGAGGGGAGCTTTTCTGCCCTGAGGATGTGTTTCAAGAGGTCATTGAAAGATGGGTTCAAGGTAAGGAGGAGTCCAAAGACTGTCTTGCTCCTTTCTTTCGGTCAACACACTCGGATCAAGTGTACTCGGCCGCAACATGTCAAGCTCGGACCATAGTGCTCGAAACTTACCAAGATGTTTAGTGAACTCCACATCATCTTGGTTAAGCTCATTTATAGCCTTCTTGACCTCAAAGACTCTAGTCAAGTTAGAGATATTACCATACACGCCTTTAAGAGTTTCCCACAGCTCCTTGGCCGTCTCGCAATATGAGTAGGCCTCAAGGATTGGCTTGTCAAGAGAGTTTTGGAGAACAGATAGGACAACTTGGTCTTCTTGAAACCACTTGGCCTTCCTCTCGCTCTCTTCCTCTACTTCCACCTCGGAAGCGCCTTCATCTTCTCCTTTGGGGTTTTGCTTTGGGACATAGTCAGTTTCGACATGACTCCAAAGGCCACGACCTCCAAGGGCGGTTCTTGTGGTTCTAGTCCACAGCAAGTAGTTTGTTCCCTTAAGAACAACTGGTGTAACAATGGGTTTGGCGTTTTCCATGGTTTGGCAGCTATGGACCGATGGATAAAACGTTTACCCGGAGAATAAAGGAAGTAGAACTAAGAAATCGAGTTAAGAAGAGTGAAGAATGAGAGAATAAAAGAGATAGATTGTCAAGAACGACAACCTAGCTCTGATACCATGTTAGAATAAGCGGAAGGCTTATGAGATTGATGGAGTTTGAGTAGAATAAAGTGAGAGAGAGTTCGTGTGGTAAAGAGAATAAGAAGTAGAAAAGATTCAACTAGAATAGAATAATAATACAACAATGTTTTACAGCCTTAAATAGAGAGTAGAAATAGGGCAACCCCTTTACTAGAATGGGAACCTAAGATGTCGACATTAAGGGAGACAGAAGAGAACATTTCCCAAGTGATAGCGACCCTTCTCAAGTCAACTTGCACCCGTGACTTCATTCCTCTTCTTCAGCCTAATGGCTAGAATAGATGATTCTCGAACATGACTTGGGCCTTATGGACTTCACTTCACTTCCCTTCCTTTATGTTGTGTCCCTAAGAGGCTCGGCCTTATTGACAATGTGTACTGACGTCCGTACGGTACGGTCGAGCCTTGGACACTACCTTGATCAATATTTTGTCCCAAAACAGCCTAACAGTAAGAAAACATTGCTTAGTAGCTGTAAACAGCTTTGTTAGTGTTTATGGGGTTAAAATGTGTCTTAATCCAATACAACTGACTAGTTATAAGAGTTTGAGATAGATGTGGAGAGTTTAAAAGCCACTGATACCCATTTTGTCCCAAAACAGCCTAACAGCAAGAAAACATTGCTTAGTAGCTGTAAACAGCTATGTTAGTGTTTATGTGGTTAAAATGTGTCTTAATCCAATACAACTGACTAGTTATAAGAGTTTGAGATAGATTTGGAGAGTTTAAAAGCCACTTATACCCATTCTGTCCCAAAACAGGCTAATACCAAGAAAACATTGCTTAGAAGCACTAAACAGCTATGTTAGTGTTTCTGGGGTTAAAATGTGTCTTAATCCAATGCAACTGACTAGTTATAAGACTTTGAGATAGATGTGGAGAGTTTAAAAGCCACTTATACCCATTTTGTCCCAAAACAGGCTAAAACCAAGAAGACATTGCTTAGAAGTTGTAAACAGCTATGTTAGTGTTTCTGGGGGTAAAATGTGTCTTAAGCCAATGCAACTAACTAATTATAAGACTTTGAGATAGAGGTGGTGAGTTTAAAAGCCACTTATACCCATTTTGTCCCAAAACAGGCTAACACCAAGAAAACATTGCTTAGAAGCTGTAAACAGTTATGTTAGTGTTTATGGGGTTAAAATGTGTCTTAATCCAATGCAGCTAAGTAATTATAAGAGTTTGAGATAGATGTGGAGAGTTTAAAAGCCACTTATACCCATTTTGTCCCAAAACAGGCTAAAACCAAGAAGACATTGTTTAGAAGCTGTAAACAGCTATGTTAGTGTTTCTGGGGTTAAAATGTGTCTTAATCCAATGCAACTAACTAATTATAAGAGTTTGAGATAGATGTGGAGAGTTTAAAAGCCACTTAAACCCATTTTGTCCCAAAACAGGCTAACACCAAGAAAACATTGCTTAGAAGCAGTAAACAGCTTTGTTAGTGTTTTTAGGGTTAAAATTTGTCTTAATACAATGCAACTAACTAATTATAAGACTTTGAGTTAGATGTGGTGAGTTTAAAAGCCACGTATACCCATTTTGTCCCAAAACAGCCTAACAGCAAGAAAACATTGCTTAGTAGCTGTAAACAGCTATGTTAGTGTTTATGGGGTTAAAATGTGCCTTAATCCAATACAACTGACTAGTTATAAGAGTTTGAGATAGATGTGGAGAGTTTAAAAGCCACTTATACCCATTCTGTCCCAAAACAGGCTAAAACCAAGAAAACATTGCTTAGAAGCACTAAACAGCTATGTTAGTGTTTCTGGGGTTAAAATGTGTCTTAATCCAATGCAACTGACTAGTTATAAGACTTTGAGATAGATGTGGAGAGTTTAAAAGCCACTTATACCCATATTGTCCCAAAACAGGCTAACACCAAGAAAACATTGCTTAGAAGCTGTAAACAGTTATGTTAGTGTTTATGGGGTTAAAATGTGTCTTAATCCAATGCAACTAACTAATTATAAGAGTTTGAGATAGATGTGGAGAGTTTAAAAGCCACTTATACCCATTTTGTCCCAAAACAGCCTAACAGCAAGAAAACATTGCTTAGTAGCTGTAAACAGCTATGTTAGTGTTTATGGGGTTAAAATGTGTCTTAATCCAATACAACTGACTAGTTATAAGAGTTTGAGATAGATGTGGAGAGTTTAAAAGCCACTTATACCCATTCTGTCCCAAAAAAGGCTAAAACCAAGAAAACATTGCTTAGAAGCACTAAACCGCTATGTTAGTGTTTCTCGGGTTAAAATGTGTCTTAATCCAATGCAACTGACTAGTTATAAGACTTTGAGATAGATGTGGAGAGTTTAAAAGCCACTTATACCCATTTTGTCCCAAAACAGGCTAACACCAAGAAAACATTGCTTAGAAACTGTAAACAGTTATGTTAGTGTTTATGGGGTTAAAATGTATCTTAATCCAATGCAGCTAAGTAATTATAAGAGTTTGAGATAGATGTGGAGAGTTTAAAAGCCACTTATACCCATTTTGTCCCAAAACAGGCTAAAACCAAGAAGACATTGCTTAGAAGCTGTAAACAGCTATGTTAGTGTTTCTGGGGTTAAAATGTGTCTTAATCCAATGCAACTAACTAATTATAAGAGTTTGAGATAGATGTGGAGAGTTTAAAAGCCAGTTATACCCATTTTGTCCCAAAACAGGCTAACACCAAGAAAACATTGCTTAGAAGCAGTAAACAGCTTTGTTAGTGTTTCTAGGGTTAAAATGTGTCTTAATACAATGTAACTAACTAATTATAAGACTTTGAGTTAGATGTGGTGAGTTTAAAAGCCACTTATACCCATTTTGTCCCAAAACAGCCTAACAGCAAGAAAACATTGCTTAGTAGCTGTAAACAGCTATGTTAGTGTTTATGGGGTTAAAATGTGTCTTAATCCAATACAACTGACTAGTTATAAGAGTTTGAGATAGATGTGGAGAGTTTAAAAGCCACTTATACCCATTCTGTCCCAAAACAGGCTAAAACCAAGAAAACATTGCTTAGAAGCACTAAACAGCTATGTTAGTGTTTATGTGGTTAAAATGTGTCTTAATCCAATACAACTGACTAGTTATAAGAGTTTGAGATAGATTTGGAGAGTTTAAAAGCCACTTATACCCATTCTGTCCCAAAACAGGCTAATACCAAGAAAACATTGCTTAGAAGCAGTAAACAGCTTTGTTAGTGTTTCTAGGGTTAAAATGTGTCTTAATCCAATGCAACTAACTAATTATAAGACTTTGAGATAGATGTGGAGATTTTAAAAGCCACTTATACCCATTTTGTCCCAAAACAGGCTAACAGCAAGAAAACATTGCTTAGTAGCTGTAAACAGCTTGATATGATCATGAGACCATCCATGAAGATCCTTGAGTCTTGTTCAACACCAACGAAGTCGAAGATCAATTCTTCCAGCCAAACGACTATTTGGGATACATACTTACCTCATTTAGAGCATATCTCGAAGTTGAATCAGTTCAATCAGAGATCAAATGAAGGAGTTATTCATTTTACAAATCAGGTGAACTCATGGCTACGCGATTTGGACCTACGAGCATTCAAAGGGGGATTCCTACCAAGCCAGAAAGATTCAAGTTATGAATCGAACTTTCCTGGAATCTTGATCCATCCTAGAATCACTGAGATTTGGAAGCACATTAAAATCAGTTCATACGTGAAAGATATGGATATTTCAAGTCAAAGGATCTATCCCAGTCCCAGTTTCGCGTCTGAGCTAAATATCGAGTTCCACAGATCAACTCAGCCACAATTTCGATACGAAACCACTTGGAGGATCTCAATGGATCTCTTATGTTTCCATCAAGCTCAGAAACAGAAGATTTGGTCCAAGGAATACAAGGATACACTTCATTTGCCTAAGGAGGTCAATCTAATTGTTCACATGAAGAGTTTTAGGTCCAATTGGTTTAGGTGCTTCCAGAATTATGTTTGGCAACCAGGAGGTGTTTCTACTAAGCCCAAGATGAAGAAATGATACAGCCCATGTTGTTTCTCATCAGCAAATTGGATCAAGGAGTCAAAGAGCTAAGAAACTAAGGAATGTACTTAATGGGCTTATTCAAGAGCTTATGGCCAAAGAGAGCATGGGAAATTCTATTGGGGATGATGTCTATCAAGTCCAGCCCACTTTGAGCCTAATTCAAGTCCAAGAAAGCCCAAAATAATCTCTTTATTTTGTGGTCAAAGAAGAGTGACGAAAATTGGAGATACATTCATCTAGAGTCACCTTGGGAAGGGAAACACCAAGAGTTGAATCTTTATTCAACTATCTATCTTTATTGTCTTTTAGTTTCAAGAATAATTAATACTTGGCTTTGTTACCAAGTTTTATTTCCTATATAAACTCATGTAAGATCATTAAAATAAAATATCCAACTTTTTCAAAACCTTTTCTTTTTGAGAGTGATTCTCTTCTGTTCTTTGTAAACAAAACTGATTGCTTGGTGTGATTCCAACAATCAAAACTGACTACTTGGTGTGATTCCAATAGTCAAAACCCTGATCTCCTTGGTGCGAGGCTGAGAGATCCGATCCTTTTGGTGTGAGGCTGAAAGATCAAACCGGTATATCAAGAGTCTTTCCGCAACTCTTGTGCAGCCATTCATTCCACCATCCTTATTCTTGAGGCTTCCTTGTCTTTAGAATCAAGGTGTATCTATCTACCAACTCAAAGGTGCCGATTTTTTGGGAGGATCATATCAAGTGGTATCAGAGCACACCTTTAAGTTTGTCCCAAAAAAAAAAAAAAAAAAAAAAAAAAAAATGAAAAAAAAAAAGACAAAAAAAAAAAAAAGAAGAACCCGTTCTGATTAAAAAAAAAGGGAGGAACCCGTTCTAATCAAAAAAAAAAAAAAAAAAATGTCTGCTGATCAAAAGGTTCAAGCACTTATGGGAGAGATGCGACGGTTGATGAGAATTGAGATGAATGCAATCTACAAGAGGTTGGATGAAGTTCAAGCAGAGGCACAACAGAGACAACCACAAATGTTGCATCATAGAAGAGAAAGAGATCAACCTACAATAGCAAGGGCTGATGATTATTACAGTAGTCAATCATCAAAAGGGAGCCACATGAGACCAAGAAGTGCTAGAGAAGCAAGAGGACTACTGGATGATAACATGGGTAGTCTGAAGTCAAAGATTCCTACCTTCCAAGGGAGGAACGACCCAGATGCATATCTAGAGTGGGAAAAAAAGATTGAGTCGGTTTTTAGCTGTCAAAACTATTGCGAATTGAAGAAGGTACAAGTTGCAGCCACTGGATTTTGTGATTATGCTATTACTTGGTGGGATCATTTGGTGATAAGCAGGAGGAGAAATGGAGAACACCCTATTGAGACTTGGTCAGAATTGAAGTCTATTTTGAGGAAACGATATGTTCCCAACCATCACCATCGTAGTTCAGATCATATTCTAAGGAGGACTTCTAGACCATCTGATGGAGCGTCTACAGTCATGCCAAGTTACCAACGAGAAAAGACGTCTCATGTTTCTAAGGAAGATAAAGTTGTATTTGATTTGTCACCATCACCAAAGGAGCATAAGGAGTTGCTGGTTCAGAAAAATCTGTTGGAAATAACAAATTCACTGAGTAAGCAAACAGAAGCCGAGGAACCAAAGCACAAAGAGGTCAGCAAAGATCAGATTGAGGAAGCTGAGAAGTAAGGCATGATCATCAACAACTTTGGAAGTGTGGATGATTCTGCTGTTACACCAACAAGGAGAGAAAAGCCAATGATCCATTTATGGTCAAGCAAGGTAGAGCAAGTTTTGGATTTTGAAGGAACCAAGAAAGGTCTCACTAAAAGCATTACAACTTTGCCTCATGGTCAACAATATGGAGTCATATATTCCCTCAAAGAGAAGCCACCAGAATCAGTTCAACACTCTCCAAACCATGGCCTGACAATTTCGAGGACGAAACTTTTTGAAGAGGAGGGGTATGATATGATCATGAGACCATCCATGAAGATCCTTGAGTCTTGTTCAACACCAACGAAGTCAAAGATCAATTCTTCCAGCCAAACGACTATTTGGGATACATTCTTACCTCATTTAGAGCATATCTCGAAGTGGAATCAGTTCAATCAGAGTTCAAATGAAGGAGTTATTCATTTTACAAATCAGGTGAACTCATGGCTACGCGATTTGGACCTACGAGCATTCAAAGGGGTCTCCGACCAAGCCAGAAAGATTCAAGTTATGAATCGAATTACCTGGAATCTTGATCCATCCTAGAATCACTGAGATTTGGAAGCACATTAAAATCAGTTCATACGTGAAAGATATGGATATTTCAAGTCAGTGGATCTATCCCAGTCCCAGTTTCGCGTCTGAGCCAAATATCGAGTTCCACAGATCAACTCAGCCACAATTTCGATACGAAACCACTTGGAGGATGTCAATGGATCTCTTATGTTTCCATCAAGCTCAGAAACAGAAGATTTGGTCCAAGGAATACAAGGATACACTTCATTTGCCAAAGGAGGTCAATCTAATTGTTCACATGAAGAGTTTTAGGTCCAATTGGTTTAGGTGCTTCCAGAATTATGTTTGGCAACCAGGAGGTGTTTCTACTAAGCCCAAGATGAAGAAATGATACAGCCCATGTTGTTTCTCATCAGCAAATTGGATCAAGGAGTCAAAGAGCTAAGAAACTAAGGAATGTACTTAATGGGCTTATTCAAGAGCTTATGGCCAAAAAGAGCATAGGAAATTCTATTGGGGATGATGTCTATCAAGTCCAGCCCACTTTGAGCCTAATTCAAGTCCAAGAAAGCCCAAAATAATCTCTTTATTTTGTGGTCAAAGAAGAGTGACGAAAATTGGAGATACATTCATCTAGAGTCACCTTGGGAAGGGAAACACCAAGAGTTGAATCTTTATTCAACTATCTATCTTTATTGTCTTTTAGTTTCAAGAATAATTAATACTTGGCTTTGTTACTAAGTTTTATTTCCTATATAAACTCATGTAAGATCATTGAAATAAAATATCCAACTTTTTATCAAAACCTTTTCTTTTTTAGAGTGATTCTCTTCTGTTCTTTGTGAACAAAACTGATTGCTTGGTGTGATTCCAACAATCAAAACTGACTACTTGGTGTGATTCCAATGGTCAAAACCCTGATCTCCTTGGTGCGAGGCTGAGAGATCCGATCCTTTTGGTGTGAGGCTGAAAGATCAAACCGGTATATCAAGAGTCTTTACGCAACTCTTGTGCAACCATTCATTCCACCATCCTTATTCTTGAGGCTTCCTTGTCTTTAGAATCAAGGTGTATCTATCTACCAACTCAAAGGTGCCGATTCTTTGGGAGGATCATATCACAGCTATGTTAGTGTTTATGGGGTTAAAATGTGTCTTAATCCAATGCAACTGACTAGTTATAAGAGTTTGTGATAGATGTGGAGAGTTTAAAAGCCAGTTATACCCATTTTGTCCCAAAACAGGCTAAAACCAAGAAGACATTGCTTAGAAGCACTAAACAGCTATGTCAGTGTTTCTGGGGTTAAAATGTGTCTTAATCCAATGCAACTGACTAGTTATAAGACTTTGAGATAGATGTGGAGAGTTTAAAAGCCACTTATACCCATTTTGTCCCAAAACAGGCTAACACCAAGAAAACATTGCTTAGAAGCTGTAAACAGTTATGTTAGTGTTTATAGGGTTAAAATGTGTCTTAATCCAATGCAACTAACTAATTATAAGAGTTTGAGATAGATGTGGAGAGTTTAAAAGCCAGTTATACCCATTTTGTCCCAAAACAGGCTAAAACCAAGAAGACATTGCTTAGAAGCTGTAAACAGCTATGTTATTGTTTCTGGGGTTAAAATGTGTCTTAATCCAATGCAACTAACTAATTATAAAAGTTTGAGATAGATGTGGAGAGTTTAAAAGCCACTTAAACCCATTTTGTCCCAAAACAGGCTAACACCAAGAAAACATTGCTTAGAAGCAGTAAACAGCTTTGTTAGTGTTTCTAGGGTTAAAATGTGTCTTAATCCAATACAACTGACTAGTTATATGAGTTTGAGATAGATGTGGAGAGTTTAAAAGCCACTTATACCCATTTGGTCCCAAAACAGGCTAACACCAAGAAAACATTGCTTAGAAGCAGTAAACAGCTCTGTTAGTGTTTCTTGTGTTAAAATGTGTCTTAATCCAATGCAACTAACTAATTATAAGACTTTGAGATAGATGTGGAGAGTTTAAAAGCCACTTATACCCATTTTGTCCCAAAACATACTAACAGCAAGAAAACATTGCTTAGTAGCTGTAAACAGCTATGTTAGTGTTTATGGGGTTAAAATGTGTCTTATCCAATGCAACTAACTAAGTATAAGAGTTTGAGATAGATGTGGAGAGTTTAAAAGCCACTTATACCCATTTTGTCCCAAAACAGGCTAACACCAAGAAAACATTGCTTAGAAGCTGTAAACAGTTATGTTAGTGTTTATGGGGTTAAAAATATGCCTTAATCCAATGCAACTAACTAATTATAAGAGTTTGAGATGGATGTGGAGAGTTTAAAAGCCACTTATACCCATTTTGTCCCAAAACAGGCTAAAACCAAGAAGACATTGCTTAGAAGCTGTAAACAGCTATGTTAGTGTTTCTAGGGTTAAAATGTGTCTTAATCCAATGCAACTAACTAAGTATAAGAGTTTGAGATAGATGTGGAGAGTTTAAAAGCCACTTATACCCATTTTGTCCCAAAACAGGCTAACACCAAGAAAACATTGCTTAGAAGCTGTAAACAGCTATGTTAGTGTTTCTAGGGTTAAAAAGTGTCTTAATCCAATGCAACTAACTAATTATAAGAGTTTGAGATAGATGTGGAGAGTTTAAAAGCCGTTATACCCATTTTGTCCCAAAACAGGCTAAAACCAAGAAGACATTGCTTAGAAGCTGTAAACAGCTATGTTTGTGTTTCTGGGGTTAAAATGTGTCTTAATCCAATGCAACTAACTAATTATAAGAGTTTGAGATAGATGTGGAGAGTTTAAAAGCCACTTAAACCCATTTTGTCCCAAAACAGGCTAACACCAAGAAAACATTGCTTAGAAGCAGTAAACAGCTTTGTTAGTGTTTCTAGGGTTAAAATGTGTCTTAATCCAATGCAACTAACTAAGTATAAGAGTTTGAGATAGATGTGGAGAGTTTAAAAGCAACTTATACCCATTTTGTCCCAAAACAGGCTAACACCAAGAATACATTGCTTAGAAGCTGTAAACAGTTATGTAAGTGTTTATGGGGTTAAAATGTGTCTTAATCCAATGCAACTAACTAATTATAAGAGTTTGAGATAGAAGTGGAGAGTTTAAAAGCCAGTTATACCCATTTTGTCCCCAAACAGGCTAAAACCAAGAAGACATTGCTTAGAAGCTGTAAACAGCTATGTTAGCGTTTCTGGGGTTAAAATGTGTCTTAATCCAATGCAACTAACTAATTATAAGAGTTTGAGATAGATGTGGAGAGTTTAAAAGCCACTTAAACCCATTTTGTCCCTAAACAGGCTAACACCAAGAAAACATTGCTTAGAAGCAGTAAACAGCTTTGTTAGTGTTTCTAGGGTTAAAATGTGTCTTAATCCAATGCAACTAACTAATTATAAGACTTTGAGATAGATGTGGTGAGTTTAAAAGCCACTTATACCCATTTTGTCCCAAAACAGCCTAACAGCAAGAAAACATTGCTTAGTAGCTGTAAACAGCTATGTTAGTGTTTATGGGGTTAAAATGTGTCTTAATCCAATACAACTGACTAGTTATAAGAGTTTGAGATAGATGTGGAGAGTTTAAAAGCCACTTATACCCATTTAGTCCCAAAACAGGCTAACACCAAGAAAACATTGCTTAGAAGCAGTAAACAGCTCTGTTAGTGTTTCTAGGGTAAAATGTGTCGTAATTCAATGCAACTAACTAATTATAAGACTTTGAGATAGATGTGGAGAGTTTAAAAGCCACTTATACCCATTTTGTCCCAAAACAGGCTAACACCAAGAAAACATTGCTTAGAAGCAGTAAACAGCTTTGTTAGTGTTTCTAGGGTTAAAATGTGTCTTAATCCAATGCAACTAACTAAGTATAAGAGTTTGAGATAGATGTGGAGAGTTTAAAAGCAACTTATACCCATTTTGTCCCAAAACAGGCTAACACCAAGAATACATTGCTTAGAAGCTGTAAACAGTTATGTAAGTGTTTATGGGGTTAAAATGTGTCTTAATCCAATGCAACTAACTAATTATAAGAGTTTGAGATAGAAGTGGAGAGTTTAAAAGCCAGTTATACCCATTTTGTCCCCAAACAGGCTAAAACCAAGAAGACATTGCTTAGAAGCTGTAAACAGCTATGTTAGCGTTTCTGGGGTTAAAATGTGTCTTAATCCAATGCAACTAACTAATTATAAGAGTTTGAGATAGATGTGGAGAGTTTAAAAGCCACTTAAACCCATTTTGTCCCTAAACAGGCTAACACCAAGAAAACATTGCTTAGAAGCAGTAAACAGCTTTGTTAGTGTTTCTAGGGTTAAAATGTGTCTTAATCCAATGCAACTAACTAATTATAAGACTTTGAGATAGATGTGGTGAGTTTAAAAGCCACTTATACCCATTTTGTCCCAAAACAGCCTAACAGCAAGAAAACATTGCTTAGTAGCTGTAAACAGCTATGTTAGTGTTTATGGGGTTAAAATGTGTCTTAATCCAATACAACTGACTAGTTATAAGAGTTTGAGATAGATGTGGAGAGTTTAAAAGCCATTTATACCCATTTAGTCCCAAAACAGGCTAACACCAAGAAAACATTGCTTAGAAGCAGTAAACAGCTCTGTTAGTGTTTCTAGGGTAAAATGTGTCGTAATTCAATGCAACTAACTAATTATAAGACTTTGAGATAGATGTGGAGAGTTTAAAAGCCACTTATACCCATTTTGTCCCAAAACAGGCTAACAGCAAGAAAACATTGCTTAGTAGCTGTAAACAGCTATGTTAGTGTTTATGGGGTTAAAATGTGTCTTATCCAATGCAACTGACTAGTTATAAGAGTTTGAGATAGATGTGGAGAGTTTAAAAGCCACTTCTACCCATTGTGTCCCAAAACAGGCTAAAACCAAGAAAACATTGCTTAGAAGCACTAAATAGCTATGTTAGTGTTTCTGGGGTTAAAATGTGTCTTAATCCAATGCAATTGACTAGTTATAAAACTTTGAGATAGATGTGGAGAGTTTAAAAGCCACTTATACCCATTTTGTCCCAAAACAGGCTAACACCAAGAAAACATTGCTTAGAAGCAGTAAACAGCTTTGTTAGTGTTTCTAGGGTTAAAATGTGTCTTAATCCAATACAACTAACTAAGTATAAGAGTTTGAGATAGATGTGGAGAGTTTAAAAGCAACTTATACCCATTTTGTCCCAAAACAGGCTAACACCAAGAAAACATTGCTTAGAAGCTGTAAACAGTTATGTTAGTGTTTATGGGGTTAAAAAGTGTCTTAATCCAATGCAACTAACTAATTATAAGAGTTTGAGATAGATGTGGAGAGTTTAAAAGCCGTTATACCCGTTTTGTCCCAAAACAGGCTAAAACCAAGAAGACATTGCTAAGAAGCTGTAAACAGCTATGTATGTGTTTCTGGGGTTAAAATGTGTCTTAATCCAATGCAACTAACTAATTATAAGAGTTTGAGATAGATGTGGAGAGTTTAAAAGCCACTTAAGCCCATTTTGTCCCAAAACAGGCTAACACCAAGAAAACATTGCTTAGAAGCAGTAAAGAGCTTTGTTAGTGTTTCTAGGGTTAAAATGTGTCTTAATCCAATGCAACTAACTAAGTATAAGAGTTTGAGATAGATGTGGAGAGTTTAAAAGCAACTTATACCCATTTTGTCCCAAAACAGGCTAACACCAAGAAAACATTGCTTAGAAGCTCAAAACAGTTATGTTAGTGTTTATGGGGTTAAAAAGTGTCTTAATCCAATGCAACTAACTAATTATAAGAGTTTGAGATAGATGTGGAGAGTTTAAAAGCCGTTATACCCATTTTGTCCCAAAACAGGCTAAAACCAAGAAGACATTGCTTAGAAGCTGTAAACAGCTATGTTAGTGTTTCTGGGGTTAAAATGTGTCTTAATCCAATGCAACTAACTAATTATAAGAGTTTGAGATAGATGTGGAGAGTTTAAAAGCCACTTAAACCCATTTTGTCCAAAAACAGGCTAACACCAAGAAAACATTGCTTAGAAGCAGTAAACAGCTTTGTTAGTGTGTCTAGGGTTAAAATGTGTCTTAATCCAATGCAACTAACTAATTATAAGACTTTGAGATAGATGTGGTGAGTTTAAAAGCCACTTATACCCATTTTGTCCCAAAACAGCCTAACAGCAAAAAAACATTGCTTAGTAGCTGTAAACAGCTATGTTAGTGTTTATGGGGTTAATATGTGTCTTAATCCAATACAACAGACTAGTTATAAGAGTTTGAGATAGATGTGGAGAGCTTAAAACAAACTTATACCCATTATGTCCCAAAACAGGCTAAAACCAAGAAAACATTGCTTAGAAGCTGTAAACAGTTATGTTAGTGTTTATGCGGTTAAAATGTGTCTTAATCCAATGCAACTAACTAATTATAAGAGTTTGAGATAGAAGTGGAGAGTTTAAAAGCCAGTTATACCCATTTTGTCCCAAAACAGGCTAAAACCAAGAAGACATTGCTTAGAAGCTGTAAACAGCTATGTTAGTGTTTATGGGGTAAAAATGTGTCTTAATCCAATGCAACTAACTAATTATAAGAGTTTGTGATAGATGTGGAGAGTTTAAAAGCCACTTAAACCCATTTTGTCCCAAAACAGGCTAACACCAAGAAAACATTGCTTAAAAGCAGTAAACAGCTTTGTTAGTGTTTCTAGGGTTAAAATGTGTCTTAATCCAATGCAACTAACTAATTATAAGAGTTTGTGATATATGTGGAGAGTTTAAAAGCCACTTATACCCATTTTGTCCCAAAACAGGCTAACACCAAGAAAACATTGCTTAGAAGCAGTAAACAGCTTTGTTAGTGTTTCTAGGGTTAAAATGTGTCTTAATCCAATGCAACTAACTAAGTATAAGAGTTTGAGATAGATGTGGAGAGTTTAAAAGCCACTTATACCCATTTTGTCCCAAAACAGGCTAACACCAAGAAAACATTGCTTAGAAGCTGTAAACAGTTATGTTAGTGTTTATGGGGTTAAAAAGTGTCTTAATCCAATGCAACTAACTAATTATAAGAGTTTGAGATAGATGTGGAGAGTTTAAAAGCCGTTATACCCATTTTGTCCCAAAACAGGCTAAAACCAAGAAGACATTGCTTAGAAGCTGTAAACAGCTATGTTTGTGTTTATGGGGTTAAAATGTGTCTTAATCCAATGCAACTAACTAATTATAAGAGTTTGAGATAGATGTGGAGAGTTTAAAAGCCACTTAAACCCATTTTGTCCCAAAACAGGCTAACACCAAGAAAACATTGCTTAGAAGCAGTAAACAGCTTTGTTAGTGTTTATAGGGTTAAAATGTGTCTTAATCCAATCCAACTAACTAAGTATAAGAGTTTGAGATAGATGTGGAGAGTTTAAAAGCCACTTATACCCATTTTGTCCCAAAACAGGCTAACACCAAGAAAACATTGCTTAGAAGCTGTAAACAGTTATGTAAGTGTTTATGGGGTTAAAATGTGTCTTAATCCAATGCAACTAACTAATTCTAAGAGTTTGAGATAGAAGTGGAGAGTTTAAAAGCCAGTTATACCCATTTTGTCCCCAAACAGGCTAAAACCAAGAAAACATTGCTTAGAAGCTGTAAACAGCTATGTTAGCGTTTCTGGGGTTAAAATGTGTCTTAATCCAATGCAACTAACTAATTATAAGACTTTGAGATAGATGTGGAGAGTTTAAAAGCCACTTAAACCCATTTTGTCCCTAAACAGGCTACCACCAAGAAAACATTGCTTAGAAGCAGTAAACAGCTTTGTTAGTGTTTCTAGGGTTAAAATGTGTCTTAATCCAATGCAACTAACTAATTATAAGACTTTGAGATAGATGTGGTGAGTTTAAAAGCCACTTATACCCATTTTGTCCCAAAACAGGCTAACACCAAGAAAACATTGCTTAGAAGCAGTAAACAGCGTTGTTAGTGTTTCTAGGGTTAAAATGTGTCTTAATCCAATGCAACTAACTAAGTATAAGAGTTTGAGATAGATGTGGAGAGTTTAAAAGCAACTTATACCCATTTTGTCCCAAAACAGGCTAACACCAAGAAAACATTGCTTAGAAGCTGTAAATAGTTATGTTAGTGTTTATGGGGTTAAAAAGTGTCTTAATCCAATGCTACTAACTAATTATAAGAGTTTGAGATAGATGTGGAGAGTTTAAAAGCCGTTATACCCATTTTGTCCCAAAACAGGCTAAAACCAAGAAGACATTGCTTAGAAGCTGTGAACAGCTATGTTAGTGTTTCTGGGGTTAAAATGTGTCTTAATCCAATGCAACTAACTAATTATAAGAGTTTGAGATAGATGTGGAGAGTTTAAAAGCCACTTAAACCCATTTTGTCCCAAAACAGGCTAACACCAAGAAAACATTGCTTAGAAGCAGTAAACAGCTTTGTTAGTGTGTCTAGGGTTAAAATGTGTCTTAATCCAATGCAACTAACTAATTATAAGACTTTGAGATAGATGTGGTGAGTTTAAAAGCCACTTATACCCATTTTGTCCCAAAACAGCCTAACAGCAAAAAAACATTGCTTAGTAGCTGTAAACAGCTATGTTAGTGTTTATGGGGTTAAAATGTGTCTTAATCCAATACAACTGACTAGTTATAAGAGTTTGAGATAGATGTGGAGAGCTTCAAACCCACTTATACCCATTATGTCCCAAAACAGGCTAAAACCAAGAAAACATTGCTTAGAAGCTGTAAACAGTTATGTTAGTGTTTATGCGGTTAAAATGTGTCTTAATCCAATGCAACTAACTAATTATAAGAGTTTGAGATAGAAGTGGAGAGTTTAAAAGCCAGTTATACCCATTTTGTCCCAAAACAGGCTAAAACCAAGAAGACATTGCTTAGAAGCTGTAAACAGCTATGTTAGCGTTTCTGGGGTTAAAATGTGTCTTAATCCAATGCAACTAACTAATTATAAGAGTTTGTGATAGATGTGGAGAGTTTAAAAGCCACTTAAACCCATTTTGTCCCAAAACAGGCTAACACCAAGAAAACATTGCTTAGAAGCTGTAAACAGTTAGGTTAGTGTTTATGGGGTTAAAAAGTGTCTTAATCCAATGCAACTAACTAATTATAAGAGTTTGAGATAGATGTGGAGAGTTAAAAGCCGTTATACCCATTTTGTCCCAAAACAGGCTAAAACCAAGAAGACATTGCTTAGAAGCTGTAAACAGCTATGTTTGTGTTTCTGGGGTTAAAATGTGTCTTAATCCAATGCAACTAACTAATTATAAGAGTTTGAGATAGATGTGGAGAGTTTAAAAGCCACTTAAACCCATTTTGTCCCAAAACAGGCTAACACCAAGAAAACATTGCTTAGAAGCAGTAAACAGCTTTGTTAGTGTTTCTAGGGTTAAAATGTGTCTTAATCCAATGCAACTAACTAAGTATAAGAGTTTGAGATAGATGTGGAGAGTTTAAAAGCCACTTATACCCATTTTGTCCCAAAACAGGCTAACACCAAGAAAACATTGCTTAGAAGCTGTAAACAGTTATGTAAGTGTTTATGGGGTTAAAATGTGTCTTAATCCAATGCAACTAACTAATTATAAGAGTTTGAGATAGAAGTGGAGAGTTTAAAAGCCACTTATACCCATTTTGTCCCCAAACAGGCTAAAACCAAGAGAACATTGCTTAGAAGCTGTAAACAGCTATGTTAGCGTTTCTGGGGTTAAAATGTGTCTTAATCCAATGCAACTAACTAATTATAAGAGTTTGAGATAGATGTGGAGAGTTTAAAAGCCACTTAAACCCATTTTGTCCCTAAATAGGCTAACACCAAGAAAACATTGCTTAGAAGCAGTAAACAGCTTCGTTAATGTTTCTAGGGTTAAAATGTGTCTTAATCCAATGCAACTAACTAATTATAAGACTTTGAGATAGATGTGGTGAGTTTAAAAGCCACTTATACCCATTTTGTCCCAAAACAGCCTAACAGCAAGAAAACATTGCTTAGTAGCTGTAAACAGCTATGTTAGTGTTTATGGGGTTAAAATGTGTCTTAATCCAATACAACTGACTAGTTATAAGAGTTTGAGATAGATGTGGAGAGTTTAAAAGCCACCTATACCCATTTAGTCCCAAAACAGGCTAATACCAAGAAAACATTGCTTAGAAGCAGTAAACAGCTCTGTTAGTGTTTCTAGGGTAAAATGTGTCGTAATTCAATGCAACTAACTAATTATAAGACTTTGAGATAGATGTGGAGAGTTTAAAAGCCACTTATACCCATTTTGTCCCAAAACAGGCTAACAGCAAGAAAACATTGCTTAGTAACTGTAAACAGCTATGTTAGTGTTTATGGGGTTAAAATGTGTCTTATCCAATGCAACTGACTAGTTATAAGAGTTTGAGATAGATGTGGAGAGTTTAAAAGCCACTTCTACCCATTGTGTCCCAAAACAGGCTAAAACCAAGAAAACATTGCTTAGAAGCACTAAATAGCTATGTTAGTGTTTCTGGGGTTAAAATGTGTCTTAATCCAATGCAATTGACTAGTTATAAAACTTTGAGATAGATGTGGAGAGTTTAAAAGCCACTTATACCCATTTTGTCCCAAAATAGGCTAACACCAAGAAAACATTGCTTAGAAGAAGTAAACAGCTTTGTTAGTGTTTCTAGGGTTAAAATGTGTCTTAATCCAATGCAACTAACTAAGTATAAGAGTTTGAGATAGATGTGGAGAGTTTAAAAGCCACTTATACCCATTTTGTCCCAAAACAGGCTAACACCAAGAAAACATTGCTTAGAAGCTGTAAACAGTTATGTTAGTGTTTATGGGGTTAAAAAGTGTCTTAATCCAATGCAACTAACTAATTATAAGAGTTTGAGATAGATGTGGAGAGTTTAAAAGCCGTTATACCCATTTTGTCCCAAAACAGGCTCAAACCAAGAAGACATTGCTTAGAAGCTGTAAACAGCTATGTTAGTGTTTCTGGGGTTAAAATGTGTCTTAATCCAATGCAACTAACTAATTATAAGAGTTTGAGATAGATGTGGAGAGTTTAAAAGCCACTTAAACCCATTTTGTCCCAAAACAGGCTAACACCAAGAAAACATTGCTTAGAAGCAGTAAACAGCTTTGTTAGTGTTTCTAGGGTTAAAATGTGTCTTAATCCAATGCAACTAACTAATTATAAGACTTTGAGATAGATGTGGTGAGTTTAAAAGCCACTTATACCCATTTTGTCCCAAAACAGCCTAACAGCAAAAAAACATTGCTTAGTAGCTGTAAACAGCTATGTTAGTGTTTATGGGGTTAAAATGTGTCTTAATCCAATACAACTGACTAGTTATAAGAGTTTGAGATAAATGTGGAGAGCTTAAAAGCCACTTATACCCATTATGTCCCAAAACAGGCTAAAACCAAGAAAACATTGCTTAGAAGCTGTAAACAGTTATGTTAGTGTTTATGCGGTTAAAATGTGTCTTAATCCAATGCAACTAACTAATTATAAGAGTTTGAGATAGAAATGGAGAGTTTAAAAGCCAGTTATACCCATTTTGTCCCAAAACAGGCTAAAACCAAGAAGACATTGCTTAGAAGCTGTAAACAGCTATGTTAGCGTTTCTAGGGTTAAAATGTGTCTTAATCCAATGCAACTAACTAATTATAAGAGTTTGTGATAGATGTGGAGAGTTTAAATATGAGTTTGGCACACCACCTTGGCCACCACCGTCCGTACAACCGTACGGACGTCCGTACGATCGACAACCTATGGGCTGACCAAGCCATCTCGTATCTCATAAGCCCAATCCACTAAGGAGAGCTTCCAACGATCTCCCTTCATCGAGATCCTTCTATTATAGCCGTTAGGCAACTTGCAAGTGGGAAGTCAAAGGTTTAGTCACATGTAGGAATAAGGAGATGTCGCTATCTCCCATTAATGTGCACATAGAACCCTAGGAAAGAATATCCTCTTTGTATAGCTCTATATATGGTTTGTAAGTATGTTCTAATTGAAGCAAGAAAAGAGTTTATTCTCTTTCTCCAACACTCTCTCTCTCAATCGTTCACTCTCCTCACTCTTTACACGATTTCACTCTCTTCCATAATCTCTTGATTACTCTACTCTCAAACTTACATGGTATCAGAGCAGATTTGATTCTGTTCTTGCCTCAAATCTCCATCACTCCCTTCCGCATTCTCTTTCTTGTTCTTGAAATTTCTTGTTCTTGAATCTTCTTTCTTTAACCGTTGGACAATAGCTCTAACCAACGGTCTCTTCATCTTTTTTTTCATGGAAACTACCAAAACTCTCATTGTTCCAGTTACTCTCAAGGGAGAGAATTACTTACTGTGGGCTAGAACCACAAAGACAGCCCTATGCGGCCGAGGACTTTGGTCCCATGTTGAGACGAGCGAAGCTCCTAGTGGCGAGACCACCAAAGACGGCAAGGATCTTGTCGATGAGAAGAACAAGTGGTTTCAAGAAGATCAGGGAGTCCTAGCTATCATTCAAAACTCCCTAGATGCACCTATACTTGAAGCTTACTCTTATTGCGAGACAGCAAAAGACTTGTGGGACACTCTCAAGAATGTTTTTGGGAATGTTACAAATGTAAACCGAATTTTTGAGATTAAGAGGGCCATCAACAACCTCAACCAAGAAGACATGGAGTTCACCAAGCACTTTGGGAAGTTTAGGTCCCTTTGGGCTGAACTAGAGATACTCCGGCCGGCGACTATAGATCCGGCCATTCTGAATGAGAGGCGTGAACAAGATAAGGTGTTCGGCCTTCTCTTGACCTTGAACCCCTCCTACAATGACCTTATCAAGCATATTCTACGGTCGGACAAGCTCCCTAGCCTTGATGATGTCTGTAACCAAATTCAAAAGGAGCATGGCTCCATGGGATTGTTTGGCGGCAAGGGAGAACTTGTGACCGCTAACAAAGCTGAGACGGCATCAGCAAACAAGGGCTACTACAAGCCGGAGGACAAGAACAACCCGCCATTTTGTGAGCATTGTAAGAAGCTTGGTCACTTCAAGAGCCGCTGCTGGATTCTACACCCTCATCTAGCACCACCGCCGGGTACCATCCGAGGTGGACGACCAAACCGCGGAGGACCACCGAGAGCTCATCAAGCAGTAGCCATGGGGGAGTCATCAATCTCTGAGCAACCTCAACAAGTGACCAGTGGAACTGCTCTTGCTGCAGCATCGTCCGAGCTGGTAAGGCGGTCCGACCTTGATGCGCTCATCAAAGCCATCAAAGAGGCCACCGGTAAGGCGTTTCTTGCCTCAAACAAAATTAAACCCCTCATAGTTGATTCTGGTGCATCCCATCACATGATTAGTGATTCTAGGCTAATTAGTGATATTAAACCTGCTAATGGTAATGTGATAATAGCAAATGGTGAGAAAGTACCAGTTAAAGGCATTGGAAACTTGAAACTATTTGATAAGGAGACTAAGGCATTTTATATGCCAAACTTTACTTCTAACTTGCTATCAGTTAAGAGAGCCACTACTGATTTAAATTGTTATGCTATATTTGGTCCTAACAATGTTCATTTTCAGGATATTGAGACAAGTAAGGTTCTTGGTCAAGGAGGATCCAAGGATGACCTCTATGTGCTTGAGGACTTGAACTTATCTTCTAATGTATCTTGTTTTAATTCGGTTATTATGAAACCTAGTGATTCTATTTTACATGCTAGGCTAGGACACCCTCACACAAGAGCTTTATCTTTAATATTTCCTAATGTTTCTTTTCAAAATGATGAGTGTGAGGCTTGTATTCTTGGTAAACATTGCAAGGCTGTTTTTCCTAAATCTATTACTATTTATGAAAAATGTTTTGATTTAATTCATTCTGATGTTTGGACATCTCCTTGCTTATCTAGAGATAATCAAAAATATTTTGTGACTTTTATTGATGAAAAATCAAAATACACTTGGATAACTTTGCTTCCCTCTAAGGATAGAGTTCTTGAGGCCTTTACTAATTTTCAAAATTATGTCACTAACCACTTTCATGCCAAGATTAAAATTTTGAGATCAGATAATGGTGGAGAGTACACAAGCCATGCCTTTAAGCAATATCTAGCCAAACATGGAATTCTTCACCAAACTAGTTGTCCTTACACACCACAACAAAATGGAGTGGCTGAGAGGAAGAATAGGCATCTGATGGAGGTAGCAAGGTCTATGATGTTTCACACAAGGGTTCCAAAGAGGTTTTGGGGAGATGCTGTGCTAGCCGCTTGTTATCTTATTAACCGCACACCAACAAAAATTCTAAAGGATGTGTCTCCATTTGAGGTATTAACTAATGACAAACCTACATTTGATCACTTACGAGTGTTTGGTTGTGTGTGCTATGTTTTGCGACCAGGTGAGCTAAGAGACAAGCTTGATGCAAAGAGTACAAAGGCTATGTTTCTTGGCTATTCTACTACACAAAAGGGGTATAAGTGCTATGAACCTACAACAAGGAGAATTCTAGTATCTCGTGATGTCAAGTTCATGGAGACACACGGTTTTTATGACGAGAAGAATTGGGATGAGCTCCGTAATCTCTCCGACTCTCCATCTGATCGGACGCGCAACCTCCGAGTAATTCTTGAGCGGCTAGGTCTTGAAAATGATAGGATCTCTACCGAGTCAGCCAGACCAACATCACCAGAACAATCTGAGCCATTCACTGAGCCTGATCCTGATATACATGCCGATGACCATACTGAGCAGCATGAGGAGTCACCCGCGGACATCACGGCCGAAACAACCGAGGAGTCGGCCGAACAGCTTGAGGAAATCATAACTCCGGGACGGGCCAACTCCGAAGCTGGGGCTGTAGTTCCTCTTAGGCGCAGCCAACGTATCAAGTATCCTCCTAGTCATTGGAAGAACACCCGTGTGTACTACAACAACATGGCCGTTGCTCATCCGATTCAGGCCGTGTGCACCTTAGCTCATTTTCCGATAGAGCAT
Source organism: Camelina sativa (assembly GCF_030686135.1). Taxonomy (NCBI): domain Eukaryota; kingdom Viridiplantae; phylum Streptophyta; class Magnoliopsida; order Brassicales; family Brassicaceae; genus Camelina; species Camelina sativa. The sequence continues at coordinate 26,628,709 of NC_141896.1, read as the reverse complement.
CAAGTGTTTCTTGGCCATATTGATGAGCATTGGCTCCCCAAGACCTATGATGAGGCTAAGCAGCACAAGGTATGGAGAGATGCGGTGGCCGCCGAGAATACGGCCATGGTGCAAAATCACACATGGGACGAGGCTGACTTACCCAAGGGCAAGAAGGCTGTCACATCTCGGTATATCTTCACAATCAAATATAAGAGCAATGGGGAGATAGAACGGTATAAGGCACGCCTTGTAGCCCGGGGATTCACGCAAACGTATGGGGAGGACTATCTTGATACGTTTGCTCCGGTGGCCAAACTTCACACTGTTCGAGTGGTTCTCTCTCTTGCCACAAATCTTGATTGGGAGCTATGGCAAATGGATGTGAAGAACGCCTTCCTACAGGGCGAGCTCGAAGATGAAGTGTATATGCGGCCACCACCGGGCCTAGAAGACACCATTGGTCCGGGGAAGGTTCTCAAGCTCAACAAAGCCATCTATGGACTAAAGCAGTCGCCAAGGGCGTGGTACCACAAGCTGAGCACAATCCTCCTTGACAAAGGCTTTCGCAAATCCGAGGCTGATCACACACTATTTACCTCACCAAGCACCAAAGGTATAGTAGTCATCCTAGTGTATGTTGATGATATCATCATCACTGGGAGTGACTCGGTAGGTATTCAAAACACTAAAACCTTCTTGAAATCAGTCTTTGATATTAAGGACCTTGGAGAGTTGAAATATTTTCTTGGGATAGAAATATGTAGATCAAAGGAAGGTTTATTTCTATCACAAAGAAAATATGCTCTTGACTTGTTAAATGAGACAGGAAAATTAGGTTCAAAGGCAGTGGCATCACCTCTTGAAGAGAACTACAAGGCCGGAGGACAGGGGGAGCTTGAGCAGGCACCATACAAGGACGTTGGTCGCTACCGGCGCCTAGTAGGTAAGTTAATCTATTTAACTATAACACGGCCTGATATTTGCTTTGCTGTGAACCAGGTGAGCCAGCACATGAACAATCCAACTGTCCATCATTGGAACATGGTCGACCGAATCCTTAAATACATCAAGGGCTCACCGGGACAAGGCATTTGGATGGGCCGCAACAAGAACACCGAGTTGGTAGGATATTGCGACGCTGACTATGCTGGAGACCGTGGAGACCGTCGCTCCACAACTGGCTATTGCACATTCCTTGGAGGCAACCTGATCACATGGAAGAGCAAGAAACAAAAGGTCGTATCGCTTTCAAGTGCCGAATCCGAGTATAGGGCCATGCGCAAACTCACAACTGAACTAATGTGGCTCAAAGCACTCCTCAAGGATTTAGGAGTGGAAATCACAAGTCCTATCACCATGCATTGTGACAATGAAGCTGCCATTCACATAGCAACCAATTCAGTGTTTCATGAGAGGACCAAACATATTGAGGTGGACTGTCATAAGGTGCGAGAGCAAATCAAGCTTGGAGTTGTCCTACCATGTCACACCGAGAGCAAGGAACAACTCGCTGACATCCTCACCAAAGCTGCAAGTCCCCAAGTGTGCGAATATATTCACTCGAAGCTCGGCCTTATAGACCTCACTCGGCCATGAGTCTTTCACAAGGCACCTACACTCTTTTTCCCTTATGTATAGTTTTTTCCCATGAGGTTTTCTATACTAAGGTTTTTAATGAGGTGGGTGCCTAGACTGTCAAGCTTGCCTGATCATCTAAGTCAAGCTTGAGGGGGAGTATGAGTTTGGCACACCACCTTGGCCACCACCGTCCGTACAACCGTACGGACGTCCGTACGATCGACAACCTATGGGCTGACCAAGCCATCTCGTATCTCATAAGCCCAATCCACTAAGGAGAGCTTCCAACGATCTCCCTTCATCGAGATCCTTCTATTATAGCCGTTAGGCAACTTGCAAGTGGGAAGTCAAAGGTTTAGTCACATGTAGGAATAAGGAGATGTCGCTATCTCCCATTAATGTGCACATAGAACCCTAGGAAAGAATATCCTCTTTGTATAGCTCTATATATGGTTTGTAAGTATGTTCTAATTGAAGCAAGAAAAGAGTTTATTCTCTTTCTCCAACACTCTCTCTCTCAATCGTTCACTCTCCTCACTCTTTACACGATTTCACTCTCTTCCATAATCTCTTGATTACTCTACTCTCAAACTTACATTAAAAGCCACTTAAACCCATTTTGTCCCCAAACAGGCTAACACCAAGAAAACATTGCTTAAAAGCAGTAAACAGCTTTGTTAGTGTTTCTAGGGTTAAAATGTGTCTTAATCCAATGCAACTAACTAATTATAAGACTTTGAGATAGATGTGGTGAGTTTAAAAGCCACTTATACCCATTTTGTCCCAAAACAGCCTAACGGCAAGAAAACATTGCTTAGTAGCTGTAAACAGCTATGTTAGTGTCTATGGGGTTAAAATGTGTCTTAATCCAATACAACTGACTAGTTATAAGAGTTTGAGATAGATGTGGAGAGTTTAAAAGCCACTTATACCCATTTAGTCCCAAAACAGGCTAACACCAAGAAAACATTGCTTAGAAGCAGTAAACAGCTCTGTTAGTGTTTCTAGGGTTAAAATGTGTCTTAATCCAATGCAACTAACTAATTATAAGACTTTGAGATAGATGTGGTGAGTTTAAAAGCCACTTATACCCATTTTGTCCCAAAACAGCCTAACAGCAAGAAAACATTGCTTAGTAGCTGTAAACAGCTATGTTAGTGTTTATGGGGTTAAAATGTGTCTTATCCAATGCAACTAACTAAGTATAAGAGTTTGAGATAGATGTGGAGAGTTTAAAAGCCACTTATACCCATTTTGGCCCAAAACAGGCTAACACCAAGAAAACATTGCTTAGAAGCTGTAAACAGTTATGTTAGTGTTTATGGGGTTAAAATGTGTCTTAATCCAATGCAACTAACTAATTATAAGAGTTTGAGATAGATGTGGAGAGTTTAAAAGCCACTTATACCCATTTTGTCCCAAAACAGGCTAAAACCAAGAAAACATTGCTTAGAAGCTGTAAACAGCTATGTTAGCGTTTCTGGGGTTAAAATGTGTCTTAATCCAATGCAACTAACTAATTATAAGAGTTTGAGATAGATGTGGAGAGTTTAAAAGCCACTTAAACCCATTTTGTCCCTAAACAGGCTAACACCAAGAAAACATTGCTTAGAAGCAGTAAACAGCTTTGTTAGTGTTTCTAGGGTTAAAATGTGTCTTAATCCAATGCAACTAACTAATTATAAGACTTTGAGATAGATGTGGTGAGTTTAAAAGCCACTTATACCCATTTTGTCCCAAAACAGCCTAACAGCAAGAAAACATTGCTTAGTAGCTGTAAACAGCTATGTTAGTGTTTATGGGGTTAAAATGTGTCTTAATCCAATACAACTGACTAGTTATAAGAGTTTGAGATAGATGTGGAGAGTTTAAAAGCCACCTATACCCATTTAGTCCCAAAACAGGCTAACACCAAGAAAACATTGCTTAGAAGCAGTAAACAGCTCTGTTAGTGTTTCTAGGGTAAAATGTGTCGTAATTCAATGCAACTAACTAATTATAAGACTTTGAGATAGATGTGGAGAGTTTAAAAGCCACTTATACCCATTTTGTCCCAAAACAGGCTAACAGCAAGAAAACATTGCTTAGTAGCTGTAAACAGCTATGTTAGTGTTTATGGGGTTAAAATGTGTCTTATCCAATGCAACTGACTAGTTATAAGAGTTTGAGATAGATGTGGAGAGTTTAAAAGCCACTTCTACCCATTGTGTCCCAAAACAGGCTAAAACCAAGAAAACATTGCTTAGAAGCACTAAATAGCTATGTTAGTGTTTCTGGGGTTAAAATGTGTCTTAATCCAATGCAATTGACTAGTTATAAAACTTTGAGATAGATGTGGAGAGTTTAAAAGCCACTTATACCCATTTTGTCCCAAAATAGGCTAACACCAAGAAAACATTGCTTAGAAGAAGTAAACAGCTTTGTTGGTGTTTCTAGGGTTAAAATGTGTCTTAATCCAATGCAACTAACTAAGTATAAGAGTTTGAGATAGATGTGGAGAGTTTAAAAGCCACTTATACCCATTTTGTCCCAAAACAGGCTAACACCAAGAAAACATTGCTTAGAAGCTGTAAACAGTTATGTTAGTGTTTATGGGGTTAAAAAGTGTCTTAATCCAATGCAACTAACTAATTATAAGAGTTTGAGATAGATGTGGAGAGTTTAAAAGCCGTTATACCCATTTTGTCCCAAAACAGGCTCAAACCAAGAAGACATTGCTTAGAAGCTGTAAACAGCTATGTTAGTGTTTCTGGGGTTAAAATGTGTCTTAATCCAATGCAACTAACTAATTATAAGAGTTTGAGATAGATGTGGAGAGTTTAAAAGCCACTTAAACCCATTTTGTCCCAAAACAGGCTAACACCAAGAAAACATTGCTTAGAAGCAGTAAACAGCTTTGTTAGTGTTTCTAGGGTTAAAATGTGTCTTAATCCAATGCAACTAACTAATTATAAGACTTTGAGATAGATGTGGTGAGTTTAAAAGCCACTTATACCCATTTTGTCCCAAAACAGCCTAACAGCAAAAAAACATTGCTTAGTAGCTGTAAACAGCTATGTTAGTGTTTATGGGGTTAAAATGTGTCTTAATCCAATACAACTGACTAGTTATAAGAGTTTGAGATAGATGTGGAGAGCTTAAAAGCCACTTATACCCATTATGTCCCAAAACAGGCTAAAACCAAGAAAACATTGCTTAGAAGCTGTAAACAGTTATGTTAGTGTTTATGCGGTTAAAATGTGTCTTAATCCAATGCAACTAACTAATTATAAGAGTTTGAGATAGAAATGGAGAGTTTAAAAGCCAGTTATACCCATTTTGTCCCAAAACAGGCTAAAACCAAGAAGACATTGCTTAGAAGCTGTAAACAGCTATGTTAGCGTTTCTAGGGTTAAAATGTGTCTTAATCCAATACAACTAACTAATTATAAGAGTTTGTGATAGATGTGGAGAGTTTAAAAGCCACTTATACCCATTTAGTCCCAAAACAGGCTAACACCAAGAAAACATTGCTTAGAAGCAGTAAACAGCTCTGTTAGTGTTTCTAGGGTTAAAATGTGTCTTAATCCAATGCAACTAACTAATTATAAGACTTTGAGATAGATGTGGTGAGTTTAAAAGCCACTTATACCCATTTTGTCCCAAAACAGCCTAACAGCAAGAAAACATTGCTTAGTAGCTGTAAACAGCTATGTTAGTGTTTATGGGGTTAAAATGTGTCTTATCCAATGCAACTAACTAAGTATAAGAGTTTGAGATAGATGTGGAGAGTTTAAAAGCCACTTATACCCATTTTGGCCCAAAACAGGCTAACACCAAGAAAACATTGCTTAGAAGCTGTAAACAGTTATGTTAGTGTTTATGGGGTTAAAATGCGTCTTAATCCAATGCAACTAACTAATTATAAGAGTTTGAGATAGATGTGGAGAGTTTAAAAGCCACTTAAACCCATTTTGTCCCTAAACAGGCTAACACCAAGAAAACATTGCTTAGAAGCAGTAAACAGCTTTGTTAGTGTTTCTAGGGTTAAAATGTGTCTTAATCCAGTGCAACTAACTAATTATAAGACTTTGAGATAGATGTGGTGAGTTTAAAAGCCACTTATACCCATTTTGTCCCAAAACAGCCTAACAGCAAGAAAACATTGCTTAGTAGCTGTAAACAGCTATGTTAGTGTTTTATGGGGTTAAAATGTGTCTTAATCCAATACAACTGACTAGTTATAAGAGTTTGAGATAGATGTGGAGAGTTTAAAAGCCACTTATACCCATTTAGTCCCAAAACAGGCTAACACCAAGAAAACATTGCTTAGAAGCAGTAAACAGCTCTGTTAGTGTTTCTAGGGTAAAATGTGTCGTAATCCAATGCAACTAACTAATTATAAGACTTTGAGATAGATGTGGAGAGTTTAAAAGCCACTTATACCCATTTTGTCCCAAAACAGGCTAACAGCAAGAAAACATTGCTTAGTAGCTGTAAACAGCTATGTTAGTGTTTATGGGGTTAAAATGTGTCTTATCCAATGCAACTGACTAGTTATAAGAGTTTGAGATAGATGTGGAGAGTTTAAAAGCCACTTCTACCCATTCTGTCCCAAAACAGGCTAAAACCAAGAAAACATTGCTTAGAAGCACTAAATAGCTATTTTAGTGTTTCTGGGGTTAAAATGTGTCTTAATCCAATGCAATTGACTAGTTATAAAACTTTGAGATAGATGTGGAGAGTTTAAAAGCCACTTATACCCATTTTGTCCCAAAACAGGCTAACACCAAGAAAACATTTCTTAGAAGCAGTAAACAGCTTTGTTAGTGTTTCTAGGGTTAAAATGTGTCTTTATCCAATGCAACTAACTAAGTATAAGAGTTTGAGATAGATGTGGAGAGTTTAAAAGCCACTTATACCCATTTTGTCCCAAAACAGGCTAACACCAAGAAAACATTGCTTAGAAGCTGTAAACAGTTATGTTAGTGTTTATGGGGTTAAAAAGTGTCTTAATCCAATGCAACTAACTAATTATAAGAGTTTGAGATAGATGTGGAGAGTTTAAAAGCCAGTTATACCCATTTTGTCCCAAAACAGGCTAAAACCAAGAAGACATTGCTTAGAAGCTGTAAACAGCTATGTTAGTGTTTATGGGGTTAAAATGTGTCTTAATCCAATGCAACTAACTAATTATAAGAGTTTGAGATAGATGTGGAGAGTTTAAAAGCCACTTAAACCCATTTTGTCCCAAAACAGGCTAACACCAAGAAAACATTGCTTAGAAGCAGTAAACAGCTTTGTTAGTGTTTCTAGGGTTAAAATGTGTCTTAATCCAATGCAACTAACTAATTATAAGACTTTGAGATAGATGTGGTGAGTTTAAAAGCCAATTCTACCCATTTTGTCCCAAAACAGCCTAACAGCAAAAAAACATTGCTTAGTAGCTGTAAACAGCTATGTTAGTGTTTATGGGGTTAAAATGTGTCTTAATCCAATACAACTGACTAGTTATAAGAGTTTGAGATAGATGTGGAGAGTTTAAAAGCCACTTATACCCATTCTGTCCCAAAACAGGCTAAAACCAAGAAAACATTGCTTAGAAGCACTAAACAGCTATGTTAGTGTTTCTGGGGTTAAAATGTGTCTTAATCCAATGCAACTGACTAGTTATAAGACTTTGAGATAGATGTGGAGAGTTTAAAAGCCACTTATACCTATTTTGTCCCAAAACAGGCTAACACCAAGAAAACATTGCTTAGAAGCTGTAAACAGTTATGTTAGTGTTTATGGGGTTAGAATGTGTCTTAATCCAATGCAACTAACTAATTATAAGAGTTTGCGATAGATGTGGAGAGTTTAAAAGCCACTTATACCCATTCTGTCCCAAAACAGGCTAAAACCAAGAAAACATTGCTTAGAAGCACTAAACAGCTATGTTAGTGTTTCTGGGGTTAAAATGTGTCTTAATCCAATGCAACTGACTAGTTATAAGACTTTGAGATAGATGTGGAGAGTTTAAAAGCCACTTATACCCATTTTGTCCCAAAATAGGCTAACACCAACAAAACATTGCTTAGAAGCTGTAAACAATTATGTTAGTGTTTGTGGGGTTAAAATGTGTCTTAATCTAATGCAACTAACTAATTATAAGAGTTTGAGATAGATGTGGAGAGTTTAAAAGCCACTTATACCAATTTTGTCCCAAAACAGGCTAAAACCAACAAGACATTGCTTAGAAGCTGTAAACAGCTATGTTAGTGTTTCTGGGGTTAAAATGTGTCTTAATCCAATGCAACTAACTAATTATAAGAGTTTGAGATAGATGTGGAGAGTTGAAACAAAGTCTTTTTATTATGGTGGTGTGATGATTGAGTGAATGTATTTGTGAGATATATGGAATGATGGATGGGTGTTTCAATTCCCCTTATGCTGTTGCAGTATAAGAGGTATCAATCCTAAATGAGTGTTTGTGAACAATTAAGATATGCATATAAATCTAAGTTAAGACAAATGTTAAGATTGTTTGTCACTAACAATCCTAAGATGGAAATGTAAAATGCAGAAAATAAACTACAAGAACTAAGAACTAGATGCAAATGAAACTGAATGATTGTAACAGTAATGAAGCAAGAACAAAAATAGGAACTACTACTAATGAACTAATGCAAGACAGGTAATGAACTAAAAACTAAATGAATGCAACTAAAATGAAACAGGAATGAAACAGGACAATCACAAATCATAAACAAGAATTCTGGGGATGAACTCGAGCAAGCACTCGATCGAGTGTAGGTCGAGTACAGGGTCGAGCTAGAATAATCTGGAAAACAGAGCAATGCTAGAAAAACAGAGCAACACAAGAACGAATCAAACAACAAGCAAGCAACAGGATTAAGACTAAGATATCAATAAACAAAGAAGGCCTTGAGGAGGGATTCATGGGCTAGACTAATGAATGAGGCCATCACACTTGGGCCAACAAATCTCAAGCAAAGCTTTGAGCTAATCTCTAGACACATTAATCTAAGACAAGCTTCTTCCACTCTCATGGCAAGAATCAATCAAACCTATGCATCTCTAGACTTGTTCTCACAAAGTAAAGAATCTACACAAGCAGGCATTAAGCAATATGTCTCATACCAAGCAAAACCTCTAATCTCTTAGCAAGCAAGATGGTAAGCTCTAGATCTAGCCTTATCTATGCCTCTTAAACATTGGTGTGATGCTAAGAAGCTTAAGATCAGATCCTACCCTCTCAGATATAGGATCAGCATTCAGAACATCTACCCTAGAAGAGATCTACAACAATCAAGCTTGACCAAAGCAAACAAACCTCAAACAAAGCCTAGCCTAACCCATCCTCAAGATCCTAAGGAAACTACTCACAACAATACATGATGAACAAAGTCAAAAACCCAGAAAATATTGAAACTTGCATTATCAGAAAGATGAAACAAAGATCTTCAATATTAATGAAAGGATCAAACTCAAATTCTCAATATTAAGAAAGTTATGAAACCAACAATATTGAGGAATTTAGTCTTTTTCAAGTACAAAATCTAAGAAAAATAAAAGTGCAAAAGGAATAATTCCCAAAAAGGGTAAAACTAGGTTATGAGAATATCTAAAAAGTTGGACTCTTTTGGTGGCTGCAGGTACAAGGCTTTATATAGGAGAGGAGGTGGAAGCCCTAAAAATACAAAAAGTCAAAGTAGTCAACGGCTCGGTCAACTCGACCAGTGCTCGGTCGAGTGGCTTGGTCGAGCTGGCTTCTCTCGTGCAATCTCCACTCGGTCGAGTCCTCCTCAGCACACGGTCGAGTGTGCGGTCGAGTTGGACTCTGGACTTTGGTTCTTCAGCCTTAACTCCCTTGTTTCCTCCTCATGATTGCTTCACATCTCTTCTCCATTGCTTCCATGCTCCTTAAGCTCCAAAATCACCTGTTTATGCATGAAAAGATGCAAATGCAATACAACTAAACTCTAATGCATGATTAGTGCTAAAGCTACACAATAATGGCCTAAATGGATAGCAAAAGATGCAAAAGATGTGAATAAACTAAGGGAAAACAAGGTAAAATATATGAACATCAACACCCCCAAATTTAGTCTTTGCTTGCCCTCAAGCAAATAAGCAAGACATAAGAAGGTAAGTGAGGTTTAAAAATGGGATCTCAGCTCCTAAAGCTTGCAAAAAGACCATCTAGAATCAATGTCCAAGTTACTAATACTATGATGCAAGTTGAATGAGCTGGAATTAATGACTTTAGACAAGCATTTCACAACCTTTATTGATTTGAGCCTTAGATATCCACATGCATTCAAATCAACCATTTCCTTTAACATTCATTAAACAAGAACATGAATCAATTCTATGCAATGCTTAAACTCATTTGGCTTGGTAATAAAGGGTTTTGAGACAATGATGGTCTCCTTTTAGAGTGGGGCTTGTCAATATCAAGATTCTATCATGAAAATGGATTGAGCTTTAGAAGAATGCTAAAGGTAAGAACACCTAGACACATACAAGAATAAAACCTTGTCTACCCAAAGGCACCCAAAGTGTTTATCCTAGCATTCTAAACCCAAATGATCCTAGTGCTACTCTTTACTTCTTGTTTTCTCTTTAACCCTTTTTCTCTTTTGGTTTTCAAGTCTTAGGAGATGTTTTCTTATTTGATATTTCTAGTGGGATGGGGGATTCTTACTTATTTGCTATAGTTCTCTTTTCTTCTTATTCTTAAGACATATAAGCATTTTGCTAAACTTTTCTTTTCTTTCTTTTCTTTTCCTTAACTAGAACCATCTTAAACAACATTTTACTTCCCATCCTTTCACTAGACTTTTGCTTAAACACAATCTCCTCTTAAAGACTCTACCCTTTTTTCTTTCTCTTTTCTTTCATTTCTTTTTATAACAGCCAAGTCCCAAACCCAACAAGTGAACCACCTAGTCCTATCTAGTTTAAAAAATGCAAACTAGAACTACACAAGGTCTTACTCTTGTCAGTTCAAACCTAACACTTTCTACCAAGCTCAATCCCAAAAATAGGCCTCACACACTCAAGAATCAACAACGCTTGAAAGAAGGTTTGGTTTAGGGGTAGGGGAACTGATCTTAATGATTTAATCAGCTACTTGGATCAACAAGAGTGGTAAAAAGGAGAAAGATGATCCAAGTATGTATATGGTATCCATGAGTTTAAAACAATGCATACATTGATAATTAAAAGTCAATATTAGGTTCTTATAAATAGGAAATGGTTTCAAATCTCAGCATGCTTCAATTTAGACCAAATGCAATGCAAGAATTCAAGGCTTGGTTAAATCTTATGCTTCTAACTACTCAACTAGCATCAAAGTACTAATAACTTGGGCATTGATCCTAGTCTAGTGAATAAGCTAGCTAACAAGGAAATACTCATCATAGATCCCTAATGCAAATATTATAAAATTCTACATGAAACATGCTAAACAATATCCTTATATGCAATGCAAACTACATGAACACTCTTTTTATTGAAGATTTTTTTCAAAAATTTTCAAATTTTTATGGTTTTTCTATGCCTTAGATGCTTATGCAAGTGCTAACATGATGATGATAAAAATTTGAAATAAGAACACAAAACACAATGTCAAATGCTATCTCAAACCCTCCCCCAAACTTAAATCACACAGTCCTCTGTGTGAAAGAAATTTGTAAGAGGATTCAAGACTAAAAACAAAACAAAACACAAAATGAAATGCAATGATTTTTACAAGTGAAGGTGATAGTGGCAAAACTGCTGGTAGAGAGCTGGATCCATGTAGTACTGAGGTGGGATGGGAGGGTAACTTGGATAACCTGGATAAGCAGCTGGAGGTGGGAAACCATAGGGTGATCTGGGCTGGTACTCGGCCGAGTGCATTGGAGGTGCTCGGTCGAGTGGGTGCTCGAGTGACCCGGTCGAGTGCCTCGAAAATTGTTGTTCTCGGGTACTTGAGCTCCTCTTCCTCTGATTTGGCTCATACATTGAAGCCCTAGCTGGTTCCACAGGATTCGCAACCCTTGAAAGTGCTCTAGTTGAGCTACTTCTCCTCAAAGGGCTTGAATGGCTAGGAGATGAGTTTCCACTCTTCAGCTCAGCAATCTCCTTCTTTAAGCTTTTGATAGACTTAGCCATGTTGGTCACCTTCTTCTTCAGCTTATCAAACCTCTTCCCATTCCACTTGCCCCACTTTTGCAAAAGAGTTAACCTCTTGGCATTCTCCCTCACTCCTCTACTATCTCTTGGGTTGGGCTCATAGTCTTCAAAGTAGAACTGCTCCTCTCCATCAGCTACTTGTGCATTCCTAGCTTCCTCAACTCTAGGTTGAACCACTCCATCAAACCAATGCTCCTCAGCTGGCCAAAAATCAATGTTGGCTCCTTCTTGAATGGTGGTGAGCTCTTGGTTAGGCAATATGAATTACTTTTTCCCAAGTGTTGGAAGCTCAAAGTTGAAGATGTGGTTCCCTTGATGCATCTCCTTGGCCAGGATGAGAGTAGAAGTGAGGTAGCTTGAGTCAATCCATCTTGGTGAAACACTTTCTCCTCTAAGTGGAACTTTAGCAGCTTGAAGGATTGGAGTGATGATGCCTCCAATGGTAAGTGCTCCTCTTGACCCTTTGTTCTCCAACTTTCCTACCCAACTTCTCAATTGAATCATGTGGTCAATGAGCACCATTCCTAGATCAGGCTCCACTGTGCTCCCAAGAATGATGTCACCATTCCTTGCTTAAAAGATCACTCCATTAAGAGCCAAATCAATCATCTTTAACTCTCCCTCATTAATGTTCCCAGTTTCTTTCCTTGCAAAGAAGGTGTTGGCATGAGCCTTGTGGAAGTACCTTAGGACTGGGCTCCTTATCCTTGAGCTCTTGGAGTTGGAGGATGAGTAGAGCTTGTTGTCTCCAATGGTTTCCCACACAGCATACAACTCTTCTCTTGGAACCATCAAACTCCTATTGCTCCCAACCTCAAAACCAAACACATTGGCTATCTTTTTCATTGAAAGCTCATGCTTCTTTCCTTTGATAGTGAAGGAAATGTGGCCAGCTCCAACCTCAGGGTCTTTCCTTGCATATGCATGCAGCTTGACAGTGGCAAGGAACTCACAAATCTCCTCTTTGTAGCCCTCCATGCAAAGCCCCATAAACTTGGTGAGATTGCTCTTCTTAAGGAGATATTCCACATCCTCATCAATAGCAAGCTTCTCCATGGTCTCCTTGTGAGGATATCTAGTTCCCAGGAACTCCATCCTCATGAAAGCATCATAAAGCTGCCTCTTTCACAGCCCACAAGACTCAGCTTCTCCATCATCCATCAATTCTTCTTCTTCACTTTCTTCCTCACTCTCATCACTCTCCTCTTGCTCAACTTCAACAGCTGGCCTCTTCCCCTTGGCCTTGTGTCTCCTCATAAACTCATTGAGAGTAGGCTCTCTTTCCTCCTAACTTTCGGTCCTCTCAGGATCTTCCTCAACTAGCTCTCTCCTTGGACGCGGCACCTGGCTCGACCGGCTGCTCGAACCTCCACTCGGTCTAGTGGTCGATCGAGTGGTCCGTCGAGTGACTCTCCCAGCTTCACCTCTTGATTCAAGGTTAGCATTACGACGTTCCATGGAGCTTGCAGCGGTTTGGTGAGACTTCTTGGTTATCTTGGAAGACATTTCAAAAGAAACTGAAGGAAATAGACTCAAAGCTCAAAGTTAATAGGTTAGTGACCCAAAAACTTGAAAGAACAAAGCTTGAGCAAGAGATGAACTTTGAAAGAGATTTTAAAGCTTGAATTTAAATGTTTTGAGCAAATGAGAGAATGTGAGAGGTATAGGATCGTGCAAGGACTATATAAAGAAGCTAAGGGGACAAGGAGACGAGGGTGGAGTGTCCATACCATTCAAATTTGAATTGGGAATCTTTGACTTGCTTTTGGCTGCCACTCGATCCCACACTCGACCAGCACGTGGTCGAGCTCCTTGACCAATTTTGAAATTTCAAAAATTTTCTCCTTGTTCTTCCCTCCACTCGATCATTCTAGAAGAATGGGAATCGAATGGGCCTCAATTAGTATCCAGCTCGGCCGAGTACCTCTTGTGGCCTGGTCGAGTGGGCCTGCGAGTCCTCTTCTCCAAGTCCACATCTCTCCTTAACCAACTACATTCTCACTAAAAGGCCTATCCAACAAAAACATAAAAGAAAACACATCAAAACTACTAAGAAATTAAAGCATATTTACAAAGGATACCTTAGGGACTTCCTCCCTAGTGAGCTTGTTTAAAGTCACTAAGCTTGACTTTAGTTTCTTTTTAGACTTGATCTAGATACCAAGGAGGTGATGAAATCCTCCCTGGAACCTCTTGGTCACTGTGAAGTTGATCCTTGATCACCTCACCCTTAGCACACAAACCATACTTCTTCTTGATTTTGAGCCTAGGTCTTGCTTTCCTCAAAAACCTCTTGTTCAGCTTAACTTGGAGATCCTCAACCATACTATACAGCTCTTGAACTGACCTCTTAAGCTTCTCCACAGAATCCTCTTGAAGTGGGAGCTCAGCCTTAGGATCTCCTTCATCCTTGAAAACCTCATGATCAACTCTCTCCTTGATAGTGAAGGGTTGATCATCAATGGTAGGAAGGTTGGTTGGGTTATAGATGTTGAACTTCATGACTGTATCCTCAACAATGTTCAAGGTCACAAGACCTTCCTTGACATCAATAACTGCTCCAACAGTGGCTAAGAATGGTCTCCCTAATAAGATTGGATCTTCAGGCTCCTTGTCCATCTCTATGACCACAAAATCAGTGTGAACCCTTGCCTTCCCTATCTTGAGTGGGACATTCTCCAACCTTCCAACTACCTCTCTATTTGTCCCATCAGCTAGGCACACATGGAGGTTAGTAGATTTGAAATCAGTTCTCCCAAGCTTTTGAGCTATGGAGTATGGCATCACACTTGTTGAAGCTCCCAAATCACAAAGGCATTGATTGTAGTGAAGGTAACTGATGGTGCAAGGCAGATAGAATGGCCCTGGATCCTTAAGCTTAAGTGGGATGATCACTCCTCCAAGGTTCTCAAGATCTTTCTCATCTTGAGCTTGAGCCTTCTTCCTTGACAAATCAAGCAAAAAAATTTCTATAGAGAGGATATGGTTCATACTGTTCCAAGGCAGGTCCTCTCTCCTCTTCTTGGTAAGCTATGATGATTTCTTGAATGGCTGACACTTGTTCCTTTTTCTCAACCAAAGCTTCTTCCTTCAAAACCCTTTCTTCCTCTTGTTGCTTAGCCAACATCTCCTTTTTCTCAATGATTTCCCTAAGCTCCTTAATTTTCTGTGCTTTGAAACGCCCAGGGAATGGTAATGGAGGCTTGTAGGCAGGAGGAATGTACTTAGCAGGCTTGACAGCTTCGGAGTCTCCAGCTCAATCGACCACTCGAGCATGCACACGGTCGAGTGGCTGCTCGAGTTCATGGTCGAGTTCGTATGCGAGCTCCTGTTGCTTTGCACAAACGTCACTTGGAGCTTCAGTAACTAATGAATTCCCCCAAACTTGGACTTCACTGTCCTCAGTGACTTCTTCCTCTTGAAATTGAATGGCTTTGGCTGTGAACTCCTTTGGATTTTGGACAGCTTTTCCAGGGAGTTGGTTGGGTTTTGGAGCTGAAGTAGAGGCTATGTTACTCTCCATATACTTCACTCTTGAATTGAGACCCTCAAACTTCATATTCAGATCATTGTACTGTGATGTTAACCTTTGGTTCAACTCAGCAAACTGCTTGGCTTCCTCAATCTTTCCTTTTGTTTGCCCAATCAACAATTGTTGCATCATTGCTCTTAAGTCTTGTTCTTGGCCTTGGTTAGTCTGAAACCCTGGTGGGGGACACAACTGAGGCTGGAACACTTGATGTTGTTGTTTGGGGATGTAGTTTTGTTGTTGTTGAGGTTGTTGAGGTGGATATACTTGGTCTTGAGGATTGGCCACATTGGTACTCCTATAAGAGAGATTGTTGTTCTTGAAACCTCCTTGGTTGTAGCCTTTGAATCCTCCCTGGTTTTGCATGTAGCACAACTCAGCAAATTCAGTCTCCCCCTCTTGAGCTGGAACCTCTTCTTCACCAATGAAGTGAATAGACTTTTGTTGGCTAAGAAGGATCTTGTCAAGCTTCTCATTGACCATCTTCAAGTCCTTCTTGTACTTGTCCTCTTGATCAGTTGAGGAACTCCTTATGGTTCTATCATAGTCCTCATTATAGTTGCCATCTGACTGAGCAAGATTCTCAACTAATTCCCAGCCTTCTTCCACATTCTTGTTGAGGAAGTTGCCATTAGAAGCTGTGTCAAGCAACATCCTTATCTTGGGAAGTACTCCTCTATACAATGTACTCAAGAGTGACTCATTACTGAAGCCATGATGAGGACATTGAGTCTGAAATCCTTTGAACATCTCCCATGCTTCACAAAAGCTTTCATTGTTTCTTTGAGCAAACCCAGAAATCTCATTCCTCAACCTAGCAGTCCTTGCATTGGAGAAGAATTTGGCTAAGAAAGCCTTCTTGCAAGCATCCCATGTGGTTATTGCTCCAGTAGGAAGAGTCTTCTCCCAAAGGTGTGCCTTATCTCCAAGTGAGAATGGGAAGAGCCTCAACTTGAATCCATCTTCACTCACTCCATTGATCTTTGTAAGACCACAAATTCTGTCAAACTCATCAAGGTGATTTAGTGGATCCTCCATTGGCAACCCATGGAACTTGTTAGCTTGAATCATGGAGATCAATCCACTCTTGATCTCAAAGTTGTTGTTTGGCACTGTTGGAGGCACAATTCCAGCCCTTTGGTTGTGGGTGTTGGGTGCATCTCCAGCACCAATGTGCCTAGGTCTCTGCTCATGGTTAGCTTGTTGCTCCATGATCACTGAATCCTCTTGCTGAACTTGAACTACCCTTCTTCTCTGATTTACCAAACCCTTTTGCTTCCTATGTATGTTGTCAATAGGCCTTTGAAGATTATCTTTCCCCTTAGACCTCGTGTGCATCAACAAACGCGAGTACAGACTCGGACAGGTTCACAATTGAGCTCAGGCTCGTCTGGGGGTTCAAGTCGACTAGGAAGTGGTGTCCAAATGTACACGGCTTCTGGCTTGATCAAGTGCTCGATCACTGCTCGGTCGAGTGGTGGTCGAGTGACTGGTCGAGTGGTAACTGAAATGGAACTTCAACCCAACAACAGAAGATTCAATTATATAAACGAACTTAATCTTAGACTAATATGGATCCTAAATGTCACAAAAACACACTCAAATGGGCAACGGCGCCAAATTGAAACAAGTATTTTACTATGGTGTGTGGTGATTGAGTGAATGTATTGGTGAGATATATGGAATGATGGATGGGTGTTTCAATTCCCCTTATGCTGTTGCAGTATAAGAGGTATCAATCCTAAATGAGTGTTTGTTAACAATTAAGATATGCATATAAATCTAAGTTAAGACAAATGTTAAGATTGTTTGTCACTAACAATCCTAAGATGGAAATGTAAAATGCAGAAAATAAACTACAAGAACTAAGAACTAGATGCAAATGAAACTGAATGATTGTAACAGTAATGAAGCAAGAACAAAAATAGGAACTACTACTAATGAACTAATGCAAGATAGGTAATGAACTGAAAACTAAATGATTGCAACTAAAATGAAACATGAATGAAACAGGACAATCACAAATCATAAACAAGAATTCTGGGGATGAACTCGAGCAAGCACTCGACCGAGTGTAGGTTGAGTACAGGGTCGAGCTAGAATAATCTGGAAAACAGAGCAATGCTAGAAAAATAAAGCAACACAAGAACGAATCAAACAACAAGCAAGCAACAGGATTAAGACTAAGATATCAATAAACAAAGAAGGCCTTGAGGAGGGATTCATGGGCTAGACTAATGAATGAGGCTATCACACTTTGGCCAACAAATCTCAAGCAAAGCTTTGAGCTAATCTCTAGACACATTAATCTAAGACAAGCTTCTTCCACTCTCATGGCAAGAATCAATCAAACCTATGCATCTCTAGACTTGTTCTCACAAAGTAAAGAATCTACACAAGCAGGCATTAAGCAATATGTCTCATACCAAGCAAAACCTCTAATCTCTTAGCAAGCAAGATGGTAAGCTCTAGATCTAGCCTTATCTATGCCTCTTAAACATTGGTGTGATGCTAAGAAGCTTAAGATCAGATCCTACCCTCTCAGATATAGGATCAGCATTAAGAACATCTACCCTAGAAGAGATCTACAACAATCAAGCTTGACCGAAGCAAACAAACCTCAAACAAAGCCTAGCCTAACCCATCCTCAAGATCATAAGGAAACTACTCACAACAATACATGATGAACAAAGTCAAAAACCCAGAAAATATTGAAACTTGCATTATCAGAAAGATGAAACAAAGATCTTCAATATTAATGAAAGGATCAAACTCAAATTCTCAATATTAAGAAAGTTATGAAACCAACAATATTGAGGAATTTAGTCTTTTTCAAGTACAAAATCTAAGAAAAATAAAAGTGCAAAAGGAATTATTCCCAAAAAGGGTAAAACTAGGTTATGAGAATATCTAAAAAGTTGGACTCTTTTGGTGGTTGCAGGTACAAGGCTTTATATAGGAGAGGAGGTGGAAGCCCTAAAAATACAAAAAGTCAAAGTAGTCAACGGCTCGGTCAACTCGACCAGTGCTCGGTCGAGTGGCTTGGTCGAGCTGGCTTCTCTCGTGCAATCTCCACTCGGTCGAGTCCTCCTCAGCACACGGTCGAGTGTCTGGTCGAGTGTGCGGTTGAGTTGGACTCTGGACCTTGGTTCTTCAGCCTTAACTCCCTTGTTTCCTCCTCATGATTGCTTCACATCTCTTCTCCATTGCTTCCATGCTCCTTAAGCTCCAAAATCACCTGTTTATGCATGAAAAGATGCAAATGCAATACAACTAAACTCTAATGCATGATTAGGGCTAAAGCTACACAATAATGGCCTAAATGGATAGCAAAAGATGCAAAAGATGTGAATAAACTAAGGGAAAACAAGGTAAAATATATGAACATCAACACCCCCAAACTTAGTCTTTGCTTGCCCTCAAGCAAATAAGCAAGACATAAGAAGGTAAGTGAGGTTTAAAAATGGGATCTCAGCTCCTAAAGCTTGCAAAAAGACCATCTAGAATTAATGTCCAAGTTACTAATACTATGATGCAAGTTGAATGAGCTGGAATTAAAGACTTTAGACAAGCATTTCACAACCTTTATTGATTTGAGCCTTAGATATCCACATGCATTCAAATCAACCATTTCCTTTAACATTCATTAAACAAGAACATGAATCAATTCTATTCAATGCTTAAACTCATCTGGCTTGGTAATAAAGGGTTTTGAGACAATGATGGTCTCTTTTTAGAGTGGGGCTTGTCAATATAAAGATTCTCTCATGAAAATGGATTGAGCTTTAGAAGAATGCTAAAGGTAAGAACACCTAGACACATACAAGAATAAAACCTTGTCTACCCAAAGGCCCCCAAAGTGTTTATCCTAGCAATCTAAACTGATATGATCCTCCCAAAGAATCGGCACCTTTGAGTTGGTAGATAGATACACCTTGATTCTAACGACAAGGAAGCCTCAAGAATAAGGATGGTGGAATGAATGGTTGCACAAGAGTTGCGGAAAGACTCTTGATATACCGGTTTGATCTTTCAGCCTCACACCAAAAGGATCGGATCTCTCAGCCTCGCACCAAGGAGATCAGGGTTTTGACTATTGGAATCACACCAAGTAGTCAGTTTTGACTGTTGGAATCACACCAAGCAATCAGTTTTGTTCACAAAGAACAGAAGAGAATCACTCTCAAAAAGAAAAGGTTTTGATAAAAAGTTGGATATATTATTTCAATGATCTTACATGAGTTTATATAGGATAAGAAAACTTGGTAACAAAGCCAAATATTAATTATTCTTGAAACTAAAAGACAATAAAGATAGATAGTTGAATGAAGATTCAACTCTTGGTGTTTCCCTTTCCAAGGTGACTCTAGATGCATGTATCTCCAATTTTCGTCACTCTTCTTTGACAACAAAATAAAGAGATTATTTTGGGCTTTCTTGGACTTGAATTAGGCTCAAAGTGGGCTGGACTTGATAGACATCATCCCCAATAGAATTTCCCATGCTCTCTTTGGCCATAAGCCCTTGAATAGCCCATGAAGTACATTCCTTAGTTTCTTAGCTCTTTGACTCCTTGATCCAATTTGCTGATGAGAAACAACATGGGCTGTATCATTTCTTCATCTTGGGCTTAGTAGAAACACCTCCTGGTTGCCAAACATAATTCTGGAAGCACCTAAACCAATTGGACCTAAAACTCTTCATGTGAACAATTAGATTGACCTCCTTTGGCAAATGAAGTGTATCCTTGTATTCCTTGGACCAAATCTTATGTTTCTGTGCTTGATGGAAACATAAGAGATCCATTGACATCCTCCAAGTGGTTTCGTATCGAAATTATGGCTGAGTTGATCTGGGATAGATCCACTGACTTGAAATATCCATATCTTTCACGTATGAACTGATTTTAATGTGCTTCCAAATCTCAGTGATTCTAGGATGGATCAAGATTCCAGGAAAGTTCGATTCATAACTTGAATCTTTCTGGCTTGGTCGGAATCCCCCTTTGAAAGCTCGTAGGTCCAAATCGCGTAGCCATGAGTTCACCTGATTTGTAAAATGAATAACTCCTTCATTTGAACTCTGATTGAACTGATTCCACTTCGAGATATGCTCTAAATGAGGTAAGAATGTATCCCAAATAGTCGTTTGGCTGGAAGAATTGATCTTCGACTTCGTTGGTGTTGAACAAGACTCAAGGATCTTCATGGATGGTCTCATGATCATATCATAAACCCAAATAATCCTAGAGCTACCCTTTACTTCTTCTTTTCTCTTTAACCCTTTTCTCTTTTGGTTTTCAAGTCTTAGGAGATGTTTTCTTATTTGATCTTTCTAGTGGGATAGGGGATTCTTACTTATTTGCTATGGTTCTCTTTTCTTCTTATTCTTAAGACATATAAGCATTTTGCTAAACTTTTCTTTTCTTTCTTTTCTTTTCCTTAACTAGAACTATCGTAAACAACATTTTACTTCCCATCCTTTCACTAGACTTTTGCTTAAACACAATCTCCTCTTAAAGACTCTACCCTTTTTTCTTTCTCTTTTCTTTCATTTCTTTTTATAACAGCCAAGTCCTATCTAGTTTGAAAAATGCAAACTAGAACTACACAAGGTCTTACTCTTGTCAGTTCAAACCTAACACTTTCTACCAAGCTCAATCCCAAAAATAGGCCTCACACACTCAAGAATCAACAACGCTTGAAAGAAGGTTTGGTTTAGGGGTAGGGGAACTGATCTTAATGATTTAATCAGCTACTTGGATCAACAAGAGTGGTAAAAAGGAGAAAGATGATCCAAGTATGTATATGGTATCCATGAGTTTAAAACAATGCACACATTGATAATTAAAAGTCAATATTAGGTTCTTATAAATAGGAAATGGTTTCAAATCTCAACATGCTTCAATTTAGACCAAATGCAATGCAAGAATTCAAGGCTTGGTTAAATCTTATGCTTCTAACTACTCAACTAGCATCAAAGTACTAATAACTTGGGGCATTGATCCTAGTCTAGTGAATAAGCTAGCTAACAAGGAAATACTCATCATAGATCCCTAATGCAAATATTATACAATTCTACATGAAACATGCTAAACAATATCCTAATATGCAATGCAAACTACATGAACACTCTTTTTATTGAAGATTTTTTTCAAATTTTTTCAAATTTTTATGGTTTTTCTATGCCTTAGATGCTTATGCAAGTGCTAACATGATGATGATAAAAATTTGAAATAAGAACACAAAACACAATGTCAAATGCTATCTCAAACCCTCCCCCAAACTTAAATCACACAGTCCTCTGTGTGAAAGAAATTTGTAAGAGGATTCAAGACTAAAAACAAAACAAAACACAAAATGAAATGCAATGATATTTACAAGTGAAGGTGATAGTGGTACCTTAGGGATTGTGGAAGAAGTTGTCCACATCCATCTGCATGCTGTCATAGGAGTAGTTGGGGTCTTGTTGGTGACTTGGAAATGGGCTTTGGGGCAGCTCGACGATGGAGATCGACCGGCACTCGGTCGAGTACGTGTCCGAGTGGGGGGGTCGAGCTGGACCGAGAGTGTCAAATTGTTGACCTTGCTGCTGGCAAAACTGCTGGTAGAGAGCTGGATCCATGTAGTACTGAGTGGGATGGGAGGGTAACTTGGATAACCTGGATAAGCAGCTGGAGGTGGGAAACCATAGGGTGATATGGGCTGGTACTCGGCCGAGTGCATTGGAGGTGCTCGGTCGAGTGGGTGCTCGAGTGACCCGGTTGAGTGCCTCGAAAATTGTTGTTCTCGGGTAGTTAGTTCCATTGGATTAAGACACATTTTAACCCCATAAAGACTAACATAGCTGTTTACAGCTTCCAAGAAATGTTTTCTTGGTTTTAGCCTGTTTTGGGACAAATTGGGTGTAAGTGGCTTTTAAACTCACCACATCAATCTCAAACTCTTATAGTTAGTTAGTTGCATTAGATTAAGACACATTTTAACCCCATAAACACTAACAAAGCTGTTTAGTGCTTCTAAGCAATGTTTTATTGGTTTTAGCCTGTTTTGGGACAAAATGGGTATAAATGGCTTTTAAACTCTCCACATCTATCTCAAACACTTATAATTAGATAGTTTCATTGGATTAAGACACATTTTAACCCCATAAACACTAACATAGCTGTTTACAGCATCTAAGCAATGTTTTCTTGGTTTTAGCCTCTATTTGGACAAAATGGGAATAAGTGGCTTTTAAACTCTCCACATCTATCTCAAACTCTTATAATTAGTTAGTGGCATTGGATTAAGACACATTTTAACACCCATAAACACTAACATAGCTGTTTACAGCTTCTAAGCAATGTCTACTTGGTTTTAGCCTGTTTTGGGACAGAATGGGTATAAGTGGCTTTTAAACTCTCCACATCTATCTCAAAGTCTTATAACTAGTCAGTTACATTGGATTAAGACACATTTTAACCCCATAAACACTAATATAGCTGTTTACAGCTACTAAACAATGTTTTCTTGCTGTTAGCCTGTTTTGGGACAAAATGGGTATAAGTGACTTTTATACTCTCCACATCTATCTCAAACTCTTATAATTAGTTAGTTGCATTGGATTAAGAAACATTTTAACCCCAAAAACACTAACAAAGCTGTTTAGTGCTTCTAAGCAATGTCTTCTTGGTTTTAGCCTGTTTTGGGACAGAATGGGTATAAGTGGCTTTTAAACTCTCCACATCTATCTCAAAGTCTTATAATTAGTTAGTTGCATTGGATTAAGACACATTTTAACCCTAGAAACACTAACAAAGCTGTTTACTGCTTCTAAGCAATGTTTTCTTGGTTTCAGCCTGTTTTGGGACAAAATGGGTATAAGTGGTTTTTAAACTCTCCACATCTATGTCAAAGTCTTATAATTAGTCAGTTGCATTGGATTAAGACACATTTTAACCCCAGAAACACTAACATAGCTGTTTAGTGCTTCTAAGCAATGTCTTCTTGGTTTTAACCTGTTTTGGGACAGAATGGGTATAAGTGGCTTTTAAACTCTCCACATCTATCTCAAAATCTTATAATTAGTTAGTTGCATTGGATTAAGACACATTTTAACCCCATAAACACTAACATAACTGTTTACCGCTTCTAAGCAATGTTTTCTTGGTTTTAGCCTGTTTTGGAACAAAATGGGTATAAGTGGCTTTTAAACTCTCCACATCTATCTCAAAGTCTTATAATTAGTTAGTTGCATAGGCTTAAGACACATTTTAACCCCATAAACACTAACATAGCTGTTTACAGCTTCTAAGCAATGTTTTCTTGGTGTTAGCCTGTTTTGGGACAAAATGGGTATAAGTGGCTTTTAAACTCTCCACATCAATCTCAAAGTCTTATAATTAGTCAGTTGCATTGGCTTAAGACACATTTTAACCCCATAAACACTAACATAGCTGTTTACAGCTTCTAAGCAATGTTTACTTGGTGTTAGCCTGTTTTGGGACAAAATGGGTATAAGTGGCTTTTAAACTCTCCACATCTATCTCAAAGTCTTATAACTAGTCAGTGGTATTGGATTAAGACACATTTTAACACCCATAAATACTAACATAGCTATTTACAGCTTCTAAGCAATGTCTTCTTGGTTTTATTCTGTTTTGGGACAGAATGGGTATAAGTGGCTTTTAAACTCTCCACATCTATCTCAAAGTCTTATAACTAGTCAGTTGCATTGGATTAAGACACATTTTAACCCCATAAACACTAACATAGCTGTTTACAGCTACTAAGCAATGTTTTCTTGCTGTTAGCCTGTTTTGGGACAAAATGGGTATAAGTGACTTTTAAACTCTCCACATCTATCTCAAACTCTTATAATTAGTTAGTTGCATTGGATTAAGACACATTTTAACCCCAGAAACACTAACAAAGCTGTTTAGTGCTTCTAAGCAATGTCTTTTTGGTTTTAGCCTGTTTTGGGACAGAATGGGTATAAGTGGCTTTTAAACTCTCCACATCTATCTCAAAGTCTTATAATTAGTTAGTTGCATTGGATTAAGACACATTTTAACCCTAGAAACACTAACAAAGCTGTTTACTGCTTCTAAGCAATGTTTTCTTGGTTTCAGCCTGTTTTGGGACAAAATGGGTATAAGTGACTTTTAAACTCTCCACATCTATCTCAAAGTCTTATAATTAGTTAGTTCCATTGGATTAAGACACATTTTAACCCCAGAAACACTAACATAGCTGTTTAGTGCTTCTAAGCAATGTCTTCTTGGTTTTAACCTGTTTTGGGACAGAATGGGTATAAGTGGCTTTTAAACTCTCCACATCTATCTCAAAATCTTATAATTAGTTAGTTGCATGGGATTAAGACACATTTTAACCCCATAAACACTAACATAACTGTTTACCGCTTCTAAGCAATGTTTTCTTGCTGTTAGCCTGTTTTGGGACAAAATGGGTATAAGTGGCTTTTAAACTCCACATCAATCTCAAAGTCTTATAATTAGTTAGTTGCATTGGCTTAAGACACATTTTAACCCCATAAACACTAACATAGCTGTTTACAGCTTCTAAGCAATGTTTTCTTGCTGTTAGCCTGTTTTGGGACAATATGGGTATAAGTGACCTTTAAACTCTCCACATCTATCTGAAACTCTTATAATTAGTTAGTTGCATTGGATTAAGACACATTTTAACACCCATAAATACTAACATAGCTGTTTACAGCTACTAAGCAATGTTTTCTTGCTGTTAGCCTATTTTGGGACAAAATGGGTATAAGTGGCTTTCAAACTCTCCACATCAATCTCAAAGTCTTATAATTAGTTAGTTGCATTGGATTAAGACACATTTTAACCCCAGAAACACTAACATAGCTGTTTAGTGCTTCTAAGCAATGTCTTCTTGGTTTTAACCTGTTTTGGGACAGAATGGGTATAAGTGGCTTTTAAACTCTCCACATCTATCTCAAAATCTTATAATTAGTTAGTTGCATGGGATTAAGACACATTTTAACCCCATAAACACTAACATAACTGTTTACCGCTTCTAAGCAATGTTTTCTTGGTTTTAGCCTGTTTTGGAACAAAATGGGTATAAGTGGCTTTTAAACTCTCCACATCTATCTCAAAGTCTTATAATTAGTTAGTTGCATAGGCTTAAGACACATTTTAACCCCATAAACACTAACATAGCTGTTTACAGCTTCAAAGCAATGTTTTCTTGGTGTTAGCCTGTTTTGGGACAAAATGGGTATAAGTGGCTTTTAAACTCTCCACATAATTCTCAAAGTCTTATAATTAGTCAGTTGCATTGGCTTAAGACACATTTTAACCCCATAAACACTAACATAGCTGTTTACAGCTTCTAAGCAATGTTTACTTGGTGTTAGCCTGTTTTGGGACAAAATGGGTATAAGTGGCTTTTAAACTCTCCACATCTATCTCAAAGTCTTATAACTAGTCAGTGGCGTTGGATTAAGACACATTTTAACCCCATAAACACTAAAAAAGCTGTTTAGTGCTTTTAAGCAATGTTTTCTTGGTTTTAGCCTGTTTTGGGACAGAATGGGTATAAGTGGCTTTTAAACACTCCACATCTATCTCAAACTCTTATTATTAGTTAGTTGCATTGGATTAAGACACATTTTAACCCTAGAAACACTAACAAAGCTGTTTACAGCTACTAAGCAATGTTTTCTTGGTTTTAGCCTGTTTTGGGACAAAATGGGTATAAGTGGCTTTTAAACTCTCCACATCTATCTCAAAGTCTTATAATTAGTTAGTTCCATTGGATTAAGACACATTTTAACCCCATAAACACTAACATAGCTGTGTACAGCTTCTAAGCAATGTTTTCTTGGTTTCAGCCTGTTTTGGGATAAATTGGGTATAAGTGGCTTTTAAACTCTCCACATCAATCTCAAACTCTTATAGTTAGTTAGTTGCATTGGATTAAGACACATTTTAACCCCATAAACACTAACAAAGCTGTTTAGTGCTTCTAAGCAATGTTTTATTGGTTTTAGCCTGTTTTGGGACAAAATGGGTATAAATGGCTTTTAAACTCTCCACATCTATCTCAAACTCTTATAATTAGTTAGTTGCATTGGATTAAGACACATTTTAACCCCATAAACACTAACATAGCTGTTTACAGCTTCTAAGCAATGTTTTCTTGGTTTTAGCCTCTATTGGGACAAAATGGGAATAAGAGGCTTTTAAACTCTCCACATCTCTCTCAAACTCTTATAATTAGTTAGTGGCATTGGATTAAGACACATTTTAACACCCATAAATACTAACGTAGCTATTTACAGCTTCTAAGCAATGTCTTCTTGGTTTTATTCTGTTTTGGGACAGAATGAGTATAAGTGGCTTTTAAACTCTCCACATCTATCTCAAAGTCTTATAACTAGTCAGTTGCATTGGATTAAGACACATTTTAACCCCATAAACACTAACATAGCTGTTTACAGCTACTAAGCAATGTTTTCTTGCTGTTAGCCTGTTTTGGGAAAAAATGGGTATAAGTGACTTTTAAACTCTCCACATCTATCTCAAACTCTTATAATTAGTTAGTTGCATTGGATTAAGACACATTTTAACCCCAGAAACACTAACAAAGCTGTTTAGTGCTTTTAAGCAATGTCTTTTTGGTTTTAGCCTGTTTTGGGACAGAATGGGTATAAGTGGCTTTTAAACTCTCCACATCTATCTCAAAGTCTTATAATTAGTTAGTTGCATTGGATTAAGACACATTTTAACCCTAGAAACACTAACAAAGCTGTTTACTGCTTCTAAGCAATGTTTTCTTGGTTTCAGCCTGTTTTGGGACAAAATGGGTATAAGTGGCTTTTAAACTCTCCACATCTATCTCAAAGTCTTATAATTAGTTAGTTGCATTGGATTAAGACACATTTTAACCCCAGAAACACTAACATAGCTGTTTAGTGCTTCTAAGCAATGTCTTCTTGGTTTTAACCTGTTTTGGGACAGAATGGGTATAAGTGGCTTTTAAACTCTCCACATCTATCTCAAAATCTTATAATTAGTTAGTTGCATGGGATTAAGACACATTTTAACCCCATAAACACTAACATAACTGTTTACCGCTTCTAAGCAATGTTTTCTTGGTTTTAGCCTGTTTTGGAACAAAATGGGTATAAGTGGCTTTTAAACTCTCCACATCTATCTCAAAGTCTTATAATTAGTTAGTTGCATAGGCTTAAGACACATTTTAACCCCATAAACACTAACATAGCTGTTTACAGCTTCTAAGCAATGTTTTCTTGGTGTTAGCCTGTTTTGGGACAAAATGGGTATAAGTGGCTTTTAAACTCTCCACATCAATCTCAAAGTCTTATAATTAGTCAGTTGCATTGGCTTAAGACACATTTTAACCCCATAAACACTAACATAGCTGTTTACAGCTTCTAAGCAATGTTTACTTGGTGTTAGCCTGTTTTGGGACAAAATGGGTATAAGTGGCTTTTAAACTCTCCACATCTATCTCAAAGTCTTATAACTAGTTAGTTGCATTGGATTAAGACACATTTTAACCCCATAAACACTAACAAAGCTGTTTAGTGCTTCTAAGCAACGTTTTCTTGGTTTTAGCCTGTTTTGGGACAGAATGGGTGTAAGTGGCTTTTAAACACTCCACATCTATCTCAAACTCTTATAACTAGTTAGTTGCATTGGATTAAGACACATTTTAACCCTAGAAACACTAACAAAGCTGTTTACAGCTACTAAGCAATGTTTTCTTGGTTTTAGCGTGTTTTGGGACAAAATGGGTATAAGTGGCTTTTAAACTCTCCACATCTATCTCAAAGTCTTATAATTAGTTAGTTCCATTGGATTAAGACACATTTTAACCCCATAAACACTAACATTGCTGTTTACAGCTTCTAAGCAATGTTTTCTTGGTTTCAGCCTGTTTTGGAACAAATTGGGTATAAGTGGCTTTTAAACTCTCCACATCAATCTCAAACTCTTATAGTTAGTTAGTTGCATTGGATTAAGACACATTTTAACCCCATAAACACTAACAAAGCTGTTTAGTGCTTCTAAGCAATGTTTTATTGGTTTTAGCCTGTTTTGGGACAAAATGGGTATAAATGGCTTTTCAACTCTCCACATCTATCTCAAACTCTTATAATTAGTTAGTTGCATTGGATTAAGACACATTTTAACCCCATAAACACTAACATAGCTGTTTACAGCTTCTAAGCAATGTTTTCTTGGTTTTAGCCTCTATTGGGACAAAATGGGAATAAGAGGCTTTTAAACTCTCCACATCTCTCTCAAACTCTTATAATTAGTTAGTGGCATTGGATTAAGACACATTTTAACACCCATAAATACTAACATAGCTGTTTACAGCTACTAAGCAATGTTTTCTTGCTGTTAGTCTATTTTGGGACAAAATGGGTATAAGTGGCTTTCAAACTCTCCACATCAATCTCAAAGTCTTATATTTAGTCATTTGCATTGGATTAAGACACATTTTAACCCCATAAACACTAACATAGCTGTTTACAGCTACTAAGCAATGTTTTCTTGGTTTTAGCCTGTTTTGGGGCAAAATGGGTATAAGTGGCTTTTAAACTCTCCACATCTATCTCAAAGTGTTATAATTAGTTAGTTGCATTGGCTTAAGACACATTTTAACCCCATAAACACTAAAATAGCTGTTTACAGCTTCTAAGCAATGTTTTCTTGGTTTTAGCCTGTTTTGGGACAAAATGGATATAACTGGCTTTTAAACTCTCCACATCTATCTCAAACTCTTATAATTAGTTAGTTGTATTTGATTAAGACACATTTTAACCCCAGAAACACTAACAAAGCTGTTTAGTGCTTCTAAGCAATGTCTTCTTGGTTTTAGCCTGTTTTGGGACAGAATGGGTATAAGTGGCTTTTAAACTCTCCACATCTATCTCAAAGTCTTATAACGAGTTAGTTGCATTGGATTAAGACACATTCTAACCCTAGAAACACTAACAAAGCTGTTTACTGCTTCTAAGCAATGTTTTCTTGGTTTTAGCCTATTTTGGGACAAAATGGGTATAAGTGGCTTCTAAACTCTCCACATCTATCTCAAAGTCTTATCATTAGTTAGTTGCATTGGACTAAGACACATTTTAACCCCAGAAACACAAACATAGCTGTTTAGTGCTTCTAAGCAATGTCTTCTTGGTTTTAGCCTGTTTTGGGACAGAATGGGTATAAGTGGCTTTTAAACTCTCCACATCTATCTCAAACTCTTATAATTAGTTAGTTGCATTGGATTAAGACACATTTTAAGCCCATAAACACTAACATAGCTGTTTACAGCTTCTAAGCAATGTTTTCTTGGTTTTAGCCTCTATTGGGACAAAATGGGAATAAGAGGCTTTTAAACTCTCCACATCTCTCTCAAACTCTTATAATTAGTTAGTGGCATTGGATTAAGACACATTTTAACACCCATAAATACTAACATAGCTATTTACAGCTTCTAAGCAATGTCTTCTTGGTTTTATTCTGTTTTGGGACAGAATGGGTATAAGTGGCTTTTAAACTCTCCACATCTATCTCAAAGTCTTATAACTAGTCAGTTGCATTGGATTAAGACACATTTTAACCCCATAAACACTAACATAGCTGTTTACAGCTACTAAGCAATGTTTTCTTGCTGTTAGCCTGTTTTGGGACAAAATGGGTATAAGTGACTTTTAAACTCTCCACATCTATCTCAAACTCTTATAATTAGTTAGTTGCATTGGATTAAGACACATTTTAACCCCAGAAACACTAACAAAGCTGTTTAGTGCTTTTAAGCAATGTCTTTTTGGTTTTAGCCTGTTTTGGGACAGAATGGGTATAAGTGGCTTTTAAACTCTCCACATCTATCTCAAAGTCTTATAATTAGTTAGTTGCATTGGATTAAGACACATTTTAACCCTAGAAACACTAACAAAGCTGTTTACTGCTTCTAAGCAATGTTTTCTTGGTTTCAGCCTGTTTTGGGACAAAATGGGTATAAGTGGCTTTTAAACTCTCCACATCTATCTCAAAGTCTTATAGTTAGTTAGTTGCATTGGATTAAGACACATTTTAACCCCAGAAACACTAACATAGCTGTTTAGTGCTTCTAAGCAATGTCTTCTTGGTTTTAACCTGTTTTGGGACAGAATGGGTATAAGTGGCTTTTAAACTCTCCACATCTATCTCAAAATCTTATAATTAGTTAGTTGCATGGGATTAAGACACATTTTAACCCCATAAACACTAACATAACTGTTTACCGCTTCTAAGCAATGTTTTCTTGGTTTTAGCCTGTTTTGGAACAAAATGGGTATAAGTGGCTTTTAAACTCTCCACATCTATCTCAAAGTCTTATAATTAGTTAGTTGCATAGGCTTAAGACACATTTGAACCCCATAAACACTAACATAGCTGTTTACAGCTTCTAAGCAATGTTTTCTTGGTGTTAGCCTGTTTTGGGACAAAATGGGTATAAGTGGCTTTTAAACTCTCCACATCAATCTCAAAGTCTTATAATTAGTCAGTTGCATTGGCTTAAGACACATTTTAACCCCATAAACACTAACATAGCTGTTTACAGCTTCTAAGCAATGTTTACTTGGTGTTAGCCTGTTTTGGGACAAAATGGGTATAAGTGGCTTTTAAACTCTCCACATCTATCTCAAAGTCTTGTAACTAGTTAGTTGCATTGGATTAAGACACATTTTAACCCCATAAACACTAACAAAGCTGTTTAGTGCTTTTAAGCAATGTCTTTTTGGTTTTAGCCTGTTTTGGGACAGAATGGGTATAAGTGGCTTTTAAACTCTCCACATCTATCTCAAAGTCTTATAATTAGTTAGTTGCATTGGATTAAGACACATTTTAACCCTAGAAACACTAACAAAGCTGTTTACTGCTTCTAAGCAATGTTTTCTTGGTTTCAGCCTGTTTTGGGACAAAATGGGTATAAGTGGCTTTTAAACTCTCCACATCTATCTCAAAGTCTTATAATTAGTTAGTTGCATTGGATTAAGACACATTTTAACCCCAGAAACACTAACATAGCTGTTTAGTGCTTCTAAGCAATGTCTTCTTGGTTTTAACCTGTTTTGGGACAGAATGGGTATAAGTGGCTTTTAAACTCTCCACATCTATCTCAAAATCTTATAATTAGTTAGTTGCATGGGATTAAGACACATTTTAACCCCATAAACACTAACATAACTGTTTACCGCTTCTAAGCAATGTTTTCTTGGTTTTAGCCTGTTTTGGAACAAAATGGGTATAAGTGGCTTTTAAACTCTCCACATCTATCTCAAAGTCTTATAATTAGTTAGTTGCATAGGCTTAAGACACATTTGAACCCCATAAACACTAACATAGCTGTTTACAGCTTCTAAGCAATGTTTTCTTGGTGTTAGCCTGTTTTGGGACAAAATGGGTATAAGTGGCTTTTAAACTCTCCACATCAATCTCAAAGTCTTATAATTAGTCAGTTGCATTGGCTTAAGACACATTTTAACCCCATAAACACTAACATAGCTGTTTACAGCTTCTAAGCAATGTTTTCTTGCTGTTAGCCTATTTTGGGACAAAATGGGTATAAGTGACTTTTAAACTCTCCACATCTATCTCAAACTCTTATAATTAGTTAGTTGCATTGGATTAAGACACATTTTAACCCCAGAAACACTAACAAAGCTGTTTAGTGCTTTTAAGCAATGTCTTTTTGGTTTTAGCCTGTTTTGGGACAGAATGGGTATAAGTGGCTTTTAAACTCTCCACATCTATCTCAAAGTCTTATAATTAGTTAGTTGCATTGGATTAAGACACATTTTAACCCTAGAAACACTAACAAAGCTGTTTACTGCTTCTAAGCAATGTTTTCTTGGTTTCAGCCTGTTTTGGGACAAAATGGGTATAAGTGGCTTTTAAACTCTCCACATCTATCTCAAAGTCTTATAATTAGTTAGTTGCATTGGATTAAGACACATTTTAACCCCATAAACACTAACATAGCTGTTTAGTGCTTCTAAGCAATGTCTTCTTGGTTTTAACCTGTTTTGGGACAGAATGGGTATAAGTGGCTTTTAAACTCTCCACATCTATCTCAAAATCTTATAATTAGTTAGTTGCATGGGATTAAGACACATTTTAACCCCATAAACACTAACATAACTGTTTACCGCTTCTAAGCAATGTTTTCTTGGTTTTAGCCTGTTTTGGAACAAAATGGGTTTAAGTGGCTTTTAAACTCTCCACATCTATCTCAAAGTCTTATAATTAGTTAGTTGCATAGGCTTAAGACACATTTGAACCCCATAAACACTAACATAGCTGTTTACAGCTTCTAAGCAATGTTTTCTTGGTGTTAGCCTGTTTTGGGACAAAATGGGTATAAGTGGCTTTTAAACTCTCCACATCAATCTCAAAGTCTTATAATTAGTCAGTTGCATTGGCTTAAGACACAGTTTAACCCCATAAACACTAACATAGCTGTTTACAGCTTCTAAGCAATGTTTACTTGGTGTTAGCCTGTTTTGGGACAAAATGGGTATAAGTGGCTTTTAAACTCCCCACATCTATCTCAAAGTCTTATAACTAGTTAGTTGCATTGGATTAAGACACAATTTAATCCCATAAACACTAACAAAGCTGTTTAGTGCTTCTAAGCAATGTTTTCTTGGTTTTAGCCTGTTTTGGGACAGAATGGGTGTAAGTGGCTTTTAAACACTCCACATCTATCTCAAACTCTTATAACTAGTTAGTTGCATTGGATTAAGACACATTTTAACCCTAGAAACACTAACAAAGCTGTTTACAGCTACTAAGCAATGTTTTCTTGGTTTTAGCGTGTTTTGGGACAAAATGGGTATAAGTGGCTTTTAAACTCTCCACATCTATCTCAAAGTCTTATAATTAGTTAGTTCCATTGGATTAAGACACATTTTAACCCCATAAACACTAACATTGCTGTTTACAGCTTCTAAGCAATGTTTTCTTGGTTTCAGCCTGTTTTGGAACAAATTGGGTATAAGTGGCTTTTAAACTCTCCACATCAATCTCAAACTCTTATAGTTAGTTAGTTGCATTGGATTAAGACACATTTTAACCCCATAAACACTAACAAAGCTGTTTAGTGCTTCTAATCAATGTTTTATTGGTTTTAGCCTGTTTTGGGACAAAATGGGTATAAATGGCTTTTCAACTCTCCACATCTATCTCAAACTCTTATAATTAGTTAGTTGCATTGGATTAAGACACATTTTAACCCCATAAACACTAACATAGCTGTTTACAGCTTCTAAGCAATGTTTTCTTGGTTTTAGCCTCTATTGGGACAAAATGGGAATAAGAGGCTTTTAAACTCTCCACATCTCTCTCAAACTCTTATAATTAGTTAGTGGCATTGGATTAAGACACATTTTAACACCCATAAATACTAACATAGCTGTTTACAGCTACTAAGCAATGTTTTCTTGCTGTTAGTCTATTTTGGGACAAAATGGGTATAAGTGGCTTTCAAACTCTCCACATCAATCTCAAAGTCTTATAATTAGTCATTTGCATTGGATTAAGACACATTTTAACCCCATAAACACTAACATAGCTGTTTACAGCTACTAAGCAATGTTTTCTTGGTTTTAGCCTGTTTTGGGGCAAAATGGGTATAAGTGGCTTTTAAACTCTCCACATCTATCTCAAAGTGTTATAATTAGTTAGTTGCATTGGCTTAAGACACATTTTAACCCCATAAACACTAAAATAGCTGTTTACAGCTTCTAAGCAATGTTTTCTTGGTTTTAGCCTGTTTTGGGACAAAATGGATATAAGTGGCTTTTAAACTTTCCACATCAATCTCAAACTCTTATAATTAGTTAGTTGCATTGGATTAAGACACATTTTAACCCCATAAACACTAACATAGCTGTTTACAGCTTCTAAGCAATGTTTTCATGGTTTTAGCCTGTTTTGGGACAAAATGGATATAAATGGCTTTTAAACTCTCCACATCTATCTCAAACTCTTATAATTAGTTAGTTGTATTTGATTAAGACACATTTTAACCGCAGAAACACTAACAAAGCTGTTTAGTGCTTCTAAGCAATGTCTTCTTGGTTTTAGCCTGTTTTGGGACAGAATGGGTATAAGTGGCTTTTAAACTCTCCACATCTATCTCAAAGTCTTATAATGAGTTAGTTGCATTGGATTAAGACACATTCTAACCCTAGAAACACTAACAAAGCTGTTTACTGCTTCTAAGCAATGTTTTCTTGGTTTTAGCCTATTTTGGGACAAAATGGGTATAAGTGGCTTCTAAACTCTCCACATCTATCTCAAAGTCTTATCATTAGTTAGTTGCATTGGACTAAGACACATTTTAACCCCAGAAACACAAACATAGCTGTTTAGTGCTTCTAAGCAATGTCTTCTTGGTTTTAGCCTGTTTTGGGACAGAATGGGTATAAGTGGCTTTTAAACTCTCCACATCTATCTCAAACTCTTATAATTAGTTAGTTGCATTGGATTAAGACACATTTTAAGCCCATAAACACTAACATAACTGTTTACAGCTTCTAAGCAATGTTTTCTTGGTTTTAGCCTGTTTTGGGACAAAATGGGTATAAGTGGCTTTTAAACTCTCTACATCTATCTCAAAGTCTTATAATTAGTTAGTTGCATTGGCTTAAGACACATTTTAACCCCATAAACACTAACATAGCTGTTTACAGCTTCTAAGCAATGTTTTCTTGGTGTTAGCCTGTTTTGGGACAAAATGGGTATAAGTGGCTTTTAAACTCCACATCAATCTCAAAGTCTTATAATTAGTTAGTTGCATTGGCTTAAGACACATTTTAACCCCATAAACACTAACATAGCTGTTTACAGCTTCTAAGCAATGTTTTCTTGCTGTTAGCCTGTTTTGGGACAATATGGGTATAAGTGACTTTTAAACTCTCCACATCTATCTCAAACTCTTATAATTAGTTAGTTGCATTGGATTAAGACACATTTTAACACCCATAAATACTAACATAGCTGTTTACAGCTTCTAAGAAATGTCTTCTTGGTTTTAGCCTGTTTTGGGACAGAATGGGTATAAGTGGCTATTGAACTCTCCACATCTATCTCAAAGTCTTATAACTAGTCAGTTGCATTGGATTAAGACACATTTTAACCCCATAAACACTAACATAGCTGTTTACAGCTACTAAGCAATGTTTTCTTGCTGTTAGCCTGTTTTGGGACAAAATGGGTATAAGTGGCTTTTAAATTCTCCACATCAATCTCAAAGTCTTATAATTAGTTAGTTGCATTGGCTTAAGACACATTTTAACCCCATAAACACTAACATAGCTGTTTACAGCTACTAAGCAATGTTTTCTTGCTGTTAGCCTGTTTTGGGACAAAATGGGTATAAGTGGCTTTTAAATTCTCCACATCAATCTCAAAGTCTTATAATTAGTTAGTTGCATTGGATTAAGACATATTTTAACCCCAGAAACACTATAATAGCTGTTTAGTGCTTCTAAGCAATGTTTTCTTGGTTTTAGCCTGTTTTGGGACAGAATGGGTATAAGTGGCTTTTAAACTCTCACATCTATCTCAAACTCTTATAATTAGTTAGTTGCATTGGATTAAGACACATTTTAACCCCATAAACAATAACATAGTTGTTTACAGCTTCTAAGCAATATTTTCTTGGTTTTAGCCTATTTTGGGACAAAATGGGTATAAGTGGCTTTTAAACTCTCTACATCTCTCTCAAACTCTTATAATTAGTTAGTTGCATTGGATTAAGACACATTTTAACCCCAGAAACACTAACATAGCTGTTTACAGCTTCTAAGCAATGTTTTCTTGGTTTTAGCCTGTTTTGGGACAAAATGGGTATAAGTGGCTTTTAAACTCTCCACATCTATCTCAAAGTCTTATAATTAGTTAGTTGCATTGGATTAAGACACATTTTAACCCCATAAGCACTAACATAACTGTTTACAGATTCTAAGCAATGTTTTCTTGGTTTTAGCCTGTTTTGCGACAAAATGGGAATAAGTGGCTTTTAAACTCTCCACATCTATCTCAAACTCTTATAATTAGTTAGTTGCATTGGATTAAGACACATTTTAACCCCATAAACACTAACATAGCTGTTTACAGCTTCTAAGCAATGTTTTCTTGGTTTTAGCCTGTTTTGGGACAAAACGGGTATAAGTGGCTTTTAAACTCTCCACATCTATCTCAAAGTGTTATAATTAGTTAGTTGCATTGGCTTAAGACACATTTTAACTCCATAAACACTAACATAGCTGTTTACAGCTTCTAAGCAATGTTTTCTTGGTTTTAGCATGTTTTGGGACAAAATGGATATGTGGCTTTTAAACTCTCCACATCAATCTCAAACTCTTATAATTAGTTAGTTGCATTGGATTAAGACACATTTTAACCCCATAAACACTAACATAGCTGTTTACAGCTTCTAAGCAATGTTTTCTTGGTTTTAGCCTGTTTTGGGACAAAATGGATATAAGTGGCTTTTAAACTCTCCACATCCATCTCAAACTCTTATAATTAGTTAGTTGTATTGGATTAAGACACATTTTAACCCCAGAAACACTAATAAAGCTGTTTAGTGCTTCTAAGCAATGTCTTCTTGGTTTTAGCCTGTTTTGGGACAGAATGGGTATAAGTGGCTTTTAAACTCTCCACATCTATCTCAAAGTCTTATAATTAGTTAGTTGCATTGGATTAAGACACATTTTAACCCTAGAAACACAAACAAAGCTGCTTACTGCTTCTAAGCAATGTTTTCTTGGTTTTAGCCTATTTTGGGACAAAATGGGTAGAAGTGGCTTTTAAACTCTCCACATCTATCTCAAAGTCTTATTATTAGTTAGTTGCATTGGATTAAGACACATTTTAACCCCAGAAACACTAACATAGCTGTTTAGTGCTTCTAAGCAATGTCTTCTTGGTTTTAGCCTATTTTGGGACATAATGGGTATAAGTGGGTTTTAAACTCTCCACATCTATCTCAAACTCTTATAACTAGTCAGTTGCATTGGATTAAGACAAATTTTTAACCCCATAAACACTAACATAGCTGTTTACAGCTTCTAAGCAATGTTCTCTTGGTGGTAGCCTGTTTTGGGACAAAATGGGTATAAGTGGCTTTTAAACTCCACATCAATCTCAAAGTCTTATAATTAGTTAGTTGCATTGGCTTAAGACACATTTTAACCCCATAAACACTAACATAGCTGTTTACAGCTTCTAAGCAATGTTTTCTTGGTTTTAGCCTGTGTTGGGACAAAATGGGTATAAGTGGCTTTTAAACTCTCCACATCTATCTCAAAGTCTTATAATTAGTTAGTTGCATTGGCTTAAGACACATTTTAACCCCATAAACACTAACATAGCTGTTTACAGCTTCTAAGCAATGTTCTCTTGGTGGTAGCCTGTTTTGGGACAAAATGGGTATAAGTGGCTTTTAAACTCCACATCAATCTCAAAGTCTTATAATTAGTTAGTTGCATTGGCTTAAGACACATTTTAACCCCATAAACACTAACATAGCTGTTTACAGCTTCTAAGCAATGTTTACTTGGTGTTAGCCTGTTTTGAGACAAAATGGGTATAAGTGGCTTTTAAACTCTCCACATCTATCTCAAAGTCTTATAACTAGTCAGTTGCATTGGATTAAAACACATTTTAACCCCATAAAGACTAAAATAGCTGTTTAGTGCTTCTAAGCAATGTTTTCTTGGTTTTAGCCTGTTTTGGGACAGAATGGGTATAAGTGGCTTTTAAACTCTCCACATCTATCTCAAACTCTTATACTTAGTTAGTTGCATTGGATTAAGACACATTTTAACCCCATAAACACTAACATAACTGTTTAAACTCTCCACATCAATCTCAAACTCTTATAGTTAGTTAGTTGCATTGGATTAAGACACATTTTAACTCCAGAAACACTATAATAGCTGTTTAGTGCTTCTAAGCAATGTTTTCTTGGTTTTAGCCTGTTTTGGGACAGAATGGGTATAAGTGGCTTTTAAACTCTCACATCTATCTCAAACTCTTATAATTAGTTAGTTGCATTGGATTAAGACACATTTTAACCCCATAAACACTAACATAGTTGTTTACAGCTTCTAAGCAATATTTTCTTGGTTTTAGCCTATTTTGGGACAAAATGGGTATAAGTGGCTTTTAAACTCTCCACATCTCTCTCAAACTCTTATAATTAGTTAGTTGCATTGGATTAAGACACATTTTAACCCCAGAAACACTAACATAGCTGTTTACAGCTTCTAAGCAATGTTTTCTTGGTTTTAGCCTGTTTTGGGACAAAATGGGTATAAGTGGCTTTTAAACTCTCCATATCTATCTCAAAGTCTTATAATTAGTTAGTTGCATTGGATTAAGACACATTTTAACCCCATAAGCACTAACATAACTGTTTACAGATTCTAAGCAATGTTTTCTTGGTTTTAGCCTGTGTTGGGACAAAATGGGTATAAGTGGCTTTTAAACTCTCCACATCTATCTCAAAGTCTTATAATTATTGATCAAGAATAAGCCTATGGCGTCCGTACAGTCCGTACCGTCCGTACGTGCAAGCAATGAGGCCGAGTGAAGCACTAAGGCCGAGTCATCTATGTGTGAGGATAGTGAGGAGGCCTGCTCACCTCCGGCCCATGAGAAGGATCGAGAATCCCTTGTGTAGCCGTTAGGGAGAAAGCGCAAGTGGACAAGAGTGGAAGACTAGGACAAGTCGCTATCACCGATCACCTACCCCCTCTCTCTCTCTCCTAATTGTCGATTTCTCTTGTGTCTACTTTAGGTCATGTGGTCGCCCTAGCTGCCTCCCTATTTAAACTCTTGTCATGTGTTGTATTTGAGATATTCTACCTAATTCTAATCTATTATCACTCTCTCTCATACTATTCGCCACCAACTCTTCTTCTTCATTCTAAACCTCTCAAATCTCTAAGTCTTCCGCTTATTTCAACATGGTATCAGAGCCAGGTTGTCGTTCTTGATAACCTATCTCTTCTATTCTTCCATTCTTCATTCTTGTTCACTCGATTCTCAGTCCTATTTCTCTTTATTCTCCGGGTAAAAGCTTTGTCCATCGGTCCATAGCGGTTAAACCATGGAAAACGCCAAACCCATTGTCATGCCGGTTGTTCTCAAAGGAACAAACTACTTGCTGTGGACTAGAACCACAAGAACTGCCCTTGGAGGTCGTGGTCTTTGGAGTCATGTCGAGAGTGACTATGCTCCAAAACAAAACCTAAAAGGAGAAGATGAAGGCGCTTCCGAGGAGGAAGTAGAAGAAGAGAGCGAGAGGAAGGCCAAGTGGTTCCAAGAAGACCAAGTTGTCCTATCTGTTCTCCAAAACTCTCTTGACACACCAATCCTTGAGGCCTACTCATATTGCGAGACGGCCAAGGAGTTGTGGGAGACACTTAAAGGTGTCTATGGCAATATCTCCAACTTGACTCGGGTCTTTGAGGTCAAGAAGGCCATAAATGAGCTTAACCAAGATGATGTGGAGTTCACTAAACATCTTGGCAAGTTTCGAGCTTTATGGTCCGAGCTTGACATGTTGCGGCCGAGTACACTCGATCCGAGTGTGTTGACTGAAAGAAAGGAGCAAGACAAGATCTTTGGTCTCCTTCTTACTTTAAACCCATCCTTCAACGATCTCTTGAAGCACATCCTCAGGGCAGAGACACTTCCCTCCTTTGAAGACATTTGTTCACAAATCCAAAGAGAGCAAGGTTCTCTTGACTTGTTTAGCGGTAAGGGGGAGCTTGCTACGGCTAATAAAGGAGTGTACAAGCAAGAGGAGAGGAAGGTGTGGATATGCGACCACTGCAAGAGGCGGGGTCACCTGAAAGACAAGTGCTGGGTCCTCCACCCTCATCTCAAACCGGCCAAGTTCAAAGCAAACCTTTCAAAGGAAGCGGTTAGCGACAAGGGAGCCGGGCCGTCAAAGCAAGGAGATGAGGCAGCCATGACCGCAGCCTATGGAGAAGTGGTTAGGAAATCAGACCTTGAGGCGCTCATCCGTTCCATTGCCTCACTCAAGGAGTCTGGTATCTCTTTCTTTACCTCTAAGCCTAGTAAATCTCTTGTCATAGACTCGGGTGCTTCTCACCACATGATTAGTAATCCTAGTCTAATTGACAATATAAAACCGGCTTTAGGAAATGTTATAATTGCAAATGGAGAACAAATACCAGTGAAAGGAATAGGGGACTTGAAACTATTTGATAAAACCACAAAAGCTTTCTTTATGCCTACCTTCACATCTAATCTTCTATCGGTTAAGAGAACCACTAATGATTTGAATTGTTATGCAATCTTTGGTCCTAATAGTGTTCATTTTCAGGATATTGAGACTGGAAAAGTTCTTGGAGAGGGACAAGGGAGTGGAGATCTCTATGTCCTAGAGAAAACCTCGCCAAGTTTATCTACTAAATCTTGTTTTGTTGTTAATTTGGATAGTGTGTGGCATGCTAGATTAGGCCATCCTCATTCTCGTGCCCTTGCTTTAATGTTACCAAGTGTTTCTTTTGATAGTTCAATGTGTGAGTCTTGTATTCTTGGTAAACATTGCAAATCTATTTTTCCCAAGTCTAAAACTATTTATGAGCATTGTTTTGATTTAGTGCACTCGGATGTGTGGACTTCACCATGCCTTTCTAGAGATAATAACAAATATTTTGTGACTTTTATTGATGAAAAATCTAAGTACACATGGATTACTTTGTTGCCTTCAAAGGATAGAGTGTTTGATGCTTTTATAAACTTTCAAAATTATGTTACTAATCATTTCAATGCTAAAATTAAGGTACTTAGATCAGACAATGGTGGAGAGTATACAAGTCACAAATTCAGAGAACACCTAGCAAAACACGGCATACTACACCAAACAAGTTGTCCCTATACGCCCCAACAAAATGGTGTAGCCGAGAGGAAGAACCGACATCTAATGGAGGTGGCACGGTCGATGATGTTCCATTCACACGTTACAAGGCGATATTGGGGTGATGCTGTGATGACCGCATGCTACCTGATCAATCGGACACCAACCAAAGTCCTTAATGACCTATCGCCATTTGAGGTATTGAATGGATTTAAACCATCTCTAGAGCACTTACGGGTCTTTGGGTGTGTTTCTTTTGTACTTGTGCCAGGAGAACAGCGGAGTAAGCTCAATCCCAAAAGCATAAGGTGTATGTTCATCGGCTACTCCACTACTCAAAAGGGATACAAGTGTTTTGACCCAAAGACAAGCCGGCTGTAT
Source organism: Camelina sativa (assembly GCF_030686135.1). Lineage (NCBI taxonomy): Eukaryota > Viridiplantae > Streptophyta > Magnoliopsida > Brassicales > Brassicaceae > Camelina > Camelina sativa. The sequence continues at coordinate 26,587,123 of NC_141896.1, read as the reverse complement.
GTATCAAGAGATGTTCGGTTCTTGGAAAATGTGGGTTATTTTGATAACAAAGACTGGAACAGCTTGAAGGATCTTTCATCATCACCAAATGATAGATCCTCCAGCCTTAAGTTTCTCCTTGACCATCTCGGAAATCCGCCTACGGCCACAGCCCTTCCTCAGCCAGAACCCAACCCAAGCTCCATTGACCATACGCTCGAGCCGGAAGGTGCTATGCCCGAGATGATATCCCCGGACCATGAGATGCCCGAGTCAAACCAGAGCATGACCGAGGCACATGAGATGCCCGAGCCAAACTCAAGCCTGACCGAGACACGACCTGATGCCGAACCGGTCATCGAAGATGTCACTCAGTCCAGCCAATCAGTGCCGCCAGCTCAACCAGCTCCACGACGAAGCACGCGTGTCCGGTCTCACCCCTCTACATGGAAAGATAAGAGGGTCTACTACAACAGTCAAGCCGTCGCACATCCTATCCAAGCCGTATGTTCGCTCGAGCTGCTTCCGACCGAGCACCAAGCCTTCTTCGGCCAAGTTGATGAACACTGGGTTCCCCAAACGTACGAGGAGGCCAAAGAACATAAGGTATGGGTAGATGCTGTGGAGGATGAAGCTGGTGCAATGATCAGAAATCACACATGGGATGAGGCTGACCTCCCCAAAGGGAAGAAGGCCGTAAGTTCAAAGTGGGTATTCACCATCAAGTTCTTGAGCACGGGAGAGATTGAGAGGCATAAGGCACGGCTGGTGGCCCGAGGGTTCACTCAAACCTATGGAGATGACTACATGGCAACGTTTGCTCCCGTGGCCAAATTGCATACCGTGCGAGTAGTGCTATCGTTGGCCGTGAACCTTTCTTGGGACTTATGGCAAATGGATGTGAAGAACGCGTTCCTCCAAGGCGAGCTAGATGAAGAAGTGTACATGACTCCTCCGCCTGGTCTTGAGGACATTGTTGCTCCCGGGAAAGTCTTACGGTTACGCAAGGCCATCTATGGCCTCAAACAGTCACCACGCGCCTGGTACCATAAGCTCAGCTCCACTCTTAAGGCGAATGGCTTTAGACGATCGGAGGCTGATCATACTCTTTTCACTCTCAAGACATCACTTGGCCTGGTTGTGGTGCTGGTTTATGTCGATGACATCATCGTGACTGGCGATGACAAGGCCGGTATTGTTGCCATTAAAGACTCTCTCAAGTCTGCCTTTGACATTAAGGACCTCGGAGAGCTCAAATACTTCCTCGGCATCGAAATCTGCCGTTCCCCGGAGGGTATCTTCCTCTCACAACGCAAATATGCTCTGGACTTGCTTGCTGAGACAGGCAAACTTGGTACGGTTCCAGCTACTACACCACTGGATGAAGATTACCAGCTCAAGCGAAAGGGGGAGAGCATTCGGGCGAAGGAAGGCAAACCATGCGAACCATTGGACGAGCCGTTCCCGGACGTCACACGCTACCGACGGCTTGTAGGTAAGTTGATCTATTTAACTATCACACGACCTGATATCTCTTATGCTGTGAATCAGGTGAGTCAGCACATGCAAGCTCCAAGCAAGTATCAATGGAGTCAAGTGGAGAGGATCTTGAGCTATCTCAAGGGCAGCCCTGGTCAAGGCATTTGGATGGGTAAAAACGGCAACACTGAGATCGTGGGTTATTGTGATGCGGACTATAATGGAGACACATTGGATAGGCGGTCAACTACTGGATATTGCACCTTTGTTGGAGGAAACCTAGTTACATGGAGGTCTAAGAAGCAAAAGGTGGTGTCATGTTCAAGTGCCGAGGCTGAGTACCGAGCTATGAGGAAGCTAACTAATGAGATGACATGGTTGAAAGGTCTACTTAAGGATCTCGGCATTGAAACAAGACAGCCGATGACAATGCATTGTGACAATGAGGCAGCGATCCACATAGCCACTAACTCAGTCTTCCATGAACGGACCAAGCACATTGAGAGCGACTGCCACAAGGTTAGGGAGAGGATCGAAGAGGGAGCGGTTCTACCATGCCACACAAGGAGTCAAGACCAGCTAGCCGACATCTTCACCAAATCTGCAAGTCCCAAGGTTTGTGATTATATTCATAGCAAACTTGGACTTGTAGACATCACACGGCCGTGATCAACTTTCCTAATCCGTGGACAGCACACTCTTTTTCCCTTGGCTTAGTTTTGTCCCATGAGGTTTTCTAAGTCAAGGTTTTTAATGAGGTGCTGCTTCACGGGTTCCAAGCTTAGCCATTTCATCAGGCTAAGCTTGAGGGGGAGTATTGATCAAGAATAAGCCTATGGCGTCCGTACAGTCCGTACCGTCCGTACGTGCAAGCAATGAGGCCGAGTGAAGCACTAAGGCCGAGTCATCTATGTGTGAGGATAGTGAGGAGGCCTGCTCACCTCCGGCCCATGAGAAGGATCGAGAATCCCTTGTGTAGCCGTTAGGGAGAAAGCGCAAGTGGACAAGAGTGGAAGACTAGGACAAGTCGCTATCACCGATCACCTACCCCCTCTCTCTCTCTCCTAATTGTCGATTTCTCTTGTGTCTACTTTAGGTCATGTGGTCGCCCTAGCTGCCTCCCTATTTAAACTCTTGTCATGTGTTGTATTTGAGATATTCTACCTAATTCTAATCTATTATCACTCTCTCTCATACTATTCGCCACCAACTCTTCTTCTTCATTCTAAACCTCTCAAATCTCTAAGTCTTCCGCTTATTTCAACAATAATTAGTTAGTTGCATTGGCTTAAGACACATTTTAACCCCATAAACACTAACATAGCTGTTTACAGCTTCTAAGCAATGTTCTCTTGGTGGTAGCCTGTTTTGGGACAAAATGGGTATAAGTGGCTTTTAAACTCCACATCAATCTCAAAGTCTTATAATTAGTTAGTTGCATTGGCTTAAGACACATTTTAACCCCATAAACACTAACATAGCTGTTTACAGCTTCTAAGCAATGTTTACTTGGTGTTAGCCTGTTTTGGGACAAAATGGGTATAAGTGGCTTTTAAACTCTCCACATCTATCTCAAAGTCTTATAACTAGTCAGTTGCATTGGATTAAAACACATTTTAACCCCATAAAGACTAAAATAGCTGTTTAGTGCTTCTAAGCAATGTTTTCTTGGTTTTAGCCTGTTTTGGGACAGAATGGGTATAAGTGGCTTTTAAACTCTCCACATCTATCTCAAACTCTTATACTTAGTTAGTTGCATTGGATTAAGACACATTTTAACCCCATAAACACTAACATAACTGTTTAAACTCTCCACATCAATCTCAAACTCTTATAGTTAGTTAGTTGCATTGGATTAAGACACATTTTAACTCCAGAAACACTATAATAGCTGTTTAGTGCTTCTAAGCAATGTTTTCTTGGTTTTAGCCTGTTTTGGGACAGAATGGGTATAAGTGGCTTTTAAACTCTCACATCTATCTCAAACTCTTATAATTAGTTAGTTGCATTGGATTAAGACACATTTTAACCCCATAAACACTAACATAGTTGTTTACAGCTTCTAAGCAATGTTTTCTTGGTTTTAGCCTATTTTGGGACAAAATGGGTATAAGTGGCTTTTAAACTCTCCACATCTCTCTCAAACTCTTATAATTAGTTAGTTGCATTGGATTAAGACACATTTTAACCCCAGAAACACTAACATAGCTGTTTACAGCTTCTAAGCAATGTTTTCTTGGTTTTAGCCTGTTTTGGGACAAAATGGGTATAAGTGGCTTTTAAACTCTCCACATCTATCTCAAAGTCTTATAATTAGTTAGTTGCATTGGATTAAGACACATTTTAACCCCATAAGCACTAACATAACTGTTTACAGATTCTAAGCAATGTTTTCTTGGTTTTAGCCTGTTTTGGGACAAAATGGGAATAAGTGGCTTTTAAACTCTCCACATCTATCTCAAACTCTTATAATTAGTTAGTTGCATTGGATTAAGACACATTTTAACCCCATAAACACTAACATAGCTGTTTACAGCTTCTAAGCAATGTTTTCTTGGTTTTAGCCTGTTTTAGGACAAAATGGGTATAAGTGGCTTTTAAACTCTCCACATCTATCTCAAAGTCTTATTATTAGTTAGTTGTATTGGATTAAGACACATTTTAACTCCAGAAACACTATAATAGCTGTTTAGTGCTTCTAAGCAATGTTTTCTTGGTTTTAGCCTGTTTTGGGACAGAATGGGTATAAGTGGCTTTTAAACTCTCACATCTATCTCAAACTCTTATAATTAGTTAGTTGCATTGGATTAAGACACATTTTAACCCCATAAACACTAACATAGCTGTTTACAGCTTCTAAGCAATGTTTTCTTGGTTTTAGCCTGTGTTGGGACAAAATGGGTATAAGTGGCTTTTAAACTCTCCACATCTATCTCAAAGTCTTATAATTAGTTAGTTGCATTGGCTTAAGACACATTTTAACCCCATAAACACTAACATAGCTGTTTACAGCTTCTAAGCAATGTTCTCTTGGTGGTAGCCTGTTTTGGGACAAAATGGGTATAAGTGGCTTTTAAACTCCACATCAATCTCAAAGTCTTATAATTAGTTAGTTGCATTGGCTTAAGACACATTTTAACCCCATAAACACTAACATAGCTGTTTACAGCTTCTAAGCAATGTTTACTTGGTGTTAGCCTGTTTTGGGACAAAATGGGTATAAGTGGCTTTTAAACTCTCCACATCTATCTCAAAGTCTTATAACTAGTCAGTTGCATTGGATTAAAACACATTTTAACCCCATAAAGACTAACATAGCTGTTTAGTGCTTCTAAGCAATGTTTTCTTGGTTTTAGCCTGTTTTGGGACAGAATGGGTATAAGTGGCTTTTAAACTCTCCACATCTATCTCAAACTCTTATACTTAGTTAGTTGCATTGGATTAAGACACATTTTAACCCCATAAACACTAACATAACTGTTTAAACTCTCCACATCAATCTCAAACTCTTATAGTTAGTTAGTTGCATTGGATTAAGACACATTTTAACTCCAGAAACACTATAATAGCTGTTTAGTGCTTCTAAGCAATGTTTTCTTGGTTTTAGCCTGTTTTGGGACAGAATGGGTATAAGTGGCTTTTAAACTCTCCACATCTATCTCAAAATCTTATAATTAGTTAGTTGCATGGGATTAAGACACATTTTAACCCCATAAACACTAACATAGCTGTTTACAGCTTCTAAGCAATGTTTACTTGGTGTTAGCCTGTTTTGGGACAAAATGGGTATAAGTGGCTTTTAAACTCTCCACATCTATCTCAAAGTCTTATAACTAGTCAGTTGCATTGGATTAAAACACATTTTAACCCCATAAAGACTAACATAGCTGTTTAGTGCTTCTAAGCAATGTTTTCTTGGTTTTAGCCTGTTTTGGGACAGATGGGTATAAGTGGCTTTTAAACTCTCCACATCTATCTCAAACTCTTATACTTAGTTAGTTGCATTGGATTAAGACACATTTTAACCCCATAAACACTAACATAACTGTTTAAACTCTCCACATCAATCTCAAACTCTTATAGTTAGTTAGTTGCATTGGATTAAGACACATTTTAACTCCAGAAACACTATAATAGCTGTTTAGTGCTTCTAAGCAATGTTTTCTTGGTTTTAGCCTGTTTTGGGACATAATGGGTATAAGTGGCTTTTAAACTCTCACATCTATCTCAAACTCTTATAATTAGTTAGTTGCATTGGATTAAGACACATTTTAACCCCATAAACACTAACATAGTTGTTTAGAGCTTCTAAGCAATATTTTCTTGGTTTTAGCCTATTTTGGGACAAAATGGGTATAAGTGGCTTTTAAACTCTCCACATCTCTCTCAAACTCTTATAATTAGTTAGTTGCATTGGATTAAGACACATTTTAACCCCAGAAACACTAACATAGCTGTTTACAGCTTCTAAGCAATGTTTTCTTGGTTTTAGCCTGTTTTGGGACAAAATGGGTATAAGTGGCTTTTAAACTCTCCACATCTATCTCAAAGTCTTATAATTAGTTAGTTGCATTGGATTAAGACACATTTTAACCCCATAAGCACTAACATAACTGTTTACAGATTCTAAGCAATGTTTTCTTGGTTTTAGCCTGTTTTGGGACAAAATGGGAATAAGTGGCTTTTAAACTCTCCACATCTATCTCAAACTCTTATAATTAGTTAGTTGCCTTGGATTAAGACACATTTTAACCCCATAAACACTAACATAACTGTTTACAGCTTCTAAGCAATGTTTTCTTGGTTTTAGCCTGTTTTAGGACAAAATGGGTATAAGTGGCTTTTAAACTCTCCACATCTATCTCAAAGTGTTATAATTAGTTAGTTGCATTGGCTTAAGACACATTTTTACCCCATAAACACTAACATAGCTGTTTACACCTTCTAAACAATGTTTTCTTGGTTTTAGCCTGTTTTGGGACAAAATGGATATGTGGCTTTTAAACTCTCCACATCAATCTCAAACTCTTATAATTAGTTAGTTGCATTGGATTAAGACACATTATAACCCCATAAATACTAACATAGCTGTTTACAGCTTCTAAGCAATGTTTTCTTGGTTTTAGCCTGTTTTGGGACAAAATGGATATAAGTGGCTTTTAAACTCTCCACATCTATCTCAAACTCTTATAATTAGTTAGTTGTATTGGATTAAGACACATTTTAACCCCAGAAACACTAATAAAGCTGTTTAGTACTTTTAAGCAATGTCTTCTTGGTTTTAGCCTGTTTTGGGACAGAATGGGTATAAGTGGCTTTTAAACTCTCCACATCAATCTCAAACTCTTATAATTAGTTAGTTGCATTAGATTAAGACACATTTTAACCCCATAAACACTAACATAGCTGTTTACAGCTTCTAAGCAATGTTTTCTTGGTTTTAGCCTGTTTTGGGACAAAATGGATATAAGTGGCTTTTAAACTCTCCACATCTATCTCAAACTCTTATAATTAGTTAGTTGTATTGGATTAAGACACATTTTAACCCCAGAAACACTAATAAAGCTGTTTAGTACTTTTAAGCAATGTCTTCTTGGTTTTAGCCTGTTTTGGGACAGAATGGGTATAAGTGGCTTTTAAACTCTCCACATCTATCTCAAAGTCTTATAATTAGTTAGTTGCATTGGATTAAGACACATTTTAACCCTAGAAACACTAACATAGCTGTTTACAGCTTCTAAGAAATGTTTTCTTTGTGTTAGCCTGTTTTGGGACAAAATGGGTATAAGTGGCTTTTAAACTGCCCACATCTATCTCAAAGTCTTATAACTAGTCAGTTGCATTGGATTAAGACAAATTTTTAACCCCATAAACACTAACATAGCTGTTTACAGCTTCTAAGCAATGTTTTCTTGGTTTTAGCCTGTGTTGGGACAAAATGGGTATAAGTGGCTTTTAAACTCTCCACATCTATCTCAAAGTCTTATAATTAGTTAGTTGCATTGGCTTAAGACACATTTTAACCCCATAAACACTAACATAGCTAATTACAGCTTCTAAGCAATGTTCTCTTGGTGGTTGCCTGTTTTGGGACAAAATGGGTATAAGTGGCTTTTAAACTCCACATCAATCTCAAAGTCTTATAATTAGTTAGTTGCATTGGCTTAAGACACATTTTAACCCCATAAACACTAACATAGCTGTTTACAGCTTGTAAGCAATGTTTACTTGGTTTTATCCTGTTTTGGGACAGAATGGGTATAAGTGGCTTTTAAACTCTCCACATCTATCTCAAACTCTTATACTTAGTTAGTTGCATTGGATTAGGACACATTTTAACACCCATAAATACTAACATAGCTGTTTACAGCTTCTAAGCAATGTCTTCTTGGTTTTAGCCTGTTTTGGGACAGAATGGGTATAAGTGGCTTTTAAACTCTCCACATCTATCTCAAAGTCTTATAACTAGTCAGTTGCATTGGATTAAGACACATTTTAACCCCAGAAACACTAATAAAGCTGTTTAAAGCTACTAAGCAATGTCTTCTTGGTTTTAGCCTGTTTTGGGACAGAATGGGTATAAGTGGCTTTTAAACTCTCCACATCTATCTCAAAGTCTTATAATTAGTTAGTTGCATTGGATTAAGACACATTTTAACCCTAGAAACACTAACAAAGCTGTTTACTGCTTCTAAGCAATGTTTTCTTGTTTTTAGCCTATTTTGGGACAAAATGGGTATAAGTGGCTTTTAAACTCTCCACATCTATCTCAAAGTCTTATCATTAGTTAGTTGCATTGGATTAAGACACATTTTAACTCCAGAAACACTAACATAGCTGTTTAGTGCTTCTAAGCAATGTCTTCTTGGTTTTAGCCTATTTTGGGACAAAATGGGTATAAGTGGCTTTTAAACTCTCCACATCTATCTCAAACTCTTATAATTAGTTAGTTGCTTTGGATTAAGGCACATTTTAACCCCATAAACACTAACATAACTGTTTACAGCTTCTAAGCAATGTTTTCTTGGTTTTAGCCTGTTTTGGGACAAAATGGGTAGAAGTGGCTTTTAAACTCTCCACATCTATCTCAAAGTCTTATAATTAGTTAGTTGCATTGGATTAAGACACATTTTAACCCTAGAAACACTAACATAGCTGTTTAGTGCTTCTAAGCAATGTCTTCTTGGTTTTAGCCTGTTTTGGGACAGAATGGGTATAAGTGGCTTTTAAACTCTCCACATCTATCTCAAACTCTTATACTTAGTTAGTTGCATTGGATTAAGACACATTTTAACACCCATAAATACTAACATAGCCGTTTACAGCTTCTAAGCAATGTCTTCTTGGTTTTAGCCTGTTTTGGGACAGGATGGGTATAAGTGGCTTTTAAACTCTCCACATCTATCTCAAAGTCTTATAACTAGTCAGTTGCATTGGATTAAGTCACATTTTAACCCCATAAACACTAACATAGCTGTTTACAGCTACTAAGCAATGTTTTCTTGCTGTTAGCCTGTTTTGGGACAAAATGGGTATAAATGATTTTTAAACTCTCCACATCTATCTCAAACTCTTATAATTAGTTAGTTGCATTGGATTAAGACACATTTTAACCCCATAAACACTAACATAGCTGTTTACAGCTTCTAAGCAATGTTTTCTTGGTTTTAGCCTGTTTTGGGACAAAATGGGTATAAGTGGCTTTTAAACTCTCCACATCTATCTCAAAGTGTTATAATCAGTTAGTTGCATTGGCTTAAGACACATTTTAACCCCATAAACACTAACATAGCTGTTTACAGCTTCTAAACAATGTTTTCTTGGTTTTAGCCTGTTTTGGGACAAAATGGGTATAAGTGGCTTTTAAACTCTCCACATCAATCTCAAACTCTTATAATTAGTTAGTTGCATTGGATTAAGACACATTTTAACCCCATAAACACTAACATAGCTTTTTACAGCTTCTAAGCAATGTTTTCTTGGTTTTAGCCTGTTTTAGGACAAAATGGATATAAGTGGCTTTTAAACTCTCCACATCTATCTCAAACTCTTATAATTAGTTAGTTGTATTGGATTAAGACACATTTTAACCCCAGAAACACTAATAAAGCTGTTTAGTACTTCTAAGCAATGTCTTCTTGGTTTTAGCCTGTTTTGGGACAGAATGGGTATAAGTGGCTTTTAAACTCTCCACATCTATCTCAAAGTCTTATAATTAGTTAGTTGCATTGGATTAAGACACATTTTAACCCTAGAAACACTAACAAAGCTGTTTACTGCTTCTAAGCAATGTTTTCTTGGTTTTAGCCTATTTTGGGACAAAATGGGTATAAGTGGCTTTTAAACTCTCCACATCTATCTCAAAGTCTTATCATTAGTTAGTTGCATTGGATTAAGACACATTTTAACCCCAGAAACACTAACATAGCTGTTTAGTGCTTCTAAGCAATGTCTTCTTGGTTTTAGCCTATTTTGGGACAGAATGGGTATAAGTGGCTTTTAAACTCTCCATATCTATCTCAAACTCTTATAATTTGTTAGTTGCTTTGGATTAAGGCACATTTTAACCCCATAAACACTAACATAACTGTTTACAGCTTCTAAGCAATGTTTTCTTGGTTTTAGCCTGTTTTGGGACAAAATGGGTATAAGTGGCTTTTAAACTCTCCACATCTATCTCAAAGTCTTATAATTAGTTAGTTGCATTGGCTTAAGACACATTTTAACCCCATAAACACTAACATAGCTGTGTACAGCTTCTAAGCAATGTTTTCTTGGTGTTAGCCTGTTTTGGGACAAAATGGGTATAAGTGGCTTTTAAACTCCACATCAATCTCAAAGTCTTATAATTAGTTAGTTGCATTGGCTTAAGACACATTTTAATCCCATAAACACTAACATAGCTGTTTACAGCTTCTAAGAAATGTTTTCTTTGTGTTAGCCTGTTTTGGGACAAAATGGGTATAAGTGGCTTTTAAACTGCCCACATCTATCTCAAAGTCTTATAACTAGTCAGTTGCATTGGATTAAGACAAATTTTTAACCCCATAAACACTAACATAGCTGTTTACAGCTTCTAAGCAATGTTTTCTTGGTTTTAGCCTGTGTTGGGACAAAATGGGTATAAGTGGCTTTTAAACTCTCCACATCTATCTCAAAGTCTTATAATTAGTTAGTTGCATTGGCTTAAGACACATTTTAACCCCATAAACACTAACATAGCTAATTACAGCTTCTAAGCAATGTTCTCTTGGTGGTAGCCTGTTTTGGGACAAAATGGGTATAAGTGGCTTTTAAACTCCACATCAATCTCAAAGTCTTATAATTAGTTAGTTGCATTCGCTTAAGACACATTTTAACCCCATAAACACTAACATAGCTGTTTACAGCTTCTAAGCAATGTTTACTTGGTTTTATCCTGTTTTGGGACAGAATGGGTATAAGTGGCTTTTAAACTCTCCACATCTATCTCAAACTCTTATACTTAGTTAGTTGCATTGGATTAAGACACATTTTAACACCCATAAATACTAATATAGCTGTTTACAGCTTCTAAGCAATGTCTTCTTGGTTTTAGCCTGTTTTGGGACAGAATGGGTATAAGTGGCTTTTAAACTCTCCACATCTATCTCAAAGTCTTATCATTAGTTAGTTGCATTGGATTAAGACACATTTTAACTCCAGAAACACTAACATAGCTGTTTAGTGCTTCTAAGCAATGTCTTCTTGGTTTTAGCCTATTTTGGGACAAAATGGGTATAAGTGGCTTTTAAACTCTCCACATCTATCTCAAACTCTTATAATTAGTTAGTTGCTTTGGATTAAGGCACATTTTAACCCCATAAACACTAACATAACTGTTTACAGCTTCTAAGCAATGTTTTCTTGGTTTTAGCCTGTTTTGGGACAAAATGGGTAGAAGTGGCTTTTAAACTCTCCACATCTATCTCAAAGTCTTATAATTAGTTAGTTGCATTGGATTAAGACACATTTTAACCCTAGAAACACTAACATAGCTGTTTAGTGCTTCTAAGCAATGTCTTCTTGGTTTTAGCCTGTTTTGGGACAGAATGGGTATAAGTGGCTTTTAAACTCTCCACATCTATCTCAAACTCTTATACTTAGTTAGTTGCATTGGATTAAGACACATTTTAACACCCATAAATACTAACATAGCCGTTTACAGCTTCTAAGCAATGTCTTCTTGGTTTTAGCCTGTTTTGGGACAGGATGGGTATAAGTGGCTTTTAAACTCTCCACATCTATCTCAAAGTCTTATAACTAGTCAGTTGCATTGGATTAAGTCACATTTTAACCCCATAAACACTAACATAGCTGTTTACAGCTACTAAGCAATGTTTTCTTGCTGTTAGCCTGTTTTGGGACAAAATGGGTATAAATGATTTTTAAACTCTCCACATCTATCTCAAACTCTTATAATTAGTTAGTTGCATTGGATTAAGACACATTTTAACCCCATAAACACTAACATAGCTGTTTACAGCTTCTAAGCAATGTTTTCTTGGTTTTAGCCTGTTTTGGGACAAAATGGGTATAAGTGGCTTTTAAACTCTCCACATCTATCTCAAAGTGTTATAATCAGTTAGTTGCATTGGCTTAAGACACATTTTAACCCCATAAACACTAACATAGCTGTTTACAGCTTCTAAACAATGTTTTCTTGGTTTTAGCCTGTTTTGGGACAAAATGGGTATAAGTGGCTTTTAAACTCTCCACATCAATCTCAAACTCTTATAATTAGTTAGTTGCATTGGATTAAGACACATTTTAACCCCATAAACACTAACATAGCTTTTTACAGCTTCTAAGCAATGTTTTCTTGGTTTTAGCCTGTTTTAGGACAAAATGGATATAAGTGGCTTTTAAACTCTCCACATCTATCTCAAACTCTTATAATTAGTTAGTTGTATTGGATTAAGACACATTTTAACCCCAGAAACACTAATAAAGCTGTTTAGTACTTCTAAGCAATGTCTTCTTGGTTTTAGCCTGTTTTGGGACAGAATGGGTATAAGTGGCTTTTAAACTCTCCACATCTATCTCAAAGTCTTATAATTAGTTAGTTGCATTGGATTAAGACACATTTTAACCCTAGAAACACTAACAAAGCTGTTTACTGCTTCTAAGCAATGTTTTCTTGGTTTTAGCCTATTTTGGGACAAAATGGGTATAAGTGGCTTTTAAACTCTCCACATCTATCTCAAAGTCTTATCATTAGTTAGTTGCATTGGATTAAGACACATTTTAACCCCAGAAACACTAACATAGCTGTTTAGTGCTTCTAAGCAATGTCTTCTTGGTTTTAGCCTATTTTGGGACAGAATGGGTATAAGTGGCTTTTAAACTCTCCATATCTATCTCAAACTCTTATAATTTGTTAGTTGCTTTGGATTAAGGCACATTTTAACCCCATAAACACTAACATAACTGTTTACAGCTTCTAAGCAATGTTTTCTTGGTTTTAGCCTGTTTTGGGACAAAATGGGTATAAGTGGCTTTTAAACTCTCCACATCTATCTCAAAGTCTTATAATTAGTTAGTTGCATTGGCTTAAGACACATTTTAACCCCATAAACACTAACATAGCTGTGTACAGCTTCTAAGCAATGTTTTCTTGGTGTTAGCCTGTTTTGGGACAAAATGGGTATAAGTGGCTTTTAAACTCCACATCAATCTCAAAGTCTTATAATTAGTTAGTTGCATTGGCTTAAGACACATTTTAATCCCATAAACACTAACATAGCTGTTTACAGCTTCTAAGAAATGTTTTCTTTGTGTTAGCCTGTTTTGGGACAAAATGGGTATAAGTGGCTTTTAAACTGCCCACATCTATCTCAAAGTCTTATAACTAGTCAGTTGCATTGGATTAAGACAAATTTTTAACCCCATAAACACTAACATAGCTGTTTACAGCTTCTAAGCAATGTTTTCTTGGTTTTAGCCTGTGTTGGGACAAAATGGGTATAAGTGGCTTTTAAACTCTCCACATCTATCTCAAAGTCTTATAATTAGTTAGTTGCATTGGCTTAAGACACATTTTAACCCCATAAACACTAACATAGCTAATTACAGCTTCTAAGCAATGTTCTCTTGGTGGTAGCCTGTTTTGGGACAAAATGGGTATAAGTGGCTTTTAAACTCCACATCAATCTCAAAGTCTTATAATTAGTTAGTTGCATTCGCTTAAGACACATTTTAACCCCATAAACACTAACATAGCTGTTTACAGCTTCTAAGCAATGTTTACTTGGTTTTATCCTGTTTTGGGACAGAATGGGTATAAGTGGCTTTTAAACTCTCCACATCTATCTCAAACTCTTATACTTAGTTAGTTGCATTGGATTAAGACACATTTTAACACCCATAAATACTAATATAGCTGTTTACAGCTTCTAAGCAATGTCTTCTTGGTTTTAGCCTGTTTTGGGACAGAATGGGTATAAGTGGCTTTTAAACTCTCCACATCTATCTCAAAGTCTTATAACTAGTCAGTTGCATTGGATTAAGACACATTTTAACCCCATAAACACTAACATAGCTGTTTACAGCTACTAAGCAATGTTTTCTTGCTGTTAGCCTGTTTTGGGACAAAATGGGTATAAGTGACTTTTAAACTATCCACATCTATCTCAAGCTCTTATAATTAGTTAGTTGCATTGTATTAAGACACATTTTAACACCCATAAATACTAACATAGCTGTTTACAGCTTCTAAACAATGTCTTCTTGGTTTTAGCCTGTTTTGGGACAAAATGGATATAAGTGGCTTTTAAACTCTCCACATCTATCTCAAACTCTTATAATTAGTTAGTTGCATTGGATTAAGACACATTTTAACCCCAGAAACACTAACAAAGCTGTTTAGTGCTTCTAAGCAATGTCTTCTTAGTTTTAGCCTGTTTTGGGACAAAATGGGTATAAGTGGCTTTTAAACTCTCCACATCTATCTCAAAGTCTTATAATTAGTTAGTTGCATTGGATTAAGACACATTTTAACCCTAGAAACACTAACAAAGCTGTTTACTGCTTCTAAGCAATGTTTTCTTGGTTTTAGCCTGTTTTGGGACAAACTGGGTATAAGTGGCTTTTAAACTCTCCACATCTATCTCAAAGTCTTATAATTAGTTAGTTGCATTGGATTAAGACACATTTTAACCCTAGAAACACTAACATAGCTGTTTAGTGCTTCTAAGCAATGTCTTCTTGGTTTTAGCCTGTTTTGGGTGAGAATGGGTATAAATGGCTTTTAAACTCTCCACATCTATCTCAAACTCTTATACTTAGTTAGTTGCATTGGATTAAGACACATTTTAACACCCATAAATACTAACATAGCTGTTTACAGCTTCTAAGCAATGTCTTCTTGGTTTTAGCCTGTTTTGGGACAGAATGGGTATAAGTGGCTTTTAAACTCTCCACATCTATCTCAAAGTCTTATAACTAGTCAGTTGCATTGGATTAAGTCACATTTTAACCCCATAAACACTAACATAGCTGTTTACAGCTACTAAGCAATGTTTTCTTGCTGTTAGCCTGTTTTGGGACAAAATGGGTATAAGTGATTTTTAAACTCTCCACATCTATCTCAAAGTCTTATAACTAGTCAGTTGCATTGGATTAAGACACATTTTAACCCCATAAACACTAACATAGCTGTTTACAGCTACTAAGCAATGTTTTCTTGCTGTTAGCCTGTTTTGGGACAAAATGGGTATAAGTGACTTTTAAACTATCCACATCTATCTCAAACTCTTATAATTAGTTAGTTGCATTGTATTAAGACACATTTTAACACCCATAAATACTAACATAGCTGTTTACAGCTTCTAAACAATGTCTTCTTGGTTTTAGCCTGTTTTGGGACAAAATGGATATAAGTGGCTTTTAAACTCTCCACATCTATCTCAAACTCTTATAATTAGTTAGTTGCATTGGATTAAGACACATTTTAACCCCAGAAACACTAACAAAGCTGTTTAGTGCTTCTAAGCAATGTCTTCTTAGTTTTAGCCTGTTTTGGGACAAAATGGGTATAAGTGGCTTTTAAACTCTCCACATCTATCTCAAAGTCTTATAATTAGTTAGTTGCATTGGATTAAGACACATTTTAACCCTAGAAACACTAACAAAGCTGTTTACTGCTTCTAAGCAATGTTTTCTTGGTTTTAGCCTGTTTTGGGACAAACTGGGTATAAGTGGCTTTTAAACTCTCCACATCTATCTCAAAGTCTTATAATTAGTTAGTTGCATTGGATTAAGACACATTTTAACCCTAGAAACACTAACATAGCTGTTTAGTGCTTCTAAGCAATGTCTTCTTGGTTTTAGCCTGTTTTGGGACAGAATGGGTATAAATGGCTTTTAAACTCTCCACATCTATCTCAAACTCTTATACTTAGTTAGTTGCATTGGATTAAGACACATTTTGACACCCATAAATACTAACATAGCTGTTTACAGCTTCTAAGCAATTTCTTCTTGGTTTTAGCCTGTTTTGGGACAGAATGGGTATAAGTGGCTTTTAAACTCTCCACATCTATCTCAAAGTCTTATAACTAGTCAGTTGCATTGGATTAAGTCACATTTTAACCCCATAAACACTAACATAGCTGTTTACAGCTTCTAAGCAATGTCTTCTTGGTTTTAGCCTGTTTTGTGACAGAATGGGTATAAGTGGCTTTTAAACTCTCCACATCTATCTCAAAGTCTTATAACTAGTCTGTTGCATTGGATTAAGACACATTTTAACCCCATAAACACTAACACAGCTGTTTACAGCTACTAAGCAATGTTTTCTTGCTGTTAGTCTATTTTGGGACAAAATGGGTATAAGTGGCTTTTAAACTCTCCACATCAATCTCAAACTCTTATAATTAGTTAGTTGCATTGGATTAAGACACATTTTAACCCCATAAACACTAACATAGCTGTTTACAGCTTCTAAGCAATGTTTTCTTGGTTTTAGCCTGTTTTAGGACAAAATGGATATAAGTGGCTTTTAAACTCTCCACATCTATCTCAAACTCTTATAATTAGTTAGTTGTATTGGATTAAGACACATTTTAACCCCAGAAACACTAATAAAGCTGTTTAGTACTTCTAAGCAATGTCTTCTTGGTTTTAGCCTGTTTTGGGACAGAATGGGTATAAGTGGCTTTTAAACTCTCCACATCTATCTCAAAGTCTTATAATTAGTTAGTTGCATTGGATTAAGACACATTTTAACCCTAGAAACACTAACAAAGCTGTTTACTGCTTCTAAGCAATGTTTTCTTGGTTTTAGCCTATTTTGGGACAAAATGGGTATAAGTGGCTTTTAAACTCTCCACATCTATCTCAAAGTCTTATCATTAGTTAGTTGCATTGGATTAAGACACATTTTAACCCCAGAAACACTAACATAGCTGTTTAGTGCTTCTAAGCAATGTTTACTTGGTTTTATCCTATTTTGGGACAAAATGGGTATAAGTGGCTTTTAAACTCTCCACATCTATCTCAAACTCTTATACTTAGTTAGTTGCATTGGATTAAGACACATTTTAACACCCATAAATACTAATATAGCTGTTTACAGCTTCTAAGCAATGTCTTCTTGGTTTTAGCCTGTTTTGGGACAGAATGGGTATAAGTGGCTTTTAAACTCTCCACATCTATCTCAAAGTCTTATAACTAGTCAGTTGCATTGGATTAAGACACATTTTAACCCCATAAACACTAACATAGCTGTTTACAGCTACTAAGCAATGTTTTCTTGCTGTTAGCCTGTTTTGGGACAAAATGGGTATAAGTGACTTTTAAACTATCCACATCTATCTCAAGCTCTTATAATTAGTTAGTTGCATTGTATTAAGACACATTTTAACACCCATAAATACTAACATAGCTGTTTACAGCTTCTAAACAATGTCTTCTTGGTTTTAGCCTGTTTTGGGACAAAATGGATATAAGTGGCTTTTAAACTCTCCACATCTATCTCAAACTCTTATAATTAGTTAGTTGCATTGGATTAAGACACATTTTAACCCCAGAAACACTAACAAAGCTGTTTAGTGCTTCTAAGCAATGTCTTCTTAGTTTTAGCCTGTTTTGGGACAAAATGGGTATAAGTGGCTTTTAAACTCTCCACATCTATCTCAAAGTCTTATAATTAGTTAGTTGCATTGGATTAAGACACATTTTAACCCTAGAAACACTAACAAAGCTGTTTACTGCTTCTAAGCAATGTTTTCTTGGTTTTAGCCTGTTTTGGGACAAACTGGGTATAAGTGGCTTTTAAACTCTCCACATCTATCTCAAAGTCTTATAATTAGTTAGTTGCATTGGATTAAGACACATTTTAACCCTAGAAACACTAACATAGCTGTTTAGTGCTTCTAAGCAATGTCTTCTTGGTTTTAGCCTGTTTTGGGTGAGAATGGGTATAAATGGCTTTTAAACTCTCCACATCTATCTCAAACTCTTATACTTAGTTAGTTGCATTGGATTAAGACACATTTTAACACCCATAAATACTAACATAGCTGTTTACAGCTTCTAAGCAATGTCTTCTTGGTTTTAGCCTGTTTTGGGACAGAATGGGTATAAGTGGCTTTTAAACTCTCCACATCTATCTCAAAGTCTTATAACTAGTCAGTTGCATTGGATTAAGTCACATTTTAACCCCATAAACACTAACATAGCTGTTTACAGCTACTAAGCAATGTTTTCTTGCTGTTAGCCTGTTTTGGGACAAAATGGGTATAAGTGATTTTTAAACTCTCCACATCTATCTCAAAGTCTTATAACTAGTCAGTTGCATTGGATTAAGACACATTTTAACCCCATAAACACTAGCATAGCTGTTTACAGCTACTAAGCAATGTTTTCTTGCTGTTAGCCTGTTTTGGGACAAAATGGGTATAAGTGACTTTTAAACTATCCACATCTATCTCAAACTCTTATAATTAGTTAGTTGCATTGTATTAAGACACATTTTAACACCCATAAATACTAACATAGCTGTTTACAGCTTCTAAACAATGTCTTCTTGGTTTTAGCCTGTTTTGGGACAAAATGGATATAAGTGGCTTTTAAACTCTCCACATCTATCTCAAACTCTTATAATTAGTTAGTTGCATTGGATTAAGACACATTTTAACCCCAGAAACACTAACAAAGCTGTTTAGTGCTTCTAAGCAATGTCTTCTTAGTTTTAGCCTGTTTTGGGACAAAATGGGTATTGTTGGGATTTATGAGACAAAGCTCACAAGAGAGGGTAGACAAACACTTGGTGAATGAATCCCCCTTTACCCACAACAAACTAACTCATTCTCAAGGGGGAGGAGAGAACATCAACTTGTGATGAACTCCCCATAAACAAGCTAGATAGAACCCAAATACTAGAGAGTAAGCGGATCCTAACTAGGAGAAGCACTAGTTTGAGACTTATCCTCTTCTAGTATCACAACACTTAGAGTTTGTGTACTTAGGGGAAGGAGGATTAAGAATCAGTAATCTAGGCTAAGTAAAGCAGTAAATAAGAAGAGTTTAGGTGGATTTGAGAAGAGAATAGGCTGCCTTAAGGGCAGCCCCTAACCGCTAATCCTAAACTCTCTACATTGTTAATATGAAACAAGAACACAAGTATAGAGAGGAAATCGGTTTCTCTTCTTATTAGATAATTGTGTGATACAAAATGAGAGATTACAATGCTTAATATAGGAGAACAAATGTATATGGCCGTTTGAGATAAATGAGAGGTGAGAGTGACATATAGCCGTTGGTGCACAAGTGGGTGTATGGTGAAAGGGACAGCTCCTTCCCTTGGTTGTCTCATTCTTCACCAACCAAGGTCTCACATGCTTCCTTCCTTCCCTTCTTTTCCCTTTGTGAGACATTTAACTTCTTCTTGGGCCTCTTCTTCTTATAAGGCCTTTACTTCACAATTCTTCTCACATTGCTCTTATGGCCTTGCTGACCACTCTCATTGTTCTCACGGCCCACATGGCCTTATTGGCCACTCTTATTGTGCTCACGGCCTTACTGGCCGCTCCCACACCACTCATGGCCTTACCGGCCACACTTCTTGTACTAGCAGCCTTACCGGCCACTCTCTTCTTCCTTGTGCAGCTCGGCCTCACCGGCCTCACTCTCTCTTCTCCTTCATATATACTAATAGTACGGACGGGCCTGTACGGACGGGCCTGTACGGACGGGCCTGTACGGACGGGCCTGTACGGACGGGCCTGCTCTTCAATGTGTTCACGGCCTAACTGGCCGCTCTCCGGACATGGGTCCGTTCACGGACACGGTACATGGTACCGGACACGGTACATGGTCGCTCACGGACACGGACATGGCCTTACCGGCCTTTACATGGCCTTTCCGGCCTTTCTTCTCTTCTTCCAAGGTTCGGCCTTACCGGCCTCTCCTCTCTCCTCCTTGGTACATTCTAATACTCCCCCGCACGCTTGATCGGTGGGACACCATGGGGACCAAAGATCAAGGGTGGACTAGTGTCATCTACCTCATTAAAAACCTCAACAAAGAAAACCTCTTGGGATAAAACTTTGTTAAGGGAAAAAGAGTATAGACTCCACTATCCATGATGTCCCTTGACCTTGGTTTGCAAAGAACTAGCTCCCTTCTCTTCATGATTTGAACCGCTCCTACTCCTTAGCCCACCTTGCCTTAAGCACATTCCTTATGATCTCCATCCTTGCGCCTTTAGAATTTCTTTGAGGCTCTCATAGTCTCCTTTACCCCTTAAACAAGTGATAAAGAAGAAAAGAATAAGTGTTTGCTATGAGGAATATCAAAGAAAATTTCTAAAAGTGTGACAATTTAAGAGAACATATTAAAGACTAAAGACTAGTAATGAAGCTAAGGTAATGAATTTATGAATTAAAATAGAGAAGAGTTTAGAGCACAGCCTTTATGGTGTTTTGATGGATAGGAGGGAGAGAGTTGATCACTATTGCGGTTTGGAATTCCTCCTTGAGACCGCTCCTCTAACCATGGTTTTAAACCCGGTCAGTTTTATTTGTCAGACTGACACATGCCCACTGAATCGGACATAACTTTCGAACGGCTGCTCGGATTGGTATGATTCCACTTCCACTGGCAAGATGACTCTGTGGTCTCGAACTTTAATGAAGAACGCGGAAGCCGAATCGCAGTGGAAGGGTTTCGTCCGAGTCGATCTTTGAGACGCTTCGGCTGAGCTTTAAGTAAAGACTTTTGCTTGTGGCCGAGCAGAATCTGTGAGGTACGGTCTGAAGTCACTTGATCTCCCCCGTAACCTTTACTTGATGATGGGCTGAAACCTCATCACCTCAGTTGAAGCCTTGTGCATCACCGTTCTTGTGCACATCCAATCAACAGTTGAAACCTTGTGCATCACCTTTCCTAAAGACCATTGTGCACATCCGATCAACAACTTGGCACTAACACACATGCTCTTGGACTGATTCATCACCTTCCACCAGCTTAACAAAGACTTGGTGGCCCTTGGTTCTAACTCCAGGCATTGTGCTGCGCTCTTACATGGCTATCTTGTAGCCTTCAACCTCGCCACTTCTTCTTCTTGAGATAGTAGGCGAGCTCCACACAATCTTCAAGGCTGAAGCTGAAACCAAATTCAATGGAACAGATTCTAAACAAGAGATTGTTAGAGATTAGAGAATAGAGAATATAGAATATTACTGAAAATAAAATAGAATTTAGAGAATAAGTAACCAGAGAATTAGTAACCAAGAGTATAGAGTATAGTAGAGTATATGGGCGGAAGTATAAGGTGAGTGGAGAGTAGAATAGAGAATTTGCCCAAGAGTTCTTATGGACAGAGTTTAACTCTGTTTTCTTGAGTTGAACGAAGCTTTGACAGCCAAGAACATCCAAGAAGACAATCTCTTTTGGTGCTTTAATGGCTGAAACACAATGGACCTTATGGAAAATTAGTTTCTCCAAAGGTTTAACAACAAAACTCCTTGTAGAATCACTTAAACAAGTGTTCTTCAAGAGATTAAGGCTTTAGATCCACGAAGATAACATATAGAAGATGTTTTTCGTGGTCCCAAGCAAAGAAGAAACAACAAAAGCCTTTGGAACAGCCTATTGTCCAACGGTTAAAAGAATGCATCTTTGAACAGCTTTAGTCTAGTTGACCAAGCGGACATGAGATGCGAAAATTAAGATCTCTCTCTTCTTCAAGCTTGAATCTGGACACACCATAGGGCCAGAAACAAAGCTTTCTCAACATTGAGAAGAAGAAGTAGCGATTTAGTAATTAAGCCTTTAAAGGAAATTTAACAAAAGCAAAATTAAACCTTTAGAGGAAAATTAACTAAATCCTAAGAGAGCTAAATCCTAAGAATTTCGTGGCTCATACAAGCACACAAGAACCGTGAATCCTCACCATGAACAACACAATTTGCTCAATGGTTCATCACTTCCCACACATCCCAAAATAAATGAAGCTATTACCAAATCGGTAAAGCTTAAGGATGGGGCTTGTAAAATCGATTTCTTTCCACACACTTGGTCTACAAATTCTAACAAGACAAGAGACCAAGCTTACTCAACAATGAGCTGCTAGAGAATCGATTTAATCAACAAAAGCAAAATTAAAGCTTTAAAGAAACTAAGCTAAGCGATTTAACACCTAAGCAAAGTCTAAAACTTTAACTAAGCTAACTCCTAAGAAAACGACTTTGAGAATGAGTTTAAATCACCAAGAACAGAACCTGCTCTGATACCATGTTGGGATTTATGAGACAAAGCTCACAAGAGAGGGTAGACAAACACTTGGTGAATGAATCCCCCTTTACCCACAACAAACTAACTCATTCTCAAGGGGGAGGAGAGAACATCAACTTGTGATGAACTCCCCATAAACAAGCTAGATAGAACCCAAATACTAGAGAGTAAGCGGATCCTAACTAGGAGAAGCACTAGTTTGAGACTTATCCTCTTCTAGTATCACAACACTTAGAGTTTGTGTACTTAGGGGAAGGAGGATTAAGAATCAGTAATCTAGGCTAAGTAAAGCAGTAAATAAGAAGAGTTTAGGTGGATTTGAGAAGAGAATAGGCTGCCTTAAGGGCAGCCCCTAACCGCTAATCCTAAACTCTCTACATTGTTAATATGAAACAAGAACACAAGTATAGAGAGGAAATCGGTTTCTCTTCTTATTAGATAATTGTGTGATACAAAATGAGAGATTACAATGCTTAATATAGGAGAACAAATGTATATGGCCGTTTGAGATAAATGAGAGGTGAGAGTGACATATAGCCGTTGGTGCACAAGTGGGTGTATGGTGAAAGGGACAGCTCCTTCCCTTGGTTGTCTCATTCTTCACCAACCAAGGTCTCACATGCTTCCTTCCTTCCCTTCTTTTCCCTTTGTGAGACATTTAACTTCTTCTTGGGCCTCTTCTTCTTATAAGGCCTTTACTTCACAATTCTTCTCACATTGCTCTTATGGCCTTGCTGACCACTCTCATTGTTCTCACGGCCCACATGGCCTTATTGGCCACTCTTATTGTGCTCACGGCCTTACTGGCCGCTCCCACACCACTCATGGCCTTACCGGCCACACTTCTTGTACTAGCAGCCTTACCGGCCACTCTCTTCTTCCTTGTGCAGCTCGGCCTCACCGGCCTCACTCTCTCTTCTCCTTCATATATACTAATAGTACGGACGGGCCTGTACGGACGGGCCTGTACGGACGGGCCTGTACGGACGGGCCTGTACGGACGGGCCTGCTCTTCAATGTGTTCACGGCCTAACTGGCCGCTCTCCGGACATGGGTCCGTTCACGGACACGGTACATGGTACCGGACACGGTACATGGTCGCTCACGGACACGGACATGGCCTTACCGGCCTTTACATGGCCTTTCCGGCCTTTCTTCTCTTCTTCCAAGGTTCGGCCTTACCGGCCTCTCCTCTCTCCTCCTTGGTACATTCTAATAGGTATAAGTGGCTTTTAAACTCTCCACATCTATCTCAAACTCTTATAATTAGTTAGTTGCATTGGATTAAGACACATTTTAACCCCAGAAACACTAACAAAGCTGTTTAGTGCTTCTAAGCAATGTCTTCTTAGTTTTAGCCTGTTTTGGGACAAAATGGGTATAAGTGGCTTTTAAACTCTCCACATCTATCTCAAAGTCTTATAATTAGTTAGTTGCATTGGATTAAGACACATTTTAACCCTAGAAACACTAACAAAGCTGTTTACTGCTTCTAAGCAATGTTTTCTTGGTTTTAGCCTGTTTTGGGACAAACTGGGTATAAGTGGCTTTTAAACTCTCCACATCTATCTCAAAGTCTTATAATTAGTTAGTTGCATTGGATTAAGACACATTTTAACCCTAGAAACACTAACATAGCTGTTTAGTGCTTCTAAGCAATGTCTTCTTGGTTTTAGCCTGTTTTGGGACAGAATGGGTATAAATGGCTTTTAAACTCTCCACATCTATCTCAAACTCTTATACTTAGTTAGTTGCATTGGATTAAGACACATTTTAACACCCATAAATACTAACATAGCTGTTTACAGCTTCTAAGCAATGTCTTCTTGGTTTTAGCCTGTTTTGGGACAGAATGGGTATAAGTGGCTTTTAAACTCTCCACATCTATCTCAAAGTCTTATAACTAGTCAGTTGCATTGGATTAAGTCACATTTTAACCCCATAAACACTAACATAGCTGTTTACAGCTACTAAGCAATGTTTTCTTGCTGTTAGCCTGTTTTGGGACAAAATGGGTATAAGTGATTTTTAAACTCTCCACATCTATCTCAAACTCTTATAATTAGTTAGTTGCATTGGATTAAGACACATTTTAACACCCATAAATACTAACATAGCTGTTTACAGCTTCTAAGCAATGTCTTCTTGGTTTTAGCCTGTTTTGTGACAGAATGGGTATAAGTGGCTTTTAAACTCTCCACATCTATCTCAAAGTCTTATAACTAGTCTGTTGCATTGGATTAAGACACATTTTAACCCCATAAACACTAACACAGCTGTTTACAGCTACTAAGCAATGTTTTCTTGCTGTTAGTCTATTTTGGGACAAAATGGGTATAAGTGGCTTTTAAACTCTCCACATCAATCTCAAACTCTTATAATTAGTTAGTTGCATTGGATTAAGACACATTTTAACCCCATAAACACTAACATAGCTGTTTACAGCTTCTAAGCAATGTTTTCTTGGTTTTAGCCTGTTTTAGGACAAAATGGATATAAGTGGCTTTTAAACTCTCCACATCTATCTCAAACTCTTATAATTAGTTAGTTGTATTGGATTAAGACACATTTTAACCCCAGAAACACTAATAAAGCTGTTTAGTACTTCTAAGCAATGTCTTCTTGGTTTTAGCCTGTTTTGGGACAGAATGGGTATAAGTGGCTTTTAAACTCTCCACATCTATCTCAAAGTCTTATAATTAGTTAGTTGCATTGGATTAAGACACATTTTAACCCTAGAAACACTAACAAAGCTGTTTACTGCTTCTAAGCAATGTTTTCTTGGTTTTAGCCTATTTTGGGACAAAATGGGTATAAGTGGCTTTTAAACTCTCCACATCTATCTCAAAGTCTTATCATTAGTTAGTTGCATTGGATTAAGACACATTTTAACCCCAGAAACACTAACATAGCTGTTTAGTGCTTCTAAGCAATGTTTACTTGGTTTTATCCTATTTTGGGACAGAATGGGTATAAGTGGCTTTTAAACTCTCCACATCTATCTCAAACTCTTATACTTAGTTAGTTGCATTGGATTAAGACACATTTTAACACCCATAAATACTAATATAGCTGTTTACAGCTTCTAAGCAATGTCTTCTTGGTTTTAGCCTGTTTTGGGACAGAATGGGTATAAGTGGCTTTTAAACTCTCCACATCTATCTCAAAGTCTTATAACTAGTCAGTTGCATTGGATTAAGACACATTTTAACCCCATAAACACTAACATAGCTGTTTACAGCTACTAAGCAATGTTTTCTTGCTGTTAGCCTGTTTTGGGACAAAATGGGTATAAGTGACTTTTAAACTATCCACATCTATCTCAAGCTCTTATAATTAGTTAGTTGCATTGTATTAAGACACATTTTAACACCCATAAATACTAACATAGCTGTTTACAGCTTCTAAACAATGTCTTCTTGGTTTTAGCCTGTTTTGGGACAAAATGGATATAAGTGGCTTTTAAACTCTCCACATCTATCTCAAACTCTTATAATTAGTTAGTTGCATTGGATTAAGACACATTTTAACCCCAGAAACACTAACAAAGCTGTTTAGTGCTTCTAAGCAATGTCTTCTTAGTTTTAGCCTGTTTTGGGACAAAATGGGTATAAGTGGCTTTTAAACTCTCCACATCTATCTCAAAGTCTTATAATTAGTTAGTTGCATTGGATTAAGACACATTTTAACCCTAGAAACACTAACAAAGCTGTTTACTGCTTCTAAGCAATGTTTTCTTGGTTTTAGCCTATTTTGGGACAAAATGGGTATAAGTGGCTTTTAAACTCTCCACATCTATCTCAAAGTCTTATCATTAGTTAGTTGCATTGGATTAAGACACATTTTAACCCCAGAAACACTAACATAGCTGTTTAGTGCTTCTAAGCAATGTTTACTTGGTTTTATCCTATTTTGGGACAGAATGGGTATAAGTGGCTTTTAAACTCTCCACATCTATCTCAAACTCTTATACTTAGTTAGTTGCATTGGATTAAGACACATTTTAACACCCATAAATACTAATATAGCTGTTTACAGCTTCTAAGCAATGTCTTCTTGGTTTTAGCCTGTTTTGGGACAGAATGGGTATAAGTGGCTTTTAAACTCTCCACATCTATCTCAAAGTCTTATAACTAGTCAGTTGCATTGGATTAAGACACATTTTAACCCCATAAACACTAACATAGCTGTTTACAGCTACTAAGCAATGTTTTCTTGCTGTTAGCCTGTTTTGGGACAAAATGGGTATAAGTGACTTTTAAACTATCCACATCTATCTCAAGCTCTTATAATTAGTTAGTTGCATTGTATTAAGACACATTTTAACACCCATAAATACTAACATAGCTGTTTACAGCTTCTAAACAATGTCTTCTTGGTTTTAGCCTGTTTTGGGACAAAATGGATATAAGTGGCTTTTAAACTCTCCACATCTATCTCAAACTCTTATAATTAGTTAGTTGCATTGGATTAAGACACATTTTAACCCCAGAAACACTAACAAAGCTGTTTAGTGCTTCTAAGCAATGTCTTCTTAGTTTTAGCCTGTTTTGGGACAAAATGGGTATAAGTGGCTTTTAAACTCTCCACATCTATCTCAAAGTCTTATAATTAGTTAGTTGCATTGGATTAAGACACATTTTAACCCTAGAAACACTAACAAAGCTGTTTACTGCTTCTAAGCAATGTTTTCTTGGTTTTAGCCTGTTTTGGGACAAACTGGGTATAAGTGGCTTTTAAACTCTCCACATCTATCTCAAAGTCTTATAATTAGTTAGTTGCATTGGATTAAGACACATTTTAACCCTAGAAACACTAACATAGCTGTTTAGTGCTTCTAAGCAATGTCTTCTTGGTTTTAGCCTGTTTTGGGTGAGAATGGGTATAAATGGCTTTTAAACTCTCCACATCTATCTCAAACTCTTATACTTAGTTAGTTGCATTGGATTAAGACACATTTTAACACCCATAAATACTAACATAGCTGTTTACAGCTTCTAAGCAATGTCTTCTTGGTTTTAGCCTGTTTTGGGACAGAATGGGTATAAGTGGCTTTTAAACTCTCCACATCTATCTCAAAGTCTTATAACTAGTCAGTTGCATTGGATTAAGTCACATTTTAACCCCATAAACACTAACATAGCTGTTTACAGCTACTAAGCAATGTTTTCTTGCTGTTAGCCTGTTTTGGGACAAAATGGGTATAAGTGATTTTTAAACTCTCCACATCTATCTCAAAGTCTTATAACTAGTCAGTTGCATTGGATTAAGACACATTTTAACCCCATAAACACTAGCATAGCTGTTTACAG
Source organism: Camelina sativa (assembly GCF_030686135.1). Taxonomy (NCBI): domain Eukaryota; kingdom Viridiplantae; phylum Streptophyta; class Magnoliopsida; order Brassicales; family Brassicaceae; genus Camelina; species Camelina sativa. The sequence goes on along the minus strand of NC_141896.1, from coordinate 26,559,596 downwards.
CTACTAAGCAATGTTTTCTTGCTGTTAGCCTGTTTTGGGACAAAATGGGTATAAGTGACTTTTAAACTATCCACATCTATCTCAAACTCTTATAATTAGTTAGTTGCATTGTATTAAGACACATTTTAACACCCATAAATACTAACATAGCTGTTTACAGCTTCTAAACAATGTCTTCTTGGTTTTAGCCTGTTTTGGGACAAAATGGATATAAGTGGCTTTTAAACTCTCCACATCTATCTCAAACTCTTATAATTAGTTAGTTGCATTGGATTAAGACACATTTTAACCCCAGAAACACTAACAAAGCTGTTTAGTGCTTCTAAGCAATGTCTTCTTAGTTTTAGCCTGTTTTGGGACAAAATGGGTATAAGTGGCTTTTAAACTCTCCACATCTATCTCAAAGTCTTATAATTAGTTAGTTGCATTGGATTAAGACACATTTTAACCCTAGAAACACTAACAAAGCTGTTTACTGCTTCTAAGCAATGTTTTCTTGGTTTTAGCCTGTTTTGGGACAAACTGGGTATAAGTGGCTTTTAAACTCTCCACATCTATCTCAAAGTCTTATAATTAGTTAGTTGCATTGGATTAAGACACATTTTAACCCTAGAAACACTAACATAGCTGTTTAGTGCTTCTAAGCAATGTCTTCTTGGTTTTAGCCTGTTTTGGGACAGAATGGGTATAAATGGCTTTTAAACTCTCCACATCTATCTCAAACTCTTATACTTAGTTAGTTGCATTGGATTAAGACACATTTTAACACCCATAAATACTAACATAGCTGTTTACAGCTTCTAAGCAATGTCTTCTTGGTTTTAGCCTGTTTTGGGACAGAATGGGTATAAGTGGCTTTTAAACTCTCCACATCTATCTCAAAGTCTTATAACTAGTCAGTTGCATTGGATTAAGTCACATTTTAACCCCATAAACACTAACATAGCTGTTTACAGCTACTAAGCAATGTTTTCTTGCTGTTAGCCTGTTTTGGGACAAAATGGGTATAAGTGATTTTTAAACTCTCCACATCTATCTCAAACTCTTATAATTAGTTAGTTGCATTGGATTAAGACACATTTTAACACCCATAAATACTAACATAGCTGTTTACAGCTTCTAAGCAATGTCTTCTTGGTTTTAGCCTGTTTTGTGACAGAATGGGTATAAGTGGCTTTTAAACTCTCCACATCTATCTCAAAGTCTTATAACTAGTCTGTTGCATTGGATTAAGACACATTTTAACCCCATAAACACTAACACAGCTGTTTACAGCTACTAAGCAATGTTTTCTTGCTGTTAGTCTATTTTGGGACAAAATGGGTATAAGTGGCTTTTAAACTCTCCACATCAATCTCAAACTCTTATAATTAGTTAGTTGCATTGGATTAAGACACATTTTAACCCCATAAACACTAACATAGCTGTTTACAGCTTCTAAGCAATGTTTTCTTGGTTTTAGCCTGTTTTAGGACAAAATGGATATAAGTGGCTTTTAAACTCTCCACATCTATCTCAAACTCTTATAATTAGTTAGTTGTATTGGATTAAGACACATTTTAACCCCAGAAACACTAATAAAGCTGTTTAGTACTTCTAAGCAATGTCTTCTTGGTTTTAGCCTGTTTTGGGACAGAATGGGTATAAGTGGCTTTTAAACTCTCCACATCTATCTCAAAGTCTTATAATTAGTTAGTTGCATTGGATTAAGACACATTTTAACCCTAGAAACACTAACAAAGCTGTTTACTGCTTCTAAGCAATGTTTTCTTGGTTTTAGCCTATTTTGGGACAAAATGGGTATAAGTGGCTTTTAAACTCTCCACATCTATCTCAAAGTCTTATCATTAGTTAGTTGCATTGGATTAAGACACATTTTAACCCCAGAAACACTAACATAGCTGTTTAGTGCTTCTAAGCAATGTCTTCTTGGTTTTAGCCTATTTTGGGACAGAATGGGTATAAGTGGCTTTTAAACTCTCCATATCTATCTCAAACTCTTATAATTTGTTAGTTGCTTTGGATTAAGGCACATTTTAACCCCATAAACACTAACATAACTGTTTACAGCTTCTAAGCAATGTTTTCTTGGTTTTAGCCTGTTTTGGGACAAAATGGGTATAAGTGGCTTTTAAACTCTCCACATCTATCTCAAAGTCTTATAATTAGTTAGTTGCATTGGCTTAAGACACATTTTAACCCCATAAACACTAACATAGCTGTGTACAGCTTCTAAGCAATGTTTTCTTGGTGTTAGCCTGTTTTGGGACAAAATGGGTATAAGTGGCTTTTAAACTCCACATCAATCTCAAAGTCTTATAATTAGTTAGTTGCATTGGCTTAAGACACATTTTAATCCCATAAACACTAACATAGCTGTTTACAGCTTCTAAGAAATGTTTTCTTTGTGTTAGCCTGTTTTGGGACAAAATGGGTATAAGTGGCTTTTAAACTGCCCACATCTATCTCAAAGTCTTATAACTAGTCAGTTGCATTGGATTAAGACAAATTTTTAACCCCATAAACACTAACATAGCTGTTTACAGCTTCTAAGCAATGTTTTCTTGGTTTTAGCCTGTGTTGGGACAAAATGGGTATAAGTGGCTTTTAAACTCTCCACATCTATCTCAAAGTCTTATAATTAGTTAGTTGCATTGGCTTAAGACACATTTTAACCCCATAAACACTAACATAGCTAATTACAGCTTCTAAGCAATGTTCTCTTGGTGGTAGCCTGTTTTGGGACAAAATGGGTATAAGTGGCTTTTAAACTCCACATCAATCTCAAAGTCTTATAATTAGTTAGTTGCATTGGCTTAAGACACATTTTAACCCCATAAACACTAACATAGCTGTTTACAGCTTCTAAGCAATGTTTACTTGGTTTTATCCTGTTTTGGGACAGAATGGGTATAAGTGGCTTTTAAACTCTCCACATCTATCTCAAAGTCTTATAACTAGTCAGTTGCATTGGATTAAGACACATTTTAACCCCATAAACACTAGCATAGCTGTTTACAGCTACTAAGCAATGTTTTCTTGCTGTTAGCCTGTTTTGGGACAAAATGGGTATAAGTGACTTTTAAACTATCCACATCTATCTCAAACTCTTATAATTAGTTAGTTGCATTGTATTAAGACACATTTTAACACCCATAAATACTAACATAGCTGTTTACAGCTTCTAAACAATGTCTTCTTGGTTTTAGCCTGTTTTGGGACAAAATGGATATAAGTGGCTTTTAAACTCTCCACATCTATCTCAAACTCTTATAATTAGTTAGTTGCATTGGATTAAGACACATTTTAACCCCAGAAACACTAACAAAGCTGTTTAGTGCTTCTAAGCAATGTCTTCTTAGTTTTAGCCTGTTTTGGGACAAAATGGGTATAAGTGGCTTTTAAACTCTCCACATCTATCTCAAAGTCTTATAATTAGTTAGTTGCATTGGATTAAGACACATTTTAACCCTAGAAACACTAACAAAGCTGTTTACTGCTTCTAAGCAATGTTTTCTTGGTTTTAGCCTGTTTTGGGACAAACTGGGTATAAGTGGCTTTTAAACTCTCCACATCTATCTCAAAGTCTTATAATTAGTTAGTTGCATTGGATTAAGACACATTTTAACCCTAGAAACACTAACATAGCTGTTTAGTGCTTCTAAGCAATGTCTTCTTGGTTTTAGCCTGTTTTGGGACAGAATGGGTATAAATGGCTTTTAAACTCTCCACATCTATCTCAAACTCTTATACTTAGTTAGTTGCATTGGATTAAGACACATTTTAACACCCATAAATACTAACATAGCTGTTTACAGCTTCTAAGCAATGTCTTCTTGGTTTTAGCCTGTTTTGGGACAGAATGGGTATAAGTGGCTTTTAAACTCTCCACATCTATCTCAAAGTCTTATAACTAGTCAGTTGCATTGGATTAAGGCACATTTTAACCCCATAAACACTAACATAGCTGTTTACAGCTACTAAGCAATGTTTTCTATGAGTTTGGCACACCACCTTGGCCACCACCGTCCGTACAACCGTACGGACGTCCGTACGATCGACAACCTATGGGCTGACCAAGCCATCTCGTATCTCATAAGCCCAATCCACTAAGGAGAGCTTCCAACGATCTCCCTTCATCGAGATCCTTCTATTATAGCCGTTAGGCAACTTGCAAGTGGGAAGTCAAAGGTTTAGTCACATGTAGGAATAAGGAGATGTCGCTATCTCCCATTAATGTGCACATAGAACCCTAGGAAAGAATATCCTCTTTGTATAGCTCTATATATGGTTTGTAAGTATGTTCTAATTGAAGCAAGAAAAGAGTTTATTCTCTTTCTCCAACACTCTCTCTCTCAATCGTTCACTCTCCTCACTCTTTACACGATTTCACTCTCTTCCATAATCTCTTGATTACTCTACTCTCAAACTTACATGGTATCAGAGCAGATTTGATTCTGTTCTTGCCTCAAATCTCCATCACTCCCTTCCGCATTCTCTTTCTTGTTCTTGAAATTTCTTGTTCTTGAATCTTCTTTCTTTAACCGTTGGACAATAGCTCTAACCAACGGTCTCTTCATCTTTTTTTTCATGGAAACTACCAAAACTCTCATTGTTCCAGTTACTCTCAAGGGAGAGAATTACTTACTGTGGGCTAGAACCACAAAGACAGCCCTATGCGGCCGAGGACTTTGGTCCCATGTTGAGACGAGCGAAGCTCCTAGTGGCGAGACCACCAAAGACGGCAAGGATCTTGTCGATGAGAAGAACAAGTGGTTTCAAGAAGATCAGGGAGTCCTAGCTATCATTCAAAACTCCCTAGATGCACCTATACTTGAAGCTTACTCTTATTGCGAGACAGCAAAAGACTTGTGGGACACTCTCAAGAATGTTTTTGGGAATGTTACAAATGTAAACCGAATTTTTGAGATTAAGAGGGCCATCAACAACCTCAACCAAGAAGACATGGAGTTCACCAAGCACTTTGGGAAGTTTAGGTCCCTTTGGGCTGAACTAGAGATGCTCCGGCCGGCGACTATAGATCCGGCCATTCTGAATGAGAGGCGTGAACAAGATAAGGTGTTCGGCCTTCTCTTGACCTTGAACCCCTCCTACAATGACCTTATCAAGCATATTCTACGGTCGGACAAGCTCCCTAGCCTTGATGATGTCTGTAACCAAATTCAAAAGGAGCATGGCTCCATGGGATTGTTTGGCGGCAAGGGAGAACTTGTGACCGCTAACAAAGCTGAGACGGCATCAGCAAACAAGGGCTACTACAAGCCGGAGGACAAGAACAACCCGCCATTTTGTGAGCATTGTAAGAAGCTTGGTCACTTCAAGAGCCGCTGCTGGATTCTACACCCTCATCTAGCACCACCGCCGGGTACCATCCGAGGTGGACGACCAAACCGCGGAGGACCACCGAGAGCTCATCAAGCAGTAGCCATGGGGGAGTCATCAATCTCTGAGCAACCTCAACAAGTGACCAGTGGAACTGCTCTTGCTGCAGCATCGTCCGAGCTGGTAAGGCGGTCCGACCTTGATGCGCTCATCAAAGCCATCAAAGAGGCCACCGGTAAGGCGTTTCTTGCCTCAAACAAAATTAAACCCCTCATAGTTGATTCTGGTGCATCCCATCACATGATTAGTGATTCTAGGCTAATTAGTGATATTAAACCTGCTAATGGTAATGTGATAATAGCAAATGGTGAGAAAGTACCAGTTAAAGGCATTGGAAACTTGAAACTATTTGATAAGGAGACTAAGGCATTTTATATGCCAAACTTTACTTCTAACTTGCTATCAGTTAAGAGAGCCACTACTGATTTAAATTGTTATGCTATATTTGGTCCTAACAATGTTCATTTTCAGGATATTGAGACAAGTAAGGTTCTTGGTCAAGGAGGATCCAAGGATGACCTCTATGTGCTTGAGGACTTGAACTTATCTTCTAATGTATCTTGTTTTAATTCGGTTATTATGAAACCTAGTGATTCTATTTTACATGCTAGGCTAGGACACCCTCACACAAGAGCTTTATCTTTAATATTTCCTAATGTTTCTTTTCAAAATGATGAGTGTGAGGCTTGTATTCTTGGTAAACATTGCAAGGCTGTTTTTCCTAAATCTATTACTATTTATGAAAAATGTTTTGATTTAATTCATTCTGATGTTTGGACATCTCCTTGCTTATCTAGAGATAATCAAAAATATTTTGTGACTTTTATTGATGAAAAATCAAAATATACTTGGATAACTTTGCTTCCCTCTAAGGATAGAGTTCTTGAGGCCTTTACTAATTTTCAAAATTATGTCACTAACCACTTTCATGCCAAGATTAAAATTTTGAGATCAGATAATGGTGGAGAGTACACAAGCCATGCCTTTAAGCAATATCTAGCCAAACATGGAATTCTTCACCAAACTAGTTGTCCTTACACACCACAACAAAATGGAGTGGCTGAGAGGAAGAATAGGCATCTGATGGAGGTAGCAAGGTCTATGATGTTTCACACAAGGGTTCCAAAGAGGTTTTGGGGAGATGCTGTGCTAGCCGCTTGTTATCTTATTAACCGCACACCAACAAAAATTCTAAAGGATGTGTCTCCATTTGAGGTATTAACTAATGACAAACCTACATTTGATCACTTACGAGTGTTTGGTTGTGTGTGCTATGTTTTGCGACCAGGTGAGCTAAGAGACAAGCTTGATGCAAAGAGTACAAAGGCTATGTTTCTTGGCTATTCTACTACACAAAAGGGGTATAAGTGCTATGAACCTACAACAAGGAGAATTCTAGTATCTCGTGATGTCAAGTTCATGGAGACACACGGTTTTTATGACGAGAAGAATTGGGATGAGCTCCGTAATCTCTCCGACTCTCCATCTGATCGGACGCGCAACCTCCGAGTAATTCTTGAGCGGCTAGGTCTTGAAAATGATAGGATCTCTACCGAGTCAGCCAGACCAACATCACCAGAACAATCTGAGCCATTCACTGAGCCTGATCCTGATATACATGCCGATGACCATACTGAGCAGCATGAGGAGTCACCCGCGGACATCACGGCCGAAACAACCGAGGAGTCGGCCGAACAGCTTGAGGAAATCATAACTCCGGGACGGGCCAACTCCGAAGCTGGGGCTGTAGTTCCTCTTAGGCGCAGCCAACGTATCAAGTATCCTCCTAGTCATTGGAAGAACACCCGTGTGTACTACAACAACATGGCCGTTGCTCATCCGATTCAGGCCGTGTGCACCTTAGCTCATTTTCCGATAGAGCATCAAGTGTTTCTTGGCCATATTGATGAGCATTGGCTCCCCAAGACCTATGATGAGGCTAAGCAGCACAAGGTATGGAGAGATGCGGTGGCCGCCGAGAATACGGCCATGGTGCAAAATCACACATGGGACGAGGCTGACTTACCCAAGGGCAAGAAGGCTGTCACATCTCGGTATATCTTCACAATCAAATATAAGAGCAATGGGGAGATAGAACGGTATAAGGCACGCCTTGTAGCCCGGGGATTCACGCAAACGTATGGGGAGGACTATCTTGATACGTTTGCTCCGGTGGCCAAACTTCACACTGTTCGAGTGGTTCTCTCTCTTGCCACAAATCTTGATTGGGAGCTATGGCAAATGGATGTGAAGAACGCCTTCCTACAGGGCGAGCTCGAAGATGAAGTGTATATGCGGCCACCACCGGGCCTAGAAGACACCATTGGTCCGGGGAAGGTTCTCAAGCTCAACAAAGCCATCTATGGACTAAAGCAGTCGCCAAGGGCGTGGTACCACAAGCTGAGCACAATCCTCCTTGACAAAGGCTTTCGCAAATCCGAGGCTGATCACACACTATTTACCTCACCAAGCACCAAAGGTATAGTAGTCATCCTAGTGTATGTTGATGATATCATCATCACTGGGAGTGACTCGGTAGGTATTCAAAACACTAAAACCTTCTTGAAATCAGTCTTTGATATTAAGGACCTTGGAGAGTTGAAATATTTTCTTGGGATAGAAATATGTAGATCAAAGGAAGGTTTATTTCTATCACAAAGAAAATATGCTCTTGACTTGTTAAATGAGACAGGAAAATTAGGTTCAAAGGCAGTGGCATCACCTCTTGAAGAGAACTACAAGGCCGGAGGACAGGGGGAGCTTGAGCAGGCACCATACAAGGACGTTGGTCGCTACCGGCGCCTAGTAGGTAAGTTAATCTATTTAACTATAACACGGCCTGATATTTGCTTTGCTGTGAACCAGGTGAGCCAGCACATGAACAATCCAACTGTCCATCATTGGAACATGGTCGACCGAATCCTTAAATACATCAAGGGCTCACCGGGACAAGGCATTTGGATGGGCCGCAACAAGAACACCGAGTTGGTAGGATATTGCGACGCTGACTATGCTGGAGACCGTGGAGACCGTCGCTCCACAACTGGCTATTGCACATTCCTTGGAGGCAACCTGATCACATGGAAGAGCAAGAAACAAAAGGTCGTATCGCTTTCAAGTGCCGAATCCGAGTATAGGGCCATGCGCAAACTCACAACTGAACTAATGTGGCTCAAAGCACTCCTCAAGGATTTAGGAGTGGAAATCACAAGTCCTATCACCATGCATTGTGACAATGAAGCTGCCATTCACATAGCAACCAATTCAGTGTTTCATGAGAGGACCAAACATATTGAGGTGGACTGTCATAAGGTGCGAGAGCAAATCAAGCTTGGAGTTGTCCTACCATGTCACACCGAGAGCAAGGAACAACTCGCTGACATCCTCACCAAAGCTGCAAGTCCCCAAGTGTGCGAATATATTCACTCGAAGCTCGGCCTTATAGACCTCACTCGGCCATGAGTCTTTCACAAGGCACCTACACTCTTTTTCCCTTATGTATAGTTTTTTCCCATGAGGTTTTCTATACTAAGGTTTTTAATGAGGTGGGTGCCTAGACTGTCAAGCTTGCCTGATCATCTAAGTCAAGCTTGAGGGGGAGTATGAGTTTGGCACACCACCTTGGCCACCACCGTCCGTACAACCGTACGGACGTCCGTACGATCGACAACCTATGGGCTGACCAAGCCATCTCGTATCTCATAAGCCCAATCCACTAAGGAGAGCTTCCAACGATCTCCCTTCATCGAGATCCTTCTATTATAGCCGTTAGGCAACTTGCAAGTGGGAAGTCAAAGGTTTAGTCACATGTAGGAATAAGGAGATGTCGCTATCTCCCATTAATGTGCACATAGAACCCTAGGAAAGAATATCCTCTTTGTATAGCTCTATATATGGTTTGTAAGTATGTTCTAATTGAAGCAAGAAAAGAGTTTATTCTCTTTCTCCAACACTCTCTCTCTCAATCGTTCACTCTCCTCACTCTTTACACGATTTCACTCTCTTCCATAATCTCTTGATTACTCTACTCTCAAACTTACATTTTCTTGCTGTTAGCCTGTTTTGGGACAAAATGGGTATAAGTGATTTTTAAACTCTCCACATCTATCTCAAACTCTTATAATTAGTTAGTTGCATTGGATTAAGACACATTTTAACACCCATAAATACTAACATAGCTGTTTACAGCTTCTAAGCAATGTCTTCTTGGTTTTAGCCTGTTTTGTGACAGAATGGGTATAAGTGGCTTTTAAACTCTCCACATCTATCTCAAAGTCTTATAACTAGTCTGTTGCATTGGATTAAGACACATTTTAACCCCATAAACACTAACACAGCTGTTTACAGCTACTAAGCAATGTTTTCTTGCTGTTAGTCTATTTTGGGACAAAATGGGTATAAGTGGCTTTTAAACTCTCCACATCAATCTCAAACTCTTATAATTAGTTAGTTGCATTGGATTAAGACACATTTTAACCCCATAAACACTAACATAGCTGTTTACAGCTTCTAAGCAATGTTTTCTTGGTTTTAGCCTGTTTTAGGACAAAATGGATATAAGTGGCTTTTAAACTCTCCACATCTATCTCAAACTCTTATAATTAGTTAGTTGTATTGGATTAAGACACATTTTAACCCCAGAAACACTAATAAAGCTGTTTAGTACTTCTAAGCAATGTCTTCTTGGTTTTAGCCTGTTTTGGGACAGAATGGGTATAAGTGGCTTTTAAACTCTCCACATCTATCTCAAAGTCTTATAATTAGTTAGTTGCATTGGATTAAGACACATTTTAACCCTAGAAACACTAACAAAGCTGTTTACTGCATCTAAGCAATGTTTTCTTGGTTTTAGCCTATTTTGGGACAAAATGGGTATAAGTGGCTTTTAAACTCTCCACATCTATCTCAAAGTCTTATCATTAGTTAGTTGCATTGGATTAAGACACATTTTAACCCCAGAAACACTAACATAGCTGTTTAGTGCTTCTAAGCAATGTCTTCTTGGTTTTAGCCTATTTTGGGACAGAATGGGTATAAGTGGCTTTTAAACTCTCCATATCTATCTCAAACTCTTATAATTTGTTAGTTGCTTTGGATTAAGGCACATTTTAACCCCATAAACACTAACATAACTGTTTACAGCTTCTAAGCAATGTTTTCTTGGTTTTAGCCTGTTTTGGGACAAAATGGGTATAAGTGGCTTTTAAACTCTCCACATCTATCTCAAAGTCTTATAATTAGTTAGTTGCATTGGCTTAAGACACATTTTAACCCCATAAACACTAACATAGCTGTGTACAGCTTCTAAGCAATGTTTTCTTGGTGTTAGCCTGTTTTGGGACAAAATGGGTATAAGTGGCTTTTAAACTCCACATCAATCTCAAAGTCTTATAATTAGTTAGTTGCATTGGCTTAAGACACATTTTAATCCCATAAACACTAACATAGCTGTTTACAGCTTCTAAGAAATGTTTTCTTTGTGTTAGCCTGTTTTGGGACAAAATGGGTATAAGTGGCTTTTAAACTGCCCACATCTATCTCAAAGTCTTATAACTAGTCAGTTGCATTGGATTAAGACAAATTTTTAACCCCATAAACACTAACATAGCTGTTTACAGCTTCTAAGCAATGTTTTCTTGGTTTTAGCCTGTGTTGGGACAAAATGGGTATAAGTGGCTTTTAAACTCTCCACATCTATCTCAAAGTCTTATAATTAGTTAGTTGCATTGGCTTAAGACACATTTTAACCCCATAAACACTAACATAGCTAATTACAGCTTCTAAGCAATGTTCTCTTGGTGGTAGCCTGTTTTGGGACAAAATGGGTATAAGTGGCTTTTAAACTCCACATCAATCTCAAAGTCTTATAATTAGTTAGTTGCATTGGCTTAAGACACATTTTAACCCCATAAACACTAACATAGCTGTTTACAGCTTCTAAGCAATGTTTACTTGGTTTTATCCTGTTTTGGGACAGAATGGGTATAAGTGGCTTTTAAACTCTCCACATCTATCTCAAACTCTTATACTTAGTTAGTTGCATTGGATTAAGACACATTTTAACACCCATAAATACTAATATAGCTGTTTACAGCTTCTAAGCAATGTCTTCTTGGTTTTAGCCTGTTTTGGGACAGAATGGGTATAAGTGGCTTTTAAACTCTCCACATCTATCTCAAAGTCTTATAACTAGTCAGTTGCATTGGATTAAGACACATTTTAACCCCATAAACACTAACATAGCTGTTTACAGCTACTAAGCAATGTTTTCTTGCTGTTAGCCTGTTTTGGGACAAAATGGGTATAAGTGACTTTTAAACTATCCACATCTATCTCAAACTCTTATAATTAGTTAGTTGCATTGTATTAAGACACATTTTAACACCCATAAATACTAACATAGCCGTTTACAGCTTCTAAACAATGTCTTCTTGGTTTTAGCCTGTTTTGGGACAAAATGGATATAAGTGGCTTTTAAACTCTCCACATCTATCTCAAACTCTTATAATTAGTTAGTTGCATTGGATTAAGACACATTTTAACCCCAGAAACACTAACAAAGCTGTTTAGTGCTTCTAAGCAATGTCTTCTTAGTTTTAGCCTGTTTTGGGACAAAATGGGTATAAGTGGCTTTTAAACTCTCCACATCTATCTCAAAGTCTTATAATTAGTTAGTTGCATTGGATTAAGACATATTTTAACCCCATAAACACTAACATAGCTGTTTACAGCTTCTAAGCAATGTTTTCTTGGTTTTAGCCTGTTTTGGGACAAAATGGGTATAAGTGGCTTTTAAACTCTCCACATCTATCTCAAAGTCTTATTATTAGTTAGTTGCATTGGATTAAGACACATTTTAACTCCAGAAACACTATAATAGCTGTTTAGTGCTTCTAAACAATGTTTTCTTGGTTTTAGCCTGTTTTGGGACAGAATGGGTATAAGTGGCTTTTAAACTCTCACATCTATCTCAAACTCTTATAATTAGTTAGTTGCATTGGATTAAGACACATTTTAACCCCATAAACACTAACATAGCTGTTTACAGCTTCTAAGCAATGTTTTCTTGGTTTTAGCCTGTGTTGGGACAAAATGGGTATAAGTGGCTTTTAAACTCTCCACATCTATCTCAAAGTCTTATAATTAGTTAGTTGCATTGGCTTAAGACACATTTTAACCCCATAAACACTAACATAGCTGTTTACAGCTTCTAAGCAATGTTCTCTTGGTGGTAGCCTGTTTTGGGACAAAATGGGTATAAGTGGCTTTTAAACTCTCCACATCTATCTCAAAGTCTTATAATTAGTTAGTTGCATTGGATTAAGACACATTTTAACCCTAGAAACACTAACATAGCTGTTTAGTGCTTCTAAGCAATGTCTTCTTGGTTTTAGCCTGTTTTGGGACAGAATGGGTATAAATGGCTTTTAAACTCTCCACATCTATCTCAAACTCTTATACTTAGTTAGTTGCATTGGATTAAGACACATTTTAACACCCATAAATACTAACATAGCTGTTTACAGCTTCTAAGCAATGTCTTCTTGGTTTTAGCCTGTTTTGGGACAGAATGGGTATAAGTGGCTTTTAAACTCTCCACATCTATCTCAAAGTCTTATAACTAGTCAGTTGCATTGGATTAAGTCACATTTTAACCCCATAAACACTAACATAGCTGTTTACAGCTACTAAGCAATGTTTTCTTGCTGTTAGCCTGTTTTGGGACAAAATGGGTATAAGTGATTTTTAAACTCTCCACATCTATCTCAAACTCTTATAATTAGTTAGTTGGATTGGATTAAGACACATTTTAACACCCATAAATACTAACATAGCTGTTTACAGCTTCTAAGCAATGTCTTCTTGGTTTTAGCCTGTTTTGTGACAGAATGGGTATAAGTGGCTTTTAAACTCTCCACATCTATCTCAAAGTCTTATAATTAGTTAGTTGCATTGGCTTAAGACACATTTTAACCCCATAAACACTAACATAGCTGTTTAGAGCTTGTAAGCAATGTTTACTTGGTGTTAGCCTGTTTTGGGAGAAAATGGGTATAAGTGGCTTTTAAACTCTCCACATCTATCTCAAAGTCTTATAACTAGTCAGTTGCATTGGATTAAAACACATTTTAACCCCATAAACACTAACATAGCTGTTTAGTGCTTCTAAGCAATGTTTTCTTGGTTTTAGCCTGTTTTGGGACAGAATGGGTATAACTGGCTTTTAAACTCTCCACATATATTTCAAACTCTTATACTTAGTTACTTGCATTGGATTAAGACACATTTTAACCCCATAAACAGTAACATAACTGTTTAAACTCTCCACATCAATCTCAAACTCTTATAGTTAGTTAGTTGCATTGGATTAAGACACATTTTAACCCCAGAAACACTAACATAGCTGTTTACAGCTTCTAAACAATGTTTTCCTTATTTTAGCCTGTTTTGGGACAAAATGGGTATAAGTGGCTTTAAACTCTCCACATCTATCTTAAAGTCTTATAAGTGGCTTTAAACTCTCCACATCTATCTTAAAGTCTTATAAGTGGCTTTAAACTCTCCACATCTATCTTAAAGTCTTATAAGCAATGTTTTCTTGGTTTTAGCCTGTTTTGGGACAGAATGGGTATAAGTGGCTTTTAAACTTTCACATCTATCTCAAACTCTTATAATTAGTTAGTTGCATTGGATTAAGACACATTTTAACCCCAGAAACACTAACATAGCTGTTTACAGCTTCTAAGCAATGTTTTCTTGCTTTTAGCCTGTTTTGGGACAAAATGGGAATAAGTGGCTTTTAAACTCTCCACATCTATCTCAAACTCTTATAATTAGTTAGTTGCATTGGATTAAGACACATTTTAACCCCATAAACACTAACATAGCTGTTTACAGCTTCTAAGCAATGTTTTCTTGGTTTTAGCCTGTTTTGGGACAAAATGGGAATAAGTGGCTTTTAAACTCTCCACATCTATCTCAAAGTGTTATAATTAGTTAGTTGCATTGGCTTAAGACACATTTTAACCCCATAAACACTAACATAGCTGTTTACAGCTTCTAAGCAATGTTTTCTTAGTTTTAGCCTGTTTTGGGACAAAATGGATATAAGTGGCTTTTAAACTCTCCACATCAATCTCAAACTCTTATAATTAGTTAGTTGCATTGGATTAAGACACATTTTAACCCCATAAACACTAACATAGCTGTTTACAGCTTCTAAGCAATGTTTTCTTGGTTTTAGCCTGTTTTGGGACAAAATGGATATAAGTGGCTTTTAAACTCTCCTCATCTATCTCAAACTCTTATAATTAGTTAGTTGCATTGGATTAAGACACATTTTAACCCCAGAAACACTAACAAAGCTGTTTACTGCTTCTAAGCAATGTTTTCTTGGGTTTAGCCTGTTTTGGGACAAAATGGATATAAGTGGCTTTTAAACTCTCCACATATATCTAAAACTCTTATAGTTAGTTATTTGCATTGGATTAAGACACATTTTAACCCCATAAACAGTAACATAGCTGTTTACAGCTTCTAAGCAATGTTTTCTTGGTTTTAGCCTGTTATAGGACGGAATGGGTATAAGTGGCTTTTAAACTCTCCACATCTATCTCAAAGTCTTATAATTAGTTAGTTGCATTGGATTAAGACACATTTTAACCCTAGAAACACTAACAAAGCTGTTTACTGCTTCTAAGCAATGTTTTCTTGGTTTTAGCCTATTTTGGGACAAAATGGGTATAAGTGGCTTTTAAACTCCCCACATCTATCTCAAAGTCTTATCATTATTTAGTTGCATTGGATTAAGACACATTTTAACCCCAGAAACACTAACATAGCTGTTTAGTGCTTCCAAGCAATGTCTTCTTGGTTTTAGCCTGTTTTGGGACAGAATGGGTATAAGTGGCTTTTAAACTCTCCACATCTATCTCAAACTCTTATAATTAGTTAGTTGCATTGGATTAAGACACATTTTAACCCCATAAACACTAACATAGTTGTTTACAGCTTCTAAGCAATAATTTCTTGGTTTTAGCCTATTTTGGGACAAAATGGGTATAAGTGGCTTTTAAACTCTCCACATCTATCTCAAACTCTTATAATTAGTTAGTTGCATTGGATTAAGACACATTTTAACCCCAGAAACACTAACATAGCTGTTTACAGCTTCTAAGCAATGTTTTCTTGGTTTTAGCCTGTTTTGGGACAAAATGGGAATAAGTGGCTTTTAAACTCTCCACATCTATCTCAAACTCTTATAATTAGTTAGTTGCATTGGATTAAGACACATTTTAACCCCATAAACACTAACATAGCTGTTTACAGCTTCTAAGCAATGTTTTCTTGGTTTTAGCCTGTTTTGGGACAAAATGGGAATAAGTGGCTTTTAAACTCTCCACATCTATCTCAAAGTGTTATAATTAGTTAGTTGCATTGGCTTAAGACACATTTTAACCCCATAAACACTAACATAGCTGTTTACAGCTTCTAAGCAATGTTTTCTTAGTTTTAGCCTGTTTTGGGACAAAATGGATATAAGTGGCTTTTAAACTCTCCACATCAATCTCAAACTCTTATAATTAGTTAGTTGCATTGGATTAAGACACATTTTAACCCCATAAACACTAACATAGCTGTTTACAGCTTCTAAACAATGTTTTCTTGGTTTTAGCCTGTTTTGGGACAAAATGGATATAAGTGGCTTTTAAACTCTCCTCATCTATCTCAAACTCTTATAATTAGTTAGTTGCATTGGATTAAGACACATTTTAACCCCAGAAACACTAACAAAGCTGTTTACTGCTTCTAAGCAATGTTTTCTTGGTTTTAGCCTATTTTGGGACAAAATGGGTATAAGTGGCTTTTAAACTCCCCACATCTATCTCAAAGTCTTATCATTATTTAGTTGCATTGGATTAAGACACATTTTAACCCCAGAAACACTAACAAAGCTGTTTAGTGCTTCTAAGCAATGTCTTCTTGGTTTTAGCCTGTTTTGGGACAGAATGGGTATAAGTGGCTTTTAAACTCTCCACATCTATCTCAAAGTCTTATAATTAGTTAGTTGCATTGGATTAAGACACATTTTAACCCTAGAAACACTAACAAAGCTGTTTACTGCTTCTAAGCAATGTTTTCTTGGTTTTAGCCTATTTTGGGACAAAATGGGTATAAGTGGCTTTTAAACTCCCCACATCTATCTCAAAGTCTTATCATTATTTAGTTGCATTGGATTAAGACACATTTTAACCCCAGAAACACTAACATAGCTGTTTAGTGCTTCCAAGCAATGTCTTCTTGGTTTTAGCCTGTTTTGGGACAGAATGGGTATAAGTGGCTTTTAAACTCTCCACA